>NC_140770.1:132996412-135659397 GCF_044657685.1 Stegodyphus dumicola
CAGCTAGTGACTCCTGTAATAGTTACTTTATAAGGTATTTCTCCCGCCTTAACGTGCCTTCGTGGTTTAGTGGTTCTGCACACTGGACCGGTATTCCATAGGTCCGTGGTTTAATTCCCGGCGAAGACGATTGCTCATTTTTCATCTTGTTTGCTTCCAAAAAATACCTAATGTTTCTACAGTGGCGCCTGAACTAAGAGGGTGTTGGATGATGATTCTCCTCACCCAGGATTTCGCTATTGGGTCTCCTAAAAAACCCAGCCGGCCTTTAAAAGGGAGAGTATAAGGTATTTCTCCCGCCTTCTTAACGTGGCTTCGTGGTGTAGTGGTTCTGAACACTATACCGGTATTCCAGAGGTCCGTGGTTCGATTCCCGGCGAAGGCGATTGCTCATTTTTATCTTGTCTGCTTCCAAAAAATACCTCATGTCTCTACCAACTTGATCAATATTTTAGGTGTTTACACTATTCAAACTCTGGTTTCTGATTAATTCTTTATACTTTCCTCTGTATGAGATTCTGATCTTCTGCAATATTTCTCACGTGTTAAGCAAAATTTGTCTAATCTCTGTTTTCTATAGACTATGGATAGCTACTTGAATTACAATATTAAATGTTATTCATTTCAGTAATGTTTCATTTTTCTGTTCAAACGGTATAATTTTTAAGAATATATTAAAATTACAGCAGGCAGTTTCAAATTTTACTAATGACAAATCGATAAATGAAGTACAAAATGCAATTCCAAGTAATGAAATCATTACATTTCTTAATAAATATACTTGAAAAATAAAAAAAAGCATTTTTATAACCTAAACGGAATCAAGCTACAACTGTGAAACAGCTTCGAAGCGCTTTTTATAAAATTACCTGCTGTGATTCCTCAGAAGCCATGCATATATCAGTGGATCTGCATTACCGGGAGCAAGTAAGCCCCCCTACCCCCCAAGGAATGGAGTAAAAATAATTGTTTATACCGATATGGGTATAATAAAAACCTGTTTTTCTATCGACGAAGTACTATATATTGTAATCTCTATTCTACTTAAATTAACTTGTTATGTAAAAATGATTTTCAAAATTGTGGAACTGGCAAAAGCTGTGATTTTCACTCATGGATCCATTTGACTTCTCAAGGGACACGACACCAACCAACCAACTTGCATAATTTTTTATAGTTACAAATAATTGTTTCCAAATCCCATCTTTGAAATTTTTCTGCTGACGATTATATATATATACACAAGGTGTATCAGTATAGATTTGACAAACTTTCAGAAGAGACAGAGTACACATAGACAATGGCAAAGCACATAGCAATGTATGGTCGGAAACGATTTCCTGGCGCGCTAGTAAAGACACAAAACACACGAAAGGAAGAGTGAGACAAAACATGTTTTATTATGTTTAGTACAGTAGAAACCTACAATTACTAACAAAAACAAACAACAATCGTCATTAAAGACAGTGTTCGAAATTACAACATTGAACTGAGATGGACCCTCACTTCTCTGGCACATGGAAGATCGCAGAGAAGATACATGATGCACGGTTCATCACTGTCTGGGTCATAATTTCGAACACCTTCTTATATCGTGATCGTTGTCTCTTTATGTTGTTTTTTCTTTGATTTTGTTGTACTCCGAATAATAAACATGTTTTATCGCCTCGTTGGCCTCCTTTCTTTATTGACTTTTATGTCATAACTACCGCGTTAGGAACGCTTTTCCGACCATGTATTCCTATGTCATTTCCCATATTCCAGGTGTACTCTATTGTTCCTGAAAGTTTGTCACCGCTGTACTGATACAGCCTGTATGTAATAAACGAGAGTGCAATATTGATGGCGTAGAATGTAGAAGGTTGAATCTGTAATGAAAACAAGAATTATGATGACATAGAATGCTAATCCGTAATGAATAAGAAACTGGCGGGCAAGGCAGAGATTAAATCTTCATTTTATTTTAGTAAACATATTGCGGACACAAAACACTTGGCATATTATTTGGGCCTTTTCAAGATGTTTACATTTTTGATAGATTTGCAGTAAGAAGAAAGCGGCAGACAGCAGCCCAGCTAGACCGAAGAAGAGTAACCGAGTGCGTCATGTTAAGACGAAATTTAAATTCAGACTGAGTTACTTTTTGTTTCTTAATGCATTTCATTGGATAATTAAAATTGCTCTAAAATTGTTATTGGCTGTTTCATTTTTTTAGTCATCAGAATTACGCAATAGTCATATGACATTCATTAGTCTCGAAATGACGCAGTGGAAAGAGAAATTACTAGTTTTAGAATATAAGAACGAAATTAATTTACGTTGCTAATTTAAATTATGATTTATCTTTCACATATTCTTTATTATCCTTACACACTCACACGTGCATATATATATATACTAGGAAGCCCGGCGGTCATACGAAATGACCGTTGCTCTAGCTATTATAAATTGTAATTAAAATGATTTTTGAAAAGGTGTCTGGTAATTTAAACTGAATTACCCAGGGCAGCCAGCGAGGACGCCCCTTTGCTTGCAGCCCCACCGGGTTCCCCACTTCTACTTGCTTAATTGCTTAAAGTAGAGTGCAATGAAGGAAACAACTGGCAGTACATTTCTTAAGAGCCACCGCTAGCTCAATAAATAAAGGTGATTTAAATAATAAAATGTTAATTCACATGTCAAAGATCTCTTTGTACACAACATTTCTTGTGTAGATCTTTCCATCATTTTTAAGCTCGCCTTGTAGAGGATCATCTATTATTTTTAATTTTACGTCCGTTCTTTCACGAACTCTTGAACAGGCGACATAAAGTTGACCGTGTCCAAATGCAGCCTCAGGTAAAAAAAATGCCAACACGCTTAAGCGTTTGGCCCTGAGACTTATTGATGGTCATAGCAAAGGCAAGCTTTACAGTAAATTGTCTACGTCTCAATTTAAACGGCAACCCTGTGCCATGGCAACTTCACCCCATTGACTAGTACAGTTACGCAAGCAACCAATAAACTATCGGTGACAAACAGACTCTTAAGCCGCATATAGTAAAGGAAGGCTTTGGAAATTTCTGTGGCTTAGGAAATCTTGTAGTGCATATATCTTTTAACATAAGCAATTTTTCATGCGCCTGAAGATTGTTCTTACTGTTAGCAAAAGATGGAACCACTAGATTGACATTAAAATTATTTTAGAACACGTTATTTTTATTAAGCATTACATCCATAATGCTCATTGAGGAGTTGTCAGATTCTGGATTTGCGGTTGTAAGTACACCCAGAGAAAACAGGATCGGAAACTATCCGGTTGAAACCGTTAAAAATCTGAGAGAGAAAAGAAAGAGATGCTATCGATTACAGGAAAGAATGTCATCTGGTATAATAATTATACGTTTGAAAGACAAGAGTATTGCTAGAAGAGTTTCAAACTGTACTGGAGTAAATCCATTATGTTCAACCAAACGCTGAGTGGTTTCTGAGAAACAGAAGATAGTAACTATTACATACAACCTGTTTATGGGGGTACCGAAATCGAATGATTGATAATACTTCAAATTATCGTATTGGATTCCGTGGAAAAAAATGGTGGTTTCCATTTACCATACTTCTTGATAGCCATGATGATTGTTTTTAATACCATGTTTAATGCCGCGTTTTTTTATTGATGTTTCGAATTAAACGTTTCGAATATAGCTGCATTGAATTCAAAATTAATGGCTCATCCATCTTGCAAGAAACAAGTCAGAAT
Source organism: Stegodyphus dumicola (assembly GCF_044657685.1). NCBI lineage: Eukaryota > Metazoa > Arthropoda > Arachnida > Araneae > Eresidae > Stegodyphus > Stegodyphus dumicola. The sequence continues at coordinate 133,000,152 of NC_140770.1, forward strand.
GGATCAACTAGAATTTCCCGACAGCTTTTCACAGAACTATCTAAAAAAATTTGGAGTGCTTCCCAAACCTGGAAGAACAATCACTTCAACAAAGATGAGTAAACGTGTGACAATAAAATTTAATTCGATAAGATTGGCCACACAATTATAAACACAACTACGTAAGTAAAACACTACTGCAATGTGCTCAGTGTTCAGGTAAGTCGCAAGAAAATGAGAAAAATATAACGTTGGACTGCATGATAAACGCGTTCAACAATTTCATGAAAAATAATTGTTTTTAATTTATTGTTTTTCATTTCCATTTTTTATAATAAGTAAAATGATAAAATGTTCTTAAAATTTGATCATATTAACCTTTACTTACTATTAATCATTTGCAACACTGAAAATTTCAAATAAGAGTACAGGTGTATTTTGCTTACACGTATGCCCAGTGTCCCATAAACAGTAGATTAATTAACTCAGCAAATATGGCAATCGTGATCACTTTCACGCCTAAAGCGGATTTATATCTATCATATTAAGCGATATCAGTTCATTAACAATAAATAAAATTGGTCAAAAACGGGCATAAACGGGTTAATAAATTGGACTACTCCCAGTTTATACAAATCAAACTATAAACACATAATAATTAATTATCCAAAAATAAACATAATAATAATCCAACCACATAGTTCGACTACAAATAAGTATTAGAACAGTTATAGGTCAGCTACATTCTAGCGATCGACTTCTATGCACAATTTCAAAACGTGTAACGAATAGTTGTAAGTTAAGTACGAAAGGCGTAAAAGTAAACAAGCTCTTTTTAAATAAATTTTGAAATTCTTCAATTTTCATGGTTTCTTTCTCCTTGATTTCTTTACAAATTATATAGATATATTTCTTTTCTGATTTGCGCTGACATGTTCTAAAAATAGCTTCACTCTTCTGACCTATAAGGTTATCGAAAAGAAGAAGAAACATCGGTTCGCGCGGAAAGTATTGACGAAGGAAAAGATAATGCAAAATTCTTTAGCTAAAGTTAAAAAGTTAAGCAGTCGGAAATATTTTAGTTACGTGCATTGGGTAAGGTATGGCTTCGTTTGCATACATAAAAGAATTTAAAGATATTTTTTCATATGTTAGAATAGAAATGAATTCAAAATGTTTTACAGTCAAGTTACAACTTTCTGTAAAAATGGGAAGATTCTTAGGTAAAATCATTTAAATCGATCCTGGACTTGTAAAAGTACTCCAAATATAATTTAGATAAGCAAAATATAAATAATACTCAAAAATAAAGAAAGGAACAATCTGTTTTATTGAAATTTTCTATAATACTAGAGGACTTTTAAATATCTTAACAAAGGTCTAGCATTCAATATTTAGAACGAGTCTAAAGTTTTAAAAAATTCATAATTTTTTGTTTTTTTTTATCTGCTGCAAGCACCGATATTTTAGCTGGCAACACACAGCGCTTATAACTAGAAGTCAAAATTTGGAATTCAGATCACTGGACGAGAAATGTTACTTGTTAAACTATACTTCTGTTTTAAATTTCTATCATATTTTGAAGAAACTATAATAAACTGAATAGCACATAAAATAATGAAATAAAATTTCATAAATAAAACAAAATTGAACATAATATTGTGATTCATTACAATTTCCACAAATTTATTTGCAATTGATTCATGATATTTTTCATAAAAACGCTTGAAACATAAAAATTTGTTATTGCATACATTGATTAAAAGGCTGCTTAGAATCTTTTTTAAAACACTTTCCTCAAAATCTGAAGAACCATCATCAAAAATCATTAAAAAATACCTCTATATTTTCAGAATGTTACAATGACCAGCATTTTTAGATTTCATTAAATTCTCAAATATTATTCATTCATTGTGCTCACCATGTACTTAAGAAATACTATAAAATTACCGTGCAGTCAATCCATTGGTCAGAATCAGAACCGGTTTCGAAGTACCAGTATGAACTGGCTTTATCCGCTCTGTCGTTCGCGAACACACGGCCTGGAGTACTTATCGGCTTACAGCAAGGAAAAATGCTGCCAAATTTAAACGTCATGTAAAGTTATAATAGTAATAATAAAAATATATTAAAAAATATTTTGAATTTCATATGAACACAACATGGGATCCTTATACCGCCTACTAAAGTATAAGTAGTTTTTGCTGCACGTCACTTAAACTTACTTCCTCGATTTTCATTTGAGATATATTTCTCCTTCAACCGATTGAGTTCATACTTCGCGGCAACGCAAAAATGCATGAAAAGTCAAATACCTTCTTTAAAACGTGTTACACAGAAAAACTTAAATTTAAAAACTATTTAAAAAATTTGCAATTAAAATTAGCATTTTTTATTCCACATTTGGCATATTTTTTTTTTGAGCGATAATAACACCAAACGATAATACACACTCGTCTATAATGGAAAAAAGAAAAGGAAAATAGATTGCTATAAATTAAGAAGTTCGGCAAGTAAATTATTCATGGCGAAAACTGAAGAAAATACGCCAAGATAAATTTTGGAATAAATTTCGAATCAAATTTTACAAAATTTAATATTTAGGCATAATTTGAGTCGTAGAATCGAAATATGTGAAACAATTAGCAAGTTATCTTAGTAAAAGTACGATTTTGTGTTAAAACACCTATATTAGAACAGTGTTATATATAAATCTAATATATATCCTAAGTTTACTTCTCGACATGAGACATGAAAAACGCAATTTGAATTTCGACAACTGTCCCGGTAGAACGGGAGATATAAAACTGTCCCATTTTTTATTTCACAGTGTACGTGTATACGTCACAAAAATATCCCTTCTGAATCCATTTTAAATCATTTTTTACAATCCGTTTTGAAAAAAAAAAGAAGCCGTTTTCCTGTTTGTACGCACAGATGGCACCAAGAGAAATCGTTCAAATGGATTCGAGAGCGGTCAAAATGGGCATTTTTTTCCAAATATGATACCCAAAAATTTTCGCAATTACAATACTTCCTTAACTTCGCACAAGAAAGCAGCGCTTTTAATTAATATAATTTTAACAGAAATCTACAGGGAAACGATCTTACTTTAATTGTTTTAATTGTTTGATCGCCAATAACGAGCTCATCTCGCATTCCACTTAAGCGACGCTATAGGCGCAGAAGAAAAGAACTCATATTGTAAATTTACGACTGATAGCTACTCAGCGTATTTGGAAGAAAGATTTCCTTAGTCTTGCACCTACCGAAAGGTTAATTTGCTTTCAAAAATATAAATTTCTCCATAGAAAATATGTAATTTATTTTTCAAGTCTCCATAAATCGGCAGTAATACTTTACCGCTGTTAAGAATGTGACTTTTCAACCAGGCACCAACGGGAGATAGAAGGCATTTCTTTTTGGGGCAATTTTTCATATTTTATCTTCATCTGACTTCCTCTGTTATCTAATTTATTTTAGAGGAAGGAGGCTTTCATGGAAGACTTTTCAAAGAAACATAGCTCGTACCCATCCCACACGTAGAGAAAATCCATATGCCGTTATGTCGGGATTTACTGAATCTATTTTTTTTCAAAGGCTAACTAAATAACTCTGTCAAACAAAACAAGAGCGTCTTTACTCTAGAAAGCATTATCTGCTTTGAAAAGAACTCTTGCAATTTATTTTATTTACCTTGGAGAGTCATTCGTATTTTTTGAAGCAGGGGATAGGAAAAATGAGCAATGCCCTCGCCGGGATTCGAACCTTTGTGCTCTCGAATACGCGTCGAGCGTGCTGACGATAACACCGCGAAGACATGCTAAGAAGGCGGGACCTAAATACCTTATATACTCCCCTTTTTAAAGGGCGACTGGGGATTAGGGGACGCAGTCGCCAAATCCTGCAGGTGGAGAATCATCATCCAACACCTTTATAGTTCGGGCGCCACTGTAGATTCATTAGGATTTTTCGAAGCAGGAGAGCGAGCCGAAAAATGAGCAATGCCCTCGCCGGGACTTGAATCTCGGACTTCTAGAGTAGGCGCCGAGTGTGGTGACCACTACACCACGAAGGCATCCTAAGAAGGCGGGAGAAATACCTTATAAACTAATTATGACAAAACACACAATCCCTATCTTCCTAAGAGAGGTTTTTATGTAATATTTCTGATTGAGATACTGTTCATATCTGCATTAGATATCGAGAAGACACATTAAGGGAGCCCTTTCGCAGGGATCCGACTCTGGTACAATGTTCTCTGAAATCGCAATTCCCTCTTTGTTTGCAAACTATTCCATAGGATACATTATTGACTTTCTGTCTATTTTGCTAATATGTGTTTATTCCTTTTCGCCTTAGAACACAAGAAATCATATGTCTGTTTATACATTTTTGAAATAATACTTTAAAAGTGCGTACCATCCACACCAGCGGCCGAATGGAAAGGCAGCTGAACACTGCTAATTCGAATTGAGATCACAAAGAATAGTCGCCCAAACAGTATAGTGGCTTGTGAAGTCTACTACGCTTCCTAACGTCCCGGGTTCGAAACTCGGAGAAGTGTGGGTGTGTGTGATTATGGTAAAGCCTCGAGGGCTATCTGCCTAAGGGTAGGGATGCCTTCGTTGGGGACTTTTTAAGGAAGACTGGCTCGTATACACGTTACACATGGGGAAAACCACGAAAACGCATATGCAGCCAGCCCGTTCGCGGGATTCGAACCTCGGACCGAGCTACCAGTGTTCAGCGACTTTACCGCTCGGCCGCTGGTGGGCCGAAACCCGTAGAAGACATGGATGTTTGTAAATGTAATGTCCGCGCAGTATGCGAGCACTCTAAACATGCGGCGAGCCGAAAGTCTTATCATGCGGTTTTATCGGAGTGTGAGAAGTTACTGTTCTCACAGGAGAGTAGTGGGAGACCCACCCTCCTGATGCTCTTCCTCAAAACTAGGGTAGAAAATAGAAGACCAACCTCTCTTTGGTGTAGGCTCTCGCAACCATTGTTCCATGTAATATGGGCGCGACAACAACAATATTATCACAAAGAATAAGGTGGCTGGAGGGAAGTTTCTGTTTTTCCTCACGTGTAGAATGAATACGAGGCAATTTTTCATTGAACAACCTCCATGAGATCACGTTTCTCTTTACGTACTAGCTGTTGCGTACTTCGTCGTAACTGTTGAAATTAAAAAAGTGCGTATAATAGAGTTTGCTTCCTGCCTTTTAAATTTCGAGACCATTTCTCCTGGATGTTCCTCACAAAGCTACCCCTGCATTTAGACAGACATACCAAATTTATATTAAGGAACACAATAAATAAGCTTGTAAAAGAGTAAACAGCACTTTCGTTACTGATAAGATCCCTTACTTTGAAATATTGTTTTTTGTTAAAAAAACATGAATAATTGACTGCAGCCAAAAAGGCTAGGCGAGCTTACTACAATTTTTATTTTTTACTTATTTTGCAGCATATTGCGCAAGATTTTTTCTTGACCAAAATTGGTTTTTCAAAAATTGTTATTACTGCTTTGCTTGATAAATTATATATATATATATATATATATATATTATATATTTGATGTATATATATATTATATATATTTGATGTATATATATATATATATATATTACAAAAGAAATGGCAAGTAACCATATATCACGCGAGAAATAAGGTAGATCGCATGCAACTATCTATAAAGATAATATACTTCTTGCTCTAGTGATACTAGTTTCTAAAAGTGTAATTCCCCTCCCAGCCTCTCCAGGAAAAAAAATATTGATCCATTATCACTTTAGGACTACGTTCGGGCAAGAAAAAACATCAAGCATCATACTTGCTGATCAAATAAAATCTATCTTCTTTTACTAAAATTTTCCGGAGGTATAACAATTTTTAATTGAAATATACTTTCATACTCTGTATTTTATGTTAAACATAATATTACAGAACTTTTAAAACATTTTCATTTTCAAAAATCATTTCCATGCTTAAAATACGTTAAAAAAAAAAAAAAAAAAAAAAAATCCGAGTCTTACCTGTCTATGCTCATGGCGAGGATAGTGAAGACGGACGTCGAAACTGTTAGGTTGGCGAGAAAATTGCTCGCGATGCAAAAGACTTCTCCGAAAGGCCAGTGACTTTCCAGCATGAACACAAAGTTGAAAGCTGCATTTCCACTAGCCAGGAGGAAATCCGCTATAGCCAGATTCAGCAAGAAAAGATTGGTGATGGTTCGCATGCGCCTGTGAGCCAAGATGATCCAGACCACGATGGCATTGCCAGCCACAGCTATCGAAATCATAATCCCAAACAGCAGTGCCCAGATAGCCTGCACCTGCCATGGTAAAAGATAGGGCCGGCTTAGAAGAGCCCCAGGTACGAATTCACCCAAGCATCGGGCCCATGCCTGTTCCTCACTAGAATTAGAGTTTTCTGTCTCGTTGACACACTGAGTAACATTATGTCGTAAAGCTGGATCTCGCAAGTACAGTTCCAATAAATCTATCTCTTTTTGTTGAATATTTCCCATAACGTTTTAATTAGTTGATTAAAAACATCCTTGAGATTCTTGTTGAGAATTGCTAGCTACCAAAACAATCAGAACCAATTCTATATGTGTCACACTTGCTCAAAGCATAGAATTATGAATTCAGTAAAACTATTCAGTAAAACTATTGGAGTTGTTTACACCGTATAGTCAGTCATTGGACAGCTGGAATAAAAGCTTTATATTTTACTTTCATTTAAATTTATAATTTTGTTAAACTTTAAAACTTAATAGTGATGTATTTCACTTTGCTTAACGTTCTGGGCCAAATTTTAGCATAATATCCAGCAGATATGCGCAGGCTTCAGTTGTTGTTGAAATAGCATTCCGTTCACAATTCAATTTCCATAAATGCACAAATAATATTAGTTTGTATTATTTTCTTCAAAATCAACTTAAAATTTTATGCCTTTATTTGCATGTAACATAATTCGATAATTTTTCTCATTCTTCTGCAAACTTATCAAACACACTATACATTTCACTGGTAACGGAGATATGTACTTGTAGTAATTTGTAAAATTATTTGATAAAAAGGGAAAATAACTGTTTTGAAAAATACATAAACCACTAAAAATAAAGTAACATTGGTACAGTTATTCAGGAAGTAATTTAAGAAACATATTTCATTTGATTTCGAAAGCTAATGTGTTAAACCAGTTATAATAGCTTTTAAAACAATACAAAAACTTCGGTCTTAAAGAAACAGAAATTTCCTACTTTCCCAGTCGTTCCAAAAAATATCTGTTTAATGAATCCATGGCTGTTTCTCAATGAGAGTGTCTAATTTAGTATCCGTGTTTGAGAGTCACAGTGATGTTGATTTTCCGGCATAACTATTTCGGCCAGCATCGACACATGTACTGAAGTGTAGCCGAAGTTACTGTACGTGCTCTTCAGTCAGCGAGTACCCAGCTGACTGCACGGCGAGCGGCGCATGTACTGACTGACTCTCTTTTCTTCCGCAAGAGCGGCGATGGAGCAGCGCCCTTCTGAATGGACAATCGCTCGCATTTTACGCACAACAAATAACGACATCAGAAGAACTTCGCGTGAAGGGTACTTTTTTGTCAAAGAAACAAAATGATTCAGTTATAAATCAGTTTTATACTGATCTGTGAAGCGAGAAAATTCTCGTTTCTGCTGGATTTCATAATGTGTTTATTTCAAATGCCAAAATCATTTTTAAACGGATAAGTTTGTTATCTAACAACTTTCATCTGATATTGCGCTCAAAACATTCCTTTCAGGTTTCATTTTTCATATAAATTATCACATATTTGAATAGATTTGTGTTCCAAGAAATTATTTTATTCTCAAATTATAGAATCTGAATATATATATATATATATATATTTCTTTCCTAATATAGGATTATTATAAAATATATTTTTCTAAGCAAATATTACAAATTTGAATAGAAATGTACTCCAGAAAACTATTTCACTTCCTGATCCCGCAATTTTGGACCTTTCTAGATAGTACATTTTTCTAAAATGGGATTTATACAAAATATAATTTTGAATAAAGGATTTGGTGAATACGACCAATTTCTATTAGAAAGCCTCTCACAAAAGTATCCCTTTGTTTAGGAACCCATGCATTTTGCTATATTTAAATAACTTAATTTCTGATAAAAGATTCTAAAGAATTATTTTTAAAGATTTCCATAAAGGATTATTATAAGATACATTTCTCTAACAAAATTTCCAAAATTTGAATGAAAATGCTCTCCAAAAAATTATTTTATCCTCGAATATCTAATTTCACGGCTTTATAAGATATAATTTTCTGAATAACGCATTTTCATAAAAGATTATCGCAGGATATATGTTTCTAAAAGCATTCAACAATATGAGTGGCAATATTCTTCGAAAAATTGCTTTATGCTCTCAGATTAGGCAATTTCAGGCTTTGAGATACTACGACACTGAAATGTTATTCTGTGGATCTGCTGTCTAATCACTACTACCGGAGCAATTACAGAGTTCCTTACGGAGACTTAGAATGAAATGTATACCTTGCAGGAAGTCTTGGATTGTGAAAGACGAGAAGAGGCGCTTTAGCTCTGTAGGAGCTAGACTCGACAGCAGCTAGACTGGTGCCATCTATAATACTTGGAGAAAATCCAGGTAGCCGGCGGAGAGGATGAGTGTTGCCAACTGTGAGAATAGTGTTTTCCAGGAGACAATGTCCAATCCAGGCAGGCTTTAAGATAGGTATAGGTAAGGTAGTTTTATTCAGAGAAAGAAAATTGATTGTATAATATTAAAGCAATAAACTCAGTTAACATACAGTATCTGAGATAAATGTCAGTTTTCAGATAAAGGTACGCTTGTATTCTAAGGTAACTCATCTGTTTGAATAACATTTATATAAAGTTTACACATTTAGATCCACAAATAAATAAACAACTGAAAAAAAGCGTGATTGCAATAGAAATTAGAGCAATGACTTAGCTAATGAGTTTCCATGATTCTCCCATCTGTAATGCATAAAGGAGTCAATTTCCTATCGAAAATCCTCGACAAAGGCATCCCTTCCTTTAAATAAAATAGTGCTTCGGAACTTTAATTAAATCAAGCCCGTTAACTACCGAAATGGATAATTGCTTTCATTTTACGAATGAAATTTTATTTTTTTTCCAATGAACAATTAAGATAGAATTTTCATGTTTAATGTTTAAATCCGTATTTTTTCACAAATACGATTCATTTAAAAATCTAAAAATTACCTTTTTTTAATGCTGAACGCTTACGTTTTCAGTTTGTCTTTTCTAAATTATATGTCTGAATTGTCTTGATTCCCGGCCGAAATTTTTCACTCATAAACTCATCTGATGCTTTTAAATATCTTTATAAGGTATTTTAAAAAGAGTACTATAAATTTTAATTAGTCTTAAAATAATTTATGCATATCTTTGCGGTTTCCCTCTATGCTAATTGATAATTAGTTTAACTGTTTGTACAGTTAGGAGACTTATTGTTCCATCTTAATTTATAAATAGAATAAAATAAACACAGGAAAGGTTTAAAATAAATTATTTTATATGCTCGTCAACATGGCTGTTACTTAATAGAAGAAATAACAGAAAATAAATTCTCTGCAGCTTGTAAGAAACTCAGAGCAAATACTTAATGAGTTTTTCCTGATCAACAAATAAAACGAAGAGGACGCCTACTGAGCTACTCAGCCCTACACCATAAAAAATGAGATTCAGTGATAGCTGCTGACCTTCTTTAAACCTAGAACTTGGTTCTCCGAACTTATAACCACATGTGGTTTTTTTTAGCTCAAACTCTAGACATATCATCTGCGAGATTTGGCCAGAAATAGTAAAAAATATGCGAAATACCTTGCTATACGCAAAGCCCGAAATTATGCTTTAGAGCTGAAGAACAATGGAGGGTAGAAAACAATGAAACGTCTCTGGGATTATACACAGTCCTAATCCGACTACTGTTACTGATAGATACTAACTTAACACAAAAGTTAATGACTTATATACAAATGACTAGAAAAGAATCAATCTAATCCCTTGGAGTGATATGCAAATACACCCATACACGTATACATACACATACACCAAAAAAAGATAAAAGGTACAGATGGAGGACAAAATAATGCGAACACCTGTGAAAAAGTATGACGCATTTCACACCTGCAGTACAGCCACGCCACTCGCAACAGAAGTCTGCCACCTAGTGAGCGTGAAGAGGAAGCTATCAGTTTTTCAACAGCAGTCAGCTGCGTCGCATGCTTTGATCGAACTGCCTGTGAAAAGTTGAAATGTCAGACCTGTCAGAGTTCGAAAGAGGAATGATAGTTGGAGCGCGTTTAAGTGGAGCATCGGTTACGGAAACAGCAAACCTTGTGGGGTGTGTAAGGAGTACGGTATCAGCCGTTATGACAGCGTACACAAAAGAGGGGAAGACGACGTCTTCAAAGCACAACAGTGGCCGAACGTCAAAGCTGGCTGATAGGGATAGACGGGTCTTGAAGCGCATAGAAGCCCAAAAGCACAAGCAATCGTTATCCTACATAACATTTAAAATAAAAAGGCAACTCCAGGCCCCCATTTCAACAAAAACTGTCAAAAGCGAACTTCCTGCTGCGAACATTTATGGCAGAGTGGTAATTCGTAAACCCGTGGTGAAAGCAACTAATGCTTTCAAGCGACGCCAATGGTGCAGAGATCACAAAGGCTGATCCCCACAGCAGTGTCAACAGTTAATATGCTCAGATGAATCGTCATTCACCCCATTTCAGACGACCGGACGCGTTTATGTCTGGAGAATGCCCAAAGAAGCGTTTCATCTCGACTGCCTCTTGCCGACTGTGAAAAGCAAGGGGGTGGTGCCATTATGGTATGGGGTACGATATCTTGGCACAGTCTTGAGCCACTTGTTATTGTGCATGGGAGGATCACATCCAATCACTATCTAAGCATTCTAGTTGATCATGTCCAGACTGTATTCCCTGTGGAGCGAACGCTTTTTCAAAACGCCAACGCCCCTATCCAAACTGCTAGGTGTATTTAAGAATCGTTCGAAGAACATGACGATGCGATTGGACATCTCGCTTGGCCCCCCTCAATCGCCGGATTTGAATATTATTGAACATTTATGGGCATATTTGGAGTCCAAACTTTGTTCCCAGTTTCCATCTCCATCCGGACTTCCGGAATTAGAGACCGCTCTGCAGGAGGAATGGCTTAATAATCATTTAAATATTGTCCATGACCTTTATGCATCTATCCCACGTCGCATTCAATCTGTACTTCAGTCAAAGGGTGGCCCAACCCCCTATTAATAAAGATTTTCCATTAGTTCACAAGTGTTCGTATTATTTTGTCTTCCATCTGTATGAAAGCTTGAAATGTTCACTAGAAAGTTCACAAAAAGGAGGAAATATAGATGCTTCATATATTCACAAAAATAAACCTTTCTTTTACCACTAAGGATCGTGATGCACTATCCTTAAGCTTCTAAGGATTTAATATTGTAGGTTCATAGTCCGACAGTGCGGCACTTGCAGGAAACTCCGAAGTTGAAGTGGTACTGAAAACAAATTAAGGCAATTTGTTAAAATATAGTCACACAAGTGAAATTTGTTTAGAAAATAATACCTAATGTGCCCAAATCATGGATCATTAATCATGTTTTTTAGCAGCTTCTTCTTTAAATGATATAATTTTTTCGTTGCGTCTTGAGAGCAATGGCCCAAGCTGGTGCGGCATATGTAAGCATTGACTTATCAGAGAGATATCGAGAGTAATTCTGCTCTTAAAGTTAGTTTTTGATTCCATGCCAAGCAGGTTTTAAAAGGCATATAAGACAAGTTAGCATTAGTGAAAGCGTATTCAGCATGCTTCTTGAAGATGAGTTTGCTCTCTAAACTGACTTGAGTATTCCTTCAGGTGATGATTGGAAGTTGAGTGCCATTGATAAAAATAGCTTTTAATATTCTGTTTTTCTTACTTTAGCTCCTGAATATAATTTTATATATACGAATATAATACGTAATATTGCTTCCCAGTATGTTGATATTAATATACCATATTGAGCAGCAGAGAGCATTATTTCTAACACTAAACGGGAGCTCCTTCAAACTCTAGAACTCAACACTTAAATGCGTAAATTAATTTTCCTCCTGGTGGTAGCTAACGAAGTGGAAGTGAATATGCAGACAAAAAAAAATGTCTTAGCCAGTCGAATGTCATAAACCTTCAATTTATTGAACTACAAAATCGATTTGCAGATAAAAATAACAGTTGTTACTTAAAATATGTTTCAACTATCTAATTAAACACAACCGCATTTATGACATCTTTATTAATAACTTGTCATTTCTGCATTCTAAAATAACCTTTCTGCATTTTAAAAGCATCTGTTCATTATTTGAAACATGCAGTATAATATTTGTTATCCGTCTGGTCAAACATAGTCAGACACAAGATATTCTTCATTGTACACTTTTCTGATTTGTTGATTCAACCTCTTATTTTCAATAACTTACTCAAAGAAGAAAGCTGCCGTTTGTTTTCCTTTACTTTTAATCGATTTGCTGATGAACTAACAGCGCGTCGGTCTTTGTGCAACCAAAGAAATCAACCTTCTACGAAGGAATCGTTGGTGTATGATTTCTATTAATAGCACTGAATTAATAACTTTCCCCAAGTATTGTTGTTTCACACACTTTCTCTCAAATTATGTCAGAAATTATCTTAAGGCTATAGTCAGGATGATCGTGAATGACATGTGGCGCTTGTCACTTAGATTATAAATGCGATAAATACTTTGTATTAAATTCAAGGAATTTAAATTTTAATGATTAAATGTATTTTAGAATTCAGAAATGACAAGTTTTCAATCTTGAATTAGAATAACAACACATAAATAACTTAACTAAAATAGATTTTTAAATCGGTAAGAAGAATATTTTGTACAAATGCTGGATTGAAATAAATGACATTAGGTGTGGGCATAACTTAATGTGTGACAATAATGTATACAAAACAACAAAGAAAATGCCATACATTAGCATCAGTTGTGGCCAAGAGGGCAATGCTGCCCAAACATGATATTGAAGAGTTAGCTAGTATGCCATGTGGTCGCCTCTGACAGAAAGACAGCATGCACAAAGAGTAGCCATGCTGTTAACTAGAGAGTTCAATAAATATTCAATAAATATTCAATAAATATTATTTCCTGTGAAAGTTGCGCCCACTCCTCCACCAGAGCAGTTTTTAACTTTTGAATGGTTCTGGGTGGGGTTGGCATGCTGTCATAGTCCTCCCAGGAGCATCCCAAGCATGTTCATTAAGATTAAGACCAGGAGACATTGCTGGCCAATCCCTTTGCTGAATATCCTCGCTTCCCGGATAGTCATCAACCAGATGGGCCTTATGTGGTAGTGCATTGTTGACCATAAAAATAAACTCAGGGCCAACAGCTTCCCTAAAAAGTCGCACATAAGGCTGTACGATTTCCTTCCTGTTCCTTCGGGTATTCACGGAACCAGTGTCAAACACATAGAGTGGTGCGCGGGTATCTTGCATGATCCCTACCCAGACCATCACTCCTCCACCATCATAATGGTCCCTTTGCATAATCTTCCTGGGATGGGATAGGGTCCCAGGTTCCCTATCCCATCCCAAGAATATATCCCATATCAATAATCACCGAGAATAAGATTGCAGGCTGAATATGAACTCATTCATGAAGAGAACACTAGCCCACAGGAATATGAATGGTGTATACAACACTGCTGGTGTTGTATACACCATTGTCAACATTCTCTTTTGTGGACCCTCTCTTTCGGAATTGAGTGGGATACAAATAGCGGGCTTTCTGGCATACAGTCTTGTCTCATAGAATCTTCTGCCAGCTATCTTTTTTGAAACTGATGTTCCTGTGGCACTAGCGAGGTGACAAGACAGTTGTGCATCTGTAGACGTCTTCTGGCTCTTGGCTGAAAGTACGAAATACCGCTCGTTAGTAGTCGTTAGGGCTCTCGGGCGACTTTGTCCTGGTCTTTTGGACACTGTCCCGCTGATTTTAAACTGATTCCATAATTAGAGATGGCACTTGCTGTTACATCCAGTTCTTTTGAAACAAAGCTTGGGATTGCCCTGCCTCAGATCTCTACCCATGATGCTGCGTCGCTTACCTTGTTTAAGCGATGATCTGTAGTCATTTCACCGAAGAAATAGCAAAAAACAGCAAGATTATTCAAGAACGATAATGAAAATCACTATTGTGTTGCAGAACGGAATGACCTGAGCGCCTGTACGCAGACGTTTTTACCTCCTGCTGGCTTGACGCCCACAGGAACACATAAACTCACCCCAGCGACACCAGCGCCAAAAGTATATTATATGGCAACCAGCTGTCTATGTTTTGTCTGGTAGTTTAGGAGGAATGTGGGAAAATGTTTTTCTTTTCTTAAGTTTGTCCGCCAGTATATTTCTCTCTGCATGCATTCTTCCTATGAGTGGAAGCACATCCTACTGGAAACTGGAAAACTGTCATTCAAAATTCATCAAGTGTTCTCCCAATGGAATTTCTGCTGGAAAGGCTTGAAAATGCTGTAAAATTCTTTAGAAAGCAATACTTTATGTGATAAAATAAAAGATTCTGAATGGTATAAGAGAATGTGTCAATCATGAACTACATTATGGTAGACTCTCCCTTTCGATTAAAAGGCAATACAGCATAAACTCATAAATTTGGTTTTTGGCCAACATAATTTATTAACTAGGAATATAACAGGACAAGATTCTGTATCAAAGATATCCTACCGTGTAATTTGGAAAAATCGCTTAGGATTGCACTGCTTCACTTCTCAAGTTGTTCCCAAAATCGTTGAATTTTTAACGAAATAAGGATGCATTTAAGGGATTTAGAAGAAACTTTTAGACAGGGAATGCTTCTTAAAATGCCTAATTGCTAATTTACCCACGCATTTCACATAAAAGCAGCTTAACGATCAAGTAACTGAATTACGCTCGGAAACTAAAACAAATGCAAAAGACAATGCTAAATTCGATGAAAAACTGTGATAATCCTAATTGTTTTCTTCGATCGTCGTGCTATGGTGAATCAAGAATATGCTTTCTTCGATTGCTGAAGTGTGGTGAATAACATATACCTCGCAAAGGGCCAAATGTTGAGCAAAGAAGGTTATTTGAGAGTTTTCGACGTTCTTAAAAAAAATCGAAATTCTGAAGAGATTATTTATGGATTTTGATCCGCTAAGAGGTACCTGCTCTCACTAATCCTGTGGCTATGAATGCTTGATCACACATTCAATAAATATTATTCCGCAAGTCCTATTCACCGGATACGGCATTTTGTAGTTCCACCGTTGAAACTGTTACGTTCTGTTCACCGTTTTTGAGCGAATTGCAATAAAATAACATTCGTTGAAAATTCTGTAGAGGTTTTACAGAAACGAATTTAAAACATTTTTCGACACTTATAAAAAATAAAGTTACGTCATTGTAGCCGGAGGGGATTAATTCGGCGTGGGCTTAGTAAATATTGACCAATAAATTAGAATCTTATATTTTATGAAACCATTCTTGAATTTTAATATCGCAGCTGTATTTCAGTAAAATTAGAGTTATTTTTTGCAGCATAAATTCGTTGCTACTGTCACAAAACGCATATATTATATTACGTTCCATAAAAAATAATTGTATTATATTGAATTCGGCATTATTTTATTCCAACGACATTATATTTTTCTTATGTTGATTTCAAAATCTTATCTCATTCATTTTGATATTTATCGCAACGATATGCCAAGAAGTGGGAAATACCTTTTACGGAATGAATTCGCTAGAACTATTACAAAATACGCTTTTATTTTATCACACTATATATATTGAATATTAATAATTTTATTACATTAAATTCATACTTTTTCCGTCCACTTGACGCTATGTTTCTCTTAAGATGATTTTGAAGTTTATCTCATTTATTCTGATGTTTATTTTTATAATAGCTTTGGCTGCCCTGTACTATGTTGCAATAACAGAATAATTTAGACTTGATACTCAATTATACTGCTTACATCTCATGTTTGTAATTGAATGTCAGTTATAAAACTGAAAGGTTTTAAAATGTACTCTAAAATTTCACATCAACCATTAATCGTCTGCAATTGAATCTCTAATTTTAATTGAATTCTTCAAAGCAAACGCGAACTGAACACGTTTAAAATGTCATAAATATGATATTTTAATCATTTACAGGTAATAAACAATATTTAAACGAAATAAACTGCTCGCGTAATAGATTAAAAAAAGCTTTAAAATAATAGGCTAAATAATTTATCATGTCATAATTAATGGCGTATGAATTAGTTTCTTCTTTCTAATCGTGTCTTGCACTGTTAATATCATCTTTATATTTGTTCATTATTATTCCAGAATGAATTTATTGAGCATAGTTCCTATGATATGAAATAAATCATGTAATTTTAATGTCGTATGTAACGGCTTCAAGCAAAGCCTTCAAATCATAAACATATTACGTGAACTATATGCATAATGCTCTATGAATACAGAAGAATGTGTAATTCAGAAAATGTCAGTTATATATAGCAGTATAGCAATGCTTTATTCCTTTTGTTTCATGGAAACAGTACACGAATATTATTATGCTATATTAAACGGAATTTATGTCTTCTAGACATTGAGACAGAAAGAAAACCAAATTCTTAGTTTAAAAACAAACCTAAATCCTTAAGCTAATCTTATATTTTTTTTCTTGCAGCAGAGTTTCTCAACATTTTCACTCTTCAAATAGATTTTTAAGTCTCACTGAGCCCTTGAAAAATCACTATAATTCTTTATGCAATGGCTGAAAATCTGAATCTTAAGAAATCATTGATTTAGTGTCTTATCAGCGAAAACATTGTCCAGTAGGATAACATTACGCCAGCGAAGAAGGGGAAAAGAGCGCCGGTATCATTCTTCTTTGCCAGTAGCCGAATCCATAGTCTTAGCTTGTGCTAGCAATCAGTCTCTGATAACACTTATGATTTTCAGGCACACATATATATTGTATACAATTACCCATACATTAACATACGATTAGCCTGCTCATTACCATTTATCGCGAAACCTCTAACGATTTCGCGATAAGACTTGGCTGAGAAACACTAACCAGCTCTTAAGTCAGTCATATATGTATTATTCTTTTTAAGTAGTTTGCATTCAATAACTCATTTAAATAGATATATTTTTATCCTGACGGATGACACAGAACTCTGAAATTTATTTTAACTGATGCCTTCAGAATGATTGGGTTATAAACAAAAGCGCAATTGATTAAAGGGTAACTGAAGTTAAGATTAAATGATGATTACATATTGAAGATTGCTACAGGGCATCCCAATTGAAAAGGGACCCAGAAAACGTGTGATAAAAACCTTATAACAACCGGAAATAAAGGCCAATTTTTACATGGCATACCTTTAGATTTGAGAAATTTAAGTACATTACGAGATATGCAGTAAATACCCTTCTCCACCTGTATACTCAGTTCAACACGCACTGTAGATTTGTGTGTGTTGCTGTTTGTGAGTATTGGGCGTCTCTGTCTGGATTTCACGGCGGATGCTCTGACTTAACTCATTGACGTGGTAACATTGTAAATATCTATGGAAACAATGATGTCCCGACAGTTGTATGTGGGTCCCGTGTTTCTGTGTGGCGTGACTTACTGTTCGCGCTGCTCCGTGCAAATTGCTTCTTCCAATGCTGTTTTATTCTTATGGTGAATCAATATTCTGTGGAGGAGTGCGTATTTCTTCTGAAACAGTATTGGATAAGTAGTTCCTTTAAGATATATCAGCGAGTGTTTTTGGAACTTTCGGTGGTCGACGTAAACCATCTAAACGCTGTTTTGGAGGCTTGGGGAAGAAGCTGGAGACATAATGAACATTGTTAGATCAGTACGGTGGGGTAGCGAGCTTCATTTTCCCGATGAAGCTCGCTACTCCACCGTACTGCTCTAACAATGTTCTTTACAATAGATGTTTCTTTACGTGTGTCTTTACATTAAGTCTGGTTAATGTAAAGACACACGATTTTTGACCTCGTCCGCAAAGTCCCTCCGCCGTTTATCGCAGGAATCTGGACTACCGCGTAGCACGTGTCAAAGAGCTGCTAAGGAAGCCCGCCTGTATCCCTAGAAGTTTGTAGTTGTTACAGAACTGATACAGACTGACCATGATAAACGCCTAACATACTGCCATGGGTTTAAACGTTTTATAGCTTGGAGGTCGGGAATACTTCAGTACACGTGGTACAGTGATGAAGTATGGTTCCTCTTGTCAGGATACATGAACCCACAAAACACCGCTTGTGGAAGGGTGTAAAACAGCATGCAATCTTCTAAGTGGCCGCAGATCACGAAACACGGGGTCCTGGGCCGCAGCTAACATAATATGTGATAAACGTACCATGAAAAATATCGTAAAAGCAGAATAGTATTTCAGATAGAGATTCTTTCAGGGTAAAAAATGATACCAAATTGTCCTTCAAGACTACGAAATGAAGCATGTTTGTAGATGTAAAAGACTGAAAAGCGGAGCGTTAAGATAGTTCAAATGGTATCCCTGACTAGAAGCTTGGCTGGCGGAAATTTAGCTATTGGCTGAAAGAAAGGAGAGAACAGAGCAACAGGAAACTGCAGGATTTGTTGCAAATAAAAATGTACAAATAGCAATGAAAACAAAAACAACATGTTACAACAGCATACAAGTAAAAAGATATAATGTAACAGCAATAAATCAGGTAGAACTGTGATGGAAAGAAAGACTGAATTCAGAAACCATACGTCTACAAACGGGTAGCCGAAAAATGACAACTAAGATGAAAAGCGATACAAGAACCAAAACACAGAATACAAGTGAATACAGTAAACAGTTTAATGTCTAAGAACGGCTCCAGGCCGTCGTAGGGGAACTCCTTCATAGAAGATGAACGTATCTAGTGCATTATTACAGCAGCGCGTCATACGATCAATTTGTTTGACATTATTGTGACCATTGAAGTGCACCAGGTTATGTTTCATGAATTTGTGAACCAGTTATATGATAAGGTACTAACAGTTGGCTCTTACCAGCAAGATAGGGTCACATGTCACACATCTATACAGAGTAAGGCTGCGGTGGAATTATCTTTTCCTGACAGAATGATTTTCAAAGATTTATGGCGCCAGAGGTCATAGACTTGGCCCGTTTGCATTTTATCTATCAGATCACCTTAAAGATAATCTGTACAAGCAAAAAGCATTCATCTATGAGTTACTTTATACCAACCGCTGTCAAATCCAGAATACTCACGTCCAATAACCTGGCAGCAACGTACACCAACAAGCAGAGCTGCGTTAAACTGTGTGTACAGGTGGAAGGAGATGATTTCGAGCACCTCTTGTTATGTACTTTCATTTCTCACATATAAAAGTATGTCATGTAAACATTTGGTTTCATTTACTCTTGTTATAAAATTTTTATCATAATTTTCAAGGGGCCCCTTTGGAATGGGACACGTTGTATTACTCTTGAGATTTATTACAAAGGTTTAAACTGATCTTTAAGATTTTTCATTTAAGAAATATAATAGTAGAAAACGATAACAATCGCACGGCTCGACACAAATTCGAGAAGCTATAAAAGAACCATAGACAACTTATAATCCCATATCGCCTTCTACAGTAACCGAAATTTAAATAAATGAAAGTTTAAAATGAATCTATTTATTAATACGACAGAAGATGGCGATGCAAAACTGATGAAATACGAAAATCAGACCCGCAGCAGAACAAGCTTTCGAAGTGAAATTAAAATAAGACGTACAAATTAGCACGCGCTGAAATAAGCTTCAGCTTGAATTCTAAATATTCTCAAAGCAAATGCCTTTTGCCAAAACTAAAGTCGATAAATCAGTTCAAATATCAGAGTGGTATAAACGGAGTAACAGGTCAGCAAGTAATCAAAAAGCTTTCTCCCAAATTCCGAACAGCTGCGCTTTTGTAATTCGTAAGTAATTTGCATTCAAGTACGAATTGACGCAAGCAGAACTAGAATTGAGGCTTAAATAATAATATGAGTTGGTTAACATAAAACCCTGTAAGATATAATGGCATAATTTCTATTTTGTATAATTTTAATTTTCTTTTGTATAATTTCTATTTTCTTTTAAAATAGCTGTCGACTTTGATTTCTACTGTTTTCATTTTCTCTGCCATATTCATTGCTTCTAAAATATGAAATGGAGCTGTTGCCTAAGTTATTAATGTATTTTCTTCTAAAGAGGTTAGAAATTCTTGAATTATATTTTAGCACATATGAAGAAACAATATATATATTTATAATTTATTAAAATATTAAATATGGAATAAGAAAAACATTTTTCGCTTTAGCAATTTTTAATTTATTAATTAACTTCAGAATCTTTAAAACAAATATATTAAATTCACATATGGAATGACAAACTATGTAACACGATCTATTTATAATATTCTTTAAAAACTTTACATATATTAATACAAGGCGTATTGGGGCCGAGCATTGTCATGGAGCAACACAATTTCTTTACTGAGCATTCCTCTTCGTTTGTTTTAAATGGCACGCCTTAGTTTTGTTAAAGTCTCATAATATCGTGCCGCATTAATGGTTTCACCTCTGGGAAGAAATTCAGTAAGCAAAACGCCTTTCCTATCCCAGATAACAGTGCACATGATTTTTTGTGATGACATTGTCACTTTGAACTTTTGTTTTTTCGGAGAATGAGTGTGTCTCCACTCCATCGATTGTTGTTTCGATTCTGGTGTGAAATGACACACCCAAGATTCATCACCTGTCACAATTTGTTTAAAACGTTTTCTCCCTCATCACTATACCGCGTGAGAAATGCGATAATCCAAGCGGTCAGACACAATTTCGAACAAAACAGTACATGAAATTTGTAGAAATGCCTCTGAAAGGGTTGTCATTGTGAAGCGTCTGTTCTCATGAATTACTTCATCAACGTTCCTTAACAAATCATCGATGACAACAGAAGGCCGACCACTCCGAGCCTCAGCGTGGACATTTGTTCGACCTGCATTAAACATTCTTACCCACTTTCTCACCATTCCATCACTTATCGCGTATTCACCGTAAACTTCTGTCGCTTGACGATAAATTTCGGCCGGTTTAACATTCCTCGCGTTCAAAAATTTAATCACGGCACGAATCTCACATTCAGCGGGAGAACTAATTGTCTTAAACATTTTGAATGTGCACAGCAAACTGAAAACACAACATAGAGCAACCAAAATAGCGACAATTGAAAGTCAGTGAACAAGAAAGACTAGTGCGCATGCGTGGGATGCCTACCACAGCGCTGCGACGGCGCTAGAATGAAACGATACTTAGTTTCCGAATACGCTACGTAGAATTTAGATTTCACTCCATTTTATTAATTATATAGATGCTGGTCTATATACATTTTTACCAAATTCTTCTTCAGGAATTTTTTTATCTTGTAGCTTTATCTCCTAGAGCAAAGACAGCCTACTTCCACTTTTATATTTATTTTGGGTGACACTTAACTTTTTCTATTATCCTTCCTACTACCGAATTCTTGACTAGTCCCCTAAGGCTTTTTTCTGACTATTCTATTTATTTCGCACTTCTTTTATTTCTATCTTATTTTTTGTGACAACATATTTACCCGGAAAACTTGAAAGGGATTATCCCAGCCATTTATCACGCAGCTGCATCATCTCCAAGAAATTTCCCTAGGATGGAACACAAAGAGTAGATCCGCGAGCATCTGCGAGATGGGAGAGAGGATTCACACTACTCTTAAACCCTAAGCGGAAGTCAAATCCACACTTACGATTTAGATTACAGTCAGCCTTCGCTAATTAATATGTCGTGCGAGGCGGCACTGGTAATTGGATCGGTTCTTTCTTACAATTTTGTCAATCTAAACAAATGAAAGTACTCCTCAAGATGTAAATGCAGTTGATAAAGTAGAGTTATTTACGATAACTGGAACCGTTGCATATGATAAAAGGATAAAGTAATTTTATATATGTCATTTTGTACAGTAAGTATTTTCCTTAAGCCATTAGGGGAATGATATTGAAATAAAACTAAAGTCCCAAAATGATGTAGTAAATAGAGTTTTGCGGTTTAAAAGAGATGAAATAAAATCACTAAATTAAATTTCTAAATAATTGAAATGCTTTAATCCATTGAAAAACGAGGTGGTAAGGAACGAACTATATTACCAAAGAGATGCCTTAGAAGGTTTGATGATAAAAATGTTTGGCTCATCGTTATATGTCTTCAAGGAGGACAAGAGGCCTCTGAAATGCATTGAAAGTGCTTATAGTTTTGTATTTAAACCAATCAGTCAAACATATGGCCAAAAATATGAACAAGTTTAAGTATGTGTACCAATAATAGCCGACAAGCATCAGAGCAGTATTCAAACTGGGTCCACAAGATTAGATCAGGACTGCACATGATTCGCAAAACAGAGTGATGTTACATTTTGTTGAAAGATCTAGAAGTTAATATCGTCATTTACATTTTTTTTTTATTTGAGGGAGAAAAGAAATCTTTCGTATGTTCAAGTTCAACTAAAGTTAATATTAATTGTCAAATGTTCATCTAAAGTGGTTTTCTTCCGCTAGAGGGCGCTAGAAGTTCCATTAGTGAGAGAAATGAAAACCTTGTTTTTAATATTCTTTTGTAAACAGTAGATAGTTCGGTTTCGAATCCGTGTGATGGACGGATAAACTGTTACGTACAGCCATAAGAGAAAAAGGAGAGGCTGTACAAGAAAATGTGATGTCAAGAAATTCACTTGTGGTTTTTCTGTAAAGAAGACTGCCAGCTGAAACATCATGTAAGATTCAACGATGCATCAGAACAGGTAAATGAATTTTGTTCTTGTTTTTTAATTAGTTATGAATAGAACCTGCATACGTCAGTGGATTCTGACAACTTCGATCAACAGTAGTTGATTAATTACGTAATATAATAAAGTTTTTGGCGTCCGCGACAGGACGTGTTGTCCTAAAGAAGAACTAGTTATTTATGCTTCCGAAAACGGAAGTACTTGAAATATGTTTATATTTTGAAGATGCATTTTGTTGAATGAAAGCAGTTTATATTTAAGTTGAATAGAAATAGATATTTAGTAGTTTCAGCTTAAAATATATATTATAAGTTTTATGTTTTTTAATAAAAGTAATTTCAACGTAAAACAAATCTATGTGTAAGAACCCAATTAAGGATTGAGGAAATAAAATTAAGTGAAAAGGATTACTTTGAGATTTTAAAGACAGACTATGCTTTTGTTTTGTCTTTGGTTGGTGCCAAGATGGAAAGCAGACAGCATTCTAGTGCAGCTGTTACTCAGTCATAACATCCGCAGCAGCAATCCACTCAGCAGACGCAATAATAAATGAAGGCAGTCCAACCCTTCGCGCCGACTGTCACGTATACGTGCCAGCAACGAACACAGTTATCTACCGGCCGACACGCAGGCGTGCCAGAGCATTGTTGCATTTTCTACCTACTGTCACGTATTTGTGCCAGTACCTTGGAACGTTTTTCAAACTATAATTTCTGCCACAAGATGGCACTGTATGCCCATATGGTTTCAGATACGTGTACATTAGACTTTCTACTCGAAATGAGAGAAGCATGACTCACATACACGTGTTTTTGATTATATAAACAAACGGGGAACTAAATGTTTCCGAATGGCGTGATTTATGACGTCTCTTTAAATCGCACTTTATTCGCACGTGGTAGTTGTTTATTGTAAGTAGAAGTTTTATATGCGCTAAATCGTTGAGTATTTCAGTTTACAGCTCAGTTTTTAGAAAATAATTAGATCTTGTTAGACGTGAATTCTTTCTCTTTTTACCGTTTCAATGTCGAAGCGTCGAAAATGTTTAACAGAGCATGAAATAGCAGAAATGATGCAAAATATTTCAGATATTGATTCTGAAAGATTAACTGAAAGACATTTTCCAAAACTTTGTTCAGAAGAGACTGATAAGAAAATGAGACGACGATGCTTCGTTTGTTCACATTCCCGGAAAAATCCTCCAAAACGGCAAATGAGTTATTACGAGTTCAAGGAATGTAACGTAGGACTGTGTAAATCCCTGTTTTAAAATTTTTCATACGAAAAGAGAATTTTAAGTAATATATTTAGTTTTCAGATGTATAATGTTAAAAGTCATAAAATGGTGAGTAATTAAAATAAAATGTGTAAAATATGCATTTAAACAAGAAATAAGGTAATTAAAGTATATATATGTATATAAATATCTATAAAGCATAAACCCTTTAAATACTCTATAGAGCATTATTAAACATGCGTTGATACTTCGGAAATTTCATGGATTTAGGCTTAGTAGCAAAAAAAGCCCCGCGGAAGACACTGCCGGCCTCCGCGATAAGCGTGCGTTTTCGCTACCCGGCTCGAAGGGGTTAAGGTAAAATATTTGAGTGGAATTTAAAGTAAAAATGAATGTTGATATGATAAAGAAAAAACGTGCAACCGCACGCAGTGCTTTCACTAGAACGATTAAGGTTCTAAAGAACGAAATTAGTAAAAATGCTCAAGCACATAAAGCTTTATTAAAAGATAAAATTGTGAAGTTAAAAACGATAACTGCTGAGTTAAAATCTTATGATTCAGAGGTACTAGATTTATTAATTAAGAGCAGTGCCACTGAAGATGATTTAGAAACCGAAGTTATAAGCTGTGCGGAATATTCTCATGAATTCATCACAATTGAAAGAAAAGTTAGTGAATTACTAAATGTAAACAAAGTTCCAAATGACGCAGTTTTTAGTAATTCTGATGTCAGTAGTAACTCTAATCTCAAGCGGTATAAATTACCTAAATTGAATATAAAACCTTTTGATTCTCAGTTAATTAATTATTTGCCATTTTGGACACAGTTTAAGAAGATACATGAAGATAAAGAATTAGATGATTGTGATAAGTTCCAATATTTGCTACAAACTGTAGAACCTGGAACTCGTGCTAGGCATTTATTAGAAAGTTACCCGATAACTTCAGAAAATTATTCGAAAGCATTGCGAGATTTTCAAGAGCGTTATGGGGACAAAGATATTCTTATCGAAGTTTATGTCAGGGAATTTTTGAAATTAATTACAGTAAATGTTCAAACTTGG
This sequence comes from Stegodyphus dumicola, assembly GCF_044657685.1. NCBI lineage: Eukaryota > Metazoa > Arthropoda > Arachnida > Araneae > Eresidae > Stegodyphus > Stegodyphus dumicola. The sequence continues at coordinate 133,025,422 of NC_140770.1, forward strand.
GGTAAAGACAGATTATCATTGTGTGACTTATTTACCAAGGTAGAAGCACATTTAAGGTCTTTAGAATTCATGGGGCTTGATATAGAAAGTAATTCAGCCTGGCTATACCCCATGATAGAATCCTCCTTACCTGATGATATTTTAAGAGCATGGCAGAGATGCAATATTAGGGGAAAGGAAGATTCTGATAGTGAAGTGAGTTTTCTGAAGTCGAGTTTAATGTTGTTAATGAACTTTTTGAAGAGGGAGGTATCGGGTGAAGAAAGATTACAGTTAGCCAGGTCAGGCTTTGAAAGTATTATCCCAAAAGAGGGAGTAAAAGAGAAAATACTGAAAAGGGATAACAAGTACCCTACTGAAGCTGGTTTATTCACTACTAAAGAAATATCGTGTTTGTTCTGTGGTAAATCGCATGAAAGTAAGGACTGTGTAGTCGCCAGATCGTTCTTCCTGGAAGAAAAAATAAAGAAAGTCAGGGAAAAAGAACTGTTGTCTGAAATGTTTACGTTTTGACCACCGTGCCAAAATGTGTAAAGTTTTTGTACGCTGTCATGTCTGCTCAAAACCTCATACAGAGCTTTTGTGTCCTGAAATAGGTAAAACGAAAGAAATTAGTGATAAAAGTAAACCCATAGCGGATATCCAGAACACATCAGCCGTGTTCAAGAGAAGTAGCTCGCATGACACTAGAAATACTAATTAAGGGTAATAAGAAAATTAAGAAGGTTAGGGCACTATTGGATAGTGGGTCCCAAAGGTGTTACATTTTAAAGAGCACCGCGAAAGAACTTGGTCTTAAGCCTCTCGCTACAGCAACTATTACCCACACGGTATTTGGAGGTGCAGAAATAGAAGCTAAACCTCATAGTAAATATAAAATTAACTTAAGTGCACCGGTTAATGATCGCAAATCAGTTCTCACAACCGAATTCCTTGACAAAGAAAAGATATGTGGGAACATTCCACGCATTCGAAAGGAGTCTGTTCTAGAAGAGCTTAAGAAACATAGATTATGGGTGTCAAATATGGTACGAGGTGTTCTGAAATAGAAATTTTAATTGGCAGTGATGTTTATGGCCAACTCCTAACAGAACGAATCAAGCAGCTGCACAACGGTCTAACGGCAATTCAGACAAATCTTGGATTGACAATTTGCGGTGAGTTAGAGAATCCGTCCCAAGGTTACATGATAGTGGTACAGCTAAACGTTGATGACTAATTTATCTCTGAGAAAACTTAGCATTCCAAATTTATGGCGGCTAGAAACAATAGGAATTAATGATCCCGCTGAAACGTTGTATAAGAAGAAGAGCTAGCCCATGATTTGTTTCTCAAAGAACTTACGAGAAGTGAAGACGGGCGTTACCGTGTTGGTCTTCCATGGACTTGTATTAACCCAAACATTCCTTCAAATAGAAATGAAGCAGAAAGAAGGTTGTTTAGCACTACAAGAAGACTGAAGAAGTTGAGTAAATTTGAAGATTATGACCTAGTCTTTAAAGAATGGCAAAAAGAGAATATCATACAGGAAGTCTCAAAAAAGGAACTAGAAGACGTAGGAGGCCATTACTTGTGCCACCATCCAGTTATTAAGCCAAAGAGTGCTACTACGTCTATCAGACCAGTTTTTGACGCCTCGTGCAAAGCTGGAAGAGCACCATCCTTAAATGACTGTCTCTTCAAAGGACCAAACTTGATAGAAGAAATTCCCGTAATATTATTGAGATTCCGAGAAAAGGCTATTGCTGTTGTATCCGACATCAGAAGAGCCTTTCTCCAAATTGAAGTTAAGGAAGAAGATCGCCGATTTTTGCGATTTTTATGGTGGGAGAAGGAAAATAAAATTAAAGTCTATCAACATAACAGAGTGTTATTTGGAGCTACTTGTAGCCCTTTCTTACTCAGCGCGGTTTTAAGATACTATTTGAACAAGTATCCAAAACAACTCAAAACAGTTACTGACAAACTCTTGAAGTCCTTCTATATTGACAACTGCGTAACCTCCGTAGACAGTGCATCCGAATAAGAAGAATTTATCTCAAAGTCAACTGAAATTATGGCTGAAGCTAAGATGGATTTGAGATTATGGCAGTTCGGTCCGGTAGAAGAAATAGAAAAGTTGTCAACTGAGAACAGAAGTTTGTTTAAAGAAGATCTTACAACTCGAGTTTCGGTTTTGGGGATTAAATGGGATAGAAAGGAGAATTGTTTAATGATCTGCAATAAATTTGAACCTGAAACAGAAAATCCTACTAAACGGAAGAACTTGTCCATAACTCAAGGTATTTACGATCCCATCGTTTTTCTCATCCCAGCATTGTTGCCAGCCAAGCTAATGATTCAAGAGGCCTAGTCAGCTAAGTCAGAATAGGATTCCCTGCTTCCAGAGAAGATCCAAAAGGAGTTTCAGAAATGGTATAGTGAATTGAAACAATTATCTAACTTGAAGGTAAACAGACGCATAGGTTACGGAATTAAAGAAAAATAGTCTATACATGTTTTTTGCGACGCGAGTCAGAATGCATATGGAACAGTAATTTTCCTGCGCTGTGAAGATAATAATAGGATTTCGGTACAGCTTCTAGGAGCAAAATCTCGACTTGCGCAAAAAAACACTTTGACAATCCCGCGTCTAGAACTTCTTCCTTGTGTTTTGGGAGCCAGATTAGCAAACTACATTCGTGAAGCTCTGAATGTCCCTACGATACCAGTTTATTACTGGACGGACTCTTCAACAGTTTGTGATGTTGCGTGGCCCCAACTTGTCCGTCACAGTAGTAGTGACTGCTATGAACTGGACATTACACAAACACGTAAGAAGGTTTTAATTCCTTTTTGTTTCACTTTAGAAATTACAGTTGCGTTCACTTGACGCTCACAAACTACGCCGACCCGGCGGTGTAACAAAAATAGAAAAGTACAACTAAAAATAAATAACAGGATGTGTTGTGTAGAGAATTTGTCTGATAGCGTTATAAAAACTATGTGAATGATTTTCTGATTTATGGAAATCTTAATTTTTATTTGATTATGAATTATTTATTTTAAGGCTTTAATTTTGGGGAAAAACAGATGCTTCTGGGAATATTATTTAGTTTAAAAGAATATTATTTATTTTCTTTTATTTGCAAATTTTGTACAAAATTTGATTCATTGTGAAAGAAGCAGGGAAAGGGAGGCAATTTTTTGCCAAGTCATGATTTCGCGCGCTTTGTCCTTTAGAATGTTCGAGAAGGAAATTTCATTGTGGAGTTGACCTTAAGAGAGGAAATACGTGATCAAAAGGTCAAAGGTTGCTACTTGCCTTTCAATGTAAGTCATTCAGGTTTTTGGCGATTGAGGGTCCGGTTGTTGGCTAAGTGAAGAAGGGCGCGCATGCGCGTTCACCCTTATTTCCGCATTCAGGGGTTGAAAACGCAAATTTTGCCAAAATTAAGGGGGCGATAAGTGAAGCGATAGTGGGAGCCCGCGTTTGTGAAGGAGACGAAGGAAATTCGAGTTGGATTCCCTCTCTTACTGACTGGCGGGGGAACTTACTTGGGACGTTACTCGTGAAGCTTGCTCTTGGGATGAGTAAGAACAGGCGAGCCGTAATTGCCTAGAAAAAAACGTTTCTGGCCGGAAGCTGCAAACACGCTCCCTTGCCGCGTTCTGGTAAAGAGGCGAAATTTGAACGAGTTACCTGCGTGTTGACTTAGGACTTTCAGGACCAAGCGGATAGCCGTCCTGGGCAGCAGTGCTCCTGTTTCTGTTCTACAGTGGTGAAGTGGCGTCGACATTATGAGAACCAGTGTAAAGATGAGCCCGGCCGACGTCAACGCTTATTAAGATACGAGCCCTCCACTTCAAGATGTCCAACCAAGTTAAGTTTTATTTTTTTGTGTTTGAACTTTAAGCAAGTTTTTCAAAAACGTCCTTAGAAGTAAAAACAACGTCGAATCTTAAAATTAATTCTCAGGCTATCAATTGTTTTCCCTTTCCCCTTTTTAAATTACCAGACAAACCTTAAGTTTTTTTTATATGAATTTAAATGAAAAAAAAGGGTAAATGACAAATTGATGACTTCTCCTTAGACTCTCAGATGAGGTTAAGATTTTTTTTCATTGTGATGTAATTGAATAAACTGATATTTAATCTGGAAACGTATTACAGTATGTGTTCTTTATATATTTAATATGTTTTTCCTATATATCTTGTATATGTTTTTCTTATGTTTTCGATCCTCTCACGGCGCGGTCCCGGGATGCATTTTTTCACAACGCAAAATGCTTTAACGTTTCACTATACGATCACTAAAAGTTTGGTAGTTGGCAAATTCTTGAGTTTAGTTTCCTCCCTAAGAGGAAGTAGAAACCTTTCACGGCAAGTAGGTTCATATTTAACATTTAACATATAGGAGTTTCTTATTTAACATGGTACCTTGAAGTAAAGCTATTTAACTTTGGTGTCGAAACTTCTACATAACATTGGTGCCGTGACCTCTGCTTAGTGAAGGATCGAATCAGTAACTTATTTTTTAAATTTATTTACTTTGTATAACTTACTGTTTTATGAAAGTGTTAAATTTTATGTGTGAGGACTAATTAAGGTTTTGATTTGAATTATGTTTGCTTACTGGTTACTGCAGGATATTAATTCTCTAATTTAATTTAAGAATTGAATTTAAGATTAGTTAAACTGTTTTGGTATAATATTAACCAAAAAGATAGTGTTTTAGTACGTGTGATTCAATGATTTCATACTGTGCATGTTAGGTTGTTTACTAGTACAAAAGTATTAGGTTTTAAGAAGGCTTGTGAATTTCAAATTTTGAGGCTTTCGAAATACTCAGTATGTTTTAGATGTAATGATCGATACTTATGTTTTCTGTAAAAGTACCGGAGTTGTCAATGAGTGGAGGTTCTTTTAAGTTTTGTGCGTAACTGGCAGCTGATTAATGATTTGAATGATTCAAAACTATTAGAGGGCGATATGTCGAAGAAAACGCGCCGTTCTACTAGACAGCCTGACCCATCAGTAGAGATGTTGGAAGAGACAGCCCCGGGCGTAAGGGGTACTTCAGTTTTTGGCTTGGACCCACTGGAGTCAGTTCCTATTTTTACGGGAGGAGAAAATAGCATTAGCCTAGCTGATTTTTTTAGATAGACTCGAACTGATAGCATCACATGTAGGATGGACGGAGTCAGATAAAGTTACGGTAATTCGGGTTAAACTTGGGGGGGAAGCCGCGGAATTTGTTAGGAATAATCCGCGTTTGAGGAGCGAAGCTGGTTTTTCCTACCTGGTAGGTTCCTTGAAGGACAGGCTTACAACAGTTCAAAGTCTACATTCCCATATTCGCTCCCTTATACAGGCATTTCAAAAGCCGCGGGAGTCAGTCAGACAATTCGCTGCGCTTATCGAGGCTTTATCTTATAAAACAGTGCCAGTAGAAAGGATGGGCGATCCGGCAGCAGAGACTCAGAGACAGGAATTGCTATTATCTGTTTTTCTAGAAGGATTGCATTTGCACCTTAGACGTCTGCTTTTGCCCCATAATCATAAATCATTTGTAGCAGCGAAAAACCACGCAGTTTTGGAGGAAGAGATGTGGATAAAAAACCATGCTGAGGCAGATTTTCAGTCAGCTGAAGTTAAGGCGGTCCATACTACGGGTACGGTAAATTCCAAGGATACTCTTTGCGTTTCGGGTGAAAATGTAGAGCTTGTAGAGGCTATTCGATTGCAACAACAGAACTTAACCCAGTTGACACAGATGATGAATACTTTGCAGAGCCAAATGCAATCTTTGATGGTGCATAATCCTCGGTCGAGATCCTTACAGCCTAGATGTTTCCGTCGTAACCGGGTAGGACACGTAAGCAGAAATTGTTATGTAAATGGCAGGTCTAATAACGAGCAGGGTAGATCAGATCACAGATTTCGACAAAGAGAGGCAGGAACGGCGAATACACTTAATTCTCATATGGCACCCGAACATTTGACGGTAGCATCTCAGGATCGAGGTGCAACTGGTAGCAAATTGAATCACCAAGCTCAGACATTTAATTTAAACTAGAAAAGGGTGGGGAGAAACACGCTTCCATTTCTTCCTCGAATGCCCTTTTGGAGGTGCCATCCGTCTTTGTAGTCACTACAGGAGAATCTTCATTACCAATAGTAGAGGGTTCTATATTACAGACAGAAATTAAATTTTTGATAGATTCGGGGGCAACGGTTAATATTATAGAGGAAAAAATTATTGCAGGGTTGGGGGATAAAGTTTCATTTTCTCCTTGTAAACTTTATTTAAAAGGAATTTCTAATCAGAATGTTCTAATCACACGAAAAGTTTGACTTCCCGTAGTATTGCAAGGCAGGATTTTTCCTGTTGAATTTCTAATTAAGGACAAGGATTTTTCTTTGCACTATGGTGCCATTTTAGGAACACAGTTTTTACTTGATAATGCACTCATGCTGGATTTTAGCACTAAACAATTACTTGGGCAAAATTTTGCTTTACGTTGGTGTGACAGTTCAAATTGTCTCTTTCCGAGACCGATAGATTCCTTGGATTATTGCTATGCAGTTCGTAAACATAAACTTTTGCCGTTTTCTGAGAATATAGTAAAGGTAATTGCTCCTACGTTTAATGATTCGCATGACACAGTCCTATTAGAGCCGATTGATAAAAACTCTCATAGTAAATTCTCTGTGGCAAGATCAGTTAATTTAAATAATGATTCTAAGACTTTTAACGTTAAGATAGCAAATTTTACTCCACAGACTATTCATATTAACAAAAGAACTAAGTTAGCATCTATTCTTCCTGTTACTGTGTCTTCAATAGAAACTGCTTGCGTGAATAACACGACGACCATGGAGAAAGGAGAGGATTTTGAGTCGTGGGGGGGAGAATTTGACCTTTCTCACTTGTCACCGGATCAGCAGCAGCACCTGACTAAGCTTTTAAGCCATTACAATGACATTTTCGCTTCTTCTGTAACTCAGCTAACGGGGTGCGATACAATTCTACACAATATTAACCTTAAGGATAGTATTCCGGTTCGACAAAAGCCATACAAAGTGCTTTTTCATCTTCGCGAGGAATTAGATAGGCAAATAACAGAATTATTGGATTCCAATATTATTCAAGAAAGCGATAGTTCATATAGTGCGCCGGTTCTTTTTGTAATGAAAGCTGATAATACGTATAGATTAGTGACGGATTTTCGGAAAATTAATGAAAAAACTGTTGAAGATTCATTTCCTCTTCCTAATATGCTCGAGCTTGTGGAACAATTGGGTGATGCGAATTTGTTTTCAACGTTGGACTTAACTTCGGGATTTTTCCAAATGAAGATCCACCCGGATGACACATTTAAAAGTGGTTTTTCGACCCCTTCCGGGCATTACGAATGGCTTCGGACACCTGTCGGAATGCGCAATGCACCCAGTTCCTTTCAAAGGCTCATGTCTGTTGTCTTAGCCAATCTGTACCCGTTAAAAATAGGCATATACATAGATGACATTGTGATAGCTTTGAGTACTTTTGACGAACACCTTGAAAAGCTTAAAATAGTTTTTCACAGACTCAGAAATCATAATCTTAAGTTGAAACCATCCAAGTGTCATTTTCTCAAAAGCCAAATAACTTATCTAGGATTTAAGGTATCAAAAGGTATCTTACAACCAGATGACAGAAATTTAAAAGTTGTACAAGCATTTGTTCCTCCTCGGAATAGAAAAGAACTTAGAAGGTTTCTCGGGCTTGTAGGTTTTTATAGAAGATTTATACCTAATTTCGCACAGAAGGCTCTTCCTCTTACACAGCTAACAAAAGACAAAGTTGTATTTAAATGGACCAATGAAGCTCAAAATTCCTTTGACACTCTTAAAAATGAACTTTTAAAGGAACCTATTTTAAGGGGTCTCACGACCTTTAAATCTTCAAAAATATCGATTTTTTGAAAAACATATATGTTTTAGTTTGAACATTTCTGCGCACTTTAAAAAAAACCGTGTTAAAATATTCCGTGTAGTTTAGGAGATATCATTAAAAACGTAAAGGTCTCTGACACGAGAATCCTTCATCACGTATGTAAATAAACATTTAAAGGGACACGTCATTTGCTCACAGCTGTCATATCCGTTATATATAATTGAGTGTTGCTACATTCTAGCCTACAAGTCTTATTTTTATTTCGTCAGTAATCAGTAGCAATGATTCTACTCAACTTAATACTTATTCTGAATGTTTACATCGTGTTTCCGTAAGCTATTACTACGTTGTTTGATTCTGCAAAGTTGTATTGACGTTTGCAGCATTTATTTGGTGTATATTGAATTTTTGATGCGTTAGTCTTTTTGCTGCAATAATAAGTATATTTATATATTATATTTGTGATGGCAAATAATAAAAGAACTTCTGGGAAGCGAGCTAAAAAACGTCGCTTCCACGGCAACCGCTACACGAATATCAGATCTGAACTTTCTGATAAAAGCTTGGTTTCATCAGGTGATGACCATAATACTCAAATTGAACATGTAAAAAGTGCATCCGAGAAAAAGCTTAACAATGCATTATTTAATGAAAGTGATACTGACATTATGAATCGTTTTCATGGCTATATAATTATGGATAAAGACATATTGTTTACATTTTTGAAAGAGAATGTACTGTGCAAATTGTGCTGTAATTCTGTCAATATTTCTGAGAGAAAAGCCTTTGGATTATTTTCAACAATTTCTGTGAAATGTGAAAAGTGTAGTTTTAAAACAGAATTCAATAATTCAAAGTTGATTGGTGAACACAAAAATGTTCCTGAATTAAACAGACGAATTGTTTATGCTATGCGATGCATTGGTCAAGGTGTGGAACCTCTGGAAACATTTTGTGGTGTAATGGATCTAGGTAAACCTGTGACACAGAATGCTTATGACAAAATCTGCAAACATATAAATGCAGCTTCAAAAACTGTCGCCATTCAAAGTATGAAAATTGCTGCAGAAGAAGAGGTATGCAAAACTGCATCAAATTCTGGCACCGTAAGTGGTGATGGAACATGGAAAACGAGAGGACATACTTCACATATTGGAGTATGTTCTGTAATAGGTGCTGAAACAGGGAAGGTTTTAGATGTTGAAGTTCTCTCGTCCACTTGTAAAGGATGTGATCTATGGAAAGCAAAAAAAATCTGGGAAAACTTTCGAAGAGTGGCAAATGAAACATTTGCCAAATTGTCAGAAAAATCATATCGGTTCTTCAGGAAAAATGGAAGTCGATGGTATGATAAAAATTTTTCACAGATCAGAAGCTGAAAGAGGTCTCAAATATATTAATTATATTGGTGATGGTGATTCTAGAACATTCCCTGCTATACGTGACAGCAAACCATATGATGATAAAACTGTTTCAAAACTTGAATGTGTTGGTCACGTACAAAAAAGAATGGGAACTCGACTGAGAAAGCTAAAACAAGACTATAGATGTAAAAAGTTGGAGGACGGTAAACCTTTATCAGTCAAAGGACGACTGACAGACACCATGATAAATAGGCTGACTCAGTATTATGGAAATGCAATTCGCTCAAATGCTTTGTCAGTTGATGAAATGCGTAAGGGTATTTGGGCAGTTTATTTTCATACGAGATAAACTGATGCTGAACCGTTACATACATTTTGTCCTGCTGGTGCAGACTCATGGTGTAAATATCAACAAGCAGTTTCAAATGGCTCAGTGGGTAAATTTCATCATAAAGTGACTTTGCCATCTTCAGTCATGGATGTTATAAAACCTGTTTTTAAAGCTTTATCAAGTCCAGATCTTTTGAAACGATGCCTTGATAGCTTCACTCAGAATCCGAATGAATCTTTTAATTCCCTCATATGGCAGATGTGTCCGAAAACTTCTGGATCTGGGAAACGAATTGCAGAAATTGCTGTATATGAAGCAGCAATTTTATTTAACATGGGCAAAAAGGGTAGGCTATCTGTGATGAGGCAAATGGGTATCCATCCAGGTATAAATGCAATAAAATCTCAACTTCGCAGTGATATGAAACGTGTAAATACTGCTAAGAAGAGAGCAATGCAAAACACTATAGAAACACGAAAAGCAAGGAAAAGATCCAAAACAAGTTTAGAACATCAGAAAATTGATCAAGAAGGAATAATGTATGAACCTGGAGGTTTTTAATTTGTGTATATAAATATTATAAATAGTAACAGTATTTTGTGATAAGTTATGTGTGTCGACAAAAATTTAAACATCTTGTTCAAGAAACTGATTATTAATATATTTTTATTCTCAGAAATATTTATAGGTTTATAACACAGTTTGCACATTGCATTCTCTTTCATGTATATGAAAAATATATCTTTATCTGCAATAATGTATCCTTGATAACGGTTGACTGTGTCATCACTTTCATTAAACAATGCATTGTTAATTGTTTTTCAGATGCAGTTTCCTTATTATAAATATACATTCTGTCATTAACTTTATTCAAAACACAAACAAAAAGCATAAAATACAAATTAGATACCAAATAGTACGAGTTAAGACTCATTAAGTCACAATGTTACTCATTTTTATAGCGATGCAAACTTTACGTCTTTATCTCAAAACGTATTTTTTAATGCGTCGCGCATGATATTTCAAAAACTTTTTAATGTATCTTTCTGAAATTTGTACCATAGTATTATCATGTTACACTAAATTAATTAAACTAAAATTTTGGTATTTTAATGAAATGTTTCAATTTTATAAGGTATGTAAAAATCAAAATATAGCAAAAAAATTATATTTAATATATATATCATAAAAAAATTAAAAATGCATGAATTGTGTAATATTTTTAGTTCAGTTATATTCTCAAACATTCTTCTGCATAAGAAAAGAAAAATTAAACATTTTGGTACAAAACATTTCTTGTACATGTGCGCGCAGTGTGCGTACAGATTAATTAGATGTGAAAAATGTCTTATAATTTAACATTTGTTTTTACAATTTTTATTATAATTTTCAGGACATTAAATTAATTTAGACATTAAATTAATAATGAACAAAATATTGAGTATTTTTGATAAGAATTAAAAATGTTGCACAAGATTGAAAAAAGGTAAAAAAATTCATCTTTCGACTCATTCAAGGGTCGTGTGACCCCTTAACTCTACCCAATTTTTCCAAACCGTTTTCGCTTTGTACGGACGCTTCCAATTTAGCCTTAGGAGCTGTTCTTTGTCAGGAGGATGATACTGGGTTCTTGCATCCAATTTGTTACGCAAGCCGGAAGTTAAAAGATCCGGAGACCAGATACAGTACAGTTGAAAGGGAAGTTTTAGCAGTAGTTTGGGCTACTGCCTTTTTTCGCCAGTACCTTTTAGGGAAAAGGTTCACAATTTATTCAGATCAAGCGTCGCTGTCCCACGTACTAAAATTGAAGGATCCCACTTCTCGGATAGCTAGGTGGATTATGGGCTTGTCCCAATTTGACTATACAATAATACATAAACCAGGGAAATTGAACGTAACAGCTGATTTCTTGTCTAGAGCAGTAAATGTAACGCATCTTGTTCAAAAATTCTGTCAGTCCAGACTTATTACATACGTTCAAAGAAGAGCAGGGTTCAGATATGCATTGTAAGCAGATTATTTCAGATATAAAAAAAAAATTTGACTCCTAGTCCTCGTTTTTTGAAATTTTTTATGCGTAATGGCATTTTATATTGTGAATATGCTAAGCAACGTACCCGTTGGCAAAATCTGCACAGGTTGGTTGTTCCACGATCTTTAGTTTCACGTATTCTGCAAGAGCACCACGATTCGCCGGTGGCGGCGCATTCCGGGTTCCATCGCACACTGCAACGTATTCAAAAATCCTTTTATTGGAAAGGCATGTATAGGGACATTCATAATTATGTAAAATCTTGTCATTCCTGTATCGGAAGGAGGGGTCACCGGCCTTCTCACAAGGCTCCTCTTCTGAGAATGCCTGTGGCTTCCCATCCGATAGAAAGAATAGCCATGGACATTGTTGGTCCCTTAACCATTACTTTACAGGGAAATAAATACATCTTAGTTATCACTGATTATTTTACGAGGTGGCCCGAGGCTTATCCTTTGAAAGACCTTACTTCTGAATCTATCATAGAAAAACTGGAACCTTTTATTTCGGCTCACGGTGTGCCTTTACACGTAGTTACTGACAGGGGCTCGAATTTTATTTCACATGCAATAAAAGAAGTATATCAGAAATTAGGCATCACTAAGCACACCACCACCAGTTACCACCCGCAGTCTGACGGAGTCGTTGAACGCTTAAATGCTACTCTAATAAATTCTCTCAGCCACCTTGTGAGTGAGACGCAGGAAGATTGGGACAGACATTTGCCTTTCGCACTTTTAGCGCACAGAACTGGACGGCATAGCGCATTACTGGACTGCCCAGCATTTTTTCTTTATGGAAGAGATTTAAATTTACCTATTGATTTGTTGACACAAACAGACTTTAAGACTTATCGTGACACAGACACTTATTCAAGGGATTTAATTTTAACACTCCGCAGGGTTTTCTCTTTAGTAAATAAAAACTTAACGGAAGCGGCTGAAAGACAGGAAAAGATTAGAGACAAGGTTGTTTTTTCAAAAAATATTAAAATAGGGGATATGGTGTATCTTTATACTCCTGTGTTGCGGCCTGGATTGACTAAGAAATTTGCGAAGTTTAATAAGGGTCCATTTAGAGTGGTCGAACAGGTCACCAAAGTGAATTTTAAAATTGAGTCAGTTACGAGCCCACAGCAGTCGCAGGTAGTACATGTGGATAGATTGTCAAAGGTACCTGAACGTATAAACTTTCCTTCATTGCAGGCGTGCAACTCTGATGCTCCAGAGAGAATTCATAATCAATGTGCTGATATTCCTTATAACCTGAGACGTAGGGATTCGCAAGGTTTTGTTGCTTACTAATGTAGGGCTTCGCAAACATTTATTTTTGGACTCAGTAAATCAGAATTTAGCGAAATATATACATATAGATATATATATATTTTTATATAGTTTGACTTTTTCAGTTTGGCCAAACGTTATTTTGTATATGCATTAGGTTGTATTATTATTATTATTTTTTGTGTGTGTATTGGATAAATTTCTAATTGGTATTTGCACAGCGTATTCGTTATGCTATTTTCGGAATTGATTTTGGTTGAACTGAATTTTTGGACAATCACGTTTTCTTTCTTTCTGATTTTTTTGTGTGGGGTATTTTCGGCTGGTTCCGAGGTTCCTTGTGTTGTAACGTTCTTTTCTTTTCTAATGCTTGGCCCTGATCAGGCCGCTTCTGTTCTTAGACGTGATTATTTGGGATTCATTCCTGGAAGTTATTCAATTTCGTAGTACTTAGGGGGTCTTTACTCTTTGTTTGAATACGTTCTTGTGACATATTTTATTTGGAATTGTTTGAATTATTAGTGTGTTTATTTTCTCAGGAATGTATTTTATGTATCTGCGGCGCGTTAATTATCTTATTTTTATTTATTTTATTTTTTTGGTGTGAACAATTGGATTAGATTATTTCTTTCTTCGGGTGTGAGTATCCGAACACATTCAGTGGCTTATCTATCGTAAAGGAAAAAATTGACAGATAAAGTCTTCTTCAACTTTGAAAGAGTGATTGTTCTTCCTTGGTCGAAGGTGAGACGTAGGAGGGTGAAATCTGGTTTCTTTTAAGGTCAAGTTTCTCTACTAAAGCTATTGTTGTGCTGAGTTCACATTACGAGGTTGTTGCATTCACTTTCTCGCGTTGAAGGCTGAAGGGGGGAGTTGCTAACACAATGATTTCTAACTACAGGGTTTTCCCTCGCTTGCATTGACAACTCCGTACTCATTTAATGTACTCCATGATTGCGCTCAGTGGAAATTGTCAACAATAGTAGAATGTGTTCGACCTCAGGTGAAATTGTTTATATTAATGGACTGAAAGAGAAAAAAAAAAGAGAGAGAGAATGAATAGATAAATAAATGTTCAGAAATGTGGCCACACAGAGACTGCAACACTAGTGTGATGTAATGAACTGACAAAAAAAAAGAGAAATTCTTTTTGTCATAAAATTATTGATTGATCTTAGACATATTTTGTTTGTGATTAACGCCTTATTTTTATTTTTATTTTTGTATGTGTTCTGAGTATTTCTAGGTTTAATTAATTAAGTGATTTAATTGATGTTTTTGATGATCTTCCTTGACTATTTTAATTAGTAATTGCTTTGATTAATCTTGTTGTTTTCCTTGCACATTTTGGACATGAAATTTAATGTGTCAGTAACGTCACTGTTACCAAGGAGTCGTGTGAACTATTGTTACATTATGTTATCCTTTAGCCTTATTGCACAGTATGAGTCATGGTATTTCAAGAAATGTCTGTCTTCTAAATTTTGGTAAACCAAAATTTAATTCCTTAGGGGAAAGGAATGTTGTGTAGAGAATTTGTCTGATAGCGTTATAAAAACTATGTGAATGATTTTCTGATTTATGGAAATCTTAATTTTTATTTGATTATGAATTATTTATTTTAAGGCTTTAATTTTGGGGAAAAACAGATGCTTCTGGGCATATTATTTAGTTTAAAAGAATATTATTTATTTTCTTTTATTTGCAAATTTTGTACAAGCTTTGATTCATTGTGAAAGAAGCAGGGAAAGGGAGGCAATTTTTTGCCAAGTCATGATTTCGCGCGCTTTGTCCTTTAGAATGTTCGAGAAGGAATTTTCATTGTGGAGTTGACCTTAAGAGAGGAAGTACGTGATCAAAAGGTCAAAGGTTGCTACTTGCCTTTCAATGTAAGTCATTCAGGTTTTTGGCGATTGAGGGTCCGGTTGTTGGCTAAGTGAAGAAGGGCGCGCATGCGCGTTCACCCTTATTTCCGCATTCAGGGGTTGAAAACGCAAATTTTGCCAAAATTAAGGGGGCGATAAGTGAAGCCATAGTGGGAGCCCGCGTTTGTGAAGGAGACGAAGGAAATTCGAGTTGGATTCCCTCTCTTACTGACTGGCGGGTGGAACTTACTTGGGACGTTACTCGTGAAGCTTGCTCTTGGGATGAGTAAGAACAGGCGAGCCGTAATTGCCTAGAAAAAAACGTTTCTGGCCGGAAGCTGCAAACACGCTCCCTTGCCGCGTTCTGGTAAAGAGGCGAAATTTGAACGACTTACCTGCGTGTTGACTTAAGGCTTTCAGGACCAAGCGGATAGCCGTCCTGGGCAGCAGTGCTCCTGTTTCTGTTCTACAGTGGTGAAGTGGCGTCGACATTATGAGAACCAGTGTAAAGATGAGCCCGGCCGACGTCAACGCTTATTAAGATACGAGTCCTCCACTTCAAGATGTCCAACCAAGTTAAGTTTTATTTTTTTGTGTTTGAACTTTAAGCAAGTTTTTCAAAAACGTCCTTAGAAGTAAAAACAACGTCGAATCTTAAAATTAATTCTCAGGCTATCAATTGTTTTCCCTTTCCCCTTTTTAAATTACCAGACAAACCTTAAGTTTTTTTATATGAATTTAAATGAAAAAAAAGGGTAAATGACAAATTGATGACTTCTCCTTAGACTCTCAGATGAGGTTAAGATTTTTTTCATTGTGATGTAATTGAATAAACTGATATTTAATCTGGAAGCCTATTACAGTATGTTTTCTTTATATATTTAATATGATTTTCCTATATATCTTGTATATGTTTTTCTTATGTTTTCGATCCTCTCACGGCACGGTCCCGGGATGCATTTTTTCACAACGCAAAATGCTTTATCGTTTCACTATACGATCACTAAAAGTTTGGTAGTTGGCAAATTCTTAAGAGTTTAGTTTCCACCCTAAGAGGAAGTAGAAACCTTTCACGGCAAGTAGGTTCATATTTAACATTTAACATATAGGAGTTTCTTATTTAACATGGTACCTCGAAGTAAAGCTATTTAACCTTGGTGTCGAAACTTCTACATAACAGATGAATAAATAACGAGGTCACTACCTACAAGGCTCCATAAACGTGACTAACTTAACCGCGTTCTAAGATACAGCTGGGATTCAGTAAACTTTCTGATTAACAGGTTGAAAGATTCAACTAACTGCCGAAGTAGGCACACAGGCCGAAACGCGCGGTTCTTAAATTTCTACCTAGCAACTTTCACGCTCGTGAATCAAGAAGCTCACACTTACAAATCTCGTTTCCCTTCTATTTAACTCAAATTACTTCTGCTAAAATTTGAATACTCTGCGCGTTCTACTACGATTTACATACTCTGGCTTTGGCAATTCAAAGGGAAAGTAAAGGCTTGACAGGAAAGATAGCTTAAACTTAAAATAAATGTTAGTTAAAATAAATATAAAACCTACAAGTTATAGCATGGATACGAAGAAGTGACCAATGAGGTATTTTTGTGGGTAACAGAATCAGAGAAATATGCAAACTCACAGAATCATACCAATGGTATCTTGTCCCAGATAATCTAAATCCGGCGGACCTGCCATCTTGTCGTTGTAGCCCAAGACATCATATCGAGACGAGATGGTGGGAGGAACTAAAATGGTTAAAAGACGAAGAAAATAATTGGCCCAAATCGGAACAGATTCCTGATGAAGATTTAGTTATGTCAGAAAGAAAGAAAAGTGCTATATAAGTCACAAAATTGTTTCCAAGTAGAGATGGTTGTACACGTGTGGCACGGGTAAAAACCTCTTCAGAAACTTTTGTAAGACCGATTCGTAAACATTGCCATTTGGAGATATCTAAGAACGATGACCCAGTAGTCCAGCTGATGAACTGTATGAACACTTTTCACAACTAAATTTTAGAACTTTAATTTTTTTTTTGGCTTGAAATTTTCGTAGATATTATTTTTATTTCATTCTATTATTTTTGAGTAATGATGTAAATTTAATTTTAATGTTTAATTTCTGGCTTCCACCATAAATTAAAGGTGGGAGTATGTTAAATGTTCATCTAAAGTGGCTTTCTTCCGCTAGAGGGCGCTAGAAGTTCCATTAGTGAGAGAAATCAAAACTTTGTTTTTTATTCTTTTTGTAAACAGTAGATTGTTCGGTTTCGAATCCGGGTGATGGACGGATAAATTGTTTCGTACAGCCATAAGAGAAAAAGAGAGGCTGTACAAGAAAATGTATTTAGATGTTAATTTTTTCCTTTTGAATGTTTTATGGAAATAAAATGTGATGTCAAGTAGTTCAGTTGTGGTTTTCCTGTAAAGAAGATTGCCAGCTGAAACATCATGTCAGATTCAACGATGCATCAGAACAGGTAAATGAATTTTGTTCTTTAGTTAGTTATGAATAGAACCTGCATACGTCAGTTGATTCTGACAACTTCGATCAACAGTAGTTGATTAATTACGTAATATAATATTAATTTAAACAAAGGGAAAGAACCCAAATGATTTATTAGCGATTAAAGAACACCAGATACAGATAATAAAAAATGTTTGAATTTGTTCGTGGTTTGCATATAAATTTTAAAAGTTCGACAAGTACATTCATTTACCCAATTGGTTGTCTGCATGGAACGAGGCTTCATCTGAGAAGTTATTTTTATGATGCATCAAGTTCACTGTCAGTTATCTGTAATACAGGTAGCAAGAAAGTATCTTTTCTCTTCCCTTTCTGTGTATGCAACAGCTGAATTTCTTAAGGATATAACCTCCTTTATTTAGGATTAGCATCAAAATATAAGATTTATCTGTTAATTACGGAATCAAATGAACTTCTGGGGAAGACAAACTGCCGTATACTTTATACGTTATTTTCTGATGTTCTTGTGTACATAGTTAAAAGTGCCTTTGGAAAATAGTATAAAACATGCTGTTTAGTCTTTTAGACAGACTGGATTGCATTTAGGTAAGTTATTATTTATTATGTATGTGGAGATTATTAGACTCTTCGACGTTAAAACGTTAAAAATCAGCTGTGTGCGCTCAATGAGATTCCATAGAGATCTTTCAATTTCCAGCTGGATATCCTACCACTTACACCGTGAAAGTACGTACGGGTAAGGCGATAGCTTCTTATATTCTTCCCTAGTGAAAGGGCGACTAAAGAGAGAGGGAGGAGACTCAATGGGTCAAATCTGATTCGTACTGCACGGCTAATAATACGGTTGATAAAACGTTAGAGCTAATAGATTTTTCTTGAAACAAGGATCGTCGGAAAACAGAGCTTTCTTCGGGATTCGAACCACGGATCTTTTATTTGCTAGCCAGACCTGCTACCAATTACACTTCTAGATGCCGCAGAGAAGAAGGTGATTTTTCTTTCTAAACATATCCAATTCACTTCACATAAGAAATACTTCCCACATGCCTCATAAAATTACACCATTTGTTCTCAGAGGCCCTGCATATGCACGATGCAATGCTATAGTTTCATTGAGAAATATAAAAGAGTCAACTATACAGGTAGGTGCAAGTATTTTCAGCTAAAAATATTTCATCAAACATTAACTTTTGGGAAACGTGTGATCTAATATTTCTTTCAAATAAGAAATGTTCAGTTAAACATTAAATTAACTTAATTTTAATTAACAGTAGTATATTAAATTTACTTCTAAGTACATTAGTTTTCTGATTAATTTTGTTTCTTACTCGGCGGCTTAGATAAAATATTCAAAAATATAAATTAATTCTCTTTAATGTCATTTTCTTTAATAAAAGTATTTAATTAAACATTAACATTTGCAATGTGATCTATGATTTCTTCCAAGCAAAAAATGTAGAGTTAAACATTAAATGAACTTAGTTTTAATTAATAGTAGTTCATTAATTTTATTTTGAAGTGCATTTAATTTTTAACTAATTTTGTTTCTTATTCGGTGACTTAAGATAAAATATTTAAAAATATAAATTTATTTTCTTTCGAATAAATTTTAATCAGAATTTCTATCGGGAAAGAGTATATATTAAACCCCCCTCAAAAAAGGAAAAGAAAAGGAAGAGTTCCTTAAATAAGTACAATCACATTAACAAGAATTAAGATGCATGCATGTATCAGCTGGGAATTCTGAATGGTTGTGCATAATTATTTAGGCGGAATATTGTCTGTATTATTGTGAGCTATAAATATGATTTGCGTTCATTATAATAAGAGCTCATACGACAGTATAGTTTTTAATTGGAAAGAACAAAGAGCTATAATAAATAATAAAGAGCTCATTTTTAGTAATAAAAATCCTAGTTGTCAAAAAAAATAACACTAAGCTTATTAGATTATACACAGACTTTAAGCTCATGAGACTAAGAATGATGCTTATTAACAAATGTCATAAACTGAGTTTAAATCTGTTCGACTTCTTGTTAATTATTTTAAATATGGTTTCTTAAAAATAATTAATTTTGTTGAAGCTTCATTATCCTATAATATTGTCTGTATTTATTACGTAATTCCGGAGTCATTCTGACTAGAGGGCGCTGCGTTCGTCCTAATAGTCAGTGGCAGGCAGGATACTAAAGGTGTAAGACGTGGAAGGCAGAGATGCCTAATAATATATCTCTAATTGATTGAAAGTTTCGTATATTTTCTTGTAAATAAATGTTGTTATTGTTAACAAAACCTCTTATTATCTCTTGGATGCACCTTTAGTCTCACAGAACCATTAGATGCAAAATTGGTGCATCTTGTCCGCGAATGTGGAATACCGGAAGCAATTAGTCATCATTACTGGATTATAGTTCTGAGAAGTTTGGATACTGTACGTACGCCTTTGGATACATAACATTGCATACTGGACTGTGGAGGTAAGATCTTTTGAACTCACAAATTCTGAGTTAATATGGATAAGCTTTCGAAAATAACTGAAAAAAGAAGTAACGTTCGCGCTAGTGTTACTAAACTAGTTAAAAGAGTGCAGAAGCTTGATGAAGCCGTCGAAGACGTAAGTTCATTATCAGAACTACTGGAACTATTAGAAACGAAAGAGCAGATCTTGAAAAGCCATGATTTAGAGGTGGAAGCACTCATAGACGATCCGCAAAAAATTAAAATTGAATTAAAAGCTTCGGAAGAATACGATGACAAAATATTGTTAGCTAAGATTAAACTAAAGAGCAAAATTAAAGAATTAAGAGCAGAAAATGTTCAGCGGACTTCTTCAGTTCTTAACACATCTAGTGTTTCAGAAAACACCGTTACGGCTTTAAAATTACCAAAGTTAGAAATTTCGCGATTCTCTGGTGATTCTGGCAAATTTATGGAATTCTTAAACTGTTTTGATAGCGCAATCGGTTCAAACAATTCACTTAAGAAAATTGAAAAATTCCAATATTTAAACCCACCAGCGGCCGAGCGGTAAAGACGTTGAACACTGGTAGTTCGGTCCGAGGTTCGAATCCCGCGAACGGGCTGGCTGCATGGGCGTTTTCGTGGTTTTCCCCATGTGTAACGTGTATACGAGCCAGTTTCCCTTAGAAAGTCCTCCACGAAAGGCATCCCTCCCCTTAGGCAGATAGCCCTAGTGTGCTTTGCCATAATTAAATACACCACACACACCAATATTTAAAATCTCTTCTTTCTGGTCCTGGATATAACGTTGTTGCGGGTTTTGAATTAAACGAGAAAAACTATGACTCATGTCTTGAGCTTTTAAAACAAAGATATGGTAGAACTGATTCTATTATAAATTCTTACATGACTAAATTATTAAGCTTAGAACCCGTGAGAAGTTCGTCTAATGTTAAGGGTTTGCGTAAATTATACGATGAAATAGAAGTTAATATAAGAAATTTGCGTTCATTAAATGTAACGGAGGGTTCATATGGGCATTTATTGAATCCAGTATTATTGAAGTTGCTACCACAAGATTTGGTGTTAGAGTTTCACCGAAAACGAAACAGGGAAGTGAATTGTGAGGTTTTGGAAATTATTACGTTTTTGAGGAATGAAGTCGAATCTAGGGAAATTTCCGAAACTGTGATGAGCCCCCTAAAAAGTTTCGAAACAAAACGATCCTTTTCCCAAAATTATCAAAGTGTTCAAACTTATCAGAAAAACTATTCAAAGCCTAAAAATATATCAATCGCTTCAGCGTTAAATACACAAATAAAAAATGCTTGTTTATTCTGTGACGGCCATCACGATTCCGTAAGTTGTAAAAAATGGATGTAGAACAAAAAATAAATAAGCTTAGGACTGAAGCTAGATGCTGGTGTTGTTTAAAAATATCACATTTCTCGCGAATGCAGGGCAAAAATATCGTGTAAAATTTGTTTAAGCAATTTTCATCATGAGTCAGTGTGTAGAAAAAATAAACCCGTTAATGTTACTATGAGAGGTTGTGAGAAGCAAGTGGAAAGCGAAACTGTTTTGAATGACTCACATTCTAAATCTAATAAAAACGCCGAGAATATTTCTGTGTCTCATAGTAATATATGTACCGAAAATAAGCCCTTTTTGCAAACATGTACAGTTTTAGCCTGTTCGGATAAAAATTCAGTCTTAACTAATGTTATTTTAGACAATGGTAGTCATCGAAGTTTTATTTCATCTCGATTAGTTAAAGAATTAAAATTAAAGCCCATACGCTACGAAAGAATAGCTATTTTTGCTTTCTGAGACAAAATAGCACGTGAGAAGGAATACGGTATCGTTTCATTGACGTTGCGCAATAGGGATCAAAGTTCGAAATCGTACGAGTTAGAAGCTGTCATAACGGAATATATATCTAATTTGTCCTTGAAAATTCCTGATGTATCTATTCGCAATGCGTTGAAGGAAAGAGGTTTACCTTTGGCTGATTCATTTTCTGGCGGATGCGATTCATTTTGGGATATTGTTTATGACGAGAGAGTAAAGTTAAATGAAAACATAACTGCGATAAATTCTTGTTTCGGTTGGTTACTAGCGGGAGTGGAAAGAAGTAATAAATTAACTAATAATTATGAAAATGTATGCTTAGTCATGGACTCGTCTTCAATTTTGTGCGATTTGAAAAAATTTTGGGAAATAGAAGAATTTCAGTCAGACAAACAAAACTTTTTTGAATGGGACAATCAATTGATTGAAAAATTTGAAAATTCTTTGGAATTTAATGGGGAAAGCTACGTTTGTAGACTGATGTGAAAGGAAAACTTGGGAACCTGCAGTTGGGTTGAATTCTAATTATGAGGTTGCGAAAAAGCGTTTTGATTCGTTAAAGCAAAAACTAAATAAAAATCAAGAAATTTATGACCAGTATAAACAAATTATTTCGGATCAGTTAGAATGTCAGATTGTGGGAAAATGTGTTAATGAAGATAAAAATTCAGGATATTATATGCCCCACAGAGCGGTAATTAGGGATGACAAGGAAACAACTCGAGTTAGAATTGTTTATGACTGTAGCAGTAAGGCTAATGAAAATAATAAATCTCTTAATGAGTCTCTAGAATCGGGAGGAAATCTTTATGCAAATTTATTGGACATAATTCTTAAATTTCGAGAATATCAAGTTGCATTTTGCGGAGATTTAGAGAAAGCTTTTCTTATGATAGAGATTGCGGAGGAAGATAGAAAATACCTTAAATTTTTGTGGTTTCCCGAAGAGGTAGGTGATTCAACCGAAACTCTTCATTTAAATCGTCTCCCATTCGGTTTAACTACTTCGCCATTTTCCTTGGCTTGCGTTTTGAAATTTCACATTACGAAATTTAAGGAACATCATCCAAAATGTTATGACATGTTAAATTCTTTTCTTTATGTTGATGATCTCTGCTATGGAGCCAATACCGTTCAAGATGCTTATCATTTGACGTCTACGGCAATAGAGATATTAAATAAAGCAGTTGGATTTCATTTGAGGAAGTTAAAAACTAATTGTCCGGAATTGTATAAACTTTGGAATGAAAACTGATGTGAGGAAAATACTGACTTCGGCCAAGGAACAGGTTTCTTGGGATTGAAGTGGGATCCGATTGAGGATAAAATTAAATTAGATTTAAGAGATGTTAGGGATTCCATTGATGCTAGAATCACCAAGCGTCACGTTTTGAGAGTTATTTCAAAGATATTTGATCTATGTGGACTGATTAGTCCCTTTGTAATCACTGTGAAAATTCTTCTGCAAGAGATGTGGGAACGTGGTCTACAATGGGATGAAGATTTGCCAAGTGACCTACAAAATAAATGGAGAACCTGGTGTTCTGAACTTTGTGAACTTGAATCAGTAAGTATTGAAAGAAGGTTTTTTGAGAGTGTAGAAATAAGTGAAGTTTCTCGTCATGTGTTTTGTGACGCCAATCCCAAGGCATATGGGGCTGTTGCGTTCCTAAGGTACGTGAATTGCAATGGCCAAATCAAAGTGAGCTTTATAATGTCAAAAAGTAAGGTTGCTCCTTTAAAAACTTTGACTCTTGCAAGATTAGAGTTAATGGCAGTACTCCTCGCTGCACGTTTAGGAAATTATTTACAAGGTCTATTTCTTAATTTCGCGAAACAAATTTTCTTTTGGAGCGACCCTCAAATCGTCCTTCATTGGTTGAAAGGATCTTCTAAACAATGGAAACCATTTGTCGCCAACAGAGTAGCTCAAGTGCAGTCGCTGACTCTACCAGACTGTTGGAACCATTGCAGTGGCTCCGACAATCCCGCAGACCTTACTACTAGAGGAGAATCGGTTAGGAGGATTCTTACAAGTTCTCTGTGGTGGTCAGGCCCTGTTTGGTTGTCTAAACAACTTTACTCGTGGCGTCTTCAAGAATCGCTAAAACATTTTAATGGCATCTGTGATGAACGCGTTATAGTGAAAGAGCGACGGACTGCACTGGTTAATTCCATGGTAACCAGTTCAGCTAATGGAAACTTACCTATGTCGTCGTTACTGGACGTTAATGACTTCAGCGAATTAAGTAGATTACTGCGTGTTACTGCTTGGATTAAAAGGTTTGTGCACAATTCTAAATCTAATTCTACAAAATTAAATGGACCTATAGGTGCTCCAGAACTCGAGCAAGCTTTGCGTTTTTGGATCAAAGCTACTCAATTCAAACATTATAGTACAGAAGTTACCCAACTTCTTTCTAAAGTAACTACTGATAAGAGTTCACGCTCAGAATTTAATTTGAATCCTGAACTTGATGATAATAACTTACTTTGTTTAAAGAGCCGTTTACAGTTTTCAAGTAACGATATGCGAGCCAAACATCCTTGGCTTTTTCCGTCTAATGATAAATTTGTTGAACTACTTATCTGTGATTCTCATACTAAAATGTGCCATTTAGGTGTTGATGCAACTTTAACACATTTACGAGAACAATTCTGGATTGTTAAAGGTCGTCAATTTGTGAAAAAAGTGTTAAATAACTGTCTGATTTGTAGACGATTCAGAGTGAAATCTGGAATGCAGGTGGTTGCCCCTTTACCGCCTGATAGAATTCAAGAGCATCCACCATTTGATGTATGCGGTGTGGATTTTGCCGGACCATTTTTTGTTCGTGATTTTAAATCAAAGTGTTATTTACTTATATTCAGCTGTGCAGTGACAAGAGCTATCCACTAGAAGTAGTTCTTAACATAAGTGCTGATTCTTTTTTGTTAGGATTCCGACGATTTGTTTCTCGTCGAGGATTATGTTCCACTATATATTCTGATAACGCCAAAGCTTTTAAAAAAGCAAATAGTGAATTGAAAAAATGGTGGAATCAGATAGATAATGATCAACTTAAAAATTTGTTTGCTTCTAAAGGTATAGTTTGGAATTTTATAGTTGAAAAAAGTCCATGGTGGGGAGGTTTCTGGGAGAGACAGATACGAATGGTTAAAACCTGCTTAAAGAAAATTGTTGGACGATCCTCTCTCTCTTTGAAGGAATTGAAAACTGTTTTTTCGGAAATTGAAGCTCTGGTTAATTCCAGGCCTATCACGTATCTGTACAACGAACCCTCAGAACCCTCTCCACTCACCCCATCTCATTTTCTTATTGGTAAAAGATTGGTGTCTTTACCTGTAATAAAACATAAAAATGAAAATTTAAATGTTAATAGGAATTCTTTGGTAAAGAAATATAAATATCAGCAAACACTTTTGAATCACTTCTGGAACAGGTGGAGAAAGGAATATTTACTTAATCTAAGATCAGCTTATATTTCTCCACAACCAGGTAAAATAGTTTCATTTAAAGTGAATGATATTGTTTTGATTAATGATGAGCGTTATCCCAGAAATATGTGGATGATGGGAAACATTTTAGAGCTATATCCAGGAAGAGATGGAAAAGTTCGTTCTCTTCTTATTCAGACTCCTAAAGGACAAATAAAACGCTCTATATAATTTGTGTATAATTTGGAAATTAATCCTTAATTGTGTTAGTTTAATTGAGTTGCAACCTGTTAATGTTCTATCTGTGTATTAATGAGAGTTTAATTGTGCTTATATTTTAATGCTTGATATTTGAACAATTTTCTTTGGAAGTTAAAAGTGTAATTGGTTTTTGTATGTTAAGTCACTGAATAATTTTGAAGCTTTGTATTTGATATAATATGCTACTTATATTTTTATTCTTGTAATTTTAAATGGTTCCTGAATGTAAATTTAGTTAAAATTCAATGGTAAGTGAACTCAAATGAGTTCAGGTGGGGAGTATTACGTATTTCCGGAGTCATTCTGACTAGAGGGCGCTGCGTTCGTCCTAATAGTCAGTGGCAGGCAGGATACTAAAGGTGTAAGACGTGGAAGGCAGAGATGCCTAATAATATATCTCTAATTGATTCAAATTTTCGTATATTTTCTTGTAAATAAATGTTGTTATTGTTAACAAAACCTCTTATTATCTCTTGGATGCTTCTTTAGTCTCACAGAACCATTAGATGCAAAAGTATTATTGTGAACTGGTTCCGAATCTTTCTCGGATAAATTAAAAGCTATTTCTTTAATTGGAAAAATCATGCCATTGTAAATTTTAACGCTAGGAAGGGGGGGGAGAAAAAGGAAAAACAAAATCAGGGTTCTTTTGAGAGGGGAGAGGAACTTATGTGTGATCTCCCTAGGAATTTATAGTTTCACTTAAAATCTATAAAACCATGCTTTCTTGCGCAATCATAAAGCTATTTTTGTTTCTTAAAGCATTTTTTAACATTTTCTAGTAAAATAATTTTTTGAAAGCATTCTTTTTTAACATTTGTGGTATATTAACTATAAACTAAAATTAAACTATCAAGTTATAATAAAACTATCTTAATTTTTTTAGTATATTTACAATCCTTCTTTGCAATATATTGAAAAATAAATTTATAAAGAGAAAATACGTTTAAAATACCTTTAAATATTGGACACTTTTAAAGTCTGATGGGAATGTTTTGAACATGAGAAAATGTATTGGAAACTTTACTAAAAACGGAATTAAAAGATGAAAAAGGATTTCCAAAAGCCTTTTATATGCACTCTTTTGCAAAAGTGCTAAAATTAATAGTTGGTCGAACCGCCCCTGGAGGCAATGTATGCTTGAATTCGTCGAGGCAAGGAGTGGTAGATGTTCCTAATGTCATCCTACGACACATTATGCCAGGCTTTCATCATTTGTTGCTCCAGATCGGCGCTATTTTGTGTTGCCCGAATCTGGCAGCCTATCATGTCCCAAACATGCTCGATTAATGAAAGGCGTGGTTACTTTGCTGGCCAAGGAAGAGTATCAGCCGCACAGAGACAGTCCAGAGATATGCAAGCGGTATGTGGCCTGGCATTATCTTGTTGGAAAATGATGGATTGACACCAGGATGACGTGCCATGAAGGGTAATGCAACCGGTCACAGTATGGTATCAACATATCGTTGAGCTGTTAAAGATGTACGGAAGATGACTAAAGACGACCTGCTGTCATACGAAATAGCGCCCCACACCATCACACCAGGGGTTATGGTGTATTGCTTTGTAAAACAAAGGCTGATTGGGACCGCTGGACCCGTCCTCTCCAGACACGAACACGGTGGTCATCTGCTTCAAGAATGAAGCGGGATTCATCGCTGAACACCAAACGATGCCAGTCTGATGGCAGCCACGATGATCGGGTGCTACACCACTCCAGACGACTCCGCCGATGTTGTGGGGTCAAAGGTACACTTCTTAAAAGCCACTGTGAGCGTAACCCCGCCTCAGACAGCCCCGTGAGATAGTGGACGGTACCAGGGGAGGTATAGACGTGGCTGTAGTTCATTGAATAATCGACAATGATACCATTGGGGCGGTTTGGGCCTGGCTAAAAATTATCCTATCTTGCCTCGCATTTGTGATCCTTGGCCTTCCAGAGCCTTCATTTCGTCGGCAATTTCCTTGTAGCAACCATTGCTGCCAACATCTTTGCACAGCAGTGTCTGTGCGCTGCATGTGGCGGCCTGTTGCTCGGTATGACCACCCAGCTTCACGCAACCCTACAATGCGACCATGTTCGAAGTCGTTTAGTGTTCTGTAAGGTCTTCGATATCGTCGTAATTGCTTCTTTACAGAATTACGGTGGCAGCAATAAAAAAGATAAATTTTCTACCTCTGTTACTGGTTTTATACCTCGCGAATTACGCACTAGAAATGCGCGCTATGATCGCAATTCCTGTTCATTTGCCTTGAAACTTTGATCATTTGTATATTCGATCAAGATGTTTTTGCATACCAAATTTCGTCACGATCGCAAAAGTTCTTTTTGGTGCTTCGAGTGTTTTGTAAAAGAGTGTATATTTTGTTTTCTTTTATGTTATTTAGGCTTCTTGTTGTAACCAAAGTAACTGAAGTAAAATTAAGATTATTCACAATCAATTCCTATAATTCTTCTTGAAGATAAGGCCCGTAAGTAGCATCAGAGTGGTGTCCGGGAATCCGAGCTAAGAAGGCTTCTAGTAAGAAGAAAAAAAGTATACAATTATTTTATATTGGAAATTTTATTTAAAAGAAGCCTAGAAATTATATATGTAATTAAATATAAAGTTTATTTCAATAAAATAAAGAAATGATATTTACGGAGGCATGAATGACGAAGTGTATTATTGTTAGCATAAATTTAGGTATTTTGCATAATGAAACTCGAAAGGCATACGAAACGAACGTGCGCCAAGGTATATATTGGCGAGAGAAAGTAAAGTTCGTGTGCAATGCAGTATATTTGATTTTCACCCTAGCTACTTATACCTGGCCAAAGGTCTAATCCAGTAGTACTTTCTTCTCTTTCAGGTACGATGGTAAAGTATATTCCTGTTTATTTTTCTTATTGCCTAATATAGGTAAGCCTGGTGATTTAGGATTGATGAGGATTCTCTGTAAGTTATTCTTTTGAATACTTCAATTTTAATGTCTGTGAACATTATTACTTTATTGTTATGCTTAAGTTAAGCAGAATTATCCTATTTTATTAAATAAACATTTCGTAGTTAAAATTTTTGACTTATGATTCTTTAATTCTGTGCTTGAGGAAACGTACTCATTACGCCTTCAGTGCTAATGCACAACCAATAAAAGATTATGAGACTGAAAAATTGAAATTTTGTAATGTTGTAAGATTCCAGGGGCATAAAGTGTTAAAACTCTTTGTTGAGAAAAAAAAAAACTAGTTACAAAATTTAAAAGAATAATTGTAACAAATAATAATGTCTATTCTAAAAGAATCAATTTGTATAGAAAAATGAACAGATGAAAATTATTCAGTGTGGAAATTTAAAATACAACAAATTCTATTAAAAGAAAGTTTAGATGATGTTGTATTCGAAGAAAAACAGGAAACTGATATTGATATTTGGTTAAAGAATGATCGTAAAGCTAAAGCTTTAATATGTGTAAACATTTCGGATTCGCAAATTATCCATGTTTTACATAGTAAATCTGCGAAAGAAGTTTGGCAGAAGTTAATGTGTCCATGAACGTGTAAATTTAACAAATAAGTTATTTCTTCTTAGAAAACTATATTCCATTAGATATAATAAATGCAGGAACATATCAAAGGAGTACTAGAGTTGGCTGAAAACCTGCGTAGTATAGGTGAAGAAATTAAAGAAAATAATTTAATAGCCATACTACTATGCTCTTTACCAAATTCATACAACTCCTTAATAACTGCAATAGAAAGTAAATCGGAAGCTGAATTGTCGCTAGAATATGTTAAAAACAAACTAATAGATGAGTATTGTAGACGTGTGGAAACTAAGAAAGTTCAAAAGTACGATTCAGTTGCTTTAAAAAGTAAAAGCGAAAATAAACCAAAGTATGTTACACAATTTTGTACTTATTGTAAGAGAAATAACCATACGATAAATGACCGTTTTCATTTAAAACGCAACGCTAGAACTTCCCCGAAAACAGATGTAAATAATAGTAAAGTAAGAAATTATTCTCAAAATTATAAAAGTAATGCATGCCAAATAGCAAATACACAAAGTGTAGAAAACATAACAAAACTTAAAGAAAATAAGTATTTTAAAAGTATTGAAACTGAAAATACACAGATTCAGTTTAATCAAGTTCTAAAAGTGGAAAATAAACATGAAAACACGCAAACGCAAGAATGGGTTATCAACTCGGGAGCCTCAACTCATATGACGAGTGATAAGCAATTTTTCTCTCAGTTAAATGACTCTAATAAACAAATAGTAACTGTAGCCAATGGAGCTAAATTAAATTCTTATGGTATTGGTGAAGGTTATTTTAAAGTTCAAAACTTAAAGGGTCAGGTTACACAAATAAAATTGGAAAATGTATTGTATGTACCAGGTTTAGATAGTAATTTACTTTATGTTCAACCTGTTACCAATAAAGGTTGCATTGTTACATTTGATAGTAATAAGTGTTACATAAAGCGTAACAATATACTCGTAGCCGACGGCAACGCTCAGCAAGGTTTATATAAATTGATCGTAAACCCAATTGATGACAAGGCTATGCAAGAAGAAATGCATTCTCTAAAAGAAAATGAAACCTATAAACTTACAGAATTACCACCAGGAAAACATGCAGCAGGCAGCAAATGGGTGTTTAAGACAAAATATGATGAAACTGGTAAAAATATAAAATACAAAGCACGCTTGGTAGCCAAAGGATTTACTCAAAAATACGGCAGTGATTATGATGAAACTTTTTCACCAATAGTGAAACACACTACGATAAGAGTTTTCTTAGCATGGGCAGCGTATAATAATGCCAAGGTACATCAACTAGATGTTAAAACAGCTTTTTTGTACGGCAACTTAAATGAAGAAATATATATGGAACAACCAGAAGGATTCGTGGTTCCGGAAGAAAGACATAAAGTTTGTAAATTACAGAAGTCGATTTATGGTCTCAAACAAGCAGCTAGGTGCTGGAATGCAGAAATTGAAAATACACTGAAGAATCTTCTGGGGTTCAGTCAGAGCAAAGCAGATCCGTGTCTTTTCACAAAAGTGGTTCGTGATAAAAGAATTAATTTAATAGTGTATGTTGATGACATCCTAATAAGTTCTACAGAAGAAGGACTAATTCTTCAAACAATTAATGATTTAAAGAAACGTTACCAAATAACGCATCTTGGTTAAGCTAAATATTTCTTAGGCATGGAAATAAATCGCAAGGAAGATGGAAGTTATCTCTTATCACAGAAAAATAAAATTAATCAACTTGTCAAGCAATTTCAACTTGAAGAAGCGAAACACGCTAGCACACCAATGGAAACGAACTATTATAACCTAAACAAGGAAGAAAATCTCCTAACTTCAAATGATAAATTTCGCCAAGCTATTGGAAGTCTTTTGTATATATCGTCTATCACAAGACCAGATATCACAGCTTCAACTCACATACTCAGCAGAAGGTGTAATAATCCACGTCAAAAGGAGTGGAATGCTGTTAAAAGAATTATTAGATACTTAAACATGACAAAGAACCTATCCTTACAAATTTCGTCAAGTGAAGAACCTAATATTGCAGTTTATTCAGATGCTGATTGGGGACAAGATATTGAAGATAGAAAATCTACATCAGGAAGTGTTATTTTATTAGAAAGGAACTGTATTTCATGGTTTTCAAGAAAACAAACTTGTGTTTCTTTATCCTCAGCAGAAGCTAAATATGTTGCACTATCGCAAGCTACGCAAGAACTATTATGGTTATTAAAATTAACAAGATTTCAATTTACCCAAAACTCTACCAATAAAGGTATTTGAAGATAATCAGTCTATTATAAGACTTGTAGAATCTGAAAACTTCAGTTCACGCACAAAACATATTGATACAAAAGTTCATCATATACGCGACTTGAATAACAAAGGAATAGTAAAACTTGCTTATCTTTCAACAGAGGAAATTGTTGCTGCTATTATGACTAAACCAATTCCTAAAGCTACATTTCAGTTTTGCAGGAATGAATTACAATTGGTATGAGTTTCATTAGCAAAACAGGGGCAATGTTAGCATAAATTTAGGTATTTTGCATAATGAAACTCGAAAGGCATACGAAACGAACGTGTGCCAAGGTATATATTGGCGAGAGAAAGTAAAGTTCGTGTGCAATGCAGTATATTTGATTTTCACCCTAGCTACTTGTACCTGACCAAAGGTCTAATCCAGTAGTACTTTCGTCTCTTTCAGGTACGATGGCAAAGTATATTCCTGTTTATTTTTCTTATTGCCTAATATAGGTAAGCCTGGTGATTTAGGACTGATGAAGATTCTCTGTAAGTTATTCTTTTGATTACTTCAATTTTAATGTCTGTGAACATTATTACTTTATTGTTATGCTTAAGTTAAGCAGAATTATCCTATTTTATTAAATAAACATTTCGTAGTTAAAATTTTTGACTTATGATTCTTTAATTCTGTGCTTGAGGAAACGTACTCATTACGCCTTCAGTGCTAATGCACAACCAACAATTATGTCAATATTGCTGCCAGATGGCTATGTAGAACTTTTTGTATGAAAGGCTTTCAACAGAATTTAATAGTTTCCAGAAGGTCTGATGAAAAACACGATATTTACGAGTGTTCGGATAGAATCCTGCAATCGAGTATTTTCGAAAACATTGCGTATAAAAATGCCTTTTGAGAGTGAGGCATTGTGCCTCATTCTCAAAAGGACATTCATGGACTATTGTGTCCTTGCAGCTTAGTTTTTCTTGGACTTCTGGTGCAGTCTTTGTGCTGTGGATTTGTTACACTTTCAGATCTTCATCAGCTAACCTTGCGAGTTCTTCAGACTCACTAGAACAAGCCAATATAAAGAACTATCGCTAACTTACCGATTTTGCAAATAACAACATAAATAAACGTGAAACTCACATACTTTAGGGCCCACCAGCGGCCGAGCGAGAAAGACGCTGAACACTGGTAGTTCGGTCCGAGATTCGAATCCCGCGAACGGGCTGGCTGCATGGGTGTTTTCGTGGTTGTCCCCATGCGTAACGTGTATACGAGCCAGTCTCCCTTTAAAGTCCTCCATGAAAACATCCCTTCCTTTAAGCAGATAGCCCTCATGTGCTTTGCCATAATTGAATAATACAATCCAATCCAATCCACATACTTTAGTAGTTGGTAAACAAAAAGCAAGAAAAGAGGAGAAAATTTGCAAGAAGCTCGTTGCATTTAACTTCTTGGCTAAATAGGTCTTAACGTCGAGTCTATACGAATATAATAGTAGTCCTTACGAATGATTACAAGACAGGTAAGGCTTACATCTAGAAATTAATCGAGAATTTAATAATTTTATACTATAGCTGTTGTCACATAAGAAAGCCGTCATTACTCTATTCATAGTATTTTTAATAATAATTTGATTTGAAACGAATGATTTTTTTTAAGACTTTACGTTTTAAATTTGGGTTAAATTGAGTTTAATGGATCATATTAATAAAACTGTTAAATACATTGTTTGGTAGTTACAAGATAAATTTAGAAAAATGAAAGATAATTAACACGATAAAAAATCTTAACTAAAATACTAGCATATAAATTACATAAATGTGTGTATAGTAATTTATTTGCAATTAATATATCATAATTTATTTCATTTTTATACAAATATAAAATTTAATAAGTTATTTTAATATGGTCTTTTTGATATCAGATGATTTATTTCGTTGTTTACCAATCTGAAATTAATAACATTTATTACTTCAACCTACGTACTCTTCACCTACTTTCTAAGAACATTATTTTATTTAAAATCGAAGATGATCCTCGATCAAAATGTAGAGGAAACAGACGAGTCTGAAAGCATTTTAGATGAAAGGAAAGAGTCTTTAAAGAAGACAATGGGGAAAATTCAGCTAAACTAAACTATTCAGAAAAGGAGAGTGTTATCACTCTATTGGAACATAGAATATTAGAAGAAAGTTGTCGAGTAGGATATCTTCCTAATGCTATCGAGGTTCCTCAAATGATCTCTAGAATTATAGCGGTCAAAACCAACCTGATAGCCTTTTTACGAAAGATGACAAACAACAAGACTCGTCTTTTTCGAAGGTCTATTGCAGTTTTATAACTAAGGTTGGATCATCACCATATGGCAGGTTTCGCCTGCTAGGTGGGCTGGGGGCCCTAGAACTAACTAGCTAAGACTGGATTAAGATTAAATACAAATTGGTTATAGTTCTCAAAGATTAAGAATCCAAATGTTTATTGCCGTTCGGTTCATAGTATTGTTCCCTGGTGAAAATTCAAAACAATATACCAGAGTGGATCGCCTCAAATGAAAATGAAAAAAAAGTTCTAAATCCGATCCGGAAAGTAAAACAAAAACATCTTATGCGATGATGAATGATGAGCCGGAATCTTATTGAAAGAACGAAATTTTTATTTTAGGGTAACTATTTTTCCCCAGTGACGGGATAATTTATGCATTCCTCTCCGTCGTCGGTTCCAAAGTAGAAATAATATTTTTTATATATTATTATAATATGAAGTAATTTCAACTCTAATTTCTTATGCAAGCAAATGAAAAAGACGCAGATGATAAAGCAGCTTATTTCGTACGAAAGTTTCTAGAAGATGTATCATTAACATTTCTATTTCAGTTATCTTTAGTTAAGATGTCCTTTAAAGAGGAGCTTGAAAACTTTAATAGCATCAAATAATTGGCAGAATTGCTGGTAAAGGCTGAACGATCATTTTCAAAACCAAAATTAATAAAAATTATTTCCGAAGCTGTATGAGACACGATTTGCACTTAGAAAAATCGAGCCCAAAAACATTAAACTTGAGAAAATAATAAAATAATTAACGGGTTTCCTTCCTAAACAATTAGAAAACAGAGGGGTTTGCAGTCCAAGTGTATAAATGAAGTGTTCTGAATAATTGCTGGTAAATATTTTATGTTAATTACATCACATAGGTTTCTTATTTTCCTCTATGTGGCATAAAATATTTTCGGATATTATATATGTTTTGACTTAACAGGCGCACACATCAAAGTGAAAATTTTCGAAACATTTTTCATTCGATTAAAGTGCATAAGGCTACTTTAATTATTAAGAAAATGATCAATTATAACTAGCAAGAAAAGGAGTTAAAGATGGCAGCGACAATAACTTACGCTGCCCGATTAGAATGTGTTACCCAGACGCCTCTGAGTCTCTAATTATATAGGCTTGCTGGAGATACAATGCTCGATGAAGGGAATTTCACAATTAAAATGTTTTGCAATAGGAATATTCAACTTGCCGCTCACATGGAGTGAGGTAAAGCATTCAAGTTAATGATATATAGAATCAATTCTATGATAGAGATGCTAGATTTAAGAATAGCCAGCTGTTAATCGAGTACTTATGATTGCACTATCGTTACAAGGGAAGTGCTTGATATTTCTTAACCAGGAAACAGTTTAAGAATTGAATACGACTTTCGGACTCGGACAAGAATTTAAAGTGCCCTTACCAGTGGATTTTATTGTATCCATCCATAAAATCAGCTAGACTCTAATACGGTATCTTGTCTGAAATAAGATAAAACTACGGTGCATCTCATTAGAAAACAGGTTTTAAAAAAATACGAACTGCCATAGAGGAACTCTGAAATGAAATGAACTTCAAGGCAGTTTTGTCACTTTATCAGATGTCGCATAGTAATAAATTCATCATTCACAGTTGCCAGTATTCAGTGAAAATATTCAAACCATTTCTCCTGCAATTAAGCTTATGCTACGCTATGGATTAAAAATCTGCTTGCATCTTCTTTCTTCTGTGAATCTTTTCACGGCACTTATTAGAAGGTAAATATAGCACTCTTAAGCCCAGAAAGATATACTCATTAACATCTGAATCTTTACATGACTTTAAGTCTTATCCATAGTCATCTTCTACTATGCATCAGTAGCAGATAAATATAACACCCGCAAGCCGAGTAAGAAACACTAATCAGCAACCGAACTTTACATGACTTCATGTGTTATCCATAATGGCTTTTACTAATTACAATAGTGAAAAACTAATTCACCAAAATTCAAAGAGAGATTTGCATGTTCTAAATAATGTCAATACTATATTCGATACTCATTGTCTAATGAGATACGTATATATCTATTGATTTCAACAGGGCTGAGCCTAATGAGATACGTATATATCTATTGATTTCAACAGGGCTGAGATGCGTTTGCTGTCAAGCCATCATTTACAATCTATTCGTCCTCAGACTCATCACGGTAAAAGTGTAAAAAGTGCTGCAACAGGCCTACCTGGTTATACAAATGAAGCACTGTCCTAAACAATTAAACGGATTTTTATTTTTTCTTAAACAATCATAATCATTGGCAACGAACATGGTCTTCGTGGCCGATTTGATGTATCTGCTGTTAATTTGTTACAGACAATTCATTAGAAAAGGAACGGCCTGGACATCATTATCAACAGAAGATCACATCTATTTTGCATTAATAAGTAAAAGACCTGCTTGCTATTTCTTAGGGGAAATGTTGTCATTTAGGTGCCGTACGTCAGCGTGATAATGCAGAAAACTTTCAGCACTTCAACTTAAAAAAACACCGCGATGCTTTGTTGCAACAAAATTGAAGATTACTGTTCATTGAGCACTAGTTAGAATTTTATTTTCTGCCCAGTAAATGACAGAGTCGAACGGTCAAGAAGAGAAAACGACTAGTGAACTCTGATCAGTTTCATACTGTTGCCTTTTATCCAAGATATAAAATTCGAAGAAGTGCAAACTTTGCATTATGCACCAGCAACTACTGTTATGTTGCCGATGTTTAGTGTCAGATCACTATATATTCAGAATACAAGCAAAACATATTGTTACGTTTTTCCTTTAATTCTTCTGACACCAGCGGTTACGTTATTTTCTTCCTTCACGTGCGTACGGGGTTCGTGTGGATTTTCACTGAATAACGACGAAAATTTATGAAGTATCGAAACAAACTTTATTTGCCAGTATTGTCAGGACAGCTCCAAAACACGTTTTACAGTCGTCGATGAACTACTATAAACACGCTGACACGATCAGCGACACAGCCTTCAGGTTATCAGGCTATCACGGTGGAGACAGCTTCCTGCAAAGCAGCCGACTCTGCTTTCCGGAGTATAGCTCACGACTATGCTTGGTCGTTCTCGGAACTCCACGTACTCTCGAGACTCTGTACGCTACAGCTCGCGATGCACTCGACGACACACGAGCACAGCTCCTGACTCTTCGGTTCACTCTTTCGCGGAGCTCAACACGCTCTCTCGACGATACACTAACCGCGATACACTAACAGACTCCTTCAGTGGACTGGACGACTCACTCGGCACTCGCTGCCTGGCTGTCAACTCGATCGACTCCGCAGGGATTGACTCGCTAGACGAGGCAAACACACTCTCGATGAGAGACACACTTTCCCTCTCGATGAAGCACAAACTGACTGACTGCGGACCAGCAGGGTTTATATAGCTTTCGGCTTGTGTTCGGGAACACTCTGGGCTAAACCGGTAAGAATTCGTTCCAGAAGGTTCTCCAACCGTCCATGGTATATTGCTAATTTTGTCGCTAAATGGGTGATTTCTCGCCAAATGTTGCAACCCTGCCTTCTCTTGCCATTTATGGCAACCCTAAAACTGCTTTGCGGGGAAGCCATCTCACCGCGTCTTTACATTTCGTAACAATATGCTTCATTAGCGCATTTATAAGGAATTATCGCCTTCCCCTTGGTTGTTCTCTTACTAAGAGTGATAAATGGATTGAACTATACTGGTGAAATAAATTAAGAGATAAAACACGTTTCCCCAAATATCTTGAGAAATACTGTATAGAAATAAATGAAATTAGGTACGATTATAGTTTATTGTATGCCAATAATGTGTAGAAAACAACAATTAAAATGCCTTTCTCTAGCATGAGTTATGGTCAAGAGTCCAATACAGTCCCAAATTTGAGGTTGGAATATAGCAGTGAAAATGTGGCTAGCATGATGTGCGGTCGCGTCTGATAAACAGACAGTATGCACAACAAGTAGACATGCTATTAACAAGAGAGCTTAGGAGTTCCTATGGAAGTCGCACCCATTGCTCCATCAGAGCAGTTTTAAACTCCTGAATGGTTCTGGATGGAGATTGGTGAATTGCAGTGTTTCTTAACCTTTCTAGCGAGTCGCACCCCATTGAAAAATGTGTTTTAATTTTTTTGTCTAGAAGAATACATTTTTTGCGAAACTTATTGTTTATTGAAAAACATTGTACGTTTTATATAAATACAAAACAATATTATTTTTATTAATAGCTAGTCTGTTGTTGTTTGTTCATTATTATACTGGAGAAGCGAAGTTCCTTTTTTGAAAGATATACGCGTAAGTCATCACTTGCATTTAAGCGATTTCTCGCTTTAGTTTTTATATGCAAAAGCGATGAAAATCCCATTTCGCACAAGTAGGTGGTAGCAAAGGGTAAGAGTAACTGCAGTGCTCCGTTCGCCAACTCTGTATAACGTTGTAACTGTGAACACCGGAATTCTTGCAATTCTAATTGTTCGAATTCCATTTGAACATG
Source organism: Stegodyphus dumicola (assembly GCF_044657685.1). Lineage (NCBI taxonomy): Eukaryota > Metazoa > Arthropoda > Arachnida > Araneae > Eresidae > Stegodyphus > Stegodyphus dumicola. The sequence continues at coordinate 133,063,332 of NC_140770.1, forward strand.
TCCACTTGCTCGCATTTCAATTAGTTGATATTTTTTCAGATCACTATCATCCATCAAATTCAAGTCAAATAGAAATGGATCCAGTATCCATCTCTGAGTTTTGGTAATATTTCCGATAGAAAAATATCCATTGAATGATTCGCTCAATCGTCTCAAATGCATTACAATGTCGGGTATAATTGTATTCTTTTCATTTTTCGCAATAACAGAATCAAGCAAGGGAAACTTTGCAAAATGCCCCTTTACTACTCGACGTATCCAAATTTCTAATTTTGCGATAAATGAAGATAATTTTTCACTAGGTATTATTATATTTATACTAAATCCTTGCATTGATAGATTCAATTCATTTAAATGGCTAAATATGTCTGCTAAGTAGACTAGCCTCAGCATTGCAACATTACTCTCAAAATCTTTTACTAAATAACAGCTTTGACTAGTCAGTAATTGAATAATTTCTTTACGCAATTCAAAAACTCTGTTAAGCATGCGACCCTTAGATAACCATCGTATTTCGGTGTGATATAGGAACACGGTATTATCAGCACCGATTTCTTCGCAAAATGCACGAAAAATGCGATGATTAAGTGCTCGCCCTCGGATGTATTTTACTACATTTACTGCTATAGTTAGATGTAGTTTTAAACTTTCTGGCAATGCTTTCGATGCAAGTGCATGACGATGCAACATGCAATGCGTTATTATAACTTCCGGTAATTATCTTTTCATGTGTGAAAAAAGTCCTGAATTTTTGCCTAACATTGCAGGGGCTCCCTCAGTGCATATTGAGCCAATCATTCATTGGTAATTGATATTTATTAAAATCTTTGATGCGATTGAAAACATCAGTTCCTCCTCTCGTCTTCATCTCCAGTGGCTCGCAAAATAGAAATCCTTCTATCACCTCTTTTTCCTTCACATACCTGACAAATAACAAAAGTTGGCTACAATTATCAATATCAGTTGACTCATCCAGTTGCCTGCTTATTTTTAGTGGACTGATATTTATGTCTTCAATTACTTGCATTAAAATATCTTCACTGAGATCTTGTATTCGCGATCGTATAATATCATTCGATAATGGAATCTGTTGGATTTTTTTATGTGTTTCCGAATCTAAAACTGTTTTAGCAATAATTAAAGCAGAAGGTTTAATCAACTCTTCAGCGATCGTGTGAGTTTTTTTCCCACATAAATATGCCACTTTATATGACGCTTCTAATAAAGGTTTCTGAATTGCTGGTCCGCATAATTTTAGGGTAGTTCCACTGGTATCAAACCGAGCCTTCTCTGACTTCAAAGCTGTTCATACTATGCGCTTTTTCGCCACCACGCAGATTGTTGAAATGCTCTAATAACTTTGATGGTATGAGATTGCTGTTGGAAAATATCTTGGAACACAAGATGCATTGGGGGTCGTTGCGTGCCATCTTTTTCGGTTGTGCAAGTAAATCCATAACAGGCATACTTATCGTTCCATTGTCGTTTTTTTTTGACATAGTGGGGTTCATTATAATCGATTTAATTATTTAGAGATAATGTAATATAATATACATAATGTTCTTACGTTTGTAATATCACTGAATCCTATTCGGTTTGAACGGGCAATTAATGTATTAGTCTCAAGAGGTTTCTGGACAAGTCAAAATACACAATACACATGTCGCAGACGCAATAGTTGACTCAACTTGACTCAACCTAACACAGGCGCAGTAGATGCAGATACAAATTTGTGAATCCGTAGATTCCATTTGAGTAGCACATATTGAACTCAGCTCATGCGCAACGTTCTCCGCTTGTATTCCCGCAAAGTTTTTTTTTCTTTTTTCTGTCACCTAGCTACCTGTTCGCGTTCATTTGTAGTGTTTCATGCCTTTTCGTAACGTAATGCATACGCCCATCGGCACCGGCTCTTTCCTGTGTCTTTTGCCGATAAGTGAGCTAGGTGCTACCAATTTTTATGAGCTTTAATATTGGGGACACTATTGCAGATTTCAAATATTTTATTATATGAAATTTAATAAATGATATTTAATAATTTTTATGGTTAGGTAGGGGCTTCTCCCTCACCCCCAAAATACATTCGAGCACCCCCAGGGGTGTGGGCACCCCTGCTTAAGAACCACTGGTGTATTGCAATAGCCCTCCCAAGAGCATCTCATGCATGTTTAATACGAATAAGAACAGGAGATTTTGCTGGCAAATGCATATGGTGAATATATTCGCTTTCCAGATAGTCATCAACCAGGTGGGCACTATGTGATCGTGCATCGTCGTCCATAAAAATTAAATAAGGGCCTGAAAAGTTGCACAAAGAGCTCTAGGATTTCCTGCCTGTACCTCTGTGAATTCACGGAACCAATGCCAAACACATGGAACATCTTGCATGTGCGGGCATCTTGCATGATCCCTACCCAGACCATCATTCCTCCAACACCATACTGGTTCCTTACTATGATGTTGTGGGATAGTATCGGGTCCCAGGTTCCCACAATATCAATTATTGCTGAGAATCAAGCTGTAGACTGCATCTGCACTCATTCGAGAAGAGAGCGTTAGTCAACTGAAGAGGTTTCCAGTATTAGTGTGTAGAGACATTAGGATTTTTTGGAAAACCCGAAGAGATGAAAAATAGCAAACGCCTTCGCCGGGAATCGAGCCACGGACCTCTAGAATACCGGCCCAGCGTGCAGAACCACTACAACATGAAGGCACGCTAGGGAAGTAGGAGAAATACTTTATAAGTATTGTATTCACTATTGTAAACGTTCTATTTTGTTGGAGTGGGATGCAAATAGCAGGCTTTCTGGCATACCTTCCTGTCTTATGGAGCCTTCAGGCAACTGCCTTCCTTGAAATTGATGAGCCTGTGGCATTAGCGATGTCACGAGACAGTTATGTGGCTGTACACGTGTTGGCTGAACATACCAAATACCGTTCATCATTGGTCATGGTGGCTCCCAGGCAACCTGGTACTGGTCTTCTAGACGTTGTCCCGTTGTTTTCAAACTGATTCCACGTATTAGAGATGACACTTGGTGCTACATTCAGTTCTCTTGTAACCTGAGCTTGCCTTAAGGCAATGCTGAGGCTGCTCTGCCTTAAGCCTGCCCACGATTCATCATCTCATACCTTCGTCTAAGCGATGATGTGTACTCATTTCACCTAAAAAATAGCAGAAAACAACAAGATTATTCAAGAAAGATAAAAACCACTTCTGTGTTGCAGAGCGGAATGAGCTGAGCAGCTTGACGCTTTAACGTCTAACTGGCGTAGTGACGCCCACAGGAACGCATAAACTCATCTCAGTGACATCAGCGCCACAGTGACATTATATGGCGACCAACCGTCTAGGTTTTGTGTAGTATTTTATGAGAAATACGGAAAAATGTTTTCCATCTCTTAATTTTTTCCACCAGTGTAGTATTGGAAGGACAGTTATAAGATATTTCTCCCGCCTTCTTGGCATCCCTCGTGGTGTGGTGTTCTGCACGCTGGGCTCATATTCCAGAGGTCCGTGGTTCGATTCCCGGCGAAGGTGTTTCATATTTTTCATCTTGCCTGCTTCCAAAAAATACCTAACACCTTTACAGTGGCGCCCGAACTAAAAGGGTGTTGGATGATGATTCTCCTCGCCCAGGATTTGGCAATTGTGTCTACTGAAAACCCCAGTCTCCCTTTAAATGGGGGTGTATATAAGGTATTTCTCCCGCCTTCTTGGCAGCCTTTCGTCGTGTGGTGGTCTCTACGTTGGGCGCATAATCCAGAGGTCCGTGGTTTGATTCCCGGCGAAGACGTTGCATATTTTTCATCCTGCCTGCTACCAAAGTCTTTAAGTGCATTGTTTATTAGGATTGCAACTAACAGAATTTTGAAATAATATAAAAATACACATAGTCACAGCTCCAAATTTTTAAACAGCTTCCAAAATTGCGATATGAATAAAAAGTTCTCTTTTTTTAAGCAATACCGTAGCGAGTTCGTGCCCTGTAACACACTTAAATTAAAAAATACTTATTCTAGGTTTAAGGATAACATTTTAGAAAACATGTAAGGTATTTAGACTAGAAGAGAAACACGCTAATGTGACAATCAAAATCGTAAAATCAACCTTGTAAATACCTAGAAAGAAGAAAAAATAAAGGAGACTCAGAAACACGTGTCCTTATCAGCACTGCACGTGGTTATAACCGGATTTTTAATCAGAGTTACACTGGCCTTTCACTGAGCTCTACTTTTACTGAGCCAGGCTATTTGATCAAACATGTAAAACAAAGGACAAAAAAATTAGCGAAGTTAAAAATAGGGAGCGAGGGACAACTGCACCTTCACGCTCAAAATCTGAACTTTGAAAAAAGATTTTGAGCGCAAAGGCCGGTTGTCCCTCGCTTCCTATTTTTAACTTCGCTAATTTTCTTGTCCTTTGTGTTACATGTTTGATCAGATAGCCTGGCTCAGTAAAAGTAGGCGGCCAGTATAACTCTGATTAAAAATCCGGTTATAACCACGTGCAGTTCTGATAAGGACCACGTGTTTCTGAGATTCCTTCCCCTTTATTTTTCTTCTTTCTAGGTATTCTTTCTCTTGATGAGGAGGTACCTTTAGCTGCCCTCGAAATCGATTGAGTGTTTCAATATACTTACGCTAAATACAAGGTTGTTTTTACGATTTTGAATGTAAGGTATTTCTCCTGCCTTCCTAGCGTGCCTTCGTGGTATAGTGGTGAGCACACTGAGCCGGTATTGAAGAGGTTCATGGTTCGATTACCGGGGAAGGCGTTGCTAATTTTTCATCTCTTCTGTTTCCAAAATTTACCTAATGTCTCTACAGTAGCGCCCGAACTAAAAGGGTTGTGGATGATGATTCCCCTCACCCAGGATTTGGCGATTGGGTCCTCTAAAAACCCCAGTCGCCCTTTAAAGGGGGGAGTATATAAGATATTTCTCCCATCTTCTTGGCGTGCCTTCGTGGTGTAGTGGTTCTGCACACGTTGCCGATATCCCAGGGTTCCGCGGTTCGATTCCCGGACAAGTCGTTGCTACTTTTTATTTTTTCTGCTCCCAAAAAAATCCTAATTTTACTAGAGTGGCGCCCGAACTAAAAGGGTTATGGATGATGACTCTCCACACCCAGGATTTGGCGATTGGGTCTCCTAAAAAATCCAGTCGACGTTTAAAAGAGGGAGTATGTAAGGTATTTCTCCCACCTTCGTGGTGTAGTGGTCAGCACACTGAACCGGTATTTCAGAGGTCCGTGGTTCGATTCCCGGCGAAGGGTTGCTAATTTTTCATCTCTTCTGCTTCCAAAAATTACCTAATGTCTCTACAAACATACACATCATCACTGTCTCGGATATCATCTATATCTTTGTGAATAAAAATGTTTTTGCTCTAATCAGTTCTCCGTTTTCGGACCATGTAAAGCAGTGTTTCTCAATCTTTCAGTCTTCGCAGCCCAATTTTCAGTCATAATTTTCATCGCGTCCCCCCTCACATATAATAAAGTGTATACAATTGTAATATATTTTGAGTATTTTTGGAGCTAAACCTACACTACGCCCTTAATTTTAAGCCTTAAAAATTACCAAGAATACGGAAATTTATTCACATTTGGCAACATCGATCCTCAGCATTGGCAAAGCAAGAATCTGTTGCACTTTTATTGATTTTCTGTCCACCATGTCAGATATTCTCGCGGTTTCGCGAGAAGTTCCGATTTGTCTCGAACATTCTGGAGTGTCTGCGTGAACGTCTGTATGTTTACATATCGCTGTGTGCCTAGATGGCACTGCATGTCGCAAGGATTGCCGTCTCGAGCATACGCAAATGTCAGAAAATGTTTCTCTATAGAGAGAAGGAAGAAATTTGATAGCGCCAGGTTGAATTCCAGCTAGTCGAGTTTATCCTTCTATCGCTATCTATTCTACCGTGAATGTTTGTCATATGTTTTCGTGACCCCGATTAGTCTTTGAAAGCCTGTTCAGGTTTCCGGCCCTGCTGTCACCTATCACCTGTTATTTGCAATTCACCGTATTAAATATTCACGGCGTCAAATTTATGCAGAATCATGGATAAATTTTTAAGCGGGCGTAAGCGAGCATTAGACGATAGTCAAGCATCCACAAGTATACAGACGAACGTGGTTCCGAAAACAAAACCAAGAAAATATTCTCAAGAATACTTAAATTGTGGATTTAACAAAACTAAAATAAACGAAGAAGAAAGACCATTATGTATCATTTGCTCAAAAATATTGGCAGCAGACAGCATGAAACCTAGTAAACTTCAACGACATTTGGATAGGCTTCATAGTGAGTAAGTCAGCAAACCCAGAGAATTTTTCGAATTAAAATTAAAATCATGTGAAAAGCAAAAATTATTTTTAAAAAAATGTTGTCTTTGAATTAAAAAGCATTAACTGCTTCTTACAAAGTTTCATAAAAATTAGCTAGATGTAAAAAGCCTCACACCATTGGTGAAGAGCTTATTTTGCCAGCAGCAATTGAGATGGTAGAAACTATGTTTGGAGATAATTTTGCAAACCAAATGCAATCCATACCTCTTTCAAACGATACTGCTGCCCGTCGAATTAGTGATATAGGCTGAAGATGTACAGTGTCAGCTTTTCTCGAAGTTGCGTGACAAATTATTCTCAATACAGCTTGATGAGGCAACAGATAGTAATTAAGATGCTCATTTCCTTGCCTATGTTCGATTTTGTGATGATATATCAATAGTAGAACTTCTTTTCTGCAAACTAATAGAACTCAAAGCAACAGCACACGCATTATTTGCTATCTTAAATGATTTTATGAACAAAGCAAATATATAATGGAAAAATTGCACCGATGATGCTCGTTCAATGTCAGGAAGATTCCAAAGTATACAAGCACTTGTAAAACAAAAGTCGCCAGAGTGTGTCTGGACACACTGCATGATCCACAGAGAGGCTCTAGCTTCAAAAAAATTGAATCCTGGTCTGAATATTGTGTTTACCGTTGTAACCGTAGTAAATTATATAAAAATTAGACCTCTGAAATCAAGAATCTTTTCCGCACTTTGTAAAGACATGGGCGCAGTACATTCAGCGTACTATTTTATTGTGAGGCGAGATGGTTATCACGTGGGTAATTTTTGCAACGTGTTTATGAATTAAGAGATGAAATCGCTATTTTCCTATAAGAGGAAAACAGAGCGGAGACCGAGAATTTTCGCGATGGTTTATTTGTGATGAAATTGAGCTACTTGGGCGACATATTCAAGAAATCAAATAACTTGAATCTTCAACTCCAAGGAGCAAATACACATATATTGGATACGAGTGATAGAGTTAATGCTTTTTGTAGAAAATTGGAACTATGAAGCAGAAATGTAAAGCAAAAACAACTAACAGCGTTTACAAATGTGGATGATCGTATTAAAATTTACAAGGCTGAAGAACAACATGTAAAAGTAGTTTTTGTAACCATTGAAAATCATTTAGCCATGCTGACAAAAAATTTTAAAAATTATTTTCTTGCTGACGACAAACTGATAAAAAGTTACGAGTGGGTTAGAGATCCATTTCAACATACTCCCGAAGGGCTCTCAATTGCCGAGGAAGAAACCTTCATACGCTTCATGACAAGTGGAGAAACCAAAAGACAATTTGACTCTTTGAATTTTGGGCAGGAGTGAATGATGAGTTGTCTGCACTAAAAACAAGGACATTTTGCAATTTATTACCATTTCAACATCCTACCTTTGTGAAACTGGATTTTCTGCGGTGGCATCGTTGAAGACAGCATATAGATCTCAGCTAAGTATAGAAAAAGAACTGAGAAGGTCTATTTCTAATATTAAACCTTCCTTCGAAAAACTTTGCTCTACAAGACAGGCCCAAAGAAGTCACTAAGAATTATTAAAATTGTTTTTAATTTAATAAGTTTTGATTAAGTTTTGATTTAGTAATTTTTTTAATTTAATAAGTTAAACACATATGACAAAGTATATTTTGTTTAGTATGTGTGTGTGTGTGCTTTTCTTTTAGTCAGTTAATATTTTTTTAATAATATTTTCTATTGGATATGCTCGCGTCCTACAGTTTGAGAATCGCTGATGTAAAGCATTTTCACATAAAACCATTGTAGAGACATTAGCTTATTTTTAAAGCAGGAGTGATGAAAAATGAGCAAAGCCCTCTCCGGGAATCGAACCACGGACCTCTAGATAATGCGCCCTGCGTATAGACCACCACACTACGAAGACATGCCAAGAAGTTGGGAGAAATGCCTTATACTCCCCCCTTTTAAAGGGCAACTGGGGTTTTTAGGGGACCCAATCGCCAAGTCTTGGGTGTGGACAATCATCATCCACCACCTTTTTAGTTCGGGCGCCATTGTAGAGCCTTTAGGTTATTTTTTAAGCAGGAGTGATGAAAATGAGCAACGCCCTCACCGGAAATCGAACTACAGATCTCTGGAATACGCTCCCAGCGTGCAGACCAACACACCACGAAGGCATGCCAAGAAGGCGGGAGAAATACATTATAACATATTGTGATGTAGCCGTTCCTCAATAGACACTAATGCCGGCTAGCTTTAAAAGGATTTATTAACAGAGCACACAGGAACGGTTACAAACAAAAGAAATATATATAAAAAGGAAACATAAACGAAATGGAACATCAAACATTGAGAATAACATAAAATAGTAAGCTATCATCATGGCGGCTGGAGGTCGACTGACGTTTTTTCATATCGCCACGAGATGGCGTTTAAATAAAATAGTTCGGTTACAGTTCATGAGTTCATGGCGTGAATAAAATAGTTCAATTACACTTAAATAGGTCTGTTACATCCTCTCCCTCTGACTTCGTAGACGTCTCGGCAAGAAGTCAGGAACTGACATTTGTCTACTTTGTGCAGCGGGCGGAGAATCAGATGGACGGGCTCCAGTTTGACGAGGAGTAGATTTTGCGTCACCAGCACCTTGTGCAACAGGTGCAGATTCGGATGGTATTACACGTTTCGGGCGTCCTCTTTTCTTTAAGGGAACCACTGGAATTACACGAGCTGAGTTTTGCTTATTTCGATCTTGATATGGTTTCAAGGCTGAAACATGATACTTGCCGAGAATTTTGTCTGGTTCATGAGGATCGGCAACATCATAAGTGGTTGGAGATCTTTAGTCACTATCACATAAGGACCATCTCTCTTCGGCATGAATTTAGAAGTTTTCTTCAGTGGACCTTTGCTGATTGGGTGGAGGGTGACCCAAACTAATTTTTAACAGAACTAAATTTTTAACAGTGTGTCAGTCTTCAAAAAATCAGCGATTTATTATATATAACAGCTTACTAACAATGAAATAATCAATTAATTTATTGTGTGTACTTTCTTTATTGCTTTTCCAAAATCTAATGCAATTTCACGACGCTTCGTCATACAAAACGTATTACATTAAACTTTGGCTTAGATCCATCGGGTGTTGTTTGTACATATAAGTTCTTGCATCTCCTGAGCAAGTGTCACTGAAATTTCACTTGATTTTCTTGTTAGAAATTCTTGTTTTACCTTGAAACAAACTTAAGCAATCAATTAATCTTTTTAATTTCAAACAAAGTGTTTGCTCAATGCTTCAACGATTTTGGGGTCAGTGTTCATGACGAATTACCTCATATTAAGCACTCATAAATTCTAAGAAACTTATCTGTTTAATAATAAATATAAGTATATTTATGAAGTTTTATTTTTCTCTTAGTAATCCATTTTACTGCATATTTAGAAATAAATTCGACAAGAAAGCAGTAAAATAATGCAGTCAAAATTAGAGAATGAGCTAAAATGAATCGTTTTTCAAGCTATATCTTCAAAGCAATTCGAAAAACTAGCTTTAGGGTATTATTTATGTTAACAATGAAGATGGTGTATCAAAATAAAAATTAAGCTTGAAGTTATTATTAAAAGTTATGTTATAAAAGGAAAACGACTATTGATCCGATTTCTCAGAAAAGCACTGAAACACCTTTCTCTTCAGTGAGAGAGAAGTATTTATTATGAGCGTTTATTAGCATTTTAATAGTAGTGAAGTAAAAATTCAGTATCTAAAGTAATACAAAGGCAATTTTATGTTCAGTAAAGTAAACGAATTTGTTAACAAGAATACATTCAATATTTTCTTTTAATAATTCATAATGTACTAACATTGCATTTCTGACTAGTTTACCTTTTATATAAAATATTTAATTTCATAATAATATCAGTTGCAAATGCTGCTAGAATTCGACCGATTATTTAAAGGAAGAATGATCTCTGTCCGCAGACAGTTAATTCATTTCAATATCAGATGAAGGCTTAAATAAAAATCTCATAGCCAGAAGCATATATTTCCAAAACTGATAATGGGTCCATTATCAATATTCTTTTTCTTTTGAAGGCGAAGTAAGAAAGAAAAATCCGAAAATACAAACATTAGACAAAGCATTCAATTTTTATTTGGTCATCTCGAAATGTCCCCAAAATTATTTTCAAGATTAATTGGAAATATAAATTATGAAATACGATAAATAAACGATAAGGTCTTTAACCTGTAATTTTTCTCTTTATATAAAAAAATATGAAAGTGTCATGACAATCAGGAATGTAAAAGATAAAAGATAGATAAATTTAGTAGCATCAAAACATTAAACATACACTTAAGGGTAGTTTAGTGTTTACAATGGTTGAAAGTAAAGACTGTTAGTCCGCATTAGATCCATTTAAGCTGAGAACATTTGTGTTGATCAGAAAATATTTCTTATAACAATTAGCAACATTAAGCGACAACAATGAATACGGGAGGTCTTTGTTTGGAAAGGAAACAAAAAGTTTGAATATTTTGATTTGATTGAAGTTTAATGTAAATAGAAAATTTTATAACTTGCCATTGTCACGCAGAAGTTATTTTAAACGAATATCAGTCCTTAGACGTAATTCAGAAGCTTTAGAAATAGCCTACAATACGCATTAAATGAATACACACTGAAAACCACTTAGAAAAGAGCATAAAAATTGCCCATTACTGGTTTTAGGGCACTGTAAATGAGTTCTGTTTCAAAGAGAGCAGAACTACTTATTATGTCTACTCCTTAATATTTCACTACAGAAAATGCATGACCGAATGCATATTGCCATGGCGTGCGATGAAAATACAGTAGAGCTGTGCCTTAATACTTAAAATGGAAGAGTGTAATGAAATAGGTTTCATATAAAGATAAAACACTTAGCTGGGCTTCAAGATTTCAATTGCAGAGACATTTTAAAGATATTGACATACATAGAATTAACAGCTAGTTCTAGTGGCTAATTACTGTAATTACGAATGTCAACATTCCCAAAAATGCATGAAAAGTGAATGGGTTAATTATGTGTGGCAGTATTGTGTTTGGCTGTGTGCGTCGCCAGATGACGTCATGTTGTTTTCGTAATAACCGCAGCCAGGACCAGCGAACTCACTCTCATTGCCCTTATCTCGAGTAGGAGAAGACCATCGGCCGAGCGGTAAAGTATCTGAACACTGGTAGTTCGGTCCGAGGTTCGAATCCCGCGAACGGGCTGGCTGCATGGGTGTTTTCGTGGTTTTTCTCATGTGTAACGTGTATACGAGCCAGTTTCCCTTAGAAAGTCCTCCACGAAGGCATCCCTCCCTTTAGGCAGATAGCCCTCGAAGCTTTGCCATAATCACACACACACACACACACACACACACACACGAGTAGGAGAAGGTTCGAGTATTCATGTTGAAATTTGACTCTTTTAATGAATAGCTGTGTTAATAAAGTTGTGTTTTAACAATGTGGAGTCATGTGTTCTAAGAATATTTACCTAACCATATTCTTCACTCCTAAATATGCAAACATTCCAGAAACCCATTTGCATGAAATCCGGTATAAGGAAAAAATATCGGATTTGTTCCAGAAACATGAAGTTTAAAATTGATGGCATATCACCGGAATACATTCCACGTAGGCCGAACTAAGTGTCAGTATCTAGTCATTTTTGGAAACTTCTCAAAGCTGTAAAGACAGATGCAAAGAAAGAGATTCTCTTCCGGTAATTAGTTAAAATATTATGCCTGGAGTGAAAAAATAGAAGGAAAGTTGCTTGAAGGCGTTGTTTAAAATTTGAAGGCGGCTTAGTTAGGCTCAGATCTGTGTAACATATTTCATGCCTTTGAATGTTTTGTGAAACACTGTTAAACGTAAGTTAGCGTAAAGAACTTCATTCAGAAAGAAAAGCCCACCAGCGGCCAAACGGTAAAGAACACTGGTAGCTCGGTCTGAGGTTCGAACTCCGCAAACGGGCTGGCTGCATGGGCGTTTTCGTGGTTTTCCCCATGTGTAACGTGTATACAAGCCAGTTTCCCTTAGAAAGTCCTCCAAGAAGGCATTCGTCCCCTTTAGGCAGATAGCCCTGGTGTGCTTTGCCATAACTGAATAATCCACTAATCCAAAACGAAAAATATACATACTTCTACTTCCGGCCTTAGTAGTGGCCAACGCGTATAAACAGCTAGGGCTCGCCATTGGCAAAAAATGTAAACGTTTATTCTTATTACATTCTGTGTAATTCAAAATATATCTGTATTTTCCTTCCATTAATCTCAAAGACGGAGTGAGGCAAAGAAAGTCTTGATTGAAAATATTATTTGAAGAGATATGAAACTGTGAATTTGTTTCTCAATTCTGAAATAACGTTATAAGTAGCTTAAGATTTCATAAAATTTTGTCTTAAGTTTTTAGGCCTTTAGAATTTCAACTCGCATCCAATTTCATTAAGACCTTTGTTTTCTGAATTTCTTTTTATTTCTGTGGGAGGGGGTTTATTGTAAGGTATTTTATGTTAAATAATCAATTTTATGATTCGAACATGTACTATAACTTCTTTTCGTTAGCCCTCAACAGGACGCAAATCAGGTTACAAATTCTGTAACGATCCCAAGGTCAAAGCAAACGCTCGTACCACAAAGGGGTTCAAATATCAGAAATTACTCTTAGGAGCTATTTTTTAAGAGCTGTATGGTATTTAACTGCTACATAGCGGATTCACGATGGAATCGCAAGGTTGTTTAAAGCGTCCAAGAATATGGGGAACACGTGCACAGCGCTTCATAGAAGTACTAAGAGTCACAATCGAACCTCATGCCTCGAGATCGCTAGAGCAGATGACTTTGAACCATGGAGGTAGGAAAGGGTTACTTCCATGGAGGTAGGTTACTTACCTACCTGCCCTGGCTGGTAATGGGCTGGGGCATGATACCTCCATGCCCCAGCCCATTAGCGCGGCGATCAATCAAGTCACAACAACCAAAGGGCTTGCAACCATGGAGGTAGGAGCTTGCAACGACGCACACAACATGAGTTGAACAGCGACTTCGGGAACTTTTACGCCGCTTTCCTCATCAGTACTATTAGATGGCGACATTAACAAAGGACAAAATAGGAAATTGAACAAAACAGCTTCACGCTTCTGTACCACCACAAATATTTAAATCGAAATCTTTTGAGAGATTTCGATATACAGCTTTTGCAGCAGGGCTTGCAGCATTCTCGATCAACTTTACCTGCTCATTGAACGGCATTAGACATTTCGCTAGCCGATGTTAAAACATACCATTAGAATTTCTGAGGCAGTTTAGTTATGCTTAATTATTTGTAGTCTCTGGCTACGAAACTTTTAATCTGAAATTTTAACTTTTTTTTTTTTTATTTTACTCCCCGCCATTCGCGTAGTTTTGTTTATACGCTCATGTGTTGCTTTCTAGTTAAATTTAAGTAAAATGAAAATTTACTTAAACCAGTGGCAGACCTACAGCTATCAAAGCCAGGGGTGACCTACAGTTGTCTAGGCTTGGAGGTCTCCCTTATTTTAAATGATTACCATACAACATGTAAACAGAAATGTATAAACATTTATTATGGAAATAGTTAAAATCATTTGGAAACAAAAAAAATCTTAAAAATTAAAGAACGTCAACTTACACCTAGCCAGAAGCATACATTAAAAAAAAACTTCTCTACTTCTCTATCTGCCACTTTTTATATTTAGAAAAAGACTTTAAACGTTTCTAATCTAAAACTGCTTTTTTGTGAGCTTCCGAAAAATTTAGCTTTATCAAAGCTAACATTTTATCTCCTTTGCATTTGCAATGGAAGTTATTCCTAAACCGCTAAGTCTTATTTGGTTTATTGTTGATTGAAGATAGCTTTTTATGAACTTCAACTTTAAAAGCTTCTCTCGGATTGGAACAGAGAATTGAGACTAAAGATTTTTAGACATAGTTTACTTAGTTCATTAAAAATTTGTAGCGCAAAGTTTCAATTGTCTGTTTCGGCGAAACGCGTAATGGGGTTAGTTTGGTTCGAAGTTCATTTTAAAAAAATTTCCCTTGAAAAGCCAAAATGAACTTCGAAATGGGCTAATTAATCATTTTCCGCTTCTTAATTTATATATATATATATATATATATATATATATATATATATATATATTTGTATTTTACCTTGTTCAATAGATTAGTATTTTGCTGTGTTTTATAATTTATTTTTATTTAGCATATGGCCTATTAATTTACCTCGTTCAATCGATTTGATTTTTTTACTGTGTTAGAATTTCCTAAAATGTTTAGCATATGGCATTTTTATTAATTTAACTTGTAAGTATACAAATGTTTTTTCCTTTTTCACACGTTTTATAGCAACTAAATATGCTTATGTTGGAGTTTTCTCGGAGCCACAGTTCTTGGTAACTTTTTGGCGGGCTTACTGAAATTTATTTTCTAATTTCTTATACATGTGTAGATACACTATATGTAGATTTCGCCCTAAAAAGTCTAAACTTCACACTATTAGATATCGCTAAAGAATACAGAACTTGTTCCTGTAATGGAAATGACTCTGCAAAATAAATGGAAACGAATCACCGTAAAAGAGTATTTCTCTGTCCGATTATGCTTTAATACTTTCGTTAATGAACTACGTATAACTTAGTATCAGAAAATTGAATTAGATCTTTTCTGGAGATCAGCAGCTTTTATGCAAGAGGTAAAAAACTAAAGCAGAAATAATTGACCGAAAATCATTATGCTAATCTTTCTCGTTTTGTGTTAGTATAATGCAATGGAACTTTTATCATAAGATTCAAGACGATGGGTCAGTTTTCCCTCTAAAATAAACAATCTTTCAGAGTTAAGGAGAATAAAAGTCAACGAATAGACTCCACTATGTGTAGTAAGGATTTGTGTTGGAGTGTCAGTTAAATTGGAATATAATGAAAATTATATCTACGAGCAACCCTGTTCAGTACTTACATTTGCTTGTAATCAAAATATTGATAGGGAGCCGAAGAAAAAGCAGTCGAAAGTTCTTTTTTATAAAATATGTTCGGTTTATCCATCTGATTTAATCAGCAGTTCCCAAAACTGCATATTAAAATTAAAATAAAACCAGTAAATTAATTTAGTTACCGAATTGTTAAACCAAATTTTATTGTGAATATATTGTTGAATATACTAATTAAGTTTTTTTCTAGTATAAGAAAACACAACCTTGCTTTACCAAAAAAAAAATATTATTCTGTTTATGTAATAACAGAATTATAAATATAATTCTGTTTATGTTTTAAAAAATTAAAAAATTACATGTCTGGAAATTTTGTCTTATTTGAGACTATTATGGGTTTTCAAACTGAGCATAGCTGTATTTACTTCAGTCTTATAACTAGGCTATATGAAATGATTAGAATATTTGATTTAAATATATATTACCCCATGGCAAATATTAAATTTCTTGTGCCAATTGTAAATTTTTTGATGTTGTCAAATAAGTAGTCATAATAAAATAATTTATAATTCTTCTAATATTTCCATAATTATGAATTAAACACTCCCAGAATTTAAGAACATTTAAGCAGTAACTGAGTACCTTTATTTCTTTCAAATTCCAAATTCGAACAAATAATTCATGTCTATTCAAAACTTATTTGCTATAGCGAAAAGCCCGGAGCTAGTAATTTTTAGTATTGAATTATGGTTTAAATTTAGTTTTTATTCCAATTTTATATTTTATCTGCAATTATAGTACTCAGTCTCACATAGAAAATATTTTAAGACATACAAATTAAAGTAATCATTGGTACGAAACAAGTATTAGCGTAATAGATTAAATATGGTTTCGAAATACACCAGTTTCAAGTTTAAGTGTAATTTTCTTTCTCAGCTGCAAGAGTTTAAAGCATAAAAAATAATACTGTGCCTACGTAAGAATAAGACAGGAAAATCAGAGAATTTTCTTTTCGAATGTAGAATAAGAAATCCTTATCTATTAATTATGACGTAAACGGTAAAACAATGGAAAAGCACATCCTGGAAAGGTTTTGTTTTGTTTTCCGTTTAGTTTATTATGGTAAAGCATATTAGGGCTATTTATCTAAGGGGAGGGATGCCTTCATTCTAAGGTAAAACCGGCGTATACACGTTACACATGGGAAAAACCACGAAAAAGACCATACAGCCAGCCCGTTCGCGTGGAGTCGAACCCATGTTGGAATTACCAGCGTTCAGCTTTTAACGCTTGGCGGCTAGTGAGCCTCATTCTTGAAATGAAGATGAGACTGCGACTTCCTTTCAAGACTTCCTTTTCCACATTTGCCTAGAATATTCTCAATAGACTCATTAGCTCGTTTTCCTCTTTTGTAAACATTTTCTAAAGAATTATATACCATTGTATGACACCCAAACTATAATGTGTTCCTCAAGAACAATTTGGTTCAGGCGTAAACCTTTACACCAAATTGTTCGCAGATTTCGTTACTTCAGCTTTCCATAAGCATCATGCAGCCATCCTCCTTATAGCATAAAGACCTTACTTTCTAGCTTATCAGATGGACTTCTGCTCTCAGGGCATTTTCATCATTCATTCTTCTAAGTGATAATTCTTCCGAATAATTAATATGAATAATGAAAAATTAACAACATTCTCTCAAACCTCATAATGATGCTAGAGGGTGTTCGACAGAGCTTCAATTTGGGGGGTCTCTATTATGCTTGTTATATATGAAGATATCCCTGTTTTAGGAATGACAGTCATCTCATAATGGCCTGTGCTGATGATACAGTGCTTATCACTGTATCATTTAATCCCAACTTCGTTCTGTAAAACATGCTGGAAGAATTCAGTGAACGTTTGTGCACCTTAAGGTTTCGATAATTGAAGATAAAATCCAGGTCTTCGTTATATTACAAAGATTCAAGAAACACAAATTTGCTCATGAGCTTACTGTTTTCCTTAGAGATTATAAATCTAGTCATAGTGCAGTCACGATCAGTTACCGATTCACATCGATTGACTACATCAGTTCTGTGGGAAATAAAGCCAAATTTGTCTTCTTTTCAACCTTTATTTTTCTTCTCAATACAAAATCTGCTTTCTACATTACAATGATTAAGATTGTTTTTCTTGCGCGTTTAAGACATTTTATCACTTATGCATCTTTAGTTTGGTGCACTGTCTTAAAAAGTTTCGTCTAAATACAGCAAACTGAAAAAAATTATTATATTTTTTTTCAGTTTGATTTTTATTAATTTGATGTTTGTAACAGCTCCTTTTATGTTCTCTTTTAAGAAACTCAGGTTTGTAACGCCACTAATATTGACAATGGCTTTAAAGTATCCCCACAGCCAAGAATCACATTAGGGATGTTCGAAGAAGAGGCGCCAATCCGTCGGAAAATATTGGCTGATAACTCTCTCATTACCGAAGTGCTGCGGTAAAAGGTTCTGTACTGAACAAATATTATACTTAAGAACGGAAGCACTGTCAATCTTAAGAACATGTGGCCGAGTTCTATCTTACATAAATATGTTCTGGTCCAAGCACTACCTTTTCTGCAGTATTTGCTGATATTTCTCACCAAAAAGGATGCATCTTTCACCAATCGAACACATTTGGGATGTGACTGGACGCCATTTGCAGACCCTGTCATTGCCGCATTCAGAAGACGAACTGTAGCAAATGATTGACACCTTCCGTAGGCTCCTTGACTTCCGTACCTAGACGTATTGCTTCGTGCATCTCCGTCCAAGGTGGTCCTACAACCTACTAAGCCGAGGCTGTTATCGCTCTGAGTTATGCATATCTTTTCGAAATAAAGATCACTTACTGTCCATTGCTCTCTCTTTCTCTATTTTCTGAGTTTCATCTCCTTCTGGCCACTCCTTCTTGTTGCTGCATTTTCAATGTCGGCTACTATATTTTAATTGGATGATACATTCGATAGGAGATCCTAATAGTTTAATACTGGTATTTCTGATAAGAAGACTATTTCTTCCTATAGGCAGTGCTTGGCGTTTTGTACTAAAATAGTTTAAATCAAATAATATAGTAGAGATTGGAGAATAATAATTTAGAGATTTGTTTCAAAATTTCCATATAGATTTTTCAGAAATATCTCGATGATAAACATTGAATGAGATTGACCTTATGAAGGTCTGTCTCATTTTATGTGTCTCATTGTCATGTCATGTGTGAAGCATTTATCAGATTAACAGTACAAATATATGACAGAATAAAAACTGAAAAGCTTAAAAGCAAACAATAGAGGAAAAAAATCTCATTCTTTACCTGTCATTTTAAAGTCACGAAACCGAAGTTTCTCGTGTAAATGTAAACAGTAAAAATCCGATCAATGAAAGAAAAATCTTTCTGGTGTTTTTTCCCCATGGTTCTATAAGAGTAATGGTAGTGCCAAACAAATAATGTAAAAGATGCGTGCGTATAATTAAAGTCATCGTCTCTTAATCTTCTACTGTCTTGGTTTTGGGAGCAGTTACATATTAAATTATTTCTTTCCAAATAAAGTGCTTCTCATGCTACGAGTTTAATTATTTTTTGGGGCTATTGTTATGGTTCATCCGGTAAAATTAGTTCTAGTAGAAAAGTAACAACAGAGTCGATAACATCTCATTTTCCCCTCTGTTAATAAATATGTATGAGAACTCTCTTGGTTTATTACACTGTATTACGATAATTCAATTGATCTGAACTCGCTGTATTTAAAAAAAAAAGATGCACATATGATAGACAAACTCATCATCTTTGCCTCAAAGTCGACAAACAGCCTGTGTATCCATTATTGGTCCACAACAAATACTCAAGCAATTGTCGAATTATTTCTATAACATTCATAGCATTGCCCTCTCCCTAGGTCTCTTGATTTAACCTCATGAGATTTTACGCTTTCGCATATACATACATTGCCATTTCGCATATGCATCCATGTGTATTCCGCATATTAATCCATTGCCAACAATTTTGGTACACTATGTATTCCCCTTATATTACAAAATAAAGATCCAAGCCTAATCGATTTCAGTCATATCGTTTGAAGCATAAGCTCCAAGTCTCCTGTCCTAAAGCCATATAATTTCTTTCGTTAGGAATATTTTAAAGACTGTGATTTCATACATGCTTCCACTGTCAACAATACCGTCACGTACTTTATAGGTGTTCTATATGTGCATCATCGGCTATAGAAAGATGAAAATCTTATGTACGTGCTTCATAGATAGCACGATAATCATCCACGCACTAATCAAGTTTGGTCGGCATCCTTTGCAATATTTCCCTGACTCCTTCCAATACAACGCCATGTGAAATTTTTGCGGGTACCTTAAGCCTAACCTTAACACTAACCTTTAGACTGGTACCTTAAGACTTCGATTTTTTTTAACATATAGTCAGTGCCAATAATTTAAGAATATTCTGCGTGTACCCTTGATACATAAGGCACATTTCAAATAGCGAAGTTGTACTCGAGTTCGGTCCAACATCTTTTCTGGCACTGTCCCTTTCCAGATTGCTTGATCAAACGACAAGCGATTTCTTCCATTAAGGACTTACGTTTTGAACTGTGTTTTAATTATATACCCTCCATGTCAACAACAGTAGTAAAGATTAAAACACACCAGTGGTCCTGTCATGACCTCTGATAGAGGCGAACTACAAAAGGTAAGGAGCGATCTCCATTACTTTTGCAAGAGTGACCAACATAGCATACATAGAACATTTTAATGAATGATGAAGCAAGTATGTCAGATATTAAACAACAAAGCTGCAAAATGAAATTATTTCGTATTTCAATAATTTTTGTTGCCGAATTTTTGTTTTTATCGGTTTGTAAAATTTACTGTCAACTATGAATTCTAGTCATTTAAAAGGCCAAAGTCTTTTCTCTTTAATACAAATACTTAAAGGTATTCTGAATGCAGATTCAGAATATGAAGCTTCCAGTAAAACTCTTTATTATTAATCACTAGCTGATATTTTATTCAAAGTATGGCAATACGTATTTCACAACTGCGTTACTATACGCAAAACTATCTTTCAGGCTCTATTTGCTTCATATAACTTTGTGAGTTTAACAGTAAGTAAATGAAGATACTCAGAGTAATAATTTGCAAAAATAAGCAAGAATGTGTCGCTCACTGCAGTTTAGTTGAGGTGCAGTCCTCTTATTTCGCAGCGTTGCTATAGTAGTGGTGAACGCAGTAAAGTTCACTTCTTTGTTAGAAGAAGATATATTTGACTTTGAACAGATTATTTTACTCGTCAGTGGAAACAGAGCGAAATTCGTTTCATCAACGAGACTTAGCGTCAGGAAAATTTACAAAAACTAGAGAACAGCTTGTAAGGTATATATTTTAAACAAACCAGTTATTATAATTTTGACATTTACTTTAACTTCTTTCCTTGTTCGTCACCAGAATTCAAATTATTTAGTAGTGTACTTAAATTAAGGTTAATGGATTTTGAGAGAGAGAGAGAGTTCCTGGCATTCGCTCTGCGTGGTTAAATTTCTGCCAGATCTAGCTAAATGTAATTATCTCGGCTTTGTATGACCTACCAGCCGATAATTTAAACCTACGTGCCGTTATATTATTTGAGCCAGCTTGTAGCTCAGTATTTCACTGTATTTACACTACTAAACGTTTAAATTGTTTTGATTATTGTTATTTAATTTTCATTCTCGCAAGCAGTGGTTATCTGTTGAACACTTGTTTTATTATATGTTCATTGACATTTTCAAGTCTTTTTTACAATATTTTAGACATTGCGACAACTTTTTAATTGTATATTAGAATTATGGAATTAACGTTCCAGTACCAGACCAAGTATATTATTATGAGTGGCGTCCGGATGGATTAAAGGTCATGTCACAAAATCGGGCAATATTTAGTCTGGCCTCCCAAAGATTTCAAGCTCCTCCAGTACCAAGAAGTAAGATGGAAGGCCTCGTTTTCATCATAGACTCTATACGATCGTCGATAAAATTTTATTATATTGTTGCACAGCTACAAAAACATCACCGTAGTAATATCTGTGCTTGAAGGTCAGTAAGTGAGCTGGTAAAAATGCATTGGGAAATTTGTATTGGGTGAACCAAGCAGCGAGAGTTATACGTTCGAAGCATTTAAAACTACCATTTCGAAAGTTTCTCAACCCGTGGTGATGGATAGGACGAAATTAGAAGCGAAACATTTTGGTAAATATCAAAGAATTAACAAACTTTATTATGCTAGCGATTTTTAAGATTAAGAATTTTACAGAAATTGCAGATTAAAAGCCAATTCTAGGCCATCTGGGAATAAGAAACAGACCTGAGAGTAAGAGATGCTGTTTATTTTTCATTGTTACAGAAATTTGCAACTCAATATGTCAAGTTCTGTAACGTTTGTTAGTTAACGACATTAAATTACAGCTCAGCTGCGTACCTAAATAGCATAAAAGCTATTTTTCCTAATTATATAACAGGAATAGATTTATTAAGCCCCTACCCATATGGTGAAACAAATAAAAATATATATTTGCTCGTGATGGCTGATCATTTTTCATAGTAAATAGAAATAATTCCCATAAAAGGATATTCTACTAAAATTGTTGCAAGTTAATTTTTATGTAAGTTTGTATTAAAATGTAGAGGTCCAGTTAAAATAATGTGGAATTAGGGAAAACAAATCGCGAGACAGATTTTTGAGGATGTATATTCAGAATTTGAAATTTAATTCAAAACTGAATTCAGAGAACGCACTCTTTAACCCTTTGCGGCACAATGTGTCCGGTCTGGACACACCTAAAACTTTCCTTCTGTACGCACAGAAAAATTGAATCAAAAAGGATTTATAGGTTACTATGCGTTACTCTGAACCTTCTTTATTTATAGTAGATGGCAGCTCAACACAAACCAGTCCATCTATTTTAGCCATGTTTAATTTTTTAAGACCCTCCTTTTTCGAAGAAATCTTCCAGATCTTTTTTAGGGTATAAGAGGAACTATTTCAAAAGAAATTTCTATGTTAGTTTTTGGTCTGTATACTAATCTCCTTATTCCATATTAGCTTTGAAATTTTATCTTGAAATTTTGCCTAAAATCAAACGGCGAACCCTAGGTGTGCCCAGACCGGGTTCACCGATAATCTAGGACAACTGAGAGTCTGTATTGTGTGTTTCTCCACATCTCATCGGTCAGTTAATTGACAATAATGCTCGCTTCAGCAC
Organism: Stegodyphus dumicola; assembly: GCF_044657685.1. Taxonomy (NCBI): domain Eukaryota; kingdom Metazoa; phylum Arthropoda; class Arachnida; order Araneae; family Eresidae; genus Stegodyphus; species Stegodyphus dumicola. Next base: position 133,085,901 of record NC_140770.1, read on the forward strand.
TCTTTTCGAAGCTCTATTCAATCAGTGTGCCCACTTTGAGCACACCCACACAATTAAAACGATAAGTGGTGTCTTCACAAAATTTTACTTGTGTACTCCTCTAGACCTAATTAGACTGCCTTTTTTTTTTTAATCAAAACTCCAACATTAAAAGGTAGCGTGCCGGAAAGGGTTAAAAGTTTCTGTTGAACTATGAATGATAAGTTGACAAGTGTAAATTTTAGCGTTTCATGGTTCAATCAGTTTTCCTTCCAGATTCGTGGGGGGAGAGGAGATATGAAGTAAATAATGATTGCAGGAAATTGTCCCAAATTCTGTAACAAACGAAATTTAGATTTAGGCATTTAACTAGATTATTGTAAAGGTTGGCTCAAGTTGTTAGATTTAGAATTAAAAATCTTAGCAATATCGTTAAAGACTTTCGCTTAGATTATTGAAATTCTGCTGGTAAAAGTTGTGAGATTCTTATTTTAAACTAACTAGTTTTTATGATATTGACTTTTACCTTAAATTCGTCTTTCCTTATTCCTCGCCAGAACTCAAATCAGTTTGTTATGTGTTTGAGCTGAGGGTTTTGGATATTCAGAGAGAGAGAGCTCCTGCCAACTGCGCTACGTGGTTACACTTCTGCCAGATGTAGCTAAATGTAATTATCTCGGTTTTGCGTGCTCTAGCAGCCGATACGTTAAACTTACACGCCGTTAGATTGTTTGAAATAGCTTGTAGCTTAGTATTTAAATGTATAGTTTTACTGATCGGTCAACATTTAAATGAATTTGATTCTTCTTATTTAATTTGCATTACCACACGTAGTGGTTATCTTTAGCACGAACCGTGCCATGTTTTGTTATAGGAACAGGACAAGGCTTGTTCCCAAGATTAACGAAATTAAAATAGAAAATTAATGCAAATAAAATATTAATGAAAGAAAATACATAAAATGAAAGAAAGAAAATAAAAATAGTGAAAGGAAAGAAATATTAATGAAAGCGTTGTTTAAAACCTCTCTAGGCTATTTTCATGCTATTTTAGACATTCTAATAACTTGCTATGTGTTTATTAGGGTTATAAGACTGACGTTCCAGCATATAACCTGTTTAAGTTCCAGCAGTATGTTCCAAATATAAGTTTACAATAAGTAAAGTACAATATGTGTTCAACATATGAATATGTAACATTAGAAAGTCCAATGAAGATTAAATACGTGGTGTAAATGAAGCCCATTGCAGCTTAAATCCTTGAGAAAAATAATTTTGTGCGTTTTAATAGTGCACAACACGAAGTTCCGGGTAGTAATTAATACAAATAAGCAAAAATTTGCCGTTTGGTGCTGTTTGATTGAAGCTTCGTCACGCTTTATCACGCCATTGCTATTGCAGTTATAAACTGTGTAGAACACAGTAAACAGGTGTTTAATTTGTTTGTCAGATCAATGTTTTCTTTCAAAAAAAAAAAAAAAAAGAGAGAGAGAGAAATATTTTCTCCCTCTTTTTTTGGTGGAAGAATATTTGAAAGCCACGCGCATTTATTACGGTTACAAGCAGAATAAGAAAATGCGTACAAGGAAAGCACTTTACAATATTTTGAGCAATAATGCTATATTGGATAGATGCTTATTCTTTGTTATCTGTACATATTACTAGAGTGGAAGATTACTTGAGTGGTATTTTCAACAGAGTGTTAGAGAGATATTTCTTTAAAATATGAATATAAAGTATTTCATTTGTATAAACAAAAGAAATAAGAGTCGTCACTCTTTATTACTTTACAGTCGCTAAATATTAGCAGTTTGATCCAGGATTCTATTCCCAGTGAAAGGGCATTTCAGGGGTTTTCCGCATGTGTAACATTGAATAAAAGTCAGTTCCCTTTAGATATTCCTTCACGAAGGCATTCCTTCTCTTAGAGAGATAGCTCTCGTATGCTTTGTCGTAATCAAATACACTATACACTTTATTTACTTTCCCGTAACAGAAGAGAAATTCCTAATTATAAAATGAACGTATGACTACTTAATTTTAGAAATTGATAAAATTAGAAAATGGAATAAACTGTATCGCACTTTTCCTAATGTAAAAATAATGTAAATGAAAAACAAAACCTGTAAATTATCATGCAAGAATAGTAAGAAGAATGATTCTTGAAGTTACTTTTGAAAAATATAACATAGACGAAAGACAAACATTTCAGTTAATCCCTGAATAATTCAATAAGAGTTTCTGCTGTAAAGATTATTTTTTCTTTAAGGTAAAAATATATAAAAGTTGCTCAGTAATGAATTTCTGAATAATAAAAATTTCGGGAAAGGTTTCGTTTAGTTACTGCAAGATAAATAAATATTTATATCTATTCTAATAATATGGAGAAAATCATACTTCTTCAGTACCAAACGAAAAATAACAAAAGAAAATTTACTGAAAGAATTTAGAAAGTAAGGATAATTTAAAGGCATATATTCCTTCATAATAATAATAATATTCTTCGGAAGATATGTAGTCTCTTTTTGTTTGATTAACATAGTATTAAAAATATTATTGATACATTTTGCCTGTAATACTAGGGACAAAAGGTAGTTTTATTTACAAATATGTACTGAAAATAAATAATTTAACTCTTAACTATAAATAATCTAGCGGAAATGTAATTCCATTATAGTGGTGTAGAACATATTCTTTTTATTTAAATTACGATATATTAAATATTTATAAAACTTTTTCACTCTTAGAAGAAACATTCTTTCTAAGAATTGTTCTTGGTTATGCATTTTTGAAAGATAATTTTGATAAAATGTTTATGTAGAGTAAAAATAATATTTTTTAATTGCCAAGAAATAGAAGCAAATACTAGAGAAAATTATATTGTATAGATTTAAATTATTCTTGTAATTTTATGTAAATATTTGTGCTATTTTCTGCTATTCTTGTCATTTTTGCTTAGATTTTTTATTAATATTTTTGTGTATTCCATATTTTCATTTCAATATTGTATTTATTTATTGCATATTATGACACAAAATTTAAGTTATACATAGTTATTGTCATGTTTCTATATTTAACTGTTTGTAAAATTGTAATATTTTTAAATGTACGTAAAAAAAGACGCTGGAATAAATGGCGAACTGACGATACAACATCTTTGACACACTAGGAAAGATTTTTCTAAAACATTTTGGTAAATGTTAGTAATTAACACTTTTTAGTAATAAGGAAAGGATGTTTAAGGATTTTTTAGTAAATCCTTTCATTTCTTGGTTATAGTATGAATACGAAGCAATGCGAAGCGATCAATTATCAAGCATTTAATCCAGTTGGATTGTAGTCGGAACTGGTATTTCTCAATGAGTGATCCTGTCATTCCAAATTCGTACTGGTTTGAAGAGAATTACAGCAATCACTGATTTCTCTTTTTTCATAAATCTTCAGCTGCTCCTACTTCCTTTATAGAGAACCGCTTCCACTTGACATACTACACTCATGTCCATAAATTAAGGATAATGCAAAATCAGGCAAAGGAAGAGTTAGATGCAAAACAAATTTGACTTATTTCTAAAGCTTATTTATTAAACAAAAGGTAAAGAGCAAAAAAAGATGCTATATGTTTGTTATTATTAAAAAAAAATTAGCGATTTTTTCTTCCTGGAGCAAATTACAAAAAAAAAAAAAAAAAAAAAAAAAAAAAAAAAAAACTATTTACAAAATTCCAATATTACATGGTTGCTATGATTGTTAACTCTTTCGCATCGAGAGAGGACAAAATCTCAATTTCCCAAACATCGAAAACACCCGTATCTAAGAATTTCTCCTGGAATGCTTTTCCTTCCCCCATGACAAGTTGAATACTACAGCGCTAACAATAGCCTTACTTAAGTAAAGCGAGAACTTCTTTCTTCGACGCTTTGACACTGGGATTGCAACTTCGGGCATCAAAAGCTAAACACTGACAGTAAGCAAAGGAAAGGAAGGAACAAAGGAAACAAGGAAATTGACAACAAAGAATGATTGACGTGTGATTTAACAACACCTGAAAGCAATGAGTAATGCAGTAACGTGATGGGGGGAAAGCAATGGGTAGGAAATTTTCAGGCGTCTCGGGCGTCGAGCCGATGTCTGAATGCTAGGGCGCTTTGGGCGACTTCGATGCGAAAGAGTTCATACATTGTATGTCTCCCAGACGATGCAATACAGCCCGTACAACGCCTAGGCATGCTGAGTATCAAATTATCGATCTGATCTTGGGGGATAATACACCACTCAAAACGCAATGCTCTCCGAAGTTCCGGTAGACATGTATGAGGAGGTTGACGGGCTGCAACTCGTCGGCCAAGCATGTCCCACGCGTGCTCTACTGGATTCAAGTCCGGTGAGAATGTTGGCCAGTCTATACGGATGATATCCTCCGATTGAAGGCATTCGCTTACGATGTTTGCACGGTGAGGACGGGCTTTCTCATCCATAAATACAAATTGTGCGCCCATGGCGCCCCGAAACAAACGTACGTGTTGTTCCAGAATGACGTTCCGATAGATTTGGATAAACCTGGACTCGTCGGAAAACATCACACAAGCCCACTGTTGCGGTGTCCACAATGCTACTCTAGGCTAACCGCAGGCGACAGTGAGTTGCAGTAAGTGGAACGCATCTGACAGGTCTACGAGCATATAGACCAATCTGCCCTAAGCATCTATACACGGTCTGCCTTGAAATTGTCGTACCAGTGGCTGAAGAGAGCTGACGAGACAGGTCTGAGGCTGTGCTCCGCCTGTTTCTTTTGGCAGTAACTGCCAAATACCGGTCCTCATTCGGCGTTGTAACTCTCGGGCGACCTGTGCAGTAACGTCTACTCACATTACCATCATCTTGGAATCATCTTGGAAGCCTGGAGATGACACTATGGGCAATTCCAAGTTCGTCTGATACTTCCAGTTGGGTACGCCCACATTCCAGACGGCCGATAATTCTACCACGTAAAAAATCATCCAAATGCGTCCTTTGTGTCATAACTATTCGGTTATTGCACTGAAATGCTTATAAAGCGCTTGCGAACAATTTTACTTCTTTGCCTGTATTCCTTATATATCACTGTCTTATACTCTCGTCATTGTGACGTACCATCGGTGTCATCTGGTTAAAATATTAAATTTGTAAAAAATACAAAATGCAATTCATTATACAATTCCCGATCTCTATAGCTATATTTATTAAAAGTTTATATTTGTTCAAAAAAGGTCAAACAAAAGAGTTGAGAAAAACTTCCGATATCTTTAAATTTTGAGTTCACCTTATTTTGAAATTCTAGAGGTCAAAACAAACTGAAAAGCAAAATTAGAGACTTCGTGTGGTAGGTTTCAAATACTGTCACATAGACAACTCATAATATTATTTCCATAAATTAAATCTTAGAAATATTTCTAATCAAATGACTGTTTTTTTTATATGACAATTATATTATGATTCTAAAGTAACAGAATAGTAGTGAAGGTTATTCAAACATCTTAAGAGTGGAACACTGACCTGTGTAAATACTCTTTCGTATTGCCAAATGTAACAAAATTTTAAAGGGATTGTTATGTACTAATAAATCATAAAGAAATGCCATCGAATGTCATTAAATGAAAATATAAAAATCTGATGCACACACCATATGACTTCCTTTTACCGGCCTATTAAATTAGACATACTTTGCTGCACTTCATGTAAACTTCCTTCCTCGAATAATTCTAACATAATTAGCCAATCCCTCAAGGCAAGTTGAAAATGGTATCAAAAATTAAAGTTGTCAAAATAAAATATCAAACTTAGTTTTTGTCGTACTAAAATCAAACTTTCGATAATTTTATATCTTTATAATGAGTATCAAAACTTAACAAAATATAAGTATAGGAAGGGAAAGACCGCATTAAAAATTAAATTCGTTATTCGTCGGAAAATAATTTTTTTAAGTTTAAATTGCCAAAACATTGGTAAGCCGGCTAATAGAGTAGATACGTATATATTTGTTTCTGCCGATTGCAATAAAAGTGGGAAGTATGTTATAGCAATCCCGTAATTTCAGCGTTTTACGGCTAATCATTTTTGACTTATGCCATTTTCTGTTGAAATTACGATACCCGAGATATTTCGCCATTATAATACTTCCTTTACTTTGTACAAAGAAGTAAAAAGAGCAAATTTTAAATATTCTTTGTATAATTTTCAACCGACCCTCCAAACAAAGCATTGAAGCTTGTTTCATGGCTCTGAAAATCTATAAAATGCCAGAATTTGAAATTACGTATCCTGGTTCCCAGTTAAGTACCTTTGGTTTTAGGATGCAAGTCAAACTTTTGTGTTTTAGTTTTAAAATAAGTAAAAATTTCCTAAATGGAACTGTAGGGACTGTGTAACCACAATAAATTAGATTAAATAATATTTACACAACTACTTTCTTAGATTTTGAAATAGAATATCATGGATATTGACACCATTTGAAGAATTTTTATATTTCTAAGTGCATGACTACCACCAAGAAATTACAAATTAAAGAGTGATGTAATGATTTTTTAGAGACTCTGTAAACATAATCATTGTTCACCAGAAATAATTCGGATTACATTAAATTTCTTAGCTTAAAATCTTACATTGGTAATTAAGAGTTCACATGAGTATTTAACCTTATTTATATTTTGATTCAAAATAATTTAAATTATACTACAAGAAAATATTACATAAACTATAATTTTTTTCAATAAAAATTACGAAATTTCAAAAAACTACCAAAATTTAAGATATATTTCTTAAATACAGTTATGCTTAAGAAATGCTAGTTTTAAATTCAATAGTTATCACTAATTCACAAAAATGACGATTACTCAAAAAGTTACATGTACAATTTAATGAAACTGTCCCACGGTATACAACATACAGTAAGGTATAAAATAACATGAAAAGAAATTACCAGACAATTATGGTGCTATAGAAATTATAGTTACATATGTATAAAATTAACAAATCGTATGTGTCAGTTTGGTACAGGACAATTACCTTCAATATGGAGTATGATCTCCCCTAGAAGCAATATAACACGTGCAATGACGTGGGATACAGCGGACGTGTACGGTCGAACGTTGTCTTCCTGCAGCAGGAAGTTGTCATTTATTGCCTCGGCATAACGTCGCACATAAGCGTCACATAAAACTTTCTCACATATGAGTATAGGAGGCGAGAGACCGCAGAAATTTAAGTACAAATATTAAATTAAGCGATAAAATAAATGTCATCTCTTCTGAGCATTCATGGTTCCACGTGGAAAGACACGGAGGTTTGTGGATCCACCCAAAAATATACCACCTCAAACATAGGCATTGCCTCCTATGATGGATGTCTGATGGATGTTAACGAGTTCCATGTTCTCTCCAAATCAAATATAGCCTACTGTCGCTTAGGATGCTGAATCTAGACTCATCCGAAAAGAGAACAGCCCTCCATTGATCAGCTGTCCAGTAGACATGTTGACGTGCCCACTTGAGATGCTCCATTCTATGACGTGACTTGAGCGGCACACAAAGGCTGGACATCTCACGTAGAGACAACCTTTCTACGCACGTTTGGCTTTGACATCAACCTTCAAGTGGCTGCAGCAAGGGAGGATCTGTGCTGAGTCGGAGGTGAGGTTCTATACCTTCGTGAATATAACAACAAATATCAGTCATCGACGCACATCGTAGCCCTTTGCCATCCTAGGCCACCTGGATGCCAAATGTGTGGTTAGAATTTGTTAAGTCTATGAACCACAGAAGGACTCACATGTAGCCATTTGACCATCTTTAGGCTCCCAAAAGCTCTTCATTGCAGTTTTTTGGGGTAAATGATGCCTAGAGGTGTAACAGATTTAAATAATATTAAAATCTTGTAGTTTAAATAATTTAAATAGATGAACATTAAGGTATTTGTGATTGGCAATATTTGAAACCAGACTCGAGTGTCTCGTGCGACTCTCGCACGAAGAATATAATTTATTTTTAAATGATAGAATATGTTTTTTTTTTCCTTATTTGTATGTCGCCATTTTTTGAGTGTTAAATAAAAGTTATTGCTGTGTTCCATCATTGGAGTTGCTTCATATCGCCAAAGAAGTATTACAGTCTTAATTATTTTGGAGGCACCGACCAAGATCGAATAATCGTGCGTATTTTTATTTCATTAGTTCATCATTGAACATAATATTAGTGATACCAGATTATTACTTCCTGTTAATATTGAATTGCTTTATTTTATTAGTTCATCACTGAACGCAATATTAGCGATATCAGATTATTACTTTCTGTTAATATTGAATTGCTTTATTTTATTAGGTCATCACTGAACGCAATATTAGTGATACCAGGTTATTACTTCCTGTTGACATTAAATTGTCTTATTTTATTAGTTCATCACTGAACGTAACTTCCTGTTGATATTGAATTGTCTTATTTTATTAGTTCATCACTGAACGAAATATTAGTGATATCAGGTTATTACTTCCTGTTAACACTGAACTGCCTTATTTTATTAGTTTATCACTTGAACGTAAACTTAGTGATACCATTTTAATGCCATTTCTACTAGAGCTCAAAGGAAAAGAAAAATAGCTGAAGAGCAGATCTTGGAACAGATGAAGGAAGAAAATAAAGCATCCAGAGATGTATTTGAAGAAGTTAATTCACCAGAATTAAACGTGGGAGATGTTCACGAAAATTTGAAAACCGATAAAGAAATTAATATTGAGAATCATTTTGCAATGCAGCGTTATCATCTTTCGGCTTCTGATTTAATATCAAAGCCGCTACTAATAGACGAAGAAAACAATTGTCGAAAGCAAATGACAAATGAATATTATCCGAAAGGCACAGATGAACTGAGTAAAGGCTTTGCTGTGAATTATAGCCGAGGAACTGGTCCACCATGGAAGAGATCTAGGCGCCGTCAAGAAAAATAAAGAAGACTAATTTGAATACTGTCCATTTTCTTCCTATTTAAATGTGGTGTAAAAATATTTGTTTAAAACTTAAAATTTTCGGCCTGAAAATTTGGAAACTTATGAGAGAAGTTATCTTTTCTCTTTAAGCAATTGAGCAAGCTGAGCTTATAAACTTTCGAAATTTACAGAACGTTTCCCTTCGGCAAAAGTCTCTCTGTTGGGGAAGAGCTTGTAACAGATTTAAATAATATTAAAATCTTGTAGTTTAAATAATTTAAATAGATGAACATTAAGGTATTTGTGATTGGCAATATTTGAAACCAGATTCGAGTGCCTCGTGCGACTCTCGCACGAAGAATGTAATTTATTTTTAAATGATAGAATATGTTTTTTTCTTGTTTGTATGTCGCCAATTTTTTGAGTGTTAAATAAAAGTTATTGCTGTGTTCCATCATTGGAGTTGCTTCGTATCGCCAAAGAAGTATTACAGAGGTCATTGTTACAAATTAACAATCCTAGATTTCTTATCTTAGTATCACAGAGTAATTTACAGGCTTGTTCTGAAACATGCGGTTTTAACCTACTCGCAGATAACGTATTTCGACTGCAGCGGCACTGATTTACGTACTGCAGTTTTACTTAGCAATTCTTATTTGACAACATATTCAAATTTTATACGGATTCGCTTATTTTTGAACGACTTATATCTGTTTTGGGAAATTTTTTTCCTTAATTTTTGAAAAAAGTGTAGTTTTGTAAGGATCTTAAGTTTTACTAACGTTTATTTTATTTTAAATCTTTACTATCGCTTCTTATTTTCTACTTCCGGCCAGAATTAAAAGCTTTAACTTATTTATGCAAATTTGTTGGCGAACGCCAAGTACTTAAGTTGTGGCTTTTTGCCAAGCGAGAGAGAGGAAGGAGTTAGTCGAAGCAGGCCGCTTGCATTAGCAGTTTTACTCGGTTGCTGGTTGCCTTCTAGGCCAGAGGTTTAATCCTCTTAATAATTTTAAACGTATCGTAGTGTTAACAGTTGTACTACTCTGTACTACAGTGTAACTCTGTACTACGTACGGTTTCCTGTTAATATACGGCCAATCTTCCACGTAGGCCCTTGTTTATTATTCCAAGGTTAAGTTAGAGTTTAGTTAATATTTTTATATTCTTACGTTCAGACCACAAGTGTTTGGTCTCTGTATTCCGAAGTTCGGAAATTATTGTAAAGAGTGAAAAATAAAGGGTTTCGTATACCCTTCCTGTGTATCTTGTCTACTTCCCACATTTATTGAACATAGCTTTAGTAAGCTCCCTGTTCCGAGTCAGGTCCTTGCATGTTCCCAAAGCAAGTAAGGCGGAACACTGAACCTGATAGTTTTAAGTATATATTGTAAAAATATTGAGAACTTGCGTGCTTTAATTTGGCATTAATTAGGCTAAACTAGAAATTTAAGTACAAATAGTAACTCAAGCGATGAAATAGATAGTTAAAATTCCTGAACATGTATAAATGGATACTAAAGGCAAAATGGCAAAAATAAAATTATAATGTAGAAATATTAGAGTACATTTCTAGCATGTTGAATAGTTTGCCATTAAATATAAACAATTTTTAATATATTTATAAAAGAGAAAAATATAAATAACGTATGATTAAAGACTGAAAAGAAGACAAAGTAATTAGATCCTGGTGTGCATATTTCGCTCTAATGAAATATTTTTAAACCGATTATTTGCGATAGACTTACTGGTTTAAAAATTAGTCCTCAGAATTGAACTACAAAACTTTATGTATGAAGTGAGCTGTTCAAAATAGCAAAGCGCAACGGTGGCAAACAATATTGCTTTTAGATTATTTCATCGTTAGCTAACATTATATTATGAGTTGTTAACATTTTTATATAAAGACTTAATTATACAATCCTTAGCAGCACATTTATTTTAGTTGAGCTCTTCTGCTTGAAGAGTTTTGCATTTGAACCAGCAAACAGAAAATAATACAAAATCACAAAGATTTCGCCTAAGAGGTGTTTAAGAACTTTCCCTTCCAAACAAAACAATCTTACTGTAAATATTTCGTGAGAATAAATTACGTAATTATTCTAATTTTGTGACTACTAGTGCACAAACAATATTTTCCAATAACAGTAACCAACAAGAACAGTACCTGTGAATTTTCAGCGAGAATAGATAATCTAAATAAATTAGTAATAAAGATGTTGCTATGATAAGACACCAATTTAACGTTAACAATGCTTACCAAATTACCAAAATTAGTTAAAATGTTTAAAAAGAACCTATTCATAAAAATGATGCGATAAAATTTCATTATCATTACCTGAAGAAGAGAATACGAGCGACTTTCTCTTAGATAATTTTCCACGAAGTTATCCCTTCCCTTAAGCAGATAGCCATAGTGAGTTTTGCCATGTTCATTGAACCTAAGCGTCACCTTTAACAATGTAGGGGTTGGTAGAGACTGATTGTTAGTACGAAACGAAGGCTGCACATTTGATTTCCCCATAAAGTTGGCGATATGAATGTGTCCTTTTCTCTTCTTCCTAAGTATAATATTGATCTGTCTACTTTGGTGCACACTGGGAAAAATTCTTTGTGATGGCAGAATTACTAAAGAATTCTCTCTCTCACGAATGCTTTCGAACAAGAGTCCGATCATTGAGCGGAAGATTCTTAGCGCTTTTCACATCGATCTGCTGCACCCGGAGTCTGAATTGAACAATTCCTAAGAATAGTCAATAATTTTACTCAAAGTTACTTATCAAGGAACTTGAGGAAACTTACAAATTTTTCAGTTACGTTTCTAAGTCACAATTAGATATGTAGGGAAGCTTTGATAGCTGAACATGCAATAACAAGTAAACGGCTTATTATTTTCCTCCTTTGCTGCGTTACCTCATGACAGTAACCAAGGTTTGATAATATTGGTAACTGGTCGAGGAAAGTAATGCATTTTTCACCCATTGAGGTTAAAGGGACGCAAGAGTTTATTTATTTGGAAAAACCATCAAGTGCCTTACGGTGGAATAACATATCCAATACTAATTAGACTCAATAAGTTATTGCTACAGAAATCAGGTCAGCAACACTTGGCTGTCTGTCCCTTGCGAGAATAGTTGCCTGGTATATCCAGTGTTGATAATTTGTTATCAGGCTTTTATTCCTTAAAACAACCAAGCACTAAGTCTTAAAAAGTATTATCTTGCAGGTCATTACTTCGATGCAAGGGAAAGTACACTATTGCCGGATACAGGAGAATGGATTGAAATATCCCACAATAGATTCCACTATAAAATGCCGAAAGAGATTTCTGGAGAGAAAATTATACATAAGGGGCTATGGTCACCAAGATCTTTAACTCTTACGGTCTAAGCCACTTTGTAGGGACCGTTTAAATCAAAAGGTTTTTGTAAACAATATGCAAGCCTTGAAATAGCTGAAAATTTTGTGGATGATTGTTGTCATTTAGAATACAGATAAATTTCATTCTTCTGAAAATGTTAGGAAATTTAACTGATGTATTGAAGGCCATTATATTGTTTATATTAACATTTGTAAAATGTGTTTGTCTGATTATCGGATTTTGAGTTTGTGAGTTAAACCCGTATGCTCCAGAAAAGCTACATGAAACGAAATTAGCCGGTCCCAATGTGTAACACTCACCTACACCTGCCCAGACAAAACGACCCCATTACGAGTATTGCCAGCTACGACAGAATTTTTACTATTGAGTATAGCTTTGTGAGTATGATGTTCAAAATGTACCGCCCAAAACTGCTCATGCCCACCATGATGGGAGGCCACTCGCAGATGGGTGGCGGGCCCGTTGGCCGCCCCTCGTCGGGAGATTGTTCCCGCCTCTCCAGCACGCAGAGATAGACCCACAGAGTGGCCTAGAACACCTATAGAACTCATATATATAGAAGTTTATTTGGCAGCATACGGATCTTTTCACGGTAAACCATTTTTCTTATACTAAATAAAACGTTTTTCATTAAATTTACGCTATAATCAATCAAGTCTTCGTTGTTTTGGATGTGAATGATGCAAAATTTAGTAAACACCAAAAAATATTACTAATATATGGATGAATATTTATGTAAAAATAAAAGGAAATAAAATCATGCGCTTATGGATAAAATGGTTTCAATTTTCTGTGATTTAACTCCTCATGAACCTAAGTCACTCTAAAAGAGGAAGTAAAAAATAACTAGAACCTTTTTGAGAGTGAATCTTTTATCCGATCTCTTGTGTATCTCTTGAGTGTGAATGGGGGATGATCCTTTCAGTACTCCCAAATCGGCAAAACCATTTTAAATCTCAAATACACAGTGCATAAAAAATAAATTCTGTTACGTATCTAAAATATTCCTCAAAACAGCAAATGTGTTCCAAAAGAAGACTAAAAAATACGAGAACAAGTGTGCACCAGAAAATGTTTCAGTTCCATAAAAGATAAAATATATTACATCCTTATTTTATTCAATCTTGGAAAATAACTTAAAAGTATTCAGAAAAAATGTGAACAAAATGAGATTAAATTTCACTCTCTATCTGTATTTTTTACTTTTCCAGTTTATTTTAAAGTGAAAATTTTCCGAACAACATATTTCAAGTACATTTCTTTTGGCTCACTATCATATTTTCTTCATGCATATTTTCATGATATGAAGGATTAACAAACCCAAGTAACAGATGAAAGGTCCATGATTCGAATCATACTGAGTACACAGTTAGAATTCGAAATTTCATGCAGAGATTAAGTATAATAAATCCCTAATTTGATGAAGGTTGTAGAGTCATTAGGTTAATTTGAAACAGGAAACGTGAAAAATGCGCAGGACCCTAGTCGTCCACCACTTATAGATGGCATTACATTTTTTGAAGCAGGAGACCTAAGAAATGTGCAATGCTCTCGTCGGCACTCGAACCCTGAACGTTTCGAATATGTGTCAAGTATGGTTCCAGTTACATCAGCAAGGCATGCGGAAAGGAGGGTTCAGTACCATAAAATGTAATTACTTGCATTTCCAGTTTGCCTAACATTTTACGTGCTGCTTAAATTTACTTTATAACTTAAGAATAAAACAAGTACTTCTAAATAAAAAGTACAATTAAACGAAATATTGGAAAGAAAACTTTTAACTCAGTTTTTTATGTGTTTTTCAGATGTATTGAATGTTATATTTAAAATCTTATTTCATTCATACATATGCAGAAAAGAAAGCTTTTAAGCCACTAACACCAGAATATAAATTGATGGAGTAAATATTTTCCATTGTGAATGCGTTTATTTTTCATACATTTATAAGGTTGTAGAGACATTAGGTATTTTTGAAGCAGGAGGGATGAAAAATGAGCAATGCCCTGGCTGGGACGCGAACCACGGACCTCTCGAATACGCGTCAAGCGTGCTGACTACTACACCACGAAGGCATGCTAAGAAGGCGGGAGAAATCTCTTATAAGGTTTATTGAAATATCGTTGTTAATCCCGAACTCCTTTCTATTCCTATTGTTGCGTAGCGAAAATAAGTGGTTTAATTAATTAAACAGTCGTATGTCTAAAACGATTTCATCTATCTTAATAAAAGGAGTTTTAAATGAAACATAAAATTTTTCTGCTTACAGTCTAAGTTTGAAGTATAGGAAATCATATTAAGTATTCTTAAACTACTATATTGCGCAAAAATTCACCCATTGCCTATTGTCTCTTCGCGTGAATTAAGAAACTTGAGTGAGAAAAAGCGTTGAACTTAACTTACAAAGACCCCAATTAATAGAAAAACAAATTAATTTAATGACTATATAAAATAAGGGTTGTATGGTATAATTTGGAATAATTGATAAATAAATTTTAAATAAGACTTAAATGGTTTAATTAATTAAACCATTTAATTTCACTACACAACACCATTTCTGATATTTATCGATTCTTTCGAATATTTAGAATATACATAACCTTAATGAAAACGAATAGAGAAATAAATTATAATTTCGTTAATCTTACTAATTGGGGCAAAGCCATTTCGGATAATAAATTATAGCTGTTTCAGGCTATTAAGGTTCGATACTAATAACCTGTAATTATCTTAAACGAAAACACGCTTTTCTAGGCATTAACACCTGTAGAATTCTTCCTTAGCATTTAAATGAAGAGAAAAACATTTTCAAAGCTTTTATTTAGCTCACCGTTGGTTTTTATTGCTATGCGCAATGTTTGTCATCAATGCTTCACATTTTTCCTGATTAGATTTTCCTGAGTTTGAATTTTGGGCATAGACTATCGTGGATGGTAAAATACGGGGACAACATACTACGGGGAAGCGCATGTTTCAGAATTCCAATAAGTTTACTTTGAATTAATGTTTAAATGAGTTTTCGCACGTATATTAATTTAAGGAATAAACTAAAAATCTCAGAATTTTAATGTTTGTACACTCCAAAAGAGCGATAAGGACTTTTAAATGAAATTTGCAATTTCTAATATTTTGACAAATTTTCGAAAATCGCTCCATTTTTTTTTTCACGTAGTAAAATTGCGGGAGGTGCAACAACTGAGTATTCAATTGTTGCAGGAATGATTTTTCAGCTCAATAACTCCATTGGCAATGTGTTATTGAGACTAAAACAATGGAAACAAAAAAAAACACGGTTTGGTTTCTTTGATTACATCAAAGTAATTTAGAGTTATTTGCCTAAGTAAAGAGGGATGCTTTCTTGGAGGATTTTCCCAGGGAAATAGGCTCGTATCCACGTTACACATGAGGAAAAACAAGAAACGACTACGCAAAATGAGAGAAATATATCGCAATTTCTGCATATATAAGCTTAAAAATCAAAATCTAAAGTATGCGCTGTAGGGTGCATTAAAAGCTGCATTAATTCAGCAATGATAATTACTAAAATCAGAACATAATCTAAGCAAATTTAAGTATCATATTCCATCTAGATTAATGATTTGGTACAAAAGTATCAAAATCGCTAATGCAAACAACCATTGGAAAAGAAATATGAGAGATCTTCCAATCTCTCCAATGAATCAACGCAATGCAAAAATAAAATTCGTGAAATAAATCACCATAAACACATGCAAAATGCGAAATAAAATGATAATGCATTTTAATCTTCCTTTCGCATATTCGTCAGGAAGTTGGCATACCGAAAAAAAAAAAAAAAAAAGTCTGTCTTTTAAACTGATAAATACACAAATACATGAAATTAATCTTAGATATGTGCATTTAACAGCTTAGCCCCTAGCGACTGAAATCGATACGCACTTTGGCAATTTTCATTAAAATAATTAAACAGAAAACCGAAACCGATAATAAATCCAAAAATAAAATAATGTATTATGAAGAATAATTAAAAATTTTATAAAATGTTTGAAATGTGCATGTAAACAAAAACTTCAATTAAGAATAATGGGAGTAATATTTTTCAGTACCGTAAAGCAATCATTAAATTAGAAATAAAAGTCACGTATTGAGGAAAGTGTATAAACACAATTTTTATCATAAAGTATCTCAATTAAATTTAAAAATATCCTTTATTAAATTCAAAGACTAACAAATTTTAAGTCTAAATTAAATAAATTAAAAAAAACTTTGAATATTGATTTTGGAATTAAGAAACATTGAAATTATGAAAAAGTGAAATTACAAATCGATAATATTTTAATATACAGGAATGATTTGGATCAATAATCTAACCCTAGGGGCACACCAGTGGCCGAGCGGTAAAGTCGCTGAATTCTGCTAGTTCGGTCCGGGTTTTGAATCCCGCGAATGGTCTGGCTACATTTGTGTTTTCGTAGTTCTCCCCATGTGTAACGTGCATAAGAGCCAGTTCGTCTTAAAAAGTCATCCATGAAGTCATCCCTTCCCCTTGGCAGATGCCCCTCTATGCATTGCCGTAATTACGTAAATCAAACCAAACCAATCTAATCCTAGCATGTGTAAACTGTGAAGAAAATTATTGGTCAAATCTATCTGAGTAATTTTTATCATGTCAGGTTGCTTTTCACGCTGGAAAAAACATTTTAAAATAATTTTTAATAATTGACTCTCATCCAGTGTTATTAAAGCCAGCTTCTAACACAACATTCGGGCTTGAGAAGAGATTTGTCGGCCACTGTGCAACTAGTTAGGATTGCCGAGTTTTTTGGTACTAGTTTGCTGATACAGCAAAGTGTTGCTTCTTCTCACTGGATGCGACCAAATCTTGCGAGGCGTACCCAAGGATCCCGGAGAAGGCATGGCTGTTTGCAAATTTATAGTGCCTCTGCAGCATGGCCGTACTCTAAATATACTACGACCGAAAGTCCTCCTAAAGGATTAATGGTAGGATAAGAGGGGGCAGACCCTCGTACCCGACACCCCGAGGTGCTCTTCTTCAAAACTGGGGTCGGAACTGAGCAAAATTGTACTCTTACCTGTATGGTCCTCAAGGCCAAAGACATTCGCAATAGTGTACTGCTTCACATGATGAATTGTGTGGGCTTGTTCTGATGTTACTAGCAAACAAGTGAGAAAAGGAACAATACGCAACACACTGTAATACCCAGAAGGAAAAGCTATGGAAATTTGAAATTTAGAGTATCAAGATATTTAAAATAATATACAAATGATTAAAAAAAGAAAAACGAATTTTTCAGATATTTTGATTTAATCAATATGCAATAGGAATATTTGGAAATATTGGTACACCATGCCTTAATTCAAGATATGGTCCTTCTTTTGAAACAATGGGTCCCAGAAATAATGTGTCCTAGCTCGACAAACAAGCAGGGTGCTCCGATGTATGTATGAGGTTTATTCCTAAGTGGAGTATTGAAAGAAGTTGTAGAGACATTAGGTATTTTTTTTGGAAGCAGGCAGGATGAAAATTTAGCAACGCCTTCACCGGGAATCGAACCGAGGACCTCTCAATTACGCGCTCAGCGTGCAGACCACCACACCACGAAGGCATGCGAACAAGGCGGGAGAAATATCTTAAGGTTTGAAAGCAGTTCTGTCCTAAGATTAGCAAACGCTTTAAGCAATTTTTATTATGATCTAGTAATTAGAACTCGTGAAATGAGTCATAGCAATTCGGAGAGAGAAGCGCAGTAAAGAAATTTCACATACGGCTATTTCAAGAGCGTATCACTAATTTGAGAATTTCGGCAAAAGTTTTGGTCTTAAAAATCTAAAAATGTGGCCTTAAAAAGATTTAAAGTAAAGATGTGGGCTTAAAGAGACTCTGGATAAACATGACTTTCTTCAACTAGTAGGAACCGTTTCACAGAATACCAGTATACTATGATGCCATTTAAAGTAACAGCCGCATTCAGTAGAGAGGCCTCTGCTAACTACAGGGAAAGGATTATGAAGCATTCCCTTTATTATATGGATCTTAGGTGTCCCAGACAGCAAACGTACGCATGATAAATACCCAAAATAGAGTTTCCTGGGTATGGAATTTCTAATATTTTGACTGGTACAAACGAGCAGCCCTGTGTGACTCGTTCAGCTGTTTAGCAGAGAAGGAAGGATCTGCTTTTGGAGGAAACTCCTTAAATTCAGAATCGGCAAAAGATTGTATAAATTGTATGGGCTGCCTAATATTACTGATGCTAGATTATGGTTACAGGAACTTTCATTTGAGTTTGGAGACTTATCAGAAGCACTTAAATCAGTCAACATTTTTGAACAGATCTCAGATGGGGCCTTATAACACGCTGTGAAACACAGGAATCATAAATCTCCGAGCACAAAAAAATTTTCAACTGCACTATAAGATGTGTGGTTCAGTCGCAGAAAATACTATCACATACCCATTAAATCTATTTATCGGCAGTTAGATCTACACTCCCATGTAGAATATATTAAGCCACATCAGTGGATGTATATGTGTACAATATGGAATAATATGAACTCATGGGGTTACAAATAAATATCCAAGTGGCTTGATATAGCTAGTGGTAGTTGTATAAATTTTAAATCTGCGTTTCAGCCAAATAAAATGAGCCAATTGTTCGCTTTGATGTTTTCACTTCTATCTTTCAATTGTGCGTTTTGAAGTTATTTTAAAATTTATGGTGGATTTATGGTATAAAATTTATGGAAGTTATTTTAAAATAAAAAAATTTTATATAAAAAAATTTTTTAATACAAAAAAACAAGAAATCCTCATATAATGCTGTGTCAGAGAAAAGGTGGTAGCCATTTCTGAAATGGCACAAGATTGTATTATTGAATCATTAAGCTATTTTATAGGAAACCGAAACATGTGGAGGACTTTGAAATTTACGTAACATAACACCCCTGCTTCTTAAAACTGTTAAGTACTGTAAAGTGTCTTTAACAGCTTCTGACAGTACCTGATTTTTAAAGCTTAAATTATTATTTTTGCCCTTTGGCTTGTCAAAAAGGGGCTCTATTTTTAAGCATGCGAAAACATTCTGAGCGAGATTTTTATTATTATACCATTTAGGCAATTTATGCTTTTATTTACCTATTGACCTTATATGATTTTATGTATCCTGCTTTTTGATTTTCGCACCATGTGATACTTGAAGTACTCATTCAAAAACCTTTACTGTTGCCCTCGCTGGAAAAATTGTTTATTAAGATGTTTTAATGGCATGTTAAACAGTTTGATATATAGATTATTGGAATACGAATTCAATCGCACACGAATTTTGCTTTAAGGTAAGAGTTTTCTAAAACTGTAGAGATCCCACATGCCCGCAGAAAGACATGGATAACTTAAGCTCTAGTTTCGGAACAAAATTTTAATTTAGTCTCTCAAGTATTCGATTACGAATCAAGAGATCCAAATTTTAATTTTAGCTGGAAGAAAACACGTTTCCGACTCTCATCGAAATGAGATTTCGATTGTATCTAAAGATTTGATCTGATTTGAATGCACACTTCTATGTATACTTTGACATTTTATTAAATGTAACATTTTTTTTAGTCATTTAGTATAATTCTTAAAAAAAAGTTAGAGAATAATTCCGTATTCCAGACTTTTAAATGCATTATTTCAAGGGTAATATTTAAATTCCTTGAATCAAATTTATAAAATTTCTTGTTTTAAGTTTTGTTTGAATTTTTGCAATATGTCTACTTCATAAACTATACTATATAATAAAGTATCATTGTTTGATTGGGTAGTATTATTGTTAATCAACGCAAGTAGCAGTTATAGTGCATCCCAACTTAATACAGTTGTAAGGTATTACTCCCGCCTTCTTAGCGTGCCTTCGTGGTGTAGTAGTTCTGCACGCTGGGCCGGTATTCCAGAGGTCCGTGGTTCGATTCCCGGCGAAGGCGGATTGCATATTTTTCATCTCTCTTGCTTCCAAAAAATCCTAATGTCTCTACACAGTAGTCATCAAAAATTAAATTATGATGAGAAAAAATATGCTCACTAGGTTAATATTGCAATCAATTCCCAATGCTGTAATTATTTATGTTAATTAAATACGATTGAACGCAAAACTGCACTTCTGCACATATATTAGCGCCGTAAATATGCAATTTCGTTGACTGACAATGTGGTACAGAAGGGACGCATGCTGAATTTCTAATCTATAGTGTTATATAAAATGAATGTGGTTTCTTAGAGTGATCAGTATTCAGTAGTCATGTCTCAGAGGCATCATTTAAGTGAAGGTCAAAAGTGGTGAATAATTGTAAGAATCGAGGAAGTCAAACACAAATGGAGGTCGCCCAAGATCTAAAAAGTGAAACCCACCAGCGGCCGAGCGTTAAATTTTTCGAACGCTGGTAGTTCGGTCTGAGCTTCGAATCTCAGCGAGCGAGCGGTCTGCATAGGCATTTTCGTGGTTTTTTCCATATGTAAAGTGTATACGAACCAGTTTTCCTTAGAACGTCCTCCACGAAGGAATTCCTCCCCTTAGGGAAATAGCTATCAAGATAGCCATCAAGAGTTTGGAGCCGCTTTTTAAGGACTGTATCAGTTGATAGACAGCCTGGCCAAGGGTGAACAAGAGCAACAGCTCTATCAAAAGACCTTTTTCTATCGGTGTTGGCTCGAAGAAACCGCAAAGTGACTGCAAGAGATTTTATTTTAGACCAGGTTGCGACAGGAACTCAAATTAGCCGTTCTACTGTTACACGAAGGCTTAACGATGCTGAACTGTATGCCAGAAAACCAATGGTTTGCGTCTCACTTCCTCCAGCTTACAAAGGGGCACTTAATAAACTGGTGCCCTCGTCATGTTCAATGGAGTCAAGAACGACTGGGACGCATATTGCATATTGACGAGTCCATATATAGTCTGAAAAGGGATTCTAGATGTGTTTTGATTTGGAAAGAGGAAAGAACACGCAAGGTGACTTCCCTTGGCAGTGAAATATCTCTTAATGGTTTAGTGAGGAAGTACATTACAAATGGCCTCAATGAGCTGCATATCCTTCAAAAAGGTTCTGTAACAGCTCTGAGATATACGGATGATTTATGTGAGCTCCAAGTTAGATTGCTTAGGGGTGCTGTTGGCCCAGATTTTGCTAATGGATGGCATTCCTCGGCCTCATTGAGCATATGTGATGCCAGAATACATGCAAACAGAAAATATCGCTCGAATGGATCAGCCACCTTACTCACCTGACTGGAACCCGACTGAGCATATGTGGGATGTTTTCATTCTACGAATTTCAACTCACCAAATCCCTCCCTGTCCATAAAAAAGCCTAAAAATGCACTTTAAGAAGAATGACATGCATTTTCACCAGACTTAATCAAAACATTGGTTGATTCTATGAAATCAAGATGTGAGGTATGCATAACTGTCCGAGGTGACCACACACCATGCTAAAAAAATTGTTCTCCTAAAGAGATGACTTAATTTTTCAGCAATTTACGATTTCCATAAATTTTGATTTAATTTCAATATTTTGAGAATAATCAGCTGCCAAACATAAATAATCACTGCAAATTTGCCATTCAAATACCTTTCCCATTGAGTTTGTTATCAAAAGTTAATTTTCATAAATCTTTAAATCTTTATTTCTTTCTAATTTTAGAAATGGTTTATCATATCACCGAAAATCTTTCAAAGATAAATGCAGAAGTGGTACTGAAGGGAATGTTTTTTCGTTACACGGTAACATTTTGTTTCTATTTAAAACTAATGAAGATGTAAAAAAAATCTCTAATAAAAGCTGCTCTACTACCTTTCAACTTTGAATTTTATAAAGCAGAAAGTTTAATCGTTATTCGCTGTTTTAAAATGAAAGCTTTATTTTAAAAGTGGGAACAACATTGTTAACCCATGAAATATTGTTACATTGTTAACCCATGAAATATTGTTACATTGTTAACCCATGAAATAAAATTCTTTTATCGAAACTTGAGTTTTCTCCACAATTAATTTATTATTTAGTTAATGTATTTTAATATCTAAAACATCAGTTCATTTTTATTATTTTATATGCTTAACAACTGTAAACATCATTTTTATTCCATTTAATCTAAGAAATTAATTTGAAATATTGACAAATTAAAATGGCAACTGATGTAAGATCAGTTAACACGCACGCTGTACTTTATTAAGCGATGTTAAGAAAGAAAAGTGACTGCTTTATATTTTGAAAGTTTTCCCATTATTGTGTCAATTCTAAAACCAGCAGAATGCAAACGTAATTTCGGGTTTCCTCTTTAGAATCGTTTTTCAAATACATGCAAAATTATTAGAGAAAGCAAAATAATTATAATTGCGCATTCCTTTGTAAAACGCTATTTTCAAATTTTTGCATCAATGCTTTTATATGAATATTTTATACGATTACTTTACGTTGCATATATTCTTTCATAAACAGTCGAATATTACAGATGGATATAGAGTAATTTAAAACTGCTATCTGACAGTTTTATTTACTGACTAGCAGCTACGCTGCCAGCCTTCGACTGGCTTTTAAATCTACAAGAAAATTGCCTGAAGGGAACACCAAACGTTAAATTTAAAAACTGCGCAGAATTTTACTCTGAAGAACAACTTCATCAAAAAATAAATAAATAAATAAATAAAATTTTTAAAAAATTAATCTGAAAGGTATCACATTTTAAATTACGTTTAAAGGAGCGTTTTTTTTAATGTTTTGTGTTCTACCTTTACCTATTAAATATAAAAATGTATTGTTCAGTAGTGATTAAGAGTTGCCGACAGGAGGCGCTGCTAGCGCGTTATACTCTCCACCTACGTAATTTGAATTGAGTATTCTTTTCTTTTGTGTACTTGCTGTAACAAATCTTACAGCTTTGTGATTGAGAATTTGAAATGTGTTGGAGCCAGATCGCTCCTCTACAGCAACAAAATGATTAACAAATGCATAATAAAGTAAATATATTTGTGATGATAATCTTTGTTATTAAATATAAAGTCAACCAACTCCTGAGTACAGTTCAAGTGGTCCGTCGAGAATCGAAGGTGAGCTCTCCCATTTTAATCTCTATTAAATTTGAAGAGTATAACTGTAACAAATATGGAAGCTCTGAAAACTAGAAAAAGAGTGTTAAAAAGTTCACTGACGCGGCATAAAGATAAAGTTGTTTTGTCATTAGATGTTTCAGATTCAGTTGCGTTGCAGCTGTTTGAAACCAAAACTAATGAAATTTCGAAATAACTTAAATCTCTATTTTATTCAATTTTCGAAGCATGTAAACCCGAAGAATTGGATAAATATGTTGAGGATAAAGAAGATACATAGATATTGTTGATGAGTTGCTATTGATGATTAAACGTAAATTAGCAGTAGTAAAAAATAAGATGAACTCTGAACATTCTGTTTCTACTGTGCCGAGTAATAATAATTCAAATGTGTTTTCGGATGTTAAGTTACCGACGCTATCGGTACCGACATTCAATGGTAAAATAGAGAATTGGATAATGTTTAAAGATATGTTTAAAGCTAGTGTAATAGGAAACAGATCTTTTTCGTGTAATGCGATGAGATTGCAATATTTATAAGCTAGTTGTAAGGACGAAGCTCTGAGAGTAATACAGTCTATTTCTATTTCGGATGCAAATTTCGATATAGCATGGAAACTTTTAGAAGATAGGTATTCAAATAAACGTGAGCTTTTAAATGCTATAATAAAAAAGCTTTTGAATTAGCCGAATATTAGCGAGACATCTAGTTCTATTCTAAATTTAATTGAAGTAACGAACGAATGTATTCGTACTTTAAATATTTTAAACCACAAAGTAGAAAACTTATCGTAAATAATAATAATATATTTAATAGTGGATACGTTTCATAAATCGACTCGATACTGGTAGGAAAAGGAATTAAAAAACTCGGAAGAATTCGGTACGATTGAACAATTACTTTCGTTTTTACAAAGCCAAACGAGAACGCTTCAAAATAGTAAAATAAAGGAGGTAAAAAAGAGTAATAATTCTCCACATAAAAACTGACAAGTATGATATCCACTTGTAATACGAAAAACATAAATTTGAAGTGCATAAAGTGCCGTGGTGAAAAATTCCATTCATTATATAAGTTATCAGGTTCAATGTTCCGCCTTACTTGCTTTGGGAACATGCAAAGACCTGACTCGGAACAGGGAGCTTACTAAAGCTATGTTCAATAAATGTGGGAAGTAGACAAGATACACAGGAAGGGTATACGAAACCCTTTATTTTTCACTCTTTACAATAATTTCCGTACTTCGGAATACAGAGACCAACTACTTGTGGTCTGAACGTAAGAATATAAAAATATTAACTAAACTCTAACTTAACTTTGGAATAATAAACAAGGGCCTACGTGGAAGATTGGCCATATATTAACCGGAAGCCGTATGTAGTACAGAGAACTGTTAACACTACAATACGTTTAAAATTATCAAGAGGATTAAACCTCTGGCCTGGAAGGCAACCAGCAACCGAGTAAAACTGCTAAGGCAAGCGGCCTGCTTCTACTAACTCCTTCCTCTCTCTTGCTTGGCAAAAAGCCACAACTTAAGTACTTGGCGTTCGCCAGACAAATTTGCATAAATAAGTTAAAGCTTTTAATTCTGGGCGGAAGTGGAAAATAAGAAGTGATAGTAAAGATTTAAAATAAAATAAACGTTAGTAAAACTTAAGATCCTTACATACTTCCCGCCAGAGTTAATTAGTTTGAAACTGAGGTCTAAAACGACCTTGTTGAAAACTTTTAGCTCTAGAATCTAACGCGAGGCCAATCTTTTACAAACATTTCTCACTAGAAACTAGAAATTAAAAAAAAAAATTGTTTTTACATTATCAGCTCCATGGACAATCACTTTTCATCTGTACTGCATCTAAACAGGAGCTTTTAGTTCAAATCTGGTTCCTTCCAGAGATCTGGAAGGAAAACTGGTTTAATGAAATGTTACACAATGAAATGGCAAGTAACATGAATATTTATATTTCTCTTAACATTTTTATTTCATTCATGACTTTATTTTAATTATGTCTCCCCGTGCTCTCTGACATGTGTTGTAAAAGAAAACACCAAACACGAATGTGTTCATGTATACGTGTTCAACACAGCCTCCTACAATCAAAACACTAACGTGTTAAAATTCAACATAACAAGACCACCTAACACACCCAATCTTCATCTCTAAACCCTGAGGTACTATTCTGAAAGTGGCTAACTCTGAAGTATAGCGTCAGAGAGCCTAACTACATTCATTCAACCTTTAACACATATTCACAATACTTTTCTCTTTTTTTTTTTTTTTTTTTTTTTCAGTCACACGAATAAGTTTAAAATTTTTGGCATTACTTTCACTTTTACCATATCACAGTATTTCTTAACATTTAAAATAACAGTTCACATTGTATATAAGAACATATTAACATGCCGTTAATTTTACGCAATTTAAAACATACATTAGTAGTACATTGTTAACTTCTATTCTTTTCCAAGCAAGTGCCAATTCTTCTACATTGAAACACTACATTTCAAAAGTCTTTCAGACCAAAACTTCTTTCTTGCCAGAATCTTTTAAATAAAAATTTATACAATAACTTTTACAATATTCAAGTATTTACACAACTTTAGTTTTACTCGCGAGTGATTGAAAAACATAATACTAAAATAGGTAACAACTCATTTCTCGCCTTTTTGGCGATAAAGGTAGACATCACATTGGATAAAACTTCTTGAAATCTGCCACTTGCAGTAAGAATGAAAGATTAACTTAAGTTTGCAAAGTAACATAAAATTTTACTTATCTTTGTGATATTCGGACATTCTTTTCTCTGCCCAGTCTTCGAAGTTAGCGAAGATTTTTGTTTGATTTATCCTCCTTCTTGTGCGGGCTCGCCCTTCAAAACCTTCCTCTAGAAGCTTTCTTTTCCCTCCAGTTCGGTCACCCTTGAATACCTACTTTTCCGCCTCTGCCTGTGGTCCTGGCCGTTTGATGGCCGCTGGTCTTGGCGGAACCGGGACACTTCTCTCTCGTTCCTGCTTGGACCTCGTTGCTGGCCGTTCAAATTTTCCTTGTATCTTTTCCTCCGCCGCTGGTGGTCCTTCCGCAGTTCGGCGACATTTGCTGCGTAGAGTCCTGTCCGATGAGTAGATCTTCCGTATGGGAGCCGGGTTATAGTTGCCGTTATTTCTCCTGGCTCTCTTTGCATTCGTCGTACTTCTCCCTTCTTCATTCTGGGGTTGGTCGCGCGCTCTCTTTTGTGGTCGGTGGAACGGCTTCTTTTTCTTGTTACCTTCAATTTTCCAACGGGAAAACTTTCTTTTCAATTGCTCCTGCCTCCTAATGGCTTGTCCTTGTGCTTGTCGTTGTTCCACCTCTGGAGCTTGTGCCTGCAGTGCCTGCCGTGCCGGATCCTGCAAAAGATCTGTAAACATTTGCATTTTATTACGGTCATAGTATGGTTTTATTTGGTCAATGTTTGCGGAGCATGTTTCACCATTCCTGGCTTTTACCACCACTACAGCGTGAGTTATTTTTTCTATGACATATGGTCCTTCAAATCGTGGAAAAAATTTGGCGGTTTTATCTTCTGGTGCTGAAGAAAGTGAATGCTTAATTTTTAATACTTCATCTCCTACTTTATAAGTTACTCCCCGTCGTTTTATATCATAATAGAGCTTCTGTTTTCTTTGTGCTACTTCAGTGTTCTTTTTTGCTTATTTAATTGATTTTTCTATATCACCCATTTTAAATTCTGGGGCTCTTTGTTGAACATAAAATAATTTATCTAACGGCGTTATAATCTTTCTGCCTAAAAATAACTCAGCAGGAGTTTTGCCCTTTGTATCATGTATTGCGGTCCTAAGGGCGAAAGCAAATTCATTGACATAGTTATCCCAGCTTTTATGAAAATTTTTAACATAACTACGGATAATTTTCACCATATTTCTATTAACCCGTTCCGCTATATTTGATTGCCGCCAATACGGGACCATTTTTAAATGACGTATGCCCAGTTTTTGGCACATGTCTTCAAATATATTACTTACAAATTGAGGACCATTATCCGATATAACTTTTAGGGGCGCCCCGTATTTTAAAATATATTTATTTAAAATAGAATCAGTAACTAATTTCGCGGAGGCTCGTTTTAAGGGAACAATTTTGGTCCACTTACTAAAATGATCAACCATAACAAGGAGATAGCGACTTTTATTTAACTGACTTTTTGGGAAAGGGACCAATAAATCGATGCCAATTATTTCATTTGGAAAATCGGATTTAATACTATTTAGAAACCCGGCCGGGCGGAAAATAATATAATTAACTGCTTGACATGTTGGGCAGGACTGGACATACGCCCTTGTTAACTTTTGCAGTTCAGGAAAATAGACTGCCTCGCGTACGCGTTGGATAGTTTTTCGAATACCAGCATGAGAAGCTAAAGGGCTGCCATGTAACTCCTGCAGGATATTTAATCTAAGACTAGCTGGGATAACATGTCGAAATTCGTTGTTGGAATTTGTAATTTTTGTATAAAATAATAGACCATCTATTAGTTCGTAATGGACCGTCCTATTTCTTATCGCCACAATATCTTGGTGGCTAAAATTTTCAAGATCCTTTAAATACTCATAAATGTTTCCAAACTCAGGATCCTTACCCAGTTCGGTTATTACAGTTTCTCGGGAATTTATTGTACATGCTGTGAGCATTGCCACCTTTACAGTATTACCTTCTTCATCTATTTTTATTCTGGATAGGGCATCTGCTACGATATTTTCCTTTCCGGGGGTATGCTTGATTACCAGATATATAGCTTGAGTGCCCATCTTATTAACCTTGGGGATAAGTTTTTTCCTGAGTGCAATCTAGTTACCGCCGCGTGATCAGAATACACTGTTATTGGCGCCCTTCAAAAATAGACTCGGAACTTTTGCACTGCTAACAGAACTGCAAGTGCCTCTCTCTCTGTCGCGGAATAATTTCTTTGTGTTTGATTTAAAGTTCGACTAAAAAATGCCACGGGCTGCTGATTTTGCGAAAGTACCGCTCCTACCGCATAATCCGAAGCATCCGCTGAGATTGCTAAATTCTCATCCTTTTCAGGAAATTTCAACACAGGGGCTTGCGTTAATGCTTGTTTTAATTTTTCGAAAGCGCTATTGGCTTCGGCCGTCCACGAGAATCTTGCCTTTTTCCTTTTTAGTTTTAACAATGGTTCAGCAATAGCTGCAAAATCTTTTATAAAGGACCTATAATATGAACAAAGTCCTAGAAAAGAAGAGAGCTTCTTCGCCGTATTTGGCGGCGGATACTTTTGCACAGCGATTATTTTTGATTCGTCTGTCTCGATTCCTTTCTGAGATATTTTGTAACCTAAGTATTTTAATTCAGGGGCTGCAAATTTGCACTTTTCGACATTAACTTTTAGACCGGCCTCATTTAATAATGAAAACACCTGTCTTGAATCCTGTACATGTTGGTCTAGATTATCACTAGTAATAATGATATCGTCTAAATAGATAAATGTGGACTTTCCAAGAACAGACCTTAGCACCATGTCCATACATCGCTGAAATGTTGCCGGTGCCCCTGAAAGGCCAAACGGCATACGCAGGAATGCATAAGTGCCAGACTTGGTTATAAAAGCAGTCTTAGGCACGTCCTCCGGTCTAACCCCTATTTGAAAATAACCAGTCGATAAGTCTAAAGTCGTCATGTATTTGGTCGACGTTATGTTCCTTAGAATTTCTTCAATAATAGGTAACGGATATACCGGATATTTAGTTATGGAGTTTAATTTACGATAGTCAATTGCAAAACGCCACCTTTTTGGAAGTGTTAATGGATAGTCATTGTTTTTCTTACATAAAACCACCGGGCTAGCATAACTACTTGAGATGGGTGTTATGACCGTTTTACGTAGCATATCGCCAATGTGCCATTCTATAATTTTTTCTTTATTCTTATCATACCGGTATGCTTTGTGGCGAACTGGCATTGAATCTCCGGTGTCAGTACTATGGTTAGTAACTTAAATAAATCCTGGAATATCACTAAATAACGAAGCAAATTCACTTACCACTTGTCGGATTCTTTGTTGCTCTTCCTTAGGCAGGTGATCAAGGTTTAACATCGGCTGCTTCGATTTTTCTTCTCGAACTGGTTTCATCGTCAGCTTAAGGGACGCTTCATTAAAATCCAGCTTTGCTTCTGCCTCTGAAAGAAAATCTATTCCTAAGATGATATGTGCTTGCAGATTCTTTACTATAAAAAACATAATTTTTACTTGTTCGTCCTTGATACGAACGTATAGCGGTAATTTACCTATGCACTTACATCTTTCTCCCTGCGCAGCTAACACTGTCGTATTATCCGAATTATATATGCGGTATTTCCGAAAATACTTCCTAAAAAAATCTTCTGCCACACAGAAACACTGCGCGCCTGTATCCAGGAGTGCGGTGGCTGGGATGTTATTCACCAACACTTCAATCTTCGGAAGAGTCAAATTTTTCACCATTACTGTATTTAACTTGAAGGAAAAGGGGTTTTCTTGGCCTCCGGATTTCCGCACCCTCCCGTCAGCAGAAATCCGTTTTAGTTTAAATCTTTTTTTCTTTCAATGATTTCCTTCTTTTTCCACTGGCCTTGAGACTTTTTTCCTGGATTGCTATTGAACTGTCGACGTTCGGCGGCTGTTTTTGGGTGCTCGGGTTTCCTTGCCCACTGATTCGCTTTGCTTCCGTAGCCGTGTGCTTGACTTTGCTGTTGTCTTGGCTCACCAAATTGGTTTCGTTGTTGATATTGGCGTCTTCTTTCAATGTCCGCCGTTCTTCTACTTTCAAACTGGATTGCTAGCTCAAATAACTTTTCCAGTGTAGTCGGATTCCTTAATTAAATAAAGTCTTGTACTTGGGGAAGTAACCTCGGCAAAATCACTTGAATTATCTCAGGATCCGGACGGTTTCCATACAAGAGTTTGAAGACGTAAATTTTTCTTAAAATAAAGCTTGAGAGATTTTCAATTGGTTTCTGGTATATGCTGAAAAGTTCCGCTTCTAATTTCGCACGATCCCTTACGACAGGGAAGGCTTTTACTAAGGCAGTATTGAAATTTTCGTAAGTATAGGTGGGACTTCCTGCTTGACCCAAGAGACTTCTGCCTATATATTTGAACCAATTAAGCGCTTGGCCCCTCAAAGCGCTGGTAGCTAAGGTAACTTTCTGGAACTCGTGCACGGAATACATCATGAAGTGGTCCTCTAGTTTTTCCAAAAAACTGGTTACCGGTGAGTTTCCATTAAATGTTGCTTCTGGTTTCATCGCTGCGCGCATGGTCTGTAACCAAATGGACGATGTAACCAAATCCTTCCAGGGCGGTAGCTGGCATTTCTGGATTCTGAGCCGCTTCTGCAGGCAGCACAGGTTCTTCTTGAAACTCGGCCATGGTTATTCTTCTTCGTCGGGCACCACTATCAGGTTCAATGTTCCGCCTTACTTGCTTTGGGAACATGCAAAGACCTGACTCGGAACAGGGAGCTTACTAAAGCTATGTTCAATAAATGTGGGAAGTAGACAAGATACACAGGAAGGGTGTACGCGAAACCCTTTATTTTTCACTCTTTACAATAATTTCCGTACTTCGGAATACAGAGACCAACTACTTCTGGTCTGAACGTAAGAATATAAAAATATTAACTAAACTCTAACTTAACTTTGGAATAATAAACAAGGGCCTACGTGGAAGATTGGCCGTATATTAACCGGAAGCCGTATGTAGTACATAGAACTGTTAACACTACAATATGTTTAAAATTATCAAGAGGATTAAACCTCTGGCCTGGAAGGCAACCAGCAACCGAGTAAAACTGCTAAGGCAAGCGGCCTGCTTCTACTAACTCCTTCCTCTCTCTTGCTTGGCAAAAAGCCACAACTTAAGTACTTGGTGTTCGCCAGACAAATTTGCATAAATAAGTTAAAGCTTTTAATTCTGGCCGGAAGTAGAAAATAAGAAGTGATAGTAAAGATTTAAAATAAAATAAACGTTAGTAAAACTTAAGATCCTTACAAAGTGTCCGGAATTTATAAATCTTTCTGTCAATGACAAGTGTGAATTCGTGAAAAGAAATAAGCTTTGTTTTAATTGTTTGAAAAACCAATCCGTTCGAAAGTGTTCATCTTATTATCGATGTCAAAAATGCTCACGAAAGCATTCAACACTGTTACATTTCGAAAATGGAAAACAAAATAAATCCTAAAGTGCTCATATTTCAAAGCCGGAAGTAGGGGGGGAGAAGACGACAGTCAGTCTCAATCCGAATGCTGAAAAATTTGTTTGTGATCCTTCTTCTACCAATAAAGAAAGTATTTTCGTCGGCGCAGCTGTAAACGGAATGCGTCAGACCAAAAATATTTTACTTTGTACTGCGAATATTTTAATAAGAGATTATTATGGTGAACTAAAATCAGTTCGCGCTTTGTATAATGTAGGTTCGATGACGTCATTCTTAACGATTGAATGTGCTAATATCTGAGAAAAAATATTTGTTGCGGTTTCTGGATTAAATAACACGGGAATAAATATTAATTCTAAAGTATGTGCTTCTATTTCAAACGGTATTGACTTTGAAATGAGTTTAGAATTTTTGTGCGTTCCTAAAATCTCGGACTCCATACTAATGAATAATATAGAAGTTCCGATTGAACATTTTCTTCAAAACATTAAGTTTGCTGGTCTAAACGTTTATAAAAGAGGAAAAATTAATGTATTATTAGGCGCAGAGGTGTTTCATCAGATCTTGAATTTCGGTCAGGTACCCAATCCAGAGCTAAGATTTCAAAATTCTGTTTTTGGCTTTATAGCCTCTGGTAGCATTTTAAGTTCAGAGATTCAAAATTCGCGAACGGTTCACTGTGGATTAATTAATAATTATAGTGATATAAAAAATTAAATTAAAGAATTTTGGCAACTTGAGTCTATAGGAATTAAAGGTGATCCCAGTGAAAATGAGATAGATCAATCTTTAGAAACATTTGAAAAAACTGTTCGTTTTAAAGATAAACGGTATGAGGTTCAATTACCATGGAAACGAGATTGGGGAGACCTCAATAATAACTTCATCGTTGCAAAAAAGCGACTTAATTTACTTATGCGTAGACTTCAAAAAGATCCAAACCTTCATTTGCAGTATATTGAAACTTTAAAAGACTATGAAAATAAGAATATTATAGAGAAAGTTAGATGTCCTAAGAAACCTGTGACCTATTTGCCACATTAACCAGTTTTTTGAGAGGAAAGTGCAACTACAAAAATGAGAATAGTATTTGATGCAAGTTCCAGTCATAACTTTAAGCATTTAAGTCTAAATGATTGCCTGTGGTCAGGTCCAAGTCTGAATTCGAACATATTCGACATTCTTGTTAATTTCAGATTAAATAAAGTCGCCTTTACTTCAGACATAGAAAAAGCGTTCCTACAAATTTTATTAGCCGAAAAGGACAGAGATGCAGTTCCTTTTTTTTGGGGGGGGGGAAGAAAATGATAAAATTCAAGTTTACAAATTTAATCATGTTCTCTTTGGTGTTGCGAGCAATCCATTCCTTTTGACCGCTACTTTGATAACTCACCTGAGAAAACACTCAGAAGAATACCCGACTACAACAGAATGCTTAGACCGCTGTTTGTATGTGGAGGATTTTATTTCTGGAGCTGATAATGTGTCGGATGCTTTTGAGATCTCCACTCAAGCTACATCAATTATGAGCCAAGCTAGCATGGTGCTACGAAAATGGACTACGAATGACAATACATTGATGCAGTTTTGGACACGTGAAGGTTTCGACACACAGCCACAAGTCAACACTATTAAAGTTTTGGGACTATCGTGGAATCCTGCTGAAGATTGTCTAATATTGGGAAAGCAGAGCCTAGTGGACAGTCTGTCTTAAAACGAAAGTACCAAACGACTCCTGCTACGTACAATTGGAAAGTTTTTTGATTCGCTTGGGTTGCTTTCACCGTTTACTATTCGCGCAAAGTTTTTATTTCAAATAAAAATGCAAAATTAAATTGATTTTTAATATTTAGAAGCCATAACTAATATTTAAAACGCGGAATTTATGCATAATAAAACGCATTATTTTTTAAATAAAATAATAACAAAGTATCGGTTACCATAAATAACTTATCCAGTAATGGGTTTACCATAAGTTGTATTACTCGCCAAAAAATCGCCAAAATCCGTGCAACCGTCTACCAAGATAGCACCAAATTTACAAATTGTCAACTCGACGCTAACAAACTTCGCCTCTACTTGGGCGGTAACTGAAAAACAGGTAATTGAAAATCAAAAGTTGAAATGTTTAACAAGTGCTAAACTAATCTACAGTGCTCAGCGAGATACCGAACTTCGACCCCCCCCTCTATAACCAGTGGCAGCCAATAAATGTATTTAAGCCACTTGAACCAGCAATCAACAATTGTACCTACGGCAGAGACGACTGTCAACTCTCTCACTTTCCTTCTAAAACTTCGGTATTTAAACTTTCCTCCTCAAAGTACAATTTGCATTCATGTCACGCGCGCTATCAAGTTTAACTTTTCTGGCACTGACAATTAGGGGAATGAAGGCTTATAGGAAAGTCTGAACTAGTAAAATTTAAATTAATAAATATAAATAGTTAAAATAAATATAAATCCCTACAAGCTAATTCTCAAAATATGTCTATTCTTATAATAATGTAATCGAAAGGAAAGTGTTCAAGGCTATAAGTGTTTGAAAAGTTACCTAGATGCAATCTGATTTTCAAATCCTTGAAAACATTGTCTTTCTGCATTTATATGCTATGACTTCAATACTCCTTTAAAGTCACTGAAGTAGATATTCAATTTAAATTCTGTAAACAGAATCAAACAGACAAAACTTTAATACAAATTTAAGGCTTAAAACACATAAAATTTAAGAGTGCCAAATCTGAATGTATGAAAGGAGAGAACGTTGCATGTTTAGTCTTTTGGGAGAGGGTATATTTTGCTTCTCCAAGACGCTGCGACAGCTTGGTACGCTGTCATGGAGAAGCCAACAGTTCCCATCATTGAACAGATTATCCAGGCATAGCTTTGACACTTAGCGTGTAATATTAAGTACATATAACACATTTAACTACCCCAATAATGCATATATTTTCAGAGTCTGAGTTAAATCAATTCAAGAAAATATTTTCTTACTTCTGTCTCTAAACATAGCAATGGCTGTGTATTCTTGAGGATACAAATTCTAGAGGCAAAAATTACTGTTTGTGAAGCGAAACTCTAAACAGTGTATTCGTTAAAAGACTTCTACGTTTTGAACGTTCTACGTTTTGAACTCTGTTCTTCCGTTCAGTGTCGTAACAATGAGTCACACCCATAGCTAAGATATGAATATTGCCTTCAGAGCAGAAATTCGTTTTGAATTGCCTAATGAATTATGAAAACTTTAATAAAAGGCCTCAAGAAATATTCCTATTAGGACAGATAATATCAAATAGCATCTCTTGGATCATCGCTCAGTCTCAGTTTTAAGAGAGCGAATGAAGTATTTAACCATATAATTGGAGTTGCGTTAAATTAGATTTAAACTATTAGCTAACCATTCCATTGTATATTTAGTATGCTTTGGGAATCAGTACAGGCTGAAAGGATAAAGTTACAGGCGACAATACATCGTGCCAAAAGCATTCAGATTAAAAAATCGCAGAGAAAGCAACGCCAACTGAAAACGACGTTGTATAAAATATTATGAGAGAAAAGAAAGCAAAAAGAAAACATCGTGGCATCAAACTTTGCCGTCAAAAATAAAGCAACTGAAAAACATCATCGTAAAACAATCGTGATGAAGAATAATGCTTCTGCAAATCATCGCATTACGATTACTTCGCAGACATACGTTTTTCAGGCTCTAAAGGTTATAAATGTATATTCACATACTCATATGTGAGTGCAAGGAAAAACGAGAAATATTTTGACCTCAGTTTTTCGTATTTTGGGATTAGTTAAGAGCCTTTTTGCTAAAAAATCAAGAAGGAAAATAAGACATTGAAAGACTGACTTAATCCTTCATATAGCAGTTAAGAGGATTTTAAATTTGTATTCCTAATTATTGAAAATCGCTCTTTAACTAATCTCTTTTAGGAAGGTAAAGTGGCAGATTTTCTTGAAAAAATAGAAAAGGGAAGAAGAGTAAATGCATGAAATTACCTTAAATTATTGAATAATAAAATAATAAAATTATTGAATATTATATTTTTTAATTAACTATACATTGTAAAATTATTTTCTATCATTTAGTTAAATTGATGTTCTTTGTGCAAAAATTAATCATTTTTTGGCTTCAATTTGTTAAATAATTTTAATCTAGGTAATTACATGCAATTACTCGTCTATTGTTTAAACTATATTTCTCGTGAAAAACTTCCAATGCAACTTCATAAAAGAGATTAATTGAATAATAACATTTAACAAGAATAATAACATGAATAATAACATGAATTTAATATTCTCTTTCTTGCTAGATGTAACTGCTAAATTAATCTTTTACTCATTTTTATTTTTTGAATGTTTCAGTTTCTTTCTTGCCCTTTCTAAAAAAAATATTTAATTAATCCAAAAATGTGAAATGTAAAGCTAAAAATATTTTTCATTTCTTTTTGCGCTTGCAAATTATAATGCGAATTACACTTACAATTTAAAGAATAAAAATCATACGTCTGGTATGTCGTCGTCAAGCGATGATTTGTAGATGTCATGCGATGATGATGATAACATGCGATGATTTCCATATTTTTGCCATGATATAATTTATGGCAGTGTTTTAAAATTGGCATCCTTTTGAACTGTTTTATCTTCGACGACGATGTTTTATATTGCGGTGTTTTAGAACTGCGATGTTTTTGTCCTTGCTTTCTTTACTCCCGTGGTGTTTAGCACACCTTGTATGTTTTTTCCACTTTGTTTTTGCGGCCCGGCAGTACACCGATTATAAAGATGGCAGTTCGACTCAGGAATTTCATGTGCACGGAATTCTGAAATATTGACCTTTTACTTACATGTTTTCAGCTTTCTTTTTTAAAACATACCTTACTAGGTGAACTGTTTCGTATTCTGTTTTGGTCTTGTTTTTATTGGTTTATTGTTTAGTATTGCACTATCATGGAACTAAACAAATGATGTAAAGTTTTGCTGAAGGTAAATAGATGTAATGTATGTCTAGCATTATTATTAAACAAAATAAAGTCCCTAGTAATCTTTACCAAACATACTATCATCAAGTTACTAATGCCTGTTTGAAATAATTATTTTAAGTATTTATCACTAGATAAGCAATTATTTTAGTACTGTTTATTTTATTAGGAATTCTGTAAGGCTTAAACATAAATTTATGAGAAAATACTGCAAGCTCACAGCTTTATTTCCAAAATTATGTAACAAATTTTAGCAACGTTAAACACAGAAAAATGAATAAATACCAGTAACAATACCAGTTCCTGTAAAACCTTGACTTTTTCAAACCTATACAAAATTTTATATTCCTCATAAAATACACCACATATTCTTAAATTTTTTATTACACGCTTCATCTCTTAAACCGTTATTCAAGTTTATGAGATGCTTTCATGTCACGTCGAAACGGAACTGGAATACGTTTCTTTCCTTTATTCGACTGTGGCGTTGCGGAAATATAGGGCACGAAGGTAATCATTTGAATGCCAAATGACATATATTTGAGTGGGCTGGTAATAGAAGGAAATTATTCTTTTACTTAAAAAAATGACAATATAATTTCTTTCAGCAATAAAATGGTTTCCGCAATAGCCAGGGTTTTAATAAAATTTCTGACGTTTCTGTTTCGAAGAAAGTGTTTCCTTGAAATCCGCTGAAACTGAATTTGATAGGTAAGACAAATATGTTTATCATATTAATTTTCGTTTTCTTTGAGAAGAAATTTTATGGGCATTAGCGGAAAGTTTTAAAAATATCTTAATTAATTTCTTTATGCCTTAACTACTCTGTGTCCTTATAGTTGGTTAAAGAATTTTTTTATCTGCACGAGATTACTCATATAGAAGAATGATGGCATATTATAATTACACTTTTGATAGTATACAAATTAATATTAAAGTTATACGCTTCATATGACTAGCTCAAAACTGTTTTTTTTTTTTTTTTTTTTTTTTTTTTTATAAACTCTGCGATTGGGTCAAAATATTTTTACGCCTGCAGAAGAGACCTGTGTTTGATGGTCTGCGGAATCGGTAGAGTTTCATTCAAAATATAAACCAATCTAAGATTAACTTTTTTTCCTAATTTTAAACTGTGAGTCAGAAATAGTAACAAGAATTTTGGAAATGTGTAATTACATTTTAAAGTATCAAGATTTTAGCACATGGGGAAAACGATTTTTAATCAAATCAAGGATCGACAACGCGGTACACAGGAAGCAATTTTAAAGTGTCCTCTATTCAAATATGTAATTTATTAATTTAATATATTTGAACAACCAATAATCATAATTGTGATGAAAAATGCTATTAAAATTTCTTATTTTATTTCCATCATTTTAACAATTTTAAGGATTATACAATTAAACGTTTGGCAAAAATTAAGTCGTAGCGACATCTAGATAATATTGTATGACTAGCTATATAAATTTTTGTTTAATAGACATATCTTATTCTGCCTATAGTTAACTATTTTCAGTCCCCAATATTTTCGGGTACTCCGTCCAGCCACGGCTTGCCAAGTTTAACGTCCGTAACTCGAAACTTCTGTTCGTACGCAAACTTATCCTTTCATGAACCTGTATTTCTAGCACAGCCATGTAAAAAAACGTAAGGAGCTGAAGACACGTCAGTTTAATGTTGAGTGGGAAGGACAATTTTGTTTCATGTGTTATAAAGAAAACGTGTATGCTTATTATGCAATTCAACCGTAGAAGATTGCTGTGTGAAGCGGCGAGGCATTTCATCTACTATGGCGCTGTACCATATTCGTATCTTCGACGAATAACAAGACCTGTTCTAGGCTAAATATTTATCTTTATATACAACTATGTACAGATTGCAATTTAAGAAAAACTTTCAAATACATTTTCATTACAGTAGAGCGCGCAAGCTAGCGTCCGCTCTTTTCTCTTTCACATCTCAATCGCCTTTACTCCCACCTGCGACCAGGGGGGAAAGTTCACTCCCCTCTTCCGGCTGAGGCGAGAAGAGGGTTCTCTGCAAAGAATCTTTGGTTCTCTGTCCCTTCTTTTAGCGTGGGTGACCAAGTGTTCTTTTAGAGCATGGAGGTAGGAAGTAAGATGGAGTCGCCCTAAACAAGTTTCTCCGTACCCTGCTCTGAAGCATCGGCGATCCCTACGTGGTGACCAAAACATTGGGTCATTTACCATTGAGTTCTATGGGATTTGACGCGTTCGGGTGTAAATATTTTGTAATTACGTCGCAAATATACATATAAATGTATATATTTTCTTTTTCTACAACACTTCAGAGTCCTAAGTATGTGAAAACAACATATTTTTAAACAACATTTCATTCTGAACGGAATTAAATGCTATACTTTCACAGGACAGTTTTCTCAGAATGGTTTAATTTGAATGAAATATTTTCACAAGTTTTCATTAATTACATTAGAAAAAAAAATTAAGGTAATTCGATTTTATTCGGTTAAGGTACAAAAATTAAGATCAAAGTCTATTGTATTATTAGTATTAAAATTATGCATTATTTCTTTTCTATTTATAGAGCTTATTCCTAAAATACTTTCTTAAATATGACATGATTTTTTGGCTTCTTTTAAATCGAAAAATGTAAGTCAATTTATAATTAATACTCTATTCGGTTCATTTTAAATTAGAAAATTATTAGGAATTAGCGAAATACTTTAAATAAGTATTTCGCTAATTCCTAATAATTAAATAGGTATTAAATAGTATTTGACTTTCTCTGAACATTTCTGAAAGGGAATAAAATACGTTTGTTTTTTTTTTTTTTTTTTTTAAGTATTATTTAAAACTTGTAACTGAGTTATTATAAAATGTAAAGGGAATAATTCTTTTAATTATACTTATCAGATTTTTTTTTTTTTTTTTTACCCTTCATTTCAACAATACATATTCCAAAACTCTTTATTACGTTCTTAAGTGCGCATCTCATAGCATTTGCTTTACAATACCTTTTAACAGATTGCTTTCCAATGCGAACAATTCTTGCTTAAATAGTTTTATAACGTATTTGTCAACAGGATTTCAATTTATGTTTACAATTCAATATTAAGGTTATTATATATTTAGATAACATTTATAATCATTATAAATTAGATACATTTAATCATTAGATTTCTTCACAGTACTTCCACAGTTGTTTATAAGTGAATAAATTCTTCATTTCAAATACATTTATAAATAATTTAATAAATATTTAAGTATTTTGTCAAAGGCAGATACATGCTTTTTGCAAGCACATGCATAAATACCCATACATATTTCCTAATTATCATTTCCGGCATGTGCAAATCTTTCATTTCTGTGCATTTTTTCGTGCATTTTTTTAAAAATATTTTTCGTGTAAAGTAATTTACACTAATTTAGCATACACCCGAAAGTTTTACATAAAAATATATATGAATATAATTTGAATGAAAATTATAAGTATTATTTTTAATACCCACTCAAAGGTCAGTTTTTCTTCAAAATTCCTCCACGATGGCATCTCTCTCTTTAGGCAGATAGCCCTTGCATGCGTTACTCTATTTAATAAAAACTTAATCTGACCTATGTGCCTAATTACAAATATTTTAACATACATAATTTTATATTTACATTTAGCCATCAAGTTTCAAACTTTTCAAATCTTCTAGAAAATAAATTTTGGCAGATCTCTTTTAGCAATTTTCTTAAAATCTATATTTTTGTAGTGCAACAGCTTAGAATTTTATAAAACAAATTCATAATCAAAATCGCTGTTGTTAGTTATCGAAAAATAACCAAGATGTGATTTTTGCGTAAATGTCAGTAAACTATACAAATTGCTATTATCCATTACACTATGAATGTTTCTTTCACGCGAGAGTGTTCCTTTT
The DNA here is from genome assembly GCF_044657685.1 of Stegodyphus dumicola. NCBI lineage: Eukaryota > Metazoa > Arthropoda > Arachnida > Araneae > Eresidae > Stegodyphus > Stegodyphus dumicola. The sequence continues at coordinate 133,126,395 of NC_140770.1, forward strand.
TCGATTTCTATGGAACTGTCGTGTGTCGAAATACTATCAGAATCTTGTCAAGCGAGCTTCTGAATGTAAACAAAGAACACCCCGTCTGTTGACCCAAGCTTCAAAGCAGTGCTTCACTTCTATCGCGGAATGGCCCCTCCTCCCTTTCCTACCTCCATGTTTTAGAGTAGGGAAACGTTACAGCGCCCTCCGAATTCCCGCATTTCTGAAGTATGCCCTTCTAGTAAAAACGCGCTGCCGACCCCAGCTCCACATTCTATGGGCAACCGTCGTTTCAGTTGCTAGAGTACAACTTAGCAAGTCTAAATAACAAGTGAATAGTCAAAATGAAATTGTATCCTCGAGTTAATATTAAAAAAAAAAAAAAAAAAAAAAAAAAAAACTTGGTCATTGCCTGCGACGACATGTTGGAGAGCATGTCGTGTTTCAGTCTAGCATTTTTAAAATGTATCTTTAAGAATGAAGAGTTATCGTGACAAACTATAGTTTCTAACTCACTGGTTTTATGATGTGTAGAAGTGCAATTTTTAAGCATATTCTCATTTTCGTGGCACTTAATCCAACGGCAGGCATTACATCTCTTCATGAACTTTCATTATCTTCTCAAAATAAATTTTAAAGTTAGTAATATGACTTTAGTTCTTAGTAAACTGCTACTTCTCTGCTACAACGGATTAACAAATGAACATGTGTTATAATTTAAATATATTTCCTTGATTTTCTTTTTGTTTCATTAAAGGTCTGCTACTCCTCTTCCGCATGGATGGGTGTTTCTCTTGCTGCCAATTGTCGCGACGTGTGAAGGTTGCTTCAAGCTGAAGAGCTCGTTCCAGTGTTTCTGAAAATAAGAGGTGTCTGAAATATTTTAATACATATTTTACGTATTTCTAGGGTCGGAACCTCCTCCTTATATGCTTATTGATAAATGAATTTAGGTTTATATCATGATTAAGTAAATTTTTTGGATGTTTCTTGTTCAGAATATCGTAAAGCTGATAATTTTGCACGATACGTGATGATAGAAGAAGGACTGCAAAGCTGTTAATGCGGCTTGATATTGGCTTATAGAATATAATTAAAATTGAGATTAATGATATAATTTTAAAAAAAAATTAAGGTTCAGAGTGTAAATATTATTCTTTTCATAAAGCAATTTCTAGCCGATAAATATTCCTTGTTTTGTTTTCACAAAAGAACTGTGCTACATACACCCCAGCTATTGGTAAGTTTCAGTGGCATTATTGCTTGAAATTTTAAAACATCTGCATATTAAATGCTAATGTGTGCATTTCTCTCACGTTAAAAGTTCGATATTATCTTTTTATATAACTTTTGAGCCACTTTTTCATGAATATTAGGTATTTGTGACGGTATTAATTACATTTTTCTTTAATTTAATTCCTCTTTTACTTAAATTCATAAGTTTCCACAGCAAAAATTTCTGCTTTAGGTTACAACCAATTTCTTACAGGTGAAACTGCTTTTCTAGTCTGTTTTTTATTTTTCAATTCCTGACGATCTCCGATTTGAAACAAATTATAATCTTTCCACTCATTCTACTTCAGATGTTTTGAAACAATTGTTTAATTATTTGGCGTTTAATATTACGGCTGAAATGTTTTCTTGAAGAAACTGAATTTTTATACAACTAAGCAGTTTTAAAAATTTTAAACGCTACATTGTGGATGTGTTTACTAAATTTGTAAAGATCATTTTTTGAAATGTTGCAAAATGTCATAGATTATATAAAAGTAGTAAGTACAAAAGGAATATTAAAAGCCATTCCAATAAGAGTTAAGCTTTATAAGATCCAATAATATATTTATTTAAGATACGAATTAGCTATAAAGGAGAGATTGAATTGAATCACCCAGAATGCACGAAACTATAATTTATCGCAATTTTTAAGCAATTCTTAAATTTTAAAACGATGTTTATTATGTTTTAAAAAACTAGAATATATATTTCATTATAATAAAATTTATTTTTGACACGAAATAAAAATTTCTAAAATAATGAAAAAGTGAGGAAAAAATAAAATGAAATATACAGGAATTTCTTAAAGGTTTTATTCTTTTGTTAAGCTGTAAAATGATCTTACAAATTTTCAGACCTCAAATTTTTTTCCAGTTAATCTCACTTTGAAACGAATAATAATAAATTTAAATTCCAAATTAAATAGATAACTTTTAATTCACATACAATCACTAAAATTGCATTTTATAATCTAATATGGAACTACGTGAAACAACAGGTTTACTTAAGATGTTTGATTGCTATTTTAATCCTTTTGGAATCAACAAAATTTTAACAAAACGCGAAGTGAGCTTATCTCCAGTCTAGAAAAGCGATGTGTGCATATCTCTAGTCTAGAAAGAATTCAGATATAGCAAAGTTTGATGCAGAATTTCACGGATGGGAACTTTTCAAAAGCAAATGCTCCAAGTTTTGAAAGCAAGTTTGGAGAATACCGTCTGGAGAAAAAAATCGAAGAAAAAAATAATATGCAATAAAAAAACCTGTCGTTCTGACGACTGCAATATTGATTGAAATATTTCTAAATTCTTCATTTCAGGGATTTGTATTTCAAAAATATTGTCAAAATATATTTCGAATATATCTGTCGGTGATATCCAGGACTGTTATCGTCTGATTTAATAGTTAAAGGAGTTTGACAGTTAGTTTGCATAGTATTTGATGAGAAAGATGTCAGAAAATGCATTTTTTGGTCCTTTAATAAATTACCATTTTATTCTTAAAATTGCAATGAAGTTTAACGATAGCCAGACATGTATAAAATAACTTCCACTATCACCCTTGTGAAGCTGAAATCAAATTATGAAATATAATTGGAAGAAAAATACCGATATAAAAATTAATATACGGCAAAAAAGGCAACTTTAAATTGGCTTAGATTTTTAACAAAATTCTATAGATTTTGAGGTGAGAGGTTGCTATTTTCCGCTCAGAAGAAAATAAAGAACCTCGTAAAGATGCAAAAATAAACAAGATGTGTACAACAGAATTAATTACCGGAAGAAAACAAATATAATGCTACATATATCCAAGAAAGCAGTAATGAACTGTTAAATTCTAAACTATTTGAATTTTCAAAATATTCAGAAGAACTTGATTGAAATTAACATTCTTCTTTGAAAAAGATAAATGTTTTTAAGTGATAAAATCTTCAAGAAAATCCAATTCACCAAATGAAGAAGCTCTGTAGATTTTCAGAGAATCAGAATCCAAGTTTGATTAAGTGATCAATTATGATTAGCTATGGAGGGATTTCTTCCTTTCCCTTTCTCTACACAGAAGTAAAAGATAAAAATTTGTGTAATTTACTCTCAAACATTTTTACGATTTCATACGTTTCCTTTACACATGTCGCTACTTTCGTTTTATCGTATTTGAGAATATTCCACTCAATAATATTCTTATAAATCTTTTGTTGAGTCTGCTTTTTCTACCCTACTGAAGAAGGGGAACTCATTTCAGCTTGCTATTAGTCACAGGATCTGAATTCAATGAAAATCTCACTTAACTCAGCTGTTTGCTCATCAGTTTATGCACACTATCGGAAATAAGGTTAGATAACTGTGAATACAATTACAGCTTGTCCAAAATTCTCGGTAAATTTTTAAATAAGTCTACTACAGTAAAGTATAAATTAATTAGAACTAAGACGACAATTTTGATTAATCATTGTCTTAATTATCTAAACGTTTGATTGGGTGAAGTTTTATAGAATGCATATCATGTGAAGATACTTGAAAAACTCTCGTGTTTTTATCATACCACGCGCCTTGCGCTAGATGACAACCACTTAATCAGTTCGAAGCGTATCAGGATAAACGACCACAAGAAATATCCTGAAAATGTTCAACATGCTTGAAAATTACTGCTTAAATTCATTTTTCAATAAGCTTTTAGTTGAAATATTCTCTTCTTGTTCGCACTCCTTATCTTACATTTATTCATGAACACACTGCTCTTCCAATTCAAAACTTTTGATTTTTTCTATGTTTTACACTCCTGGGAATGTTTGATCAGCAGCCGCACATTTGAGGCAAAACTGAGGGGAGAATGTATGCATCATTCCCCGGAGATCAGCTTTACGCACTAAGGAAGTATGGCACATTAGGTTTCCTCTAGAGTTGGAAGAATTGGTAAGTTTTCACGATTTTGAATTCTGAATATTTCTCGAATATTTTAAATCGAGAATCCTTCGAACGTTTTAGATCAAAGATGCCCGAACGTTTTCCGACGGCGGGCACATTTGGTTCTTAAGGAGAATATACAGGTTGACAAAATATGTAAAACAAAATGTTACAAATATATAATTTTAAGATATAAAACTTATATATTGTATTCTTATATACAGCAAATAATCAATAAATAATACAGAAAAGTTTACAAAATTCTTGGTATAAATAGTCTCATAAAAATGTTATTCTTAAAATCAATGCGATATTTATCACTGTGTATTTCATTGGCCATGGCTTCTTAATGAGCAGAGTGGGATTACATTCCTTCTCGTAAGCAATCATTAATGTTCATCTCTAATTCGAGATCTGTACTTTGATTTTGTGATAATCATTGCCGAAAACAGTCATTCACACAAATGTTGAACCATAAAGCGATTTGTCTTGTATGATGCTCTTGATTGATGTAAACAAATACAGAAACATAAATGACTTTATGACGTACATGACAAAATATACCAAAAATATAGTTTTGATATATAAAAATTATATATTGTATGCTATTCTTCATGAAAAATGTCATTCTTAATGTTTAATACTATATTTGGCATTGCATTTCATTGAACATGGTTTCATAACGAACAGGGTATGATGATAATCCAGCTCGTAAGCAATCATTAATGTTCATCTCTATGTCGAGATTTACACTTTAATTTTGTGATAGTAATTGTTCAAAACAATGATGTACAGGTATATGTGGAACTATAAAGCATTTTTGTCTTGCATGAAACTCTTGATTGATGCAAACAAATATACAAACATAAGTGACATAATGATATGCATGACAAAATATACGCATAACTATTCCAGAAATATAGTTTAAAGATACAAAATTAAATACCGTATACTATTATTTATACAAAACGTCATTCTTAATGTCTAATGCCATATTTGGCATTGAATTTCATTGGCACCGTTCCAAAATGAGGAGATTCCTTCTCGTAAACAATCATTAATATTTATCTCTAAGTCGAGATCTCTGCTGTGATTTTGCGATAGTTCACACAAATATATGGAATTATAAAGCGATTTTGTATTTCATGATGCTCTGGATTGATGTAAATATTTACGCTTATATTCTGTAATAAATGACTAACTATAAAAAATATTTTATAACATTTTATTGAAAACTGAAATAATGTTTTATTTTGTTCCCCCAGCAGCAGGTACACTGACAATAGGCGCAATGGTACCCGCGGGAATCCCTGCTTCAGATAAAATGCTAAAAAAAGGAATAGAGATAGAATAGTTGTTGTTGTCTTGTCCATATCACATGAAACGATGGTTACTAGAGCCTGCTCCAAAGAAAGGATAGACTAGTAAGAAAATATACTGTTTCGTGCGCACGGGTTCATAATAGATTGATCGCACAAAGGTCCGGTAAATAAAATTTATTTTTATCAAAAGAAACACTTCAAAGTTCTGGAATTTTCCACATAAATTCTCGTACAGGTGTTCACAGTATCACAGAGTAAAATCAGTAGTTACACTTCAAACTACTAAGAACGTTAAACACAAGCGATGCAAAGCGCATCTAAGGAGAAATTAACCCATGGATATCTCAGTACTCCAATCTCACGTTTAACTAACAACACACAGCAATAACAACAACTGAGAACAGATTCTCTCTTTGGCCTTATATAGGTTTCACCCGGCGCCGAGGTACTTTTATTAATTTCTGCTTCCCGAAATTACTGGAAGGCAATATAGGGTCGAGTTACAATTAGAGTTAATATAGTGTTTAATGACATTTATTCAATTACAATACTTATTACTGTGATATAGGAACCGGACCAAAATGTCGCCGAGACCAAAATTTCATATATAAAACAATTCATTTAACAATTTCATATATATATAATTGCACTAAAATTACCTAGCTGTGTATAACATTCGTAATAATAGATAGAATAAGAATAATAGATTCAACACTAGAAGAAAAAACTAGCAGAACTATACTGTATCTGAGACGTTTTAAATTAAAGCAAAACTCATGTCCGAGATTATTGAAAAAGAAATTTAGACTGCACTTTTTAAAATTACATTTTTTAACTAAGAAGATAAAATAAATCATACAAATTTTTGAATCTTAAAATTTATTTTCGCATTTTAATTTGACCAAAAATGAGTCAAAACAGTTAATATTTTTTATATATCATACTTAGTAATTTTACAGGAAAGCGAGCGCTAAGGGAGGTAATAATTTCAAGAGTAAATATACATAAACGCTTAAAAGAGGAACGCTAAATGCTCACCAGATAATATTTAAGATTGTGCCGCCCAGCCGATGTAATGATTACTGAGCCTGATTTCTGTAGCGATGGGCCCGGGTTCGAATCCTGGAGAAGGCATGGTTGTAACTGTCCGTCCCTTCATAGAGGCAACGGCGACCACCTATTAGGTGCCTCCATAATGAAAAGGCCACCTATTAGGTGCCTCCATAAATGACCCTTGAAGTTACGCAAGGCTACTGGGTATTAAATAATATGCCCGACCATTAAAAAAATTGATTTCAATAACACCTAGTTTTGAAAATTCTGAATTAAAACTTTTAATAGTTAAAATGTTAAAGTTAGCATTGGAAATATTAGAATATTAACTCGAGATTAATTATTTGTTACATTAACTTAAACAAAGCACACTAAAGAGTTAGTGAAATAAATGTATCATAAATAGAAATGAACATTAGCACAGTTAACTGTAGTCTGAAAATAGACCGAAGTTTCTGCTAATAATTTTAATCTAGTATATATCTTGAGCCCTAAGCTAAGGCAGTATTTTTAATTAAAAAATCATTGCACACCAAAATATTTCCAAGCAGAGACATTTTTATTTGCAGCATATATTTTTCAAGACAAGTAATCAAATAAATCGTTATAGATAACAATAAATTAAGAATAAATATTGTTGCCATTTGCAAATTTTATTACTAACATAGGGTTAGTTTTTACGTAAAGCTAACGTACTTATACTAAACTGAATAACTATAATGATATGCATACAAACACTAGAGTCAGCAGAAATCTGTTTTCATTTGTCAATAACTTTGTAAATGATTTTGATGAAATTCCAATATTAACTCTTGAATCATTATGAATACAAAATGGAGTAAGAATAACGAGTATCAAAGCCAGTTGTATAACCTGTTCTTGAAATCAAAATGCGAAGGATATTTGTATAATAAGCTGCAAGGTTATCTAGGAAAGTACTGAATTTATGATATATCGCATAGCTTTTGAATGTCAGCAATGCTTCATTTATAAAATGTTATACAAAATAGATAGAGTTCCTAGAACTACTATCATTATAATAACTGAACAATGAGTCTGCAAGCAAAGTACATAGAATGAATCATGAGACTTACAGCAAAGTGATCTTGCATATTAAAATTGCGTAGTTGAAAAATTGCTACTGGCATCATCGTGATTTGAATGTCAACAGAAGTAATACAAAATTTCCTAGAATCAGATTGCTCCATATATTATCTCAATTTAGTAACATGATTTCTTATTAAATTGAAGGTTTCTTATTGTAATAAATATAGGCAAGTACAGCGTGATAATAATCTGTACTTGCCTATATTTATTACTTGAAAACATAGTGCGTTTTTTAATGCTAGATCCGTACTTATTTGTCGAGCTATATATATATAAGTTCAAAAATATAAATTCTCGCTAGTGAATTTATAAATTTATTTGCATCAAAATATTTTTTTAAATCGCAAATGTACACAAATATATTATTAATTTCAAAATAAATAATGCTTTACTTAGTTAAGTTTTCTGATGTTGTAATTCAGATTACAGCTGTGTTAAGTGTCTGTAAAAGCAGAGGACAAAAAGTGTTTCGTTCTCTTTTTTACTTTCTTGTATGAAGTAAAGGAAATTATTTTAACCGCGAAACATTTCGGGTGCCAATTTCAACGAAAATACCCATTTGGGCCGCTCTCGAAACTATTTGTTCGCGCATGATATCTGTACGTACGGGCAGAATAAAGGACTGTTTTTGCCAAAACGGATTGTCAGATGGATTTAAAATAGACTCAGAAGAGATTTTTTTTTGTTTTTTCCTTGACGTCTGTACGTATATATGTATCCCGCATAACTTGAGAACGAATAGCCGTAGAGAGCTGTAAGTTTGTATATGGCACTGTTATAACATATAGTTGTGCACCTCCCTTTTCCGTTTTAGTCGACTGCACCAATCGTATATAAGTATATATATATATATATATATATATATATATATGCTTTATATTCCCACTCTGTTATTTGGCTCCGTGAACTTAGTTTTTTTATTCTTATACGTTGGAAAATTGTGCATTTTTCCTTTAAAAGTGCTTGAATTATATGGCTGTTATGTTACGGTTAAGGTTTCTAAGACTTAAGTTAATCTGTATGCAATAGATGTAGAATTATCAATAATTTAAAAGTGTGAGTGGTAAGTTAAGCCTAAAGAACCGCCATTTGTAAACATTTGAAACACAATATAATAGTGAATTAAGTGAGTTTCAGCAACTTCAATGTTTTTTTGCCGAGTGGGACCAAAAGTAATCTTTCAGTTTTGTGCACCGAAAAATCTGCCTTCTTGCACGCTGAGAGAATTGTTTGTTTTTACACAGAAATTCTAATTTTAATTATAAAAATTGTTTTTTAACTGATTTTTTACCGTATTTGTTGTTTTACGTTTTTCTGTATTTTACCATTTTTAATAAAGATGTTTTTTTGCCTTCCCGCGAAGAGAGAACTTAATTAATTGAATGAGAAATATATCTCTAATGAAATGCAATAATTCATGTGGTGACCACATCAGATATTTTTATTTTAATCTGATGTTTTTTTCAATTTTATTTGATGTTTTGACTTTATGAGAAAAAAAGGCTTTTCCAAAATCATGCAAGACTATATTACAGTTATGATTTTAGCATTAATATTGTTAGTTGGCTCTGAACGGAAAATGTTTTCTCTTTAACCAATGCGTGATAACTTCGAAGGACGCATTTGCTATTGGATATTTGAAGAGCTGGGTGATTGACATGATTTCTCCTTGATGCCTATCGTTAGATTAAATTTATTTACCAAGAATTTTAGCTGAAGAAATGTATGCTATTTTATTTATATTGCTTATATTTTATGAAATAGTTAAAACATGTTTTGTGATATTTTATTTCTGTGTAAGTTGAAGCGATCTCATTTCCTATTTCATTTCTAAACACTAACAGAGGTTAAAAGTAAGTTTAATTTGTTTGCTTGTATGTTTGTCATATTATTGCTTGCTCTTTGTGGAAACCTTGGTATAAAATATTAGCAAAGAATTCTTTTTCTTCCTATGTGTCATTTAGTTGTAATATGGCTCAGTTAGATATTTCTTTAGTTTTCAATCAAAGAAAATTAGACAAATGAAGCAATCATTTTTTCTAAGCTTTAGTTCTCTGTTGGTGTTTTACATCGATTTTTAACCTATTATCTGGTAAGCTACTGAGTTCAGAATTTGTATACAAACTCTCTCTGGATGAAAATGCAATACAATGCAATGTGGTTTTAAAATGCAATTCAGATTTTTTTTTAAATTTAATATTTAAAAGATTTTTGCACATAATTTTGTCTGACGAACAAACTGAATTTCTCAGGAACTTACTGTTTACACCAGGGGTGGGCAAATACTTTTAAGCGCGGGCCAAAATGAAATTTTCAAAATGTCTCCCGGGCCGGAGGACTATACCGCGTACGCTGTGCACACGCGAAAGTTTTGGGTGAAGTGTTTTCCCTGCCCAAGAAATTTTTTGACAAAAACACTATAAGTATCATTTTAAACTTTAAAATTTAAAACTTTAAAAATTTTAAAATTTAAAATTTAAAGCATTTGGACAGAAAAACTTGACAGTTAATAAAAGATAATAGTAATAATAAATTGTCTTACTTAGGTGTGCATGTGAACAATTTGTGCCCAGTAAAATATGTCACGCAATTTTTAAAGAAATATGATCCATTATATTAAATTAATGGTCATTAAATAAATAAGTTAATGAAAGATTTTACTTTGATATTTATTTATTTATATCTTAACGATACAAATTATTTTATTTTGATCATAGTTATTACATTTTTATATTTATATTACATTTTGTAAATATAATAGTAAATAGAATTATAAAAAGAAAAGACAAACATCAAACGTTAAAATAGAATAGTTTTAGTTAATGTGAAACGTGAAATCTGGAGTGTTCATTTGATATTATTTCTTAAAAATTGGGATCCAAATCACTTGTAGCAATGCTTAATACCGAGGGTAGATTTTCGTCAGTAATTTGTGATCGATATTTATTTTTCGTGCAAATCATTAACAAAAAATTTCTTTCACAAATATATGTTGAACCAAATAAAACAAGGTATTTTTGAACATAGTTGAAAAACTGTTTGAAATGTTCTGTATTCAAAGCACCGTATAAAAGACTCAACTCGTTTGAGTGAAAATTTTCTTTTAGTAAATTATTTGACTGTAAGTCAATTAGTTCTAGTTGAATTTCAACAGGAGCTTCTTTCACTTCAAAATTGAAAGGTTGACAATTAATGACAAAGGTTTTTCAATAGCTTTGAAATCTTGAAATCTTCTTTGGAATTCAGAATGCAGGTCCTGTGTTATTGCACTATATTTAAGAAAATCGGTATTTTTAAATGATTCTCGTAGTAATCGTAATGAAGGGAAATGATTTAGTAACTTCTTATTAAAGTTTTTAGCAAATAAATTGAGTTTTATCATAAATGCTTTCACGTTAGAGTGCATATTGAAAGCGAATTGGTTTTTCCCTTGTAGATTTATATTTAGTTCATTCAAATATTTTACAATATCTACTGCAAACGAGACATCGTTTAGCCATGCCTCATTTTGCAATTCAGGAAAATCATGCAGGTTTTTTTTTCTCGACAAGAAGAATACTATTTCATCAAGTAAATATTGAAACCTGTCCAAAACTTTAGCGATGCTAAGCCATCGCACTTCAGTGTAATAAGAAATTTCGTAAAAGTCACTTTCAATTTCTTTCAAAAATTCAACAAACTGTCGATGATTTAAGGCACGTGCCCGGATAAAATTCACAACTTTTGTCACAACATTAACGACGTGATTCAATTTCAAGACTTTTCTACGTAACACTTCTTGATGAAAAATGCAGTGTAAAAATAATATATCCTGTTCTAGCTGCAACTCTTCACTTTGTCGCTGATTCGTTTTAGTCGCATTGTCCCTGTTAAATTAGGACAGTCATCCGTAGTGATGCTTACTATTTTGTTCCAAGTTAAATTTACTTTAACTAAACAATCTTCAACAGCGATAAAGAAGTCTTCACCGGTAGTTGTATCTTTCATTGGATGCACACTAAGAAGTTCCTTGCTAATTTCACATTTCTTGTTAATACCTCGGATAAATATTAATAATTGAATTGTGTCAGTAATATCGCAGGACTCATATAAAGCCAGAGAACAAACAATATGTAAAATCAGTAATTTTTGTTCTTAGATGGTCAATTAAATTTTCTGCAATATTTTCGATCTATCGTACTATTGTTCTTCTCGAAAGGCTTACATTTTCAAAAATATGTTTTTTTTTTTTTCAGGACAACATATCTCCGACACTTGTATCATGCATTGTTTAACAAATTCTGCTTCAGTAAAAGGTTTGCAGAAGTTAGCAATTTTGTGTGCAATAGCATAACTTACTTTTGTGGTAGATTTCTCGATATTACTTTGTTTGGTACAAATATTTTATTGCTTATTCAAGTTTTTTTGTCATATTTTCTGCTGCACTTTAAAGTTCTTTTAAAGAAAGTGATGCATATTTTGGATGTTTTGATTTAAAATGCCTGTGTAAATTGTAATCTTTGAAAACAGCAATTGCTTCCTGGCAAACTAAACAAATTGCTTTCTTATCAATGTTTGTAAAAAGGTATTTTACCGTCCATGCTTCATTGAAATTTCTGTACTCCAAATCAACTTTTCTTTTTTTTTTAGATTGACTCATTTTACAAAGGCTTACAAATAAATAATTTAATTATTACAATAAAATGATATATATATATATATATATATATATATTATTAAGAAATAAGGCATATATATATAAGAGATTAAATAAGATATATTTTAAGAGGATGTTACGGCATATAAGAGATTAAAAAATTGCTTGCAGGATTTTTCAACGGGCCGGATAAAGTAAGCAAAATGGGCGAATCAGGCCCGCGGGCCGGCTTTTGCGCACCTCTGGTTTACACTATGAGATGCAGCAGAAAAAAATCTTATAAATGAACTTTGTATCAAATTTTTTTTAACATTTTTCAACGGATATTTTGCAAATTTTCGATTTAGGATTTTAAAATTTCAGCATCTAAAAATATACTGAACACAAAATATTTAAGTTTTCGAATATTTTAAAGCAACCTTTCCGTCTTGTTTTTAAACAAGAATGATAAAAATGTATTCATTGGGCGGTTTTCTCGTTTTTAAAAGAAATACGCTACATCGTGAACCAAAATCTGTTCTTCCTTCGGTATAACTAGGAAACATAGTTTCAAGGTTATATTGTTACTCTTTCACAATAAAAACACTTTAATATTTTTATTTCATAAGTTCATATATAATTTTCTCAGCAATTCTTTTTAACAGTCGAGTTTCTTAACTTTAGTTTGGCTTGGTTTATATGATTACAGCAAAGACTCAAGGGCTATCTGCCTAAGGGAAGGGATGCCTCGTGGAGGACTTTCTAAGAGAAACTGGCTCGTATACACGTTACACATAGGAAAAACCACGACAATGCCCATGCAGCCAGCCCGTTCGCAGGATTCACACCTCGGCCTGAACTACCAGTGCTAAGTGACTTTACCACTCAGCCGCTGGTGGGCCTTTCTTAATTTAATTACGTTACCTAATATTATATGACTTTATCATAGGGGCTTTTAATTTTAACATACAATGATCTATCTGTTATTAAGATACGAAATTTTCAAAGATTGTGGGAAAAAAACTTTGAATAACTGGGCGTACCTTATAAATACATTAAGTTAATGACTTCTAATTTTAACACTGCAATTCGATTATTAGGTTTTGCTATTTAAGCTCCTTCCTTTTTCTTATTTGTGATGTAAAACCGTAGATGAATTTCGTAAAAGCAATTATTTAATTTCTTAAACTATATGATAAAATATTTTGCTACTTTGGACCATTAAATTTTTTTGTAAGTTTTAAATAAAATGTATTTCCTAAAATTGTGTTTATTACTTTTAGCAATACTGAGTTTCATTTCCTATCCTAAGCAAAGTACCTCAGCATGTGAAAATGCGTCTAAATAACTGATAGGTGTAAGCTGCCTTTAAAAGCAAACTATTTTACATGCAATTTTTTTTTCTCATTCATTCCAAGGAAAATTTTAAATATAGCTAAAGTGGCATAGTTTTCTTTTTTCCTATTAAATCCTTTAACTGCAAAATTCGATTACTGTTGTATCTTTATTAAATTTTATTTATTTTCTTTTCCATTATAGTTTGTATACAGGCTGCCAATCATAATTGCTATTTATGTTACTATTTTTTATTCGTCAACAGTAGTAAACTTCCCTTAAGATCAACTCGAAAAATACGATAATTATATTGCCCAAATTTATTTTAAAGGTTTGAGCATAACGTTTGAACACAAACGCGTAACGTAAGGACAAGTTACTCATTTATAAATCCATTCTACGACCTATGCTATGTCCTGCCTTCCCTGTATGATCATATTTCTGTAGAACATAGCTAAAGGCCTTGCAAACTATACAGAACTATAGCATGACAAATTGTAAACAAATTGCCTAGACCTGCGACAGATGGTAAACGTCCCATGGCATATAAGAATTAATAGGATTCGTGAAGAATTAGATATTGCACAGCTTCGTAACTGTTATTACCACTTGGCTCAAATTTGCCTGCCAGTCAAAGCACTATTACTAATGAAACAATTTTAAATTGCAACTATGATATCAATGACTCTTTAACAGCAAAATACCTAAATACATTTTAAGAATTAAATATTGAGTATTGAATATATTCAATATTGAATAGTTTTATTAAATTATTTAATATTATTAAAACAATTTAACATTTTATTAACATATTATAAACATATTTCAAATATTTAATATTAAATATTTTAAGATATACTTATATATGTTTAGAAATACGTATTTTTAAGAATTCAGTATTGAATATTGAATATGTTAATAAGAATTAAATATTGTGCAACTCTATCTTCTATTACATCCTGGCTCAAAATTTGCATGTTAATCAACGCACTATTAGTAATAAAGCAATTATTGCAGCCATAATGTCAATGACTCTTTTAATAGCAAGATAAATAAATATACTGTGTCACTAATTACTATATTATTATGGTTATTGTTTAAATATATATGTAAGATATGTAAGATAAAACGTATGGAAATCTCAAAGTTATAAAGTAAACTTGCAATAATCCTAAGTTACCCCTATCTATTTTAAAAACTGTAATAACTTTTCTGGACTGCGATCATTTTTAGATCAATCTATGTCACATGGCTTGCATAGCGATGACATAGCTAATTTGGAATTTGAACTCAAAATTTCGAGAACTGAAACCTTTCTCTTAATAAGCAACGTGATCCAAAACATTCTCTTGGTGAGCTTCCGTATTGAATAACTGCGCGCTTTAGCTTCTACCTCTCTAATTTATAATTCTACTAACATTAGCTATTTAAATACCAAATCCTTAACAATACATATGGTGGCAACCGAGTGGATTTACATATAAAGTGGATTCCATTGAATTATGTATAAAGTTTAGCATCATATAATCGTCCTTTTTGTTTTGCTTATTTATCTACTTGTCACCGGGCTCATCTTGTCATCAGTAAAGTTCAATTAAGCAATTTCAGTAAGCATTGGAAGAGAACAACGCTTATTCGACAGAGTTACTGATTTTAGTACTGGTAGCCGCCTACCACACCATTCGACCTGTCAGCCATGACGTGTAAGATGAAAGATAATCAAACTAAAACAAAAAAGAAAATGACCAGCTTTATTAAAGAAGCATAATTTTTACAAAAATGTTATTGAAGGTACTCTGCGCACATAAAAAAGATCAGTTTTCTGCCTTTCAAGTAGAATTTCATACTTCAGTAGACGATAATGATACTCAGCGTGGATGTCTTGAGATAATGTACATCCGGTGCTTTTTTTATCTTATAGTGCAAAATAATGAACAAAATTACAAGAAATTGTGCCAAAAAGTGATATATTTAGGATGCGCTTCATTTCCTCTTTTGAAGCAGTTTGGTATACTACAGCACGAACATGAATGCTGAAAAAAAATATCATTTGATGTCGTAGAAAAACTCAAATTTAGAAACTTGTATTTTAATTGAAAGACTAAAAATTGCTTATTTGAGAATATTGCACGAAGATCTATCTTGCATGAATGGCACAAAAGACGACATTTCTCTTACATCCACGCTATCATTAATATATTTTAGAAATAGATTAACAGAACTATTACAACGCTCTTTTTAAATCCGGAATCTTATATCGAGAGTTATAAAGTATAGCATTATCGAATCGACATAGAATTAACTCTGATTATGAAATTCCTTCGTAAAATGTCGTAATTTTCTGCATTTTTGAACTAGTTACGTTTTATGACCTCTAATTTACCTTAGTACTAAATTGTCTTAAATACGTAATAATTTGTGTATCGCTTCGAAGCCACATTATTTTGAAATGTCTTGGGAATTACATACCTCGTTTAGTAACTTTCGTAAATGAATTTGTATCTACTTTCTAATCTTCGTTACAGCCTTTTCCCAAAGGTAATGTAAATATCAAGTAAGTTTGATTAAAGGGTTCTGTGAAAACGCTTTTCCACAAGATAAATAGTTCTCGTAATCTTTGCCACAGTCAATTACTTACCGACGTTGTATCTTTCAATTGGCAATTAATGGTTAATTCAGTTTAGCAATATAAACTGCATTTAGAGTAAGAATATACATTAGTCATCAATCATAAGCAAAATACTATTAAATTGCTGTTAGTAATGTATTATGAAATAAAAATGGCGTGATGCTCCAAGTACACATTTTAGTTGACGCTTAAATTAATGGTTACAAGTAAACTTAGCAAATATATTAATTTGATATACTACGTTGTCTGCCCTAACTTCAGTCATTTGCAACTGAGAAGGAAAAGAAACTTTGAGTTCGTATATCTAACAGAGAACAATATAACTTAATGTACGTTTTGCTTATTCTCCATTATAACATTTATCGCGCTTCTAATCACAGGATACTTTTATGTTGTGTGATAAAATTTATATCTTTATAAAGATTATAAGCGTTCTTTTCGCGAACCGTTGGGAAGAAATGCTTAGCACATGAATCCAGTAAATCGGAAATCCAGAGTTTAGAGTCTAGACGAGTCACGGTTTACATTCTTCTTTATAACTGATGCACGAACTAAAATTATAGCTGATGATTTTTCATCAGATTTCGAATTATCGACTGTGAAACGTCTACCTTCTTTCCAGTTGATTGTCAATCAATTATCACTATCTGATGCTTTGAAGCCCATCAGACCACAAATATGTCTCGAATTCGACACTGAATGATGGTACGGTTATCTTACTCAATCTTGTCTTCATCTCTGGCGTTTATATCAACGTAATTATGGCTTATCAGATTAATTAATTATGAATATCGTAAGAAAAAGATCATATCTCTAGCTATCTAAAATTTATATTTATGGTAATGAAAGAGCTTTTAAGGTTAAATGAAACAGTTTGCATATCACTTTAATACTCGTTACTAATTTCTATTTTAATAAATGTTAAGTAGGTATAATCTACTTAACTACCTATTTTCTAGAATCCACGCAGTTTTTCAGTTGCTGTAGGTCATTTCGTTTCTTTTCCAGTAATATATCTTTATATCTCCAGCTTTGTATCTAAAATAAATCTAGAAATAACGGAAATTTCTGCCGGCACGATTGACAAGAATGCGGTTGCAGAGAAATTTTATATGTTCTTATAAGTTGAATCAAATGATCATCCGCTGATTCTAGAATGCAAAACTTAAATTTCTGCAAAATTTGTTTTTTATAAAGTATATTATCACCAAGAAAGGAAAATGATTACAAAGCTGAGAATTTCTGAGGGAAATGACAAGGAAACTAACTCTTTTACTTGTCAGTGTATTTGGAAATTGAGGAATTAACATCCGTTTGCCTTTTATGCGTGATTCGCATAGAAGTTATGGTAATGAAAGAGCTGGTGTTTTAGCTAACGATGCTTTAAATTTACCCATCGACATGAGTCCCAAAAGTATTCCAAAAAGTTAATGGAAGTCCTTTTGTTATAACAAATTTTATGAATCTCTATTAGTCCTTTTATTACGTTATCTAAGAGAAATGAAGAATATACTTCTTTTTGTAATTCTGAGAACACCACAAAATTCTTTCCTTCTATAAATTATAGACTAGCATCTGAATCTTTCTGTCTTCTTTACTAATTTTAAAACCACAGTTTTTATTCGGTCAAGATAAATTTGTAAGCTACGTGTTTCGTTTCAATCTAAAATCAAGTAACTTATGTGAGTTTCCGAAAAAGGTGCTTAAAGATGTGGAACATTTAATTTTTTCCCTGTCCCACTTTCGATGGCCCTAGATTATACTTGCAGAATTATTTAAAAGAGCTAGATGTGACTTGGAAACAGAGCTGCAGCTAGGGTTTTTAGCGCCCGGGGACAACTGAAGATCTCGAGCTCTTGTTTGACAAGAGTAGGAAACTTTTCCTTCTAAAAAATTCATGACATCTGTTTGACGCCCACTGGATGCTGCGCCCGGGGTCAAAGGTACCCCTTGTTTCCCCTCTATCTACATCCCTGCTTGGCAAGTGAACTTTGTGGAATCTAGACTGTAAAACTTTACAAAGTTCACTTGTGTTTATGAAGTCTAGATTGTTATTTTCTGCTTTTATTTGTTTTTAATGCATATATTATATGATTTTTTAATTATCTTATATTTTAATTCCCGTGGCGTACATATTTATGGTGCATGGAAGCTTTATTATCTTAAAAATGTATTTTTTTTTTAAATCCATAAAAATATATGAGACAAAACGCCGCTGTATAATCTCTGTGTTTCCGCTGTATAATATTTTTAGTCTACCCAAAACTCACTTACTCCTATTTAAAAGTAGGTTAAAATATCAAATAAACAGTAATGAACTCTTCCTTAAACTTTTTTAAGGACGTTTCTAAACGAAATTGGGGAAAATGTTTGACAGTGATTAGTTGACCTTTTCAAAACCTGAAGTATTTTAGTGCTGTTAATATATTTTAAAATTAGTTTTAAAATTAAAAAAAAAATAAAATCTGGTCCACAAGTTAAACTTTTACAATGACAGTGCTTTTTTTTTTTTTTTTTTTTTTATTTCACAATATTTTATTCCTGTATTCCTAAGGGCATAGATTGTATTCCTATGTTCCTGGAAACAATAATTCTATTCGAAAGTGAAACAAACTAAAAACGTGAAATTTCCTTATACTAATAACTAAACACGGAACCTTTGTAAGAAATACATTTACCGAAACATTCTTTTAAGATATGTATTACCCTGCAATGTGGAACAAAGCTATTAAGATAAATATATTCAGGTAATTAAAATACATCATAAACTGACTGAAATCCGTTTCAGTGATTGAAACTTAAAAGGTTTTCAAATAATGTCATACGATGAAGCATTTACATTTTATCTGAATCGAATGTAAGTGTAAACGCATTCTAGAACTGTATCATGTGTTACGCTTGCAAATAAGCCCTATTTTTGCCTTTCTTTGAGTGGGGATTCCGACAAGCTTGAATTCCACTTAAGAGAGCCTTGATCCAGGGGGAAAAGAACGCTCTATGCAGGGAAAAGATATCCTTGTGGAAGTGCTTCGAAGGAAGGTGTCTCGTATTCGTGTTACAGATTCGGAAAACACGGAAATTTCGATGAGTCGAATTCGATTTGATCTCGATTCAAATTACTAGTGTTCATCGAACTGATCAAATCGACGAACAGTTGTGGACCTAAAGAAATTCCAAAGTGGCTCATAACTTGACTAACTATACTTTAACTTCTAGTATTTTTTATTATTATACTATCTGAGTTATTCCATTTATAAAACTCAATAAAGTATGCCTAAATTTTGATAAACCATAAAATGTACACAAGTTTGTTTTTGTCTAGAGCAGTGATTATCAATCGGTGGTATACGTACCACTGGTGGTAAGCAAGAGAAAAATAGGTTAAAGTGAAATAAGACCAGACATAAAGAAATTGATATCACTTAAACAGGCTCAAATTTCACACTACATTTTAGAATTAAAATATTGTAACTTAAATTTTGATAATTAAAATGTTAACCAAATTTTAATGTAATATTTTTTTATGTGTGCACATTTAATATACCCACTAGGTTTTGCAAATGGCAAAATATATTTTGTTTTAATGTTTATATTGAGAAATTGAAAAATAATGATTGTAAAATATAGTGGTGGTCATTAGAATGATTCGATGCTGCCTGCAGAAGTGGGAAACCTGCAAAGCGTCCATTGAAGAAACTGCTCGACTTATTACAATTGTATACTCTGCAAGGTTGCGATGAAAGCTGAATATGTACAAACGAATGGCAAGAAACTGTCCTACAGACAAATTACAGTTCTACCTAGATAACAATGATTATACCTGAGTCCGCCGACACCTACGTAACAGACATAACTCTTGGGCTATGCTTACTATGACGATCCATCACCTGGAGTTAAGAATTGAATTGCTACTAGATTTTAATAGATTAATGGTTAATACGCATTGCGAGACTATTCAGTAATTAACATTACTTGTCTTAATTTTTCAAGCCTGTTGCTCTTTACCTTCCAAGTTTGCATGCAAACAAGTTTCAAAATTTTAATGGACAATGGCACATGTCCCGCAGCATTTAGTAATTGTCATTGCCTACCAGGTGCTGTTACCAACTATTTTTGCCATTCTCTTTCCTTGATATGTCACCCCCTATGGTCGATGATTGGCGGACGAGTAATTATGCACAAACCACCCAGGAATGTGCCGAATTAGTTTTGGCGATGCGTGAAAACATCACAAAGTGACATACTTCAAGCACACAACCAAAGAATCTTTCTTTTAAAACTAAAGTGTATCGCAATAGATCTTGTCCGGAAGAAATCATTGATAAAATACTGATTTTCCGTGTTCCATAATTCAAACGAGACTGAAATTTATTCAACTCATTTCATGTAGCCGTTATTATTTGTACAATAAAAAAAGACTTTCATATTTCCTGCACTGCAAGGGTTGTTTTTGGATGGTTAGCACCTTACATTTTTTAACCAACTTAAGATAATTTGTTGCACTCCACTCCTTGAGATCTATAATTTGTAGGCATTAGTTCCGAGGAGAACGTACACACGGACTATAGTCTTACTTAACATTCTTCATTGAGGACAGCGTGGCAAACGCCCAAAATTCCACCGTTTTCTCCTCTTTTCAAAATAAGCGTGAGAAAAACCATCAGCGTTCAAGCAGTAAAATTTCTGAATACTGATAGTTCGACCCGCGTTGAAAGCCTACCAATAAGTTGGCTGTATTGGAAGTATCATTTTGTTTCAAACGTGTAATTCGGATAAGAATCAGTTTCCCCAAAATCGACTTCCAAGATGACTTTCTTCATAGCCAGAATACTTTTCTTGTTGGTTTGCCTTAATAAAATACTTTAACATAACGTACCTCCGCTTAATATGAAGCTGAAGTAAAAGCCATTACTCTCATACTTGGTTTAATTAGAGTTAATGGTTGCCAAATTATTAGTGTTATTACATATTGTATAAAATATTAGTAGAGCACATTTTAAATCAGAGCCTAGATTATTTTGAAAGAGAGAGATAAAATAGAAGATAATCTTTGTATATTTTATTACAAAATTTTATTATTTAAATCACAAAGGTGTAATCAAATCAATACAAAAAATGTGTTTAAGGCTTTAAAAAACCTAAGTAAATAGTAGACTGCGAAAATTCGGTTTCCTTTTCTCAGGAACGCTTCACTAGTATATCGCTTGCCCTTAAGCGTGATTGTCAACAGCCCAGCATCTCAAATACAAAAACGAAAACCAAATATATAAAAACTAGACGCAAGAACTCAGTTACTGTCAGTTTTCTTATTTTCCTTTCAACAAACATAGTTCTATAGAGATACTTCATAAATTCGTAACCAGGCATTTTAATAAAAGACATTGTTTCAATCTTTTAGCAGCCACTAAAATTTGGCATTATAATTACTTTTCATTAAATTATATAAATTACCAACTTAAAAAATATTAATGTCTATTTTGAATCATTGAAAAAAAAATATGTTTCTGACTTTCATTTAGACATGAGTGTACTACCCAACTTTGCATAAAACTTTATATACAGCAAAACGTTTCGGAATTTATTGAAAGAAATCTGGCAAGATACTATCAAATTAATATGATTTGTAGTAGTTCCATAATATTATAAAATGTAATAATATGAACAATTATTTTTTCGCAAAGGAGCGATTTCAGTCGATTTAAAAACGAAATCTGAAAGGAAGGAATGAGAGCGAAATTTTTATCTGAAATTTCTGAAAGCACAATTCAACATCGATTTTTCCATTATTGATTTCCCATTATAGTAGTAGTTCAGAAGACATTATAAGAAAACACAGTTCATAAAATTCCTTTATAGTCTTTAGCTATATTTATAACGTGAACCTTTTTGTAAGTATAATATAATTATACAACGTGTCTCAAAATTGCGGTAGCGTATCTATCTCAATACTTAGCAGTGCTGGATCAGTCTGAATCTTCTAAATAAATACTTTGCGAAAATGTTTGGGTATTATATTTTATTTGCCTTAATGATCCAAATATGTATATTGTGACGATAAACCTATTATTAAAATCCATCAAATTATTAAAGAACTGGTTTTATGATTGACGTCCAGTTCCCAGGACATGATGAAAAATTATACGAAGAAATGAAATCTTCATCGCAATAAACAGATTAAAATTTTACGGGACCAGATTATAAGATTAAAGTGGATGAGGATGCCGGAATTGTTTAAAGCAACTTATAAATTTACTTCACAATGAGAAGGTATATATTCGTCACGCTTTCTTTTAGTTTCCTGAGATTTATTCTTCCATATCATCTCTCATTTTGCATATGCGATTAATATGATATTCCTCGTTGGCAGTCGAACCAAGCAGCCGAAACTATAACATCTTTATCTGCTTCGATTTGGTTCTAGAATAAAGTTGCTGATCACAGATAAATTTTCAGCATAATATCCGGCCATATGCAATGGTATTATGGGTATATAACTTAGGGAAACTAATTCAGCATATAATACGTAGGGGAAAGAAATAAATCTCATTGTTAAAATCATGCTCTTTTTAAACAGTCGGTATTGAGGTAAAACTGTCTGTTTTGATAATGAAGTTTTCGAAGCTTTTATCTTTTGCAGCTCTGCGTTTCCAGTGAATTTAATGAGATACTTCACAGTGAATTTGATTATATTGCAATACCACATGGATATAGGTTACCTTCCCTCACGCCAAATCGAATCTGTTTGGAAGCAAAGGTCCCATATTTTTAAAAAATTGTTTGAAAGTAGCGTATTTTCTTATATATGTTTCCAGAAAAAAAAAGAGTGTTGTCTGTTGGGCTAAAATTCTAGCGTCCCTTACACTTCAATTATAAACTCTGAAAACGAATTATTTTTAAGGGAAAATTTGAGAACTAGATTTCTATTCTTACGATATTGTGATGAGATGCAGTAAGTCTTGATAATTCGTCTACCTTCTCGTTATATGCAGCTCTTTTATGTGCTGGAACGCTATACAAATAGAAACTTAAGCTCAACGGAAAGTTTAGAAGCAGACTCTGTATTTTTTCTAAATGAATCATCCTTGCGAGAATGAATACCTTTTACTGCTCCTATGCTTGGATCAAAATCCATCTTAATTGCAACAGCGTCAATATTTTTGGCCGAATGGTTATTTAGAGCCTACAGTAAAGTAAATAAATAAGATAGAAAGTAATTCGTTCTGAAACGTTATTGTAGTGACTCATGCACCAAATATGAAAGTCTCTGGAATCACACCGTATGCATGAACCCAGCTTGAGACTGTGTCTCATTTAGGCCCATCTGATAACTGTTGTCTTTAGTATTAACTGCCTGTGACTTAAATATACGGATTCGTAAAGGTTGTTAAAGACTAGAAAGCATACATCCTAACTATTTGCTGTTATAGTCAGTTGGGATATAAGTCTTGTACCAAAGAATTACGGTCTATCCCAATCTTGGCACTCCTTTATAACCGTCTTTTGGACAACAAGAAGTTAAAATACCGATTAAAATTTGAAATGTTACTGATTAAATTTTGAATTGGTCCTAGATCTTATGCATATCTCGACAGTGAGAGATCCTTCACTTTGACCGTTATGTATGTATGTGTGGAAATTCCGAAGTTACAAAACTTTCAGTTACCGTCTCGTACATGTTCGTATGATATCAACAGAAACGATTGATATTAATGAGGAGACACTAAACTTTAAATTGGTGATAATATTGAACGTTCTGTTGCTTGTTTGATTTGAGGTTTCCAAGAGAGTCTATCTGCTAAGTGACGATGAAGTACTTCATTATCTGTACTTCATTTATTTTCAGGAAAATAGTAGTAGATTCATAAGAAGTAAAGTGCGAGAAACTGGTTCTTTGGTCAAGACGTATGAACGTAACCTGAGTCTAATCGGTAGACTTTGCGTTTCATAGTTCACTGGCAGAACAGGAATACAATACCCAGACCTAAGACCCCAGGCTCAATTGCGCCCATCGACTATTTTACGTGTGCCTGCAGCTCTGCAACCACGATAACAATTATTTCAGGTTTCAATAAAATTGTACGCAGTATTTCTTATAGTTAATCATTTAGAATATATTCATGGTTGCCTAAGAACAGGAATGTCTTCATACTCTCCTCATTTTGAAGCCATGGCCTATTAAATGCAATACAAAATATAGGGATATTGATAAATACATTTTTCATAAAGAATATTTATACACTGCTGGCCACCGTAAATGCAGCACCCTGAAGGAAGCATGCAAATAACATGAAATTTACAGCATGCATTAGCGGAGGTGAATCAGTTGTCCTTCTTTATTTTCAGGGCTTGTCCACAGCCATATTTCAACAGGATAATGCGTGACCACACGTGGTACGTATTGTCCAAGGGTTCTCCGTCAATCGCCAGATTGAATTGCTTCCCTGGCCGGCTCGCTCTCCGGATCTTTCGCCGATAGAAAACATGTGGTCCATGGTTGCTGAACCATTGACCCAGATTACATCCCAAGCTACGAGTTTGTACTAATATGAACACCACTGTAGAGGCGTTTAACATTTTTGGAGTGAGAAACTTGAAATAGCAATTATTCCGTTGCCAGTGTTATGAATGGATATCTTCTAACATCTAACTAGATGCTCTAAACACTTACACAAGATGAGCGCTCATATGAGAAAGTGGTAATTCCTTACAAAGTAAATTCGCAAACTGCTAACGATTTACTTGCAAAATTAATACATACTCTTGTAAAAATCCTAAAAATTAATTGATTCCGGTTACTGATGTTAATGATCTATCAGATTAAAGTTCAATTAGTACAACTGTTAATTTCAGTAAAATTGTTTCTACATCAGTTTGTATGTGTTTGATGCTTCTATTCTATAGTATTCAATTCAAGGTTTTAGAGTCTATTGGACTTTTAGGAGTAGAAAACACGAAAAATAAATCATGCTGTCATTCATCATTTAATAGATGAAATCAATTCATTCAATCAATCATTTAATAGATGAAATCCAGATTCTTCCGGTTGCTAACCGAAAGAGTTACCACTTACACCACGAAAGACTGAAATGAGGAAAGCGAAAATTCCTTACATTTTCTCCCACTTAAGGACGATTGATGAGGGAAAAGTTTCAATAACGCTTAGTTATCCTTCGATAAACAGAAATTCTTTTAAGGGTCTATAAATGAAACTATGGTTTGAAATCTACTTGTTTGACTTTAAACATAAATTGATTTAAATGAGTAAAATTTATGCGAAACGATTGTTTTGTAACGCTAAGTAAGTTAACCATTCATACCATCAGTTTTTAACCCTATTGGACACGATAAGAATTACGATTATTTAGATATAATAAAACACGCTTTAGGGCTATTTACATAAGGGAAAGAATGCCTCAGTGAAGGATTTTATGGATGAAAGTAACTTATATTCACTTTACAAAATAAAATTTCCTGGTAGGAGTCAGTCTTCCTATACTTGAATCCTGCTCGAATTACAAGCTTTCATTGTTTTTACCCCTCTGCGGTTGCGGATGCGCCTTTAATAGTCTAGTATCCTACCCAAGTTGCCTGGTAATCCATCTTCAGGCTATAATGCTATGAAAGTTTTGAATGTCTGTAGGTGATTTTCTACCCTTTAAAGAAAGTATAATATCGGTCAAACTCTGTGTGAAACATGGAGAATACTGTCGTAATTAACAAGATTAGACGACGGATAGTATCAGCCGTTCCCGATGAAGGCATTAAATTGCAATTATTTGGGAATTTGATTTAGAAAAAGAAAGGGAACTTCCAACATGTATATTTTGCTCAGGCAGAATATAATTCATATCTGTTCGAAAAGAAAATACTTCCAGAACGTGCAACAATTGCACAGTAACCCTGCTCTGCTTTTGTTTCTGAAAGAAATCTTTTCCTTCATTCACAAGAGAATTTATTCAGTGTAAAATTGTAGTATTCGTTTCTGAAATATATGTTACTTTTATTTAAAGAATCTTTTGTAAAAGAAGCAGACATGAAATTTATTTCAGCCATTTTTATTTGGATGAGATTGATGCGATCGATCAGTTTGCAAATCTATATTTTCAAGACCATGGCTTTTGACTTCTGTCGCTTTTAGTCAGTAGCGCATGAGGCTGAGATCGTATAGAAGTTGAGAATTTGACAAATAGCATTTCATGTTTGGCATCTTTCGAAAGGGCATCTAAATAACAGAAAGGAGAATGTTATTTATGCATACTTTCAAGACAACATGTTTCTAGTTCCTGGTTGTGTCTCTTTAAACCCTTCTTTATATGGATGATAAAGTATTTCAGACGCCCTAAAGTTTATTGAATAAAAATGAAGTTCACTGGAGTTTCTTTTAACAAACATAAACTTCGGAAGTTCTGAGATCATTTGAGTGTTCATTTTTTACCATTGGCGTACTATATGCATACGCTTAGTAAAATAAAACTGCAAATCCAAAATAATATATAAAATGCTATTATTAATTTTTTTGAAGTACTCATAGAACTTGTAAGTGTTTTATACTAATTAAACAGTTATTATGATTTTGATCTTTAATGTAACTGTTTTTCCATAAGCCTCCGCAGAATGCAAATTAGCTTTAACTGGGCTTCAACCTTAAAAGGAGAGAGCTTCCGGTACTCGCGTTTACTGTTACTTTTATTTTGTCAGTTCTATTTAAATGTGGTTTGTTTTGGTTTATTTATTTACGGCAAAGCAGGAGCGACGCCTTCGTGGAGGACATTTTCAAGGAAACTGGCTTGTATACGTGTTACACATGGGGAAACCATGAAATTGCCCATTGCAGCAAACTGGTCACTGGGATTCAAATCTATCTACCAGTGCTCACCGATTTTTACTGCTCAAACACTGGTGGGCCCTCTGTTTAAAAGTGATAGTTCAGCTATGGCATTCCCGCGCTAGCCGATGCTTTGAACATACGCGTCGGTAAAATAACTGAGGCAGTTTATTTCTTATTCTGTTGAATGTGTAGTCTTAGACTTCTTTATCCGCAGTTGTCTTAGACTTCTTTACCGGCAGTCTGTTATTGCTTAATTAAATTTAGCCACAGTTGTTTTTTTGGTTTAAAACACACGCTGTACTTTTATATTCAATTTGGGCTAAATATAAATGTTATTTTACACCTTTAGTACTTGTGAGTTATTAAAACGTAGCGATAAATTCACTGTTAGTCTAACAGGTTTCTATACTACTTTAAACCTTCAGCAACTCTACAAATTAAACAATAATAATTACAATCATTAGATACATCATATGTAAATCAACATACGTAAGGATCAACATACGTAAAGGGACTGTTTTGTAGAAACTATCTCCTCAAAACGTCTGAAGTGACTCGTTTTTTTGAGAATGTATATATATGTATCGATATTAAAGGTCAACTCTGTATGGCGACCATTTCTACAGAAGAACTAGAACTGTGTGTTGTCATTTTAGAGATGATTCATTATATTTACGCTACGCTTATAGAAAACTATTATTAATCCATATTTAAAATAACTTGTTACCTTACTTTTCTAGCATCATTATGCTAAGAAATACCGTCAATCGATACTAAACGTTTAACAGCATTTTTAATAGCGCGAATTAGTTACCAGTCTGACTCTGAATGTAAATCAATGAAATCTGGATAATTCAAACTAAATATCAATCAATTTATACAGTTTTGCAAACGCTATTGAATATTTTAAAACTTATTTTAGAAATACTCATTACTTGCTGGGCTCCAAATATTTTTTTTATAAAAATATAAATGGCACGGCAACCGTTTAAGTTGCTCAAACATCACCTTGCCCTAAAGAAACTATTAAACGTGCGCAGCAATTTCAAAACACAGACACATAAAAGTATCTATTCAGATAACTGTGCCAAATAAAACAAGTAATTAAATCTTTATATAGTGGTGTTTAATTTTCTGCAAAATTAGTTTTAAATCAGTATTTCGTCTAAATGAACTGTTCATTTCGCAAAATCATGTGTTAATTATTTAAAGCATACATCTTCAGACACACTTAATACTGCCATACAAAGTTTGTCAATCTGTGCTCAAATTAATTGTAACCCAAAGGGGTGCAAGAAGTAAGACACTTTGCTCACGTTCTTTCATGTAAGCATAATAAAAAAGAATAAGGAACCCGTATTAATGTTAATAAACGTATGTTGAGGAGCTGTTGCCGACTTTACACCACAGCAGACGTGCTGTGGTGTAAAAAGATAAATCTCTCTGATATCTTCCAAATAACAGGAAACTATTAACATATACTTATTTACATCACATTTTGTTAACCACCAGCTGAAGAGCTATTATATTAAATGGCACTAGTTTTTTACGTTATAGATTTGCATTTTTTAATGAAATAGATTTTAAATTTTGGAAGTTAATTTTCATTTTATTATCACACTTCAGCATCCATTAAATCTATCGCAGTTTTTGTCCATTCTTAAAGGACAGCGACTGAGTGTTCAAGTCCTCTGTTCATTAGTAGTTTGAGCTGGTCTGAAATGTAGGCGACGGCTGGCTGCATAGCCGCTTTCGTAGCTTTCCGCACTGTAACATGGCTACTAGCCAGTTTTCCTCAGAAGATCCCCCACAGAGGTATCTCTTTCCTTTAAACAAATAACTCTCGTTTTCTTTGCCACAATCAGATAAAACAAAACGTTTTCTGAAGGAAAGGTCTTCCAATTTAGTTTTCAGCTCTGCGAAAATGCTCTAGTTTCTAGAAGATTATAAATGCTGTATAGTATTTGAATATTGCAAATCTGTCAAAAGACGTGTATTTTAGTTTAAAAAATGTACTATTATTCAAAATTGGAACTATTGTCAGAGATTGAAAGAACATTTGAAAAAGAGAAGATTTTCACTCTATCCTGTGCCTCTCTGCGGTTTAATTTTCTTCCGCTCAGAATGGTACCGAAATGATTGTTTTCTTACTCTCAGAATGAGAACATCTCAGAAAAAAGAATTCTGATTTTTTAAAAATCCGTTCGCAGTTTCTATAGCTTTAATTCTTTGTCAAAGATAAAAACTTAGGGCGAAAGGTTTTCAGAGGAAAGTGCAGAAAACTTGAAGACGCTCTCAGTAGATGCCACATAAAGCTGTACCTTAAACTAGCCATGACTATACGATCTCTCAGTCGACTTAATTTCTAGGACAAAAAAAATAACTTCATTATCTGTAGAACCCATTTTTCTTGGTTAGAAGTTTGAAGTTCTTTTCTTGAACAAAATGTAATTTTACGAATTCCGTTTATTTTTTCGAGTCGCTTTGTATTCTTCCTTTTTTAGAATTATAATAATTTAATAAAACAATCTGAAAATTTCAGTTTCAAAAATTTTATCTAATGTAATTTTATTCACTCCAGGAAACTCCCAGATATGAAATTTTCTGAACAATACTATCGAGTTCTCTGGAAGTCGTAAGCTTGATGCATTTGGTGCCGTTCGCAGTGTTGAACCAGGTATCAGTAGTGTAGCCGATTTCTTTCATGAGCTGAGAGTTACTAGGAAACATATTCAAAAAGACCCATTATTATGGTGATTTGGTTTCTGGTATGTCGCTTATATGGTAAATGGTGGTATTGATAATTTCATAATAACAATAATTGTAACAATATAGTGGCTTACCCTAAGTAGGATCCTGGTCAATGCCTGGCTATGTTGATATGGTCAATGCCTGGCTATGTTAATTATCCTGATTGAGTTTTTTTCTATAACACTCGTAAATTTATGTGATCTGAGCTACGTTCAAGAGTAGTGGTGGTAGTAGTACTTTGTAGTGGTGGTACTAAAGGCTTTCAGTTATTGTTTAGATCAGCGGTCGCCAACCGGTGGCCGTAAAAACTTTTTGATGGTCTTATAAGGTATTTCTCCCACTTCCCTAGCGTGCCTTTGGGGTGTAACGGTAGCACGCTGGGGCGGTATTCTAGAGATCCGTGGTTCGATTCCCGGCGAAGGCGGTTGCATATTTTTCATCTTTTCTGCTTCCAATCAACCTAATGACTCTACAGTCTTTAGATAAATTGGGACGTTGTTTTTATTTTTATGAAGATTCAATTTAAGAACCGAGTAACAAAATCTGTTATGGAATATGGATTATACGTTTTTTTTTTTTTTTTTTTTTTAAATTTTAGCTACTATTTTTAGAGAAATTCCTTCTGAATTTAGCGACTTTTTAGCTACATTTGCAGGTCGAACTAGAATTTTCTTTCATTTTGAATTACAAATATATGCTATTATAGTCGTTAATAAAACAGTTTTTTTCCGCGTCAATAGGCAACTTGATGGATTTTTATAAGAACAATCTGCATTCTTGTTTATTTTAATATCATCACTGGAAGTTTCCGCTTTTGTTTTGTCTAACTATTGATCGATGGTGCTATTGCTGAGCAAGCAATGGTTATTTTGTTTACAATAATTCAAAACTGATGGTATAACACTTTCAGTTTATTGATATTGCTTTGCGTTTCCCTGTTTGTTCTTGCTTTTCGTCAAATTCCTTTTAAGTGATTGAGATTTAAAAATAAAATTTAGAAAGAAACCTGAACAAAATAATAAATGAAACTAAGGATAAGGCACCATTTGGAATGCAACACGGTTCTTCGCCCATATTTAATGACGGTAACCCTAAGAAGTTAGCAGATGAAGACGGACACATGGAACCCGCAATGAATCCAAGAACATGCGCGAGAGAGGATTTAAGTACAACAGACGGAAATGAAAGAGAGATTCAGTAGAAATATAAGGTAGTCTCTTGCCTTCGGGGTGTAGTGATCAGCACACTCGGAGCGTATTCAGGAGGTCTGTGGTTCGAGTCCCGACGAAGGTGCTGCTCAGTTATCATCTCTCCTGCTTCGAAATAACCTAATGTCTCTACAGTGGCGCTCGAACTAAAATGTGGTGGATAATGATTCTTCACCACCAGGACTTGGCGGTTGGGTCCCCAGTCACCCTTTAAAAGGGGGAGTATATAAGGTATTTTCTCGCCTTATTAGCATGCCTTCGTGGTGTAGCGGTTGGCACACTCGGAACGTATTCGAGAGGTTCGTGGTTTGCGTCCCGGTGAAGGTGTTGCTCATTCTTCATTTCTCCTGCTTCGAAATAACCTATTGTCTCTACAAGGGCACCCGATCTAAGAAAACGTTGGTGGAAGATGTTTCTGCACTATCAGGTTTTAGCGATTGGGTCCCCTAATCCCCAGTCGCCCTTAAAAGGGGGAGTATATAAGGTATTTCTCTCGCCTTCTTGGCATGCTTTCGTGGTGTAGTGGTCGGCACGCTCGACGCATATTCGAGAGGTCCGTGATTCGAATCCCGGCGAGGGCATTGCTCATTTTTCATCTCTCCTGTTTCGAAATAACCTAATGTCTGTACAGAAAGAGATGGCGTACTCTAATATTTGAATAAAGAGCATTGTGTTGCTAAAACTACACGTAAACCTATCAAAACGCAATCGAAATATCGAGCACCATTTTTTAATAGTATTATCAAGTGATACTTAAATAATTATGAGCATTACATTGAATTACAGTATTACCTGGTGATACTAACGCAACTAGAAGCGAATGAATGAGTTGCAATTTCACCACCACAGCTCATGTGAGTCAACTAAAACCATGAACGTGCG
This sequence comes from Stegodyphus dumicola, assembly GCF_044657685.1. Classification (NCBI taxonomy): domain Eukaryota; kingdom Metazoa; phylum Arthropoda; class Arachnida; order Araneae; family Eresidae; genus Stegodyphus; species Stegodyphus dumicola. The sequence continues at coordinate 133,158,285 of NC_140770.1, forward strand.
AGCTCAGTTCTGATAATGAACGTGAAAAGTATGTTGATGATGGCGGCCAAGGTACAAAAGATACTGAGCTCGATTCGCGGAGGAAGTCCTCGAAGATCCGTTTTATAAGGATGGTAAATTTTGTTACGATTAAATGTAAGAACTTTCTTTTCCTTTGTGTCTTTATACATGTGACTGCCGATAAGCCTCAAAAGATTTGGGATATTTGAGAACATAATTGAACATTTGACTGAAAAGCTTACCATTAAATGATCCGAAAGGACTTAGCAATACATAGAAATTATACAAAAAATTGAACTATTAATTTTTAAAATTTTGATAAAGGATTTCATGTACAGTAGCTCAGTTCCTGAAAGAAGAAAAAAAAATGCTTCAAGCAGAAATTTTCTGTGTAAAAGAAACACCTTATAATTTCAGTCTAATACAACGACAAAATATCCTTAACATAACATTTCCCATAAAAATTAAATATCCGTGTCATGCAAAAGAACAACAATAAACGCTCAGTAAAATCTTCTTTTAAATATGCGAAGGAATTTTCAAAAGAAAAATCAAACTTATTTAGATTCAGTTTCTGTAGTTACTAGTTTTGTCAGAAGTATCTGAATGCAAGACCAGAACTACAATTTTCTGACACTTTGTTTATATTATTCTATTTTTACTATTAATGTAAAGTGCATTCTTTTATATAAAGCAATGAAACTGATAATGTTTCTATCGGTTGAGATACCTTCACAACGGTAAGAATTATGTTTTAGACCTTAATTCAAATTCTCAGCGAAAGAACATGTGCAAAAGGAGAATTTGCATTATTCTGTATATTTTTATCACATTCGGCGTAATCGAAGTTATGTTTGATCATATATTTGATCATATATATTTGACATTTTAATCATGTGTATGCATTTTGTTGAAATTATGTATTTGCATTTTATATCTTTGCACATTCAAATAATAATGGTATACGTTATGTAGCCTTGTGGGTAAATATGTCACGAAAACAAGATTTTTAAAACTCTCACACAATAACTCTCATAGTAAGACGTCGGTTCTAACCGACAGAGACTTTCGAGTCTAGCTATAAAACACAGAGTGACATCTGCTATTACTTTCATATTAGATCTATTACTTTTTATTATTTATTTATTTTTTATTTTTACAAAATATTCTAGTGTAGTATCAGACACAGCAATTTCCTCCTTTCAAATTAAAAATAATATGCGAGTATTAGGTATGACTTTGCACTTACATTAGATTTTGGCAAAATATTGTATTTAATAAGCGAAACCTGTTTTAACTGCATTAAAAAATCTCGTAACTAAAGCGTGTCTTCTTAACATTCAACTTACTAAAACTATTAAATCGCGATTTATTTCGATTACTGCTCTGTGTTGAATATTGACTTAGGACTCTAATTTCTTCATCAAGAAATGAAGGGGAAATAACTCTGCAATATTTTATGAAAGCGTGATGTGCTACAGATAAAGGATGAAACCGTTGAAAAGGATGAATCCACCTAAGGATTTTTTTCTACAGAAAATTTATACCTAGGAGTGAAAAATAAACTTAATTTGCAACTTGGACCAAGAAATGAGTTTTTGTTCTAGCTGTGGTTGCTTCGTAACCAATATTTCAAGTAAATAAATTTATTCACAAGATCTGAAATCAAAATTTTAGCGATTCTGACTTCTAAAATGTACATATTAGACTGTTTACAGTATATTGTAGTTATCCTTCCTTTGAATTCCAAAATCAAACTGAATGCAGCGGTTGTGAACTTTTGAAATGAAGAAGGCTATAGAATAAAAACTGCTTCGCAATATAAAAATATTTTAAAAGGTATATTATTAGTTCTATTATCCACCAGGAAGAACGGAATTAATATATCAATCAGTTCAGGGACAACGACCTTACTAAAAATGCCCCATAGAAACCAGTAAAACTTTTTATGGGTACCCATAAGATTTTATGGGTTTCTATTGACTTTTACTGGTTTCTGTTGGTCTCTGTGGGTTTTTTTTACTGGTTTCAAAATGACCCATAGAAACCAGTAAAACTTTCTACTGGTACCTATAGAATTTTTGATGGTCTCTATTGACTTTTACTGGTTTCTATTGATCTCTGTGGGTTTTTCTTACTGGTATCAATTGACACCCATACAACCAACATCAATGGCAGAACTTTGTACTGGTTTGTATAGGTTTATATTGACTTTTACTGGTTTTCTTACTGGTATCAATATAATAATAAATCTTCTGTTGGTTTATATGGGTTTATGCTATTTTTTTATCTGACGTTAATATACTTCTTGTAAACAATAAAATTAACAGAATGAAAATATGATCTCTTTAAGACCACCAGAGTAACCTGGAAACGCAGGTGGTCGTTTTAGAGAGGGTTTTTACTAAATATGCTTATTTATTTGATTTAAATTTTTTTTCGGAAACAATAACAGTAATTATATACACCACACACAACGAGGTCTCTCCAAGGCGACCAGCCGCAAATAAAAATTCATCATTGCAAGTGGTTGCCTTAGAGAGGTGATGCTCAATACCAATAGTTACTCACGTTCTCAGAGATACGTTTACCTTTTAGAGGTGGTCGTCTTAGGGAGATTGCATCTACGGAATGAATCTCTCTAAGGCGACCAGACACACTTGCTGAATTTTCCTTGTGGATGGTCGCCTTACAGAGGGAATATTCAATACCAAAGTATACTTATGTTTTCAGAAATACTGGTTTCTTTCAGAGGCGGTCGTCTTAGGGAGGTGGTTTTTGTTACGAGTTGGTTCTCTGAATACACACACATAAGCACTTACATTTCTGATATTACAAATAAACACCGGTATCAACCAACATCTCTTTAACGCGAACAAGTTCATTCACAATCGCCAAACTTTTCTCCCTGTTTAACGCTGACGTGAAGAAAAAAATTCCCCCTCCCTCCCCCACTCTCAGAAGTTTCCCAAACAAGCAATATGGCGCCGCTCTAGTTATTGTTGTGCGATGGTGGTGTTATTTTCTTCGTGGTTGTAGTAATGCAATATATTATTTACTAGGATTTACTGTATTACAAACTTTACTATGTTTACTGTTTAGAAATTAGTAATAAATAATAAAATACCAGCACTGACTATGAATATACCACTAAAGCGATGCACGTGTAATCGTGTCTAATGTTTGAGAGAAAGTTGCTTTGAGACTAGTTGTGAAATGGAGTTTCTGAGCGTGAAATTGATTTTCCATCTTTACTTTTATCCTGAAAAACAATGTGCTTAAAGACTGAAAAGTGATAATTTCAGACTTGATAATTTGGTTCAGTGTGCAAATGCAGAAATATAGTTTTTGCATTCTACTGAAACTGTATTTTAAAAAATTTATTTTTTTGATTACAGTTTAGAAATACATTTTTAAGGCTTGTTCATGTAGATGCTTTATCATTTGAATATTATGTACTAATAAATTTGAGCATACCTTACTTAAAAATGATCTTGCATGATTGAATTTTCAATTTTTCGACTAATGTGATGTGGCCGAGCAAAAAGAATGTTTTTTTATGTTTTAAAAAATGTACTAATTATATTTCGCGAGCAAAAAAGGTAAGTTTTATTAATGAAATAAACATTGAAGTATTTAATGTGTTTATTACTTATTGAATGGGGTAGACAAGACATACAAGCTTAAGAAATCTTTTTTCCACTACTAAAATTATGTGAAAATTTAGATGATCATAGTAGCTTACATTGTTTTTTCTTTTTGGTCTATTTTTCTTTACAAGTATGAAACTAGAACCACATTTTTACATTAAATATTTTGTGCTATTTTGTTAAAACGCATATAATCATTTTTATGCGTACTTTAATTTTCATCATTATTAGTTTGAAGAAGAAAATTTCAAATGTGTTTTTCATAAATTGCTTTTGAAATAGAAATAGATTTGTGAATAAGATTTATGTAATATTAAATGTACTAGTCTTGGGAGTATAAAAAGTGAATTATTTATTTGAAAAAAATTACATTAAGTTGAAACCTCATATAGTGGTTATTTTCTTAAATGACCACCTGTGATAATGGCACATTTGTCAGGACTAAAAATCATTAATTAAATAACAGGACTTAAAAATCATTCATAGTTTTGTCAGGCTACAGGAAACTGGCATTATCTCGAATTGTGGAGTTGATTGTTTTAGGAACGTTTTGCTGTATAATCAATTGACTTCGGTGTGGTAATTTTTACGTGGGTATGAATTTTGCAGAAGTAATTGAAAGTTTTTACGAGACATTTAAAACCAAAGCTTTTCGGATCATGAGAATTATAAGGGCACTGTTATAGCATTGCTTTCAAATATAGTTAGAGTAATATTTAGACATTATTTTCGGAAGCACTTCCACAGGGAATCCGGTTGCTCTCTGCGGATGAAAACCCATATAAATAAATCTTCTGTACAGCCTTATACAAATGCAGTTAAAATTACTGTCATTACAATTAAGCAAGTATAGCTACATTTGTTTACAAAAAGTTATTATTGCTAAATACTGCTCTATATCAATTTCATTTAGCATTTTAATTTCAGAAAATGCTCAGCATGAGGTATTTTTATATTATATAATCTACTGTCAAAAACAATAGCTACCTTTTCAGTACTTTAAATTTTACTATTGAGAATTTTTATGGCTCAAAATAATATTTCTATACATTATTTCAAGTATTCTTTCTACAATAGAAATCTAAATAAATTGCACCTAAAACACTGACTCAATTTTTTTCCAATAATGCATCGCTTTAATTAAATTTATGTTCCTTTGAGATGATATATGAAAAACCTTGTGTAATAATAAATTATTAATATATATAGCTAAATGGTATTTATATATATTTTTTCGGGTAAAGTGCAGAATCGCCCACTTATTTATTTGGCACTTTAAACAAAACTAAAAGGAATTGGATTTTTGTCAATTTTCTTTTGACTTTTTAAGTGAAAATAGGTTGATGTGTACATGAATAAAGTCAAAGAAGTGCACAATGGCATTTTTGTGCAATTCTGAGATGTTTTTTTAAGTGAAAATAGGTCTATGTGTACATGGATTCCGAGTATGTGCAATTCTTAAAAACACGCCAAGCAGTGGGCGATTCTACACTTTCCCCCTTTTTCTATAGGAATTTAGTTTCATTAAATTAGTTATTTAGTATAATTATGTGTATATGAGTATATTCATACTTATTCACATAGATGGAATTTTTACAGTACGAAAGTTGATCTTTTTTACATCAAGAACTACATATACTATAAATACCCATTATGTTATAGATTTTATTTATATAAAATCTGTGGAAGATTATATAGCACTAAAAGTGAGATACGGAATAAAACATTATACGCTATGAGATATTTTCTTAATTCCCGAACTGTGCGTTGAGAATTGGTATTTGTTGAAACTTGTAAATTTTTTTAAATTCATTTTGTTACAAAATAATTTATTGTATTTTGGGTACTATTAAGTTTATTATATGTTATCTTCATGTTTCCTTTATCTTTTGAGAGATACGGGTAACATTCAAAGTATTGTAATAAGGGGTCGACACAGTGTTTGTATATTATTATTTCTTCACGACATTATATTCTTGGATTCATCCTTTCCTCCACGCAAAACATCTATGTTTATGCATGTCATAATAAGCTGCAGGGTGTTACTATCATTGGTAAGCGAGCTTTAAGGGGATAGCAAGTATGCTAAATTTGAACTGTATGTTAAGTTTCTAATTTGCAAGTCCCGTATTCTTTTTGCTTGCTTGTTAATAATGTTTCTCTTCCTGAAAATTTGGGTTTCTTCTAGTTTTGTTTTTTAATTTGGTTTAGTGCATTGTAGGTAACTTAAAATTTAAACAGATGCTAGAAAGTACCATCCTTTGGCAATACATTTCTCATTAGGTATCAAATTGTTAAACAAGCTGATGTGATTAAATAGAATTGTTTAATTTCCCAATTAAAGAACTGAAATACAAATATATGCAGTGAGGTACAGTACTATATGTATATATTTATAATGAAATCAATAATATATATACAGTCAAAGTAATGATTCGCAACCATCAAATGAAATGATATTATATATATATGTAATAGATTCTGTAGTCGAATACAAGCAGCTGAATTCGTAATGAACAGCAAGAATTTTGATGGCTTAGAGATGTTGAAACTCCAATCCGCAATGAATAAGAAATTTGGCAGTCGAGGTAGATTTAATTCAACTTTTCTTTCAGCAAATATGTTGCAGCCAGAAACAAGTTGGCACATTATTTATGCCTATTCCAAAAATTAACATTTTTGATAAATGTGTAGTAAGAAACAAGGAGCAGACAGACTGCAATCCAGCTAACACAAAGCGTAAAAAGCAAATGCGTTATGTTAAGGGTGAAATCTTAATTCAGACCGAGTTAATTTTGGATCTCGATGCATTTTTACTCGTCTTTGATAGTTAATACTCCTGTAAAATTACTATTGGCTGTTTGAGTTTTAGTTTCTTTTACAACATCAAATTATGTAAGAGTCATATGACATGAATTAATCTCGAAATGATGCAGTGCAGAAAGATTACTGTTTTTAGAATAGAGAAGGAAAATTAATTTTACACTGCTAATTTAATCTTTTTGCATATTCCTTATTTTTCTTACATATATCATTCGATGGTTGTGAATCATGACTTTGGTTATTATCTTTCTATTCATTTTATTTTCAAAATTATATAAAGGTAGCTTAAAATTTTGTAAAGAGAATTTATGCTAACATTTTGCAATATGTTTATAGATATTGACGTGCATTAAGAAGGACGGCCTCGTAGGCTTCTAGATATTTTAAAATTTTTATTTATTCGCATTGAGTTTTATTTAAAATTACTTTACATGCTTTCTCCGCAATTTAGTTCTGTACATTTCATCAGTGCTAATTATGTACTTCTGCTGGTTTATGTTTTTCTGGAAATTTGATTTACAGTTCTATTTTTGTGTATTCTTTTTATAGGGATTCTGTATATGGATATCCGTTCTATGTACTGTTCTATGTATGGATACTCCACTATGGTATAATGCTATTGGTTCTGTTTATGGGTTTTGTGCAGCAATTTTTCCAAGAGGTACCTTTATTGGTCTGTGGATTTTTGTGTAGTGGTTTTTACAGGATTTGGCGTATGGGTGCCTATATAGGTGTACATGCTTTCGTTTACTGGTTTTTACAAGGCATAGACCTACGGAATATCCATTTTATTAATGGAAATTTGGCCAATGGATATGCATATAAAGTTTTGATTTTTGGCTATGGGTTTTTACTGGGATTTTGTTTATAGTGCCTACAGTTCTACAGGTTTCTACAGAGATTTGGCCTACTCGTATCCGTACAGTCGTACGGGTTTCTGTTTACAGGTTTTTTACGGGTATTTGGCCTACAGGTACCTATACAGCCATGCAGGTTTCTTTCTATGGGTTTTTACGGGTATTCGGCCTTTGGGTACCCGTACGGGTTTCTTTTTATGGGTTTTTATGGGAATTTGGCCTATGGGTACCCGTACAACTGTACGGCTTTCTTTCTATGGGTTTTTACGGGATTTGGCCTACGGGTACCCGTGCAGTTGTACGGGTTTCTGTCTGTGGGTTTTTACGGGGATTTGGCCTACGGGTACCCGCAGAGCTGTACGGGTACCCGTAGGCCAATTCCCCGTAAAAAAATTTTATGGGTTTCTACGGGGCATTTTTAGCAGGGGAAGACTAAACTCTTTTGTTGTCCCTGAGATCACTGTAGTGTAAAAATTAAGGCTCAATACACCGTGAAATGTTTATTCAGTGAAGATGAATTCCAATTCATCTCCTCACTTTTATACACCGCAGGGTCTATATAGGTGCATAGAAAAGGTCTTCTAGAAATATGTAGAACCTGACTTTGAGGAAAAACAGCGGAAATGTCTCAAAATTTCCATCACAGCATTGGCAACTGACGTACATCAACAAGGAAGTGCGATAATGAAAACTAACCATGGCGCAGCGACCATTGCTGATATCAGCACTGTTGCCACTCGGGAAAAATGAGGGCTATAATTCTGTACAGTTTTTAAATTTAATGGTTCTCTTGGATACTTGACGTTTGCTGAGAGAAGGCAACGGAAAGTTGGTTAATTTATTTATTAAGATAATTAATATTTGTATTAAGCGATATTGCTCATTTCATTGTAATTTTTATATGTGATACATTTTTATTTAAATTTGGGATTTTTTTTTATGTTTGTTCTGCAAAGTGAGTAAGTGAGCGCCACCAAGGAAGATCACTGACCTGGCCTTAGCTTCACAGTGTGTTATCTTCCTGGCAGAAACCATCTACTCTCTGCTCCATCCTGCTCCGGGAACGCAGCCGAATAGACGGCTAAGAGCCTCATAAAGTCTACATATAAGCTGGGATGTTGTTGTACGGGGAAAGAGTATCCTGTTAGGAACTACTTAAAATTAATCAAAGAAGCAATCAAAAGACTGTTAAGAATCGCTGTTAGAATAGTTAACTGTTAGAACTGTTAGAATAGCTGCTAGAACTTGTGTTAGATAAAGTAAAGATAGGAGGACTCTGCCTGAAAAATTAACTGCCGTGTATTTTCTGGACTTGCTAAATGCCTGCATGCGGGTGCTTATCCTGACACAACTGTCATATATTTATGGGGCTTTTGTGAAATCGTTGGTCCTGCATGGAGGAAAGCTGTAACCTTTTAAATTATTGCAGATAGTAAACTTTAAAAAAAAATAAATAACAAAAAAAATAAATAAATAAATAAAGAGAGAGATTAAAAGATGATTAAAAAAATCCTAGCGCCCAAACATAATTCAACGCAGTTTACTTTCCATGTGCCTGACTCTTATGTAAGAACATTTAAAAGAATGTGTACCTCTTATCACTAAGATAACAAATTCCTGTATAATTTAGTTCTTTGCGCATACTTAAACTGTAGTTGTTTTACAAATTGAACCATTCACCTACATTTTCTTTCGTAGTACTTGCAGACAAGATAATACATACCTAAGTACAAAACTGAATATTAAAGTGAAAAACTAACATGATACTGAGTACAAAAATACAGAAAGCTGATCCCTAATGCCTGCATACATAACACTTAAAAATGCGTACATAATACATGAAAACTAAAAACAAAACTGATAAGCATAATACATAAAACTGATCATTAAGTAACGCTATGTAGTCTAAATCCTAGCCAAGTACGAACTGACCTTCATAGTACATGCAGAGAAGGAATAAATACAGACTTGAGTACTTTAAAGTGAACATAAACAGAAACGTACAGCACCATACTCAGTAAAACTGATATCTGATTCCAAACACTTGAATACATAATGCTGATACATAATTACAAAGAGAAACTTACCTACATTAATTCCATAGTTAGTTTTATCACCTTAGAACATGCACATAATTTATACAAAACATAATTAACCCATTAACCGCCAAAACTACAAGGAATGTTTCTTTTCTCATGAAAATAATAACAAATATTAAATTAACCATTTATAACATAAATTTACATCGAAAATTTTAAAAAATGCTGTTAGCTGTGGAAAAAGCGAATGTTGCGTTCGCGCAACGTCAGCGGAATAAGACTACGGATGTTTAGTGAGTAGGATTGTACTCGTGTGATGTTTCTTTTGAGTGGAGCGCAGGATTACGTTTTAGCTGTATAACGTCTTATAAATCTACAAATCACTTTACTTGTAATTAATTTAATAGTAAAATATACATTGTATTTCTTTTACAAATACAGATTATTTCATTAGAAAGATTCAAGCATGAAAAGCTTAATTACAATCATGATGTAAAGCTGCATTACATACTTTGCATCTATTAACAGTCTGGCTATGGTACTCTTTACAACAACGTCTTTTGTTATCAACGGACTTTACAATAAAATGTCTACCATCTCCATGCAAAGCTTTTTGAATGCTGAATTTACTAGGTCTTCCTGATGCTGATCTATTTCTGGCTAATTCTACACTCTCAATAGGAGTTTGCAAAGGGAATAATGCATTCTCGCGTCTGGAATCTTAAAGAGACTTTATATTTTCAGTAGTAAAAAGTGGTGATATTTAGTAAATTTAGATACGGTCTCACCTCATATAATTTATCAGTATTGGCAATTTGACTATTGTCAAATGCAAATTCTGCTTCATATTCCTGTACAGCAAACGTGATATCAATTCTCGTACAACAGGAACAGAAATGTCCTTATTAAAAGACCAATACATTTTTTCTTGAGGTAAAGAATGATATCCTGTAAGCAATAATATTCCAACAAATCTTCTCATATAGGCTTCAGATGCAATAAATTCTGGGCCTTTTTTTTTTTTTTTTTTTTTTTTTTTTTTTTTGCTGAGCGTATATATTTGTCTGTTCAACGAGAAGAGAGTAAATGTCTAAACCAAAAAGAAAATCGAAAATCTGTGCACTAGTTTTACTTTATGTTTTGTCCTTTATAATTTCTCGTCTATCTACTCTTTCTTCATGTTCTTCCTGAGACACAACTAACAGTTCCTTTTTTATCCACTTGAAGATCTCAGTCTTCTGCTTTTCAAACTTTTTAGTATGACTATAATTGCTTTTAGAAGGCTGAAACTTACTTCTTACGTGAATTTCAACTTCGATAGCAGTATCATTTGGTAAAATATCATTGTCATTATTTAAAACATTGCAATTCCTTTCTTCTTCGTCACTAGCCTCTGCAATTTCTGGGGGAACAACAATAATATCAGTTTCATTCTGGTCATTATTAACATTATCATCATCTGTTTCTTCATCAAAAAATCTTTGAAGGGCTTCTTCTAATGTAAGATACCTCGTTCTAGGCACTTTTAAACAACCAGAACATGAACCAGAATATCGAAAGAAATGAGTGAAAAAGGAGATTGACTACCCGTTTCCTGCTGATGTTGCGTCAACGCAACACCTATTTTTCCCTTTCTTCCCAACACAAATATAAACATCTGACTGATGTAATGTTCTGATAAACGGTGACCTTGACTAAAAATAGATCACTCATAAAGACGGCAATTCTTTCGTTAAATATTTTCAGCAAAAATACCCGGTCGAAAATTTTGCTTAAATTTTGCCTAAAGTTTGAGATTAATTATTATAAACAAAATGATTGTTTAAGGCAAATATTTTTTTACAGAAATAATCTTCATAATATTCCCTACACAAAATCATCTGCTGGTATAAAATATCTTAGGTAGTTATATTTATATACGCATTTATTTTGACCGTTGCGTCAACGCAACACCAGCGGCTAATGGGCTAAGCACGTAATGCTGATCACTAGGGAAGAGATTCAAACATGCAATTGATCACATAAATACAGATATTTCTTCCCTAAAATTTACATAAAAAGTTGAATATTTATTAAAATTAAGAAGGCAAAAATGCCATACCAATAATAATATCATTCATAAACTTAAGTTGAGGTGATAACATAAGTTGACCTTGCCCTTCTTGAACCTATTTATCACAAACTTGTAATTTAAATACACGATTAGTAAGTGTAGGAAAAACTCATTGCTGTTGAAGATTTTACTGGCTCAATCTGGTCTTGCGAGTCCTAGACCTGTACATTAATTGAAAAAGTAAACATTTTAAAGAATATAGGCAGGTTGTTGCCATAGTCCTAATTATCTAAGTTAGTCTTGGGTTGAGAGGTCCGAGGTGTGTGTCCAGATTGATTTAGTGTGATTTATACATTTTATGATTCAGAGCGCTAAGCACTTGATTATTTCTATTTGGGGACACTTATCGTCGTATTAGAGAATACTTTCTCTGACAATGGCTGATTAACGCTTGTAGCTTTTTATTTGCTGTTTTGTTTGTTCTCATATTTGCCGCCCATTGTGGCCAGTAAGCTTGACTTGGCTTTCTTATATGATACTGTGCCGTGTTTGTGCAGTGGAAGACATAGTGGTCTGGATCCTCCACCTCTCCACATTGACATCTTTCTGCGTCACTCAGGCTGAATCTATGCAGATAGGTCAGGAATGGGCCATGACCTGTATAAAACTGTGTCTGACTACCACTATTGCAATTTAACTCTAGCGTTGTTTTGGGAAAGAACACATATGTTCTCCTTCCTGTATCTGCTGTGTCCCATCTGGCTTGCCATCTGTCTATCAGTTGTTTTAGAGTGATCTTTTTGAAATGAGACCTAGGTAATTTATCTTGCAGTTCTGTTCTTGAGACCTCCTTTGCCGCTTCTTTTGCCAGGGTGTCTGCTTCCTCATGGCCTTTTAATGCCCACGTGAGCCGGAACCCACGTGAGGCATGGCCTTTCTAATGGTAGAAGACTGAGGAGGATTTTCTAAGTTCTTGGACATACTGGCTTCTGCTTTTGTAACCTTTGATTGCGTCAAGGCTAGAGGCAGAATCATTGTAAATAGTAATGTGGGTAAGTCTCTTCCTCTTCACATAATTAATTGCTGCTTTAAGTGCTACCAGCTCAGCTTGGAATACTGAGTTCCTACTGCCAAGTCTTCTTTTCCATTTATACACAACTGTATTACCTTTTAGAACGCAGAAGGCACTGCCAGTACTGCAGAGTAAAATCCTGTTGCAGTTCTTAAATTTAATGTTTGGTGTTCCCTTTAGGCATTTTCCCCTTACATTTAAATGCCAGACGAAGGCTGGCCGCACAGCAGCAAGTATTCTATATAGCACACTTTTTTCATATTTGCATTACATTATTCTATTGTATATATATTTATGTTGGTGTATTTATGGCTGAGTATAAAATTATAAATTTATAGACGTTTACGATCCTGATCTGTATTGCTTTTTATGCCAGTGGTGCTGACAAGTTAAACCCAATTAATTAGAACAGAACAAAATGCAGAATTTTATATTATATAATTTATAAATGTAGTTGCAGAATTTTAGGTAAAAACATGAAATAAATGCATAATCATAAAAACATAAATTTTGGAGTAAAACGCGGATGAATAAATACTGCCTGATTAAAACTGCCAGAAGCCCTCTTATAACCACATTTATTATGCAGACATGAATAAAAGCAAACATAGCTATTTATACTAGCTCGAAGAGATAAGTATATTCAAAAAATAGGAAATTCGTTTTTCGCAGTTTCTTCTAAAATATATCAACAACGCAGAGATTTCTAGTGAAAGTTTCAAAATTTCAAATTTATACAGTAGGACTCAAAATTGTTAGTAATTCCCATTAGATACGTACTTGACAAATGAAAATTATCATAAATGTTAAAGAGTGTTTTCAGGCATTTTAAGAATATTTTTGAGCGGCAATGGTATTTAACTTGTTTTCTTGTCTCAGTACATCAAATGTAAAAGAATAGAAATTGAAAGTCGGTTAATTTAAATATATTATATCTGTTTAATTTTATATAATAATAGGGTAAAATAAAAAAAAAATTCAGGAAACATTAAAATGTTTATTAAATTTTCACCGACAAGCCTCCTTTCCAGAAAATGACAGTAATTGATTTATTGTTAAATAATTACATACAGAGGTTTTTGCTCCCTACAGATTCGCATAATGTTTGTTTTATTTAGCATTAATTAGGCAAGATACTAGTAGAATTAACCAGGCTTGAAATGCTTGCTTAATTATTTAAAAAAAACTGACAGATGGAAAAAATTAAAAATGTGCTTCAAAATGGCCTTCATCTTAATTTACAGTAATTTATGTGCAATGATTTTAAAACTTATTTGAAGAAAAGAAATCTGTTTGTGACATTACGAAGAATATTGATCGATTTATGACACATAATTTTAAAACTTTAAATTTACTAAGCATGATTTAACAAATCAATTTATATTCTAAAGAACATTAGATGCAAATTTCAAAATTTAATTTTTTAGCTGTTATCAGTTATTTTAATGCATCACGTAACTTTTATGGGACGATAAATTACTACTAATTTTTCAATTAATTAATTATTTTTAATTACGATTTTAATTAAATTTGTAAAGTAAGTAGCTCTATAAAAGAAAAACTTTTTTTGTTTCGTAATTTAGCTATATAATTGTTTGTTTTACATAAATAAAGCAGCATTAAGCACATTTTTGCGGTATGTTTTAAAACATTCAGAGTACGGCCGTCCAGATGATATAGTGGTTTTGTTAGCATGTCTCGATACCGAAGGGCCCGGGTTCGAATCCCGGAGTAGGCATCGATGTTAATTGTCTGCCCTTTTCATAGGAAGCAACGGTAGCCGCCTATTAGGTGTCTGCAAAATAAAATGGCCACCACTTCTGTCCTTAGTAGTGGCGAAAGCCTAAAATGGGTAGTGCCCACCGTAGAGGGGAGAAAACACATCCAGAGTAACATCTCTGAACGAGAAATTATTATGACTGTTGTATCATTTGCGCGTCCATTGAATGGGTTTCTAACATGATATTGCTTAATAAAAAAAGAAGCTTTTTTTAATTATATACAAAAAGAAAACAACGTCAATATTCAACCTTTAAAATACATGAAAGTTTTAAATTATATTTCTCACTTAACATTACGAAAGATATCCAGGATGTTTTAAAATATTGAAATTTCATTACATGCAAAACATACTGGATTTATATCTAAATATTATATATTCCATTATATGCAAAAAATACTGAATGTATATTTAAATAGTATATATTCTATAATATGCAAAGCATATATTTAAATCCCATTATATATTTAAATTATATAATAGTTCTATATATATATATTTTTTTTCCTTGGTCTTAGCAAGACCCACTTAGTTTGTTATAATCTTAATTTTCTTTTATTTTAATTACAGTTTTTTATTACAGATTTATAAAATATATAAAAAATTAAATTGTTAATCTTTAAGCTTGCAGGCCCAGCCCGTATGTTTTTTGTATATTTAGGACTAATAGCTGACCGCTATTTATTTTCGTTTTTATTTTGATTTTATTTTTGATTTTAATTTTGATTTTAGTCTAGATTTAAGATGTTTAGGTATAGTTTAACATATTTTAACACTTTAATGTGTCATTTTATGCGGACGCGTCGGGAAATTGGAACAGAGAATTGAGACTATTAAAATTTCCAAGACACTTTGTCTAAATTAAAAAAAATTTTGTAGCGAAAAAGTTTCAATTGTCTGTTTCGGCGAAACGCGTAATGGGGTTAGCTTGATTTGACGTTCAAATAATTAAATTTCCCTTGAAAAGCCAGTTTGGAAGTCGAGTTGGGCTAATTTACCATTTTCCGTTTACTTTTTTTTTATCTGATTCTGTTTTTTAATGTTTTACATGTTTAATGGTTTGATTTACATATGTATTAATTTTTTTAAAACGTGTTGAACTTTTTGGAGCAGCAGCTCTTCGTAACTTTTAGGCGAGCTTACTACATTTTTTTATATTTTACTTATTTTGCAGCATATTGCGCAAGATGTTTTCTAGACCAAAATTAGTTTTTCAAAATTGTACTTACTACCTTGCTTGATATATTATTTCTTTTTCGCAGCTTTTAGCGCAAAAAAGTGTCAGTAAGTTCTGATGTATTTAGTTTTTTAGGTTTTCTACCTTTAGCTTATAAGTTGCCGGAAACTGTTTACAGTTCCACTTTCACGATAGGTTAGTCTTCCTCCCAAACAACACTGTAAACCAGGCTAGCTCCCTCCTTACTTTCAATCACTGGCTCAGATAAATAACATAGAAATAATTAAATGAAGCAACCAGCTTTGAAAAACCTGTAAGGCTAATGCTACTCCGCCTCCTTCTACTTCAAGTAAAACACAATCACTTTGAAAGACTTACAATTGCATCTAACAAATTACCTGTAAAGAATGTTCTCTCACGTATATAGGTCAAACAAGATTTGAAAGACTTACAATTGCATCTACCAAATTACCTGTAAAGAATGTTCTCTCACGTATATAGGTCAAACAAGAAACCCTCTCAACCTCAGAATTAATAACCATAGATCTCATATCAAAAAATTTAAAAATAAAAACAATAATAGCACCAAAGATTATCAGCTTACAGCTATTCTTGAACATTATAATCTACATAATTTTGATAACATAGCAATAAACGTGCTTGATATTTTTCCAAACACCAAACTTCGACTCTTTAAGGAATCGATTTACATACTTCAAAAAAAGTCACTTTATCCTTACGGACTGAATGCATATCTCAGTAATACCACCAATAGACAGCACGAGATCTCTATATATGGACAATTCAGATTTTTTAGCACTACTACTACCAGAGGAAGTAGAGGAGGTGATACCAAGAACAAAAAATTTTTTTCGTCACAAGATCTGAAATTAATTATTCACAATATTAATTCCTACCTTGAACATAAAGAATTCGCAAAAAATGCCATAAAACTTTTTCATACCTTTAAGAATACTACCTTATGGAATCTGATAAAAACAGTAAATCAACCGTCTCAATGCTTCAAATTAGTCAAGGATCTGATTATAGACTTCTGCAATTTTAAACTAAAGAACAGTAATTTTTTTCACAAAAAACTTTTTTGTACTATTCAGCTCAAACACCCTTCTTACGATAAGTTAAAAATACCTAGTATTTTAAAAAAATTTCAGCACTTGCTTCCTGACCAATCACTCCAAATTAAACCCTGTTTTAAATTTGAAAATACCTTAGGTCAACTAGTTATCAACCACCACGTTATACAAGATAATAGCAAATGTAACTGCCAATTGACTGTCTACAAAAAATATGTCGATCCTTTCCACCAACATATTGTTACAGGAGATCATAATATTGTTGAAGATGTTGAATTACGTAACCTTTTGCAACTTGGCACCAAATTTCGTCCTACTTTCGGTATTAATAGACACGTCTGCCTCAAACAATTCAATAATGATCTTCATAAATTTATTATTTTAGCTAGTAATAGATCCAATTTACCCACTACAACTTTTCTTGAATGGAAA
Organism: Stegodyphus dumicola; assembly: GCF_044657685.1. Classification (NCBI taxonomy): domain Eukaryota; kingdom Metazoa; phylum Arthropoda; class Arachnida; order Araneae; family Eresidae; genus Stegodyphus; species Stegodyphus dumicola. Next base: position 133,175,262 of record NC_140770.1, read on the forward strand.
GCTGCACTTATTAAAGAATTTCAACGTTTGCTGTGTAAGGATCTTAAGTTTTACTAACGTTTATTTTATTTTAAATCTTTACTATCACTTCTTATTTTCTACTTCCGGCCAGAATTAAAAGCTTTAACTTATTTATGCAAATTTGTCTGGCGAACAACAAGTACTTAAGTTGTGGCTTTTTGCCAAGCAAGAGAGAGGAACGAGTTAGTAGAAGCAGGCCGCTTGCCATAGCAGTTTTACTCGGTTGCTGGTTGCCTTCCAGACCAGAGGTTTAATCCTCTTAATAATTTTAAACGTATTGTAGTGTTAACAGTTCTCTGTACTACATACGGCTTCCTGTTAATATACGGCCAATCTTCTCGGAGACCCTTGTTTGTTATTCCAAAGTTAAGTTAGAGTTTAGTTAATATTTTTATATTCTTACGTTCAGACCACAAGTGGTTGGTCTCTGTATTCCGAAGTCCGGAAATTATTGTAAAGAGTGAAAAATAAAGGGTTTCGTATACCCTTCCTGTGTACCTTGTCTACTTCCCACATTTATTGAACATAGCTTTAGTAAGCTCCCTGTTCCGAGTCAGGTCTTTGAATGTTCCCAAAGAAAGTGAGAAGAAAAAACGGAACCTGATAGTGGCTCCCGACGAAGAAGAATAACCATGGCCGAGTTTCAAGAAGAACCTGTGCTGCCTGCAGAAGCGGCTCAGAATCCAGAAATGCCAGCTGCCGCCCTGGAAGTATTTGGTTACATCGTCCAGATCATGCGCGCAGCAATGAAACCAGAAGCAACATTTAATGGAAACTCACCGGTAACCAGTTTTGGGAAAAACTAGATGACCACTTCATGATGTATCCCGTGCAGGAGTTCCAAAACGTCACCTTAGCTACCAGCGCTTTGAGGGGCCAAGCGCTTAATTGGTTCAAATGCATAGGCAGAAATCTCTTGGGTCAAGCAGGAAGTCCCACCTATACTTACGAAAACTTCAAGACTGCCTTAGTAAAAGCCTTCCCTGTCGTAAGGGATCGTGCGAAATTACAAACGGAACTTTTCAGCATATATCCGCAAAGAATCGAAAATCTTTCCACCTTTATTTTAAGAAAAATTCACGTCTTCAAACTCTTGTATGGAAACCGTCCGGATCCTGAGATAATTCAAGTGATTTTGCCGAGGTTACTTCCCCAAGTACAAGACTTAATTAATTGAATTAAGGAATCCGACTGCACTGGAAAAGTTATTTGAGTTAGCAATCCAGTTTGAAAGTAGAAGAACGGTGGACATTGAAAGAAGACGCCAATATCAACAACGAAACCAATTTGGTGAGCCAAGACTACAGCAAAGTCAAGCACACGGCTACGGAAGCAAAGCGAATCAGTGGGCAAGGAAACCCGAGCACCCAAAAACAGCCGGCGAACGTCGACAGTTCAATAGCAATCCAGGAAAAAAGTCTCAAGGCCAGTGGAAAAAGAAGGAAATCATTGAAAGAAAAAAAGATTTAAACTAAAACGGATTTCTGCTGACGGGAGGGTGCGGAAATCCGAAGGCCAAGAAAACCCCTCTTCCTTCAAGTTAAATACAGTAATGGTGAAAAATTTGACTCTTCCGAAGATTGAAGTGTTGGTGAATAACATCCCAGCCACCGCACTCCTGGATACAGGCGCGCAGTGTTTCTGTGTGGCAGAAGATTTTTTTAGGAAGTATTTTCGGAAATACCGCATATATAATTCCGATAATACGACAGTGTTAGCTGCGCAGGGAGAAAGATGTAAGTGCATAGGTAAATTACCGCTATACGTTCGTATCAAGGACGAACAAGTAAAAATTATGTTTTTTATAGTAAAGAATCTGCAAGCACATATCATCTTAGGAATAGATTTTCTTTAAGAGGCAGAAGCAACGCTGGATTTTAATGAAGCGTCCCTTAAGCTGACGATGAAACCAGTTCGAGAAGAAAAAACGGAACCGCCAATGTTAAACCTTGACCACCTGCCTAAGGAGGAGCAACAAAGAATCCGACAAGTGGTAAGTGAATTTGCTTCGTTATTTAGTGATATTCCAGGATTTAATCAAGTTACTAACCATAGTATCGACACCGGAGATTCAATGCCAGTTCGCCACAAAGCATACCGGTATGATAAGAATAAAGAAAAAATTATAGAATGGCACATTAGAGATATGTTACGGGAAAAGATCATAACGCCTATCTCAAGTAGTTATGCTAGCCCGGTGTTTTTATGTAAGAAAAACAATGACTATCCATTAACACATCCAAAAAGCTGGCGTTTCGCGATTGACTATCGTAAATTAAACTCCATAACTAAATACCCGGTATATCCGTTACCTATTATTGAAGAAATTCCAAGGAACATAACGTCTACCAGATACATGACGACTTTAGACTTAACGACTGGTTATTTTCAAATAGGGGTTAGACCAGAAGACGTGCCTAAGACTGCTTTTATAAACAAGTCTGGCACTTATGCATTCCTGCGTATGCCGTTTGGCCTTTCAGGGGTACCGGCAACATTTCAGCGATGTATGGACATTGTGCTAAGGCCTGTTCTTGGAAAGTCCACATTTATCTACTTAGACGATATCATTATTACTAGTGATAATCTCGACCAACATGTACAGGATTTAAGACAGGTGTTTTCATTATTAAATGAGGCCGGTCTAAAAGTTAATGTCGAAAAGTGCAAATTTGCAGCCCCTGAATTAAAATATTTAGGTTGCAAAATATCTCAGAAAGGAATCGAAACAGACGAATCAAAAATAATAGCTGTGCAAAAGTATCCGCCGCCAAATACGGCGAAGAAGCTCTCTTCTTTTCTAGGACTTTGTTCATATTATAGGTCCTTTATAAAAGACTTTGCAGCTATTGCTGAACCATTGTTAAAATTAAAAAGGAAAAAGGCAAGATTCTCGTGGATGGCCGAAGCCAATAGTGCTTTCGAAAAATTAAAGCAAGCATTAACGCAAGCCCCTGTGTTGAAATTTCCTGAAAAGAATGAGAATTTAGAAATTTCAGCGGATGCTTCGGATTATGCGGTAGGAGCGGTACTTTCGCAAAAGCAGCAGTCCGTGGCATTTTTTAGTCGAACTTTAAATCAAACACGAAGAAATTATTCCGCGACTGAGAGAGAGGCACTTGCAGTTCTGTTAGCAGTGCAAAAGTTCCGAGTCTATTTTGGAAGAGCGCCAATAACAGTGTATTCTGATCATGCGGCGGTAACTAGATTGTACTCAGGGAAAAACTTATCCCCAAGGTTAATAAGATGGGCACTCAAGCTACAAGAATATAATCTGGTAATCAAGCATACCCCCCGGAAAGGAAAATATCGTAGCAGATGCCCTATCCAGAATTAAAATAGATGAAGAAGGTAATACTGTAAAGGTGGCAATGCTCACAGCATGTACAATAAATTCCCGAGAAACTGTAATAACCGAACTGGGTAAGGATCCTGAGTTCGGAAACATTTATGAGTATTTAAAGGATCTTGAAAAGTTTAGCCACCAAGGTATTGTGGCGATAAGAAATAGGGCGGCCCATTACGAACTAATAGATGGTCTAATATTTTATACAAAAACTACAAATTCCAACAACGAATTTCGACCTGTTTTCCCAGCTAGTCTTAGATTAAATATCCTGCAGGTGTTACATGACAGCCCTTTAGCTTCTCATGCTGGTATTCGAAAAACTATCCAACGCGTACGCGAGGCAGTCTATTTTCTTGAACTGCAAAAGTTAACAAGGGCGTATGTCCAGTCCTGCCCAACATGTCAAGCAATTAATTATATTAATATCCGCCCGGCCGGGTTTCTAAATAGTATTAAATCCGAATTTCCAAATGAAATAAATGGCATCGATTTATTGGGCATTTTCCCAAAAAGTCAGTTAAATAAAAGTCGGCATCTCCTTGTTATGGTTGATCATTTTAGTAAGTGGACCGAAATTGTTCCATTAAAACGAGCCTCCGCGATATTAGTTACTGATTCTATTTTAAATAAATATATTTTAAAATACGGGGCGCCCCTAAAAGTTATATCGGATAATGGTCCTCAATTTGTAAGTAATATATTTGAAGACATGTGCAAAAAACTGGGCATACGTCATTTAAAAATGGTCCCGTATCGGCCGCAATCAAATATAGCGGAACGGGTCAACAGAAATATAGTGAAAATTATCCGTAGTTATGTTAAAAATTTTCATAAAAGCTGGGATAACTATGTCAATGAATTTGCTTTCGCCCTTAGGACCGCAAAACATGATACAACGGGAAAAACTCCTGCTGAGTTATTTTTAGGCAGAAAGATTATAACGCCGTTAGATAAATTATTTTATGTTCAACGAAGAGTCCCAGAATTTAAAATGGATGATATAGAAAAATTAATTAAAGAAGCAAAAAAGAATACTGAAGTAGCACAGAGAAAACAAGAACTATTACGATTTGAAACGACGGGGAGTAACTTATAAAGTAGGAGATGAAGTATTAAAAATTAAGCATTCACTTTCTTCAGCACCAGAAGATAAAACCGCCAAATTTTTTCCACGATTTAAAGGACGATATGTCATAGAAAAAATAACTCACGCTGTAGTGGTGCTAAAAGCCAGGAATGGTGAAACATGCTCCGCAAACATTGACCAAATAAAACCATACTATGACCGTAATAAAATGCAAATATTTAAAGTTCTTTTGCAGGATCCGGCACGGCAGGCACTGCAGGCACAAGCTCCAGAGGTGGAACAACGACAAGTACAAGGGCAAGCCATTAGGAGGCAGGAGCAATTGAAAAGAAAGTTTCCCCGTTGGAAAATTGAAGGTAACAAGAAAAGAAGCCGTTCCACCGACCACAAAAGAGAGCGCACGACCACCCCCAGAATGAAGAAGGGAGAAGTACGACGAATGCAAAGAGAGCCAGGAGAAATAACGGTAACTATAACCCGGCTCCCAAACGGAAGATCTACTCATCGGACAGGACTCTACGCAGCAAATGTCGCCGAATTGCGGAAGGACCACCAGCGGCGGAGGAAAAGATACAAGGAAAATTTGAACAGCCAGCAACGAGATCCAAGCAGGAACGAGAGAGAAGTGTCCCGGTTCTGCCAAGACCAGCGGCCATCAAACGGCCAAGACCACAGGCAGAGGCGAATAAGAAGGTATTCAAGGGTGACCGAACTGGAGGGAAAAGAAAGCTCCTAGAGAAAGACACTGAAGGGCGAGCACGCACAAGAAGGAGGATAAATCAAACACGAATCTTCGCTACCTTCCAGGACTGGGCAGAGAAAAGAATGTCCGAATATCACAAAGATAAGTAACATTTTATGTTACTTTGCAAACTTAAGTTAATCTTTCATTCTTACTGCAAGTGGCAGATTTCAAGACGTTTTACCTCATGTGAGGTCTACACTTATCGCCAAAAAGGCGAGAAATGAGTTTTTACCTATTTTAGTATTATGTTTTTCAATTACTCGCGAGTAAATCTAAAGTTGATGTATAATAGGAATGTGTAAATACTTGAATATTTTAAAAGTTATTGTATAAAATTTTATTTAAAAGATTCTGGCAAGAAAGAAGTTTTAGTCTGAAAGACTTTTGAAATGTAGTGTTTCAATGTAGAAGAATTGGCACTTGCTTGGAAAAGAATAGAAGTTAACAATGTACTACTAATGTATGTTTTAAATTGCGTAAAATTAACGGCATGTTAATATGTTCTTATATACAATGTGAACTGTTATTTGAAAAGTTAAGAAATACTGTGATATGGTAAAAGTGAAAGTAATGCCAAAAATTTTAAACTTATTCGTGTGACTGTAAAAAGGCCAAATTATTGTGAATATGTGTTAAAGGTTGAATGAATGTAGTTAGGCTCTCTGACGCTACACTTCAGAGTTAGCCACTTTCAGAATAGTACCTCAGGGTTTAGATATGAAGATAAGGTGTGTTACGAGGTCTTGTTATGTTGAATTTTAACACGTTAGTGTTTTGATTGTAGGAGGTAGTATTGAACACTGGTTCATAAACACATTCGTGTTCGGTGTTTTCTTTTACAACACATTTCAGTGAGCACGGGGAGAGATAATTAAAATAAAGTCATGAATGAAATAAGAATGTTAAGAGAAATATAAATATTCATGTGACTTGCCATTTAATTGTGTAACGTTTCATTAAACTAGTTCTCTGGAAGGAACCAGATTTCAACTAAAAGCTCCTGTTTAGATGCAGTACAGATGAAAAGTAATTGTCCATGGAGCTGATAATGTAAAAACAATTTTTTTTTTTTTTTTTTTTTTAATTTCTAGTTTCTAGTGAGGAATGTTTGTAAAAGATTGGCCTCGCGTTAGATTCTAGAGCTAAAAGTTTCAAACAAGGTCGTTTTAGACCTCAGTTTCAAACTAATTAACTCTGGCGGGAAGTATGTAAGGATCTTAAGTTTTACTAACGTTTATTTTATTTAAAATCTTTACTATCACTTCTTATTTTCTACTTCCGGCCAGAATTAAAAGCTATAACTTATTTATGCAAAGTTTTCTGGCGAACGACAAGTACTTAAGTTGTGGCTTTTTGCCAAGCAAGTGAGAGGAAGGAGTTAGTAGAAGCAGGCCGCTTGCCTTAGCAGTTTTACTCGGTTGCTGGTTGCCTTTCAGACCAGAGGTTTAATCCTCTTAATAATTTTAAACGTATTGTATTGTTAACAGTTCTCTGTACTACATACGGCTTCCTGTTAATATACGGCCAATCTTCTCGGAGACCCTTGTTTGTTATTCCGAAGTTAAGTTAGAGTTTAGTTAATATTTTTATATTCTTACGTTCAGACCACAAGTGATTGGTCTCTGTATTCCGAAGTAAGGAAATTATTGTAAAAGTGAAAAATAAAGGGTTTCGTATACCCTTCCTGTGTATCTTGTCTACTTCCCACATTTATTGAACATAGCTTTAGTAAGCTCCCTGTTCCGAGTCAGGTTCTTGAATGTTCCCCAAGCAAGTAAGGAGGAACACTGAACCTGATAGCTGTTCAAGGCACTTTGTTTCAACTCTTTACACAATAAAAAACGCCTGGAGGATCTAATTCAAAAATTTAAAAAATCACTTTATCATCACGAAGATTGACAAAGCAAGAAACAATTTTAGTATTATTTGACAACAATTATTTTCTGCATAAAGAGTTAAATAACACCTGCACTTACCAAAAAATCACTACCAGTGCTCAGATTCTTCTCAATAAATTTAAAGCACTCCATAAAAGACTAAAAATACAACCCCAGAATTATAACAACAGGTTTGCCAATCTCTATGCCTTACCTAAATTTCATAAGTCTCCAATAAAATTCAGGTTCATAGCGAATAGTACCAAAAGTTATCTGAAAGAAATAGATTATCTCTTTGCACAAAAACTTCGTATGATACGTGACCTAATCAATAACTATGATTTTGAGGGTTTGCATTGCAACTGGATGATCTCTAGTAACGAACTAATTCTTAAAACTATGAATTCACTTAAAATAGACCATATCCAATGCTACGACTTTGGAAACCTCTATACATCTCTACCGCTCGAAGAAATTTTTACAAGTTTACTTGCTCTTCCAGATTTATTTCCGCAAATTTCTACCATTCTCAGCAACGAAAAATGGCAACTATTCCTTACCAGCGTGCTCTTCAATAATTTTATTCAATTTGACAATAACATCTATAAACAAGTACAGGGTATCCCTATGGGCGGTAATTTTTCAAGCTCTGTCTGTGAATTATTCCTGTTTACTAAAGAATTGACCTATGTCCGTTCACTCAGTACAGAAGAACGTATCTTTTACCAACACATCTATAGATATATTGATGATGTGATTGCATTTAATAACTACAACAAAATAGAAATAGCTAATATCTACCCTGCATGCTTAAAACTAAATAAAACAAATATAGAACAGCATAATGTAGTCTACCTTGATTTACATATTATAGATTACAATTTTATTAAAGTTTACGACAAAAGAAGAGAATTTAATTTTTCCACACTTAAATTAACTAACTGGAATTCAAATATTTCCAAAAGAGTCATACTCAACACAATTTATTCACAGCTACTTAGAATAAAAAGAATATGCAATACTGCGAAACACTTACAAGAAGAAATACTATACTTCGTAACTATTTTAAAAAGTAACCTAATTCCTCATAAAATAATTAAAAATACCCTTACTAAAGCTGGCATTAGCCTTACCTATTTTTAGATTTTTTGAATTAGATAATATTTTATGCCTAAAGCTACGGACAGTTTAAGATGGATGACTAATTCAGAGAATCTAATGTAAAAATGTACAGATAATTCTTGTTTATTCATTCTCTTTCCTCCAAAATTTTGGCACTTAACTTTTAAATACTATTGTGTACATAGTTTTAAATTTCTATAATGGCCAATTTTACTGCTTTTATTAACAAATCGGGCCTTTTCGTTTTTCATAGTAGCTTGACCGCCCGCTAGCTTGAAGAATTACGACTTTTTTAACAAATGACTGTTTTTTCCTTTTACTCTTGCTTTAATGGCCAAGTTTTTGTAGTTTTAGGTAAATGAGCCATTTTCACTTCGAAAAAAAATTTTTTTTCCATCCAACTTCATGCCAGGCGCCATTTTTGAGATCTTTTCACGTTTTTCCGAGGTTTCCGTCCCCCTTCGATAATAGGAGACGAGTTGCAGATAACGGACAATCTCTGCGTATTGGCTAATGCCCACAGAATTTCGCTCCCCCCTACATACGTCATTCGGATGAAGTACACAGAAGGGAATTACAACCACTTTCAACTAGTTTTAAGAGGGAGAGCTTTGCATCGCCACAGGTCAGTTTTTTGTTTCTTTTGTTACATTTCTTGGTCTCAGCAAGACCCACTTAGTTTGTTATCATCTTAATTTTCTTTTATTTTAATTACACTTTTTCATTACATGTTTATAAAATATATAAAAAATTAAATTGTTAATCTTTAAGCTTGCAGGCCCAGCCCGTATGTTTTTTGTATATTTAGGACTAATAGCTGACCGCTATTTATTTTCGTTTTTATTTTGATTTTATTTTTGATTTTAATTTTGATTTTAGTCTAGGTTTAAGATGTTGTCATGACGTGATGACCACGCATGCGCAGTTCAGCCGAACGGCCTGCAACGTCTCTCTCTCATGAGACTTACTAGAGAAGAGTAGTTAGTAGGTAGTAGCGAAGTAACGAAGGAAATGTGTTGTACGTCAGCTTAGATGCAAGATACGAAGTGATACTTGTGTGTTCATCGTTTGTACTTATTATTTTTATTTGTGTGTTAATAAAGTTTTGTGCCGTTAAAATGGCTGTTTTATGCAACGCACACAATACGATACGTATACGGTAGGAAGTAAATACATATCCAGAAGCTACACGCCCAAGAAAAAGAAGGATATGACAGTGGTGTCAAAACAGGAGGATATGTCATTCTGCAAAGTTCACGGATAAATGCGTAAGTGAGTCTTCAGAAAGGTAAGAAATTTGTTGAATTTATTTTGTGGTAAAGTGGAATTCAAGGTTACAAAAATGGCTGAAGAGCTAACGAAATCTAAGAAAGAACGGAAAGTTATGCGTTCAGCCATTACTAAAGTAACAAATGCTATTGAATCATTAATTGCAGCCGGTAACCTTGAAGACCTTGAAGAATCACTGGAAAGTTTAAAAGTAAAAGCTATTTCTTTGAAAGCATTAGACGAAAAAATTAAAACTTTGACTGATGTTAATGACATTGAAACCGAAATCGAAAGTGCCTTTTAATACGAAGAAAAAATTGCGAAATGGAGCTTTAGAGGCACAAAATTATTGAAAGAAAAAAGAAATAGCAATAATTCGCTAGTTTCTAATGGTTTTTCTAATGATAGTAACAATTTATCTATTTTTGGTGTCGATAAAATTTCTGATGATAATGTTAAATTGCCGAAGATTATGATTGATAAATTTTATGGGAATGCTGAAATGTGGCAGACATTTTACAATTCTTTTGATACGGCAATAAATCAAAACGTAAAACTATCTAAAGTAGATAAATTTAATTACTTGCTTAGCCTGTTAGGCGGTGCAGCTTTAAAAACAATAGAAGGCTTTTCTTTATCTCCAGAAAACTACGACGAAGCTTTTAAAATTCTCAAGGAGAGGTATGGTCGAAAAGATCTCCTTATTAATTCTTACATGCATAAACTTTTAAATTTACGGCCTGTCCAAAGTTCTAATGACATTAATTCTTTGAGGGAATTATATGATACCTGCAACGTACAAGTAAGGTCACTAAATTCGATAGGGGTCAAGACCGAATCGTATGGAAAGTTACTATACCCTTTGTTAATGAAATGCATACCTCAGGATATAACGCTTGATTTTGCTCGTCAAAACGCAGATGAGGAAACTTTTAATGTCGATAACCTCATGAAATTTCTAAAACGGGAAATTGAAAGTCGCGAACGAACTTCATTAAATCTATTTTATTCTAAGAGTCACGCTAATTCTCTTGGAAGGCATTCACAACCAAATGAAAAGCGAAACAACTTCCACACTCGGAATTCATTCAACGCCAACAAATTTGGCGCCAGCTATTCCCCTAATGTAAGCAAAATTGCAGTTGTTCGAACCTTCCCTTGCTTATTTTGCGAAAGCGAAAATCATGCTTCGGAAAAATGCGTTATGTCTCCGGAAGAAAGGAAAAAGAGTTTAAGGGCTTCTAATCGGTGCTTTCTTTGTTTCGAAAGGAATTGTAGAATAAAAAATTGCCCTTCTCAATCAAAATGTTCAAAATGTAATTCTAAGTATCATAATATATTGTTGCATGAAGATAAGGAAAGGGTTGCTAAAGTAGAAATTAAGAATAATTCTAACGCTGTAACTGCAAAGATTTCTTCTAAATATTTTACTGCGAATCAAGAGGTTAAGGAATTAATAGATGACTTGCCAACCGTTAAACTTATATGTGATGGTAAATTAATTAGTGCAGTAGCAGATACAGGCACGCAATTAACCGTTGTCAAGGCCGACATTGTACCAGAAAAATACCGTACGCCACATGGAAGTGTTATCCTCACGTCAGCTTTCGGACAAGCTTTAAAAGCTCCTCTCATTAACCTACCTTTAGTAATATATTCTGAAAATGATAAATTTATGTCACCTATTTTTATAACATGTGCAATGGTGGATAAGTTATGTAATGATTTACTCTTGTCGTTAAGTGCTTTTAATGTCGTTAAGTGCTTAAGGGGAAATGATAAAAGAAAGTTTAATTTTGAATGTAAAAATGTAAACATTGCTACTGATAGTTTCGGTGAAATGCCTTTTCATGAAACTGAAGATTTTGACGAAATACTTAACCATGATAGGGAAAACCTAATTAATGAAAAATGTAATGAAACTGTCAAGAAGATAATAGAATGTTGTGCGCTTGTATATGAAGATACAGGTAAGGATGATTCCAAAGGTAGCATGGGACACGATCAATGTGTTTCGGATTCAGAACTGTTTCGAGTGCAACAAATGAATGACCCATCTTTAAAAACATGCTGGCAAAATGTTAAGAACGGAAGTAATAACTTTATTGTTATTGACAACTTTTTGTATCATAAAGATAAAGTTCTAGGAGAAAGAGTTTATCAGTTGGTCGTTCCCAAAGAAAGAAGAAAACAGATTTTGGACTTAGCTCATTCTAGCTTGTGGGGAAGTCACCTGCGAACCAAGAAGACAGCTGAACGTTTGAGATATTCGTTCTATTGGCCGGAAAACAAGAAAGATGTAAATGAATACTGCAGTGCTTGTACTTCTTGTCAACTTCAAGCGAAAAAGCGTCCTTTTGATGAAGTTCCGATTACGCCAGTAACACGTCCTATAGAACCATTCCAGGTAATTAATGGATATCCTAGGACCTGTAGAGCCAAGCTGTAGAGGTTACAAATATGTTCTGTGTGCTTTTGATCAATGTACAAGGTGGCCCGAAGCGGTGCCATTGAAGAATTTGAATGCCAAAGCAACATGCGATGCATCGTTGCAAATCTTTTCACGCACAGGAATTCCTCAAATTGTTGCTTCAGATCAAGGAACTAATTTTACTGCTTCGTTGACCCAAGAGTTTTTGAAAAGGATCGGATCGTCCCCAAGGTTCTCGACTCCTTATCATCCAAGTTCAAATGGCCTGGTAGAAAGATTTAATGCTGTTTTAAATGGAATGATACATCATACCGTTAGAGAACATTCGAAAGATTGGGAGAAACATCTACCGTATTTACTTTGGGCCTACCGAGAAGTTCCTAATGCTACGACTGGTGTTAGCCCGTTCCAAATGCTTTATGGAAGACGTCCTAATGGCCCGTTGTCTATTTTGAAATCGTCATGGACTAATGAAACTCCTGTTCCTCATGGACAGTTAAGTTTAGTTACCGATTATCTGAATGATATGAAGACGAAATTGGAAAAAGCTGCTGAATACGCAGGACTTACAGATGTTGGAAAGCAACAAGCTTATGCATTCTACCGTAACCGAAAGTCTCGTTAAAAAGAATTCAAGGAAGGTGACAGGGTCATAGTTTTAATCCCTGATAGCCAAAACAAAGTTTATGCCAGATGGACGGGACCTGTTACGATCATCAAAAAGCATACTGATTATAGTTACATAGTACAAATGCCTGACAATTCATCGAAGCACGTTCACGCAAACAAGATACGAGAGTTCAGTACCGCTGTGAATAATGTCGGTGTGATATATGATACAGATATTGATTTCGGCGAAGTTGAAAACGTTCCAAGAATGGTTCCACGGAAAGCAAAAGAACACTATTCTAATGAGGAATGTGATTTTACACACCTTGAACCGCATAAGAAGAAAGAACTTATGGAAATTTTAAGAAGGCATAAGAACCTAAGAACTGGTATTCCGAAAATCGCCAATGTGAGAGAACACAGCATCAAACTGAAACCTGGAAGTATGCCAGGAAAGCAGAAACCGTATCGAATACCTGAAGTTCTAAGAAATGAAACTGATCGTCAAATAGATAAGCTTTTACAGCTAAAGCTAATCGTTGAATCAGAAAGTGAATATGTGCATCCAGTAATTTATGTGTCAACAAAATATAACGGTAACATGTGTAGACTAAAAGACCATGTTGAGTTTATTGATGACGTGACTTAAAATGACATGATAATATTCCTCAGTGAGTGGAGCATGACTAACGTTATGAACTATGAACTATAAGACATTTTGACTGTTTAGTTTGATTTTTTTTTTAGCTAAAATGCTAATTTTTTTTTCTAACGTTAGGTAATGTGTTTAAAGATTTAGCTAGGGTTTGCTAATTGAATGTTACATCCTTTTAAATGAATAGGATTACTGGATTTATGTTGAAGTAATTTTAATTTAAAATGGTAAGAATTGGTTAATTAAGTTCGAAAATTTCATGGATGTTATTTTATTTTGTTTCAAGAAATGTTTATATATGTGGATTTGACAGGTCATTGAAAGACGCAATCAAATCTTTTCGAGGGGAGGTGTCATGACGTGATGACCACGCATGCGCAGTTCAGCCGAACGGCCTGCAACGCCTCTCTCTCATGAGATACTAGAGAAGAGTAGTTAGTAGGTAGTAGCGAAGTAACGAAGGAAATGTGTTGTACGTCAGCTTAGATGCAAGATACGAAGTGATACTTGTGTGTTCATCGTTTGTACTTATTATTTTTATTTGTGTGTTAATAAAGTTTTGTGCCGTTAAAACGGCTGTTTTATGCAACGCACACAATACGATACGTCTACGGTAGGAAGTAAATACATATCCAGAAGCTACACGCCCAAGAAAAAGAAGGATATGACAGATGTTTAGGTATAGTTTAACATATTTTAATACCTTAATGTGTCATTTTATGCGGACGCGTCGGGAAATTGGAACAGAGAATTGAGACTATTAAAATTTCCAAGACACTTTGTCTAAATTTAAAAGAATTTTTGTAGCGAAAAAGTTTCAATTGTCTGTTTCGGCGAAACGCGTAATGGGGTTAGCTTGATTCGACGTTCAAATAATTAAATTTCCCTTGAAAAGCCAGTTTGGAAGTCGAGTTGGGCTAATTTACCATTTTCCGCTTACTTTTTTATCTGATTCTGTTTTTTAATGTTTTACATGTTTAATGGTTTGATTTACATATGTATTAATTTTTTTAAAACGTGTTGAACTTTTTGGAGCAGCAGCTCTTGGTAACTTTTAGGCGAGCTTACTACATTTTTTTATATTTTACTTATTTTGCAGCATATTGCGCAAGATGTTTTCTAGACCAAAATTAGTTTTTCAAAATTGTACTTACTACCTTGCTTGATATGTTATATATATATATATATATATATATATATTTGTATAATATTTAAATTCCATATATGCAAAACATACTGAATGCATTCTTAATTAAAAATCCTTTCTTTCAATTCACGTAACTCTAAATTTAACACTATAGTAGGAATGTGAAGACAAAGAAGTGTGAAATCTGGAGATTATTCTTACCTTTCTGAGCTTATTTATTCGCTGTCAGTAATTTACTTCAAGAAACGGAATTTTTTGAAAAGCAGAAAATGTTTTATGATGATGATATTTTCTGAATAATTCTAGCACGATATAGCATAACATCAGGATATACCTAGCTGAAAATTTTTCAAGTAAAAAAAACTTTACTGATTTTAGGCTTAACCCCACAAATATATGCCTATACTAAAAATAACTAGATTCGGAATATTTTAAAATTTAGTTATGTAATGTGTCCTTTCCACGTGTTATGTTTCCAGTATTTAGAAACACTTTCAGTTTCTCTCGTAGCTATTAAGTGTAATATTAAAAAGATAGAAAAAAAATCCCAAGTAATTCTTTTGAATAGCGTTGATTACATGGATCTGCCGTAGTTTTATCGCTTCTCCGCAAATACTTGTTAACGTTATGTTTTAGCCTTTTTTGGTTTTGTACTGTCACATTTCTGAAACTAGTTTTAATGTTTAGAAACCCCGCTATAACGAACTATAAGGGATCTATTATTTGATTTGTTATAACCGATCCAATAAGACAAATAGACTATCTTAAAAAAAAAAAAAAAACATTGTAAAATTTGAATGGTGAATAAAGATAAAAACTTATTTACGTTGTCTCATCTACCAAAAGAAGAGAATAATACTTCTAATTATTTAAAAACATCAAATCAACATTTCATTGCTATCATTATTTCCGCAGTTACTAAATATGCTGTT
This sequence comes from Stegodyphus dumicola, assembly GCF_044657685.1. NCBI lineage: Eukaryota > Metazoa > Arthropoda > Arachnida > Araneae > Eresidae > Stegodyphus > Stegodyphus dumicola. Next base: position 133,190,506 of record NC_140770.1, read on the forward strand.
CATTCTTTTGAAGTCTCTTCAAATTATCTGACGAATTCATTGGTCTTTGAAGCAACTTTCCAAATACTGACATTACGGCTTCTTTGAATGGCGAATCATTTCCGTAGTGCTTCTTTAACATCCCTATGCTGCGTATTTCTCAACGTTTACATAGCATCTAAATATTTTCCTTGAGTAGAAATTAAACAGATTCGATTTTTTATATGATAACAGCTTTGTATAAAGTGAATTTCTGACAAATGTCGATTTAGCTGCATCCATTTTGTTTCGAATACTGTAGGTCTTATCTGCAGTGCATAAGCTTTATGTTTACAGTTTGCCATGCAAATGAATTTTCGACAGAACAACAGAGTGCAGAGAATTTGGTCAGAGGAAAAGGGAACATTTTGCTTTTCTGAAAAAAAAGAAGATCAAAATGAAAAGATTGCTTTAAACCTTCTTTAGTACTTTCTGAGTATTTAAGAAAGAGCGATAATCCGTTGTCTTGTCTAAAAGGGTCCGTGGCAATTAATTTTAGTTTCCTGTCAAAGATCAAATACCCTACAAACACAGAGAAATTCATCATATATGTTCTGATTTTCTTTCTTCGAAACAGTGCTTTTACACTGCAAGAAAGTTTTTTAAAGGAGAACATTTTAAGATTGATGAAGGACATAATAATTTAATTGAAAAAGGAGAACTTGACCTTCTTTTGTCGCCCTATGTATGGTGGCTTCTAGTCCTATGTATGGTGGCTTCTAGCCCTATGTATGGTGCCCTATGTATGGTGGCTTCTAAGGCTTCTAGTCGCCCTATGTATGGGGCACATAATGGCCCGAACTGATATTTTTGTTTTGATATGATTCGATAATTTCATATTGTGTAGCTGTTCTTCAATTATTTTTATATAATCCTGAAACATTTCTTTAGCATTATCTAATCTATTTCTCAAACTTTCAAAAAGCTTGTTTCAATATGAAAAGAATTGTTTTTGTCATTAGATTAGAATTCCAAAGAAATTTAGTTCGATATCTATTATTATTAAAATATAAAAGTTTTCTGATAGTGATCAATTGTTTTGTTCATGTTTCTTTTAAATATCTACACTAACATCAGAAATGCCATTTGTGTCTAATCCCCAAAATAATTCTAGATAATTTATTATCCTAATCGTTGTAACATTAAACAATAATTGGAACTACTACAAATTTTTAAATTCGTTTCAAATACCTTTGTACATCAGGGTTGAAGCCACAGCTATTGCTTGCGATAAGCCTTACTGCTTGATATCGAAGAATTACTTTATAAAATCAAAATTTCAAAACAAGCTAACAACTTCCATTTATTCAATAAAAATTAACAATTTTCGGCGTAGGTACACTAAATAAATAGTAAGGGAAGACAGCTTTTCAGAAATAACAAAATCCTTTTATTGAGTGTCCGAGAATGCACAGTGGTTCACACGTTTTCTCTTCTCATGACCACGTCATAAACTGACAATATTCTCAATACACAGAACAGCGCCTTATAACGCGCTAAAGGAAGTGTCAACAGAAACCGTAGTGTAACTTTTTAAGGAATTTTCAATAGAAACCGTAGTGTAGTTTTATTTTGGGTTTTTTAAGCTGTAAAATATATATTTTCAAAGTCAACATTCAGAAATGACAAAAATTCAGATGACAATTTGTAATAAAAAATATTTACTATTATTTTGGGTTTTTTAAGCTGTAAAATATATATTTTCAAAGTCAACATTCAGAAATGACAAAAATTCAAATGACAATTTGTAATAAAAAATATTTACTATTATTTTAATAAAAATTTATTTATAATATTTCTAAAAAATATTATTAAAAAGATAATAAAAAATATTATTCATTATCATTATTTTATTTTTATCATAATAAACAATAATAAATGAAAAATGGTTTATCTACGCAATATCTTCCACAATTAACCAAAAATGTCTTCGAGGGTCGGTGTAAAAACAGAGTTGAGTGCACTTTGTTTTACTTGCAAATACAAAATAAATAATTTACAAATACAAATTAAAAATACAAAATAAACAATTACAAATACAAAATTATAAATACAAAATAAACAACCCGTTATATAATTAAGATAAGTATAAAAATACAAGCAACTTCATCTACGTCGGTTCATATTCCAGCGAACAGGTGGGCTTTGTTTTCATTTTCGTTTTCTTGCATGTGTAACGTACAAACGGGTCAGTATTCCTTAGAAATTCTTCCACAATGGCATCTGACCCCTTAATTAGGCAACTCTCGCTTTCTTTTGCATAATCAAACAAACCGATCTTCCATGTTGAAAAATTTTTTATTTTTGTTTTAATATTTAATCTGTAATTATAGAATTTTTGAAAACCTAAAAACACCCAATTAACATTAATGTAACGTAAACTAATAGAAAAAAAGACATGAATTCTTTTGCCACAGCGTATTTTATATGCGTAAAATTCCTTGTCACGGTAGTAGAAAACTGCTTGCTAAATTTAAAAATATGAATTTAGTTTATTTTATTGTAGTTTCGTTTTCATAGAAGCACATTTCTTTGTGATATTAAAATAAAGCCAGTAGAAAGCATTTGTTCAAAAAATGTACATTGTAAAGAAAGTATCATCGACTTTTTTCTATTTTACCATCAGTGCCATAGCTTCAGGCACAACCACCTGGCACCGCAACTTATTCTCGGAAATTGTTTCCTTGTGAATCTTTCTTATTCAAAAGACGTTGATTATATTTGTCTTATATTTCATAATAATAGTCTTGGCACTGCCTCGTAAAAAAACTGAAACGGCTTAAACTTCACATTACTGAAATGGCAAAACTAAAACTGTCTTTTTAAGGAAGGCTGTAACAGTCAATTTTGTAACACCCTTTTTCATAAAGAATAATGCTTCTGCAATCATTTCATTCAATAAATTTCATATTTTTAGTTCTTTCTTCCTTCTTCTCAAGGAGCAATGTAGTTTCTCTGAAGAAAGAATATAACTGGTGTCAAAACTTACATAGTCACTGATAATTTAGTTTAGTAGTTTAGTATTTCAGCGTAACGTCGAAACTGTTTTACTTTTCAGTAAGATTTAAAGCTGAAAGAAATAAAATAAATTGAAACGAAATGGATAACCCAAAGTAACTTGAAATCAGATGATAAATATGGATTCGTAAATGTTTCGCAAAACGTATAAGCATAACGATTATTGTAATATCCACAATATGTGAATCGTAAAACTGCTCTTTATTTACCAACTCGTGTATTACCTTGGTGCTAAGCACTTTCTTTATTAATCACTTTTGTTCCTACTGCAAGTGCGTATGAACTGTTAAGAAATAAATCACTTAGGAAAATTTAAAGGATTATAACGTTGCGCGCCTCTAACTAGCACGCAACCAAGAGGTGACTGTGAAAGCTTGTATAAACCACAGAGTCTTATAAAGGGTTTAAGTCCCTTTTTATTCAACGTACTAATTTACAATTGCGTTCTCTTGACGCTTACAAACGGTGCCAACTCGGCAGTCAAAATAAAAATAAAAACCTGAAAAGAAATTAAAGACAATATTCTAACTACGAGGCTCTCTCAAATAACTACTCACTGCGTTTTACAATACGGCTGCTAATTCAGCAGACTTGAAGCTCACTGGAACAATTGCAACTACTTCCCGCCAAGCACATAGGCCGCAACGCGGGGTTTTTCAAATCTCTATAACTACCTCCGCGCTCGCTAAGTAAGAATAACTCTCTCTCACCGAACTTGTTTCCTTCTATTTAAATCATACTACTTCCGCTGATAATTTGAATGCTTGCGCGTTCTACTCAAATTTACATATTCTGGCATTGGCAGTTCCAGGGGAAAGTAAGGATTGACAGGAAAGATAGTTTAAACTTAAAATAAATGTTAGTTAAAATAAATATAAACCCTACATTTGCCGCTGCCAGAATTTGGAAAACTTGGAAGCAGGTCCTACAAACGACCTGTTGTAAGTTTATCTAATTCTGAACTAACTGGCGAAAGCCTCGTTTACACAAAAATAATCTTATGTAACAATTAAAATTCTGTTACTCTTTACAAAGGTTTCTTCTTACAGCAACTTTTCCTGGACTTCATCAATCAATCTTGGTCTTTCCTTCCAGCATCTGGAAGGAATAAGTATCAGTATCTTTCTACATACATTATAATTTACACTTTCTTGACACAATAAATTTTTGTTTTTAACGTTTCGTTTTTCTTAGTTATTGCTTACTTCACATTCATTCAATTTTTCAAGCATTAATTTAACTTTACCCTGGCTCTCCACCGTGTGTGGTGTCAAACGGGAATATTCGTGTTTTAGTCTTACAACACTTCCCCTAACCACCATGATTTGTTAGAATTCAACAGCCAAATAGACACACCTTACTCGACATTCTACAACTCAATGAGCTACTTTAATATTCTTAAAAATTCAAATGTAGGTGGAGAACCCTACAAAACACATTCATTCTAACTTCCCCCTCATTCATCTTTTAAACATGCAGGCTTTCGCTCTAAAGCATGACTTTACAGTTTAATACTTAAATTTTGACTTCATTGCTTTTAAGCATTCACTTTTAGCATCTACAATTTTATGCTTCTAGACTAAATTCTACTTTTACATAACATGCAAGTATTTACATACATTTACAAAAGTTTAATACATATGCTTTTTACAATTTACCATAAAATGAATAAGAGAAAATAAATTTTTACTTTACTCATCCTTCGCCAAGCTGGCGGCACTGAAACTAAAATTCTTATTAGTACATACAAGAATACGAAGTTATTTTTATCTCCGGCCAAATTTTGGCTTTAACATAACAGAATTAGTCTTTCGACCAACAGAAAATGCTTGTTTTTAGCTTTTACACTTAAAGAAAATAATACTTTTGCCTTAGCTAAATAAAGTAAAACAAAACTAAGTCTCAACCGAGACATATTGACTTTCGTCAAAACATAGAACTTCGTACTTATGCATAACATTTCGGAACAAAAGAGAAAAATATTTATAGAAGGTTTTAACTTATCTTTGAGTTTTCGATGCTTGAAACTCCGTCATCCGTTTTTGACAAAATTGATCCCAAGTTAGAGGTGTCATGGATGTCAATCTTCTCCTTGTTGATCTCCAATTGTCGTCCCCGTTGATCTTTCTTTTGCGTCCTCTACATGCTGGCCTCTTGACGGAGTAATCGTCTGGTTGTTGGCTTTTGCGTTTCTGCCTGGGACGGCTGGTCTTGACGTCCTCCGGTCTGGAGTCCTTGAATTTCTTCTGTTCCTCGTACTTCTGTGCTTCCTGTTGGCGTTTCAGTTTCCGGAACGGCGGCCTTGCTGGCACCTGACTCTGTGGCCGTGTGCGCGTTCTTCTTGATGTGTAATTCCTCCTGCCATCCTTTGTAGGTGGTGTTTTTCTTTTTACCACGGTTTCTTTACCCGGTTCATCTGTACTTTTGTTTTTCTTAAACGCCGGAGTTTGATAATCATTTTTCCTTTTTGATACCGACGTCCGGGTTGTAGAAGTGCTAGGTCTCTCTTCAGTTCTCCGTTTCTTGGGTGGTGGAATAGTTGTTGCAGTCTCTGGCCCTTCTATTTCGTTTAGACTTGAGTCCTGCAAGAAACTTTTAAGGATTTCAAAATCATTGGGATTATAGTATTTTTTCACCTGGTCGAGACTTGCTTTACAGATTTCCCCTCTCTCCTTTTTAAGATATAAAACTACTCCTTTGATTTCCTGAATTACATAGGGGCCTTCAAACTTTGGAGCTAGCTTTGCCATAAAATTGTCTGGGGCACTTGATAAAGAAAATTTCCGTTTCAATACTTTATCACCAACTTTAAAATCTGCTTCACGGCGTTTTTTATCGTAATAAATTTTCTGCCTATTTCTTGCCGTATCCGAGGTTTTAAGCGCCTGATCAATTAGTTTTTGCACGTCCTTTTGTTTGAATTCCTGCTCTCTTTGTTGCACAAAGAATAATTTATCTAAAGGCGTAATTAACTTTCTGCCTAAAAATAATTCTGCTGGAGTTTTTCCCGTAGTATCATGATGTGCCGTTCTTAAAGCATAAGCTAATTCATTTATGTAGCCATCCCAGCGCTTGTGATGTGTGCTAACGTAACTGCGAATTATTTTTACAATGTTTTTATTAACTCTTTCTGCTATGTTAGCCTGTGGTCTATACGGAACCATTTTGATATGGCGTATATCAAGTCCATTGCATATGTTTTCAAATATTTGACTAATGAATTGTTTTCCGTTATCGCTAATGACTTTTATCGGTGCACCGTATTTTAAAATGTATCTGTGTAAGAATGCATCTGCGACTGTTTTGGCTGACGCGCGTTTAAGTGGAACAATTTCTATCCATTTTGAAAAATGATCTACTATTACTAAAAGAAAACGATTTTTATTTAACTCGCTCTGGGGGAAGGGACCAAGGAGATCTATGCCTAAAATTTCATTCGGAAATGTAGCGCGAATGCTATTTAAGTACCCGGCCGGGCTGTAATTAATATCATTTATTAACTGACATTGATTGCAGGACCTGACATACGCCGTTACTATTTTGTATAATTGCTGGAAATATACCGCCTCGCGTACCCTTTTTAAAGTCTTTCTGACCCCGAGGTGGCCCGCCGTTTTTTTTTCGTGCAACTCCCTCAAAATGCTTAATCGAAGCGAGGCTGGGATGACTGGCTTATACTCAAGATTTTCGTTCGTTGTTTTCGTATAGAATAATAAATTATCTATTATTTCATAGTTTTTTGCTCTATTTCTTATCGCATCGATATCTGTATGCTCAAAGCCTTCGGGGTCTTTCAAATAAGCATAGATATTTCCAAATTCAGGATCAGCTTTCAGTTCAGTAATAACCGTATCTCTAGAATCTAAAATTTTTGAAGTCAACACAGCGCATTTAAGTTCATTACATTCCTCGTCCAGTTTTATACGAGAAAGTGCGTCAGCTACATTGTTTTCCTTACCCGGTTTATATTTTATTGTGATATTATATTCTTGGAGTTTTAAAGCCCATCTTATTAACCTGGGCGTTAGGTTTTTTCCCGAGTAAAGTCTACCAACAGCCGCATGATCCGAAAAGACAGTTACTGGCGATTTGCCGAAATAAACTCGAAATTTGTGTACAGCCATTAATACGGCTAATGTTTCTCTTTCTGTAGCTGTATAATTCCTTTGTGTTTGATTCAATGTTTTACTAAAAAATGCCAGCGGATGGTTATTTTGCATAAGAATCGCACCCACCGCATAGTCTGATGCATCTGCCGCAATTTCCAGGTTTTCGTCCTCCTCAGGGAATTTTAAAACAGGGGCATTAATAAGCGCTTCTTTTAATCTTTCAAAAGCCGTGTTAGCTTCCGCTGTCCACGTAAATTTACTCTTTTTTCTTTTGATTACTAAGAGTGGTTCAACAATATTAGCGAAATCTTTTATGAAAGATCGATAGTAAGAACATAGTCCAAGGAAAGACGAAAGTTTCTTGGCGGTGTTGGGCGGTGGGAAATTCTTAATAGCTTTTATTTTTGAATCTTGCGTTTCTATACCCTTTTGCGAAATTTTATAACCGAGATATTTAAGTTCTTTAGTTGCGAACTTGCATTTTGAGGCGTTAATTGTAAGACCGGCCTCTTTTAATAATTTAAAAACTTGTTCGAGATCACTAATGTGTTGTTCCAACGTACTACTCGTTATAATTATATCATCTAGATAAATTAAAGTTGATTTTCCTAGGACAGGCTTTAGAACAATGTCCATAGCTCTCTGGAATGTTGACGGGGCCCCACACAACCCAAAAGGCATGCGTAAAAATGCATAAGTGCCCGATTTTGTTATAAACGCGGTTTTATGTATATCTTCGGGTCTCATAGCTATTTGATAGTAGCCAGACGTTAAGTCCAAAGTAGACATATATCTCGTCGATTTGATCTGTCTAATGATCTCGTCTATAACCGGCAAAGGGTAAACTGGGAATTTAGTTATGCTATTTAGTTTTCTATAATCGATAGCAAACCTCCAAGCCCTTTTATCCGAAGGAGGAAACTCGTTCTTTTTCCTACATAGTACGACTGGACTCGCGTATTCACTATTTATGGGCGTTATTATTTTATTCTTTAACATCTCCTGAATATGTTCTTCGATGATTACGTCTTTTTGTTTGTCATAGCGGTAAGGTTTAGTCCTACAAGGTTTTTCGGCATTTAATTGAATCTTGTGAGTTACAATCTGACAGTTTCCCGGCTTTTCTGAAAACAAATGAGAAAAATTACTCACCACTTGCTGTATTGCTTTACTTTCCTGGTCATTCAAATGGCTAAGGTCCAATTCAGGTGTCTCCACCGGTTCCACCACCCTCTGGTCCATCTCCAGCACCACGGAACTATCTTGAAAATTTAATTTGGCCCTCGCGGCCCTTAAAAAGTCCATACCTAAAATAAGAGAGTGTTGGAGGTGTTTCACCACAAAAATTAATACTTTGAGATTTTCCTCTTTTACCTGTACGTTTAATGCTACTTTCCCGATGCAGTGACATGTTTTTCCTTGCGCCGCTATAATTTCCGTATTTCTGGTTTTAAAGAGTCGTATCCTATAAAAATTCTTTTTGAAGAACTTTTCACTCATGAAATTGCCTTCTGCCCCTGTATCGATGAGGGCTTCTACTGGTACATCGCCAACCAGGACTTGTATAATTGGTAGCTGTGAGTTTTTTACGATGACTGTATTTAGATGTCTTTTTGAGGGTTTTTCTAAAACTTCCGGGGTCTGGACCCTCCCTTTCACAGGCCCCTCTAGTCGTTTAAAGCTTTCCTTTCAATCTGTGTCTTCTGGGTACGCGGATGCTTATTTTCAAATTTTCTTTTTGGGCCTTGCCCTTCAAGTTTCGATGCGTTAGCTTGATAGTTCTTTCCCCCATATGAGCGATTTCCATTTCTTGTTTCCTCCTTCCTTCTGGTACTTTGAGAATATGTTTCCCCTCTCGCTCTTTCCGCGATTCTGCGATTTTGAAACTTCACCGCCAATTCGAAAAGTTCCTGCAATGTGGTTGGGTTTCTAATTTCAAAGTAGTCTTGGACAGCGGGTAACAATCTTGGTAATATTATTTCAATAATCTCCGCATCGGGTTTTTTCCCATACAACATATCCGTTAGCTTGATTTTTCGTAAAATAAAGTCCGTCAATTGTGCTGTATCCCGTTGATAGAAACTATATAGCTCGGCTTCCAGCCGTGCGCGATCTTTCACTATGGGGAAGGCCTTTACTAACGATTTTTTGAAATTTTCAAAAGTATACGTCGGGCTTCCAAATTCACCTAGAAGAAATTTGCCTATATTTTTCCACCATAGCGCGGCCTGTCCTCTTAGTGCTGATGTGGCGATAGCAACCTTTTGTCTTTCGGGCACAGGATAGAGCTGAAAGTGGTTTTCTATACCTTCTAAAAATACGGACACCGAATTTTTTCCGTCGAAATAGACGTTTGGCTTGATTGATGCTCTCAAAGTCTGGACCAGGTATCCAAATCCTTCTAACTGCGTTGTCATTTCTTGGTGTTGTCCAGCGGCTTCCATCCAGTTTTCGGCCATTTCAGTTCGATAAGTGTTCGGGCGCCAATATAACGTTGCGCGCCTCTAACTAGCACGCAACCAAGAGGTGACTGTGAAAGCTTGTATAAACCACAGAGTCTTATAAAGGGTTTAAGTCCCTTTTTATTCAACGTACTAATTTACAATTGCGTTCTCTTGACGCTTACAAACGGTGCCAACTCGGCAGTCAAAATAAAAATAAAAACCTGAAAAGAAATTAAAGACAATATTCTAACTACGAGGCTCTCTCAAATAACTACTCACCGCGTTTTACAATACGGCTGCTAATTCAGCAGACTTGAAGCTCACTGGAACAATTGCAACTACTTCCCGCCAAGCACATAGGCCGCAACGCGGGGTTTTTCAAATCTCTATAACTACCTCCGCGCTCGCTAAGTAAGAATAACTCTCTCTCACCGAACTTGTTTCCTTCTCTTTAAATCATACTACTTCCGCTGATAATTTGAATGCTTGCGCGTTCTACTCAAATTTACATATTCTGGCATTGGCAGTTCCAGGGGAAAGTAAGGATTGACAGGAAAGATAGTTTAAACTTAAAATAAATGTTAGTTAAAATAAATATAAACCCTACAGGATAAAGACGAAAAAATCTACATTAATAGGAAAAGTTGCTTAATATTGAGTTTAAAGAAAAGCAATTTCCATATGTTCTCAGATTTCGCATCTCTTCTACTTCTTCGATTAGAGAGGGAAAGCTGTTCTTCCTAATCGAAACTGACAGTCAACGTAAATGTTGACGCAATAAATTATGGAGAAAGTTGAAGCTTCTCAAGCATCGTCTGGTCTGTTGAGATAAAAATGTTTGCAACCGCTGGCTGGAAAATGAAAACAAAATTGTATGCCGTGCCATGAATCTAGACTTCCTCTAGAGAAGGGAACTTTTTAAACCACGCTAAATTATTATTTCAGACATAAATACCTCTTTATGCTTTAACCATGCAAATCTCTTTGAGTAAAAAATGGAAGGGAAGTATCAAGAACAGAGATTTATTTTCACTAATTATAAAAAATGTATCATTAAAACATTATAGTAGATTACTTAAGATTACCGAAACAAAACTGCAAAATTATTTTTAAATCGATGCTATACACAGATGAAATATTTAAATTTGGTTTCATTTACAGGGGCAGATAGCTCTCGAGCTTTGCAGTAATCAACCAAACCAAACCATTTTCGTGTTGTGCCTATTGATAGAACACTTAATAAATCATAATATTATCCTCAGTAGACTTTTAAAGTGACTCCCACTTCTAAATTACGCTGATAGCTGGCGTATAAATAATTTTTTCAGGCAGTTTTTAGCTACTAATCTATTACATTCAGTTCGATATTTGACCGTACATATACAGAATAGTTTGTAATAACATTATGCATTATGTCAATATGCAATAAATGTTTTACAACTTATCATAATTATGCATGCAAGGGGCTATACAAGCACAAAAAAAAATATGCATTCAGTTTGAACTGAACAGTTTTAAAAGTCTCTTTCCGGAAGGATAGAAACGTGCATCCTGCATCCTTTTAGACTTGGAATTAAATCCTATTAATTCCAAGTCTAAAAGTGGGCAATAACTATAGTACTAGACAATACACCTTTAAAGGAGATATCTATTAAGGAAAACTATTTCACTTCTATTTTCTTCCGCTCTAACCAGGACAAAAATAAGTTAACATACATAAGTGCAGAGTTCTTGAGTTCCAAAAAATGGCTTTCGCAGCCGCTATTGCTAACCATCACTGTATTACTACTATGTCAAACTGAATTACTTAAATTGGCTTCAGCTTTGCTAGCCGTAACTCTGTCAGGAAAATCTGAGAACTGAGCCAAAGTTTAGTACTTTCGGTTTACCTTGTGTTTAATATTTAACATTGTTATCAAGTCCCTGCTAGCTGCAAATATTCGACTTTTCTAATATTAAATAGCTTGAGTAAGTGTCAGGCTGATTGGTAAATAATATGGAGCGATAAGTTGTCTTCAAGTTTCTCAGAGTTAGTACTTAACAAACGTGTAATCGTACAATCAGCAATACGTTCGCTTTGCTGCCGAAAGTATAGATCAGAGTTGGCCAAACTTCATGTCAGTAAGAGCCGCACGTTTGAATTCAGGAATGTTCGAGAGCCGCATCTATATTTTCTAAAAGCCACAAATTCATATTTACATCATTATAGAAGTAGTGGAGAAGGTTTTAAATAGAAAGAAATCCCTGATAACTTTGTAAAAAGAGTCTAAACTAATTAATTACTTCTTTTTGGACATCGAATAGTTTAGTTTACCATATTTCATACCTATATCTTATATGCATGAGCCGCACAATTTGACTGTGAGAGCCGTATCAGGCTCGCGAGCCGCACTTTGGCCACCGCTGGTATAGATTTTTCATGGCACCAGATATATATCATGATTGGCGGTATGTCTCTAAACAAATTTAAACTTTATAAAGCAAGCATAAATCTATGAAACCTATGCAGAATGATCTTATGTACATGCCAAGTAGCCCTTATCTGGAAGTTTTATTCATATTTCAATTTAGGTGTTTTCCATGATAGAGAATGTAGGAAGTAAACCTGGGGAAAAACAAGTTGTATATAAAGAGTATGGAATTCATCTAAGATAGTTATTGACAATTTCTCAAAATAAAATTCAAAGGCTTAGAAAGTTTCAAAATTCAAATGTAAGAGATTCGAGAAAAAAATTATTTTATTCATTTATGTCGAAGATTTTGAATTCTTTGAATGAATTAGTAACAAATACGACAGTTAAGCGGATTTAATTTTGATTTATAATTAAAGAAAGAATACAAAGTTAAATTTTAATTAAATAGTTAAAAGTGGGATTTAAAAAATGGCATATAGAAAATGCTTCTACATATTTTACGAATCTTTCCATCCTGTTGAGGTCATACATATTTTTATACTATTCTTCCAGTTTTTTTTATAAACATATACGACTATTTATATATAAACATATTTGAGTATTTATATTTTATACGCATATTCAACTGTTTATATATATATTCTACAAAGTGTATACAGTAAAACGCCGCTATAACGAATTTCAAGAGACCGGTGTGGTTCACTGTATCCGACCTGATACAAATATAGGATTATCTTCAAAAAACGTAAAAAGTTGAATAAAAAACAAAACTGTTTAACTTTTCCGCATTTTCCGAAGAAGTAAATAATATATCTAATTCCAAAAAGTATGAAATTTACTTGTAATTAATATTACTCATCAGTTATTATATTTGTTGATCTTTCTTTTCCAGTTTCAACGCACGTTAAATCTTTTTCACAAATTACATATTGATAAATAATAATAATTACTTTATGCATAATAAAAAAGTGTAAAAATTAACAGCAAATAATTTTTAGGAATTTACCTTTGATTTTTTACTGAAATTCTGAGTATAAAAGTAATCCTTCTTGTTGATCCTTGTTGCAGATTTTCGGAAAATGTTATTCATGTTTTAATCCAAAAATTGAAAGAGATTTCATTACCTTCAGTTCTTCAGTTTGTGTGAATAATATTGTGTGGTACTACTGATGTGTATTACATGCGTTGTGTTAGGGAGACACTTTCCATGTCTTGCTTTTTCAGAACATTTTCTTCACCATCAGAATTTTTCATTTTAATTTCTGCCAAAATATCTTCATCACTTAGATCTTCGCATGTTCAGATTGTTATTGAATAAGTGACAAAATCATCGTGTCACATCCTTAAAATTCTATGCACTAGTTTTTATAGCAACTAAGCGATAAAATAATCCTTGTTGTCATCTTTCTTTTCAAAACCCTTTGTTAAACCATCGTATGGAAAACAATTTGAATAGCTGGTTCTGTTATAAGATACCAAGACGCTTCTACCACTAGCAATCCATCAAGAAGTAAAACGCTATAATCGACCTAATTGTGGCTCTCCAAAATTCTATAAAATTTGACATGACTCTTGAAAGATCTGTCATGCCTTTACTTGGACCTTCCTTTCTTCGCAACTCAGAATCTATGGACACTCGTCTACTCTATCGCAAGGACTTTCATTTCGTCTCTCCGAAAGCAAAGTGCTTTCTCATCTTATTTCTCTGACTAAGTTTCTTCTCACATGGAGAATTTCCTTCAGGTTTTCTTCAAAATTCAGGCCCTTTAAGGGTTTCCCTCACTGAACTGGTAAGATAAGGAAAAGTCATCGCTGCTGTACACCACTCAAAGTATCAAAGTATGATCATGCCTTGGTCCGTAGTTTCCAGCATCATCTTTAAGAAATACGAAAAGAATCTTAATCCATTTTAAGTTTCCGTCATCTGCATGTGCAGTTTATTTATCAATGAAGAGGAGAATTTTTCGCTTTTCAGCATGAAGTTCATCAACTCTTCTTCAAACAGATTGGATTAGCTCTACAAAAAACAGGGGTGTGTTATCTGATTTTTAGGGTTTGGGATTTACTTACTTTGCTTTTGAGATTTTTCACTCATCAAACGTCTAGAATGCTGAGAGCTATTGAGATTGGCACACAAAAGTTTTGTGATTAGCAAGTTTGACCATTTACCGCCGTTTAATCTTGGGTTTTTAAAATGTAACATTTGGTTTGGCATCATCTTATATTAGAAAAATCAAAGGAAGAAATGTGTATAATATCAGATGTGTGTGTCACTCAGATAATTTATAAATATTTAACAATCTTTAGTAAAGTATAACAATTCCTTCGGCCGGTGCAATACGTGCAGTGAAATTTGTGATTAATTTCATGACTTCGTTTATTTTGTTAATTTTACGCTCATTGTTGGGAAAGGTTTGAGTTATGTGGTAAAATAAAAAATTGATCCACATTTGTTTAGTCGTTATTTTAATATTATTAATTAATTTAATTGTATCTCTATAACCTAAAATTTATATGAAACATTAAATCTGGATTTATTTTTTACTTTTTAATTCCCCTATTCTCATTCCCTTGCTGTTCACACTGCCGCGCGTTTCGCGCGGTTACAGCCGAAAACATCGCGGACGAAAACGTCGCGGAGAAAACGCAAGGCGAAAACGTCGAGGTACAAATCATCGTGGGAGAAAATAAAGCAAAGAGAAAACATGACAGTCCTAAAACATCATGGTACAAAATATCGTAGTCGAAAATAAAGCGGTTCAAAAACTTCGCAGTTTTAAAACATTGTTGTCAAAAGTATCGTGGTAAAAAATATAGTACCTTCAAATTATTGCATGACGATAACATCACAGACAAGCGTTTTAAGGCTTTAATAATTGTAAATGGATATTCGCATAACGATTTGTGAGCGCGAGATGGAAAGAAGGGTAATTTTTGCTTTTGTCCGGTCCATGTATCATCGTAATAGGTACTGTAACTGAATAAATGTAATTGATCTATATTGGCTGCAACCTTAATTCGACCCTCATATTGCTTTCCAGTAATTTCGAAAAGCAGAGGTATTAGAAATATCTCAGCGGCCGGTTGAAAACTGCATAAGGCCAGAGAGCATCTGCTGTCAGTTAGGTGTTTAGCTACTGCTGTTGCGAGTTGTTAGTTCAGCATGAACTGAGATGTCTCTGGATTAGCTTTCTCTTTAGGTGCGCTTTACATTGAGTTGTGTTTAACGTTCTCAGTAGTTTGAAGTACAAGTAATGATTGTACTCTGTGATATTTTTAACAACTTGTACGAGTATTTATGTGGAAAATTCCAAACCTTTGAAGTGTTTCACTTAACAAAAAAGTATTAATCTCTCATTGGACCTGTGTGCATTCAATCTATTACGAATCCGTATACACGCAACACTGTTTTATTTAAACTGAAATAAATGCACGCTTGGCGGTAATAGATGTCTTTCCCACAAACTGAACGTTAACGTCTTGAAGCATAGCTTGAGATTCGTTCGTTCGGCGATGTGTGCAAACCCTTTTCGAATAGTTTCTATAAAAGATAATCTGGATAACCGATATCCGGATAACCACGTACACGTTGAGGTGGGTGGTGGATATTTTAGTAAAGCACATAAAGGCTATCTGCCAAAGGGAAGGCTGCTTTCGGAGTATATTTTCTATGGACAGCTGGCCCGTACTTAGCTTATACAAGGCTAAACTATGAAAGCGAAGCATACAGGCAACTTGTTTTCCCGGGTTAGAACTCAAAGCTAGCATATTCAGCAGTCTTTATATAGTTTCGAGATATTTATACCTGTATTCTGTATGAGATTCAGCCGTCTTTAGCTATTCATTTTTCTTAGCAGCTATATACTTTGAGATACTAATTGCAACAGTTGGGAGAAGATTTACAAGGAAGTCCTGACCATATCTATTGCAATGTTGCCTACAGTTTCATGCTAGACATTAATGATGATGAAGATCATCAAAATAACAGTCGTATTCGATCAGAGGTAATGGAACAGCTATCGTCGTTCATGGGCCCTAGATTAGTTGTTTTTCTCAGCAAAAATTAAAACTACTTTACCTAAATTTTCTCTCACTAGCACTCCTCAGTTCAACTTAATAAAATAACATTTTTCTTAAATTTTCAGCACAATGATGTTTAAATGATGCACATATTTAGAGATGCTTAGAAAATGTTGCCATTTTTAAAAGACAAGCAATAAATATGCAATCGAATCATTGGTGAAAATCCCAATCTAGTGAAATACAGTAAAATAATTTAAGATATCTGCACGTGCGATAAAAAGCAAGTTACAAATGTAACTTACGTGAGGTGTAAATACGTATTGCAACTGTTTTAACATCACAGAGTAACTTATCCAATGCCAAATGACGCCAATCAATCCAATGCCAATCACGTCGCCAAATGGTAACCAAGTTTGGCGAGTTTCGACGATTTCTCGCCAAATTTGGCAACAATATAAGTCGCCACAAACCGCTGTCTTTTGACATTATCTCGCTAAATTTTCGATGTACTCATTTACTCAATGTTAAATGGACTTAACCCTGTATCCTTACTCTTCCAGGCATAGCTCGTCTCTTTAGATTATTCATGTTACATTAAGCAGCAAAATACAGCAGTTTCACTAATTATTGCAATAAAATCATCTATCCATGTACAAAATTTGTAACAATAGTTTACAAAGGCATTTTTCCCCGCATTTATGGAAGTTTACTGGTACTGTTACATCACGAGTTAGACGTCATGAACGTTTTACTGTTTATACGAGTGTGTAGAACTAAGCCAGTGTCTGAGTGCAGAAACCGCAGTGAAGAAGCAAATGAGAGCTAAAGAGGTAACCAAAAGTGGCACCAAATTGGAACAAATTCTGCATCTCTCAGGGTTGTAAACGATATCATAACGGAGAGAGTTGAAAAGTTTAATAATGAGAACTCCATGTTATTTGAAGTCTACTAGCATAAAACAAGCGTATTAGTCTATATGTGATATTCATAATTCCTGGGCGAACTAGCAAAATACACGACTAAACATAAAATTGGTCCGTCCACCTCGAGCCTTTATGGAAAAACTGATGTTCGTGACTATCGCTTTTGAAGTAGTGTCCAGCTGGAGAATCTAAAATGGTAACTTATGTTTTGATCTAACTTAAATATGAATTAAAGAGATTTAACTGAGTAGAAAGAAAGTGTTAAAATCCCAGATAATGAAGTGCAAGGATAAATTCAACTTCAAAACTACGGACTTTAGTGCGGATGAATTACTTTTAAAGAAATATAATTTATTTAGTAGTGATTGGAAGGAAATATTTGATCAGTTACACAGAGGATAATGAAATATAAAAGTACTTTGAGAAGAAGTTTAACAAACATGAAAATCTATACGATGTAATCCTAATATTATATATAGAAAATTTGATGCAATTAAATTTTGCTTAGTGTCAGAGACAAAAACTGAGGGATTGTCTTCAAAGAGTGTTAAACTCCCAGAATTAAATTTGCTAGTATTTAATGAGAATTTCCAAACTTTTAATGAGCTTTTTAAGCGTGTGTGTATGATAATCCTATTTTGCCGAATGCTAAAAGTTGCAGTATTTAAAATCGTTATTAAAAGGTAATGCGTCTCGTATTGTGCAATCAGTCGTGATAACAGCTAACGGTTATGCGGGTTATGTCCAAAGCTGGAAGATTAAAATTTTACAAATTCTCTGTCATGCACATACTTTATGCTACCGACCAAACCTGCCGGAAGAACAGACTTATAGCTCAAAGCCAACGACTTATAGCTGAAAGGAGAGAGAAGAAAATCTGGCAACAAAAAGAAAAAGCGTGCTTGATGCGAGAAGGATGGCATGCTCGTGTGAAAAAACAGTTTATCTGAAAGGAGAGGAGAAAATCTGGCAACGAAAAGAAGAAACGTGCTTGATGCGAGAAGAACGGCATGCTCGTGAGAAAAAATTTGAAAATTAGTTTGACTGTATTCCGAAAGAAAAGTTGGTCCCTTTTTTTTTTTTTTTTTGTTGTTGTTGTTGTTGTTAAGAGCTGAGAGATGTAATGTATTACTTGTGAGTTTGATGTAAATTGAATAAAAGGAATACTTTGTGAAAAGTTAAACTGTATTTACAAAATTAGGCACAGCTTTAGTATAGCCCACCCGGAATTTTAACTAAACAAATATCGCCAAGAGCGGCGATAATGATTTGATGTGGTAACCCATACAATTCGCCAAACGCAATGTAAACAAGAGGATGAAATTACGGTTACAGCTAATATAGTAGACAGTTAAATTTATTCAATTTCAATACAAATTACCGAGATATCCATTTACTCAAAGTTAAATGCACGTGCCAATATATTCTTACGTTTCCGGCGTAGATTTCACTTAAAATTTGTCTCGCGCTGCATTGCACAGGGAAATACAACATTTTAAATCAGAATTCTACTAAAATTAATATCTAAATACAAAATTTTTAATCAGAATTCTACTAAAATTAATATTTAAATACAGTCGAGAATAAAAAACGATAATCATCATCACAATTCGTAATACTGTTTTCGGGCTAAAAAGATATTCGAGAATAAAATACGATCTGCTGTGCGATTGTTTAACGTTCAGTTACTGTGGAAAATACTATTTTGGATATATTTTTTGGCTACTTTGGAGGTGAGATTTTTGTATTTAGTTATGGCTTGCTCTAAACCTGCTGTTAGTGATGTTGTATTTAAGTATCAGGAGATTTTAAAGGAAAATTTAAGGTGGGAGTTTTCAAACAAGCGTAATAGTTTGGGAAAGCCAGGCATTCCAAACAGATATTTTATGTATGAATTAACAAGAGAGTATGAACTTTTAGAGGATTTTTGATGGATTGTGGTTTACTGAAGGATAACGTTTGTTGTGAAAAATGTAAGATACCATGCGGGTTAGTTAATCAGAAAAAGTCATCGAATGGTAGTATTTGGAGATGCAAGATGTGTAGGGCTGAAAAATCAATTAGGCGAGGATCTTGGTTCGCTTGTAGTAAGCTCAATTTACAGGAAATCTTTTTCTTAACATGGGAATTAATTAAGGGTACGGCGTCTAGTAATACTGAGGAGGATTTTTGCTTTTCTTCTACTACTTTAGCAGACTGGCGTCAATTCGTTAATGAACAAGTGTTAGATTATGTTGAATTGATGTCAAATAAAATTGGTGGTGTAGGCAAAGTTGTGGAAGTAGACGAATCAAAATTTAGTAAAAGGAAATACAACAAAGGGCATTATGTCGAAGGTCAGTGGGTTTTTGGGGGTGTAGAGCGTGATTCGGGAAAGGTGGTTTTAGTGGCTGTTCATGAGCGGAGTCAAGAAACTTTAATTCATTAATTAAACAATGGATAGAGCCAGGCACTACTATCATCTCGGATTGTTGGAAAGGTTATAATCACGATGTGTTGACTAAAGAAGGATTTAAACATTTAACCGTTAACCATTCACTGAATTTTGTTGATCCAAGTACGGGCGCTCACACAAATATAGACACATAAATTGCATCGAGTGGAGTGACACGTGAAACAGGGTCCTCGTCCCTCACTCTGGAAACTGTGCACTAAATATGATTGCACAGGCTAATGGTTTCACAAATTTAATTTTTTTGTTTTCCCGGGGGGGGATCTCGTAAATTTCTGTTTTTATTTTCTTTTTATAGCCTGTTATTTATGGTTAAAATTATTGGCTCAATCCTGGAATAGGCTGCACCAGTCGATACGTTTTTTACTTGTCTTAGGCTTGGACACGCCTTTTTATGACGTAATATTGTTACATTGTTACGCCTTTTCTTAAAAATAAGTTATACCTAAGCTATAGCTTCTTATTTAAAGGGTTATTCGCGCAGCATTCCTGAGTATATGAGCAATGAAGAGTTTAACAATGTCTTAATTTTTAAGTTAAAAGAGATCACTATGTACATGGGCAGAGCCAATGTAGTGCGCAATGCCGAGGTTGTGCGCGGTGCCAAGTTTGTGCAATTCTAAGATTTTTTTTAAGTGAAAATAGATTGATGTGTACACGGGCAGAGCCAATGTTGTGCGCAATGCCGAGTTTGTGCAATTCTAGGATTTTTTTTAAGTGAAAATAGATCGATGTATGCATGGGCAGAGCCAATGTTGTGCGCAATGCCGAGGTTGTGCGCGGTGCCGAGTTTGTGCAATTCTAGGATGTTTATTTTAAGTGAAAATAGATCGATGTGTACATGGGCAGAGCCAATGTTGTGCGCAATGCCGAGGTATGTGCGGTGCCGAGTTTGTGCAATTCTAGGATTTTTTTAAGTGAAAATAGATCGATGTATACATGGGCAGAGCTAATGTTGTGCGCAATGCCGAGGTTGTGCGCGGTGCCGAGTTTGTGCAATTCTAGGATATTTTTAAGTGAAAATAGATCGATGTGTACATGGGCAGAGCCAATGTAGTGCGCAATGCCGAGGTTGTGCAATCCTCTGATATTTTTAAGGTGGAAATAGATGGATGTGTATATGGACACCGAGCTTTGATGTTTTTCGAGCGAATACTGATCGTTGTGTACAAAGGAAAACGAGATAATGTGTGATGACGAGCTGTGATGTAACGCATTTTATATGCAATCGTTTTTGTATTTTAAATTTGTATTGTTGTTTTAATTGCGAATTATATTTAAGACATTATTTTTCATTTAAATTGTATTTTTAATTTTTTGGTTTTGATATGTTTATAATGCTTTCCGACTTACGATATATATCGATAGCCCGACGATCTACTCAACAGTAGCAAAACTGTAAACTTTGACCCTATAAGTAACTTTTACCTCATTATTATAATACGTAGTGTTTGCGATCGTAATCGCACTTGATAATATGAGTTCTTTGATAATACAGTGTCTCACAAAAGTGATGGGACACTTGTGCTTTACAAAAGGAAACTGTAATAAAATAAATTAAAAAAACATGTCAAAATTTTTTGTGGGTGTGTTTCATACTTAAATTTAGTAACACTTATTACATAACATACATTTTCTCAAAATATTAACTTAATAAAAATACAATTGTTTAGAACGGAGCAAAAAATGGTGCACATAAGTGATAGGACACCATTAGATACTAACTACTATGTACTATGCAACAAAAATCGTCTGAAGTAAGCAAAAAAATATTTTTTGGGGTTTTTATTTTTACTCGAAACAATTGGCAATAATTTATAAAATCGTCTGCAGTATTTCTCTCAAGTTTGTTTTGGAATTTTTGAGTTTTTTATCTCTGTGTAGCCATGAATGCTAAACGAAATTCGTTGCCTGAAATGCCTGAAATTCGAAAATTAGTTATTAATTTGCATATTGAATGTGGAAATTCTATTAGAGAAACTGCTGAAACAGTTAACCTGAATCATTCAACAGTTTTCAATATCATTAAACGAAATAAAAAGAATCGTATGATTCAGGATAAAAGAAGACCTGGTCGACCATCGAAGCTATCCAATGGAATAAAGCGAATTATCGTTCGAAATATTAAAAAAAATCCAAGAATGAGTGCTCCTAAAGTTGCTGCTGATTTACAAGCATTATATGGAGTAATTGTTAATCCTGAGACTATTGGAAGAGTAATTCGATCTGCTGGATATCAGGGTAGAGCAGCCAGGAAAAAATTCTTCGCAAGTGAAAAGAATAGAAACCTCAGACTGGCTTTCGCAAAATCCAACATAAATAACAATTCTGATTACTGTAATGAAGTTATATTTGCTGATGAGAGTAAATTTAATATATTTGATTCTGACGGTAGAATCTTGGTGTGGAGAAAACCCAGGAAAGAATTTCGCAAACACACCATTTCTTCAAAACAACAATTAAAATCGGTGCTTCAAGAAGAATGGGGTAAAATCACTCCAGAAATCGCAAAAAATTTAGTCGAATCCATCCCAAGAAGATTAAATCATGTTTTAAAAGTAAAAGGAAATCCAACAAAATATTAAATCCTTTTATGAAGTAAAATTTTTGGATAAATACTATTTGATGGAAAAGTAAGTGTCCCATCACTTATGTGAGCCATTTTTTGCTCCGTTCTAAACAATGTATTTTTATTAAATTGATATTTTGATATTTTGGGAAAATGTATGTTATGTAATAATTGTTACTAAATTTAAGTATGAAACACACACAAAAAAAATTTTTACATGTTTTTTTTTTAATTTATTTTACTACAGTTTCCGTTTTTAAGCACAAGTGTCCCATCGCTTTTGTGAGACACTGTATGTGTGTGTGTGTATGTGAAGCATTGCTTAGTGTTCCTAATTTGTAGTATTTATTTTCTTATAATATTTTCTTTCATTGCGAGAAATTAAATTTTTTATTTATTTATGTGTAGAATTCTAGTATGCCTGCCTACAGAGAATATAATGTGATTTAGGAATTTAAGAACCTGTTTTCATTAATGTGAAGTTAAAAATTTTTAGAAAATAATGAAAATTGTCTACTTCCTGGTATATAAGGGATTATGTTGTTACGTAGCAAAACGTTAATTTGTAAATATGATAAAATTGATATGTTCCAGAGTATTAAGTTAAAAACACTTTTTTTATTTGTATAAATGCTAAAGCTTAACAATCTTTGAAAATACTGAAGCTGTGTGAAATACAAGTATGAGAGACTGCGACGTTCTTTATCGTTGTAATAACTGGTAGAATTCGCTTACTGTATCATGATAATTTTAAATATAAACAATTTATTATACTTATTTTCAGTTGCGTCTAAGCTCAGAAATGTAAATTTAAAGAATTTGATGTTAATTTACAATAATAAACAATTCATTATTTTTTTTAAAGAGAAAATAGAAATTACGCGTAGAATGGAGAATACATTGTGACGTCACACCAAATTATTTATTAAAGGTGAAATAGCTAAAGGTTTCCGGTATTGTTTTTAAAATTACATCCTTTTAATCTTAATCATTTTTATTAATCATTTCTTAATTTTTCTTTCTCTTAAAATCGTGTATAATAGTCGTAAACTTATTTCTACTATCCACGATTTCTCGTGAAATCAAGATGGCCGCCGTTTTTTGAAACACGGAGTTTCGTCGAAAATCTGGATGGCAACCATTTTTCAAAACAACGTATTTCATGTGCTTTGGCGCCAAACCAAATTCGCTAAACTTTGAAGGTGGGCTATACTAAAGCTGTTCCCAAAATTAAAATATAGCTCATGTTATTCTTAAACCTGCATAAGTGTCCCAGTTTATTTCCTGCAAATAGAGTTGACTAATAACATTCATAAGTGGATAGAAAACGAACCGACAAAGATGAATTGATCAAAAGATCGATTATATGACAGTGGTGGCAGCTGGTCGGATGTATATTTGTCGACTCGGAAAAAGCTCAAGTGAATTCCTTACGAATGCTGCGAAGCTTATTAAGTGGAATAGTAATCTTCTACCAGGTTCTCTCGTTAAGTGATTTATTTATGTTTTTGTGTTTATGAAAAATTTGCTGTTAATGTAAAGGTAAACTTGAACAAGTATTTTATAAGACAAAAATTACCAGTGTGATTATTATATAAGACTTGAATTACCTTGCAAGTGCATTTATCTTTTATTATATGAGTGAATGATCATTAATTTAAGTAATGCTTGTGTTTTATTTATGAGATATGATTGCATTAATTTTCAAATGCTTATATATAAACATACATGATTTTTTATTTATTGAGGATTTGGATGTTGCGCATATTTAATGCACATACCATGTGTTTATGATTCAACAGCAGTTAAGGATTTAACTTAATGTATAATTTTATGTAAGGAAATTTAGTTTTAATTTTCTGTTATTTTAATTAAGTTGAACATAAAGTCGCATAATGTCATTTTTGACCAAATCTAGAAAGGATGATCTAGTCGCTCTTGCACAAGAGTTTGGTGTTGAAGTGTTGCCTACATTTAGGATTTTGGATTTGAGGGAAAAGATTCTTGCTAGTGAAAGCTATGAGGAGCAAGTAGCAAAGGATCTTCTGAGTGTTATCATTACAGATAGGGAGGCAGAGGAGAGGATTGCCATTGAGAAGTATAAGGTAGATTGCCAGGCTCGTTACTCGAATAGGAGTACTACACCCGAACGGGGGGAGAATGGGAAGGAAAGATTAGTAGAAGTGTTAACGAGGACAATCAGATTATTGACAGTAAAGGTTCCATGTAAAGCAGATGGCTGGGACTATTTCTTCTCCAGTTTAGAAAGAGCTTATGTCAATGAAAGTGTCCCTGATGAGTATAAGGCCAAAATTCTGATCTACCTTTTGGGAGATAAAGCGGCAAATTTATTAACATTGATAAGCGAGGATAAGTATGGGAATTATGAGGGAATAAAGGAAACTGTGTTGAAAGAATTTAAACCTTCACCTCAGGTATGCCTGGAGAATTTCAGAAAGGCAAGACAAAGTTCAGAAGAGACCTTTGGCCAGTTTTCTACTAGAGTTACTGCCATGTGGGAAAATTATGTGAAATCAAGGGGAATGACAGACTTTGAAGGTCTTAATCAGTTGTTGGTAGTGGACAAAATCTACCACACCCTTGATACGGAAACTGCAGTACACATAGGTATAAGGCAGGGAGACTCGTGGTTCAAGCCAAGAGAGCTTGGAAAGGAGTGTGACATATTCTTTGCGGCTAAAGGGAAGTCCTACAACGTACCTAGGGAAGCTTGTGAAACTAAGATTTTAAATCAGGCAGTAGGTGAGAAACCTAAGGTCGAAGAAAGACGAGGCAGTCGGCATACGTCAGAAACCATAAGTAAAACCACAGGGAACGTTAAAGGTTTAACATGTTTTGTATGTGGTTCAGCTTCACATTTTAAAAGGCACTGTCCTCAGATTAAAGGTTCTAGGCAGTATAACAGAAATGAGGAAAAGGATAAAGCCAGGGTAAACTGGGTAAAGAAAGATCAGGATAATGATATCCTAGAGGACAAAGTTGTCCTCGCTCGTGTGGATCCTTTGAGGAAGTCAGGGAATGTAACGACTATAAGCTGTGTGAGTTGAAAAGGGCTCCTATTAGTGTAAATGGAACAATAGGAAAAGCCCTCGTTGATTCAGGAACAGAAATTACGGTGGTTAAGAAAGAGTTAACCAAAAGTCTCCAACTGAAGGAAGGATCTAGTATATAGTATTTGAAAGGTATATTTGATCCAGCTGTTAAATGCCCTTTGGTAAGCTGAGTATTACTGTGTATTTGGTAAGCTGAGTATTACCACTGAGTATTACTGTAGGAGAAAGTGCCAATGTTACACATCAAGAGATTTTGTGTGCAGTTGCAGAATCGCTGGCAGAGGATGTGTTGCTTCCTCCGGAAGTATTCACAATGTTAGGAGGTCGGTTATATGACACAGGTGAAGGGGTGGAAAACTTACCTGAAGAAACCACAAACATCCCAGAGGTTAGCAGAAAGGAAAAGTCTGTGAAAGTAAACACAGGGAAACTAGAAGGAAACGCTAGTATGGGAAGAAATCTCAATGAGAAAGGGAAGATGGAATTAAGTGAAAGCCAAGAACCTCAGCCAGGAAGACTGTGTACAACGGATGTATTTAGAAGAGAGCAGGAGACTTGTGAATCTCTGGTAGGAGCATGGGAGAATGCTCAGAAAGGAAAGGGGAATTATTATACAGTGGATAACTTTCTCTTTCATAAGGACAAAATTCTTGGAGAAAGTGTGGGGCAATTAGTTGTACCTAAGAGTCGAAGGGAGGAAGTCTTGCAGTTAGCACATTGCTCGGTGTTTAGTGGCCACATGGGGGTAAAGAAAACTGTGGAGAGAATTAGATACTCTTTTTATTGGGAAGGTCTGAGGTTAGACGTTCAGAAATTTTGCGAGGCATGTAAAGAGTGACAGTTGACTAGACCAATTAAAACTGTTGATAGGACACCAATCACCCCAGTAACGAGGCCAGATCTGCCCTTCCAAATTGTAAACATTGATGTGATAGGTCCGATTGATCCTCCCAGTTCTAAGGGTCATAAGTATGTATTATGCTTAGTTGATCAGCATACCAGATGGGCAGAAGCAATACCTCTAACTAGCCTCTCCGCCAAGTCGACTTGTGAGGAGTTATTACATATTTTTTCAAGAACGGGTATTCCAAATGTAATTGCATGTGACAATGGAACAAATTTTAAAGCAGATTTGACTCAAGAATTTGAGAGACGAATAGGGGCCAGTCCTAAGTTTTCGACCCCTGGATATCCTCAAGCTAATGGATTAGTTGAACGGTTTAATGGTACTTTAAAAAGAATGTTGCATCATGTCATCAGAGAAGAAGGTAGAGGGTGGCATTTGCAAATTCCTTATGTATTGTGGGCCTATAGAGAAGTACCCAACTCAGCAACTGGGGTGGGTCCATTTCAACTCATGTACGGCAGGACACCTCAGGGATCTCTGTCGATATTAAAATCATCATGGACAGGGAAACATGAAAATTTACAATTAGATGCAACTCCTGTTTATACATATTTACAAAATCTAAAGGCTAGGTTTGAGAAGGCAGCGGAGCAGGCAAAGCTCACAGCTAAAATTCAACAAGAGAGGACAGCACACTATCATAATTTAAGGTCTACCATAAAAACATTTAAGGTGGGAGATAAGGTGATAGTCTTGATTCCCGATTCTAATAACAAGCTTTACGCTAGGTGGCAGGGTCCTGCAAATATATTGGAACAGAGAAGTTCTCACTCATTTGTAGTACAAATGCCCGATGGGACCAAATAACATGTCCATCAGAATAAGATTAGACCTTATGTAGTTAGATCCCAAGCAGTAAATGTTATCTTGAAGGGGGAAGAAGAGTTTGGGGAAATTGACTCTGTACCTGTCAACAAGGGAGAAAAGAGTTTTTCTAAATCTTTGGAAGGATTAGAAATGTCTAATTTATATTCAGTCCAAAGGAGTAAACTTTTAGGGCTACTGAGGAAATATCAAACATTATTTACACGTCCAGTGCAACCAGCACGAGTAGGTACACACAAAATCGAACTTATTCCTACTGCTATTAGGAAGAAATCCCACTCCTATGGAATACCCATGGCATACCGCAAAGCAGTAGATGAGCAGATACGTGAGTTGCTAGAATTAGGATTAATTGAACCTTCTGAGTCAGAAATTGCTCATCCTATAGTTTGTGTGGCGAAAAAAGATGCTACAGTTAGAATGTGTATAGATTTTAGATCATTGCATGCTGCAACGAAAACTCCAACATTTCCCATGAAAGACATGCAAGAATTGATTTTTGTGGCGGGTGCAGCAAACTGACAGGTCGATGCTGACAAATATCGACTTTCGAACAGGGTATTGGCAAATCCGAATGGATGAAAAGAGCAAACCTTTGACTGCATTTGTAACATGTAATGGAGTGTACCAGTGGAGAACCTTTCGGCTTATCAGGAGCCTAAGGGACATTCCAGAAGGAAATGAATTGTGCTTTGCAGAGTCATAGTGATTATGCTCAGGCATATATAGATGATGTGGTGAATTTCTCGAAAACATTTGAGAAACACTTGAAACACATTTCTCTGGTTCTGGAAACTTTAGAAAAATTAGGATTTTCTGTACGTTTGGACAAATGTACTTTCGCAGCTAAAAAAATCAAATATTTGGGGCATATAATTGGAGGAGGAAAGCATGGTCCTGATGAAGAAAGGGTCAAAGCAATTAGAAAACTCGTTAGGCCAGTCACAAAAAAAGATGTGAGATCGGTTTTAGGATTAATGGGATTTTATCGATCTTATATTCCCAGTTACGCAGAAATATCGGCACCATTGACAGAGTTGACGAAGAAGAGGCAAGCCAATATTGTTCTATGGGGGGAGTTGGAACAGAATGCTTTTAACAAATTAAAGGATACTTTGTGCCAAGTCACATCTCTGGCCACACCAAATATAGGAAAGCCATTTCAGATCCATTGTGATGCATCCAATTTGGCGGTAGGTTGCTGTTTAACCCAGATAGACGAGAGTGGTAACTATTGTCCTATTGCATTTGCAAGTCAAAAGCTTTCTCAAACTCAGAAAAATTGGGCAAGCATTGAGATAGAAGCTTGGGCAGTCTTATTTGGCCTGAATAAATTTGATAAATGGATCTATGGGGCTCAAGTAGAAATTATAACGGATCACAACCCTCTCAGATATATGAATGAAACTACTCCTCGAAGTCCCAAATTGACGAGGTGGGCTCTGGCATTGCAGAAATGGAACTTACGGATTACTCATAGGCCAGGGATCCAGCACCAAAGTGCAGATGCACTCTCACGTCTGGATCAAATATGATATGATTAATATAATTTGATTGTTTTTTTTCTTTTTCTTTGTTTATTTGTATGATTGTAATAATTTATTGCT
This sequence comes from Stegodyphus dumicola, assembly GCF_044657685.1. Taxonomy (NCBI): domain Eukaryota; kingdom Metazoa; phylum Arthropoda; class Arachnida; order Araneae; family Eresidae; genus Stegodyphus; species Stegodyphus dumicola. The sequence continues at coordinate 133,218,889 of NC_140770.1, forward strand.
TGTTCTGTTTTGTTTTATTTAATACTGTACGAGATTGGTATTGTGTAAAAGTAATGTACAGAAAATTTGCTTGGATATTGATTAATGAAATACGTCCCAAAGAAAGAACAAATTTCATTCTTGGCAGGGGCCTGTCATGCACACACTCTATGCTACCGACCAAACCTGCCGGAAGAACAGACTTATAGCTCAAAGCCAACGACTTATAGCTGAAAGGAGAGAGAAGAAAATCTGGCAAGAAAAAGAAAAAGCGTGCTTGATGCGAGAAGGATGGCATGCTCGTGTGAAAAAAACAGTTTATCTGAAAGGAGAGGGGAAAATGTGGCAACGAAAAGAAGAAACGTGCTTGATGCGAGAAGAACGGCATGCTCGTGAGAAAAAATTTGAAAATTAGTTTGACTGTATTCCGAGATGAGAGTTGGTTCTTTTTTTTTTTTTTTTTTTTTCTTTTTTTTTTTTTTTTTGTTAAGAGCTGAGAGATGCAATATATTACTCGTGCGTTTGATGTAAATGTGAATAAAAGCAATACTTTGTGAAAAGTTAAACTGTATTTACAAAATTAAAATATAGCTCATGTTATTCTTAAACCTGCATAAGTGTCCCAGTTTATTTCCTGCAAATAGAGTTGAGTAATAACATTCATAAGTGGATGGAAAACGAACCGACAAAGATGAATTGATCAAAGAACCGATATATGACATTCTCATTAAATACTAGCAAATTTAATCGTTACAGTAATAAGCGGGAGTTAATATTTGCACAAATTAGAAAACTGATGTCATTAACTTCAGCTTAAAACAAATGGGCTTCAGCAATTTTGAGTTTCGCTAATACAGTCAATGGAATTTATCGTAGTTTGGAGGGATTACAACAATAAATAGACAGCTTTGTGATATATTATTGATTCAAGTAGTTTTGCAAGTAGTTTAGATTCATCAATTTAATTCTAGTGGTGAAGACAGATAGATGGTTAAGTATTTAAAACATTAAGCAAGGATATTACAAAATAATTAAGTGTCATGGAGTCAGGGTTATAAGAACAGTAACAAAGCGAATACGTTTATTGCAAACGCTACATGCATCTATAATCAAGAAGATCAGAATTTGTTGAAATGTGCAAAGTTAATTTAGAAGTGCAGAAGAGAATAGAGAGCTTAAGAAGAATTTATTATGAAGACATCCTGTGGGTGGAACACCTTTGCCTTCTATGAAGGGACGGGAAAGTACAACTATGCCTTCTCCGGGATTCGAACCCGCGCACTTCGGTATTGCTGTCGGCTCTCCTAACCATTATACCGTCTGGGCTGGTATATTGCATATTGAGAGAACGGAATATAAATCTTTTCCTTCTCTACAAGCCATGCCATTTTTTCTTAAAACATATGAGCCGTCACTCTGAAATGAAAGTTCAAAGAATCTCCAAAATTTATACGATCTGTATGAGCGATTTGAATACCATGCATAGCCAGATGTTACTCTGTTTTGTGGTGATTAATGTTCATAATGCAAAGCCAGAGTTAGTACAATGCAGATTTTGTTTGGATACTGTAAGCAAAGGCAATTTATTTCTAGAAAGTGCATGATTAGGTTTGAGAGTAAAAGAAGGTGTAATTTCTGTTTTCACGTTTAGGCATATTTAGCACTGAGAATAATGGAGATGTTGATTTATTGTTTACTGCTCAATTTCAATAGCGACTTAAGAGTTTGTACTACTTGCTCTCCAAATAGAAAATATTAGTGATAACTTCCCTTTTGTACCTTTGACTGCAGTATTGGTGATCATTTTAATGATTTGGTTTTAGCGGTTTCATCATTTTATACATATAATAGAGCTGACATTTTATTAGGTGTAAAAGTGTTTTTAACATTAAAAAATGGAAACATTAGTAAACATGATGGAAATTTAGCTTTTGCTGTGAGTTCAAAACTATGTTGGATTATTACGTAGGCAACAGTTTTTGAGATAACTAAATAGATTAATCCAAGATCGGCAAACCGTGTAAGTGTAAATACTGCAGAATTAGTTAAGTCATTTTGTAAACTAGAGAGTATCCCAAGTTCGCAAGTTCTTGCAAGAGAAGAAAAATTTTGAAAATCTCGTACCTGGAAATGTAAATGGAGGATATTCAATTCAGCTTCTTTTCAAAACTAGCAAAAAGGTTTTAGGGGTCAAGCTTAAATACAAAGCTGACAGTAGTCGTTTTTTATGCAACAGCAAAATCATCATCGCTTGTTTCTCTGAATGCAGAATGCTTGATATGTAACAGGCATATACAAAACCTACGAAATATAGTTTCCAGTCAAAGGTTCATTTTTCATAACATTTCGAAACCTGTTTCTTGTTTTAAAAAATCATATCAAGAAAGAACTAAAAACTATACATTTCTTTGAATTCGCTGTTTTAGAGATATGTGAGTTTTATTTGTAAATATTTTTAAAGAGTATTTATTTAGTTTTAGACGATTTTATGCATTTATCTATATCCTTGTTTCCTTGCCTTTATCTATTCAACTAAATCTGAATAAATAGAGAGAAAGTTATATCTTCATATTAAAAAGACTTACATGCAGTTAGACATTTCGGCCAAAGACACATGAAAAATCTAGTATATTCTTTTGCCAGGAATTCAACCACTAACTTTCCATCGAATGTGCTAAACGCATGTCCCAGGAGCCCTCTAACGAACGGCTGGGAGAGATACGAAATAGGGCCTCCCAATCGCGAACGACTAGCTGCGTGGGCTTTTTCGTGGTGTTCTCCATGCGTAACGTGTATACGAATCAGGTCCTCCACAAAGGCATTCCTCCCCTTAGGCAGATAACCCAAGTGTGCTTTGTCGTAATCAAAAAGGCCGAAAACGAGTGACTGCGACTTATCGTCCAGAGCACTTTTTTGTTTGGTTTCCACTGTGGAAACTATTGTTGCGTGCGTACGGGTTCGTTATGAAATTAATGCACAAATCCGATGAAATATGAACAAAATGTATTATTATGACAACAAAAATGCTTAATTTCCTCAGATATTCGTGCAGTATTACAATGTCTCACAGTACTTGTCTTGGAACAACTTCAGTATAGCCCACCTTCAAAGTTTGGCGAATTTGTTTTGGCGCCAAAGCACATGAAACACGTTGTTTTGAAACATGGTTGCCATCCAGATTTTCGACGAAACTCCGCGTTTAAAAAAAGGGCGGCCATCTTCATTTCACCAGAAATTGTGGATAATAGAAATAAATTTACGACTATTATACATGATTTTAAGAGAAAGAAATATTAAGAAATTATTAATAAAAATGTTTAAGGTTAAAAGAATGTAATTTTAAAAACAATACCGGAAACCTTTAGCTATTTCACCTTTAATAAATAATTTGATAAAAGCGGAGAATAGGCCGCATCAACAAAGTTGAGAAGGCGGAGCTGTGTGACGGTAATAAGCTTGACGTTACAATGTATTCTCCATGCTACGCGTAGTTTCTATTTTGTCTCTAAAAAAAAAAAAAAAAAAAAAAAAAAAAAAAAAAAACAATAATGAATTATTTGTTATTGTAAATTAACATCACTTTCTTTACTTTAAATTTACATTTCTGACATTTAAGCTTAAGCGTAACTGAAAATAAGTATAATAGATTGTTTATATTTAAAATTACTATGATACAGTAAGCAAATTCTACCAGTTATTAAAACGATAAAGAACGTCGCAGTCTCTCATACTTGTATTTCGTACAGCTTCAATATTTTCAAACATTTTTAAGCTTCAGCATTTATACAAATAAAAAAAGATTTTTTTTTTTTAAATTTAAATTAATACTCTGGAACATATCAATTTTATCATATTTACAAATTCACGTTTTGCTACATAACGACATAATCCCTTACATACCAGTAACTAGACAATTTTCATTATTTTCTAAAAATTTTAAACTTCATATTAATGAAAAACAGGTTCTTAAATTCCTAAATCACATCATATTTTTCATATTCTCTGTAAGCAGGCATACTAGAATTCTACACATTAATAAAATAATCTAATTTCTCACAATGAAAGAAAATATTATAAGAAAATAAATACTACAAATTTGGAACACTAAACAATGCTTCACATACACACACACATATTATCAAAGAACTCATATTATCAAGTGCAATTACGATAGCAAATACTACGTATTATAATAATGAGGTAAAAGTTACCTCTAGGGTCAAAGTTTACATTTCTGCTACTGTTGAGTAGATCGTTGGGCTATCGATATATATCGTAAGTCGGAAAGCATTATAAATATATCAAACCCAAAAAATTAAAAATAAATTAAAACAACAATACAAATTTAAAATATAGAAACGATATTGTTAAACATTGCATATAAAATACGTTACATTACAACTTGACATCACACATTATCTCGTTTTCCCTTGTACACAACGATCCATATTCGCTCGAAAAACATCAAAGAATTGCACAAACTCGGTGTCCATGTACACATCCATCCATTTTCACCTTCAAAATATCAGAGAATTCCACAAACTCGGCATTGCGCTTTGCCCGTGACATCGATCTATTTTCACTTAAAAAAAATCCGAGAATTGCACAAACTAGGCACCGCGCACAACCACGGCATTGCGTACTACATTGGCTCTGCCCATGTACACATCGAAGCCTTTCAAAACTGCCAGTGGAACAAAAGCCTTCATCCCCTCTATTAAAACAGCACTTCGGAATAGCACGACCAGAGCAGCTCTAAACAAAGCCTATGACCAATTAATTAACCAGTGCACTGATGCCTGCCGCAAGACTTTCAAGACAAAGAAAATTAAAATTCGGACAACAGCCTCATGGTGGACACCCCAATTGTCACAGGAACGGAGCAAACTCAGAAAACTAAGACGGCAAGCTCAATCCGCACAGGAGCCAATGGTCTGCAGGACACTCTTCGCCCGTTACAAAATACAACAAGCGCAATATAAGCGACAGATCGCTATAGCCAAGCAAGACTTCTGGCACGAATACTGCTCTGGCACCGTTGAGAAATACGACAAGGTTTTCAAGATTGCAACCAACAAGGTCTTTAGACCAACACAAATCCCCCTGTCAGTAGCTCCAACAGCCACTAGTGCAACCGAAGCAATCAGCTACATACTTAACTCACTCTTCAAAGAAGACCCACCGACAGATGACAACCTTGCGCAATCAGAGATAAGAACTTTATTCAATAACTTCACCAGAAATCAGACTTCTTTGGAACCCCCTCCTACTAGGCATGAGATAGAGGTTATCGTCAAACACCTAAACACAAAGAAGGCACCAGGCCCGGACGGGCTAGACAATGCTGTAATACGCATGATTTATGCTTTTGCGCCTGACCTAGTCGAAGAGTACATCGGTGCCTGTTGGAAGAGTAGACACTTCCGGAAATCGACCAAAAATGCAGAGGTAGCACCCTTCCATAAAACGGGCAAAGATCCACAACAACCCACACCTACAGGCCAATATGTCTCATCCCCTCGTTTGGCAAGCTGCTAGAAAATGTAGTACTTGGAAGACTAAATTTTTTCCTACAAAGAAACAATTCCATAGACCCCAGGCAATTTGGCTTCCGAGGAGGACTTTCTACAGAACACGCCATCTCCAAGTTAATGAACTTGACAGAGTGCAGCAGAAGCAAGGGGCACCACTCCTTGATCATTAGTCGGGACATCCAGGGAGCATTTGACTCCCTGTGGTGGCCAGACGTTATACAGGCTTTATCTCAGATGAACTGCCCGGCAGAACTACAAGAGCTAATTCATAGTTACGTCAGCGATCGCAAACTCCAGTATACAGCGAACGATGGTATAGTCAGACATCACCTACAGAAAGGATGCCCCCAGGGCTCATGCCTTGGACCAGTACTTTGGTCGATAGTTGCCAACTCAATCTTCAAGGAATTTGATGACAATTGCCAGGACTGTGACATACTGGCCTACGTGGACGACTTCTTGATTATAGTCCATGGAAGATCCAAATTAGAAATGACAGCGAAATTTTACCTCGACAAGTTTAGCTTCTGGGCAAGGGACCACAAGATCACGATCTCTGCCTCAAAATCCCAAGCTTTGCTCATAGGCGCCAAAAGATCTCTCAAAAGGAATCCATCCATCGAACTTTATGGCAACCCCATCAAGATAGTTAAACAACTCAAATACTTGGGCTTAATCATTGACTCAAGGTTATCCTGGCTTCCGTATCTTCAGTATCTAAAAATAAGATAGACAGTCTTAAAAATTACATGCAGAGAACAGCGGCTCCAACCTGGGGCATTTCATCGACACTGCTAAAACATTGGTATCTCACCGTTACTCAAGCCATAGTTTTATACGGATCCGGCATTTGGGCAAATCATCTAACGGTACAAGAGAGGCGCCTACTTAACTCGCTCCAACGCCCACACCTTTTGCAAATAAGCAGAGGATACAGGACAACTTCAACAGCGGCACTGCAAGTCCTAACAGGGATACCACCACCGGACTTGGTGGCAGAGCGAGAGGCGGCCATCTCCAATACTCTCCGACTTGGGAAAGACTATAAACTCTGGAACAGGAACTTGCATACCTCGGAGTATATGCACAAGATCTTTGACTATCCCTGCCACCCAGCACAGCATAACCTCGCGGAAAATATATACACGCAGACACTTCTCTGTCGGCAGAACTCAATAGCCATCTACACGGATGGTTCCAAAACAAAGAATGGCACTGGATGCGGCTTATGCACAATGATCGATGGAGAAATCAAATACTGCTGGGAACGTAGACTCAATCCGAACACCACAGACTACCAAGCTGAATTGTCAGCTATTAAAAAAGCAATCGATCTCTCATATAGTCACCAAGAAACTGTTTATATCTATAGTGACTCACTGTCGAGCATAGCCGCCATGGAAGGACCAGCCAGCCGAGACCCCTTCGTACTCAACATACAAAGGGCATTAGTCAACATCCCACTCAATTATCTTCCCATCATTAGCTGGGTACCAGCGCACACAGGTGTAGTCGGCAACGAGCTGGCGGATGAACAGGCAAAACAAGCGTCTTCGGGTATCTTCCTGCCAGAATATGCTCTACCTCTGCCTTCTTCTTATCTCAAAAAAGATTACACGCGGCGACCTTTACGCAGAATGGCAGCAGAGATGGGATACTTCCCGGACAGGTCGAAGGACGTATAAATTTATCTCAAAAGTTACAGACCTTGTCTTCTCCAACTCATTTCATTGACTACGTTCCTCTCTGGGCACGGCCCGTTTCCTGATTACCTACACAGATTTGGACTTAGAGACTATGATCTCTGTGAATGTGGACTAGTCGGAACGCCAGACCATTATGCATTTACATGCAGATTGACAGAGGCGCACCACATGCGTCCTCCTTCAGACAGATATTGGAGGGAATGGACAAAAGTGCTACTAGAACGGAGGGGTGCGTGCTTTAAGCTTCACAAGATCATCAAGTTCTGCAAGGTACACTTTTCATTTGTCACCTAATATTTCCCAGCGCATAACCCTGCTACCAGATAAGTAATATCTGTTTACTACTGTTATGTCCATATTATTTTCATCATACTCTTATCCTATTCGTTAACGTATTACGTATTAGCTAAAATACTACATTTTATGTGACTTTTACTTGACTGTAATAATCATCCTCGATGTGTTTATAGTATTAACTTAATTATTATAATTGATATCATATGCTTTCATTTTAATCTGAATGTTGTAACTACAGTATATGTTGTCAACACCTTAACGTGTCTAATATATTAATTTAATCATTATAATCGTAATCTTATGCCTTCCACTTGAATTGAATGTAGTAAATACATAATTCAACGTATATATATGTAAGTGGATTCCCATCAGCATTAAGTAATGAAGTGACACTCTTATAAGTATGTTTCATAAGCAAATTATCTTAAGAATGTATTATATTATATATATTTAAGCATTGCCATAAGTAATGTAAGCAAGATCCTGTATGCGTATCAATAATATGTGTTGCCAGTTGTACAAAATTTCATGCAAATCATTGTACCATGGTATTCTGTGCTTTGCTTACTATACTCAGAACTTCATTCTTAGTACTCATTCATCTCAGTATGTTGTCATTTTTATCTCTTATGATTTTATTGCATATTACCAAGAAGTGTCATGTAATCAAAATGCGCATTAAGTCATGTCAGCCTTAGCATTTCCCTATATTCTTTATTATTTTACTGCTGTGTAATTATGCCTTTTTGCAATCGTGTAACCTACTAAGCAAGCATATCTAATCTAGAATTTATCATGCGCTTACTTAGTATTAATAGTTATAAGATTGTTGCATCATTTCGATTTCCGCACAAAATTCCTGAAACACAGCTGTATGTTTTGCATTAAATTAAGAAATTTTGAAACTTATAGTACTATTTGCGAACTTTGTTATGCACTTATGAGCTTTAGTATTAAATATTATTCTTTAGTTACTCACTATTAATCGTTATTAATGTATCTCAGTATCATTCATTTAATTACCTATTCAAATTTGCAATGTTCTGCATTCGAGTATTTAATTATTTATCTTATAATCCTTATGTAAGCGCATATTATGAAACGCATATATTATGTAATATGTAAATAACGTGTGGCTGCTAGGACCTATTTAATGTTTATAATATTCTGTGTGCACAGCTACTAATGAGCACAATATTTGTGCGGATAGTAAGTTATATAATTTGTTCATTGAGCAAAACAGTAATAATATTTGATGCTATGTATATTTTTAATGCTATGTGTAATTTTTAGTGCTATGTATAATCTTCATGCTATGTATATCATCATGCTATGTATGTATGTACAGTATGTCTTTAGTATGTGACACGGACAGATACGCAGCATAGATTAAGCCAAGTTCACCAATAATGATTTGTAGTGAAGTCCGGACACCTTACTAACTCAATGTACTAAATTTCATGCAGTGTTCTTAACTCATTACTGCCGATGGAACATTACACAATCAGAGCAATGGTAATTACACGCGCGTATGAATAATACTCAGCTCAGTACATCACTTACATCTTTTCATGTAGCAGACAACGTCTGCAAAGGTGCCATTGTAACAACCATTACTGTGAATCGGTAACTTCTGACTTAGACTCAATAAATGCCGCTGGTTTGCGGGGCTCGCCCTAGCAGTGGCGAAAGTAGATAGTAGATAATTTCTACAGGTCAGGTACTATTCCGATTGGTTATACCTGAGGCCGGAAGCCTGGTCTGTAGTGCTCTGCCCATGTATATAGCGATCTCTTTTCACTTAAAAATCAGACATTGTATAAATTCTGCATTGCTCATATACTAAGAAATCTGCTTTCACTTAAAAGAAATCGGAGAATTGCAGAAACCCGCGCATTAGCAACTCCATTGATTCGCGTTGTAAAAAAAATATTTCCAGAAAAATTGAGCTTACTAAAGACGAACCAAGATCCTAGCCTAATTGATTTCTCAGCCCTACACTTCTTACATCTCCAAATACTACCATTCGATGAATTTTTCTGACTAACTAACCAGGATGGTATCTTACATTTTTCACAACAACCGTTATCCTTCAATAATCGACAATCCATCAAAAATCCTCTAAAATGTTCATACTCTCTTGTTAATTCATACATAAAATATCTGTTCCCAAAATTTTACTCTTGTTTGAAAACTCCCACCTTGAATTTTCCTTTATAATCTCCTGATACTAAATTACAACATACCTAACAGCAGTTTTAGAGCAAGCAATAACTAAACTCAAAAATATCACCTCCAAAGTAGCGAAAAAATTATATACAAAATAGTATTCACGGTATCTGAGCGTTAAGCAATCGCCAATAACACTGTTACGAATTGTGTATTTAGATATTAATTTTAGTAGAATTCTAAATTAAAATGTTGTATTTCCCCCTACAACGCAGCGTGAGACAAATTTTAAGAGAAATCTATACCGGAAAAGTAAGAATACAGGGCAAGTGCATTAAACTTTGAGTAAACGGATATCTTGGTAATTTGTATTGAAATTGAATAAATGTAACTGACTACTATATTAGCTGTAACCGTAATTCCATCCTCTTGTTAACATTGCGTTTGGCGAATAGTATGGGTTACCAGATCATATCATTTATCGCCACTCCTTGGCGATATTTTTTGTTTAAAATTCCGGGTGGGCTATACTGAAGCTGTGCCATTATCTTTTAACTACTCAAACGTTCAAGAAAACTTAATTCAAAACAGCTAAAGAAAACTAATCCGCGAATTCGCTACAATCAACAAGAGCAGTTTTCTAAATGAATTCTTAAAACAACAACAAACTAACTAACAACTAACTGAATTTTATAAGATTTTAAATCGCGCGCGAGAATTTTCTGGAATTTTCTCGAAATCAAAAAGGGATATTCATTTATTAAATATTAAATGCACGAGCTCTTGTATTTTTAATTTTCCGGCTTAGCTTTCCTATAATATTCCTTTCGCTCTGCATTGCGCGTGGAATAAAACAATTTAATTTATAAGTCTACTAACATTAGCTATTTAAATACTAAATCCGTAAAACTATTAACATTTCAGAGTTGAAAAGGGTGAGAAACTAATGGTGCCTTGCCGAAAATTCATTCACAGATCTTCCATTTGCCAGCTGGATATATTATCCTTACATTAAAAATGAATGCGTAGGAGTATGCAGTAATCATACACTACAATGTAATTACTTTTCGCCAAAAAATATATGCAACTTTGATTTTGCGCGAACCCAACAGGTGCTGTAGTGCATGCCTTAAAGGACAGATTTTCGACAGTGCACAATTTGCATGCTCATATTAGAGAATTAATTTAGGCTTTTCAGAAGCCTAGAGAGAGAGTTAGGTAGTTTGCTGCTAGAATAGAGGCACTCTCGTGTAAAACTGTGCCATTGGATAAGATGGAAGATCCAACTGTGGAGAGTCAGAGACTTGATTTACTTTTGTCAGTTTTTCTAGAAGGTCTCCATTTACATTTGAGGCGATTGTTGTTACCTCAGAACCACAAAACATATGCAGCTGCTAAAATACATACTATAGCTGAAGAAGAGGATTGGTTTAAGACTCATGCAGATGAGTTTAACAATGTGCACACTGTTGAAGTTAATGCTGTTTCCAATCCTCGTGTCACAGTTAAGGTTGCACAGGTTAATAGTTCGAAAGACGAACTAACTGCAGCTATCAAAGCACAGCAACATTGTTACTTTGACTAACATTTTAGGAAATTTGCAAACACAAGTACAGTCGTTGATGTCTAAGTCTACAGTTAATAGTAGACAAGTAGGTCCTTGTTGTTTCAGATGTAATGGGTTAGGTCACATAGTTAGAAATTGTATAGTGAATTTATCTCAGGTTCCTAACAACAATGTCAGAGCGAGACAGTTTTCACGTAACATTGCTAGCCAGCAAGGTAATGCTAGAGTAACACCTAACACACTACAGGTTCCAGGTCAGTCTAATACAAGCAACAATACTCAGTTAAATCCTCAGGCTCCTGTTTTTAGCCAGAATTTAAACTAGTTAGGGGTAGGGAGAGCAAAACCTTTAGTTCATCCCAGGAAGCCCTCTTGAAGGTACTTTCAGTGTATTCAGTTTCTTTAGGAGAAGCACCTCTTCCTATAGTGTATGGCTCGATTTTGGTTAATAAACTCAAATTTCTTTTAGATTCAGGAGCTACTGTTAACTTGTTAAATGCTAAATACTGTCAGTGTTTTGGGAAGAAACTAAAAGTTCAACCCTGTGAAGTTTATTTAAAAGGGATTTCAAGTGTTATATCTGAATATTGTTGTGTTGTAATATTTATAACTTTGGACTTTGATTCATGGTGCCGGACAAAATTAACAAAAAAAAAAAAAAAAAAAAAAAAATCAAATAATTCACATTCAGATTCTAATTCATATATCATTTCGACATTCTTATAAACATTCATATAGTAAATCTATCAATCAATCGTATATCATATCTATCAATCAATCGTATAGCGGTAGTTCAATTTAACTTTTTAGGTTTGCGTTGTGAGTAACCTATGCAAAAGGAAATAATCAATAACCCCAAATTCAATTAAACTCCATGTTTCTTAAAAGCCTCCCGGCTCAAACAAATGGAGGGACATGACAGAGCACAGTAAATTATACGCTACATAAATACACAAATGCAATTAAATTTTAAACACACATTTATTTAATTCTTGACTATTTTATATAATTAAATAATGGATAACTGATCAGTATCTTACGTATTTTTACTCTGTAAAGTAACACATAATGTCGCACGCATTTACAGCTTACAAAAATTTAATATAATAGATAGAAAATAACACATATCTCATTCCAAAATTAACATACTCATATTAATTTGTAAGTTTACTATTTTTGACGTTTAATAGCTCACTAATTAAGCCGGTAAAACAAATCTTTAAACCTTCCTTTACAAACTTTAAATTAATTAGTCATTATTCAAAATATTCTAATCATTTAGTAGTTTACATATATAAAATAAATAATTTCCGTTTAAGTAATTTGAAAAGATAGAGAGGTAGACAAATTTAAAAATCACTCACAGATGGAAGAGAGTTTTTCTGGAATGAAGAATCTTTAGTGTGTCCAATCCTCTTCGAAATGAGCTAAAACATTTTTTTTTTCAAAACACTTTCAGAAGCGTCCATTGATTCAGGAACCGCCTTAAATATGTCCATTAAGTGAGAGACAATTTCCGAAAGAAAAGATCTTTAGTGTCCAATCTTTTTTCTGTCAAAACGCTTTCAGAAGCGTCCATTGATCTCAGGAAGAAGGGAAGCATGATACCTCCTTCTGGAACAAATCTGTATCTCATGACAAATTTCTTCAACTGGAATGTCTCAAACATGACTATTCAAGTTCTCCAAAATACACGAAGAAGCGGCAAAACTAAATTTTGGGTAGAGCACTTTTGGCACAAACTTCTTAGTTGTAACCAATCTCTCCTGTCTATGACGAACAATTCTAACTGGAAAGCCTCTAACATGACAATTAAAAGATCACTAAATACAAGAAGAAACGGTAAAATCAAATTGTTCGTAGAGCACCTTCTCCGTGCGAACAAATTCTCATCAGCGGGGTAAGCGGCGAGAAACCTCGCCTCAGACCGAGTCGCAAGCCGCCCGCGGGAGGTAAAGCCGCACTGAACTTTTTCTTTTACTGCCTTACATCTTCGCAACTCAAATGTCTCCAAATCCTACGCAATAGCCGGCGCCCGCGAAGCAAGACCCGCAAGGGGCCAAGCCCCCACTCCTCTTCTTACTCTTAGCTTGAAAGAAGCAGGAAACAGAATCAGAATACAGAATCCGAAAAAAATCTCTAGCCTGGTGCAAGCACCCAGGAAAACTCGGTTTCTCCGCCTCTGTGAGTTCATAGGCTTTCAAAAAAATCATAAAATTAAATCTTACCAATCCCAGAATTTTATGTTATCTAAATTGAGAAAAATGACACACCCATGACGAATCAAACACCAGAAAATCTGACAATGCAATCCGAAAAACAGCTGCACACATAACGAGAGAAAAAGAAGTAGACCCCCCCAACTAACAAGTGAAACTAGCTTTTACGATCATCCAATTATCTAACTTAGTACACCTGTTCTTATGTATTTTTTGTTGTGTATAATTATTGCGTGTTATTTTACTGTGCATATTGTATTCTTAGTTATTATATTATTTTACTGTGTTTAATGAATTTGTATTGAGCTTATTTTAAATTAATGTATAATATTTAATATTGTTAAACTTTACGGCAAAGCTCCTTTTAGTTTGGCAGAATTGTGTTATAATTAAAAGGGCGCGGGTGTATTTCCGTTTCTCACGAGTAGGCTTCTTTGGAGGTTAGAGGTCACTGTCCAGCTGCATTTTCTCCTTTTTCGCGGGGGTTGAAAACACGTGTTTTGCTCGTTCAGAGTCGAATAGTTCTAAGGGGCGGCGATTTTTTGACAGAGTTATAGGTTGGAAACTTTCTTCTTTGCGTGGGAAACGGAAATCGCTTTGTTAAAGTTTGGTGTTTTGCGAACTTCAAGACAGTGGGAGGTGTACTAAGTTAGATAATTGGATGATCGTAAAAGCTAGTTTCACTTGTTAGTTGGGGGGTTTACTTCTTTTTCTCACGTTATGTGTGCAGCTGTTTTTCGGATTGCATTGTCAGATTTTCTGGTGTTTGATTCGTCATGGGTGTGTCATTTTTCTCAATTTAGATAACATAAAATTCTGGGATTGGTAAGATTTAATTTTATGATTTTTTTGAAAGCCTATGAACTCACAGAGGCGGAGAAACCGAGTTTTCCTGGGTGCTTGCACCAGGCTAGAGATTTTTTTCGGATTCTGTATTCTGATTCTGTTTCCTGATTCTTTCAAGCTAAGAGTAAGAAGAGGAGTGGGAGCTTGACCCCTTGCGGGTCTTGCTCTCGCGGGCGCCGGCTATTGCGTCGGATTTGGAAACATTTGAGTTGCGAAGATGTAAGGCAGTAAAAGAAAAAGGAGCGGCTTTACCTCCCGCGGGCGGCTTGCGACTCGGTCTGAGGCGAGGTTTCTCGCCGCTTACCCCGCTGATGAGAATTTGTTCGCACGGAGAAGGTGCTCTACGAACAATTTGATTTTACCGTTTCTTCTTGTATTTAGTGATCTTCGAATTGTCATGTTAGAGGCGTTCCAGTTAGAATTGTTTGTCATAGACAGGAGAGATTGGTTACAACTAAGAAATTTGTGCCAAAAGTGCTCTACCCAAAATTTAGTTTCGCCGCTTCTTCGTGTATTTTGGAGAACTTGAATAGACATGTTTGAGACATTCCAGTTGAAGAAATTTGTCATGAGATACAGATTTGTTCCAGAAGGAGGTATCATGCTTCCCTTGTTCCTGAGATCAATGGACGCTTCTGAAAGTGTTTTGACAGAAAAAAGATTGGACACTAAAGATCTTTTCTTTCGGAAATTGTCTCTCACTTAATGGACATATTTAAGGCGGTTCCTGAATCAATGGACGCTTCTGAAAGTGTTTTGAAAAAAAAATGTTTTAGCTCATTTCGAAGAGGATTGGACACACTAAAGATTCTTCATTCCAGAAAAACTGTCTTCCATCTGTGAGTGATTTTTAAATTTGTCTACCTCTCTATCTTTTCAAATTACTTAAACGGAAATTATTTATTTTATATATGTAAACTACTAAATGATTAGAATATTTTGAATAATGACTAATTAATTTAAAGTCTGTAAAGGAAGGTTAAAGATTTGTTTTACCGGCTTAATTAGTGAGCTATTGAACGTCAAAAATAGTAAACTTACAAATTAATATGAGTATGTTAATTTTGGAATGAGATATGTGTTATTTTCTATCTTAAGGTATATTAAATTTTTGTAAGCTGTAAAAGCGTGCGACATTATGTGTTACTTTACAGAGTAAAAATACGTTGTAGGATACTGATCAGTTATCCATTATTTAATTATATAAAATAGTCAAGAATTAAATAAATGTGTGTTTAAAATATAATTGCATTTGTGTATTTATGTAGCGTATAATTTACTGTGGTCTGTCATGTCCCTCCATTTGTTTGAGCCGGGAGGCTTTTAAGAAACATGGAGTTTAATTGAATTTGGGGTTATTGATTATTTCCTTCTGCATAGGTTACTCACAACGCAAACCTAAAAAGTTAAATTGAACTACCACTATACGTTTGACTGATAGATATGATATACGATTGATTGATAGATTTACTATACGAATGTTTATAAGAATGTCGAAATGATATATGAATTAGAATTTGAATGTGAATTATTTGATTTTTTTTTGTTAATTTTGTCCGGCACCATGAATCAAAGTCCAAAGTTAAAAATATTACAACACAAAAATATTCAGATATAACACAAGCAACAAGGTGTTAGTTAACAAGAAGGCCACTTTACCTGTTAAATTTCAAGATCAGATCTTTGAAACCGAATTTCTCATTATTGATAGTTTGCCTGATCAGTATGCTGCACTGTTAGGAACTACATTTTTAAGTTTAAACAAACTGTGTATTGATTTTAATACATCTGATTTGCTAGGTCAACATATCTTAGTGCCTTTGCACCTTCGCAAGTCTACGTCAAATGCTGGTGTTTCTAATATTTGTACTTTATCTCCTATTAACCCTACTAGTGATATCTTTTGCTACTCTGTGACAAAACATAAACTTCTTGCTTTCTCTGAGAATATTCTCATCTCCCCTTTTGTCTCATCTCCTCTTTTGCCTTTTTTACAGTCTTCTGTACTTATTGAACCTCTCACTCACCATCAGCACTCTAAATTTTGTGTGGCACGTTCAGTCAATAGTAAACATGATAATAATGAATTTTTCATTAAGCTTGCAAATTTTTCTCCCGACTTCATACACATCAACAAAGGTATGAAATTAGCCACTTTGACTCCGGTTAATGCCAGTACGCCTGATATTCAGCCAGTATTTTCAACGAGTCTTGAGACTGGTGATCAGTTTGAACCCTGGGGAGGTCAGTTTGACTTAAGTCATTTATCTGAACAACGGAAACATGAACTTATGAGTCTCTAAAAAAGTATAAGCATATTTTTGCTTGTTCAGTTACTGAACTTACTGGTTGTGATACTATTTTGCATAATATCAATTTAAAGGACAATATTCCTGTCAGACAGAAACCTTACAGAGTTCCTTATCATTTAAGACAAGAGTTAGATAAACAGATTGCTGAGTTGTTAGAGGCAAAAATTATAGAGGAAAGTGATAATGCTTATTCTGCACCTGTTATTTTGTTTAGGAAGCAAGATGGTAGTTATCGTTTGGTTACAGATTTTAGAAAATTGAATGAAAAGACTGTTGAAGATTCATTTCTTCTGCCAAACATGTTTGAGCTTATTGAGGGTTTAAGAAATGCTACTTATTTTTCTACGTTGGATTTAACCTCAGGTTTCTTTCAAATGAAAATACACCCTGAAGACACCTACAAAAGTGGTTTCACTACACCTTCTGGTTATTATCATTGGACACGTGTTCCATTTGGATTGAGAAATGCTCCTAGTTCCTCTCAGAGACTTATGTCAATTGTGTTGGCAAATCTTTCGCCTTTACAGATCGGTATTTATATTGATGACATAGCTTTAGCTTCTAATACATTTGAAGAACACTTAAAAAATTAAAAATTGTCTTTGATAGACTTGATGCACATAATCTCAAATTAATACCTTCTAAATGCCATTTTCTGAGAAATGAGATCACTTATTTAGACTTTAAAGTTTTTGAAGGAAAAGTTAAGCCTGATGATAAAAACATTAAGGTTATTAATAGCTTCCAAGTGCCTAACAATAGGAATGAAATGAGAAGATTTTTAGGTCTTGTAGGATTCTATCGTAGATTTATTCAAATTTTCCACACAAAGCATTACCACTAACTGAATTAACTAAAGATAAAGTAACTTTTAGTTGGACTGATGAAACTCAACAGGCTTTTGACACTTTAAAGACTGAACTTTTAACACAGCCTATTTTGGCTTTACCTGACTTCAAGAAATTTTTTGCTTTGTGTACAGATGCCTCGAATTTTGCTCTGGGAGCTATTTTAGGTCAAGAGGATGGGAATGGATTTTTACACCCTATTTGTTTTGCTAGCAAAAAGCTGAAGGTTAATTATAGCACAGTTGAGAAAGAGGCTTTAGCTGTGGTTTGGGCGACTGCCCATTTTAGACAATATCTCTTAGGCAAAATTTTCACTGTTTATTGTGATCAGGCTTCATTTTCCCATGTGTTAAAACTAAAAGATCCAACATCTAGGATTGCCAGGTGGATAATGGGGTTGTCTCAGTATGATTATAAAATTGTTCATAAACCAGGAAAATTGAATTCGACTGCTGATTATTTATCCAGATCTCTCAATGTAGCTGAACAAATACAAACTTCTACTACACCTGATCTTATACACACCATTAAAGAACAACAAGCTCTAGATCCTTATTGTAAACAAATAAAAGAAAATTACTAAACAATAAAACTCCAAAACCTCTTTCACAAATTTTTTCGATTGAAAATGATATCTTGTACTGTAAGTTTAAAAATCCTAAAGCACGTTGGTAGCTGCTCATTCTGGTTTTCATAGAACACTTCATAAAATTCAGAAAGCTTTCTTTTGGAAGAACATGCATAAACAAATTCTAAATTACATAAAGTCTTGTCATTCATGTATACAGAAGCGTGGTTTTAAAGCTTCTTTATTGAGAGTTCCAATAGCTCATAGACCAATTGAACGTATTGCCATTACTGATTATTTCAATAGATGGCCAGAGGCTTATGCTTTACAAAATTGCTCGTCTGAAACAATAGTTGAAAAAGTGGAAGTGTTTATTGCTTCTTATGGAGTGCCTCAGCATATAATTACAGACAGAGGTACTAATTTCATTTCACAAGCTATTACCGATGTTTATAAAAAACTTGGAATTTGTAAACACACCACTACAAGTTATCACCCATAATCAGATGGTGTTATGGAAAGGTTAAATGGTACACTCATCAGTTCTTCAAGTCATTTGGTGTCTGAAACACAAGAAGATTGGGACAGGCATTTACCATTTGCGTTGTTAGCACATAGAACTGGGAAGCATCAGGCTTTGGATGATTGTCCGGCTTTTCTTTCGTATGGCCGAGATTTAACGTTACCTGTTGACATTTTGTCATAGTCAAAATTTAAGACGTATGATGATACTAGGACGTATTCAAAGGATTTGCTCATAAGACTGCAAAAATCGTTTGAAGTAGTAAAGACAAATTTAATAACTAGTGTAGCTGAGAAACAAGAAAATACGAGAGAGTCTAAAGCTTATCACAAGAACGTAGAGTTAGGTGATACAGTGCACTTATATACTCCTGTGGTACAGTCAGGAACGGCTAAGAAGTTATGTAAATTTAACAAGGGACCTTATCGAGTAGTAGAGTTGTTACCAAAGGTTAACTTCAGGACAGAGTTGGTTTGTAAACCACATACACGTCAGGTAGTACATGTTGATCGTTTAACCAAGGTGCCAGATAGAATTATATTTCCTACTTTAGAGATCTCTGATCAAGATCGTTGTTCTGCTGGCCAACTTAGTGACATTACTACACAAGTGCTTTACAATTTAAGGTCTAGAGACACTCATGGTTTTGTAAAGAAGTAATTGAACTTTACACTTTTGTACATAATGGTAGGGTTAGGAACATATTTATTCTTTATCACAAGTTTTTGTTTGTGTAGGATTTACTGGATCCAGTGTATTTGTTATTGAGGTTTGCTGTGCGATTGGTTAGTTGTTTTGGGGTTGTTTTGGCCTTATCCAGCTCACGTTTTGTCAGGATTGTCAACCTTCATGTCTCAGTATTGGTTAGGGTTTTTTTCTTTGAGATCTTGGTGGCTGGACCACATGGTTTCTTCTTCAAGTTGAGGTTATCGTTTTTTTTGTTTTTTTTTTCATTTCTAAGTTGCAACTTAGGGCTTTTAGGCTTAGTATTGGTTTGTTGGTTGTAGTTTCTTATTTTACGTGTTTGCTGAGTTTTGGGTTATTTCACTTTTGCCTACCTTTATGTATCTATTTGAGTAGGTTAGTTGAACAACTTAGGAGCAACTTTGTGTTTTACTTCGTAGTTTACTGATTTTATTTTGGAAGACGACTATATTTCGTCTTTGGTATTGGATTCATTGATCTTTGAAGTTTCGTCGGGTTCATCGTTTTGGTTTGGTGAAGTTAGTTGTGTACTAAAGTATACAAGTTGAATTCTGGTGTGTGTTTCTTTTGTCGGCTTGTTTTGCCGTTTATTTGATTAATACTTTGAGTTGCTTACTTTTGGGTGTTTTGTTGTGCCGTGAGTTTTGGGTGATTCTCATTCTCAGTAGAATTGGTAGGTTAGTTAATTGTGTTTTCACTTAAGTGTTTTGCTAAAGCTTTGTAAATTTTGCCCAGTTTAAGAGCAGGTTTTGTTTCAAAGTAATTCCTAAACTTTTGTCACTGTCAACACTACTTAGCGTGTTCTTGCAATATGTGTGTTTGTAAAGTCAGAGACTATTGATTCTTTCGAAAAAAATTTTTGGTTTACCAAAATTTTTTTTTCGGAAAGGGAAAGGATTTGTTATGTATTATTTTCAAGCTTAAATTTGTCACTATTATTTTCAAGCTTAAGTTTTGCTTATTATTTCAATTTTGATCTGTAATTTAAGTTCTAATTTTTTTTTTACTTTAGTTGTTTTAAGCTGGTTTTAAGTTTAAACTGTAAATGTTGTAAACTTTAAATTTAGGTTTGGTTGCTTTAAAAGTTTTCTTGAGTTGAAGGTGATTAATTTTAATTTGAGTTTAGGGACTTAAGATTTTTGATTTTTGTATCTTGTTGTTTTGACCCTTTAATTTGTTTAACTATTTACTCTAATTATTTTAAAGCCTTGTTGCTGCACTTTTGGTGTGTTAAATTTTTCTTAACTTAAGGTAACTTAACTTTTTATCCCTCTTTCTATTAAAGTTAATCGAATTTATATTTTCTGACTGGCGGTAGGTAAATCAAATGTAATTGTAATTCAATCTGGGTTATGACTGTTTGTACTTTAAATGCTGCTGAAGAAACAATTTATATAGTCCTGACATTTTTTTATAAATATTATTGTGTAATTAGTAGTTTAATTTTTAATTTCCCAAAGTCATTTGTGTTGACTTGGTTCTGAAAATTTTCACACCCCAACAGTCGGCTTGCAATTCATTCTCGGAATCCCTTATCAGAGGATTTACTGCAACCCGAAAATTCTTTCGCCCAAACGAAAAACCATATGTGCGGGTGACGTGTTGGATGGATACACCATCCTGAGTTTTTCGAAAAGAGGACCCTGTTTTGCTGGACAGGCGAGCAGGGAAAGGTTCTACAGCGTATTTTGAGGAAGTGGAAATAATCGTTCGGTAGAAAGCTCTACATGGTCGACTTGGACCTCGATGTGAGGCTAGATATTCCCACCCCCTTGTTTTCGTCTGCGGAGATTGTTGACACATTTGGTGTGGCCTTGGAGGCCGAATGATTGAACTGCGCTAACTGGCTCTTCTGGTAGTCGGGAAACCCCTTTCCGCGAAGATTTCTTTGTATGGGTTGCTGGTATTGGCTTCTTGCTGATCACCTTCTACGTCAAATTTTCAAAAAACGCGCCAGCTATTAAAGTGGATGCGCAGTGTTTTCAGAAGAGAAGAGGAAAGCATTTTCGATTACATGCTTTTCTTTCTTAAGGGGCCAAGGAGACTTTCTCGAAGAAAAGGAACGAAAGATGACTTCTAAGATGCAGAGCGGAGACCAGCAGTCGGGGGTTCCTGGGAAGATAAACGATTAGACAACCTACACAGAAGTAAGGCATATTGACTCAAGAATTCCTGAGTTGGACAGACTTTCAGTATGGCCGGTGTTTCGGGGAAGACCGGAGTCCTACCGGTTGGAAGCGGCTATGGGGTGGAAAGCCTGGCCGCCGAAAGGGCTGCACATTATTAATTCACATATTGTTTTTTTTTTCCTTTACAGAAGTATCTACCTAATGTCAAATGTTATTACCTGCATTCGTGACAGTGTTCATCTGAGTTTGTCGCCTGTATCAAGTACCCAAAATTTTGTTTGATGTCTCCCAAACGAGAAAAGTAAAGTGAATTTGTAAAGAGGTATGTAAACTTCAGTTGTTTCTTCAGATTTAAGGCTGACCTGTCGCCACTTTTTTGTTAAAATGTAACTTATTCATATTATTTTATCCTTAATAAACGTTAGATTGATTTTAACAAATGTAATTATATTATGCAATATTGATATAACACTGCTCTAGATATTTTGCTAAATCTAAACAAAATGTAGGGCTCCTACATTTTTAGAGTTTTTAGAGATATAAACTATTATATAATTATTTTAAATGTATAAGAAAACAATTTTAGCGGAAAAAATAGCGTACGCAATATGTACATCATTAGCAATATCATATTGGTTTCTCAATTCATTGAATTTCTGATGTTCTAAACATTTTTCTCTTACTATAGATATAAATGTTACTTCTGGGCCGAACAACAGCCAGGGGAAAAGTCGCTGAATTCTGATAGTTTGGTTCGGGGCTCAGATCCCTGCGAACGGGCCGATTGCATTGGAACTTTAGTGGTTTTCCACATGCGTAACATGCAAACGAGATAGTTTCCCTTAAAAATTTTTTCCCAAAGACATCCCTTTCCTTAGGCATCGAGCCCTCGATGGCAATACCATTATCGAATAAACCAAACCGAATATTACCTCTTTAATTTTGTGAACAGATCTAAAGCTTACTTTCTTGATACATCCTGAATATTTAAACAACAAATTTCAGCTAATAAATATGAGAAAAACGTAGTATTTTTATAATTCCTAAAAAACTTTAAAATTATAAGTTCTAATAGAAAAACATTTTTTGAAAATAATAGCTTAAAATTATGCAAGCTCCACATGAAAAATATGAAGGTAAACTTCTGATTTTAATTGGTTATAACCTCTTTCATTTTTTATTTAATTTGGAGACTTCATCTCTATCTTAAAAATAGCGTTGCAAGTCTAAACTGTGTCATTCAAATTAATCATACTATCCTACGTAACGATTAATGCGGATACCTCTTGGCCAATTCCCAAATTATAAACCAAAACTTTTTTAACTCGGAACTCCCTCCCTTCTTACTCTGAATTGATGCGTCACTTTTCGCTTCAACTTCTGTACTGCATGGATGCTTCGATATGCTCACTTCTATAGCCATAGTATCAAAATGTAAATGTTCGGGAAATTGGCACGATTGGAGTGTCAAATGAGTTGTGGCTACAAATGTGAACTAAATAAAAAAAGGAAGTTATTCCCGCTCGACTTGCTCCTCTTTAACATGGATCAAGTATTCTACGTTAAAACAACATTGCTACGCTTCTACATCTCAGTCTTCTTAACACCAGTGCTTCCAAAATTGTCCTTTCATTATATATATATGACATATATAAGTTATACGTGACGTAGAATATCATTTGTAAGAAATAATATATTTTCACTAATTATTTCACAGTTTTAAAACGAATGTACCGTCACGTTTTATATTTATGTGATTATAAATAGTAGCTTATTAGGGAATGAGAAATTCAGATTCATGTATAGGTTGATACCAGTGACGCTGCTATAAATACATATAATCTCCAGCATTGATAATAATAACTCAACATATAAAAATATAATTATTTGTCTTAAGAAATCATAACGACAATATAAGTTAGTCATGAATAGAATCTAAAAATCCAGAAATTATTCAGTAGGTATATAAAGTAAGCTTTCTTCGCAATCTAGAGTCATATATTTCGAGATGGAAGGTTTAGGGATTTCTAAAAACATTTTGTCTCAAGCCACATATTTAAAAGGTTAAGTTATTTAATTACGGCAAAGCCTCGAGTGCTATCTGCCAAAGGGGAGGGATGCCTTCGTGGAGGACTTTCTAAGGAACACTGGCTCGTATACACGTTACACATGGAAAAACCCACAAATACACCCATGCAGCCAGCCTGTTCGCGGAATTCGAACCTCGAACCGAACTACCAGTGTTCAGCGACTTTACCGCTCGGCCGCTGGTGGGCTCCATATTTAAAAGAATCCAGCATATCCGTTTAGTTCCATCGCAAATTTAGCTTCCCTCTTTCATCACTGGAAAAGACACCTCGAGAGAACTTCTGAAATCCTCAACTGCTAATGGCCACAATTTTTCAACAAACCGACCTTCATCCGGGCCATAACAGCCTCAAATTGCTAATATAACCCGACATTACTTTTGAAGCTACGAAGGTTTTTAATTACAAATGCAAAACCTCATTTCAGAAGTTAATGCATCTATAAATTCAACACATGATGTCCGCAAGCTCCAAATGGTTTGACTTTCACTGTTAAGTTCTTGGACCTGAAAGTTAAGATGACTTTGGCAAGAAAATACACTTGATGCAATTACTTTATGTTTAGCAAATAAATACCCACTAGTAGACTGCTCAATATTACCATTAAAAACTGGCAATTGCATTTAAAGTCGTTTCCTTGTGACAAAATGCTATGGTTGCACGGCTTAGCGTGTCTCCTTGCATGCGGTAACCTAAAATGAAACTACTGCTTAAAAATGCTTTGTTATAATAAACCAACTACATTTATTTATACCAAGCACATTTAAGTTATAGGCAATGAATTTATAATCATAATACGGTTTTTGAGAAAGAAGAACACAGTTTCAATGATTTATAATAAAAAGCTACATAAATATCTTACACGTTACTTTAATTAACCCTTTCGCCGTCCTCTCCTGTCCGCGAAAATTTCCCCCCAGCGACCGTCTGTTTTTCGTAGCGTGTAATGTTGTTTTCTCTGTATATTATAACTTCCCATACATAACTTTCGTAGTGGATGAATGTCAATGAATATTAAGTAACATTATAAGTAAATAAAGCATAATGGAAAAATAATAATCTCTGCTTATTTCTAACAGCAGGATAATTTGATAACATCTGATCCATGCGGTGCCACTCCTCCCATTTTGTTGTTGTAATCTTTTACAATTATTGGTTTTTTTCCAGTTCTTTTCAGTGTTCCAACATCAATCATCGAGTTATTATGGACTGTACTCATCAAACGTATATCCTTCTTGTCTTTCCAATTCGCAATCTCATTTTTTCTCTTCTTCTGCTGAGTAGATGTTGAAGCCATCTCTCATTGTCTTGTATCTTATGTAAAATGGCGCGAATATTCATAAAACCCGGAGCAAATTCAATTAGAAATAGAATGCCTGATTAGTGCTAGGAGTTATTAGGAGGTATAATGTAGAAGAATGCTGGAGGCGCGTTACGGCCGCCCTGCGGAAGTTTCACTTTAACGCGCTAGACGCGTTATGAACGACGAAGAGGAAGTTGTATGGAATTGTTGTAAGCTCAGTGCAGCAGTTTGTAAATTTTCATCGTCTTAGTGGTATGTTAGATTTCTAAGTTAAGTTAGAGAAAAGCTGCTTGAGAAGACCTTAGAAAAGAAAAACTAGAAATCAACTGCGCCTCGCGGAGTTCGGGAGACGGATCTTTCAGTTATCTATTAGGTCAGATAACTACTTACACTACGAGAGAACGCAAGGGAAATGTCATAATTTTTAAATCATGTCCCCCTGAAGACTAATTAGAGAATGGCAGAAGATCCAGTCTGCATTAATCCTGGAGGTAGTGGATATTGTCTGTTGCAAATTTTATTCTGAGTGGCACTGTCGATGCTATTAGATTTCTCGTTGCAGAAAACTTCAAAATCAGCTTTGTCCTCTCGGGGGTTCAAACTGTGGCTATTCCGATTGCTGTGTAAACATGAAGCATGTGATGATTACTTTCACATTCCCCCCGTGTTGACTAGGGAAGCGAGAGACCCAGCCGGCCAATACAGAAGATGACGAATTGTCATCTACCACATTTCATTACAGACTATAATTTAGAGACTAATGCACAGTCCGGCTAAAAAAAAGGACTGAGTTTATTTAAAAGACAATGAGCACAGTAAAATTGTTTAATCAATTAATCTAGAACCTTTATGAAGTTATTCAACTGTTGGCGCGATTCGCCAAGAGGTTCCATAACGTTCTGGGATGTCTCTTAAGCCTCGGAACCTTATGTTTGGTCATCTCGATATCACCGAATCGATCGCCTTTCAGCTTTATTTAAATTTTGGAAACAAAATATAACCTGGTGATGATATTTCCGGCGAATAGGGGGTAGTGTATAGTTACAATATTTCCCCCAAAAGTGAACGAATGACAGCTGCATTGTGGGACGGCGCATTATTGTGCAGCAAGAATAAATTTTTGTTTAGATGAAAGTCTGGACACACGTGTACGATGCGTTTTAATAGTTGATCCGATACACCCATGTCAAAAACGCATTCAGTGTTTTTCCTTGAGGAATGAATTCCAGGTAAATCAACCTTCTGTAGTCAAAAAAAAAAAAAAAAAAAAAAAAAAAAAAACATAACATAGATTTCACCCTGGAGTTTTGTGGCTTTTGAGAGGCTTGAGCCAGCCCACTCTGCGCATTGTCTCTTGGTTTCTGGGTCGTCAGCTAAGCACCACGATTTATTACCTATGATGACTTTTTTAGAAAATCTGGACCGCGATTTCGCCTGTCAAAAAGATCCTGAGATACCGCCACACAATCATCCTTTTGTTTTGTTGTTAATGAATGCGCAACAAAAACGTGACACTATTTCCTTTTTCCTAAATCTTCACCAGTTATAAAATGGACAGTTTGTTTATAAATGTTTAAATGTTGTGTATGTATTCCAATCGTTAAACAGCGATCTTGATTTAACTCAGCATGGACAGCTCCGGTGTTCGGCCATTCCGGCTTGTGCGAGGACGTGCCAATCTTTCGTCATTTCTTACCTCATCTTTGCCTTCTCGAAATTTACTAAACCACAAAAACACGTTAGGGTGTGACAAACACTCTTCACCAAAAACGTTCTACATCAGAAAGGTTTAGCTAGCAGTTTTACCACTTTTAAAACAAAATATTATCGTACATCTCTGTTCCAAATATGATTCCATTAGAGACATCAATAACAATCAAATATCCAACGGTATATTTCTTCTGAATAAGTCAACTTATCCTACTGCAATTAGCAGACTAGAATTAAAATACTGTTTAACTATATAATTCCGTTTGATGCGAACAAATTGCGCTATTCAGGCTGTTAATATTCAATCAGTCTTAAAAACCTTGTAGATTATTTCACTCATGGCAAGGAACATCGTATAACAACTGTGCTCTGGGCAAAGTTCAGACCACGGATATTCTAACTGCCACCTAGATGTGTGACAGTAATTTCGAGCGCTTTAATCTGGAGAATAAGATTATTCGGTTACATAAATTAAATTCAATTTGTTCAAAACAAAATGAACACACTACCAATAAAGTCATTCGAACTCAATTAAGTTATAAATAGTATTAGAAAGCTTGAACAAAGTCACTCGCATAAAATTTCGGTTAGAAATTCTAATATTCATTGTGCAGTGCTTACCTATTTCAGAATACGCATAATTAAATTACGTGCTGCTGTGGTAAAAACAACACATAATTTAATGTTGTGATTGTATTAGAATAAATTAGTATATCTTTTAAATGATGATACTGAGGAGTGAAAGAAGAATGTACGCCAAGCTATACAATTATTGGCGAGAAAGATTTCGCTACTTGTAACTAAGCCAGACTATCACTCAGATTTCTTCTTTCAGCCAGTCTTAAGATATATTCCCACAGTTATTGCCTAATAGGTAAACTGGAAGATATTTATGACTGATGAATGAGTCTACGTGCGTTCTTTTTGAACATTTTCAATTTTAAATGTCTGAGAAGACTGTTAATTTAATTTTATATGCTTAAGAAAAACACTTTCACTCGTTAAATAAACATTTCCTAGAAATTTTGACTCATTATTCTTTAATGAAACTGCGACAAACAGAGGGCAGTGAATCCAAAACGCCTTATCTGTATTAATGCACATCACATCACATTGTGATTGCGGCTCATTCAGCCATAAAAACAACGTAATTTTACCTCTCATCTGCTAACGCTTGCGTCCTCCCAAAGAGTCTTCATTCCTTTTCTTTATATTTTCCATAGACAGTTTTATTTTATACTAATGACTTCCTAATCGAAAGATTTTTTTTCTATTTGGAGGGAAATTGCGTGATATTGCAAGCAAGTTTCTCCTCCTTAAAAAAAATTGTGTCAGAAAGGTTTATAACAAAAAGTCTCTGCGCCATATTTCGTTAAAGGTGAAAGTCCATCGTTTTCTTATGTAACAAAAGTAAATAAATCGATAAATAAAGAGAAAACATACTAAAAGAATATAAATTTCTGATCCGAAATAGCGTGGAATAGCTGTTCGGGAAATCACCGAAGCATTCCTCTCCCTGTATGAAGTATAACCCTTCAAAAATCGATATGATTCACCAACTGGTGCTTTTACGCCTGTACACAGGTTTCATATAAGTGTTTATCCAGGTACTTTCCCGGCGACCTAGAGGCCGTGAGAGTTTCCTGTTTTTCAGTTACATAGTAAAACAGAAAACCTTTTTAGGATAAACACTGATATTGCGATAGTTAGGAAGAAAATATTTGAGTAAAGAAAGCGCAAAAGTTTGAAAAGACGTTAAGTCATTAAATGTTGTAATCAGCTTGTAAAGTTGCGCGCTTCCAACCTGCACGCAACAAAGTGCTGACTGCTGAGAACTGGAAATAGACCAAAGTCTTGAGAAGGGTTTAAATCCCCTTTTATTCAACTTTAGAAGTTACAAATGCGTGCTCTTGACGCTCACAAACTACGCCGACCCGGCGGTAAAATAAAAATAAGAAACTGAAAAGAGATAATAACAAGTGACTAACTACGAGGCTCTCTAAACGTAACTAACCTCACCGTGTTCTAAAATACCGCTGATACTTTAGCAAACTTCTGAATATTACGTTGAAAGATTAACAAACTGCCGAGGCAAGCACACAGGCCGAAACGCGTGGTTCTTCAATTTCTAACTAGCTACCTCCACGCTCGTGAAGCAGGAAAGCACACCTTCGAACTCGTTTCCCTTCTATTTAACTCAGAATACTTCCGCTGACAATTTGAATCCTTGCGCGTACTACTAAAATTTACATAGTCTATCATTGGCAATTCCAGGGGAAAGTAAGGCTTGACAGGAAAGATAGTTTAAACTTAAAATAAATGTTAGTTAAAATAAATATAAACCCTACATTTGCCGCTGCCAGAATTTGGAAAACTTGGAAGCAGGTCCTACAAACGACCTGTTGAAAAGTTTCTACATTTCTGAACTAAATTTTAAGAGCCTCGTTTACATAAAAAAATCTGTTATCTCACAAAAGGTATAATAAACTTCTGTATATACTTATTTAATTCTCTCTTCTTACAGCAACTTTTCCTGGACCTCAGCAATCAATCTGTTCTCTTCCAGCATCTGAAAGGAATAACTATCAGTATCTTTCTAAATGCATTATAATTTACACTTTCTTGACACTGAATAAGTTTTTGTTTTTGAACGATTTATTTTCCTTCGTTACTGCTTAATTCACATTCATTCAAGTATTCAAACATGAATTTAACTTTACCCTGGCTCTCCACCATGTGTGGTGTCAAACGGGAATATTCGTGTTTTAGTATTGCAACACTTCCCACTAACCACAATGATTTGTTAGAATTCAACGACCAAATAGACACACCTTACTCGACATTCTACAACTCGCTGAGCTACTTTAACATTCTTAAAATTCAAGTGTAGGTGGAGAACCCTACAAAACACATTCATTCTAAATTCCCCCTCATTCATCTTTAGACATGCAGGCTTTCGCTTTAAAGCATGATTTTATCTACAGTTTAATACTTAATTTGAATTCATTGCTTTCGGGCATTTACTTTTAGCATATAAAATTTTATGCTTCTAGACTAAATTCTACTTTTACATAACTTTCAAGTATTTAAGTATATTTACAAAATTCTAATACATATGATTTTTACAATTTACCGTAAAATGAATAAGGGAAAAATAAATTTTTACTTTACTCATTCTTCGCCAAGCTGGCGGCACTGAAACTAAAGTTCTTATTAATACAAGAATACGAAGTTATTTTTATCTTCGGCCAAATTTTGGCTTTAACATAACAGAATTAGTCTTTAGACCAACAGAAACTGCTTGTTCTTAGATTTTATACTTAAAGAAAATAATACTTTTGCCTTAGCTAAATAAAGTAAAACAAAACTAAGTCTCAACCGAGACACATTGACTTCCGTCAAAACATAGAACTTCGTATTTACGCATAACATTTGGGAACAAAAGGAAAAAAAATTATAGAAGATTTTAACTTATCTTTGAGATTTCGATGATTGGAACTCCGACATCCTTTTCTGGCAGAACTGCTCCCACGTTATAGGTTTCATCGACGTCAGTCTTCTCTTTAGTGTCCTCCGAGTGTCGTCCACGTTACTTTTTCTTTTTCGCCCTCTGCATGCTGCCCTCTTGGAGTGGTAGTCGTCGGGTTGCTGTCTTTTCCGTTTTTCCCCTGGAGGGCTGGTCTTGGCGTCCTT
Source organism: Stegodyphus dumicola (assembly GCF_044657685.1). Classification (NCBI taxonomy): domain Eukaryota; kingdom Metazoa; phylum Arthropoda; class Arachnida; order Araneae; family Eresidae; genus Stegodyphus; species Stegodyphus dumicola. The sequence goes on from NC_140770.1 coordinate 133,249,084, forward strand.
CGGTCTGGAGTCATGCTTGAATTTCTTCTTTTGGTGGTGGTCTTTCCGTTCCTCCTGCTGTCTTTTCATTTTCGGGAACGGCGGCCTTGTTTGCACCTGACTCTCTGGCCCTGGAAGCGTTCTCCTCGATGTAGAATTTCTACTGCGATACGTTGTAAGTGGTGTTTTCCTCTTTACCAAGGTTTCTTTACGCGGCGGCTTTGCTTTCTTGTTTTCCTTAAATGCTGGATTCTGAAAGTTTTCATTTCTTCTTCTCGGAACCGTCGCATGGGTTGTAGAAGGATTAGGTTTCTCTTCAGTTCTCTGCTTCTTGGGTGGTGGAACGGGTGACGTTACTTCTGGACCTTCTACTTCTATTACGCTTGAGTCCTGAAAGAAACTTTTAAGGATTTCAAAATCATTTTGATTATAATATTTTTTCACCTGGTCGGGACTTGCTTTACAGATTTCCCCTCTCTCGTTCTTAAGGTACAATACGACTCCCTTGATTTCTTGAATTACATAGGGGGCTTCAAATTTTGGAACTAACTTTGCAGTAAAATTGTCTGGGGCACTTGACAAAGAAAACTTCCGCTTCAACACTTTATCCCCAACTTTAAAATCTGCTGCACGGCGTTTACTATCATAATATAACTTTTGCCTATTTCTTGCCGTATCCGAGCTTTTAACCGCCTGTTCAATAAGTGTTTGCACGTTTTTCTGTTTAAATTCTTGCTCTCTTTGTTGCACAAAGAATAATTTATCTAATGGCGTAATTAACTTTCGTCCTAAAAATAATTCTGCTGGGGTTTTTCCCGTAGTATCGTGATTTGCCGTTCTTAAAGCATAAGCTAACTCATTTATGTAGCCATCCCAGCGCTTGTGATGTGTGCTAACATAACTTCGAATTATTTTTACAATATTTTTATTAACTCTTTTTGCTATGTTTGCCTGTGGTCTATACGGAACCATTTTGATATGGCGTATGCCAAGTCCAGTGCATATGTTTTCAAATATTTGACTAATGAATTGTTTACCGTTATCGCTAATGACTTTTGTCGGTGCACCGTATTTTAAAATGTATCTGTGTAAAATTGCATCTGCGACTGTTTTGGCTGACGCGAGTTTAAGTGGAGCAATTTCTGTCCATTTTGAAAAATGATCTACAATTACTAAAAGAAAACGATTTTTATTTAACTCACTCTGGGGGAAAGGATGAAGAAGATCTATGCCTAAAATCTCATTCGGAAATGTAGCGCGAATGCTATTTAAGTACCCGGCTGGGATGTAATTAATATAATTTATTAACTGACATTGATTGCAGGACCTGACATACGCAGTTACTATTTTGTATAATTGCGGGAAATATACCTCCTCGCGTACCCTTTTTAAAGTTTTTCTGATGCCTAAATGACCCGCTGTTTTCGCATCGTGTAATTCCTTCAAGATGCTTAATCGAAGCGAGGCTGGGATGACTGCTTTGTACTCGAGATTTTCGTTTCTTGTTTTCGTATAAAATAATAAATTATCTATTATTTCATAATTTTCTGCTCTATTTCTTATTCCATCGATATCTGTGTTCTCAAAGCTTTCGGGGTCTTTCAAATATACATAGATCCTTCCAAATTCAGGATCAGCTTTCAATTCAGCAATAATTGTATCTCTAGAATCTAAAATTTTGAAGTCAACACAGCGCATTTCAGTTCATTGCTGGACGATGAAGGCACAGTTCATTGCCTTCATCGTCCAGTTTTATACGTGAAATTGCGTCAGCTACATTGTTTTCCGTACCCGGTTTATATTTGATTTTTAGATTATATTCTTGGAGTTTTAAAGCCCATCTTATTAACCTGGGCGTTAGGTTTATTCTGTTACTGGCGCTTTGCCGAAATAAACTCGAAAATTGTGTACAGCCATTAATACGGCTAATGTTTCTCTCTCTGTAGCTGTATAATTTCTTTGTGTATGATTCAACGTTTTACTAAAAAATGCCAAAGGATGGCCATTTTGCATAAGAACCGCACCCACAGCATAGTCCGACGCATCTGCTGCAATTTCCAGATTTTCGTCCCCCTCCGGGAATTTCAAAACAGGGGCATTGATGAGCGCTTCTTTTAATCTGTCAAATGCGGTATTTGCTTCTGCTGTCCACGTGAATTTATTTTTCTTTCTTTTAATTACTAACAAGGATTCAACAATATTAGCAAAATCTTTTATGAATGACCGATAGTAAGAACATAACCCAAGGAAAGAAGAAAGTTTCTTGGCGGTGTTTGGAGGTGGGAAATTCTTGATTGCTTTTATTTCTGAATCTTGAAATTCTATACCCTTTTGCCAAATTTTATAACCCAGATATTTAAGTTCTTTAGTTGCGAACTTGCATTTTGAGGCGTTAATTGTAAGACCGGCCTCTTTTAATAATTTAAAAACTTCTTCTAGATCTTTAATATGTTGTTCCAACGTACTACTCGTTATAATTATATCATCTAGATAGATTAAAGTCGATTTTCCTAGGACAGGCTTTAGAACAATGTCCATAGCTCTCTGGAATGTTGATGGGGCCCCACACAACCCAAAGGGCATGCGTAAAAATGCATAAGTGCCCGATTTTGTTATAAACGCGGTTTTATGTATGTCTTCGGGTCTCATAGCTATTTGATAGTAACCAGACGTTAAGTCCAAAGTAGTCATGTATCTAGTAGATTTAATCTTCTAATAATTTCCTCTATAACCGGCAAAGGGTAAACTGGGAATTTAGTAATACTATTAAGTTTTCTGTAATCGATATCAAACCTCCAAGCCCTTTTATCCGAAGGAGGAAACTCGTTCTTTTTCCTACATAGTACTACTGGACTCGCGTACTCACTATTTATGGGAGTTATTATTTTGTTCTTTAACATTTCCTGAATATGTTCTTCTATGATTAGCTCTTTCCCCCATAAGAGTGGCTTGCATTTCTGGTCTGCTCATTTGAAGATTGCCTTCGGATACTTTGAGAATACGATGCCTCTCTAGCTTTTTCCTCTATTCTGCGATTTTGATACTTGAGCGCCAATTCGAAGAGCTTCTGCAATGTGCTTGGGTTTCTAATTTTGAAGTAGTCTTGAACAGCAGGTAACAATCTTGGTAAGATTATTTCAATAATCTCCGCGTCGGGTTTCTACCCATACAGCATATCCATCAGCTTAAGTTTTCGCAGAATAAAGTCCGTCAACTCTTCTATATCCCGTTGATAAAAACTATATAGTTCGGCTTCTAGCCTTGCTCGATCTTTCACTATGGGGAAGGCTTTAATAACGATTTTTTGAAATTTTCAAATGTATATGTCTGGCCTCCGAATTCCCCTAATAAAAATTTGCCTATATTCTTCCACCACAGCGCGGCCTGTCCTATTAGTGCAGATGTGGCGATGACAACTTTTCGTTTTTCAGGCACAGGGTAGAGCTGGAAGTGATTGTCGAGGCCTTCTAGAAATATCGCCACCGAATTTTTTCTGTCGAAATTGACGTTTGGCTTGATTGACGCTCTCAACGTCTGGACCAGGTATCCAAATCCTTCCAATTGGCTTGCCATTTCTTGTTGTTGTCCCGCAGCTTCCATCCAATTTTCGGCCATTTCAGTTCGACAAGTGTTCGGGCGCCAGTGTAAAGTTGCGCGCTTCCAACCTGCACGCAACAAAGTGGTGACTGCTGAGAACTGGAAATAGACCAAAGTCTTGAGAAGGGTTTAAATCCCTTTTTACTCAACTTTAGAAATTACAAATGCGTGCTCCTGACGCTCACAAACTACGCCGACCCAGCGGTAAAATAAAAATAAGAAACTAAGAAAAGAATAGTAACAAGTGACTAACTACGAGGCTCTCTAAACGTAACTAACATGTAACTAACCTCACCGCTTTCTAAAATACCGCTGATACTTTAGCAAACTTCTGAATATTACGTTGAAAGATTAACAAACTGCCGAGGCAAGCGCACAGGCCGAAACGCGTGATTCTTCAATTTCTAACTAGCCACCTCCACGCTCGTGAAGCAAGAAAGCACACCTTCGAACTCGTTTCCCTTCTATTTAACTCAGAATACTTCCGCTGACAATTTGAATCCTTGCGCGTTCTACTAAAATTTACATAGTCTGGCATTGGTAATTCCAAGGGAAAGTAAGGCTTGACAGGAAAGTAGTTTAAACTTAAAATAAATGTTAGTTTAAATAAATATAAGCCCTACAAGCTATAAATAGCTTTAACACAAGAACCGCGAGACTTTCGCTATACTTAGAACTGCGGTGCAGGTCAATTTGACCTTAGATAGAAAACACCTAAAAATATTCACAAGTGATTACTTTAGTTAACTAAAACTTTTTATTATTATGTAACAATTAATATTTCTCAGAATTTACGTTAAATATTCAATATAAACCAATGAAAATTACCTAAATATTTAGAAAATTGTATTATTTAAAATTTTATTACCTCAAATAAAATAACACATATTTTAAACAAAATAAACAATATTTTTTCTAATTTTGGAGGAAAAACAGAATATATCAATACATAAGTTTAGACATAATTCTAGAGAAAAAATAAAATTTTATCAGTTACTTACAAATTTTACAGTTTTTAAAAATCCAATTTATTGTATATATATTGTGTACAAAATTTAGTAATAAGTTTTGTACATTTACCACAAGTTTCGATTTTAGCCAGCGTGGCTGATTAATTTGTAAGGTATTAAACAACTGTGTTTCATTGGGGTTATTTTCTTAAATCATATAATATCAACGACATGTAAATATTTGTACATAAAAAGTCCTGCTTCTATATAATAAAGGATTCGTTTTCCAATAATATATTGTGTCACGTCTCTGTCATCCCGACAAGCATGACACTCTTCAACCCAGTTTTGTAGCTCTTCTTCACTCAGTTCTGAAGTCACCATTCTTTGTACTTAGCTTTATAGGAAGCAGAAAAAAATTGATATTTTTTACACGTTTCCGACATTTTCCTGTTACCAAAACCATACGACGCCCAGTGCTGTTCATATTTACTAGCACGAGAACTGTGATTGGGATGTTGAACTCTGACAGAACATTTTTTACCTGGAAATTTTTATTTAAAAATATTACAATTACCACCAAATAAAACAAAAAAATTACAGTTTTATATTTCATAATAGAAAAGTAGACTTTAAAGTTCTCCGTGAATCAACGAAGTTTGGATTCTATTGACAAAGGGTATTAAATTTGTCTTGGTAAAATTTTTCATAAAAGGCTTTCACCTAATTATATCTATACTATATTTCATTCTATCGTTTTGGTGAATGAGGCAATAGTATTTTGGTTATGTTTTTTTATAATTCATGGTAATCAATCACACTCTACAAAAATTGCACGTTGAATCATGCATATTATTTCCTTAACGAGGCTGTATTGTAATAAGTATTCCCTAGAATAATACCTATGAATGAGGCTTCTAATTACATAGGAAGCTGTTGACAGTTCCGTTTCGGTAGTGATACGGGTCACTTGTTAGAGAATTCGATGATAGATTTCGTAATTACCTGTCATTTCCAACTACTAATGTGGGATATCATAGAATTCTATGACATTAATGAGTTGTCTTCTTCGAACTAGGAGATATGCTTGAGAAATAGGCTTAACAATGACTAAGCACTTAACTGTTTTACTCAAACTCCGATCGTGTGCCGCGAAAAGGGACTTTTTTCGGTGGCCGTACACCACTCGGGCAGTGAATTTTCCTATACCAATCTTCTGATTTATCCGACTTTTTCCCATTTTTACTTTGTAGTGTTTCTAGTATATATCTCTATTGGGTAAGTGAAGATTGAATTGTAAGTTCAAGGACAGGTTTTACCGCTTTGCATTATGTGCAGAAATTCACTGAATTTATTTGCATAGGTTTAATGTATTCACTATTAGGTATTTCGAATAGTAGTTTCGAATAGTTAGTTTGTCATGAAATAAAAGAACGATGGGGGACAGTAATTACTCATAACAAAATATAATCTGAAACTGGATCAGATAGCGAATCTGATTTTTCTATAAATGATTCTGGTAGTCCTGAAAGTTCTTTACTGGAATTCTCTAGTGATGATAAGGAAACGTAAAGTTCAGATGAACCAATTCAGGTTCGGAACTCTTGTGAAATGGATACTAGTAATCCTTCTCCACCACCGATGTGATTTCCGTTCACAGCGAATTTACTTACATTTATCTCTTGTAAGATGTTCTTTTCAGTTGCACAGTTGGGTCAGAAAAAAAGATAAATAAAAATGCCTTAATTTCGACTTAATAAATTAATAACTGCACGGAGCGCTGTACGAACGGAGAGCTTATGAACAATGTGGTTTCAACATGATGAGGCGCCTGCTCATTTTGGACAGGATGTTCGTAGCCATTTGAACAGATCATTTCAGCATTGATGGATTGGGCGTCGGTGGACCGGTCTCCTGGCCCTCCCGCACACCGAATTTATTGAGCTTTGATTTCTTTTTGTGAGAAGTCATTGAAAGTGTCGCATATCATGATCCTGTTGGTCTGAAATCGATCTCGTGGCAAGACTCGCCTGCGCAGCTGCGATCAAACTTCCGGTGTGTTTGAACATGTCCGACAATCAATGGTCCGTCGGTGTCAGGCATGTTTGGCGTCTGATGGTGCAAACATCGAGCATCTGTTGTGACCTTCAAATTGTCGTACACCATTTGTATTCATGTCCAATAAATGTTTCAGATTAATCATTTTCTTTTTTCCTTTCAAATCCTCTACCTGTGTTACCACTTACAGCTGACATTTCTGAGCATGGGTTCCTATCCAATTCTTAATTCTTATGATGTGCCTTACCTCCTCCAAAAGGTTTTCGAAACATTTACGGGACACCCTGTAGAGAGAGAACTTGGATGGAACAAAGTACTTGCGCACATGAGTATCTCTACAATATGTCATATAATAAGCATTATAGAATAAAATTTGCACTAGATGCTGAATACAATAAACACTAACATTTCACGTAAGCAGTTGAAATATTCAGTAAGGTGCTTACTTTGAATGGTCTAAAACGGCCGCTTAGTGCTTAACTATTCTAATTTATTAAATAGTATCGATATGTCTAACCGGTAGAAAAGGATACAAAAATTTGAAATAATGAACAAAAATTACAATGTCAGGAATACTAAATAATAAAAATAATAATGAAAATAAATATACCTTTACTAAACATTACATGCAATGAATATTAAATGCACTTATAATGTTAGAATGTGTAAATAGTTGCTTAACCCGCGGGAAGGCGCGTGAGGTGTATAATACCCCACCCCTACATAAAAGTGGAATATTCCTAACTTGTGAAACTAAAATTCTGTGCTGCATTCAGTAGTTGAGTTTCTAGTTGTGGTTGACTTTCAGAACCGCTTTTTCTTTGCCTGTGTGTTTCAGAAAAAGATTTATCGGTATTTTTTTGGAACTGGGCTATGACACACCCCACGCGCCTGTCCGCGTAAGTGTTTTTCTGACCGAATATTTAGTTCAGAAATTTATTTCTAGAGTGTAACAGTAAATATTTCGAATCGCAAGTGATTTTAAAGTACTTGACATTAAATTCTTAAAATTTCTAACCGCATTATGGTAAAAAGAATGATTCCCTGTGAATTGGAGATGCAACGCCTTTGAGATTTATTAAAAATATTTGAAAGCGATGAAGATTGCATTTTGGAAACTGAAGATGAAACTAGGAATATTTTCTACACTGTTTTGGTTTCGAAAAAGACAAAACATTAATTCCTAATGTTCCTAAAAAAAGGAAAAAACTGTACTTATGCTTTCAACATTATATAACGTTCATACTACAGATAATACTATTGAAGAAAATAAAACGTCAGGAATTATATGTTTTTATAATATGACTAAAGGAGCAGTGGATATGGGGGATGAAATGTCAGCCAATTATTCAATTGCCAGAATAACCAGGAGGTGGCCAAAGGTAATTTTCTTTCCTGCACTGAATGTTGCTGTAATAAATGCTTGAATTATATTATATTCAACTTCTAATTCACCAACTAGAAACAGAAGTCTGTTTTTGAAGGACTTAGCATTACAATTAATGAAAAAAAGCATTGAACAAAGATCAGAGATTAATGCTTTACCAAGAAACTGACAAATTGCATGAAAACAAAAGCAGAAGTTTCGACGAAGAATTAAAACGAATACATGAAATGAAAGATGTGATAAATTGCCCTTGCGCCAAGGACAGAAGAACGTGAATGCAATGTTTAAAATGTGAAAACATTCTGTGCGAAGAACACATGAATGTATTTCGTTCAAAGTGTAAAGAAATAAAATAAGCATTGTGTATTAGAGATGCAATGAAACTTAGAGGCATGATATTTATTTTTTTATTATTTTCATTTATCTTAATTTTAACTCTAAGATTATTTTGGAAATTAATTTTTTGAAATCCAATTATTATTCACGTATTTATAATACACGAGAACAAGAAAAACAGCTTTAAAACAAAATAAAACTATTTTTATTGTATTTTAAATGCTGGGGTATGTGATACCCCACGCGCCCACTCTAGTAACTTTTCTTGGTGCGACTTCCGCCGGGTTAAAATTTGTGGTTAAAAGTGGCGCAACAATACTTAATTGGATTCATTTCCTTCAATATTATTGACGAAAGTAATAGGAGGTAGTAAAATAAAAAACAATAATTCGAATACTGAGTTTCAGAGTAATATAAAACATGAAAAAAGCAGCTAAAATTGAGCCGATTAATTTCAAATAATTACTGAAAAATAAATATATCTTACAATATTAGGCATACCGGAAAATAATAATAAACAACTAGTAAATTACGTGTAAGTACCCAGAATGTATTTCTGCTTAGCTGCTTTTTGCATGCCGGATGTTAAGGTGTGACATTTGCCAAATATATTTAAGTACAGAAACTGAAAAATATTAAAGTCAATTGAACTGGATAAAATACAGATCTATTGAGGCTGAAAGTACAAGAGTCTGAAAATTTAGTAAATTGGAAACAGATTACATCCCTTCTAAAGATGCAAGCTTTTAACAATGAATAACTTTTGAGGTATTATTATTTTAAGAATTAATCACCAGTTTCTAGAACTGAAGAAAAACACATTTGACGCTAACAATAGCATTATATTTATAGTATATCACGGGTGACTGCCAGTGACTGAGAGAAAACAGAAGCATGGAGTATCCATGAGAATTAAAACATTAATTACCCTCAAAATAATTAATGCATAAGTCGAAATACATGTACTTCAATAGAGCACTTGTTCCTGATTACAATTTTGTGACACTTGAGCGCGCTGAACCTTCTATTACGCAGTATAATCTTTCTAATTATATTAATAATGCAGAATTCTCAGACATACGTCTCGGCGAAACGGCGTTTCTGTTGTCCAGTTCATCCTAACTAGTTGTCTAGCTTTTGTACATTTTTAATTACTTTTCTGCAGTGAATAACTAGTTAATTCTTTATTGGAGTGCACTTTTAGATGAGTAGGTTTTTTTCGGAATAAGTTATAAGGTATTTCTCCCGCCTTCTTAGCGTGCCTTCGTGGTGTAGTGGTCTTCATTCAGGGCACGTATTTCAGAAGTCCGTGGTTCGATTCCCGGCGAAGGCGTTACTCATTTTTCCCATGTCCTGCTTCTAAAAAGTCCTAATGTCTCTACAGTGGCACCAGAACAAAAAGGGTGGTGGATGATGATTCTCCAGATCCAGGATTTAACGAATGAGTCTCCTAAAAACACCAGTCGCCCTTTAAAAGGGAGAGTATATAAGGTTTCTCTCCCGCCTTCTTAGCGTGCCTTCGTGGTGTAGTGGTCTGCATACTGGGCGCGTATTTCAGAGGTTCGTGGTTCGATTCCCGGCGAAGGCGTTGCTCATTTTTCATGACTGCTGCTACCAAAAAATACCTAATGTCTCTACAATGCGTTGATGGAAAAATGGATGATTATTTTTAAGGACGATAACTCAAATTACAGGCTTTTAAACCGAGACAAATCTTTTGATATTAAAACAGAATTTTATGGAAAATGTAAATGCAGAAGGTATACTGAAAAGCCCATTTACTTTTCATTTTATTGGGACGAATTTTTCTAGGACTGAAAATAATGATTTTTTTAAAATTTCAGTTTCATAAATTGACTCCCGTATATTTTGCTAAATGGAAGACAAGTTATTGATATGAATCCTGTGCTCCAAAACTCTTTCCACAAATTGCAGACGTCACTGAGTGTTACATTAACCTCTGCAGCAACCCGCGCTTGTGACTGATCTGCCTCCAATCTACCGACAATTCTCCATCTCACCGTGTCATCCATACGTACGTTTGTGACTGCTACTCTTAGCTGATAACAAATAAAATTTATCCAACTCTTGCGAGAAAGACGGCGAATGTCATGAAGAAGGGAGAGCATACAAAATCGCCGTAAAACCCCCATGAACTTATACCCACTCCACAATCACAGCTCCGCATATACGCACGTGTACGCTTACGTATTAGACTCTGAATATTTGCACATTTCATTGGCGACATAATTAGGAACTTTATTTCAATGCTTTTCATAAAAATAGATATAAATTGCAGATTATCTAAATTATTCACACAAGTGTATATTGATATGGAAGGCCCGGTGGCGCAGTGGCCAGCGCATCGCGCAGCAGCACCACAGGTAAGGAGTTCGATTCCTGGGCTGGGAAAGGTCGACTCAACCTTTCATCCCTTGATTTCCATCACTTGAGTCGATAAAATGAGTACCAAGTTCGCTTGGGGACTAAACACTGGGGGTCCTGCGACAAGCTGACCACTTGTACAGGGCATATGCTTACGCAACCCGGGGCCCACGGTCAAGAAAGCTGATTTTCGGGCACTGCAGGCCTTGGCCCATTAGGGCTGTTACGCCACTGAGTTTAGATTTTTAGTTTTTAGTATATTGATATATAATTTTAACCAACTATGATTCCAACTAGTGTAATTTCTCGGGGCCATGCTAGCAAATTAATAGTAAATGAAATGAAGTTGCGTTTGTTGATTTTAAATCACTTAGTTTATTAATTAATAGCAGAATAAATTTGGAAGATGAACTAAATGTCTTAGTTTTGCCTATAGATAACACACTGCCGCATTGAGGATAAAAATATTTTAATGGGTTAGTGGCAACACATTTCTTTCAAATCGCTGAGTTTGATTATTAATATCGAGAGACAAACATATTGTGTTTTGCGGAATGATAACATGCTTCTTTTATATCCCTGAGCTTTCTGATCAAATCCTAAACACTAATATATTACGCTTCCCAGAGTAGCAAAATGAGTTTAAATTCTGAAGTTTTTAATCAAAAGTTCCTGAATTTCTAATAAACCTACGGATTCAACTAGTAATTAAAAATAATTGAAATGAATCTGTGGTTATTTTTTATAAATAGCTTAGTCTCTTCTGTTGTTTTTCACGTTAAAACCCATGTTAATGTTATTTTATATATCTGACTTCGAATCTTGATTTTCTGAAGAACACAAGCCTTGTCCAAACTTAAAGGTTTATTCAACTAAAATTTCCAAAATGATGATAACTTAACATCATGAACAAACTTAACATCTTAGGTGAAAAAATACCCTCACATTCAAATTCCTAGGAATGCCTTGAACTATCAGCTATTCGGCGACTGAGGAAAAGAACACATCTTATAAGGACAAAAATCCGTCTGGTCCCTCTGTCATAACTCCCCATTTAAGTTGAACTGGACTCAAAAACGCCTGACTGGAACTGGACTGGACTGGAACCCAGACTGGACTGGAACTGGAATGCAGGCTGGACTGGACCGTAACCAATATCCCCTCAAATTTCCTCTGGGCAGTTCTGCTCTGCTTCGAAAAGAAAATGAACTAACTGCGCCGCTACCAAGAAAAGCACCACTTTTTATTGACAGCGGTAGCCGTTACTACAGACGATTATGCAAATATTTAACATCCTTCCACCTAAAGAGAGGAAAAAAAGTGAACTTTCACAACAAAGTAAAAACAAAGCTAGAGAGCCTTAATTAATATGCCAGTCTATCTGGCGGAGTTACAGTTCTCCCAGATCATGTTACAGGTCTCACAGATTTATCATCTACGCTGAGTTTAAATCTAGACAACGAATCTTGTTTTTCATTCTGCAGCTTCACGGGTACATCATCTTGTGTTACCTTTAAAGGATACAAAGTCCGAACTGCTCTAAGCAAAATTCCATTCCGAGTCTTTACTCTTGCAAGCCGATTTATTTCATCAGGTCCTGGAAGTAGTTCTATGACACGACCAAGTTGCCAAAAAAGTCTTTTGTCATTACTACCAATCAAAGCAATATCATTAAATTCAATAGTAACTTTCCTTCCAGCTCTTTTATGCGAAAGCTTGAGAATTCCCAAATATTCTTTACGAAACCTATTTTTAAATGCCTCTCGTACAGTTTGAATATACTGAAATCTTCTTTTGTAGATTATTTGATTTAATACCTTATTTTATATCCCGCAAACTACTAGTTCTAAGTTCTTTTAAAAAGTCGGCAGGAGTTAAAGCTTTAAATTCAGGATCAGAAGGAATTACGGTCAACGGTGGGTCATTCAAAATTGCTTCACAGTCACACAGTATCGTTTACATTTCTTCATAATTTAAACAAGGAGGCTTAAGAACTTTTTAAGGACTTGCTTCATCATTCCAATAAGACGTTCCAACCAACCACCCCACCATGGAGCACCAGGGGTAATAAACTTCCATGTTATCCGCTCACTGGCTGCCTGCCGATTAATCTGCTCAAAATTTATTTATTTGAATGCATTAGAAGTTCCTACAGAATTAGTTCCATTATCACTGTACGCAGTTGTGGGTTTACCTCTTCGAGACACGAACCGATGAAAAGCCTGAAGAAACACTTCTGTAGTCAGCAACTTCAAATGGACCGCTCTATAAACGGCTCATGTAAAAATACAAATCCATGCCTTATCTTTATTTCTCAATAATAAAGGACCACAAATGTCCCGTGACTTGAAATACTGCTGAATCATTTACTCGCTCTATAGGCGGTGGGGCTGATATATGGTCAGCAGGTATAGCAGAATATCTCTTACAAGTAATGCATTTACTCAAACCAGAGCGCACAGTTCTTCGGCCAGATAACAGCCAAAGCCTTTCCCTTAAGGTATTCAGTATATATTGTACACCTAAATGTCTTTTCTTTTTATGTTCCTCCATATTAAATTTCTAACTAACGGATGTTCTCTTGGTAATATTATAGGTGTTCTGAATTCTAACGTGTCATCTCTTCGAAATGCACCAGTCTAAATTCTTAGAATTCCAGTATCATAAAATGGATTAAGAGTTCGTAAGCGTGAGTTTTCTATATCCTGAAACGATTCCGATTGAATCAAGCGAATAACAACCTTTTCCGCAAAATCACGTTCATCAACAGCGAGTTCACCATTCCCTTTTCTCCTGTTTCTGCAATTAAAGAAAAATCGTTGAATCCAACCACTCTCACTGTTTCTTTGATAACTAGAAAATCGTTCACTCAAACCTGATTTTTCAGTAGACACTAGAAATGAAATCACTACCTTTTTTCTCTCGCTGGCTATTTCCATTTCATCGGTTACGGATTCGGCACTCGGCCAATTTTCTTGGGATTTTAAAAGCCAGCTCGGACCCTCCCACCATTTTGACCGGGAGAGTTGGCGAACTGAACACCCTCTACTTGGGAGATCTGCAGGGTTAAGGTGACCAGGTATATGCCTCCAGTCCTCCACACGTGTCAAAAGCCTTATCTCCTGTACTCTATTTTGTACAAATGTTCCCTATCGTTCTTTTCTTTTTATCCACGCAAGGACAGTAGTTGAATCAGTCCAGAAAAAGGTACGTTTGGAAACAAAGTCCTTTAAAACGTCTGCATCAAGAGGAGAAGCTGCTAACAATTCTAATCTTACAATAGCCTCCTCAGACCCGAGACAAAAATAAAAGCTTGATATTTTGTAAGAGGTATTTAAATAGTTGTTTCGATCACTTTGATGTAGAAAAGTGCAATAAATTTTTTTTTAGTTAATGAAAGCTAGAGGGGGATGTATCACATGTGATACATCAGGAACAAGGCACTACAATCAGAATTTTCTTAAGTATTAAGCAAGATTGAAGTAATTAATTTAATCTTAGTCTTTAATCACACAATACATACAATTCATAAATTTAACACGAAAATTAAGTTTTATTGGAGTTGTAGGTACATATTATTATTATTTATATTCGTGAAATGCCTTGAAACAATTTCTACTAGTTGTAAAGCATAGAAAAACCTTGCAGTCTGTACATTGTACATTTTTTAAGGCCTAGCAGTTCTCATTCCTGCACCTACTTCAATGAGTTCTATCCCCAGCCATTTCAGGCATGTGCCTAGCTTCATTGTTACGAGCTGCTTGATGTGGAATGCAAGTTGTAACTCTGCGTTTTGGAGGGGGTTCATCATTTTCATCTTCGGCTAGGGAAGGAGTGGGAGATGGCTTCTTCAGTAAGCCGTGGATGAGTGTATTTGCAATACTGAGTCTAAACGCAAAATAGTCCAGAATGTTCTTCTTCGGTTCCTCTAATTCTGTCATAGTATTTCTCCTGAAAATCAAATGAAACTGGATTGAACTTATCTGTATGTATTCCCCATTGATTTGGAGCAGAAAAGTCAAAAGTTACATCCTGATCTTCATCAACATCATTCACCTCACATCCATTATCTCTTTGATAATCATCTTCATCTGACAGTGAACTCAAATCAGAATCATCGCGATTCATCAGCTCTAAAATTTCATCTGGTGTCAAATATTTCACTGAAAAAAAATACTTATTAAATAAACAATTATCAGGAAAAAATGGGTAAAATGGAATGCAAACACCTCAACTAAAGATTTGAATTCAAGAAATACTTCTATCAATCTTCAAATCCCCCCAAAATATAACTAAAAATTAAAACAAAATTGACTTAAAAAGTGTGTTCATAAGTGATAGGGTCCCATTGTATCACAAGTGATACAAACAAATTTCACAAGTCATTATGTTTTAATATATCAGTAAAAATTTCTTTTTTTGCTGTTAACTAGTAAAACGTACATATACAAAGAGAAAGCATATTTTAAAAATAGTTTAATATTTGTATATAAATAAGAAAAAAATACTTACTTCGACGACGTGCAGACATTTTGTTTTGATTCAGAGATGCTACTAGAAATCGCTATCATGGACAAGTACTGCCATCTGTTGACTAAACGAGGAAAATATATGAGGTATTTCACTTTGTATCTTATGTGATACAACCGGTCCCAAATTTGTTTTTGCAGCTCAGCCTTCACAAAAAATTATGAAACTTTTGTATCACATGTGATACAAGGGAACCGAGGAGGATAGTCGTTTCCTTTTTACTACAAGGGGAAACTCTAGACCTAGCCTGAAGCAACTGGATTTCAACCGATTCGATTTCTTCTACACGAATGAAAACTGCTGCCGCGTACGCTGCTTGACTGGACTGGCGTCACAGAAAACATGTATTGAACACTGTTTTGACTGATATCGTATCCATCTTGGAATTATATAGTTTTACAAAAAAAAATGTCTTTCACCCATATCAAAAATTTACTTTTAATTTCAATATTAACTTCTTCATCCCATTTTACTTTCGTTTCCCATGTACGCTGTAATAACATCTTGGGTAATATAAGGACTGGACATATTATACCAATGGGATCAAATACTTTATGGGCCATTGCTAAAATACTTCTTTTCGTGAACTTTCTCGAAACAAAGATTTTGCAAATTACCAACATTTATTTGAAGAGAGTATGGCCTTGTCTTTCCCATAACAAACCTAATACGTTCGCAATAGTTTCTGTTTGTAAACTACAGTCGGTATATTCCCAACTCCGTAATTCAAATTTTCGCTCTGCCATAACATATGAAGATACTTTCATGAAGCGCTGTAATTCTTCTTCACTTCCGACACTAGTTACACAATTGTCAACATAATAAATATTCATCAATTTAACAATAATATCGGAAGGATATTTTGCATCTCCGTCATTTTTCTCTAAAACTGATTTTAAATGATATTGAATAACATCTCCAAGTAAAAATGTACTACTGGTTACACCAAATACGACCCGACAATGACGAAAATGCTTTAAGCCATCTTCACCCTTTATCCAAAGAAATCGGAGGAAGTTCCTGTCACTAGAAGTCAGGCCAATTTGTAGAAAGGCCTTACGAATATCAGAAATCATCCCTATTTTTTCTTGGCGAAATCTATTTAAAATTGTAGGAATAAATGCAATAAGATTTAATCCCTTTTCAAGACAATTGTTGAGACTCGGATCCCACACCCACCCCAAAACGACCAAAAACCTTACCTTGAAAGCAAAAATTCGTACAGTAAAGGAATATTATTCCTATAGTTGCACTCAGACCTTAGCATATTGAAGAAAATTAAATCCTCCGAAACTATTTTGTCAACTTATATATTAGAAGCGTATTTCTCAACTCCGGGCTGCAGTGAAATATCGAAACATCGCATGTAAGTGCAGTTGTTGAGAAATAGAATTGGTAAGTATAGTGCAGTAAGTATATGCATTTTTCTTAAACATATAGGGAATTCAAGTTCTTTTTTTTTTCTTTTTGGTTCAGAAAACATGAAAAATCAAATTTGTTGTTAGCCGAAAGAATATACGTAGATCTTCCTCTTTTTAATTACACTCATGTCCATGAATTAAGGATAATTCGGAGTCACGCGGAAATCGAAATCTAAAATAAATATATCACCTGTAAAATCACTACACACATCTTCAAGAATCATATGCAAATTTCAGGAAGTAACCAGATGACACCGATGGTACGTCACAATGACGAGAGTGTAAGAGAGTGATATATAACGAATACAGGCAAAGAAGTAAAATTGTTCGCAAGCGCTTTATAAGCATTTCAGTGCAATAACCGAATAGTTATGACACAAAGGACGCATTTGGATGATTTCTTACGTGGTAGAATTATCAGCCGTCTGGAATGTGGGCGTATCCAACTGGAAGTATCAGACGAACTTGGAATTGCCCAGAGTGTCATCTCCAGGCTTTGGCAACGAGTCCAAGATGATGGTAATGTGAGTAGACGTTACAGCACAGGTCGCCCCAGAATTACAACGCCGAATGAGGACCGGTATTTAGCAGTTACTGCCAAAAGAAACAGGCGGAGCACAGCCTCAGACCTGTCTCGTCAGCTCTCTTCAGCCACTGGTACGACAATTTCAAGGCAGACCGTGTACAGACGCTTAGGGCAGATTGGTCTATATGCTCGTAGACCCATCAGATGCGTTCCACTTACTGCAACTCACTGTCGCCTGCGGTTATCCTGGAGTAGAGAGCATGCATTGTGGACACCGCAACAGTGGGCTTGTGTGATGTTTTCCGACGAGTCCAGGTTTAGCTTGCAGTCTGATTCTCGCTGGAATTTCATATGGAGAGATCCAGGTACCGTTTACTATCAAGAAAACATAATTGAACGACACCGTTACGGTGGTGCAGGAGTGCTCGTTCGGGGTGGAATTATTCTGGGTTTCAGAACTGACCTGCATGTTCAAATTGGAGCTATGACAAGCCAAATCTATCGGGACGTCATTCTGGAACAACATGTACGTTTGTTTCGGGGCGCCATGGGCGCACATTTTGTGTTTATGGATGACAATGCTCGTCCTCACCGCGCAAACATCGTAAGGGAATGCCTTCAATCGGAGGATATCACCCGTATGGACTGGCCAGCATTCTCACCGGACTTGAATCCAGAACAGCACGTGTGGGACATGCTTGGCCGACGAGCTGCAGCCCGTTAATCTCCTGCTGCATGTCTACCGGACCTTCGGAGAGCATTGCTTTTTGAGTGGTGTAATATACCCCAAGATCAGATCGATAATTTGATACTCAGCATGCCTAGGCGTTGTACGGACTGCATCGTCTGGGAGACATACAATGTATTAACAATCATACCAACCAAGTAATATTGGTTTTTGAATTTTTTTTTTTAAATTTGCTCCAAGGAGAAAAAATCCCTAATTTTTTAATAATATCAAACATATAGCATCTTTCTTGCTCTTTACCTTTTGTTTAATAAATAAGCTTTACGAATAAGTCAAATTTGTTTTGTTTCTAACTCTTCGTTTGCCTGATTTTGCATTATCCTTAATTTATGGACATGAGTGTAGTTGCAGGGACCACTTATATACGCATGAGGAATAAAGAAATGCGCCTAAGGAAACTACTTATATATATATTTTTTCGACTATGGAAAGAATACAATAGAGGAGTATTATTTTGAGGCTTACTTTATAGATTATATATTTCAGAGCAAGAGACAGAAGAAATCATCTGTACCTTTCCAAGGATTCGAATCAAAGGACTTAACAAATAGCTTCTCTATCCTCACCTATCAAATATCCATAAACAGTTGGACGAGCTAACCGTTATACAATGACGACAAACATAGGGGAGATAAGATGAAATCTATCTAATAAAAATGATGTCCTTTCTGTATCTGTGCATCTTCCATTCAGCTATGCCCACCACCAAAAGACACACCAGTAATGCGACAATTTCTTTCATTTATCTCCACTGACGACCACTGAGATATACCTTTGAGGCATACTTCTTCAGGCCACTGTGATATACAATCTCAAAACTGTTTATTCAGTTACGTTACTTAATACAAAAAATCTGATGTGTACACCACCTGACTTCCTCGTACGAAATATTAAATTATACGCATTTTTTCTTGCATTTCATTTACACTTATTGGATTGAATTAAATCTATTTCGCTGAAAGCGTATAAACCACAATAGAATAAAAGCATTCTTTAAAATTCACTCTATTTGTCTACCATAGCGACACTAGGCGCTACGTTCACTTAATAGTATTATAGTATTTCGTTCATCACTCAGAATGCACAAAATTTATTTCATTTAAAGAATTATCTAATCGTTGCCACATGTCCTATTCAAATACTATAATACAGCTGTAAAAAAGAAATTAAGGAAACAAAACAAAAAAGAAACAGTTTTTCACAAACGATTGAGTATTTCTCATTCAATTAATCCAGTTCTGACTTTGCGACAAGGAAAAAATACATAAAAACTCAAAATATCTGTATTAAAAATTACGAAGTAAATCTTAAACACTTATTTCCTCGAAAAAATTCCAGAAAGGATTAAGCATGATTTAATTCACTATAATAAATGAAGGCGTTATCTTTGTTGTTGCGAAGCTAAGTTTCTCTAAATTTGCAACAAATCCACTAGTCTGCTGTTTCAAATATAAACAATCAATGGCCGCCATAAAAAAAGGCTTAGCGGCACTTTACCAACTTTTAAATTGTTAATAATTCTAAAAATATTCCATACAGATTTACTAAAGGCATAAAAACCTTAACCGAAAAATAAAAACAACATAATTC
This sequence comes from Stegodyphus dumicola, assembly GCF_044657685.1. NCBI lineage: Eukaryota > Metazoa > Arthropoda > Arachnida > Araneae > Eresidae > Stegodyphus > Stegodyphus dumicola. Next base: position 133,268,591 of record NC_140770.1, read on the forward strand.
AATCATTTTTTTTAAAGCAAAAAATGTACAATTTACAAACATATAAGAGTAAAGAAACTGAGATCACTGAGCCGGGTAACAGAGAGGATATATCCAAATATCTATATATAAATATATTTATATACGTTTGGTGCGGCCGATTGCTACCAAAATACGAGGTGCACATCTACATGTTATAGCAGTCCTATATACAAAATTTCAGCGTTCTGAGGCTACTCGTTTTTGAGTTATGCGAGATACGTACGTACAGACGCCACGAAAAATTCTCTTCAGAATTAATTTTAAAGCAGTTTCATAATTTTTTTAGAGGAAAAGAGTCTTTTATTCTGCCCTTACGTACAGATATCACGCAAAAACATCGTTAAATTGCATTCGATAGCGGTTAAAATGGATATTTTCGTTGAAATATGCTGCCTGAAACTTTTCGCGATTACTATACTTCCTTTTTACTTCGTACAAGGAAGTAAAAAAAGATTCTATATGCGATACTTTATAGCTCGCTCGAAGTTTTCGGAAAATGTCCTCTTTAAAATGTTAATAAAATGACTCTTACTCAAAAAACTGTAATTTTAGAATGCGATAGGGCCTACATAATATACCTCACAATTCTTCTCTTTGTTAATAAAATTTTACCTTCTGAATGTAATAGCATGAGCTACCACACGAGCTACCGCGTGTTAGAAACATACGTTTTAGATTTAAAAAAAAAAAAAAATAGTCTCTACAAATTTACAAATAAATTCTTCTTGTAAACTTGTAGGTGTAGTACTAAAGGCCTAAATGTGAAAGCTTCACTATAGAAATCGCATTTTGTGCTTTTTTTATTTTTATGGAATGAAATGGTGTGCTAATTTGTTCTAAGATTTAAGTTGCGTATTAGTTTGTGGTTAAACTTTCATCTGAGGAAAATTTAGTGCTAAAGAAGTAAAATAACGCTTGAAGGTATATGGTAATTTGTCTCCTGTTTTACAGTGAAAGAATGGGTAAAGAATTTCGCATGGGCCGACATCTATAGAAAGTTATTCCTATAAAGCTCGGCCGTTGGGAAAATCAGAAATCAGAAATATTATTCATCCCCAGGGATACATATTTTATGATACGTGATTTAATACTATAATAAGTTAAGGAAACAAAAGCCAGACTAGATTTCTCTCAAAAATGTGGTTTTGCGCATTCTGCTTGAGCACCCATCTCCACATGAACAGTCTCCTTAAGACGGGTAGTCTATTTCTTTCAGAAATTCAAGAACAGCAGAGGGGAAATGCAGTTAAAAAATATCAATGTGGGTGTAAGGAGCTTAGCCATTCCCTTTAGAACCCAGATTTAGCTCCTTGAGATTGTTGCCTCTTCTCCAGTTTGAAATTTGATCTTCTTCGTAAAAAAATAAAAATGATGTTGATGTTGTTCTTGTCTTGTCCATGTATTTCATGGATGAATAACCGACAGAGCCTCAAGGAGGTTGGACTTCTAGTTCCACCCCAGTTTTGAAAGAGAGCACCCTGGGGAGTGGTTCGAGGGACTCCCCTTCTCTTCACTACCGCAAACCCACATGAAAGGACTTTCGGCTCGCCATATATTTAGAGTGCCTCCATGTCACATAGGCATTATGGATTTACCAACATCCATATCTTCTCCGAGATTCGAAGCCGAGCCCTTCGGGACCGCAGCCTCCCCTAACCACTATACCGTCTGCGCGGCAGCAAGACTGATGATGACATGAAAAGAACAATTATAAACATTTTGAACACAAACCTTCAGATTCCTTTTTCGACGGTACAGAGTTTCTAAATAAACGATTAAAAAATGTTACCTAGTAAACAAAGATCTCAATGAAAAATAAATTATTAAAATTTTCAGTTTATCTTTTAGAAGTGTCTAGGACCGGAAATGAATAAATCTAACTGCTTATATTAAAAATGAGCCTTCATACTAATGCTTATCTTAGGTACACGAAGGGAATACGTTTTAGTTTTCTTAAGGGCAAATCAAAATCTTGCGTGGGAGGAAAATGCTTAGAAAAGAATGTAGTAATGTCGGTTCATGAAGAACTCTGAGATCGTTTTTTGGTTAAGAAATAAAAGCATGTCTGTTTTCGTTGCTGTAGTAACTATAGACGGCGAACAGGGGTTAATGAGAGCTATTATTCATATAAATAAGCTAAAATACCGAATAGCTATCATGCTGAAGAGATACTCTTATCATAACAAAGAAATATGGTTTCTTGTCTCACTCAATTATATTTGGTGACATTAAAGAGTCAGACTGAGTTGGCGTAAAGAAAGCAAGCATGCGAGCAAATGTCAACTTACTTGTCTAGCTCTTCAGGCAGTTTTCGTCATCTTTCTTTGTTGTCTTCCATGCTGCCTTCGCGTTACGCAAATGACACGTTTCGCATTTTTACAGAAAAGAAGAACACTTTATATTTTCACTTTGCAACAAATTACGTTCTTTTTAGCACCTTGAAAACATTCAAAGACTTTTAAGTAAGAACTGGTGAGTATTTGTAATGCTATTTTTTGTTTGGGTTACTGTAAAGATTTACTTCAAAAGTATAATTGTTCAAAAGTATATAAAGTTGAAGTATAATTTCTTATGCCATATTAATCTATTGTATGCACCTGAAGATAAGTTAATTTCTTGTGTTATGGATTAATCATTGAGAAGGGGTCTTACTATATATATATATATATATATATATATATATATATATGAATTATATATATGAATTATATATATATGTATTTATATATATATATATATATATACATATATATATAATTCATAATAATTTATAATAAGAAATCTTTTCATATACCATCTCCAAGGAATATAAATTAAATTAAAAATTTAAAACCATGAAAGAAAAAATTTTTTAGAAAGTAAAGCAATTTAAATAGTAATTTCCATTCTTGTTTACAAATCGGCAAAGAAAAGTTTTAAATCGCAAAAATACAAAACCAAAAGTAAATTTTAAATTATGAATAAGCAGCTATTGTCATTGATCGTAGATTAATCGACTTATCAAGGGAATAAACCAATCTACCATTCAATTAACAACTAAATTAAGAGAGTGTTTCATCTTACTTCCAAGTAAGCATGAAATTATTTGCTACATTCAAAACATAAGTACAACTAATACTCAATCCAAATAAACACATTAGTCCATTTAAGCCATAAAAGAATCTTGTAAAACAAAATAGCAAAAACCTTAAAGTTTCTCATTAAGAACAATTAATCTGTACGAGATGCTTACTTAAGAAGACATATCCCCTACACTCTCATTGAAATTCAAAAACAGAAGTAAGCAATTAAAAGTTTATTCAAAATCATAAGAAGACAAAAAATGAAACAAATTAAATTTCAAAACAAATTATATGCTATTTTGTTTTACAAGATTCTTATGGCTTAAATGAACTAATGTGTTTATTTGGATTGAGTATTAGTTGTACTTATGGTTTGAATGTAGCAAATAATTTGATGCTTACTTGGAAGTAAGATGAAACACTCTCTTAATTTAGTTGTTGTTAATTGATGGTAGATTGGTTTATTCCCTTTATAAGTCGATCAATCTACGATCAATGACAATAGCTGCTTATTCAAAATTTAAAATTTACTTTTGGTTTTGTATTTTTGCGATTTAAAACTTTTCTTTGCCGATTTGTAAACAAGAATTGAAATTACTATTTAAAATGCTTTACTTCCTAAAAAGTTTTTCTTTCATGGTTTTAAATTTTAAATTTAATTTATATTCCTTGGAGATGGTATATGGAAAGATTTCTTATTATAAATTATTATGAATGATTGGTTTATTACTTTGCAGCTCTAGCGCAAGTTTTAGGCTTTTTAATTTATTTTTAATTACTGTATTTTGAATATATATATATATATATTATATTTATACTTATATATATATATATATATATATATATATATATATATATATATATATATATATATAAGTATAAATATAATTTGGAGGTACATATATGTATGTAATGATTCCAAACGTGTAGATGAAAACATTGAAGCTTTTAACAGCTTTCGATATTGCATAGATGGCCGAGAAGGCCGTAGTGGCTTGAAGCTATGGCCGAGTGGAAAAGCATGATGACTCATTTGGCACAACTAAGTTTGAAGAATCACAATATTTTTTTTTACGTGTATCAAATCATCCTTTTGCAGACAAAATATTTCTTAATTATAGCGGAATACAATAAGTTCTATTTTAAAGTACGACGTTATCTTAGGCAAATAAACAGCGGCATGGAAAAGCAGTGTCTTGCCAGCAGGAAAGCGTAAGCGAAAGAGAAGGCTACAAACTCAGAGGAAGAAGGGAGGGAGTCGATAGCTTCAGTTCAAGTTAGAGAAAGTTTCGGTTTGCAATCTATTTGATTGGACAAGAGGTATCTGCATTAAAACGTTACGTAACCTAGAAATATCTGGAATTTGGGAGAACAGGTGAATTTAGGGGGAGATCACCAAAGTTAGAATGTTAATCTTGAGGTTGCCAATTATTTTTTAAAGCAGCTATCGTATTTTTTATATCTTACATAAATACCTCAATTTCCCGAGATTACAGTCATTAATAACATTTTATTGGCTTTTTTGTTCGCCTATAACAGATTTATATGACACAATGTGTAATTTTATGTTATTGGCAGTGTGTCAGCATAAGGTCTAAACATTTGTAGTTAAAATGTTGATTGTATTATGAAATTACTTTTCCCTTCTCTTATCAAATCGCTTCATTATTCCACCGGGTGTGAAGTTATTTATAACATCACGAAGGTGAGATTTTAGTCTGAATTAAAGGTAATAATTATTTAAAACTGAATCTGAACTGCAAGAGAAGAGTTCAAGCTCTTTAAATACTCATAACTTTAATATATCTTTAATAACGATTCTGAATGCACAGGAGTTATAGGATGATTTTCGTTAATCAGCATTCATGCCTTTTGTCTTTAAATTCATTACTCATACAAGCAAAAAGACTCGCCGGTATTCCCCACTATGAGTTATGTCTTAAGTTTATTAAGAGGATCGATCTCTTCATTGTTCCCTAACTGGGGAAGCGCGGAAGATGATGTGGATGGCTGTTGTCTTATTTCGAGCTCTCACGTTTAATCTAAAAATGTGTGGTACAAGTGCAGTTTGCTGTATATCTAGATGCAAAACATCTCTAAGATCATATCGATATTAGTTTTATCGTAATGAGACAGATTGTTTGATAATTATTGAAATTCAATTTATTTATACTTGTAAGTATCGATTTCATTTATTGAACGATCCCTGGTTCCAGGTTCTGGCTCCTTTCTATGTGTGTTTTTTCGGGTATATTGTATCGCAAATGATCATCCAACTTACAGTAAACTGAGGCAAATACAATGATGGAAGACGTTTTACAGCACGTGATCATATAATGAATTAATTTCTTAATAATAACTAACTTTTACGTAAGCTTTCGACCTTCAATTTGTGTACAGCCTTCGTAAACGGCACGGAATTCTCCGCTATTAAGGTTGCTTTTCATGTAGCTGTAGAGAAAGAAATGTGAAACCTTTCATGAAAGTGTTTCCGATCTTGGAAATAATTTGAAAAATGGCAGACATTAATTATTGGAAGCTAAATACTAAGGATTAAAAACTACCAAGTCATTTAACAATGGGTTACTGACCCACAAGCTGTCATTCAAAAGTTTTAAAGCTATTTACAAGATCAAGAAACTAGTTTCGATTTTGTTGATTCATGCTAAATTAATTTCCAGCAATGGGCAGTACTTACGACCACTTCAACGATAAGATATTTGATTTCTCGTAACTCTTGTGCAAAAAAAAAAAAAAAAAAAAAAAATGTTTTTCTTTTTAACCATTCTTTCCGGCTTTATGTTTATCTCAATGTGTGGGATCTGCGTTTAATAATAGCGAATTTGTTGACATTATTCTAAAAATCCTTATCCTTGTATCTTTGAGTAATTGCTAAGCTGTTTTTAGCCTATTACGTGCTAACAGAAGGAAAGGTAAGATTTTTTATATTTACAGACACTTCTAATTCCGAGAAGTAATATTCTTGCATGCATACGTTTCGTAATTGATTGAACGCACACACGACCGATGATAGTTTATAAGGTATTTCTCCCGTCTTCTTGGCATGCCTTCGTGGTGTGGTGGTCTGCATGCTGGGCGCGTATTCCAAAGATCCGTGGTTCGATTCCCGGCGAAGGCGTTGGCCATTTTTCATCTTTCCTGCTTTCAAAAATACCTAATGTCTCTATAACACTTCTGGAATGTTTCACAATAATACTCGCACGGCTTTGCTCAGTATGACAGAGCACAATCAATAGTTATACTTCAGACTACTAAGAACGTTAAACACATTCAATGCAAAGCGCATCTAAAGAGCGAAGCTGAAGTATCTCGGTACTTCGAAGTCGACTCTGGATTAAAAAAACTGAGAGCTGATGCTCTCTCTGGTTTAACGTAGTTTCCCCCGCCCAGCCGCCGAGAAATCTTGAATCACTTCTCGAAATTACTGAAAGGCATATACTGTTAAAGTTACTTACGGGGGTTAATTACAGTTATTCAGTTACAGTACCAATTACAATATATCAGACCAAAATGCCAAAAAATGGTTACGCATTTTGTAAATTTGTCGCTGAATTTGGCGACAGAAATATGTCGCCAAAACCATCGTCAGTTAAGCGAGATAGCCTTTTACCTCAATGTTAAGCGACTTACAACTGTAATCTAATTTTTATGGCAAAGCGCCTTCTCTTTCAAGCATTCCATATTACATTATACAAATACTACAATTTCATATGTAATTTTATTAAATTTGTTTACGTATATATATAAAATTCTTAACAATATTTTTGAACTGTCTTCTTAAAAATATTATCTGCGAATTTTATTATTCGTCATTTGTATTTTCAGTTCTTTTATGTAAATCATTCTTCATTTTTCAGTACTAATTTTTTTTTAAATTTCTCATTATTTTCCTATATCCAGGTATGATAAATATTTGTGAATCGAAATTTTAAATTAAATTTGCTGCAGCTCCTTAATTATTATTTTTAATTTGAGTGTTTCCCCTTTTAATTCTTAAATTAATAATTGCTGATGATAAACCTCTCTACCTGCGTCATTTCAAAATTAATAATCACCATCATATGACTTTTGCATGACATTAGTGACAAAAACAAGCCATGAGAATTTATCTTTTCCCTCTATGCATTCCATTTGATCTCTACAACTGCCAGTGCCAAAAAGTGTTCCCAATATTTGGGATATGTTTGGTGGAGAAAAAAAGACGTTAAACGCCGCTGATATTTCGACCACTGTCTACAACAACACTGAGCTGTGGAATCTCCTGACCGAGCCAGGACTCCGGACAGATAAGCAAAAGAACAAGAGAATAGCATTTCAAGAACAATTTGAGAATTTCTCAAGAAACATGTGCCTATTCCCTGAAAATTTAAATGCCCTTTTATGAATTCATTTCTTTTTATGATGCTTTTATTTATATTTTTATGTTGTTATAGATTTATTATTATTTGTTTTATTTGGCATGATGCTTTGATTGAGATGATATAATATCACTCGTTTTTATGCTATACTGTGGTGAATTAAAATATTTGTAAACTTTAAGATTTTACATATAGGATTATAGGAGAAATTGAGCCTCTTCTGATCTTTTCAGGTCAAGTAGAAAGTATGTGTGAAAATAATGCGCAAGGGAATGAGGGATTACTTGATGACGTACGCCTGATTTAGCTTATGAGGTATTTCCTCCCTCCTTTCTGCGTCCCTTCGTGGTGTAGCGGCAGCACACTCGACGCGTATTCGAGAGGTCCAGGTTCGAGTCCCAGCGAGGGTATTACACATATTTCATGCCTCCTGCTTCAAAATAACCTAATAGTGGTGCCCTAATTAAAAAAAGGTGGTGAATGATGATTCTTCACCACCAGAATTTGGCAACTGAGCCCCCTAATCCCCTATCTTCCTCTAAAAGGGGGAGAATATAAGGTATTTTCTCCCTCCTTTCTGCATACCTTCGTGGTGTAACGGTAGAAGACTCAGCGTGTATTCGAGAGGTTCAAGTCACGGCGAGGATAGTAATTTTCACTTTTCCAGCATCAAAAAGCATAATGTCTCTACAAGCTGCACATGAAAATATTATTTCCGAAAATAGATTGTTTGCTATAGTTACATACTTTTATAAAAAAGTTGAAACTGTTGGGTAAAATGTGTTTTAAGAAAACGTGTAACTCAGAACCTCGATCGGATTACTGAACATATGGTTGAACAAAATCTCAAAGGTTATTGAAGCCAATGTAATTAAGGCAAATCAACAAAATTTAAGGTCTTTGAAACAAGAAATTCGAGAAACTATATATTTGATTATAAGAATACCTAAGTAATTTTCTTTTGTTTCACGTAGATTTAGTCAAGAACACTATCGATTTCAAGGGCAAAGAGCTGTAGGGTCCTCATCATCATGAGCAAAGATATTGTAATGAAGGCGAAGCCACGGTCTTATTTATATCCTACAGAAGTAAAGCGAACGAGAAAGTAGCCCCGTCTGTCGGCAGAAATAGTAATGAAAATTGAAAAATTAATTTAATGGAACTTTAAAAGCCTAGAACGGACTGAATTATACTTAAAGTCATTAACTAAACAAGATCTATATTTGTGACAAGCTTAAATAAATCCAATTCCCCGATGGAAGGAGCTTTTGGGATAAATTTGCAGACCCAAAATCAAAATTATTAAATTTCCAATAAAATTTGACTTCAGCTGTGCAAACACAAGACTGCTGGCTCACGTCACACCACGGACATTACCACTGCCAACAGACCATTGGGGGCTCATAAGCTCTTTCAGGGTGCTTTATTTATATATGTGAGTAGTTACGTTATATATATATATATATATATATATATATATATATATATATGTTGAATTATGGTTGTGGTTTTATATATATATATATATAAGAGACCACAGCTATAATTCAGGTGATCTAACAATTATGCAAACACTTTATACAACTATGTTACGACCGTGCATGTATATACGAGTATGTATATGCATTCCACCATGCACACACATTTGTAGCCACAGTTTGCTTCGCTCTCTAGTTGTGTCTATTCAAGAAAATTTACATTTTTTATATTATTGCGATAGGAACAGAGCAGAATGTAATAGCGTCTAAGCGGTACAGAGGCAAAAGCTAAAGTACGCAGTTATCCATATGAAAGCACACAAAGCGAAAGGTTTTGGTTTGAATTAAAAGTTTCAGTTCCCAATTATTACGTCGTCAGCACTGCGCAGTCTATACAAAATGGAATGATCTAGAAATGACGCAATCCAGAGAAGTTATTAAGATATGTAAAACAAAGAGGGAGAATTAAAGGGTACCGTTACTTTAAATTATAATTTTGATTTACATATTTGTATCATACATATATATGTATATATGTACATGCATGGTTGTAACATAGTTGTAAAAAAGTGTTTGCATATTTGTTACATATTGTTAGGTCACTTGAATTATGGTTATGGTCTGTTTCAGGCACAAGATTGCAAGGAATTGGGATATTCTTCCCGAGAGCTCTTTTTAATGCCTAATACATCGAACTGTTAATTCGAAGGAACCGCGTTCGAATCTGTATAAGGCTCAGAGAATCTATTCCGCGCTTTTTATTCTTTTTGGTCTCTATATTTCCATTAGTTGTACTACTTCGTAACAGCTCATCAGTGGCCGAATAGATAAAAGTTAAATACTGATAATCTGATATATAAACGGGCTGCCTACATGGTTAATTTCATGGTTTTTCACATTTGAACTTAAACACGAGCCAGCTTTCCATAGAAAGTCCTCCACAAAAGCAACATTTTGCTAAGGCCGGTTCACTCGTGTGCTTTGCCTTTGTCTACCAAATTAATTGACGAATGCCATTGTATTTTATTTATCTCATACATTCCAGCATATGCATTTGATATCTTTATAGGTTACTCTCTAATGTAGATAGTTAATTTGTGAGTACAAATCTCTTTAGAAATGTCATTTACATTACTTAAAATCTCATAGGAATATCTGTAATAAATTAGGAAGGATATCTCAAAAAATAAACTTATTTTAAACGAAATCGCTTAACTTAAAAACAGAAATAATATTTAATATAATTCATTTGGAATTTTATTCATTTGAAACTTTCGAAATAATGGGTTTCGGAAAATGCGGAAGAGTAACTACTTCTTAAAAGTAAGACTATCTGTAGGAAAGTTTCCTCATATTCCAAAATTATTGACATGAGTATCAATTTACATATTAAAAATCGATACTACATAAAATAAAACGTCTCTTCTGAATCGATGTACATATAAAATGCAGTCGAATAAATATTTCAAAGTTATGCACTAGCAAATCAAGATACTTCCGGTATTTTCCTCCAGACAAATTCAATGGAAACAAACATTCCTCTCAAATAAAGTACTGCTGAACTAGATGAATTCTAAAACTCTTAATCAGGAAAATACTTTGTTAGCTTTTATCTGAATAAACTTCAAAATTCAGAGATAGAAATTATCATTCTTATCGTACTTGAAAAATTAAAATAATTTATGAATTCGCAAAATTTTCGTTATTAAACAGAAAAACAAATCACTGTAACCAATGTAATCAATGTGTTATGAGCTATATTCTTGGGATTAATTTTAATCGAGTTCAATAAATAGCTGTGATTAATACTGCTTTATTTTTGAATATGGAAGAAATAAGATTGCAATATATTTGTCAGTTTCATAAATCTAATATTAAAACCATATGTGATATCACTTAAATATTAATAATATGATACTCCATTAGGAGGTTTTTAAGTATACATAAGGCTCTTATTGTGTAGAAATTACAATAAAGTCCTTCAAAAGACCTTAGCGAGCTTTCTCTATGTCTGAAACATTGTGACAGAGTATTAAGTTGTAAAGGACCTCTTTATTTAACTTCAAGACACTTTTTGTTTAAGTGATATTAAATAGAAGGCATTCGTACTTACACTCAAAACACCACTTGCGTGTATTTAAAACAACATATTCAAATTCAGTGTAACGTAAGTGGTGACTACACAAAGTGGTGTAATTAAGCTGGCTTAGTAGTTAATTAGCGTGTTTTAACATCGTTTAGCGGCTAAAGCCAGGATATTCACTGGCAGAGCTGGCACTATAAGGAAAACAGCAGATGATACTTCAAAAGTTTTGAGGTCCACCAGCGGCCGAGCGGTTAAATCGCTGATCACTGGTTGTTCGTGCGAGGTTTGAATCCCAGCCAATGGGCTGCTGCATGGAAGGTTTTGTGGTTTTCTACATGTGCACCATGTAACAAGCCAGCTTCCCTTAGAACGTTTTCCTTGCAGGCATTCGTACTTTGCCATAATTAAAAAAATCGACCAACCAAAAGCTTTCAGAGCAAAGCTTTCAAAACCCTCGACTTAAATACTCTACCATCTAGTTTGCATCTTGATAAGGACTCCGGAAAACGAGAAGTTATATTTATCATAATATCTAATTGTAACGAACGTTTTCTGCCAAAAAAACGTTCTGAATAAAATTAGAAAAAGAAACATAAAAACTAATACTTCGGCCCATAAACGGTGGCCGCGAGTGCGAAAGCAGATCAACCTCATTTCGGAATTCCTGTGAGGGATAGAAGAGTCGGCGAATGTAGACAAGTGTGGTCTTGCATTATCTTGATGGAAATTACCTTTTTTCGCCGGCTTTCAGTTCGACGTTTTTCCTTGATAGCAGCGTCAACACTGTCTAGCATCTCGTTGTAAACCTTACTATCGAGGGTTTTACCTTTTTCCAGATACTCTTTATGGATAATACCACGGCAATCCCAACAGATACAAAGTATGATCTTTTTGTTATTCAAACTGCGCTTTGCGACGCTGGAGACGGGCTCATCGTACGCAGACTAACCCCCTTCTCGGCCTGTGTTGTTTAAGTAAATCCACTTTTCATCACAACTTGCGACCGAGTCCAGAATTTTCTCCTTGCGTTGTTATTCGAGCAGATCAGTGCAAGTCCGAGCAGGTCTATCCTTATCTGCTTGAGTCCGCTGATGCGGCAGCCAGCGATTGAGCTTGCACGTCAAGTTTATGCGATATACTAATGGACACGGCACTAACGTCTCGAGTGATTGCATACTAAACTCTCGAGTGATTGCATACTAAACTCTCGAGTGATTGCATACTGATTTTCCTCCGCAAGTTCTCGCAGGCGAGACTTATCAACATCAATAGGCTGGACAGAGCGCTCTGCCTCTTGAATGCCATAGTCTTTGTTTTCGAACTTTCGGTATAAACCTTCACAGTTTCATAGGGTACAACATTAGTACCTAAAGCTGTACACATGATCTGGTGACATTCTGTAGCTGATGTTTTGCAATAGAACTGGAAATAAATTATGATTCTAATCCTTGTGGCGTCATAGTTCCATTTTAGACACCTTGTACGTAACAATAACGATATTTCTGTACAGATTTCACAACACAGCGTTTTAAAGCAAGTCTCTTTCTTTCAAATGCCAAAATTCGTTTGACAATATATGATTAAACGCGCCAACGCGAACGGTTTGTGCAGATGATGACAAGAAACTTTCATTATAACCTGATAATAATTTAATTAACATAAAATACTTTACGAATATCGACAAGTTATCGACTCGACTTCAAACAACGTGCACAAGTGGTGCAGGTTTATAATTTAATACAATTTGTACGTTATGATGTGCTACAAGTAAGGCAATAATTTACAAAACTAAAGATTCAGTTATCTCTATATAAAAATGTTTAACACTTAAGGCCCCCCGGACTTGAAATTTGCGATTATCAAAACCAAGGTACTGAAACCATCAGATTTGATCCTCAGCTAACGACGTTTAAAAGGGTCGTCAGTATTCTCGTAGGTATCAGAAATCAATGCGGCTTTCGACAAGGACTAAATCTTTCAAGCAAACGGTACAAAGTATGGAATGCAGTTAATTTCTTATGCTTCTCTGAGCAAATATATGTGACGTGAAACAAAATGGGTTGGGATAATGTTTACATTAATCTCAAGTAAAATGTAAAAGTAATCACAATATTACTATCGATAATGCAGAGAAAATTGTAAAAAGTGCGCAGTGTTTTACAAAAGCAAATATTAATTCCATAACAGCCACAGTATGCTGGAATGATATTTCTCAACATATTTTCAGCGAAATGCAAAAACATTTCATTGTGTGCAGTTAGATCAGATTGAGTTTATAATACACTTCTCTTCATGAGAAAATACACATTATGAATTCTTATAGAAAAGCAGTATGAATCAGAGTGATGTAATAGAAACTTAATATTATATGATTCGAGACAAATACATAGATTATTCTAATATATTATTAATATTTAATTAGAATGCCTCTATCTAACCGACAAAATCAAATTTGTGACTTGAAGTATCATTAGTCTAGGAAAAAAGCAGATCCACCAGTGGCCGATCGATAAAGTCGCTGAATGCTGCTAGCTCGTTCCGGGGTTCGAATCCCTGAGAACTGGCTAGCTTCATAGGCAATTTTTTGACTTTCCGCATTATAATGTGAATATTAGATGGTTTTCTTTAGAGAGATATCCAGGAAGACATCGTTGCCCTTGGGTAGACAGCCCTTAAGTGCTTTGAAACCAAACCAGGTAACACCCTCCACAGCGATATGTCTCTTCTTTTTGACAATCATTCTCTCGTGATTATATAAATAAACAAAAATATCACATTTGCAAGGTTCCTTGGTTTAGCTGAAACGTTGTTTTACCCTCGTCAGTGGTTGTCATTACTGTTTATGTGCTGATTCCATTCAAAATTGTTTTATTAAGCTATCAGGAACTATTACATTCAAGGCTGATGTTTAATTGCTTAGGAGATTGTATTCTGTCATATACTGAGCTAAAGAAACATTGTTACATGCTTACAAAGATAATGAATGTGTTCTTTGATTTCATTCAAGTCTAGCGGCAGTCTATTAAAAGCTAATTCTCAATATTTCTTTATGCCACGCGCTGGGCGAAAGAATCATTGATCTATTCAGAAAACACATTGAATCAGTTCAAGTTTCTTTGATTGATCTGTCAGGAACTATACTGTTAAAGACTGTTGCTTAGTATTTTTCATAGGAAATCTAAGTCTGTCACGCGTTGAGCTAAGGAACTATTGTACCTAACAGACTCCATTTAAATTGTTTGATTGGGCTGCCTCTTATAGCACTCTAGGGCTGATGTTAACTACCTGTCTACTATGATTATTTAGTTTATTTAACAATAATGCAAGGTGATAATATTTGATGACAACAATTTGAAAAGTGGTACGCCGTTTACAAGTATAATAAACAGACGCAAAATTAAATTTCCAGAATAATAGCCCTTTTATAGGCTAAACAAAAGTTGCAATTATTTTTTAAGTTCCTATACTTTCTTATAGCAATATATCTCTTCTTACCCAGTTGCTAATCAAAAACAAATATTGGTTTGATACATACAAAATTAAAAAAAGGTTAATACGTGAACGGTAAAATTTATAAGTTTCATTTTAATAGCAATATGTTTATTTATAAAAATCTGATGAGTACATCACACGACTTCCTTGTACGAAATATTATACGCATTTTTGCTTGCATTTAATTTAAACTTATTGGATTGAATTAAATTTACTTCGTCAATAGCGCATAAACCACAGCAGAATAAATGCCTTCTTTAAAATTAACTTTACTTGTTTATCATAGTGACACTCTGGAGATAGGTCCATTTAACAACGTTACATCTCATTCATTTTATAACTCAGAATGCACAAAATTTATATCATCTGAAGAATTGTCTAATTGTTGCCACATGCTCTGTTAAAATACTATAAGAATGTATAAAAGAAATTAAGGAAACAAAAAAAAAAAAAAAAAAAAAAGAAATAAAGCCACAGTTTTTCACAGACGATTCAGTATTTCTCATTCAATTAATTCAGTTCTCAGTTCGGGACAAAGCAAAAATACATAACAACTCAAAATATCTATATTAAAAATTACGAAGTAAATCTTAAGCACTTATTTCCTCTAATAAATTTCAGAATGTATTAAGCATGATTTAATTCGCAATAATAAAAGAAGGCGTTATCTTTGTTTTTGCGAAGCTTACTTTCTCTAGATTGGCAACAAATCTACTATTCTGCTGTTTCAAATGTAAACAAATATGTCCGCCATGTTATTTAAAAATTAGGCTTAACAGCTTTTAAATTGTTGATAATCCTACAAATATTACCTGCAGATTTCCTAAAGGCATATAAACCTTAACCGGAAGATAAGAACAACATAATTCAATAATTTTCTAAGCAAAAGAAGTATAATTTACAAACATATAAGAATAAAGAAACTGAGATCACTTAGCCGAGTAACAGAGTGAATATATATATACATATATTTATATACTTTTGGTGAGGCCGATTGCAACCAAAATACGAGGTGCACATCTACATGTTATAGCAGTCTTATATGCAAAATTTCAACGTTTGAGGCAACTCGTTTTTGAGTTATGTGAGATACGTAGTACGTACACTGCTCAAAAAAAAATGGGACAGTTCTATATCTCCCGTTCTACTGGGCCGATTGACAAAATTCGAATTGCGTTCTTCATGTCTCGAAAGCGCGACTTAGGATATATATTAGATTTATATATAGCACTATTCTAATATAGGTATTTTGACACAAATCGGACTTTTTCTGAAATAACATACCAATTTTTTTACATATTTCGATTCTACAGCTCAAATTACGCCTAAATATGAAATTTTGTAAAATTTGTAGCGAAATTTACGGAGAAATTCGCAAATTTATGTTGGCACTTTTTGTTCAGTTTGCGCCAAGAATAGTTCACTTGGCGAACTTCTTAATATATGGCAACCTAGTTTCCTTTCCCGTGAGAGGAAAAAAAGTCACCATCATTCCTTTTTTCCAAATAATATTCTTTATATTATATTTTTTATTATAACTGTTATTATTTTAAGTATTTTTTCTTTTTCGAATTTCATTTTAATTGTTTAAGTTGCATGTTTTTTTTTTTTTTTTTTCCAAATAACTGTTTTAAAAATTTCTATTTACCTATTCGAACTGCGTAAATAAAGGTGCAGTGTTTATTTTTTTTTTCAAATAGTTTTCTTTATATATATTTTTTATCATAGTTATTATTTTAGGAAATTTTTATATTTTTATATTTTTATTTTAATTGTTTGTGTTGCATTGTCTCTTCAGATAATTGTTTTAAAATTTTCTATTTATTCCTTCGAACTGAGCATTTTAAATATATTTATCAATATAAATTTTCCAGAATTTGATTTTATTTATTTAAATTGCGTTTCTTTTGGAAGAATACTTTGTAACCCAGACTGTGATGCGTTTGAAAACTGCATATATTAAAAGAGAAAATACAGTAAAGCACAGTTAACACGCCTTTCAATGTTCCGTTCAGAAAAGATCTATATAAATAAGAGATATATATAACCTACATTTTAACTTAGGATGACTTGCATATAAATTTTACGCAAAAATTTATTTTTTCTTCTCTTTTCCTTCAGGCATTCTACTTTATTTTTGCTCTTTTTCTTTGGGCATTCTGCAAGTGTATTAAAAAGCATCCAACTTTTCGAAATATCTTGGTATTTCTGACAATCATTTTAAATAAAGTTATCGCCTTCCATTTCATAAAGGCTCACAAACAGCAGAGCGGTAGAGAATCGTTGAACACTGGTAGTTCATTCTGGGGTTCGAATCCCGGTAAATGGGCTGGTTGCATGGGCATTTTCGTGGATTTTTCTCATGTGTACCTTGTATGCCAGCTGGTTTCTCTTAGAAAGTTCTTCACGAAGTATTTGGTCAGAGCCTTTATCAGTCTTTAGAGGCTAAACATTTTGAAGGTATGAGATGAAAGGAAAGTCTGGTTTCATCAAGAGGTTTTGGTTTATTTAATTATGACAAAGCACACTAGGGCTATCTGCCTAAGGGGAGGGATGCCTTCGTGGAGGACTTTCTGAGGGAAACTGGCTCGCATATACGTTACACACGGGGAAAACCACGAAAATGCCCATGCAAACAGCCCGTTCGCGGGATTCGAACCTCGGACCGAACTACCAGTGTTCAGCGACTTTACCGTTCGGCCCCTGTTTCATCAGGAGGAAAAAAAACGTATTTAGGTGAAATCCACATACATCACTGGATAAACTCCTGAATCTTCAAATAATTCGACTGAGAAAATCATGGGATTCTCCATTTATGATACGATATGATGTTCTATAACGTAAGTTAAATTTATACAACCATATAATCTACAGCCAGTCGCTCTTCACTTTAATCTGTAATGATATCGTTTTTGTCTTTTCTGTTAACGCAAGCTCAAATGATGGTATTTGGTGGTGGTGGTGTTCACGTCCAAGTGTTTTCTCTTTGAACACCTAAATTCTTTGAAGTATCCTGAAGGTATATTCAAAAGCATCCAACTTTTTGAAACATCTTGGTATGTCTGACAGCCAAATTTTCCTGAAAATTTTTGCTTAGTTTTCTCCTTAATTTTCTTCTTTCTATCTACAGTTATTTTAAGTGCTCACACAAGAAAATTAAGATTTTTCGATTGCTAGACTTCCATAAATTTTGCATTCTTGTCAATTATTTAAAATATCAATTACATGAATTGCGTGTCAGCTGAAGACAGCTTTTCATTTTCTAGTTATTTTAACTATAAGTAAAGTTTAAATCGAAGCCCAAAGGATATATATTTTAATTAAAATATTTTTACTAAATGACAAAGAAATAAAACAGTCCAGCAGGGTTTATTCTGTACCACCGAGTAACCCGATTCTTATATCGGCTGAAGCAATCTAAATCATATTAAAAACCATGTTTTTTTTATACAATCTATAACGCGAGAGAAAAATTAGCTTCTTAAAACATTCTTTCTAAGAGGATTGATATAAAATATTACATTTAAATATATATATTTTTAAAGCTGGGACTTGAACCAAACTGTCAGACTTTTAAAGATTAATTTACATGATGGTTATAATTAAAGTTCCAAATTGAAATGGTCATAAAAGGAAAACTACCGGACCAAATGTTATCAAACTTGGGAATCGTGTAAAGGAGGTTATGGGAATTTATATTCCGCGGGGAAAAAAAAAAAAGAGTTCAAAAACTCACCGCCAGTGGAAAAATGGCGCTGTATACAATATTGGTAAATGAAATAGGACATGAAAACATCTGTTTAAAATGTGTTTAATAGTTTCCGAAACGTGTTACAAAGCATGTTCAATGTAGCGTCCAGCATTTTTCGAGAGCAAGTTAAATCCTGTTACTGCATTCTCGACAGCAGTTCTTAGCATATCAGGAGAAATGTTACAGACATTTTTCATTTCTGCCAAATTGTTTAGATTATCACCATAAACAGTGCTTTTGAGATAACCCCATAGCCAAAAGTCACAGAGATTGAGGTCTGGTGGGAAGAGGGGAATTGTCGGCCTATAAGACGTTCATTCGTGAAATGTTGCCTAAGTAACTGTGCGACACACGTGAGGTTTTTTTTCCTCCTGATGAAACAGCGGCCGAGTGGTAAATCGCTGAACACTGGTAGTTCGGTCCGACGTTCGAATCGCGCGAACGGGCTGTCTGCATGGGCGTTTTCGTTGTTTTCCCCATGTGTAACGTGTATATGAGCCAGTTTCCCTTAGAAAGTCCTCCACGAAGGCATCCCTCCCTGTAAGCAGATAGCCCTCGTGTGCTTTGCCATAATTAAATAATCCAATCCGATCCTTAATTAAATACTATAATTGATTAGTAAATTCTACTAGAACTGACGGTAAGAATTGAAGATGGAAACGAACTACCAGATTTGTCCAGTTGATATGGAATCGTTGGCATAGGGACTATTTAAACACACTACAACAGCGTTCAAAATGGAAGGTAGAACAAACGAATATTAAAATAGGTATGCTAGTACTAGTTAAGGAGGATGAGCTTCCTGTCTGTAGATGGGTGTTAGGGCGCATTACAAGAATTTTTCCTGGAGTTGACGGTAAGGTTAGAGTAGTAGAAATACAGACAGCAAAGGGCATCATTAAGCGTGGAATTACAAAAATTGCAATTTTACCCCAAGAAGAAGCTTCCTAAGTTAGTTAAGTGTTAGCTTATTATTATAAAACTTGTATTGTACATTGTATTATGCACAAAATTTTGTATTGAAAATTGAATATTATTATATTGAATTAAGATATATTATTCGTATTGCTTTATTGTATAAGGTAGTAATTGTACAATTTTGTAGGTTATTATGAGTATTATCGCACGAAATTATTGAAGTAACCCTTCAATGCCGGGGGGTATGTTAAGTCATTAAGACTATTTAACTGTAAGATTACGTCATTTTTTCTGTTCTTGGCGCCTTGCATGGCGCAGATGTTCATTACAGCAACCCTGTAAACGCTTACTCAGTTTTTTTATTGCTGTTGTTGTTAGTAGTAAGTCATCGCTTGAAAGATGGCACGCATTTGATTAAAGTTGTCGAATAAAATATTTAGTACAGTCCACTTCTAGTTAATTTGAAATTGTTGTATAACAACGCACGCATCGCATGAACACCATTTACTCACTATGGGTAGTATTTAAGTTAAGGGTTTTTTAGATTTTAAGACAGAGCTTGTTTCTGCTTTCCCCGGGCATGTCACATTAGTTCTGCCTGCTCTGATAAGTTTCTAATTATTCGGCTTTGCGTTATCGCTGCTCACATTTGAATTTGATGCTCCAATTAGAAACTCTGAGTCAGCTGAAATTTAAAATTTAATCGTGTAGTCCTTGACAGCAATATTGATTTTCAATTAGAATTTGATTGTTACCTTAATTGCATTGCCCCAAGTTGTGTTGATGTTCAAGCTCAAGACAGTACATTTATGTTTAAAGTTCATGTTTAAATATAAAAGTTAATATTAATCTTTTTCAAGTCTTTGTAGTTACTTTTCAGGCATAGCGATAATTCGTTTCATGTCTGGTGCGGTTTTGGACAATTTAGCTTTCACCAGTTCAAATAAAACCATGTAACTCTAATAAAATGCAATGCAATTAATAGTAATTAATAATACCTAATGCAACTGGCAGGATGTCTGTCCCTGTTGTAATACCAGATTTGTATACGGCGATCGTGCAGTTCTAGGCTGTGGTGAGATTTATTGGGAAGAATTTATCTACAGCTGGAGAACAAAACACCATTGCAGCCGCATCGCAGCAATGAATATATAGCAAATTCACTTGTTTGCTGATAATGTAAAACGGTATGTGTTTACAGAGGTTTGTTATGCAACAGAACCTAATTCTTAGCGTTAGACCTCTTAATGCTGTAGTGGGAGCTGCCATAACTATGACTGTTTTCTCATCTGAAGGTTTTCAAGGTTGGTAAAATAGTTCCGTTGGTCGGTCTGCTCATCCTGCAGTCACTAAATCCTTTTTGCATCATTTGGTTTGATTTCATCGGGTAATACAGTAAACGGGGTTTTTCATGTATTTTATATTTAACTGCATTGTTTTAACAATATTGAATTCTTTCAATAGTATTAAAAGAGCTGTTGTGACTTATTTTACTTGTCTGACAGTAACATTCGAACAAGTCCTCGAAATTCATCGTGGCAAGGAGTGCAAGTTTGCGCTTGTTGTTGGCAAGGTGACCATACAGGCGACAGCGGGGCTTTGCTCAGTTCCTCCCCCAATTTTATTCAAGAACACCACAGGGGAGACGGGTGCGAGAGTTTCCCAACCTTTTTTCTTTACCACCAACCTCATGACCAGACTTTCGGCTCACCACATATTTAGAGTGCATCATGCCACATAGACACTGTGCATATACAAAAATCCATGCTTTCTCCGGGATGGAACCCGAGCCCTTCGGTACGGCAGTCAGAGTCTCTAAGCATTATCCCGGTTGAGCAGCTCATTAACAGCAATTTATACATGAAATGAATTGATTTTTTTTTTATCTTGTATTGCAATACACATTAGTATGTTCTCATTTTGCAAATTTGTTACACAGGTTCCTTAATATTATTAATTGCGTTGTGCATTAATTGCATTACATATTAATATAATAGAATATTAATTATATTAATGTATTGAGTATTAATTGGATTATTTTATTATTATTATTTATTTTTATTATTATAATTATTATTTTATTAGAGTATTAAATTTGCTAACTCACATGTGCAAGATGCATTTCATTTCCAGTTACATAATTAGGAGAACAGAGCAAGTCTTGTAAGTTTTCTGCTATTCTTGTATGTTTTCTAGTGTATGATTGTTTGCAACTTCAGTTAGTGGATTTACATAATGCCTAATTTAGTATATTAGCATAGCTCCGTATTAGAAACTGTGTTTTTTATGCATTTAATATATTTGTTAGTTGTATTAGGTATTATCAATTACTATTAATTGCATTGCATTCTATTAGAGTTATATGGTTTTATTTGAACTGGTGAAAGCTAAATTATCCAAAACCACACCAGATATGAAGCGAATTATCGCTAAGCCTGAAAAGTAACTACAAAGACTTGGAAAAGATTAATATTAACCTTTTCATCATTGCGTCATGCAAGACCTTATCTTTGCATCCTGTAAAACCAACCGAATATTTATCTTTGCATCATGCAAGACCAATCCGGTCCGTCCCCAGCAGATATGGATTGGGGAACCATTGGTGTTTACTCCTGCACCTTTCTTAAACGAAGTGCTGGTGCACAGCAAAGAGCAAATGTTACATCTCTGGAGTTTCGAAGTCTGTTTAACTATTTACAGTCACGTTTTTCTTGCGGAAACAGCATGTACTGCCATATCCAAAGCGTATTTTTATTAATACAGAAGTTTTCGCGACATATATTACGTAATAAATCTCGACACTGCCTAGAACTGCACAATGGCCATATACGAATCTGGTGTTACCACGGGGACAAACATCCTGACGTTTACATAATGCATCACTAGTATGTCTGTCCTGAGAAGTTATGGTTTGGGGTACTATTACTCCTCTGAAACGAAATGCTGTCACACAGTGAAGAACAGCTGTTACATCCCTGAAGTTTCGAACCTGTTGGACTCTTTACAGTGACGTTTTGTTTTGCGGAAACAGCATGGATTGCCATATACCAAAGCGCATTTCTATCAATTACGTCCAGAGCGTATTTCTATTACTATCGAAGTTTTCGTGACAGTTATTGCCAATCATGGCGGCTACATTAAATACTGATTTAGTTTTTTCTGCAAGAGGAAACGTGCCATAATTTTAATCAACAAACCTTAGTACCTTATACTTACTAGTCTAGAAAGTATAGTTCTCACAATTCTTGTTTTCCGTAGTCCTGTGTTTTGGAGGGGTACTGGTGTACTTGCTACAAGCATTAAAAGGGCTGTACATAAGCTAAGAAAATATAGCATGCTGAAATATTCTTAGGCACTGCAATGAACAGTTCTTACATTGTTGCAAATGTTTGCGTTGATATTTGTGCTTTAAATGTGTCAGTATTATTACTGAATCCTGCCTCTTACAATGCGTATAAGTATATACTTTTTTTTCTAATGTTTCAGCAAATTCGCCCACTGGGACGACATTCAGTACAACTCGACCTAATATGGATATAATCTTCTCCGTGCATCATCTCAGAGACTGTTGAGACGTATTTTAGTAATTAGTTCATAGAGATATTGATTCAGACTGCTAGTAATAGTAATAGAGTGTACAATATATTTGTATTTACAGTAGAAATTTATATCTTATTTTTGCAGCTATTTGAATTATTTAATAAGTACTTACATTATTTTTAAATATATTTTAATACATTGATAAATTTTGTTTTAAAGGTATTTTTTCTCACGGTATCTAAATAATAAAAGTAATATTACTAGATTAAATAAAGACCGGCAAAGAACTATCAAAAGTAAAATACCAGTAATAATGATTACTTTCATTACTATGCCTCGTATTTAAAACAGAGAGATTAAAACTGCGTTGCTGATATGCTTCCGTTTCTGTAACTCTGTGGGAACTCTACTAACCTATAAACGAATTCCATAAACAAACTTCCTTGTTAAAAGAAGAGAAAGAATCAAACAACAATAAGCCTTATTATTGCTGTAATCTTTTCAATAGCGACAAAGCATTTTAGCTGGAATACCGTGTTAATTAATGTCAAAAGTGAATGGTATAATGAATGAGTCTTACTTACAAATGTTAACCGAAATTGAATTGCTTTGTCTGCTTACAGCTTTAATTGTTATTCACCATATTGCTCAATTGTTCATCTGCAGATTTGTGTACTAAAAATAAATTACTAATTTGAGAATTCCATGACGGATAATTCACACCCTTTGGAGTGTAAGCAAATCGGAAACACTGCCAGTGTTTGTTCAAGAGAAGTCTTAATAGAATTTTCCGTTTAGTTGAATGCAAATTATAAAGTTTAATTATCAGTATACCTTTTATTTCCGATAGAAAGCGAAATACATAAAAATAATTCTAAAGAACTTGAAAAGACTATCTGGCAGCCTTTTATTGCAAGAAAGGAATAACTTCCTTCTGTTAAGGCACTTGAGTAAATAAAGTAAACTTTAATAGCTTTAAAGTTCAACATTTCCTGAGATCAAAGCACGTATTCCTCATAACCTGTTAAATAAAGGTGAAAGAATTTATTTGCGGTGATTGGTAGCATAATAAGAAGCACAATATGTTATAAATAGGAATTGAAAAATTAAGTATGGCACGATATTATTTTTATTATAAAACAAATAAAACTTTATCTGAAAATAATGTTTTCAAAGAAGGTTGTACCTCAGAAACATAAATTTTTGATATTACTACGAAATATTATCTCCGCTCACACGAACACAGATAAGTGCGACATTTAATGTTACCCATATTCAAAATACGATGACGTAATTATTCTACATGGTAATAAATAATGAGTTTGGACAAAGTATCGATATTTGAATGTCTATAATGTCTTTGGTAAGGAGTTAATTCAAAATTCAGAATTCTGTGTTAATTAACACAAAGTTTATTACTGTTGCTATAGTACACAAAGTATCACTATAGTATTTCAGATACATGTATGTAGTTCCTGACTTTTCTAGCATTCTGCTGTCAGTTACATTTTTTTTAAATGCAATTCAAAATTGCATCTTTGTTTGAATCTATATACGAGATACTATCAAAAGTTTAGCCATACTTAAAAATCCATTCGAAGTTCAATTAAACATATCCATTTATGTTAAGAAACAAAATGCACAGGAAAGTCGTTGAGGAAAAGCTAAGAAATCACGCCATTATCGCTATGCACTTTCACTATGAATTAACTTTAAATTGCCAAGCTTCCTATATTTATATGGCGCTAAATTTCGAACAGCTTGGTGTAGATTCCAAGAATTCTCGAAGGATGAATAATGAACTCGAAACTCTTTGAAATTGAAATTCTGAGTAATGGCCAAGCATCGTCTGCTACAACAGATACGAAATTGCTGAATTTCTGCTTAAAAAGTATAATTTCTAAACTTTTCACTTTGATTCAAACCTTTATTTTATTTCCAATTTCATTCAGGCTTTATTTATTTTAATTTCCTGAAGCGGCCGAAAACGCTTCAGGAACGCTTTGGGAAGTGCTCGAAGAGTCTTTTAGGTTCCGTGGAGCACAGAGCACATACTGGGAACCTATACTATAGGTCTATACTATAGGTCTAAGCCAACTAGACTTTGCCTCTTGACTTGATTTCGTGAACCTGACCTAGTTGTAGTTCCAGATCAGATGGAGTTAAAATAACAATATTCAAGGCTTTGCCGCCGTTTTCATGCATACTTGTCATGAAACATCGTAGAATACCTTGCAAAAAATACTCACAATTCCGTCATAATTTGCATTTTTAAGTCTGTTAAATTCAAGTAGGGTGAAGGTGACAACTTGAGATTTCAAGTACTTCTATAAAAATATTTTCTACAATCCCCAGGAAGCTTTACACTCTTTCTATTAACGAAGTTCAGAGATAATCATTCACTCAAGTCCTGGACCTACTGCAGAAGACCTTTCATAGTGACATTTGAATGCTGAAATTTTAATTCATACCCTTTATAACAGTCTTAAAATGCCATTTGTTAGGAGTTTTCGAATTATGCCACTTTATGTAGCATCATGGCAAATTTAACTGGGAGATGCAGCAATACCTTGACTGTTATGAATGAGATCTTCCCAGAGATTGTGTTGGAAGAAGTAGGCCTAATTTGTAATTTCAAAATATTGATTTGCATTTTTAAGACATTGACACTGAATTTTTAACAGAGATAATCATATTTTTGGAGTAGAAAATTATGAGTATCAACAATGTCTTCCTCCGGTTTCGAATCGCAGATCTTCTAACTGCTAGTGGATCGCAATAACCGCTTAGACCCCAACTGCATACTCGACGGAATGCGATATTTCCTTATAACTTAACCGGCCGTTTTCAATTGAATTTGCTTTTGGGTGCAATAAATGTTCATCTTCTTTTGAGAATGGGCAAAGTTAAATGCCACACTTCTGATATTACGATATAATTTCTTGCTTTTAAGGAAATGCTTAGTTATCGTTTAAGAGTGGAAGTATATTCTACTTATCTACTAGTATGATAAATAAGCCGATAAATAGTTAAGTGGAGAATTTTAAGACTTCTTACGAAGAATATATTTCATTTATTTCTCAGGTTCCGAATGGAATTCTGTAATTCTTTAGGAAGGATTGCTTAAGCAGTAATGCTCTAAAATAACACTTCAGTATCGCAGAATCGCAGTATTGCAACAGGCTTTTCTTTCTCTATGAGTTGTACATGGCATTCATATTAGAAAATATTACAGAAATGGTTATTCGCTAAGTGCCTACGGCTTGAAGGAATCCATCAACCAAATTTGTTGGATGTGGATTTACGATATCATCCACAAGAACAACGTTAGTTCTAAGAGCTTGTCTGAAATGCTTTACGTAGGGTTATGTTATATAGCCCCGATATCTATAGACAGATACATATTGTCTCCAAATACGTACTGAGAAGTATCTCCACTAATTTATATGTTTGTGGAACCACCATGTGTACGCTGTGTTAATGACCACAACTCTGCATCATCCTAATCTAAACAAATCAATCAACTGCTCAGAGCTTTCTTTTTGTAATATTTCTCATAAGCGAAGGTAATGACATTTGGATGCTTCAAGATAAATCACTGCCATCCCTTCTAAAAAGCGTTTTCCAGAAGATTTCAGAATATCGCAGCAATTGCTAAACAATGGCAGTTTGGTAAAAAAAAAAAAATTGGTGTTACTCGTAGCTTTAGGGAGGTTTAGGCCTATACCTTACGTTCTATTTCATCCGTTCTTACAAATCAAACGTCTGCAGATTCAGATTTATTGTATTTATAAAATAATTGTGAAATAAACATATTAAGAGGCGCTAAGTGGTACACAGTCAACATCACATAAAATATGTTATAAGGAAGTATATATTCGTTATACCAAATTAAGTACATATCTAAGTAGATAAATTAAAACATTGCGGAATATTACAAAAAATTCGTAAAACTTAACTTTTGCTCTAATATTTACATTTATTTACAATTATTACAATTAATTACAACCATACTTCTCAATCAAACAAATTAAACAAACTTAGTGGTTTTTCATTTCTACGTTTGTCAGCTGTCACGCACAGGCATTTTTTCACCTCCAAAACTTCAAAGTTTTCAAATTTTTATTTCTAGAAAGGTCTGCTCACTGCGTGGTTTTAATGTAATACTAATTACAACTCACGAGTAAAAAGAACTGAATCCTTATTGAAAAACTAATAGTTTATGCAACAAGATAAGCAGTTGTAAACAACTCAAGAAGAAAGAACTAGTAGTAAGTCAAATTATTTTTTTAATTCGAAGAATATCCCACATCCCCAGAACCATTCACAAAATGTGCCTAAATTGATATCTAACGCTAAGTCTACTTTATACTTATAATACCAGTTTTACTTTGAACGATCTGCTGTCTGATAAATATGCCGTTTAATATGAACTAGCGGCCGAGCGGTAAAGACGCTGAACACTGGTAGTTCGGTTCGAGGTTCGAATCCCGCGAACGGGCTGGTTGCATGGGCGTTTTCGTGATTTTCCACATGTGTAACGTGTATACGAGCCAGTTTCCCTTAGAAAGTCCTTCACGAAAGTCATCCCTCTCCTTAGGCAGATAGCCCTAGTGTGCTTTGCCATAATTAAATACACCACATCATACTATGAACTATGTTAATGGACTGTCAAGCGAAGCCTCATATTCCGTGCTTAGCCCGAGAGCAAACATGGCCATTTCTGGATGTTTCGAAAACTTTCCTCTTAATGCATTAACAATACATGTATTAAAAACTTCCGTAATGTTGTCAAGTTAGACAGAAATAGCCAAATTTTAAGAAAATCTTAAGAGGATCCATACCTGTTTTTGCTTGAGTTATTTATACAATCCAAAATACATTTGAATTGCATAGATTGGCCCCAAAATCCAAATTGAAATTGGCCCCGAAATCCCATTAAATGAAAATATACAGTAATAAACATAAATTACTATACAAAATAAGCTAAGTAAAAAATTTACAATATAAAAATGGAGTTATATTTTAAATGACCCCACACTTATATATTTTATGGCAGTTTTTATAAAAATATAGGATTTTGTAATTCAATTAAAATAATAACAAACACAATGACAAATCAGTCTTAATTATGATTATTAAACTTAATTATTATTATAAAGCAAACTTAATTATGATTTATTAAACAGGAAGCTAAGCATACAACCTGTATTTTCTTTTAAATTTTATTTTAGTCTGCTTTATATAGAAGTCAAGAACCTGCTTCTTGAATTCATGAAGTAAGAAAATTTAGTAACGCTTAATGAATATTTAGATTTGATGTAACTTTCAGTTTAATGAATACACTTTAAGTTTCACAACTTATATTTTAAAACATTAATAATTTATATTTAGGAGATTATTGTAAACCTTTAGTAACTGTTTACAGTAATCTCCTAGATAGAAATAATTAATATTATTAACAAAAGGCCATATACCAAAAATTTTGAACGTTTTTCTTATGTTTCAGGTAAAAGTTAGGCGAATTCGTTAACTAAGGGGGAAGGAATTCATAAATAATAAGTTTCTTAAGTACACTGCTATGAAATGTTGCCAAATGGTTAATTAGAACTGAAGGAAACGCTTCGAGTTCGTTAAATTAATGCAGGCAAAAATAACAGAGCCTTCATAAATGCAACCTAATTCTCAATGAAAGGAAATGGAATACTATTAAGGGTTTATTGTTAATAAAAATAATAGCTATGCTAGAAAGACCTTTCATCTGAGTACTATTGAAATACTTTGAATACGTTAAGTCTTCTTTCATTTTTGAATCTTAATAGGGTATAAAGTGTCTAGTTGTCATGTAATTAAGCAACTTTATTTCCAAATGATAAATCTTGGGATTAATCTTGGTAATTAATAGCATTCTTTTGAAATAAATTTTGTGTCATAAGTTTAATGCAGAGTTCTACTTATAAAATGCTTGACATAAAAGTTGCCCTTTATGAAGTAAAGGTCACAGTTTAAGAAAGTAACTTTATAGTACATTTTTAAAAATACAATTAAATATCTTTGACACTTATAGCCAGTTAAGTGTCAAAACTTAAAGAATATTGGACATTCGAATTTAATTCTGAGAAAGTTGAAAAATTTTTATCATATCTTATACAAATATTGATAAATTTAATAGAAGTCTTTTATTTCAATTTATTTCCATGTCATGGATAGATGACATCTTTTAATTCGTTCGTTATAGGTATAACTATAATTTACCTTGTAGCTTTACGGCAGACAGAATAAATATTATCGAAATAGGTTAAGATCCCGGGCTAAGGCCTCCAGTCGACTCCAGGCGGTTCTCAGAACGACAGAGAAACGTTTATATCAGTTATTTTGCATAAACGCTCTTTCGCTGTATTCTCACATGATAGAAGAGATAAACCTGAAACATCGATTTAGCAGAACAACACTTTTAAAATTAATTGTAAATGTTAAAGAAACAAAGCCATATATTGGAAATTTCGAATGTTTTTCAAATGTTTCAGGTCAAAATTAGGCGAATTTAACTTAGGTTAGCATATATTCTGAACAAAACTCCATAGATTTCGAGGACAATTGATATAAGCCTTCCTCTTCAGGAGTAAATAGTATTTGCAAAGGAAAGAAAAGCAATAATAGTGACATCTGTGAGTGCAACAAGGGAAAACAATAGTATTACGTCTGCTGAGGAAAACAGTATGAAACCTGAAAAAAGTAAAATGTTAAAAATTTGAAAGCGGTGGTAAAAACAGGTTGAAACTAACATCGTTAGGCAAATTTTGCAAATTTGAAAGAAAAAATTCACTTCGTAAATTCACACAGTGGATATGTTACCGGCAAAATATGAAACGCTGGCATTTTATAGAATGCCTAGGCATTGCATACAATGCCGGACGATTTTAGGCAAAGTATGAAATATGAGAATTATTACACACTTTCCCTACGCATTGTATATAATACCTAGGCATTCTATAGAATGGCAAATGCTCTTTAGACAAAGTATGAAAAAAGGTTATGATATGATTATTATTTAAAAGACTTTCATTCCTCAGAAATACAAATGTTATTTTGAAAAATTAATGAGAGTGTCATTAAAAAACTGTTATTCGAAAGGCGTAAAAAAATAGCGAGATGATCCCGATACAACATAATACGTTTACTATCTGGCTGAGACTGGGAATCGGTAAGATCTACCTGACAATGGAAATTATATTCAGAAACAATCATAAGTTTCACATCAATGGCCTTTTTAATACCTTTTTATTTGTGTGGCAGGGCTCACAAAGGCGGTTGTACAGCTCAGTATCAGTATGTGTAATGTTTGTGCAATTTGTTGAACATTCTCTCAACATTCTGTCAGGTCCGTGTCCAGTACTCTAATGAGTTTTCATGAAATACAGAAAATAACTCAGCGTCCGTGACGTATTACAGTTTAGTACTGATGTTATCTTTAACAGGGTAAATGAATGTACTTTTGTTTTCCACAAACATCACATTCTAACGATTGAGCAGCCATTAGTCCTTCTTAGTAGCCAGTAATCCGTCATTTTGGTCTTTTTACATCATTTATTAGCTTCTGGTAAGTAGTTTCGGCTCTTCGAAATGAAACCGAAAATGACCTTCATACTTTGATGGTTTGTCATTTGGCATTCTATAGGATGCCTAGGAAATGTGTGAAATGTGAATCGTTTCATACATTGGCGGCAAATTTTAGACATTATATACAATGCCTAGACATTCTATAGAATGCCGGATTTCGAACTTTGCCGGTAACAGATATATCCATAAAACCAAGGTTTAAACTGTAGTATAATTAGTTATCGAAGATTGGTTTATGCAAGGAACATTTCTTTGAGCCTTTCACCTTTACAAAAGTTTAAAAATTGTAGTCAACAATGACAATTCTAATCCAATTCCTTCCAACGCTTTCAAAATTCCAACATATTGCCTTTTTAATATGTATTTAAATATTTTCCTCGACAAATGGCGCTACGTTCGCTTCCCTTTTCGTTCACCAGATTTTACTATAAGTATGGTTATTGCACTTCGTACCTTCGCCAAATTTTCTTTTTCTTGATGAAGAGGAATACACGTTACATCGTTCTCGAAAACGCAAATACTAATTCTCGAAAACACAAATACTAATTTACTCATGACGTACTCTAAAACAAGTTTTCCTTTCTGCCTATTTTTAAAGTCTACATTAGCGTTTCGCTTGCTCATTTAGAAGAATTTATTCGAATTATTTTTTGAAAAATATATTTAAACCAATATAAATATAGACACTGGTATATACCACAGAGGAAACACAGATTCAGACTTATTATTTTTTATAGTTGTAAGTCAAATTTCTTAAAATGCCATTTTGAACTGAAAATAATGTGATATTCGTAAGTGTTTTTCTACTTAGATCTTGAAATAAATTATAATACACTTGAAAGTGAGTACCTAATGCAATTCGCCAGTGTTTATTTAAGAAATTAAATGCATTGGATATCTTAAAAACTGTGTACATGGTTTAAAAATTAATAATATACGTAGTTTACCCATCCTTCAGATTTAAACGATTTTATATAAAATATGGAGTTAACCTGAGATTTGAAGAAATAAAAGTTTCTCTAAAATGCTACTGGAGGTTTAAAGAGCAATCCTAGTACAAATATAGTCAAGGAGGGGTTTTCAGACGCAATATTATGTACTTATGTGACTCATTTACCATCACTCGAACTACAGATAAATTTGAAGTAAATGGATATGGTTAGAATACTCACATAAATATTCTGGAAGAAAAAGAATATCAAAGAGTTACGGAAGGCAAGAAATATTAATGGAAGCATATTACCAAAATTGACGAAATCAGTGAGGTAAGCAGGTTGTGAGACAGTAATTTCGAGACCAAGAGTCGATAGCATTTCCAAGTACTGTCATTGCAAATGTTACATCCCACAAATAATGAATGTTCTTTTGAAAGTAATCTGAATTGGAAAATGGAGTTGTGCAATCTGTACGTAAAAAATATGCAGGAGACAGGACAATCTCTAGGAAATAATGTTTGAAGAGATGATAATGCTTTTAAAAAGCGGCATTCACGGTTAAGGCAAAAACGGTTATTCATGTATACAAGATACTTCTAAATTCTGAAAATAAAATTGTAGGGGAAAAGTACACGATAAATGTGAAATTTAACCGAAACGTAAGCGAAATGTGGGGAAGAAAAATTTTTATTTTGTAATTTAAAATTTTCAGCAAATATTTTTATATATTTATTTTTAATTTTAGTGCACTTGATGACGATTACTTTTCACTTTTATATATAAAATTATATTTTGAAATAAATATGAAACTACCTTCGTAATACATGGTCATCCATATGTCTCTGGTATGTGATAAATATCTAAAGTGGATATATATTACTAATAACAATACCTAAGATGTTTGCTGGGAAGAATAATATCCATGTTCTAAGCCATTTACCTCAGCCAGGAAAGATCGTAATTGGCTGCTCTCGAGTCTTAGACAGCCTCAGAATTATTGACGTCTGCTTTGAGCTTCGTCAAGCAAATAATATTCTGCCTTATGAAATACTGAAAGAGAAATAACTATACGCTTTGTAGAAGAATCAAATGCTGATAGGGGAAATGGTTCTACTTGTTACTGTTTCTTGTTGTAGCCAGAACCGATAAACTGTGCGCCTTAATCGAACCATAAGTGCATATTTCATTTTAATAACCATATATATATATCTATAGGCTGATTAAAAACAGCTGGCAAAATCTCAAAAAGGGGAACGAAATAAGCAAATTTTGTAATTTAATGTATATCTGGCAATAGCTTGTTAAAATGGTATAGGTAACTTTTGAGAAAGGGATAAAACCGTTATTCGGGAGTAAACTGTCATTTCAATGTGGATTTCGAGAGATATACATTGCTACACAAACGCGAATTTCGTCTATATGCATTCTGTCTAGGATTGCGAACAAAGGCAGAGCTCAAGTTATCGGGGTCGTCTGTGCCTCCTTCAAGAAGCTGTTCTGTTTCCAGGTACAGATTTCATAACAAAATCTGTCCATTTCGATCATTTACTTGTCTTTACATTTTTGTCGCATATTTTTGAATAGTATAGAATCAAGTATCATCTTCAGGTGTATTGTTGAGATCAACACATTCATTTGGCAAATGGAAGTTTTCAGTTTAATACTCGTACGAGGATTAGTTAATTTTTAAGATTTTTTGCCCCTAAAACCTAATATATAAGAAATACAGTAAAACACAATGTAAATTAAAGCATGCAGAAATGTAATTTTGTAAACCACATTCCATTGTCACCATGCCTGTAAATATTTATGTGCATAGTACACTAGACAGTAGAAATCATTTAAAAATTATTTTTGTACAATTTATATTATCATTTTGTAAATTAGTTTTACACCTATGTTTTTACAGGTCTTAAACTGGGTTAATTTTCAATCATAACAAAATTTTCTGTTTTTGTATTTTATTCATGTACATTGGATACGCATAATTCTCTGCTAACGAGTATAATCATCAGAGGTTTAGTAGATTGAGTATATGTTGATCATACTTATAAATTTTCACCCATTATCCTTGTCATATAAAGCAGGATAAACATCCCAATTTTTTTATTTGGCGTGTACGATAGTATTCAAATCTACAGCAGAGATATCTATATATAAATACTTGAATAACATATTAATTTCTATTTTTTAGTTTATACTCGAAAAATGATATTGAAGCTGAAAGCAATATATTTAACCATGTAACTGGAAACACAGATTTTCTGTTGAAGCGTGGGTGTGGGAAAAGACATAAGCAATCTTATCTGGAAAAGAAGGAAATATTTGTTCTTGTGGGGGTAGGATCTTGTACCGAAGATTGCAACAACGAACTTTGGAAGATAAACTGCCAAAGAAATAAGGTCAATTTATGTAAAAGCAGATACAATCCGAAAGAGCAAATAGATTTTTTTCATGGATTTATGTGAATATAATATCATTGGAGAATTTCCTTTGAATGGAGAAAAATAATTACTAGATTAAAATATTTTAAATAACGAGATGTTCAGATTAGGGAAGATTTAAAAATCATAGTATTTATTTCAAAAAACGTTTAATTTACTGCTACATATTTCCTTTGCTGAATAATGAAGTAATGTCTAATGTTACTTTAACATTATATATTATTATATATTATTCTCAACGAATAACGGAAAAGGAATCTGCTTCCTATTAAAGTCTTTTCTATTGCATTATATTAATACTTAATGAATAGGCAATGCATTGCACATCAGTACCTATGCATTTCGTTTTAAACATAGGCAGTCAGCTCCCAAATTACGGAGACATACCAAAAGGTCGTTCATTACAATTAATTCTAGAGCAGCTAAAAAACACGATCAAGAGCAATATTCCGTATATAAACAGAAAATGTTATTAACAGTTCACCTTGGCTTTCAAGGCCGATGGCTATTAAGTAACACCCCCATTAAAAAGATATACTCAGCAATATTATAATGCTTAGTATTTATTGTTTCCGCTCTCGTCAACTAATTGATTTGGTTTACGAATGGGTATTGGTATTGTTGCATGTTACAGGTTCAAATAGGTCTTCTTAAATAACTAAATCTGACGAATAGACTTACTTGAATGCTTAATAAAATAAAACATAGCTCATACAGCAAGGCAATTAGCTGCAAATAGCCCAACAAGAAACTCAAAAACTAGAAAAAATTATCTTTGCTATGACGCACATTCTGGTGGTTCAAAAACACTAACTTCTAGTGGTCATCTGAGAGGGCGCGACTCCCCTCGGTCAACCCGAGGGGGACTTCACATGTCAGACATCGTCCGTCCCCAAGTGTTGACCGAGTGGCGCCACCGCCCGGACAACTAATGATATCTAACCATGTAACATCTCCACATCCAAGAGGCAGACAAACGGCCAGTAGGGTTTGCCGAGCCTGAACCTTCCACTGAATAAACGATGGCTCTATTCCTGTGAAGACTGAATATTGGCTGTTGTTCCAGCTGGTATTGAACATTGGTCTAACCGGTTTGCTGGATAGAATCCCGTGTCTGCTCACATTCATGATTGGATCATTAAATTTCAACCGAGTCAAACCCCAGGGATGGTGCTCGGCATAATTAGTACAGGCGAACCTGGTTACCTGCGGGGCCCATATGGAGGCCTATGTCGAACTGAGACAGGAGAGGTTATAAGGTTGCCAATCACTGTCCATCCTGACCCTATAAGGATTCGCATCACTGTCCCGGCAGCTGTACATACTCTCAGAACGTGCACATCGAGCACTGTGTCTTCTCCAACTTCAAGGGGGAATCTCATCCTTACCAACTTCAAGGGAGTACAACTATTCCCCGCCTTCTATGAGGGACAGACATATTACATCCTTGCCTTATCCAGGAGTCGAATCGGTAAGATAGTTAGAGTCACTAACCTTGTTCCCATTTGGGCGACATGTATAATGAAGACATGAGTCGGTTTCTTTTAGAAATCCATTCATGAAGTCATCCCTACTTTAAGTCAGACAAAACATGTGTTCATTGCCGTATTTGAGTAACATAACGAAACCTAACCAGTTAAAACTCTGCTGAATATCGACGATCAACAAAACCAGTCTTAGAGAAAACAAGCAACAATCACCTACCAGAACAAGAGTTCTCTCAACTCTGACTAATTCACATCATCCTATTTATAGAAATATTCAACAGACAGGTGAAGTTCGGAGGGCTTCCTCAAAAATCCGTCTTGGAGCTTCAAAAACGCGTTATCAAAAGTTTTCAAAACTTTGCCAAGATGGTTATATGGCCTTACGTAAGACGCTAACAATAATAACAAATGATACCGAAATGCTGTATTAAATATTTTTAGGACCATTTCCCCAGTTTATCTCTCTCTTTCTGTCTGTACATGGTATAGTATACGAAAGAAAATTTTTGAGGCTTTTAATTTAGATATAATACAACTCTGAAATAATATTACATCTATTCATGTGGATATTTATATATTCTTTGAATGATTACAAAATAATAAAAATACCTTTTTCTTCAAAGTTGAACTAAACAGTAAAATTAAGTTCAGACCCTCTGAATTGCAGTCGTGAAGTCTTTAACACATGAAATTTATCAAGAAATCTGAATCAGTTTTTGTTTATAATGTTTTTCACTTACTTGTACTTACGTATGATATAATAGATTCTGTATTTTACCAGCCAGTCTTTGATCCAAAACAAATCACCACAAATCAACAAAGTAATGGGAAAGAAGAATCTGAGATCATATTGGAAACATTCAGGCCCCTGTGAGCATGGGCGAGAGTGAACAAAAGATCCTGCTGTAGCGATGGGCTCGGGTTTGAATCTTGGACAACGCATGGTTGTAACTGCTCGTCCCTTCATAGCAACAGTGGTCGCCTATTAGGCGCTTCCATAACGAAATGGTCACCACATCCAGCCCTTGTCGTGGCGCAAGGTTAATGGTTATTGTATAAAGCATTCGGCATTTAAAAAATATATAGCTGCATTTTAATGTTACACAACGTTAGTATAGTCAACTCATCTGGCTTGTTTCCTTTCATATTTAAGTATTATAACTACCCATTGTGAATAAGAATTCATTATCGAAGAATAGTAGTGTAACAAATTGACTGTATTCTCTTCCATTTTAATCTCTGTAAAAATATGGCCTTTCTATTCTATCTTAATAAGTTGCAATTTTATTTAAGTATATATAACAGTAATACTTGTTATCAACCAAATAGAAGAGAACATGTCAATATAAAATATAAAATTTTCAATAAAGCAAATTTAGTTCAGCGTTGATTTCGAACAAAACTATCTATTTCCACGGCGTGTTCAAATAGGCGTCTCTTCTTCAAAATAAGTTTTTTTTTCCAGAAATAGTGAGACTCGTTGCTTCAGGAGAAGGTACCGCGGCCGTTCAGTACATAACATCTCCATTGTCGCAACAGATCTTTGACAACTTTCGAATTATGACCTTGTAATGGAGAATGATGACATTTGTCACCGAGGACATCATCTGAGTCGAGCACTCAGGAGAATGTGATGATAGTTATTGTTAAGGGATCCCATACGCTTCCATGACAATGCAAGGTATGACAATATGAGGGCTGTCAGCGATTTTTTGTAAAAGGACCAAAACACATGTCAAATTAATCTGATAGAAATTCGTGTGACTATTTTCAGCCATCAGTAACGTAGCCGATCCTCTGGAATATTAACATATAAGCCAATAAGCTTCTTTTTTGTAAATCTCTGTAATGCAATACTTAGAATGCACATGATTATGGCAGGGGTTTTGCTTAATACATATACATTCCAACGTTTGAAAGTCTAGGGATTATTGAACAATATGTTTTGGCTAAGGTCAAAATGCAATCCGTAAGATTATGTTCTCTTCTGTAAAATAAGAGAGTAATACTGCAAAAGGTCTATTAAAAAGCAGAGAAGAAGCTAAACATGCTTTCAGAGTGATCCCTGTGTATCATCAACGGAATGATGGCATATGGTGCCTTCCAGTAACAAGGCATAAGGTTAGAAG
Source organism: Stegodyphus dumicola (assembly GCF_044657685.1). Classification (NCBI taxonomy): domain Eukaryota; kingdom Metazoa; phylum Arthropoda; class Arachnida; order Araneae; family Eresidae; genus Stegodyphus; species Stegodyphus dumicola. The sequence continues at coordinate 133,305,933 of NC_140770.1, forward strand.
CATAGCAAGCGATTATATTGCGGGATTGTAAATTCTTCTGGAAGTACATTCTTCTTGGAAATATCGACATATTACAACAGCTTTTAATCAACTCTTGAAACATTTCTAGCGTTTAACTCTCAACCAAATTGATGATTATGTTAAAAATGTTTGCGGTTAAAGAGGAATTTGATAAAAAGTATTTACAACTACACTGAACGTTTTCTCATGCGCACTTCATTACAACTACAACTACACTGAACGTTTTCTCATTCTTTGGCACTTTAGGCCGATGGATTGAGATTTGGCTCTTCAACACACCCATGCAAAGGCTAATCGGCATGCAGAATTATTGGCAAAAGCTCAGTCCAGATAGAGAGTTGTGTTCCACTTGAATAAGTTATCATAAATATATTTTTAAATTGCATAAATTGAATAATTGATGGTTTGCAGCTGTTAAACCCTTTCACGATAATTTCAACAAAAAATTGCCAACAGAATATGGAAGTGAAATCACTAAGTTCGTGGAGCTTTTGATCTTATAAACCTGTTGAAATCGTCTTAGAGGATTTGCATTGGAAATTGTCAGTTCTCTAAGAAGGATAAATAAAGGATAAAGACTTCTTCACTAAGCAAAGTGAAGAAGGACTAAGTCCTCCGTTAAGAAGACTAGAATTCTATAAATCATACTTCAGATTGTTACTAAGGGTTAACAAGTGAGCATTGCTCTCCATTTGCAATATTTTAATTCATTTGTTTCTCGTAAAGGAGCCCTTGCCTTGCTAAAACTTTTACACCATCTGGAAGAAATGAGATGAAGTTAAGAAGAAGGAAATAAAAGCTATTGTTTGAAATTAAAACGCTTTAGATGTTTCCCAGAATAATATTCGTGTCTTAAAAAGAAAGCATTCAAGAACTAAAATTGGCTTCCAGTCCCAGAGGAGAAATTACAAATCAAATATCTTGAGAAATAATAATATGCTTGAATTCCGCATGCTTTGTCCTACAGAATGACAGCTTTTCTTAGTTAGATAATACAGCAGTCTTCTTATTTGGCTGATACAACGATCTGTTCAAATATTTTATTCTCATTTGAAGTTGATAAGTTGTCATCTAGTATGAGCTGTAAAAGCGAAGGTAACCAACAAAGTAATGTAAACTAGTTATTCTTGCAGATTAGTCAACCACTTTCTTTAGAAAGCTAAAATTCAGTGTGCTTGGAGCTTTCGAATCCTGGGGTGGAAGCATGATTTCGAACACTTCTTAATGTTAGCCGCATACTGCAATCAATTTTCGGTAATTACAGATCCTCATCCCTACACATTGAGAGAGAGCGAAGAAAGGGAAGTTTATTTGGACAAAAAATACAGCGCGAAATAAATTTTTGAGACTTAAGAAAGGAAATAAAATGTTAAACCTATTTTATATGCTGCAAATTTTGAATAGCAATGCATGCAATCATTTAAAGATTAATGGAGGGCGAAGAATCGGGCTTGCTGGTTAACCGGATCATGTTTAAAACCGTGTATGGATTTTTACTGTGGAATGATGGCAAAATTACTATCTAAAATTATCAGCTTAAAACAAAATTTTTCAGTGAAACTATAAAATCCTACAAAATAATACATTAGTTAACAACAATAATAACAGCTGATATAAACAATTCATCAACTACACAAACATTTGATTGCCATGCTCTCCTCCTCCCATTCTCTGTTAGTGATTACGACGTTTCATTTCGGACGAGAGCTGCCGCTTTATTATAAGGAACACTTCCAATCTTAATCGAAATCAGGGTACTACGAAAAAACCTTTACCTTGTTAGGTTCACGAAAATTTATGAAGATATCTTTAAATGTTTCAGCAATTTTCCTGTAACAACACGTTGGTGTTGCGAGATAAGACACAATCATGAAGGTTCGTTTTGTTGGGAAAAAGCTCATGTTCATCATGCACTTAGCATACGGGTTTTCAATTTAACAGCATGGACTTCAAATGAAATTCGATTGAATATTCCTTGTAACAGCATAGGAGCGTCACCCATGGAAATTATTAACCATTATTAGTCATTTGTGAATTTCTCCAATTTTCTAAATACGATGTGCGCAAATTTTGGATCCTGCTGCATAAATTAGGCAAGCTTATGTTTACAGTCATGAATGATCATTATGAATTGATCTGGTTGATATCCAAAAAACATGGTAGATTATACGAGGGTTTTTAGTCTTGCAACTATACGATATAAGGCAGTTCATGAATGAGAGAGAAAAGTCCTCAGCCGATCAGTTGTTTAGGTGGGGGGAGAGTACAGCTTATACTTATTTTTCAAGGACAGTTTTTCCTGTTGTTGTGCATGCGTTATATTTCCTAAATTAAACGAGAAGAAACCATTATACGTTTCGAATTTAGGTACAAATTGTATTTGTTAAGATTAGATATTAAATCTTTGTTCAATGAGGCCTATGGATCTCTTAATAATAATTTGTCGAGAATTAGCTCCCGGAGAATGCATGGATGATTACGAATGTATAGTGTCTGTGAAGTATGAGGACACTCAAAATATATGCTGAGCCGAAATTTCGCTCGAGTGACATCATAGTAAGGGAAAAGGATCCTATTCCTAGCGAGCTTTTCTTCAAAATTGGGAAGAACTTCACAAAGTCATACTGTCACTAAATGTCATAACTTCGCATAGAAATATATAGCTTGGCAACATCACACAACATAGCATACATGGTGCTGCGCACTATAATTGTGTGTATATAATAGTAAAGTTTTTTAATCTGTTAGTATAATTGTGTTTAATCTGTTAGTTTTTAATCTGTTAGTATAATTGTGTTATATATGGTAGTATAGTATTTTATTCTGTGTTTTAATACGTTAGTATAATTGTGTTTGCATAATTGTACACCATAACTGTGTTGTATATAGTAGTATAATGTCTTATTTCGTTTATACAATTGTGCGCAGTATAATTTCTAATATCTAATGCTTTACAAGCATAGTGTATCTCTTTTTATATTGTGTATCAATTCTGTAAGCATTATGTGTATAAAAAGCGCTGCATATCTATTCAAATTAAATAAGTATTGTGTACCTGATATAATGTATTGCATAATGTATTCTACAGCGTAAAGTTTCATCTGTAATTACTACAATATAATAAAAAAATTTAATATTCTACAGTGTGTCTGCATGCTTTATGTATGTTTATATGCGCATTTTACATGTGATCTATATGTGTCTTTAGTGTAAGTGTATACTATATATTAGCTTAATTATATTTCATCATAAGTATGTGTTTTACTTGTATAAATGTGTGCAAACTAGTATCTAATTTCTATTATTCTATAATGTGCTTACATGTTTTATATGTGCTATATATGTGCTTTTATATGTATTTTACAAGTGTTTTATATGTGTCTTTATATGTGCAAGTGTAAGTGTTTGTATATGCTGTAATTAGTGTTTAACAAACCAAGATGTAACAAATCATTCGCCTATCTATCCAAACTAATGTATTCTTAAGAAGCCCCTGTATGGCCATGCACAATTACATAAAATTCTTCAATAAACTCCCAAAGTGGCCTCATGATGCTCCTGGGAGTTGCTGCCACTTGATAGGGAAGGGCGCGGGACATATGCCTGGTTACCTCTGTTACACATCGGGTGTCTCCGTCCTCCGTCACCTGTCACCTGTCACCTAAATGGCCCTCAAGGTTCATGGCAATGACAGACTCAGTCTTGTATTCCTTTTCACGATAAAATTCGTTAACGTGTTCTGATAAAATAAGACAATTGAAATTAAGTTACAATAACAACAGATTTAGGTGTTCTGTATCTGAATTTTTTGTAAACTGTATATGATTTTGATTAAACAGTAACATTTTTATTGGAAGCGGTATTTTAGGAAGATTTTTATGTGTTTACTATTATGCGATTTAAGAGCATTATTTTGAATTTTATTACACTGCAGTTATACTTTTTTGTACTATATATTTGCAAGCTTATTATTTAAATTAGAGATTTATTTATAATTTCAGCCTTTACCATAACTTGTCTTCCGTTTCTTCACCAGAATGTAAAAGAGTTGACTAGCAATTAAACTGAGGTTTTGGGATTTTAAGCATGTTTCCAACTGTGCGTGCACGCTACGTTTTGTTCCTGCGTGCTTTAACAGTTGTAATTCTTTATCTTTGCATTATTTGGTGCCAACAGTTTGGGTTTGAACTCATATATAAAACCTCATACATTTTCTTTAATACTAAATTCATTAAAGAGCATTTCACTACAAAGTCATTCAATTTCATTTATTTTATATATGCTTAATAGAAAAACTATGAGCAGTGTTTATCATTATACGCATAAACTAAGTTACGAATTGCAATTTTTAAATTTTTATGTTATGCGATTATAATTATATAAGAATATTTTTGCATTATCGTTATCTATGAAAATCTGGGTTTAGAGTGAGATTTAAGATTTCATATGCTTAAACTCAGCTTTTACTGTTGTTTCGTTCACAATCTCAAACCTAATTTTGTAGATAAAGTGTGAGGATTATCAACTTTTGGTGTATGCAAATTCCTTTCACTGTGATAAAACTCAGTTGTAACTTTTCTCGCACAGAAATGTATTTTTTCAAAATGAGATTAGCTGGAATATCCTTTCACTTGTAATAAGAAGCATGTGGTTCAATTCCAATGGTTTCTTTATTTTCCTCATGTTATCTAGCAAGTATCCATATATCTTTCTATTTGACACCATGAAACTCGTAACATTTTCGAACACCCTCGTAAAATTTCTGAAAATGATGTTATACAGAGAATACTTACCTCTCAAATTCCTTTCGCGTCAACCGTGTACCGTGCATCTGTATATACGGCTGAGAAACAACTTCACGAGAAGGAATTTAGGTGCTGAGGAATTGTTTTAGTTGTATGACCAAAAGAAGAGAAACGAAAAGCAAGCAAAGCGAAAGCAATTTGTTCCTGGCTTGTTTTATGAGTCGAAACCTCACACGCTGATTATTATTCGCAAAGAATAACGTTTCTATGCTTTAAATTTATATTTTAAAGTGTAGCTGCTAAACAAAAAGTCGTCTCAATGAAGCTTGTGTTTATGACTATAGTACTGAATCAAACATAGGGTATTTTCAAATATAATAAACATGTGTACATTGAAATAAAAATGTTAATATAGTGAAAAACCATTTTTCGTTTGGAAGATTCCATTTATCACTGCCACAGGTACAAATATCTGTTTGTATTTAAATCAATCTAAAATTCAATAATATACGAAAGGTTAAGGCAGAGCCATGAGCTCTATCTGCCTAACAGAATGGATGCCTCCATGAAGGGCTTTCTAAAGGAAAATGGCTTATATTCCCTTTACACATGGGGAAAACCGTGAAAGCTAACACTGCTAACATGAAAACTGACACGGCCACTGGTGGGGTCAAATTTAAAGAAGAATGAGAAGTTGTAGTGAAATAAATTAATTCCAATTAGTAGTACTCGGTAACAAAGTACTCAAGACACTTGCGTCTCTTAATTCCATGAATGGTAATTCAATGCATAAGGAATGCTTTGAGAAATAAAACAATGCTAAAAATAAGCAATAATGGAATTAACTGACGCTACAAAAAATTAAAATGAAAGTTAATGCAGTACTTCATATTAAAAAATAATGAACATTTTTCCTTAATTTTTGACTTAAGGAAAAATAAGTCATAGACAGCGTACTGTCATCAACTTTATCTGAAAACATATTTAATAGATGAATGATTATTTTGATAAGACGAAAATTACTTTAGAAGTCTTTACGTCATTCGTTCTGATAGTATTTTCGCCCCAGGTTGACGTCTGCCATGACGTTTCCAACGATTAACTGGCTTTCAGACGCACCTTTCTCTTGTGACTTCGTAAATGTGCCAGTTGTAAGGAAGGTAGCGCTGGTGATGCATGAATTCCTTTATTCACAACACAAGATGACACAGACACAAAATGCAATTAATACATTTAGAAAACTTTTAAGAGAATTCGAGTGGGTGACACGATCAGAGACGTTAGGCAAGATGGCGCTCGTTACCACTGAACGAAAATAAATCTTCACACCTTCTCTTGCTGACGGAGCTTCCCAACCCTCTCTGCGACGGACGTCGAAACCACTTTTGTTATACTTGCGCTGGCGCATTACTCTGTAACGTCGTTGCCATCTAGAGTTCATTTTACTCTCTTCTACCGGATAATATAAATTATCTCTGGTGGTTGCTTTTTTGCTCTCGCATCTAGCCAATCTATATAATTGCAAGGCATCAAAACAGTAGAAATGCTACGCAGATTAATCAGCCTTGGCTGAATTTACTCTGAAAATGTTTCTCCGACTCTAGTTTAATCAGGAAACACTAGCAGGAAAAACGGCACTGAGGGTCATTTGAAACTTCTTATCGTAATCTCCGTATTCAAACAAACAAGTCAAAAGCATTTGAGGTTTCAGTCTAAAATATAATTTCAGTCAGTTTGAGGCTGTTATATGCAACTGGTTACCGTTTCGCTCCCAGTATTATATACGAATGAAAGGATTAGCTTACCTTTTGCATTCTAGAAATTAGGTTACGCTTTGCAGTGAGAGCCCAAAAGACTTGTGAGTGTACCGGTGTCATGGATCATCCGATGACATTAAAGGATGATGTAGTTTCCGCTGTACTTTAAAAAAAGATGTAGTCTCTGAATCGGAAACGCTGTCAACGAAAGTACTGTGACAAAAATAAATTATGATATCAAAAAGCAAATGTGGTAGAGAAAACCACAACTAGTTATGTGACTTTCATTCTACGCATTTTTGTAAATGAGAATTCTTTCATTTTGGGCACAGATTCATTATTTTTCTTTTCCACTTCATTACAGAGAATGCCATGATTAGCTACAAAAATGTTTTCGATAATTCGTCTATCTGCATTTCTGTTTGTGGTACTTTCTTGTAGCAGCAGTTGAAGATGATTATAAAATTAAATCATTGAAAACTCTTCTGCTTAAATAAAATCTACTTCCGACAACATTATTTTTTTCACATTTTATACTTAATCAGTACAGTAGGCTCATAATTTTTTTTAAATATGCATTAACCGGCAAAATCTGTGAACTGTGAAATTTAAGCAAACGTTAATCAGAGAAGTTAGGAAAGTTAATCGTAATTTGCTATTAAGAAGTATCTGTTTAACCATTCTGTGTTTAGATGAATTACAGGCTTCACTAATACTTGAAGTTCTCCAAAAGATTAGACAAGTGTTCAAATTTAACTAAAAGGATTATTAAGATAAAAGTTTTTATATGTATAATTAAATTTGAATAAGACCATTACTTTGTCTACTTTCAGGATATTTAAATGTTTATACCAAACAAACTAATTTTTAAAAAGTAAATAATTTGACAACGACTTATATGTAATTCTAAACTTGAACTTTTACAGAAATAAAACCTTGGATGAGCACAGAGATGGACGTCTCAGAATTAAACAGCTTTTGAACGAGTTGCCACAATGGTTCCTTTCAATTAAAGATTTTTTCGATAATTAAATTTAAACTAATTTTCATTCCAAGGATAAATGATATAAGGAACAGAACATCTTAAAAATGATTAATATAAAAATCATGTGTGAGCTAAAATAAACTTTGCATGCAATAAATCAAATGGGAACAAAAAGTAAAAATTTCATTCATAATACACAGAATCAATTTAAATGATATAAATTAGAAATAAGCATATTGATAACCATTCATATGGGAATAACTGCTTGTCCGAATGCTTCAGATCATACGTATAATGTTAGGTAAACATAATGCTTCAAATCACCAGGTATAATATTGAGTTAAATCATTCATTGATGTAGAGATGTCGCTTGTTTTAGATACTTCTTTTTTTAACTACATTCAATTTTTAGAAGGAGATTTTGTGTCAAACCTCTATAAATGCGTCCTTTCACTTTTCATATACATTTATTACCATTCGGAAAAATGTAAGATATGTATTTTTCAAATTGAATCTGTGTCTTGCGGATTAGCAAACTAAGCTATTTCAAAGCAATAAATGAAGTTCTTAATCGTTTCTTACTTTTGCATTGGATAGATTTAAATAATAAAAATGCATTTAATCGTGATCTATCTCAATAAAAGTATTCAGTATTTGCATACAACGACGTTTTTCATTTTTTATTATTTATTTTATATTTTTTTTAATCTTAAAGAATTTTTGATTCACAAAATCGACTTGAAAAAAACAAGTATTGTCAAAACTGTACGAAATAGAACATTTTTTATCTCCAGCTCGCGAACCTATCTACCAGAAATTCTAAATGTATGATCTTTTCAAATATTTTGTGATTTTGCTGTTGAATCGAATTTTATGTGCATGTCGTAATGTATATGAATTTTGTAAGTATGAAAAACGTCATATTTAATAAAATTTAACATACAAAACATTAGTAATAAAATGAAAAAAAAAATTCTAATTTATCTTATTAAGCAAACTGAACAGGTCGACTGAGAAAAGACTGAAAAAAATTTTAAAATGTATACCAACACTTAGCACTACACAGAGAGTTTTAAACACATGCTGTGTTTCTTTCAAAATTCTTGTGATTTGCTGTTGAATTGTATATTGCGTACGTTCGAAGAAAACAGTGCTTATAATAATGCTTCAATAAATATAAAAAGACAGAAAACAGGGTGGTAGCAGGAGTTAACAGCAGACTGGTAGACTGCGAGCTCAGCGAGAGCGTAAAATTCCTTAACAAACTCTTTTGGGCGAGCTTTAAAATCTGAAATCTTACAGAATTGTTTTTTCTTTTTAAAAATTTTTATTTAATGAAGAAAAGGAATTATCTTCAAATATTTTTACTTTAAATTATTTTTCTTATTAATAGCTCGTTTTAAACTGTTCTTAAAAATAGATATATTGTTTTATATTTCTACGTCTAGTATAACAGAAAAGAAGAAAATAAGGAAGAATGTCCAAAATTGCATGCTTTTATCCATATAAGTTGATTAAACTAAGATCACCAGAGATGAAATCATTATCTTTAACACTTTTTTCATTTGTTGAAACCTTGACAAGCAAAACAGAGAATCGTTATATAAAATTAGATGTAAAATTATCATTACCCAAGTATTTGTTTCTTTACTTCTTTTGGATATTCATATCATAATCTTATTTCAGATGCTCTCAGAGAAGCTCGTTTTGAATTTTATGCAATAATCTGTCACTATATACTGATTTTCGAAGTTCCTTTCCTCAATGTTCCTGATATGAATATATGTTTGAAAATAGAATTTCATAAGCTGTTTTCTCAAAAACATTAGTAAATTTACTGTGCTCCTGAGATTTCTCTTCTATTTGTCTTAGTTCTGTATAGCAAATATTCTTAGCCGGATTTCAATATTAGCTGTTTATAAAGTCTTTGAATGTCATGCAAAACAGGAATCTTTCCGAGTCTCATATCATAGTGAAACAACACATTAAATGCATTGTTTTGCATTTGTGGCCTATTGTGTTTTAAAATCCCTTTGGGACATATATAACAAGACAATAAATCTGTTAAACTTAAAATTGTGTAAGTTATCTTTTCTGAGCATGATAAATTTATTTATAAGTTCTTGATTCGTATACTTATTCATTACTTTGTAATTTTTCTATTTTAATTAAACTAAAGTATGTGTCCATATAACGGCATTTCACTAAAGGTTATTTCGTAATTATCAGTGAATTATTACTGTGACAATAATTAATTTATACACAAACATCGATTCAGATTTAACAAACTTTATTTTTCTGCTCCTGGTGAGTTTCAATTAAGAGGTCCATCACAAATGTGACACTTGGAGACTTGCCTTTGGAATTTACAATTATCAAAATCCATTAATTTTAAGCAAAACACCGGTTTTTTTCTTTAAGCTAATAAGCTTTTTTCATTCCTTTTCGCACACTTTTCACTTTCCTAACATTCCTGTCCTAAAAACATGTCATGGAATACATGGGACGTTAATAAAAGAGAGATCAGGACAGCAATTAAATTGAACTTAACTATCAGTGAACTTCAAATAATCGTCACAGTTTATGACGAAATATTTAAAGGTTAAGAAAATGGATATATTCTTCTCTTAGCATTCAGATTCTGTTCTCTATGGTGTGCCTTTGTGATCTTAGTTGCAGCATGTTCAGCTAGCAATAGGATGATCCAGAGTTCAACCCACTGAAAGCATTGTTGACTTTTTAATATTTAGAAAAGCTTAACTGAATGTACAATTGGTGCTCGACTAAATGACAACTGGAATATCTTTGAATCAGGAATCTTAAAATAGTACCATGAAAAAATGTCCATTCGGACGGTCCATTCAACTAGTTTGAACCGGGGTACCAGTCTTCGGCGGTCTCAGCTACATGGTCACTCGTTGGAACAGATATTTTCGTGGAAGACTTAATTTAGTCAAGCATTCGCTATTGTCTTTACACCTGAAATAAACCCAGAAAATCCACATAATTTGAAACATTAGCGATAATCTTACTAGAATAGAAAATTTTTTTCTAATGCTCGAATCGTTGAAGAGATAGTGGGGTTGGCGATTTGAGTTTGCTATGTTCTGATAAAGCTAAATTCTGAACATTTATTCTAAGTAACTTCGTCATATATATGTGACAGATCAGTTCAAAACCAGCTATGAATTGTATAAAAGTACATAAAAATGTAGTTTGTAATTTATATTATTATAAAAATATATCATGTCTTAAATAGGTTAAGTGGGTTTACATAGCGAGTAAGGATGTAAGTTAGTGACACAGATCTGACAGCTTTAGTTAGTGGTACTGTGATTCGTATATTTCACCAGCTGGTAAGATAGCTGTAATTAATTCGGTGAGCTTTGGCTTTTTGCTAATTTTTGCATTGGAAGTTACATTTCATTTATATTTATTAGATATTAGGTTATATTTTATTTTAGATCATCTTATGTAAATGTTTAAGATTATTTTTCCAATCTTGATCCACAAGGAACGGTGTTTTACTTCAACTTACGTTATATTTTTCTAGCTTCCAACCGATGTACTACATATAAATGTTTAACTGATTTTACAATTATGGTGTTTACTTGGTAATTTTGGATTAAGTTAACGACAGGATGATATTCGCCAGTAGTTTATGAAGGTTAAACGCACTTTTAGTGCAAGTGAAATAAGGGTTAATTTTATGGATTTTAGGATGCTAATTTGTGAAATTTGCATGGCGATTAGGATATACGTAGGGTAGTCAACTGGAAACAATAAAAGTAGAAATAAAAATCCGCATATAGCGCCAGTGAGCTGTAAGTTGGCATGCCTGTTTGCGATAGTATGTCGGATATCTCCCAGATGGCAGCAGCCGGCAGATGCAATAACAGTTCCAATTGCAGCCCCACTAGCCACATGCACCAGCGAGGAGCAGCGTTCTGTGATTCGGTTTTTGCGAAGTGAAGGTGTGAAACCGATTAACATTTTTAGGCGAATGAAGGTTCTGTATGGAGATGTGTGTTTGTCACAGCTACAAATCTATGAATTATGCCGGAAATTTGCAAATGGTGTTACGTCCGCGGCCGATGCTCCACGCCCCGGGCAGAATCGGCGCGTAGTGACTCCAGAGACCATTTCAGCCGTTGAAGCCATCGTTTTGGAAAACCGCCGTGTGACAATAGACGAAATTGCAGCATGTGTACACATGAGTCATGTATCGGCACATCATATTGTGCATGATGTTCTCCAGTTTCATAAGCTGTCTGCAAAATGGGTGCCCCGACAACTGACGCTGAACTGAAACAGCGACGTCTTGATGCGTGTGAAGACCTTTTGTGGCGTACTGAACGTGACGGTAATGCCTTCCTGTCACGAATCGTCACTGGTGACGAAACATGGGTGCATTACCATCAGCCTGAAACAAAGCGAGCGAGCAAGGAGTGGCGCCACTCCTCATCACCGAAACCCAAAAAGTTTCGGACACAGCCGGCTGCAGGGAAGGTTATGCTGACCCTCTTTTGGGACGAAAAGGGCATCATCTTGGAACACTACACGCCACGTGGAACCTCTGTGACGAGTGCTACGTACTCGGACCTCCTAAAAAATCATCTCCGTCCTGCCATCTAAACGAAACGACGTGGATTGCTGTCAGCCGGTGTGCTGATGCAACACGACAATGCACGGCCCCATACGGCGCGCGCAACGGTTGCGACCATCACAGAGCTGAAATTTGAATACCTCCCACATCCCCCTTACTCGCCAGACCTCGCACCGAGCGATTTCCATCTGTTTGGTCCGCTCAAAGAAGCAATGGGCGGCAGGAAGTTCCACTCCGATGAAGAGGTACGCAACGCGGTGCACGAGTGGTTGCGCCGTCGCTCAAAAGACATTTTTTTCTGCAGGTATTCAGGCTCTTCCGAAGCGCTGGCGGACTTGCATTGAACGAGGAGGGGGCTATGTTGAAAAGTGATTTACTTCTGTACCCTGTGTGACCAATAAATAATATTTTAAAAAATAATTATTGTTTTCATTTGACGCCCCCTCGTACATACATTGCATGGCTGTACATGGATCTAACTAGGAAGACTCTACCTAGCTTGTCTCTTCAGTCTCGAGAATTATGACCACTCCGGGTTGTTAATTAATTAATATTTTGCATTTATGCACACAGAATGCAAGGAGTTATTGAAATGTTTCCTGTACTGCTGGCGTAATTTAGCGAACTAAGCATAATCTTTCAGTCAAGAAATGCAGACTTAAAGTAATATTCTTGTATTTTATAAAATGCAACGTATGTGTTACGGAAATGGTATAAGAAATTGTTCTCCAGCTTTCAGAAAGTAGTTCGAAAGTGTTTCAGCCGTAACTGGAGCATTGCAATAAACAACTGTAAATTTCGAACTTTTCTCAATTCCCGATGTGTTTGTTATGTGGAGAAATAATTAAGAAATTTTTTATTCGTAGAATTGTAATTCGCAAACATTATTGTTGTAATTTTCTGTAACGTAGGTCAGTCAGAACGCTTGTTCCAGTACTGCGTAAATATGTCCCGTTTAAGACTATTTGGGTGACACTGTGTGGCAACACTTCAGACATGTACCTTTATCGCGTGACGTAGCAGCTTTCCCGAGGCAAGTTTAGTTTTTCTGATAATCAGTCGCAAACATGTCTCGACAGCTGCAAATAGCGTTCAAATTGGAAATGCGTGCAGTGATTTGTTTTTTGTCGGCAAAAAGGTGCAACTGCACTGGAATTTAAGGACAGTTGTATGAAGTGTATGGTGAAAATGCAATGTCACGTCAAGCTATCGCGAAATGGTGCAACATGTTTGAGAATGGGCGTACAGATATAAACGACGCTGAGCGCGAGGGAAGACCATCAACTGCAACAAATTCTAAAATCGCTGCTCGCGTGAATGAATGCATTCTTGCAAACAGACGCATAACGATAGACAAAATATCAAATGAACTGGATATTTCTCAGGGAAGTATGCATAAAATTATTGCCGATCACCTTAAATTTCATAAAGTTTGTGCTCGATGGATGCCACGTCCATTGACGGACGAATATAAAGGAAAGCGTTTTGTGGGCATTTGCATTTCTGCAACGTTACCAAACGGAAGGAAATGAGTTTTGGGACAGAATTGGGACTGAAGATGAAACTTGGATTCACCACTGCTCACCTGAAACGAAACGCAGTTCGCTCGAGTGGAAACATTGCAATTCCCCGACACGAACAAAGTGTCGAACTGTTCCGTCGGCAGGAAAGGTGATAATGACGCTGTTTTTCGACAGAGAAGGCGTGGTGCATACAGAGTTAATGCCAAAGGGTGCCACAATTAATGCATCTCCTTATTGTGAAACACTGAAACGATTTCGGAAATCACTTAAAAATCGATTGCCACGTAAACTAATACATAAATGTCGAAAGGCATTGTGCTCCTGCATGACATAAACAAGATCGCATGAAGCAAAACGAACGTGCGAACTTCTGAAAAAGTTTAAGTGGGAAGTGTGAAATCACCCTCCATATAGCCCAGACGTTTCACCTCCTGACTTTCAGGTGTTTGGGCCCATGAAGCAAGACCTTTCAAAACGACGGTGCTATTTGGATGCCGAAGTGAAAGCTGCAGCCGAACAATTGTTATCGGACATTGGACGGGATTTCTTTGCAGAAGGCATCGAAAACCTTGTACCACGCCTCGACAAATGCTTAAATAATGGAGGCTGAAAAATAGATTTTGAATGGAACTTTAAGATATAAATGTAGTTATTGTAAAATTTTGCTCCTGTTATATTATTACAATTACACCACGAAGACATGCGGAAAGGATGCAGAAAATACCTTATATCGTATATAAGACCCTTTTTAAAGGGAGACTGGGGATAAGGGGACCCAATCACCAAATCCTGATAGTGACAAATTATCGTCTACAACCTTTTAATTCGGTCACCATTTGCAGAGTCATTAGGTTATTTCAAAGAAGTAGATGTGAAAAAGGGACAATGCCCTCTCCGGGACTTCAACCCTGAACCTTTCGAATTTATGTCCAATTACACCAAGAAGGCACGCAGAAAAGAAGGAGAAAATACGTTATAAACTAACAATTTTAATATTATATCACAAATTCTGCAACAAAAATTTCGAATATTTACCCTATCTGCTCTTTTTTGGCAATCATTAAATTTTACATATTGCAAAAAGGATATAACCTTATATCATATTAATGTTATGTATTTAAATTTAAACATATAACAGATTAATAAATTGAAACTATTTAAAAGAAAAATACATTTTCAAAAAATCTCATACTAACTTGATAAAAAGAGCTCTCAAGAATAATATTCTGTAACATACCAGCATATTTTATTCTCAGAATTCCTAAGAGTTAAAAAAATTTTTTTTGAATCATATCTTGTTCTGTAATTTATTTCTCCCTTATTTTATCAAGTAAAATATGCATTATTTATGAATTCCTCACTGATGGAAATATTAAATTATTCTGAAACGTGCAGCAGGTTTCAAGCGAAAATTTTTCTTGCGATAACTGAATATAATATGATAATATTTATATTAAATAAATACTATATTTTAGCTTTTACTGTATCATTAAGGGAAATCAATTCTAAATTAAAGTTAAATCAAACACTGTCTGTGTTGATTTAACTTTCATTTAGAATTGATAATTCTAAATGAAAGTTAAATCATTTTCCATAAAGTTTTCCATAAAGGAAGCTTTTTCATTGCTACATTCAGGTTTGTTCTATTTTTAGCTCATTAATGACAGCACTATCTTCCACTTGAAGGAAATTAATAAAGATTATTTTTTTGAAGAATTAGAGTCTAATTAAGAGATAAAATGTAGCAGAAAAAAAATTTATTCTTGTTGAAGATACAGAATGTTGCAAAAATGCAACGTCAGTCAAAACAGATTACTTTTGGATGCATAGAAATCTACGAAACATTTGTTATAAGCCCATAACATGTTACAAACTGTTATCGTTTGACTATAACAGTATTTGCATCTTTTAGATTTCGTTTTGTTGAATTTTCCTCGATAATGTGATTTGTGCGATCTTTCTCGTTTCGCTTGAGGTTAAACTCTTAAAGAAAGATGATTGGCCAACACCGTCAGTATATGCATATACATAAAATTCGTAGCCTTTTATATTCTGAAAATTGCAGACTTGATCTTTAGATGCACCCTTCATTCTCATCCTCACTTTTTCATCTTTAGACGAAGGCTGCGAATATTTATAATATTCTTCCCTGTTTACAGCAAACCTAGCGTTCTGAAAATCTAACAGATAAATTTTGCGGTCTGCAGCAATCTTATAAAGTTTCCATGTAATTGAGTTAGAATAAATAAAATTCGTAAAAATAGGTCCCGATCAGAAGATGGTCCCCGCCATCGACATATTTGCTGCAATTTCCGATGAGTTTAGGTTACTTTAAGGGTACAGGTTTTTTTTTTCTTTCACTGAGTACCTATTGGTCACTGAAGGCGGATAAATTGCATTAAAGTTAGTTGCCGTAGCTATGACGGATTTGTCGTTCCATCGAATTAGTGCTATACCGACCTCTATATCAAATGCTATTAATGTGTTTAACGTTCTTTTACCGTTTTGTTAACAGGTTCAATAGGACCATTTTCTAATCTGTTCTCAAAACATGCTTCAGCAGCATGAAAGTTTAGCTCAATAAATTTCAACAACAGCCTGTGTTATGTAAAAAGTTTTTAAAATATAAGTAATTATTTGAAAAACTTCCACTACACTTAAAATATTAGTTACAACATCTCTATCTAATCCAAAATCAGTCAACGACTTTCCAAATTCTCCTGAAATATGTATCAAAATGATATAAGTGCTCTTCCTAGGAACACAAAACAGCAAACTTTGTACACGAAACCATAGGGTTTCTTTTAAGAAGCATTTTGCATGAATGTCTATCAAAATAAGGTATCACTTGCTCATCTATAAAAGGATGTTGGGCCCGTCAGTAGCTCAGTAAAACTCATAATTAAATAAATCACTTTACACAAAAACTCAAAAATGGACTATATACTAAAATTTATTAATTACTCAAAAAGCCGCATAGTTAGTTCACATCTCTCGGCGGCGTCTCAGAACACACTCAAAACTCAATACGAGTGGCCGCAAGGTGGCGCTATAAAAACATCAGCGTCATGGTTTTAGAACACAAATATTACATATTTTTCACAGATGGTGCCTTTGGCGTCAACATCCAGCCCGGCCTTGAATGTTTCATTCAACAATAAATTTAGAACACAAGTTATAAATTACAAACACAACACTCCAAGATAATAATAATGATGGTTATAACAATTATACAAACTCAAACTTGATAATTAACTACAAATACAATTTAAGTAACTGAAACGCTTTCATTAACAAAAGGCAAAGGTGCAATTTTTGTCGTTGGTCTTTTATAGGTTCCATTTTTATCTTTAAGTGTCACAACTCGAATAATATTATCTTGACCTGGATGGGTTTCAATAATTCGTGCTAAATGCCACTTTAAAGGAGAGTAATTATCCGAATCTTTTACTAAAACTAAATCTCCTTCCTTCAGTTCTACTTTTCCTTTATACCATTTAGATCTATTTAAGAGTCTGTTTAAATATTCAGACGACCATTTTTTCCAAAAATTTTGATTTAATTTTTGAATCATTTGCCATCTAGTTATCCGATTTATAGGAATCTCTGTAAAATTAGGTTCAAGCAATGCAATTAAAGATGAACCAATAAGAAAGTGAGCAGGTGTCAATGCCTCTACATCATTAGGATCATTTGATATGGGACAAAGAGGGCGAGAATTAAGTACAGATTCAATTTGAACAATCATAGTAAAAAATTCTTCATAAGTTAGAATTGTTTTTCCCACCACACATTTCAAGTGATATTTAAGGGATTTCACACTAGCTTCCCATAAACCTCCAAAGTGAGGAGTAGAGGGAGGATTAAAATGCCAATTTATGCCTTCAGTAGACAAATAACCTTTGATTTCTTCCTCACTTTTATCCTTAAATAAAGATTTTAAAATCGCTCTTAATTCTCTATGAGCACCCACAAAATTTCTGCCATTATCACTGAAAATATCTGAGGGTTTACCTAGCCTGGCAATAAAGCGTTTAAGTGCTGCTATAAATGCTGCACTTGTTAAACCATTAACAATTTCAAAGGGCAAGGCCTTCGTAGTGAAACATACAAAAATACATACAAATACTTTTCTTACCTGTTTACTTCTACCTACAAAATTTTTACCAGAAATGGACCACAGAAATCGAGTCCTGTTTTCGCAAAAACTCTTGATATGGTCACTCTCGCAGCTGGTAAGTCAGCCATCTGTTGCTGCACAGACCTAGAATTTACCTTTTTACAAATCATACAATTAAATATAATTTTTCTAATTAAATTTCTTGCAGAAACAATTCAAAATTTACTCCTTATAAGTGATAGGGTTGTTTCAGAACCTGCATGAAAATAAAGAACATGAAAATGATTAATCACAATTACAGTAAAATTATGTTTAGTTGGCAGAATCATAGGATGTTTTCTCATTTCAATTAAGTCACTGTTTTTCAGTCTGCCACCCACTCTGAGTACTCCAACATGATCTAAAAATGGACACAAATTCAATAGTTTACTACTATTATGAATAGGAAATCCCTTTTCTAAGCACTGTATTTCAGTCACAAATGAAGTCCTTTGAACGTTTTTCACAATACACAATAACGCACTAGAAAGTTCATTGGTTGTCAACGTTCCGCGTGTAGCATGCAATGGATGTCTGGTGTTATGCAAGAACCTCTTGCACCAAGCCACTACTCTTAGCAATTTGTTATAAGATGAACAATTATTGATGACATCTAATGGCTCATAAGTGTTAATAAGTGCACATATTTCACTTACTGCTGGTGGTTTTAATTCGCGAAGATACAGTTCTTCGGATTCCTCAGGGATATCATCTTGGCACTTAGTCATCACAGGTTGAAGAAGAAATGGGGGACCACTCCACCACAGTTCACACAGTTAAAGTTTGACCGGATCAGCACCTTTTGATATGAGATCCGCAGGGTTCTGTTTAGACGGGACGTGATGCCACTGTCGCACCTCCGTCATTTCTTGAACCACCGCAACTCGATTAGCAACAAACGTTTTCATACAACAGGGCTCCTTTTCCAGCCAAGCCAAAACTATCGAAGAGTCACTCCAGAAAAATACATTATTCACATTAAGTTTCAGAGCAGATATTACTCAAGTCATTAACTTCGCAAGATATACAGCTGCGCATAACTCTAATCTTGGTATAGTAACTTGCTTTATAGGAGAAACTTGATTTACTTGTTACCAGCCTTATCACCACTTCACCATATTGGGAGATGGATTTACAATAAACTACAGTTCCATAAGCTAACTCGGAGGCATCACAAAATCCGTGTAACTCAATAACAATTGCTACTGTGACAAGAATGCATCTGTTAATTTCTAATTTACATATTTGTGGTAGTTCAGAAAAATCCCGTTGCCATACTTTGGCTTCTTTATCAGGTACATGATCGTTCCAATTGAGCTTCAAAACCCATAGTCTCTTAAGAAATATTTTAGCTTTAGCTATCACGGGACCCAATAAACCAAGTGGGTCAAAGATTCTCGCTATTGTTGACAAAACTTGCCTTTTAGTAATTTTAGACTCATTTTCTAGTTTTATCAGGTTCAGTGCTTCGCCTTACTTGCTTTGGGAACGTGCAAAGACCTGATTCGGAACAGGGAGCTTACTAAAGCTATGTTCAATAAATGTGGGAGGTAGACAAGATGCACAGGAAGGGTATACGAAACCCTTTATTTTTCACTCTTTACAATGATTTCCGGACTTCGGAATACAGAGACCAACCACTTGTGGTCTGATCGTAAGAATATAAAAATATTAACTAAACTCTAACTTAACTTTGGAATAACAAACAAGGGTCTCCGAGAAGATTGGCCGTATATTAACAGGAAGCCGTATGTAGTACAGAGAACTGTTAACACTACAATACGTTTAAAATTATTAAGAGGATTAAACCTCTGGTCTGGAAGGCAACCAGCAACCGAGTAAAACTGCTAAGGCAAGCGGCCTGCTTCTACTAACTCCTTTCTCTCTCTCGCTTGGCAAAAAGCCACAACTTAAGTACTTGGCGTTCGCCAGACAAATTTGCATAAATAAGTTAAAGCTTTGAATTCTGGCCGGAAGTAGAAAATAAGAAGTGATAGTAAAGATTTAAAATAAAATAAACGTTAGTAAAACATAAGATCCTTACATACTTCCCGCCAGAGTTAATTAGTTTGAAACTGAGGTCTAAAATGACCTTGTTGAAAACTTTTAGCTCTAGAATCTAACGCGAGGCCAATCTTTTACAAACATTTCTCACTAGAAACTAGAAATTAAAAAAAAAATGTTTTTACATTATCATCTCCATGGGCAATTACTTTTTATCTGTACTGCATCTAAACAGGAGCTTTTAGTTGAAATCAGGTTCCTCCCAGAGATCTGGAAGGAAAACTAGTTTAATGAAATGTTACACAATTAAATGGCAAGTAACATGAATATTTATATTTCTCTTAACATTCTTATTTCATTCATGACTTTATTTTAATTATCTCTCCCCGTGCTCTCTGACGTGTGTTGTAAAAGAAAACACCAAACACGAATGTGTTTATGTACCAGTGTTCAACACTACCTCCTACAATCAAAACACTAACGTGTTAAAATTCAACATAACAAGACCTCGTAACACACCTTATCTTCATATCTAAACCCTGAGGTAGTATTCTGAAAGTGGCTAACTCTGAAGTGTAGCGTCAGAGAGCCTAACTACATTCATTCAACCTTTAACACATATTCACAATACTTTTCTCTTTTTTTCAGTCACACGAATAAGTTTAAAATTTTTGGCATTACTTTCACTTTTAGCATATCACAGTATTTCTTAACATTTAAAATAACAGTTAAAATTGTATATAAGAACATATTAACATGCCATTAATTTTACGCATTTTAAAACGTACATTAGTAGTACATTGTTAACTTCTATTCTTTTCCAAGCAAGTGCCAATTCTTCTATATTGAAATACTACATTTCAAATGTCTTTCAGACTGAAACGTCTTTCTTGCGAGAATGTTTTAAATAAAATTTATACAATAACTTTTACAATATTCAAGTATTTACACATTCCTATTATACATGAAATGTAGTTTTACTCGCGAGTAATTGAAAAACATAATACCAAAATCGGTAACAACTCATTTCTCGCCTTTTTGGCGATAAAGGAAGACCTCACATGAGGTAAAACTTCTTGACATCTGCCACTTGCAGTAAGAATCAAAGATTAACTTAGGTTTGCAAAGTAACAGAAAATTTTACTTATCTTTGTGATATTCGGACATTCATTTCTCTGCCCAGTCCTGGAAGGTAGCAAAGATTCGTGTTTAATTTATCCTCCTTCTTGTGCGGGCTCGCCCTTCATACCTTCCTCTAGGAGCTTTCTTTTCCCTCCAGTTTGGTCACCCTTGAATACCTTCTTTTTCGCCTCTGCCTGTGGTCTTGGCCGTTTGATGGCCGCTGGTCTTAGCGGAACCGGGACACTTCTCTCTCATTCCTGCTTGGATCTCGTTGCTGGCCGTTCAAATTTTCCTTATATCTTTTCCTCAGCCGGTAGTGGTCCTTCCGCAATTCGGCAACATTTGCTGAGTAGAGTCCTGTCCGATGAGTAGATCTTCCGTTTGGGAGCCGGGTTATAGTTTCCGTTATTTCTCCTGGCTCTCTTTGCATTCGTCGTACTTCTCCCTTCTTCATTCTGGGGGTGGTCGTGAGCTCTCTTTTCTGTCGGAGGAACGGCTTCTTTTTCTTGTTACCTTCAATTTTCCAACGGGGAAACTTTCTTTTCAATTGCTCCTGCCTCCTAATGGCTTGTTCTTGTGTTTGCCGTTGTTCCACCTCTGAAGCTTGTGCCTGCAGTGCCTGCCGTGCCGGATGCTGCAAAAGATCTTTAAATATTTTCATTTTATTACGGTCATAGTATGGTTTTATTTGGTCAATGTTTGCGGAGCACGTTTCACCAATCCTGGCTTTTAACACCACTACAGCGTGAGTTATTTTCTCTATGACATATGGTCCTCCAAATCGTGGACAAAATTTGGCGGTTTTATCTTCTGGTGCGGAAGAAAGTGAATGCTTAATTTTTAATACTTCATCTCCTACTTTAAAGTTACTCCCCGTCGTTTCAAATCATAATAGAGCTTCTGTTTTCTTTGTGCTACTTCAGTGTTCTTTTTTGCTTCCTTAATTAATTTTTCTAAATCACCCATTTTAAATTCTGGGGCTCTTTGTTGAACATAAAATAATTTATCTAACGGCGTTATAATCTTTCTGCCTAAAAATAACTCAGCAGGAGTTTTTCCCGTTGTATCATGTTTTGCGGTCCTAAGGGCGAAAGCGAATTCATTGACATAGTTATCCCAGCTTTTATGAAAATTTTTAACATAACTACGGATAATTTTCACTATATTTCTATTGACCCGTTCCGCTATATTTGATTGCGGCCGATACGGGACCATTTTTAAATGACGTATGCCCAGTTTTTGGCACATGTCTTCAAATATATTATTTACAAATTGAGGACCATTATCCGATATAAATTTTAGGGGCGCCCCGTATTTTAATATATATTTATTTAAAATAGAATCAGTAATTAATTTCGCGTAGGCTCGTTTTAAGGGAACAATTTCGGTCCACTTACTAAAATGATCAACCATAACAAGGAGATACCGACTTTTATTTAACTGACTTTTTGGTAAAGGGCCCAATAAATCGATGCCAATTATTTCATTTGGAAAATCGGATTTGATACTACTTAGAAACCCGGCCGGGGGGAAATTAATATAATTAACGGCTTGACATGTTGGGCAGGACTGGACATACGCCCTTGTTAACTTTTGCAGTTCAGGAAAATAGACTGCCTCGCGTACGCGTTGGATAGTTTTTCGAATACCAGCATGAGAAGCTAATGGGCTGTCGTGTAACTCCTGCCGGATATTTAATCTAAGACTAGCTGGGATAACAGGTCGAAATTCGTTGTTGGAATTTGTAGTTTTTGTATAGAATAATAGACCATCTATTAGTTCGTAATGGGCCGCCCTATTTCTTATCGCCACAATATCTTGGTGGCTAAAATTTTCAGGATCCTTTAAGTACTCATAAATGTTTCCAAACTCAGGATCCTTACCCAGTTCGGTTATTACAGTTTCTCGGCAATTTATTGTACATGCTGTGAGCATTGCCACCTTTACAGTATTACCTTCTTCATCTATTTTTATTCTGGATAGGGCATCTGCTACGATATTTTCCTTTCCGGGGATATGCTTGATTACCAGATTATATTCTTGTAGCTTGAGTGCCCATCTTATTAACCTTGGGAATAAGTTTTTCCCTGAGTACAATCTAGTTACCGCCGCATGATCAGAATACACTGTTAGTGGCGCTCTTCCAAAATAGACTCGGAACTTTTGCACTGCTAACAGAACGGCAAGTGCCTCTCTCTCAGTCGCGGAATAATTTCTTTGTGTTTGATTTAAAGTTCGACTAAAAAATGGCACGGGCTGCTGATTTTGCGAAAGTAACGCTCCTACCGCATAATCCGAAGCATCCGCTGAAATTTCTAAATTCTCATCCTTTTCAGGAAATTTCAACACAGGGGCTTGCGTTAAAGCTTGCTTTAATTTTTCGAATGCACTATTGGCTTCGGCCGTCCACGAGAATCTTTCCTTTTTCCTTTTTAATTTTAACAATGGTTCAATAATAGCTGCATAATCTTTTATAAAGGACCTATAATATGAACAAAGTCCTAGAAAAGAAGAGAGCTTCTTCGCCGTATTTGGCGGCGGATACTTTTGCACAGCGATTATTTTTGATTCGTCTGTCTCGATTCCTTTCTGAGATATTTTGTAACCTAAATATTTTAATTCAGGGGCTGCAAATTTGCACTTTTCGACATTAACTTTTAGACCGGCCTTATTTAATAATGAAAACACCTGTCTTAAATCCTGTACAATTTGGTCCAGATTATCACCAGTAATAATGATATCGTCTAAGTAGATAATTGTGAACTTTCCAAGAACAGGCCTTAGCACAATGTCCATACATCGCTGAAATTTTGCCGGTGCCCCTGAAAGGCCAAACGGCATACGCAGGAATGCATAAGTGCCAGACGTGGTTATAAAAGCAGTCTTAGGCACGTCCTCCGGTCTAACCCCTATTTGAAAATAACCAGTAGTTAAGTCTAAAGTCGTCATGTATCTGGTAGACGTTATGTTCCTTAGAATTTCTTCAATAATAGGTAACGGATATACCGGATATTTAGTTATGGAGTTTTATTTACGATAGTCAATCGCGAAACGCCACGTTTTTGGATGTGTTAATGGATAGTCATTATTTTTCTTACATAAAACCACCAGGCTAGCATAACTACTTGAGATGGGCGTTATGATCGTTTTACGTAGCATATCGCTAATGTGCCATTCTATAATTTTTTCTTTATTCTTATCATACCGGTATGCTTTGTGGCGAACTGGCATTGAATATCCGGTGTCGATACTATGGTTAGTAACATGAGTAAATCCTGGAATATCACTAAATAACGAAGCAAATTCACTTACCACTTGTCGGATTCTTTGTTGCTCTTCCTTAGGCAGGTGGTTAAGGTTTAACATTGGCGGTTCCGTTTTTTCTTCTCGAACTGCTTTCATCGTCAGCTTAAGGGACGCTTCATTAAAATCCAGCGTTGCTTCGGCCTCTGAAAGAAAATTTATTCCTAAAATGATATGTGCTTGCAGATTCTTTACTATAAAAAACATAATTTTTACTTGTTCGTCCTTGATACGAACATATAGCGGTAATTTACCTATGCACTTACATCTTTCTCCCTGCGCAGCTAACACTGTCGTATTATCCCAATTATATATGCGGTATTTCCGAAAATACTTCCTAAAAAAATCTTCTGCCACACAGGAACACTGCGCGCCTGTATCCAGGAGTGCGGTGGCTGGGATGTTATTCACAAACACTTCAATCTTCGGAAGAGTCAAATTTTTCACCATTACTGTATTTAACTTGAAGGAAGAGAGGTTTTCTTGGCCTTCGATTTCCGCACCCTCCCGTCAGCAGAAATCCGTTTTAGTTTAAATCTTTTTTTTTTTCTTTCCATGCTTTCCTTCTTTTTCCACTGGCCTTGAGACTTTTTTCCTGGATTGCTATTGAACTGTCGACGTTCGCCGGCTGTTTTTTGATGCTCGGGTTTCCTTGTCCACTGATTCGCTTTGCTTCCGTAGCCGTGTGCTTGACTTTGCTGTGGTCTTGGCTCACCAAATTGGTTTCGTTGTGTATATTGGCGTCTTCTTTCAATGTCCGCCGTTCTTCTACTTTCAAACTGGATTGCTAGCTCAAATAACTTTTCCAGTGTAGTCGGATTCGTTAATTCAATAAAGTCTTGTACTTGGGGAAGTAACCTCGGCAAAATCACTTGAATTATCTCAGGATCCGGACGGCTTCCATAGAAGAGTTTGAAGACGTGAATTTTTCTTAAAATAAAGCTTGAGAGATTTTCAATTGGTTTTTGGTATATGCTGAATACGTCCGCTTCTAATTTCGCACGATCCCTTACGACAGGGAAGGCTTTTACTAAGGCAGTCTTGAAATTTTCGTAAGTATAGGTGGGACTTCCTGCTTGACCCAAGAGACTTCTGCCTATACATTTGAACCAATTAAGCGCTTGGCTCCTCAAAGCGCTAGTAGCTAACTTGACTTTCTGGAACTCGTGCACGGGATATATCATGAAGTGGTCCTCCAATTTTTCCAAAAAACTGGTTACCGGTGAGTTTCCATTAAATGTTGCTTCTGGTTCCATCGAAACGCGCATGGTCTGGACGATGTAACCAAATCCTTCCAGGGCGGCAGCTGGCATTTGTGGATTCTGAGCCGCTTCTGCAGGCAGCACAGGTTCTTCTTGAAACTCGGCCATGGTTATTCTTCTTCGTCGGGCGCCACTATCAGGTTCAGTGTTCCGCCTTACTTGCTTTGGGAACATGCAAAGACCTGACTCGGAACAGGGAGCTTATTAAAGCTATGTTCAATAAATGTGGGAAGTAGACAAGATACACAGGAAGGGTATACGAAACCCTTTATTTTTCACTCTTTACAATGATTTCCGTACTTCGGAATACAGAGACCAACCACTTGTGGTCTGAACGTAAGAATATAAAATTATTAACTAAACTCTAACTTAACTTTGAAATAATAAACAAGGGCCTACGTGGAAGATTGGCCGTATATTAACAGGAAGCCGTATGTAGTACAGAGCACTGTTAACACTACAATACGTTTAAAATTATCAAGAGGATTAAACCTCTGGCCTGGAAGGCAACCAGCAACCGAGTAAAACTGCTAAGGCAAACGGCCTGCTTCTACTAACTCCTTCCTCTCTCTCGCTTGGCAAAAAGCCACAACTTAAGTACTTGGCGTTCGCCAGACAAATTTGCATAAATAAGTTAAAGCTTTTAATTCTGGCCAGAAGTAGAAAATAAGAAGTGATAGTAAAGATTTAAAATAAAATAAACGTTAGTAAAACTTAAGATCCTTACAGTTTCACTTTAAAATTAAAACAATCTTTATCTGCTTTCCAGGAAACACCAAGGGCTGACACTTCATTCGCGCACTGAAATGTGTATTCATCATCAACGTTAACTGCAAGCTCCGGTTTGTTGCTACACCATTTGTGCAGAGTCATAGTTGCACTTTTTAAAATCTCAATTAATTCACGCTATAGCTCTTTTGCCGAACTCAATGAACTGGACCCTGTTAGAACATCATCCATGTAAAAATCACTCTGTAGAACTGCAGCTGCTAATGGAAATTTTGTGAACTCATCTATAGCAAGCTGATGTAATGTTCTCATGGCTAAAAAAGGTGCACTTACTGTGCCATAGGTGAACGTGTTCAAGTCAAAAGTTTTAACTGGACCATTAATTGACTCTTTCCACAAAATTCTCTGTATCTGCCTTTGAGTAGGATAAATCGATATCATTCGGTACATCTTTTTGATATCCGCTGTAAAAGCATAAATATGTTTTCGGAAACATACCATAATTGAAAACAAATCCTCTTGAATTACACCACCATTATACTGAATTGAATTCAGTGAGTTACCTTTTGACGTTGGAAGTTGAAGCTTTGAACACTACTCTCAAAGGTGTCGAACTTTCCTCAGGCCGATAAATGCCAAGGTGTGGAATATAATACTTCCCCTCTTGCTCATCTTCATATTTCACTTCAGTCATGTGACCTAGTTCACTGTATTCATGTAGAAAATCAGAATACAATAATAAGTAATTTTCATCCTTACTTAAACGCGTCCACAACGAGTTCAACCTCTTAAGCGCGATTTGTTTCGAATTCCCTAAACACATTGGATCTTCCTTAAACGGTATCTTGACTACATATTTTCCGGTTTCAGTCCTAGAATAGTTTTTGAGAAAATGCTGTTCGCAAATTTCTGCTTCTTTACTCTTAGAAATCTCAGACTCTGTTTCTACGTTTTCGATTTCCCAAAGCTTTCTTACTCAAAATTATCTGTAATAACCCCACAATGTAATTTACTTTCCCCTTTAGCAGGAAGTGTCCCACTTACAACATAGCCGAAAACACTATTTGGTAATCTTAAATTTGAATCCTGAAGGGAAATTTGACCTGGTTTTAAAAGCTCATAGAAATGTTCTGCACCTATCAGAAATTCAATTGGGCCTGGCTCAAAAAATTTGTCTTCTGCTAAATTGATATTATCTAAAGATGAAACACTAATTTCAAGAGGCCTAGACGGCGTATACTCTGTTATTTTAGAAACCACCAAAAAATTTAAATTTAAATCGAAACCCTTGTCTCTATTTAAAATAGTTGCACTAACTCTAGATTTTATATTCAAAGACAAATTATTTATTCCTGAAACAAAAATGTTAGTTTTTTCTCCCTTTAATTGAAGCAAATCTGCTAACCTTTTGCTCATACAATTTGAATTAGCGCCGACATCTAACAAACCTCTAACCCTAAAAAAGTTACCCTATGTATCTTTAATTAAACAAACAAAAGAGCTGAGTAAGACAGCTTTTATTTCATTCGCGAGATTGCACGTTGTTCATAATAGATTTTGATCAGTACTCGTTTTAACTTGCAGAGGTTCAAATGATAGCGCCGAAGCGTCCAAATTCGAAGGAATATTTTTATTTTCATGACTCACCACCTGCGCAACTGTGTCTGTTTATTTTTTGTTCGCGAGGGAAATGGAGTGTCACGTGATGTTTCTTTTTGCAAATAACGCGAGAGAATTTATTGCTGCAATTAATCACTTTATGATTTCCTAAACAGTTGAAACACAGCTGTTTCGATTTCACTAGCTCAACTCTATCGCTAACTATCATGTTTTTATAAACAGGCATTTGGACAAAGGATGAATTTCATTGCATGATAAAATACATTTCGAATTTTTTATATTAGTTAGAAAATTCTTTGACATGTTTTTAGGATAACTGTTTTTATTACTCAACCTAGAATTATCCACTATACACTTTGATGTACAATATAATTCTCCTTCGCCAATTCTACAGGTTTAAATGCACATAACCTATTTATCAAGTGTTTGACATATTTTATCAGAAATCATTAATTGTTTTAATGTTTCAAAGTCATTTACCTTTCTCAGTTTCAAATAATAATCCCAACTCGTGGTTAATCTAGACGCGAACTGCATAAGTTTCATTCGTCATTCGTTGTGTCTTCCTAAAATTTTCGAAACAAATTTGGGGGGATGGTTCGAACTCTCTTAGTACTATTTCTTTAACCTTAGAATAATCTCCTAATTCGTCGTCTTTAATGTATGTAATATTATTTGTGGCTTTATCTCCCAACAAATTTAGAAGAATTTCCGAATTAAATTTCTCTGGAACAATTTTTGAAATAAACGCCCTTTCTACCGGTGAAAAGAAATAACCCCAACCTTCCGGTCTAATTGGAATTTTAGTTGTTAATGTGCGTATACTTTTAATAAGAGAGTCAAGAAATTCTACATTTTCTCTTTTCTCATATTCTATGAGGTTTTCACTCTTTGATTCTGCTCGCAATTTCGCGAGTTCTAGTTCCGATTACGCTCATTCCGTTTTCAATTTCTTAAGTTCGAGCAAACGGCTCTCGTCACTTTTCCTTTCATCGATAATATTATTAGCTATACCTTCAACTAATACAGGATCCTTCTTATAGCTTTCACTGCTTTTTATTATATCAGTTAAATCTGACATAGTTTTCGCTTCTGAAATGTCTAAATTCAGCTCTACAGGAATACGCAGATAATCTTCTTTTTTTGCACTTTTAAACATTTTGAATCTACTTTTTCAATTACACAGCTATTACAATTAAGGCCACGTACCTTCTATTTAAGAGTAATCCACAAGTTTTCTTCCATAACACTTATCTTCCGACTTTGACACACAATTCGAGCTCCGGATTGGTAAGGACCAATAATGGGCCCGTCAATAGCTCAGTAAAACTCATAATTAAATAAATCACTTTACACAAAAACTCAAAAATGAACTGTATACTAAAATTTATTAATTACTCAAAAAGCCGCATAGTTAGTTCACATCTCTCGGCGGCGTCTCAGAACACACTCAAAACTCAATACAAGTGGCCGCAAGGTGGCGCTATAAAAACATCAGCGTCATGGTTTTAGAACACAAATATTACATATTTTTCACAGATGGCGCCTTTGGCGTCAACAGATGTATTGAAAAAAAAAACTCATGTGCCCTGAAACTGGTATTTAAAATATTTAAAGAGACGATACCTAGTCAGCTTTTAGTCATCCAATTCTTCATAAATTATAACGCTTATAAGCATTATAATTATTAACGTTTGTGATGCTTCTTTGGCGAAATGAAGCAACTCCAATGATGGAACACAGCAATAACTTTTATTTAACACTCAAAAACGGCGACATACAAACAAGAAATGAAAACATATTCTAAGATTTAAAAAAAAATTACATTCTTCGTGCGAGAGTCGCACGTGGCGCTCGAGTCTGGTTTCAAATATTGCCACTCACAAATACCTTAATGTTCATCTATTTAAATTATTTAAACTACAAGATTTTAATGCTATTTAAAGCTGTTACAACCTCTCCTCCAACGGAGAGACTTTTTCCGAAGGGAAAAGTTCTGTAAAATTCGACAGTTTAATAAGCTCGGCTTGCTCATTTGCTTAAAGAGAAAAGGTAACTTCTCTGATAAGTTTCCAAACTTCAGGCCAAAATTTTTAAGTTTTAAACAAATATTTTTACACCACATTTAAAGAGGAAGAAAATGGACAGTGTTCAAATTAGTCTTCCTTTTTTTTGACGGCGCCAGATCTCTTCCAAGTTGATATTCTAGATTTCTTCCATGTTGGACCAGTTCTTCGGCTATAATTCACAGCAAGCCTTTCCTCAGTTCCTCTGTGCCTTTCCGATAATATTCAATTGCCATTTGCTTTCGGCAATTGTTTTCTTCGTCTATTGGTAGTGGCTTTGATATTAAATCGAAAGACGAAAGATTATGATAACGCTGCGTTGCAAAATGATTCCCATTATTAATTTCTTTATCGTTTTTCAAATTTTCGTGAAAATCTTCCACGTTTAATTCCGGTGATTTAACTTCTTCTTCAAAAATATCTCTGGATGCTTTATTTTCTTCCTTCATTGGTTCCAAGATCTGCTCTTCAGCTATTTTTCTTTTCCTTTGAGCTCTAGTAGAAACTGCATTAAAATGGTATCACTAAGTTTACGTTCAAGTGATAAACTAATAAAATAAGGCAGTTCAGTGTTAACAGGAAGTAATAACCTGATTGATATCACTAATATTACGTTCAGTGATGAACTAATAAAATAAGGCAATTCAATATTAACAGGAAGTAATAACCTGGTATCACTAATATTACGTTCAGTGATGAACTAATAAAATAAGGCAATTTAATATCAACAGGAAATAATAATCTGGTATCACTAATATTACGTTCAGTGATGAACTAATAAAATAAGGCAATTCAATATCACCAGGAAGTAATAACCTGGTATCACTAATATTGCGTTCAGTGATAAACTAATAAAATAAAGCAATTCAATATTAACAGAAAGTAATAATCTGGTATCGCTAATATTGCGTTCAGTGATGAACTAATAAAATAAAGCAATTCAATATTAACAGGAAGTAATAATCTGGTATCACTAATATTACGTTCAGTGATGAACTAATAAAATAAAAATACGCACGATTATTCGATCTCGGTCAGTGCCTCCAAAATAATTAAGACTGTGATGCTTCTTTGGCGAAATGAAGCAACTCCAATGATGGAACACAGCAATAACTTTTATTTAACACTCAAAAATGGCGACATACAAACAAGAAAAGAAAACATATTCTAACATTTAAAAAAAAATTACATTCTTCGTGCGAGAGTCGTACGTGGCGCTCGAGTCTTGTTTCAAATATTGCCACTCACAAATACCTTAATGTTCATCTATTTAAATTATTTAAACTACAAGATTTTAATGCTATTTAAAGCTGTTACACGTTTAATTATAATTCAACGTTAAAAATTGCTGTCACGAATATTCATCATTTCGGAACAGTTGTTTTGTGGAATCTGTAAAAGAAAATATATATTAAAATCTGTATACGAAGATACCGCTTCGAATTGAAGTTGTGTTTTCGCGACATTCTATAAGCACCTATTTACACCAAAAGAAAAATAATAATAATAACCTTACCTTTAAACGCCATTATACACTTAAATGTTTCTAGAAGATTCGCGTGTCTTCATAAAATTGCTGAATTGTTTGTGCTTTTTGTGAGATCTTCTCAAATTAAAAGGAAAACTTTGCAAGAAAAACACCAAAATGATAATTTATTTTTATAAAAAAATTTAATGTCAGAGAAACAGCATTTTTTTATCTGCAATATATAAAAAAGTTAAATAAAAAAGCAGTAAACAGAAGACGCAAAAAAAAAAACTTTTCACTAATGTTGCGGAAACGTAAGGTCAGTCGTTAATGGTTTAAAAAGAAAGCTCAGGTATTTTTATTAATAAGTGAAAGCTATTTTGAAATCTAATAGTTAACAATAAAAGCTTCTTTATCTTAGCTTTCAAAGAAAAAAAATCTACAATTCTTTTAAAATACTTTAAAAGTCGATGGTATTATTCTCAAAACGTTTTAAAAGTATAGCCTTTCCTTATAAATATTATCATAAATCCCCCATATTCTTATTAATAATAAATTTGCTTAAATTTTAAAAACAAATCCCAGAGTCATAAAAATGAATCCATTCGTTCAGGATCTCCTAGTATTATTTTCTTTAAACAGATAAGAAATAGTTTTGTTAATTAAATACGTTTTTAACTCAGTGCAAATTAATTGTTTTGGTTATGATATCTCTATAACCGTTCGGCACAGTTAAGTCAGGAAATTAATTTTCATTAGAAATGTCTATATTTTTTTAAGTAAACAAGTATTTAATAATTAGAAATTACGCGAATTTATATCTAAATAATAATAAAAAATTCTTATTCTAAATCACTGAAATTATATCATATTTATCATGTCTGTATAACGCAGATAAATAAACTATTAGCAGCTTAAGCTTTCCCGTATCATTTATAAAGCTTTTCTGTTATTACCAAAGAATTTTCTTCCTTTTTCATAATAGACTGTTAAACTTTAATTACTTCGTGCGACGTTTTTCAAACATTTTATGGGAAATACTTAGGAGGAATTCATTGTTTCTTTACCATTTTCTCTTTTATAAGGATCACAAATTCAGTGAATGTGGATAAAGGAGATTTTCTGTTCTTTTAAATACTAACATAAGATTCAATCCGCGATGAATATTTCAGTCAATAGATTAGTTATCGATCAATTGCCTGAAACAGATAAAATAATCATGAAGCTAGAATAAGATACGATAATTAAATTTGTTGAGTAGAAATTTTTATTGAAAAAAAAACCGGCAATTTTTCAGCAAAGATTCTAATTTTTGTCAATCTTTTAATTTACAGCTAAAGTTGAGGAACCTTAAGAACTGATAAGCGAATAATCGCTTTAGTTCGGTAGACAGAGAAAAGAACTCAAGAAGGGTTAAATACCCTTTATTATTTCAAATAAAGTTCACAGAAGACTCCTTCTTGGAGTTTACAACAATGCCTCTACTCGGGCTTTGAACTCAGAAAACTAAGGAATAAAACTTAAACTAATCTGTAAATCTTAACTAAAAAGATATAGCCGAAGCTATCAAGATTCTAACAGAGTTAGCCTCTTAACGCTAATTAACGGCGAAGCTATCAAGGGCCTAATGTACGGCCAATCGTAAAAATAGCTTTAGAGAGGGTATAGCCAAAAGGCCAACACGCGCTGCTCAGAATCTCTGGCTCTCTAACGAAGTCAGTAGAACTTCACAGTTAAATACTTCTTCTCCTTATTTGCATTCACCCGCGATTCTGAAAATACTTTCTGGCCGGAAGCTGTAAGCTGGAATTAAGGAAAGACAGGAAAGTAACTTTTAACTAAAAATTAACTGTTAGAAAAATTAAGATAAACCTTACAGTCTTTTAATAGCTTTAACTGCCGCCCAGCCGGGAGAGTGGTTAGACACCCTGACTGTCGTACCGAAGCTCCCGAGTTTGAATCCCGGAGAAGACACGGATGTTTGTAAATGTATAGTGTCTGTGCAACACGAGGGCACTCTAAACATGCGGCAAGCCGAAAGTCCTCTCAAGAGGTTGATCCCAGAAAATGAGGGGTGGTAGACCTTGGGAATCGAAACTGGGGGCGGAGCTGAGCAAAGTCTCACTGTCACCTGCGTGGTGTTCAAAGCTCTTGACAACGACTGGCGCAATTTTGCACTTTGCACATTTTTGTGAGCTAGTTTTGATGTTTCTGTCAGATAAGTAAAATAGGTCACAACAACAGCAACATAGTTTTAAGTGCTGAAAAGCCATAAAGTCGAAATTACGCGGAGTGTAGCAATTTCGAGTGAAAGGCTGTAATCAAGAGCACATTAAAACTTAAACGAAGAACTATAATAAATTCAATGCATTTCAATGTATTTATAAAACAGTAGTTGATGTTATCAGTGTAACAAATATTCTTTTTACTTAAACAACGTACTACCCTACCTGAGTATATATTTTATGTTGCTAAATAAAACAGAGCTTTAATACGTTGCAAAGGTCAGGCCTAAACACGCGAGGAAGATAATTATGGGTATAAATACGATGTATGTTTCTAGTGCCAGCAAGGCATGCAACTCTACTGAGGTGTAGTTACGTGCGAGTAAATACAATAATAATGGTATAATCTCGTGCGAGTAAGTACGACATTTCTTTTCTTCATCTTTAACCAGTTACAGTAGAATTTCTCTTAAGTGAACAGTAACGAGACTCGCCGATTCCGATTAAGAGATTTTTTTTTCGGATGATTGAATGTATACTTCTAGAACTCACCTGTTATTTTTTTATTGTGATGACTTGTATAGAAAATGCAGCATGAGAAATCCGTCAATGGTATTTTAGAACTATCAGCCAACAATCAGATATGGAATATCGAAAATCGTACAAATCGTACAGGTTATTTAAAATTAAAACACCTGCACGCGATTTTATATTTCAGAGAAACAAATTAAAAACATTATAAAATTTTCACATATGTAGTATTATATACAAAGTTCCAAATTTCTTAGTGTGATGAAGCGTAACTTCCAATATTTGCCTGCTGATAAAATTGTAAGCGTACATTTGCTGTGTTTACAAAAAAGCTGCATAGCATCACGAACTGACATAGATGAACATTTCTCGGCAAACTTTACGAAAGTCAGCAATACTTCGTCAGCTTCCTTCCATACGACTTTTCTTCTTTGCATGGCATCGTCATCTACATTCTTTCACTCCTCGTCGTCATTTTTCTTCTTCACTAGTGCATGTACACTGCAGGAAAAAAAAAAAAGGGCACAGTTCTATATCTCTCGTTCTACTGGGACGATTGGCGAAATTCAAATTGTTTTTTTTTCCTGTCTCCAAAGCGCCGCTTAGGATATATATTAGATTGATATATAGCATCATTCTAATATAGTTATTTTGACACAAAATCGGACTTCTTCTGAAATGGCATGTCAATTGTTTTCCATATTTCGATTCTATGACTCAAATTATACCTAAAAATTAAATTTTGTAAAATTTGGTGCTAAATGTACGGATAAATTTAAAAATTTATTTTGGCGTATTTTTTTTCAGTTTTCGAAAAGAATAATTGACTTAACGAACTTCTTAATTTATAGCAACCTATTTTCCTTTTCATTTTTTCATTGTAAACGAAATGAAAGACAGGTCATCCTTCAAACTTTCAAATAATTTTAATAACGATGTCCTTATTATCGCTCAAAAATTATGCCAAATTTCAAAACGCTCCAATACGCAAATTCATGTATTAGAAAATTTGAATAAAAATCCCTAATTTTTTGCAGGTGTGCCTATAAATACATCTATTTTACGATGATGTTGAAAATTTTGTAGGCTATAATATAATTTTTTTTCGAAAAATTTATAAAAATTATTTTAAAATGCAAATTAAAAAATAAATCATAAAGAATGGTTGAATTTTATTTGAAACGAACCTAAATTTTGATCTGTGAAAGAAGGAATCAAATAAGTAAAATAAAAAAAGATATATTAATAAATACATGCCAAATTGAATTAACATTGAGGTGCTAAAATTTTGAGAGCTAATTTTTTAAAAACTACTCATGCGATTTTTTTTCAAAACTTGGTAGTTTTGCATAATTTGAGTCGTATAATCTATATATTGAAAAAAAAATTGGCATGTTATTTCAGAAAAAGTCCGATTTTGTGACATAATGTTTATATTAGAACAATGCTATATATATATATATATCTAATACATAGCCTAAGTAAAGCTTTTGAGACATGAAAAACGCAAGTTGAATTTCGTCAATAGGCCCAGTAGAACGAGTGATATAGAACTGTCCAATTTTTTTTTCGCAGTGTACGTTTATTTTGTCACCATTTTGATACAGCGTGGCAGAACTGTCTACACCAAGTCAAACTTGCATTGAATCAAACTTTAATAATACTAACCTTCTTAAATCACGTAACTAAATCCGAGATATATATAGGGCACGGGTGCCGGACGTTATGTAAGACAAAAAAAAGTCACTCTACTCGTCATCTGAGAAACTGAACGTAAGTCGTAACATACGCTAAGCAAGTAACATTCTTTCCATACAAAAGACAAAGTAAATGTGAAGTCTTTTAACATAAGGATCTATCTTCAAACTTCTAAAAATAACACACACTATCTTCAGACCTCAAGCACTTACACAGAAAAAGTGATCAATAATAGTTTATATCCTGAATAATATTTTGGTTCACTGGAAGAAACATAACACTCATATTTTTCCCGTTTTAGTTCTTACTTAACTCATTACACATTTTTTTTTATATCATAGGCCTAAATACTGGTTCTGAATTCCGACTTTCAAAAGTGATCATATTTTGCAATATCTCTAAATTTTCAAAAGAGGCTTGTCTCGTGTTACAATCCGACCTGCAAATGGATTAAACTCGGGCCAATTGGAGCACTTGGAGCACTTGCTGAATTCAAATTTGGGGAAAAACAGTCATGCATTTAGAAAGAAACATAGAAGTTATAGAAAAATAATTCAATTAAAAATAATTTGTCACTCTTTTGCATGTGTTGGTTTAGCAATCGAAAAACCCCTTGACTGCAAAACTTTCAGCTACATTCCTCAAAAAGTATAAATTTTAATACTGTGCAATAAATTAATGCCTAAAATTTACTATTCACTTAATATAAATGTTTAAATCCCTAACATATAATATACTAAAAATAAGTAATA
Organism: Stegodyphus dumicola; assembly: GCF_044657685.1. Classification (NCBI taxonomy): domain Eukaryota; kingdom Metazoa; phylum Arthropoda; class Arachnida; order Araneae; family Eresidae; genus Stegodyphus; species Stegodyphus dumicola. Next base: position 133,342,509 of record NC_140770.1, read on the forward strand.
CAAATATCTCAGCGAAGGGGAGATGCTAAGTAGTATTTCACTGGATGACTGAAATTTGTTGACGCTAGCAAGTAAAATATCCAGTTGAAAATTTGGCTTATCTATCTTTATTATCAGTTCATGTTTTGATATGAGTATAAGATATCATTTAAGTTTCTGATTAATTATTTTATGTTATATCCTATCGCCCTAATTTCCATTTTCCTGCCAGAATATAAATTTCTAGCTCGCGCGATATTCAAATTAGGTAGAAAACAGAAATTATTTAATGACAGTTTTGGAAGAGAGAATGAGAGCGTGTTCTACCTTTTGAAGGCCACGTGCTTAAATTTGAATCATTTGCGATTAGTATCCTTGAGTTAGACTTGCCATTAGACTTGTTACGCTGACCTTAGGTCAAAGCCAGCTTGCGCGCTATTCAAATTGTGAAATCGTTAAGCTATACTTATTTTCATTAGTTTTTGTTCATCCATTTATTGTCTTTCATTTAAGCCAGACTGTTGACTTCTGTAAGCACGAGCTGGTACCGTCTGTTACACCCTTACCCTGTCTCTGTGGTTCTTACAAGACTTAGTGATAATTCACGAGTTGTCTTTTAGAGTTTTGGATCTAGTTTATATTACTAAAATTTATACTTTTTGAGAACAACAAATTCCATAGAAAATTTACCTGTGCAAGGTAAATGGCAGTATATTTAAATCATTATAGACGTCAACCTACCTAATGTAAAAATCCTAATATTGTTGCGATGCGATGCCCAGCTACGATGAGATAGCTTCTCCGGAAAGCGGTATTAGGGTGGCCAGAAAGTGGCAAGGAAATGCAAGGTTGCCGGATTTGGTGCAAAATCGCCCATATGGCGATATGCCATAGACCGAGCGAGAACATTCTAGAACGCATTCTTCGAAAATGCGTTCTAGTTTTCTTGAGAATATTGTCGAATGTAGGTTGAAGCTATATATAACCTGCCTTCCCTGGGAAAAATTAATATCTTGAATTTAGAGATTAGCTTGAGAGCTATCGACCTAGTCGGGAACTGTACTTTAGTGTTTTTGCTAACTGCTAATTACCCGCCTGTTAGCTGTTTTCCCGTCTGTTCGTCTGTTAGCTGTTAGAAAGCTGTTTTCCCCCTTATACCCTGAAGGCTGTGTTGCAGATTGTTTCAGCGTGTTTATTGTATATATTCGACGACTGTAAACAAGCCCTTCGAGCTGCCCTGTGTAACAGTGCTTACTGGCGAATAAACTGCGTTTCGGTTCTTTTCAAGTGTTATCACCAATTACTCCAAATCCATGAACCCGTAGAACGCAATAATAATTTTTATGAAATCAAGTTAATTATTTCTACAAACAAATACTTGTTAAATTGCTTAAGTATGCAAAGATTATTTAAAAAAACAAACTATGAATACAATGTAATTAATACCTAAAGCGCAATTACCCAGTTTTAAAAACAATTAATACAAAAATAATCCTACTATGTAATACTAGAATTTATGCGAATTAGAAGTTTCGAGGTGCTTAATTTTTCTTACTTTATTTTACATACTATTTATGATAGTAATTAAATTGAATCTGAAATTGTCAGTAGTTCAGAAAATACAGATAAGCTCTGTCCATATTTCAGAGTCAGGTTTAAAGAATTATCTATTCTGCTCATATACGAGAACCAGCTTTAAAGATATAATGTGCACTAAAGCATAATTGTATACGCTAAATGCTTTAAAACTCCATCTGTATTTCCTCTTCAAAACTGTGCTCCAAACAATGCAGTTACTTTACGTTTATCTATAACACTGCAGTATCTGCTTTAGTCGTTGATGCTGAAAAATAAAAAGCGGAATTTATATTTTGTATTTCTTCTTTTCCCCGCTTTATTATTAGATTATCAAAGGATTTTCAAATTTTAAGAAGTCGACGACGCCAAAATATTTCCGTTTTAAAAATTTTATGAAGACATTGGCATCGCTGTTACCCCTTTTATTTGCTTATCATTTGTTTTAATTCTATTCTGTGTTGGTATGTGAGAAAGAAACCTACATTCTTCATTGAACATCTGTTTTTCTACCAAGCATGCCCTTGGTCTTGTTTTTCTTATTTTAGTTAAAGCGAACCAACAGAAATGTTAGACCTTTACGTTCTTTTTGTTGGTACGACATATTGCTTAATATCGATGTATTAAAGTATATTTAAAGTAATTTTATTATTTGAAAGGTTTTATAGAAAAATAATACTTTAATATATTTTCGCGTAATTCTTAACAGGAGCAGAAGATATTGAATCCTTTGAAGAAGAAGTAGAAGATTTAGTCATACCAAATGCATCCTGGGCTTGCAATACTTATTAAAAGCAATTATTGTGTGCCATTATTCACACTAATTCTAAATTTAATCCTTATTTTCGTGACATTACTGAAACTTTTCTCACTCTGTAGCAGAACTATTTGGATACAACCGTACTATTTTATCAAACGCCATCTAGAGGCAACGAGAGCAACTTACCTCATCGAAACCTCCTGGTGCGATGAGGATAGATTGTCTAGTCTCCATGACTCGAACGCTAGTTCTTGTTAGGTGTTCCGTTATGGTGTAGTTCTGTTTAGATGTGTATTTTCTTTGTAACTGTTTCTGTGCTCTGTTAATAAATACTTTTAAAGCTAGTTGACGTCTATGTTTATAGAAGAAAGGTTAAAATACTTTCTTTTGATGTGGGAAGATGTCAAGAACACTACTGTTGTTTTAGAGTTCACAGCATTTTAAAATCCTATCAACTCTTTTAATTTTCCCATTAGAGTGAGCATGAATTTTCTTTGGTCCGTAATTTTATTGATGTTTTTTTTTATTGTAAACAACAAAATTATTAGTGAAATATGTTTTTTGTAACAGCGATATCTTCGTCTTAGAAAGCTAATCGAAAGAAAACCGGAAATCTATTTGAAATATACCTTACATCACAATAAGATGCAATGGTTAGATTAGAAGCACTTCCAGATTTCACATGCAAAATTATTTCATTATCAAATGGGTATTCACATAATGTGTATATACATTCTCGGAAGAAATAACAGCTAACATGTAAATAAAAGTAATTCTAAAGGAAACTGATTCAAAATGGGAAATGTGACGCCTAGGGTTGGCAGCTTGGAGCAACTGGCGATATATATATTATATGTAATAAAAAACAAATTTACAAGCCCTGATGTAGGAACGTTTGATACGTAAAAACGTAGAAATACTGGTTGCGCATCACATAGAGAGGACAGATCCTGGATCTGTATTCAAGAAGAAGTATTTTGATTGCATAGAATGCTAACCCATAATAAATAGGAAATTTGGCAGTCGAGGGAGATTAAATCATCGTTTTTGTTTCAATGCACATTTGTGGCCATAATTCCCTTGGAACTCTAATCATGCCTGTTTCCAAAACAGTTACATTTTTGATACTGTTGCGATTGGAAGAGAACACAGCGATATTATGTCCAAGCAGCACAGAGAATGAAGCTAAAGGTACGCATTTATCCAGTACGACAGTCTTATAAGAGAAAGGTTTTAGTTTAGGTTAGAGAGGTCTCAGAGTTTAGGTTGCCAATGAACTACGTCATCTGCGTTACGCAAGATTTGTGGCATAGATTAATCTAGAAACGACGTAATCCAGAAATGTCATTTTTAGAATAGAAAAACGAAATACCCAAATTGAAAATGAGGGATTAAGAAGCTATTAATAAACTAAATTATAAACTTGATTTACATTTTTGTTGTCTTACATATTCTGATATGTTTTATATGATTTATTTCTAAGAAACGTGTGTCAAAAATATGAACATATTGCACAACATGATGCTATACATGGGAATATGATGCTATATATGGGAAAATATCTTAAAATCTGAATTGCCCCAAAAGAATCCTAATGACACCATTTTTGTTTGAATTCTGCAAGTTAAATTTCTGACACGTAGCTAAAGTTAAGTAAAACTGATCAGCCAGATTAACTTTGTTATATGACCCAATTAAAATTTGATGGTGAAGGAAAAAAAAAACACGTGCACTTGATAATCACGAAACAAAGCAATTAAACGATCTTCACAGGTTCCAAAAATTTTGCTGATTTTATTTCCCATGTATTTCACTTTTAGCATTCTGATTTTACACACTTATTATCTAAATACCCATAGGAATCTGTAGATAAAATTTGTAATGACTAATTTTATAATTTCTTTGTAATATTTTGCTATAAATTAAACTCTTCAGTTATTGCAATTACTCCGTACTCCTGTCGCTCGTACGCACTTTCGTCGTTTATATACTAGTTAACATATCCAACGTGCCAATTGAACGATCTGCAATTCGAATTGCGGCGACTGCGTAATTAATGATTTACATTTTCTGGCTTTGAAAACATTAGAATCTCTACAAAAAAAAAAAAAAAAAAAAAAAAAAAAAAAAAAAAAAGATATTTTGATTAGGTTTACGGTTACGCCTGGAGACATATTGAGCTTTTACACGGAAAGTAACATAACATAATGATCAGATGTTATTTTTAGGAATTAAGTGTAGTATCGTAATTTTATTCAAAACTCATTTTACGCTTCTAGGTTTTTCACGCTTCAACGAATTTTCTTAATAATCCACTGAGAACATAAAAATAGATTTATTTTACCTAAAACGATACGAAAAATATGCTTTCCAAACAAACACTTGAAAAAACGATATTAAAGGAAATCTTTCCAAACATTTTACTTATTGAGTTAAAATATTTATACAAGCGAAACATTTAATATTAAAATTGCTCAGTGTCTAACTAAGACTGTGATGTTTACTTAAAATGCTCCATAGCCATATTTTGCTTTGTAATAGCTTCCATTTATTTACTCTCTATGGCGAATGTTGTGGTGTATTTAATTATGGCAAAGCACACTAGGGCTATCTGCCTAAGGGGAGGGATGCCTTCGTGGAGGACTATCTAAGGAAACTGCCTCGTATACACGTTACAAATGGGGAAAACCACGAAAACACCCATCTCTATGGCGAAAGGATGCAGTTTGCGACAAAACCTACCATGCTTTAATAAGTTATTGTGGTAAATAAAGGACCATGCTACCTTTAACCAAATTTCTGACGTACAATGTGACATAATGTGATGCTGTGGCTCTCTTAGTGCCCATCAGTAGTCAAGCATAGTTTGCCTCCAATCGTTAACTTGAAGGAAGCGTTTGAAGCACATAAGCTTCACATTCATAAAATCTTTATTTTCATAAGATCTTCAAAGAAGGAACCAATTGGTTCCTGCTTAAAGAACATGAGTTTTGGGTAACTGAAAATCTTAACATTTCAGATGTCGTATATTAAATTGCATCTAGTATGATAGAAAAGGTTTTCTGGTTAGTCTAAAGAAATGGGTTATATGCGTAGAAAGGAAATATAGAAGAAAAATATTTAAATGTATTAAAATTATTTGATATAGATGATTTTAAATTTTATATATCTTTTTACTGCTGATAAAGAAGTTCTCATGAAATAATAGATATGGAATTTGAAGCACACTGTATTATGCTGTAGATAACATTATTGTTTTCAAAGCCAAGTGCATAAAAGGTACACTATGCTCTCCTTGAATTCAAGTCATGGAATTTCTACCTGCCTATTGGGCGTTTTGATCATTTACATCCCAGAGCATTCGCAAGCGAGAGGCAATAATATCTTGCATTCTTTCCAATCCACAGACAAACTGGGGAATGCACTAGTCGATTATATGCAAGCAGTGATGAATTTTCGTTCACCTTACTTCATTTTTGGACACCAGTATGGATCCTTATGTTTTTAGATGCCAGGAAAAGTGAGAACCTAATTGTGCTCACGCCAGAATTCAAAACACCGATCAAAAAATCTATTTGATAACCACTGATGCTAACCAAATTACGCACCAGGGAAACGTTCGTCTCGTTCTGCCACCACTTCACGGGCTACTGATGAGAAACAGTTGCCCCAGTCAACAGAATCCTGGTGTTGAGTAATTATTTCCCACAACTTTAAATTCGTGCACCATATTACATTACATTAGATAGAGCACATTATTATTTTTAAAGCCAGACAAATGAAACCTTAACTGTGTCCTCATCGCAATTAAAAGCACCGATTTCCCTTTTTTTAACTGGGTAGGCTAACCATTTACAGCACACACGGAGGAATCAATAGAAATACTTCTGAAGTAACTCATAATAGCAGTATCACAAAACGATGCAATAAAAAAGTATTAATATCTAATGAAATATGTTAAAAGGTGAAGGAATTAGAGAGACAAAAAATACTGTTAGTGCCTAGTAAAATTATTACTTCTCCTTATCTGGGGATCCTAAAGCTTTCAATGGAAGCAAATCGAATTATGCAACTTGATTATAAAAAAGATTTATTTCGATTCAATATTCAGTCCTTTAATTTAAATGTGGTTTCAGCCGCATTTTAACGTCTTCCATTAGCGTTTTACTTCCTGTTAAAACTACACTTTTAGCGACTTAAAAATCATTTTTACGAATGTAGAATCACATATAGTTTATCATTTTTAATGGCAGAAAGACAGTAATTAAATTTATCTCTCTCTGTGATATCCGAGCAAGTGCTTTATTGGTATAGAAATGAAAACTCAAAATGTTCATCCCCATTTAATTTTTTAAGTATGTTTCTCTTGGGAGATTGATTGAATGAAAACCCTTAATGCAAAACTACCTGAGCCTAAGTACTTTAAATAGGAATAGATACAAACAACTCGAAGTAATTAATAATATAATGTCATCAAAACCTAAATCATTATCCACGCAGAAATCGTCCTGTGGTGTGTTGAGAAACTCTGTGTAATGCCTAATGTTATATGTAGCGAGATAGTCATAATTCAATAGCCATTCACATTCATGTATATATACTGTGAGATGTAAACTTTTTTGCTGATAGAAGAAAAATCTGTTCTTAAACTCCTAAACGCCCATGCTTAGGAATTTCTGTTTAAAAGAAATTATTTCCTAAGAAGTAGACCGACAGAGAATTAACAAGTGCCTCGAAATGTTTGTTTTTCCATGAGCTTCTTTATTACTACTTTTCAAGTTTGCCAACACTGAAAATATATCGAGTTGAGATTGTTGATGTTAAAAGTGTAGGCAAATACTTCTGTGTTCAAAAGGATTAAAGAAAAAAAATTCATGTCATGCATGTGAAACTTGCAAAAACTTAATTTGTCTATAATAGACTGTAAGCGTACTCTTTATGGAAGAAATGCATGAAATGTAATTATACTCGATAGATAATTTCATGTTGTAAAGCAAACGGAGTCAAATTATACAGCGCAATGGTATATTTTAGCAAAAGACGTTTGATTAAAGAACTGTGGGTTCTTTCTATAGGAAGCACTTTTTTGTCGTGTCATAACGACCTTATTTGCAAACTTTCGTGACCTCGCACACTGCTATCTTTTTCATCATGTTAATTTTCGAGGTTAATGTTTTCATACAATTCATCGTATTTAAAACTACTTAACGGGCAGTTGTTGTTGTTGTTGTCTTCTCCGTGTAATTTCATGGAAGAGTGGTTGCCAGAACCTTAAAGGAGGTTGAACTTCTACTTTTCACCCCAAGTTTGAGAAAGAACGAATAGCACCCAGAGGATCTCCCCTACCCCCAAACAACACGAGAGGACTTTAGGCTTGCCATTTAGAGTGCTCCCGTGTCGCAAAGAAAATATACATTTACAAACATCCATGCCTTCTCCGGAATTCGAACCCGGGCCCTTCGGTACCGCAGTAAGGCTCCCTTAAACACAATACCGTCTGAGCGGTTATGACCAATTTATTGGCAGATGCTAATAGCGGTATTTTATCACTACTTTTAGGAAAGCTAAAAGTACTATGGAAAGTTTACTTGATTGATTGTTACGAATACGTAACTAGGTAACATTTTAAAAATTGCCAATATATCATGTATCGAGTTGAATCTAAGTATTTTCAGCGAACCTCAAAAACATAATTGTATATGATCAATTAATTATATTTTTGAATGCATTGCTAGGAGGGAAAAATGCTTCTTAGTTTAGTAGTAGCGAAAGGAATTTAGATTTCGAATAAACTCCTAGTTTTTTATACTTCTACATTTTAATTTCTGCCGAAATATACATTATTTCTATATCTGTTAAGGATCTGAAAGTTATTTTTAATCTTAAGTGGGAAACCAATGCGTATGTTGAAACCACATATAACATTTTGTCTGTCACTGACTATAAAAGTTTAAAATCTTCGAAAGTGAGAAAAATATAATATTGTAATTAAAACTAAATCACAAAGTAAGCGAAAATATGTCAGTTCCAGTACGAAATGAAAAAAGCCGAAGCTAAATTTTACTTGAAATTTAAAAACGAAATAACATATTTCATATTGATAACAGAAAGACGAGAAGCAGGTTTATTGACATTTGTAAATAATATAGAAACTAAATTTAAGAATTTAATAAAGAGAAAAAACTATGGATTAATGTTAATTGTTTTTTCTTCCATATACTGAAAGAAAAATAAAATATTTGCTAGTGCAGTTTTATAAAGTGTTGTTCCGAGTGCTCTTAAGGGAATTTGTTTGTTTAATTGCCAATTAATTAATCTGTATTTTCTATAAGTAAGTATTTTTCTGAACGAACTTACAGATATTTATTTTATGATTTTTAAGCCTGTTTTTATAAGAAAAAATTAGGTATTTTATTTCTTTTGAAATGTAATCATAGATAAGATTCACTGTTGCTTATCAAATGTAAAGAAAAAAGATTTAAAATAGAAGAGATGTATCGAATTTATTCTTTAGATTGCTCCTGAATGTTTGAATGAAACTTCGTTAAATCCTCTAAAATCTGCATAAATGCTCAACAAATGTTTCTGGAAGTACCAAACAATTGTGATGTTTCTCTTAAAAAATAAAAAATATAAAAAAAAAACAATTATTAGCCTCGTTATAAAGAGCGTAAACTCTAGTAGCTCATGAATAAAGGTTTCCATTCACAATGTCTCATCTATTGACTTAACAACGCTTTCATTCGAAAGGGCTTTTTTCCCTCCTCGAAATGTTCCTCTGCTTTGGAGGTATTCCATTAATTCTAACAAAAATAAAAGTCAGATAAAAAGCATATGAATGAAAATTCATTACTAAAATATATGTGTTAATACGATAACATGAAAAAAATGTTAATGGGAATGGAATATAGAATACTCATTTACAAACAAAAGAGAACAAACGTAGATTTAAAACAATACTAATGAATTTAATTGAATTGCATAAATCAATGTATCATTGAGAAATGATTTATTCAAATGCAAGAAATTCATTGAAGCTAGTAGATTGCCATCAAGATAAACACTTTTTAATTCGTGATCCACCTCCAATCTTTCAAATCTTTACCATTTTTAGACAGCGTTATATACATCATTATTTTGCAAAGAAATTAATTACCTTTCGAAACTCTTTCTTGAAGCTGAATGATACGAGTTATATGATCAACATTAACATTATAGTCTTACTGCGTTATAAAATTGAGAAATATGGATATAGATATAGATATATAGATATTTTAATGGAGATAAATTGTTAATAAACTACTGAAAATAGTTTTTGATAAACGGTACTTAAAATAATGTAATAAATAAAAGTTCTCATTAAATGAAATGCTTTGAGATTCCTGGTTGTGTTTCTGTATATTTAAATGAATTAAAAATTGAAAGAGCTGAACTAAAACGCTAAAAGCAAGGTGGATATTAAAAGTTTATCAAGTTTTTTTAACATGATAATTTAGATTGGGGACTAAAAGTTTAAAAAGTATTGCAATATTCCTATTTCACGCTTCTTCGGTGAGGTTGGTAGGGTGCGCCATTTGAGTATGGCAGAGATCATAGAGTTATCTGCTAAGACAAAGGGTTCCTATGGCGTATTCCATCTACGCACCAATGGTATATAGAAACATCCCCTGGCTCCCTACTGGAAATCAAATGTGACCGTGTCTCCCAGACTGCTCTGTCTAGACTAACAAGTGGCCACCTTAAATGTCTTTCCTTTGATTGTGGAAGAAAAATACACTCTGCTTGTAAAAAATGATGTGACCATCCAGCTTCACCAGATCACGTACTGGGTTGCATCGGACTTTCTAAGGAGGACTTAACATCCGATCCCCTCACTGTTATTGATTTTTTGACGGTCAATAATCTTCTGGAACTGATCTGACATATGTCAGATCTTTCGAGTATAATGAACAAGGGTTCCTTTGTGGTAGACGTTCAAAGGAAAAAACGGTTACTTACATTACACGTAAGGAAAACTACGACTCTAACCATGCAGTCGAACTGTTTACCTGCCTTCGAATCTTGGTCGTACTACAACTTTCAGAAGTTGCTATTCGTTCTGCCACTTGTGGCCGAGCGGTTGCGAACCAGAGTTTAAAAAAATCATGCGATGACAAAACATGTTTGCTAATACACGAGCAAATGAAAAAAATATTTCAGAACCGCATTCCTCAATTTATGTTAACTGCTCAGAAGACGAGAGAAAGTGTTACGTTCATATTACGTTTGGTATTAACCAAAGGTAATGTGGTAATATGAACGGTCAAAGATCATTTGCGATTTTTTGATTAAAGAATTCGCAAGTTATGTTACAGCTTTTTGTACTTGACTCCGGAATTTTTTTATGTTCAGTCTATGCAACAACATTTTCAGAGCACTTTTTTGGTTTATTATGTTAAAGCTATCAGATCTACTCTTATTGTAGTGACTAGTTATGTGACCTAGAACGAACGGACACGTGGCTGGGGAACAATATATATGGTTATTAATTACTTTATAAGGTTACGGAGTTTACGTATTTACCTCACTTTGTAAATGCCAAGTTACAGTTGAATGTAGAGAATCTTAAGAACTGATAAGCGAATAATCGCTTGAGTTCGTGTGATAAGAAACACCAAGATGGAAGGGTAAATAACCTTTTATTATACAAATAGTATTTAACAGAACTTCGTCTTGGAATGTAAAATAAAAGCCGACACTTGGGCTTGAACTTAAGAGGCTAAGAATTAAACTAAAACTAATCTAAACTACAAGTATATAGCCGAAGCTATCAAGATTCTAACCGAGTTGGCCCCTTAACGCTAATTGACTGCGAAGCTATCAAGGGCCTAAAGTACGGCCAAGTGTAATAATAGCTTACGAGAGAGTAGCCTAAAAAGGGCGGACGCATGCAAACAGAATACCTGGTATCTCTCTTCCTAAGACCGAAGAACTTTGCAGTTAAATATCGCTCTTCCTCATTATGTATTCAGACGTGATTCTAAAACTACGTTCTGGACGGAAGTATTCTACTTAAGTTGAAGTTAAGAATCGACAGGAAAGGAACTTTAACTTAAAATTAATTAACTGTTAATAAAATTAACATAATCCTTCCAACCATTACAGATTATGCAGCTTCTGTTGCAATATAAATTTGTCGGAGAACGTTTGGTTTGTTTGGTTATGATAAAGCACTCGATGCATTGTTAGAAATCTTTATGAGATCGGGCATACCTCGGGTAATAGCTAGTGATCAAGGTACCATTTTTTTTGCAGAATTAGCATAAAAATTTCACGCTAGCTTAAGGGAAAGTCCTAGATTTGCGACACAAGGTCATCCACAAAGTTCGGGATTAATTGAATAACCTAGTTCTGAAACGCATGCTGCATCATATCATTCGAAACGAATCAAAAAATTGCGATAAACACGTCCCTGCTAAAAATGCCCCATAGAAACCAGTAAAACTTTTTATGGGTACCCATAAGATTTTATGGGTTTCTATTCACTTTTACTGGTTTCTGTTGGTCTCTGTGGGTTTTCCTTACTGGTTTCAAAATGACCCATAGAAACCAGTAAAACTTTCTACTGGTACCTATAGAATTTTCGATGGTCTCTACTGACTTTTACTGTCTCTACTGACAGTAAAAGTCAGTAGAGACCATCAAAAATTTGTTGTTATTTGTCTTCTGAATTAGCACATATAGTGGCTATTTTCTTAAATGACATCCTCTGATAATGGCACATTTGTCAGGACAATAATTAAATAACAGGACTTAAAAAATCACTCATAAATAGTTTTGTCAGGCTACAGGAACCTGGCATTATCTCGAATTGTGGAGTTGATTGTTTTGGGAACGTTTTGCTGTATAATCAATTGACTTCGGTGTAGTAAATTTTACATGGGTATGAACTTTGCAGAAGTAATTGAAAATTTTTACGAGACAATTAAAACCAAAGCTTCTTGGATCATGAGTCTTATAAGGGCACTGTTATAGCATTGCTTTCAAATATAGTTATATTTAAACATTATTTTCGGAAGCACTTCCACAGAGAATCCGGTTGTTCCCTGCAGATGAAAACCCATATAAATAAATCTTCTGTACAGCCTTAACCAAATGCAGTTAAAATTACTGTCGTTACAATTAAGCGAATATAGCTACATTTGTTTACAAAAAGTTATTATTGCTAAATACTGCACTATATAAATTTTATTTGGCATTGTAATTTCAGAAAATGCTCAGCAGGTACTTTTATATTATATAATCTACTGTCAAAAACAACAGCTACCTTTTCAGTACTTTAAATTTTACTATTTAGAATTTTTATGGTTCAAAATAATATTTCTATACATTTTCTAAAGTATTCTTTCTATAATAGAAATCTAAATAACTTACACCTAAAACACTGACTCAAATTTATTCCAATAATGCATCGCTTTAATTAAATTTATGTTCCTTTGAGATGATATATGAAAAACCTTGTGTAATACTAAATTATTAATATATATAGGTAAATGGTATTTTTATATATTTTTATATATTTTCCCACTTATTTATTTGGCACTTTTTACAAAAGTATAAAGAATTGGTTTTTTGTCAATTTTCTTTTGACATTTTAAGTGAAAATAGGTCGATGTGTACATGAATAAAGGAGTGCGAAATGACATTTTTGTGCAATTCTGGGATGTTTTTTTAAGAGAAAATAGGTCGATGTGTACATGGATACCGAGTATGGGCAATTCTTAAAAACACGCCAAGCAGTGCGCGATTCTACACTTTCCCCATTTTTCTATAGGAATTTAGTTTCATTAAATTAGTTATTTAGTATAATGATGTGTATATGAGTATATTCATACTTATTCACATAGATGGAATTTTTACAGTACGAAAGTTGATCTTTTTTACATAAAGAACTACATATAGTATAAATACCCATTATGTTATAGAAAATCTCTGGAAGATTATATAGCACTAAAAGTGAGATACGGAATAAAACATTATACGCTATATTTCCTTAATTCCCGAACTGTGCGTTGAGAACTGGTATTTGTTGAAACTTGTAAATTTTTTTAAATTCGTTTTGTTACAATATAATTTATTGTATTTTGTGTTATTAAGTTTATTATATGTTATCTTCATGTTTCATTTATCTTTTGAGAGATACAGGTAACATTCAAAGTATTGTAATAAGGGGTCGACACAGTGTTTGTATATTATTTTTTCTTCACTACATTATTTTCTAGGATTCATCCTTTCTTCCACGCAAAACGTCTATGTGTATGCGTGTCATAATAAGCTGCATGGTGTTACTATCAGTGGTAAGCGAGCTTTCAGGGGATAGCAAGTATGCTAAATTTGAACTCTATGTTAAGTTTCTAATTTGAAAGTCCCGTATTCTTTTTACTTGCTTGTTAATAATGTTTCTCTTCCTGAAAATTTGGGTTTCTTCTAGTTTTGATTTTTAATTTGGTTTAGTGCATTGTAGGTAACTTAAAATTTAAGCAGATACTAGAAAGTACCATCCTTTGGCAATTCATTTCTCAATAGATATCAAATTGTTAAACAAGCTGATGTGATTAAATACAATTGTTTAATTTCCCAATTAAAGAATTGAAATACAAATATATGCAGTGAGATACAGTACTATATGTATATATTTATAATGAAATCAATAATATATATACAGTTAAAGTAATGATTCGCAACCATCAAATGAAATGATATATATGTAATAGATTCTGTAGTCGAATACAAGCAGCTGAATCCATAATGAACAGCAAGAATTTTGATGGCTTAGAGATGTTGAAACTCCAATCCACAATGAATAAGAAATTTGGCAGTCGAGGTAGATTTAATTCAACTTTTCTTTCACAAATATGTTGCAGCCACAAACAAGTTGGCACATTATTTATGCCTAATCCAAAAATTAAGATTTTTGATAAATGTGTAGTAAGAAACAAGGAGCAGACAGACTGTAATCCAGCTAGGCCAAAGCGTAAAAAGCAAATGCGTTATGTTAAGGGTGAAATCTTAATTCAGACCGAGTTAATTTTGGTTCTCGATGCATTTTTACTCGTATTTGATATTTAATACTGCTGTAAAATTACTATTGGCTGTTTGAGTTTTAGTTCCTTTCACAACATCAAATTATACTATAAGAGTCACATGACATGAATTAATCTCGAAATGATGCAGTGCAAAAAGATTACTGTTTTTAGAATAGAGAAGGAAAATTAATTTTACGCTGCTAATTTAATCTTTTGCATATTCCTTATTTTTCTTACATATATATATGTACATATATCATTCGATGGTTGTGAATCATGACTTTGGTTATTATCTTTCTATTCATTTTATTTTCAAAATTATATAAAGGTAGCTTAAAATTTTGTAAAGAGAATTTATGCTAACATTTTGCAATATGTTTATAGATATTGACATGCATTAAGAAGGACAGGGGCTCGTAGGCTTCTAGATATTCTAAAATTTTTATTTTTTCGCATTGAGTTTTATTTAAAATTACTTTACATGCTTTCTCCGCCGTTTAGTTCTGTACATTTCATCAGTGCTAATTACGTACTTCTGCTGGTTTATGTTTTTCTGGAAATTTGATTTACAGTTCTATTTTTGTGTATTGTTTTTTATAGGGATTCTGTATATGGATACCCGTTCTATATACGATTCTATGTATGGATACTCCACTATGGTATAATGCTATTGGTTCTGTTTGTAAGTTTTTTGTTTACTGTTTTGTGCGGCGATTTTTCCAAGAGGTACCTTTATTGGTCTGTGGATTTTTGTGTAGTGGTTTTTACAGGATTTGGCGTATGGGTGCCTGTATAGGTGTACATGCTTTTGTTTACTGGTTTTTACAAGCCATAGACCTACGGAATATCCCTTTTTTAGTGGAAATTTGGCCAATGGATATGCATATAAAGTTCTGATTTTTGGCTATGGGTTTTTGCTGGGATTTTATTTATAGTGCCTACAGTTCTACAGGTTTCTACAGAGATTTGGCCTACTCGTATCCGTACAGTCGTACGGGTTTCTGTTTACAGGTTTTTTACGGTTATTTGGCCTACAGGTACCCGTACAGGTTTCTTTCTATGGGGTTTTACGGGTATTTGGCCTATGGGTACCCGTACAACCGTACGGGTTTCTTTCTATGGGTTTTTACTGGTATTTGGCCTACGGGTACCCGTACAGGTGTACGCGTTCCTGTCTGTGAGTTTTTACGGGGATTTGGCCTACGAGTACCCGCAGAGCTGTATGGGTACCCGTAGGCCAATTCCCCGTAAAAATTTTTTTGGGTTTCTACAGGGCATTTTTAGCAGGGATTCCATACCTGCTATTCGCGTATCGGCAAATCCGAAATTGTAGTACTGGACTATCATCATTTAAATTAATGTATGGAAGAGAGGCTAGAGGTCCGTTGCCAGTATTAAAATCGTTGTGGTCAGGAGAAATTCCTCTACTTATAGAATCAGGTAAAAGCACTGTTGAGTAGAATTTAAAAAGAGCAGTAGAGCAAGTGTCTGTGATAGCAGAATCAAAGCAAGTTGCATATGCAAGATATGCTAATCGAAGAGCGATATATAAAGAATTCACACCGGAAATCAAGTGTACCCCTACTGATTCCAGATTCCAGTAATAAGTTGCATGCTAAATGGGCAGGACCCGTAAAAATTGTAGCCAGTTGTAATCCAGATTCTTGTGAGTAAAACTGGGAGATGGTACAATAAGAAGTAATAACAGGTGGTAAGTGTAATATTTGAGAATGAAGAAGAAACAGGAAATCACTTTAGACCATCCTACTACCAGTGCGAATTACAAGTCGGATTACTTTCATCTTTGCGATGTAGACATAAGCCATTTAGACAATAATAAAAGAAGACATACATTAATCGAATTCCGGAAGCACTGAAGTTCTATAAGTAGGCAACCAAATGGAAGAAATTTTGGCACTGAGACTGATCGAAGAAACCAATACGGAAATTTCGAACCCTATTGTCTGTGTTAGGAAGAAAGGTGATACGCTTCGTCTCTGAATAAACTTTAGATTCCTTAATGCAAAAACGAAACCATATGACATAGCAGCTTATTCAAAGAGCTGAAATGAACATTTAGTACATTTGGAGACAATTTTTCAAAATTGTCAGAACTAAAATTTTCTGTAAATCTCAAGTAATGTTCCTTTGCTAAGATTCACATTAAGTTTTTAAGACCGGCAGGCATCGGTTCCGGCAGGCATCCTACTGATCCAGAGAAAATGGAAGCTATTCAGGAACTAACTAGACCTCATACAAAGAAACAATTGTCAGGTACTCTAGTAATTACTACAGAGAAATGTATTATATGTAATTATTATATAAATTACAATCCACATTATGCAGAAACAGCTTATCCATTAACCAAACTCACGAAAAGAAGAAGTCCTGAAAAGCTGTGCTGGACAGAAAAACACGAGAAAGCATTTGAGGAATTAAAGAAATGTTTTGTGGAAGCACCCACTCTTTATACCCTTGTTCCAGGATTACCTTTTACAATTCAATGCGATGCATCCTCAACAGGTGCTGTTTCCTGCTTATCTCAACGTAAAAACGAAGAGATATACTTAATTATTTATGCTAGCCAGAAATTTACCCAGACACATCAGGCGTGGCCAGCCATAGAAAAAGAAGTATACTATAATACTATACTATAATTAATAGTGTAATACTATACTGTAATTTGGAGCTTGAAAATGTTTGAAACGTGGACCTTTGGATCACCTACGAAACTGATTACTGATCACAAAACCGTTAACTTTCATTGCAAAGAACGCACCAACAATCTTCTAAGCTCCAAAAGCATGACACTACGATTTCGCATTGCTCAGGTGCTAAGTTGAACAATGCTGATGCGTTGTTCAGACTGGACACCACCGAGTGACTTATGTGAAATTTAAGAACTCTCTATAGACATTTATGAGCTCTTAGGATTATTTTTGTGTATTTTCTTTTCTATGGCACCCATAGAAAATTGAAGTATAATTCTATTGTATTTTAGAATTATTTTGATTACTAATTGTTACTCATTTGTACATTACAGCTTTAGAAGAAGTCTCATAGTAGATGTAGACGTAATCCGCATAAATATTTTACTATGTAAATCTTTAAACTTCATTATTGATTCATTTGTTGACGTTTGCAGGTAAGTAATTCTTTTAATTGTCATCAACATATTCTATCATATTTCAATAGACTTTTACCCTATTTCAATCTTGGATGGGGGGATGCATCTCGTCAACTAACCAGATACATAAAGGGCGTTAACTCTCAATCTGAGAGTTTTCAAAAGATTAATTTTCTAAGATGGACACCTAGAGAGAGAGGTCAAGAAAAGGGAAGGCTCATGGGAGCTGTTTATGAAAGCGAAATTACATTGTATTAATTAATGTACATATTTTAGTTATTTGTACTAGTTAGTTTTAGTGATGTAGTTTTATGTGTGTAATAAACATTTAAAAAGAGGAAGAAGGGTAAATAAATTTTATTTAATGGCGGCGAGAAGACTATATTGACATTACAGTATGCGTAATTTTATAAAATTAATTTTTGAATAATGAAACAATTTTTATTCGAATACTTTTAACGATTTTAAGTTCCATCAAAGGCAAAGCAAAGGCAAAGGCATCAGTTTTTTTTTTTAACATTTTTCCACGAGATGCGTACTTTCGAAAGTAAACAGCATATCTAAAAACACGATTTAATAATGCTGCTGAACATCGCACACAGTGAAGTTATTTAAAGCAATGATCATCTTCACAGGAAACTGAAATGGAACTGTGAATAATCTTCTTAAATAGAATTCCCTGCTTTTGAATTCTTAAATAGAATATTCAAAATTCTTGAGAAGTTATGTAAATTCTCGTACGAAGGAAGTCTATGCTAAAAAAGTTATACATTTAATATAAACTATTATAAAATATTTTTTAATTTAGCTTAGTGAATTAAAAATTTACTCGTTTAATTCTTTTATACCCTGCTTCAATCTGAAAAGCTTTATTTCAAGAAATATAAATGCTCTAAAACACGCCTCGTAAATTTGACGGTAAATGTTATTCCCTAAAAAGATGCAAAATGTAACAGAAATTATTGTAGAATTTTATTTTTTGCATCTCAATTAACACTTTCTCCTCGCGTGAAATTAATGGTGTAGTTCTGGAAGCTTCTATGTTATTTTTAATGCTGCAAGATGTTTCAAGAAATTCTCTAATACTTTGCCAGTAATATTTAAACTCACTAACAGCTTAGACGCCCGTTTTTAATGTACGAGCTGTTATAGAACACTTCATTTTTTCTTTTCTAATAATAATAATATGAGAGTATAACGTTACTTAAAATAGAAGTTTTGGAAAAAAAGCAATTGTCGTTGGGCATTTTGTGAAAAAATATTATATCGTGCAAAATAGTGTCTTTTAAACTTCTTATTTGCATGTTAAGTAACAGCAGAAGTTTGGAACAGTTCTAGAGAAATTGTATTCATTGTTCCTGAAGAAAGTTTCTAAGGAATAGAAAATTATGTCATAAGAAAGCTGTCAGTACATAAAACTAATTTATAATGCTGCCCTGAAGCGCAAGGTTTTTTACATGTTTGAACGAAAATTGAATAAAACCAAATCCAGGATACAGAGTTCAAGGATCTTAAGGGTTTGGCAAAATTTATGAAAAAACAACTATTTAATTTTTTTAGTAAGAACTTTGCCTTTTGTAGTTTGTTAAGATTACAAGGCTTTTCTAATTAGTATGAAAAATCATAATTTATAAGATAGTAAAGATACTAAATGTCAACAACATGCCCATGGAGGATATATTTAATTGGCAAAAATAAGAATCCGATATTTTGCTTCGAATCTTGAGTCATATTTGATAAAAAACATAGTTCCTTTTTCCTGAGCATTAACCCCTTTATACGTGAAGAATTCTAATTTTATATATACGATAATTAGGTTTCGTCTTAATCATTTTATCAATTAACTACCATTATTACTCAAATTTAATGACACCGTAATGCTTTAAATATGTGTTGTTGTGCGTTATCTTTTTGCCGGAAGGGCGATGTTACAATAACGAAGATAATCACCCTGATTATAAAGAAAACCAAAGAGGAAACCAGCCACGTCTTATCACATGATTTATACTCATAACCAAATACAGGATAGCTACAGGATAGATCACCAGTTCTTATATAGAGCCCGATAGGTAAATTATTACGAGAATACTCTTTATTCTCTGGAATTTTTCCCCTTTTTCCCCACTGGCCAGGAAGTTGCTGTAGAGTAATTCGCTGGTGATTAAAGAAACTGCAGACCTTTTAGTCGTGTCATCATCGAGAAAAGTTGTCCTGTAGGAGGTAGACCATCCAGATTGTACCACAGGAGGTAGACTGATATTATACCACGAGGGACAAGCGTATTTACATATTAGTAACGTCTTACGCAGTCTTTGAACTCACAGTCTTGGTTCCAAGCTACAGTCAGTTTTCGATAACCAATGTTCAATCCAATGCATTTTTTTTAATAAATATTTAACACTTTTGTAAACATACTGCAATATTTTCCAATTGATATTTTAGCACACACAGTCACATTTAATTTTAATGATTAGCATGGATGCATTAATTGTTTACATTTAGTAATTAATACTATTTTGCATATTTTTAGAACGATTTTGATAAAGAATTTTAAAAAGGAAATTTTTTGGAAAACACATATCTGGCAACAACGTATTAGTTGGAATGAGATACATCGTCTGTTACTTTCAAATTTATTCTTTTGTTTAAAATGTCGCACATAAATAAGCTGTTTATTTTGATAAAGAATTTTAAAAAGGAAATGTTTTGGAATACACATATCTGGCAACAGCGTATTATTTGAAATGAGATATATCGTCTGTTACTTTTAAATTTATTCTTTTGTTCAAAATGTCGCACATAAATAAGCTGTTTATTGAAGTATATGTTTCTGCTCTTTCCGAAGAGAAATATTCCAATTACATTATTCAAATCTTTATTAAATGCGGAGTGTTAAAACTTCTAAGTGCAAAATAAGCAACTTTATTAATCGAAAAGATAAAAAGCCTCAGTCATTACTTCTACACACTGCTCCAGTATTTCAAAATTAAATCCTTGATAACAAGAGAAAATCCGCTGACGCAGAAATCAATTACAAAATTTTTAAATGCATCGTTAGCAACAATAAATAAAAAATAAACCAAAATTTTCAATTTTGAGTTAAAATAACACGTCGAATAATAATTAAAGCGATGAGAATCAGGGTAATATTCATATTTTATTAATATTACTCTGATTCTTGTTTTTAATGTTTCCTATAACAATAAAGTAAAAAGCTAAAAACATAATGCTCATCAGCTTTCGTTGAGGTATGTGGCCCAATAAAATCTAACATTAGAATCCTGAAGGAAAAAAAATTAATAGAAGATACGTGAAAATGCATTATGACGCTTGATGAAATATGAATTTACCTAAATGACTGCAACAAAAAAGTCCATTTATTCGAAAACAAACAGAAAAGTCCTGGTTCTGTCGCTGCAAAGAAAGTTTGAAAAGGTCTTTGCGATTTTCGCAGGATTTTCTTATAATTGGAAATTCAAAATAAGAAGAGGCGTAGGAGGGAATGTTAAAATCAATTCAACATACTATACAGAGAAAGTCATATCCGATATTTACAGAAGAAATTTTCTTTCTTTATCCCAATGACTTTCAAAGACTGTAACTTAATCAAGATAAAGTTACAAATCATACTTCGAAAGGTACCACCGCATTCCTTGAAAAACTGAAGACTGATAGAAGCATTGCATACTTGCGTCTTCAGTGTGTTTGTACAAAGTTTCCTGAAGTTTCAATCATGCACTATTGTACCTTCGGTCTCTTGAAAAGAGCTGTTACTAAGCCCAAATGCACCACGATTATTGGATTCTGCAAAGCAGTGGAAGATGAATGGAAATCAATACCCCTCGAAATTTAACGAAAAGCTCATCACGGTAATCATGATTTAGGTCAAGAAGAAAAACTATCAAATAGAGTTTTTAAGAAATATTCTTTAAATTTAAACATTAATTAAATCCCCCTGAAATTATTATAAAATGTGTGCTTCCCTCTATATACAGAGTTCGCTAGCTGGTGGAATCAATAGTGGATAATAAGGAAGACTATTTAGATGTATTTGGAAGTACGTGCTTAGAAAACAGGAACGCAAAGTATATACTAGAGCACAGTTACATGTGCTTATTTTAATAATGAAGGAAACGCGTGTATGAAAACAATTTAGATGAAGATATTACGGTATGAAGAAGCATCATAAATGTGGATAACAGCACGAAAGTATACACATTAAGTCATTTGATAAGATAAAAGTCCAGACATGTTTGGAATGTTTAATACCTGTTATGAAATTGAGACTGTATGCTTTAAATTACAGAAAACGTATATGTGTTAGAACCATATTTTTGATATGTAATTAAAACTGACTAAAATCTTAGTTGCCATTGTCAAAAGAGTGTAATTTGCATTCTAAATTATACAATAATAATTTTGACACCGTTTAAAAGGCAACTGAAAGAAATAACTTGAGAAACGCCTAGAGAGGGCGCTCTTTCTTGGATTTAGATTAGAATTGTAACTAGATGTATAAAATGTTTGTAAAGGAGTCGCCGGCCTAGTAATTAACAGAAAGAGAACATTTTATACTCTATTTCAGTAACATTAACTAATAAACAAATTAAATGTTGTGTTTCTAAAATGAGACTTTTATCCTTTATTGTTTCAAACCTGAACTATAACTTTGAGTACACCAATATTTATTGGATTTGTTTTAATGGTTGCATAGGCCGGGAAACTTTACAGTATATAAAATTATCTTCTCAGCTATAAATTTACTTCAAATGGATCTAGAACGTTCAAATATTTTGATAATATTATCAGTTAGGAATTTCTTTCACTAATTACCATAATAGGACAGTCGCTATAATGAATGGTATTATACAAACATCCTCTGTGCAAAAGTAAATTATTTCTTTCTCAACAAAATATAATAAAGATATAACAAAATAGAATATAGATATAGAGATAGAAAATTTTTCAGCAAAATATAATATATAAATAGATCTATTTAATGATGTAAATAAGTGACGACCGAGTACCAGGTTTCAAATTTATTTATATTTTCATATTCTTAACTATCATAAAACAATCTTCATGTGAAAAATATTTGGAATTACTATCACAAGAATATTGAAATAAACAAAATTTATTATACTATGATATATTTCTAAATATTAGTTCAACATCAGACACACACACACACATATATATATATATATATATATATATATATGTAGGGCCATAGGTATACACGTATAGCCTTAAATATAAATAACATCGTTGCCAATCTTGAACATTGAAAGAAGTAATAAATAATCTCCTGGCTTTCGCATAAAAGCAGAACGTTTTGCAAGCTGCAAGAAGGTGCAAATTCAAGCGATGCCAGATTGCTTTAAATTATATTTATTACTGAGATATTTAAACCATTCGTAATGTGATTCTGATATAAAATATATTAATATTTAAAAAGCTATGTTTTAAATATAGATATGTAATCACAGTAAAGAACTTATTGAAAATTCTATTAATATTAAATGGCAAACATTTCATATAACACTATTTTAAGTGCAAATTAATTAGGCATAAAAATTCCTGTAAATGAAATGGAATTTAAACCTGCTGCATAACAAATACATTTGGAATTCATTTTAGAGCGAAACTGAACGCTTTAATACATAGAAAATGCTACACGGGCCAAAATGATGTGATTTATATTGTACAGAGCATTGTGGTGATGTCATTTCTATCTGAATAATTAGATAAAGCTAATGTTCATAATTGATATGACTAATATATTTTATCAACCTGAAAATATGCTTCAGTTATGTCAATAATTATGCTAAAATGTAGAATGGGAAACTTAATTGGTTACCTATTAAAAAGGGAAAATATGAATAAATCATTTCTACGAAATTGAGTGAATTCCTAGATATCCATCGTGTTTTTAGCTGAAAAGTTTGTGCCTTATTCAGAATATGAAGTCATTTAATTAAAATATGGTAAATGAGCAACTCATTTTCACGTTTATTATATATAGGTAGTAGCAGTCATCAGATAACTGTGAGATTTGAGAGAAAATGATAAGCATTAGGTCGATTGCCAAGCCCCAAATTCTTATCAAGACTAAAATAAGCATTCAAGATATGATAAATTGATTACTAGGCCTGAATTATTTTAAAAAGGAGGATATCATGCTCATTTTGGTCGAGAGGTGTGTTGTGTTGAAACCGTAACTGCGAGACAGACAAGATTGCCCAAAAACTGAAACAGAACTCTTCACAATGCTGCATAAGAAATGACTCAAAATACTTATAGATATTTATGGAAAAATTTCAAAAATACTTTCTTAAAAAGCAAGATATACGAGTTTTGAGAAAACATTGTTGTTGCATCATTTGAATTTCAGATAAAAGCATTCCAATCGATATCTGGTCGTTACCGGTAAAGTAGCTAATTCCATGTTCTTCAAAATCATGTGAAATACCTGTCTCTCTAAGAATCTGAAACAAAGCTGCCTAAAATATTGTTCATATTAGAGTGTGTAAGATTCTAGACTGTGTACTTTTAAGTTGAAGGATCTTAAGAACTGATAAACGAATAATCGCTTGAGTTCGTGAGATAGAGTACAAAACGTAAGAAGGCTGAAATTACCCTTTATTATCACAATAAATTTTAACAAATGACCGCTTTCTTAGAGTTACAATAAAGCCTCCACTCGGGCTTGAACTGAGGAAACTAAGAACTAAACTAATCTTAACTAAAACGATATAGCCGAAGCTATCAAGATTCTAACAGAGTTGGCCCCTTAACGCTAATTAATTGCGAAGCTAGAAAGGGCCGAGCGTAGTAATTAATAGCTTAAGAAAGAGAGTAGCTTGGAGGAAAAGGCGAACGCGTGCTAGTCAGAGTCACTGGCTCTCTAACGAAGTCAGTAGAACTTCACAGTTAAATGCTTCTCCTCATTTGCATTTCAACGCGATTCTAAAAATACGTTTTGGTCGGAAGTTGTAAGCTTGAAATTAAGAAGAGATCGGAAAGTAACTTTAACTCAAAATTTAACTATTATATAAATTAACATAATTCTTACAAGATTAATCTGGGAAAAGTTAATTGATGGAAACTATTGCGCGTAGCGTCAGGTAAAGTACATTTTTCAGGAGCTTAGGTAACCAATATTAATACAAGAAACACGTTTATTTTAAAGAGCATACGATTTAGTTATTATAAATATGGTCGCATAATTAAATGCTAAGATTTCACACTAAGATAGAATTGTGGATTAAATGTTAATAGTCTTATTAGCCTTTAGTATATCACACATTTTTCGGTTTGTGTGTATTTTATTTGCAAACCGCGTTTCATTTCACTAAATGGGGAATGCTATAAAATCATGCTTGTTATTCATTTCTTCAAACAACTGGTTGATTCTTTTTACTGATTGGTTGACTGGTTAAAAGTAAAAACGTCCAATAATATGGGAAGCTTTTTAAAATTACAGTGAACATTATCCTGCCAAATTAAAAATTGCAATGAACCCGTATGAAAATGACAAATGACCAGTACTTCAAAAATAATAAAATATTATTAATAATGGCAATAACATTAGCAAAATTTACAGCTCTATAAACTGAACGAGAACGTCAAGATGCAGTACGACGACCATCGAAACGCCTAATTTCATTTTCACACCAAAGTGGTTATGTACTAGTGAAATCAATTAGACACATTTACTGTGGTTATTTTAGCAACAAAAGCAGTTTTAAGGAATGAAGCAGTTAATCCTAAGTTCACCCCTTTTTGTTTTTGATTCGAGAAAGGAAAAAGCACAAGCACACGAAAGCTATCTAGTCAGCATCATGCAGTTTGTCCATTCAGCCTTATAAAGTATGAAAGAGCTCATTATTATGCTATTCAGCACCAGATAATTTATCTCACTGGTTTACTTCAGATTTACAACTTTCATTAAAGGATTAATTATATTTCGGTACTGTTTAAGTCAACTTTCTTATTCCTGCTGACTATTATCTGACAAATAAATTTTTAAATCGCAGTTACTTTGTGATTATGACAATACCCGTCGTCTTCATTTCAAAGCTGACGGCTCAAAATATCTATATAAATCTTGATTTTTTACTTTGTAAATCTGTAAGTGTAATTAGTTTTTACTTAAGTGTATCTTAATTAGATGAAAATATATTTATAAATAAAAAAATCCTAAATTTCAAAACATTGCTTAAAAGTTACTAGAGTAATTTTGGAGATATGTCTCAAAGCATTCAAGAGTTGAAAATTTTAATATAAGTAGTGATTGTTTTTTAACTTGTCAAAAATTTATAAAAATGTGCATTTTTATTTCACCTTGATCCTGTTTTATATGAAAGACCGCTTACCGCTCTTTAAAATATTTTTTTACTTATATTATTTTAGATAATTGGATACAAAGTAATTTATTTATTTTGTCTTTGCTAGCGTATTCGCTAGTTATGCTTGTAGTTATTTATATTTTATTACTTTACCAAACTTAACAAATCGACAGACCCCCCATCAGTATTTCAGAAATTACTTTAACAGAATCGCAAAGTATTGTATGAGTTAAATTTAGTTTACAAGTTGATAACCTCCAACGCTAATCAAAGGATTTAAGAGTTTTTTTAGACAAGCACCTCTACTGAAGCGGAAAATTGTCCAGAAGAGTCGTAGAATTCCTTTTAATCATAATTAATTGACAATACTCTGAAGTCCTTTTAAATTTACGGAAAAAGTATTTGTGTATTAAAAATCCATTGAATCGAATTTT
The DNA here is from genome assembly GCF_044657685.1 of Stegodyphus dumicola. NCBI lineage: Eukaryota > Metazoa > Arthropoda > Arachnida > Araneae > Eresidae > Stegodyphus > Stegodyphus dumicola. Next base: position 133,368,800 of record NC_140770.1, read on the forward strand.
AAAACTGTTTAAAAATTATATTTTGTTCGCATAGCATTAAAAATTGCTGAGAATATGTACCATGTAGAACTTTCTAACTAGTTCTCTCTACGTGCTCTGCCATGCTAGGTGCCGGCACTACACGGCCAAAGCTCCCTCAGAACAGTTCCGGGGGTTCAACCCCCTTCCTCGCACCATGGAGACATTGACACTAATTGCCGTATGGCGACACTAGTCGTATAAATGCTACCTGCCAATCGCTCGGGTTGCCCTTTGCAGTGGGACGTTAAGGGCCGTTTCCTCTGGAATTTATCTGAGATAAAGGAGTCTGCTTCGTGTGTCGATTAGCTCCGCTATGCCTGCAGTTCAGATTTTTCAACTTGCTGCCCTATGGGAAAAACCTAGTTTGGGAGATGGGTCGGCTATGTCAGTTGTGTCCGTTAACTCAGGTAAACCCCAGTGGGAACGGCACTTAACAGTGAATCCGGGAGACTACCCCCAGGCTACTAGATCCTCACTGCTCTAGGACATGCCAGACCACCGGGATGGCCAATAAGTGACCTTTTCGGGGCCTCTAGAACCACTAGGTTCATAAATTTTATGCCCCCCTGGTCGAGATTGCCTAGGTACAGATCCTAGCCAGTACCTTCGCAAAATTCTTTGCGTCGATCTCCTAGGTCGAGGAAGAATAGAACTTTTTAAGGAAAACAGTTTCCTATACATGCGGAAAACTATGAAACTTCCCACACAGCGAACCCATTCAAACGGGATTCAATTCCGCACCCGCACCGAACTACCAGTGTTCGTCGACTTTAATCGCTCGGCCGCTAGTGGGCTCCAACAATTAAAAGGATTTGTATGCGATTCTATACGTTATTATATGCATAAGGCGAATAATTTGCATCATAAAGCTCTCTAAGTTCGAAATATGCTAAACATTCATGAAAATCACAAATCAAGTCGATAACAATATGCTTCAAAACGGGTAAGAATATTTAGAAAGAAAATTAGGCTTCTATTAGGCTTTGTTATCAAAAGTAATTCAAAATATTATCGTTAATGTGAATGGTAACTAAGTAATCACAGTTACATTCAATAAATTTATTGGAATAAAGCTATTAGCTTAGCACATCCTATAGATTTATTAGCTTTAAAATACTTAATTTATTAGCTTTGCAGACTATGGAGATGGAAAAATATTGCAAACAGCCGGTAACCAGGTATGATTCTGAAAGAATTCGCCGGAAATCTATTTACTGAGTCATTCTAACTTTATGGAATACACAATGAACAATTATTGTAACTCCTAGATTGTTGTAAATTATTATGCGAATATGTGAATAAATTTTATTAGTCGTTTGTATTTTGTTATTGTCATTATGAAATTGTAGAATTTATTATGATGTTATCTAATTCTGTTCCATTATATAATCTTAAATGCGCCTTATAGTTACTTTAAATATTCCTTTCATCTGTTTCTGTCTTCAAATTATAAGCAGGAGGTAAGGAATCTTAATTGTGCCTAGCCATAAATATTAACGGCAGTAATAATTAAATATTTATTGCATCGTTTGCAAAAAATTTAATTCTTTTATAATTCAATTAGTTACTGTTCTTATTCTCTTTTGTTAATAACACCAAAGGCAAGGAGAACTATATTTATATAATGACTTCAACATTATTCAAATGATTCGTAAATATATGAATTTAAGATGATTAAGAGTTATAAATGTATATCTATAAGTAAAATAAATTATTTAAGAAATGTATTTTTATATGCATCAATAAAACAAACTGGATTGTTTGCTCAGAATTTATGACGAAATTTATAAATAAAAAACTGACGCTGTTTTCTAAATTTGGAGTGAATTATCTGTAAATCATATATGTATCATATAAGTGGACTTATCATTTCATATATGTCCACTTATATGAAATGCTCTGACCGGCGTTTTATTAACGAGCAAGTGCATATTTCTTACAGTTAGCAATAATAACTTCTCCTTCTTTCTGTTTGTACTTCTTACAGTTACTCCCGTGTTATAGGTTTGTGCCTGTCTATTTGCAAAGAAGCTTTGACGGAATTTTCAAAAAAAAAATTTACTTTAATGCCTTCCTGTTTTGTATATTTAAAACATTAGAGGTGATTTTATGCGGATAAAACTTTATTGAGATTAGTATGTATTCATTAAGACCTCCTTATAAAAAAGGACGAAATTTTTCTTTCGAATAAGCTAAAAATATAATCTTTGAATGAATGTAATCTTAGAAAACACAAAATATTAATTTAATATCTTAAAATATCTTTTAGTTTTAATTTATAGTGTTCATGTAATCTTCAATGTTCTGTTATGCAAGAATTAGCCAAACGTAAATCCTCAAGTCCTATATCAAGTTCAAACCTAGTCCTAAATCAATTTGTTGAAATTTTCTTTGAGCACTTTTGGCCCAATTCTTCGGTTCCGATCCTGTGCCTCTTTCTCTTATTATTCACTTTAAGAAAAATCATACTTCATACAGGCGTATAGCTAGCCTGGTGGATAATACCGTCACATGTTGAACTCTTAGTTGAAATAAGACATAACTCTACATAATTTAAAATAACTCTTCTATATTTACACATAGTTTATCTTTGCAAATTCCAAAATTGTTATAACTTGTTTCTTGAAAAAAAAACAGTCTACGGAATATAAAGGAATGAAGGAGACTAAAACAGTTTTAAAAGAAAAATGTAAAGCCACACCTTGATTCAGAGGGATTTTACATGAAACAATAGCCAATTTTGACAATCCGTCCTTTTATTCTATGAAGACTAGACGTTAAACAAGATATTATAACTTTATCTAATATTTATCTATTTCAATCAGAGTACAATATATGCAGTATGTAATTACGTGATAGTTAAATTCTCTAAACGTCATACTTTGGGTTAATATTACATTACTGAATGCTTAGTAAGGCATGCATGTTACGAGGTTCTTCTATGACAATTACATCATGTCTGTACGTGGTGAAAAGCTTATAATAGGGTAACGTGCTGTAAATAAAATAGATGTTGTCAAAATAATTCCTATGTATTTCGCATCTGAGGCATAAAGATCTGGACACACTCCTTTATGTTATACCAGGAGCGTAAAGATTTCGTAAATAGTTTTATGATACTTAGTTTGGTGTCTCTTCTAAATTGTTCACTTAAGGTACTCGACTCGCTCTTGTATTGTAATTTTAGTATAATATTTAAAATCCTCTGCTAGTAGTTATAACACCTGATAACACAAATAATTATTCAACAGAGACATAAATAGTTAAATTCGCGCCCGTTAAGTTCATGAAGCTTTCTTATCTCTTCTAGCTTCAGCTTACAATTCCTTACCAGACTGTTTTCCACTGTCTTCGAGAAAGAGAATTGGGATTCCTGAATAGCATGCGTTTGCCTTTTGGCTACGTTTCTTTAACTGTTACTACGCTCAGCCATATTACGTGCCTTTTGATAGCTTTGTAAGCTAATTTAATATTCCGGGCCAACTAGTTTAGAATTGTGTTAGCTTCGGCTAAATCTCTTTAGTTAATCATTAGTTAGTTCTTATTTCTTCATTTTGTGTTTAAGCCCAATTGGAAGGTTTGTTGTACCCACTGAGAAAGGGGCCAACTGTATATCTTTAGTTCGAGCAAATAAAGAGTAATTAATCCTTCTTGAGTTTACGTTCCTGTTCTTGGACTTAAGCGATTATTCGTTTAGTATTTCACTAGGTCCATCAACACTTAGTTTAACAGAATAAAAGGGAGGAACACTACAAGATCATTAACACTATTGAAAGGTAGAGCTTACTTTTGTTCTTCAACGTGGGCCGCTGATGAGGAACGTTTCGTAAATACTAAATTAACACTAATCCAGAATTTTTTACAAAGAGAAAAACACATTTTATTGCTATTTACTAAAGAATTTAAATGATAGAATCAGATTAATTATAAATATGACAAAGAAGTGCTCATTTCTGCTTCCATTCGCTAGTGACTCTACTGTCTCTCTGTTTTATTTAACAGTCTTCAGTTGACACCATTTCGTAATGGATAAGAACTGCTGAGAGGATCAGCCATCAGCAACATCTCCCACGCTGAGTTTTGGAGGAACGCCATATATTTTCGCACATTTCACAACTGCTATCTATAAAGACAGCATTTGTTACACAGTTAGCCAACTACCAGTGACTGTGACTTGAGGCGAAGAACTGACTGTCCTTCTAGTGGAGCATGATTATTGGAGTTATCACAGTTAGCCGTTGGCTTTCAATAAGTATGGACTTTATATCTCAAAACAGGACTTAAAACCATATCTGACCATTCTTTGAGAACTTTATTTAAAAGCTGATTCAAATAAAATGTAGATTCAAAGCAAGAGTAATAGTATTAGATACATTTGGTGATATTGCGATACTTCTCTGTAGATTCAAAGCAAGAGTAAAATTATTAGATACCTTTGGTGATACTGCGATACTTCTCTCGACTGAAACATTTCCAAAACTTTTCCTCGAGTTCTCTCGCTTGTAAAGTTAGATCAGTTTGCAGAGTTATAATTTCATTTTTTCTCTTTCTGAGTATTTTTTTCCAGTATTAAACGTACCTGAATTTTTTCGTGGAAATAAAATTTACATTTAAATCCTTTTTAAAATATTCGAAAAAATATAAAAAATGAAATTCCTAAAATAAATAAATGAACTACCTGAATTATCAGATTCAATTAAAGAAAAAATAAAAATTTTCGATGCCAAACAAACTAAAATTACATTTAAGGAGAAAGAAATAGAAGCCGGATCAAAAATCTAGAACCCAAGAAAACTTTATTTTCTTGGAATTCGAAAATGTAATGAAATAAAGAAGACAGTACTGAAGAAAACTTTTTCTCCCGAACTAGAAAATGCAATAAAATAAAAAAGGGTAAACATCTTAAGCATGTCCAAAATAAAAAGAAAAGTAAATGCTAAAATTATTATCAGTTATGGAAAATGAACCAAAAATTCAGAGGAATATTCCCTTCAATGGTCGGAAAAACTCAAAACAAATCTTGACAACTGATATCAGATTTCAAGAGTTTTAATACTTTCACCGGAAAATAGTGGCTGGAATTTATCCTAGAGTTCTTAATAGGAAACTTCATACATTGGATGAGTAATCACAAGTTTCAAGGAAATAGGTCGGCAGACAGCTACTAATCAAAACACATCGACAAAACAAACTAAATCTCAAAACTATTTTAGCAATTACAACAGCAGTGATGTAACGTGTGTAAGTGAAGGACATTTAAATCCATCTGATATACTGAAAATAAGAAACTACAATGTAGTAGGCAATGCCAGAACTCATAATGGATGTTGCGCCATAACCCTTCTGCTTTAGAAAGAAAAAAAAACACCCTTAATTTTGTTTTAATTTATTGCCATAGTAGCAGTCACTGCAATCTTAGTATATAGTTCAAATGATAATATTCGTCTGTTTCTGCGCATTTCGATTGTTCTCATAGTAGTTTTGGAAAATTTGTGCTTTCTTAGCGAACACCCTGGCCGCTCAGAGGGTTAATAACGCGGTGTGTCTTTGTTATATTTGTGGTGAAGTGACTTTTGCGTTGTAAAGACGAAACCTGACTACCATGATTAAAACCGCTTACAATTTCTATTTTGTTTGCAACGTAGGACAGGTTCTGGGACAGGTTCCATGCATCTGCTTTAATTCGTTCGTTTCTGGTCTGTGAAATCGGTTAAATAAAAAAAAGAAAAGAAAAAATATCGACGCCCTTTGCTGTCCCAGTGGTGCGGAGAGAGCCGTCAGATCATGTGAGTGACTTCTATTTCTGCATGGAGCCTTCTGTTGGATAGGGGACGGGTGTATCGAACGAAAAGTAAGTCCATTATAATACATCCAAATATACTACCCGCTATACGAGCAATACCCAATAGTGATGATTTTCCAATTCCTAAATCTTCAGAAACCGACGTTCTGACTCGGAATTGAAAACTTACTGAAGCTTGTCATATTACAAACATGCCGTAACGATCGAGTAGGAATTGTTCATTTAGATGGTTCAATATTAAGCTTAAAAGCTGTTCTGCTACATATCGGAAACAATTTACCGTCAATTAATCTTCGCTCTCCGTTCATCTGAAGAAAATGAATGAAAATTTGAAGAATCTCCTGAAATACATGAAATACAAACACTATAAATGAAAAGTGTGCGCAGATTTAAAAGTAGTTGCTCTTTTACTAGAGTTGCAGCACGTGTACAGAAAACTCTGCTGTATTTCGTGTGAGCTTCGCTGAGTGCAATGATGAAGGGCCCAGTGCAATGATGAGAAGGTATGTATGTTTGTAAATGTATAGTGTCCAAACGGCATGAGAGCATTCTAAATGTGCGGCAAGACGAATGTCCTCTCGGGAAGATGGTGATAGGGGAAGAGAGAAGGGAAACCTTCGGATCCGTCTGTAAGGTGTAAAATGTATCCGTCTGTAAGGTGTATGTATCCGTCTGTAAGGTGTACTGTAAGGTGCTCAAGTCTGTTGTCAACGACAGGCGTATCTTGCGTTCCATGCCACGAGGAATTTCGTAGGCTTTGGCTGACTATAGATAAGACAAGTGAGCATTAGTCAACAGCAACAATAGCATATAATAAAAGTATCAAAATACCTAACAATATTCAGTTTTTCGACAAGAGGGAGGTCTGAGATCTTCGAATTCGATGTTAGTTTCAGAGTTCTATCCCTACAATGAAGACCGCTTCGTATTTGAGATACTATAGAAGGAAGCCTCACTTTCCATCCCTGTATCGTGCATCACTAAAAGAAGTGTTAGTTGTCGAAAAATTCGAATTACTGTTTTTAAATGCCAAAAGGTTCTGCATCTTCATCTGGTTCCTAGACCAGCGGCGCATTGTCCAAGTCACTAGAAGCGAAGTTGGTAAGGTCACGATTCAAGTAGCACTTTGTGAATATAAGAGATAGGAAAGATGAACCCTGAGAAAACCGATCTACTTCGCATTAGATAGCGTCAGTTTGCATGTATCATTATTTCTCTCTTTTACATTTGTCTCTGTTTTTTCTGTTCAAAAGGTCTTTTTGTCAGCAGGCAATATTTTTTCATAGAAGACTTTATATGTATTTTATTACTGAATGCTCCATAAGTATGTCAAGGCATAATGTGTAAATCAAGGCTTCACCAGGAATTGTACATTTGTTAATGCAAACTGATCTCCTATCTAAAACGTATTCCAAAATTTCTACCTTTTAACAATGACTTAAAAAATTACGTCTTTTTACGAGAGATTTTACCAACTTAATGGATAAATTTAGTTACTTTAGAAAGCACCTGCATTGTAAGGAACTATAGGATAAAAATCAATCTGTATGAAGATAAGAAATCAAAGAATAAAAGTACAGAGAAAAATTCTAGTAGTCAGTTTTATATTTTTACTCAGTTTCGTTTAAAAAGTCTGGGTTTTTCTTTAGTAATTAATTATAAGAGAATTTTAGTTGGGAAGGGGGGAAAAAGGGATTTTGTTTCTTTTCCAGATCTTTAAATTTAGACGAGAAAAAGATTCCCCATACATTCAAAACAAAAGAACGAATACTTTTAATTCAGAACTACTACCTGTCAGTTAGAAAATTTAAAAACTGAGAGAAAAACCTGGAAAAAAGAAGGTTGTTCGTAAAAGGAATTTTATTTTTATGGGAAGTTCCTATGAACTACAAATATGAAATATACAATTTCGCAAATCCATCAAAATCGTAGCTGAATTCCCCATTTCTCATACTGAGCGTATTTTTTATTTTCCGGTAGAAGACAGTGACCTTTTTTATAAAAACTACTACCTGTCAGTAAATTTTCTAACTGACAGGTAGTAGATTTTATAAACTGTCTTCTACCGGTAACTGTCTTCTACCGGTAACAGACTGGATTTTCTTTCTAAATCATTTTATAAAGAATCTCCTGAAAGAATAATTTCTGTGCAGTTTCCTGACGCAATCTTATATATCATAATTCACGCCAGTGCATCGCCTGTTGTTTTCAAATGGAAATAAGTTTCATCTAAAATAAAAGAATTATTTCATAAGTTACTGATAAGATAGTCATTCTAAAACACGCACTAGTCAAAACTTTGAATATGTTTTGATTTATTGTTTGAAAATGTATTGAATTATTGCGTACGTGTGGATGTTCAAAGGGTCTTTGCAACAAGTTTAAAATTTCTCATTTTTTACTGTTTAAAAAAATTCAGAGTGAGTTAAAAATATAAGAGGAATTTGAATAAATTCTCTGTATTTGAAAAATTTTCCAGCAGTGCCAATAAATAAAACGCTAAGTTTATAAATCAGCTCATTAGGTTTCTGGAAGCAGGAGAGATAAAAAATGAGCAATGTCCATGCTCTGCTACTGAACATTTAAAACGCCGTGGTTCGAAAAACAAACATTTATTACAGAGCAAAAGAAGAAATACACACACAGCGAAAAGGTTTACAGAGGTTATATACATATAACTTTGTAGAGACATTAGGATTTTTTTTTTGGAAGCCGAGGAGATGAAGAATTAGCATCCGCCTTCGCCGGGAATCGAACCACGGACCTCTGGAATACCGGCCCAGCGTGCTACCGTTACACCACAAAGGCACGCTAGGGAAGTGGGAGAAATACCTTATATACTCCCCTTTTTAAAGGGCGACTAGAGTTTTAGGGGACCTAGTCACCAAATCCTGGGTGCGGAGAATCATCATCCACAACCCTTTTAGTTCGGGCGCCACTGTAGAGACATTAGGATTTTTTTTTTTTTTAGAAAGAAGCCGAAGAGATGAAAAATTAGCAACCGCCTTCGCAGGGAATCGAACCACGGACCTCTGGAATACCGCTTCAGAGTGCTACCGTTACACTATGAAGCCACGCTAGGGAGGTGGGAGAAATACATGATAACTTTACAGCAGATCATGGTTTAACGATTCACAAACAAGACATAGAAAGCAACCAGTCAAAAATAGGATAAAAAAAATATAAACAAATAAAATAGGATTAAGTTTTAGAATGTATCGGACATGACAGAAAGCTATAATTCCTTTTAACCAATAAGAATGCGATTAAAAAAATCTCAAAACAGGAAAGACACATTTGCAATAAATATTTCGCTTTATACATGGTTATTTTCCGCCAACTAAGCACTTAAAGTCACATACCAACTTTCACAACAGCCGGGATATTTTGGCTTCCGACAAATAAAACTGACGCTAAGCTAACTGACATTGTATGCGCTCCAGGCGGTTCACTCTGAAAGGCACGAGTTGAATTTAATATATCTAATTTTTAAGCTTTCTTCCGAATGCTCTTAATTTGCATCATTTCCAGCTCCGAGCAAATATATGTGGGAGTCAAAACGGAAGTTAGGACATAACTTAAATTCAATTATTAGTAAAGCTTAAAGATATTGTCACTATTTAACAATTCCTGGTTTGGAGAGAATGATTTCAACTTCAGTACAGTGAAAATAGATTGTATACGTTTTTTAATAGTCTTATCTGATCTCGGTTTAAATATCAGAAGAAATTTAATTGCAATAAAAGTATTAAAGGTTTTTTAGAACAGCTCTAAATTGTAGTAGCTAATTCCATTCAATTCCTAAAGAGTAGTAATTGTAGAAGGGAAAAAACAATCTCTTTGCTGCTTTTAATAATATCAGATAAATATTCATTCATTTTTTCACTTTCAGCTATTATCTACCGAAATTAAAGGAGATTAAATTCACTAAACCTTTTGTTTTTCTTCATCGGCAGATAATATTTGAATGTTAATTTGATAACAAACTGTTTCTCTAATTTAATTTTCTAGCTTCCATATTTCATATGTTTTTATTGTTTCCTTGAGCCACAGTTTTTAACTTAATCTCTTTCTAGACTTTACTCCATTAATTAACGGTTCCTAAATAACGATCTATGTTTAAATTCATTAAGTTACTTTAAACATTGTAATATTTAAAACCATTGTTATATTTAAAACCATTGTATATTTTTGTGTTGTGTTTAAAATGTGTCCTTTTAATATATCTTGGCTTTTACATGAATTGCATTTTACTTAGCATACAGGGCCCACCAGCGGCCGAGCTGTAAAAGTCGCTGAACACTGGTAGTTCGGTCCGAGGTTCGAATCCCGCGAACGGGCTGGCTGCATGGGCGTTTTCGTGTTTTTCCCGAAGTGTAACGTGTATACGAGCCAGTTTCCCTTAGAAAGTCCTCCAAGAAGGCATCCCTCCTCTTAGGCAGATAGCCCTCGAGGCTTTGCCATAACTATACACACACACATACTTACTTAGCATACAAACACTGCTGTAGTTTATTTCCAGCTCTTATTGGTAACCAATTAAAAATGAATTAGTGTATGCAACTTAAATTTCAAATGTAACATGCAAACTCTGGTCTAAGTTCCAGTATTCATAATGGTTTAAAAAGCAGCTAGCAGTTAAACAATTTAAACACATTCCATATAATACAGTAGAATACGAAAATAATAAAATAGCACTGCGTCTTATAAATATCCATTTCTTTTGCGTATTCTTGTATGATTTCTAGTTATGTGGTCACGTAAACGTAAACGAGCATGAAAAGCGCATGCTCGCGTTATTAATATTACATGGTGCCTATAAAATTTCGAAAGCTATTAATACAATAGTTATGTATCCTTATTAAATGAGTCCTTTCTTAAATTTTTCTCATCATGAGCTAAATTATTAGCGTATTTAAAATAAAAAATTTCGTCTACTGACTCTTAAGTTGTTTTAGGCCTTCCATAGTGTAGGAATAAAATTTCAAAGATATAAGATGTATGCTGTTTCATAAAATATCTATTAAATGAAAAGGGATTGACAACATAATTTTAACACCTGTGATGTGACACAAAACTTTATTCCAAGGTTATTGGTCATCCTTGATCTATAATATAGCTTGTACCCGACTAATTACCAATGAAGATCTTCCTCAATGTTTAAGGCCATTTCAGCATTTTAAATCCAAACATTCTGAAGAAAAAAGGAGCTAAGATAAATTGCGAAAACTTTGGTACTTAAAATTAACAAAACGTGGAGGGAATGGTATAAGAGGAAATAGTGATTGGAGCCCTAAAGTATCTTTTTTTTTTTTTTTTTTAACCATTTGAGAAATGTGATTTTAGTTCTCAATCTGTCCTCCAAGTAAATGTGTGATAAATAAAATTTAAAGAATTATTTATTGAAGTTTTAAAATAGTCTTTCCAAATCTGGCCCGCATATTTCTATCCAGTCTTATGTTACGAAAATTTATACTTGGGAATACATGAGTTAAAGGTATTACAAGGTCTTGCAAATTTTGATTTGATATTTTACGGAGTTGTTAAAATAATTAAATTAAATCCCACTAGCAACTGTATATATGAGGAAAAACATATACAAATAAAAAATTATGTTATTACGATATTTATAAACATAAAATTTGTGCTGTAAATTTTAAGGTTAAATAATTTCTATGGAATTTACATGCTGTTGTGTTGTGCTTGATCTCATTTGTCTGGCCCCACAGTCAGAACAAGTCCACGAAATTCAAAGTGGCAATGGGTTTCCGTCTGTTGTTGGCAAAAGCCTTGAACACCATATAGGTGATATTTCGATTTTGCCCAGTTCCACCCCAGTTTTGAGGAAGAGCACTCTGGGGCCACCCCTCTTTCCCTACGACCATATAGCATAAGAAGATTTACGGATGGCCATAAATTTAGAGTGCACTCATGGTGCAAAGATACTGTTCATTTAGAAACATCCATGTCTCCTTCGAGATTCGAACTCTGGAGCTTAGGTACGGTAATCAGATTTAGAAACCACTCTCCCGTTACGCCGGTGGTTTTATATGTATATTTAGCCAAAGAATTTTCTATATAAATAAAAAATATGACATTGAAATGCCGCTAGTATTCTCGATTATATATCACTATATTTCCTATGAATTTACCTGATACTAGATCACTTATGAATGAACTTTATATATTTTATACGTTTTTATGTTCGGTTTGTAGTAAGATAAGAAATACTACAAATAACATAATTAAATTTAATATTGAATCTATAAGAACGTATCTGCGCTACTTTGAAACAATATGATTTTCAATTTTATTGCATATAATACTTAACTGAATATTGAAAATATGCGATGTATTTGGGCTACTTAGAAACAATACGATTTTCAATGGATCATTACTTTTATTTGTTACGCTTGAAGGTGCTTTCATTAAAAACGGATATGTTTCTTAAATGCACATTATTATTTCCTTTACCCGCAGAGAATATTCTCTAGGTAGATGATATCAATTTATTTTTAAAGAAACATTAGGAATACTTCCCAATTATTAAAAAATAAGAAGCTGAATCCAGTTTCAAAGAAAATTTTTGAGTTGTTTTTTAAAGCAAAAATAATTTAGAACAGCTCAGATAGTATAGTGATTAGGGGAGCCTACTGCGGTACTGAAGGGTCCGGGTTCGAGTCCCGAAGAAGGCACGGGTGTTTGTAAATGTATAGTGTGTGTGCGGCATGACAACACTTTAAATACGTGGCGAGCCGTACACTTTAAAGTCCTGTCAAGGTGTTAATGGTAGGGGAAGAAGTAGGAAGTTTACGGACCCGTCCCCTCGGGTGCTCTCCATCAAAATTGGAGGGGCTCAACTAATCAGATTTGTACTATCACCTGTATGGTGTTCAAGACTCTTGTCAACGCCAGGCGCAAACTTGCTCTCCTTGTCACAAAGGATTTTGTGAGGTTGTTCTGATGTTACTGTCAGAGAAACGCAACAGCAACAAATGTTCAAGACACTCATAAAGCTTAATTTGTACGTTATAACATGTATACAGGAAGCGTAAGTAAACATATTTGGAAGAATATTGGCTTTGAATTTTTATGACGAGAAAAAAGAATGTCTCTTATGAACGAGAACTCATTTGCATTGGACTTATCAATTTGCAGAAATCTTTTGAGGAGTTTTATAGTTTATACTTTTCGATTCGATCTAAAAAATATTGGGATAAAATTTTTAAGTATTAAAGATACACACTTTTGGTCTTCAAAAATAAAACAGATTAAAAAGGCATAATTCGTTTTTTTATCTAAGTTTGTTAATTTTTATGTTACAGGAAATAGTTTTATTGTAAATACTTAAAACATAAGCAGATAGAATAAAATTAAGCATTATAATGCCACATGTTTCAGTGAAATTATAAACACCAATACTTCCTCTAGGGAGACCCAAAACTTTTAGACTGGAGTTTAAGGAAAGAGTAGCAGATTCAGACCTAAGTAATTAAGAGCTGATCAAACGATGGAGCCGAGTCAGCAGAATATAGTAAAAACAGACGGTTTAGAAGCAAGAGAGAATTTAAGAAAGGCAAAATGTTAAAGTATAATGCGGTATCTAGCGGTAGAATTTAAGAACCGTAGTGTTTGGAACCTGCAGCTAGTACCAGTTCTGAAATGAAGGTAATTTAATACAATTTTAGCTGTGAAAATTACCTTTTGAGTCTTCTAAATACCAAATGTTTTTTACAGTAAAACTAAAATAAAAGCGATACATTCGAATTACATGTATTAGAATTCAGATCAGTGCTTGAATTCAAAGTTACTGTGAGCAAAACTAAAATGACAACGATAATTTCAAATAACTTAAAGCAGAACTTAAGATTTCAGAGGCTTAAATTCGAAGGTACTGTGATATCTGCTTTCTAGACCGTGGGCTTCGTGGTGCTTGTGCTTCTTGCCTGGACAAGTGGTCAGCTTGTCCCAGCGTTTAGTCACAAGCGAACTTGGTACTCATTTTATCGACCCACTCAAGGGATGAAAGTCTGAGTCAACCTTGCCGAGCCCGGAGATCGAGCCCCGGACGTCTGGTGCTACTGCGCGACGTGCTAGCCACTGCGCCACCGGGCATCTGAAGATACTGTGAGTAAAACTAAAACGATAGGATTTAGGATTTAGGAACGGGGAAGACGGGCACCACGCCTTTACCATTTGGTTAATTGGTTTAGCGCCGTCTCCCCACTACGTGATCCCAGCCGTTTATTGATATTAGCAAACAGATACATAATTTGAAATGAATACAAAATTTGCAATGATTCATAATTGAAATGAATACATAATTTGCAATGATACACAGTTTGGAAGGTAAAAAAAAAAAAAAAATTGCATATGAACAGTAGGAGAGTACGGAACAAACAAACAAGTCATCTGTAAAAATACTAGGCTCAAATATGCAATAGTTAAACAAAAACGTATACAAAGACAGAAAGTTGCATACAAAATAAAGAAGAATTTGCAGAAAAAGCTATACTTGCTGACTGAAACTATCCATATTGTCAACAATAACTATAGTATCGACAGAACTAAATTACTGACTGAATGCGATATTTGCAGATCGACTAGAATTATTTACTGATAATGCTATACTTGCTGACTTAAGAATGAAACTAGCTAACATGAGACAAGTAACAATGATATTGAAATTGTGTACTAAATAAAAAGTAGACAGATTCTTACAACATGAGACAGATTTCAATGTAATTAGATTAACATGATGCCATCAAATAAACATTTACAATTTCTGTTGTAGTACAAAGGCTCACTATACATTACAATAGAACATACCAACATAATTTACTAATAATACTATACTGAATGAAGATACTTGTAAGCATGATACAATGATTAAGATAATGATTGTCTTATAGACAATCAACTGAATAAGAAAAGCATACTATCGATAGAAGAGTACAGTACAATCAAACCAACGTGAGAACTATGTAAAGGCATAGCTTATATATATATATATATGTGTGTGTGTGTGTGTATATATAAATAGATAAATAAAAATAAAAATAAAAATTTCTAACAAACCTGAAAAGGTGATAAATGGAGTTCGATACACACAAACTAACGTGATGCAGTCAAACTTATATTTCATTTGTTATTAGCATCAACTTCTATCTTCTTGGAGATATAATGTATTTTTCTCCCTCCTTTCTGCATGCCTTCATGGTGTAACGGTAGCACACTCGGCGCGTATTCGAGAAGGTGCAGGTTCCAGTCCCAGCGAGGGCACTGCTAATTTTTCACGTCTCCTGCATAAAAAAATCTTAATGACTCTGAAGTGACGTCTGGCTTAAAAGGTGGTGGATAAAGAGTATATGGCGACTGGGTTCCCTAATCAACACTCGTCTTTCAAAACGGGGAGTATATTAGCTACTTTCTTCGTACTTTCTCCTTTCTGCGTGGCATCGTGGTGTAACAGTAGCACACTCGGCGTGTATTCGAGAGATCCAGGTTGGAGACCCAAAGAGGGCATTGCTCGTTTTTCACATAATCTGCTTCAAAAAACTTAATGACTCCACAGAGTAAAATTTAAGTTTCTAGAATCTGTGCTTGGACTTGATCTAATAAAAACCAAATGCTTCGGAATTTCAGATCAGAGTTTCAGAGATCAACAGCTTGTTCTTTTAATCCATTATGTTTAATAGACAAGAAGTGCAGTGTTTTGCTAAGTCATATGACAAGTCCGATACCTATTGTCATACTGCAATGAAATGAATAACTAAGCAACTTAAAACATTCGCTTATCCTATCTGTTGCGAATTGTGCCAGATTATATGCTCTTCCCAAAATTCATAAAACTGGTATTCCTTTCCGCCCTATTGTATCAAATTTAGGTACTGCCTCGTATCCATTAGCTAAATATTTAGTTTCTAGATTTTCAACTCTATTAGACAATAACATTTACACCATAAAAAATTCAATAGAGTTTGTAAAAAAGGTAAAAACATTTCTCCTAGTAATTTACTCATGGTTTCTTTTGATGTAAACTCATTATTCACCAATGTCCCAGTGGAGAGTGCATTAAGATGTCTAGAAACCAGACTTCGCGAATTTCACTTCTCTTGCATCGAAATTGATGAGCTAATTTCTCTCACTCTGTTTCAAACAAACACATTTTGTTTTCCAAAATAAATATTACAAGCAAACTCAGGGATTAGCCTTGGGAGGCCCCCTCAGTCCCCTCCTGGCTGATATCTACATGCATTATTATGAATCAAAATTGTTTGAAACTTTAAACTTCCCGGCATGGTTCCGCTACGTAGACGATACTTTTACCCTGTTTGAAAGTAATAAAGATGATTTAAATAAAGTTCTTTCAACAATGAATTCTATTGATCCTGCTATTCAGTTCACTTTTGAACTTGAGACTTGCAATTCTCTTCCGTTTCTCGACATTCTGGTCACACGTAACACATCAAACTCCAGTACTACGGTTAACCTTAAACCTTCATCGGTTTGCCTTCCACCACACTTCAAATCATGTCATCCGACTAAACAAAAGTTAGCTTCACTTTATTCCTATGTTTTATTCCTATGTATGTGCTCTTCAAGTTTGCTCCTCCAAACTAGCCCTTGATAAAGAACTAAATTATTTAAACGCAATAGCTATTAACAGGGCTTTTTTACCCAACATAATTAATCAAGCAGTTAAAAAATTCTCATCGCTACACACCAAAAGGTTAGGAGATTACAAAAAATGTTTTAGGAGATTATAAAAATTCTGTTGTCATTGCCTTCTTTCCATCAATTAGCTATAAAGTTGCACATATTTTGCAGAAATTTAACTTTCGGGTTGTTTATTCTCTCATCAATAAAATTTCGAGTTCCATACTCAAGGACCCCATTCCGGATATGAATTCCTGGGGTATTTATAGGATTCCTTGCCAGTGTGTTTTAATTTACATTGGCCAAACTAAGAGAGCCTTAAAATTTCGCGTCAAGGAACATGAGGCATATGTTAGAAAAAAGGAAACACAGAAGTCTTCTGTTGATCAACATTGTTGGTCCGAAAATCACACTTTCAATTTTTCTGCTGCCAAAATTATTCAAAAAACATCTTCCATTGGAGAACTGGATTTTCTAGAGCCATTTTACATTTATAAAAATCTTTTTGTTTTAGTTAACGATCCTAATTCCAATCCAAATTTGCCTTCGCCCTTTAAAGAAATTATGTTTTAGTTCTGGTTTCACCAACAGATGGCGCCACTAGCTTATTCTTGTCCAGGCTTTCTTATCTTATCTAATTATTATTTCCTATCTTGTTCATTTGCGGTTTCGCAGATGAGGATGGTGGTTCGGTAAAACCATCGAAACTAGTCCTGTGAAAATTTGTAAATATAAAGCTGATTTTTGTTGTTTGACTTCTGAATTAGTATTTATTCAGCATGTTATTGTGTCTTAATTAACTAAGCATACTTTAAAAAGCATCACCAGAGTCTGAATTCCAAGCAAAATAGTAAGCATTTATGTCACGTTTTTATTAACAGTATGTACAGTCTCACTTTACTGTAAATGCTAACTCTGTAAAAACAATGAGATAGCTTATTATCCGGTTGTAATTTTTAACTACAGTAACCAAAACCTCAGATAAAAGTTTAAAATAAATTTGTATATTAACATGTCGGCTATATAAATCAGATCTATACAAAGAAAATCAAATCTTATCTTGCTGGAAATTCGAAATATAAGGGAAATTAAAATATTAAATGCAAGCAACTACACTTAAGTAAGATTTGAATCAAACCTCAATATTTTCCTAATAAATTATGGCTATTCATTTAGAGCTGCTTAAACAATTAAAATCACTATCAAGAAGTTTTTGCAAAGTAACAAGCCAGCGGTAACTACCGAAAACTTTCATCCGAGCTCAAGAATTCTGTCCTTGTATGCACTGACTAATTTGAATCTTCTTGGAAGCCAAGGAAAATAGTAGTCAAGAAGAAATATTTTTTTTAAAAAAAGAAAATCTGAAATGTTTCAGATTTTAAATTACGTCCAAAAGGGCGTTTTTTTAATATTTTGTCTGTTACCTTTATTTATTAAATACTAGCAGCTTCGCTGCCAGCCTTCGTCTGGCTTTTAAATGTACCGGAAAAATGGCTGAAGGGAACAACACCAAACGTTAAATTTAAAAACTACGTAGAATTTTAATCTGCAGAACAACTTCATAAAAAAAATCTTATTACGTATACCAAAATTACAATGAAATAAGCAATATCCCTTAATACAAATATTAATTATTCTAAAAAATAAATTAACCAACTTCCCTTTGCAAAATCGTAAGTACTCAAATGGTATAAAGGAGGTTAAGAACTTTGCTTCCTAAAAAAATCCCTCAAAACTTTTTCAATATCTTAAAAACAGTGAAATGAGCAATAAATAACATAAAAGAATGCAAAAAGCAAAAAATTCTGAAAAGCAAAGTGTAACTAATGATATTTTATCTTATATTTTCAAGAGAAAATTTTACAATGAAATAAGCTATATCTCGTAATACAAATATTAATTATCCTAATAAAAAAAATTAACCAACTTTCCGTTGAAGAAAAAAAAAACATGCAAAACTTTTCAGTATCTTACAAACAGTGAAATAAGCAAAAAATAACGTGAAAGCAATTCGAAAAACATAAAATTCCGCGCAGAATTTTACTCTGCAGAACAACTTTAAAAAAAAATTAATAAAAATGTATTATATATATAAATATATAAATGACAATGAAATATGCCAATCTCTTAAAAACAGTGACATAAGAAATAGGATGAAAAATTGTTGCGAACCCATATTTCTAAAAGAATGAAGCTATTCAAAATGATTCGATTTCATCAAAAATCTATCAACAACAATAAGACTGGAAAATTGTTGCCAAAATCACATTTTTAAAGATGTGAGATGTGAGAAGTTTACTCGGAAGCTTCATTTAAAAAATCTTTAAAAAATACAAAATATTATCATTTTTCCTAAATTCGTTTTGTAAAAGCAGTCGCAAGGATGAATGTTTAACGTGTCCAAAAATAAAAGAAAAATAAACTGTACATTTTTAAAAATATTTTTTTTTAGAAAAAATCCCGTTAAAAAGGTGTTAAGCTCCCTTTGTTAAATAAATTCGTTAAATAATCCATTTATTGAAACACGAAATTTATTTTAAGTTCGTAAAATAGCTAAGTGCCTACGTTTCATGACGATGTGAAAATGGAGTGTGTAGAGTAAAATCTCGCTTTCCTATAGCCCATTATGTCTCAATATGACGCAATTTCGTCACAAAAAGTAAAATAAAAAAATTCGAATTCGAATTTCGAAAAACTCGCTTCGAGGTGCACTGGCTCTTGTCTAGATGTACGTACCTATGTACCAAATTTCGTAGCCGTGGATCTATTAGCTTACGCGCAGCGCAAACGAAAGCACACACACACACAGAGACAGACTCTATTTATTATATATAGAGATCACGTTCTTTGCACTTAAACCATAAAATTCAGTTCAACACCAATATCGCAAAATAGTTTTAAAAGAAGCATGTATTTAGAATTTCCGATATAGAGATTTAGGCGCTGGAGATAAAAGTTTTTTTCTGTACAACGTTGCCATTGCTCGCTTCGAAATCCTTGAGTTTTTTAATCAAAATTCGTTAAAGTTTTACAAAATAGGAAACCGATAATAAAACAAACTCCAAATTTCAAATTTGGTCTTCCCCATGCCCATATTCGTAGTAGGATTACATCATTCAAAATTCGATGGCTCTATGTTTCCTTGTTTTATCACAATGCGAGAAATAGACATACATTTATGCAGATTTTTCATTATTTAATTTATTCAAATATAATGCATGACTCTAACATTTGGAGGCAACAGTTTGAAAAGTGACGCGGACATTTATAGTAATTCAACGCAAAATCGCAAAATGAAAATAAAAAATCTGCATAAATGCATGTATATTTCTCGCATTGTAATCCTACTGCTAATATGGGCATGTGGAAGCCCAAATTTGAAATTTGGAATTTGTTTTATTATCGATTTCATATTTTGTAAAATTTTAATGAATTTTTGAGTAGCAAACTCAACAATTTGAAAGCGAGGAATGGCAACACTACGGGAAGAAAAAAAAAAACTTTTTATCACCAAACGCGCAGAACTGTATATCCAGAAATTATAAAGATATGCTCATTTTAAAATTATTTTGCGACATTGCTGTTGAACTGAATTTTATGATTTAAGTGTAAAGAACATTTAATAAATAAAGATAACACACAAAAGGTTTAAAAAATGTCCCTTTGGGCGTAATGTATTTTTTCTTTTCTTTTTTTTTTTTTTCTGATTTTTTTTTTAATATTTTTCACTCTAACGGTAAACGTTTATATACCAAACATGATCAAAACCTTTTCTCAAGATAAAAAAGTGAACAAACTGTTCTGCTTTCTTATTTCCGCTTGTCGATGACGCGCGTGAAGATGGTGTTTCTTTTCTTCTACCGTAAATATTAAAGTTCACTGAAAATAAATGGAAGTTTGGTAAATGCTTTCCATTCTCCATCTGCCTTCAGGTATTATTTATCCTTTTTCGGAAAAAACTAATTGAATTAAAGAAACTACCGTATTCATATTTAGAATTAATGCATGAAGCATTTAAATAGAGAATTTGTGATTCTAATTTGCTTTGTATAATATTTACTCAGTCTATAAAAATGCAATATTACTTAATCTAAACTAGTTCTCTGTTTTATGGTAATTCTGCCCTGTTCGTCTAAGAAATATTAATTTGTCTTATTCAAATAATACACTGTTAAGAGAAAACTTTACTTTGAATTCATTTTTTATATGAAATGAGTATTGCATCTTCCAGTAATATATTTCCATTTCACCAGCTATCTTAACCGCAGTTATAATAATGAAAGAATAAGACGCCTTTGATTCAGCAAACCGTTTTCTCTGAATGGCAATGGAGTAATTGCACAACAGAAGGAAAATTGTAAAGCTTAAGTAGCTAAATATCGTGGTGTGGTAACCGAAATTTCTTTCAAAGTACATTAATAACACATTGCTTAATAGTGAAAATACGTATTTATTTCGTAATTCATAGAAGATAATTCTTTAGGCACAGTCTCTACTTATGATCTTAAGATCCGCTTCGCAAAAACCAAGGAAAATTTTAAGTATACTACGTTATTTGCAACAGAAAATAATTTAATATAACATTACTATGAATATTCCATTCACGTAAAATATACCATTATTGTTGAAACTAAATAACGTTTGCATAATCAGAGTTCAGAAAACAAAACATTTATTTTACATATTTTTAAAGAAATAACGTTCTGAAACAACATGTTTCATCTACACAATCAACCGACGCTCTCTTCAAAGCATTACGCCATCTAACTTGGCACACATTCAAAAGTACAAATAGAAGAATTACAGAAGCGTTGTTGCCACACAAGAAAAGAAATATAGTTACAAACTTCACACAATAATAAAACAAAACACACTTTTGAAAAACAGACAATAATAATAAAATTCTTATTTAAAAATTAATAATATTTTCTAGATTATGCAACATCCTCCTCCCCCTTTTTGAGCCAGTGACAAACGACTCGAAAACATATGTTATCCTATTAAAAAGGACTAGTACATTAGGCTTCTTAACAAGCCGTCCTGACGACGTAAATTTGTATTATATGTTCTATGTAAATCTGATCGTTTTTATCTTCGTTAACTTTAGGCTCTTCAACTAAATAATTTTCATCTACTTATATCTCTAGTGGATAAATACACTGAACGGGCCTTATGAAAATCCCAGTGAGTTTTCAGTTTAACTGTTCGAACTTTGCCATCCCGAACAGGAATTTTCTGTATAATTTTACCCAAAGGCCAATACAAGCGGTTTTTTTTTTTTTTTTTTTTTTTTTTTTTTTTGAAATCATCCCCTATTAAGACTATCTCCCCAATTTTAGGCAACCGGGTTACTTTATTTTGTTGTTGTTCCATTATTAATTGCCCCAAATATTCTTTTCGGAAACGGTTCCTTAAATCTTTAAGAAGTTTTGCGCGGTATTTAATTCTTCTCAGAAAATGCTGAGAGTCAATTTTGTCTAAATCTGCTACATTCGAAGTACAATTTTCAATTAAAAACATTGACGGAGTTCAAAGGATGGCATCTTCAGATTTCTCCGAAATATATGTTAAAGGTCGAGAATTAATTACCTACTCGCAATCGCAAATTAAGGTTTCCAGTTCTTCATAAGGTAAAACCGATTTTCCCAAAGAACGTCTTAAAATTCTTTAACCATGCGAACTAGCCGTTCCCACCAACCTTCCCACCAGGAGGCTGTTGGTGGATTGAATTTCCATACTATTCTCTTTATTTTTGCATTATTCTCTGTTATGTCCCAGTTAAGTTCAGACATTTCGTTATAAGTTCCTCGGAAGTTAGTCCCATTGTCAGAATAAATGTTTCGTGGTCTGCCACGTCTGGCTATGAATCGTCTTAAAGCCAAAAGAAAAGATTCTGTTGATAATAAAGTCACCAGTTCTAGATGGATTGCCCTGTACACAGCGCATGTGAACAGTACCATCCAAACCTTCTTACCGTCTTTCAAAAACAATGGGCCAACTAAATCTACTCCCAAAATTTCAAAAGCCCTATAATCTCCTACGCGATCGTCAGGAAGAGGAGTCACTTCGCAAGACATCGGTTTCGCTTTATATCGTTGACATATTACACCCCGTTTTAACCCATTAGCCGCTGGTGTTGCGTTGACGCAACGGTTAAAATAAATGCGTATATAAATATAACTACCTAAGATATTTTATACCAGCAGATGATTTTGTGTAGGGAATATTATGAAGATTATTTCTGTAAAAAAATATTTGCCTTCAGCAATCATTTTGTTTATAATAATTAATCTCATACTTTAAGCAAAATTTAAGCAAAATTTTCGACCGGGTACTTTTGCTGAAAATATTTAACGAAAGAATCGCCGTCTTTACGAGTGATCTATTTTTAGTCAAGGTCACCGTTAATCAGAACATTAAATCAGTCAGATGTTTATATTTGTGTTGGGAAGCAAAAGAAAACAGGTGTTGCGCTGACGCAACGTCAGCAGGAAACGGGTATTCAATCTCCTTTTTCCCTCATTCCTTTCGATGTTCTGGTTCATGTTCTGGTTGTTAAAAAAAAATGCCTAGAACGAGGTATCTTACATTAGGAGAAGCCCTTCAAAGATTTTTTGATGAAGAAATAGATGATGATAATGTTAATAATGACCAGAATGAAACAGATATTGCTGTTGTTCCCCCAGAAATTGCAGAAACTAGTGACGAAGAAGAAAGGAATGGCAATGTTTTAAATAATGATAATGATATTTTACCAAATGATACTGCTGGGGAAGTTCAAATTCACGTAAGAAGTAAGTTTCGGCCTTCTAAAAGCAGTTATAGTCATATTAAAAAGTTTAAAAAACAGAAGATTGAAATCTTGAAGTGGATAAAAAAGGAACTGTTAGTTATGTGTCAGGAAGAACATGAAAAAAGAGATAGAAGAGAAATTATAAAAGACAAAATACAAGGTAAAACTAGTGCACAGATTTTCGATTTTCGTTTTGGTTTAGATATTTACTCTCTTCTCGCTGAACAGACAAATATATATGCTCAGCAAAAAAAAAAAAAAAAAAAAAAAAAAAAAATCCATCTGAAGCCTATATGAGAAGATTTATTGGAAAATTATTGCTTACAGGATATTATTCTTTACCTCAAGAAAAAATGTATTAGTCTTTTGATAAGGACATTTCTGTTCCTGTTGTACGAGAATCGATATCACGTTTGCAGTACAGGAATATGAAGCAGAATTTGCATTTGACAATAGTCAAATTGACAATACTGATAAATTATATGAGGTGAGACCGTATCTAAACTTACTAAATATCACCACTTTTTACTACTGGAAATATACTCTTTTAGATTTCAGACGGGAGAATGCATTATTCCTTTTGCAAACTCCTATTGAGAGTGTAGAATTAGCCAGAAATAGATCAGCAACAGGAAGATCTAGTAAATTCAGCATTTAATACCATTGCATGGAGATAGTAGACATTTTATCGTAAAGTCCGTTGCTAATAAAAGACTTTGCTGTAAAGAGTACCATAGCCAGACTGTTTAAGGATGCAAAGTATGTAATGTAGCTTTACATCGTGATTGTAATCAAGCTTTTCATGCTTGAATCTTTCAATTGAAATAATCTGTATTTGTAAAAGAAATACAATGTATATTTAATATTAAATTAATTACAAGTAAAGTGATTTGTAGATTTATAAAATGTTATACAGCTAAAAAGTAATCCTGGGCTCCACTCAAAAGAAACATCACACGAGTACAATCCTACTCACTAAACATCCGTAGTCTTATTCCGCTGACGTTGCGCGAACACAACACTCGAGTTTCCACAGGTAAGAACATTTTTTTTTTATTTTCAATGTAAATTTATGTTATAAATGCTTAATTTAATATTTGTTATTATTTTCATGAGAAAAGAAACATTCCTTGTAGTTTTGGCGGTTAATGGGCACATTACGCATCGTTTTACGTTGTTTTAGTATCCAGAATCTTTCTCTTAAAATAGATTGAAGCATTTGAGTTCCAGCATGACAATGTTTCTTATGAACTGACTCAATTAACAATGTAGTAAAGATACATTTACTCGGTAACAAAATTGGTGTTAAAAATTCAGAATTGTCTTTGCAATCCAATATCCTAGTTTTAACTCTCATAATTTTTTCATTATCAATGAGTACATTAAGTGGGCTAAGTGCTCCAATGTCAGAAAAATTTGAACGTTGATCCAACCGAATCAAAACTTTTTCGGAATTTATGATTTCAGCAACAGTTAGTTTAGATTCTTTACACAAATTTGAGTCCCCCCTACAGTTAGAAATAAAGCGTAACACCCAACCGGTTACACGACTTTTTTTCTCATAATCAGAAACTCTTTCTGCATACCAAGGAGTGGTATCCTCTGAAAAGTTAATATTAATTAGTTTTACCTTCCTTTTTTCCAAGTCAGCTTCGTTCTTCTGACAAACAATATTGGTAAGCCAAAATTCAGGGCTTTCTCTTATCCAGAGAGGTCTCTTAAACCCCTCCGAGTTAATCATTTTTTTTAGCTGAACAACCCCGAGATAACACATCTGCAGGGTTAATATTACCGGGCACATGCCTCCAAGATTCAGGTTTTGTCAACTTAGTAATTTCTTTAACACGATTGCTTACAAAGTTCGACCAATTACCAGAATTTCAGATCCACCGTAGTGCGACTGTGGAATCACACCATAAAGTTACATTTATATCAAAACCATTAAGAGCTTTACAAACAGAATAAAATAATCGGGATCCAATGCAACAGGACATTAATTCTAACCTAGGAATCGTCAAATTCTTAATAGGAGACACTCTAGATTTTGCTCTTAAGAGAGTAAATCTTAAAGAAACGACACTTCTCGCGAAAATACATCCTGCATAAGCCTATTTGCAGGCATCGACAAATACATGCAATTCAACTGTTGCAAAGGTTCCAATGAATCGGGGTATTGCAACATTTTTCAACAAAAGTATGTCAGATAACCACACAAAAAATTTATTTACAAAATCATGACGCAATACCTCGTCCCAAGATAATTTCAACTTGTATGTTTCTTGTAACAAAAGTTTTGGGAGCAAAGTTATTAGTGTAAGTATTGCAGTTGGATCAAAAAGTGATTATACACTATACAGAATCAGTCTCTTAGTTACCTTAGTATCGTAAGTTATCATATTTACATTTATATTACACATTAAAGTATCACTGTCTAAATTCTACAATATTCCTAACAGAGGTGTTGTAAGGATCTTAAGTTTTACTAACGTTTATTTTATTTTAAATCTTTACTATCACTTCTTATTTTCTACTTCCGGCCAGAATTATAAGCGTGAAGGAGTTTATGCAAAGTTGTCTGGCGAACGCCAAGTATTTAAGTGTGGCCTTTTTGCCAAGCAGAAGAGAGGAAGCAGTGAGTTCGAAGCAGGCCGCTTACCTTAGAAGTTACGCAGTTGCTATTTGCCTTCCAGGCCAGAGGTTTTAATCCTCTTGATAAATTAAACGTATTGTAGTGTTCACAGTCTCTGTGCTACATACGCTTCCTGTTATTATAAGGCCAATCTTACACGTGTATTATTCTAAAGTTAAATTTGAGTTTAGTTTTATTTTAATATCTTTTACGTTAGACCCCGAGTGGAGGGTCATTGTATTCCGAAGTACGGAAGTCATTGTATATAAAGAAAAATAAAGGGTTTTGTATACCCTTCGTCTGTATCCTGTCTACTTACTACAATTAGTGAACATAGCTTTAGTAAGCTCTCTGTTCTAGTCAGGTCATTGTATATTTCCGAAGAAGGTTAGAAGAATCATTGAACCTGATAGTGGCGCCCGACGAAGAATAACCATGGCCGAATTTCAAGAAGAACCTGTGCTGCCTGCAGAAACGGCTCAGAATCCAGAAATGCCAGCTGCCGCCCTGGAAGGATTTGGGTACATCGTCCAGACCATGCGCGCTTCGATGAAACCAGAAGCAACATTTAACGGAAACTCACCGGTAACCAGTTTTTTGGAAAAATTGGAGGACCACTTCATGCTCTACCCCGTGCACGAGTTTCAAAAAGTTACCTTAGCTACCAGCGCTTTGAGGGGCCAAGCGCTTAACTGGTTCAAATGTATCGGCAGAAGTCTCTTGGGTCAAGCAGGCAGTCCCACCTATACTTACGAAAATTTCAAGACTGCCCTACTAAAAGCCTTCCCTGTTGTAAGGGATCGTGCGAAATTAGAAACAGAACTTTTCAGTATATATCAACAAAGAATGGAAAACCTCTCGAGCTTTATTTTAAGAAAAATTCACGTTTTCAAGCTCTTGTATGGAAACCGTCCGGATCCTGAAATAATTCAAGTGATTTTGCCGAGGTTACTACCCCAAGTGCAAGACTTTATTGAATTACGAAATCCGACTACACTGGAAAAGTTATTTGAGCTAGCAATCCAGTTTGAAAGTAGAAGAACGGCGGACGTCGAAAGAAGACGCCAATATCAACAGCGAAACCAATTTGGTACGCCAAGACTACAGCAAACTCAAGCACATGGCTACGGAGAAAAAGCGAATCAGTGGGCAAGGAAACCCGAGCATTCAAAAACAGCCGGCGAACGTCGACAGTTCAATAGCAACCCAGGAAAAAAGTCTCAAGGCCAGTGGAGAAAGAATGAAAGCACCGAAAGGAAAAATAATTTAAACTAAAACGGATTTCTGCTGACGAGAGGGTGCGGAAATCCGAAGGCCACGAAAACCCCTCTTCCTACAAGTTAAATACAGTAATGGTGAAAAATTTAACTCTTCCGAAGATTGAAGTCTTGGTAAATAATATCCCGGCCACCGCACTCCTGGATACCGGCGCGCAGTGTTCCTGTGTGGCAGAAGTCTTTTTTAGAAAGTATTTTCGCAAATACCGCATATATAATGCGGATAATACAACAGTATTAGCGGCGCAAGGAGAACAATGTAAGTGCGTAGGTAAAGTACCTTTGTACATCCGTATCAAGGACGAACAAGTAAAGGTGATGTTTTTTATAGTAAAGAATTTGCAAGCACACTTAATCCTAGGAATAGACTTTCTTTCAGACGCACAAGCTACACTGGATTTTAATGAAGCGTCCCTTAAGCTGACGATGAAACCAGTGCGTGTAGAAAAGGTTGAACCGCCAAGGTTAAATCTTGACCACCTGCCTAATGACGAGCAAGATAGAATCCGACAAGTGGTAAGTGAATTTGCTTCCTTATTTAGTGATATTCCAGGATTTACCCAGGTTACTAACCATAGTATTGACACCGGAGATGCATTGCCGGTTCGTCAAAAACCATACCGGTATGATAAGAATAAGGAAAAAATTATAGAATGGCATATTACCGATATGCTACGTAAAAAGATCATAACGCCTATCTCAAGTACTTATGCTAGTCCGGTGGTTTTATGTAAGAAAAATAATGATTATCCTTTGGAGCATCCAAAAAGGTGGAGATTCGCTATTGATTACCGTAAATTAAATTCCATAACGAAATATCCGGTATATCCGTTACCGATCATAGAAGAAATTTTAAGGAACATAAAATCAACCAAATTTATGACGACTTTAGACTTAACGACTGGTTATTTTCAAATAGGGGTGAGGCCTGAGGACGTACCTAAGACGGCTTTTATAACCAAGTCTGGGACTTACGCATTTTTGCGTATGCCGTTTGGCTTTTCTGGGGCCCCAGCAACATTTCAGCGATGCATGGACATTGTGTTAAGACCTGTTCTTGGAAAGTCCACATTTATCTATTTAGATGATATCATTATTACTAGTGATAATCTCGACCAACATATACAGGATTTAAGACAGGTGTTTTCTTTATTAAATGAGGCCGGTCTAAAAGTTAATGTCGAAAAGTGCAAATTTGCAGCCCCTGAATTAAAATATTTAGGTTACAAAATATCGTAAAAAGGGATCGAGACAGATGAATCAAAAATAATCGCTGTACAAAAGTATCCGACTCCAAACACGGCAAAGAAGCTCTCTTCTTTTCTAGGACTTTGTTCATATTATAGGTCCTTTATAAAAGATTTTGCGGCTATCGCTGAGCCATTGTTAAAATTAAAAAGGAAAAAGGCAAGATTCTCGTGGACGGCTGAAGCCAATAGTGCTTTCGAAAAATTAAAACAAGCATTAACGCAAGCCCCTGTGTTGAAATTTCCTGAAAAGGATGAAAATTTAGAAATTTCAGCGGATGCTTCGGATTATGCGGTAGGAGCGGTACTTTCGCAAAATCAGCAGCCCGTGGCATTTTTTAGCCGAACTTTAAATCAAACACAAAGAAACTATTCCGCGACCGAGAGAGAGGCACTTGCAGTTCTGTTAGCAGTGCAAAAGTTCCGAGTCTATTTTGGAAAGGCGCCGATAACAGTATATTCTGATCATGCGGCAGTAACTAGATTGTACTCAGGGAAAAATTTATCCCCAAGGTTAATAAGATGGGCACTCAAGCTGCAAGAATATAATCTGGTAATCAAGCATACCCCCGGAAAGGAAAATATCGTAGCAGATGCCCTATCACGAATTAAATTAGACGAACAGGGTAATACCGTAAAAGTTGCAATGCTGACAGCGTGTACAATAAATTCCCGAGAAACTGTAATAACCGAACTGGGTAAGGATCCTGAGTTTGGAAGTATTTATGAGTATTTGAAGGATCCTGAAAATTTTAGCCACCAAGATAGTGTGGCGATAAGAAATAGGGCGGCCCATTACGAACTAATAGATGGTCTATTATTCTACACAAAAACTACGAATTCCAACAACGAATTTCGACCTGTTATCCCAGCTAGTCTTAGATTAAATATCCTGCAAGAGCTCCATGACAGCCCTTTAGCTTCTCATGCTGGTATTCGAAAAACTACTCAACGCGTACGCGAGGCAGTCTACTTTCCTGAACTGCAAAAGTTAACAAGGGCGTATGTCCAGTCCTGCCCAACATGTCAAGCCGTTAATTATATTAATTTCCGCCCGGCCGGGTTTCTAAATAGTATTAAATCCGAATTTCCCAATGAAATAATTGGCATCGATTTATTGGGCCCTTTCCCAAAAAGTCAGTTAAACAAAAGTCGCTATCTCCTTGTTATGGTTGATCATTTTAGTAAATGGACCGAAATTGTTCCCTTAAAACGAGCCTCCGCGAAATTAGTTACCGATTCTATTTTAAATAAATATATTTTAAAATACGGGGCGCCGCTAAAAGTTATATCGGATAATGGTCCTCAATTTGTAAGTAATATATTTGAAGACATGTGCCAAAAACTGGGCATACGTCATTTAAAAATGGTCCCGTATCGGCCGCAATCAAATATAGCGGAACGGGTCAACAGAAATATAGTGAAAATTATCCGTAGTTATGTTAAAAATTTTCATAAAAGCTGGGATAACTATGTCAATGAATTTGCTTTCGCCCTTAGGACCGCAAAACATGATACAACGGGCAAAACTCCTGCTGAGTTATTTCTAGGCAGAAAGGTTATAACACCGTTAGATAAACTATTTTATGTGCAACAAAGAGCCCCAGAATTTAAAATGGGTGATATAGAAAAACTAATAAAAGAAGCAAAAAAGAATACGGAAGTAGCACAAAGAAAACAGAAGTTATACTATGATCTGAAACGACGGGGAGTAACTTATAAAGTAGGGGATGAAGTTTTAAAAATTAAGCATTCACTTTCTTCAGCACCAGAAGATAAAACTGCCAAATTTTTTCCACGCTTTGAAGGACCATATGTCATAGAAAAAATAACTCACGCTGTTGTAGTGTTAAAGGCAAGAAATGGTGAAACCTGTTCCGCAAATATTGATCAAATTAAACCCTACTTCGATCGTAATAAAATGAAAATCTTTTCAGATCTTTTGCAGGATCCGGTACGGCAGACACCGCAGGTACAAGTTCCAGAGGTGGGAAAACGACAAGTACAAGAGCAAGCCAATGAGAGACAGAAGCAAGTGAAAAGAAAATTGCCCCGCGGAAAAACTGAAGGTAAAAAGAAAAAGAAGCCGTTCCACCGTCCAGAAAACAGAGTTCACGAACACCCCCAGAATGAAGAAGGGAGAAGGACGACGTATGTGGAAAGGACCGGGAGAAAGGACGGCAACTATAACCCGGCTGTGAAACGGAAGATTCACTCATCCGACAGAACTCTCCGCAGCAAAAGTCGCCGAACTGCGGAAGGGCCATCAGTGGCGGAGGAAAAAGTACAAGAAAAATTTGAACGGCCAACAACGAGGTCCAAGCAGGATCACGACAGAAGTTTCCCGGTTCCACCAAGACCAGCTGCCTTTAAACGGCCAAGACCACAAGCAGAGGACAAAAGGAAGATGTTCAAGGGTGGCCGTAGTGGTGAAAAACGGAAGCTTCCAGAGGAAAGCACTGAAGGGCGAGCCCGTACAAGAAGGAGGATCAACCAAGCTAGTATCTCCTATACTTTTAAAGACTGGGCCCAGAAAAGGATGTCTGAATATTACAAAGATAAGTAAAATTTTATGTTACTTTACAAACTTAAGTTAATCTTTCATTCTTACTGCAAGTGGCAGATTTCAAGAAGTTTTACCTCATGCGAGGTCTACCTTTATCGCCAAAAGGGCGAGAAATGAGTTGTGACCGATTTTCTTATTATGTTTTTCAATTACTCGCGCGTAAAACTAAAGTTGATGTATAATAGCGTTGTGTAAAGACTTAAATATTGTAAAAAGTTATTGTATAAATTTTATTTAAAACATTCTAGCAAGAAAGAAGTTTTAGTCTGAAAGACTTTTTGAAATGTAGTATTATTTCAATGTAGAAAGAATTGGCACTTGCTTTGAAAAGAATAGAAGTTAACAATGTACTACTAATGTATGTTTTCAAATGTGTAAAATTAACGGCATGTTGATATGTTCTTGTGTACATGTGAACTGTTATTTTGAATGTTAAGAAATACCGTGATATGGTAAAAGTGAAAGTAATGTTAAAAATTTGTTATTCGTGTGACTGTAAAGATTAAATCATGGTGAATATGTGTTAAAGGTTGAATGATGTAGTTAGGCTCTCTGACGCTACACTTTAGAGTTAGCCACTTTCAGAATAGTACCTCAGGGTCTAGAGTTGAAATTAGGGTGTGTTAAGAGGTCTCGTATGTTGAATTTTAACACGTTAGTGTTTTGATTGTAGGAGGAAGTGTGGCATACGTAGACAGAAACACATTCGTGGTTGGTGTTCTTTTACAACACATGTCAGAGAGCACGGGGAGAGATAATTAAAATAGTCATGAATGAAATAAGAATGTTAAGAGAAGTATATTTATTCTATATGTTATTTGCAATGTCATTCTGCAACATTTCATTAAACTAGTTTTCCTTCCAGATCTCTGGAAGGAACCAGAATTGAATAAAGCTCCTGTTTAGATGCAGTACAGATGAAAAAAAAAAAGAGAGATTGTTGTATATCCCGGGAGCTGCTATTGTAACAAATTTCTTTTTTTTAAATTTTCTAGTTTCTAGCTAAGTTATGATTGTAAAAGGTTGGCCTCGCGTTAGTTTCTAGAGCTAAAAGTTTTCAACAAGGTCGTTTTAGACCTCAGTTTCAAACTAATTAACTCTGGCGGGAAGTATGTAAGGATCTTAAGTTTTACTAACGTTTATTTTATTTTAAATCTTTACTATCACTTCTTATTTTCTACTTCCGGCCAGAATTATAAGCGTGAAGGAGTTTATGCAAAGTTGTCTGGCGAACGCCAAGTATTTAAGTGTGGCCTTTTTGCCAAGCAGAAGAGAGGAAGCAGTGAGTTCGAAGCAGGCCGCTTACCTTAGAAGTTACGCAGTTGCTATTTGCCTTCCAGGCCAGAGGTTTTAATCCTCTTGATAAATTAAACGTATTGTAGTGTTCACAGTCTCTGTGCTACATACGCTTCCTGTTATTATAAGGCCAATCTTACACGTGTATTATTTTAAAGTTAAATTTGAGTTTAGTTTTATTTTAATATCTTTTACGTTAGACCCCGAGTGGAGGGTCATTGTATTCCGAAGTACGGAAGTCATTGTATATAAAGAAAAATAAAGGGTTTTGTATACCCTTCGTCTGTATCCTGTCTACTTACTACAATTAGTGAACATAGCTTTAGTAAGCTCTCTGTTCTAGTCAGGTCATTGTATGTTTCCGAAGAAGGTTAGAAGAATCATTGAACCTGATAGTGTGTCCCCAGATTGTTTTGTAGTATCTTTGGGAGCAACATTGCTCTCCCATCCCCGTAAATTTAATCTGCTTGTCGGCATAAGACTTTTAGCCTTTTAAATTAAATCCTCTTGTTCCTCAATATTGTAAACACCCGTAATACAATTATCTACATAGAACGAATTTTTTAATTTGCAGCCACATCTACAAAATCATATGAACAATTATCCAAGAGATGTTTAATAGACGCACCTAGTAGATATGGGCTGCAGGAGACTCCCAAAACTACTCTGCAATGCCTATACACTATTTCTCCCTCATCACTTGGATAGAAAAATCGCAAGTAATCTCTATCCTTCGGAAAAATTTCTAACTGCAAGAATGCTTTCTCTATGTCTGCACTCAGACCAATAGGAAAAATCTCATTCTGTCTAAAACATCAGGGACTAATTCTATTAAATTCGGTCCTTTCAATAAACTCTGATTCAAAGATGGTTTACCCTTTTCACAAGAAGAAGCATCAAAAACGGGTCTTACCTTAGTGCTTTCACTATTTATCTTAATAACCGGTCTGTGTGGTAAAAAGGGGCATTTATTGTTTAATTCCTTTTCCGGAACCTTTTCTATAATATTTAAATTTCCCACTCTCTAAACATTTCTTGATATTCCTTGAAAGAATTATTTTCTTTTGCCCTCTTAATCATTTTTTGATGTCGTGTCAAAGCAATGTTTTTATTATCTGATAAATTGGTACGTTCGCATTTCCATGTTAATTCTAATTCATATCTACCATCGGGGCGAATAGATAATTTATTCTGAAAATCAATCTTTTAGTCGCAATGAACATTTTTCGTTTTAATATTTCCCATCGGATCGGAAATACCCAAAACTTCAAACTCCCATAAAGCTTTCAAAGAAGCATTATTTACATGTAAGGAAAGACTTATTAGGGCATTATCCCTAACAGTATCATTTTCTTTACCCACAACTGTCCAACACAGTTTTGTTTTGACTGCAGTTAAACCAGAAGGTAATTCTAGATATTCGTCAGTTAACCTTTTGAGGCCGGGGCTTTGGTAGCAGTAAAAGCTACCAAATGACGGGGAATCTTGAACCGAATGCTTTCCCCCTTTAAGAAATCACCTCCTATTTTCAACAAAGATTCTTGTGTGTAGTTTAATGAATTCTAAGAGGGATGCATCTATATCGCAAAAGGAAGACCTTTGAAAGAGATAAGTGGTTAAAACTCTAGGAACGTCAAATTTGACATTTCACCCCACTTTTCAGCCTGGAAAATGGGGGAAAAAGACATGACCACTAAAGTGGACAATCCCGTCTTTTCAAAGAGAGGACTCTATGGTCACTATAATGGCCATCCCGTCTTCAAATGCTTAACAGTTTACCAATAACATCTGCGCCTACCAATAAATCAATTTCACTTTCCTCGCAAAATGTGTCACTGACCTCAATTTTCCTGATTTTGAATTCCTCTATAATCTGAGCGTCTTTAATTGTTGGAACAAATTCACATATCTTTTTTTTTTCTTTTTCAGATAAAGCTTCAAAACAACACCTAAATGTGTTATCTAAACTGCTTATGTCAATAGCAAAAATAGAATGGGTTACGGGCGAAGTTTCCCTTCCCCAAATAATCCATGAATTACTTTCTTCTGTCGAATAGGATCAGCTTTCATTCGCTTCATAATTTTCTCCCCAACGTATGATCGTTGGTATCCCGAATCCAAGAGAATCCTAATTTTTCTCTCTCGATCTTTAATTTTAATTAGAACAGATAAAGTTTGCAAATAAACTTTCTCGTTCTTACTATTATTAGAAAGGGAAACATCTAACTTAGAGTCATTTTCTTTTCCAGAACTAACATTCTGAGGACACATAAATTTTATATGATCACAACTGCAACTGGGACATTTAATATTGGTTTTACATTGGTTTTTTAAATGACCAATTCTTAAGCATGAATCACAAACACCTTTCTTTTGTACAATTTGTCTCTTTTCATTTAAGCTCATAGATTCAGCTTTAAAACACTTAGCACTCATGTGAGGCTTACCACAGAATATACAAACATTTTGCTTACCTTTACTTCATTTGTACTTACCAGCGCGTTTCATTTGTACTTACCAGCTCGGCAGCAGTTGCTAAATCAGAATTACCTGAAATAACATTTTTATCAACAAGCTTAACAGAATGAGTAAATCCTGATTGAGCTAATCTAATCATTTCTCCCGATTCTACTTCATGCCTTAAAAAACACATTAGTTTTCCAAGCGTTCTTTCCGAACTCTTTTCCTGTCCCTGTTCAGAAGTTCGACTCCGCTCCCAGGCACGTAGAATATTCTCAGGTAGGCACGACTCTACTAAAGGTCCCAGAAAATCCGCAAACTTTTCCTTTGTGCGTCCTAAGCTTTCCAGCGCTCGTAATTTACTTTCTATACTATCGTAAAGTACTCCTAAGTCCGATGCCGTTCTGCCTGTTGTAGCATTCTTCGTAACAATCCCAAACAAATCTGTTGCATAGATTTGCACCAGAAGGTCTTCTCTACCAAATCTTTCTTTCAGCTGCTCGATAGCTTTGGGATAATTCGCGGTGGTAATAGGAAAACTGTTCAAACGTTGAGCTGCCTTTGAGCCAGGTACTGCACTTTGCACTAAGTACAAAATTTATCTTCCGTAACAATATCCGCAGCTTCATGAATTTTCGAGAATTGGCTCCAAAAGCCTAAAAATTCTCTTGCATCTCCAGAGAATTTTTTCAGTTCAAGTTTCAAGGAATGTCGATTGAATTAAAAACGCAAGAGGACTATCCAGCAAAGGATTTCCACTTGAACCAAAATTCGTGCCACCAATTTGATTTCTTTATGGCAGCGTAAAATAATTTCAGAAAGAGAAGTATGTTTACTTATTCTTGGCTTTACACATGACAGTGCTTGGAAAATCTTACCACTGCTTCTCTAATCATTATTATAGATTGGCGCTTTCAAAAATGGCATTGATTTCTGCTGGTTTTCCTGTCTGTTTTGAACTTCTCTGGTAAAATGAACTTCCTACACTTTGGAAATTTGTCTTCAGTAATGCTTGCCACGTTAAGAGTATTTGGTTATTCAGAAATGGATATAATTTTGCTGAGCATTTCAATATGAGCGTAACCAATTGGGGGGGGGCAGAAAGTTTCATTTTCACCTTTCTAAACAAATACATGTTTTCTTTACTCAGATATTAACTAACAGAATCTTCCGAAAAAATATGTTCGCTTTCCTATTTTTCCGTTGAATTTTTCAAGAAAAAAATTCGAATATCACTGGAACGACAACCTTACAGTTCCTGAGCGCACAGTTTGTCATGAAAGTAACCAGCAGTCGAACTGTCACTTTATGTCCGGATAGCCTTTTATTTACACTCATCTTAAAAGACACAAATGAGCAGTGGCTAATTGCTTCTTACTTCAGGAGTTTTCTGCAGACAGTATTGGCATTTGATCCTATTAATTGAAAAACGAATAGATTATTTCTTCAGTACATTTGAAGGAGTGGTGTCAAAGGGAGCCTTTCTTTGGAAAAAATTAGTGACTTTTCCATTTGAGAATCTCAGATCTCTTTCTTGGATCTATAGGAAGTGGAGGGGAAATTGTTACAAACCCACCGTTAATTTTATTCATTACGATAATAGGATTGCAGATTCCGTCAAAGCACTTACGTTAAATAGTTATAAAAATGATTGGCTATAGAGCATAATAACTCATTAAATCTATCGAAAGGCACTTGCAAGTGGATTTCGAAAATTTTCGCCAGCCAATCAGACTTTAAGAATGGTGATCTATCTGTGAATGCAAGTCTCTGATCTATCAGTGAATATTAGATCTACACATCTGTATTTGCTCTATGACGGTTTGTTTTCCGCCTAATCCGTCGGCATTTACTTTAGGAAAACAGATGCAAAATGTTTTCAGCCTTTTTACTTTTCAGGCATTCTATAATCATCTTTGTGAATAGTGGACTCAGAATAGTTTGACGTAATTACTAAATTTTTAACTCTGTAAATGATATGATGGACATATTGAAGGTAAAGTTTTATGTCTTATTCCTACCTAATGGCAGAAAACTTGCAAACAACTATCTGTAACTATGGCAGAGTTAACATAAGTAAACCCAAGTAGCACGCGACGTTGCAAACTGGTCCGAGAGGTTGCAAAGTGGTCGTGGTAACTTTTACGACATCTTTAAACGTTGCGAAGACGCAAAATATTTGCCGTTTCATCTTGGCAATATGTCGACGTCGCTGAAGCGTCATGATATGACCGCTTTTAGACGTGGTCTTTTTAGCATTTTTTTCATAGTTTTATAGTTTCATAGTTTCATAGTTTTCATATTTTACACTTGTGAAATGTGAATATGTTACTATGTGTGGAATATATTTACAGATTTTTAACGCTTGTGAAAGAATATTTGTAAAGCAAATGATGTTTTATAACAGGATATTCTATCGTCCGCCAGCTCAAAACATTCCGCTGAATTGCAAATATCGACGACTGTAAGTGCAACATCTTTCAAATGCTCTAAAATCTAAAACTCAGAAATACTTGAAACGATCTACAATGATCACGTTCTGGGTTTCTTATAATATCATTAGAGGGAAAACGATATTCTAGGGGTAGTTTATAAGCACTCTTTTTACTATGGCTTATGATCTATGTTAAGGATGCCAGATAAAAAATTTAGAAAAAGATGCAATGGTTCGCGAGTTTTATGCTTTGGGAAACTTGGGGAATGAGACAGAAATTTGGCACAAGTTTTGGATATAGTAAATAAAGACCGAAAACATGAAAGCGTTAACCGTGGAGGACTTCGTAAAAGGAACAATGATTAATAGACAATGATGTTTTCTTCCGACAAAGCATGTTGTTCTTATTTCTTTGTTTGAATCATTACGACGGGCATTTAAACAGAATAAAAATTTACTTGCGCTCAACAGTGACTGATGATTGTTTGAATGCTTATACAGATATTGTGTACCGAAAGCTACTTCAAGAAAGAAAAATCGAAATAGGTAGGCAAGTACTAGAAATACTTAGCTCAGACAGGATTAAAATTATGAGTTAAAAGAGGAAAAAAGTTACAGAAATCTCATTATTCTCATTCCCCAAACGTCAACATTCTACTTAGCCGTGTATTCGAGGCCATTACTTATTTACTGGTTTATTCGATTATGGCAAAACACGCGATTTTTTTATTACAGCCATCTGCCTAATGGAAGGGATGTCTTCGTGGAAAATATTCTAACAGAAACTATCTCGTATTCATTTTACAAAGTTATTTCAGAAAATTCAAGACAATGCTCATGCAACTAGCCAGTTCGCTTCGATTCGAACATTCGGGCAAGATAACTAATGCTCAGCTGTCTCCCCATTCGACTACTGGAGGGCGTATTCCTGTCAGATTTAATTTTTGACTCTAATGTAGTCTGTAAAAGCTGGCTCGGATGCTAGCTACTCCCATATATTTCTATAAAAATTTCAAATTTAATAAAAAGCATATACTTAGACAAGTTGCTGAGATTTCATGCTTTTTTTCCATTATCATTAATACAAATAACAATCTTTTAGCAGCATGAAATTAAAAAATTATAATAAAAAATATCCAGGCCGTGGCTTGGCATCACAAAATTGCATGAGATATTTGAAACGTTAATTCTGAATTATCTATTTTGTCTCCTATCCAGCGTAAACGTTTTGTAAACAAAGCTTCTTTTTCTTTTTTCTTGCTGACCGAATTCCACATTTAATTATGTTTATTTTAATGTTTAATTAATATAATGTATATCCTTAATTAATATAATCCTTAATTAATATAATGTATTGTAGTTTTATTCTTATGCATCAGAGATATTTATCCGTATGCATATGCTCGGTCTTATTTCAATATTGTGCGTTTATGAACTATATATTTTACGTAAATTTAATTTGCATTTATTATACTAACTAGTATTCATATAAAAGATATGAGCTCAAACATTTCGTTGAGGTAAGGAAGCAGGGATTTTGAATAAAAAGTATAAAATGAGCAATAGACGAAAATTAACTTTTAAAATGGAAATTATATATTATAATCAGCATCTCATGAAAGTCTTGAAATTTATTTATTTTAGATTGACAATTTTTTGCAGACAGCAATATCATGCCTTGTGCTTATTTCATCAGTATCATTACTGCAACAGTTTTGTATTATTTATTTGAATTTCTATGCGCACAAAGATATGCGCCTGAGAAAGGAAGATCTTCGTGGACTACGTTTTAAGAGAAACGGGCTAGTATGTTCACTACACATGGGGTACATAGCGAATCTTCTCACACAATCTAGCTTCTCCTAGCTTCGAATGTGGGTCGAACTACCAGTGGTCCACGAATTTTTACTTAATCGCTGATGGCCAGTGTCAGAATTTGATTAAATTTTAAGAGCTTAGTCAGGAATTTATATCCTTCCATTATTTAGAAATTATTTCTGCTTAAACTTCCTTGCTATAGAATACATTAAAGTGAGAAATATGCTTGCTGTTTTCAAGAGTAAGAAATTGGATAAATTACGTTAAATTAATTACTCTGCTGTAGTTCCGACTAATCCCTTTTGACTGACATCAGAACAAACCCACGACATTCATCGTGCAAGGATACAAGATTGCACCTGTCGCCTTAGGCATCATAGCCTTGGGCATCCTTGCACAGCCTTGGGCATCATATAGGTGACAGTAGACCATTGCTCTGTTCCACCCCTAATTTGTTGAACCCCGGTGGGACGGGTACAAGGGTCTTCCACTCCTCTTCCTCTACCATCAAGCTCTACAGAGGATTTTCAGCTCGCCATATACTTAGAGTGTCCTCATGCGACGAATACACTATACTTGTAAAATATCCATGCCTTTTCCAGGATTCGAACCCGAGCCCTGTGGTAGGGTAGTCGGAGTCACTTACCACTCTCCCGGGTGGGCGGCATTAATTACACTTGAGACTCTGATTTAAAGTATCAATGCGATTTCCTGCAGTAACGAGGAAAATAAAAATGGGCAGTTAAAATAATACTAACCTTATAGAAATAGAAAAATGTATTAAAATTTTGAATCAGAATGAAAAAATTTCAGAATACATGGATATGTGTAAATCCTTATCAATATGCAGGTGACAGGTGACAGCAGGGCCGGACACCCGGACGGCTTACAATGACTACTCGGGTGCTGTCCGGACCCTGCAGCTATCTGTAGCTGAAACTTTAAATAGACATAAATATAGTAGTTTACAAATAGACCTGATCGTGTAATCGCACAATGCGTCAATGTACATAATGCAACACACTAAGATACTGTAAACTCAAAGATAGACACAATACACCAATACACATAATTGTGACACACTAATACGCTATACACCAGTATTCTATACACTAATATACTAGACATCAGTATACTATACAATAATTCACTAATATACTATACACTAAAAGATAGACAATACACCAGTGCGCACAAATGCGACACACTAGTATACATTGACACTAATACATAAGTACCATGTACACAAAAATACACATAGGTAAGATAATACAATTATTCTATTACACTACTGTAACATACACGTGGATACAATACACTGAGATAGGTAGAAACTTACGCTAAGTTACAATATATAAAAAAGTTAAGTATTGATACACATAGATACTGCGTAAATTCTATATATTTTAAAATACACTTTTGTGTAAATATTAATAATACACAGTACTACTACAGGTGTTACTTTATCACTATGCAGGCGTTCTTCAGTATGTTGCTAAATAAAGCGCCTAAGAACTAAATACTGAAATACCTCAAAATTAAAAACAGGTATTGACACTGGCGTAACAAGAGTAGATTGGCAAGATTGTAGTTTCGAAAATTATATGGAACATTATTCTGCATAGGAAAAGCGATTTCCAGAAAATAAATTATGTAACCACCATTCACATACATGTTTTATAGACATAGAATGGAGAAAAAGAGATGAGAGGAAAAAGGAGTGTGAGAATGAGCCAATAAATTACATTCTTTCTTTCTGGTGTTGACATTTTGCAATGACATCCGCTATTTTTTAAGCAGAGAAACGAATTTCAAAGAAAATTTCCTATTGAGAGAAATAATCTAACTTTAACAGCTCTTTCATGTCTTCTTGCCTCATTTAAGTTGAAACACACGGCACATATCTTTTGGACGAAAAACGGAAGGCAATAATGTAGTACGAAACCTTCCACCTCATTCCCCACTGTAATTACATGCTCCACGAGTTGGCAAAATCCTTGGCACAAGATATAGGTCATTTCAAAATAGTTATTAGATTAACGTCGCGATACTGTTAATACATTCATCCGTGAAAAGTTTGGAGACATGACCATACAACTAAATTACTCATTACTAATCTTTAATTTGGATTTGAACTAAACCAGCACTGCTAATATTATTTTATGAGTAAACAAATTCTTTTAGGATGTGTCATAAACAGTAGGTGTAATTCGAAATGACGCAAGATTTTCAGTTTATCATTTCCATTTGTTTGAGATTGCTAAGGTAAACATCAGCTTCATGCTGCATTTTCTGAACCTCTACTTGGAAAAGGTACTGTATTTCATTAAAACTAAGACTCTTTTTTTGCTATATTTTTGTTACAAAGTTTAGACGAGTATTTTAAAATGGATATTCTGATATATGATGTTGCAGAATGAGAGCAAGGAGCTCAATTTTCTTACAACACATACTGTTTAAATACTAAATCAATCCACGCGTAGTTATATAAATGCATAACTACCGGAAATTATACACTGGCTTCCAAATGTTAAGCACGTGACGGTAAAATCATCAAAAAAGAAAAAGGAAAGTTTTCAATAGCCACAATTTTCACGTTAAAGTAGCAGTTGTATTTATGCATAAAAGAAATGCATCTTTATGTACAAAGATGAGCAATATTTATTTTTGCATCATTTTATGGCTACGTCTGAGAAGCTGTAGTATTAAAACTCAAAACATATAAAATTGTATTAATAAGATATAGAATTATCCATAACCTTCACACAAATTTTAAATCGATTGTCAATATTATAGTGCGATGATCGAAAATCGCAGGAGCTACCAATGACCAGGCGGTTTTAAGATGTCTGAGACTGGATGAAGAAGGTAAACGTGCAGAAAGGCAGTCACAACACGCCCGGGGTATCTAAGATATTTTCAATGGAATAAGGATTGGAGGATTACCGCGGCCACTCCATACAAGAAATGCCTTCACTCTCATTCGACTCTCTATACTTATCATTCATCGCTGACAACGTTGGCTGTATGACAATCATTCATCATTGATAACGCTGACTGTAAGGCGACGAGCACTATCATCCGTAAGGCGGAAATCAGAACCAATCGCTGCAGCGTAGAGTTTACAGTAAGGGGTATGACTTCATTCCGATTCCGAACAACCGTCACTTAACCACCTTTAAAAATGTGCAGCTATTATTACGATATTCTGCTGAAATTCCAGCCCACACCATTATGCTACTATTTCTGAATGCCTGTTAATCGATAATATTTTGAGCTGTTCTCTGCGTCTCGCTCTCTCCAGAACCTTAACATGCTTATCATACTGACTCCAGGATAAATCTGGAGTCTTTCCTAAGCAGCACATTACGCTTATCTAAGATAGTCCTGTTGAGATGATGATGACCCTATCATCTTGACCCTCTTGTTGCGGCGGTTAGTAAAGTACAAACACTTGGTATTCGGACTTGGGAAAAAATCTTCGGCTTACAGTACTATCAGATATTGTCTTAACCACTGCAACCGAGAATGTACCAGTTTTGAAGGTCGCTCTTCGATTCCACTTAGCTACTACAGCAATATACTGGTCTTCAGAAAACATATTAATCCTTTGTTGACCGCCACAGGTTTTGGACACCTGTTTTTCTTATTAGGACCGCTCTCGTGTTCGATAAATTACTAAATGATCAATGCTAAAGCGAAAAACGCCATTTTTCAGTGCTGAGCCTGCTTCAAAGCGTTCGACTGCACTTCAGCGCTCACTGTTTGCTATTTGGTTTATTTCAGCCACCAAAAGTCATCCTACGAAAGGAATAAACACTTTGTACCAACATCTAAATGCCCTTTCTCGAACCCTTCAGAAGTCTGGTACATACAACGACTGCCTAATTATCATATGCTCGGAGAGTCAATCGTAACTAACAGTAACATACGATGTTTTCATACTACCAACTGCATTTGCAGCGAATTTCGGCTACTCAAATTCAACTACGTTTTCAGAAACTGCTAATTTACATCTTATGTTTAACTTTCGGAAGCTAGAATAGTATGGTCGTTTTTCTCAGTAATTTCAATTTAAAACTGCCCTTCGTTACACTGATGTACGCTTAAAACCAAATAGGTTATAAAGTATCACTGACGTTTCATTACCTTTTTTAGGCTTTGAACCACAGCTAACGGTACTGTTCTTTTATCGAAAGTTTCAAAGAAAGGCAATTCCTAAACTTATATTTTTGGAATTACTGCATGCAAAATACACTCATGTCCATAAATTAAGGATAATGCAAAATCAGGCAAAGTAAGAGTTAGAAGCAAAACAAATTTGACTTATTTGTAAAGCTTATTTATTAAACAAAAGGTAAAGAGCAAAAAAAGATGCCATATGTTTGATATTATTAAAAAAAATTAGTGATTTTTTCTCCCTGGAGCAAATTACAAAAAAAACCTACTTACAAAAAACCAATATTAATGGTTGGTATGATTGTTAATACAATGTATGTCTCCCAAACTATGCAATACAGTCCGTACAACGCCTAGGCATGCTGAGTATCAAATTACCGATCTGATCTTGGGGGATATTACACCACTCAAAAAGCAATGCTCTCCGAAGTTCCGGCAGACATGTAGGAGGAGGTTGACGGGCTGTAACTTGTCGGCCAAGCATGTCCCACACGTGCTCTACTGGATTCAAGTCCGGTGAGAATGCTGGCCAGTCCACACGGGTGATATCCTCCGATTGAAGGCATTCGCTTACGATGTTTGCAAGGTGAGGACGGGCGTTGTCATCCATAAACACAATTTGTGCGCCCATGGCGCCCCAAAACAAACGTACATGTTGTTCCAGAATGACGTCCCGATAGACCTGGCTTGCCATGGTTCCAATTTGAACATGCAGGTCAGATCTGGAACCCAGAATAATTCCACCCCAAACGAGCACTCCTGCACCACCGTAACGGTGTCGTTCAATGATGTTTTCTTGGTGGTAACGGGTACCTGGAGCTATCCATATGAAAGTCCGGCGAGAATCAGACTGCAAGTTAAACCTGGACTCGTCGGAAAACATCACACAAGCCCACTGTTGCGGTGTCCACAATGCATGCTCTCTACTTCAGGCTAACCGCCGGCGACAGTGAGTTGCAGTAAGTGGAACGTATCTGACAGGTCTACGAGCATATAAACCAATCTGCTCTAAGCGTCTGTACATGGTCTGCCATGAAATTGTCGTACCAGTGGCTGAAGAGAGCTGACTAGACAAGACTGAGGCTGTGCTCCGCCTGTTTCTTTTGGCAGTAACTGCCAAATACCGGTCCTCATTCGGCGTTGTAACTCT
The DNA here is from genome assembly GCF_044657685.1 of Stegodyphus dumicola. Lineage (NCBI taxonomy): Eukaryota > Metazoa > Arthropoda > Arachnida > Araneae > Eresidae > Stegodyphus > Stegodyphus dumicola. The sequence goes on from NC_140770.1 coordinate 133,413,132, forward strand.
GGGGCGACCTGTGCTGTAACGTCTACTCACATTACCATCATCTTGGAACCAATATCACATTACCATATCAAAGCCTGGAGATGACACTCTGGGCAATTCCAAGTTCGTCTGACACTTCCAGTTGGGTACGCCCACATTCCAGACGGCCGATAATTCTACCACGTAAAAACTCATCCAAATGCGTCCTTTGTGTCATAACTATTCGGTTATTGCACTGAAATGCTTATAAAGCGCTTGCGAACAATTTTACTTCTTTGCCTGTATTCCTTATATATCACTGTCTTATACTCTCGTCATTGTGACGTACCATCGGTGTCATCTGGTTACTTTCTGAAATTTGCATATGATTCTTGAAGATGTGTGTAGTGATTTTACAGGTGATATATTTATTTTAGAGTTCGATTTCCGCGTGACTCCGAATTATCCTTAATTTATGGACGTGAGTGTAACTATTCCTTTACATCTGTATTTCTTAAAATGTATCGTTGAATGAAAGCAAGATTTTATATTCTGGGCGCTCTGTTTTTCGAGTAAATATAGTTATTTAATCATATTAATCATATGTTATTCTTACATCAATACTTCATTTGTCACTCTCTTACTTGTCTACACTTGCACGTATGTTCCCCTAACGCACATTACTAACTATTATTATTAAAAAAGTCTAGTTATCGCTCTAACTGCAATCAAGTAGCATAAATAATGATTTAAAATTCAGCAAAATTTATTTGTCCATGCGTTTCAAGTCATGACTAAAGCTAGAATGTTTAGATTGAAATGTCAATAGAAACAAGCAGCCCTTTCTGCAGTATGACTTGAAATTTACAGATATACAATTATCAGAATCAAATTCAATTAAGCAAGACACCTGAAGTTTACCTTAAGCTAAAGAGAATTGATGTAGCCTTCGACAGTTTTTAACTTTCTGTAAATTAACAAAATGTTTTGAAAAATCTGATATTTTTCACACTGCAAGACATCACGTGCATTTAACCTGAGCTAGCATTTAACCTAAAATACATTTGCACAAGCTTAATTCGCATAATGATTCTTGTCTGAGCGAATATAATGGCAGTAATCAAAGATAGCATAGGGCTAAATTAAGCTTTTCGTTAAAAAAACTGTGGTATATTTATTACCCATACATGTCTAAGATTATGTCTGATTTGAAATCACTATTGAGAATTATTTTCTAAAAATACCTTCGCCTCCCCTGGACCATTAATCAGCTATTAACCTTCTTAATTAATCTAATACTTGTTATTAACTGAAATAAAATTATCTATTATTCCCTATAACAAACTTTATAATTTAAATCGTTTACCGAAGACTCACAGATAACAGACAAAGAAATAAATCAAGTAAATATGTCTTCAAATGAAGACATTCTTCGTCTGCCACATTTTAGTAATAATGTACGAAAGCAAAATTTTCACTTTATTCATTTAGAAACAAATTTCAGCAAGAAAACCTTTTACATAACCAAAATAGTTCCACGAAAAAAAGAAAAAAATGCCTACATAGATAAATGCCTACATTTAATTAAGAGTAATTGTAATGTAGGCATTTATCTATGTAGGCTCTTTTGATTACAATTTTAGCGTATCAAACTAAACCATAAAAAAAACTGAAACACATAAAATTTCAAGCTTGAGATTTACCTTTGTTATGTCATGTCACCGGAAGCTTCTGAAAGCATAATAACTCTAGAAACTAGCTAAGTTTCTGTTATTAATGGATTAATAACAACTTTCTGTTATTAAAGAGATTAATGTTATTAAGGATTATTGTCTCACAATGTGGAAGAACGTGTATTTGAGAAAGATTTACCAAACCTCATTATCTCTTGATTTAACAAAAGTTACCAAACTTAGATAAAACCTGATAGCTTTATACGCTTTAGAAATTAAGATTGAAAGAGAGGAGCAAATATTTAAAGTATGTTAATGGGAAGGATGCAATAAAAATTCCACTTCTTCCGTTCTCGAAATTCACACATTCATTATACCGGCTACCCTAAGAACAGTAATGCTGCGTGTGTACGGGTTCGTAATAGAGTGAATGCACAAGCCTGATTAGAAGTTAATAAAATTTATTCATATCACAGGAAATAAAACAAAATGTTGAAATTTTCCTCCAAATAATCGTACAATATCACAAGGTAATTATAATTTAAACTACTAAAACGTTAAATAGAACACAATTCAAAGCGCAAAGAAAGCTAATCCGATCTCAAAATTACAGCAGCTAAATAAGCAACTACAGCTTTCTAAAACAACTGAACTGAGATGTTTTTCTCCGGTTTTTAAAGCTTTTTATACATGCACGAGAACATTCTGGTAATTTTTATTTTCTGGAAAGCTAAAGAGTAGAATTAAAGTTACGGCTAATGTACGATTGGATTTATTCTACGAGGTATCTATGTATTAAATCCGGATGTTCCTGTATTTTTACTTTTTCGGCATGGTTTTCTCTTAAACCTCGTCACGCGCTGCGTTGCACGGGGAAATAAAACAATTTTAATTTCAATTCTACTAAAAATAGCTAACTAAATACAAAATCCGTAACAGTATTCATTAATTCTCGGGCCAGAGGTTTGCAGCAAGTGAGTCTTATGAAAAAGTGTATTTTTATCGCTTGCCATTTAGGTAAATACTTGAACAGCTTCTAACGTCTTAACGTCCAGGCAGGCAGAGCAGTCTGACCGCTTACAGCAGGTAATAGATATTGATCTACACCAATCGTATTGCTATTTATACATCTTTCAAACAAAGTCTCTTTTTCATTTTTTAATTTATACTTCACATACTATCTAAGCACCAGAAGCTTCATCTCTCGGTGCTTTTGCGCAAGGGCAAAAAACCTCAGTCCATTTGCAGAATCGGATAGATAGTTTGTTTCTCCAAGATACGTCCTCTCACTTCATGTTTTGATAATACTTTTCTGCAATTTCTCCTTCTTAAAATCCTACACCGCGCGCAGGCGTTTTGTAGTCAAATTAATTTAATTCATTAACCTCATATTCTATATTCAGCAACACACTTTAATTTACTACCCAACCTTTGAATTAGGCATGTTAATAATTTGTTTTTTTCAGCTTAGTTTTTTTACTTACTTTTTCCTTACTTTACTAGGAAAAGTCAGATATTCGGCTCTTAATTTTATCTTGATTAAAAGGTAAATGTTGTTTAAGTAGTTTTTGATACTTTTACTATAAATTTTTACTGCTATCTATTTATAGATACAAATTATTATTTTATCGAATTGAAATTTGTACACAGGATACAGTAAAATTTTGTTCTTCTCGTGGATGCTGAAATTCCTCCTCTCTTTTGGGCATTTTTTGGAATGTGGCACCAAGAGAAAAAATCACTATCCTCCTACAAAGGGTAAACTGACTGGAAGCCTAAAAGTCTCCAGATTCGGAAGGCCTTTTTGTGATGAAATTGATACTTGGTCGATGTATTCGAGGAACTAAAGACATTGAATTTTCAACTCAAAGAGGTATACATGTTAGGTACGAGGTTAGTGATTAGTGTAGAAAATTGGAACTGTGAAGCAGAAATATAAAGGGGAAAAAACTACAAATGTTTGCAAATGTGTGTGGGGGGGGAATGAATGTGTTAGAACTTACAAAGCTGGAAAGCAACGTGCGAAAGGTGTTTCTATACCCATTAAAAGTCATTTAAAGATGCTGACAAAGAATTTTGAAAAGTATTTTTTTGCTCACGACAACTTGGTAACAAGTTACGAGTGGGTCAGAAATCCATGTTAAAATATTTCCTAAAGTATCTGAACTACAGAAGAAGAAATCTTTATAAACTTCAAGGTAAGTAGCGAAATAAAAAGGCAGTTTAGTAATAAATCACTCATTATATTTTGGGCTGGGCTAAATGATGAGGTTTCTGCACCGTAAACGAGAACATTTTGTATACTGTTGCAATCTACCTTTGCGAAACCTGATCCTCTGCAGTGGCTGCTTTGAAGACAAAATATAGGAAAAGAAATCAGAATATCTATTTCTAATAAACCTTCTTTCTTAAACTTTGCTGTTCACGACAGGAGGAGGTCCCAAGGGAGTCACTAATAATTATTAAACTTGATTTTAATTTAGTATTGTTCAGTTAATTATCACACATAAAAAATGTTAACAAATGTTAGTTCTAAGATTTTTTTGAAGGCATAAATATTTTAATATCGTTTAAAATTTTGTAAAAAGCTAATAAATAAAGAAAATAAATTTGAAAAAAGGCATTAATTTAAGAATTTACTATGCTTTCATGGTTCAACATCCTGATTCGCCGGTTCATATCACGTGAACCCAAATGATCTCATTTCACGCAAACTATGCTACAAAAATCTAATTCTGTCAATTATTACCTACATTAATTTCAAGTTAAAACTTGATTTAGAATGCAAGAATTATTTCAATTCGTACAAATAGCTTACTCAGAAATTATGTGAAACCGCAGTGCTTTACCTCGCTAGTGCATTTTCATTAGAATTAATGCATTTAACCGTTGCCTTGGCTTTTTCTATATTTTCGCCTTCGGGTGAGCAGTGCGATTGCATCCTAATTGACTTAATTACCGCGAATAGCCTTAGGGCACAAAATTGAACTATCCGGTAAAAATTCTATCTAACTGTATGCAGTATTGAAAAAAACAGTGAATCTGATAAGAAATAGCGACTTGTTTTAAAAATGAGGAGTAAAGGTTACCAGCGACGATATTCCGTTTGGCATCAGTTGTACCCTTATTGGCAACTTTATCGCCTGTGCTGGCAAAATGGAAAAGTACCCTTCTAATAATAGGAGTATAATCACATATTTTTACGAAATGTTTTAGCGAAATATGTGAAATTGTCGTATTTTTCTGCATAATGTAACAAGAAAAGCTTGCGAAAACTATGATCTGCCGGAAAAACAAGAATGCAGGGAAAACTGTTTAACATTATGGATATCCCGCTAATTTGGAGGAGATATCGTCAAGCTGGGCAAAGTTTTGGAGGCTAACTGTTATCGCCAAATTTGAAAAGCAATCGACAGAATTCGCCAAACTTGTTGAAAATTTGGCGACATTTTGGTCCGGTCTTTTTATAACTATAATGGATATTATAATTGAATAAATGCAATTGATTTTTATCTCAGCTATAATCGTATCCAGCCCTCATATGCCTTCCAGTAATTTGGAAAAGCAGAAAGTATTAGAGATTTCTCGGTGGCTAGAGAAAAATTATGCAAGCTCGGAAGAGAGCATGAATTTTTCAATTTTTGTTAGTTCAGAGTCGACTACAAAGTATTCAGATATTTGCGTGTTAGCTTCGCCTTTTAGATGCTCTTCCCTATGCGTTGTATCTAACATTCTTTGCTATGAACAGCTGTACTTCTGATACTATGAACAGCTGTACTGTTATTTTTTTAGAAAGTTCCAGAACTATGAAGTGCTACGTTTGGTAAAATAATTTTAATCTAGCTCTCATCAATTCTGTTTTAATTCAATCTATTATGTACTCGTGCAACAATATATTACATTATTTTTTAAGAAGTATTCTTTTGTATTATGTTTCCATTTGCTAATTTTTTGAACACACAACTCTTGAGGGAAAATTTAGAAGCTTCATGTATCCAAGAATCAGTTCTTTCTTCTGTTGCAGGCTTTAATTACTTTTCTCAAATTGAATCCAGAATACTGTAGTCCACGTAACTGCGTACCTTTAATGTGATTAACTATTTGTTTAGGTTTGCACACTATGAGATTGTCTGACCGTACGAATACATTATCGGTTCTCTTTCCTTTATCAAATTTCTCTAATGCGATCCGAATATTTGTAGGATTTGAAGCTGTTTAGGTCTCTGCTGATTAATGTATCGCCTGAGTGCATTTACTTTAGAAATGGCGATCGATCAATAAGTATACGAATAGATGATAAATTTTTAGAAAGAAAAGTCCATTCTGTGGATTTGGAGAACTAGAGAAAATTAATTAAAGGTTACTCTTTAAGTGCAATGAACTGATTTTCCCATCTGAATAAAAGTCCTTTTCTTTTCACTGAAATTATATACGGCAAACGTCTAATAATCCGTCACTTTCAAGGTTTTAAGATTCCAGATTATCAATTTAAATATGAGCATTGCACCTAAACCGATTTTCTTCCGTGTTATTGTAACCGTTTAGAATTGAAAATACATTAATTCTACACATGCATTTAGGCACAGTTAAGAAGTGTGCATAAATACATATGCAGAATGTTAAGTGTTCCTTCCCTAACTTTATTTCTGTTAAAAATAAAAAAGTGTAAATTAAAGTTCGATTGTCCATTTGCTTCATTAATTCCGCTTTCTTTTTAAACCTCTTCATAAAATGTATTTGTTCATTATTTTTTCAATATTGTACTTTCAATTTTTTCGTCAAATTTTACGGATGTGTTCATGTTTCACTAGCCTGACTGCGTAGTGAGCTTGGATGAGCACTCTATAGTTTTACCTTTGCTCATTTCTTTTGGGGCTGGTGAATTTAATAGACTTTGCGTTAGAAATCATCGTTTAAATATCACAATTGGTTCATATTTCCGTTTTCTAGATATAACTGAATGAAATGATAGTAAAGCCATCTAAAAGCTGGTTGAACGATGGAATTGCCATTTGAAATGTCGTTGAATGTTGCGCTAAATTACGTGCGCCAGATAAGTATGCCGAAACACTTATCTGACACACGTAATCTGGCACAATCTGAATGGAGGATAATCAGACTTAACTGTATAAAGATAATGCGAAATGAATTGTTTTATTTTTAAATATATTTAGGCAAATAATCAATATCGAGCAATTCATTATTTTTTAAATAGCATAAATGCATTGTAAACATCTAGTTTTGAATCTAGAGAATCATAACGTAATTTCACGTCGCTGTCATTGTCATAAAAAAATAAAGCTTCTCCTTTCCAACTGTTGAATGTCTTACGTTCTTTATCTGAAGGTAAATATAATTCTTCTTAAAAATTGAGGAAAGAAAAAAATTCAATCTCTCTAATCCGTATCCGTATTTAATCTAGACTTGTTCCGTTTGCAAGATAATATATTTATTACCAGACACAAAAGTATATTTTAATAAGAACATTATTAAAAGCCTAGGTATAATAAACAGAAAAGGTTATTTCTAAGATAGTAGCAGAAAAATGTTTATAAAAATTGAAAATTCATTGAATTTTAAGAGTAAAAGAGAAAAGTTGTAGAGTAAAACATTGCTGACTATCTTGAACCTAATGGCACTGCACCTGCAATGGTAACTGTCGTTTATACATGAAATTTACATGATTCAGAAAGCTATGCTTTGTCCATAATTTAAAGAGTTCCTAAACAAGAAAAATAGCATATCGTACGCAAAATGTTTTCCAACATAAACAGATCTTACCCTTTAAAAATAATTTTCAAGAGTGATAAGTGTTATGTATAACGCAGCCGCACCATTATGCACTTTATTAATTCATGGCGTTGTAAGAGACCATAAAATAAGTAACAAAATGCTATTCCCTGCGGTGAAAATCAAAGGTACAGAAAACACATTTTCTTTAATTAAAGGATGAATAATAAATATTCTTAAAGTATTTTTGACGTGTTAGCTGCACATTCCAGACAAACATAGCGTTCTTAAGGACCTTAAAAAAAGAAGAAATATTACTACTTCATAGTCTAACTAATATATTTAAATGTCAAGATAGTTCTAAAATCAAGAAAGTAACTGTTGTCATTTCCGTTTAATTATATTATAATTTCTGCTTGAACACGTTAGCTGCAAGTCTGCGCCCGAGGAATTGACTTAAAAATAATACTGCAGATAATATTGTACTTAAACTTGCAACCACAAAAGTTATCAGAAATTTTAGACACACGCATTCAATGAATTTATTGCTTAACTCATGTTACAGTGTACTGTCATTAGATTCCTTTGAAGGAGAAGTACATGGAAAATGAGCAATGACCTCTCTAGGACTTGAATCTGGACCTCTCGAATACGCACCGAGTGTACTACTGTTACACCACTAAGGCATGCGAAAAGGAGGGAGAGGATGAGTGGTGATTAAGGGATCCAGTCGCTAAATCCTAGTGGTGAAAAAACATCATCCACCACGTTGTTGAGCGCCACTGTAGGGCCATTACGATTTTTCATAGAAGAAGTACATGAAATATGAGCAGTGCCTTCGCCTGGACTCGAAATTGGACATCTCGAATACGCGCTGAATGTGCTACCATTACACCACAAAGGCATGTAGAATAGAGGAGGAGAAAATACCTTATAACATTTAAGCAAATAGATGTAGTGAATGTACACTGGGCAAAAAAAATAAATGGGACAGTTCTATATCTCCCGTTCTAGTGGGCCGATTGACGAAATTCGAATTGTGTTCTTCATGTTCTGAAATAGCTAATTAGGATACGTATTATATTTATATATAGCATTGTTCTAATATAGGTATTTTAACCCAAAGTTGGACTTTTTCTGAAATGACATGCCATTTTTTTCAGTATTTCAATTCTATGACTCAGATTATGCCAGACTACCAAGTTTTGTTAAAATCGCAAGAATAAGTTTAAAAAAAAAAATACCTCTCATAATTTTAACTCCTCAAGTTTAATTGAATTTGGTATATATATATATATTAATATCTCATTTTATTAAACATTTTTTATTCTTGCTTTCTCATTTCGAAATTTAGGTTCATTCCAAATACAATTCACCCATTTTTTATGATTTATTTTTAAAATTTGTATTTTTAAATAATTTTTATAAATTTTTGGAAAAACGTTTTGAATTATGACCTATAAATGTTTTACCATCATCTGAAAGTAGGTTTATGGATTTTTGTTACAGGGAATTGCCACAGATATTTTTAGCTTTAAAATTAAAATAAATTTTTACGGAGAATTAATTATATGAAAATTTTTTCTTCAATCATGAGTAATAAATATTTATGAATACTATATAAAAAGCTACTTTTTTAAATTATAGATGATATTATTCAAATTTTAACTCTTTTTTAAATTTCTTTATACCTTTTTTTTTAAATATTTGTAAGAGAAAGTTTTTACCTTAGCCGTGCTATTCTCTGGTACTTTACTTTAACTGTATTTAACTTGAGTTGTCTAAAACTGAGAAAGTTCGTTTGATGTTTATTTTCACAACGTTTTTAAGCAAACAGGATGTTGACAGTTTGGGTTATATCCCAGCTTTAAAAAATATGTATACAAATATAAATTTTTACATTAATTCTCTTAGAAAGGATGTTTTAAGCAGATAATTTTCTCTCGTGTTATAGACTGTATAAAAAACCTGATCTTTAATATGATTTAGATTGTTTGCAGCCGATATAATAATCGGTCACTCGGTGGTACAGAATAAATACTGCTGGACTGTTTTATTTCTTTGTCCTTTAGCAAAAAATCTTTTAATTAAAATTTTTATACTTTGGACGCTTTATTTACAGTTGAAATGCCTAGAAAATGAAAAGCTGTCTTCAGCTGAAACGCAGTTGATGTAATTGATATGTGTAAGTATAACAATCGAAAAATCACGATTTTCTAGTGTGAGCACTGAAAATAAATGTAGAAGGAAAGAAGAAAATTAGGTAGAAAAGTAAGTAAAAATTTGAAGGGAAATTTGGCTGTCAGAAATACGAAGGTGTTTCGAAATGTGGGATGCTTTTGAATAAACTTTCAGAATACTTCAAGAAATTTGGACGTTCAAAGAAAAAACACTTGGACGTGTACACCAGCGAATAACATCAATTGAGCTTGTGGGCTAACGGAAAATACTGAAACGATATCATTGCAGATTAAAGTGAAGAGCGGCTGGTTTTCGACTATATGGTTGTATAAATTTAAATTACGTTATAGAACATCATGTCATAATAAACGCGGAATACCATGATTTCTTAGTCGAATTATTTGAAGATTCAGGAATTTTTCCAGTGATGTATGTGAATGTTTGCTAAAGATATTTTCCCTCTTGATGTAACCACTCTTTCTTTTCATCTCATGCCGTCAAAATGCTTAGCCTCTAAAGACTGATAAAGGCTCTGACCAAATACTGATGGAATGGATTGATTTGGATTATTAATTTACGGGAAAACTGGGCAATCTGCCTAAAAGGAGGGATGCGTTCGTGAAGAACTTTCTAAGAGAACACAGCTCGCCCACATAAGAACACGTTAAACATAAGAAAAACCACGAAAACGCCCAAACAACCAGCCCGTTCGCCAGGATTCGAACCCCGGAGCGAACTACTAGTGTTCAGTGAATTTACCGCTCGGTTGTTTGTGGGCCTTTATGAAATGGAAGGCGATAACTTTATTTAAAATGAATGTCTGAAATACCAAGATGTTTCCAAAAGTTGGATGCTTTTTAATATACTTGCTGAATGCCTGAAGAAAACAAGCAAGAAATTAAGAAGAAAAAATAAATTTTTGCATAAAATTTAGTAATTTTTCTGAAATTTAAAACCTTTTAATCATATGACATTTGATTCTTGTGATTTCAAAAATAAAATGTCGGAAATATGAATAACATTTTAAGAAAAATGTAGGATTATAAAATTGTGTAAAGCAATGAGCACAATGATAAAGCTGTTTAAAACAATGTATGCAACTTATCCTAGTTAAAATATCGGTTATACATTTCTCTTATTTATATATCCTTTTTGAACGTATCATTGAAAGGCTGTGCTAACCGTGCTTACTGTATTTTCTCTTTTAATATATGCAGTTTTCAAACGCATCGTAGTCTGGGTAACAAAGTATTCTTCCGAAAGAAACGCAATTCAAATAAATAAAATAAAATTTTGGAAAATTTATATTAATAAATATATTTAAAACGCTCAATTCGAATTAATAAATAGAAAATTTTAAAACAATTATCTGAAGAGACAATGCAATACAAACAACTAAAATAAAAGTCTAAAAATTTAAAAATTACCTAAAATAATAACTATGACAAAAAAAATTATTAAGAAAACTATTTGAAGAAAAATAAACGATGTACCTTTTATTTAAACTATGCAGTTCGAATGGGTAAATTGAAATTTTTAAAACAGTTATTCGAAAAAAACCATGCAACTTAAACAAATAAAATGCATTTGAAAAAGAAAAAATTACTTAAAAAAATAACAATTATAATTAAAAATATAATATAAATAATATTATTTGAAAAAAGGAACGATTGTCACTCTTTTTCCTCTCACGCACGATGTAAAAATGGAAAGGAAAATAAGTTGCCATATATTAAGAAGTTCGCTAAGTGAACTATTCTTGGTGCAAACTGAAAAAAAAAAGCGCCAACATAAATTTGTAAATTTTTCCCTAAATTTCGCACCAAATTTTACAAAATTTCATATTTAGGCATAATTTGACTCGTAGAATCGAAATATGTAAAAGAATTGGTATCTTATTTCAGACAAAGTCCGATTTTGTGTCAAAATACCTATGTTAGAATAGAGCTATATATAAATCTAATATATATCCTAAGCCGCGTTTTCGAAACATGAAGAACGCAATTTGAATTTCGTCAATCGGCCCATTAGAACGAGAGATATAGAACTGCCTCATTTCTTTTTGTGCCCAGTGTACTTATAAATGCAAGTGCAAACAGCTTAAAAATACATTGACCGATGCATATCGAATTTACATTCTTAGAAAAAAAAACGACGCACCAAGAAGGAGTTATACGATTGGGACGGAAATCTGTAGAAGTGAGGAAGTACATGTACAGAAAAACAAATGATTACAGTTTGAGAAAAAATGGATGATTTACTGAAGTTATAGAGCTTCACAAAGTGAAAAAGTCAGTAACGCGTTTGTCCACCTCTAGCCCTTATGCAAGCAGTTATTCGGCTTGGCATCGATTGCGGATGTACTACGGAGGGATATCGTGCCAAATTCTGTCCAACTGGCACGTTAGATCGTCAACATCTCGAGCTGGTTGGAGGTTCCTGCCTATAATGCTCCAAACGTGCTCAATAGGAGAGAGATCCGGCGACCTTGCTGGCCAAGGCAATGTTCGGCAAGCAGTAGAAACATGTGCAGTGTGGGGGCGGGCATTATCTTGCTGAAATGTAAGCCCAGGGTGGCGCGACATGAAGGGCAACACAACGGGCCTTAGCACTTTGTTGACGTGCCGCTGGGCTGTAAGGTTGAGACGGATGACAACCAAAGGGGTCCTACTATGAAATGAAATGACACCTCAGACCATCACTCCTGGTTGTTGGCCTGTCTGCCGGAAGACAGTTAGGCTGGTACCACACCGCTGTCCGGGGCGTCTCCAAACTCGCCTTCGCTGGTCATCGGGGCTCAGTTCGAAGCGGGACTCATCAATGAAGACTATTCTACTCCAGTCAGTGACATTCCAGTGCGAATGAACTCGACACCACTGCAAATGGGCTTGACGTTGTACAGAGGTCAATGGTAGTCGGCGTAAAGGGCGCCGTGACCTCAGCCTCCTTTCTGTGAGCCGTCTATGAATGGTCCTCTCGGTCACTAAAACACCAGTTGCAGGTACAATCGATGATAATGATGCATCTGGGGCTGTAAGTGCCGCCCTGACGATTGCTTGGTCTTCACGTTCTGTCGTTTCTCTAGGCCTACCGCTTCCTTCTTGACTCTGTGTGCGGCCATGGTTCACCCATTCTTGCCAACATTGTCTAATAGTGGCATCGTCGAGCTATTCGCCGATAAGACCAACCGGCTTCTTTGACCCCAACTGCACGCCCTCTCTCAAATTCTAACGTCTGCGCATATCGTTCGCGCACTTGTATGCGAGGCATAGTTACTGTCTACCAGAGTACACGGAATGAAATTCGGGAAGAATTTATGACCTGGAATCGTAATTTCTCCTCTTAAATATCCTGCCAGTTGCGCAGATCAGATGCACTGTAGCCATAACTGTTCATTCATTGGCAGCCAAAACGTAAAATTTTGCATTATCCATCGAAACCTGTATGCATATCAATTTGTGTCCAATTTGGTTTATATTTTCTCGGTGCGTCATCGTGCGTCGTTTTTTTTTTTTTTTTTTTTTTTTTTCCCTAAGCCCTAAGCGTGTATATATACAACCATATAATATTGGACTGGGACAAAACCCTGATGGTTTTTGAAATGAAATGACATAGTAAATGCAAAGAATTCATTTTTATTCAAATTTAAACCCTGCAGTTTATGAACGCCGTTACCTGAAAATGATAATAAGAAGGAAAATAAATTCGGATGACTGAGATTTTAAAAGTCGCACAAAAGGGTTTGTGAAAGCTTTTCTATTCTCTCGATGAGCTTGCAGTCTACCAGTCTGCTGTTGCGTTCAGTCCTGTTAAAACTTATTTTTATTATTAATTTCTTTATTTTTTTATAATTAATTTCTTTATTTTTCTAGCTTTATTATGAAGGAACATTTTCTTCGTACTTGAGCTATACGAGCACTTGGAACTTTTCTTTGCATTTGAGTTCACGAGCATAATTACAAAAATTTTAATAGCAGGATGCGTAGAACACCCGATGCGGTGTTAAGTGCTAATATACATTTTTTCTAATTTTTCAGGCTTTTCGTCAGTTTAACATGTCAATGTACAGTTTTCTTTGTAAGAATGCGTACAAAACTTTTTTTTTCGTTTTATTATTATCGTTTTATGCGTTGAATTTTTTTAATTAAGTATCATGTTCACCGCATTTACATCACATAAAATTCAGTTGAATAGCAAAATGACAAAATGTTGAAAAACAGTATATCTTTAGAATTTCCGAGATTAATGCTGAAGGCCCGCGCTGAAAATAGCAATGTTTTAATCAGTACAGTGTTGCCACTGCTAGCTTTCAAATAGTTCAGTTTGTTAAAAGTTGGTTAACGTTTTACAAAATATGAAATATGAGATTCGAAATTAAAAATTCAGGCTTCCAAGGGCACATGTCCGGTGTATAATAGAAAATTTGATGACTCTGGGATACATGCAAATTCTTCATTATTTAATTTCTTTAAAAAGGCGATAATACTTGGTTCGCTCAAAAGAGAATGTTAAGGTTTTTTTCATTCAGAAGCATGATGGCATATTGGAAAGGGAGGTAGTTGACGAGTCTCTGCGGCAAATGTCCCACTAATGCAGTAAGGCAGTTTTCAGATCCTGGAGTGTTCTTGGAGAGGGATTGTAAGATGAAATTGCTCCCCCAAGAGTGTCCCAGACATGGCCCAGATATGGCTGGCCAATCCATGCGGCGAATATCCTCACTTTCGAAGTAGCTCTTTATGTGGATGAGCATTGTCGTCCACTGACAGGAAACCAGTATTAACTGCGGCCCTGAAAACTCAAACGCAGGTCTCAATGATCTTCACTGTATACCTCTCAGCAGTCAGGGAGCCTTTGTGAACACAATCAGAGGTGTGCGCCCGTTCAACATAATGCGTGCCCAAACCATTACACCTCCATCGCCGTAATGATCCTTTTAGTTATTTATTTACTTTTATTATTTGTTTATTTGTTTATTTAGTTTGACTAATAGTTAAAGTTTAGTTAAAGGAAATTTCCTGTCGTTCCTTTCACCCAAGCCTTCCTGCCAGAATGTAAATTAGATAGCGCGTGTTTATTCAAATCAATGTAGAAAGAAGTGCTGTTTAAGCGAAGGTTTCACAGGTTCAACATTACTTGTTTATATTTAGTGAGAAGTGTTTGTTTATGTAAACCCAAGAGGGGTGGACTGTGAACTCTTTGTCATGAAATAAACAGGTCATTTACACCCTTTTTCTGACTTTCTATGTCTCTTGTTGAGACCAGGGATAATTCCTCTACATTCTTTTAGAGCTCGTTAGTTTACGTTACCGAAGAATACGAGACGCTATGCTGTGGTGACAGAGAGAGGATATCCTGTTCCAGGCTCTCTTCAGATAAGTTGTGAGGTATCAAAATTCTCTGACTATAGTCCGTCGAAAGTTTTCTCGCAAACTGCATATCTAACTAATTAAATTTTTTGTTTTATAATTTTCCAATTGTACCTACATATAAATTTTATATCATCTTCTGTAATTTAATCAAAATATTTCAGCCTATTTGATGCTTCTAAAATACTAATAATCTTAGTATGTGTGTGTGTGTATGTGATTATGGCCAAGCCTCGAGGGCTATCTGCCTAAAGGGAGGGATGCCTTTCGTGGAGGACTTTCTAAGGGAAACTAGCTCGTATACACGTTACACATGGGGAAAACCACGAAAACGCCCATGCAGCCAGCCCGTTCACGGGATTCGAACCTCGGACCGAACTACCAGTGTTCAGCGACTTTACCGCTCGGCCGACTAATAATCTTAAAGTTGAGTAAATAATGAAGACTACATTAATTGCTTTATCAACCCAAGGGAATTTCCCATTTTTTTCCCACGAAAAACGTTAAGATTTTGAAATTTTCTTACGCATTTGAATTTTTGCGCTTTGTTTCATTCTTTCTATGTTCTTAAAACGAGCTTTATCTCTTTTTTGTTTTATTTTTTCCTCAAACGCACAAAATTTTCATATTTTTCTTAAATATTTCAAAAAATAAAAACTCCATAAAAATGGGGATTACGTTTCTGAAAACAAGAAAAAAATGTAAAGGAACCGAATTCTTTAAAGGAATTAATTTATATTTCACTAAGTTTGTTACTATCATCTACTCAAACAGTCTGAAAATAAAATCTATGTTGAAGAAAATGTTTCAAACTGCAATGCACAAACAAAAAAACAAATTACTGAAAGTATCTCCATGTAGTTTCTTAAACATGTTCATAAAAGTGGCAAAAATTTTACCGTGTTATTTTTCCGTTATTTAACATTTTATATTTTAATGAGAATATGAAAATTAAAGTTTCTTTCATGGTTTCCTTTCTCCAAAAAGACACTTTATTCAAAACTTTGATATTGATTCTTTGATTTCCTGAAGAGTTCTAATTATACTTGACAGTTTTGTATATAATATAGTTTCTTACATCATGAAATAAGCAATAACTTCTGAATAATAGTGCAAAGATTAAGAATTAAATTAAAAAAATCGCATCTGTCTGCTTTTCAGAGTTATCTATTTAATGCTATTGTTCTATATTGCCAGGCCGAATTTCTGTTGAGCGAAATTTTAGTAACCGGGGCTTTATTGAAAATACATAACGATTGCGAACGTCACTACAAATAAAATTTCCTCAGTGATACTCGAATAGCTAATGGTTAATGCAACATTAAGTTATGCAACACAGTGAAGTGTACATTCTTGTGGCAAATATCTCTCTGAGGTGACTAGCTTCACTGAGAATAGAAATAAACATAGATATATATCAATAAGACTCTGCCAGACGGTCAATCTCTGTCAGACGATCTCCACTACCGACAAACATAATCATTCAGAATTGCAGATGCTTATCTTTACAGAGTTCACTGAATTTGTATCGAATTTATAATGTTATAGCTAATTTTGTACTGGACAATCTTCTTTTCGCGTGATATTTTAACACCAAATTTCTCTGCTTTTGTTTTCTTCTTTTTTTGGGGGGGGAGGTCCCCAGATCTGTAATCAATGTGAAGCTTATATTCATTTTATTAACACTAACTCGTTTTATCCTGCTCAAACGTTTTGAGCGATAGTGTTCATAGAAAATTAAACAATAGTGTTGATAAATAAGTAGGCATAAAAAGAGGAAAGTTTAAAACTATTTTCGCGCTAATACTGCAAATTTTAGCTTAATCGAAGCTAAAAACGGTTGGTGTTGTTACTGCTTTAAATTTTTATAGCTAATGGGCGGATTGGAAGCTTATTTCTGTCTCTTAGATCTTCTGTATAAGATTAGATAACGAAAGTTTCAAAGGCGACATAAAAGTTCTGATGGCACGTCGTAGGTTCTGAAAAGACTATTATCATGTATAGAAACACTTAAAATCATTCAATCTATTCATCTATAACGTCACCTTTCACCAAATTAAAGGAAGGCGTCGTACACTATCAGCACGTCTACTTAATACCCCACAGGAACCCTATGAAGTATAAATGATCACTTCTCCACTGTTGTAAAGAATCCATGTGAAAGTTCTTTCACTTTATATAAGGGATCGTACTCATATCAGGTAAGTATGACGGGCATTTTAGTACTTTACATTGCCATCGTTGTAAGAAGTCCGTGACAGCGTTCATGTTATGACACCGCACATTGTCATGGATGATGATGGGATTCATCGCCAGTGTCGTCGCTTTTTCTTCAATAATGACAGACAGAATGTCTCAGAGAACAAATCCCATCATCCTGCATGGTAATTTGCGGTGTCATAATGTAAAGATTGTCACGGATATCCTACAAATGTCGTAATGGAAGATACTTGAGCATTTTGTCATACCAAACGTCTCTTAAGATATATTTGCCATGCTCACCGATATCAAAAGGTTTCACTACTATTTCTTCACCAAAAAAGGAACCACTGCTGGTTGGTGCCAGAAGCAAACGCACGCCTTTCAGTAATTTAGCAAAAGTATCAGGTTCAATGTTCCGTCTTACTTTCTTCGGGAACATGCAACGACCTGACTCGGAACAGAGAGCTTACTAAAGCTATGTTCAATAACTGTGGGAAGTAGACAGGATACACAAGAAGGATATACAAAACCCTTTATTTTTCTCTATTTACAATAACTTCCGTACTTCGGAATACAAAGGCCCACTACTTGTGGTCTAAACGTAAAAATATAAAAATAAAACTAAACTCTAATTTGACTTTGAAATAATAAACGTGGAAGATTGGCCTTATGTTAACAGGAAGCCGTATGTAGTACAGAGAACTGTGAACACTACAATATGTTTAAAGTATCAAGAGGATTAAACCTCTGGCCTGGAAGGCAACCAGCAACTGACTAAAACTTCTAAGGTAAGCGGCCTGCTTCGACTAACTGCTTCCTCTCTCTCGCTTGGCAAAAAGCCACAACTTAAGTACTTGGCGTTCGCCAGACAAACTTTGCATAAATACGTTAACGCTTATAATTCTGGCCGGAAGTAGAAAATAAGAAGTGATAGTAAAGATTTAAAATAAAATAAACGTTAGTAAAACTTAAGATCCTTACAAAAGTACCAATGGTAAGAAAAGTCGTTTCAGAGCGATCGACGTGCCTCTACTGCTTTTCACTTAACGGCTGTATTATAAATAATTTGTCTCAGATATTTTACCTCTTTCTTATTTCTAACCTGTATAAAGCTTTGCTACTTTGAATGGCATTTGAACCTCAGCTAATAGGCTAAATGTATGAGCACATTTACGGTTTTTCTCATGTGTAACATAAACATAAGCTAGTTTCCTTTCCTCTATCAAAACATTACTCCTCTTAAGCAGACATCCTTGCTTGTCTTCTCTTACTTGATTGAGCAGTAAACCTAAAAAAAAAACAATTATTTATAGTTTGGGTTTTGCACTTTATGCCAAAACCTGATACAGAGTTCAAAGACTATGTAAGTTAGTCAGCTGTAGGAATACTTTTTGTTTCGGTCAGTTTTTATTCATTTTCAACCTATATATATATATATATATCCTTTTAAACTCGCGCACATTAACACCTTTAAAATGTAAGATACTGAAGTAGTAGATAGAAGTGTCTAGCAGAAGAATTTAAATATAAGTAGTATTTGAAAGTTTCATTGCAGTTACTACTTGAACTGGCCAAAAATGAGTAGCATATTTTGCAAAACATTGCTGAAAAATTATTAGTAATTAGTTTGTTGTAACTTAGTACTCCAAAGCAAGATTTGAATCTCCTGGAGTAACTTTCTGTTTATCGTTGATTTAAATATCCACGGTATAGAGGCTGTCGGATATTTTTAAGCCCGAAACAAGAAAAATATACTCCCTCCTCTCCGGGATTCAAACTACTGATCTACGAACTGCTAACCCGACGTGCTAATCATTTACATTACGAGATCATAGCGATGCGGAAATTATGCTTACCAAAGATTATATAAATATATTGATAATAAGAGTTAAAGCGTTTTTGATTTATGTTACATTCATGCACAGAATACATTTCAAACGTTATTTGACATTTCCTTATCTTATTAGATGTAAATGGCTTTCTATTGCATTTTTAATAGCGCGTTTTTTAGAGCAATTTATTTGTTCTTATTATTGTTCAACCTTATATCTAACAGCTAAGTGTGTATGAACCTCGTAAGCACTTGAGCGAATAATCGCTTTAATTCAGAAACCGATAAGTAAAATTCAATAAGGCTTAATTACCCTTTATTTCTTAAAATAAGAAATTAACAGATGGCTCCTTCAGAGCGTACAGCAAAGCCTCCACTTGTGCTTGAATTTAAAGTAATAAGAAGTAAAACTTAACTAAAGCTTAAAAAGATATAGCCGAAGCTATAATTATTTCTAAGTAGTTGGCCCCTAAATATCAACTAAGCTGGCAAACCTATCAAGGGCCTGAAATACGGCCGAGCGTAGTAATAGCCTAGAGAGTGTGTAGCCAAAAGGCGAACGCGCGCCAGTCAGAATCTCTGGCTCTCTAACGAAGTCACTGAAACTTCGACTTAAATACCGCTCCTACTCATTTGCATTAACCGCGATTCTAAAATTACATTCTGGTAGGAAATTGTGAGGTGAAATTTGAAGGGACAGGAAAGTATCTTTAACTAAAGATAAGTGTTAAAACCTTAGGATAAACCTTACAATTGTATTATTGAGCTGTATCTTTATAATTCGTCTAAATGTATTAGATTGAGTGTCGAAACATAGAAATATTATATTGATGTGAATAAAAACCAGCATCACATTTGAGTTTACCTAACACATTTTAATGCAGTTTACATAAAAGAAAGGTTGGTTGGAACTTTAATAGTAGCAACTATTTATTTACAAGGAATACAAAAGTGATTCATGTCACCATGTTTTAAAGTCCTTCAATATAGTCGCCAGTATTGTGTACAACCCGTTTCCAATGATGTGGAAGTCGCAGAATACCTGTAGCAGCGCCTGTTTTGTTGATAGTTTGAATGGAACGGTCTACTGCCGCAAGAATCTCAGGAACAGTTTGGAAGTGAGTGCCAAGAAGTGGTTCCTTCATCTTAGGAATTAAGTCACAAGGGCTTAGATCTGGGGAGTATGGTGGATGGTAAAGCACTTCCCAGCCCCATTGCTTGAACAAATCAGTCACAGCTTGCGCTGCATGCGGCCGAGCATTGTCATGCAAAATGAGAGGAGCGTTCTGCAGAAAGTGTCGCCGTTTTTTCTCAAAGCTGGTCGGAGATTATGCTCCAGAAATGAGCAGTAATACTTCGCAGTGACGGTCTGCTGTGGGGAAAAGGTATGCGTTAGGAAGACACCATCACAGTCGTACACGAGAATCACCATAACTTTCACATTGCTGGTGTTCTGACGAAATTTCGAACGTCGTGGTGACCTGTGATGACGCCATTCGTTTGATTGGCGTTTCAGTTCTGACTGGTACGATCGGGCCCAAGTCTCATCCAGTGTAATGATACGGCGTAAAAAAGCATCTCCTTTGCGCTCCTAGCGCTCCAGGTGGGTTCGGGCAGCATTGTATCGTAGCCATTTCTGCATTTCCGTCAAGTGATGTGGAACCCATCGTGAAGCAATTTTTCTAGTGGACAGGCGTTCCTTCAGAATGTGCAGCACAGTCGTATGCGCTAATCCTGTTTGTCCGGCCAGCTGACGAATCGTTTGGCGGCGATCACTGTCCTTTAGTGTGGCAACAGCTTGCACGTCTGCATCACTGACACTCGGATGACCTGGCCGCAGCATGTCTGCCACGTTTTGGCGTCCTTCATTGAATGCTTTCACCCATCTTGCTACGGTTCGGTAAGGCAATGCAGATTCCCCGCAAGCCTCTTGAAGCCCATGATGACACTGTTGTGCTGTACGACCTATGGCACATTCATTTTTTATTCAACATCATTGTTCTTGTTTTGAAAACATCCTGACAACAATTACTTTAAACCGCGAGCTAATACAAGGATTCGTTCTTCGCGTCACTCCGCATGCGCGTGAAGTAGGCAAGACGAGTCTTTTTGCTGAGAGGTACGGTAGGTATGTAGTTTACGTGTGGTATACGCGATATTCTTTGGTTTTGTTGCGTAGCGTTTTTTCAGCTGTGTTGCCACTATTAAAGTTCCAACCCTCGTAAAAATAGGCCTAACCATATATTTGAGTGTTACACTGAATGCAATCTACAAGAACGGTAGGATCAAAATATCCTTATTTGAGGTTTAAATATATTGCTTCTACAAGTAAATGAAGTACTGATGATGAAATCCTACCTTCTTCCGTAGCAGAGCACTAAGCCCACTTTTGTTTTTGATTTTATCTTGAGTTCTTATCAGAAAAAGGAAAAGGCAATGAAACTGCTCGAAGCTGGTAGTAAAGCTGGGGTAGCAAGTTTCTGTCGGCCTTTGAACTTTGGCTGAAATATTTCCTATTACCGCGCACGTAAGGAGAGCTGCATACGTAAATGATTAAAATAATTTTTTAAAATTTCAAATTGACTTTTGTGGATATTAAGATGATTAAATCAATTTAAATGAGGTGTGAAAAAGTACGTGATGTCTATCCATGTTAGTGATAATATTACGGCAGTAAATGTGTGTGTGGCATTTGTTTCTTCGGGATCGAAGACAGATTAGTGGAGGATAAATATTTCGTAATTATACTGATATTTAAATTGGCATGAAGAAATTTGTATCTAAATTGTATATAGTATAGTCAGTAATGGTGTTAACTGGTTCATGGAACGATGAAAGGAGAAAGAAGCGATTCCCAAGGCCAGTACGTTCCAAAAGTACACATAATACTTACCAATTAATACCGAACGAATTTCGCGTTAAGCCTAGTTTCATTTACAAAATCATTTAAAAACATTTCTGCAATTAAATAAGCTGAAATTAACAGTTTATTATACTTGGTATATCTAAACATGCTGTAATAAAATTTTCGGGATATTAAAAACAATTTTAAACAAAATGGTTTCATATTAATAAAATTGTTAGATATGTATACACTGTCGGAAAACAAATGAACTCTTTAAAATGTGAACACATTATTAGTAAACTATGATATGTGCAAACAAATTTCGTAAATATAACGAAATGAATGATCTAGTCTCATATATAAAGTTCTCTTAACTTCTATGTGTCTACCTTGTGTTAGTTTAGCAGTTTTTTAGCGAATATAAAAACTGATTTGCCAATATTTTTCCCCAGCACTGTATATATATGACAAAATTTTATTAACGTGCATACAAGTTTTAAAGATATTGATAAAATGTTAAATTGAATACTGCGAAATATTAGATAAAGGTAAGAAAATTACACTACTCGACTTTGAAAATATGACACCAAAAAATAGTGGCTCGAAAATTATGCAAATTTAATCGAGTTATGCGAATATTGTGAAATGCACAGCTCTCCAGCGCACATGGAATAAGATATAAGGGAAGGAATCTGCAGAATATTGAATTTTCGTTGTCTTATTTCTGATAGGGAAATCATCGTATAAAATTTGTTATTGTCTCAGAGAACGCGTGTAATACCAAAGAATCCCAGGTCGTTGTCAACGGTTGCAGTTTCAGCATACTAACGATTTTACGAGGGGCATGGTGATAGGACGGTGGAGGACAGGTTGGTCCATGCAGCAATCTCAGCTGACACACACCTGGGCGTGTCCACAGTGCACCTCCTGTGGCGACGATGGTTGGAACAAAGAAATGTGGCGGCAAGTTCGAGGGGTGCCGGTGTAGACAGAGTGACGTCAGCACGCATGGATCGACGCATTCACCAACAAGCTGTAGCGCAAATGCAAACAACTTCTACCTCCATTCTGCATTAAGTTCAAAGACACCCTGGATGTTCCCATGTGGACCAGAACCATTTGTTGTCGATTGATGGCAAGTGGCCTGCAATCGTGCCATCCGTTAAGAAGACTTCTATTGACCCCACATCACAGACGCCAAGTCTGCAATGGTGCCGATCTCTGGCAAAGAGGACGATTGAATGGCACAGGATCGTGTTCTCAGATGAGTCACGCTTCAGTTTCTCCAATGATAGTCGCCGCTTACGATGTGGAGACAGGTCCTATCCGGCAGCAATTGTGGAATGCCTCACAGCGCGACAACGCGGTATCATTCATGGTTTGGGACGCAATAGCGTACAATTACAGGTCATCTCTAGCTCGTATTCAGGGCAATATGACGGCCGAACGATACGTTAATGATGTGCTGCTGCCGGTGACACTTCCCGACCTTCAAAGAGTTCCTTAGTGTCCTTTACCAGAGGGATAATACCCTACCACACACTGCTCACATCAGCCACCATGCTCTGCAAGGTGTACAGGTGCTTCGCTTGCCACTGTTCTCTCCTGACCTCTCACCAATCGAACACATTTGGGATGTGATTGGACGCCATTTGCAGACCCTGCCATTTTCGCTTTCAGAAGACGAACTGTGGCAAATATTTGACAGGGAATGGAGTACATTCTAAAGGACACTATCCATAGTCTCTCTGACTCTGTACTTAGATATGTTCCTTCGTGTATCGCAGTCCAAGGCGGTTGTTGTCCTACGGTTGTTCCTACCATCCTACTGTCGTACTGAGCCGAAGTTGTTTTCGCTATGTATTATGCATATCATTTCGAAATAAAAGTCACTTATTGTTCATTGCTATCTCTCTGCATTTGCCGAGTTTCATCACTTTCTATTCACTTCTTCTTGGTGTTGCATTTTCAGTGTCGAGGAGTGTACTAAATAATATTTAAAAATTTTGAAGCATATGATTTATTTCAAAACATTGTTCGGGACACAACCCTACATTGCAAGTTGTGCATTCATAATAAATTAACTTGGTATCTTTTTTCTTTTAAGAGACATTTCTTTGTATATTACGCACTGTCTTCTTAACCTCTTCGTCAAAATATAGACGAAACCCTAGCACGCATTAAAATAAAGCGCTTTGCACAGTTCTTACGTGCTCAGATTTCCGTGATTCATGGAAAAAAATAATAAATGTAATCATATTGAAGGTCAAAACTTTGTGGAATATTATTTAAAAGTATAACAGACTTCAACCGCCATTTAGTGTAGTCTAAAAACTTAAATAAAACGTTCCATATTGAAATCATACCAGTATTATCACGGTCCTCAGGACTTGGAAAGGCTAATAAATAATTTGATAACGTGGGCCCTGAAAGGAGAATCGCGTGATCACGATTATAAACGGGTTAAAATAAAATAAAATATGACGACTTTTTTTTTTTTTTTTTTTTTTTTTTTTTTTTTTTTTTTGAAATTTAATGCTTTTAAGCTGTGGGATTCGCTCCATGCCCCCAAATTAAGCATGCCCAAAATAGTGCTGAGCGGACAATCATTTTGCTTAGTGTGAGTTTATTTGAGTTTCAAACATTGATATAATGGCTTAACTTCGTTATTGCAATGGTAGGTTTGGATTTTTTCAGTGTTACTAGGAAATGCTTCTGAAATATTAGCGTGTTATTCATTTTGACACCAAAGCATTTATACTCAGTGATCCACTGATATCGTCATCAAAAAATGGAGATAGGACAGTATAGTTGGTGTGTCCTTTATGATGGCCTTTGACTTACGTATTTTATTGGAAATTATCCTCAGTATAAACCAATGTTAAAAAACTAAGCTGTTTATGCCAAGTAAATATGTAATACATGTATAAAATATATAAAGTAAAGTTTTTAAATCTGTACCAATATACCTGCCAAACATTAACTAATGTTTATATTTAAAAACTTGTCTGAACATTATTCTTTAATATATTGATTTGCGGAAAAGAAGTTTAAATGAAACTTTCTTTTCCGTCTTACGTAGCCAATGTCTGTTATCACAGATTCAAAAGTTATAAAACAAGAAGTTCAAAGGCGGTTTGATTGATGGAAGTAATCATGAATATTTTAAATAAATGAATTTTAAGAACGGAATATTGTCTACTGAAGTTAAAGCTGCAAATATCTGCACAGGTAAGAAAGACTTCCCTTCGAACCCATTTTTGAAGCTTGTAGTAAATGTATTATTGGCAATATTTTATCAGAAGAGAGTAATTTCTAAGCAATTTTTGCTTAAAACAAAGAAAGATTAAGCCCTACGTTCTACAAAGAAAGCTCTTATCCAAAGTATGCAATATATTCAAATAAATTATAAGGTAACATCTTTTTTTGCTAATATAACGCATTAAACAATAATGATATAATGCATTAAATAATGATGTAATGATATAATGCATTAAATAATAATATAATAAATTAAATAATGATATGATGCATTAAATAAAGACGTAATGCATTAATGCTTATATAGGAACATAATGCTACATAATGCATTAAATAATGATATAATGAATGAAGTAATGATCTAATGCATTACCAATGATATAATCCTACATAATGCATTTAAGAATGATATAATGACATAGCACTACGCAATGGATTAACTTAAATAATGGTATTAAGATGTAATACTTTAATAATGATATAATGATATAATGCTACATAATGCATTAAATAATGATAGCTTTAAAGATCCAACGTTAACGTTTGACAGAATGCTATTAAATAATGATATATTGAATTAAATAATATAACTTTGATAGGACTTCAGTAACCCACTTCATGAATGATCACTGAAATAATTGACTTCTAAGATACTAAGGTATCCAGGAATTTTATAAACATGAAAACAGATATCCAACGTTAGAAGATATCAATAGGTAACTGGCATATATGGAAGAACAAATTCTGTTAAAACTATTTCCGTCAAATGCCTATTTTTACGAAATTAGCTCTGAACTTTTATAGAGGCTTTCTCTGAGTTTTCTTCGATTTCAAACTTTTCTGCAATAGTTTAATTGCTAACTTCTGCAACCATAAAGACAGACAGAAGGTTCATAGTCCCGTCGTACCTTTAAAAACAAACAATAAGTCCAAAATCAGACGAAAATTTAGAAAAATCTTTTTTTATATGCCCTCCTCAGAGTGATGATTGCACAAAACGCAAAGCATCAGATGCTGAGACTTTGCTACTCGCGAAACCTCATGCATCAAATTATTAAAGAGAAAATTTAGATTGTAAATACAAAGTAGCATTTCCCTAATAAGTGGTAAAGTCATATTAGATTATATCGATACTGGAACATGAAAAATGTGCAAAGCTGTCACCGGCTCAAACTCCGGACCAAACACACTTCGAGAGCGCTTCCAGGTACACCACGAAGGCAGTGCGAAAAGAAAGGAGAAAATAGCTTATAAAGCTTCGGCTGAACCTTCAGCAATTCATAAAGCTATTGCTGATAACAAATTTAGTAGAAGAAGGGGTCACAAAGTTACTAGTCAGCGATAGCTGTCATGAGCTCTCTCTCAAACTCACGAGATTTGAGCTCAAATGTATTATCTAATTTTCATCCCTGTAGAAGGTACATGAAAAAATTCATGTTAGTATAGACAACACAAGCAGCTATGTTTATTCCCATAACATCCTACAACTTTAAAAGTAAAATAAAAAGCTTCTTATGCATTTTTGAAGATACGTTTGAACATTAAATGATAGAAATTAAGGATAAAAAATATTATTTAAAGCATTTATAAGTTTTCTTTGAATTGATACTTAAAAAAAATAAAAGATAATCTGTCATACGCACTTTACAGGTTCCTTTGAGTTTAAGAGATTAAATGCGAATCATCCAGCACACTTTGTACGTTCTTTTGAGTTTAAGGGAAAACATACAAATTATCTTAAGTATTTAATTTTATTATTATTCAGCACGTATCTATGAAGATGAAAGATGTTTTCAGAAAGCATTTAAAGCGAAGGAAATCCTCTTACAGTTTAGCTATTGCATTCGTTTAAAGTACCAATACTGTTTTAAAACATTCTTCGTGTGGAAATATTTGTTAATTAAAAAGTTATCCTATCTTTTACAAATTAATTATTTTGCTATCTTCTTTTTCTAAATTTCTACTATTATGTAATGAGCATGGTAAGGAATTACACATATCGAAAGAGGTTAAACATGATTCCCAGGTGCTCGTCTTACGTAATCGATAACACATCGGTCCAGCAATAGAAAACGCTCGCCAGTTGCTTGGTTGGTTTGAAGGAAAAGCACACTAGAGCTATTTGCCTCAGGAAACCCTGCTAAAAATGCCCCATAGAAACCCATAAAATGATTTTACGGGGAATTTGCCTACGGGTACCCGTACAGCTCTGCAGGTACCGTAGACCAAATCCCCGCAAAAACCCATAGAAAGAAACCCGTACAGCTGTACGAGTACCCGTAGGCCAAATCGCCGTAAAAACTCATAAAAAGAAACCCGTACAGTAGGCCATAGACCCGTAAAAACCCATAGAAAGAAACCTGCACAGCTGTACGGGTATCCACAGGCCAAATACCCGTAAAAACCTATAAAGAGAAGCATGTACGATGAAGATGATATGTATGGATACGAGTAGACCAAATCTCTGTAGAAACCTGTAGAACCGTAGGCACTATAAACGAAATCCCAGTAAAACCCCATAGCGAGAAATCAGAACTTTAATGCATATTCATAGGCCAAATCTCCATTAAAAAAATGGATATTCTGTGTAGGTCTGTGCCTCGTAAAAACCAGTAGATAAAAACACGTACACCATACAGGCCAAATCCCTGTAAAATCCACTACACAAAAATCCACAGCCCAATAAAGGTACCTCTTGGAAAAATCGCTACACAAAACAATACACAAAAACCCATAAACAAAACCAATAAAATTATACTATAGCGGAGTATCCATACATAGAATCGTACATACAACGGGTATCCATATACAGAATCCCTATAAAAAACAATACACAAAAATAGAACTGTAGATCAAATTTCCATAAAAACATAAACCAACAGAAGTACGTAATTAGCACTGATGAAATGTACAGAACTAAATGGCGGAGAAAGCATGTAGAGTAATTTTAAATAAAATTTTTAAAATATCTAGAAGCCTACAAGCCCCTGTCCTTCTTAATACATGTCAATATCTATAAACATATTACAAAATATTTGTATAAATTCTCTTTACAAAATTTTAAACTCCCTTTATATAATTTTGAAAATAAAATTAATACAAAGATAATAATCAAAGTCATGATTCACAACCACATCGAATGATATATGTACATATACGTAATGATATATGTAAGAAAAATAAAGAATATGTAAAAGATAAAATTAGCAACATAATATTAATATTCCTTTTCTATTCTAAAAATAGTAATCTCTCTGCACTGCATCATTTCGAGATTAATTCACGTCATATGCCTCTTACATAATTTGACGTTGTAAAAGGAACTAAAACTCAAACAGCCAATAGTAATTTTACAGCAGTATTAATTATCAAATAAAAATGCATCGAGAATCAAAATTAACTCAGTCTGAATTAAGATTTCACCCTTAACATAACGCATTTGCTTTCTATGCTTTGGCACGGCCTACCAGCGTCCGAGCGGTAACGTCGCTGAACTCTGGTAGTTCGGTCCGAAGTTCGAATCACGCGAACGGGCTGGCTGCATGGGTGTTTTCCCCATGTTTAACGTGTATACGAGCCATTTTCCTTAAAATGTCCTCCACGAAGACATCCCTTCCTTAAGGCAGGTAGCCCTCGAGTTCTTTGCCGTAATCTAATAAACCAAACATTCTACGCTTTGGCCTAGCTGGACTGCAGTCTGTCTGCTCCTTGTTTCTTACTACAAATATATCAAAAATGTAAATTTTTGGAATAGGCATAAATAATGTGCCAACTTGTTTGTGCCTGCAACATATTTGCTGAAAGAAAAGTTGAATTAAATCTACCTCTACTACCAAATTTCTTATTCATTGTGGATTGGAGTTTCAACATCTCTAAGCCATCAAAATTCTTGCTGTTCATTACGGATTCAGTTGCTTGTATTCGACTACAGAATCTATTACATATATATACATATCATTTAATGGTTGCGAATCATTACTTTAACTGTATATATACTATTGATTTGATTATAAATATATACATATAGTACTGTATCTCACTGCATATATTTGTATTTCAGTTCTTTAATTAGGAAATTAAACAATGTTATTTAATCACATCAGCTTTTTTAACAATGTGATACCTAATGAGAAATGTATTGGCAAGGGATGGTACTTTCTAGCATCTGCTTAAATTTTAAGTTACCTACAATGCACTAAACCAAATTTAAAAACAAAACTAGAAGAAACCCTAATTTTCAGAAAGAGAAACACTATTAACAAGCAAGCTAAAAGAATAAGGGACTTGCAAATTAGAAACTTAATATAGAGTTTAAATTTAGCATACTTGCTATCCCCTTAAAGCTCGCTTACCACTGATAGCAACACCCTGCAGCTTATTATGACACGCATATACACATAGATGGTTTGTGTGGAAGAATGAATCCTAGAATATAATGTAATGAAGAAATAATAATATACAAACACTGTGTCGACCGCTTTATTTGAATGTTACCTGTATCTCTCAGAAGATAAATGAAACATGAAGATAAAATATAATAAACTTAATAATACCCAAAATACATTAAATTATATTGTAACAAAACGAACTTTAAGTTTACAAGTCTCAACAAATACCAATTCTCAACGCCACAGTTCGGGAATTAAGAAAATATGTCATAGCGTATAATATTTTATTCCGTATCTCACTTTTAGTGCTATATAATCTTCCACAGATTTTATATAAATAAGATCTATAACATAATGGGTATTTATACTATACGTAGTTCTTGATGTAAAAAAGATTAACTTTCGTACTGTAAAAATTCCATCTCTCTGAATAAGTATGAATATACTCATATACACATAATTATACGTATCTATTTATTAAATAATTAATTTAATGAAACTAAATTCTTATAGAAAAAATACCATTTACCTATATATATTAATAATTTATTATTACAAAAGGTTTTTCATATATCATCTCAAAGGAACATAAATTTAATTAAAGCGATGCATTATTGGAATAAATTTGAGTCAGTGTTTTAGATATAAGTTATTTACATTTCTATTATAGAAAGAATACTTTAGAAAGTGTATAGAAATATTATTTTGAACTATAAAAATTCCAAATAGTAAAATTTAAAGTACTGAAAAGGTAGCTATTGATTTTGACAGTAGATTATATAATATAAAAATACCTCATGCTGAGCATTTCCTGTATTTACAAAGCCAAATGAAATTTATATAGTGCAGTATTTAGCAATATAAATAAATCTTCTCTACAGCCTTATACAAATGCAGTTAAAATTACTGTCATTGCAATTAAGCAGTTATAGCACATATAGTTTACATTTGTTTACAAACAGTTTTATTTACGTTAATATCTATACAAAGAAATAAATTTAGTGCAAAAATTGTAACTACCATTTCCGCAGTATAACTAATGAAAGAAAATAATGTTTAAATATTACTCTAACTATATTTGAAAGCAATGCTAAAACAGTGTACTTACAAGGCTTATTTTCCGAAAAGCTTTCGTTTTAATCGTCTTGTAAAAACTTTCAATTACTTCTGCAAAATTCATACCCACGTAAAACGTGCTACACCTAAATAAATTGATTATACAGTGAAACTTTCCTAAAACAATCAATTCCACAATTCTAGATAACGCCAGTTTCCTGAAGCCTGACAAAACTATGAGTGATTTTATTATGTTAAATGTGAGTTTATTATGTTATTACCTGTTATTAAGACACAATAAAACGCCGAATGAATACTAATTCAGAAGTCAAACAACAAAAATCAGCTTTATATTTACAAAATTTTCACAGGACTAGTTTCGATGGTTTTACCGAACCACCATTCTCAGCTGCAAAACTGCAAATGTACAAGATAGGTAATAATGATTAGATAAGATAAGAAAGGCTGAACAAGAATAAGTAAGTGGCGCCATCTGTTGGTGAAACCAGAACTAAAACATAATTTCTTTAAAGGCCGAAGGCAAATTTGAATTGGAATTAGGATCGTTAACTAGAACAGAAAGATTTTTATGAATGTGAAATACCTCTAGAAAATCCAGTTCTCCAATGGAAGATGTTTTTTGAATAATTTTCGCAGCAGAAAAATTGAAAGTTTGATTTTCGGACCAACAATGGTGATCAACAGAAGACTTCTGTGTTACCTTTTTTCTAACATATGCCTCATGTTTCTTGACGCGAAATTTTAAGGCTCTCCTAGTTTGGCCAATGTAAATTAAAACACACTGGCAAGGAATCCTATAAATACCCCAGGAATTCATATCCGGAATGGGGTCCTTGAGTATGGAACTCGGAATTTTATTGATGGGAGAATAAACAACCCGAAAGTTAAATTTCTGCAAAATATGTGCAACTTTATAGCTAACTGATGGAAATAAGGGAATGACAACAGAATTTTTATAATCTCCTAAAACAAGAGTGTGTCTTTTAGTGTGTTGAGATGAGAATTTTTAACTGCTTGATTAATAATGTTGGGTGAAAAGCCTCTGTCAATAGCTATTGCTGTTAAATAATTTAGTTCTTCATCAAGGGCTAGTTTGGAGGAGCAAACTTGAAGAGCACGGAAAACATAGGAATAAAATGAAGCTAACTTTTGTTTAGTCGGATGACATGATTTAAAGTGTGGTGGAAGGTAAACCGTAGTACTGAAGTTGGATGTATTACGTGTGACCAGAATGTCGAGAAACGGAAGAGAAATGCAAGTCTCAAGTTCAAAAGTGAACTGAATAGCAGGATCAATAGAATTCATTGTTGAAAGAACTTTATTTAAATCATCTTTATTACCTTCAAACAGGGTAAAAGTATCGTCTACGTAGCGGAACCATGCCGGGAAGTTTAAAGTTTCAAACAATTTTGATTCATAATAATGCATGTAGATATCAGCCAGGATGGGACTGAGGGCGCTTCCCATGGCTAATCCCTCAGTTTGCTTGTAATATTTATTTTGGAAAACAAAATGTGTTTGTTTCAAACAGAGTAATGGATACGAGGCAGTACCTAAATTTGATAATTTGATAATTTAATAATTCACTTTTTATACTCCCAAAAATGACTAGTACTTTTAATATTACATAAATCTTATTCACAAATCTACTTCTATTTCAAAAGAAATTTATGAAAAGCACATTTGAAATTTTCTTCATCAAACTAATAATAACCAAAGTTAAATTATGCATAAAAATGATTATATGTGTTTTAACAAATCAGCACAAAATATTTAATGTAAAAATGTGGTTCTAGTCTCACACTTGTAAAGAAAAATAGACCAAAAAGAAAAAACAATGTAAGCTACTATGATCATCTAAATTTTCACATAATTTTGGTAATGGAAAAAAGATTCCTTAAGCTTGTACGTCTTGTCTACCCCATTCAATAAGTAATAAACACATTAAATATTTCAATATTTACTTCATTAACAAAACTTACTTTTTTTGCTCGGTAAATAAATTAGTAGATTTTTTAAGACATAAAAATACATTCTCTTTTGCTCGGCCACATCACATTAGTCGAAAAATTGAAAGTTGAACCATGCAAGATAATTTTTAAGGTATGCTCAACTTTATTAGTACATAATATTTAAATGATAAAGCATCTACATGAACAAGCTTTAAAAAGTATTTCTAAACTGTAATCAAAAAAAAAAAAATTCAAAAATACAGTTTCAGTAGAATGCAAAAATTATATGTTTGCATCTGATTTAAACACACTAAACCAAATTATCACTTTTCGGTCTTTAAGCACTGCTTTTCAGAATAAAAGTAAAGATATAAAATCAATTTCCCGCACAGAAACTCCATTTCACAACTAATCAGTTATCAGCAAAGTTCTCTCAAACATTAGACACGATTACACGTGCATGCCTTTAGTGGTATTTGCTTTCCTATTCATAGTCAGTGCTGGTATTTTATTATTTATTACTAATTTCTAAACAGTAAAACATAGTAAAATTTGTAATACAGTAAATCATAGTAAATTATATATTGCATTACTACATCCACGAAGAAAATAACACCACCATCGCACAGCAAGAACTAGAACGGCGCCATATTGCTCGTTTGGGAAACTTCTGAGAGTAGGGGAGGGAGCATGGGAGAGAGGGGGAGTTTTTTTCCTCACGTCAGCGTTAAAACGAAGAAAATAGTAGTTTTGCGATTGTGAATGAACTTGGTCGCGTTAAAGAGATGTCTTAGAGCACTTGAGAAGAGAAACTGATTTGTTTACATGTTACACATGGAGAAAATCACGAAAGGGCCCATGAAGTCAGCCCGTTCGTCTGGTTCGAACCCGTGCCAGAACTACCAGTGTTCAGGGATTTTACCTCTTCCGATAGTAGGTTACGCAGATTAGTACAGTATAATGATTTACAGCGATACATCGCTCCAAATCAATATTCTTCTTTGTACTATTGTGGTGTTGCGTGGCCCCAACTTGCCCGCAACAGTAGTAGTGACTGCTATGAACTGAAAATTACACAAACTCTTAAGAAAGGTTTAACTCCCTTTTTATTCCACTTTAGAAGTTACAGATGCGTTCACTTGACGCTCACAAACTACGCCGACCCGGCGGTTAAATAAAAATCAGAAAGTACAACTAAAATTAAATATCAGGCTGAATAAATAAAGAGGTCACTACCTACGAGGCTCTATAAACGTGACTGACTTAACCGCGTTCTAAGATACAGCTGAGATTTCAGCAAACTTTCTGAATAAGAAGTTGAAAGATTCAACTAACTGCCGAAGTAGGCACACAGGCCGAAACGCGCGGTTCTTAAATTTCTACCTAGCAACCTTCGTGAATCAAGAAAGCACACCTACAAACTCGTTTCCCTTCTATTTAACTCAAAAATACTTCCGCTGAAAATTTGAATACTTTGCGCGTTCTACGAAAATTTACATACTCTGGCATTGGCAATTCCAGGGGAAAGTAAAGGCTTGACAGGAAAGATAGCTTAAAATAAATGTTAGTTAAAATAAATATAAACCCTACACTATATTTGATACAATTGGATAGAAGGGTATTTGGAATTAAGTCGTGAAATTTCCTTGGATCGATTCTGAGATGAGTGGTTTATCCTTATCATAATTAATAACAGAAAATCTGAGCGTATATAATTGAAATTAGGGATCCACCAGCGGTCGAGCGGTAAAGTCGCTGAACACTGGTAGTTCGGTTCGAGATTCGAATTCCTGGAACGGGCTGGCTGCATGGGTGTATTTGTGGGTTTTTCCATGTGTAACGTGTATACGAGCCAGTGTTCCTTAGAAAGTCCTCCACGAAGGCATCCCTCCCCTTTGGCAGATAGCACTCGAGGCTTTGCCGTAATTAAATAACTTAACCTTTTAAATATGTGGCTTGAGACAAAATGTTTTTAGAAATCCCTAAACCTTCCATCTCGAAATATATGACTCTAGATTGCGAAGAAAGCTTACTTTATATACCTACTGAATAATTTCTGGATTTTTAGATTCTATTCATGACTAACTTATATTGTCGTTATGATTTCTTAAGACAAATAATTATATTTTTATATGTTGAGTTATTATTATCAATGCTGGAGATTATATGTATTTATAGCAGCGTCACTGGTATCAACCTATACATGAATCTGAATTTCTCATTCCCTAATAAGCTACTATTTATAATCACATAAATATAAAACGTGACGGTACATTCGTTTTAAAACTGTGAAATAATTAGTGAAAATATATTATTTCTTACAAATGATATTCTACGTCACGTATAACTTATATATGTCATATATATATAATGAAAGGACAATTTTGGAAGCACTGGTGTTAAGAAGACTGAGATGTAGAAGCGTAGCAATGTTGTTTTAACGTAGAATACTTGATCCATGTTAAAGAGGAGCAAGTCGAGCGGGAATAACTTCCTTTTTTTATTTAGTTCACATTTGTAGCCACAACTCATTTGACACTCCAATCGTGCCAATTTCCCGAACATTTATATTTTGATACTATGGCTATAGAAGTGAGCATATCGAAGCATCCATGCAGTACAGAAGTTGAAGCGAAAAGTGACGCATCAATTCAGAGTAAGAAGGGAGGGAGTTCCGAGTTAAAAAAGTTTTGGTTTATAATTTGGGGATTGGCCAAGAGGTATCCGCATTAATCGTTACGTAGGATAGTATGAGTAATTTGAATGACACAGTTTAGACTTGCAACGCTATTTTTAAGATAGAGATGAAGTCTCCAAATTAAATAAAAAATGAAAGAGGATCCTTGGATCGATTCTGAGATGAGTGGTTTATCCTTATCATAATTAATAACAGAAAATCTGAGCGTATATAATTGAAATTAGGGATCCACCAGCGGTCGAGCGGTAAAGTCGCTGAACACTGGTAGTTTGGTCCGAGGTTCGAATCCCGTGAACGGGGTGGTTGCATGAGCATTTTCGTTGTTTTCCCCCATGTGTAACGTGTATACGACCCAGTTTTCCTTAGAAACTCCTCCACGAAAGCATGCCTCCTCTTAGGCAGATAGCTCTCGAGGCTTTCCCATAATCACACACATTGAATTGAGGTAAAAGAGACCAGTTGAGCATACATATTTACCAAGCTGGATAAGGATTTAAAAAGGAAATAATAAGAAATAAAGTTCCACAGTTTGAATATAATATCCCCCCCCTAAAAAACTAACATTTACAACATGACATTAATCATTTTAAATAAAATGTTTCAAACCCCAAAGAACTAAGTTTACTTGTTTAAAGCTTCTAAAGTTCTTTATTTTTCCAGTACCGAACTTTACCTCCTAATGGAATTTTACAGCTGATTACCCCACGGCTTATAAGAAATACAGAAAATATTTCTTAATTTGTCCTTTCTTTTAGCGACAGGTCTTGTACAGGAATGTAAAAACATTACGCTCCAAGGATTTATTCCATGTAAGAAATGGAAAAAAAAAAAAAAAATAAAAATAAAAAAAAATAAATAAATAAATAAATAAAATGGGAAAACTTACAGGCTACAGATACGGTATTTAAGTGCTACGATCTTGGACGCAACTTAAATTTTAAAAAGGAATATTTATTCATAAAATGTTTTTTATTTGAAATTAGAACACATCAATTAAATTAGAAGCTAATTAGTAACTCTCTCCGATGAAAATTATCTTTATAAACAGGAATAACACATTTGGTGGTCGTGTGCTTAATGCATGATATAATTAAAGAAAATAAGAGTAGACAATCTCCTATAACAAAAGAATATATTAAGTACTAAATTACAATTTAAATTACATTGAAGAAATCAACGCGGAGCTCGGAACACAGTTCATGCTACCGTCGCGTACAGTTGTCTGACGAGAAGTCTAAGTGAGTAATGACGTCGCTTTGCTGCTCCGATTAAGAACTGGATTTTACACGTGGCGCCATCTCATGAATAGAAGTTGAAGTATCTGTCGGAACGCCACAGTACTCCCCCCCCCCAAGTACCATCGGTACGTTATAAGTACTATGGGTTAAATTTAACCTTTCTTCCAGATCTGGTAGTTTTAGGTTGCTCTTTAACGGGATGTAAGCCTTCTTCCGGGAGTGATGTTGATGAGGAAGTTGTTGGATCTTGCATTTGAAATGCCGGTTTGAGACGATCGATTCCAATCACTTATTGTTTGCCATTGCAGATGATGGTGAAATGTTTCGGTGTTCGTTTGACAACTTTGAATGGACCATCATGATTCGTTTGACAACTTTGAATGGAAGGTGTTAAAGTTGGCTTAATTGCATCGTTGCGCACGAATACGTGCGAAGATGTCTCAAGCGCAGGATGTACAAAATAGCTTGGCTGGTTATGCGAAGATGCTGGGGTTGGCGAGATATTGCTCATGGTCTCACGTAAACGTTGAAGGAATGTTGGAGAGTCGATAACTGGAGTAGATTCTGGGTGAAAGAATTCACCTGGCAGACGGAGGGTTGCACCATATAACATTTCAGCACAAGTGCTACCAATGTCTTCTTTGAATGCTGTTCGAAGACCAAGCAAGACTAGGGGTAAGGCTTCTGTCCAGTGTGTGCTACTGTGGCACTTCAGACCTTGTTTGAGAGATCGATGAAAGCGTTCCACCATCCCATTTCCAGATGGATGGTATGGTGTTGTGCGAATATGGCGAATGCCAAGAAGAGAGGTGAGGGATGCGAACAAGTGACATTGAAATTGTCGGCCTTGGTCAGTAGTGATGGTGGTAGGCATGCCAAATCTTGAAAGCCACTGGGAGATGAATGCTCAAGCTACAGTTTCAGCGGATATATTTTCAATAGGAATGGCTTCAGGCCATCTTGTGTACCGATCAATACAAGTGAGGAGGTAAGTGTAACCATTTGAAGGAGGCACTGGGCCAACCAAGTCTAAGTGCACATGATCAAAGCGTCTTGCTGGAAGGTTAAATTGTTGAATGGGGCTGTGAGTGTGACGGGATACTTTACACCGTTGACATCTAATACATGAACGAGTCCATTCTGTGATGTCTTGATTCATTGCTGGCCAGACAAATCTGTCTGCGATCAGCTTTTTGGTGGTACGGATTCCAGGATGTGCCAAATTGTGCAAGGCATTAAACACTTCACGTCTAAAATTGACAGGAATATAGGGACGTATTCTATTGTTCTCTATGTCACAGTAAATTTTAAGCGTTGGATCAATGTGCAGCGGTTATAACTGAAGGGAGGTTTGTGGATTTGAGATTAGGTTCTTGAGTTCCTCATCATGCAATTGAGCTTTTGCAATTTCAGAGAAATCTGGGGTAGTGAGGTTGATATTGTTTACCCGAGACAAGGCATCAGCGACACAATTATCAGTACCAGAGACATATCTGATATCTGTACTAAACTGGGCGATGAAATCCAGATGTCGAAGCTGACGAGGAGAACATAAGTCAGAGTTTTTTCTAAAAGCGAAGGTTAATGGTCGATGATCGGTGAAAATGATGAAGTCGTGTCCTTCCAAGTTGTGCCGGAAGTATTTAACAGCACAGTATACAGCAAGTAGCTCCCTGTCATAATTGCTGTATTTTCTTTCTGCAGTAGTAAGTTTTCTGGAGAAGAATGCCATTGGGGAAAGTCTAGTGGTATGGGCTTGAAGCACTGCTCCTATGGCCGTGTCAGATGCATCTACCATTATAGAGAGCTGATTACTAGGTGAGTGATAAGAAAATGTGGCTGCACTTGCCAGATCGTGTTTGCATTGCACGAATGCTGCAGATGCAGATTCAGTCCAAGGGACAGCTCGTTGATCGTTTTTTTTTTGCTTTTCTTTAGAAACTCATGTAGGCAGGCTTGTGTTTTTGCGGCATTTGGCAGAAAGCGGCGGTAGAAATTTAACATTGCTAGAAAACGCTTCAGTTCAGAGATGGTTTTGGGCCGAGGTAGGTCGTTAACTGCTTTGACTCTTTCCGGTAAAGGTTTGACTCCATTCTGGGTGATAAGACATCCAAGAAAGGAAACTGAGGGTTGACCAAGTACACATTTGGATGGATTTAGTTTTATTCCATGATCTTTAAGGCGAGTGAAAATCTGACGCAGATCTTGAAAATGTTCTTCCGCATCTGCAGATGCAACCAGGATATCATCAAAATATGGGATGCAGAAATCGAGGCCAGACAGTACTTGGTGTATGAAACGCTGAAATGTTTGGCCAGCATTGCGAAGGCCAAATGGCATATATAAGTACTCAAAGAGACCAAATGGTGTAGTCACTGCGGTCTTGGGCACATCTTCAGCATGCACTGGGATCTGATGATATGCTCTGGCAAGATCGAGGGTAGAAAATATGTATGTTCCATGAAAAAGATGGGTACAGTCTTGGATATGTGGGACTGGATATCTGTCAGGGACTGTGACGGCATATTAAATCGACGATAATCTCCACAAGGCCGCCAGTCACCATTAGACTTTTTAACCATGTGAAGTGGACTGGCCCATGGACTTTTAGATGGGCGAATGGTTCCCTGTGCTAGCATGAATTCATATTCTTTGCGAGCAGCTTTTAGCATCTCTGGAGAAAGACGATGAGGCTTGGAAAATACAGGTAGGCCATGTGTTTCAATGTGATGATACACTTTTGGCTGATTAGTATGCTGCCCTGATTTGGATGGGTTTAAAAGGTCAGGGAATTCTGCTAATAACCGATGAAACCGTGTGCTGCCCGATACAACACTTATGTTGGTAGGTACGTTCGATATGTGAGAAGCTTGGCCCTGTGATGTCAGCTGAGTTGTAGCATCAATTAAGCAATTATTCTTGACATCCACTAGAAGGTGGAAATGTGTCAAGAAGTCGACACCAATAATTGCTTGAGTTACATCCGCAATAATGAAAGGCCAGTTGAAAGTCCGGCGCAAGTTTAAATCAAGTGTCAATAGTTTGGTGCCGTAGGTTGCAATTTGGGTACCATTGGCTGCATACAGTACAAGTTTATTAAGTTAGTGAGCATTTGTTTTAGTTCTCGGGAGCACTGATATGTCAGCTCCAGTATCTACTAGAAAACATAACTGAGTTGAACGATCAGCCAGTACTATTCTGTCGATGTGGCGGACATTCTGTTGGCCAGCAGAAGACCGCCCATTTAGTTTCCCGCTTGTTCAAAAGTGCATGGAGGGGCACACTTGCAAGCTTGAGCGCCAAAATTCATATGATAAAAACATATGCCACTTGTGGGTTCTTTGTACTGCGTTCGAGTATTGTGACGAGATCGCCTCCTGCTTCAGGCACGAAATTTATTACGTGGGCTCTGATTTGATCGATTGTATCTCCGTGAAGCATGAAGACTTGTAGAGAGTTCAGATACTTTTTTGGTCAATTCAGCCACTTGTTGTTCGATGGATGAACTGGAAGGTGCAGCATTAGCAGCACTGACATAAGCTGGAGTAACAAGTTCATTAATTTTGTCAGCCATCGCTGCTAAACGGGTTAGATCTTCATTGGAAGCAGCAAGAATTATTTGTATGTTATTAGGGAGACGCGAAAGCCATAGTGACTTCAACAAGTCGTCACTAAAATGGCTTCCTGCCAGATCACGCATTCGTGACAGCAAGTATGAAGGTCGCTGATCTCCAAGTTCAAGTCCTTGTAGTAAAGTACGTATTTTTGAAGATTCACTTTCTGAATAGATTTCAATGAGCCGCTGTTTCAGTTTGGAGTATTTATCACAATCAGGTGGTTTGAGAATTAAGTCATGCACTGAATTCAGAATATCAGACTCAATTGCTGCAACTACATGGTTGAATTTTGTAGAATCCTCACTAATGCGAGCGATAGAAAATTGTGCTTCGATCTGAGCGAACCACAATGAAGGATTATTTTTCCAGAAAGGCGGTGTCTTCATCGCAACGCATGTGATTTGTGGCTCTGGTGGAATACCGTCGGGCATAATGATGGATAATTTTCACTTTAATTAATAAACACTTAACAGCACAAATATTGTAGCATGAGGATACACTATTGATATTTTACCATGAGAACAATAAATATTTTAACCATGCAGAAAAAATTTACGTAACGATACACACACAAATAAGACAGGGTCAGCAATTACACACACAAATAATATTTTACCGAAAGGCATTTGAAAGAAACCCCTATTTGAGAAAAAAAATGATGCGTTCATTTTGTATTGCGCACACACAAAATCACCACTTCACACTGCTAAGGCACTTTCGAAGGAAAAAGGAAATCACTCCTGTAGCACATGAGAAAAAAATTCACTACTTTCGAACACTGAGGGAAGAATTTTGCCGTAGCACGTTGCAGAAAAATTACTGATGTAGCACATTTAGCGAAAATCACTATTGTATCACATTTGTCACAAAAGTTGAATGATCGAAGAATTATTGCACCACTGGCGAAGTCAGCGGAACGGAACAGATCACACTGATGATTTGCTGAAGCTCTTTGCGATGATATGCACGACTTTGAAAAAAACACAAGCAATATATATCAACACTATATATTCTAGAAATAATTGAAGGGGTACGTTGTAGCATACGTTTAATGTCCATATTCGTTGTTATTTTTAGTCAGTTCTTCAGAATGCCTTGGATGCACGTGACTTAGGGTCGTTGAAAATCCATTGTCAGTAGCGTGCTCAGTCAAAAGGTCACCACTTTTGGTGGTCGTGTGCTTAATGCATGATATAATTAAAGAAAATAAGAGTAGACAATCTCCTACAACAAAAGAATATATTAAGTACTAAATTACAATTTAAATTACATTGCAGAGATCAAGGCGGAGCTCGGAACACAGTTCATGCTACCGTCGCGTACAGTTGTCTGACGAGAAGTCTGAGTGAGTAATGACGTCGCTTTGCTGCTCCGATTAAGAACTGGATTTTACACGTGGCGCCATCTCATGAATAGAAGTTGAAGTATCTGTCGGAACGCCACACACAATTCTATTAATAAAAACACCAATAGCAATAAACATTATATTGCTGTAAGTAAAGAATGTTTTTACTCGTAAATTTTTGGAAAAAAATTAGATGTTTTGTTGAGGGTAAGAAAAATAACATCGATTGACATAGATTTTATTTTAGTGTAATCAATTTCATCTTCAGCAAGAGAGTTCAATCATGGCTCAAAAAGACGCTAGTAGTGATTTACTGAAAACGCTTTTCCTGAAACAAAATATGTGTGAATCAAAGTCGTGTTTCGTAAATTTACTCAAAAATTATATTTTACTACGGTTTTACTTTCAGGGACCATAAGAACGTAATAATGCATCATTTGCAGAGAATTGTTTAGGGTTTTCAGGTTCTGAAACTTGAGAATTCCGTTATACTATAAACATTAGGTTATTTCGAGCCAGAGAGATGAAAAATGAGCAACGCCTTCGCCGAGAACCGAATCACGGACCTCTGGAATACGCGCCCAGCATGCAGACCACAACGCTACGAAGGCATGCTAAGAAAGCGAGAGAAATACTTTATATACTCCGCGTTTTCAAGGGCGACTGGGGCTTTTAGGGGACCCAATTGCCAAATTCTGGGTGTGGAGAAACATCATCCACCACCCTTTTAGTTCTGGCGCCACTGTTGAGACATTAGGTTATTTCGGGCGGAAAGATGAAAATTGAGCAACGCCTTCTTCGGGAATCGAACCACGGACCTCTGGAATACGAGCCCAGCGTGCTGACCACCACACTACGAAGGCGGGAGAAATACCTTATAATACTGTTATCAGATTTGGATTATGGATTTCAGATTATAATTTTGACAAATTTACAAGAAATATTTTACAGTTTACTATAACTTATCCTTTCCGTTTCCTCACCGGGAATGATAATAGGCTGGACAGTATTTAAGCTGATGTTTTTGGATTGTAAGACACAGCATGTTTCTTTCTCTCGAGGCACGTTACTTTAGTTCTGCCATCACTGTTACTTTACTTTAGTTCTGTCATCATTGTTAAGGTTATTGGCTTCCGAACATTTAAATTAATACGCCGAGTAGGAGTTTTCTAAGCCAGCATAGGTTTAACCCTTTTAGTGCCGAAAGATTATACATCATCGTTCGCAACACTTGCGAAATGGCCAACGACGATACATCGTTATCCGATGGCGCCTTACTATTCGCATTGCCAAGGAAGTCTCAAAATAAATTTATACATAAATGGTCTCATTTCTTTACAAAGGAATTTTAAAACGTGTTTTTAGATTTTCATAATGTTTTATATTGATATTAATTTTATGAATTTCACCAAATATTGAAATATAATTGGCATCACCTTATTCTTTCTTTATTTCTTAATGTGTTGCTTTTTTGAATTTTGTAAGTATCATTCATAGTTCGGTTTCATAGTCTTAGGTCTGAATTTACTACCGTTTATCTGGTTTAATTATTATTGAAATATCTATGTATAAATCAGTAGTGAGGAATAGTTTTTTTTTTTTTTTTTTTTTTTTTTTTTTTTTTTTTTTTTTGACACTGTGATATCCTTCTGTTTTCTCAGATAAAAACTCAATTTGAAGAGCTTTGACACACGTCAACAACATTGAACAAATTATCTTTCGCTCTGCTCAACATAATAAATAAATAAAATAAATAAGTAAATAAAAAAACGGAGTTATCACGTTAAAAGAAATCTGAGTTTCATTATTTCCCCTAGGCTTACTTTTTCGCACTGTTTGAGGAAAAAATAGAAAGGTTAATATCAGCTTTTCGTTGAAAAGTGTACAACTTGCAGCTTTCTCCCTATGAGGAAGATATTTTTAAGATTCTGCCTTCTCGAGAAAGGAAAAAAAGAGTAGCAAGATTTCTCGAAAGTGTTTATTGCACAAAAGAAGTTTCCAGTGTAATAAAAGCGTCAACGGAGCACAGGATGGGACTCTCGAGGGATACAATCTTATTTAGACGGCATCAGTTTTTAAAAATGGCTTGTTTAGATTTATACCAAACTATTATTCTGTGTTACAGGGAGAAAGAGAACGTATAAATGGTGAAAAATGTGCCACAAACTTGAATTTCCCAATTGAATAAACTACACACATTCCACATTATAATATAATAAAAAATAATGTTATTTGCAAATAATGCATTAAAACATTCGCTTTTCCTAAGGGTAAATCCTCAAACTTAGAATTAATACATTTAAGAACTTACTGTAATTGGTATTTGATGTTAAAATTAACCTTTTAATGGAGACTTCCTACTGGAAACACAGGGTATTATTAAAAATGTTTTCCTACTTCTAAGGAAATTCCTATTTTTTCTCAGGAATAGAAACCCCAGATTTAAATAAAGGAAGCCCATTGTTAGAGGTTACTTTATATTTTTAACTTCAGAATTTTGAAAAATAATTAAATATTATCTTTAAGTTAATCAGTTAATATGTACTTTTTGTTCTGGTTTTCTAATAACCAGCGTAGCGCACTGCAATTTAATTTAATTTGAGTTAATTTACGTTTTTCGTATTTCCAGAAAGGAATAAGAAACAAAAACACTAAGTCTAAAAGATAACTTGTTATTTTGATGTCGGAAATATATAAAGTTTGCATTACATTATGTTAAGGTATTAATGTATTTAACATTTCATTGAAGCTGGTAAGGTAAGTATTGCCACTCAGAGAAGCATAACATCTTTTACTTATCACTCGCGCGGCTTGAAAGTATATCAGTTCTCTCAAGTGCCTTCTTCGACGTTCCATAAGATTCTTAATTTATATTCCAAATTTAAACAATACTTTGCTTAATATAATGTAATTAATTACCTACATTTATTAAGGGGTGATAAAAGCCCAAAATCTTCAAAAAATTGTGATTTCGGATTTTTTGCATTTTCAAATTCTCTACACTTTTATCTTTCTAAAAATACCATTCTTTAATCTCTATGAAAATTAGAACTGTAAAAAATCTAGTTTTCATTTGTCATCTGCTGCTTTGATCAATGAGGATTTTTACAAAAAACGCGTTTTTCTCCAAACGTGATTTTTTTATACTTGATGTACCTT
This sequence comes from Stegodyphus dumicola, assembly GCF_044657685.1. Lineage (NCBI taxonomy): Eukaryota > Metazoa > Arthropoda > Arachnida > Araneae > Eresidae > Stegodyphus > Stegodyphus dumicola. The sequence goes on from NC_140770.1 coordinate 133,457,653, forward strand.
TTCTCAGGAATTACTGCTCACAGGTATCTAAAATTTTTATGGCTTATTTATTAGGTTCCCTCATATTTACTGAAATGAGCTTTTTGTAATTAACTTAGAAAAAAAAACTGTTATTTTTTTGTGTGAGAAAAGTGCTAAATTTTACTATGCCTAACAAAATATTCTGTAATTCACTCTAAAATTCAAAATGTTTCAAAAGCTCATTTCAGTATAATCAGATAGGTATACTTTAATTACAGAAAAAAATTCAAGCTTGTATCTACAGCAGATTTTGAGAAAAGGTACATCGAAAATGGCTAATTTAACATTGTCGGTATAGGGGTTTCTGATACCCCTTAATGCTTTATACCTTTATTTTATTTCCAGTAATTTGTCTCAGAGTCTTTGATTCTCTTTCACTAACATATATAGTAGCAGCTATTCCTCTGAGATAGCACCTGGTCATGTCAACTAAGCAAGATTTTAGCTGTTTTTAAAGAGTAAGGAGTAAATCTACTAACTGGCAAACTACAGTCACGAGTGAATCGGCAGTTCGGACGTCAGATATTTATCTACATTTAAACGATTTTACGTGGGCAACCGTAACCGTTACTAATGTATAACTGTTGAAATTGTTTCGTAGTTGTTCTGGTATACCTAATTATACATGACCATACAAATTACAGAGTTAAATAAGTACATGTATATACAAATATTAACTGCTCTCTTTAATTTCGTGTTGAACAATTATTCGAAATACAGTTTAAAATTATGACTCTAAGTAAAAAGAATTATAAAGAAATAAATAAAATAAAATAAATGGAGAAGCTAAAAACGGAAAAGATAGAAAGAAAATAAAGTAATCATTATCTTACTTTAAAAGTACTTTTTTTAGTCTTTTGAAAATTCACGTTATTCTAATTATTCTTGAACACTTTACATGTTCCATTGCAAGTTCAAATGCTACGCCAGTTTCAGTTTGCTTTAACGTGCAATTATGAACATGAAATACATTTCTTATACTTGGTTATACTATAAAATGGCACATTACTTCAGTTTGCAACTCATGTGTACACTAATGCACTTAATTTTTCAGTAAGATATTACATTAATTCATTGTCGCGTAAGGGGGTTTTTATTTGTAAGAAGAAACTTCTGCCTATCTAAAATCTATCTTTTTATATGAAGAATATCATATCTATGATTGATATATATTTGCCAAGGTTAAGTTAAATATTTATTTACAATATGTACGGCTAATTAGTTAATTAATCAACATATGAAATATTCTACAAATCAAGGGATATGGCTTAATGCGCCATTCCAGTCTAGCATCTAACATCTAACAAACTTTTACTTCAGGTGAAGGCGCTACTATCGCCGTATGACATCATGGTTCTCTACATTCATTTATTTAAAGAAAAACATTGAATTTACGTTAAATAAATGCACTAACGTAATACAATGCACTTAATAGTAATTAATACAAACTATTAATAATATATTAAAGGCCTGAGGACCACAGTTTGAAATCCAAAAATATTTTAACGGTATTTTCTACCTCCTTTCTGCATGCCTTCGTGGCGTAATGGTTAGCAAACTATGGCATATTCGAGAGGTTCAAGTTCGTGTTCCGGCGATTCCGTTTTCACTTCTCCAGCATCAAAAAAACCTAATGACTTTCCACTTTAATACACTATTTTTTTTCACGTGGGAAAACATTAATTGAAGTTAAAATATATAAACTAACTCAAATTAAAATCAACACATAATATTTAAAAAATAAAAAGGCCTTTATTTAAAACGGATGGAATAATTATTAATGAACTAAAATGAGAAAAATAATTAATCATGTATTTAAATGGAAATGATATATTTAATAATTATTTTTTCCTGCTTGGGCTGCATTATTTCATATGGATCATTTTCTCCCTGCTAGTGTATTCGCCACTTCATAAGATGAGTATACCTATGTGTACTGGTTCCCACTGAAAATGTGTTGGAAATGGTGTAATCAGATGTGTTATGCTAAGGGTGTTATGGCTGTTGATTTTTATATTAATAGCTGTTAAAAATACTTTATATTGTTCAAAACGTGTAAAATGTTTTATAAGGAAATAAGTAGTGCTAATAGTGTATTCAGATGGAACTTTTAAATTCAATATGCTAATGCAGCGGTTTAAAGTCAAATTGCATGTGGGCCGAATGTACGATGTCAAAGGAGCTGAAGAGCATAGATTTTATTTATTTATTTATTTTACCAAAACGAAAAGGTTTCATGAATGTAAAATTTTCTTAACAAATCTGAATTTTAAATTTTATTTAATAGATATTTATTAAAACATGCGTAAACAGTAATATTAATAACGCAAGAGAAAAATTGCAGTTTATATTTATTTTCTGCATGAAATGTAAAGGTTAATTTTTATAAGAAAATTATGATGCTTCATTCCTCACGTAACACGTACACACATACCTGTATTAACAGCTAAATATTAAATTTTCAGACTGGGTTTTATTTCAAATAATTTGCAGGTGTTGGAGAAAGACTTACTGAACTTAAATACCCTGCTTAAACTAAAAACGAACAAAATACGAAAATTTCCAAGTGGGAGAAAACTTGAGAATAATTATTGGCAACCTATTCTCTTTCTTTTATAAATCAAACATTAATTTGATGCACATAGGAAGCATTTATCCAATTTCCATTGAGATTCAAGTTACCATAAGGATACGAACATAATATTTTACTTAAGCACATGCATTTGTGCGTAAATAATTATAAAGTTCTTTATTTCTTATTACAGCAATTCATAGCGTTTCGATTTTGATAAAATTTGTAAACTTGGAGAAACTTGGAAACTACCTTCGTCGCGAACTGCATCACGAACAGCAGATGCTCATCCGCCAATCTAGTTCTTCGTTTTACATTCATTAAGGGATATTAGTATACCGGCAATGTTAAATTGGCCTTTCGATGTACTTTTCTCAAAATCTGCTGTAGGTACACGCTTGAGTTAGGCATAGTAAAATTTAGCACTTTTCTCACATAAAAAAAATTTCTAAATTTTGTTTTTGAGTTTTTAACAAAAGGCTCATTTCAGTAAATATTAAGAAACCTAATAAATAAGCCATAAAAGTTTTGGATACCTGTGAGCAGTAGTTCCTGTGAAAAGGTACATCGAGTATAAAAAATCACGTTTGGAGAAAAACGCGTTTTTATGTAAAAATCCTCATTTATCAAAGCATTCGAAGACAAAGTAAAACTAGATTTTTAACAGCTCTAATTTTCTGAGATTAAAGAATGTTATTTTTGGGACGATAAAAGTGTAGAGAATATGAAAATGCAAAAATCGGAACTCACCATTTTTTGAAGATTTTTGGGTTTCCCTTTAATTAAGGGAGAAAAAGATTTTCACATATAAATTTACTCCCAAACAAAACAGTTATACTTATTGCAAAAATTTGTACCTGAAGATGTTTACCTTCTTAGAGATAGGAAAAGGAAGTTAATCGAATCTACTGAGTAATTAACCACCGAGCTTATGCCTCTTACTAATAATCTGTTTCCTATTTTTGTCTCACGCATTTCCTAATGGAAACACGCTGAGCGGCAAGACCGCTGGATAATGGCAGTTTCATCGGGTTCAAATCCTTGCAAACATGCTGCCAGCTTAGGATCTTTCCTCATTTTCCTTATACACAGCATTAATAAGAGACAAATTCTCTTAAAAAGGCCTCCATGAAGGCTGTTTCCCCATACTATATATTGCTAAAATCTAATAAATCCAGTCCAAATCAAATTATAGGTACACAGAAAATTTTTATGAGATAAGTGTATAAGGTATTTTCTACTTCCTTCCAGCATTCCTTCGTAGTGTAACGGTAACTCATTTGGAGCGTATTCGAGAGGTCCAAGTCCCAGTCCCGGCCAGGGCGTTGAACATTTTACGTGTCCATCATCAAAAAGCTTAATGGCTCTGTAAATGGAGGGCAAAAAATCATAGTAGTTCTTTACAAAATAACACGAAGCAAATTAAATTATAAAAATATTTTAAGCAATACAAACTTTCTGGTTACTAGTTCCTAAAGCAACTATATCATGTAGCCAGCTGTAAAAAGTTAGAAGTAATTGCTTTTAAAATAAATAAAATATCCCAATTCATGCAACAGTCACATATTCGAAGATCTTAAGGGTTTTATGGTGCATGTGCCCCCTTAAGGGTCTTGATTTCTTACATTTTAATAATTACATAAAATTTTAATTGAAGCATTTCTACGACTTTAAATTTGAGTCCCATGCTTCTACATTAATATATATTTATCTGACATAAAATATCTTTAAAAATCTGTGTATGGAGATCTAACATTGTAGAAACTATAAAGATCTGTGATTGTACTCTTACCTTTATTCGAACCCCAAAGGGGAGCGCACATAGGGTAATACTTTAATTCCATTACCATACATGCACTTTCGTTTTTTTAACATTTGTTTACTTTTCTTTTTACTTCCAATTCCACTGACTAAAAATTTTTATGAATGACATCTGCAGTAAATTTTGATATGTAACTGTACATTTAATCACCGCAAGCTTGTATTACTCAATAGTTTTCTCATAAAGCGGCATGGTGTTATCTCTCCCAAAGCTATTTAATGAGTTCAGATCTAAAGAACACAGCTAATCAAGGCGTTAATTATCTGTGTTCTTTAAATCTAAACTGGATTAAAGAATTATAATTCAAACTGCATTACAATACTAAAAGATGTGTAAATATCGGAAAAATTGACTCAAATAAAAACAATATTTACCAGCTTTCTGATAATGAAACTGTTCAGTCGATTACAGCAAACATCAGAAAAGTCATCTTTCTATGGAAGGAACATCTTTCTATGGAAGGCATGGCTTTCCGAACTTTCTAAAGGGAACTGACTGTTATTTTCACTACACATTAGGTCATCCACGAAAACGCTGAATACCGCCAGTTCACTCGTCAAGATCTGAATATGGTTCAAGCTGGCAGTGTTCGATGATCTCAGCCATTCGGCCATTGGTGGTCTAATAAGTGTGAGCTGAATGCTTATGAAATCAATATTCATAACAATAATATCATTGCCGTTTTTCTTCTGGCTCAACAGGTGGCCGAGTCTATGAGACAGTTAAAAACTGGTTGTTCATCTCGGATTCAAATCGTACAAAATTGGCAGGTTGCATAAATATTTTCCTAGTGTTTCTCAAGTGTAACGTGTGTAAGAAACAACCTCTCCATTATATAATCCACGAGTCATCCATTTCATCAGACAGATAGCCCTAGACTGATTTGACATATTGTGGAACCTCGAGATACGAGCAATTCTATATACGAAAAATTCGAGATACGAGAAAAGTATGAGCGAAAAATTTGTCTCTAAATACGAGCGTTGACTCGAGTAACAAGCAACGAGCCAGGCTGTTGGTACGCTTAGCGCCATTTCCCGATCCGGCTCGACTCAGGAAATCCCTTCGTCAGATCACTCGGTGTTCTTTGATTAACGTGTTTGTGCGCTTGCGAGTTATTTTTTTTTTACATATAACGTACATATAATTATTTCACGATGCCTCCCAAGAATATTGTTGCCTCAGATAGTGCTAATATTGCCCGAACATTTGATGTCCTTAGATACGAGCTCTCTGAATGGAAGATAACAAAATACTATATATCCGCAATATATTCTTTGTTCTATTAGATATGTATCTAAATGGTTACTATAACCAAAGCTGCATGAAGCTGAGCAAGCACCACTTTATATCAGGGGTTCATTCCGAGCAGTGAACGATCCATTCCTTAAAATTTGGCATTAAGATCGCAGTTTTAAATTTTAATTAATTAAGTAGCTCTCGCATTATTGAACTTTTAACTCTTTGAAAACGAAAGCTTTTGCTAATCTGTATGTTAAAATACCGAACCGCCCCAAATGGTTTTCAAGAGTCACAGCAATTTCCTCCCCACCCCATCCATTAGAGCGCAAAGAAGAGTAATGATTTCAAATGACATCCTTTCTACTTCTAATAAATAAAGATAAGAAACAGCAAATAAATCCTTTTAGGGCAATCTACCTGCAATAAACTGATACAGTGCATTTGAGGAAACTGCACCTGCTACTGCATAACTTCATACCTTCGAGGAGGGAAGAAAACAACTTCGGAATTTCGGCCGTTTGGGGTGTTTGTGATCGTCCGAATGAAAGGTCGTCTGGGCCGTTTTGGTCTTCAAAGAGTTAAATATATTCTCTCAATCAAATTGGAAGAGAAATATGTCAATATAAATTTTAGAACAAGGCAAAAAAAGCAACCTTAGAGTGGTATAGATTCTTGATAAAAATCATCAGTTTCAAAGGCGAACAAACTTAGAACAAATCCTCTTCTTCAAGAGCAGTCTTTGAAATGACAGAACATTCTTCAACATTTAAGCCAAATTAGGTTGTATTTATTACTTAGTTTAAAAAATTTGCTTCGAAGAACAAAAAACAGAATAAACTAATCGATTGAAAATACTATGAAATTTAATTATGTTTCAGTATTAAACAATTCGATTAATTAAAAACTGCATGCTGTCTCCAATTTACTGCGGTTATATTGGACTTTGAATTTCAAATATTGGTTAGCTTTTAAGCTAGTAAGGAGAGCCTCATATACCCCGCATATAAGTAGTGGAAATAGCGAGCACGGATATGACTTTGTTTACACAGAAATGCATGACTAAAAGTTGAGATGAATTTTTCCCGCCAAAATGTCATATCTTCCTGAAGAAAGCAATCCTGAAAAAAGTTTAATATCCCATTGTCTTTATCACCTGTTTAAATACTCAAACAAAGAAAGCAAAATATGCGGTCTTGCTTATTGGATCCTTTTAACCATTCAACAATTAATTTAAGTTTAAATTTAAGATGATTCAGATGGTTTCTTCAGGGTGGTTCTGAAGAAGTTCCCGGCTCGTATAACAAGACAGTAACTTTTGATTGCCGAAACAGCCTCTTATCTTTAGAAAACAACTTATTTATTTACAAAACTAACTTCCGTCTATGCTAAGCTATGTCTTCCAACTTTAGGCCTATTACTGTAAGACAACAAGAAACATCTTCCTGAATCCTCAGGAAATCTTTAGCTGCCCATTGTTTATCACGAATAACAGAATTCATGAGGAGCTGGGCATAATACAATTTTGTGCCTACTACCATACTAGGCACATTATTTTCGTTTGAGCCTAAGAAATACATTCAGCGGTATTATTCTTATATGTAATTATGATTTTTCCAGCTCCTGTCTCTTAGTTTTAACCATTGTACCTCCTTAATCTAAATGCTGCTGCCTATGACTATTTCATTTATATCTACGTATACCTTATAGGGATTCCCTGATTTAATTTCAAGATTTTTCAGTTATCACAAAAACATTTCTCGGATTAGTCACCAGCCACCAGCTCAATTTGCTATCAGTAAAATTATGTTTTGTCTAGGTCTCCGAAATACGTTTTTATTATGTTTCTTATATAAAAAATCGAACCATATCAGAATAAAAAAAAACTATTATAAGTTTTGACAGTTGGACCTGGAGTAGGAACATTCCGGTGTTGATCACAACTTACCTTGTAACATAGAAGGAAAACTTGATACTTCAAGATTACTATGCAAAAAATTTCCGAAGCTTCTAGGGAATCAGTTTGAGGGGAAAATTTATATGGTCCGTTATTTTGACCTCCAGGAAATTGAAATGGGTGGTTTATTATTTCCATTATGGGAAAGTATAAAATACTTTTTTCATTTCTTTTTTTAAAAGATTGTTCTAACTTGGCAAAATCTAGTAAGCAATATTCCTTAGCTTAGTTGCACTAATTATTACGCGGTAGTAAATAAATTACTTCTTCATTTATTTGCTACCTTACTATTACTTTTGGATTACATTTTTTTAAAAAACCACGGGCATCTTTAAACTATTGATCGGCTTGAAACCTAAAGGCTTTAAATGAATGTATGGGATGGAGTACATCATTTAAAACGGATTTACTCTAAAGCATTCAGCCACAATTCGTCCATTTAAATATGCAAAACACATCTGTCTGTCAAGTGCCCTTCCGAACCCATTGAGATCAAATATAGAATGATTCTCTCGTAAACTGTCATTCTAAACTAATCCAGTTGGGCACACAGTAAACAGGTCTTTCGTAAACATGTCTCTTGTACCGTCAAGTTTAACTCTAGGATAACATTACATAAAACTGATCCTTTATCACTTGCTACAGCAGATTTATTCAAGCGAGAAGAATCCATAATACGATGTCTCGCATATTTGTATAAAGTTCTCATCTTTTGTATGTGTCAACCTTATCTTTTGCATGCATAAAACCTTTAAGGAATGTAAAACCCACGTCACTAGCCGAATTACAATTTACCGATCTGGTCGGAATATAGTATAGTTTTTAACTTAGACTGAATTTCTGTATGGTGATACAAAATCAGTGTTATAGCTTAATGAATAAATTGCTTTTTTCTTTCCCCATATTTAATTTTGTTGCTGTTCTTTCCATTCAATAAAATTCATGAAATTATGTTTATACCGCATTTCCAAAATAATATTTTGAAAATAACTGCCATTGTTGGACTCAAAGTAACCGTCTGTCCAGAAATTCTTTATAATTCTTGTAAGATTTTGAGCTAATACTTTTATTTCTTGTCGTATATTATCATGTAAGCCTCGTACTACTGTACGTTTCGTGATTTATTCGATTTGTGTAGCCCAAGTGGAAAAGAATCTGCAACCATAAAATCCAGGTATAGTAGTTTATGGGACAGTTAGATTCAGAAACTCGCAAAATTATGCGTTGGCCAAACATTTGCCTTGACAGAGTGATTGGTATCCCTGGAACTATAAAACTACACCGTAAAGTGTTGGCGTAAATAAACGCATTCCAATCCTGCTTCCAAATACATTAAAAATGTGAAAAATGTCCTGTTACTTTTATCACCTGATTGAAGCTTAAACAAAGTGAATGAAATCAGTAATCTTGCTTATTTGAGTTTTCCTACCATTCAACAGCTAATTTATATTCTTATATTCAAGCATTCTTTGACAAGAACAGTACAAGATATACTATCCGTATCAAAAGAACTGATTTAGATTGTTAAAGTAAAACTGGAAAATTTCCGTCTTTTGCATGGTGGAGAAATTTTCTGTCATAAAATATCCAAAAGCTCTGAAATAATAAAAATATAGTGCAAATAAAAGTTATTTATTTTTAAAGTCTTAACATTATTTACTGATTGATGGCACTGTGGGTAAAGATAAGTTATTTCATATTTGAAAGTTGGTTATCAAATATGTTCCTTATAATACATAGAGTTGAGCTTAACAGTTTTCTGCTTTTATTTGTCGTGTGGTGTTCCTCCCTCTTATCTAATAGCTTACGTGTGGAGGAACCTTGTGAACAACTAAGCGAATAATCGCTTAAGTTCAGTAACAGAAACGTAAAGCTCAAGAAGGTTTAATTACCCTTTATTACTCAAAATAAGGAATAACAGTAAGCCCCTTTATTAGGGCGTACAACAAACCCTCCACTTGGGTTTAAAGTCAAAAGTAAAATAAATAGGAACTTAACTAATGCTTAGCTAAAGAGATGTAGCCGAAGCTAACACAAATCTAACTAGTTGGCCCCTAAATATCGAATTAGGTAGCAAAGCTATCAAGGGTCCGTAATACGGTCGAGAGAAGCAACATCTTAGAGAGACGTAGCCAAAAGCTACCACGCGCTAGTCAGAATACTTCCCTCTCTCGAAGTCAGTGGTACTTCGACTACTCCTACTGATTTGCATTAAACGCGATTCTAAAACCACATTCTGGTAGGAAATTGTAGGCTGAAATTAGGATGGATAGGAAAGGAGCTTAAAAAAATGTTAAGTGTATTAGGATGAACCTTACAGTCGTTATATCAAAAACCAACAAAAATAATAAATATTTCTTTAGATTCTTTGAACCATGTTCTAAGATTTTATTCTTCTCCTTGATGGCAATAAATGGATATCTTTTAAATTGCAGTCATTCAAATATACCCAAAATTCATCTTTTGCGAAAACATTTTTCCATTTTTATCCAAATAATTGTTTCTCATAGAGAATTCTGCTGCGCATTCTGCTTTCAGCGATATGTCGTGAAAAATGCACATTACGTTTTTTCGCCTTTTTAAGATTCAAATCAGCTCTAATCCCTTTGTTTATAGTTGACGCTGAACATTTTAATGATTATGCAACTGTCCTTTGACTTCAAAGTTTTTCTTTTAGCATTAAAGGTTTTACCTTTCCAGCATTCGAAACATTCCATTGTTTCCCTTGGATATGTATTTTGAAGAATGTTTAACCTTGAAGCCAAACTTTGACTTTCATGTTTACAATATTACCCGTCATAGCTTAGATATAGGTACACCATGGTTTTCTCAAAGTTTTTTAATATGTAGATACGAATAATTTTCTTCAGAAGGAGAACAAACATAGGTTTCCATCCATTGCTTCTTTAAAAGCTCCACTGTACATGAAAATGAAACTATCAAGTAGCAGAAGATAACTCATACTTTCACAAGTTTAGTTGCAGTTTAAAAAAAGTTCCCAAGCAATCGATATTTTTCTAGTAAATCAGAATCACCTAAAGAATGTGCGAACAACCTCTGTGCATTCACCCGCCGATAGTAGAGTTTTTGTTGGAAACGTGCTAGGAAAGCTCGATTCTCATTTCAGGGGATAAAAGAATATTTCTAAAGTTTCCCCTTACATGTAAAACCCCTGACAATTTTTTTTATTACTCACTGAAAATGTTCGAACATTTTTCTCTGTTTTTGAGTTGTTTGTGTGAAATGTAGCATTCAAAAAGAAAAACTACAGCAAGATCTTACCGAAACATAAGATAAAGTGACGCAATTCGTTGCAAAAGGAAGATTCAAGACTTAATACTCTGCATTGTAAAGAGATTCCCCATAAACAGAAGCATCCGGGAATCAGCTTAAAGTGGGTTTACATTTTAAAGTAGCACATTATGATAGTTTAGTTTGCATTTAAATTTTAAAAATTGAATGCGTTTTGATTCGTGCTTTCCAATTGTTATTTAACTAGTTCAAGAATATCACAACTCACTCAGACTTGTAATGAACTGTCAGAATTAGAGTACAATCATTTTGTAAGACTTCTGTTTTAGTTACAGATTTACTTTTGCAAAATCACAAATTGTTAAAAATCAAAATTTTGTTTTATATTTCACAGATATTTTATTTAATTCATAACTAACGTAACTTCGAGAAAGAAAATGGTTTTGTTATGAGGGCAATTAAATAATGGATTTCGAATTTCGAAATGAAATAAATATAAATAATTGGATAATGAGTTGCAAAATAGATAGGAAAAATAAAAAATAAAGAACGAATTTTTAAGGGCTCCTAAACTATTATTCAATAAGAGCGGGGAAGGGAAAGTAATTTAAATTTAAGAATAAAGATAAATTGTGCAAACTTCAATAACCTTAATAAAATATCAAGCAATAAAAATAGTCATAAAAATGATTGCATTAGGAAAGATATTGACAACAGGAAGAAATATCTTAGTTTCCTTAAGAAATGTTATGTTAAACGCAAAGTAATTACTAGTGACATAAATATCAATGACAAAGATGTTTTCACAATCAGAGTAATATTAGCATTAAAAATATCGCTATATATTAATTTTAAGGAAAAAAAAAATTATCTTCTCTCTTTAAAATCCAGCGTTTAGCTATTTTTTGTTATTCATAAAATGACATCATCAATCATATTTTATTAACTTTCAAAGTTTAATACGCAAAGTAAGCCAATCAAATAATTTTACAACTTATTTTATACTGCGTTTTACATCATAGCTATTCAAATGATATGTCTTTCAAACTGTTCGTTATTAAACTACAGAGAATCGAACTTTGTGGTCAAACATTGGGTCTGTTGTAAATTTTAGTTATGAAAACTAGATAATTATGTGAATGAAGCAATTGTGTCCGAATGAATACTTCTTTGCTCTTGGCGTAATTTACATAAGCATTCGCTACTAAATTTATTTGTGCCTGATATTCGAAAATTATTAGCTTGCTTTTTCACGCATTCGCAGAACTATAATTAGCTAGAACAGCAAGGCGGCGATTGACATCTTAAGAGCACAGAAAAGCGTGAGATGTTGTTTTAGACTAAATTAAGAATAGCGCATTGTTTCTACTGCATACTTAAAATTTTTATTTCAGACATTTTTCATTACTGTTGCATAAAAGACTTCAGTTTCTCATTTACCGTTATGCAAGTACCTGCATCATTATTGTCATAAGCGAATCGTATAATGGGGAATAATTTTGTATCAAGTCACTGCAGAAAATATATCATAAGCATTAAGAAAATCTTTATATATATAAACGGCTAAAGTGTGTGTCGCCGATAATTTATTGTTGCCACTTCGAAAAATCAGAGCGGAAATTAACGTTTCTACAGTTTTTAATTAATATCTCGGCCGATTAAAATCGTACGAAGATGAGAACAGTATCGATGGATTCGGAGAATTTTTTGGAATCCGAGGATACGCGTCTCGAATTTCATCTCGGCGCCGTTCCGTAGATATTTGAGATAAAAGAATTTTGCGCGTAGCCAAATCCCTATAATACGGAAAACCCAAGAAAGAAAGTGGAAAATGTAGGGAAAAATTAGTTTTTAATTAATATCCCGGCTAATTAAAGTCCCAAGAAGACGCGAATGGTCAAAATGGCGTGCTACTGACCTGCGGAATTCCAACGGTGTGCTTGCTTCGCTAAGCCCAGGAGCTAGCCGTTTCGGAGGAGATGATGTTACTTCACCCCATATATATATGCGACTTAAGTGTCTGTTTGTCGCCGATAGTTTATTGGTTGCTTGCGTAACTGTACTAGCCAATGGGGTGAAGTTGCCACGGCACAGGTTTGCCGTTTTAATTGAGACGTAGACAATTTTCTGTAAAACTTGCCTTTGCTATGACCACCCATAAGTCTCAGTGCCAAACGCTTAAACGTATTGGCATTTTTTTTTACCTCAGCCTGCATTTGGACACGGTCAACTTTATATAGCCTGTTCAAGAGTTCGTGAAAGAACGGAAGTAAAATTAAAAATAATTGATGATCCTCTGCAAGGCGAGCTTAAAAATGATGGAAAGATCTACACAAGAAATGTTGTGTACAAAGAGCTCTTTGACATGTGAATTAACATTTTATTATTTAAATCACCTTTATTGATTGAGCTAGCTGTAGGCTCTTAATGAATGTGCCGCCAGTGGTTTCCTTCATTGCACTCTACTTTAATCAACTAAGCGAGTAGAAGGGAGAAACCCCGTGCGGGAGTAAGCAAAGGGGCGTCCTCGCCGCCTGCCCTGGGTAATTCAGTTTAAATTAGCAGACACCTTTGGACAAATCATTTTAATTACAATTTATAATATCTAGAACAGCGGTCATTTCGTATGACCGCCAGGCTTTCTAGTATATTATAAACACCAAAATATATTATAAGCATATCACTAATTTTCGAATAAAAAAAAAGAAATATCTGAATTAAAAACGGGACTTAGAAGACTGTTTTAAATTAAAGATAGAATTTAATTTGCAATAAATGGCGTCACAAAGAGCAAGAACACCAGAAGAGACCTTGTAACTCCCTCAATGAGAGAAACATTAAATTCGTTTATGAATTAAAATACGTAAGTCTAACATGAGATAGAAGTCTTACACGACTTCCACCATACAACACAGCTGAAATCAAAGACTAATTCGACTGCAAATAAGATGAAGTGATTTCGAGGTACAAATTGTGGATGATGTTCATGCTTGCAAAAGCTTCTCTACGCTGTGGTAGTAGCAAAAATAGTCTCGTATGCTGCTGCAGTCTGAGATTTCCTAATGAGTAGCTGAAACATATGCTTACTACAGCGGTCACTAACACTAATAGTAACTAAGGCATGTCTCATTACATCTACAGATGCCTTTAATACCTTAACGGGGTTACTTCTACACATGTAAGACTAGAATAGGAGGAAACAACAGCGAAGTTCTTCATCTCGACCAAGAAATACAAGGGAAAAAGCGGTAATATCTATAGCCCAGATGGGTCCGAAAAATTGCAGCTGTCTCACATGTCCATCACGCAGACAAATGCTTGGGTTTAAAAATATATACAAATGAATCAAGGATTACCACAACTTGCGCGCCTTGCATACAGACGGCTGAAAAACTGTTATCCGAGTAAGATACATCTTTGTTTACAAAGACGAGGCAAACATCTGCAAGGTTAAAAGAATGAGTTTTTAGAATCGCGTTAAATGCAAATGACTAAAAGAGAGTATTTATGTCGAAGTTCCACTGACTTCGGTAGAGAGATTTAGATTCCCTGAACAGCGTGCGTCTGCCTTTCGGCTACGTTTCTCTAAGCTGTTACTACGCTCCCCCGTATTACGTGCACTTGATAGCTTATAAGGTACTTCTCCCGCCTTCTTAGTGACCTTCGTGGTGTAGTGGTCTGCACACTCAGCGCGTAATTGAGAGGTCCGCGGTTCGATTCCCGGTGAAGGCGTTGCTAATATTTCTTCTTGCCTGTTTCCAAAAATGCATACTGTCTTTACAAGCTTCGCTAGCTAATTTAATATTAGGGGTACTACCTTTAATTTGAGAAATAAAGAGTAATTAACCCTTCTTGAGTTTTGCGTTCCTGTTTCTGACCTTAACGATTATTCGCTTAGTAGTTCACTAGGTTCCTTCCTACTTAGTTACTAGAACCGAGGATCACTACACTTCTTTCATCTGACGAAACGCTACCTTTCCGAACATAATAGTGCCTTTTAGGCGGTGACTCTGAAAGCAATTGCTTATGCTATACAAAAACAATTTTATGGAATATCCATTAATGCAAACAGTCTATCTATGCAGTGTTATCTATAGTCCTCTTCGTATACCACCACTTATTATGAACATCCAGAGACGACTAAAGAACAAATGTCGAGATCTATCTTTGCTACAGCAGAGCTCAGGTAAAACTTCACGGCAATGAGTTAGTGGATGCACTTGGCAGCAAGGTAGCTAGCAAATGCAGTGCATTCCAAAACATTTTGCTAGCCCTGTGGTGTTCCCATCTGAAAACATAATTTGCAATGGCACATGTTCATAAGTGGCAGAAGCGGTCACGAAAGATGGACTTATGACCACATTATTAGAGTCATCACGTCCTGATTCTACTCAGTTCTGCAACTTACTCGCTACATCTGTTTTCATGGTCCTTTTCCTTCTTATTACTTCAGGTTTGCAATCGCAGAGACAAATGCATGTATCTGCGGTTAACAGGGAAATCCAGATAACTATGCCATTGCCTACCCGCTCACTGCCTCACTGCATATTCGAGTGTCCCAACCAACCCTCTAATGCAAAGAAGAGTTAAATACTCAGAACTCCTGTGGTATGGAGAAGGCTTTGCAAAATAATCTGGTTCTGTCGATCTTAAGGCAGTGTATCATATACAGTGAACTACTTTCTACTGTACAGTTAATATTCATCCGGACTACAACTTGACTATCTGGAGCAGTACATCAATTTCGTTCTTACCTTTCGTCTTATGCATCCATTAGTTATGTTCTCACTACTTGTTATATATGATAGTGTTCTGTATCAGTAAGTGACATGCGTACTTTTACGTCTTATGACTAATTAAAGTATATGTATCTGAAGCATTCCTATAACTGCATGTTTCATGCTTTCCCTATTCTAATAGCAGAGATGATTTCCTTTTTTCACATTCAGTTGACTTCTATACTGCGCATATCTAGGATTCCTAGCATCTGCATATTATGGTATATTTAACATCTACCTGCAACGTATCTTAATTTTAAGTAGTAATATTAGAATTTCACGAAAATTTGTCGGATTTTATGTGATTGTGTATATGTGCGTGTTCTTACGTGACAATTCAATCTACCGATATCTGGCTGAACTACCGCCAGAGTTATTTTGCAAATATTATGTTTTATCATCTGTCAAAAGTATCGAACTGCTCTCTTTATGCGTGTTTTTGTGCTCAGTGTTTATAAGTTTCATGTATTTCATCAGTGCTTAAATAAGCATGTAAATGTGCTTTAATATTTGTATTCTTTTACATGCATGTTTTGCGTCTTAATGTAGTTTTTGTGTTTATATTTGCATTATGTACTTATAAATGTTAGTGCATATGTATAATTTTCATTTAAATGTTACGTTAGCATCATAAAGCTATTCCTCCAATCATTAAATATGATTTAATCAACATTCCTTGTTTCACAATGGATCGAAATTATATTTAAATGAACCCACGATGAGTCGTCTTGTGGCCTCTTTAAGGGAGATGTCAGTTCTACATGATGGGCGCGAAACAAAATCTGTTTACAAATGTTAGCCACCAGGTGTTCGCATCCACTGTCACTTATGTCCTATTGTATTTTGAAAGGAAAACCCTTTAAAAAGTTCTATGGTAGTCAGTCCACCATTATTAAAGATGACTTGCTCTTCGACACAAACTTAGACACAGAGAAATGACGAGCTGTTTGAAAATAACAGCTTATAATCATGCCATTTCCGAAATAGATGCTCAGCATGAGTTTCGTTTGTGTTGCAATGTGAAACTAAGCTTCATCTTACATAAAAAACAAAATAGAGGTACGCTAGATACGGGTAAAACGAAAAAGTGAAATAATAGTCCCCGTTGCGCAATTTTAGCTTTTCTTAAATTCAATTTGCAAGTGGTTGGTCATCCTTCTGACTGAACACTTTTCGCTATAGGGAAAATTTAACTCACACTGATAATTTCATTAACTAGGAAATAAGTATTTAAAGTAAAAATCAAACTAAGGTATTTCATTTCGGTATACAAACTATACAGTTATGAACTGCAAATGGTATACGAAGACAGCTCGAATCCTGGTTGCATGCAGTAGATATTAAAATTCTTACTTTTTGAAGTTAGTTTTGGTTATTTTTTCAATACTCCAAAGCCCAGAGGAGCGATCAGCCTAAGGGAAAATATATCTTCGAGAAGGACTTCCTAAGGTAACCTGGCTTGTATTCACGTTCCACATGAAAGAAACCACAAAACCCAAATATGCAACCAGCCAGCTCGTCTGGGTTTTAACCCGGGACAAAACTGCCGGCATTCAACAATCTTTAACTGCTCAGCCTGAATTGGGGAGGGGGCTATTTTAAAGTTAATTTGAAAATTGAATGCCAATTATGAATTCGGATAGATGGTAGATTTGCATGTTGCATAACTTAGACACACCGTTTTTTTACACACCACATTAATCTGTAAAGTTGGAGGTAATTTATGTGCAAGACTTGATGCTTCTCGAATACAAATGAATTTTTTTAATTGGAAATATGTAAAGCTTCAAGTTTTTTGAAATGGTGCTATTCATTGCACTAAGCTTCGTTAAAGGAAAGCTAGCAGGAAGCACAGGCCAAAAAGGAAATAACTTTACTTACTTGAAATATCTATCGAATTCATGTAAAAGCCTAGGCTTCAGATTAGATAAAATTTTAAATTCTCTAACAAAGGCGCTAAGACTTTGCTTTCCAATTATTTAAATTCTGATCCAGACGACTGGAATACTTATTTTAATTAACCCAGTTATATTTTTACTTTACTCTAATTGTGACTTTCCTCAACTTCCACCGGAAGTCAGATTAGTTAAACTACAATTCTATAAATAAGTTCTGCGTTGATAAATTTTTCAAAAGGAGCTTCTTAGCATACGCTGGCTGTCCGTCTGCTTTAGATTTTCCGTTGTTGTAATTTAGTTTGTCAGCGTACTGCATTTGTAAAGTACTTTTTTTTTTCGCAAGTGCTTAGCATGGGTGAGTAAAGGTTTAGGACAGTCTTATTAATTTATTTAACTATTTAATTTGAAATCGTTCTTATTTAAACGCAAACTAGCCGAGTTTAGCTTCTGTTAAAGTTTCAGAATCTGTTTCTGATGTAAACATTTCTGACGTATTAATATTTTTTTTTGTTTTAAACTTATTTCGGTTGTAGTTTTAATTAGCAAGCACCCGAAATTAAGGTTTGCTGAAAGTGGTCTGAAATTAGTAATTCATGATTATCTCTCTCTGTCAAAAATCTTAATAATTGTCTTTGGATGTGCGAATAATGATTACATTTTATTGGCGTTAGACTTTGACATTGTGTTCTACAGCTGCTCATAAGAAGTTTTCTACTAAATCTCAGCATCTGTCTAGAAAACGACACAAGGAATTTTTTTATTTATTTAAGGCCACTGAGCTGACTTCCGACCTTAGGTGATATACCAAATAGAATATATCAGCTCAACGGAGACATCTACCACTAGCCGCCTCCACCCGCCAAGGTAGGGGATGGCTGATCAACGGCATTTATTATCATTTTACAAAATTTATACAGAGTCAGTTGCATGTACAGATTACATCTTTAGATTACAATCGGATTTTGATATGTATACAAGGTAATTTTAACAATCTGTTTCAATATACTAACAATTGTGACATTTTTCTATAAATTTTATACAATAACTACAAATGACATTTCACAGTTATTGGAATAAATATTGATACTATGTTACTAATAAATATACTTATAGAAAATATTACTAAAACTAAATTTTGATATTTACAATATACAAATAATACCGTATAATATTACAATATTACTGAAACTAAATTTTGATATTTACAGTATATAAATATTGCAGTATAATTTTACAACATAATATACAAATTTTACAATATAAAATCATAGTATGTAAATACAAAGCAATAAATAAAATTATAATATAATGTTAGTATTTACAGTACTTAAAACTTAATACAATAATACAATAAATACTTAATACAATAAACAATATACAATATACAATATACAATTGCTTAATTTCGCTTAATTAATGCAGTTGCAATTGCTGTATTATTACTATACAATAAATTTCAACTATCATATACTTTACATATTGTCTTTACAGATACAGTACATAATATGTTTACAATGAAATGAATAATATTAACACTATAATATTACTAATAAAATAATAGAAATAGAGTAAATAATAGAATTAGTACTATAATAAAAAGTCATTAACATAAATTAATATAGGAATAAATATAAGTGTAATTAACAAATTTAAAAAAAGTAGGTATTATGATATTTCATCATTAGCATGTCTACTGTTAGCCTCAATGGTCTTTGTGCGAGAGTTCAAACTGACGCAGATGTTAAAAACGTTGAGTAATTTTTTCTTGCTTATGTTATTTGAAAGGAACTTTTTTGTCCAATAAGACCAGTATTGGTTGGGTGGTTCATTAAGATGGAATTTCTCAGTTAATGTGCAATAAAATGCGTAGTGATCTGGAATCCCAGTCATTCCACAAATGTAATTTTCTTTATCTCTTAGACAAAATCGAAAGAGATATGACGGATAAGAACCATGCCCTGCCAAGAAGGTTGTGAGAGCTGGAGCTCCCGTGATAAACTGTCTAGTCTCTTTAGATATAAATTTAAAAGTTCTGCGACCTGTAGAAGAGGATGACCAGCGTTGCTGCCAATGATTCATCAAGTCTTCCGTGGTTATTCTTTTAAGGAAGGAGTGCGGAAGAGGAAGAGAAGATTCTGGGAGATCAATCCCCATTGACGCTTCTTTTGCTTTGAAATCAGCTAACTCATTCCCTTCTGTGCCCCTGTGAGCCGGTGTCCATGAGAGAAGAGGGCGAAACGAAAAAGTAAAGTTAAGTAATAATTTTTAAATTTGAAATACCATATTGTTCTTTGTTTTATCATTCTTCAGCGCTATTAAACTAGAAAAGGAGTCAAAGACTATATGCGTTTGATATTGTATAATTTGAGATACATTGACTGCCTTCCTTATTGCAAGCAATTCCACCTGATAGATCGAATTATTTTTATCCAGTCTACGTCTCCACGTGTGAACGAGCGTATTATCATGGAAGACACACAAGCCACTTCCAGTAACGGAGTCCATGTGTGATCCGTCTGTATAAATGGTAACTAGACAATAAGTGTTTGATCCGATTTTAAAAAGATGTTAAGTTCTAGATTATTTTGTGCAGGATGGCAAAGATAAACTTTTCCTTGAGTTCATAATCCGTAGGTTGAAAAGTCTTACCCCACAAGACAGCTGGTAAACGTAGTCGTAAGATACGAGCTATTAATGCTTCTCTTCCCATTGTGAGGTCTAATGGGGGTATTCTTGTTAAAACCTGAAGCGCAGCTGTAGATGTAGTCCTGTATCCTCTACTTATCTATAGGAGGAACAGCCTTTGAAGAGATAGAAGCGGTCTTCTTTCATGAGATGTTAGGGAGTGCGCCCATAAACTTGAGCAATATCCTATGATTTTTTCTGCGACTGTTAAATACCATGTCTTCAGAATTATGGATGAAACTCCCCAATTACTTGCTGCAGTGCGCTTCATGTTTTGATTCAAGACATTGACCTTATTTTTTATGTATTTTAAATGGGGAATCCAAGAAAGACGAAAGTTTATTATTAATCCTAAGTATTTCAAGTTATCTGTAAATTTAATTGGATTTCCCTGTATTTTGATAGGCGGTTTTCTTTCAAGTGGGCCTTCCGCCCCAACAAGAAGAGCTTGTGTTTTTGAGGTAGAAATTGTAATTTTGTGCTCTCTGGCCCAGTTGCTTATTATGCCCAGTTGCTGTTGTGCAATGGATTCCATGTTAGACCGTCCTTTAACTATAAGTACGAAATCATCTGCAAAGGCTATTATATCACAATGATTATTGTTTTTAAACTTTTTTTTAAAAGCGAATCAGCAACTATTATCCATAAAACAGGTCCCAGACAAGATCCTTGAGGGCATCCTCTCTGCAACGTTTTGTAAATTGGTCCAGAATCTAATGTGATTTGTACAACTCTGTCGCATAAATAGCTCGTATCAGTTTCAATAGGTCGGAGAGACATCTTATGGTGACCAGAGCATTAATTATGTTCGGCCATCATAGTGAGTCGAATGCGCCCTGGAATGTCGAGACTAACGACAAGTGAGTGCTTTTTATTAGATTTGTTTTTAAGTAAAATATTCATGAATTGTGATATTGCTAGTTCTGTAGATTTTCCTCGTAGGAATCCAAATTGCGAATGGTCCAAAATATCATTTTGTATCAAATGAAAGAGTAATCTCTCTAAAATAATCTTTTCCAAAATTTTTCCTAGACCTGGTATTAAGCAGATTGGCCTATATGGTGTTATGACAAGTGGGTTTTTATCTGCCTTGTGGAACAGAACTACCTCTGATGTTTTGGTATTTTTCGGAAAATATCGTAGCTTCCAGCAGGTTTGCATACGTGTAAGGAAAAAATGTGGAGAGATTCTAAATAGTATTTTAATTATTATATTGTCAAGGCCATCAGGCCCTGGAGCCTTTTTCAAGTTCAGTCTATTGATGATTCTGGTAATTTCTAATAACGTAGGTAACTGCTCTGATGAAGAAACCTTAGGAGTAAAGTTATTAAAGGAGTTCTTTAGTATTAATTGAGCCAAAGAGTTTTCATTCTTATCATCCGACCTAAATAAAATGTTAAGCATCGTTTGCAAGACTTCTTGAGAGGAATTAGCTGCTGGATTAAGTTCCGCAGGGATCAAAGTGGGTCGACAGACTTTATTGGTAGCAATTTTAAAAACTGTACCATAAACAACTTTTATAGATGCACAGTATCTTTTTCATGAATCCTCTTTAGCTTTTCTAATATTGCGTTTATAGAGAGTCTGTTGTTTCTTGTAAGTTTGAAAAAGTTCTTGCCGAGTTGACATAGTGGTCTCCGATTGAGCCCTTCGTCTTAACTTTCGAAGTTCCTTGCGTTCCTTTCAAAGTGTCTCATTCCACCATGAAGTTGCCTTGTGTAGTTGAAATTTCTTAAGTTGAAATGTTCTCGTGCAAGCACTTCCCTATTATTTCTTCATTTCCCTATTATTTCCCTATTATTTCTTCATAGATTAAATCAAGATCAATATGTGAATGAAGATTTTCTAATCTAATTAATCAAAATATCTACCTGTGGCTCTAGGAAACTTCTAAGTTTATTATAGCCTCCATACTTTGCTTTAAATCTTAATTTTTGAAAAACTGTTGAGGGAAAAGAAAGACTAAAGATTATTGCTCTGTGATCACTAAGGGTTGGCATATCACGAACTGTCCAATCTTGAATTAGAGAAGAAATAGATAGAGACGTCAAGGTAATATCCAGCCATCCTTTAGCTCTGATTGTATCAAAGGTGAGAGGTGAGTCTACTGGATTAATGATGCAAAGATGATTTAAATCGATGAAGTCCAATAAGGGAATGGATCTATTATCTTCATTGTCTGCTCCCCATTAGGAGCTCGTGGCATTTAAGTCGCCTCCCAATAGGATGTTGCGAAATGGAATGTGATTCAGATAATCTACACTGGTTATCATAAATTAAGAAAAAATCACAAAAATAGCGATAACTCCCTCAAAAATAAGCCAAACCGGGTAAAATTTGAATATGTTGCCAAGTAAGAGTAGCTGAGTAAAACTGCGATATGCAAATTAGTGATGCTGCATTCGGAATACGCCATCTGCGAGGAGCATTAAAGTCCATGTCTGAGAGCAAGCCCACATATTTCACTGTGACAGTGACATAAAAAATCTGAGATAGCCAATTCGTAACAATGACCTCCAGGCATCATTTGCCTGCAGAACTGCGATGGAGAGCCATTGGGAGACTAGAGGCAGGACAAAGTCAAACAGAAGTGGCCAGATGGCTAAATGTAAGTCCTTTTGTGGTTCATAGACTTTGGAGGCAATTTCAAACCACAGATTCGGCATGTAGGAGGTTCAGCCAAGGACGGCCAACTGCTACGACGAGCGCCGATGACCGATATTTGACATTATGTGCACGCAGGAATAGTACCGCTACTCCGACTCTTCTTAGATCCTTCCTTGCTGCAGCCACCGGAAGGTTCGTGTCAACGTCAACTGTGTGTAGAAAGCTTCACGAAGGTGGTCTGTATGCGAGGTGACCAGCCATTTGTGTGCCGCTCATGTCACGCTATAGGAGAGACCGTTTTCAGTGGGCACAACAACATGTCTACTGGACACCTGATCATTGGAGGTTGGTTCTCTTTACGGATGAGTCCAGGCTTAGTCTAGAAAAAGATAGTAGGTGTTATTTGATATGGAGAGAACCTAGAACCTGTTATCATCCGTGAAAGAGATGAATACAGAAGGGGCAGTGTCTGTGTTTGCGGTGGCATCTCTTTGAGTGGACGCACAGACCTCCATGTCTTTCCAAGTTTAACCGTGAATGCTCAGATTTATAGAGATGACATCCTTGATGTTTATGTGCGCCCATATGCCGGGGCAATAGGTGATGCTTTCCTGTTACAGGACGACAATGCAAAACCATACAGAGCTCGCATCGTAGATGATTATATTCAACAGGAAACAATTATGCGCATGGAGTGGCCAGCTGGAACCCCGGACTTGAATCCTATCGAGCACGTTTGGAATTCTTTAGGGAGACGTCTAGTGGCTCTCAATCCGCCCCCTCAAACCCTTGTCGCGCTTGCAACTGCTTTGCAAGAGCAATAGCTCTCGCTTCCTAATAGACCGCATAATTGAAAACATCACACATCGCTGTATGTGCTGTATTGCTTCTAGAGGCGATCATATTCCATATTGAAGATACTTTTCCTATAGCAAACTGACACCTTCGATTTGTTCATTTTGTTCATGTGCTAATTTATATACTATAGTGTTTGTCTGGTAATTTCTTTTTATATTATTTGATACCTTACTACGTGTTGTATATTGTGGGTAAGTTTCATTAAATTCTACATGTAACGTTTTCAGTAATGGTGATTTTTGTGATTTTCCTTAATTTATGATAACCAGTGTAGTTCGAAGTTCAGTTCTGGTATATCTCTACTTGGAGGAAAATATGCACTTGTTACTAGTAGAGAGCCCTCCAGTGCATCTAGAATTATTAAGATTGTATGATGATAGTTCTCCACTGTATTGGGGCCATAGAACCATTATAAATAATGGCCGCTAATCTATTTTTTGAGAGAAATGTTTTATTTTGTAGAGTAGAACCTATAATGAGAGAATCCAAATTAAGGTGAGGTTCTTGCAAAAGGGCTATTGAGATATTCCGTTCTAGTAGATGTTGATTTGCTAGGCTTGTGGGAGCTGAAGAGCGTTGCAAGTTGCATTAGTAAAATCCAAGTGATTTAAAACTGTGATGTGTACGACAGCTAGGATCTAATATTGCTCCGCCCTCAATATGAGGTGTTGCAGAACGTTTCGGTGTGAGGGAAATGATCTAGCGTTCGCTGGATGTGAGCAATCGTAAGATTTTCCTTCTTTTTCGTTAGAAGCGCAACAATTAAAACAACGAGGAGAACTCTTAGAAGAATTCGAAGGATGCTCGTGCGTTAGAGAGCAATTTACACACACAGGTATTGCCTTACACTGGTGGCTGGTGTGACCTAAGGCTTGGCAGTTATAACAGCGATTAAGCCTTATGTGTCTTCTAAATGGACAAGAGGAAAAGCCCAAAATAGAGTCTGCCTTGACTTCCTAATTTATTGAAGTAGTTCCTATCAAGACTTACTATCCAATTGTTCTTGGAATCTGTGCAATGGAGAGGCGTGCTTGGGATTATGGCGTTATCACTATCCGCAGGTATATGTGCAAGTTGGGTATTAGTTATGTCCTCTGCTTTTGTTGTTGGGGGACACTAAATATTATGATATTGTTCTCTAATAGGTTTAGGTTCTCTGATTTTGAATGTATTTTGAAAGCCCTCTTCAGAAACTAAAGTTGATTTAACCTTATCAATTTGTTCCTTATTTTCACAGCGAATAAGGAGTTCCTTAGAGCGGGTAGGGCGAATCTGCGTGATTGGAACTGATATTAAATTAGGAAAAAGGGTTGATGCCAATTGATCTTGTATTTGTCTTGAATATTGATTTTGAATTTTAGAACTGACTAAAATAACGTGTTCTGAAGCTAATTTTCGGGAAGTCCTCTTCTTTCTCTGAACTAAGGTGAAAAGTGCTTCTTGGTGTTGTTCCGCAAGGGTAGAAGTATCCAAAGGATCTGAATTAGGCAACCGAGGGAATGATGACTGATCCAGTAAATCAAAGGTATTATTGCGAGATTCCAACTGTCCTTTAATAAACTGGACTGCTTCCAATATAGCCTTTAATAAAGACAGTTGCTGATCTTTGAATGCTAATAGATTGTCTCTGATAAATTCCTAACTTGAAATGTTCTACTGAATCTGAAATGAATTTTTGATCCTATTTATTTAACTTATGCTTATGCTTAGTATGCTTAGCGTAACTTATGCTTAGCGTTCTCTGCGCCTAGAAATTGGTTGATCTGTGTACCACTTTTTTAAATTCTGTGCTAAAGTAATTTTGGTCTTGCTGAGTTGATGCTAGTCCATAGGTAGTAATCAAAATGTCACTTGTTATTGATGAGGATGCAGTAGGAGAAATAGGAGTATTAAAAGTAATCGACAAAAAGTATCAATTATAAATATATATCTAAAGCATTATGTTTACAAATACAAATGTATACTAATAAATAGCTTACAATGTATACAAATACAATTGAAATAATAAAAATGACACTATATATGTGACAATAGAGTTCAATGAATCACTAAGTAAATTAAATCTATTGAGATTACTGTTATTTAAATGTTAAGTGAATTTAAAAAAATCTTAATATTAAACCTATGTAAATTAAATTTTTGAGATAATGAAATGAAAATTTGCAATTAAATTTTCGAGATTTGAAATGTTGAATGTGCAGGGAAAATGAAATAAAATAAATATAATATGAAAAGGAAAGTCTATGAAAGAGTGGCAACTAAAAATAAATGTTTAAAATCATTAGAAAAGGAAAATAGATAATTTATGTGGAACAATGAATCAAGTCAATATAATTGAAAATCTCATCACTATTAATTAATTAAATGAACTTACTAAATTAAATTTTAAAATAAAACAACATTATATTTATAATAAAGGCAAGTACTATATAAATAATAATTAAAACACTATTCAAAATGCATAAAAACAAGTCAAATTGAGTTCAATATCACTGTATGAATGTTAAACTAAGCTGAATTTCACTCCAAATCCAGATTTAGAAATGCTGTGAATGAATTAGACCTTAAAAAGTCACCATTCCAAGTATCCATATAAGTCGTACGTTAGGAAGTGAAGTCCGAATAGCACTCCTCTGCGTCCAAAAGGAATTTTTCAATGATCAAATCTTCAACTTCTGGATCCAACAACAGATCGCTGTAGCATAAACATGAAATCCAGAAAAGGTCTATATCTTTCAAAGTATTAATCGCAAAGACCCACAAGTGGTCTCTAATGACTTGTCATCGGATGGTCCTTTAGATGACACTAAATTTGTTAAAATCGCGTGAATATTTCTGCTTTTAGAAAACTTTTCATCGGAGCACAAAAACCTTGAAGCAACAATAGCAAATGCATTTTATATATAGGTAGACACAAGGAATTATCAAAGCCCCTCCATGTGAGCTGTTGTGGTGAAAACGGTTAATAAAATCCAGCTAGCCATTAGATGATCCGTTGTTCGAATCTCGCCAAAAGCGCCATTGATTTTTCCCATTTCCAACCCCCAAAAAACCGAACATTAACTGCAGTGGCGCGAGTACTGAAATTTGATGGCGGGTCATTCGTAGCCACAAGGATTTGGTCTCGTGTTTTTCTTATTCTTTCTTTATTAAATGATAGAAAATGTAATATATATAATATTGAATAGATATAGAAATATAGAATGATATATGATATAGAAATATTGATTTTTCATGTTACCTAGCTTCAAGAAATCTGCCAATCTCTACAAAGTTATTCAAAATTAAATTGTAGGAACCTTAAGAACTAGTAAGTGAATAATCGTTTGAGTTCGTGAGATAAAAAACAACAAGTAAGAAGGGTGAAATAACACTTTATTACTCCAACTAAAGTTTAACAAAACTCCGTCTTGGAGCTGTACAATAAAGCCGGCACTTAGGCTTGAACTTAAGAGATTAAGAACTAAACTAATCTTAATTAATGAGATATAGCCGAAGCTATCAAAATTCTAACAGAGTTGGCCCCTTAACGCTATTCGACTTCGAAGCTATCAAGGACCTAAAATACGGCCGAGCGTAATAATAGCGTACGAGAGAGTAGCCTAAAAAGGCGGACGCGTGCAGCCAGAATATCTGGTATCTCTCTCACTAAGACAGTAGAACTTCGTGTAGTAGACAGACAGTAGAACACATTTAGTATCTCAAGAACAAAACATTAATGCTTTTAAATGCATTACGGGAAACGTCTTCCAGTAGCTGGGCAATTTCTTCATATATGCAAAAAATATGGTACTCTACTGTAACAGAAAAAATAATACTATATGAAGCCTCGGTGTGGGGCCTAAATTTTAATTCTAATGCACAAAATCAACTTTCAATTCAAATACCTTTTCTTCTTTCTATTTTGAAAGCTTACAGAACCACTCCAAATAGTGCTCTCCATATAATTACCGGAATTCCTCCAATTACAATAACCTTGAAGAAAGAAGCGATTAAGATTAAAATGTCAATATTACGCACTCGTACTTTCAATAATAATCTTTATCAACCATCAGAATATGAAGAACTACGGCATGACTTCAGCATTCATCCCTCATCTTTTACTTCGAATTCCTTAATAGCAACATCAAATTCAGGTAATTTTAACCTTAAAATAATGTTATAATTAAACAACAATGCAATCGACTCACTTCCACAAATCCAATCTTTCAGGCTGAACTCCTTGCAATAAAAGAAGCAATAGCATTTGCAATAGGTCATCCAGTACGCAGCATAATATTCTTAGATAGCGAATCCAGCATTAAAGCAATAGTTGGTCATAGCCGCTCTCCAGTAGTTACACAAATTCTTACTCTTCTTTCCTCCTTCCCTATTCATCTACGTCCTCACCTCCAATGGACTAAAGCACATATTGGTACCACTGGAAATGAAATAGCTGATAATTTGGCAAAAACCGGGGCATCAGATTCTGTATTACTATCTATCATGATTCCCAATCCACTTTCACTTCTAAAGAGAAAACTTGAAGAAGATGTTTTTGTCATCTGGCAACACTGCTGGAATGAAGAAATTATTTGAAATTTCTTCCTTTCAAGTTTCAAGAACTTTCAAGTTTCTAGAAACCTAATATATATAAATAGATCAATAACTGTCTTCCTCACAGCACATGGGCCTTTTATCGACTATCTCCATAGATTTGGCCTTCATCATACAGATCAATGCATCTGCGGAAATACGGGATCAATCGACCATTATATGTTTGATTGCGAAATAACGAAGGATGTCCATTTTAAAAAATATACTTCAATTTCAGCCCCGCTTTGGTTTCAACAACTCCTTAAAAATAAGTTTCTTCGAAATAAACTTCAAAATCTTATTAACTATATTTCGACTAAATGCGATAATCTAAAAGCTACTTAATTCTTTAACAATTATTAATTATCGTCATACTCCTTCAACATTATTTGTCAACATTTGTCTTCTTTCAACAATTATCATCTAGCAACGTAATCTGTCAACGATTATCATCTATCATCATCCATCTACCCTTCTTTTTCATCTTCTCAGTCCTTCTTCATCGTCTTGATCAATATACAGTGCATAGCTTAATATACCATGCATAGCTTATTTATAATATTGTTTGCTAATAATATACAGTGCATAGCTTCAATAATGTCGAGAAACTATCATCAACACATTTATCATCTGTCATTTCCTGCATAGCACTACATATCTTATCATACCATCTTCCTTGTACACACTTCTTCGTCACCTATCCTCATTATCATCTCTTCTTTCATCCATCAGCTACATTATCATAGATTTCCTATATATATATATATATATATATACCATGTACTTTATTTGTTAGACTAAAATATCATCTCCTTCCATCTTCTCAGTCCGTCTTCTTCATCAAGCAGTGCATAGTTCCAATACTGTCAAGAATTATGATTATCAAAGACTTCATTTATTTAAGACTAAATAAATGAAGTGTCTCATCAAACACTTCAAATTCAGACTTTCCATATAGTTTTTATTATTAACTCTTAACTATAGACTAAAGATTCCTTGACTTTTGATTTTTCAAAATTCACCTAATACTTCTCTCTTGTCATGATTTTTAATTTTTTATTTAATTTTTACTTTTACAAATTTCCAAATTTTATGTTTAAGATAGTTACTATATTACAACCTTATGCACTTATCATTCATGTATATTTTTCAAAATTCATTAATAAATGTAGCGGATGGTAGATGGTTCCATCAGTTAAGCAATAAATCTGAAACGTCGTAACGGCGGTACAGATGGCTTAACTGATGGTCTCCAGTCTTCAGTAGAACTTTGCCGTTATATACCGCTCTTCCTCATTAACATTCAGACCTGATTCTAAAACTACGTTCTGGCCGGAAGTGGTAAGTTGAAGTAAGAATCGATAGGAAAGGAAGTTTAACTCAAAATTCAACTTTTAATAAAATTAACATAATCCTTACAAAATTAAGGAGGGTTATAATCAAAATTATATTTTTAGTTTTTAATATTTACTTCAAATCATTAATCAAGTGTTTTAAGTATGTTCCGCCCTTTCTGATTTCAGATATACAGATATTTAGTCCAATTCCATCGGCAAAATATTTCAAGAAAATAACAAGTTGAAATAGTTGTCTCTTTAGTAAATCTGGGTATTTAAAATTAATGACTACACCGATCAATGAGTTCCCCGTATGGTTGTCATTTAAAAACACTTAGTCACTTAGTATTTAAAAACACTTATGTCAAAGTTGATGCCAGTTTGATCTAACACTTCTGCCCTCAGATTTCACTGCATTCCTTCGTGAAGTAAAGAAAGTTTTGCTATGATGTTTTCAGCATACTGCCAGTGGCAATTAAATTTGAATTTTATTTGAATACTGCTCGTCTTAGTTTAAATAAACGATAACTGGTCCTTTTTATTTTTCTGCTGCTGCGCTTTGCAGTTAGTTGGTAAAAACTCACGAAAACGGCAGACTCACAGGTCAAAGTTTGCCACAGTCTATGATCCGTGAATCTACTTACTTATTTTGAATAAATGTTAGTTGGCTTAATGGATTTTTATGTTGTTATACTTTGCAATTATTTGGAGAAATTCGCCTTTCACAAGTTACAAAGACTGCTCCCGATAACCCTAGCTTCTGGGAAATTAATCTTTAGACAAGAAACCGACAGAGTGATCTAATGCGAATCTAGAGATTTGTTTCCTATGTATAAAATTAAAGTCATGTGTTCATTTGCATGGCTAAAATTCTTTACTAAAAATACTGTTTCAAATATAATTTGAATTCTTTAATTACTTAAAATATGCTTTGAGTTATGAAAGATTTATTTTGCTGAGTTGATAGTAAATGTAATAAAATAGTTCCTTACTATATAGCTAAAATATTCTTCAGTTCGTAGAACATTTTTAAATTCCATAAAGAATTCTTTTTTATGATAAGTAACATATTTAGGCAAGGCTGACATGACAGTTGAATACATAATAGACTTGAAAATAAGACACGGTACGTCATTGTGTAAATAAATGCTTTCAAAAACGCATGAATAATGTAAAGAATTATTTCGCTGTGTTCAAATATTCATAACGTATCTATGGACGTTCCTCTGAAAGGAAGAGATTGAAACTGAATATTTTGCATTTTATCTCCTATTTCCGGTATGCATTTTTCATTAGATTTGGCAGAGAAAGAACATACATTTACATAGTGTTTACGATTTTAAGGAAAGTATAACAATTCTTGTGTCTTCAATAATTTTTGAATCATTTATGAGGAAAGAGACTCATTTATCACTTTTATTTGGTTTAGAGAAGATACAATATTGCAATATTTAAATTATTTAAAAACTATTTATATTCACGACTCTTTAATTAATTCCCAAAATTTTGAATCCTCTTATTTATACAATCTTATCTTCGAATTAGTTTCAGTCCCTAAAATTTAAAATTATGTTTAGTTTCAGTCTTTCAAACTTTTTTTGTTTGAAAATGAAGTCATTAATTCTACATTTCCGTATATCATTAAATCATGTGGAAACCAATTTTTCATTCTCTTCCACCTTCGGGAAATCATGCAGAGTGAAAGTATTCTGGTATGCCTATTGAGATTAAAAACAAATTCAAACATTTGGAACCATTCTCACTTTCAATATTAATCTAGAGCACTTGTGCTCTCATGTCACATAGTGAACTCAAGATTTCGACTAAATTGAGTGCACCATCATTCCTGGAACCATATGCAATGTGAACTAACTGTTCAGAGGGGGAATAAGGCAGTCATTTCAGCTTCTACGTGCTACACGAGATCAATAATAATTTCCTGGCATGAATCCTAGATCCCAGTAACTCCGTGTTCCAGACAAAGCTGACTGCACTAAGAGAAACTACACAATATTGTATTAACATTGAGCATAATTTACAATTTTCTACAAAAACCTGAACCGGTAACGATTAATACATAAGTTATCTGCATCAATTTCAACGATGAAGATGGTGATAGATTCACACGTGGAGAGTTCAGCTACTCTGACCACTATTTATACTAATGTCCTGAAACAAATGCTTATTATTTTCGTAAACCATTTGCCAAGAGAAGCCACGTATGGACTAAACCCACTTGCAGTAATTCAATGATGCGTATCCAGAAATGTTCCAATACAGCCCTCTCGATTTCAAATAAAATGCGAGACTAATTAATTGAACT
Organism: Stegodyphus dumicola; assembly: GCF_044657685.1. NCBI lineage: Eukaryota > Metazoa > Arthropoda > Arachnida > Araneae > Eresidae > Stegodyphus > Stegodyphus dumicola. Next base: position 133,489,577 of record NC_140770.1, read on the forward strand.
TTACTGGGTAGTTCGCGATGCTACTTTGATAGCAGCTATAGATCTTCAAAGTGTGTATATGCATTTTTCAGATTGCAGCTTTTATAAGTCTATTTTTATTCATACAACTATGAGATATGTATGGTTTCTAACACAATGATATACATACACAATGATGACTGATATTTGTTGTTATGCGCACAAAGGAACAGAACCTCAACTACTACTCTGCTCAGATCCTCCCTTGCTTTAAACTTGCTTGCTTGCCTGCTAAGAAAATTTATCCAAGATATAATTAAAGGGTTAAAGAAAAATACAATAAAATTCTGTCGCAGTATAATAGAAATATACTACATGTACTTTCAATGTTCCGAAAGGCATTAAGCAGGCGAAAAATTTGCAACATTTCTATAAAAGACTTTAAGGGATCCTGAATCATATTTAGGTGATACTTGGAAATACCCATGATAGTTAACTCGCTCGCTGAGATTCGAACTCAGGTCGAATTATCAAATATCAACAGTTTTAATGCTCAGCCAATAGTGGGTCTGCATTTCTGAAAATTGGTATGTAGATGTCGACCACGAGTGACAGTGGTTATTGACGTAGACAGCTGAGTTGGATACCAACCCACGTATATTTCCTATATCCATGTGGAATTGGTTACCACCTAACATATGCCAACCGCTATCTGCCAACTCAAAGCTCCGAGGTCAGGCCGGCAGATCAGGCTGCATTATTAAATCAAGTAAATATTGTTGAGTTCTACGGATTTGTGGAATACGAGTGATTAATGGCATTTGAAGAAGAATAAAAACTCAGTTTATTCATCAGTATTAGACAAGAGAGTTCCAAAGGCACGGTTACAGTCGTCGAAAAATCTGCGATAAACACGTTGAAACAATCAGCAACACATCCTCGGAGCTACATTGGTAAAGACAACATCACAGCAAAGCACTAAAGTACAGCTCCCGACTTGGTTCGATCGCTATCAGGGGTCAATAGACTACTGCTGAACTCGACGTACTCTCAATAGTTTCCACGATACACTGACGATAATCTCACGATAGAAGTCATGATAGACTCGGCGGTGCATTTCTACTCCGCGTACAGGCAGGGTTTATATAGCTTTTGACTTCCCTTCGAGAACATTCTGGGGCAAACCGGCAAGAATTCGTTCTAGAATGTTCTCTCTCCGTCTGCGGCATATTGCCAATTTTGTCGCCAATCGTCTCCAAATGGGCAATATCGCAACCCTGCCTTTGCTTGCCATGTTCTGGCAAAACGACCCGCTCTGCGTGGAAGCTATCTTACAGCGGTTGGGTATTTCGTAACAATATACAAATTAAAATCTGAATAAGACGAAAATGACACCACGAAATGCGCAAATAATAAATATAAATACAGGATGTACACTGCCCCCCAAAAAAAGGGAGGGACAGTTTTATATCTCCCGTTCTAATGGGCCGATTGAGGAAATTCAAATTGCGTTTTTCACGTCTCGAAAGGGCGACTTAGCGTAGATATTAGATTTATTTATATCATTGTTCTAACCTGGATACTTTGACACAAAATTGGACTTTTTTTAAATAGCCTACCAATTGTTTTTTCATATTTCGATTCTACGATTCAAATTATTCCTATATCAAATTTTGTGAATTTTGATACGAAATTTACAAATAAATTCACAAATTTATCTTGGCATATTTTTTTCAGTTTGCGCCAGGAGTAATTCATTCGGCGAACTTCTTAATATATGGCAACCATTTTCCTTTCCATTGTTTAGGTTCGGAAAAATAAGTCACATCGTTGCTCCTTTCAAATAATTTTAACAAATTGCCTAAACCACATTTGATGATATTATCGCGTTCAACAAATATTCCAAATTTTAAAACGCGTCAATATATAAATTCATGTATATCTTCGGAAATTTTGAAGTTTTATTTTGAAGTTTTTGGTGAGGCAACATACATATATATATACAGTGGATGGACAAAAATATGGAAACACCTTGTGAAATGCATGTTTGAAAAGAAAGATTGATTTTATTGAAATATGTAGGTGGCGCTGACGTTTTCGATTACTGACAACACCTATACAACTTCGTAAATGTGCTAAGCAGTTTAGTTGTTGTCAGGGTACTGTTATGTGAGGTTGTCATTGCATTATGTCAGAGTTAACAGACTTCGAACATGGGCAAATTGTTGGAGCACGTATGGTAGGTGCTTCCGTAAGCAAGGTAGCCGAGGTGTTTAGTGTTTCAAGAGGTACTGTATCGAAAATTTATTCCGCATATTTGAAAAGCGGAAAAACATCATCACAGCGCGGACGAAAGTGTGTCCTGAGTGATCGTCACAGACGATCATTAAGGGCAATTGTGACGAAAAATAAGAAGACCACAGCTGCAAAAGTTACTGCTGAAATGAATGTTGTGTTACCGAACCCTGTGAGTACCAAAACAATTAGAAGGGAGCTTCTAAACAGGGAATTGCTGGCCGTGCTGCAATTGAGAAGCCACTCATCAGGAATGCTAATGCCCGTAACAGGAAAAGGTGGTGTTTAAGTCATAAAGCCTGGACTATAGAGTAGTGGAAGCGAGTAATTTGGTCTGACGAGTCTTCTTTCACATTGTTTCCCACTTCTGGCCGAGTTTACGTCTGGAGAACGCCATCTCAAACCTATAATACAGACTGCTTGTTGCCAAGAGTGAAACATGGCGGGGGTTCTGTTATGGTTTGGGCAGCCATATCGTGGTTCTCTGCTAGCCCCATGATAGCTGTGCCAGGGCACATGACTGCCAAGACTTATGTGAATATTGTGGCCGATCAAGTTCATCCCATGGTACAAACTTTGTTCCCCGATGGTGATGGTGTCTTCCAAGACGACAAAGCCCCTGTTCACACAGCTCACATTGTCCAGGACTGGTTTTCTGAGCACGAGGATGAGTTGTCCCATCTCCCCTGGCCACCACAGTCACCAGACCTGAATATTATCGAACCTTTGTGGTCTACATTGGAACGGAAAGTGCGTTCTCGTTATCCACCGCCAACATCGTTATCTGAACTTACCACCGTTTTGTAGGAAGAATGGTATAATATTCCCTTGGCAAACATACAGGAACTGTATTTATCCATTCCGAGAAGACTGCAAGCTGTTTTGGATGCCAACGGGTTTCCTACACCATATTAAGCAAAGAAACATGTTTTTTTAAAGGTGTTTCCATATTTTTGTCCAACCCCTTTATGTGTGCGTGTGTGTGTGTGTAATGAAAGCACAAATTTTGGAAGCACTGCATAGGAAGTTAGTTCCACGCAGTTTTTCTGAAGAATTTGCAAAATTAAGTAACCACCATATTTTGAATACTCGATGATATCTAACATTAAGTACGATGCACTTGCAGATACATTTCCTACTGAAGTTCTAGGCAGCAGGTACACGAATCCTGTTCGGCTAGAAAATGTCAGGATATAAAAGGAATGATTTGGAGTTTGGCGGTGGCGTAATAGATGAGCAGCGAAGAAACTTGGCTAAAGTGTCCAGATTCAAGATAACTTTATTACTGAGGAAAGCCAGTCGGGATTCGCAATATTTGGTTCACATACGGACGAGCGTCTTATGCGCTCTGCATTTTTTGTTAGATCAGCAGTTATTCCTTGAACAAAGAAGGTAGCCGTAAAGCGTCTGGCCAGAAGAAAAGCTTAAGCGAAAGCGTCTTAACAGGATGGAAGCATAAACCAGAAGAGAGTGGGTGTCGCAGTAGTAATGCAGAGGAAGAAGGGGGAGGTAAAAGTTTCAGTTTTGAGTTTAGGTTCAAAATTAGGTGATTGGTCAAGAGGCATCTGCATTAAGGGCTACGTAAGATCGCATGATTAATTACAATGACGCAGTTTAGACTAAAGCGCTATTTTTAGGACAGATAGATGAAGTTCCCAAATGAAATAGAGGATAAAAGAGGTTATAGTGAATTAAATTTAGAAGTTTACGTTCATATTTTTTATCTTACATATATATATAAAATATAAAAAATACGATAGCTTTGCTCTACGCGAAAAGGCAACCTCTAACTAACTATCCGCACTTTCAGGATCTTCCCCCTAGACCAGTACTTTTGAGAACATTCGAGAATATTACGTAACTGCTCCTTTAACTGAAGAATTCGCGCCATTTTGCGTCAGAGACTGCTTTCTCGTCTTGTTTCTATGAGACCTTTGCTGCCGCTTTTCCCATTCCATTCGTCTCCCTTTGTTCGAAAAGTATGACGAAGTAATTTAAAGTTAATCTTATTAGAAAAATCACTATTGAATATGTAATTTTAGTGAATTTAATCTGAAAGAATAATGACCTGCCGTTTGAATTGAATAAAGACATGGAGCTAAAAAATCAAATTCTTCTGTGTCGTCATTGGATTACGTTTCCCACGCTGCTGCTTACTTGCCTGACGTCGTACTTTAAAACTTGTGTACATGGAAATAACTGTGATTCAAAAATATCTTATGTACAGAAAGATGATCTGATGCGAATTACCTTGCAATAAAATGTTTCGAAACGGCCATATCTGGAAATTTTGGGTTTATGCATTCATCTTTCCAACTACGCAATACAGTGTCTTAGGCCAGAAATTAAAGTGCCGGATTCCTTCATCTACGCTTTAAAACATTGTATATATATGTGTGTGTGTGTGTGTGTAAAATATAAAATCTAGGTTTCAAATAATAAAATAATAGCCCTTTAACTCCCGTCTTCGTTCTAAAAAACAGAGGTAATAATTTTTCTAACTAAACGAAAGAGATTTGTCGTCTAATTTGTATCTTATCCACTTATCCAAGAAATCTGAGCCCAAAATCTGGACATTAAACTGTCATGTGATCTGGAATGGTATAAAAGGTAATTGCGTCGCAACCCCCCTTCTGCTCGCCCTTCACTTCTGCTTCTTTTTGCTGCTCCAAATTTTGTATTCATTTCAAATTATGTATCTGTTTGCTAATATCAATAAACGGCAGGGATCACGTAGTGGGGAGACGGCGCTAAACCAATTAACCAAATGGTAAAGGTGTGATGCCCGTCTTCCCCGTTCCTAAATCCTATTACACGTATCCTCCGGGACAAAAACCAACCTTCTTCGGTAATTCATCTGTCAGAAATAACGACACAAATATTGCCCATTCTGCACGTTCCTTCCCTTATATCTTACATCACGTGCGTCGGAGAGCTGCGCATTTCACATCAGTCGCATAACTCAGTGAGATGCGTCTACTCTAAAATTTGCATAAATTTCTGACCATTCCTTCTTGGTGTTGCATTTTCAATGTCGAGCAGTGAATAATAAAAGAAAGACTCTGTGTGTCTTTCGTTCGTGCTGCACGTAAACTAATAGACCTAGGGTTATGAAATTTGGTATGTAGGTGCATCTAGACAAGAGTCAGTGCAACTCGAAACGATTTTTTTATAATGCGAATCAGATATTTTTTATTTTATCTTTTCGATTTTATCGCATCATTTTGAATAATTTCATTCTTTTTTAAATGTGGTTGTTGGCGCATTTTACGCCAACGAATCTCGCCAAATCATCGCCTCGTACGATTGAGGCAACAGACTTGAAGAAGAAATCTAACCGGTCTGACGTGAGCAATTACTTGTAACCGAAGCTCACAATTAAATTGTATTTTGCTTCACTGTAAATATTTGTATATGATGTTTTTCTAAATAAAATAATTAAAAACGAAGCAGTGAAGCTGGTCCGTCGATAAAAAATAACCTTTAAGAAAAATAAGTTTATTCATCTGGCTCCGTCGACCCTGGAGCCTACTTCAGCGGTATGGATATATTAATGAAAAGCAAAGCATCCCTAAAGGGGAAAATAACTAGATTCGAAACTTTTGTGCAAACTGCAAATAGTGATGTGGACTTAGTTGAACTTAAAGTTAAACTAAAAAACATTCAAGTTCTTCAAAAAAAAGTTGATGAACTACGAAGTGCGTGCTACGCACAAAGTGAAATGAAAGATGATGATCTGACCAAAATTGATGACGACTTAAACCAATGTGATGATCGTCTGGAAAAATTGGAGGTAACAATTGAAATTCTCATTAATTCTTACAATAAGTTAAATTCTGCAAAAGCAGTAAATGTTACTGAAAGTAATGTAGATGAAAATTTTCAAATCAAAACTAAAATCCCAGCGTTAGTTTTGCCTGAATTTTCAGGAAAATATGAAGAATTTAGTTCATTTAAAACTCAATTTGATGATTTAATTACAAATAATGTTCAGCTGAGTCATTCACAGAAATTGTATTATCTAAGATCTTGTCTTACTAATGATGCTAAGCATTTAGGTAGTAACTTTGATAATTTTGAATCTTTGTACAATGCTTTAGAATCTCGCTATGATAATGAACGTCTGTTTGTTGACATTCATGTGCAGAATATTTTAAATTTTCAAAAGATTCAATCCGAAAATGCGAAAGATATCAGAAGTATGATTGATTGTATACAAAAGAATTTACGCGCTTTGAAAGTATTAAAATATGAACAGAACAAGTTATGTGATGTTTTTCTAATAAATATTCTTCTTCAAAAACTAGATAAAGAATCTAGAAAAAATTTTGAATTATCTCACAAATCGAAAGTAGTTCCAACATTTGACGAGTTTATTAGATTTTTGGAACAGCGTGAATCAGTTTTGTTATCTATAAATAGAAATATTACACCCGGAAGTAAGGTTAATATAAACAAGAATTCCACTCCTTCCCATAAATCGAAGGTTCTTTTGACAAATGAAAATAAAAATAAAAACTGTGTAGTGTGTAGGAGCTTTCATCCTATTTTCCTTTGCGATACATTCTTAAAGTTAAGTGTTCATGAAAGATTAAAATTAATTCGTTCACATAAACTCTGCGAATTATGTCTAAAGCAAAATCATAAGAAAAGTCAGTGCCTCTCGAAATTTAAATGCACTTGCGGAAAAAAACACAATAAATTAATATGCATGGATAATGAGGGTCATTCGAAGACTCCTTGTCGCTCGGTGACGCCACTTAGACAAAACAAAATTGAGCTCGATGCCGCCGCTGGAAAAGGTGACTCAGAATTGAAAGCGTTGAGTGTTTTAAGTAACAAGAATAAACAAAAAAGAAAAAGTGTACTTTTTTCTACTGCAGAGATTTATGTCCGTGACGCCAATAATCGAAGAATAAAAATCCGTGCGATTTTAGACAGCGCATCTAATATATGTGTTCTTACAGATAAAATAAGTGAATGCTTAGGAATAAAAAGGGAGAAAATTAAGATGCCTGTTACAGGTCTTAATGGATCAATTCAAAATATTAAATGGAAAGTGAATACATTTATTTCAAATGAAGAATGTACCTTTAATGAACCAGTTGAATTCTTGATTGTAAATAAGATAACAGGACTAACTCCGTGTACTACGTTAGATATTTCGAAAGTAGAAATTCCACAATTTTTAAATTTAGCTGATAAATCATTTTATGAAGCTTCAGAGGTACATGCCCTTATAAGTGCTGATTTATTTTTTAAGGTTTTGAAAAATAATACGTATAAAATAAATGATGATTTATTATTTAAAGAGTCTGAATTCGGATGGATCGCATGCGGGAAGCTTAACGAAATGCAACCTTCTTATCAGGGACATTGTTTTCTTGTGCAAAATGACTCTCTTCAAAATACTTTAAAACTTTTCTTTGATTTAGAGGGACTTGGTATTCGTGATGATCCAGTTTTGCATGAAAAGGATCAGGCAATGGAAATTTTTAATGACACCGTTGAATTTAAAAATGGACGTTGTGTAGTACAATTACCTTTTAGGAAACATTATGAAGAAATATCTGATAATTATTCCTTGGCGCGGCAGCGTTTTCAGAATTTGTGGAGAAGATTTAGTCATGATCCTGAGTTACATCAACAATACCGTGAAATTATTTGTGATTATTTAAAAGAAGGCATAATCAGCATCGTAAATCCTGATACAAAAGAAAATGCTTTAAATAAGCCTATATATTATTTGCCTCATCAGGCTGTGCGTAAAGAAAGTAGTTTAACGTCGAAAACTAGGATCGTCTTTGATGCGGGTAGTCATCAAAATAATGAACTTTCTTTAAATGACTGCTTGTGGCCAGGGATTAACTTAAATCCAGATCTTTTGGATTTACTAATTAATTTCAGATTGAACAAAATTGCATTTTGTTCAGATGTTAAACAAGCTTTTCTGCAGATATGCCTCTCTGATGAACATAAGGATGCAGTTCGTTTTCTTTGGAGTAGTGATGATCCAAGTGTTGATAAAAGGCCCAATTTACAGATTTACCGTTTCAATCGAGTAAATTTTGGGGTCAGTTAGAGCCCATTCCTGTTAGCAGCTACTATTAGACATCATATTAAAAAATACAAGGAAGATTTTCCCGAAACAGTTGAAATTTTAGACCAGTGTTTTTATGTAGATGATCTCATTTCTGGAAGTGAGGATTTTGAAGAAGCACTTGAAGTATCTAAAAATGCCAAGAAAATTATGGAAGAGGCTGGAATGGTCCTCAGGAAGTGGATTAGCAATAATGCTGAATTAATGGAGCAATGGAAGAATGAAGAATTCGATACCTATCCTGCAGACGCTACTTTCAGCTTGGGCGCACACCAAACTAAAATCTTGGGACTTTCTTGGAAGACGCACGAAGATTATTTAACTATGGATACTAAAAATATTTTGGAATTTCTTTCTATGGACAAAAATACGAAACGCTTCTTACTTCAAGCAATAGGGAAGATATTTGATCCTTTAGGATTAATTTCGCCTTTCACCATTCGAGTTAAATGCCTCATCCAAGATCTCTGGAATGAAAAAATTCAGTGGGATGAACCTTTACCAAAAGAAATTGAAAAGGAATGGAAGAAGTGGTGTGCTGAACTTCATCACTTAGAAAATTTGAAAATACCTAGGTTGGTTAATGATTCTGCATCAAAGGAAAATACTGTTGAAATACACAGTTTTTGTGACGCAAGTAAAAAGGCACATGGCGCTGCCATATATTTGAAGGTGAAGACACTCAGTGGAATATCGGTGAAACTCCTAACTTCAAAAAGTCGTGTGGCTCCATTAAACGGTGTAACCTTACCAAGATTAGAACTATTGGGTGCTCTAGTTGCAGCTCGTCTTAGTTCTAAGGTAAAGAGAATCGTGAATCTGAAAAGATCTTCTGTTGAATACCATTGGACAGATTCCAAGATTGCACTTTTTTGGATAAAGGGTGCAAAAACCCGATGGAAGCAATTTGTGGCAAACCGAGTGAACGAAATCACCAGCTTGACAGATCCTAACTCTTGGCATCACTGTGCAGGTAAAGAAAATCCTGCCGATCTTCTCTCACGTGGAATGAATGCTGATTCCTTGGTGACAGATTCTAGATGGTGGACAGGTCCAGAATTCTTGATGCAGCCTGTCAGTTTCAAGAACTTGCAACCATTTATTCCTGAGATTGAAACCATCGAACAAGTCGAAAAAGAAACTTTGCGGCGAGAAAGGAAAATTCCTTTTGAAGATGAGACTTGTAAAGAGACAGCCCTGCTAAATGACAACTCTCAACATTTTATTGTGGACGACCTCTTAGAACTTTCAAACAATTATTATAAAATTAACCATGTTTTGTCTTATATTTTCAGGTTTATTTCCAATTGCAGGAATAAGGTAAAAAACACAGGACCACTGTCAGTGGAGGAGGTAAGAGAAGCTGAAGAAGTGTTGATTAAGCATGAACAACGAGTTCTCCTTGAAGGAAAGAAACTGCCAAGTAATATTTCGAATTTATTTCCGTTTTTTGATGACAAAGGAATAGTACGTGTAGGAGGAAGGCTGAAGAATGCTTCAGTGCCATATTCTCAAAGACATCCTCCTATTTTACCTAAGGGTTCAAGATTAAGTAAAATTTATTTTGAAAGTTTACACAGGAAATTATTTCATGTTGGACCACAAGGTCTGCTAAATGCAGTGCGCTTGAAATTTTGGCCTTTAGGTGGCCGTAGTCTCGCACGTAAAACAGTACATCAATGTGTAACGTGCTTTAAATATAAGCCCACTCTTTCTTCACAAATTATGGGTAATTTGCCTAGTGAAAGAGTTAATGTTTCAGCTCCATTTTCTATTACAGGTATTGATTTATGTGGCCCTTATTTAGTGAAATTTAAAAATCAACGTAAAGGTATTCTGAATAAATTGTATATTTGTATTTTTATATGTTTCGCAACAAAAGCCATCCATCTTGAGATATTAACAGATTTGACTTCTGATGCTTTAATTGCAACACTTAAACGTTTTACAAGTAGACGTGGCAAATGTTTCAAAATTTATACTGACAATGCTACTAACTTTGTTGGAGCGAATTCAAAATTGAAAAAATTTTATAAGCTCATTAATTTCCCAGACAAAGAATTAGCTAATCATTTTTCGCAAGAAAATATAGATTGGAATTTTATTCCACCCAAATCGCCTCACTTCGGTGGACTTTGGGAAGCTGGGATAAAATCGGTGAAGTACCATCTTAAACGTACGATTGGCAATTTTCATTTCACTTACGAAGAATTCGAAACGATTGTCATTCAGATAGAAGGAATATTAAATTCGCGACCGCTTACTCCTCTTTCTAGTGATTCAGAAAGTTTCGAAGTTCTGACGCCAGGTCATTTCTTGATAGGGCGACCTATAACAGCAATTTCTGAGCCGTTTTTAACGGATTTAAAGGAAAACCGCTTAAGTCGTTGGCAAAAAACTACAAAAACTATACAACTTATTTGGAAAAGATGGAAGTCTGATTACTTGAATACTTTACAATCTAGATCAAAATGGATGGTTGAAAAAAATGATCTGATGATCGGCCAAATGGTTTTGATTAAAGAAGATTTTCTGCCAATTAACAATTGGCTGTTAGGGCGAATAACATCATTGTACCACGGTTCTGATGGAAAAGTCCGTGTTGTAAAAGTTCGTACCAAAACAGGGGACTTTAAAAGGACAATTAATAAAATAGCTGTATTGCCTATTGAAGTTTAGCAAGTTGTGAATTATGTTACTCAGTTGTTAGTAATTATATTGAAAATTATTTTTCTCAATAATTTTGTATTCATGTTTTGTTTACTTATTTTATATTTTTCTATACATATTTTATTGTTTACATGAATAACTGAAACTCTAATACTGGTATTTCATAATTAAATTTATGTTAAGTTCTTGCATGTCAACATAGCAAGGCCGGGCGGGATGTTGGCGCATTTTACGCCAACGAATCTCGCCAAATCATCGCCTCCTACGATTGAGGCAACAGACTTGAAGAAGAAATCTAACCGGTCTGACGTGAGCAATTACTTGTAACCGAAGCTCACAATTAAATTGTATTTTGCTTCACTGTAAATATTTGTATATGATGTTTTTCTAAATAAAAGAATTAAAAACGAAGCAGTGAAGCTGGTCCGTCGATAAAAAATAACCTTTAAGAAAAATAAGTTTATTCAGTGGTTTTGGCAACAATTTTTCATTCAGTTGTATACTGGACTGCTGACTGTTGAAAATCAGCAATGATGTCACTTGGAAAAATGAGGGCGATAATTCTGTGCAGTTTTTAAATTTAATGTTTCTCTTGGATACAGGATGTTTGTTGAGAGAAGGCAACGGGAAGTTGGTTAATTTATTTATTAGGATTATTAATATTTGTATTAAGGAATATTGCTTATTTCATTGTAATTTTGTTACATGTAATACGTTTTTATGAAGTTTTTCTGCAGAGTAAATTTCTGCTCAGTTTTTAAATTTAACGTTTGGTGTTCCCTTCAGGCATTTTTCCGTTCCATTTAAAAGCCAGACGAAGGCTGGCCTCGGAGCTGCTAGTACTATTATAAAATATATCATGTTAAATATTAAAAATTACTTTGTTTCGAAAATTTTCAAATTTATGTGATTATTGAAAAGTAATGTGTGTGAATTTAAAAATGAAAAAAAAAATTGCACTCTATAACACAAAAGTTTTTTAACTGCAAATTTTAACAGGACACTAAAATATTATCCAAGTTCATATTTTGCATTTATGTGAATAATTACTTGATCAAAATTTCAGGACTTATATTTTTTTAAATTATGTCTTTTTATTTGTTAATGCTTTAACGCTTTCTCTCTAGAAAACTTTATCTCTCACCCAGCCCTTTTCCTTTTGAATAGGGGGAATATGTAAAATATAAAATCTAGCTTTCAAATAATAAATTAATAGCCCTTTAACTCATGTCTTCATTCTAAGCAATAAGAAAGCAATAAATTTTCTAACTAAACGAAAAAGATCCGTCATTTAATCTGCATTGCGCACTTACCGATGAAGTCTGAACCCAACACCTGTACATTAGACTATTAATAGACCTCAAACTAATGGTAGCGTTGAAGGAGTTAATCAAACAATTACAACTAAGCTAAAATATAAACTAAATTCTTATCAAGGCAGTATAGCATGAACAAAATGTTGTCCACCGGAAACATTTCGGAGAAAATAACGCAAGGAGAAAACGTTGTGGTACATAACATTGTGGGAAAAAACATCGCAGTTTTAAAACATAATAGTACAAAGTATCGTGATCGAAATTAAAGCGGTTCAAAAACTTCGCAGTTTAAAAACATCGTCGTCACAAATATCGTGATAAAAAATAAATCATTGCATGACGATCACATCGCAGATATGCGTTTTGAGGTTTTGAAAGTTGTAAATGCATGTTAGTGTAAAGAACATAGAGCGCAAGAAGGAAAGGGGGATTTTTTCGAGTAACAATTTTGATTTTGTATCATAAATTTTCATGTGTAATATGTAGGTTTTTTCGCGTACATTTAGTTGCTTTAACTTAGATTTTGTTTTTTTAACCATGTTTAACATGCAATATTTGTAATTAGATTATTCAAATGATCTTTACTGCTTTTGCTATTTTTTGCCACCCCTTTTAATATCATTCTATATATATATACATATAAATCATTATATATATATATATATATATTATTACACCTTTTAATATCATTCTCTCTCTCTATATATATATATACTCTATAAGCTAGTAGGTCCTCCCATAAAATCTTGTATTTTTTGACTAATAGCAAATCGCTGTTAATTTTATTTTGTACATTGGCATAACCAGTCCTTTATGTGTAGTTATTATTACACGTTAATGTGTTCCTTCAAGCGGACGAGTCGGGAAACTGGAACAGAGAATTGAGACTAATGTTTATGACTATGTTTATGAATTGAGACTAATGTTTTTTCAATTAATATTTAAAAAGGAGTTTCGTATACAGTTTCAATTGTCTGTTTCTGCGAAACGCGATATGGGTTAGCTGGATTCGAAAATCATTAAAAAACATTTTCCTGAAGAGACCTTAATGAGATTCGAATTGGGCTAATCTACCATTTACCGCTTTTTTGTTTTTGTATTTTTGCTTAAATCTTTTGTCACACTTTAATTCTAATGTTTAAAATATGCCTTATTTTGATCAGCATATTAATTACAATTAGTATTGAATTTTATTTGTAAATATTCAAGTGTTTATATTGTTTATTTAATCTTTTATATTTTCACCTTTCGTTGCACTTTATTTTACTTATGTTAATATTGTCAACGGAACCACAGTATCTAAGCAACTTTTTGGCGTACGTACTAGGAATTTTCTTTCAACTTGTTTTCTAAGTTTTGCAGATCAACGGCAAAGTTTTTGACCACAAAGATCTTTTTTAGTTTGTTCTCTTTTCTTTAATTATATACATATAAATATATATATTTATATCATGGAGATAGGAAGTAAGGTGGAGTGGCCCTAACCGACTTTTCCCATACCCTGCTCTGAAGCACTGGCGATCCCTACCTGGTGACCAAAACATTTGGTAATTTACCAATAAGTTCAATGGGTTTTGGCACGATCGGATATAATTTTTTTGTAATTACGTCGTAAAATATACATATAGATGTATATATTTTCTTTTTCTACAGTACTTCAGAGTCTTAAGTATATGAAATGAACACATTTTTAAAAAACGATTCATTCTCAACGGAATTAAATGCTATACTTTTCACAGAACAGTTTGCTCAGAATGGTTTAATTTGAATGAATTGTTTTCACAAGTTTTCGTTAATTACATTAGAAAAAAAATGTTACTGTAATTCGATTTAATTCGGTTAAGGATTTCAAAAATTAAGATCAAAGTTTATTGTATTATTAATATTAAAATTATGCATTATTTCTTTTCTATTTATAGAGCTTCGTCCTAAAATACTTTCTCAAATACGTCATGATTTTTTAGCTTCTGAGGCATCTTTTAAATCGAAAACTATAAGTCAATTTATAATTAATGCTCTATTCGGTCCATTTCAAATTAGAGTACCTTTTATTTTAATAGCGAAATAATTTAAATAGTACATAACTTTCTCTGGATATTTCTGAAAGGGAATAAAATAATGATTTTTTAAAAATATTATTTAAAACTTGTAACTGAGTTATTATAAAATGTAAGAGGAATAATTGTTTTATTTATCGGATTTTTTTACCCATCATTTCAACAATACGTATTCCAAAACTCTTCTTTTTTTACTTTCTTAAGTACATATCTCATAGAATTTGCTTTACAATACCTTTTAACAGATTGCTATTGTTTATGAATGAATAAATACTTCATTTCAGATGCATTTATAAATAATTTAATAAATATTTACGTATTTTGTTAAAGGCAGATACATGCTTTTTGCGAGTACATTCATATTTCATATTTTTCATTTCAAGCATTTGCAAATCATTAATTTCTGTGCATTCATTATATTTTTCGAGTAAAGTAATTTACACTAATTTAACATATACCCTAAAGTTTTACATAAGAAAATGTATGAAAATAATTTGATTGAAAATTACATGCATTATTTTTAATACCCACTCAAAGATCAGTTTTCCTTCAAAATTCCTCCACGATGGCATCTCTTCGTTTAGGTAGATAGCCCTTGCATGCCTTACTGTATTTAATAAAAACTTAACCTGACCTATGTACCTAATTACAAATATTTTAACATGCATAATTTTATATTTACATTTATCCATCAAATTTCAAACTTAAAACACGTTTTAGGATACATTCATCATCAAATTCAAACTTTCTAGTAAATATATTTTGGCAGAGCACTCAATACCTCTTTTAGCGATTTTACACAGTTTAATAATTCTCTGATAATATAATAAATAATAATAACTAAGTAAAACGTGTAAGCCCAAAGTGGTTATTTTTCAGATATATAGATAAAAATAAAATGATGAGTTTAAAATGAGCAATAGCAATGAGCCTCTCCTCTAAAAAATTTTAAAATGCACATGTTACAATATTATGTGGATGTGAAAAAAATATTTTATTTAAAACCTTTTGGCGTTTGAAACATAAAATAAAAGTAGCGAATACTCTATCAAGGGTGTCGAAAGATGTATACAATTTTAAAGGTAAGGTATTTTTCATCGTGTCGTGTGTCGAAATACTATCAGAGCACTGTCAAGCGAGCTTCTGAATGTAAACAAAAAACACCCTATCCATAACATTTTTGCTAAAATCTATATTTCTGTACTTCAACAGCTTAGAATTTTATAAAACAAATTCATAATCAAAATCGTTGTTGTTAATTATTGAAAAATAACCAAGATGTGATTTTTGCGTAAATGTCACTAAACTATACGAATTGCTATTATCCATCACACTATGAATATTTCGTTTTTGCGGAAGTGTCCTGTTTTTGAATTTGTATGGAACTGTCGTGAGTGGAAATACTATCATAGCACTGTCAAGTGAGCTTCTGAATGTAAACAAAAAAACACCCCATCTGGTGACTGAAGCTTCGGAGCAGTGCTTCACCTCTAGTGTCGGCGGTTTGGCCAGCCCTTCCTTTCTTACCTCCATGATGTATATATATATATATATATTATTGAGAATTTTAAAATACAAAAAGAAAAAGAAAATAAAACCTACACACAAATTTGCGCAACGTGCTGCAAGATTTGAAAGCAATAAATCAAAATCTCGAAAATCGTTACTAAAAAGTTGGTGTGTATTTAATTATGGCAAAGCACACGAGGGCTATCTGCCTAAAGGGAGGGATGCCTTTCGTGGAGGACTTTCTAAGGGAAACTGGCTCGTATACACGTTACACATGGGGAAAACCACGAAAACGCCCATGCAGCCAGCCCGTTCGCGGGATTCGAACCTCAGACCGAACTACCAGTGTTCAGCGTCTTTACCGCTCGGCCGCTGGTGGGCCCGTTACTAAAAAGAAAATGCCGTATTAAATATTTGAAAGTTAAACTCTTTTCTCCGTGTAACAAAATAAAATGGTAAAACGCAAATTAAAGAAAATTACAAAATTGAGAACAAAAAATTTTTATTTCAAAGAGGAAATATTATAAAAAATGAGAAAATTTGTACATATTAAAACGAAAAGAATAAACAATTTTTTAAAGTGTTTTTAATATCCTTTGTTTAATGCCTCAAATAGAGTTTGTCAAGGGAAAAATGTTTTGAAGGCCTTAAACCAAGTTGATTAATGTGTGACAAAAAATATGTTTAATTATAATGAATTTCCTGAGACTTTAAACCTCTTAAAATTAATCCAACTTTCTTTTCAAACATAGTTTAATTTGAAAATCTCATAAAATTCTTTTCTTTTCCCGACAGGTTGTCACCTTCCTATGGCACAAATTATATACAAATGAAAAAAAAGAATCTAAAAAATTATCAAAAAGGACTAAAAAGGCTAAATATGAATCAATTACTATACAAGAATAAAAATAACATATGTTTACAGAATTTAATAATCAATTTAATGTTCCAAATTGAAAATTAATTGTATTGTCCTATTATATTAATCCTAAAACAACGGCTGGTTCATTTAATTGAAAGATGAGATTTAACTTTTTTGTGAAAGAAAAGTCCTGTTAAAGTAAAAAATAAAAATGCAATTTCTACAGCAAATTTTGCTAAAAAAAGGGGAATAAATAGTTTACACAGAAAAGAATGAAACTATTGAAAAAATTAAACCTACCCTTCTTTAGACGTACAAGCCTCAGTATATATTGACTGCAAAAAAAATTTCAAACGCCTTTTTTTAAAAATAATTAATGCCAACATTTCAAACGATCGTTACAGAAGGGGAGACTAGAACGTGTAAAAAATCTTCTACAACGGATAGCAAGTGAGTTAAAACTATAAACAAGCCCGTGCTTTCTTGTTGTGGAGCAATTGGTGGCTTTCTGGAAAATGGGGGCATCTTAAGGAAGAGGTAACAAGTGTCGAACACGGCGTCGATTCGAGATGTTTGTCTTTAAAGTGAAACCATCCAACATGACTAAGTTTAAAACAACCTTTATTTTAAAACTGGCTCTAAAGCAGAGGAAATATGAAATAGGGGTTAATAAAATGTAATTCTTCAAGCAATCGAGATATATAAACGTCTTAAGAAATAGAAACAAGCCCTTGTCTTTAATTATAGAACAGAATGGCCAACAATTTTCTAGAATACATAAAGAAAGTCATTCTGATCATTTTAGCCAAATTCAAAGGGAAAAGAGAAATTTGATTACAGATATACAGTAAATTACTTATAAAAGTCATCCCCTAGTTACCTCCTTTTCAGGTTTGGGTAAAAAATATGATGTCACTCTAAACAAGTAATTTAAAAAAAAAGTTAATGCCTTTTTTTTTTTTTTTTTTTTTTTTTTTTTTTAGTTTGCGAAACTGTGAAATTTGGAATTTAATTTTCGAAGAGATTATGAATAAAATTATGGATTTCCTCTTAAAGAAAGTTAGTATTACTGCAAATTCCTTTTATTGTAAATACTCGTAATTGGGTATTAGTAGTATTAAAAATAACTTTCTATAAGATGTTAAATTCCAAATTATTAGTTTTAAAGTGTGAAAATCGGAATTTCTTCTTTTATCATAGATTCTTATATCTTTATAATTTAATATTTGTAAATCAAGGCAGACGATTTCTTTTTGCTGTGGGCTAGTATTGTTAAGTTTAAGACAAATTGGATACATATTTACGTGCTCAATCATATTAAAGTTATTGATAGCAATAATGTCATTTATATATCTGTAAACGTTCGTAAAATAACTACTTTGTTCCAAATTCAACGATAGTTGAAATTTATATTCTTGTGGGAAGCGAAAATGATTATAAACGGCCAATGAGCTGCTCGAGGTATTCCTCGTGCTTGTTTAAAATAATTATTATTGAATTTGATATCCATTGTTAAATATTAACAATGGATTATTGTTTATCCATTGTTAAATAATATACTTCTTAGGAAAATCTTCCATTCTTCTTTGGAGACAATTGCAAGAATTTGCGTAAACAAATCAGGCAGAATAAGAAGGATTTCAAATATTTTTTCTAATAATAATATTTCTTTCAAGTGGTGTAAAGATTCTGGAAATCCTAATACGTAATATTTTCTGTATCTAGAGTTCTTTTTTAGTTCCGATTTTTGAGATTTTGATTTATTATATATATATACAGTGGTGGCCAAAATTGTGGACACTTTTGGATATTTTTATGTTTTTGAACTTTGTATGCTTATAGAAAATGTTACGTTTCGCAAAATGCAAACTTGTATATATCATTTTAAAGAGAATTTATTACTGAATTCAATACAAAACACAAAATTCAATTATTTGCAATACAAAAAAAGTTATATGTACTTTAATATAAATAAAAAACACAGTTATGAAGTGGTTTGTAATGTCTAGTTTTCCTAAAATGGCCAATCACTGTTCTTGTTCTGAGAACCAATCAAATGTTAGTAACTGCCAGTAGAAGCTGACATCATGTTTACACTTAAAACAATTCATTATTTTGCTTTGTTCTGTAGAAGGAGGACCTGTTTCTTATACACTGCAATTACAAGTAGGAATTTTTGTAAAAATTTTAATATTTAGTCAAGAAGCTATGACATCAAATAAAAGAGTAGATTGGACACCTAGAAAGAGATGTAATATTATTGTGTTACGAGAAAGTGGTTTTTCCTATGCTGAAATTGCAAGACAGGTGGTTGGTTCAGTGACTACATCTGGAGTCCGAAAGTTTTGTTTACGATATCAGGAGACAAATTCAATAAAAAACAAGGAAGGAAAAGGCCGAAGAAGGTGCACCACATCTATTGATGACAGAAGAATAAAAAGACTATGTCTCCAAGATAGAAAAAATCATGTCATCAGCGGCCATCAGAAGTGATCTGAATGATGCTGGTGTTTCTGTCAGTTCAAGAACAATCAGGAGAAGATTAACAGATGTTGGACTGAGAGGTAGAATTCCACGAAAAAAGCCTTATCTTAATTTTCAGCAACGAAAAAAAGACTACAGTGGGCAAAGGAACACATTAACTGGACAGATGATCAGTGGTCACAAGTTAAACGGAGTGATGAAACTAAGATATAGTTATTCGGTAGTGATGGGCGAAAATATTTAAGACGTAGAATAGGAGAAGAGCTACATCCTGACTGCATTCAAGCAACTGTGAAGTACCCAGTTAGTGTTATGATTTGGTCATGCATGTCAGCAGATGGTATTGGTCGCCTTCGTGTCATCGATAGGACACTGAATGCCAGAAAATACATTGACACTATTCTAGAACCAAAACTTCTACTGTCCATCAGAGATCTCTTTCCCAACAAAGCTTCATTTATTTTTCAGCAGGATTCTGCTCCTTGCCACACGGACAAAATATCGAAAGAGTGGTTTCGTACAAAGAGCATTAAATTGCTGTCATGGCCAGGAAACAGTCCTGACCTCAATCCTATCGAACATTTATAGCACCGTTTAAAAACTCTTGTCCGAATATATAAAAGGGAACTAATTGAGGCTATAATTGTTTTCTGGCATCATGTAATAACGAAAGAAGAGCTTAAAACTCTTGTCAGCTCAAGGAAACGTCGATGTGAAGCTGTAATCAAAAATAAAGGGTACTCTGCTAAGTACTGATAACTCACTGCAATCATCACTATCTAATGTATATCGATAACTATTATCGTTTAACTTTTTTGTATTGCAAATAATTGAATTTTGTGTTTTGTATTGAATTCAGTAATAAATTCTCTTTAAAATGACATATACAAGTTTGCATTTTGTGAAACGTAACTTTTTCTATAAGCATACAAATTTCAAAAATATAAAAAATTTCCAAAAGTGTCCACAATTTTGGCCACCACTGTATATATATATACAGGGTGGTTCAAAACTAGGTGTCAAAAATGTAAAGGCAGATAGAGGGAACCTGAATAAGCGGATTTCATATAGGAATGTGTGTGCGGTAATGCCGCATTAAAGCGCTAGCATGTAAGCAGTAGGAATCACAGGAAACTGAAAAGACAAGTAAAGGCACAAAAAATATTAACAGTTTACAATTGGTGCATGGAAGAGAGGCCATTAACAGACTTACAAGATTCACATTGGCGGCGCATAGATGTACATTATAAAAGACATCAGGCATGTCGAGCATACGTCCAGGAGCAACAGACAAGCGGACAAGATCTTCTGGAGATGTGATGGGACTCCTGTACACGAGGCCTTTAATATCACCCCGAAAGAAGAAATCCAAGCAGGCTAAATCAGGATAACGCAGTGCCAGGGAACTGGCCTTCCCCATCCTATCCAGTGCTGGCCGCAGGCAGCTTTCAGGTGATTCTTGACGTTCCGGCTGAAGTGAGCTGGGGCTTCATCGTGCTGGAACCACATTTGTCAGTAAACAGCTGGAGGAACATCGACAAAACTTCAGGTAAGACCTCCCTGTAAAATCGCTCCCTATACATTCTTTGAGCAGCTAATCCATTTCCTTGTGCAGCCTCATACATGAAATGTATGTCGGCAAGCTCCGCATTGGTGTAACGATGCATGCTTCTCGAAATCCGTGCGGAAAATGAAGAATCCAGCTAGTGCAGTGCTTTTATACGCCGTGCTCATCAGCGCTCTCTATCAGCTCAACGCGGCATTAACGCACACACACACATCCCTATACCAAGTCTGCTTATTTAGGTTCCCTCTACCTGCCTTTACATTTTGGACATGTAGTTTTGGTGTAATGTAATGGTGTATTGAGAATACGGCAAAGCACACTAGGGCTATCTGCCTAAGGGGAGGGATGCCTTTCGTGGAGGACTTTCTAAGGGAAACTGGCTCGTATACACGTTACACATGGGGAAAACCACGAAAACGCCCATGCAGCCAGCCCGTTCGCATGATTCGAACCTCGGACCGAACTACCAGTGTTCAGCGATTTTACCGCTCGGCCGCTGGTGGCCATGTAGTTTTGAGCCACCCTGTATATATATGTGTGTATGTGATGTTTTGAATGGTATAATGAGAGAACTTAGTAGAGAAGGTACCGAATATTTTTCCACCGTGGCAAGAATGGAAGGAAATCGAAAAGTAGCTAAAATACTAACTGCACAGTAGACTGAAAAAGCATACCACATGCCTTTTTGCTTAGTTCAACACTAAAGCTGCTATAACCATCCCACAATTTTATCTGCGCAAATTACATTGTTACAGCAGTTAAAGATGAGGAACAGTTGATTACTTGCTAACGAAGCGATATCAGAAGAAAAAGGTGATGCTTATTAGGCAGCTGGAGTACTTATAACTCGGAAATTTCAGTTTGAAATTTAAAAATTGTCCTTCATATTTTTATATCTTACATATATATACAAGTATTGGCATTTCTGAGACTCTGCACATAAGAATGGGTAAGTTTCTTTACAATGTAATTGAAAACAACCTTATTTGTGGTCAACAGCAAATTCTCTTCACTAAATTTCAAATTTAAACGTAGTCTAAACTCAAACTAATTTGCAATTTCTTGAAGACTGACGTGAGATATCAGAGTTGCAAGGAAATGTTTGCCTAAAAATAGTGTTAATTACAGTAAACGTTACAAAGTCTGAATTTAATTAAGGGCCCACCAGCGGCCGAGCGGTAAAGTCGCTGAATACTGGTAGTTCGGATCTGTGAACGGGCTGGCTGCATGGGTGTTTTCGTGGTTTTCCCCATGTGTAACGTGTATACGAGCCAGTTTCCCTTAGAAAGTGCTCCACGAAGACATCCCTTCCCTTAGGCAGAAAGCCCTAGTGTGCTTTGCCATAATTAAACACACCAACTAAATTTAATTAAAAATAATCTTAACAAAATTCAAAACTATTCTAATTTTTTTAGGTTTTAATGAAAATTTCAGTTAACTTTTAATAACCTATTTAGTTAGCTTTTAATACACCTTTCAAGTAAGTTTACCTCTTGTTTGTTCTAGCAGTTTTAAATTTCTAATTAAGAGCGAAGTCATAATTTATCTTAAGCACAGAAATATTAAAAAATGTTATACTTTAAATAGTAGAATAAATCTCACAAGGTTATGCTATTATTATACTTTGTAGTTAAGATGAAACATAATACGTACCATATGAAAGAAGAAAGAAACATTGATTTGGTGGTAATGTTATTTCCTTATACGCAAAATTAATTTTAAATTTGTAAAATTATGCCGTTTTCGTAAAAAGTAACTTTTTTCTTAAAGAATGAATCAAAATAATTTAAATTATTTCTTTTCCATTATTATGATATAAAGTTTTCTAATGCGATTAATGGTTTTAAATCATGTTTTACGACTTCAAATCAGTCGTTCTATACATTAACGTTTAATCTTTAACATTTAGTAACAAAACGTATTCTGAATTCAGTGCTGGTATTATTAAGATACATTTATTGCCGAAAAAAAAAGAAAGATGAAATTTATTGCTGAGATTTTCAATGGAATTACCTAAACGTATATTCTTAATAATAACCATAGCAATAGCTGAACTGTTGCCAATGATTGCTTAAAGCCTTTATTAAGGGAAAGGGAAGTACTCTATGTAACAGCTATGAAAGCCTAATTTGATTTAAAGATCAAAAATTAAAATTCTTAGAGAAGTCACTGCATCAAAGGAAAACAAGTTTTAATATATTTTGAATTACTATTGTTCTAAACAAAGTTTTAATAATTTTGATCAGGTCATTGCACCAAATTAATATAATGTTTTCCATTTAAATGCATTATAAACTTTTCTTTTCGTGTCAAAACCTTTATAAAGCGTAGCTGTATAAAAAGATAAATATTAATTAAATTTCAAATCTTACTTTCAAGTAAAGGAATTTATATGAGAAAATATTTATTCCTAAATTGATTTAACTTAGTTCATGCTTTTAAGAACATATACTCTTTATCTCGTACTCTCAAAAATAAAATATTTGAAATTAAAATGTGTTGCTTTCAACAGTCTAAAATTATATTATTAAGATTATTCTGCTTCTCTTTGTTTAAAATTCAAATGCATTATTATAGGTTCATCCAAAATATTAGATTATTGGCCAAATAGGGCTACAATGTACATATGGCAATGCTATTAACAAAGCTGATGCATTTTTTTTAAACTCATAATTCACGCTATTTTGTATTTGGGACTATTTGCTCGCTCTTGACAGGAATTAAATATGCTGAAAAATTTTGAAGCTGTGTAATTTGGCTTAATGCCTATTTTAAAATATCAAAATCTTGTGATGTTTATTCTAAAATAGTAACTAAACTATCTAACTTTATTCTAAAAATGCTATAAAATGAGTCTTCCTTGTTTTTTAAATTTTAAGCTTACTGCTTTAAAATATACTTGAAAGGAAATTTATGAAAGAAAAAAATCTCATAATTTTTTTTAATTAGGCACAAAAGTAAATTAAGCTGGCGTACATTTTCAGTATTTAGAGACTTTAAAAGCTATCAAACGTAAGTCCCTCTTGTTAAACATAATAATCATCAACAAGACTCAGAATAACATGCATGAATTTATAGTGATGTTAAATACAAACTTCTTCTTCAACTCAAAGTTTGAAATTAAAGCAGCTGAAGAAGTTTCTGCTTAACTGGGTACCCAATCACCAAATTCTGATGGTAGAGAATCATCAACCACAAACCTTTTTTAGTTCGGGCGCCACTGTAGAGTCATGTAGAATTTTTTAATCAGGAAATTGAAGAAATATGCAATACCTTCGCCGGGACTCGAACAACGGACCTCGCCGAGTGTGCTGACTACTGCACCATGAAGGCATGCTAAGAAGGCGGGAGAAATACCTTAATAACCTTCAGGTCTATGACATTGCAAATCCACACCCGTTATAATGACTCTTTTTTTATAATTATTATCTTTAATATTTATTCTTTGTCGTGTTCTTTTGATTATAATAGACCCTTCTTCTTCAGAATTCAAAATAATTTTGCGAAAGTAGGAAAACTGACAACTTTGATATTATCCATTTTCTACTTGCCATTATTTACAAAATACTTGAATTTGTCACTTGTTTCAATCTATTTCCTCACCTGTCTGTATATTTTGTTATTCAGCTCTTAAATACCACATTTTTTATTTTAATTATTGTTGAATTTACACCATATTTTATTCGCATGATTTGACAGACGTGGATGAAACTAAAAGAGCGTTAAAATTTCGCATCAATGAACATGAGTCTTATATTCATAAAGTAGAAATAATAATCCCCAATAGTTAATCATAACTTGGCATTAAATGACAGTTTAGATAATTCTGTGAAAAATATCCATAAAGCTCATACAACTGGTGAATTCGATATGTAAAGATATTCACATTCAGAATAGTTCGCCTTCTCTAATAAACGACAAACGACAATATTTTCTGTTAATATTTCACAATTTTAATACTGCAGGTTTTTTTTTTTTTTTTTTTTTTACGTTTTCATGTAATTTTTCTGAACAGATTGTGCAATGTCAGCTTTTCTTCGCTCATTGAGTTCTCTCTCTTTCTTTCTCTGTATATATACATATATAGAGCCTTCACTCCTTCCATCTTTATTCTGTCATATCCGCATATTCCAGCACATTTTCTGTTATCTACCAGTTCTGACTTGCTTTACAATATTCAAGGCTCGTTGATTTATGGCATCATACTTCCTTCTATTCCTTATTTCCCTTTAGGAACTTACTTGCAGAGCTACTTACGGGTAGTGTTCCAGCAGTGTATATTATTGGCCTGGACACATCGCGCTTTGCCTGATAATCGCAATGATATCTGAATAAATAGATAAATAACTTCCACCTTCTATAACATTCGTGAAAGTTGATAGTCTAACACGTATTTTGATCCTCGCGCTAACCATGTGATTAGGTTATTCCACTTTTTGTCATGACTGCGCTATGGAGAATTATACGCCCATTTTACAAATCCGATATTTGTAACCTTAGATACAGCATCGAACATTTTTATATACAAAACGTTCTACGATGACAATTTCGCATGTAACTTATGCATCATGGGAGGAGAAAAACTTTAACATGCCGTTCAGTATGCTTGAAAATTATGGCACTATGTTCGAATGGAAAGCGTTTTTCGCAAAAATCTAAAACAAAAGCAGCGAGGGGTCGACATTCATAAGAGATAGGAACTAAGCATTACGAACTTTTTTACTGAGTTTGAATGCCATGTGTATTAAGTGGCTCATTCGGAAAGGACAGGCCAAGCGCCTGGTAAAGAAAAATTGCATACTAGTACAAATGACTGAATGCAACAGAAAACTGTTGCTAGCCAATCCATCATTGAATATATACTCCCTCTGATTGACACCTGTAACAGTTTCTCCACGCTTTTTGACCAAGCTAATAGAGAGAAAGAAACCGACAACCGGCTTGCCGGAAAGGGAAACTCTCGTGAAACATTGGCCTATCCTTTTCCCCAGAAAAGATATGAAATGGAAATTCATTCACATCAAAGTTTCTGAAGAAATTCTCACCAAAGAATATTTCAAGATTTTTCGGCTCGTCTTCCATGTGTGACCAGCCACGGAAATCCTTGGTAAATATGAAATACAGTTTTGTGTTTTCTGAAAGCCGAAAGATCCGCTTCTTAAGGTGGTCATTACTGGTCTTCCTGCTGACACCCTAGAAACGGAAATGAAAGGAAGAATTACTAAGACTGAATATTCCAGTTTCAAAAGTGACACAGTTCACGAGTAGAAATGACGGTAGCCTGATCAAGCTGTCGACCTTCTTTATAGAAGTTCAAAAAAATTATGCTGGACACTAGATTTTCAAGATCAAAACATTCTACTCCTTCTAGGTTAAATTGTTATGTAGAGAAATTACCGGATAGCGTTATAAAAATTATGTGAATGATTTTCTGATTTATGGAAATCTTAATTTCTATTTGATTATGAATTATTTATTTTAAGGCTTTAATTTTGGGGAAAAACAGATGCTTCTGGAAATATTATTTAGTTTCAATGAATATTATTTATTTTCTTTTATTTGCAAATCTTGTACAAACTTTTATTCATTGTGAAAGAAGCAGGGAAAGGGAGGCAATTTTCGCCAAGTCATGATTTCGCGCGCTTTAGAATGTTCGAGAAAGAATTTTCATTGTTAGTTGACCTTAAGAGAGGAAAGTACGTGACGGAAAGGTCAAAGGTTGCTACTTGTCTTTCAATGTAAGTCATTCAGGTTTTTGGCGATTGAGGGTCCGGTTGTTGGCTAAGTGAAGAAGGGCGCGCATGCGCGATCACCCTTATTTCCGCATTCTGGAGTTGAAAACGAAGATTTTGCCATAATTAAGGGGGGCGATAAAGGAAGCCACAGTGGGAGCCCGTTTTGTGAAGGAGACGAAGGAAATTCGAGTTGGATACACACTTACTCTGGACTCGCTTAGGCACTCTCGGACTGACTCGCTGATTTTCGGGCTTGCTGGACAAAATGTAATTACGAAGCGGGATGTTTTCCGGCGGGGAGCGGCAAATATGCTCCCCGGCCGCGTTTGGTTAAGAGGCGAGACACACTTACTCTGGACTCGCTTAGGCTGACTCTCGGACTGACTCGCTGATTTTTGGGCTTGCTGGACAAAATGTAAGTGACTCCGAGAGGTGTTTTCCGGCGGGGAGCGGCAAATATGCTCCCCGGCCGCGTTTTGGTTAAGAGGCGAGACTCTCTTACACACTTACTCTGGACTCGCTTAGGCACTCTCGGACTGACTCGCTGATTTTCGGGCTTGCTGGACAAAATGTAATTACGAAGCGGGATGTTTTCCGGCGGGGAGCGGCAAATATGCTCCCCGGCCGCGTTTGGTTAAGAGGCGAGACACACTTACTCTGGACTCGCTTAGGACTCTCTGACTGACTCGCTGATTTTCGGGCTTGCTGGACAAAATGTAATTACGAAGCGGGATGTTTTCCGGCGGGGAGCGTCAAATATGCTCCCCGGCCGCGTTTGGTTAAGAGGCGAGACACACTTACTCTTGACTCGCTTAGGCACTCACTGCTTGGATTCGCTGATTTTCGGGCTTGACGGACTTGTTGACGGAGACTGAGAAAAAACTTGTGGGTGTTGCGAAGGAGAAAGGAAAAGATTTAGTCGGCATCGAGCTGTGCTTCCGGCGGGGAGCGGCAATTATGCTCCCCGGCCGCGGGTTTTCTCAAAAATGCGAAGAAAAAAAACTATTGAGCGAATAACAAAAAAATTAACAGAGACTTGGGTCTCTATCTGTATCGGCAAAAGTCAGGACGATGTCCTCTGAACTCCGACTTGAAAACAGAAGGAATTATGTCACGTTAGTCAACTGGAAGCCAGCGTTAGCCGTTCTCTAAAATGCCTAGCTTAATTGTCTACGTTTTCCTTGGTGGAGCTGAGAGTCTAGGCAGACAGCCGTGCGGTGTAAGCTGTTCTCTTGCTTCCAGTGGGAATAATTTTCTTCTATGGAAACCAGTAGCAGGCGTAAGATTTGACGGTATAGCTGATGTAATTTATTGTCGTGCCGTTCGAGTCTCTGTCTTGCGGATTTGCCAAGTGACGTAAGGATAGAGCTAAGATATGAGCTCTCCTCCACTTCAAGATGTCCACTACAGATAAGTTTTTTTTTTTTTTTGTGTTTATTCGAACCTCTCACGAAACTTTTAATATAACATTGGTGCCGTGACCTCTGCTTAGTGAAGGATCGAATCAGTAATTGATTTTGAATTTACCTATTTTTAGTAATTTACTGTTTTAATGAAGTTGTTAATACAAGAGGATAAATTTTGAGAATCTTTGTGAATTTCAGGAATTTAGGACTTTAACGTTAGGCAATCAGAATTGAACTTTAAAGTTAGGAAAAATATATATTTTTAATGTAGGAGAATAGGTACTGTACATTCTTACTGTTGAAAATCCTTGAGTGTTTTCTAGATGTGTATTTTTGATTTTCGACGTACTGATTTATGATACAAGATGGAAAATGAATTATTTCACGATAATCCTATGCTATTTGTATATCCTTGTAACAAGTTTCGAGTGCTTGTCTTTAAAAACTGGACTCATTTTTTGAGCACTTCTAAGAGAAAGAGATTAAAGACTCTAATTATTTTACTGAATGAGACAAGCCATAGCTATGCGTAGCTAGAAATTTTTTTTGTGTTTTTGCTACTTATTTAACCTAGAATCTTGTGAAATGTGTAATTGTGAGGGGTAACGTTAGAGAAATTTTGATTTTTTTGAATTAATTGAATAATATTTTGTGAAATGTATGTAATGTTTTCATGATTATCTAGTTTACCAAGTATCTTATTATTTTTTTGATTACATTGTTTTGATATGATTCCAGTATATTGTGTAATGTGTTAGAAAGTTTAATTTAGTATTGAGCAATGAATTTTATAAGTTCTGAAGGCATAATGATACAAATGAATGAGTAAAAATTGTAGATTGTTTTTCAATTGCCAAATTCTGTTTTAAGGTTAACATGGGTTATATTTGAATTTTTGCCTGAGATCAGCAATAGTGATGTTTGCATATTTAATTTTTTTTGGATTGAATTCTTCAGCTTGAGTGAAGTTCTAATTAGTTTAATGAGTCAGAGTAATTGAGATTAGTTATCTTCTGAGTTTAAGTTTGTGAAGAGTTGTCATGTGAGAATTGTTTAAACAGTAGAAATTTAGTCTTGTGAATTGTAGAAAGTGAATTTTAATGAGAATTTTGGTGACAACGGGAATTTGGTTTGTGGAAATTTTTAGATAAGTTTGAGAAGATTAGTTACTTTTGCTCTGTACTCATGAGCGGGAATTTTCTGTTGATTACAAGTAGTTTGTCTTGAATTTGCTAGTTAATCGTAATAGATGTGATTTGAGGTACTGAATTTTCTTTCTTGGTTGGACTGGTTGCTGAATTTGGGGTTAATTCTTCTTTTGGCTTAAGTTTTGTATTTGAATTGGTAGTATCAAGATAGTTGTATCAGGTTTTTGTTTTGTTTTGGTGGTTTCTGCCAAGGTCCGTAAAATGTAAGTTCTCTGATGTTTAGTTTCTGTGGAAGAATTGAGATTTCTGTGGTCATAGGAAAATAGTAGAATTTGAGTTATGGATTTCATTTGTGTGATTTTTAGGGATTTTTGAGTTACGAGTTATGAGTATTTTTTTTTTAGTTTAGCACTTTTGAGAACTTTGCATTTGTTGCTTGCAGTTAGGTCTTGCGTGAAGTTGTAATGTCCTGAAAGCTCGTTTTCTTGTAAATACTTGCACTTCATGGTGACACTTGACCTCTTACACCGGGAGAAACAGGAACTTGTTATCTGAGAAAACTATTGTTGTATCTTTTTTCATTGTGTTGGTTCAGACTGGTAACGTTTCAGTCAGCGCACTTTTCTTTCCGAGATAAGAGATCTTATGTTCTCTTTCAACGTGTCTGGAGGTTTGCTTGATACGTAAAGTTTGGGTCTGTCATTCATAATACAGCGCTTTTCTCAGCTTACATGGACGCGGTAAAGAGTTACTTTGTTTCTTTTGTTTGGGTGGATGTGTTGCTGAAGGCTGCTACTTAGGTTACTATACAACGTTTTGGAAGAGCCTGATGCAGAATAGATCTCAGTTTTCGCCTAAATTGGGGGGTTTGTTTTGAACACCTTTTTGATTTGTGATATTTTATTTAGTGTTCTAGTAACGTGCTTCAGTCCAGCTTTGATTGATTTCTTTGACTAGTTGAAATTTTTTTTTGTGGACTTAAGAGTTTTTTAGAATTACTGAAATTTTTGTTGTCTTAATAAGGGGACTTAAATATGGTGTTGTTACTCACTAGTGTTTATCTTGAAGTTTGAATTTTTTTTTAGTGACACTTCACTCTTGCTGGTTGATTTTTTTTTTGGCTTGATTTGAATTACAGTGAAATATTTTTTGACTTGATATGGTTTAACATAATGACTATTTGTGTATTTGTTTAGGTATTGCAGTTTAAATTTTTTTTTAAGTATCGCTGATCTCATTGCTCATTTGAATTATGTACGAAATTTTTACAGTTTAATTGTATTTTCATTTTAGGTCTATATGTGTATCTTGGTAGTATCTGTTTGTAATTATTGGCCAAACGTCATTTTGTATATACATTAGGTTGTATTATTACTATTATTTTTGTGTGTTTTGGATAAAATTCTAATTGGTATTTGCACAGCGTATTCGTTATGTTCATTCTCGGAATTGATTTTGGTTGGATTGAATTTTTGGACAATCACGTTTTCCTTCTTTCTGATCTTTGTGTGGGGTATTTTCGGCTGGTTCCGAGGTTCCTTGTGTTGTAACGTTCTTTTCTTTTCTAATGCTTGGCCCTGATCAGGCCGCTTCTGTTCTTAGACGTGACTGTTTGGGATTCAATCTTAGAAGTTATTCAATTTCGTAGTACTTAGGGGTCTTTACTCCTTATTTGAATACGTTCATGTGACATATTTTATTTGGAATTGTTTGAATTATTAGTGTGTTTATTTTCTCAGGAATGTATTTTATGTATCTGCGGCGCGTTAATTATCTTATTGATTGATCTTAGACATATTTTGTTTGTGATTAGCGCCTTATTTTTATTTTTGTATGTGTTCTGAGTATTTCTAGGTTTAATTAAGTGATTTAATTGATGTTTTTGATTAATTATTTTTGATGATCTTCCTTGAGTATTTTAATTAGTAATTGCTTTGATTAATCTTGTTGTTTTACTTGCACATTTTGGACTTTACATTTAATGTGTCAGTAACGTCACTGTACCAAGGAGTCGTATGAAATATTGTTACATCATGTTATCCTTTAGACTTATTGCACAGTATGAGTCATGGTATTTCAAGAAGTGTCTGTCTGCTAAATTTTGGTAAACCAAAATTTAATTCCTTAGGGGAAAGGAATGTTATGTAGAGAAATTACCGGATAGCGTTATAAAAATTATGTGAATGATTTTCTGATTTATGGAAATCTTAATTTCTATTTGATTCCGAATTATTTATTTTAAGGCTTTAATTTTGGGGAAAAACAGATGCTTCTGGAAATATTATTTAGTTTAAATGAATATTATTTATTTTCTTTTATTTGCAAATCTTGTACAAACTTTTATTCATTGTGAAAGAAGCAGGGAAAGGGAGGCAATTTTCGCCAAGTCATGATTCCGCGCGCTTTAGAATGTTCGAGAAAGAATTTTCATTGTTAGTTGATCTTAAGAGAGGAAAGTACGTGACGGAAAGGTCAAAGGTTGCTACTTGTCTTTCAATGTAAGTCATTCGGGTTTTTGGCGATTGAGGGTCCGGTTGTTGGCTAAGTGAAGAAGGGCGCGCATGCGCGATCACCCTTATTTCCGCATTCTGGAGTTGAAAACGAAGATTTTGCCATAATTAAGGGGGGCGATAAAGGAAGCCACAGTGGGAGCCCGTTTTGTGAAGGAGACGAAGGAAATTCGAGTTGGATACACACTTACTCTGGACTCGCTTAGGCACTCTCGGACTGACTCGCTGATTTTCGGGCTTGCTGGACAAAATGTAATTACGAAGCGGGATGTTTTCCGGCGGGGAGCGGCAAATATGCTCCCCGGCCGCGTTTGGTTAAGAGGCGAGACACACTTACTCTGGACTCGCTTAGGCTGACTCTCGGACTGACTCGCTGATTTTTGGGCTTGCTGGACAAAATGTAAGTGACTCCGAGAGGTGTTTTCCGGCGGGGAGCGGCAAATATGCTCCCCGGCCGCGTTTTGGTTAAGAGGCGAGACTCTCTTACACACTTACTCTGGACTCGCTTAGGCACTCTCGGACTGACTCGCTGATTTTCGGGCTTGCTGGACAAAATGTAATTACGAAGCGGGATGTTTTCCGGCGGGGAGCGGCAAATATGCTCCCCGGCCGCGTTTGGTTAAGAGGCGAGACACACTTACTCTGGACTCGCTTAGGACTCTCTGACTGACTCGCTGATTTTCGGGCTTGCTGGACAAAATGTAATTACGAAGCGGGATGTTTTCCGGCGGGGAGCGTCAAATATGCTCCCCGGCCGCGTTTGGTTAAGAGGCGAGACACACTTACTCTTGACTCGCTTAGGCACTCACTGCTTGGATTCGCTGATTTTCGGGCTTGACGGACTTGTTGACGGAGACTGAGAAAAAACTTGTGGGTGTTGCGAAGGAGAAAGGAAAAGATTTAGTCGGCATCGAGCTGTGCTTCCGGCGGGGAGCGGCAATTATGCTCCCCGGCCGCGGGTTTTCTCAAAAATGCGAAGAAAAAAAAAACTGTTGAGCGAATAACAAAAAAATTAACAGAGACTTGGGTCTCTATCTGTATCGGCAAAAGTCAGGACGATGTCCTCTGAACTCCGACTTGAAAACAGAAGGAATTATGTCACCTTAGTCAACTGGAAGCCAGCGTTAGCCGTTCTCTAAAATGCCTAGCTTAATTGTCTACGTTATCCTCGGTGGAGCTGAGAGTCTAGGCAGACAGCCGTGCGGTGTAAGCTGTTCTCTTGCTTCCAGTGGGAATAATTTTCTTCTATGGAAACCAGTAGCAGGCGTAAGATTTGACGGTATAGCTGATGTAATTTATTGTCGTGCCGTTCGAGTCTCTGTCTTGCGGATTTGCCAAGTGACGTAAGGATAGAGCTAAGATATGAGCTCTCCTCCACTTCAAGATGTCCACTACAGATAAGTTTTTTTTTTTTTGTGTTTATTCGAACCTCTCACGAAACTTTTAATATAACAAAATTGGGGAAATTCAAGCCAAGGAAACGTCCCAGGATCTGTTTTAGAATCCAAAGATTTAGACACAACCAATCTGGTTTTTATCAATGAATTAAGGCTTTTAAAGTTCTGTTTACCGCAGATGACCTATACTTGTTCCCTGTCCAAGAAGAAAAATGCTTCAGATGTCATGGAGATCACATGTGCAATTCTAGGATGATCCCGTTCTGTACCAAATGGACAAAATTTGAAAATACACAGAAGCAAGAAAACCTTTCCTCTGAAACTCCTCCCAAGACTAATCCTCCGAAAACCAGTACCCCTGCTGCTGAATCATGAGAAAACGTCACAGAAATACAAGGACAATCTTTTTTCTTTTATTGAAGAATCTAAATTTCTAGCCTATCTTTCAAATCTGTCACCAGCAAAATCAAAAACACCAGATCTGCCTTCCAGAAGTTAAAAATTGTATTAGAACTCGTTGAAAAACTTGAAAGAATGCAATTATGATGGAAGGTGATCTTTGCAATCGAAGGAAGGAAGGCGTTCCTTCCAAGACGATATTAGCGTTTACAGAAGTCATACGAATTTAAGGAATGTCTCTCCCGAGACTTGCTGCTGTGACAACTGGTCCTACCACCTTTTTTTAATACTTCCTGCCTCACCTCTTACGAGGTGCCGCTGCTTATGAATTTCTTACCTGATGCATCGATACGACGAAATTTAATACAGCCGAACACATAGCAATTTTTTACGATATTCGCGTCTATATCTAATATCTAATCAGTTCGTCACTCCGTCCTTTCACCTTCGTAGAACGTTTTATGTTCAACAGAAGACATGTTCACGTTATAGAATACATCTGAAGTCTCATACAAAATCTACATAAATACCAGATATGAATTGATTTAACCGGAGGTTACTGCTCCAGTTATGTAACCGATTTCCTCCAGTAAAATAATCTCCGGTTATTTTACCGGAGGAGGTGTGAATTGATTTAACCGGAGGTCCCGTTTATTATTTTGATTAGTTAAAGCATCCTCTTTCTTTCGGAAACAGAGTTTCATTCGTTCCGCCAGATATAATTTATTTTCTTGTGCGCTTCGTTTTTAGGTATAATTTAGGCCATTTTAAGTTCATATCATCAGAATGACGACTAGTAGCAGCAGCTTTAGCAAGAAAGGTCTACGTCTTCTTTTCCTTCATTCCATGATTCTGCTTTCACCCAAACGAAGTGAAATTTCAATTTGGCTGTTATCTTGGAGGCGAGCAAAGATTTTTTGCTCTGTTGGAAAAGGATGTTTGAAATTCGCCTATGCTGATACTACGTTTTCTTCTATTCTCGGTTCATCTATAAATGTTATTGGGTATGTATTGATATATACAAGTCAATTCAAGTTTTTATGCGGGGTGAATTTGCAGGGTTGCGAGAATATGGAGAGGTTAGAAATTCAACGTTATTCAGAATATAAGTTAGTCCACATAAGATAGTTTGATTCCTTAGCTGTAATATGTTGATTTTAAATGCTTCTACCTCCGATAGAAGATATAAAGAAGGTATAAAGCACTCATAGTGCAAGGATAGAAGTGGTGCGGAAAGATTTTACAATGTTTAGAAGAAATAGTCGTTGAATGGAACGGAGCGGTTCTCCTTCCTTTCTGTTACAAAGATTGCCCAGATAGCAGCTCCGTAACTAATAAATTTCTCTATCACGGTTTCGAATAGTAGTAGCTTCTAGATATTAAGATTTAATCCCCAATCATATCCCCTCATTCTTCTCATCGAGATGGTTATTTTTGAAGTTTGTATTCTAATAACTTGATGGTAATTCATCCAAATGAATTTTCCATCTATTGTAATTCCAAGTAATTTAAATTTGTTTATAATCTTTATTCTCTTTTCGATAGTTTTGAAGGCTGATTGTTTTGTATACTTTGGCCAGATTTGTGAAATATCATAGTTTTGGACTTTTCGTCTGAAATTGTTAATTTTTTTACATTACAAAGTTGGTTGAATGTTGCGAGGGAAAGGTTGGTATTATCTTCGAGTTGGTCTTTTGTTCTGCCCGAGATGATGAATGCGGAATCGTCTGCGGATGGTTTGGCCATTGATGTGACATGATAGCGTTAAAGGCAAGATCTAGAAATCCACGCTCAAAGCAGGAAGTTGTCGCAGAGTAAATTCATCTACAATCATTGCAAAGATAAAAGTTTCGTTATGAACAAAGGAAGAAATTTCCTGAATTACTGCGTTGATGATTTTAAATACATTTCGAGTTAAGTACTATGATGTTCTGGTGGCTTCAAAAACTATTTAAGGACCTTCCGGGAATTTTTTGCTTATTTTTAGTTTGAACCTAAGAACTATGTAACAATTTAAAATAAAATGTACCAATTGGCCTAATTCCTGAGTTGATTTTTCTGAGCTCACGTATAGATTGAGAACTGGTTTGCTGTCATCTACCACCTTGAGTGTGAAAACAGAAAGTCATAAGATGCTAAATCTTCTAAACGTTTTCCTGACTTTATGTAAGGAGAAATATCAAGTATGTGTAATTGATTTTTTCTCGAAATTTTCTTGCTACTTGAGAAGTGGAGGCTTCAACACGTTCAAAGCGAACCAGTAGATGTATCTGATAGTCAGCAAGTTTTTACAGTAAGTGTTTGATCTCTGTGGTAACGCCACAAAATTTATGAAATATTTGACGGAACTTCAATTCATTGAAGTTAAAGGGATGTATAGCTGACTGCATTGATCTGTCAATATGCAGTTCGATCTAGAGGATAACATCATTTTTGAAATCAGTATTAATTACAATTCCATCGCTCGTTATCGTATGAAGTTCTTAAGGGATATCTCACGTGTAGTCAAATGGAAAATTATAGTAGAAGCTATATCTTTAGTAAGTCCTGTAGAGAGAAAACCATAGGCGATGAGACCATATGTTAGACCATAAGACCATATGTTAGACCAAAACCATAGGCTTTGAATTATTTTTCTTAATTACCATCTCATCGTTTTTCTTCCATCACAGTACGGACCACTTAGTTTTCCTTTAATAGACTTATTCTAAAAATTATTTCTGTTACGAGTTTTCCCTCTTCTTATTTTGTACCTGTCAACGGCATGATAACTGTGTCACTCAGTTGGCCATTATAATCTTGAAGGATATATGATGCCATTGCAGCAATTGCTCGATTAGAGATTTCAAAACGAATAATGAACACTGATGCTGTTTTCAGTTAATATTTTATAATTACAGTCACCGTTTAAAACGATGTGTAGCAAACACTCATAGTTATTTTGCTATTTTTATAAAAATGTTTTTTGTGTGTGAATAACAAATAATTTGAAATTACAAGTTTCATTTTATTTTGTGAGCGTGATTCTGTCTCAGCTTTTACGTTACGATTAGCAGCGTTTCGTTAGTCATGAGTTTGGTAGAAAATATTTATCATTTGGAAAAATGTACAACCTCAATTCTAATATAAAAATTCTGCTTTTTCTTAAATATTACGGTATAGTTCTTTCTAGCAAAGTTCTTGAGATTATCACAGGAAAATTCGAAAATTCAACAGTATGTCAGTTTGAAATCAAGCTGTTTTTCTCCTCATGTGGCTGCGATTTTAATGCTGAAAACAATCTAGGTTGTGTTTTGAGTTCATTTTAATGATAGTATTTTTTGTATTCTGTTCTTTTTATAAAAGTAGAAACCTTTCTTTCCAAAGTATAGTTTCTCTTAGGGTTTTCTAGTTGGAAAAGCATGCCACACATGCTTGAAATGTATGCAGTTTGCATGAAAGCAAAGTACTACTTAATGTTAAAAAAAGTTTTTTTTTCAGGATGGACGCCTTTCTTGTGTATTTCTGTTGTGTGGAATAAGTAAGAAACGTACAATGATGTGTTTCCAACTTTGAAATTCATTAGATTTTCTAGAAATACATTTTTACACATATATGTTCAGTATACACACTTTCAAACATATTGTCATTCTTCCTTTTTGATTCTTAAGTACATCCTAGCATATTTTTCATAAGGTTAACATAGTGCATTTTGTAACTATCCGCGTATCTGAAATAACGTACGGCTTTAGCACATTTTTTCTGATTGTTATGCCAAAGGACAATTTGTTATGACCAATGACTACTGGGAGCTTAGCTTCGAGCTTAGAGAGTTGGTTCAATGGTGTTTTATCATGTGATCCGTAAATACAAGACATATTCCCATTGAAATTTTTCAGTTGCAAGTAATGTTTCGTGTTAAGTAAGGCAGTTTTCATTCACAGCACAGTGAGAGTTTTTTTAATTAAGTTTCAAGAGTTAATAAGATAATTAAGTTTAATTACGTTTTATGAGATTATAAGGTATTTTTCCCGCCTTCCTGGTGTAGTGGTCAGCACTCTCGACTCGTATTCCAAAGGTCAGTGGTTCGAGTCCCGGCGAGGGTACTGCTCATTTTTCATCTCTTCTGCTTTAATAAAGAAACCTAATGTCGCTACAGTGGCGCCCGAACTAAAATGGTGGTGAATGATGTTTCTCCATTAGCAGAATATGGCGATTGGTCTCCTAACCCCCAGTCACCCTTTAAAAGGGGGTATATAAGGTATTTCTTCCCCTTCTTAGCATGCCTTCATGGTGTAGTGGTCAGCACGCTCGACGCGTATTCGAGAGGTCCGTGGCCCGGCGAGGGCATTGTTCATTTTTCATCTCTGCTGCTTTAAAAAAACCTAATGTCTCTACAGTTTCACGAATTCATTGTCACCATAACTGTAATAGCTATCGATGACAACAGCCTTGACTGATTTATAAAGTGACAGATGAATTTTCTCTAGTTTCGTCTAAATTTGATGAAGAAAGTACAGGAGACTAATTCAGAAATATCTTATTCCACTTTTTTTACCGTATTTCTCTGCCGCCAGATTACACAGATTACAGTCCACTCGAGATCCTATGGGAAAACCTCGATCGAAGTGTTCGCTTTGTGGATTCTTCACTACGCACGTTGAAGCAGCTTTCAATTGGACGTCATTCGCTCGGCCCACTTCATGGTTTCCCATTCATTCGGCACATCTTGTGGTTGTATATATGTTCAGGATCCCTGATTAGTTTGACACATTGCAGGGTTCTATAGAACTAACTGTGTATATTATACTTCACTTTTCATTCTTTAAACCTCTCATTCTTTTCTCATTTTGGCAAACATTTTTAATTTGTAGCTACTCCGCTGTTATTTATTTTTCGGCACAATGCATGCATTGACTATGCGCAAGAAGCAGGGAAAAAACTCTTCTATATATAAGGTATTTAGCCCGCCTTCTTAGCATGCCTTCGTGGTATAGTGGTTAGCACTCTCGACGCGAATTCGAAAGGTCGGTGGTTCAAATCCCGGGGAGGGCATTGCTTGCTCATTTTTAACATCTCCAGCTTCTGTGGAGATAACCTAATGTCCGTACAGTGGCGCCCGAAATAAAAGAGGTGGTGGATGATGATTCTCCACCACTAGGATTTGGCGATTAAGTCCCCTTATTCCCAGTCGTCCTTTAAAAGAGGTTGTATATAAGGTATTTCTCATGCCTTAGTGGTGTAGTGGTCAGCACGCTCAGAGCGTATCGAAAGGTCGAGGTTCGAGTCTCGGCGAGGGTACTGCACATTTTTCTCTTCTCCTACTTCAAAATAGCGTAATAAATCTACAGAGGCGCTCGAACTAAAAAAAAAGGTGGTGTATGATGATTCTCCGTCTCCAAATTTAGCGACTGGGTCCAATAACACCCAGTCGCCTTTTAAAAAGGGGGCAGTATAGAAGCTATTTCTCCCGCCTTCTTATCATGCATTCGTGGTGTGGTGGTTAGCACGTTCGACGCGTAATCGAGAGGTCTGTGGTTCGAGTCCCGAAATTTTCACCTCTCCTGCTATGAAATAACCTATTGTCTCTACACATACTAAACCTTTCTTAAATAGCCCTCCATAATTTTATTGCTTTTAATAATTGAAATATCTGGAGATGGATTTAAAACAGAACCAATTCATTTCGAACGCGTGGTAACGCTTCGAAAATATTTTAAGAATAAGTGCCATCTTGTTGGTACAGTTGATTTTTACTGTTGAAAACACTGTCAAGTAACAAGCAACATAAGATAAGCAGTACAAGGCACAATCACTGTTAATAAAGTATTATTAGTTGTGCTACATATGAATAATTTAATAAATCTTGACTTTCCTTTAACAAATGACTTTATTTTAATTCTTGTAAAGAAATATAGAGTCGAAATATATGTTGGCTTTGAATAAATTGCTGAATAGTTTATATATATATATATATACGTAATAATAAAATCCCATAGTCAAAAACACGCTTAAAATTCTAACTGTATGTTCTTTTCATTTTTAATGGCGACGGTCTCTTATTTGAAAGTACGTGGAATTAAATTCACAGCCCCGTAGTCAAGTTTTTTTTTTCCCGCTTTTTCTACACGTTCAGTTATAGAATGTTCTGGAGATATTTAAAGCGAACTGGAATGGCTGACGAGGCTGACGTCATTTCTTGGAAGCTCCGCCTTTCCAGAGGTTATAAAAGGACTCGCAAAGGAATATCGGGGTCTTTTCTTTAATATAACGATGCAGTAAACTTCATACAAAAAGTTATTAGTAGTTCTTTTTTATTTACACCGGAGATCTGATTTTTGTAACTGCTATTTCTCCTGAATAATAATAAATGGATCCTGTTTTCTAAACTTATCGTCTGATACTTTCAGCTTCGACTACGTCTATGATTCTTCACCAATCTATTTATTCCGGACAAAAGCTGGTACATCATATATATATATATATATATATATAAGGCCACCCAAACCGGGTAGTGTTTAGCGACGCTGACCACCTTACTAAAGGGCCGAGTTCGAATCTTTCGGGAAATTTTTAACTGCAAGTTGTGTCTGTTTTTTTTTTTTTTTTTTTTTTTTTTTTTTTTTTTTTTTAACAGCACACAAACGAGCAGGATTAAATAGTGTACTCAACAGCCAAGTAAAAACAGATTTAAAGAAATTATATTTTCTCAGTGTGTGAACTAAGATGCTACGACAATAGTTCGGTTTAAATATATTATGTTAAAGTAACTACGAGTTTATTTAAATTTCAAGTCTTATTCTAATTAATAAGAGTTGATAATACTCTGAAGAGTTTTGGTTTTAAAAAAATATTTTAACTATTGTAAAAATATTTTGAGAAAAGTGCACATTTTTGTTATCAAGAAAATTTTAGTTTCAGTTACTAGTATGTCGACAAATCAGGAACCCGTTAATCTTGACGATTCACTGAATGTGAATCAAGATACAATAGATTTCAATATTATTCCGTTTGAAGATTCTAAGGACAGTGACATAATTTCTTGGTTAGGTTATTTTAACAAAGTCTGCCAAAATAAGGACGAAAATTGGAAACTTCAAAATATTTCTCGTTACATTAAGCGAAAAGCCCTCTGGCTCTATATTAAGAATTGCCATGAGCTAAAAACTTACTCAGAATTTGAACAAATATTAAAAGAAAACTTTATCGATCCCACCTAAACTACTTTCGGCGACTTCGCTAATTTAAAATATAACGTCAGAGAAGACATCACAAATTACTTTCGAAAGAAAATGGAAGTGGGTAAGCGGCTTAATTTGGATAAATCAATGATTTTAATGAGTTAATCTAATTAAAAATTGATTGTAGTAAAATTCAAAAGGTAAAAGGTATTAAAATTAAGCAAACTAAGGGAAATTTTTCTATTGATAAAATGTGTAGATTACAAATGAAAATTGGAAATATTATTAAACTAATTAACTTGTTAGTGTGAGATACTAATTTAAGCTATGTTTTTTTGAGTTTAAATGAATGTAAATTAATCTAATTAAAAATTGATTGTAGTAATTTAGTGGTAACTCAAAGAAATGAAAACATTTCAAATTCTGTGAATGTAAATAACAGAGTTTCTTTGCATGTACAACTTGATCAAGTACATGAAAAAAAAACAGTAATGTAATGCCATCAGTTAAGACAAAACCTAGAAGTAATGTCTCTGAGGTAATAAGTGTTGATGAAAATAATGTGTCTAAAGGTATAATAGTTAATGAAGGTAATAAGTCTAATATTATGAAGTTTAATGATGATAAGATGTCTAAGGTAACAGGAATTAATGTAAATAATGAGAGTAATGTAAAACTAAAAATTCAAAAAAGTGATGGGAAAAAACAAGGTAGTGAAATAACAACAGATTCAGAGAGTATGGAGGAAGAAAACACTGAATTAATTAAATTGTAAAATAAATATAAGAATGTGTTTTCCAAAAATAAATAGGATGTAGGTAAAATCAA
Source organism: Stegodyphus dumicola (assembly GCF_044657685.1). NCBI lineage: Eukaryota > Metazoa > Arthropoda > Arachnida > Araneae > Eresidae > Stegodyphus > Stegodyphus dumicola. Next base: position 133,530,978 of record NC_140770.1, read on the forward strand.
CATTGAACCACAACAAATTAACTTGACTTCTGATTTGCCTGTCACTTTAAGACCTTATCAAACTTCCCCTAAGGAAGAAGAAGAAATTAGACGACAAATTGATCAATTATTAAAAAATGGAATTATTAAAGAAAGTAGTAGTCCTTATGCATCCACAGTAACTTTAGTATTAAAATGCGATGAAGGCAAAAAAACCAGAATGTGTATTGATTATCGTAAGCTGAATGCTTTAGCAAACACTGATGCTCATCCCCTGCCCCGGATAGACTTTTTATTAGACAAATTAAGTAATGCAAATGTTTTTCTACAATAGATCTAAGATCAGGGTTTTGGCACATTCCTATTCACCCTGATGACACCGAAAAATTGGCTTTTATTACAAATTTTGGACTGTATGAATGGCTAAGACTCCCTTTTGGCTTCAAAAATGCACCGGCTATGTTTAACAGAGTTATTAAACGCATCCTCACCAAAAATAAAATCCAATTTGTTTGTAGTTATTTTGATGACATAATTGTTTACTCTTCTTCCAAAGAATAACATCTAAAGCATTTGAGTGAATTATTTGAAATATTTATTCAAGAAGGTATTAAACTGAACCAGAGTAAATGTGTCTTTGCCAAAGATAAAATCAATTTTCTAGGTTATGAAATTAGAAAGGGTAAAGTTACCCCAGATAACCAAAATATTGAAAGTATTAAAAATTTGAAATATTCAAGTAATGTAAAAGAACTACAAAGGGTGTTAGGCAGTGTAAATGTTTATCATAGATTCATACCTAATTATGATAAATTAAGATCTCCTCTAAATAAATTATTAAAAAAAGATGTACCATGGCATTGGGATGATCAATGTCAAACTGCTTTTGACGAACTGAAAAATATTCTTGCTTCAAAACTAGTCTTACAGTAGTATGATCCAAATAAACCTTCTCATGTTTTTGTTGATGCATCACAGATTGCTGTGGAAGCTGGTTTGAAGCAGCCAGATGAAAGTAATGTATTACACCCAGTTTCCTACCATTCTAAAGCTTTAAAAGATTACGAAACAAATTATGCAATTACAGAACTTGAATGTTTAGCTATTGTTGATGCATTAGATAAATTTTATTACTATCTTCACGGTCAAAAATTTACAATCCATACCGATCATGCAGCCCTTGTTTGGCTTTAAAATGTTAAGAATTTAAGAGGCAGATTATTCCGTTGGTCACTCAGTATGTTTGATTACGAAGTTAAATATCAAAAAGGCTCTACAAATGTTGAAGCTGATATGCTTTCTAGACAACCTGTTTCTCATCAGCTCCAACATTCTGTGTATTTACTTAATCGTGATGAAATTATACAACAGCAAAAAAGTGACAATTTGTGTGATAAAAAATATGTAGAACTAAATGATTTGATGGTAATTAAGAAGAAAAAAGGTTATAAAATTGTGGTACCAAAATCCTTAAGATTAAAATTATTAACTGAAACTCATGAAAACTTTGGACACCCAGGTATTCATGCTATGTTAAATTTAATCACCCCACAATATTATTGGCCCTACATTAGTAAAGATATTGGAAATTTCGTGAAACATTGAAATATTTGTCATATTAATAAAAAGGAAAAAAACCAAAACATTTGGACTTATGCAAGAAGTACCCCCAACTGATAAACCTTTTAAATGTCTTTCTATTGATACAGTCGGCGGTTTTAATTATTATAATTCTACAAAAAAATATTTACATCTTGTGATCGATCATGCCACAAGATATGTCTGGGCTTTTCCATCTAAAAGTGCAACTACAGAAACTTATGCTAACATTTTGAAACAAATTTTCCAATTTCAAGTCCCCGAAAAAATCCTTAGTGACCGCAATGCCGCATTCACCTGCAAAAACAATTCTTAGAAATTATAATGAATTATAATGTAAAACAACTTCTAACTACTGCCCATCACCCCCCAGACAAATGGTAAAGTATAGCGTGTGAACCAAACCCTAGTAACCCGTTTAAGATGTAAAGTAAGTTCTACACCATCGAAAATTCCATGGACGAAAATTTTGGATCAAGTTATTAGTGAATATAATACTTCCCCTCATTCGATAACTAAATTCACCCCTGCATATCTTTTACTCCGAAAACTTCCTTTCGATTCTCCCCTAGATCAAAATACTTACTCTCCGGCTGACATAGCGAGAAAATTAGCTATCGAGAGAACTATTGAATATCATAAAAGGAATAAAAGTCGTTATGACACAAAATTTGCAGATGTAGATTTTCAACCTGGTTTTATATCAATATAGTTTTATTTGATGAATTTGAATTTCCGAATACACGTAAATTGATAGCTCCCTATTCTGGACCATACCAAATTGTCAAAAAATTATCTGAGGTTAATTATGAAATTGATAAAAAGAATTACCACACAAAAAAAAACCTACTGATATTGTCCATGTTTCCAGACTACGACACTACCAAGACCCAGAAAATTTTAAATTACATCACCAATAAGTAGACACACCTTCTTTTTGGTAAACGCTCAATTGGGGTTGCTACTAAAGGTAATTAGAGCACCTCTAATTATTCAATGTCTAATTTTCTGTGTTTTAAATTTTTGGTGTGTTGTTTTGTACCTTTGCATCTATTTTGTATTTATGTGTTAATTTTTTGGCAATGACATTAATGGTAATTATAAAATACTATTGAATTTGAAAGTTGTGTTGAACGACAATGCAGTATATGACATAATTGTCATTGTCGATAGTAAATGGTAAAATACGAGTAAAACTATTGTGTAAAATGATTATTATCAAAACAAGTGTTTTATATGAATAAGTAGTCAAAATGAAATATTGTAAACAAACTACAAGTCAAAAGAAAATGTTAAGAAATTAGTCAAGTATTGCAATTGTCAATGATATGAAGAAAACAATAGAGGAATACCTTACCTCAAATAAAAATTTTTAATATTAAAGCCACGGCGAACTGGAAATGAAAGATTTGTAAAATACGAACTGCTCTAATGTTTTGCAGCAGTCTCTAAAGACTTGGATCCAGAACTGAAACGGTTCTCGAGAAATATTTTCCCAATACTGCATGCATAATGTTATTTTTCTTTATTTTCTATAAATGTCAATATATTAAGGTATATTATTTACAATTTCATATATTGATATTATTATTGACTGTGTTATACTGAGAGTGTCTATTTAAAATTAATATTATTGTAACTCGAACTCTGGATGCGAGTTCTTCAAACAAATTAGGCAATTATTTAAAATAATTTTCTAGCTGTTGTCGCGCTTTTTCACTAACTGAAATGTCTTGTAGTCGAGGCGCCCGGCTTCAAGACTTTTCAGATGGGGGAATATTTTGTAATAATAAAATTCCATAGTCAAAAATACACTTAAAATTCTAACTGTATGTTTTTTTCATTTTTAATGGCGACGGTCTCTTATTTGAAAGTACGTGGAATTAAATCCATAGCCCCGTAGTCAAATTATTTTTCCCGCCTTTTCTACACGTGCAGTTATAGAATGTTCTGAAGATATTTAAAGCGAACTGGAATGGCTGACGACGCTGATGTCATTTCTTGGAAGCTCCGCCTTTCCAGAGGCTATAAAAGGACTAGCAAAGGAATATCGGGGTCTTTTCTTTAATGTGACAATGCAGTAAACTTCATGCAAAAAGTTATTAGCAGTTCTTTTTTATTAACACCGGAGATCTGATTTTTGTAACTGCTATTTCTTCTGAATAATAATAAACGAATCCTGTTTTTCAAACTTATCGTCTGATACTTTCAGCTTCGACTACGTCTATGATTCTTCACCAAGCTATTTATTCCGGACAAAAGCTGGTACATCATATATATATATATATATATATATGAGGTAAATAAAGTAGCTAAATAAAGTAAAGGTAAATTAAGTAAAGCAAAACTAAGTCTCAACCGAGACAAATTGACTTCCGTCAAAACATAGAACTTCGTATTTACGCATAACATTTCGGAACAAAGGAAAAAAATTATAGAAGATTTTAACTTATATTTGAGTTTTCGATGATTGGAACTCTGACATCCTCTTCTGGCAGAACTGCTCCCACGTTTTGGAATTCATAGAAGTCAATCATCTCCTTTGGGTTCTTCGAGTTTCGTCCATGGTGATTTTTCTTTTTCGCCCTCTGTACGCCGGCCTCTTGGAGTGGTAGTCTTCGGGTTCCTGTCTTTTCCGTTTTGCCCCTGGACGGCTGGTCTTGGCGGCCTCCGGTCTGGAATAACAAAAAGTTATTAGCAGTTCTTTTTTATTAACACCGGAGATCTGATTTTTGTAACTGCTATTTCTTCTGAATAATAATAAACGAATCCTGTTTTTCAAACTTATCGTCTGATACTTTCAGCTTCGACTACGTCTATGATTCTTCACCAATCTATTTATTCCGGACAAAAGCTGGTACATCATATATATATATATATATGTGAGGTAAATAAAGTAGCTAAATAAAGTAAAGCTAAATTAAGTAAAGCAAAACTAAGTCTCAACCGAGACAAATTGACTTCCGTCAAAACATAGAACTTCGTATTTACGCATAACATTTCGGAACAAAGGAAAAAAATTATAGAAGATTTTAACTTATATTTGAGTTTTCGATGATTGGAACTCTGACATCCTCTTCTGGCAGAACTGCTCCCACGTTTTGGAATTCATAGAAGTCAATCATCTCCTTTGGGTTCTTCGAGTTTCGTCCATGGTGATTTTTCTTTTTCGCCCTCTGTACGCCGGCCTCTTGGAGTGGTAGTCTTCGGGTTCCTGTCTTTTCCGTTTTGCCCATGGACGGCTGGTCTTGGCGGCCTCCGGTCTGGAATCGTGCTTGAATTTCTTCTGTTGGTGGTGGTCTTTTCGTTCCTCCTGCTGTCTTTTTGTTCTCGTGAACGGCGGCCTTGTTTGCTCCTCACTATCTGGCCCTGGAAGTAGTTTCCTCGACGCAGAATTTTTACTGCGGGACGTTGTGACTGGTCTTTTCCTCTTTACCAAAGATTCTTTACACAGCGGTGTTGATTTCTTGTATTTCTTAAATGCTGGAGTCTGAAGATTTTCCTTACTTCTTTTTGGGACCGTAGCATGACTTGTAGAAGGGCTAGGTCCCTGTTCTGTTCTCTGCTTCTTGGGTGGTGGAGCGCGTGACGTTACTTCTGGACCTTCCACTTCTTTTGCGCTTGAGTCCTTCAAGAAACTTTTAAGGATTTCAAAATCATTTTGATTATAATATTTTTTCACCTGTTCGGGACTTGCTTTACAGATTTCCCCTCTCTCGTTCTTAAGGTACAATACGACTCCCTTGATTTCTTGAATTACATAGGGGTCTTCAAATTTTGGAGCTAAATTTGCAGTAAAATTGTCTGGGGCACTTGATAAAGAAAATTTCCGCTTTAACACTTTAACCCGAACTTTAAAATCTGCTTCACGGCGTTTTCGATCATAGTGCAGTTTCTGTCTATTTCTTGCCGTATCCGAACTTTTAACCGCCTGGTCAATGTGTTTCTGTACATCCTTTTGCTTGAATTCTTGCTCTCTTTGTTGCACAAAGAATAATTTATCTAGTGGCGTAATTAACTTCCGTCCTAAAAATAGTTCTGCTGGAGTTTTTCCCGTAGTATCATGATTTGCTGTTCTTAAAGCATAAGCTAACTCATTTATGTAGCCATCCCAGCGCTTGTGGTGTGTGCTAACATAACTTCGAATTATTTTTACAATATTTTTATTAACTCATTCTGCAATGTTTGCCTGTGGTCTATACGGAACCATTTTGATATGGCGTATGCCAAGTCCAGTGCAAATGTTTTCAAATATTTGGCTAACGAATTTTTTACCGTTATCGCTAATGACTTTTATCGGTACACCGTATTTTAAAATGTATCTGTGTAAGTATGCATCTGCGACTGTTTTGGCTGACGCGCGTTTAAGTGGAACAATTTCTGCCCACTTTGAAAAATGATCTACAATTACTAAAAGAAAACGATTTTTATTTAACTCATTCTGGGGGAAACGACCAAGAAGATCTATGCCTAAAATTTCATTCGGAAATGTAGCGCAAATGCTATTTAAGTACCCGGCCGGGCTGTAATTAATATCATTTATTAACTGACATTGATTGCAGGACCTGACATACGCAGTTACTATTTTGTATAATTGCGGGAAATATACCGCCTCGCGTACCATTTTTAAAGACTTTCTGACCCCTAAATGACCCTCTGTCTTCGCGTCGTGTAATTCCTTCAAAATGCTTAATCGAAGCGAGGCTGAGATGACTGGTTTATATTCGAAATTTTCGTTTGTTGTTTTCGTAAAAAATAATAAATATCTATTATTGTTTTCTGCTCTACTTCTTATTGAATCGATATCTGTGTGTTCAAAGCTTTCGGGGTCTTTCAAATACGCATAGATACTTCCAAACACAGGATCAGCTTTCAATTCGGCAATAATTGTTTCTCTAGAATCTAAAATTTTTTAAGTCAACACAGCGCATTTGAGTTCATTGCCTTCATCGTCCAGTTTTATACGAGATAGTGCGTCAGCAACATTGTTTTCTTTACCCGGTTCATATTTAATTACTAGGTTATACTCTTCAAGTTTTAAAGCCCATATTAATAACCTGGGCGTTAGATTTTTCCCCGAGTAAAGTCTACCAACAGCCGCATGATCCGAGAAGACTGTTACTGGCGCTTTGCCGAAATAAACTCGAAATTTGTGTACAGCCATTAATCCGGTAATATTTCTCTCTCTGTAGCTGTATAATTCCTTTGCGTAGGGTTTAAAATTTTACAAAAAATGCCAAAGGATGGCCATTGTGCATGAGAACCGCACCTACGGCATAGTCCGATGCATCTGCTGCAATTCCCAGGTTTTCGACCCCTTCCGGGAATTTCAAAACAGGGTCATTGATGAGTGCTTCTTTTAACCTTTGAAATGCAGTATTTGCCTCTGCTGTCCACGTAAATTTACTTTTCTTTCTTTGAATTAGTAACAACGGTTCAACAATGTTGGCAAAATCTTTTATAAACGACCGATAGTAAGAACATAACCCAAGGAAAGAAGAAAGTTTCTTGGCGGTGTTGGGAGGAGGGAAATTCTTGATGGCTTTTATTTTTGAATCCTGAGTTTCTATACCCTTTTGAGAAATTTTATACCCCAGATATTTAAGTTCTTTAGTCGCGAACTTGCATTTTGATGCGTTAATTGTAAGAACGGTCTCTTTTAATAATTTAAAAACCTCTTCAAAATCTCTAATATGTTGTTCCAACGTACTACTCGTTATAATTATATCATCTAGATAGATTAAAGTCGATTTTCCTGGGACAGGCTTTAGAACAATGTCCATAGCTCTCTGGAATGTTGACGGGGCCCCACACAACCCAAAGGGCATGCGTAAAAATGCATTAGTGCCCGATTTTGTGATAAACGCGGTTTTATGTATGTCTTCGGGTCTCATAGCTATTTGATAGTAGCCAGACGTTAAGTCCAAAGTAGACATATATCTTGTCGATTTGATCTGTCTAATGATCTCGTCTATAACCGGCAAAGGGTAAACTGGAAATTTAGTAATGCTATTTAGTTTTCTGTAATCAATAGCAAACCTCCAAGCCCTTTTATCCGAAGGAGGAAACTCGTTCTTTTTCCTACATAGTACGACTGGACTCGCGTACTCACTATTTATGGGCGTTATTATTTTATTCTTTAACATCTCCTGAATATGTTCTTCGATGATTAGGTCTTTTTGTTTATCATAACGATACGGTTTAGTCCTACAAGGTTTTTCGGCATTTAATTGAATCTTATGAGTCACGATTTGGCAGTTTCCTGGTGTTTCTGAAAACAAATGAGAAAAATTACTCACCACTTGCTGTATTGCTTTACTTTCCTGGTCATTCAGATGGCTAAGGTCCAATTCAGGTGTCTCCACAGGTTCCATCCAACGTAGTCATGTATCTCGTAGACTTAATCTTTCTAATAATTTCCTCTATAACCGGCAAAGGGTAAACTGGGAACTTAGTAACACTATTAAGCTTTCTGTAATCGATAGCAAACCTCCAAGCCCTTTTATCCGAAGGAGGGAGTTCATTCTTTTTCCTACATAGTACGACTGGACTCGCGTACTCACTATTTATGGGCGTTATTATCTGGTTCTTCAACATATCCTGAATGTGCTCTTCGATAATTTGCTCTTTTTGTTTATCATACCGGTAAGGGTTAGTTCTACAGGGTTTGTCGGCAGTTAACTGTATATCATGTGTAACAATTTGACAATTACCCAGGCCGTTCTGAAAACAAGTTCGAAAAAGTACTCACCACTTGCTGGATGGCTTGGCTTTCATGGTCATTCAAATGGCTAAGGTCGACTTGCGGTTGTTCCACTGGCTCCACCACCCTCCGATCCATTTCCAGCATAATTGAATTTTCCTGAAAATTCAGTTTGGCCTTCGCGCCCTTTAAAAACTCCATGCGTAAAATAAGTGGACTTTGCAAATTTTTTACCACAAAAATTGATACTTTAAGGCTTTCATTTTTTATCTGTATTTGTAATGATAATTTCTCAATACATTGACAAGTTTTTCCTTGCGCTGCTATGATTTCTGTGTTTTTATTTTTAAATAATCGTAACCTATTAAAATTCTTCTTAAAAAATGTATCACTCATAAAGTTACCTTCTGCCCCTGTATCGAAGAGGGCTTCTACTGGTACATCGCCATCCAGGACTTGTATAATCGGTAATTGCGAGTTTTTTTACCACAACCGTATTTATGCATTTTCTTGGGGGTTTTTTCGAAACTTCCGGGGTCTAGACCCTCGCTTTTACAGGCCCCTCTACTCGTTTAAAGCTTTCCTTTCAACTTCTGCCTTCTGGTACGCGGACGGTTGTTTTCAAATTTCCTTTTTGGGCCTTGACCTTCGAGCTTCGATGAGTTAGCTTGATAGCTCTTTCCCCCTAAGAGCGATTTTTGTTTCTGGTCTGTTCATTTGAGGATTGTCTTCGGAGACCTTGAGAATACGATGCCTCTCTAGCTTTTTCCGCTATTCTGCGATTTTGGAACTTGACCGCCAACTCGAAGAGTTCCTGCAAGGTGCTTGGGTTTCGAATTTCGAAGTAATCTTGAACAGCAGGTAGCAATCTTGGTAAGATAATTTCAATAATCTCCGCGTCGGGTTTCTTCCCATACAGCATATCCGTCAGCTTAATTTTTCGCAGAATAAAGTCCGTCAACTCTTCTATATTACGTTGATAAAACTATACAGTTCGGCTTCTAGCTTTGCTCGGTCTTTCACTAGGGAAAGGCCTTTAATAACGATTTTTTGAAATTTTCAAAGGTATATGTTTGGCCACCGGATTCCCCTAATAAAAATTTGCCTATATTCTTCCACCATAGTGAGGCCTGTCCTCTTAGTGCAGATGTGGCAATGGCAACCTTTTGTCTTTCAGGCACAGGGTATAGCTGGAAATGATTTTCTAGGCCTTCTAAAAATATCGCCACCGAATTTTTTCGGTCGAAATTGACGTTTGGCTTGATTGATGCTCTCATCGTCTGGACCAGGTATCCAAATCCTTCTAATTGGTTCACCATTTCTTGTTGTTGGACTTGTACAGGAGCTTCCATCCAGTTTTCGGCCATTTCAGTTCGAAAAGTGTTCGGGCGCCAATGTGGTGTTGCGTTGTCTCAACTTGGCCGCAACAGTAGTAGTGATTGCTATGAACTGGAAATTACACAAACTCTTAAGAAGCGTTTAACTGCCTTTTTATTCCACTTTAGAAGTTATAGATGCGTTCACTTGACGCTCACAAACTACGCCGACCCGGCGGTTAAATAAAAAGAGAAAAGTACAACTAAAAATAAATAATAGGATGCATAACTAATGAAGTCACTATCTACGAGGCTCTATAATCGCAACTATCTTAACCGCGTTCTAAGATACAGCTGAGCTTCAGCAAACTTTCGGATTGAAAAGTTGAAAGTTTCAACTAACTGCCGGAGTAAGCACACAGGCCGAAACGCGCGGTTCTTAAAGTTTCTACCTAGCAACCTTCACACTCGTGAATCAAGAAAGCACACCTACAAACTCGATTCCCTTCTATTTAACTCAAAATTACTTCTGCTGAAAATTTGAATACTCAGCACGTTCTACTAAAATTTACATACTCTGGCATTGGTAATTCCAGGGGAAAGTAAAGGCTTGACAGGAAAGATAGCTTAAACTTCAAATAAATGTTAGTTAAAATAAATATAAACCCTACTACATGTCCACCTAAAGGTAAAGGGGTGAAGGTAACTATGAATTCAGTCTTACTGCTTACCGCTTTCGCTTCGACAAGGTATTCTGCAATCTTACATTCAATTAGCTATGCAATCCGGAACAAACTCAATCCTTTTCAAAAACATTTGTGTTGTGGTTGAGGCAAAGGTTTGGGTAACAAGGTTTTGTCTATTGTTTTCAGAGAGAAATATGATTTGTGGAATCAAATCACGAAAATCTTCATTTCATATGCTTTGTAATCATTACAATTATAGTTTATATTTGATGAAAATGCATTTCATACAGAACAAAAAAGTAAATTAATGTAAAAAAAGAGACCATTATTATTTTAACGAAATTCCCATTACAGCTTATATATTAGTAACTGTTTGCTTCACTGTTCAGCCAATTTATATGTTTTATGAATCGTTTTTAGTGAAATTTACATACTTTGCAATTTCTAATTCGCATTCTGTTGCAATTTCTAATTTGTGCTATCTACTTCTGTATTCCTGTATTTAAAACCACAAATTAGAAATATGGTTTATACTCTGTAAGGTATAAATAAACTGTTTTATTTAAATCTTCACTGTTATGACGAATTTATACTTTTTAGGGTAAGAAAGATGTGACTTTTACTGATTTCGAAATCGTACTTTATTTCTAGCACGGATAAAAAGCGTTCTTCTTTATCTTAAAATGCTCTTTTGAAAACCATACAAGTTCTAACTAAGCAACATTCCATTTAAGTAATATTATGATCAAAAATTGCACAGAATGAGTCCATAACACGTACGATTTCAATTTATGGCCTCATTCGTTATATGTTCTCTTCAAAGTAATCCCCTTCGATTGCATTGCTCTTATGCGTTTCTTCCGATTCACGAAATATCTTTTTAAGTTATATCAGAGAAAAGTCTTTATAATTCGCAGTGAATTTAATATAAGAAATCAAGAGAATCAGATAGGTAGGTGATCACGAAGCAGCAGTTTTAAACGGGGAAATAAGAAAACTGCCTGATATCAAGTGAATAGAGAGTTGCATATTTTATTTATGGAATTAGTAGACAAAATACGAATAACAAGATTATTCTGAGCAGGTGAGTTAGCTCTGAGCTAAATCCACAATATACTTTGCAACACTTCACATTGTGTTCTATGAGCTGCTTAAAGCAAATGCCGCAAAACTCTAAAATGATAACAATTTTGCAAGATGGTTGAAATGAATGTTCCATAATACCAAACATTCGAAGGAACCATTTGTTTAACGTTGATATATAATAGATGGAACTTTCGAGCACCATTCGTTTGATTGTTGATTTGCTTCTGCATTCAAATGGTAGATCCGTGTTCTTTCAAAGAATTTAAAATTCTTGGAACATCTCGAGAAGCTATACATCGCAAGACGAAATACCTTTCAAAATTGCTTAACAGGATTCAAAGGATTTAGAACTTCTTCAATAGTATTTTTAATTATTGTTCAATAATGATCGCTAAGCATAAAATCTGACTTAACTGACAAATTGCTCAGTATTTGATGTGGATAGTATATGAGAGCCTGGCTCAAAAATGGTTTATTCTGTAGAAACAAATATATACAGATGTCCAAAATTAGCTTTACATATCCAAAAATAGTTATATTCCATCCAATCGAAGTAATCCATTTTTGCAGAGAATGTATGAAAGACAAGCATAATTAGCATTATCCAATGAAACGTGATTAAACAGTTTCTGATGCACAAATCAAGGAGTTAAGACATCTGAGAGTGAATCAGGCACTTTTCCCAAAGTGAATATTTGAGTGAATTTTAGAAATATAGAATTTGATTTCAGTGTGTAAGGATTTTAAATGGTTTGTTTGGGTTCCGAAATACCATTTGGAGGATATGTGATGTGTCAAATCACCGGCCGTTTTAGAAACATGGAAGACAATCATGGAAGCAATGAGTTATATGCATATTTCAAGATAAACTGTATATATGCAATGGCAACAATATTAGAACTTCAGAAATATTGTTAGGAGGCCTGGACAAGGTCGTAAATGAATCACAAATTCTTCTCAAAATCAATATTTGGCAATAACTTTCTCTCGTAACAAGAAGTTTACTGTTCCACAGTTAAGTTTAGACTTTTTAACCGCCTATGGAAGTGTTGTATAACGGCAAACTCTATATAGAAAACTTGATGCAAAAGGCCTTGATTCTAGAAGGCCGCGTATGTGTTTCATTGTCTTCATAACTAAAGAGGGATAGATTTAATTAATACATAAGTGTGTTAATTAAAGAAATAAAGATCATCACAACTGGAGTTAACACCAGCGGTCTCATGGTCTCTTTACTCATAAGACGAGGTTTAGTTTAACATCTGATTCTAAACATGTTCACATCTGGACGGTGTCAGGAAATGTGAAATCTTCTTTAGAACATTATGGAATGTGACTGTTTTGGCAATGTAGATGTGATGGCATGGGGACGAATAAGGATCGACGACAAAGGATCGGCCAGAAGTATCGAGGTGAGGTTTTAGAACCTTTTGTAAGGCTTTTCAGGGCTGCATATGGATTCGGCATTTTATTTACGGACGATAATAGCCTCCCACATCGAGCAAATCTCGTTCAAGAATTTTTTGAAAATAAAACCTTTGAGCGAATAACGTGGCCAGCAACATCCTCTGATTTTATTCCGCTAGGAAACCTATGCGAATACCTTAGAAAAGCTGTTGCATGGAGACACCCTTCTCCTAGAAGTATATATATCCTGAAAACCATACTGCTGGAGGACTGACACTCAATTCGCCAAATTTTGGATTGTTAACATTAAATCACTTTATGATATATGTGATAAATTCAGGGAAGATCACATTAATTGTTGAATTCATAAGCGTTAATATTTTTTCTGAATTTTCCGTGTAACATACTATTATTACCATTTTTATGATTTCGTGCAACAGTTTTATATCGTATGCAGCTGTCTTAACTTTGTTTTTGTATTTATGAGTCAAACTTTGTATTTATGTGTTCACAAAAGTTCATACAACTGTATTTCATTGTTTCGAGAAATTCATGGTTTCAGGCATGTAAAGATAATTTTGGACATTAATATATTTGCAAATGATAAAAGGAATAATGACTGTTGCCATACATACTGTTGTCAGTAGAAGTGGCATTAACTTCTGAAACATCTTTGCGAATGATTTCCTATAGACACTTACCTTGAAATGTTTTTCTACATTTTTGCTCAAATTAGGGCATTTATACCTCTTAACTATCATTTCTGTAAAGCAGCTTCAACTAGTCTTGCACCCATGGAACATGTTACTCTACGCACGTGAGCTTTTACTTTTATATAAAACAGCTCCAAGATATACAGATCATCTGATTCGTATTCTTTCCAGGCCATTTATACCTTGTTACATTAAAAATAACTTTCTGAAATGGAGAGTTCCCGATGCTTTGCACTAATTGCCATTTATGCGGGGTTGTGAACCTGTTATCTGCTATCTTACACAAGGAAAGTTATTTGTAGGAAGAAGCAAAATACTGTCATTTTGCTAACTTAATGTATGATAAAGGTCATTGATCCTTTATTTTATGAATTTTCAATGTTGACCAAAATTATTAATCTTTTAACATCTGCGTTAGATTTGTTTCAAAGAGTAAAAAAAAAGACTTGTAACTCTGAAGATGCATATTTAGATATAGTTCCTTAATTGCAACCGAGAGGAAAATGGCATTTAATAAAGTTTAATCTTATACTCAAAATTTTTATTATGTTGCATATTTGCAATGCTCAAAAGTCAAGTTTACTTCATTCCTTATGTCTTTTTGTTGATTCTGATTATCTGTTATATGTGGGAAGACATCTGTAGAGTTCCCAAGTATTATATCTAAGTATCATGTTAAATTACCTACTAAACGTAAATACGTAAGTTGTTGATAAAATAATACCATGTGATGAAGAATACCATATTCATGCAGGAGTTAGTTTGTTAGCTAATATTTTAAAATAAAATTATTTCAGTATACAAGGAAATTAACTAACTAGAAACTGCATTAATAAGTATATTACTTGCCAGAAATGCAAAACTTTATCCAATAAACCTTAATGGGTGTTTCTTCAAAGCCTAGAATAGCATATGAAACACCACTCTTTAATTATGGTTTAGGTCCAGTTATTTTAAACACTATCAACGTTCTGCCACAAAGAATGAATACTGTTATTATCTCCTTGTTTGTATGTATTGCTAATAAACAATTCCAAATCAAAGTAATGAGTAATATAATATATACGAGGAATGGGTCAAATTTTATCACAACCAAATAGAAATTTACAGACCAGAATGGCAAATTATATTTAATCAGCATAATATAATTTTTAATTTTCACTGAAAGGCATCAATTAACTGATAATTGATTCCTCTTCCTCTATTTACTTTGGGGGAATTTGGGAAGCTCGGATTAAAGCAATTAAATGTTATTTGAAAAGCGTAATTGGAGAAGCAATTTTGACTTTTGAGGAGTTATTATCCTTGCCTAGCCAAATTAAAATTTTAGTAAATTCTCGTGCTCTTAGAAAGATTAGCACTTATAGCAGTATTATTATGCCAGTAATAAAATTATTGAAGGCGGGAGTATCGAAAATAGTTCTATCACTTGAAATGTTTTGGCCAGCGAAGTGTGGTATTCTTATAGCTAAGAACGCTGGAATATTCTGAAGAGTGGTATTCTTATAACTAAGAACGCTGGAATATATTGATTGTGGTCATCTGTATTAATAAATGGGTTACTTCTTAATTTGGATTATGTTATCTATGTTACTATGTGAAGTAGTATAAGTACTAGAACAAGAACTACGAAGTTCTTGTATTTCAGGTTTCTTCTTTTGAAATGTGTGAGCACTTCAAACTTCAAAAATGAAACGATTCGTGATTCTTCGGCTGACATACTGGATTACAGAGAATTCAAGGGAAAAAAACACAATATTTAAATATAAGTATTTTTCCCTTCTTGAATTTCGAAAACTAGACTATTCATTTTATTTTACAAATTTTTAGCCCGAAAGAGCGTTGGTCCCAACGGGTGATTAATCTCAAAACAGCATTTTTTCCGTCGTTTCACTTTCTGCGTTGGTTCACTTTTCAAACTGTTGCCACCGAATATTATTGCCATGTATTATATTTAAAGGAATTAAATAATGAAGAATCTGCATGAATGCGTGAATGTTTCTCGCATTGTGAAAAAAGCAACGGTACCTAGAGCTATCAAATTTTAAATAACATAGTCCTCCAACCGCACTTGGGCACGTGGGGCCCGAATTTTGAATTTCGAATTTTTTATTATCTATTTCAATTTTCTAAAACTTTAAAGACTTTTGATTAACAAACTCAGAGATTTCAAAGCTATCAGTGAAAACACTGTACAGAAGGGGGAGAAGGAAAAAAAAAAAAAAAAAAAAAAAAAACGTTTTTTATCTCCAAGTGCAAGAGCCTGATATCCTCTTTTTAAATATTTTGTGACATTGCTATTGGATTGGATTTTACGTTTTAAATGCGAAGAACATGATATTTAATAAATAAAGGCAACACACAAAACGTTAAAAACTCGCGCTTTTGGGTGTAATATAAAATCTGAAAGCTTCCAATTTTTTTTTTTTATTATTATTATTATTTTACTCATGTTATTCTTTTTCATGAAGCGTGTCTGAAACGTAAGCAAAATTTAGCCCGTCCTTTCTAAAGCCTTGTGGTTAGTCTTTCTAGCTGGAACAAGAATAATTTTTCGTTTCGTTTCTTTTTTTCCAATGCAATTTATTTTTCTGTATTAAAGTAGGTTATGTATCGATGTAGATGCAACACATTGAAATAAATCGTAAGTACAAAACTCCACTTTCTTTGCAGTTAAAATAAATTTTATTTTTAATATATCCCTCATACGAACGAATGCTTAATATATAGTGTAATGTTTCCAAACGGCGAAAAAATTAAATGGCTTTGCAATCAGTTAATATTTTGGACAGATGAGATTAGCATTTATGAGGGTTGGTCGCACAAAAAAGGATATATTTCCTCACCTCATCCTTAAAGCTTCAAGATTTAATTCTTTCGTCACGTAATTTCAATTAGATTTTTTATGTAATGCAGCAAAATATACAGAAAAATTTATTAAATATATTTTAGTTCTTGTAAAGATTTTTAACCTTAGCGCTGAAAGTAAGGAAATATTTATCCTTAAATAGAGTACTAAGCTCTAAAAAAAGAAATTAATATTAAACATTCCAAAATCACGATTTTCTATAAATTTTGCTTAATGATAAAACAATCCGCTCTATTTTTAAGTGAAATCGTTTACTGCTGTCTTCGCCATGAGAGTAACTCATTTCCCGTGTATAAAATATTAAAGAAAACGCTTGTTCCGAAATAAATGAGATCACTGAGCACTCTTGTCTAATTTTATCTCTTAAACTGCTTACCGAAGTTAATGACCGTAGGTTAGAATGCAGTTGTTCATTTAGAATGTCTGAGCTACTTAAAGACAAGAGGTAATTAGCCATTTCTGTCGGTTCTAAAACTTACTTGTTTATCTGAAGTACAATATCGAAGTATACCGTAAAGGAGAAAAGTAAATGATCTTTTTAAGGATGCTCATGGTAAACTTTTGTTACCTTTGGTGTTTATTAGAAAGCTTTTATTACCTTGTACTAGCCTAGCTGGTGGGCGAACGGCTCAGCTATAAAGTCGCTGAACACTGGTAGTTCGATCCGAAATTTCGAATTCGGAAAAATGGGCTGGCTGCATGTGCGTTTACGTAATTTTGTATGTAACGAACATATGAACCAGTTTCCCTTAGAAGGCCTTCCACCAAAGCTGTTAGAACTTTTCATAGTATAGAGGGCGCTGTTGTGCCAAAAGAATTCTTCTGTGTTTTTACATTACACTGGTGTGCAAAAATTAAGGACGAAGTCGAAAAATTAGCATATCAGCTGAACGAAGAGGCAGAGCTGACAGAAAGACCAATCAGGAGATTAAGTAAGGTGATGCACGGTAGCACATGCGCAGATATGCAGGTAGACGTAATGGGGGAGTGTCTGAGTAGTATAAAGCATGTTGTCGGTGTAAGATCAGTATTTCTGGCAAAGAGATTGCACGCCGTATAGCAGTTAAAATCACACCGAGTTGCTGCCTCAGCGAGAAATGGCGAATAATCAATCTGTTAGACGACATCTGGATGCTTTTACCCGAGGTCGAATCATTGGGAAGTTGGAGTAAGGCCGCAGTGTGACAAGTGTGGCTGCAGAGTTCGGAATTGCTCACAGCACCGTTTCACGACTTTGGAGACAATTTCAAACTACAAGAACAGATATCCGGGGGTTTAGTAGTGGTCGTCCACGAGGAATACAATGACCGGTATATTGCCTTATAGGCCAGAAGAAACAGGCGGCAGACAGCGGGAGAAATCGCTAGACCCACGACACAGGCGACTGGACGACCGATATCGCGTTTTACCGTGGCCAGAAGACTGCACGGTGGTGGTCTGTTTGCACGACGCCCTGTACGGTATGTACCTCTAACGCCTGCCCATTGGAGAAGGCGTTCTCTGTGGTGCCGGGAACACCGGAATTGGAGAGACAATGAATGGGGACGAGTACTCTTTACAGATGAGAGCAGATTCAGTCTGAGTAGCGATTCTCATCGCATACTCATCTGGAGAGAGCGGGGAAGCCGCAATCATCCCTCGAACATCATTGAAAGGGACAGGTAGGGAGGTTCTCGCGGTGTTCTCGTTTGGGGAGGCATTATGCTTGGTAGTCGTACAGACCTTCATATCTTCGACGCAGGTTCAGTCAACGGGATCCGTTGTTGTAACGAGATTCTTCTTCCATATGCGCGTCTTTTTAGAGGCGCTATGAGTCCGCAGTTCCTTTTCATGGACGACAATGCACCACGTCATCGCACAGTAGCTGCCGAACAGCTCTTAGAGAGTGAGGATATTGAACGTATGGATTGGCCGGCACGATCTCCGGATTTCAATCCCATCGAGCATGTATGGGATTTTCTAGGCAGACGCTTGGCAGCTCGTACCTTACCACCAGTAACGATTCCGGAGCTTCGATTGGCGCTGCAAAACGAATGGGCAGCAATGCCTCGACAACTCATTGACACCCTCATTCTCAGCATGGGCAGACGCTGTGAAACCTGCCTAGCAGTCAGGGGAGATTATATCCCTATTAAAGACCGGATGTTTCTTGCTGGACACCCATCACAAGGATGTTTCGGTTTTCAGTCGCATTGCGCTCCATGCTACTTTTTCAATAAAGCTTCTTTTTATCCCTCTGATTTCTCTTTTAGTAAGTGTTGCTTACATTACTCATGTCCTTACGTATTGGGGATCTTACGGTATTAAATGTGTTGATTTGGAAAGCTTTTGTACAAAGTTATATTGAGAAAACCGTCTCGTCCTTAATTTTTGCACACCAGTGTATGTAACTGTGGTTCGCCGTTGCGATGTATCTGTATTACTGTGATATATTTTGGTGCTTTCATTAAATATAAATGAAAGATATCGTCATGTATTTTTGTATCCAAATCAAGATCAAATTTACCACTGATGCAAACTCGTCGAAACAAAATTAGCGTTCGAACAAGAATCGTCAAATTATTACTCGCCTTTCGAACTACGCATTCGTATCGTTAATCGCTTCGTAATATGTGGTGCTGTCGCCGGGAATTATCGTAATGGTGGGGTGAGTAAATAGTTTTCTTGAAAATTGGTTTGAACAGAATATTTTTTTGTAATTGTTGAAGTAGTAAAGTTGTTTAATGTCGCTGATCTCGTTTGGTAAAAATTTACAACTTTAGGTTTCGCATTTACTGAATGTTTGCAGTGATATTTGGAAATTCGAATGTATTTGCAAGTAAGAAAATGTTGTGTTTTCTTACAATTAGAATTTGTTGTTAATGCTTGAAGTGTGATTTATTGTTGAAAATTACAGTTTGTTTTCTTAGAATTCTAGAATTAGAATTTATTGTTAAAGTATTTGAGAGGTAAAATTTGTTGCTAGAAACTGTGAAAATGGCTAAATTGTTAAAGCTTCGAACTAAGTGTGACACACATCGTGAACAAACTTTAAAGTTGGTAGAAAAAATAAACAGATATTTGAATGTATCAGATATTGACATAGATGTATGTGATTCATATTTAGAACAGTTGAATAGTAAAATTGAAATTATTAACATACTAAATAGAGACATTGATGAATTGTTGAAAGAAGAACAAGAAATCAAGGATGAAATTAACACAATAGATGAATATAGCGAAAAAATAATAGCAGTTAAAGTAAAGTTGCAAAAAAAAAATTAAATCAATTGGAAAGGTTCAATATCAGTCAGGTGAACAAACAGTAAATCCAGAAAATGTTCACATAGAAAATAAAACTTTGCATTTTTGGAAAACAGAAGTAAACTTCCTAAACTTTCGCTTCCTCGATTCTATGGTGAGCCTACAGAATATTTAGATTTTTGGAATCAGTTTGAGAATTCTGTGCATAATAATTCTAATTTAACCTTTATTTTAAAGCCCAAACTCAAATGAGATGTTTAGAGGAATTAAATGTCAAATCGGAAACATACACAACAATACTGACTAACATAATACTAAAAAATCTGCCAGGAGAATTGACTCTTGAATTTTCTAAGCAAAATATAAATAATTGTCATGATTTACAGGAATTGATGAAGTTTTTACATAATGCTATTAGTGCAAGAGAAAAAGAATTCCGTATTAATTCTAATAATGTATCTTCATATAATAATTTTCATTCTAACCAACACAAACAAAACAATTTTCGAAATCAGAAACGAAACTTCCCTCCGAGTCGCAATAATCAACAGGCGTCAGTAACAGAATTTATGGCGGAAACTTCCCAAATTTGTTTATTCTGCGGTCAAGGTCACTGTAAGACTGAATGTGAAAACATGACAGTACAGCAAAAAAGGGATAATTAATTAAGGAAAGGAGATGTCTGTTATGTTGTAGCACAAACTGTTTTGTGAAAAAATTTAATGCTAAACAGTGTTCATTCTGCTTTGGTAGACACGCCAATCATCGAAAGAGAAGGAAAAAAAATAAAAACGGAACAGCGAGTAGTTCCAGTATGCTTTCCCCCCTAGCGCCAGACTTTCTGCCTAACAGCGGTAATACTCTACTTACAGCGACTAGTGTAAACAGATCCAAAAAAAGTGTTCTGAGCACGGCTATTTGCTTTATTAGTGATGGTATGGGTAAGCTACATCCAGTCAAAACATTACTTGATGGCGGCAGTACTTCATCGTTTATAAGCACAGACTGTGCGAATAAATTCAACTGATTCTGAGAAGGTAAACATTGCGATTTCCGGATTAAATGATTCCTTGTTTACAATTCGAAAAAGAGTTTCGGCATGCATTAGCAATAAAGATAAAAGTTACATGAGACATTTAGACTTATTAGTAGTACCAAAAATCACGCAAGACTTGATTCCTTCAAGAAAAATTGACATTAAAATGCAGGATTTTTGTAACATAAAATTAGCTGATGAGAATTTTAATGTTCCAGAATGTATAAAGATGCTTTTAGGAGCTGAGGTTTTCTTTGAGATATTAAAATCTGAACAAATTCGCTATGAAAACACGGGTCTTATTTTACAAAACAGCGTGTTCGGGTTTATACTGTCGGGAAGCGTTACATAAGAAAAACAGAGCCGCGCACATTGTGGGTTAATGAAAACATCTAATGACTTAGAACAAACAATGAGAAAATTTTGGGAAATAGAGAATGTTGAAACAGCCATTCCAAAAAATAAAGAAACAGCAATATGTGAAGAACATTATGTGCAAACTCATAAGCGGAATGAAGAAAGGAGATACATTGTAACAATGCCACTAAAGGAAGATCCTATTTGCTTAGGAAATTCAAAAGATTTTGCCCTTGAGAGATTAAATTCCCTATGGAAAAGATTAGTTAAAGACCCTGAATATTTGAGTCTGTATCAGGATTTTTTAAAGAAGTATGAAAAGCTAGGACATATGACTGAGGTTAAAGAGAAAAATGAGCCTAGGGTAATGTACTATATGCCACATCATGGGATATACCGACCTCAAAAAACAACAACTAAATTGAGAACAGTGTTTAATGCATCATGTTTAACATCAAATGGAATTTCACTAAATTCTTTACACGTAATGGAGGGGTTATTCAAGATGATCTCTTTTCAATAGATTTAGAAAGTACCCATTCGCATTTATGGCGGATATTAGAAGAATGTATAGAATGATTAAAATTAACCCTGAACAGAGATGCTTGCAGCGAATCCTGTGGAAAAAAGAAAATGATGCACCTGTGAAAATCTACGAGCTTAATACTGTGACTTACGGTACAGTTAGTGCGCCATACTTAGCTATGAGAACTCTTAAACAATTGTCGATTGATGAAGGTCCAAAATTTCCATTAGCTGCGCCAGTCTTACTTAAAAACTTTTATATGGATGATGTGCTTAGTGGAGCGGAATCTTTGAGTGCAGCTAAGGAGCTTAAATCTCAGTTAACTTCAATACTGAAGAGTGCAGAAATGACACTGCATAAGTGGTGCAGTAATCATGCTGAACTTGCGGAAGAAGATCACTTCTATTCCTTTCCTAATGAAGCAGAATCTACAACACTTGGAGTGTCTTGTAGGTCTAGAAGAGACTGTTTCTGTTTTAGAGTGAAACTCGATAGTGACATAGTTGTTACCAAACGACAGATATTGTCCACAATTGCAAGATTGTTTGGCCCGATTGGTTTACTAGGGCCAATCATAAGTAAAGCCAAAATATTCCTGCAACGGTTGTGGTTGTTAAAGCTGAATTGGGATGAATCACTACCAAAAAAGGAAGCTGATGAATGGAAGAAGTTCTCTACTGAACTGGAAGTTTTAAGTAAAATAGAAATTGAAAGATTTATTCTTATTGCAGAAGTAGACTGTGTGGAACTTCATGGATTTGCAGATGCCTCTGAGGTAGCATACGGAGCAACCACATATTGCAAGTGCCGTTCGAGAGATGGAGAAGTGAAGACAAGGCTAGTGACGAGTAAATCCAGAGTCTCGCCTATTAAACGAGTTACTATTCCGAGACTGGAGCTTTGTGCGGCAGTCCTACTTGCAAGGTTGATGGTTAGAGTAATATCTGCATTAGAGATTCCTGTGAACAAAGTTTATCTGTGGAGTGACTCCATGATCGTGCTTTCATGGATACAAAAGAAGCCTTACCAGTTGAAGACATTTGTTGCAAATCGAGTGGCAACAATTCAAGAGTTGACTAATGGTCATCAATGGCGTCATGTGTCATCAAAGGAGAATCCGAGTGATCTTATATCCCGAGACTTGGATCCCAGTAAACTTCTACAAAATGATATGTGGTGGAAAGGCCCTCTGTTCCTGAGATACGACGACTACCCAAATAGAGAGATTCCGGTGGAAGTCATTTTGAAAGACTTTCCAGACGAACTTAAAATCCTTAGTGACTCTAATATTTTTCTTAATGTGAAAGCTAACCCTTTCATTGAGGATTTCTTAAATTTAAGTACAATTAAACTAAAATTATTCGTCTTTTAAGTTTTATTTTTAGGTTTGTAAACAACTGCAAGGGGAAGGACAAGGTTTCAGATCCTCTTCAGAGCTCAGAATTAAAATTAGCTGAACTTAAACTGATTAAGCTAAATCAAGATAGTGAATTTAAAAAAGAAATCTCAAGCCTTGAAAAGGAGGGTAAGGTTCCTCCAGATAGCAAGGTAAGAAGTGTTTTTCCCTTTTTAGATCAATATGGAATTTTAAGAGTTGGAGGCAGATTAGCTAATTGTAAGTTGAATTTTGATAGAAAATTTCCTATAATCTTACCAAAGAATCATAAGTTGACTAATCTAATTATTGTGATGTTTCATAAGAAATGCATGCATATTGGTCCACAAGGCTTACTGTCTATTGTTAGACAAGGGTTTTGGCCCTTAAACGGGCGTAACCATTGTAGAAAAATAGTACATGAGTGTGTCGTATGTTTCAAAGCAAAACCAGTGCCCTGTCAACAACTTACGGGTCAACTCCCTCAAGAAAGAGTCAGCCCGAATTTTCCATTCAATTGTGTTGGAGTTGATTTTTTTGGTCCTTATTTTATAAAATACCCACATCAGAGAAAAGGTCGCCTTAACAAGGTGTATGTGTGCATTTTCGTTTGTTTTGTTACCAAAGCTTGTCATCATGAGTTGGTAACAGACCTGTCTAGTCAAGCATTTATTGCAACCTTGTAGGGTTTATATTTATTTTAACTAACATTTATTTTAAGTTTAAACTATCTTTCCTGTCAAGCCTTACTTTCCCCTGGAACTGCCAATGCCAGAGTATGTAAATTTTAGTAGAACGCGCAAGGATTCAAATTATCAGCGGAAGTATTCTGATTTAAATAGAATGGAAACGATTTCGAGGTGTGATATTCTTACTTCACGAGCGCGGAGGTAGTTGGCCAGAAATTGAAGAACCCCGCGTTTCGGCTTGTGTGCTTGCCTGGAAGTAGTGTTAATCGTTCAAGTGATTTTCAAGTTTGCTAAATTAGCAGCGGTATTGTATAACGCGGTGAGTTAGTTACTTTTAGAGAGCCTCGTAGTTAGAGTCTTGTCTTTAGTTTCTTTTCAGGTTATTATTTTTATTTGACCGCCGAGTTGGCACAGTTTGTGAGCGTCAAGAGCACGCACTTGTAATTTATTACGTTGAATAAAAAGGGACCTTAACCCTTAACAAGACTCTGTCTTTTATCCAGTTTCACAGTCACCTCTTGGTTGCGTGCAAGTTGGAGGCGCGCAACGCTACAACCTTAAAGCGTTTTTTCAGCAGGAGAGGCAACTGTGCACGCATATTTTCAGATAACGCAACCAATTTTGTTGGTAGTAACGCAGAGTTAATGAAATTGAATAGGCTAGTCAGCAAACCAGATGATGAATTAGGTAATTATTTATCGAGTGAGAGTATTGATTGGTCGTTCATTCCCCCTAGAGCTCCCAATCATGGAGGTCTTTGGGAGGCAGGTGTCAAATCGGTTAAGTTTCATTTGAAACGTGTAGTAGGCAATTTAAAACTAACCTATGAGGAGTTTCTTACAGTAATTGCTCAAATTGAAGGCATTTTGAATTCTAGGCCCTTGCATCCTTTATCATCTGAACCAGAGGATTTTGATATCTTGACACCAGGCCACTTCCTGATAGGCAGACCTATCACGGCTATTGCAGAACCTAATATTTTAAACGTTAACGATAATAGATTAAAGAGCTGGCAAAAATTGACTAAAATGTACAAACAATTTGGAAGTATTGGAGAAATAACTATTTGAGTGCAATGCAAGGAAGAACTAAATGGTTCTTTGAAAAAGACGATGTCAAGGTTGGAACTATGGTAATTTTAAAGACTGATAATGTTCCTGTATGTAACTGGCCTCTTGGCAGAATCGTAGAGATATTCTTAGGTAAAGACAATAAGGTTAGAGTAGTTTCAGTGAAAACGAAAAGAGGTATTTTTAAAAGATCAATTAATAAAATTTGTCTTTTACCTATGCCAAATTAAACAAAAAGTATGTTTGTAATTAATTATTGTATTTTCTTATTATAGTAGTTTGATTTGTTGATGTTATTATTTGATGTTTACAATTATTTACCTGTATTTCGTATTGTCACTGTGTAATTTTTTATTGTAAGATTTAATTTTGAATGATTACATCATGTCAAGGCGGGTGGTATGTTGCGCCTGCGCGCGCATTTCATTACTAGCGTCGGTGCATGTGTCTTGAGCTCTTGGAGTTTGTGACATGAGATTGTGAGCTAAGAGCGGGTGAGAGAATTCGTGGCTTCGAGTGGCCATGAACGATGTAAATTAATGAGAATAAAGGTGAGATATAATACAGTCCATTGTTCCTGAGTTTATTGAATTATAGTGTAGTGCCTGTGCAAAACAGCTTTTTATGAGGATTATAAAAGGGTAATTGATGATTATCGTAAGGAAGGTATCATTGAGAATTCGTCGTCAGATACTGAAGTGTCATATTCTGAGCAGTCATTCTACTTACCCCACCACGCTGTCATTCGCGGGGACAAATCTACTAGTCGACTTCGAATCGTGTTTGATGGTTCTTCTCATGAAGGAGGACAACTTTCAATTAATGACTGTTTATTTAAAGGACTAAACTTGTATCCAAATCTATTTGAAATGATTTTAAAGTTTCGACAAAATACAATCGCCTTCACAGCGGATATAAAGCAAGCGTATCTACAAATTTTGATAGATCCTAGTGATAGAAAATTTACTAGATTCTTCTGGACTGATGATATCGGTTCTAATTCATATCAAGAAATGAACTTTAGTAGAGTTTTATTTAGATTAAAACCAACCCATATTAATTAGCTACAACTCTGAAATATCATTTTGCTAAATGTAAACAAGAATTTCCTGATACTTGCAAATTACTGTCAGAATGGTTTTATGTCGACGATTTGATTGGAGGCAAAAAAGACTTGCAAGCGGCTTTGAAAATTACGACTGAAAGCGTAGAAATTCTCAAAAGATGTGGCATGATAACGAAAATGGAAAACCAATTCCATGAAACTGCGTAAACTGTGGAAAGATGCTGAGTTCGACATCGCTGAGGAAAGGTGCTCAAGTTATCAGGTTCCGTTTTTTCTTCTCACTTTCTTTGGGAACATTCAAAGACCTGACTCGGAACAGGGAGCTTACTAAAGCTATGTTCAATAAATGTGGGAAGTAGACAAGATGCACAGGAAGGGTATACGAAACCCTTTATTTTTCACTCTTTACAATGATTTCCGGACTTCGGAATACAGAGACCAACCACTTGTGCTCTGAACGTAAGAATATAAAAATATTAACTAAACTCTAACTTAACTCTGGAATAACAAACAAGGGTCTACGAGAAGATTGGCCGTATATTAACAGGAAGCCGTATGTAGTACAGAGAACTGTTAACACTACAATACGTTTAAAATTATTAAGAGGATTAAACCTCTGGTCAGGAAGGCAACCAGCAACCGAGTAAAACTGCTAAGGCAAGCGGCCTGCTTCTACTAACTCCTTTCTCTCTCTCGCTTGGCAAAAAGCCACAACTTACCAGTACTTGGCGTTCGCCAGACAAATTTGCATAAATAAGTTGAAGCTTTGAATTCTGGCCGGAAGTAGAAAATAAAAGATAGTAAAGATTATAAAATAAAAGATAGAAGTGATAGTAAAGATTTAAAATAAAATAAACGTTAGTAAAACATAAGATCCTTACATACTTCCCGCCAGAGTTAATTAAATTGAAACTGGGGTCTAAAACGACCTTGTTGAAAACTTTTAGCTCTAGAATCTAACGCGAGGCCAATCTTTTACAAACATTTCTCACTAGAAACTAGAAATTTAAAAAAAAATTCGTTTTTACATTATCAGCTCCATGGACAATTACTTTTCATCTGTACTGCATCTAAACAGGAGCTTTTAGTTGAAATCTGGTTCCTTCCAGAGATCTGGAAGTAAAACTAGTTTAATGAAATGTTACACAATTAAATGGCAGTCACCTGAATATTTATATTTCTCTTAACATTCTTATTTCATTCATGACTTTATTTAATTATCTCTCCCCGTGCTCTCTGACATGTGTTGTAAAAGAAAACACCAAACACGAATGTGTTTATGTACAAGTGTTCAACACTGCCGCCTACAATCAAAACACTAACGTGTTAAAATTCAACATAACAAGACCTCGTAACACACCTTATCTTCATCTCTAAACCCTGAGGTACTATTCTGAAAGTGACTAACTCTGAAGTGTAGCGTCAGAGAGCCTAACTACATTCATTCAACCTTTAACACATATTCACAATAATTTGGCTCTTTTTACAGTCACACGAATAAGTTTAAAATTTTTTTGCATTACTTTCACTTTTAACATATCACAGTATTTCTTAACGCTTAAAATAACAGTTCACATTGTATATAAGAACATATTAACATGCCGTTAATTTTACGCATTTTAAAACATACATTAGTAGTACATTGTTAACTTCTATTCTTTTCCAAGCAAGTGCCAATTCTTCTACATTGAAATACTACATTTCAAAAGTCTTTCAGACTAAAACTACTTTCTTGCTAGAATGTTTTAAATAAAATTTATACAATAACTTTTACAATATTCAAGTATTTACACATTCCTATTATACATCAACTTTAGTTTTACTCGAGTAATTAAAAAACATAATACCAAAATAGGTAACAACTCATTTCTCGCCTTTTTGGCGATAAAGGTAGACCTCACATGATGTAAAACGTCTTGAAATCTGCCACTTGCAGTAAGAATGAAAGATTAACTTAAGTTTGCAAAGTAACATAAAATTTTACTTATCTTTGTGATATTCGGACATTCTTTTCTGTGCCTAGTCCTGGAAAGTAGCGTAGAATCTTGTTTGATTTATCCTCCTTCGTGCGCGGGCTCGCCCTTCAGTGTCTTCCTCTAGAAGCTTTCTTTTCCCTCCAGTTCGGTCACTCTTGAATACCTTATTTTTCGCCTCTACCTGTGGTCTTGGCCGTTTGATGGCCGCTGGTCTTGGCGGAACCGGGACACTTCTCTCTCGTTCCTGCTTGGATCTCGTTGCTGGCCGTTCAAATTTTCCTTGTATCTTTTCCTCCGCCGCTGGTGGTCCTTCCGCAATTCGGCGACATTTGCTGCTTAGAGTCCTGTCCGATGAGTAGATCTTCCGTTTGAGAACCGGGTTATAGTTGCCTTTATTTCTCCTGGCTCTCTTTGCATTCGTCGTACTTCTCCCTTCTTCATTCTGGGGGTGGTCGTGCGCACTCATTTCTGGTCGATGGAACGGCTACTTTTTCTTGTTACCTTCAATTTTCCAACGGGGAAACTTTCTTTTCAATTGCTCCTGCCTCCTAATGGCTTGCCCTTGTGCTTGTCGTTGTTCCTCCTCTGGAGCTTGTGCCTGCCGTGCTGGATCCTGCAAAAGATCTTTAAATATTTGCATTTTATTACGGTCATAGTATGGTTTTATCTGGTCAATGTTTGCGGAGCATGTTTCACCATTCCTGGCTTTTAACACCACTACAGCCTGAGTTATTTTTTCTATGACATATGGTCCTTCAAATCGTGGAAAAAATTTGGCGGTTTTATCTTCTGGTGCTGAAGAAAGTGAATGCTTAATTTTTAATACTTCATCTCCTACTTTATAAGTTACTCCCCGTCGTTTCAAATCGTAATAGAGTTTTTGTTTTCTCTATGCTACTTAAGTGTTCTTTTTGGCTTCTTTAATTAATTTTTCTATATCACCCATTTTAATTTCTGGGGCTCTTTGTTGAACATAAAATAATTTATCTAACGGCGTTATAATCTTTCTGCCTAAAAATAACTCAGCAGGAGTTTTGCCCGTTGTATCATGTTTTGCGGTCCTAAGGGCGAAAGCAAATTAATTGACACAGTTATCCCAGCTTTATAACTACGGATAATTTTCACTATATTTCTATTGACCCGTTCCGCTATATTTGATTGCGGCCGATACGGGACCATTTTTAAATGACGTATGCCCAGTTTTTTGCACATTTCTTCAAATATATTGCTTACAAATTGAGGACCATTATCCGATATAACTTTTGGGGGCACCCAGTATTTTAAAATATATTTATTTAAAATAGAATCAGTAACTAATTTCGCGGAGGCTCGTTTTAAGGGAACAATTTTGGTCCACTTACTAAAATGATCAACCATAACAAGGAGATACCGACCTTTATTTAACAGACTTTTTGGGAAAGGGCCCAATAAATCGATGCCAATTATTTCATTTCGAAATTCGGATTTCATACTATTTAGAAACCCGGCCGGGCGGAAATTAATATAATTAACTGCTTGACATGTTGGGCAGGACTGGACACACGCCCTTGTTAACTTTTGCAGTTCAGGAAAATACACTGCTTCGCGTACGCGTTCGATAGTTTTTCGAATACCAGCATGAGAAGCTAAAGGGCGGCCGTGTAACTCCTGCAGGATGTTTAATCTAAGACTAGCTGGGATAACAGGTCGAAATTCGTTGTTGGAATTTGTAGTTTTTGTATAAAATAATAGACCATCTATTAGTTCGTAATGGGCCGCCCTATTTCTTATCTCCACAATATCTTGGTGGCTAAAATTTTCAGGATCATTTAAATACTCATAAATGTTTCTAAACTCAGGATCCTTACCCAGTTCGGTTATTACATTTTCTCGGGAATTTATTGTACATGCTGTGAGCATTGCCACATTTATAGTATTACCTTCTTCATCTATTTTTATTCTGGATAGGGCATCTGCTACGATATTTTCCTTTCCGGGGGTATGCTTGATTACCAGATTATATTCTTGTAGCTTGAGTGCCCATCTTATTAAGCTTGGGGATAAGTTTTCCCTGAGTACAATCTAGTTACCGCCGCATGATCAGAATACACTGTTATTGGCGCCCATCCAAAATAGACTCGGAACTTTTGCACTGCTAACTGAACTGCAAGTGCCTCTCTCTCGGTCGCGGAATAATTTCTTTGTGTTTGATTTAAAATTCGACCAAAAAAAGGCCACGGGCTGCTGATTTTGCGAAAGTACCGCTCCTACCGCATAATCCGAAGCATCCGCTGAAATTTCTAAATTCTCATCCTTTTCAGGAAATTTCAACACATGGGCTTGCGTTAATGCTTGCTTTAATTTTTCGAAAGCCCTATTGGCTTCGGCCGTCCACGAGAATCTTGCCTTTTGCCTTTTTAATTTTAACAATGGTTCAGCAATAGCTGCAAAATCTTTTATAAAGGACCTATAATATGAACAAAGTCCTAGAAAAGAAAAGAGCTTCTTCGCCGTATTTGGCGGCGGATACTTTTGTACAGCGATTATTTTTGATTCGTCTGTCTCGATTCCTTTCTGAGATATTTTGTAACTTAAATATTTTAATTCAGGGGCTGCAAATTTGCACTATTCGACATTAACTTTTAGACCGGCCTCATTTAATAATGAAAACACCTGTCTTAAATCCTGTACATGTTGGTCCAGATTATCACTAGTAATAATGATATCGTCTAAATAGATAAATGTGGACATTCCAAGAACAGGCCTTAGCACAATGTCCATACATCGCTGAAATGTTGCCGGTGCACCTGAAAGGCCAAACGGCATACGCAGGAATGCATAAGTGCCAGACTTGGTTATAAAAGCAGTCTTAGGCACATCTTCCGGTCTAACTCCTATTTGAAAATAACCAGTCGTTAAGTCTAAAGTCGTCATGTATTTGGTAGACGTTATGTTCCTTAGAATTTCTTCAATAATAGGTAACGGATATACCGGGTATTTAGTTATGGAGTTTAATTTACGATAGTCAATCGCGAAACGCCACCTTTTTGGATGTGTTAATGGATAGTCATTGTTTTTCTTACATAAAACCACCGGGCTGGCATAACTGAGATGGGCGTTATAATCTTTCTACGTAACATATCGCTAATGTGCCATTCTATAATTTTTTCTTTACTCTTATCATACCGGTATGCTTTGTGGCGAACTGGCATTGAATCTCTGGTGTCGGTACTATGGTTAGAAACTTGAGTAAATCCTGGAATGTCACTAAATAACGAAGCAAATTCACTTACCACTTGTCGGATTCTTTGTTGCTCTTCCTTAGGCAGGTGGTCAAGCTTTAACATTGGCGGTTCCGTTTTTTCTTCTCGAACAGGTTTCATCGTCAGCTTAAGGGACGCTTCATTAAAATCCAGCGTTGCTTCTGCCTCTGAAAGAAAATCTACCCCTAAGATAATATGTGCTTGCAAATTCTTTACTATAAAAAACATAACCTTTACCTGTTCGTCCTTGATACGGACGTATAGCGGTAATTTACCTATACACTTGCATCTTTCTCCTTGCGCACCTAACACTGTCGTATTATCCGAATTATATATGCGATATTTACGAAAATACTTCCTAAAAAAATCTTCTGCCACACAGGAACACTGCGCGCCTGTATCCAGGAGTGCGGTGGCTGGGATGTTATTCACCAACACTTCAATCTTCGGAAGAGTCAAATTTTTTACCATTACTGTATTTAACTTGAAGGAAGAGGGGTTTTCTTGACATTCGGATTTCCGCACCCTCCCGTCAGCAGTAATCCGTTTTAGTTTAAATCTTTTTTTCTTTCCATGCTTTCCTTCTTTTTCCACTGGCCTTGAGACTTTTTTCCTTGATTCTATTGAACTGTCGACGTTCGCCGGCTGTTTTTGGATGCTCGGGTTTCCTTGTCCACTGATTCGCTTTGCTTCCGTAGCCGTGTGCTTGAGTTTGCTGTGGTCTTGGCTCAAGAAATTGGTTTCGTTGTTGATATTGGCGTCTTCTTTCAATGTCCGCCGTTCTTCTACTTTCAAACTGGATTGCTAGCTCAAATAACTTTTCCAGTGTAGTCGGATTCCTTAATTCAATAAAGTCTTGTACTTGGGGAAGTAACCTCGGCAAAATCACTTGAATTATCTCAGGATCCGGACGGTTTCCATACAAAAGTTTGAAGACGTGAATTTTTCTTAAAATAAAGCTTGAGAGATTTTCAATTGGTTTCTGGTATATGCTGAAACGTTCCGCTTCTAATT
Organism: Stegodyphus dumicola; assembly: GCF_044657685.1. Lineage (NCBI taxonomy): Eukaryota > Metazoa > Arthropoda > Arachnida > Araneae > Eresidae > Stegodyphus > Stegodyphus dumicola. The sequence goes on from NC_140770.1 coordinate 133,562,930, forward strand.
TCGCACAATCCCTTACGACAGGGAAGGCTTTTACTAAGGCAGTCTTGAAATTTTCGTAAGTATAGGTGGGACTTCCCGCTTGACCCAAGAGACTTCTGCCTATGCATTTGAACCAATTAAGCGCTTGGCCCCTCAAAGCGCTAGTAGCTAAGGTGACTTTCTGGAACTCGTGCACGGGATACATCATGTAGTGGTCCTCCAATTTTTCCAAAAAACTGTTTACCGGTGAGTTTCCATTAAATGTTTCTTCTGGTTTCATCGATGCGCGCATGGTCTGGACGATGTAACCAAATCCTTCCAGGGCGGCAGCTGGCATTTCTGGATTCTGAGCCGCATCTACAGGCAGCACAGGTTCTTCTTGAAACTCGGCCATGGTTATTCTTCTTCGTCGGGCGCCACTATCAGGTTCCGTTTTTTCTTCTCACTTTCTTTGGAAACATTAAAAGACCTGACTCGGAACAGGGAGCTTACTAAAGCTATGTTCAATAAATGTGGGAAGTAGACAAGATACACAGGAAGGGTATACGAAACCCTTTATTTTTCACTCTTTACAATGATTTCCGGACTTCGGAATACAGAGACCAACCACTTGTGGTCTGAACGTAAGAATATAAAAATATTAACTAAACTCTAACTTAACTTTGGAATAACAAACAAGGTCCTCCGAGAAGATTGGCCGTATATTAACAGGAAGCCGTATGTAGTACAGAGAACTGTTAACACAACGATACGTTTAAAATTATTAAGAGGATTAAACCTCTGGCCTGGAAGGCAACCAGCAACCGAGTAAAACTGCTAAGGCAAGCGGCCTGCTTCTACTAACTCCTTCCTCTCTCTCGCTTGGCAAAAAGCCGCAACTTAAGTACTTGACGTTCGCCAGACAAATTTGCATAAATAAGTTAAAGCTTTTAATTCTGGCCGGAAGTAGAAAATAAGAAGTTATAGTAAAGATTTAAAATAAAATAAACGTTAGTAAAACTTAAGATTTTTACAAAGTATGGGACTTGATTCACCATCCAAGGTGTTGGGTCTAGTTTGGGATCCAGATGCGGACAGTATATCGTTCAACGTAAAAGAATTATCAAAGTTTGTCAAGAACGGAACTGCTTCGAAAAGGTTTATTCTTCGAGTAAAGGGTCATATTTGTGATCCTATCGGATTTCTTGGACCTTTCGTCATAAAGCTGAAGTGTATTCTACAAGAACTGTGGAGTCACTGGATGACAAACTGACTGGGATGACAAACTTCCATCGTCCCTGGATCACAAGTAGCAGTTGTGGTGCAGTGAAATCGAACATTTAGAAGATGTCCAGATTCCTAGATGTTATTCTTCAAATTTGAACTGCAAATTTATTTCATTTGAAATTCATTCTTTTTCAGATTCATCTCTTTTAGCCTATGGAACTGTGTTGTATTTAAGAGCTATATCTGAAGATGGGAGGATAAGTATCACTTTTATTTGTTTAAAAGTCGTGTAGCTCCTCTGAAAGGTCTTACATTACCAAGACTGGAATTAATGGGAGCTTTATTGTCCGCAAGATTAGTTCATCAAGTAAGTAAATGTCTTAAATTTAATACTTCTAGTTATTTTTGGACCGACTCGATGATTACATTATGTTGGATTAAGGGACAAGCTAGTAAATGCAAAACTTTCGTAAAAAATAGAATAGAAGAAATTCAATCTTTATCAGATACTATGGTGTTTTTCTATATGTTTTACCACCAATCCTCGAGTTCCATGTCACAGATTATGTTCTTACTGCATTAATATAAATATTAACAAGACATAGTGCACAATAAAAATTAAGCTTATTTCGGAACATCGCGCACACTGCCCGACAGCCGGCTTGTTTCGCTCTGCTCGCTACTTGTAGGAAATTTCTCCTCTAGGGTTGCCACACTTATCGGTGGGCGCAAGGGGCGCTCCTTATTGCCATCACCACAGAGTTTCCCCCCAGCTCCTTTGATGGCCATTCAAAGGAACGACATCAGGTTATGAAAATATCTCAGAGGATCCGTACTGTCGGGTATTTTTTTCATAATTGCAAAATTAGAATATAAAATTAGAAAAAATCAAAATGCAGTTCAATATATAACAAGGTAATGACACATATAATAAAAATGAAATAACAAAAAATATGTTACGATATTAATTTTAAAAAAATGTTATGTAAGAAGCAAGTTTCTTAGGGAAGTGAACATGTCTTTCCGATCTGGTGACAGTTTGTGTCTTAGAGAGTTCGTTTGCAGATTTATTCTGATGAACTGTCTTTAAGTCTTTATTTGTTTTCAGTTCAGGCAAATTAGAGTCCGAAAGCAAATAGGCTGGTTTCACACGGTCTATAGACACAGTAGATTTCAGACCGTTAATATCAATTGTGAAAGTTTTGTCCGTTCTAGAAAGGACCTTATGCGGACCTGTATATGGTTGGCACAGAGGTGGCTTTACTCGATCGACACGTAAGTATACATGCGTACACTACTTTAAGGTAGCACTTACGTAACACTTTTCTTGGCAATGTGCAGATGTTGCTATTGGATTTGATTGTTGCATTCTATGCCAAAGAATCGTTATAAATTGAGTGTCATACGGAGATATCTTAGATGACGTTATCATATCACTAGGCAGCTTGAGAGTTGTGCCGTACACCAGTTCAGCACAAGATGACTGTAGATCCTGCTTTACGGCTGTCCGAATACCAAGCATAACAACTGGTAGTGTTTCAGTCCAGTTATTGGTCTCGTGAACCTTGAGAGAAGATTTTAAATGTCGATGAAATCGTTCAACAATGCCGTTGGACATTGGATGATAGGCTGTTGTCGTGATTCTGTTCGTACCCAAAATGCGCGTAAATTCTGCAAAAAGTGCGGATCTCATTTGAGAACCTTGGTCTGTAGTTATGATCGATGGGCAGCCAAAACGAGATATCCAACAGCTGAAGATGGCTCTGCAAATGGTTTCCGTTTTCATATCCGGGATGGGAATGGCTTCAGGCCATCTGGAGAATCTATCTATCTAGGCCATCGTGAGTCAAAAGGTACACGTTGTCTTCTGATGGAGGTAACTGTCCGACGATATCCATATGGATTTCTGAAAAACGTGCTTCAGGAAGAGAGAATGTGCCCAGTGGTGCTTTAGTAATTTTCGATTTTTGGCAAGATTCACAGGATTTCACCCAATTTTTGATATGACGTTTCATATCGGGCCATACATAACGAAAACAAATAAGCTTCGTAGTAGCTGCAATTCCTGGATGTGACAGATTATGCAGATGATTAAAGATGAGTCTGCGAAAGGAATTCGGAACAAATGGACGAGGAATGTCCATTGATATGTCACAAAGAATATTACCATCAGAATACTGGCACGGTTTAAATTCCAGTTTCAAAGATGATGTGTTGTTTCTGAGAAGGTCTTGTACCTCCGGATCATGCCGTTGAGCTTCCGAAAATTTTTTAAAATCCAAAAATAGAGATTTTGTTATGGAATCAATTTCGATTCTTGAAAGAGCGTCAGCAAAGACGTTTTTTGAACCTTGCAGATGCCTAATATCAGTAGAGTACTGAGAAATAAAATCTAAATGGCGCAATTGTCGAGGTGAACATTTATGAGGGTTCTGTTTAAAAGCGTATATTAACGGTTTTTGATCTGTATAAATTATAAAATTTCTACCCTCTAACATGTGTCGGAATTTCTTAATTGAAGAATAAATTGAAAATAATTCCCTATCGTACGCGGACCATTTCTGTTGACTTTTATTGAGTTTCATAGAGAAAAATGCTATAGGTTCCCATGTTTGTTGAGACAACTGCATAAGTGTGCCGCCTATTGCGACGTCTGAGGCATCTACCCAGATGCTTAGCTGGGCTCCGGGAATAGGGTGTCTCAAAAGGGTAGCCTGAGCAATGGCATTTTTGGCAGCAGTAAAGGCTTGTTCAGCATTCTCGTTCGAATTTAATTGTGGGGATGAATCCTGAACACGAGAACGAGATTTCTTTTTATTAATATAGCCTTCTAACAATTTTATTAAAGGAGAAAGAATATGTGCTGCTTTAGGTATGAAATATCTGTAAAAGTTAAACATGCCTAAAAATCGGCGAAGCTGAGTGAGAGTGGTAGGTTGAGGAAAATCTAAAATACATTTGACTTTGTCAGGAAGAGGTTCAATTCCGTTTTCACTAAGGTGCAAACCTAAGAAATCAATAGACGTTTGACCAAAGCTGCATTTTGAAGATTTATGCAAAGTCCATATTCCTGAAGTTTGGAAAATAAAGCTTTCGAATGCTTGCAATGTTCCTCAGAATCTTTAGAGGCTATGAGCAAGTCATCGACGAAAGCTTAAACACCTTGTAAATCCCGCGTGACTTCATCTATAAAACGTTGAAAAGTCGCGGATGCAATGCACAAGCCGAATTGCATACGGGTACTTTCGAATAAACCGAATGGTGTGCATATGGCGGTTTTGTGGATGTCAGCTGGGTTAATTGGTATTTGATGGTATGCCTTAATCAGGTCGACATGACTAAAAATTTTAGTACCGTGCAATGCAGCAGTAAAATCGGCTAAGCATGGAATAGGGTATTTGTCTTTTATTGTTTGAGCGTTCAATGCTCGATAACAGCTACTACAGGCATCCATTCTAGACTTACCTTTTTTGGAACCATGTGAAGCGGGGATGCATAATTGCTGCTCGAAGGTCTCAAATGCCCCAATTGCATCATAGTTTGGTGTGGTGTGGTGTATTTAATTATGGCAAAGCACACTAGGGCTATCTGCCTAAAGGGAGGGATGCCTTTCGTGGAGGACTTTTTAAGAGAAACTGGCTCGTATACACGTTACACATGGGGAAAACCACGAAAACGCCCATGCAGCCAGCCCGTTCGGGGGATTCGAACCTCGGACCGAACTACCAGTTTTCAGCGTCTTTACCGCTCTGCCGCTGGTGGGCTGCATCATAGTTTGAAATTCTTGTTTTGCTATTGTTAAGCGATCTGGAGCTAACCGACGAGGTTTTGCAACCACAGGTGGACCTTTAGTTATGATATAATGAACGGTGTTGTGTTTAACAGGAGGGTTAGGATCTGGTAATTTAGTAATTGAAGGAAATTCTTTTAAAATTTTGTGATATGGTGTATCACTAAACACAGTTTTTACTGAATAAATGCTTGCATTTTTCACGCAACCGACGGTTTTGAAATGCGTTTTCAAATCTTTGAAACATTTGTTTCTGAGATCAGGCACCAATTCAAAGAAATGGAGAAAATCTGCTCCAAGAATGGGTGAACTAACATTTGCTATAAGAAAAGTCCATGTAAACTCTCGTCTTAATTTGAAATCCAAAGAAAGTGTTTTTGGCCATAAACATGAATAGTGGAAGAATTAGCAGCGAAAAGTGTTTGTTGGGGAGAATTCCGTTTTTGAGAATTATTTGCTGGATGTAAGGACACGTCAGAGCTGGTATCGACCAAGAATGAAAGGTTTGTTCTACGGTCACGAACGAACAGGCGACGTGAAACTTGAGGCAAAGAATAAGTCGCCTCTATTCTTTGCTGGTTTCGTTTCCCTGCCATGAACAAGGTTTCGTATATTTGTCTTCTCTACACTTTTTCCCAAAACGTCTATGATACCAGCAAACAGAATAATCTCTCCTTTTGGAATTGCTTCTTTCCTTATTGCAATCTCCGCGATTTGGCGAGCGACCACGAGAAAAAGAAATGCGATCAATACGTTTGTTTAATTTTTCTACTTCTTTAAATAATTTATCCTCAAGAGACTGATCGACTGTGCGAGAAACGGCACAAGTCCCTGGGGTTGGATTTACTTCTAAAATTCTGTCGGCAATTTCTGCAGCTTTATCTACAGTTAACTTGGAAACCGCTGCCAAAATAGACTGAACAGTCGAAGGCAAACGTTGAAGGAATAATTCTAACATTAAGTTATCAGGAACATTTAAAGATTCTGCTCGACGTTTCATATTTCTAAGCAAATCGGAAGGTTTTCGAGAACCTAATTCTTCTCCAGATAATAATTGGCGAATTTCTTGCTGAGAAGATTCTCCTGATCGATTTATTAACTCAGTTTTGAGCTTTATATATGGATCAATAGAGTCTGGTTTCATAAGTAAATCCCTCACTAGTGATGCAATATCTGCAGGAAGATGAGAAACTACATAATTATATTTAGTAATGGATTCTGTGATAGGTTTGGGGGTGGCAAGAGCAAAAGTACTTTCACACATAATAAACCATAAAGATGGGTCTGATCGGTTATAAACCGGAATTTGGACGGCATGAACATCATACACTGTGCAAGGTTTTTAAGCCAAAATAAAAGCAAAAATGTAAATAAATAAAATGAAATTAAATGATAAGTAAAAAACGGAATTATAAAATGATCTATAATTACTACTCATCTGTGATCCGGAGGATGAAAACTGATGTAATCCATTACTTTTGGTATGGAGATCTTGAGTGATGGCTTGTAGTCAAAACCGAAAGTGCTTGAGAACGGCCTGATTGAACACAGTCCGGGTCACCATTATGGTGTTTTCCTATATGTTTTACCACCAATCCTCGAGTTCCATATCACAGATTATGTTCTTACTGCATTAATATAAATATTAACAAGACATAGAGCACAATAAAAATTAAGCTTTATTTCGGAACATCGCGCACACTGCCCGAGAGCCGGCCTGTTTCGCTCTGCTCGCTACTCGTAGGAAATTTCTCCTCTAGGGGTTGCCACACTTATCGGAGGGCGCAAGGCGCGGTCCTTATCGCCATCACCACAATACCGATAATTGGACTCATTGCCCTGGTCAGGATAACCCTGCAGATATCTTGTCCAGAGGAATTTCTGCAGCAAATTTAGCTACAAACCATCTTTGGTGGCACGGTCCACCATGGCTAAGCCAATCACCTGAATACTGGCCTACTGAAAGAGAGAACTTAAAATCTATATACGTAGACTTAGAGCTAAAAAAAGAATTTGAAAGTACAGTGCAAAATAACTGTTTGGTAGAAAATTCGAAATTTATTTTAGATTTAAGGAAATATAGTGTTTGTTAAAAGTACTAAGAGTAACTGCACTAGTTAAACGGTTTGTTAATAAATTTCAAAAACGACAAACGATTGCAGGTCCCCTCACAGCAGAAGAACTTCAAAATGCTGAAATAGACCGGATAAAACATAAGCAAAACATAGAGTTCAACTTAGAATTACAGAACCTTAAAAATGGTAAGTCTATTCCTAAAAGCTCACCACTTTCAAATTTAGCCCCATTTCTCGACAGTTGTGGTGTATTGCGCATAAAAGGGAGATTAGAAGAAGGAGCGTTTACAAAGGATGAAGCTCAACCTAAGCAGTCTAAATTTACAGAGTTAATTATTATTCGAGAACATAATAAAATTTTTCATGATGGAGTTACATTTACGCTAGCCAAAATTAAGTCTATATTTTGGATTCCACGAAGTACACAAATTATAAAAAGAGTATTAGGTAACTGGCTAATTTGTCGAAAGTATAAGATGAAACCAGCTAAACAAATAACTAGTCAACTACCTAAAAGTAGAATTACTGAAAACCCTCCTTTTACTGTAACTGGCATAGATTTCACTGGCCCAGTTTTAATAAAATCAGGAAAGGATACGCCTCAAAAGTCTTATATAACATTATTTACATGCAGTGTTACTAGAGCTGTGCACATAGAATTAATCACAAATATGTCAACAATTAATTTTATTTTGTCATTAAGGAGATTTTTAACTAGGAGAGGAAATTGTAAAGTTATCATTTCCGACAATGCTAAGAGCTTTAGAGCCACTAATGAAATTCTTAAAGATTTATCAAAAATTATAATAGATTCAAAATTGAAAGGTTTCATATCAATAAACGGAATAAATTGGCAATATATTGCGCCTCACGCGCCTTGGTGGGGTGGTTTTTATGAAAGGCTTATGAAAAGTATCAAAGATCCTTTGAGAAAGATTCTCGGAAGGGCTCTTCTTAACTTTGAGGAAATGATGACTATTCTATCAGAAATTGAGTTAGTTTTAAATCATAGACCTCTTACTTATGTCCACAATGAAATAAAAGAGCCAGAAGCTCTTACACCTGCCCATTTCTTGTTTCCAGGGCAAGAAAATATTTCTTATCCTGTACATTTCGCCGACCTTTTCAGGAATGAACCATTGAACAGGCAGACTTTGACTAGGAGAAAACTGTATCAAACTAATCTTTGAAACAAATTTGGAAAACGTGGAAGGAGAATTATCTCCTCGAATTAAGGTCTGCGCATACTTTTCTAAATCCATCTCCTGAAAGGAATCTTAAAAAGGGTGAGGTTGTATTGCTGGAGGGGTCGACGAAATCAAAATTTTTATGGCCTATTGGAATTATAGAAGAAGTTTATAAAGGTAGGGATGGGTATGTGCGTTCATGTTTGATTCGTACTTCTCAAGGACTTTATCGAAGACCCGTCCAATTGATCTATCCTTTTGAAGTTTAAAGTTATATATATATGTTTGTGTCATGTATTATATTAATTTGCAATGTAGGTTTTAGTATTGATTCGTCCATATTGATTTTTGATTATATCTACACATATTATTGATGTGTAAATTTAGTGAGCTCTTAACAGAGCACAGGTGGGGTGTGTTAGAACTTTTCATAGTATAGAGGGCGCTGTTGCTCCAAAAGAATTCTTCTGTGTTTTTACATTATGTAACTGTGGTTCGCCGTTGCGATGTATCTGTATTACTGTGATATATTAAGTGCTTTCATTAAATATAAATGAAAGATATCGTCATGTATTTTTGTATCCAAATCAAGATCAAATTTACCACTGATGCAAACTCGTCGAAACAAAATTAGCGTTCGAACAAGAATCGTCAAATTATTACTCGCCTTTCGAACTACTCATTCGTATCGTTAATTGCTTCGTAATAAAAGCATCTCTCTTCTTAAACAGATAGCTCTCGAGTACTTTACCTTAATCAAACTAACCAAACCAAACCATTATCATATAGTGTATGTTGTATTTCGTCCGCCCTGTTGGCATATCGTAAGGGAGTCGGCTGCCATAGCTTTGGGCCCGGGTTCAAGTCCCAGAGAAGGTGTAAATCTTTCTACGTGTATAATGTCACTTCTGCTTGAAGCACGGAGAATCCTCTATAGAAGTTAATGGTAGAGGTAGAGGACAGAGATCCTCTAATCCATCTCTCGATGTGCTCTCCTTCGAAATAAATAAATAGCTGGACAAAGGTCGAGCTCTTACCTATGCTATGGCCAAGACCCTTGCCACCCCCCCTTACAGAAGAATAGCATGACAATGGAACGTGATATCATGAGTAGTCGACCCAGTCCATAAACTCTCAGCTCACAGTAATGGATTTACTACTGGTTAAGGACAGGCTTAACATTGATTACATTATTTTTATATGGGTATACAAGAAAGACTTTTTTCTGAGATGCAAATATTTTTGTATATTATATGTAAAATGATGAACATTTGTTTTTCAAAATTCATTATATTAATAGAATATAAAAGTAAGGTTTGGTAACTTATTTGATAAAAAATCAAAGGTTCAAGCTTCATTTTTCATATGTAATGTTGAAAAATAAAATAAATAATAATATTCTCAGTCAATTAGACATTTTGCCGCTAAAGATTACTTCGAAATTTAAAAAGCTGCTTTAGAGAAAATTATCGTTAGACGCAAATTTGAAAAAGGTGGTACAAATCTACTAATCAAAATCCTCTGCAGGGAAGCAGTTGTTATTGCAATAGGATTGAATTCCTATCAAAATGTATTTTCACCTGCATACTAAATAGTTATTAAATAAAATTAAAAGGGGATGTATATGTTCTGTAAAAAGATAAGTGTATTTCCTCACAAAGTCTTCAGTTTTTTGTTTTTTTTTAATTTTGTGAAGAAAATACACTTTCACAACTTAAAAAAGTTCATACGCTTTTTAATTATTTCGTAAATTATTTAGTGTATTTTTTTGTAATTTCCTGTACATTTATAATATATACAATTTTGTAGGAAAAGTGCGTAACTATGACGTATAATTTTATGAAATACGCAGATTTATTCACGTCTTAATATAAGTAGAAAAACTGCCTTGTTATAAATTATGAATAATTTATTTATTTCAAAGCTTCTCAGCCTTTATTCTAATTTACTGTATTTCATTATTTTTAGACCTTATGTATATCAGATGGATTACGTTTTCTAAAAGATATAACAGCAGCAGGTTTCATGTTTAAATCACAATATTAATAACTCAAGAGGAATTTCTGATTTTTTTAAGATAATATTTTATAATTAATCACACTAGTTAGTTTGCTCCTTTCCTTCGTAGTTGCGATATATATTTCTAATATGCAAGCATGTAAAGAGTTTTCAGAGCTATTTGGAACAATACCGACCTATATAATATTTACTTTTAAATAATTTTTATTTAAAAGTAAATAGTAAATAGGTGTGCTAGGCATTAAATACTAGGTAGTTCTTGTCTCTCTAAATTCAACTGAATTAACAAATATGAAGCTTGTTTAATATATAATTCAAAAGTATAACTTAAAAGTATAACTCAAATCTCAAAATGAAACATGTGCAAGTACACTCTGTTGCAAAAAAATCGAAGCACTATGAAGGAAGTGGTTTTTTTGGATGAAACTAGATATTTGTATAGCTCATACACAAATAATAAAATGATTTTAAAAAATCAAGGTCATAGTACCTGTTCACGACACACAACCACCCATTACGTGTTCAAATTAGTAGTTGGTCGAACGCCCCTGGCGGCAATGCATGCTTGAATTCGTCAAGGAGTGCTAGAGGTTCCTAATGTCATCCTGCGACACATTCTGCCAGGCATTCGTCAGTTGTCGTTCCAGATCTGCGATATTTTGTGGTGCTCGAATCTGGCGGCCTACCATCTCCCAGACATGCTCGATTGGTGAAAGGCCTCGTGAACTTGCTGGCCAAGGACGAGTATGAATCGCACTGAGACAGTCCAGAGATATGCGAGCGGTATGTGGCATAGCCTTATCTTGCTAGAAAATGGCCCCAGGCTGACGAGTAATGAAGATTAATGCAACCGGCCGCAGGATGGTATCAACATATCGTTGAGCTGTTAAAGATGTACGGAGGATGACTAAAGATGATCTGCTCTCATAAGAAATAGCGCCTCACACCATCACAGCCAGGGGTTATGGCTGTATACCTTTGTAAAACAAAGGCTGATTGGGACCGCTGGCTCCGTCCCTCCAGACACGAACACGACTGTCATCTGCTTCAAGAGTGAGGCGGGATTCATCGCTGAACACTATACGATGCCAGTCTGATGGCAGCTATGATGATCGGCTGAGACACCACTCCAGACGACTCCGTCGATGTTGTGGAATCAAAGACAAACGTCTTAAAGGCCTCTGTGAGCGTAACCCCGCCTCATACAAGCGCCGTGAGATAGTGGACGGTACCACGGAAGTATAGACGGGGCTCTAATGCGTTGAATAGTCGACAGTGATACCATTGGGGCGGTTCGGCCCTGGCGAACAATCATCCTATCTTGCCTCGCATTTGTGATCCTTGGCCTTCCTGAGCCTTCATTTCGTCGACAATTTCCTTGTAGGTAACCATTCCTGCCAACATCTTTGCTTCTTTACGGAATTACAACGGCAGCAAAAAAAAAAAAAAAAAAAGATAAATTTTCCGCTTCTGTTACTGGTTTTATAATTTGCGAATTGCGCACTAGAAATGCGAGCTACAATCGCAATTCCTATTCATTTGCCTTCAAACTTTGATCATTTGTATGTTCGATCAAGAAGATTTTGCATAAAGATTTTGCAAGAAGATGCACTAAAATAATCGAAGCAAAACATTTTAGCCCATTTTGATATATTTAATTAACAGACGATTCATAATATTGTAGCGAAAATCGCTCTTTCCGACCGAGCTCCTCATAGCTTAGCGGAGAAGGCGCAGGAATCGAAACCCGAAAGTACCGAGCTCGAAACCCATCAACGGCAAGATGCCTAATAATTGGTTTTTATGTAAATATCCTTGTTGTTAAGGTTAACTTATTTATGTAAATTTCCTTCTTATTCTTCCAGAACATTCCAAGTCTGGAATGTTTCAGCATGTTCACCAGCTGTATATAAGTAGCTCTTCATTCAGTTCTAGTTAATAAAAAGTCTTGAGTTTAGACTTGTACTTGCCTGTTCATTTGTAGGATTCCCTCATCTACGCGACAGTTTGGTGGAGGCGCCGGGTATTTCTCAGATACTACGGCAGAGTTACGCCGAAGCCTGCGGATTCGAGGATTTCCTCCTGACTTCGGGCTCTTACAGGATTCGCGTAAAAGATCGAGAAAGATGGTTGATGAGAAGGAAGAGCAGAATTCTCCAGCAGCCAGTTTCGCTTCAAGTAATATCGCACCAATACCGATCCTGACGTACCAACTACCCAGAAGCCCGTGTATATTCAGCGGGGATAGCCAAGAAGATACTAATAGATGGCTCAAGGACTTTGATCGAATCGCCAACTATAACCACTGGGATGATCAAATGTGTCTGGCGAACGTCATTTTTTATCTTGGCGGAACCGCTCGACAGTGGTTCGATAATAATGAAAATACATTCACCAGTTGGACTGTTTTCAGGACTGCTCTTAAAAACAGCTTTTCCCGAGCAGCTGAACGAGTACTACTCACACGCGCTCAGCAAATCGATGAGACGTTTGAAGCATACATTCAAGATGTTCTCGCTCTCTGCCGGAAAGCAAACCCATCTATGTCTGAAGACGAAAAAGTGGCCCATCTCATGAAAGGTATTGCTGAAGATTTGTACCAGGTCCTGTCGTCCCAGGACTATGACAGCGTCGATGCCTTCGTGAAACGCTGCCGTCACATAGAAAGCCTTCGACGAAGACGTATCGCCCGATCACGATTCCAGAGACTGCCTAATGTCTCCGCGGTGTCGGCCGATGCGGACGCCAGTGAACTAAGGTCTATAGTGCGCACCATCGTCAGGGAAGAGCTTCAGAAGGTCCTTACGCAAGTTCAGGGCTACACGGAAATAGAACCCGTAGCACCGAATGACATAGCATCTGTGGTCCGGGAAGAGGTTATAGAGGCGCTGGCACCACTCACAGGAGCAGGGAGAAGCAAAAACACTACCCAATGTTCACTTCCAGTTAGGTCGCAACCAAGACGTGAAGCCAGCCAGAGAACTGCTCCACAACGTAGGACAGATCTGTGGAGGACTTACCTCTTTGTTTTCATTGCGGACGCCCAGGACATGTTCTGAGGTACTGTAGCGAAAGACGCCAGATATTTGAAAATGCAAGAACCGCAAAGACGTCCAACCCTCGACGGGACAGGGATACTGAATCTACAGACAGTTTCGAATATGCACAACCTAGTTCTTCCCGAATAAGGAGCAGTTCACCTTATCCGCGACGCTCTCTCAACCGCCGACAATCGCAGTCACCAGTACGCCGTTCCAGCCGTTCCCCATGCCGAACCAATGAGGAAAACTAGCTCAAGCGACCTGTACAGGAGGTGAGGCCGCAGTTGAAGAAAATCCTCCGACGTACACCACAGCCAAGTTGGAAAAGAATAACACTTTTATCACCGTGAACGGACAGTGTGTGAAAGCCCTTGTTGATTCGGGTGCTGATTATTCTGTCATATCCGAACAGTTACGTCGACAGCTAAATGCTCCTCTGTTTGCTGAGAATGGACCTGTATTGAAAACTGCCTGTAGCTGCCTCGGGACGCTGTGTATTGAAAGTTGATTTGAATGGGACTAAGAAGCCGTTTGAATTCCTTGTGTTTCCTGAATGTAGTCATCAAATGATACTTGGATGGAACTTTTTCCGTGCCACCGATGCCGTTATCGATTGTGGAAATCAAGAACTTACACTTGCAGAAATCCTTCCAGACATTGAATATTTAAATAAGTCACAGCTCTCCTTGTTTGCCACAACCGATTATGTAATTGAAGCAAACACCGCAAAGCAAATATGTGCCTTGAATTCAGAGCTACGGGAAGCAGATGAAGCTATGATTGTTGGAAATAGAGTTCTTATGTGCGAAAAAGAACTATCGATACCAACCTCAATTGTCACTATAGAGGATGGTTGTGGTAAATTATGGGTAACTAATTGTTCTCGACGAACCCAAGTGATACCGAAAAAGATGAATGTCGGCTATTTAACGACCATAAAAAACGATGCTATCTGCTCCCTAAGTGATCAGGCTCCAGCAGGTTCCAAGGGACATAGGTCCAGGAAAAGGTTATCTCAAGAAAACCTAAAAGAGATTTTTGATACTGATTTGACCACTGCTGAGGAAGACGAGCTATTGAGTCTACTAGATGAATTTAGTGACATTTTTGACTTTAACAGTATTGCGAAAAAATCCCGATGCAATTCGGTGAAGCACAAGATTAATACAAGTGACAGTGCACCAATCAAACAAAGGCCATATCGTGTGTCAGCCACTGAGAGGCGTGTGATTGCAGACGAAGTGCAACGAATGCTAAAAGAAGATGTGATACAACCATCAGATAGTCCATGGTCATCTCCAGTCGTTCTTGTGAAGAAGAAAATGGTGAATGGCGTTTATGTGTCGATTACAGAAAGTTGAACAAGGTAACTAAAGAGGACGTCTATCCGTTACCTCGCATCGATGATGCTTTGGACTGCCTGGCTGGTGCAAAACTTTTCTCTATGATGGATCTGAAGTCAGGCTACTGGCAAATAGATGTTGATGATAAGGACAGAGAAAAGACAGCTTTTGTGACTCCGGATGGTCTCTATAAATTTAAAGTCATGCCGTTCGGATTATGCAACACTCCAGCCACATTTGAACAGATGATGGACAAGGTACTAAGAGGTCTCAAATGGAATATTTGTCTTTGCTACCACGACGACATAATCGTGTACGCACCTAATTTCGAAGAACATAAAAAGCGTTTGAGGGAAATATTGAAATGTATCCAAAGAGCAGGACTGACGCTAAATTCTAAGAAATGTTCATTCGGTAAAAAGAAACTGATTATACTGGGACACTTAGTCGATCAACATGCGATATATCCCGATCCACAAAAGGTAGAGGCTGTAGCAAAGTTCCCTATTCCGAAAAATATCGCCGATGTCCGAAGTTTTCTGGGCTTGTGCTCCTCCTACCGATGATTTATGCAAAATTTCGCAGATATCGCAAAGCCCCTGCATGACTTGTTGAAGAAAGATGCAAAATTTTCTTGGAACGTGTTATAACGTTGCGCGCCTCTAACTTGCACGCAACCAAGAGGTGACTGTGAAAGCTTGTATAAAAGATAGAGCCTTGTGAAGGGTTTAAGTCCCTTTTTATTCAACGTAATAAATTACAATTGCGTCCTCTTGACGCTTACAGACTGTGCCAACTTGGCAGTCAAATAAAAATAATAACCTGAAAAGAAAGTAAAGACAAGATTCTAACTACGAGGCTCTCTAAAATAACTAACTCACCGTGTTTTACAATACTGCTGCTAATTCAGCAGACTTGAAGCTCACTGGAACAATTACCACTACTTCCCGCCAAGCACATAGGCCGCAACGCGGGGTTCTTCAATTCTCGCTAACTACCTCCGCGCTCGCTAAGTAAGAATATCACACCGAACTTGTTTCCTTCCTATTTAAATAATACTTCCGCTGATAATTTGAATGCTTGCGCGTTCTACTAAAATTTACATATTCTGGCATTGGCAGTTCCAGGGGAAAGTAAGGCTTGACAGGAAAGATAGTTTAAACTTAAAATAAATGTTAGTTAAAATAAATATAAACCCTACATTTGCCGCTGCCAGAATTTGGAAAACTTGGAAGCAGGTCCTACAAACGACCTGTTGTAAGTTTATCTAATTCTGAACTAACTGGCGAGAACCTCGTTTACACACAAAAAAAAAAAATCTTATGTAACAATTATACTAAAATTCTGTTGCTCGTTACAAAGCTTTCTTCTTACAGCAACTTTTCCTGGACTTCATCAATCAATCTTGGTCTTTCCTTCCAGCATCTGGAAGGAATAAGTATCAGTATCTTTCTACATACATTATAATTTACACTTTCTTGACACAATAAATTTTTGTTTTTAAACGATTCATTTTTCTTAGTTATTGCTTACTTCACATTCATTCAATTTTTCAAGCATTAATTTAACTTTACCCTGGCTCTCCACCGTGTGTGGTGTCAAACGGGAATATTCGTGTTTTAGTCTTACTTCCCCTAACCACCATGATTTGTTAGAATTCAACGACCAAATAGACACACCTTACTCGACATTCTACAACTCAATGAGCTACTTTAATAGTCTTGACAATTCAAATGTAGGTGGAGAACCCTACAAAACACATTCATTCTAACTTCCCCCTCATTCATCTTTAAACATGCAGGCTTTCGCTCTAAAGCAGTTTAATACTTAAATTTTGACTTCATTGCTTTTAAGCATTCACTTTTAGCATCTACAATTTTATGCTTCTAGACTAAATTCCACTTTTACATAACCTTCAAGTATTTACATACATTTACAAATTTTTAATACATATGCTTTTTACAATTTACCATAAAATGAATAAGAGAAAATAAATTTTTACTTTACTCATTCTTCGCCAAGCTGGCGGCACTGAAACTAAAATTCTTATTAATACAAGAATACGAAGTTATTTTTATCTTCGGCCAAATTTTGGCTTTAACATAACAGAATTAGTCTTTCGACCAACAGAAAATGCTTGTTTTTAGCTTTTACACTTAAAGAAAATAATACTTTTGCCTTAACTAAATAAAGTAAAACAAAACTAAGTCTGAACCGAGACATATTGACTTTCGTCAAAACATAGAACTTCGTACTTATGCATAACATTTCGGAACAAAAGAAAAAAATATTTATAGAAGGTTTTAACTTATCTTTGAGTTTTCGATGCTTGAAACTCCGTCATCCGTTTTTGGCAAAATTGATCCCAAGTTAGAGGTTTCATGGATGTCAATCTTCTCCTTATTGATCTCCGAGTGTTGTCCCCGTTGCTTTTTCTTTTGCGTCCTCTACATGCTGGCCTCTTGGCGGAGTAATCGTCTGGTTGTTGGCCTTTCCGTTTCTGCGTGGGACGGCTGGTCTTGACGTCCTCCAGTCTGGAGTCCTTGAATTTCTTCTGTTCCTCGTACTTTTGTGCCTCCTGTTGTCGTTGCAGTTTCCGGAACGGCGGCCTTGCTGGCACCTGACTCTGTGGCCGTGTGCGCGTTCTCCTTGATGTGTAATTTCTCCTGCCATTCTTTGTAGGTGGTGTTTTCCTCTTTACCACGGTTTCTTTACCCGGTTCAACTGTATTTTTGTTTTTCTTAAACGCCGGAGTTTGAAAATCATTTTTTCTTTTTGATACCGACGTCCGGGTTGTAGAAGTGCTAGGTCTCTCTTCAGTTCTCTGTTTCTTGGGTGGTGGAATAGTTGTTGTAGTCTCTGATTCTTCTACTTCGTTTAGACTTGAGTCTTGCAAGAAACTTTTAAGGATTTCAAAATCATTTGGATTATAGTATTTTTTCACCTGGTCGGGACTTGCTTTACAGATTTCCCCTCTGTCGGATATAATACTACCCCTTTGATTTCCTGAATTACATAGGGGCCTTCAAACTTTGGAGCTAGCTTTGCCATAAAATTGTCTGGGGCACTTGATAAAGAAAATTTCCGTTTCAATACTTTATCCCCAAATTTAAAATCTGCTTCACGGCGTTTCCTATCATAATAAAGTTTCTGCCTATTTCTTGCCGTATCCGAGGTTTTAAGCGCCTGATCAATCAACTTTTGCACATCTTGTTGTTTAAACTCCTGCTCTGTTTGTTGCACAAAGAATAATTTATCTAAAGGCGTAATTAACTTTCTGCCTAAAAATAATTCTGCTGGAGATTTTCCCGTAGTATCATGATGTGCCGTTCTTAAAGCATAAGCTAATTCATTTATGTAGCCATCCCAGCGCTTGTGATGTGTGCTCACGTAACTGCGAATTATTTTTACTATGTTTTTATTAACTCTTTCTGCTATGTTAGCCTGTGGTCTATACGGAACCATTTTGATATGGCGTATGCCAAGTCCATTGCATATGTTTTCAAATATTTGACTAATGAATTGTTTTCCGTTATCGCTAATGACTTTTATCGGTGCACCGTATTTTAAAATGTATCTGTGTAAGAATGCATCTGCGACTGTTTTGGCTGACGCACGTTTAAGTGGAACAATTTCTATCCATTTTGGAAAATGATCTACTATTACTAAAAGAAAACGATTTTTATTTAACTCGCTCTGGGGGAAGAGACCAAGGAGATCTATGCCTAAAATTTCATTCGGAAATGTAGCGCGAATGCTATTTAAATACCCGGCCGGGCTGTAATTAATATCATTTATTAACTGACATTGATTGCAGGACCTGACATACGCCGTTACTATTTTGTATAATTGCGGGAAATATACCGCCTCGCGTACCCTTTTTATAGTCTTTCTGACCCCGAGGTGGCCCGCTGTTTTTTCTTCGTGCAACTCCTTCAAAATGCTTAATCGAAGCGAGGCTGGGATGACTGGCTTATACTCAAGATTTTCGTTTGTTGTTTTCGTATAGAATAATAAATTATGTATTATTTCATAGTTTTTTGCTCTATTTCTTATCGCATCGATATCTGTATGCTCAAAGCTTTCGGGGTCTTTCAAATAAGCATAGATATATCCAAATTCAGGATCAGCTTTCAGTTCAGTAATAACCGTATCTCTAGAATCTAAAATTTTTGAAGTCAACACAGCGCATTTAAGTTCATTTCCTTCATCGTCCAGTTTTATACGAGAAAGTGCGTCCGCTACATTGTTTTCCTTACCCGGTTTATATTTTATTGTGATATTATATTCTTGGAGTTTTAAAGCCCATCTTATTAACCTGGGCGTTAGGTTTTTTCCCGAGTAAAGTCTACCAACAGCCGCATGATCCGAAAAGACTGTTACTGGCGATTTGCCGAAATAAACTCGAAATTTGTGTACAGCCATTAATACGGCTAATGTTTCTCTTTCTGTAGCTGTATAATTCCTTTGTGTCTGATTCAATGTTTTACTAAAAGATGCCAGCGGATGGTTATTTTGCATAAGAACCGCGCCCACCGCATAGTCTGACGCATCTGCTGCAATTTCCAGGTTTTCGTCCCCCTCAGGGAATTTTAAAACAGGGGCATTAATAAGCGCTTCTTTTAATCTTTCAAAAGCTGTGTTAGCTTCCGCTGTCCACGTAAATTTAGCCCTTTTTCTTTTGATTACTAAGAGTGGTTCAACAATATTAGCGAAATCTTTTATGAAAGATCGATAGTAAGAACATAACCCAAGGAACGAAGAAAGTTTCTTGGCGGTGTTGGGCGGTGGGAAATTCTTAATAGCTTTTATTTTTGAATCTTGCGTTTCTATACCCTTTTGCGAAATTTTATAACCGAGATATTTAAGTTCTTTAGTTGCGAACTTGCATTTTGAGACGTTAATTGTAAGACCGGCCTCTTTTAATAATTTAAAAACTTGTTCGAGGTCATTAATGTGTTGTTCCAACGTACTACTCGTTATAATTATATCATCTAGATAAATTAAAGTTGATTTTCCTAGGACAGGCTTTAGAACAATGTCCATAGCTCTCTGGAATGTTGATGGGGCCCCACACAACCCAAAGGGCATGCGTAAAAATGCATAAGTGCCCGATTTTGTTATAAACGCGGTTTTATGTATATCTTCGGGTCTCATAGCTATTTGATAGTAGCCAGACGTTAAGTCCAAAGTAGACATATATCTTGTCGATTTGATCTGTCTAATGATCTCGTCTATAACCGGCAAAGGGTAAACTGGAAATTTAGTAATGCTATTTAGTTTTCTGTAATCAATAGCAAACCTCCAAGCCCTTTTATCCGAAGGAGGAAACTCGTTCTTTTTCCTACATAGTACGACTGGACTCGCGTACTCACTATTTATGGGCGTTATTATTTTATTCTTTAACATCTCCTGAATATGTTCTTCGATGATTAGGTCTTTTTGTTTATCATAACGATACGGTTTAGTCCTACAAGGTTTTTCGGCATTTAATTGAATCTTATGAGTCACGATTTGGCAGTTTCCTGGTGTTTCTGAAAACAAATGAGAAAAATTACTCACCACTTGCTGTATTGCTTTACTTTCCTGGTCATTCAGATGGCTAAGGTCCAATTCAGGTGTCTCCACAGGTTCCATCACCCTCTGGTCCATCTCCAACACCACGGAACTATCTTGAAAATTTAATTTGGCCCTCGCGGCCCTTAAAAAGTCCATACCTAAAATAAGAGAGTGTTGTAGGTCTTTCACCACAAAAATTAATACTTTGAGATTTTCCTCTTTTACCTGTAAGTTTAATGATAATTTCCCGATGCTGTGACATGTTTTTCCTTGCGCCGCTATAATTTCCGTATTTCTGGTTTTAAACAGTCGTATCCTATAAAAATTCTTTTTGAAGAACTTTTCACTCATAAAATTTCCTTCTGCTCCTGTATCGATGAGGGCTTCTACTGGTACATCGCCAACCAGGACTTGTATAATTGGTAGCTGTGAGTTTTTTACGATGACCGTGTTTAAATGTCTATTTGAGGGTTTTTCTAAAACTTCCGGGGTCTGGACCCTCCCTTTCACAGGCCCCTCTAGTCGTTTAAAGCTTTCCTTTCAATCTGTGTCTTCTGGGTACGCGGATGTTTATTTTCAAATTTTCTTTTTTGGCCTTGACCTTCGAGTTTCGATGCGTTAGCTTGATAGTTCTTTCCCCCATACGAGCGATTTCCATTTCTGGTTTCCTCCTTCCTTCGGGTATGTTGAGAATATGTTTCCCCTCTCGCTTTTTCCACTATTCTGCGATTTTGAAACTTCACCGCCAATTCGAAAAGTTCCTGCAATGTGCTTGAGTTTCTAATTTCAAAGTAGTCTTGGACAGCGGGTAACAATCATGGTAATATTATTTCAATTATCTCCGCATCGGGTTTTTTTCCATACAGCATATCCGTTAGCTTGATTTTTCGTAAAATAAAGTCCGTCAATTGTGCTGTATCCCGTTG
Source organism: Stegodyphus dumicola (assembly GCF_044657685.1). NCBI lineage: Eukaryota > Metazoa > Arthropoda > Arachnida > Araneae > Eresidae > Stegodyphus > Stegodyphus dumicola. The sequence goes on from NC_140770.1 coordinate 133,584,055, forward strand.
ATAGAAACTATATAGTTCGGCTTCCAGCCGTGCGCGATCTTTCACTATGGGGAAGGCCTTTACTAACGATTTTTTGAAATTTTCAAATGTATATGTCGGGCTTCCAAATTCACCTAGTAGAAATTTTCCTATGTTTTTCCACCATAGCGCGGCCTGTCCTCTTAGTGCTGATGTGGCGATGGCAACTTTTTGTCTTTCAGGCACAGGGTAGAGCTGAAAGTGGTTTTCTATACCTTCTAAAAATACGGACACCGAATTTTTTCCGTCGAAATAGACGTTTGGCTTGATTGATGCTCTCAAAGTCTGGACCAGGTATCCAAATCCTTCTAACTGAGTTGTCATTTCTTGGTGTTGTCCAGCGGCTTCCATCCAGTTTTCGGCCATTTCAGTTCGATAAGTGTTCGGGCGCCAATATAACGTTGTGCGCCTCTAACTTGCACGCAACCAAGAGGTGACTGTGAAAGCTTGTATAAAAGATAGAGCCTTGTGAAGGGTTTAAGTCCCTTTTTATTCAACGTAATAAATTACAATTGCGTCCTCTTGACGCTTACAGACTGTGCCAACTTGGCAGTCAAATAAAAATAATAACCTGAAAAGAAAGTAAAGACAAGATTCTAACTACGAGGCTCTCTAAAATAACTAACTCACCGTGTTTTAAAATACTGCTGCTAATTCAGCAGACTTGAAGCTCACTGGAACAATTACCACTACTTCCCGCCAAGCACATAGGCCGCAACGCGGGGTTCTTCAATTCTCGCTAACTACCTCCGCGCTCGCTAAGTAAGAATATCACACCGAACTTGTTTCCTTCCTATTTAAATCATAATACTTCCGCTGATAATTTGAATGCTTGCGCGTTCTACTAAAATTTACATATTCTGGCATTGGCAGTTCCAGGGGAAAGTAAGGCTTGACAGGAAAGATAGTTTAAACTTAAAATAGATGTTAGTTAAAATAAATATAAACCCTACAGTGTTACAGATTGAATCTTTCGCAACGCTCAAAAGGCTGCTGACCAGTGGCACTGTTTTGGGACATTTTATTCCAGACGCAGAAACCAGGTTACATTCTGACGCTAGCGGCTATGGTATCGGTGCAGTACTGGTTCAGATGCAGGATGGCAAAGAAAGACCAATAGCCTATGCATCCAGGTCCCTTACTGCAGCTGAAAGGAACTATTCCACCACCGGAAAAGAATGCCTTGCCGTCATCTGGGCAATTAGTAAATTCAGGCCATACCTCTACGGAAAACCCTTCACGGTAGTCACAGATCACCACTCTTAATGTTGGCTGGCCAATGTTAAGGATCCATCCGGAAGACTTGCACGGTGGGCTCTCAGGTTGCAGGAGTACGACATAAATATCGTCTACAAGAGCGGTCGGAAACACTCCGATGCAGATTCACTGTCGAGGAAGCCTCTTGTAGAACCAATAATTGAGAACAATGAAGACATCCCTTTCTTTGCAGCAATCGTAGATTACGGAAAAGAGCAGCAGAAGGACAAACGATTGAAATCCATCATTACAACTCTCAAGAGAGGTGACGCATATCAAAATTATCAAATAAAAAATGGTATACTGTACAAAAGAAGCTATGATCCTATGGGACAGCAGTGGCTCTTGGTGGTACCAAAGCAACTTCGTAGCGAGGTTCTAAGAAGTCTTCATGATGCTCCAACCGCTGGCCATCTCGGATTTGCCAAAACGTACGACCGAATAAGGAGGAAGTACCATTGGCCAGGGCTATATGGAAGCACACGGCGGTATGTATCACACTGCAGAGAATGCCAAAGACGGAAATCACCGCCGCAACGTCCACCAGGACAACTTCATCCTATAAAACCTCCTGACACACCGTTTACCAAAATTGGAATAGATGTACTTGGACGCTTTCCTGGTACTCGAAATGGGAACCGGTGGATTATAGTTTGCACAGATTACCTTACCAGATTTGCAGTCACAAAGGCAATACCGACAGCTGAGGGCACCGAAATTGAAAGTTTATAGTTGAAGAAATTGTACTGAAGCATGGTGTCCCCAAAGAAATGATAAGTGACCGAGGATGCTATTTCCTATCCAATGTTGTTAAAGAAGTAATTCATCTATGCAAGACGTCTCATTTGCTGATGACTGCTTACCACCCTCAGACCAATGGCTTAACTGAAAGATTCAGTAAAACATTGGCAGACATGTTGTCCATGTACGTAGACGTTGAACAGAAAAATTGGGATACTATTCTACCATTTGTAGCCTATTTCTATAATTCAGCCAAACAAGACACAATGGTATTCAGCCCATTCTTTCTCATTTATGGCAGAGATATCCAGACTCCTCTCGACGTAATTTTCCCATACAGTATCGAAGATCCCGAAGATAGTTATGCGCAACATCTGATCACTAAAGATGAAGAAGCTAGACAGCTTGCAAAACTCCATATTCTTAAAGCGCAAACCACAGACAAGCGCCGATAAGACGAGAGACATCGACCTGTCAGCTACAACATCGGAGACTTTGTCTGGGTCTTCACACCAGTACGAAAGGTTGGGTTATCTGAAAAGCTCCTAAGACGTTACTTTGGACCGTATCGAATAACACGACAGCTCTCTGACGTGACGTACGAAGTGGAAAGTATGGAACAAAATAAGAAATGACGGAATTCAAAAGACATCGTTCACGTGTTGAGGTTGAAGCCCTATCTTGATCCGAAAGTACAACTAGACGATGAAAGAAAGCCCAATATTTCCAGAAGACCTGTTACAAGAAGCCAGACCAGATCGCATCGGGACGCTGCTTCTTCCTAAGAAGGAGGAAATGTAGCGAAAATCGCTCTTTTCGACCGAGCTCCTCATAGCTTAGCGGAGAAGGCGCAGGACTCGAAACCCGAAAGTATCGAGTTCGAAACCCATCAACGGCAAGATGCCTGATAATTGTTTTTATGTAAATATCCTTGTTGTTAAGGTTAACTTATTTATGTAAATTTCCTTCTTATTCTTCCAGAACATTCCAAGTCTGGAATGTTTCAGCATGTTCACCAGCTGTATATAAGTAGCTCTTCATTCAGTTCTAGTTAATAAAAAGTCTTGAGTTTAGACTTGTACTTGCTTGTTCATTTGTAGGATTCCCTCATCTACGCGACAATATGAATGTAATAACAATAGTAGTAATTATTTAAAGTAACACACAATGCACCTTTAAACGAATGCTAATGAATGAAATTGATGAACGATACCCTCTGAGCATTTAAATGAATACGGAAGCCATTCAACAGTTTCTTGAAAACCCCTTTTCCAGACCCTCATTTTAGACGCAGCCGAGCATTATGAGCTTTAATGAATGCTCCTGATTTATCATCAAACGTTTCGATTTCACGTTGCACTTCATGTGAACGTAGGTACAAATACCACACCTACAAAACAAGATATTTTAATATTAACTTCTTTTCATTACAGGATTTACGTGTATATTAATAACTTGAAGTACAAATCGATGAGATATTTGAGTACTGTAATAACTAAATACAAATTAAAACGCCAGATACAGTAATATAATATATCAGTTTCATAAAGAGCTTCCTAAGTTATTTGTAAAGTATATGAAGTTAAGGAATTTTAAACCTGCGTGTGCAATCTGCCGAAAAGTAAACATTTTGGAATCCATTAGCCTAGAGCAGTGGTTCTCAACCTCATTTATTACCTCTTTATTCACCACTTTCACCATTGTAGAAGATCAATCGCCCCTCACTTCCCCAAATTAAAAAAATAAATACATATTTATTTTGATTTTTTAATGGCTCAACAGGGAGCAGGTGCGCCAAGCTGACCTATTTTCCTCTGAAACTCTAACTCTCCCTCCCGCAGGGGAGTATTCTCCCTGATTGATTAAGAACCCTGGCCTGGAGCTTAATTGGTGATTTATTTCGCTGAATTCATTGTATACTCTCATTTTTGAGTGAATAAATTTACGAAATGCTGCATACATATAAATAGTAAGAAGACTATTTGTCTTCCGTATCGATTTTGTTTTTAAATTAGGGGGGTAGTGTGAATTTACTTGTAGGTACTATGTAGTGTTCTTAGGTTACGTCAATGTAGGGACGGGACAAATGTGCAGTGCCTTCGTCGCGATTCGAAGCCCGGTCTTCCTGAATATGCATCGAGGGTGCTTCCAGTTACACCACGAAGGCATGAGGGTTTTGGGACTGGAAATTTTGGGAATCACTGTTTCAGATACCTTGACAAGATTTGTAGAGGTCGATGTTTCTTTTTTAATAGTGAGTTTCGAAGCACTTATTTATACACGTGATAGCTTGTTGAACAGGACTATTGATTTATATTTATTCATTTATTTATGCGTATTATTCATTTATTTATACACGGTGATAGTTTATTGATTTATTGATTATTGATTATTATTCTCCGCAGTCAGTTAAAAAAACTGCTTTATACAAAACTGTAATAATTTTGTAAATATATATACATCATCGTCGTTACTGAAATAGATTGTAACCAAAATTCTCAACATTCTGCAGATACGAAAAGGAGAATAAGTTTAAAATTAGGCAAAAACAGCTTTAGATTAAGGCAGATTATGAAGATAATTCTGTCCATGTCGATAGCAAACAGACATAATTACCTCTTCTTCGAGAGCAAAATAGTATGTTTTTGCAATGTGGAAGAAGCAATAGCTATAATTTTAATGAAGTCAACAGGTAAATCATACCGATAACGAAATTAATAGGTATATAAAAGTGTGGCAGCTTAGAAGATACACGCATATGTTCGTTATAACTTGCAACATTCTCTTTATATATATTATTTTGAAGATTGAATATTCTTATCTATAGCTGAATTGCACTTAGTTTGAAAAGGAAAATTTTCTGGCTTGGGACATATTGCAGAAATATAACGCTATCGGTTTTTCGTTTTGTGTCTGTTTATGCACTTTAGGAAACAGACTAAACGAGGAATTCGCTCATGCAAAATTGTGGCAAAGAAAGAAGATATGAGACTGTAGAATAAATATAAATATTTCCAAGAGGGCCAAGGAATAACGATTAAAAGAAAAAATTTCCTTGTAAAAAAGGAATTCTGCAAAATATTATACAGGCTCAAAAGTATCTTTCTTTCCCAAGCCAATTAACGTTGCAGACGAAAGAACATTATATTTTTCTGTGTGTATCCATAAAAGCCTCGCTTTATTCCATACTTTGGTAAAATATTTTCAGAGTCCAAATAGGTAAAAATTGCCTTGAACAAACCAGACAAATGCTATTTCTAACCTTAAGAACAGCTTAAATTCAAAATAAGACTATCGACTTAAGGAATGTAGCTCCTGGGGATGTAGCACTGGAGAATCCTAATCAGACGCTCTTGCCATTTTACATAGTGAGAGTTATATCGTGAGAATTTATGTTAAAAATTCATTTATTTACATCATCTTTTCTGAAAGATTCAGGCTTTCTGATGTAATGCCAAGAAAAGATGGATTTACTTTCACATATTATAATTATAATTTTAATTAAGAAGAGTATTTTTGTCCTATATTATTCTACATTTTCAACATACGTGTTTCAATTCTATAAAATAATATTCTATAGAAATTAATTATTATTCTATAGAATAATATTCTGAATAAATAATAATATTTTATGCACATTTGGTAGATAATTATTTGTATTATTTTAAACCTACATTTTTTTGTTAAGCTTGTTCTCGTTAATTGACATTCACTGGAGTAAAATTCTGAATTTAAAATAAGTTCTTAACTTAAGAAACATTTAGCTATTTCTTTACGAAATCTTTTTCTAAAATTTACTTCTATGTGAAATTGTGAAATGTAAATGTAGTAGGTTCAAACATCCCCCCTCTCGGAAAATTCATCTCGCGTGAGGGAAACATGCTACATCGGCTGCTGGGTGGCGTTATCGCACATGAAATGACATCATCCGGCATAGTATAGTATATTTTGTAGTGTTAGCTGAGGTGAAGTATCTTACGAACATTCAAAGCGAAATCCTTATTTCTAGCGAAGGGAATTTTAGCAAGGATGTTTGACTTTTTCGTAATAGAGAAACATTCTGGTCATGACAGTAACTTTAATTTCATTTCTTTACCTTCGAGCATTGCTGCTCTTTTTTAACATGGCCATACGGGGATAATTTTTCTGACCACTCGAACTTTCGAAAACGATACCACCCTCAAAAGCAGCATTCTACTATTTTCCAGGAAACTCAGAAGCACTGGAACAAGCTGAATGTCGTGATGAATATTTTTTTGAATGTGATTTGATGATAATTTTTATACTTAAAATAAAACTGCCCTACAAGGATTCTCTACAATTTTTTCAGCATCCTACTCGACTCGCAGGCTACTTGCGCCCCGTGAGATTATATATGCTACCCGAAAAGAATTTTATTTGCAGTTTTTAAAAGGAAAGATTATCACCCCGCTGTAGTAAAATGTAAAATTTCTCAAACACTTGTTGCAATTCAAGTTGTTCTATAGAGCCTAATGTTGAACTGCCATTGGTGCAACTACTAAAGTAACTAGCCCTGGCAAATGTAAAATCGTGGATACACGATAATTTATGCATGATATAAAGTAATCTTATACTGTGCGTACGCGCAAGTTTTCAGTGGCGTAGTTTCGTCTATATGTGGCAGTTTTTTAGATTGTTTTAAAAGCTTACATTCGTAGCATTTTACAATCGGTAATAGCATACACGTCATCAAAAAAAAAAAAAAATAGCTGACGGAAAGCATTTATTTCGAGACAAGTGAAAATAAAGCATTTTGAATGAACAAATAAACATGGTTCAACAACTTGCTTGCATTCCCGTGAAAATGTGTCGAAAAATATATAATAATTTTAGGGTTACGTTGTAGCTAGAAGCTTCAGTTAAGGTCTTTCCAACCTTACTAGACGGATAGCAAATTATCGGTGAGTTTGAAGCAATCACAAAGTCGATAGAAGGTTAAACCGACTTTTTTATTGAAACTCAACTCGTACAAAAGATGCACAACTTGTGCTACAATCAAAAATCCTCTATTTTGAAAGTTATCTAAATTAACATAACAGGATGTTAAATTCAACGTAGTAAATTCAGTAATGTAAACGGAGACTAAACATACTAAAATAGACAAATTAAGCTGGTTCAGATATTTCCCGGCCTCTATTTTTAAAATGTCGGCTAGCAAGAAGCTAAAGATAGAATATAAGTTAGTAACAGCAAGATGCAGCTGCCAGAATCTCTAATCTAAACGTTCAAAATCATCAGCTTAAAGACAGGAAAATAGCTAAGTTTCGTTTTGGCGAGGAATACTGAAGGAATAAGTTATAGCAAAAACTTAATTCATAAACTTACACATTGTTCATTGTATTACGAATCACACGTCGTTTACCGACACATTTATTTCTCAGATGTGTAGAGTCTCAGATTTAGAAGTGAAAAATTGACTTCGAACAAATCTTTGGGAAGAAAACAAAATGTAACTTGGATGCGAATTCACAAGAAACAGCAAAGAGAAAAGCATCCTACAATTTACTACATACTTAGCAGGCATAAAATAGTGTTTATTGACGCAGAAAATATGGAATAATTCTTTATCACTGTTGCCATTTTATTATTTGACAAATTTATTAATAAAAAGCAAATGATTTTAGAAGATTAACAATATGAAATTCTTAAATACTACCCTCGTTAGGAGCATAGAAATTATTGCAAAATCACTTCTGATTATATCATAGAAGTTATACGTTCGCTTGATTTCAGACATTTAAGCATTGTCGCGACTGTAGCGAAGAGGATAGACATACAATATGTTACAATAGAATTAAATGTATACTATTAGTACATTTCTAGAAGGGATTACATTTAAGTAAAGAAGTTAGTTTGCAAATATACACATGGGTGTCTACAATTGAATGGTTCTAGAAACAAATTTATTTCGTTTTTAAAATGAAAATATGACTTAACTAATCTATTGTTATCCACCATTCAGATATTACCACATAATTTTGATAGCACATATATCTGTCAAAATCGTAAAAAAACAACCTTGTATTTAGCGTAGGTATAATGAAACACTCAATCGATTTCGAGGGCAGCCAAAGGTCCCTCCTCATCAGGAGAAAGAAATACATAGAAAGAAGAAAATAGGAGAAGGAGTTACAGAAACACGTGGTCCTTATCAGCAATGCACGTGGTTATAACTAGATTTTTAATCAGAGTTGCACTGGCCGCCTACTTTTACTGAGCCAGGCTATCTGATCAAGTATAAAGAAATATTAGCGAAGTTAAACAAGGGAGCGAGGGACAAATGCACCTTACGCTCAAAATATGAACTTCAAATAATGGAAAGCTTTGGAACTTTGCGGTTATACTGGCTTTCAGCAGGAAATTAAAGTGCTGCTCTTGCCAGTTCCTGATGTGATCCCATGTGGGGCCTGACAGAGTAGAAACCTGAAAGAAATTTTCTCTCGTGGAGGTAGAAGTGTGCTGGAGAGAGAAAAAGAGAAAAAGAAGCACTTTGCTCCTGTACTGCTACATCTTGGATGGATTCCGCCAAGCAGGGGCCGGAGAAAGAAACTTCGGATGACCTGTGTAGGATAGCCCGAATACTAACTGTTCATTCGTCGGAGCCAGTCACGTGGGAGGTCACCCTCCCAGAAACTGACCCCGATTGATGCTGCTTGAAAACCAGAAAAACTGGAACTTAGAATTCTGAACTCAAGAGGTGGGCGGCAAATGGGCGGAGGTTTTTGTCTTCAGCCAGGATTTCGTAGATAAGAATGTCCGTGAAATTAGCGGGATTCACATTGATAATATTATTAAAAAAGTTGTTGTTTATTCTGCTGAGGTAGTCCTGAATAGTATCTATTTTCAAGTCGGAGTGGAGAGTCCTATTCCGAACATAGTAAGGAGCTTTTGTGATGATTCTTAGCACCTTATTTTGAAGCACTTGGAGTTTGCTAATTTCGTTTGCTTTGTAGTTTGCCCAGGCTGGGGAAGCATACGTGAGAATGGGTCGGATGACAGTTTCATAAATCCTCTTTTTCAGTCTGAGGGTGAGGTTTTCATTCTTTGGGAGAGGAAAAAGCCTGAAAATGATCCCGTGTGCTTTTCCGCTTACTCTAAGCATATGATCCTTCCAATTGTAGTTCTTGTTAAGGGTAACTCCCAGGTAATTAGCTTTATCAACTGTAGGGATGATTTTGTCAAAGAGTTTAACCTCAGTTCTGACCCGTTTCCTCTGTCTGCGATTTCGAATGAGTAGAATCTTGGACTTTTCTGGCTGAATGCACATTTTCCAGCGACTGCACCACCCCTCAATAGCAGGGATTTTCGCCTGAATTCTTGACAAGGCATACTCTGGGTTTAGAGACTTGGTGGCTATCGCTGTATCATCAGCGTAGCTGGCTGCGAGAACATTTGTATCCTCGGAAAAGCAAGGGAAATCGTTGGTATAGATGATGTAAAAAAGCGGGCCTAAAATTGACCCTTGAGGAATACCTGCGTAAATATTTTTGACACATGAAGTTGCATTTCCAATTCCAACGGTGCAAGTTCTATTTTCAAGGAAGGACTTAATAATGAGTATCAGATTTCTGGGGAAACCGAGATGAATTAGCTTATAGATTAGCCCTGGATGCCAGACGCGGTCAAAAGCCTTTGCCACGTCTAGCATCAGGATAGCAACACTCATTCTGTTGTGCATAGCCGCGCCGATGAACTCCGTGAGCCTGACTAACTGCGTTGTGGTCGAAAGTCCTTTCCGGAAACCGTGCTGGTGATCAACGAGAAAGTCCAAGTTTTCTTGCATTCTGAGATAAATAATGCGTTCCAGAATCTTGCTTATGGAGGACAGCAGGCTGATGGGTCTAAAGTTTGCCGGGTAATCCTGTGTTTTCCCTGGCTTAGGAATCATCAGGATGCTTGCTTGCTTCCAGAAAAGCGGGAAATAATTTTGATACAAACATGCATTGAGAATGCCTGTTAATTTGCATACGGTCTTAAAAGGCATGTTTTTCAGCATCTGGTTCGTGATCTTGTCCTTTCCTGGAGCTTTCTTTAATTTAAGTCCCTTAATAATGTTCTGCACTTCGTGCGGCATGGTTAGTTTGATAGAAGGTTCCGTAGAAGGGGAGTGCAGCCATTGATCGTTAAGGTGATGAACTTGAATGTCCGAACTATGATCTGAGGGGAAGAAATTTGGAATGAACTGTTTAGAAAGATGTTCCGCAAAAAGTTCCGCTTTGTCTTGATCGGAGTAAGCAAATCCGTTATCGCATTTAAGCGGTTTTCTGGCAAAGCAGGGGCGTTTTAGTGTCCTTGTATGACGCCAGATGGCGCCAGGTTCGTTGTTGATCTTTTCCATCTTATCCTGCCATAAGCTAGAACGATGGTCCTGAATCTTTTGCTTGATTTTCCTATTAAGCCTGTTAATTTGAGTTTTGATAGCAGGATCCCAGGTGAGATTAAATTCCTTTCGGAGATGATTTCGAAAGCAGATTATTTCGCGAATATTGGCAGGAAGCGTGTGCTCATGTCTGACACGGTCAACCTCAGTCGTAGCTAGGGACTTAGCAGAATGCAGGTACGAAGTAAAGTCTGTTATAGCACGTTCAATATCCGAAGTGCTTTGTAACGAGTCACAATTAAAATCAGTGGTCATCAAAGTATTATGATAAAGATTCCAATCAGTATGCTTAATTGGCGGTAGGTTCTTAACATTTTCCACTCCAAGGTAAGCAAGCACAGGTACATGATCAGAAGACATGTCACATGTTACCGTAATAGCCATAGGAATATTGAACGTCGTAATAAAAATATCCAGAATGTCAGGCCGATGGTTGAGTATATTTGGCCTATAGGTAGGCTCATCCGGCACATGCAGAAAGACAGGGTAATTACACACAAAATCATGCACTATGCGTCCATTGTAATTCGAGTTGCGGCATCCCCAGTCGAGATGCTTGGCGTTTAAATCGCCACCTAGAAAGGTGGGGGAGTCTGAGTTAATAAGTCTATCCAGAATTTCAGCACTGAGCTTGTTCCCAGGGCGGTTATACACCGCACAGAAAGTGACATCCCCAATGTTGGGTAGATTCACCATCACTTTAACACTTTCCATTCCATCACAATTTTCTGCACTTTTGAGATATGAATTAAATGTCTTTTTAACATAAATGAGCACTCCGCCACCACGGTGGTGGAGGCTGTCACTACGGTAGCTGAAATAATTGGCTATCCTTAAGGAGTGCGAAGGGTTAGCATGGGTTTCTGTAATTAAGCAGATGTCTACGTCATTTTGCTGGATAAATTCATGAAGTTCCGGTATCTTGGAGGTAACGTTCTGAGCGTTCCAGAGCAGGATCTTAACAGGAGAACTTTGCCGGGAGGTGGGATTATCCATGGTTGGGGGAAGCTGGCCTGACTGTGTCCTCTATCATAGAGGCGGTAGGAATTGCCTTCGCTACATCAGCAAACATAGAGATGGCTGTTGTGAGCTTTTGAATTACCGCATTAGCTTCGTCGAGCTTTGCTTGAAGCTCACTGAGTTGTGAGAAGGTTGCTTGTGGCGCCATTTGTGGGGGAGTAGCATTACTATTGTTGACTACTCTATCTGCATATGATATGCCTTTTTGCACAAAGGATGAGCGAGGCTTGGGGTAGAACGAACAACCTTTAAAACTGGCAGTATGAGGAAGTCCGCAATGACAGCACTTTGGTGGCACATCCTTGGGCTTGGTGCAGTCACGAGACTCATGCCCCTGACCACATTTGACACACCGTGGTGCGTGACGGCATTGACTTTGAGCGTGGTAAAAGTTTTGGCATCGGAAGCACTGCGTGATACCGCGCCTACCTCTGTATCTTTCAACTGTTATCTTTAGCCTCATAAGATACTTTAGATTATTAAAAATGTCTTTGGTTTTCTCATTCCTTTCTAGCAAGATCAGGAATAGAGGCATGGGGGCAATTTCAGGACCTTTTCGGCGAGACATTTGTACAACCTTTTTAACAGCGTATCCTTCTGCAATGAGAGCATCTTGGATATCCGTAACTGGGGTGTCAATCGGAAGGCTACGAATGACGACTTTGATGTTTTTGTCTTCAGCAAGCTGATATGAATGAAATTTAATCTTTTTGTCGTCAAGGAGGTCCGTGATGTTACGATAAGTCTCACTGGAATTGACTTTGATTTCAAATTCATCTACGGCTTTCATCTTTGCATTAAATTCACTGTAGCCGGAGTTATCCAATAGATAAGTAATATCCTTCCATTTCCAGTTTGAATCCTTAATGACAATCGGCGGAAGCTTCGAACTTCTTTTCTGAAACTTAAATTCTTCAGATACATGAGCATCACTTATTTGCCCAGCCGGGCACGTGACCTCATCTGTATTTCCGATAGGCCGCACCATGCTTTCCGTCAGGGACGTACTTGCAGCCGTCTTCTCGGAGGATTCACTAGATGGCTCCACTTTAGCGTGGCTACTGGCCGCTACTTTAGATGGGTTTGTGGAGGAGATTTCATTCGGCTTTTTGGATGAATCATCAGCTTTTGCAGCCCTCGGTTTCATCCTGCGTTTTACTGCAACATCGCCTTGGGTAGTTGAGTGAGTACTCCGTTCAGTACCATGGGTATGAGCTTTTTCGGGAGGAAGCTGAGTTAGCACATGGTATTTGTTTTTCAAATCCAATTCGGCTGACTTTTCAGGGCTGAGCGGCCGTTTAACACTGTGGCTGGGGGTAATCCATTCCATGCTTGAATCCACATCGTTAGAATGGTTAGACTCAGATTGAGAGGCCGAATCTCTTTCCGTGTTTTGTATTATATCCATAAATCTGTTCAGGAATGCCAATTCAACTTGCTCATAGGGGGTCAGGCTATCATTCCTGGAAGTCAGTGCATGAAAGCGATCCACAATTTGCTGAATAATTGACATTTTCCAGATCAAGTCCAAGTCAAGAAAATTAGAACTAGGCAAGAAATAGGGCACGCAAGGACCTTTTACAGTCCCCAGAACACAAGGTTCAACGGGAACAAACCTTCTGTATGTGCCAACAAGTGCAGAAATATGCGAGCAGTTAGCAGAGTAACAGCAATCAAGAGCGAGGAAAAACTCACCACCGCGAGCAAGCAGCAAATCACCTCGACCAGAAGCAACCGGATCCAATTCGCAACCACCACCGGAGGTATCCTAACCAAGCTAATGGAAAGCAACCACTACACAGATTTTTATACCCTCTGGTAGTACCAAACGCGAGGAGGTAACGCCATCTATCGGCAAAAATAACTGAATTAAGATAGTAGAATTTAGGCATTTATTTAGGATTTAAAGGCATTAGGAAGGACTGGATTGGACTTCAAATCAATAACTAAACTTGCTAAATCTTTGTGAATGTGAAAAGCCTCAAGAAAATCCAATTCACCTATGGAAGAAGCCTTTTGGATGATTTTTGCAGACCCAAAATCAAAATTATGGTTAAAAGTCCAACTATGATACGCTATTGAAGACTTGTTAATTTCGCCTTTTTTGACATAAGATTCATGTTCCTTGATACGAAACTTCAACGCTCTTTTTGTTTGGCCAATATATCTTAAACCACACTGACACGATATACTATAAATTCCCCAAGAATTCAAGACAGAAACGCAATCTTTTAGAATCGAAGGGTGAATTTTATTAATAGGGAAGAAACCGACTTGAAAATTGAATTTCTGGAGAATCTGTGTAATTTTATAGCTAACAGAAGGATAAAATGGAAGCACGACAAGGTCATTAATATTATTTCTAACAGTGGAATGTCTTCTTTGATGGGAATCTGAAAATTTTTTAACGGCTTTATCAATAATCACGGGAGAAAATCCATGGTCAATCGCAACTGCTCTCAAATAATTAAGTTTATTGGTAAGCAAAGATTCAGAGGAACAAACTTTAAGCGCGCGGAAAACATAATAGTAAAAAGAAGCCATTTTTTGCTTAACAGGGTGGCATGACTTTGCATGGGGTGGTAAACAAACTGCAAAGGGTTTACGGTACACAGTGGTGTTAAAATCGGTTGTTTAACTTCGCTAATATTTCTTTATGCTTGATCAGATAGCCTGGCTCAGTAAAAGTAGGCGGCCAGTGGAACTCTGATTAAAAATCTAGTTATAACCACGTGCATTGCTGATAAGGACCACGTGTTTCTGTGACTCCTTCTCCTATTTTCTTCTTTCTATGTATTTCTTTCTCCTGATTAGGAGGGACCTTTAGCTGCCCTCGAAATCGATTGAGTGTTTCATTATACCTACGCTAAATACAAGGTTGTTTTTTTACGATTTTGATTGTCACATTAGCGTGTTTCTCTTCTCGTCTACATATATCTGTGTCTAAATTAGGTACCGCATATTTACAAAAATACCATATCACAAAATTTTGGTGTACATATATGTAACTTACTTGTACATCGTGATAAAAACTATAATATATATATACATATAGCGATCTTTACAGTTCTTATCACGAGTTTTACAGTTTTCGTCAAGTTCACAGTTTCTATTGAGGAGAACTGAACCATAGAAAATTTAAAAGTTTGTTGGAAGAAATAACCAGTAGTTATTACGATGTTCTTTTGCAAAACTTTAAGCGATGGCTAAGAAGGGAAACCTTTTATCCCAAAGGAGCACTTTGCCCAGGAAAGCTAGAAATTTCGTTTTAGCATTTTGCGTTGGTTCATTATAAAATTCTGAATCACTTTTCAGATTGTTGCCACTAACTATTATAGCAATGATGTGTATTTAAAGAAATGAAATAATGAATAATCTTCATGAATTTAGGCATTTTTCTTGCACTGTGAAAAAACCATTGTATTTAGAGACATCAAATCTTGAATAATGTAATCCTGCACTAAAATATGCGCATATGTAAGCACAAATTTGGAATTTGTTTTATTATCTATTTTATATTTTCTAAAACTTTAAAGAATTTTGATCAACAAACTCAACGATTTCAAAGCGTCCCATTAACATATATCGCATACATCTTCAAGCACGGATATGTTATGCGCAAGGTTTCTTGGCTAAATGCAGATTACAGTCCAGTCGCCAAATGAAGCGAGATCGCGCCAAATCTGGTAACCTCTTGGCATCATGAAAATTGTTAGGTTTTAAGGTTACAGTTTATAGTATTTAAGGGGGTTTTTTGAATTTACGTCATTTCACTGTGCTTCTCGTGGTTTGTGTGAGCAAAGTGGCTGGCGTCGAAAGAGTTGAACGTGTGGATTTTACTTATTTAATTCGGTTGCAAGATAAGGGCGAAAGGCGTGTGATAGAATGGTGCATGGATTATGGCTTTATTGCGAATATGTACGAATGTCCTAAATGTAAAAATAGTATGAAATTAGTTGAAAGGAAAGATGCGACAGATTTGTGTGAATGGAGGTGTCGTGTGTCCGGTCCTTCCAAGCACGATGTCAAAAGGAGTGTGAGAAGGGCTCTTGGTTTTCCGAGACACGAATACCTGCCAGTCTGATCCTTCAATTAACATATTTGTGGGGTCAGAAATGTACGAATCAGTTTATAATGGAGAGTTGCATGTGAGTAACAACACTGTGGTAGACTGGAAGATGTTTTGTAGAGAGGTGTGTGTGGAGATGTGCTTTGGGAGAGAATGACGTACTTGGAGGGCCGGGAAGTGAGGTTGAAATTGACGAAAGTAAATTTGGTAAAAGCAAATACAATCGTAGAAGGTAAATGGGTGTTTGGAGGTATTAAAAGGGGAACGAATAATTTTTTTTTTTTTTCGTTTGGTTGAAGAGCGAACAAAAGAATGTCTGTTAAAAATTATTAAAGAAAATATTTTCCCGGGATCCATTATTATTTCGGACTGTTGGAAATCGTATAATTGCCTCAGTGATGAGGGTTTCATGCACTTTCGTGTTAATCACAGTTTCGTTTTTAAGGATCCCAAAACAGGTGCTCATACCAATTCAATTGAGGGCACGTGGAGTGCCATAAAAAGAAGTTTGAAGGGTACTCGGCAGGTAAAAGATAAATTTGTTTCGTACCTGGCCGAGTACATCTGGCGGAGAAAATATTCTCATTTATCTGCGAGTGATCGCTTTTTGCAGTTTCTGAGAGGAATTAAGACTGTTTAGCCGCCGCAATCAAAAGATGAATAAATGAAAAGGTGAGAATCATATTTGTAATATTTTATAGATTTGTTAAAATTTCTGAATTGATAAATAGAGATTTTAATTTCAATATAAACAACAATAAAAGCAATCCTTATTATATGTAAGTATATTATATGTGGTTAAGCACATGGTTGAAATGAGCGCGCCATTTTGAATTTCATCTCAATTGTAGTGTACACATCTTGTAATATTTAGTTTAGATATAAACAAATGCGGGTTTCTACTGTTTATTATAACCGGTGTTGGTGTTGGTGTATTTAATTATAGCAAAGCACACGAGGGCTATCTGCCTAAGGGGAGGGATGCCTTTCGTGGAGAACTTTCTAAGGGAAACTGGCTCGTATACACGTTACACATGGGAAAACCACGAAAACGCCCATGCAGCCAGCCCGTTCGCGGGATTCGAACCTCGGACCGAACTACCAGTGTTCAGCGACTTTACCGCTCGGCCGCTGGTGGGCGTTTATTATAACCGATTAATAACAATGAAACCGCTTTTTCTTTTTTTACTATACTATTGCTCATGTTTATGTTGATGGAAATTTTGAGTTTTATCTTCCTTTTTGTTCTGCATTAAAGTTTCAGCTTAAATAAGAATCAATCCTTTCCGATAATTTATTGCTCATTTACTGCTTATTACAATTTCTTAAATTTCGTGATAAAACGTTTTACTCTATTTTGCTACTGTCTTAAAAATGGTATATGATAGTATGAAAACTTTTAATATTGTTGATCCTATAAAATACATAACTATTAACTTCCAAATACTTTTTCGTTGTTTTTCTTGAACTCCAGTTTTAGATATTTTTGCATGTTTACAGAAATAATTAAAATTCGCATTATATTATGATAAGTTAGCGATTTCCTAAAACGCGCGAAGGTTGATCTTTACATTATGGTAACTTGGTGATTTTTTGGCGAAAATTTGGCAACCAACTCTCCTACAGCAACCCTCTATTTTTTTTTCCCCGCCGCCATTTTGTTTTCACGAAGTAAAGACATGTTTCTTTTCTTTTTATCTACTGAACACTTCTTCCAACAATCTACTACCCGAATTACACTTATGCTAGAAATTTTATCAAACAAAAATGCTTAATCATGACAAATATTCACTGCAAAATTGGGAAAAAGTGCACAATACCATACTCCTTACGCGTTTTTCAAAATAACACATACACATAAACCATGTACACGCCGACTTATTTTTACTTAAAAAAACATCCCAGAATTGCAGAAAAATGGCATTGCGCACACTCTTCACTATATCCATGTACACTGCTTTTTTCTCATAAATTAGAAAAATTTCACGAAAATACGTGACAATTTTCTCAATCTTTAAACCCGGTAAAAAGAACATATATGAAATTACCTGATCGCGAAAAAGTATTTACCCTTTCCAAATATGAACATTTCCACATATAAAATAAATAAAATATCCAAAAACTTTTACCTCTAAATCATCTATTATATTATAAACGTCACCAACGAATTCATACCGCAACCATTACAAATACTTAGTGTCAGATATTTAAATTATTTCCATGCACGTTTACTTCAACTAAAACGTATACCAAATTCCTACAAACATAAAATTCACAAAATAACTATCATTTCATTAAAATATAATTAAATTCAAAAACACTACTTAAAATATAAATGAGCACATACATTAAATTAATAAAAATTACCTTACAATCCTAATTACTTTAAACTAAATCATTGCTAATAACAATTTTCCCAATAATACCAAATTCCTTTCCACCTTACATTTAGAACAATGCATAAAAATAATATCCTCAAATAATTAAAAATACTAACTTACCTAATCTTCTTCAGAATCTTGATTACGTGGCGGATACACTTTTCTAATTCATTCAATAAAATTATTGAAAGATTTTTTCTGCGAATTTTTCCTCCATACTTCCTCCGCTAAATAAAAAGCAAACTTCTCTTTATCACAATGCTTAAATACCCATTTCGAATTCACTTTAGTTAGGGCCATGGGATCCAAAAATTAACCAACACTGTTTCACACAGCACAGAATAAAGCTAAATACAAAATTTCCAGATTTTTTCCCGATTTCCCCCCTTTTCCGATTAAAGAACCGTAATTCGTCCATTAATATCACATGACATATCCCATGACCTCTCATTTCCCTCACGCAAAATAATGCGTAATCGGAAATGAGTACTGCTCACATTATTACCAAAGTCCCAGGTAGTAACCTTTATCGCCTCCAAAATGTCGCCAAACTACCAGTTACCATATTGTAAAGATCAACCCGCGCGAAAAGAATCGATTTGGCGACTCGGCGATTTTTTGAAAACGCGCCTAACTGGACCGTAATATGCAATTTTACCGGTTTCTTTTTTTTGTGATATTGCTGTTGAATTGAATTTTATGGTTTAAACACGAGGAACATGATATTTAATGTATAAAGGATAATACACAAAATATTAAAAAGTTTCTGGTCGTAATATAAAATATGAAAGCTTTTAGATTTTTCTTATTAGTCCAAAGGGATTTCAGTCCCGAAGGACTATTGCTTTCGTTTTGGCATTTTGCGTCGGACTCATAAACGTCGGTTCACTTTTCAAACTGTTGCCACAAAATGTTAGAGTCCTGCATTATATTTGTAGAAATTAAATAATGAAAAATCTGCATAAATGATTGTCTATTTCTCGCATTGTGATAAAACAATGGTACATAGAGCCATCGAATTTTGAATGACGAAATCCTACTGCGAATATGGGCATCTGAAATCCCAAATTTGGAATTTGTTTTTTTATAGATTTTATATTTTGTAAAACTTTAACGAATTTTTGATTTACAAACTCAATGCTTTAAAAGCGAGAAAAGGCAACGTTATATAGAAAAAAATACTTTTATCTCCAGCTCGCGAGACTGTGTATATCGGAAATTCTAAAGATATGCTTAATTTAACATTATTTTGCGATATTGCTCTTGAACTGAATTTTATGGTTTAAGTGCAAAGAACATGATATTTAATAAATAAAGGTAACACTCAAAACGTTAAAAAAACGCCCCTTTGGACGTAATTTAAAATCTGAAAAATTTCAGATTTTTTTTTTTTATTATTATTATTTTTTCCATGACCGATGGCGATATCTTCCAACTTTCATGTGCAACGCCACTGAGAAACGCAAAGGTCACAGTAGTGGTTTACAAGGTGAAAACAAAATTATGTTTCACTTGAAAAATAAGGTATTTGGTTTTAAAAAGAAACTAAGTATTTATTACGAGGAAGTATATAAGCAAATATTGAATGACTTTGTGACTGTAATAAAACCTAACCGAAATTCTGTTCATATATCTCTAGAAAACTGTAGAATAATTTCAAATTACTTAGCTGCTTTATCCTAGAAAGCCAAAAACAGATTTCAAAATTCAATAAACATTAACAACTATCCATTGCTTATAAAAAAATCCTTGTAAATCAGAAGCAGCAGTTATTACAAATTTAGCTGCATTGGAATGCGATTATGCGATGTTAATGGTGAAGTTCATCGAAGTAAAAAGAATTGTGAATTTGGAGGTTAATTTTTAGGAATGAAGAGGAAGAGTATATCAAACACTGAAATTTAGTCACTGAAATACACAAGTCTACTATAAAGTGTGCCTAACATCTGCTCCCGTTTTCCATACCAACATATATGTGTGATTCATCATATACTAAAACGAAATTCGCGATCAGTCTATATATCGTAGAAATGGATATACAGATTCTCATCCTGATGATATGTTAAGTGTAATATGTAGCAATAATAAATCTTTAAAAACAGTAAAATGTTTGTCTCACTGGCAAAATTTACATTCATTTTTAAGTAAAGATTTGAATTATATTAAACCTTTAATGTGTTTTTTTTATGTAACTGTGAGTAATCTCAGACTATGCTGCGGCCCGCCTAGTATATCAAATACACGTATGTAGACCAAATTAAAAAAAAAAAAAAAAAAAAAAAAAAACTAGAAACCAACCTGTGTATGGGGATTTTTGAGTATGCGAGTACTCTTAAGGAAGTAATCTGTAGAACTGGAAACACCTGCTGTGCCAACGATTATTGTGGTTAGCTTGTTGCCCTGACAACTGCGATTTAAGCAGAAGTCATATTGATTATACCTTGAATGAGACATAAGACAAATTATTGATAATATGTGTTATTACCATTACTCGTAACGTTGGCCTATGTTCCAATCGTATCCAAAAGATGGCATTCCCTTGCGAGAAAACAAGATTACATGTTTAAACCGGAATAAGTTGTTAATGATGCAATGGACTAGGACAGTGTGGTTCATTCTTATATACCCGAGAATCAACCAAATTTTAGTATAGGAGAGTGAGGCCCAGAGACATTAAAGAAAGAAAATGAATTACATATAAATCACTAGTTTAATATATCACTTTATTTTACAGTCTAGTAATCAACGTGATGATTGGCACTGTTTTTTTTTATACAAATTTATCAATGCCCACTGTAATTTCAGTAAGGCAAAATCTCAGGCTCGATTACAGTGAAGCACTTTCAATGCGATTTCTTGCTTTTGATTTAATTTGTTTGAGAGCAGAAAAGCACTTTCACACACATACAGTGGGTACAAAAAGTATTTGCACACATACATTTGTGTTCACAATTTATAAGAAAATGCATTAAGAAATACAAAAATTGGCATTTAAAAAATAGAATAAGCTTATTCATTTAAATTAATTACAAAAAATACAATAATATTAATAAAAAACATTTTTTGCAACAATATTAAAGTAGCTTATGTCAAAAAAGTATTTTCACATTCAACTCAACTTTAGCAAATTTGCATTTTTATGCTATTATTTGACAGTCATCCCGCAGTAAATAACATACGTAAGACGACTATAAAAGGAGGTGTTGTCGAAACGTTATCAATTGATTGTCGATTTCAAATTGTAATGGCACCTAAGAAATCTGAACTGCCGATTTCGTTGCGAGAAAAAATTGTTTCTCTACGTGAAAATGGCCTAAATTATCGAGAAACAGGTAAAAAAGTAAATGTTTGCTTCTCTACTGTTCGGTATATTATAAAACGTCATAAAGAAAGAGGATCTACATCAAATAACTTGCGCTCTGGACGCCCAAAGAAACTTTCACTGCGAATAAAGCGAAAATTCATAAGAGAAGCATCGAAAAATTCATTTGTTAGTGCAATTACTTTAGCCAATGATGTCGCTTCAACATCTGGAGTTCAAATCTGTGCCCAAAGTGTTCGAAATGTCCTGCACGATGCACATATTTATGGGAGATCTCCAAGGAAGAAACCTCTCATAACTGAACGAAATAGACTGAAGAGACTTAGATTCGCTAAGGAATATATCAATATGCCAATTGATTTTTGGAAAAATGTCATATTCTCCGACGAGAGTAAGTTCAATATCTTTAAATCAGATGGCAGGAAATTAGTTTGGAGAAAACCTTGTACTGCTTTTCATACCAAAAATGTGTTACCTACAGTTAAACATGGAGGAGGTTCTGTTACGATTTGGAGGTGCATGGCTAGCAAAGGAGTTGGTAACTTGTGTTTCATCGATGGGAATATGACAGCTCGAACCTATATTGATGTGTTGCGAGATAACTTGCCACTAAGTGCAATAAAATTGGGTATCAGTAATTCGTACTATTTTCAGCAAGACAACGATCCCAAGCACACTGCCGGTATAACACGAATGTGGTTGCTTTATAATGTACCCAGAAAAATTGCCACTCCACCACAATCACCAGACTTAAATCCTTTGGAAAATTTGTGGAATTCTTTGGATTTAAAAACAAGAAAAAGGGAAATTTCAAGCAAATCTGCCCTTAAACAAGCCCTTATTGAAGAATGGTCGAATACTGACCCTACTGTTACAGAAAATTTAATTAAATCAATGCCAGCAAGATTACAAGCAGTAATAGATGCTAAAGGAATGCATACTAAATATTAGTTATTTGAAATTTTCTTATATATTTTATTTCTTTTGTATTCATACAGGTGTGCAAATACTTTTTTATATGAGATATTTTAATTTTTTTTACAAAAAAGCATTGTTATTTATATTATTGTAATTTTTCTGTTTGTTTTGGATGACTAAACTTATTTTGATTTGGCAATACAATTTTTTATTTCTCAATGCTTCTTTTTATGAATTGCAAACAAAAATGTTAGGTGTACAAATACTTTTTTTACCCACTGTATGTACTGCCAGATAGCCATAACATTTTCAAAAAGAATTTATGCAGTTTAGGACAACGTTCTTTAGAAATCAGTTTCCGTAAATGTTTAGTGACATCACACTTTTTAGTCTGGTAGAATGGATCTGCCTGAAGATCACAAATTTCCATTTGAAGATCGCAAGACATTCAATCTCTGTGAAGTTATTTATAAATGAATTTTTTTGTTTTTAGGGAGTCAAAATTCTGGAATCTATCCCTGAACTCTTTCTTGATATCGGTAATTATTTCATGAAACATACTAAAGTTTGTAATTAATTTTAATTAATAATACTAATTTTCTTGTTTCAGCTGCTGACAAAATGGGAAGTGTGCCATATTATTTGCCTTCAGTGCAATTCGCATCAAGTGTTTTGCGAAAGCTTTTAATATGTCCATAAAACTGGGATATATTTTGTTTTCTGTCTTGTAGTTTCAAGTTTAAAGTTTTTAGATGGAATGTTAAATCTTTCAGAAAAGCAAGATTACTTAAAAACTGGATTTTTTCCACTTTTTCTTGATGTTCATGCCATATATTTCCTTTTTTGAGGAAAGCAAGAATTTCATTCCTCAACGAAAAAAACTGTTGCAGACAATTTCCAGCACTTAACCAGTGCACTTGACAGTAGAATAAAATATCACCGTACTCAGCATCCGAATTGTCCACAAATGCAATAAATACTCTCTGTCTCTGGACTTTGCCTCCCTTTATTAAATTTACAATATTTACAACACTTTTCATTGTTTCACTGAGCCTTACAATTTTTATTATTTAATTATTATATTTAATATAATTAGTTATATTTATTATTTATTATTTAAAGCAGTAAGAAGGGTCTTTTGTTTTTCCAAATGTTCAGCTAACACTTTTTTTTTTTTTTTCCGGTAAGAAGGGCAAGTGCCAACAAAATGTATAAGAGGGCCGCATGCAACGCGCGGGCCGCGGGTTGGACAACGCTGGACTAGGTCATAATAGATACAAAATCGTATTTAACATTATATATTTTTAAAACGCTTAAATATTTAATATATATATATATATATATATGGAATGTTTGTATATAAATTTAACATACATTGTTACCTAATATACATAAATTGTATACCTAAAATACCTAATACTTTATCGTCATTTACTGAAACCTAACGTTTGTGCATTTTACTTGAATTGTTGTTCCTCCTCATATAATGAATGCATATAATACCGTTACTATTTATAATCACACGTTATGAATGATAAAAACACAGCGATATTAATGATTGCTTTCCTAAGATATGTTTTCAATTTGTAGCGGATAGCCGAAGGTCGTATAATCAGCTGTCTGTACTATTTATGGACAATAAATAACATAAAATATGAAATTTTAGACATTCATTTCCAGTTTACTTTACTTATAGTTGATGCTTAAACACAATAAAATCTTAAAGGGTTTAGCTTTTTATGTTGTAAGGCATCTGAAATAAAGCACAGCTTCAAATTTCTCGGAAATCATTATCGCATATAATTGTTGAATTTCTCACATTTTAACATTCTTTTTTAACAAAGTGATTTGTTATACGATATTAGACGTCACGAGACAAAAATCTGATACCAACAAAATTTATCAAGAAAGAAAATAATACTCTTTCGAATAGTAAAGCAATAAACAGTGGACAAGAAATCAGCAAACAAACAAATACAGAATCTGAACTTTTTCTTGCGGTCCATAAATCAATACTGTGTCACTAGTGTCTTTTGACGTTTTAAAAAAGATATTTTATGAAATATAGTGTAGTCTATAATTTTATATGTTTCCTGCCATTCTCAGATAAAACCTTGACTTGGCCGCTGACTTCGAAAGCTACATTTTTTTCCTTAAATCTACTTTTTGGATCGAAATGAGCTAGTTGTTACTCAGTTAAAATGCAAAAGAGTTATAAAATATGATTGCATGTCCACAGAATTTGCTTCATTTGGAGTGCAGTTAGAAACCTGGTGAACGAATCAGGTTCAAAATGATAAAAAATATTATTTATTAAAATTCACAAATGAATAATTTAAAATTCGACTTAAATTTCATTTTTGAACTTTCACTTCCCGGTCTCAAATATATCAAACCTAGGTTCGCTTTGATATAAACAATTTAAAATTCATAACGCTATAACATCGTAGACAGGTAAAGTATATGAGCATATTTACACAAATACTCATATTTAATATTAAGTTCCCATATAGCATACACAGAGACTATATATATTGTTCCCGCAGGAGTACCGCACATTTTTCTCTTCTCCTATTTCGAAATAGCCTAATAAATTTACAGTGGCGTCTGAACTAAAAACAAATATGGTGGTTTAATGATTCTCTAGCATCATGATTTTGCAATTGGGTCCCCTAATCCCCAGTCGCCCTTTAAAAGCGGGATTATATAAGGTATTTCTCCCGCCTTCTTAGCATGCCTTCGTGGTGTAGTGGTCAGCACACTCGCCGCGTATTCGAGAGGTCCGTGGTTCGAAAGTGTCTCTTAGTTTATGCTAATATTTAAGGTAAGATTTTGAATTAATAATTGTATAAATATTTGGTGTTAATAAAAACTAATATTTTAACAAAAGTGTGACAATCCATTTTATTAAAAAATTGGAGAATCATATCTAACTTTGAAATAAAATACGTTGGAGTGAAGAGTGGCAAAATATGTGCATAATTTAATATGCATGCAAAGAATTCATGTGCCACATGAAATTTTTTAACTATGTGGGATACGTACTGCATTAATGAACAATTAGCTAATTGCTTGCACTCTTCGATATGGATATTAGTTGTTCTTTGTACTAAGGCTCGAATACCCAAGAAGGCACTGATATTTGGATACAATTCTGACTGATATTTTAATCAGCGGTGTTGGCTGCCGTATTGTTAAACCCGGGCTCAAATTCCTAAGAAAGCTTGAACGTTTGTAAGAGTGCAGTATAGTGGCTGTACAGCATAAGGGCATGTAATATATTGTCGAACACTATCCGGATATTTGGTATTAAGGAACGACGTGTGAAGAACTTCGATTCCGTATTATTCTCCATCAAAAATGTTTTTTAATGTGGTGTAACTCTGCACTGTTTGAAATGCAGATAATTTTAATCAAATCTCACCCTTTTCCCTGCTGTAAAAACTTTCAAAATCCCAGTTCCCCCCAAAATTCGCGCAATATACATTTTCTGAATTCATATTACAGTAACAACAGCGTTTCGTGGAGCTTGATGCAAGTGCATAAGTTATTTCCATGTTTCAAAATCCATTTCACTGCACAACTGGTGAGCAAACTCAGACCTTCAACTGGAAGTAACTGATTTGCAAAATTATGATATGTTAAAAGTGATGTTTAAAGCTCTAACTCAATTTTTAAATATCTTTCGGGAGATAAATAGGCTGAAATAAAATCATATGTATGGCGGTGGATATCTGTATTTTGGGATTAAGCGGAAAGATATTTTCGAAAATGAAGTACGTAAAATCTCAGTTCAGATTATTATTAACAGACGGCAATTTGCAAACAGCTTTAATAGTAGAAAGTACTGATTTCAACCTCCAATATGATGAAATATTATCTCAAACGGAAACAATTACAATCTCCACGTTAGAAAATTTAATATATTTAATAATAGCTTTTTTAATGCGTAAACGTAATTATAAGAGTTATAAGAGTAAAAAGTAAAAAAGGAGTTTCTTACCTGAACATAACAGAGAGAAATTCGATAATGTCCCAGCTAAACGAGAGAAAACAATGGCAGCAGCACCATCTAATGATCGGAAGGTAAACGAAAAATAAATAAGAAAGAAAATCTTGAAAATCTGGCAGTAAGGAAAAATTATAATTGCTCTCATTATCAGAAAGTAAGGAAAATTTATGATTGCTAGTAATTGCTTTAACACTTATTTCTTTAACGTGTTCCCCTCATTTACATTTGTATCAACACCGATTACTTATTCCTATTTTATAATTTTTACATCATAAGTGCTCACATTTGATGTAAAATGCGATAAGAAAAGTGAAAGGAATTTCAGAAACACGAGTTAACTAATTATTCAGAGCATCTAACTATCAATGTAAGTTTCAAGGTCATTTGTCAGACATGACCTTGAAACATAGTTTATTTCAAGGTTATTTTATTAACTGTCTTTCAAGAGGGATTTATTAGTGTACGATAATATTAATCCTACTCTCAGAAAGTTTTCATTGTAGCGTATAATAAACAAAAACACCATGTTTCAAAATTTTGTGTTTAAAGTAATATACGAATTTACGCTGAGCTACATAGAATTTTGGAAAAGCTCCGAATGAATTGACTTAAAAATCCCAGAACATGTAAAATGCAATAAAATTGGTACAAATATCGTGCTAATTCATAAAGAATTTCGAATTATTTCTAATCTGAATACTAAAACTGATTCTTCTAACGTACAAATCTCTGCGTAGCCAAGTCACTCGTACAAATTATTGGAAAGTATGTTTTTATAGTCATGTCACTGGCAGCTTTTATGATATTTAAGTTGGGGTAAATATTTATCCTTTACTTAGCATGTGAACATGTAATAGTGAAGACCTTCTGACATTCATCTGTGCTCTGTATAATCTCTAATTCGTTACGAATGATGCATTGTACATTATTTCCTTAGCAAATCTGTAGCAACTAAAGATTTTACACTTCTACATGTATTTTACATTTCGTTTTTATCAAAAAAGTATATGGTAACTCAAATTATTCAAGCGCCTAATTATTCAAGCACCAAAACCCGAAACTCCAGTGATACTGATTCTTGCTCCACTTTGTAAGCAAAGTAAAATAAAGCTAGTTGTTAATTTATTCTCGTGTTCACAGTTTTCAGTGAATTTATATAGCATCATAAAATTTCATTTAACAGAGAGGATTACAGAGTTTAATTATAATCGAAACAATGGTAATTAAAGTAAAAGAATGAAATCCAGTAAAGCTTAAAGATTTTCAAAGAGCTGAAGGTAGTGCATTGTTAGTAACAAAAGCTTTTATCTGAAAGTGTATACTTTTTAGCATTACATTTTTACGAATCCAAACCTAGAATACTTAAAATTCAGCACGAATATCATACAACTAGAACAATCAAAGTCTTTGTTGCAGCTTGATTAGCAAATCCAAATTGAAAGGAAAGCAGTCATTTGACGTGCAGAGATCAAACTGAAAAAAATTCAAGTACAATTTAAAGGAAAATTAAATTTTACTTGAAATTGAATAATTTATTATAATATACTATTGTTTCGAATATAAAAATCCTTTATGTCTTTTGGAGAAAAAATAATAAATATAAATAGCAATGGGATCTCCTATTTGCTTGAGCAATATAAAGTTGTGCAGTTTTAGATAAATATAGTTAAAGTTAACGTTTAGCACAAATAAAGATTAAAATATGGCTGACTTCAGTTTCGTTGGAGCAAGTTCGACACTGCCAGAGCTCGTTGTTACAATAAATGCAGAAGTTACTAATATTTCACATGCGAGTTGGAGTATGAGGACGAATAAAAACGTTGGGGGTAATAAAAAGGTTCATCCACACATCCGATAGGAAGAGTAGAACCTGCATCATTAATCGCATTTTGTGTAAATTAATTTGATAATCTGAAACTTTTAGGTAATCTAAATTGAAAAACGAATTATTGCGAGCAGTAACTTTGGTTTCCGAAAACCTACAAACTGGGTTTTTATCTTAACAATGGAAATCAACTGATGTCCTCTTGACTTTACTGATGTCTAAGGAAATCAATACGTGACTGTGACTTTTATTTTGTTTCACAAAATTTACAGCATTAAATAAAGTAACTTCGGTCGAACGCCCTTTAATAAAGCCATATTACCTACTGGATAGTTTTTCATTAACAACGAATAAATGAGCCAATCTAGTAGATAGAAGCTCATAAAGAATTTTTCTGAAAATCTTTAGTACAGATTTACATTTCTGCTTTCGAATAAGAGCAACTCGATAGACTTCCCAAACGCCTGGAGAAACTCGAAATTTCATGCATGTATTATATAAAGTTATAAAACAATTAGGGTATAAATTAAATAAACACCAAACGGATACCAAATGTATCCTCCACTTTCATATATATTGCATTATAGTTCTGTATTAGTATTATATTTCGACTATCTCGGCATTTGGGGTAAAACCTAAACGAGCCCAGTTCCTGCTATCCAAAAAGGCAGCCTAAGCTATCCCAGAGGATAGTGTCTTCGACCATCCGAGTGGGTTAGAGTGACGGCCAGTCTTCTTTTCACCAGGTTTCCACAAACTTTACACCATTCTTGGTAAAACCTAAACGAGCCCAGTTCCTGCTATCCAAAAAGGCAGCCTAAGCTATCCCAGAGGATAGTGTCTTCGACCATCCGAGTGGGTTAGAGTGACGGCCAGTCTTCTTTTCACCAGGTTTCCACAAACTTTACACCATTCTTGGTGTCTCTAAATAATAATTTTTAATCCTCCTCGTGAGATTAGGACCCCGAATAATGCGGTGTAGCTGAGCTGTCCTAAATCCCTTAGGAAGTTTTGCGAGCCCGCATCTCTATTCAGAACTGAGAGCACGAAATGATGAGTTGTGTAGCTTGATCTACTTGTAGAGTTCTTCACTCTTTTTATACCAAAATTAACGTTGAGGAAACTAGTGAACTTGTTAGCGACTTATCGTTGAGTTCAAACAACTTAGACGTAGACTCGAGAAGGTATGAAGATCCTGTATTTTGTCTTTTGCGAAGAAGAAATTAATGTTATTCCTAAAATGTCGAGGAAATTGCGAAACCATACTGTGCGAAGCATTTGTAAAAGAAAGGGCTAAGTTTAGGCACAAATAGCACGAAAATGGTTGAAACCGGAGTGCCCTTACTTTGCATCTTATATCAGTCTTTTGTCCTACATTTATAGCTAAACTCATATTCTAAACTGCACATAAAACGTTACATTTATCTCCTGAGGCATTTATCGTGACCACAATGACAATGTTTAACTGTTCTAACGAAACTGAAGTCAGTGACATCTCCATCATTTTTTATGTTAATGTTTACATTCAACCACTTTTTTATCTTAATGTCTGTCAGTTTAGACAATCTGAAGTCTATAACCAGATTTTGTGAACGGAGAGAGCAATAACATAAAATATCACGGGTTGCTCAGCATAGCCTTTGCGTTGCATAAATTATGCTTAGGTTGAGAGAACTTGAGCTAATTTGTGATGCTGCAACTTTTGCTGAAGTATTCAAGCTTTCTTACAGGAATTCACGTTCAGGAGGGGACTGGGACTTCCCAGCAGTCTTTATAAATCTGGCATGGGGATCAACAGCACACAAGGATACCGAAGCGTCTTGGAATCAATGACCGACATCGAAAGTCATAGAATAGAGTATTCTCAAAGGCAAGAAAGGTTGACTAAAAAATGCATACAGTAAGCAGGTGTCGTTCCCGTTTACGTAGCAGACCATATGTTAAAGTCATTTCTAAGCGCTGAGGCAACAGGAAACTTTGGATTTCCAGCAAAGTTAAAGAAGTTAATATTTAAAGTATTCCAAACTTTAATTTTTCTAGCTTCCATTAGACTTATTTCTGATTCGTATGAAAGCTTCTTTTTTAATTGAAACTCTAAAAATATGTCATGGTTACAAATAAATCTTTTACAAATTTACTAATTTAGAAAATTAATTCACTTTATTAGAAATACCTGGGATGTTATAATATTCTTCAAAGTAAGCCAAAATTCATTTTAAAACACGACTTCAGTTTGGGCAAACAGTTAGATTTTTAAATTTAATGAAATGGATTACAAAATTTATGTATACTGGAAGATCCATCTTCCATCTTTAAGAAGTTATCTCCTTTGGCACTAATATACATTGATTCATGAGAAAAATATGAAAGGTTGGCAAAATGTCTGCTCAAAATATAATAAACCAAAAACGCATTTCCTAACTCTTAAATATTGATGCTGAATTTAAATATAAAACTCTCGCTGGAGGGCTAGTGTAACAAAATCTCGTTGAGCGTCTGTAGATTAAGTACAGAATCTATAGCTTGGAGAGTACTTTTTGTTTGCCTAAGTTTTTCGCAGAGCTCTACAAATACAACATTTGTTCATGCGCTAAAAGCAAGAGAAAATACATTTCATGAGGAAGAATAAATTTTACTTGTGGTTATCTGAATGAGATAAATTTGTAATAATGAATTGTAAGGATCTTAAGTTTTACTAACGTTTATTTTATTTTAAATCTTTACTATCACTTCTTATTTTCTACTTCCGGCCAGAATTAAAAGCTTTAACTTATTTATGCAAATTTGTCTTGCGAACGCCAAGTACTTAAGTTGTGGCTTTTTGCCAAGCGAGAGAGAGAGGAAGGAGTTAGTAGAAGCAGGCCGCTTGCCTTAGCAGTTTTACTCGGTTGCTGGTTGCCTTCAAGGCCAGAGGTTTAATCCTCTTGATAATTTTAAACGTATCGTAGTGTTAACAATTCTCTGTACTACATACGGCCTTTCTGTTAATATACAGCCAATCTTCAAGTAGCCACTTGTTTATTAATTATTAAGTTAGTTTAGTTAGAATTTAGTTAATATTTTTATATTCTTACGTTCAGACCACAAATGGTTGGTCTCTGTATTCCGAAGTCCAGAAATCTTTGTAAAGAGAGAAAAATAAAGGGTTTCGTATACCCTTCCTGTGCATCTTGTCTACTTCCCACATTTATTAACCATAGCTTTAGTAAGCTCCCTGTTCCGAGTCAGGTCATTGAATGTTCCCCAAGCAACTAAGGAGGAACACTGAACCTGGTAGTGGCGCCCGACGAAGAAGAATAACCATGGCCGAGTTTCAAGAAGAACCTGTGCTGCCTTCAGAAGCGGCTCAGAATCTAGAAATGCCAGCTGCCACCCTGGAAGGATTTGGTTACATCGTCCAGACCATGCGCGCTTCGATGAAACCAGAAGCAACATTTAATGGAAACTCACCGGTAACCAGTTTTTTGGAAAAATTGGATGACCACTTCATGCTCTACCCCGTGCACGAATTTCAAAAAGTTACCTTAGCTAAAAGCGCTTTGAGGGCCAAGCGCTTAACTGGTTCAAGTGTATAGGCAGAAGTCTCTTGGGTCAAGCAGGAAGTCCCACCTATACTTACGAGAATTTCAAGACTGCCCTAGTAAAAGCCTTCCCTGTCGTAAGGGATCGTGCAAAATTAGAAACGGAACTTTTCAGTATATACCAGAAACGATTTGAAAATCTCTCAAGCTTTATTTTAAGAAAAATTCACGTCTTCAAACTCTTGTATGGAAACCGTCCGGATCCTGAGATAATTCAAGTGATTTTGACGAGCTTACTTCCCCAAGTACAAGACTTTATTGAATTAAGGAATCCGACTACACTGGAAAAGTTATTTGAACTAGCAATCCAGTTTGAAAGTAGAAGAACGGCGGACATTGAAAGAAGACGCCACTATGAGCAACGAAACCAATTTGGTGCGCCAAGACCACAGCAAAGTCAAGCACACGGCTACGGAAGCAAAGCGAATCAGTGAGCAAGGAAACCCGAGCATCCAAAAACAGCCGGCGAACGTCGACATTTCAATAGCAATCCAGGAAAAAAGTTTGAAGGCCAGTGGAAAAAGAAGGAAAGCATGGAAAGGAAAAAACAAGATTTAAACTAAAACGGATTTCTGCTGACGGGAGGGTGCGGTAATCCGAAGGCCAAGAAAACCCCTCTTCCTTCAAGTTAAATACAGTAATGGTGAAAAATTTGAATCTTCGAAAGATTGAAGTGTTGGTGAATAACATTCCAGCCACCGCACTGCTGGATACAGGCGCGCAGTGTTCCTGTGTGGCAAAAGAATTTTTTAGGAAGTATTTTCGAAAATACCGCATATATAATTCGGATAATACGACAGTGTTCGCTGCGCAGGGAGAAAGATTCAAGTGTATAGGTAAA
Source organism: Stegodyphus dumicola (assembly GCF_044657685.1). Lineage (NCBI taxonomy): Eukaryota > Metazoa > Arthropoda > Arachnida > Araneae > Eresidae > Stegodyphus > Stegodyphus dumicola. Next base: position 133,616,441 of record NC_140770.1, read on the forward strand.
TTACCGCTATACGTTCGTATCAAGGACGAACAAGTAAAGATTATGTTTTTTATAGTAAAGAATCTGCAAGCACATATCATCTTAGGAATAGATTTTCTTTCAGAGGCAGAAGCAACACTCGATTTTAACGAAGCGTCCCTTAAGCTGACCATGAAACCAGTTCGAGAAGAGAAAACAGAACCTCCAATGTTAAACCTTGACCACCTACCTAGGGAAGAGCAACAAAAAATCCGACAAGTGGTAAGTGAAATTGCTTTGTTATTTAGTGATATTCCAGGATTTACTCAAGTTACTAACCATAGTATCGACACCGGAAATTCACTGCCAATTCGCCACAAACCATACCGGTATGATAAGAATAAAGAAAAAATTATAGAGTGGCACATTAGAGATATGTTACGTAAAACGATCATAACGCTCATCTCAAGTAGTTATGCTAGCCCGGTTGTTTTATGTAAGAAAAACAATGACTATCCAGTAACACACCCAAAAAGGTGGCGTTTTGTGATTGACTATCGTAAATTAACCTCCATGACTAAATATCCGGTATATCCGTTACCTATTATTGAAGAAATTCTAAGTAACATAACGTCTACCAAATACATGACGACTTTAGACTTAACGACTGGTTATTTTCAAATAGGGGTTAGACCGGAGGACGTGCCTAAGACTGCTTCTATAACCAAGTCTGGCACTTATGCATTCCTGCGAATGCCGTTTGGCATTTCAGGGGCACCGGCAACATTTCAGCGATGTATGGACATTGTGCTAAGGCCTGTTCTTGGAAAGTTCACATTTATCTATTTAGACGATATCATTATTACTAGTGATAATCTGGACCAACATGTACAGGATTTAAGACAGGTGTTTTCATTATTAAATGAGGCCGGTCTAAAAGTTAATGTCGAAAAGTCAAATTTGCAGCCCCTGAATTAAAATACTTAGGCTACAAAATATCTCAGAAAGGAATCCAGACAGACGAATCAAAAATAATCGCTGTGCAAAAGTATCCGCCGCCAAATACGGCAAAGAAGCTCTCTTCTTTTCTAGGACTTTGTTCATATTATAGGTCCTTTATAAAAGATTTTGCAGCTATTGCAAAACCATTGTTAAAATTAAAAAGGAAAAAGGCAAGATTCTCCTGAACGGCCGAAGCCAATAGTGCTTTCGAAAAATTAAAGCAAGCATTAACGCAAGCCCCTGTTTTGAAATTTCCTGAAAAGGATGAGAATTTAGAAATTTCAGCGGATGCTTCGGATTATGCGGTAGGAGCGGTACTTTCGCAAAATCAGCAGCCCGTGGCATTTTTAAGTCGAACTTTAAATCAAACACAAAGAAATTATTCAGCGATCGAGAGAGAGGCACTTGCAGTTCTGTTAGCAGTGCCAAAGTTCCGAGTCTATTTCGGAAGGGCGCCAATAACAGTGTATTGTGATCATGCGGCGGTAACTAGATTGTACTCAAGGGAAAACTTATCCCCAAGGTTAATAAGATGGGCACTCAAGTTACAAGAGTATAATCTGGTAATCAAGCACACCCCCGGAAAGGAAAATATCGTAGCAGATGCCCTATCCAGAATAAAAATAGATGAAGAAGGTAATACTGTAAAGGTGGCAATGCTCACAGCATGTACAATAAATTCCCGAGAAACTGTAATAACCGAACTGGGTAAGGATCCTGAGTTTAGAAACATTTATGAGTATTTAAAGGATCCTGAAAATTTTAGCCACCAAGATATTGTGGCGATAAGAAATAGGGCGGCCCATTACGAACTAATAGATGGTCTATCATTTTATACAAAAACTACAAATTCCAACAACGAATTTCGACCTGTTATCCCAGCTAGTCTTAGATTAAATATCCTGCAGGAGTTACACGACAGCCCATTAGCTTCTCATGCTGGTATTCGAAAAACTATCCAACGCGTACGCGAGTCAGTCTATTTTCCTGAACTGCAAAAGTTAACAAGGGCGTATGTCCAGTCCTGCCCAACATGTCAAGCAGTTAATTATATTAATTTCCGCCCGGCCGGGTTTCTAAATAGTATGAAATCCGAATTTCCAAATGAAATAATTGGCATTGATTTATTGGACCCTTTCCCAAAAAGTCAGTTAAATAAAGGTCGGTATCTCCTTGTTATGGTTGATCATTTTAGTAAGTGAACCGAAATTGTTCCCTTAAAACGAGCCTCCGCGAAATTAGTTACTGATTCTATTTTAAATAAATATATTTTAAAATATGGGGCGCCCCTAAAAGTTATATCGGATAATGGTCCTCAATTTGTAAGTAATATATTTGAAGACATGTGCCAAAAACTGGGCATACGTCATTTAAAAATGGTCCCGTATCGGCCGCAATCAAATATAGCGGAACGGGTCAATAGAAATATAGTGAAAATTATCCGTAGTTATGTTAAAATTTTTCATAAAAGCTGGGATAACTATGTCAATGAATTAGCTTTCGCCCTTAGGACCGCAAAAAATGATACAACGGGCAAAACTCCTGCTGAGTTATTTTTAGGCAGAAAGATCATAACGCCGTTAGATAAATTATTTTATGTTCAACAAAGAGCCCCAGAATTTAAAATGGGTGATATAGAAAAATTAATTAAAGAAGCAAAAAAGAACACTGAAGTAGCACAAAGAAAACAAAAGCTCTTTTATGATATGAAACGACGGGGAGTAACTTATAAAGTAGGAGATGAAGTTTTAAAAATTAAGCATTCACTTTCTTCATCACCAGAAGATAAAACTGCCAAATTTTTTCCACGATTTGAAGGACCATATGTCATAGAAAAAATAACTCACGCTGTAGTGGTGTTAAAAGCCAGGAATGGTGAAACATGCTCCGCAAACATTGACCAGATAAAAGCATACTATGACCGTAATAAAATGCAAATATTTAAAGATCTTTTGCAGGATCCGGCACGGCAGGCACAAGCTCCAGAGGTGGAAGAACGACAAGCACAAGGGCAAGCCATTAGGAGGCAGGAGCAATTGAAAAGAAAGTTTCCCCGTTGGAAAATTGAAGGTAACAAGAAAAAGAAGCCGTTCCACCGACCAGAAAAGAGAGCGCACGACCACCCCCAGAATGAAGAAGGGAGAAGTACGATGAATGCAAAGAGAGCCAGGAGAAATAACGGCAGCTATAACCCGGCTCCCAACGAATTGCGGAAGGAACACCAGCGGCGGAGGCAAAGATACAAGGAAGATTTGAACGGCCAGCAACGAGATCCAAGCAGGAACGAGAGAGAAGTGTCCCGCTTCCGCCAAGGCCAGCTGCCATCAAACGGCCAAGACCACATGCAGTGGCGAAAAAGAAGGTCTCCAAGGGTGACCGAACTGGAGGGAAACGAAAGCTCATAGAGGAAGGTACTGAAGGGCGAGCCCGCACAAGAAGGAAGATAAACCAAACGCTAATCTTTGCTACCTTCCAGGACTGGGCAGAAAAAAGAATGTCCGAATATCACAAAGATAAGTAAAATTTTATGTTACTTTGCAACCTTAAGTTAATCTTTCATTCTTACTGCAAGTGGCAGAATTCAAGACGTTTTACCTCATGTGAGGTCTACCTTTATCGCCAAAAAGGAGAGAAATGAGTTGTTACCTATTTTGGTATTATGTTTTTCAATTACTCGCGAGTAAAACTAAAATTAATGTCTAATAGGAATATGTAAATACTTGAATATTGTAAAAGTTATTGTATAAAATTCTATTTAAAAGATTCTGGCAAGAAAGAAGTTTTAGTCTGAATGACTTTTGAAATGTAGTATTTCAATGTAGAAGAATTGGCATTTGCTTGGAAAAGAATAGAAGTTAACAATGTACTACTAATGTATGTTTTAAAATTCGTAAAATTAACGGCATGTTAAGATGTCCTTATACAATGTGAACTGTTATGTTAAACGTTAAGAAATACTGTGATATGTTAAAAGTGAAAGTAATGCAAAAACATTTTAAACTTATTCGTGTGACTGTAAAAAGAGCCAAATTATTGTGAATATGTGTTAAAGGTTGAATGAATGTAGTTAGGCTCTCTGACGCTACACTTCAGAGTTAGCCACTTTCAGAATAGTACTTCAGGGTTTAGAGATGAATATAAGGTGTGTTATGAGGTCTTGTTATGTTGAATTTTAACACGTTAATGTTTTGATTGCAGGCGTTAGTGCTGAACACTTGTACATAAACACATTCGTGTTTGGTGTTTTCTTTTACAACACATGTCAGAGAGCACGGGGAGAGATAATTAAATAAAGTCATGAATGAAATAAGAATGTTAAGAGAAATATAAATATTCAGGTGACTTGCCATTTAATTGTGTAACATTTCATTAAACTAGTTTTCCTTCCAGAGATCTGGAAGGAAACAGATTTCAACTAAAAGCTCCTGTTTAGATGCAGTACAGATGAAAAGTAATTGTCCATGGAGTTGATAATGTAAAAACGATTTTTTTTTTAAATTTCTAGTTTCTAGTGAGAAATGTTTGTAAAAGATTGGCCTCGCGTTAGATTCCAGAGTTAAAGTTTTCAACAAGGTCGTTTTAGACCTCAGTTTCAAACTAATTAACTCTGGCGGGAAGTATGTAAGTATCTTAAGTTTTGCTAACGTTTATTTTATTTTAAATCTTTACTATCACTTCTTATTTTCTACTTCCGGCCAGAATTAAAAGCTTTAACTTATTTATGCAAATTTGTCTTGCGAACGCCAAGTACTTAAGTTGTGGCTTTTTGCCAAGCGAGAGAGAGAGAGGAAGGAGTTAGTAGAAGCAGGCCGCTTGCCTTAGTAGTTTTACTCGGTTACTGGTTGCCTTCAAGGCCAGAGGTTTAATTCTCTTGATAATTTTAAACGTATCGTAGTGTTAACAGTTCTCTGTACTACATACGGCCTTTCTGTTAATATACGGCCAATCTTCAAGTAGCCACTTGTTTATTAATCCAAAGTTAGTTTAGTTAGAATTTAGTTAATATTTTTATATTCTTACGTTCAGACCACAAGTGGTTGGTCTCTGTATTCCGAAGTCCGGAAATCTTTGTAAAGAGAGAAAAATAAAGGGTTTCGTATACCCTTCCTGTGCATCTTGTCTACTTCTCACATTTATTGAACATAGCTTTAGTAAGCTCCCTGTTCCGAGTCAGGTCATTGTATGTTCCCCAAGCAAGTAAGGAGGAACACTGAACCTGATAGACTTAGCACTGGTTAGCTTAAAGTAAAGTTGCTTTACAGAACAGAAAGATAAATGTTGAACAAGATTAAGTTATCAAATCGCCGAAGGCTTAATATCATCTGATAAATCTTTTTATAAAATCATAAATCTTTCTAAAATGTTGGAAATATAATCTACTTGTTAAAAGGAGAAGTTTCTGTACTACTATAGATACTACTATTCTAATTAACAATTTGGTATATTATACCAAATTGTTAATTAAAAATCTTATAGGTTGAATTAATGTATTTGATTTTTTCGAAAATAATTAGATTATAATAATTCGATTTCGAATATTACAACACATTTTCAATTTTCATTATACAGACCTCATTACAACTCATCTCAATTCTTGTATTGTATTCTCTTTTACTTTTTCTCCAGTTTCACAGCTGCAACTCGGCTCTCTTTCTCTGAGAGAATTTTCAAGAGTTACTCACCCATATTAAACCGCGTGCTTTCTTACAGCTGCATGGAGTTTTATTTCTTTCTAAGATTAATTTATTTAAATTAATTAATTTAGATTTTTTTTTTCAAATTTCTAAGATATCATGTTTTAGACCCATAAATTTCGTTTAAAAATAATTGTCTTTGAGTTTAGACAGTGTTTCAGCAATTCTGCTTTTCATTTCTTTAAAATTTAATTAGTATTTGTTTAGCACATTGCTTTAAATACTCTTTTAAATATCTTTATGTATTTTACAGGACGTTGCTTTCAGTTTATTTTCCCAAAGTATATTCAGTTTATTTTTTAATTTTGCTAATTGCAGATTACTTTTGATTTAACCAATGGTTTTTCTGGATTTATATTCAAGATTGTTTCTTTTTAAAATTGTTTGGTCTCATGTCGAAGCTGGTTATATCCTGGTTATTCTTGGAGGAGAATGAGAGATTAACAGCCAGAAATATGACGCACAGCATTTCTGCATGAGATAATTTGTTAAATTTGTACAATTATTTCGGCCCACCAGCAGCTTAGCGGTAAAGTCGTTGAACACTGGTAGTTCGGTCCGAGGTTCGAATCCCGCGAACGGGCTGGCTGCATGGGTGTTTTCGTGGTTTTCCCCATGTGTAACGTGTATACGAGCTAGTTTCCCTTAGAACGTCCTCCACGAAGGCATCCCTCCCCTTAGTCAGATAGCCCTAGTGCGCTTGCCATAATTAAAATACACACACACACACCATGTACAATCATTTCTGCTATTGAAAGAAACTGTGTTGAAGTGTTCCCAACTGTCTTCTTTCATTATTAGGCAGGATGAATTGAGAAGCAGACTACCCAGTTGGCTAGTGATGATAATATTTACAACGATGCTTAAATATTATTACAATGGTACTTGAATCGCAACTCATTATTAAGCAGGAGAAGATTCGATTATCATTTCGTGTTTATTAGTTAGTCAATGGATACTTAGGCTAAATTTCTTTCTGGTAGTCGCCTTGTAGAGTTTTCCTTAGTATAACAAATTATTTTAAGCTTGATACCTTTCCTGAACTAGTCAACTTTCAATCACATTTCCTCACCAGAATGCAAATTTAAGGTGGGTATTTAAACAGGTTAATCTGAGTTTATTCAAAGCGTGTTTTCGCTAGCTTGGGCACGTTTCTTTGATATCTTGCTCTTACGTTAGTACGCCCCTCAGCCATTTCGGATAGTTGTCACGCCCGTTAGGTTTCGTTGAGTCAACCTAAGTTAGCCAAACTTTAGCGTGCCAATCCAGCACTATTTTAATTAGACTTTTAATTGATTTATATTCTACATTTAAGTTTCACCGCAAGTTGATGGTGTTATTGTAAAGCACGATGATCGTGCCTTTCTGTTATTAGTTGGAATTAAGGGTTATTTTCACCGTTCTTCTGTGTTGGTATTTTCATTCACGCCTGTGCGAGAATTCGCCAGTTTCATTGTAGGATCTAGTTTAGTTTATGTGGAATAGGAAAGACAGCCCAACATACTATGATCTACTGGACTGAAAGATTAGTCGAACGTGAAACTTTTGTCAACGGATCTTTTATTCGGATGTTATTTATGATTTAACTTCATTTAAAAAAAATCAGAACTACAGAACTATATTTGAAAAACTATACAAAAGAAAAGATATGTACAAGGTTTACAAAGTCTGAAAATTTTGAAGGTCTAGCTCTGCTAGGCATTTCTATGGCTCTTAAGTAGAAAGCCATTATTAGTTTACCCTTTAAGTTTCATTTATGTGAAATTATGTTTATACGTTTATTCGATAAATTAATGGTTCTGTCTCTCATGTTCACTAAATAAAAGATCCATGTTAGTTTGGTGAACATTATGTCAGATCTGGAGACTAAAATAATTTTGAGCTTTGTTTTGGGCCGAGATTTTTGAAGTTTATTAATTTTTAGAAACAGGATAAATTTTGTTTTGTCTACGTATAGTTTATACTTCCTACTACTGGATTTTATCAAGCACTTCATTGCTTTTGCTTCAAGTCTTAACCTGTTACTACCAGCAGTTGTTATAATGCTTATGTCTGCGTGAGTCATCTACGTATGTCTGGAAACGCGCCCTTACATTCAATATTTAGATCTGCATCTGCTAGCTAGTTCACGCCTAAATTGAGACTCTGTGATACTTGTCAGTTATGAAAACTTTGTCTCTTTTATATTGGATCCGACGTTTCAATATAAGCTCTTTAGGGTTTATTAAAAGAGAGCTTTTGGGTATATCAAAGGATATTACTGTCTAACGAGATAACGTAGGTAAGAAGATTATTACCTTTATTTCCCTGTATTTGTTCGATTAGATTTTCAAGAGAATCAATTATGATGCTATTCGGGGCAAATCGGGAATAAAAATTTAATTTCTTATAAATAATCCTGTGGTTTAGTGACGGAAATTTCAGTCTTCTGAATAACGAAGTCCGCAATAGATTACTTCAGTAAATTCATTTCGAATTTCTTAACTTTCATTCTTATGTCTTTCTGTTCTCTTTTAAGTTTATAATTGATATCAAAATTTAGAGCTCTATAATCACTTAATGTTGTCTTTTCATCCACTTCTCAGTTTTCTGTTACTAAGTTGCTGGAATTATTTACTGAGATCTATTCAAGAGTTCCGCCTTGCACCTAAATCATTTGGCGGAATATCTGAATCCTTGGCTGCTATGGTCAAAGCGAGAATGTCTCCTATTATGTATCTTTTTGTGTCCATTATTCCGAGAGTTCAAAGGTTCCCACACATACTGTTTTGTTTCCACTTGAAATTAATAAATCTTCGAGCTTTATGGTGGAGGCTTCCCGTTTATCTTATTTGCCACATTTTCGTCTGCGATGGAAATGTATAATGCTTGTACACTTGCATCTTTAATGATTATCTTTGATAAGTGTTCGTTAGAGTACACTCTGAAATTCTGAGGAAAATTTCTAATCTTATTTTTAACGATATATGGTTTCTGGATAGATGGGATTTACAACTCACCAGTATTTAGACTAGAAGAGAAACACGCTAATGTGACAATCAAAATCGTAAAAAACAACCTTATATTTAGCGTAGGTATAATGAAACAATCGATTTCGAGGGCAGCTAAAGGTCCCTCCTCATCAGGAGAAAGAAATACATAGAAAGAAGAAAATAGGAATCACAGAAACACGTGGTGCTTATCAGCACTGCACGTGGATATTAAAAATCTAGTTATATCCACGTGCAGTGCTGATAAGCACCACGTGTTTCTGTGATTCCTATTTTCTTCTTTCTATGTATTTCTTTCTCCTGATGAGGAGGGACCTTTAGCTGCCCTCGAAATCGATTGAGTGTTTCATTATACCTACGCTAAATATAAGGTTGTTTTTTACGATTTTGATCACCAGTATTTCTTAGGTCTATCCTAAGTCAGAAGTTTAAAGTCCTAAGATACTGGATATTTATTTGCGTTACCTTTATTTTCTCAAAATTCATCTCTTAACATGTCAGAAGCCTATACAGTTTATACATTGGTTGACTTTTCTGTATTTTTATTTCTGTACTTTTGTCTTTTTATCTATCAAATATTTTCATGTCTATTGCATACTTACTTACATTTTATTTACTTTATTGAATATTTACCTTTTTCTTGTCTATGGAATATTAAGTGAGAGGAGGACCATAGATATACGGGAACATACGCAAGTGAGACAGTTGTCTCAGGTGAATAACTAAAAGGGGCTCAAATTGATTACGGAAATTTAGAAATTCATTTCAAAAAAGAAATTATGATTGCTATGTTGGTTGTGCATTAGCACTGAAGGCGTAATGAGTACGTTTCCTCAAGCACAGAATTAAAGAATCATAAGTCAAGAATTTTAACTACGAAATCTTTATTTAATAAAATAGGATAATTCTGCTTAACTTAAGCATAACAATAAAGTAATAATGTTCAAGGAAATTAAAATTGAAGCATTCAAAAGAATAACTTACATAGAATCATCATCAGTACTAAATATCATCAGGCTTACCTATATTAGGCAATAAGAAAAATAAACAGGAACATACTTTGCCATCGTACCTGAAAGAAAAGAAAGTACTACTGGATTAGACCTTTGGCCAGGTATAAGTAGCTAGGGTGAAAATCAAATATACTGCATTGCACACGAGCTTTACTTTCTCTCGCCAATATATACCTTGGCGCACGTTCGTTTCGTATGCCTTTCGAGTTTCATTATGCAAAATACCTAAATTTATGCTAACATTGCCCCTGTTTTGCTAATGAAACTCATACCAATTGTAATTCATTCCTGCAAAACTGAAATTTAGCTTTAGGAATTGGTTTAGTCATAATATCAGCAACCATTTCCTCTGTTGAAAGATAAGCAAGTTTTACTATTCCTTTGTTATTCAAGTCGCGTATATGATGAACTTTTGTATCAATATGTTTAGTGCGTGAACTGAATTTTTCAGATTCTACAAGTCTTATAGTAGACTGATTATCTTCAAATACCTTTATCGGTAGAGTTTGAGGTAGATTGAAATCTTGTTAATTTTAATAGCCATAATAGTTCTTGCGTAGCTTGCGATAGTGTAACATATTCAGCTTCTGCTGAGGATAAAGAAACACAAGTTTGTTTTCTTGAAAACCATGAAATACAGTTCCTTCCTAATAAAATAACACTTCCTGATGTAGATTTTCTATTTTCAATATCTTGTCTCCAGTCAGCATCTGAATAAACTGTAATATTAGGTTCTTCACTTGACGAAATTTGTAAGGATAGGTTCTTTGTCATGTTTAAGTATCTAATAATTCTTTTAACAGCATTCCACTCCTTTTGACGTGGATTATTACACCTTCTGCTGAGTATGTGAGTTGAAGCTGTGATATCTGGTCTTGTAATAGACGATATATACAAAAGACTTCCAATAGCTTGGCGAAATTTATCATTTAAAGTTAGGAGATTTTCTTCCTTGTTTAGGTTATAATAGTTCGTTTCCATTGGTGTGCTAGCGTTTTTCGCTTCTTCAAGTTGAAATTGCTTGACAAGTTGATTAATTTTATTTTTCTGTGATAAGAGATAACTTCCATCTTCCTTGCGATTTATTTCCATGCCTAAGAAATATTTACCTTCACCAAGATGCGTTATTTGGTAACGTTTCTTTAAATCATTAATTGTTTGAAGAATTAGTCCTTCTTCTGTAGAACTTATTAGGATGTCATCAACATACACTATTAAATTAATTCTTTTATCACGAACCACTTTTGTGAAAAGACACGGATCTGCTTTGCTTTGACTGAACCCCAGATTCTTCAGTGTATTTTCAGTTTCTGCATTCCAGCACTTAGCTGCTTGTTTGAGACCATAAATCGACTTCTGTAATTAACAAACTTTATGTCTTTCTTCCGGAACCACGAATCCTTCTGGTTGTTCCATATACATTTCTTCATTTAAGTTGCCATACAAAAAAGCTGTTTTAACATCTAGTTGATGTACCTTGGCATTATTATACGCTGCCCATGCTAAGAAAACTCTTATCGTAGTGTGTTTCACTACTGGTGAAAAAGTTTCATCATAATCACTGCCATATTTTTGAGTAAATCCTTTGGCTACTAAGCGTGCTTTGTATTTTATATTTTTACCAGTTTCATCATATTTTGTCTTAAACACCCATTTGCTGCCTACTGCATGTTTTCCTGGTGGTAATTCTGTAAGTTTATAGGTTTCATTTTCTTTTAGAGAATGTATTTCTTCTTGCATAGCCTTGATCCAAGCTTCTTGTTCACGTTTTGGTAAGTTAAGAATTTCTTCAAAGCTTTCTGGATCTTTAATTTTAAGTAAGATTGATTCTTTGTCTTCTGCTTTATAAGAGAATCTTTCCGGTCGGACTCCTTTGGTTGATCTGATAGAAACCCTTCTTTCTACATTTTCTTCACATTTAATTAACTCTTCGGAACATTTTGAATCTTCTGTAAAATCATCGCCAAGAGAGGTTTCTTCATTATTTTCTTCATCTTCATGCGAGTTATTGAAGTGAATTAATTCTAAATCTTCAGCATTATTTTCTGCAAGTTTGTCAGGTAAAGACGCGTTTTCTGAAAATTTAACAGTTCTACTTACTATTATTTTTCTTCCACCTACATAAATCCTGTATCCCTTACTTCGTAAATCGTATCCTACGAATATTCCTTCTTCGGCTCTGTTGTCGAATTTACGCCGTTTTTGTTTGTCCACATAATAAAATGCTGTACAGCCAAATACTCGTAAATGACTTAAGTTTGGTTTTCTACCATTCCACAATTCATATGGTGTTCTATCTGTGGCTTTAGTTGGTAACCTATTTTGAAGATATGCAGCAGTAGCTGCTGCTTCAGCCCAGAATCCTTTCGGTAATTTAGAGTTTATTAGCATAGCTTTTGTCATTTCTATTAAAGAGCGATTTTTCCTTTCTGCGACGCCGTTCTGTGCCGGACAATAAGGAACCGAAGTTTTGTGAAAAATGCCGAGTTTCTTTAAATAATTTTCAGTTCTTTCGTTATAGTATTCTGTACCGGTGTCGGTTCTGAGAACCTTTATTTTCTTTCTAAATTTATTTGTTGTCGATGCAACATACTGTTTAAGTTTGTCGAATACTTCATCTTTTGAAGTAATAAAATAAATTTGAGTATAACGCAAATAGTCATCAATGAAAGTTACGAAATATCTTCTCCCTCCTAAGCTGTTGACTTCAATTGGCCCAAACACATCTGTGTGCACTAAATCCAGTGGATTTTTAGATCTAAAACTAGTTTTGGGATAAGGTGTTTCAGTTAGTTTCGCTTTTACACAAGTAGAACATTCCACACTATGAGTGCATTTGCCAAGTTTAATGCCGTCTGCCAAATCATTTTTCTCAAGTGTTTTTATGGCATCTATATTTCTGTGGCTAATCTTTGATGCCATTTTAGTATACAGTTCGTATTCGAACATGAAACATTATTAGCTAAGTATGCTTTCTCATCAATTGGGTTTACGATCAATTTATATAAACCTTGCTGAGCGTTGCCGTCGGCTACGAGTATATTGTTACGCTTTATGTAACACTTATTACTATCAAATGTAACAATGCAACCTTTATTGGTAACAGATTAAACAGAAAGTAAATTACTATCTAAACCTGGTACATACAATACCTTTAAGTTTTGAACTTTAAAATAGCCTTCACCAATACCATAAGAATTTAATTTAGCACCATTGGCTACAGTTACTATTTGTTTATTAGAGTCATTTAACTGAGAGAAAAAATTCTTATCACTCGTCATATGAGTTGAGGCTCCTGAGTCAATAACCCATTCTTGCGTTTGCGTGTTTTCATGTTTATATTCCACTTTTAGAACTTGATTAAACTGAATCTGCGAATTTTCAGTTTCAATACTTTTAAGATACTTATTTTCCTTAAGTTTTGTTGTGTTTTGTACACTTTGCGTATTTGCTATTTGGCATGCATTACTTTTATAATTTTGAGAATAATTTCTTGCTTTTCTATTACTTACATTTGTTTTCGGGGAAGTTCTAGCGTTGCGTTTTAAATGAAAACAGTCATTTATCGTATGGTTATTTCTCTTACAATAAGTACAATATTGTGTACTATACTTTGATTTATTTTCGCTTTTACTTTTTAAAGCTACTGAATCGTATTTTTGAACTTTCTTAGTTTCCACACGTCTACAATACTCATCTATTAGTTTGTTTTTAACATATTCTAGCGACAATTCAGTTTCCGATTTACTTTCTATTGCAGTTATTAAGGAGTTGTATGAATTTGGTAAAGAACATAGTAGTATTGCTATTAAGTTATTTTCTTTAATTTCTTCACCTATACTAGGCAGCTTTTCAGCCAACTCTAGTACTCCTTTGATATGTTCCTGCATTTTAGAACTTTCATTATATCTAATGGAATATAGTTTTCTAAGAAGAAATAACTTATTTGTTAAATTTGCACGTTCATGGACACATTTTAACTTCTGCCAGACTTCTTTTGCAGATTTACTATGTAAACATGGATAATTTGCGAATCCGAAATGTTTAGACATATTAAAGCTTTAGCTTTACGATCATTCTTTAACCAAATATCAGTATCAGTTTCCGGTTTTTCTTCGAATACAACATCATCTAAACCTTCTTTTATTAGAAGTTGTTTTATTTTAAATTTCCACACTGAATAATTTTCATCTGTTCATTTTTCTATACAAATTGATTCTTTTAGAATAGACATTATTACTTGTTACAATTATTCTTATAAACTTTGTAACTAGTTTTTTTTCAACAAAGAGTTTTAACACTTTATGCCCCTGGAATCTTACAACATTACAAAAATTTCAATTTCTCAGTCTCATAATCTTTTGTTGGTTGTGCATTAGCACTGAAGGCGTAATGAGTACGTTTCCTCAAGCACAGAATTAAAGAATCATAAGTCAAGAATTTTAACTACGAAATCTTTATTTAATAAAATAGGATAATTCTGCTTAACTTAAGCATAACAATAAAGTAATAATGTTCAAGGACATTAAAATTGAAGCATTCAAAAGAATAGCTTACATAGAATCATCATCAGTACTAAATATCATCAGGCTTACCTATATTAGGCAATAAGAAAAATAAACAGGAACATACTTTGCCATCGTACCTGAAAGAAAAGACAGTACTACTGGATTAGACCTTTGGCCAGGTACAAGTAGCTAGGGTGAAAATCAAAAATACTGCATTGCACACGAGCTTTACTTTCTCTCGCCAATATATACCTTGGCGCACGTTCGTTTCGTATGCCTTTCGAGTTTCATTATGCAAAATACCTAAATTTATGCTAACATGCTAACATTACACTTTGAAGCACATTAAGAAGCACTCTTTTAAAATATTAAATTTGTTGAACATGGGAGCGCGCATTTGCATTTTTACCTCAATTAAAAAAATATCTAATCACGGCTCTTCAATTTTGCTGTTGTTACCTAATTACTATTTTCAATATATTTAAAAAATCTGATGTGTACACCACATGACTTCCTTGAACGGAATATTAAATTATACGCATTTTTTTCTTGAATTTCATTTAAACTGATTGGATTGAATTAACTCTACTTCGTCGACAGCGCATAAACGACAATGGAATAAATGCACTCTTTAAAATTCACTATATTTGTTTACTATAACGACACTCTGAATGCACAAAATTTATATCATTTGAAGAATTATCGTTGCCACATGTTCTATTCAAATACTATAATAAAGCTAAAACGATGCGTGAAAGAAATTAAGCAAACAAAACAGAAAAGAATTCACAGACGATTTAGTATTTCTCATTCAATTAATTCAGTTCTCACTTCGCGACAAGGCAAAAATACATAAAAACTCAAAATATCTGCATTAAAAATTACGAAGTAAATCTTGAACACTTATTTCCTCAAAAAAATTCCAGAAAGGATTAAGCATGATTCAATTGGCAATAATAAATGGAGGCGTTAATCTCTCTAGATTGGCAACAAATCTACAATTCTGCCATTTCAAATGTAAACAAATATGTTCGCCATGTTATTTAAAACTTAACGGCACTTAAACAGTTGCTTCCAGAATTACGAAAGGCATAAAAACTTTAACCGGAAGATAAAAACAACATAATTCAATCATTTTTAAAGCCAAAAATGTACAATTTACGGCTGATCTTTACAATATGGTAACTGGTAGTTTGGCGACATTTTGGAGGCGATAAAGGTTACTACCTGGGACTTTGGTAATAATGTGAGCAGTACTCAGTTCCGATTACGCATTATTTTGTGTGAGGGAAATGAGAGATCATGTGATATGTCATGTGATATTAATGGACGAATTACGGTTCTTTAATCGGAAAAGGGGAGAAATCGGGAAAAAATCTGTAAATTTTGTATTTGCCTTTATTCTGTGTTGTGTGAAACAGTGTTCGTTAATTTTTGAATCCCATGGCCCTAACTGAAGTGAATTCGAAATGGGTATTTAGTGGGATTGAAAGGGGTAATAAGTGTTTCTTTAAGGTTGTGCGAGATAGAAGTAAAGATGTTTTATTAAGTTATTTATTTTACCTGGTACCTTGGTTTGAACTATAAGTATGATTTTAAAGATCCTGAAACAGAAATAAGAAAAGTTTATCAGACACGTAATCAAGATTCTGAAGAAGAATAGGTAAGTTAGTATTTTTAATTATTTGAGGATATTATTTTTATGCATTGTTCTAAATGTAAAGTGGAAGTAAAGTAATTTGCGTAAACGTCCATGGAAATAATTTAAATATTTGACACCAAGTATTTGTAACCATTTGTAATGAAGTAAAGGTATGAATTAGTTAGTGACGTTTGTAATATAATAGATAATGTAGAGGTAAATGTTTTTGGATATTTTATTTATTTTATACAGGGAAATGTTCATATTTGGAAAGGGTATGTACTTTTTCGCGATCAGGTAATTTCATATATGTTCTTTTTACGGGGTTTAAAGATTCAGAAAATTGTTATGCATTTTCGTGAAATTTTTCTAATTTATGAGAAAAAAGCAGTGTACATGGATATAGTGAAGAGTGTGCGCAATGCCATTTTTGTGCAATTCTGGGATTTTTTTTTTAAGTAAAAATAAATCGACGTGTACATGGTTTAGTGATATTTTAATTAAATGATAGTTATTTTGTGAATTTTATGTTTGTAGGAATTTGGTATACGTTTAAGTTGAAGTAAACGTGCATGGAAATAATTTAAATATTTGACACTAAGTATTTGTAATGCTTGCGGTGTGAATTCGTTGGTGACGTGTATAATATAATAGATGATTTAGAGGTAAAAGTTTTTGGATATTTTATTTATTTTATATGTGGAAATATTCATATTTGGAAAGGGTATAAACTTTTTCGCGATCAGGTAATTTCATATATGTTCTTTTTACCGGGTTTAAAGATTCAGAAAATTGTCATGTATTTTCGTGAAATTTTTCTAATTTATGAGAAAAAAGCAGTGTACATGGATATAGTGAAGAGTGTGCGCAATGCCATTTTTGTGTAATTCTGGGATTTTTTTTTAAGTAAAAATAAGTCGGCGTGTACATGGTTTATGTGTATGTGTTATTTTGAAAAACGCGTAAGGAGTATGGTATTGTGCACTTTTTCCCAATTTTGCAGTGAATATTTGTCATGATTAAGCAGTTTTGTTAGATAAAATTTCTAGCATAAGTGTAATTCGGCTAGTAGATTGTTGGAAGAAGTGTTCAGTAGATAAAAAGAAAAGAAACATGTCTTTACTTCGTGAAGACAAAATGGCGGCGGGGCAAAAAAATAGAGGGTTGCTGTAGGAGAGTTGGTCGCCAAATTTTCGCCAAAAGAACGCCAAGTTACCATAATGTAAAGATCAACCCAATTTACAAACTTATAAAAGTAAAGAAACTGAGATCACTGAGTCGGGTAACAGAGTGGATATATATATAAATATATGGTACAACTCTAATATACGCCCTAATTTCATCAAATGTGGCGATATGTGTTCTGCGCTGGTTTTTGGCGCGATTGCGTGTTCTATGGCAACCCTGTTGACGATGAAAAATCTTTCGCTGGAGCTCGTTGGTTCGCCTCTATGTCTGAGAAGATGGGAGAGAAAGATAAAATGGTAGTTGTTGAATTGAAGTTCGGCAAAAGGAAATATGATTGTGGCTATCCTGTTGAGGGGTAGTGGGTATTTGGAAGTGTGGAAAGAGGGTCTGGGAGATTATTTTTAATGGCAGTGCATGATAGAAGTAGGGATTTGTGATTTTATTTATTTGTGAACCTTAGTATAAATTTTCTGGATAGTGTGTCTGGCTGTCATGTAAATACGATAGTGATTACGTGGCGGCATGTTAAAGGTGGTATGAAATTTATATTTCTGCTATTCGAAAACGCATTAATTCATGGCAAGTGCATTTTATTTTATCCTTGTTCTTATTTTGTAGAATGTTATGTTCATTGGTTCTTTAGTATGAATTTCTGTCGTTATTGTTGTTTTTTTAAATTGTTTGAAATTTATTTTAGTTTATTTTGTTGTTTAGTGTCTAGACTGTATAATTCGTAGATGTTTTTTAAAGTTGAAACAGAACGCTGTGTACATGGTATTATTTGAAATTTATTGTTGTTATGTTATTTTATTAAATCGAGGAGTGCGTAGATCGTAGATTCCTTCCTTGCCTAAATTGTGCAATTCGTAGAATTTTTTTAAAGTTTAAACAGGATGCTGTGTACATGGTATTCTTTGAAATTTATTGTTGTTATGTTAATTTATTAAAGCGAGGTGTGCGTAGTTTGTAGATTCGTAGATTCGTTCGTTGCCTACATTGTGCAATTCGTAGATGTTTTTTTAAGTTAAAACATGTCGCTGTGTACATGGATTCTTGTCAAATATTTTTGGTGAGAAACTTTACGTTTTTGCTACCTAAATTTTTTGTTTTTGTTTCGGATTTTTAGCTAAATTGTGTGTTCAAAACGTAGTTTTTGCATTTGCGAAAACCGCGTTTTTGGAGACGTTTTAGGCTAAAAGTTCAAAATGTAGACAAAATATTTAGATAGTAATATGGCAGCGTGAAGTTTCTCGCCAAAAATATTTGGCGACTTGAGGGCGCATATCAGAGTAGTTCCAAATATATTTATATACGTTTGGTGCGGCCGATTGCAACCTAAATACGAGGTGCACATCTACATGTTATAGCAGTCCTATATACAAAATTTCAACGTTCTGAGGCTACTCGTTTTTCAGTTATGCGAGATACGTACGTCCGTACAGACGCCACGAAAAATTCTCTTCAGAATTAATTTTAAAGCAGTTTTATAATTTTTTTTGGAGGAAACGAGTGTTTTATTTTGTCCTTACGTACACATATCACGCAAAAACATCGTTAAATTGCATTCGATAGCGGTCAAAATGGATATTTTCGTTGAAATATGTTGCCTTTCGCGATTACAATACTTCCTTTTTACTTCGTACAAGGAAGTAAAATTGGGTTTTAATGCTCTTACACAGTGTCTTGATGAATTACTTCCCTGGCTAGTAATCTTTCTGTACTCTCCAGATACTCGTGTGCCTTTTACATAAAGTTATTGGCATCTGTCGATGATGATGTGTCCTTATATTGTTCTGTACCTGATTGTTTATTGAGCTGCCAGCTGCATTTCGCTATTGGAGCACTGCTGCTATTTTAGCTCGATGAAAGTATTATACACTGCGAAAAAATAAAGACAGTTCTATGTCTCCGTTCTACTGGGCCAACTGACAAAATTCAAATTCGTTTTTCATGTCTCGAAAGCGCGACTTAGGATATGTATTAGATATATATATATATATATATAGCATTGTTCTAATATATGCATCTTGTCACAGAATTGGACTTTTCCCGAAATGACATGCCAATTCTTTTCCATATTTCCATTCTACTACTCAAATTATGCTAAACTGCCAAGTTTTGTAAAAATCGCACGAGTAGTTTTTAAGAAATTAGCTGTCAAAATTTTAGCTCCTCAATATAATTCAATTTGGTATTTATTTATTTATATCTCTCCTTAGCTACACTTATTTGATTCCTTCTTTCACAGATGGAAATTTAGGTTCATTCCAAATAAAATTCACTCATTTTTAATGATTTATTTTTAAAATGTTTTAAAATTTTTATATTTAAATATTTTTTATAAATTTTTCCTAAAATGTTTTGTATAACAACCTGCAAAATTTTTAACAACGTCTTAAAATAGATGCACCTCTAGGCACACCTGCAAAATATTAGAATGTTTTATTCACAATTTTATAAGATATAAATGAATTTACAAATTGGAGAGTTTTGAAATTTGGCATCTTTTTTTTTTTTTTTTTTTTTTTTTTTTTTTTTGAGCGATAATAACGCCAAACGATAATACGCACTTTGTTAAAATTATTTGAAAGTATGTAGGATGACTTTTTCTCCGCTCGTTTACAATGACAAAAAATAAGAAAACGAAAATGGGTTGCTATAAATTGAGAAGTTCGCCAAGTATTATTCTTGGCAAAAACTCGAAAAAAATACGCCAAAATAAATTTTTGAGATTCTCTGTAAATTTTGCACCAAATTTTACTAAATTTAATATTATTTTGAGTCGTAGAATCGATATATTGAAAAACTTGGCATGCTCCGATTTTTGTGTCAAAATACCTATGTTAGAATGATGCTATATATAAATTTAATATATATTCTAAGTCGCGTTTTCGAGACACGAAAAACAACGCAGTTTGAATTTCATTCAATCGGCTAGACATAGAACTGTCCCTTTCTAGTCCAAAGGGGCTCTGTCCCTGAAGGACTATTGCTTTCGTTTTGCGATTTTGCGTCGGTTCACTATAAATGTCCGTTTTACTTTTCAAATTGTTGCCACCAAATGTTATATTTGCTCTGCATTATATTTGAAGAAATTAAATAATGAAAAATATGCATAGCATTGTGATAAAACAACGGTACATAGAGCCATCGAATTTTGAATGACGTAATCCTCCTGCGAATATGGTCATGTGGAGGCACAAATTTGAAATTTGTTTTATTATCGGTTTTATATTTTGCAAATCTTTAACGAATTTTTGATTAACAAACTCAAGGATTTCAAAGCGAACCATGGCAACGTTGTACAGAAAAAACATTTTTATCTCCAGCGCGTGAGACTGCATAAGGATATGCTCAATTTAAAACTATTTTGCGATATTGCTCTTGAACTGAATTTTATGGTTTATGTGCGAAGAACGTGATATTTAATAATTTTTTTTCCCAGCAGAGTGCCTTGTGCTTGTCCTGTACAAGTAGAAGATATTTTAAGGGAGCTTCAACGTGGCTCTGTTTCGTTGCAAAAACGCAATAGATGCTTTTCGACGTGTATCGATACCTAAGCGTTCACACCGGCATTGCTCGAATTCACGAACGACACCGAACTTAAAATAAAATTCCAAGCAGTTTAATTCCTAGACTTCATTACATGTAAAAACGGAATACAAGGAGCCGTGGTTGATCTTTAGATTATGGTAACTTGGCGTTTTTTGGCGAACATTTGGCGACCAACTCTCTTACAGCAACCCTCTATTTTTTTTCCCGCCGCCATTTTGTCTTCACGAAGTAAAGACATGTTTCTTTTCTTTTTATCTACTGAACACTTCTTCCAACAATCTACTAGTCGAATTACACTTATGCTAGAAATTTTATCTAACAAAACTGCTTAATCATGACAAATATTCACTGCAAAATTGGGAAAAAGTGCACAATACCATACTCTTACGCGTTTTCCAAAATAACACATACACATAAACCATGTACACGTCGACTTATTTTTACTTAAAAAAACATCCCAGAGTTACACAAAAATGGCATTGCGCACACTCTTCACTATATCCATGTACACTGCTTTTTTCTCATAAATTAGAAAAATTTCACGAAAATGCATGACAATTTTTTGAATCTTTAAACCCGTTAAAAAGAACATATATGAAATTACCTAATAACGAAAAAGTATATACCCTTTCCAAATATGAACATTTCCACGTATAAAATAACTAAAATATCCAAAAACTTTTACCTCTAAATCATCTATTATATTATACACGTCACCAACGAATTCACACCGCAAGCATTACAAATACTTAGTGTCAAATATTTAAATTATTTCCATGCACGTTTACTTCAACTTAAACGTATACCAAATTCCTACAAACATAAAATTCACAAAATAATTATCATTTAATTAAAATATAATTAAATTCAAAAACACTACTTAAAATATAAATAAGCACATACATTAAATTAATAAAAATTACCTTACAATCCTAATTACTTTAAACTAAATCATTGCTAATAACAATTTTCCCAATAATACCAAATTCCTTTCCACCTTACATTTAGAACAATGCATAAAAATAATATCCTCAAATAATTAAAAATACTAACTTACCTAATCTTCTTCAGAATCTTGATTACGTGGCGGATACACTTTTCTAATTCATTCAATAAAATTATTGAAAGATTTTTTCTGCGAATTTTTCCTCCATACTTCCTCCGCTAAATAAAAAGCAAACTTCTCTTTATCACAATGCTTAAATACCCATTTCGAATTCACTTTAGTTAGGGCCATGGGATCCAAAAATTAACCAACACTGTTTCACACAACACAGAATAAAGCTAAATACAAAATTTCCAGATTTTTTCCCGATTTCCCCCCTTTTCCGATTAAAGAACCGTAATTCGTCCATTAATATCACATGACATATCCCATGACCTCTCATTTCCCTCACGCAAAATAATGCGTAATCGGAAATGAGTACTGCTCACATTATTACCAAAGTCCCAGGTAGTAACCTTTATCGCCTCCAAAATGTCGCCAAACTACCAGTTACCATATTCTAAAGATCAGCCGGAGCCGTATAATGGTGCTTTAGAAATCGTAATGCATTTTACTTCTACGAGTATGTATGTAGCTGTGTGAGAAAGAATTCTCGTGACTAACTCAAATGGAAACGAAGTACCGAAATTAACTTGATGCATGTGATGATCTCAAAATTAAGCTTATGAGGTATTTCTCCAGTCTTCTTAGCATGCTTTCGTAGTGTAGTGGTCAGCACGCTCGACGCGTATTACAGAGGTCAGTGGTTCGATTCCTGGCGAGGGCGTTACTCATTTGTTTTTATTTTTCTGCTTCCAAAGTTCCTAATGTTTTTACAGTAGCGCTTGAATGAAAAGGGTGGTGGATGATGATTCTCCGCACACAGTATTTGGAGATTGGGTCCCCTAAAAACCCCAGTCGCCCTTTAAAAGGGGGAGTATATAAGGTATTTCTCCCGCCTTCTTGGCATTCCTTTGTAGTGTAGTGGTCAGCACGCTGGGCGCGTATTCCAGAGAGCCGTGGTTCCATTCCCGGCGAGGGCGTTGCTCATTTTTCAACTCTCCTGCTTTCAAAAAATACCTGATGTCTCTACAAGCTTACCCGCACACCTGCAAACGTAACCGGCAAGTTCATCCATCGCATTCACCTAAGCATTGCATTTATTGAATTTTTAGTTTATAACATAATGATTTTCCAAACTTTAACTACCTTGTAATATTAAAAAAGAATACGAATTTTCTTCTATTAGGAAGATTTAACTATTTGACCTTACTTCTTAATTTAATTGCAAAAAATGTAAGTGCATTGATAGTAACATATGCTAAAATATAGCTTTGTTGGAGGACAAGAGTAAGGTGGCCCACAGAACACTCTAATATTTAAAAGTGGCCCCACTTAAAAAAAGTTCGACAAGCACTGGCGTTAAGTGTTTAGCAAGTCCAACAGGAAAGTAAAATTCGTTGTTTGAATCTCTGCCATGATATCTTTCTCACATTTTTTTGCTTCGAAAATCCTTGTAATATTTAGATCTAGATAACAATGACATGGGCGAGAAAAATGCGAAAATTCCTCATGGCATTATTAAAAAAGCCTTTCGAAGTCAAAAAGGAAAAAGATGTGCAATTCTTTCGCTTTAGAACGAAAATAACGTGAGTTATTACTTCTTTTTCGTCTATACTTATCTGACGAAATAAAAATTGCATTTCTAATTCTGAAGGAACTTCAATGACGAGAATTTTAATTTAAAACTGCTCGTGTATTTAATAACATATGAGCATATTTTATTTATAAGTTCTCTAGACTGATTTGAAAAGATTGCGTAATTTAAATTTTTAAGTAAAGGGATTAAAACTTATTTTCCCTTTTCCTTTAAACTGCAGCTTCTTCGATCGTTTCTAATTTTGAATGTGAATTATTTAAATTTATTTTCATTTTCGACTTTTTCCACCTAACAACGTCAAAGACATATTTATAAGAATATGCATTTAATGGGTTTAGAGATTCGTTAATGATTTTGTTCAAGATTTTCTACTCAGATATGTTTTATTTTATTCTAAACACATTTTAATATTTGGAAGATTTAATTAATTTTTTATTTATTTCTTATTTAAAATTAAGTTTGTGGAAATGTCAGACAACAGAATCAATATTTTTTGGTTATTTCATTGTACACGGCAGAGACTTGACTATCGTATCGTCCAGTGCTTTCTTGTTATAATGCAAAATGACGCTAGAATGAAATCTGCGTGATGCTTGAAGGGATGCTTTTCGCAATAAAAACGTCAAAATTTACCCAAAATGAAAACATTAAACGATCTATTTCAGGGAGATGGGCAAACTGCGGCCCGTCGGAAGGTTCTATCCGGCCTGTCGATAGAATTTTTAATTTGCCGGTTCGAGTCAAATTAAAAGAAATATGTTCTTATATATTATGTACCATTTCCTTTTCCACTTTGTTTAAATATTTTTTTCTTTTTTTCAAAGGGCTGATGAACTTTTTACTTAAAATATAAATTGACGGAAATAGCAAGCACAGGCAGCTTTCGATTGGTGAAAGATGAGCATTTAACCTCGTTCTTTAGAATCAGTACATCTGACTTCGAAACTCAATATAAGGAACTTTTAAAAATGAAATCGCAATTTCATTCATCTCATTAACATATTTAAATTGTAATACATGTATATTGTTTTTAAAATTTTAGAAAAATTTATCTTGGCCCGCCAAACTTTTTGTTTTCGATTTTTGGGCCGCGACCGAAAAGGTTTACCCATCCCTGGTCTATTAGTAATATTAATAGTAAAATTTAAAAAAGAAAACGTTCTATGGTTATTAACCCTTGATTTATTAATGTAAGAAACGAAACAAAATTAACAAGTAGAAAGTGCAATGAAAAGTACTCTATAGATACGTACATAGTCAATATTGTTGTTAATTTGTCAATATTTATGTTTATTTCCTTCTCATTTATATTTTAAGCATTTTCTGGTGTTATATATTAATTTGACTTTTTTGCATTTTATGACGTCATTTTGCTCGTAAGTATTGAATTCTGGCCGCCCAGACAGTATAGTGGATAGGAGAGCCTACTGACTTAACAAAGGGTGCAGGCTCGAAACCCAGAGGAGGCATAGATGTTTGTAAATGTATAGTGTTTTGTGGCATGGGGGCACTCTATATATATGGGGAGCCGAAAGTCTCTCCAGAAGTGGTGTTAAAAAAAGAAGGATGGAAGACTCTCGGACCCGTCGCCAACGTGGTGCTCCATATCAAAATTAGGAGGCAAAGTCTTACTTTCACCTTATGGCGCTCGAGATTCTTGCCAACGACAAGAGCAATATTGCTTTCCATCGTGATGTTACTGTCAAACAAGTGAGATAAGTCACAACAGTATTAAATTCTTGTATTATGTTGTAGACGTTTTAATTCTTACTCAGTTGACATTTAAATAGTAACAATAGCTCAGTTAAAACCAGAAATATGATCAGAGTCCTCCATCCGTCTTCGCAGTAAGCATTTTTGCTAAATTGGCAATATCCATAAATTTGTTATTCTAAAAGCTTTCGAAAAACACATTTTTGAAGCCACGGTAACGACTTTTCTGGAACACTACAGAAGTATTCACTCTCCCTCTTCGACAACGCTCTAAATATCTGTCGCGCAAAACCTTCAATCAGACAGTTTTGAGTCTTCGAATATTTTTATGGACAGCACATCACTCAATAATTGCTGCTTTAAATTTTGCTCTGAGAAATATTTTGCCAATTTGCATATTTCTAATGTTTTGTCTTATTAGTCCAAAGGGCCCTGAAGGACTATTGTTTCCGTTTTGCGATTTTTAGTCCAAAAGGCCTTGTTCCTTGAAGGACTATTCTTTTCGTTTTGCGATTTTGCATTGAATCACTACAAATGTCCGTTACACTTTTCAAACTGTTGTCACGAAATGTTAGAGTCCTGCGTTATGTTTGAAGAAATTAAATAATGAAAAATCTGCACAAATGTATGTGTATTTCTCGCATTGTGATAAAACAACGATACACAGAGCCATCGAATTTTGAATGACGAAATCCTCCTACGAATAGGGGCATGTGGAAGATCAAATTTGAAATTTGGAATTTGTTTTATGAACGATTTCATATTTTCTAAACCGTTAACGAATTTTTGAGTAACAAACTCAACGATTTAAAAGCGAACAATAGCAACACTCTACGGGGAAAAAAACCTTTTTGTCTCCAACGCTCGGAACTGTGTATCGGAAATCCTAAAGATATGTTCATTTTAAAAGTATTTTGCGACATTGCTATTGAACTGAATTTTATGGTTTATGTGCAAAGAACATGATATTTAATAAATAAAGGTAACACGCAAAAGGTTAAAAAAATGCCCCTTTGGACGTAATTTAAAGTCTGAAATCTTTCAGACTTTATTTTTCTTTCTTGGGATATTACGGAGCTGTTTTTATTTCTCAGTGACCAGTTATTCATTTCAATTTCTTCCCATTTATTTGGTTTAACTACTAAGATGATCACTACGAATCCCCAACACACAACACTATATATGTCTGAATAGATGAACAAAAATCAAGACATGTATGTGTCTGTGTTTTGTATGTTTTGTAAAATTATTTCTGAACAAGATGTGTTTGAAATTTCTACTATCCTTTGATTATTATACATTTTATGGTACAATACTTCAGACAGTATTATTTTAACAGAACCTACATTTGGAGTTTCCGTTCAATGCCTCAGTATATTCACAGCTTTAAATTTCATGTTGGTATGAAGTTGTTCCTTTCTATGCGATCTCGTCCTTCCTCTTAATCTTCGTTTGCAATATTAATAAATTTCTAAATTTCGTTGAATTATTCCATGATAATCTCATTTGTTTTAGCATGTTTTTTAAGTATAATTTGTGTCAATTAGTTTAAATTTTGATAATATTTAAGCTTAAGACTATATTATCTTCACCTGGATTCACGTTATATACATTCTCTCAGCCAGAAATTTATGAAAATTAAAGCATATGCAAGAGAGATTAAAACCTAACCAATCTTAACTATACTCCTCGCCTTGTTAAGCAACAAGACACCTTGCTGCTCGCAAGAATTGACTCTAATATTTTTATAAGAGTTAACATTGGTCCAAAGCCCATCCATTAGCTTCCCCACTCGAGTTTGGTAAATGCCCTTTAACAATGATGAACTGATAGAAATATAAGGTATCTTATTCGACAGAATTTGATTTGATAATTGTAAATTTAATGTCAGTTGCTTAAGTGTTATAACTAATTTCGAAGTTAGCGTTATTTTATCATACCATCAGTATATTCTGCTTTCTTGAGTTTTTATTTTGCTGGAATGTAGGCTGCGATAAAATAACTATTTTAATTTTTAATGATTTCTTACTCTGTTATCGTACACAAAGAGAATTTGAAATGATACATCCATGCTTTGAAGAAAGAATGCGGTTTCTAAGCATTGTTATAAAAGGTATAAACTTTTAGTACTAGAAACACCTTGAGGCAAAATAAGGTTGTCTGTTCATACAGTTCTAAACTTTTACACTGAGCGTTATTATTTATTTGATAAGATGCTCCAGTTCTGAGTTTGTTTTGTTAATTTTTATCAAAGTTAATGACCGAGCGAACGATAACGGCAATGTCTGTTGCAGAGCAAACTCATTAATTTAATTTGCTCATGTGACAAATTTGTTCATGTATGTGTATACATTTAGGCAACGATTGTAATAACAATTTTGCCTCTAGGAATATTTTCATTTTTTTTTCAGCTCTTTGTATATCAGCGCTTTAAATGTGTTCTTTGTCATGTATTATATGCAAGAGCATATTTCTGCTAGCTGTATAAAAAGATAACTTTAATGCTATACAAAATCCTTACGGCAAAATAAAGGCACATATTATTATAAATATAGTCGCTGAAATTTTAAATGTTAAGTGGTTTGGATTCAGGAGAAAGAAAATCGCTTGAGAATGCAAAGTGAAAACTTCTTATACAACACTTTAGAGTGTATGAAATATATGAAATACAACTTTATCAGAAACTTCTATATTTATGAGTCTTATTCTAAAGATCCGTTGAAACTAAAAGGTTGTAAGCATATTTCTCTTTCCTCATCGCGTGCCTTCTTAGAGTAATTTGAAAGCACATCCGGCTAGCAATCGGGTGGTTCAGAGTTCGAATCTCGACGAAGTACTAGAAACGACGAAGTACTAGCTGATGCTTCGGATTTCTTGCTACAAAATAAATGTAATAATTCTACAGACGAATATACGCTACGTCAATACAAATATTTTGCATCACTAATTTGTAATTTAAGTGAAGCAAATTCAGACATATTTAATTAAGATCTCTTTGAATAATTATGCTAATTTCAGATTATTATGCTGCTTAAGATTAATAAACTTTAATACATAAGTTTAACGCTATCTGCGATTTCTGTGAAACTCAGAGCTGTTTTGTCGAAGAGCGCTTTTTGTTTCTTGAATTGTTTGTTGCAATGAAAGCTATGTTTCAAAATTAGGCTTCTCGTTCTGGCAATGAAAGTTATGTAGTTATGTACAAGAATTAAGCTTATCGATCACAGAAAAATAAGTTTAACTTGGAGCGAATTTTTAAATGCCTATCGCAGAGTTAAATCTCGGCTTCGAAATTTACATTTTGTAATATACTGAACCTCACATGATACAAGAAATTGAGTTCTGAAGCTTCTGAAATATTTCTCCGTGGTGAATATATTACAAAAAGTGAATTTCTTTTTTTTAATAGTTTTACCTTTACTTCATAACAAATTTTTTGCTCCAAAGAAAAGAACTGATTTGGGGAATAATTTATCTCATAATCTGAACCTTAATCAGTTTATGAGTATATTTCTCATGACCAATGGGATCGAAGGCTGATATTTTTGTCAGTCACTTTTCCTTTTTTGATTCCATTTGTTATTTGATTTCAAACATTTTTCAGTCATGCTCTAAGCAACCAGAGTTGCTAGAATTTTGCTACAGAAACCATTTGATTAAACTTCAGGCGCAATTAATTATAGAACATACAAAAGTAATGTATATAATTCGGACTAAGTTATAAAACGTATGTGGAGTAGAACAATGTTGGTATTAAAGTGTTTTACAAATCGGTTCTCTGATTACAGTCTCTGATGGGATACGGTTTAATTTCATCCTTGAAATATGAACTCTTTTTCCTGATAAGGTTTTAAATACGAAGCATTGAGTCTAAAATGTGCGAAATCAAAAAATAAGAAGCTGAGTAAAAGGGGTGTGATGTTTATAATCTGCTTACAAGTCGAATTACGTTCTGTATACACTTTCAGAATGAATATTCGGGTTTCATTAGATCTGAATGAAATATATATTTATGTGAAATGCCTTGAAAGGGCATTTATTTAATTGCGTCACTCAACCAACCTGTCAAGAAAGATTTCGGCTCGCCGAATATTTCAGTGCCCTCATGCCGGACAGACACTATACATTTATAAACATTCATCCATCCAGGATTCGCTCCCGGGCCCTTCGGAACGGTAGTCAGAGTTACTAACCACTATCCCGCTTGGACAGCGAACGTTTATGTATGAATTACGTAGAATATATTACGCAGTTTATACCCCTGATGTACGGATATCACATTTTTGTAACCTGGTGTAACGCCTGACGTGTGTTTGTTGTGTGCAGAATATAAGTTTATAGAATATTTGGAAATTATACTTTTCAAATTTAATTTGCCTCAAACAGGGTTTATTTTAAAGTGTGTTACAATAATATTCAGTTGTGTTTTCTGCAGCGTTTTCCTCTATACTTACTTTTTATTTCTCAAACTTATAGTCTTTCATTTCACTCCTTGGCTAAAATGATGAGTTTTTTTTATTATTATTATTAAATTATTTCTTTAATTTCTTTAGGTGCCTAATCACTTAAAAAAACTCAAATCTATACTTATTTTCTATTTGAAAATCTAAATTTACGTATCTGCAAGAAATTTCTCTTGGTTACCCAAAACGCTTCAGACGTATTGACAGCTAAACGTTAAATTTTCAAACCGAAATTTCTTTCAAGGAACTCTAAAAGAAACATTAGTAACAGCTGTTACATTTTAAAATAACTCTAAAACTACTTAAGCAAAAAATAAACAAATTTAACTTTCTAAATTTACAGGAAAACTTTCGAAGCTTAGTAAAACATGAGAATAAATAGCCATCTCTGATGCTTTCCTTTTTTATTATATACCTTCGACAAATGCAGAAGAAATACGTATATTTTTATGTAAACAACTATAAACTTCTTTATTTCTTACTACGACTTGATGACATTTCAATTATTTTAAAATTTCCAGCCTTGATGAAAAATTATTAAAACTTACCTTCATCACAGATTATAGATACTCAGTGGTCAATCGGATTTTTACCCAAATTTATTAATTTTCAACTGCGAGAAACACTTTTCACCTACAAATATACTCCTAAACAAATCGATTATTCTTATTTCAACAGTCAGACTTTAGAATTCCAGCGAACGGGCTGGCTCTTTGGAAGTTTTCGTGGTTTTCCCTATGTGTATTCGACTTTTTTGCTATAATTAAATAAACAAAACAGAAACAAAAATTGGTAACTTAGGGTATTAATCTTTCGATAAATATGAATAAAATTTAATACAGATCTACGCCTTCAAATCCTTGAATAAGATTTATGCTATAAGGTAATTCTCCCGCCTTCTTAGCACACCTTCGTGGTTTAGTGGTCAGCACGCTCGAAGCGTATTCGAGAGGTCCGTGGTTCGAGTCCCGGCCAGGGCATTGCTCATTTTTCATCTCACCTGCTTCGAAATAACCTAATGTCTCTACAGTGATAAATTAATTAGCTCTATTTATAGATTTTTCTGGTGCGTTACTTATGTTTGTTTTAACAGTAATGAGAATAATTTGAGTAATAATAATTCAGTAATTTGAGATGTACGATACGAAATATTTTAATTCAAGTTGTGTTTACCGTAATTCCAATTTACCTTTCAAAGTTTAAATACAAGTATACATGTCAGTTATAAGTTTTTTTTTCTTTTACATCTCTTGATTTAGAATACTTAAATGTCCCGTTAAATCAACAAGAAATGCTATATCCATTATCCACGCATCAATATATTGTTCATCAGTGGGTTTATTTATTTCTATTGGTGTCATGAATATTTTCATTTCCTTTATTAATTTATTTAGCATTATTAGTTTACTATTATTATTGCTAGTTTTCTTTTTTTTTAATACGGCTTCTCTATATATCACCTCACCTAGATAAACTACATAATTTCTCTGTACTCATTTTCTGTTTTTTCAAGCAGTGCGACAAACTTATTCATTCAAAACGTTTCCGCGGATAGAATTTGCGGTTTTTGTCATTGTTTCAATAATCATTTCCATCTTCAAACCTTTGGCGCCGCATTTAGAACAAATATATACCGAAAATATAATGGTATATCGAATAAAATTGCTTTGGAGGGACACATGAGGACCGCAGCCCGACATTTAGATATCACTACTGTAGGACATAAGTTGAATCTTATACGCGTTATGATACATTTAGGAAGATCTAATTGTTGGATACAGCGCTGGAATGAATTTGAGGACTACGTACAGTTTGAATTCGCGAGAATTTGTTGTTCATTACCATGGCAGTTTTTTATGCTATAAAGTATTTCTGCCGCCTTCTTGTCATGCCTTCAAGGTGTGGTGGTCTGCAGGCTGGGCGCGTATTCAGAGGTCCGTGGTTCGATTCCAGGCAAAGGTGTTGCTCATTTCTCAAGGCTCTTGCTTTCAAACATCCTAATAGCTCTACAATGTAATAAAACACAGCTACACAATCCTTTTAAGTGGCTGAATTAAACAAAGAATTTTTTGGCCAGTTTCACATAATACATGCGACACAGAAATCACATAAATTTCCTCCATTTATTCTCTAAGATCTTACGATTAGATGAAATTTGCAATCTATTTATAATAATCTTTCGATGACATGTTATTTAAAAAATAAAAATGTACTGTACTCGAAAGACTGACAAGCAGCTGTTCCTCGTTAATTTTAAGCTTATTCAGTGGAAGGTTCTTTTTGCTCGTGTTGTATTCTTTGAGTTGTTGACAGTTTCTCTAATAAGAATGTTGGAAAATTTTGACACCTGTTTCGGAAGAATATTTAGTGTAGCTCTTTATCTATCACTTTTGTAGCTAGCGGTATCTTAAATTTAAATTAATAAACATAAGAATACATTAATGCGATCTTCATTACGCGTAGTTTCATAATCAGAAACATAAGAAGTAAATGCATAATGTATGATTTGATGAAGTTACAATTGAAAATTATTTCCCAGTAAAAGCATGCCGAATTATCGCATACTTCAATGCGTACTCTTGTGGTGAAGGTGGTTAGAACGCCCATCTCACATTTGAAAGATCTCCGAGAGGGCGCGATTGACTTATCATTGTTGGAAAAAATAAGAAATAAAAGTAAGATAAGAAATATGTATGATTTAAGAATTATCTAGAATTCGCAAACAGAGATGTCGGTCTTACAACATAGTAGCTGCTAGACACAGTTTTAAAGAGACTTTTTTGTTGATGGCATGAAGACTTCAGCCAGTCGTCGGTACTTTAATTGTGTTAGAGTTTTAAATTAACCGTACAGAAATTCAAGCTCTGGGCAGAACCGAAATGTTCCAGTAATCTTGATCAGCCTAGCAGAGGAACATCCTATGAGCTCTTAGAAACTGAGCTCATAAAAGTGCCGCAAACACATCAGAAAGATATCGTAACAGGCACTGAGAAGATTAAATTTCAAGAAAAGTAGTCACTTCCATAGAATGCAGTTAGTAGGCAGCACGGTCATTTCCTCATACATAACAGCTAGTCATGAAATTGTTTTTTAGCTCTTTGGTGGACAGAATATTGTAGATTTCAAAAACCTACATTTTTCGCAGTCAAAAATATCAAATAATCTCTACTTTGAAGCCCGAACTAAAAGTGTTGTAAGTGAGACCTCATCACCACTTCGATTTGGTCCCACATGAGCATGTCACCATTTCGATTTGATTTTAAGTGATAGAGTATGATAGAAATTATTACATTTCATGGCCGCACTGGAATACTTAAAGCGTCTAGTTGGCAGCTGGAAGATCAGTGGTTTAAATCTGGTGAGGGTAAAAATGACTTTTTTTACGCCCGGAAAGCATACTGGTTCCTACAGTGGCACCCGAAATAAAATGTGATGAAAGTTAGCTCATCATAATGTGCATTTAATATGCTGATCTGTGCCGCCTTTGAACTGCATGTTAGATAGGAAGATTGTAAATAAATTATAGCATCTTCCATGCGGGCTTTTGTAGTGTAAGTAACTATCACGTCCACCTGGTGCAACTGGTAATTTCGAATATCGTGCGTAGAGAATTCTTCGCATTTTCTTAGAGAGCGCAGAGAATTCTTCGTATAATTTTAGAGTGCGTAGAGAATTCTTCGTACTTTTTTAGAGAGCGTAGAGAATTCTTCGTATTTTTTTAGAGAGCGTAGAGAATTCTTCGTATATTTTTAGAGTGCGTAGAGAATTCTTCATATTTTTTAAGAGTGCGTAGAGAATTTTTTTATTTGAAAAATCTAACAGTCTCCAGGAAGAGATACTTAAATTATCATTTATTTCACAAGTAACTAATCAGAAAAATATTATTCAATGCCAGGTTTTATTCCTAGTCGTAACCGTCTATCATGTGAAATTATCTACACTGTTTTTCTATGTGTAAGACAAATTATGTAAGGGAATTTATTTAAAAAGTCGCCCGCAGAAGGTAAATTATACTTACTTTTGCCTGCAGACACAAACTGTTTTTCCATACTAATCACAAAAGTAAACAAACATAAAAAATCTAATCACTGTTCACCAGGTTTTCATGAAAAGGGTTACGTATTTTGTTTCTGATTAATTTCTTAAATAGATTTTCAACTAAAATCAAGACATAATACAAATTAAACTAACCCAACATAATTTTAAAAAAGATGGTTTATTGCAACTTGAAGATTCTTTAACTAATCAAAACGTTAATTTTTAAATACTTGCCTGATTGACTTAAAATTAAATCTTGATTGGCTTATCATTTCTTTTTTAGATTTTTTTTTATTGTAAACTATCAATCGGATCGTTAGTACTTCACAAAAATGTTGACAAAAGGATCTGGTGTAAGATAACAAGTCATTAAAATCCAAATTTTGGAGTCTATAAGCAGTCAAATAATATTTATTTTGCAATAAAAAACAAGTAAAAGATCACCTTACACTCAAACAGACAGTATATAATTTAAAATACAAACAACAGGGGATTATGCAAACACCTGGATTGTACTAAATTTCAACTAAAATCAACGGAACATTATAATAATAATAAATATGATATAACCAAAGATTCAAAATAATATACTTATTTTGAAATACAATTTTCGTCAGCCTAGAGAAATTTTAAAATCATACTTTCTTGTGATGTAACTTATCTATCTATTGAATCAATCATTATTCAGCTATTTTCAAAAGAATCTATAAACATATTTATGGGACGGAATTTGCGTTGAACTTCGAAGCGCTGTTTTTTTTTTTTTTTTTTTTTTTTCAAGTACTCTTTCTTCACAGCTTTCATTCAAAACACTTGAATAAAATTTTATTGATTTTACATCGTTGCAGATTGCAAACTATTTACTTTTCTCCTGCACAGTAAGAAAAATAAAATTTCCTTTTTACATAGTTGATGAAGCATCTTTCAAAATCCGTAGAAATAGAAATTGCAAGTATAAAAATGTATGATTTATGAGTACTAAAAATAGACCATATATGCAGGTAGTTCTGATGTTACTCTAATTCTAACCTCTTAGCAATCTATTTTAAAATGACCATGGTCTTAACAAACATGTATTAAGTCATTCAAATTACAACTTTATTAAATCGAAGAAAATGATTAATCATGTAATGAAACTTATATCTACACACAGAAAATTCCTAATGTTTTTATTCCTAAGTTTATTGTAATTTCATCTTCTTACAAATGATTTCAATAAATATCTAGCACTGTTCCTAGTATCGAAAATGCATTTCGAGTAAGAGAGCAACCCACTTAAAAACATTAAATTATTCAAAGAAATTATATGAATGTGAAAGGTGAAATTTGATGTAAACAAAGAAGAGGGAAAGAAATTGGATAATAATCAGTTCATTTTCTGAGCAACTAATATGCCTAAATTTTTATATATTAATATGATTTGCAGTGCATTTGCTGGAAATTCTTGAATATATTTGGTCTGATATCGACTCGTGAAAAATGATATGCTGTCTGGTAGAATTTGCTGCTAGATTATGATATAATTCTTCATCAAGTCCATGTATATATCTAGATGAATGTAAAAGGTATCCTAACACATCCATTTCCTATTTCTGTGGGAAAACGTCTGGAAAATTCCCATGCTAAGAGAAAGTTTTAGAAGTATCTTAACCCTCTGACTGCTCAATTTGTAGACCGAAATCGCTTCTAAAATTGCGGGTTTTTTTTTTTTTTTTTTTTTTTTTTCATATTTTAAATCTACATATATAGGAGAATTAAAAAATTCACTTTTTCTTTCTAGAAAATATTTTTTATATAGATTTTTATCATGAGAAACTAAGTTGCGAGAAAAACAAATTTCAGATGTTATCACAAAAAAAAATATTTTTTTAAAATAAATTTCAGTCGAATTACAGTTAATTTCTATGTATTGCATAATATAAAAAAAGTAAAATGTATAAAATTTAAGAAAATATAAAGCGCTGAGGGAAAAATACCTTAAAAATGCAGTTTAGTATGATAGAGTTGAAACTTCACAGTCTTTGCACCATATTCAATAAATCTAATTACTAATAAATCTAATTAATAATCAATCTAATCAATGATTCAATTTAATTAAATAATTAAAATAATCGCTGAACGTTTTTTAGCAGTTCGAATGCCGCAATGTTAGTAGTCAACTATGTTAGTAGACAACTAACGATATCTGTTGGCCAAAACGTAAACTAAACACCTAATACTGTATATAATTTATTTCAATAGCTAAACGGGGAAAAAACGGGATGCGCTCCTCAATAAAGGAAGAAAAACATATGCCCGCGGATATCGCGGGATGAGCAAATTTTGCTACATTTGAGTTGCCCGTGGAAATCGCGTGATGATCAGGCAGATGGTTAACAGGATTTATTGAAATTGTCCCGTTAGATGCAGCAACATTGCAGTACAGCAGATCACAGAATGTTATCAATGCACCTTCGGATTATTAAAGTACTGTGAACAATCACTAAAGATAATTAGGGGAGTGTATCAACAAGAAACGCTCCTCAAACAGTAATGACAAGTATAACGGAAGTGAAGGCTCTGTAATAATATGGAGAGTGCAACATCACAAGTATGAAATCTCTGATTATGCGAGTCCAATAAAAACCAGACTTAATCACTGAATACCTTATAGTTTCAAGTTATAGTTGCTAGAAGACCACAGGGAAAGTCCTGCTTGCAACGCCTAAAGGACAATAGTAAACTTTGCCTATGTTTCTTGTGTAGAGACATTAGGTTAAGTGGAAGCAGGACAGATGAAAAATGAGCAACGCCCTCGCCTGGAATCGAAACACGGACCTACGGAATAAGCGACCACTACACTACGAAGGCATGCTAAGAAGGCGAGAGAAATACCTTTTACTTGATTTAGTTCTTTGTGGTACTGCATGTTCCAAAAATGGTATCATTCTCAAACGGTACATGTCGATGTTCTTATGAGTGCTTTTTACTTCCTTGTACGAAGTAAAATGAAAGTACTGTAATCGCGAAAAGTTTCAGGCAGCATATTTCACCGAAAATATCCATTTTGGCCGCTATCGAATACAATTTAACAATGTTTCTGCGTGATATCTGTACGTAAGGACAGAATAAAAGACTCGTTTCCTCCAAAAAAAATTGAATTCTGAAGAGAATTTTTCGTGTACGAACGTATGTACGTACGTACGTGCGTACGTATCTCGCATAACTCAAAAACGAGTAGCCTCAGAACGTTGAAATTTTGTATATAGGACTGCTATAACATGTAGATGTGCACCTCGTATTTTGGTTGCAATCGGCCGCACCAAACGTATATAAATATATTTATATATATATCCACTCTGTTACCCGGCTCAGTGATCTCAGTTTCTTTACTCTTATATGTTTGTATATTGTACATTTTTACTTGAAATGTACAATATACAAACATATAAGAGTAAAGAAACTAAAATTAAAAAGAAACTTTAAAAATGATTGAATTAAGTTGTTCTTATCTTCCCGTTAAAGTTTTTATGCCTTTAGTAAATCTTTATGCAAATATTTTTAGAATTATCAACAATTTTAAAGTAGTTTAAATGCCGCTAAGCCTAATAATTTTTTTGATGGTGGCCATTGCTTCTTTACATTTGAAACAGCATAATAGTGGATTGGTTTCCAATTTAGATAAACTTAGCTTCGCAACAAGAAAGATAACGCCTTCATTTATTATTGCGAATTAAATCATGCTTGATCCTTTCTGGAATTTTTTCGAGGAAATAAGTGTTTAAGATTTACTTATGAATTTTTAATACAGAAATTTTGAGTTTGATGTAATTTTGCCTAATCGCGAAGTGAGAACTGAATTAATTGAATGAGAAATACTCAATTGTCTGTGAAAAACTGTTTCAGTTTTGTTTTGTTTGCTTCATTTCTTTTAGACATCGTTCTAGCTTTATTATAGTATTTGAATAGAACATGTGGCAACAATTAGATAATTCTTTAAATGATATAAATTTTGAGCATTCTGAGTTATGTAATATATCGAAAATATCTGTAAAAATGCCAGCCAAGCAATAGGCAGTATCTATGCACCCATAGGGAGAAATTCTAAACTTAGTCTCTCTACAAAAAGAGGTATCTCTCTACAAGCTTATTCGCTGGATTTTACTGTATGCTTCTCCAGCGTGGGCTGCAACTGCAAGAACGATTCTCATATTTTTTTATGAAATGTGACAATCATCCTAAGAATATCATGAAAAAACTAGGAAATTATGGTTTCACAATTGAACAACGCCACAAAAGGCCCTGCTCTATTCACCATAATAGTCGGTGGTAATGTATATATTTTCGTTTTCATTTTATTTAACCAAGATTTTACTTCATTTTCTTTACTTATTGATTTACTTATCAAATTACAATGCGCTATGGGCTTTGTATGTAAATAGTTTTTACGCTTGTGAAACGTTTTCAATGTACAGCAAATTGTGTTTTTCATCATTCACTTTTCAATTATTGCTTATCAGAAGAATAATTTTTATGAAATTTTTAAAATGCATTACAATATATCCTGCAAGAGATGGCGCAACCAGAGTTCCAGTCAACTAAAATGCTTTTCATCTCTACTAATAGATGGCGCCACACGACCCCTCATTTGTTCAAAGTTTACTTATTCTACGGACGGCGGCACAGGAGCCTCCGTCGCTAGTAACCTCTGAGTTCTAGCACAGCATGTGCACAAGTACTTCCATATTATTGTATACAACTTACTCGATTCCTCAAGCATTTAAAAGTCAAGTATAATATATTGGTAAAAGCCGTTAGTGGTCGATTGCCTCTTACTAAGTGATAAGACATAGACATAGTTATATAATATGAACGAAATATAATACTGTTAAGTGAACCTAGCGCCAGAGAGTCGCTATGGTGAACAAATAGAGTGAATTTTACAGAATGCATTTATTCTATTGTGGTTTATGCGCTATCAGCGAAGTAGATTTAATTCAATCCAATAAGTTTAAATGAAATGCAAGAAAAAATGCGTATAATTTAATATCCCTGTACACATCAGATTCTTCTACTATACGATCCTATTCAAAGGTTTTCATCCTAAGCCTGTTACTGTGGACGTCCGGTTGGAATCTTTAATTATAACATAATCTGAACTTTTACTCTTTTGAATTTTAACTCGTCAGTAAAATGAATTAGCTTCATACTGGTTAATTCTTCAAATTTTATCTTTTAAGCTTTTGTACTATTTAGAAATTTCTTTCATATGCATGATTCTAAATAACGCAGTGACATAGATTCAGAAATATTTAAAAATGCAGCTGCGTTTTTGCTCGGAATCTTATTCAAAATCTCCAAATAGCCTGTTCTTAAGCTAAAAAGATCATATGAGAAAAGTACCTTTATTTCTTACTTCATACCGCACATTGTCGAAGTCATTGTCGAAAACTACTCTACCAAAAGGAGACTATTGAAATTTTCACTATTTTAACTCGAATGTAAGTTCTAAAGACTTGAGGAAATTTTGAACTACTAATGGTTGAAAATAAATCGTTTCCATGTTATTGATCTACTCAATGACTGTACCAAAGCTGAATGTTGCATGGAAGAAATACCGTTGATAATCTCTTAAATGTTACATATGAGTGTGGCTAAGTATCAAACTCTGTTCTCCATCGTCTTTGAACCTCTCACAGATTCTCAGTCTGATAATAATACTTTAACACTTAGTTACGCTCTTAAAGGAAATACATTTACATATTTGCTATTTAGCGTACTTTGAATGGCTGACTAACTTTTATGTTATGCCATGCACATGTTTCGAAACTTTATAAAATCAAAAATCAGCTATAATATTCGACCAGGGTAGCGCTCCACGCGCGGGTAACTAACTACATGTAACGTACAAATTGCCTGAACCGACTACTGACGGGTTGTGACGGTGCTAAAAACAACATAATGCCTACAAGGCGCTCACACACATACACAACGTTCAAATTGCAGCTTACAATACAAAATATCCAATCAGTTCATCTTTAATAGTTTTGTTATTAACTTTCAGATAATATAAATATTATTTTAGTTCTTTCTGTAAATTCATGGAAAAGAAGTAGCATTATGCATAATCATCGCTTCTTTTTCTCTTATACTGATGCGTCAATAAATTAAACTTGAAATCTATGATGTTTAAATACTTAGAAATGGGGGTTTATAAAGCTAGATATATGTGGAATTATCGCAGCTGGTAGATGAATGAAGATTTAGGAATCATTTATTACAACGATGCCTAGATATTATTACTTTAATATTTTAATTTGCTTATAGCCTACTAAAAATAATAATAAATATTATAAAACTACCTGAATTGGATTAACAAAATGAGTCAAGACATTTTATTAATTGGTAAAAACAGTGCTGTCCTCTTGACTAAATATTTTCAGTATCACTATAGTGCTTATTCCGAACATGCATTTTTACATTTGCACGCACTCTAGATTGTTTATAAAAAAAATTGTCATACATTATAAGGTATTTCTCCCACTTCCCTAGCGTGCCTTCGTGGTGTAACGGTAGCACGCTGGGCCGGTATTCCAGATGTCCCTGGTTCGATTCCCGGCGAAGGAGGTTGTTAATTTTTCATCTCTCCGGCTTCCAAAAAAAAAAAACCTAATGACTCTACAAGTGGCGCCCGAACTAAAAGGTTTGTGGATGATGATTCTCCGCACCCAGGATTTGGCGACTAGGTCTCCTAAAACCCTAGTCGCCCCTTTAAAAAGGGAAGTATATAAGGTATTTCTCCCACTTTCCTAGCGTCCTTCGTGGTGTAACGGTAGCACGCTAGGCCGGTATTCCAGAGGTCCGTGGTTCGATTCCCTGCGAAGGCGGTTGCATATTTTTCATCTTTTCTGCTTCCGATTAACCTCATGTCACTACAGTGGCGCCCGAACTAAAAAGGTTGTGGATGATGATTCTCCACAACAAGGATTTGGCGACTAGGTCCCCTAAAACCCTAGTCGGCCTTTAAAAAGGGGAGCACATAAGGTATTTCTCCCGCTTTCCTAGCTTGCCTTCGTAGTGTAGTGGATCTGCACGCTAGGCCGGTATTCCAGAGGTCAGCGGTTCGATTCCCGGAGAGGCGTTTGCTATTTTTCATCTTTTCTGCCTCTAAAAAATACCTAATGTCTCTACAAGTGGCGCCCGAACTAAGAGGGTTGTGGATGATGATTCTCCACACCCAGGATTTGGCGACTAGGTCTCCTAAAACCCTAGTCGCCCCTTTAAAAAGTGGAGTATATAAGGTATTTCTCCCACTTTTCTAGCGTCTTTCGTGGTGTAACGGTAGCACGCTGGGCCGGTATTCCAGAGGTCCGGGGTTCGATTCCCGGCGAAGGCGATTGCTTATTTTTCATCTTGCCTGCTTCCAAAAATACCTAATGTCTCTACAACATAAGCGATCGATTTCAAAATAGAGTTTATTAAAAAAAAATACAAAAAACATAGTTATTCGTCATTTTATTAAAAAATTAAAAACATACTGGAATGCAATATTAAAAATAATAAAGAATTTCTAAAGCAGTGCTTTCATTGTAATAATAAGAGTTAAAGATTGGCAATAATACATTGATTTAAATCGATTGATAGTTATTGCCAATGATGTTTATAGAAGGTTTAAATATAGAACCTTCTTCTTCAGTTATTGCCCTTTTGAAAAAGGGCAAGTAACAGAAGAGAAGCTACTAATAAGATATGGTAAGGTGACAAGAATGAGAAAAGGACCTTCCTCTCATTTTTATCACTGGCTTCTGTTTCGTCATTTGCACTCCTGCAGCTGAAGAGATTTATATTTAAAGCTTCGAAACCAGTCCGGCAAATTTATGAATATTAAGCTGATTCTTGTTGCTTTAACTTCTCCAATATTCGTTATTCGCTGTGGTATTCTGGTACAGATCTTATGAAAAGCATGTCTGCCCATCCTGGTTTGCTTCTAACTTCAATAGCTCTTTAGTTTTGTTTCTATTGTAAGCACAATGGAAAAGTTATACATAAACGATATCATTTGGTTCCAGTCTCAAATATAAACTACTCTAAACTAAAGGAACTTTTCTTGCTTTAGCTTCAGCAAATTTATCAATTAAAGATTCATAATCCGATAACTGAACACCTTTGGTTTCAATAAACATAACTAACACCTGACTTAACTGAGATAAGGAATTTCTCAAAGAACGTTTAACTCTCTTAAGAGCTGAAAATGACTACCAATTATTTTGCGAATTGGAATTGTCAGAAATATTTTAAGAACAGATCCTGTTTTCGGGAAATCAGGCTGAAAAACTATAATTAATACTTTGTACACGTCTACAAGACGGACGACATTTTTGTCTTTTAGACAGAGATGAAATTGCGCTGGAGCCCACGGGAGCCCGGCTCCGGTACTTCTTAGTTTTGCGGATAAGTCATAAGTCTAGCCGGAGCGCACTGAAGCCCTAAATAAGAAGTCTCCGGCACTTCTTTTGTATATATAAATGAACAATGATTTCAGTAGAAATTTGATCTCGAAAATTTTATTTTTTGCAATAAAATTATATTAAAAACCGCTTATTAAATTTTACTTTAGCTCTTTACATTTTAGTTATTTAATTACTTTAATCTTTAATTATTTTAATAAATAAATTTTCATTAATTAAATATTAATTATCAATAAAGAATAATTGA
Source organism: Stegodyphus dumicola (assembly GCF_044657685.1). Classification (NCBI taxonomy): domain Eukaryota; kingdom Metazoa; phylum Arthropoda; class Arachnida; order Araneae; family Eresidae; genus Stegodyphus; species Stegodyphus dumicola. Next base: position 133,658,544 of record NC_140770.1, read on the forward strand.
TAAATATTGATTAATTTGATAATAATTAACTAATTAATTTTTAATTATTAATGATTTTATAGTCATTTTATTTATTTACTATTTATCCTCTTTTCTGACGGTCTTCCGTAGAGCTCCGGCACTTCTAATTTTAGAAATTAAGCCCTGCTTTTAGGAACGCAATAAATTCACTAATTTCTTCTTTAAAGTATTTAATGTCACTAACATTTTGAATTATGTGCTTTCCGCACCCTCAATGAACTTGACGTCATATATTTTTAAATTGCAAACTAATCCAAAATGCTTTAATATATGCATCACTCCAAACAATATGCAACTTCTCGAGGTAATTCAGAGATTAGGTATATCACAAATATCATAATGTCCGTTTATCAAAAAAAATTGTTTTGCAGTAAAATAAGTTTCATTTAGAGTTGTTTCTTTAAACTGCAGTTATCTGCTTTTAATGAGAATTAAAAGCTTTTTAATGAGTTTTTAATGAGCTTTTTAATGAATTTTATGACGTGCAGTGCCGGTAAGGACCACGTTTTTCTGAGACTCCTTCTCCTTTATTTTTCTTCTTTCTAGGTATTTCTTTCTCCTGATGAGGAGGGACCTTTAGCTGCCTCGAAATCGATTGTTTCAATATACATACGCTAAATACAAGGTTGTTTTTACGATTTTGATTGTCACATTAGCGTGTTTCTCTTCTATTCTAGTCAAGACTTAATGTGTTAAGCGCTAATATCACTGACGTAGCTCAAATAATAGTGTCACCGCTTTACCAAATTAAGGAAGTTTTCGCTGCCCTTGACATTAGTGTTCAAATTCAAGGGCCGGGAAAACTGAATGACTATGAAATGTATGGTTTTAAAAGGAGTGGTATGAGTTTTGAAAAACATTCAACAGATTTCCATGTTAAAACAATTTGTTGCATAAAAAATAATTTATGAATGTATATAAATAATGTATAAAAAATAACCATGCGCTATGTTATGAATAAATACTTAGGAATAGTTTCGTGTTCTCGTATTTCGCTGATGTAAGAGGTAACGAAAACGCGCACGATGTAATAAAAGAGCTTCAATACAGTCTTTCTATTGAAATAAGCATAAATACATAACCAAAGATTTAGACCTATGTTTTATTTTTATGCGATACTCTGATGAAAACCATAATTTTTATTGTTCTTTCATCAACTGAAATAGACATGTTATCCTATACAATATATTTTTAACACCGTATTTACACAAATTCGCTGTAGCTTGTATGTAGATATAATACGTTTTAATTTACGTATCATCTCTTATTGATAAACCTAAAACGCCAAGTCCACCAGCGGCCGAGAAAATAAGATTGTTAAATATGGGCAGTTCGATCCGGTTTTAGATTACGACTAGCGAACCATCTATGTGGCGTTTTGTGGCTTTCCTCGTGTCTAAAGCATCCGGGAGACAATTTCCCTTTGAAAGCTCTGTAGGTAGTTTCTCCTTCTCTTAGGCAATTGGCTTTAGTGAAATTAAACAATAAATCTAGTTTTAAAATGCTTCCTTTGCTTTTATACACACGAAACATGGATGCAGAGAGTTTATGGTTTAGATTACGGCACATCACGTGAAGGCTATCTGCCCAGGTTGCAGGATGTATTCGTAACAGGACTTGCTAAGTTTAACTGGCACGTATTGAGATTACACATAGTTAAAACCACAAACCCTCTCAGACAGCACTCTTGCCGAAGTTTGAACACTGGTCGATTTATTGATCTTAGCAAATTTGCCATTTGGCCAATAGTGAGTCCTCGAAAAGACAGAGTTAAAATGTATACTATTAATATTCAGCATTTCTTATAATAAATTTGATTATATCCTAATTAATTACCATATATTGAGGTATTGCTATAAGCATTGTTAAAGAGATTTCACATTTTAAGACTGCTAAAGTTGGCGACATCGTTCTGTAAAAGGTGGAACTTCTCCAGACACATGGCCATTGGAAAGAATAGTGGAGGTATATCCAAGGCTACATGGATTTATTCGTGAGGCTAAAAATTCGGACTTCTCACTCTGTGTTCAAGCGAGCCGTAAACAAGTTGAGTTTCTTGAGAATCTAGTTTTTGAGAGCGAGAGTGATAACAGAATGCCGCATGGGATTTTTACCTGGTAGTGAAGTACACCATAGGACTAGTGTTTTGATTTCTCGCTGCAGCAAATTCCAGGCTGCTTGGTTAAGCTGCTTATGTTTATTACAAATAGCGAAGCTGCTATGTCTGTATTGCTGTTGTTCCAGAAAGCCCAGTACTAGCTTTGAAACGTTCATTTATTGTGTTGCTTGTGTTAGTTTCGTTCTTTGGATAATTTTATTTCTATGTTCAAACATGCGAACAGATACAATAGCGCTATTTTATTTTATACAGAAAATACTATATATCTGTGGCATGCAAGGTGTTATGTTAGTTTTGCCATTTATAGAGTATCAGATACTTTAGTAATTGCCAGATTTGTTTTACATAATCCGAATTCCGGGGGGGGGGATTCAGTTTGATGGGTTTCATACGTTTCTGAAATTCCTCACTTTCTAAACAATTTTATTTTTGTCCTGAGAGTCTTAAAAACGTAAAAATATGGAACAAGTTATGATGCATTATGAAATAGATCACTATAGAATATTTTTCTGTACTAGCAAACATGTTGCTTTAGACTAGATATTCTCTCACTCAGTTGAAACAGAGTATGCGTATACAGTTTTAATGAATTTGATGGAAAAGATTTTGTAACATCTAAAGCAGTAATTCTTAAATTTGAATTTGTTCTCGATAAAGAATAGTCATAAACACAGCCCGGAATTTTATGATCTAAAAATCTACATCCCGGCCTTAAAAATTACCGAAAAATGTACTTAAAATGGAAAACAACACCTTGCTTTTTTAATTTCCCCTGAAAATAAAAAGTAATGATATAAAAAAATGACATAATTGCAGAATTGATTAAAAACCAAACAAGGATTGATTCCATCCTATCATTTGAATGTCATTTTCCCTTCCGCACTTTCATCCTTAAACAAGTGTTCTGTGGTTGCATTGAATTATTAAATGATTAACAGAAAAACTTCTGTTCTCAGTATATAAAATTTTATATCATGAGAAGCTTCTCTCTATATTTATTGCAATTATTGGAGCATACTTGAAAAAATTGCATCATTTATCATTAACTCATCTTCAGTTTCAGAAGAGATCTCCTTCTCCTGTCCAGATGAGGTATATTTTCCGCGTTGTCTGGAAGCCACAGTTTGGGTCAAAACAGTGTTGAATTTAGCAAGTGCAGTGTACGAAACTTGAAACGTCGCCTAAATTATCACTCCATTTCGTTGCATAGACAAGTTCCATATTTTTCTGTTGGAAGGATTTAATAGTTGAAATTAGGATCCTAAAACTGGATCTGATGTTAGCAAATGTTCCTTAGCTTTTGTCTGTTGAGAAAATGTTCTGTGCAGTTTGACTCGAAGATGCATAGTATATTTGATAATACTGCTTACCTTTTGAAATAATTATTTCTATCAGAGCAGAAAATCTCATTCTAAAACATTTTAAAAATTACAGATCATTTTTTCTTAACTATGGCAGAAAAATTGGTTGTGCCTCGACTTTCACTTTTATTGATTTTTAAGTCAGAATACGTCAAGAAAACCGCATAACTACTTGCATACCTGAGTAAACTGCGCCCGAGATGTCATAAGAAGAAGCATGAAGATCCTGCCTAATAGCACCAGGGTATACACGGACTGTATGCACTGCCTGAGTATCACTTCTTATTTTCTACTTCCGGCCGGAATTAAAAGCTTTAACTTATTTATGCAAATTTGTCTTGCTAACGCCAAGTACTTAAGTTGTGGCTTTTTGCCAAGCAAGAGAGAGGAAGGAGTTATTAGAAGCAGGCCGCTTGCCATAGTAGTTTTATTCGTTTGCTGGTTGCCTTCAAAGCCAGAGGTTTAGTCCTCTTGATAATCTCAAACTTATCGTAGTTTTAGCAACTCTCTGTACTACATACGGATTTTTTGTTAAATAACGGCCAATCTTAAAGTTAGGCACTTGTATATTAATCCAAAGTTAGCTTAGTTAGAGTTTTAGTTAATATTTTTATATTCTTACGTTCAGACCACAAGTGGTTGGTCTCTGTATTCCGAAGTTCCGGAAATCTCTGTAAAGATAGAAAAATAAAGGGTTTCGTATACCCTTCCTGTGTGTATTGTCTACTTCACAATTTATTGAACATAGCTTGAGTAAGCTCCTGTTCCGAGTCAGGACAGTTCATGTTTCCAAAGCAAGTAAAGAGGAACACAAGTCCTGATAACACAGCTGGTCCCCGGACATCTCCTGGTCTGTCCTGCTGTCGCAGCGATCCTCTTCCAAATTGGCAATGACTGGACCACAGACATTATTTCACGAACAGAGTCGAGGACGTGGCCAGGGCAGTGTTTCATAACCTTTGGCCCTATTTGACTTCCTGTCCCTACTCTTTCCTATATTTTTTTTCCTCTCCCTCTCTCTTTAGCGTTTGTTCTGGACACCATAACAACAACTATCTGCATTAAAACAAATAAAAAATTAATTCAGTACTTTTATAAATTTTAAAATAGTTCATATCTCTTATTTCACAAGTGTTTTATAATAAAGGAAGGATTTTTTACGGTATCCAGATCATCCGGTATAATATTCATTTTAGCTCCACTGTTTATTATAAACCATTTTTTGTTTCTCTGTCTCCCCATGTTAAATCATATTACCCCGTTAAGCCAAAAAAATGCATCTTTTTACTTTTGTCTATATGGTGCTCTAAATTTTATTATTAAAAGTCTTTGTTTTCTGAACTCAATTACTTGAAATTGGCTGTAATTGACAAAGAATTCTCTCCCATGGTCACTGATGAAGCCTTTAAAAGTTTTCGTCATTCCATCAAAGACAATCTGTTGTTGTTATATATAACATAAAAACTTATCATCATTCCATTCCATCCTTCTGTCAGTTATCAATTTGCATGGATTCTACAGAAGTTCAACTTTAAGGTCAATTTCTCCCCTATCAAATAAATTCTTTATTCGATTCTCAAAGATTCTCTTGCTGACTTTGATTCTTGCGGAAATCGTAGCATATTTTCTTAGTTTGCGGTATTTCGACCAATATAAAGAGCTTTGAAATTCCGTGTCAAGGAGAACGAATCTTACGTCCGAAAAGAAGAAATAAAAGAGTCCTCGATAGTCAGTCATAGTTGGAAACTTAATAAAAATTTTGACTTGTAATTATCCATAAAACGAAAAAGCTTCTTCAGCTGATGAACTGGATATCCTTAAAACGCTTCACTCAAGAAAATTTGTCTTCTTTAATTCATTAGTTCCAAACCAGTCTTAATGATTTTAGAATTCTAATGTCTTAGCGTTTCACGTTTTATTACAATTTTTCAACATATATCATTACGTTCGTTCTTGCTTTACTCCTCCCATTGCTTTCGATATAAATATGGTCGTTCGCTCCTCCCAGTGTGGAGAACATTTTTTGTACCAGAAGTGTTTGATCGCCATCGAAATAATTTTGTTTTAAATCTACATTAAAATAAATTTGCTGTTTAACCTATTTTGAAGAAGTGACTTTGGCACCGCTTTTGTCCTTAGTTCCGGCATATGTCTAAAATGATTAATGCCAGCTGTTCGATGTTATGCAAATTGTATTTCTTTCTTTGTACCGAGGAGCGGCGCAGACGCAAATTTGTTAGGTTTTTAAAGCTCGCGTTTAGAGCTTTGAGGTTGCTGTGAATTGCTGTGAATTACTGGAGTTTCAACTAAGCAGAGGTTCTTCTGAGTTTGTGTTGGTAAGCCGCCACTGAAGTCGGAGTTTGTGTGGTCTTCGCCGTTCCTCAACTTATCAGGTTCAATGTTTCTTCTAACCTTCTTCGGAAACATACAATGACCTGACTAGGAACAGAGAGCTTACTAAAGCTATGTTCACTAATTGTAGTAAGTAGACAGGATACAGACGAAGGGTATACAAAACCCTTTATTTTTCTTTATATACAATGACTTCCGTACTTCGGAATACAATGACCCTCCACTCGGGGTCTAACGTAAAAGGTATAAAAAATAAAACTAAACTCTAATTTAACTTTAGAATAACACACGTGGAAGATTGGCCTTATAATAACAGGAAGCGTATGTAGCACAGAGACGTTTAATTTATTAAGAGGATTAAAACCTCTGGCCTGGAAGGCAAATAGCAACTGCGTAACTTCTAAGGTAAGCGGCCTGCTTCGACTAACTCCTTCCTCTCTCTCGCTTGGCTACTAAAGCTATGTTCAATAAATGTGGGAAGTAGACAAGATACACAGGAAGGGTATACGAAACTCTTTATTTTTCACTCTTTACAATGATTTCCGGACTTCGGAATACAGAGACCAACCACTTGTGCTCTGAACGTAAGAATATAAAAATATTAACTAAACTCTAACTTAACTTTGGAATAACAAACAAGGTCCTCCGAGAAGATTGGCCGTATATTAACAGGAAGCCGTATGTAGTACAGAGAACTGTTAACACTACGATACGTTTAAAATTATTAAGAGGATTAAACCTCTGGCCTGGAAGGCAACCAGCAACCGAGTAAAACTGCTAAGGCAAGCGGCCTGCTTCTACTAACTCCTTCCTCTTTTTCGCTTGGCAAAAAGGCCACACTTAAATACTTGGCGTTCGCCAGACAAACTTTGCATAAAAATCTTCACGCTTATAATTCTGGCCGGAAGTAGAAAATAAGAAGTGATAGTAAAGATTTAAAATAAAATAAACGTTAGTAAAACTTAAGATCCTTACAAACTAACTTACTCTTTGAAAGTCAATAAAGAAGTTTCGGTCAACGTCATGACTCTGAGGTTTTTTGGGTTCTATACTGAAGTAATATCAGTCAATTTACAGTCCACTATTTTTAAACAACGGAACGTACATGTTTTTTGGTCCGTCAGCTACGGAGTCGCAGTAAATTTGGTGAGTCAGTGTGTTTTTTTTTTATCTTTCTTATTAGATAATGGAATTTACAACGCTTAAGACTAAAAAGCGTGTAGCTAAAGCTAAGTTAAGTAAACTGAAAGAGAAAATTACAGTGACTTACGATTCTGCTGATGTTGATCAGTTAGAACTTTTTAAATCTAGATTAAATAATTTAATGACCGAACTTTCGGATATTTTTAGTAACATATTTGTAGTGTGTGAAGAAAAAGATATTGATATATTTATAGAAGAACAACAGGTCATACAAGATACTGTTGATGAGTTAATTTTAATGCTAACCAGAGTTAAGAATGTTAAAGACATTAGTGTGGAAACTAAATCTTGTGAAATAGCGAGCATACGCTTACCTAAGCTAACTCTTCCTGTATTTAGTGGCAGTACTGAACAATGGTTATCATTTTTTGATTTATTTAAAACGGCGATAGTGGATAATGACCGTTTATCAGGTGCACAAAAGCTACAATATGTAAAGGGTTCTTTAAAAGGAGATGCTTTGCGGATTGTTCAAGCTTTAACTATTTGTGACAGGAATTTCGAAATAGCGTGGAAATTTATTGTGTCAAAGATTTTCACATAAGAGAGAATTACTTTCATCGTTATTAAAGAAAATCTTGTATTTATCAAATTTACAATCTGAAATTCCTAGTCAGATATTAGCGTTAGTAGACACTGTAAGAGAGTGTGTATGTTCGTTTGAAAATTTAGGCTTCAAAGTGGAGCAATTCGCGGATACTATTTTAATGTTAATAGTACAGTTTAAATTGGATTCTTCGACGAGAGGATGGTGGGAAAGAACATTAAAGAGTAAGGAAATACCAACACTTAATAATCTGCTAGAGTTCTTGAAATCTCATGCCAGAACTTTACAAGCAGGTAAAACGCAAGGTGTTAAAAAACAAGTTACAAAAGACAAATTAACTTCATCGGCTTCAGAGATTCGCGCGCAGTGTACGTATTGTAAAGCCGTTCATTCAGTTTTTAAATGTAATAAGTTTTTTTAATTTGAATGTTCAGGAACGCGTTAATTTTATCAAGAGAAATAATGTTTGTTTTAATTGTTTGGTTTCAAATCATAAAGATTTCGAGTGTAGAAGTACACATAAATGTAAAAAGTGCTTTAAAAATCATCACACACTACTGAATTTCGAAAGAGTTCAAAATGAACCAAAGGCACGTAAAGGAGTTACGAACAGTTCGAATGAATTATCAGTGACGGCTAAGCCATTTTTCCCTGGGCCAGAACCTCGCGCTCAATCGGCTGGGTCAGGGGAGAATATCGCAAGTTCTAGTCCAGTAATTAAATCTTGTGTTTCAGACTTTAATTTTCAGAGTGAAGTTTTATTATGTACGGCTGTTATTAAAGTGTTAGATTCATCGGGTGAATACCAATTGTGTAGAGCCCTCCTTGACCCTGGCAGTCAAGCAAGCCTGATTTCAGAAGATTGTGTACAAAGGCTAGGGTTAGCAAGAAGAAATGCCAAAGTTTTTATTTCATGTTTAGGGTCTTTGGATACGAAAACTAATGGAATTACGGAAATAGACTTCGTTTCGCATTTTCCGGCGAAAGTATCATTTAAAACACCAGTATTTATCATCAATAGAATTATTGGAACTTTGCCGCATTTTACATTGGATAAGAAGTACATTGAGGAATATAATGATTTAATGTTAGCAGATCCAACATTTTACAAAAGTGGGCCTGTTGATATACTTTTAGGCGTAGATATTGCCTTACCTCTTTTAAAGGGAGAAATAATTAAATGCGAAGAAGGTAAACCGGTAGCTTCTCGTTCTGAACTAGGATGGATTATTTCAGGTAGTGTGAATAATTCAACAGAAATTAATCCTACTATCTATGTTAATAATATACAAGTGGAAACTGATCAGATGCTGTCTGACTTTTGGAAATTGGATGCTGTACCTACGTTTGACATGCTTACTAAATCGGAGAGAGCATGTGAAGATTATTTCAGATCTACATATACGAGAGAGGAAAGTGGGGTATATACTGTGAAATTACCGTTTCACTCTCCGCCTTCTCAGCTTGGAGATTCCAGACAATTAGCTATGCGTAGATTCCAATCTTTAGAAAATTCACTTCTAAAAAGGCCTCAGATATATGAACAGTATAAGGATTTCATGAGGGAATACCTTGAGCTGAGACATATGGAGGGAGTGCCTGAGGGAGAGATTCTTATTGACTCTACGTATTACATGCCTCATCATGCTGTATTAAAGGAATCAAGTACTACGACTAAACTGAGAGTTGTTTTCGATGCTTCAGCTAAAACGACATCGGGTCTTTCATTTAATGATATTTTAATGGTTGGGCCAAGAGTTCAGCAAGAGCTGTTTCCAATTCTTCTACGGTTTAGAACTCACAAAATTGCAGTATGTGCCGATGTAGAGAAGATGTTCAGACAGATTCGTGTCCACCCAGAAGATACAAATTGGCAACGAATGCTTTGGAGGGATAGTCCTAGTGAGCCCTTGAGTACATTTAGATTAGTGACAGTTATATATGGGACTGCCTGTGCGCCATATTTGTCTACTAGAGTAATGAAACAACTTGCATTAGATGAACAAGTGAGATTTCCTTTAGCATCAAAAATTGCCCTTCGTGATTTCTATGTTGATGATTTGCTTTCAGGGGCACAAAGTGAAGAGGAAGCGAATGTTCTAGTTCAGCAGTTGAATGAAATGATGAAAAGGAGTGGATTTCGCTTAAGGAAGTGGATTTCAAACAGTTCAGCTATTTTAGAGAATATTGCCGAGCGCTTACGAGAATCCAGTATTTCTGTTGAAATAAACAGTGACAAGAAAGTAAAAGTATTGGAACAACTCTAGTGATACGTTTCATTTTTCGGTGTGCATAAGTGATAAAGAATTTACTTAAGAGGACTATTTTATCAGAAGTAGCCAAAATCTTTGATCCAATGGGATGGTTAGCGCCAACAATAATATACGCGAAAATATTATTACAAGAGTTATGGAACTTACAGCTGGGTTGGGATGAACTCGTTGATAAGAGAATAAGTAGAAAATGGAAGCGTTTCTATCTAGAATTACCCTTACTTTCAAGCTTACAATTTCCGAGGTATGTCTTGAGTCCGAAGGCAGTAGTTATAGAAATCCATGCTTTCTGCGGCGCTTCAGAAAAGGCTTATTGTGCAGTCATCTATCTCCGTACAATCGACCTTGATTCGTCAGTCAAAGTCAGCCTTCTGACATCGAAAACCAGAGTAGCGCCCTTAAAAACCCAGTCTCTTCCGAGACTAGAGTTGTGTGCTGCGTTACTTTTAACCAACCTCTTACATGCAGTATTATTATGCATAGAACTGCCTATTAACAATATTTACGCATGGACCGACTCGCGGGTTACATTGGCATGGGTTTCGTCCGAACCTCGCCGTTGGCTACCTTTTGTGGCAAATCGAGTTGCAAAAATCCAGGAAGCTGTTCCAGGTATTCAATGAAATTATGTTGCTGGGAAAGAAACTCCTGGAGACTGTGGGACCAGAGGTTTTATTCCATCAGAATTCCTACAATGTGAGTTATGGATGAAGGAACCGCAGTGGTTAAACGAATCCCTAATTCATGTACAGCAAAATTCAAGTGTAGAATTCGAGAGTGAAGTTATGTTGAAGGAATTGAAAAAGAGTTTCAGTTCAAATGTTTCCAAATTTGAAGAGCCTAGTGTGTTTTCAAGATTTTCATCATGGTTAAAGTTATGTCGAGTGTTAGCGTGGTGTTTAAGATTTAGAAATAATTGTAGTAAGTTACCTACAGAGCGTATAAAGGGTTATTTATCTACTGAAGAATTCTGTGAAGTTACTTCTATGATTGTTAGAATTGTGCAAAGAGCCGAATTTCCAGAAGAATTATTCTGTTTAGAATCTGGTAAACCCTTGAAGACATCAAGTAAATTACTGTCTTTAAGTCCTTTCTTGGATTCCTCGGGAGTAATGCGTGTAGGCGGAAGGCTTAGAAACTCTACAGTTTCAAATAATCAGAAACATCCTATGATTTTACCTAAGAATCACAATATTACGCGTTTAATTATTAAGCATTATCATGACACGTATCTTGACGCAGGTACGCAGCTACTCACATCTGTCATACGATATAGAGTTTGGATTGTGAATGCTAGAGATATTATAAGTCAGTATACAAACCAATGTGTTATCTGCCGTAGAGTTAGAGCGCAAACTGCAACTCAGCTAATGGCAGATTTACCCGCTTCAAGAGTTACCTAAAGTAGAGCTTTTTCTCGTGTAGGGATTGATTTAGCAGGACCATTTAACGTTAAATATCGTCCTGGTAGAGGAGTCAAAATCTTTAAGTGTTACGTACGTCTATTTATTTGTTTTACTACAAGAGCAATACACTTAGAATTAGTTGGAGATCTTTCAACAAAATCATTCCTCGCGACACTTAAGCGGTTTATAGCTCGTAGAGGCAAACCATGTGAAATTCACAGTGATTGTGCAACGAATTTTATAGGAGCTAATAAAAAATTAAGGAAAGCCTTTTCTATTGTTCAACGTGATGAACAGCTACAGGGTTATATTTCTTCAGAAAATATTAAATGGTTATTTAATCCTCCCTCTGCCCCTCATTTTGGAGGGCTTTGGGAAGCGGGTATCAAGTCTATGAAACATCACTTAAAAAGATGTTTAGAAACACTTATTTTAACATACGAGGAATTTTTGACATTAATAACCCAAATTGAATCCTGTCTTAATTGTAGGCCTTTGGTACCAGCTTCAAGTGATTGTAGCGACTTGGAGGCGATAACACCAGGACACTTTTTAACCGGAGCGGCTTTAAGCGCTATTCCAGAATCTAACCAAATTCAAGAAAGCATGAGCTGCAGTGACCGTTGGAGGAACGTGCAAAGGTTATTTCAACATTTATGGAATCGATGGAGCAGTGAGTATTTATCTAGATTGCAGCAGAGACCCAAGTGGTGCTCGTTACAACAAGATCTGAAGATTGGTGTTATGGTTCTTATTAAGAACGAAAATCAACCTCCGCTACGTTGGAAATTAGGTAGAATTATTAAAGTGTATCCTGGTCTGGATGAGAAAGTTCGAGTGGTGAGTTTACGTACGTCTAATGGTGAAATAAAACTACCTATAGCAAAGCTATGCGCTTTGCCATTTAATTCCTGATTTAGAGACTTTAATTTTTATTTTTCAGGTTTATGCAGTTCAACAGTTTAAATTTATTGTTTGAACCCCCTTGGGACTTCAAGGCTGGGGGTATGTTCGATGTTATGCAAATTGTATTTCTTTCTTTGTACCGAGGAGCGGCGCAGACGCAAATTTGTTAGGTTTTTAAAGCTCGCGTTTAGAGCTTTGAGGTTGCTGTGAATTACTGGAGTTTCAACTAAGCAGAGGTTCTTCTGAGTTTGTGTTGGTAAGCCGCCACTGAAGTCGGAGTTTGTGTGGTCTTCGCCGTTAATCAACTAACTTATTATTTGAAAGTCAATAAAGAAGTTTCGGTCAACGTTATGACTCTGAGGTTTTTTGGGTTCTATACTGAAGTAATATCAAGTCAATTTACAGTCCACTATTTTTAAACAACGGAACGTACATGTTTCACTAGCCATTTAAAAAACCGTACGTAGCCATTTAAAAACGTACACCAGCCATTTAAAAAAATTTCGTTATTAAAGCATAAAATAAATATGTTAATTTAATAGTTTTATTAAGTGCCAGTAAATCATATCAGGTAAGTATGTTGTAAATAATATCAATTAGATTAAGTAATTAAGTAAAATATGTGTTTTACTAGTACATACGTTCATTATTTTTAAACCTCTCCACTCAAACTCTGGAACAACTACAATCAGAAATTGGAAGATAAATTAAGAATTTTATGCCACTTCGTATGACAATACTTTCAGAAACTTCTATTTAATAGGTGCCTGGAAGAGAAACTAAAATGTTAATTTTGTTGGAATGACAATTAGGACAACTTTCAATACATAACACCTCCAACTCCTATTCTTTAAAGTAAAAATGAGCTTTCATTGTTTTTTGATTTTCGTGAATTGATCATTTTGTGGGGGACATAAGAATGTCCTTCTCAGACGAAACACATACATTTTTCCATTTCGTGAATAAGCCGGCATGAACTAGTTATGTGGGTTTGTGTTCATGGTGGCTCCGTCCTCAGACAATAGACTGCACGTCACTTTATCATTTTTTAAGAAAGAGATCTTGTCTATCTCCAGATTTCTTTTTTCGCAGCTATTTTATCACTTTTTATTCCAAACTTTTTCTCACTCTCTTGGGATCTGCATTCCTTCCGCACTTTCTTTTATAGTGATTCACCAAATAAGTGTTTTCTTCTTGCCTTGAAAATGCGAAATGGTGCTGATAAATCCTCTCTTCTTAAAAATATTCTTGTATACTACGCATAAATTCGCTAAGAAATTAAAACTCTCTTCACTTTTTCTAATAACAAAAAATAAATTTTAGTAGTCTGCATGAAAATTTGGTATGTTGTTGTGAACCATCTTATCAATGAAACTGCTCTTGTAGGATAACTTGCATCATTTGTACGACCTGATTATTTGCCAGTATTTTATATGTAAACAATATTTGGTGTAATATTACATAAACCTGTAGCCCACCTTATTATTAATTAAGTCTATTAAATTAAAGAACCACTGATCGAGAAATATTACGATTAACAACCAGTGTTTAATTCAACATCCATTACGATATAATAGCATGATTTAAGATGCTCAACATATAGTGGAAATATAAAACTGCATTTGTCCCTTAACAAATGACTTTCATTTTATTACTCAGTCCACTCTATTCACGTATACCAAATAATATTATGTGTTAATGTAATATTATCTTGCATAGTTTTGTTAATTTGTTCTACCAATAATCTGGAATGTTGGAAACTGGACTAATCGAAGGAATTAATACGCGATTAGATAATAATTGTTGTTAGTAATTTTAATTTTCTGTTTTAGAAATAAAATTTTAAAATGCATACTCTTTGTAATTCATTTTTTATTCTCTATTCATTGCAATATTGAAAGTATGAAACTTTATCTTCTTTGGTCTTTACTTTTCGCCCCGTCTTTCATCTTTGTAGCCATCTTTCCCCATGATTTCACTAATTCCTTTGAGTAGTTTGTAGCAGCCTTTTTATTTGTATTGGCGAATTCATCAAAAATGTGAACTTTATAAATACAATTTCTTTGCTTAAACGGAAAAACTAGCCATATCCTGCTATAAAATTTTCGTTAGTTCCCTCACTTTCGTTTTCTGAATTATCAGTAGTGTCCAAGTTATCGTAATGACTTTGCTTTTTGTCATGAATTTTCATTTAACTAAGTGCAACGGTGCTTTTATTTAAGGCTTCAGTCCTCATGAATAATAGCCATGCCTTGTTTATAATTCGAGTGCTACTGATTTTAGTCTTTACTAAAATTCCATATGATTTGTACTGATCTTTCTTTTTGATAAGTTATCCAACCATGGGTTTCTTTTCCGTGGCCTATTTTAACATATGATGCATCCGCTTCATTACTCTGAACAACTGAACCTTTTGTTCGAAACTGAGCCCACAAATTTCTTCGTGACACAACCACTTTTTTTCCCTTCTTGATAATTAGTGTTACTATCACGTAAAATTGGGTTCCAATTCAAGTATCACAAACGAATAACCTACTCATTAATGACAGTAATTGTGATGGTACTGAACTGATACTACTGAAATAACAGTAATTGTAATGGTACAGCACTGAAAACTGAATTTTTCACACACCTCACTCTAAAAATCTTAAACTCTAACAGTTGTATGCGCTGCTGTCAAGACAGGGTAAACGATAACGAGAAGCAGATCTTGCCAGTTCTCTTCCCTACCGCCCTTTTCTAGCTACAACTTTCAAAGCTCACAAACGAACGACCCGAACAGTGCACACGAGTATAACGAGGATGTGTCATAACTTTTAAACCCCACAAAAAGAAACGTGGGGAAATGTCGGTAATTTACGTACTAAAAAATAATTGTGTGTAAATAATGAGTGATGTAATACTTGCTTTCTACATATTTCAAGGAAAATATACCAAATTAGAGTCTTATTCTCTGCTGTTAACTCTAATGAAATGGAATTAAATGTGTTCATTCAAACCCCGTATCCTAGATAATATCTAAATAAATGCATTGCAAATAAAGAAATAAGATTAGAAACTGTATCTTTCAGAAAGCTTTTATTTTTCATGTCTTAGATCTTGATCGTGAATTAAAAGCAAAGTTACTTTTGTGCACTCTTTTAACGTTTCCCCACTCCTTTAAGTTTCCTCTTCCCATATTAAACTCTTTCAGAAGCTTTTCTTTAATAAAGCAGAATTTATGATTCGTCTGAATAAAACTGGGGAACACACGTATTTCATTTCCCGTTTTATGCAAGTTTAACTGTTGTTCAAAGGATTTGAAGGAAATATTTCTGCGTAATAACTTATCTGTTTTGAATTCAAAATGGGATCTTGAAATTAGCCGTATGCGAAATACTTTATGGTTATTTTAGATTTATTTTCTTCTTTAACCTCGAGGAAAAGCTTTTAAGGACTATATCACATGATATGGTGTAAGTAAAATTTACTTAAACTTTGACTCTACTAGAACTTTTATGTAATCATTTGGAGATAAGAATTTATTTTTTTGAATAAAGTAATAAATTGCATAAAAAGTTTTAATTGCACTTTTCAT
The DNA here is from genome assembly GCF_044657685.1 of Stegodyphus dumicola. Classification (NCBI taxonomy): domain Eukaryota; kingdom Metazoa; phylum Arthropoda; class Arachnida; order Araneae; family Eresidae; genus Stegodyphus; species Stegodyphus dumicola. Next base: position 133,674,309 of record NC_140770.1, read on the forward strand.
AAGTTTATTTAAAATTTAATATCGAAGGGAACCGTTTGCAGTAACTCTTTCGCGTGGTCTAAAGAGGCTAAGTTTTTATGCATTAAGGTCATTTATTCAAGTATTCAATCAACAAGAAACAAAAAAAAAATTTACACTATCTGTCATTCCCTGCTTTGCATTAAGTAGCAAATTTCTAATGCCTATAGTAAATGAAAAAATTCTTTAGTCTCATTTAATGGAGTAAATGCGTGGGTTATATTTTTGCAGCCCCTCCCCAGAAAAAGGCTGAATGTAAGATTTCAGTATATGATCTCAGGCTCTACAGTACTTTGCAAGATTTGTATAATATTGTTATTTTAGCTCCTTTCTGTCGCATTTATATTTCAAGGAATGAAAGTGAAATGTCAAGCTAATCCTGTTCCTTCGAAAGTTAAGGAAGTGATTGGTTAAACTAATGTTAATTCATCAACCCTTCTTCTTCGTTGCAAAAGGAAAACAATAAATGTTATTACAAAATGAAAAAAACCGCAATATTTAAGACATCATTGCCATGTAAATGCCATCGACGTCACTTTGTGTTTTCGATGAACTAACAAGATCTACATTCAGATCTTGCCCGTTTTAAAACTTGGAGAAGAAAACTGAAAACTCGTATTTAAAGTACAAGTTTTAAAATTTTCAATTCATATGAAGTAATAGCATATTCTTGTTCCTTTTTATTACTGCATTATACATGGCTATTGTTGTTTCAAATAGCGGTGTACTTACAGCTTCATACAGTGGTTGGGACTGCCCAGTATCCATCAGCCATTTAGGCATCTAATCATTGAGAATGCTATCAAAAGTGCACTCCAGCACTCTTGAGAACTTAAAGTCCATGTTTTGATGAAAAATAGCCTAGGGATGAATACAAGGGCCCTCACACCTCTCCTTGTACCATTAAGCTTGGCTTTTGACTTGTCAGTATTTTAGATGTTCCCATGCCGCAGACCACTTAGAAGCTTCCAAGCCTTCTCCCGGATTCGAATCTGAACCTAACGATACGGGGCCAACAGCGCCAACCACTATACCGATCAGTGTAAGATTAAATTACGTTTTAGAGACATTAGGTTATTTCGAAGCAGGAAAGATGAGCAATGCCCTCTCCGGGGCTCGAACCACGGAACTCTCGAATTCGCGCCGAGTGTGCTGACCGCTACACCATGAAGCCACGCTAAGAAGATGGGAGAAATACCTTATATACTCCCCCTTTTAAAGGGCGACTGGGGATTAGGGGACCCAATAACCAAATCCAAGAGGCGAAGAATCATCGTCCACCACCTTTTTAGTTCGGGCGCCACTGTAGAGTCATTAGGTATTTTGGAAGCAGAATTTCACGTTATTTTCGTGCTAAATCTTTTCTGTGTGTTTTTTCCTTACCCATATTAAACTATACATATAAATATTCCCCACTATACATATAAATATATATAACTATACATATAAATGTTAGTAAACTATACATATAAATCATACACATATATATACTCTACGTATATATGTGTATATACGTAAAGTATATATATATATATACTCTACGTATATAGCATGTGTAAACGTATATATGTGTGCGTATGTATACATATAAATGTTAATGTTGTTAAATACCGTGTGATCAAAAAGTCAGTATAAATTTGAAAACTTAATAAATCACGGAATAACGTAGATAGAGAGGTAAAAATTGACACACATACTTAGAATGACATGGGGTTTTAATAGAACCAAAAAACAAAAATTTCAAAGGTACTGTTATCGGACCTTCTTTCTTCGAGGAAAGGCGTGATTCTGGTTTTGTAAATGCTACCGTGACGGGTGAGAGGTACGCCGATATGTTACAGAATCGCATCGTCCCCAGCCTGGCTGATAAACACCTGCTGGAACGTGCGATTTTTATGCAGGATGGCGCTCCACCCCGTATTGCTAGACGCGTGAAAGCTCTTGCTCTTGCGCGCGTCGTTTGGTGATGATCGTATGCTCAGCCGCCACTTTCGTCATGCTTGGCCCCAGACCTCAGTCCGTGCGATTATTGGCTTTGGGGTTACCTGAAGTCGCAAGTGTATCGTGATCGACCGACATCACTAGGGATGCTGAAAGACAACATCCGACGCCAATGCCTCACCATAACTCCGGACATGCTTTACAGTGCTGTTCACAACATTATTCCTCGACTACAGATATTGTTGAGGAATGATGGTGAACATATTGAGCATTTCCTGTAAAGAACATCATCTTTGTTTTGTCTTAATCTGTTATGCTAATTATTGCTTTTCTGATCAGATTATTGCTTTTCTAATTATTGCTTTTCTAATAAACCCCATGTCATTCTAAGTATGTGTGTCCATTTTTACCTCTCTATCTACACTATTCCTTGATTTATTAAGTTTTCAAATTTATACTGACTTTTTGATCACCCTGTACATTAAAATATACATATAATTATATAAATATAACTATACGTATAAATTTCCCATATTGGTTTAATATGGGAAACTGATTACTTTTCATCATCATAATGAAAATTAGTTTGAATTTAAATAACAAGAAAATTTACAGTCTCGAGAAAGCTGTGGTAATACGCCAATAAACCTGCTTATTCTGAGACACCTATGTATAGTCAATCTTTGCGACTTTTGCATTTCTTAGAGTGAAGATCTAGCAGCGCTTCTGTTAACTTTAAAATAAAAGAGGGGGTTGTCAGTTGGACAGCGGTTTCAAGCACATTTCCAAGATGTATGCTATCTTTTTCGGATTCGAGTTGCGTGCAGTTCGAACTTTCTATGAAAGTGGAAAAGCTATCTGTTGATTATGCCGATAGTCATATGCTTGTTTCAAAGATTAAGCCATGAATTTCTAAGCAGATATCCTATTAAGACGAAACCGCGAATCGTATCATGTAATTACTCTGTATAACTTTGAGCTGATCGCACGGCTCATCCCGGTGACGTATCTATCAAGTATCTGCGTTATCAACTGTTAATGGTAGGTTACGTGCCTATTACATTATGGTCTCAACGGGTGTCGGAGAATAAGGGTTCGATTTCGGAGAGGGAAGAGAAATAGCAAATACATTCAAGAAAGGCTGCAGCCGTGCAAATTACGCACTTTCTGAGCGGGGAAATAGTGACGAAAAATAGCAGTACGGGATTCTTTTAAGACTCCGTAACTCGAATGAGTACGCTTTAAATCCTTTAACGAGGATCAGGCAAAGAGCAAGTCTGATGCAAGTCTGATGTGCAAGTCTGATAAAAAAAGAGCAAGTCTGATGTAATTTCCAGCTCCAATAGCGTAGTTCATGTTAGCAGAAATTGAGTTAGTCATTGAAAGTTAACATCTGTGCTGTGCGCATTTAAGTATTTCCATTACTCAGGCAACACAAATAGGGATAATTTGGTATTAAAATTATCATTTGGTATTTTTTAATTCCAGCTTTACCTGTAATTTGTTAATTATAATTGTTATTATAATTTGGTATTTTTTAATTTCAGCTGTAATATAAGACGTAACTTTTAATAAATTTTTTTGTTAAATTTTACCTCTCGTTTATGTTCTTCTAGTTTAAAATTTTTAAGTATGAAAACAAAAATTTATGCAAGCAATGGAAGCTTTAACAAATGTAATTTAAAAAGCAAATTAGGTCTTAAAACTTAAAGAACGAAGCCTTACTTGAATTTAAACGAAGCATTTTGTATTCAAAAGAACAAAGGCTAACTTTAATTTATAAGAAGTACTTTGTATTCAAAGAAATCTCAACCTTATTTTAACATCTGTGCAAAACGTTAAACAGATTATTTTAAGTGAGACGTCAAAATGTTTAATATTTGATCAAACGTAATTTTTTTTATATATTTTTCGTAAGGTAAAAAAAAATATATTCTGTAAACGTAAAAGAAATCTACACATGTTTTCTCTCCTGCAAAAAATTAAAAAAAAATGAATAAAAAGTAATATTTTCGTACAAAGGGCAAAAAATTTTAAAGCAACATTTTCAGAAATCGTATAAAATATAAACAGGAAAAAAGAAACAATGATGCAAGATGCAAAAAAAAGCAGGAATGTTTTATACATCAAGAAATTTTTTGAGAATATTGCGAAGGTGATACGGGGTAGCAAACTTGAACACCAACCAGAGGAAATGTAACACAGAGAAAAAGAATTTTCAGGAGGATTCGGATAAAATTATTCCCAAGGTTGTTTTGCAAGTCATATAAAATTCCATTGAAGTTTTCGAATATAAGACCGGCCAAAATACTTCAGAAGCAGATGTCCTTGTTATAAATATTATGTATTTAACCTCTATATACAGGATAATGTTTTAAAAATTCCGGGAGTAATTTACATGAAATCATAATTTGCTTAGGTTTAAATAGCATGCCGAATAATGATTATTGGAGAAGTCAAACAACAAGAATTAGCGTTAAATTTGTAACAACATATGTAACGATGATTCTTGTTGTTTGACTTCTCCAATAAATATAATTTGTTATTAAATATGTTCAATACTGAATGATTTCAGTTTCTTAATAGCTTTATTGTACGGCTAAATGCCTCTTGAACACATGATCACATATTTCGACATCAGCTCAAAAAATTTATCAAAAAAGTTGGGATAACAATTATGATGGATTTGATTGCATAATAAATGCATAAAAGTTACATTGTTACGATGGATTATCCAGAAAAATCCGCTATTAATAAACAGTTACTTATCTTCATAAAAAAAATAGGTTAATAATACGAATTTAGCCATGAAAAATATTATCAGAATTAATGACTTTCGAATTATATTACAGAAAGAATGGCTGCAAGCTTCGATTTAGGAGTCATATAAACGTTGAATTTCATTGAAAAAGAAAGTCGAATTTTAGCATTGCCACAAATAGTAGACTAAAGAACAAAAATATTTATTACATAAATAAAATATTTATGTAAATCACATGACTATGAGCAATATTAATTCCCCTGTTCCCATAGTGGAGGACTTAGGTAGGGAAAGCAATTTTCTCCTGCAGATACTTTTTTTCTTTTCAGACCTACATGAAAAAATAATTTTGTATATTTTTTCTAAACCTAACCTGTGACTAAAATTATCCTAATATCTGCCTTATTAGTCCAAAGGGATTTGTCCCTGAAGGACTATTGTTTTCGTTTTGCGACATTTGCTTCGATTCACTACAAACGGCGAATCACTTTTCAAACTGTTGCCACAAAGTATTATCGCCCTGTGTTATATTTAAAGAAATTAAGTAATGAAACATTTGCAGAAATGTATGTATATTTCTCGCATTGTGATAAAACAACGGCACATAGAGCCATCGAATTTTGAATGACGTAATCCTCCTACGAATATGGGCATGTGGAAGACCAAATTTGAAATTTGGAATTTGCTTTATTATCGATTTCCTATTTTGTAAAACTTTAACGAATTTTTGATTAACAAACTCAAGGATTTCAAAGCGAGCAATGGTAACGTTGTACAGAAAAAACATTTTTATCCTCCAACGCGTGAGTCTCTGTATGGGAAATTCTAAAGATATACTCATTTTAAAAGTAATTTGCGATATTGCTGTTGAACTGAATTTTATAGTTTAAGTGCGAAGAGCGTGATAGTTAATGAATAAATGTAATACACGAAATATTAAAAAAAACGCCTCTTTGGACATAATTTAAAATCTGAAATATTTCAGATTTGCTTTTTTCATTCCTTTATTCAGTTAGAGTGATGTGTCTTACCATCAACAATTAAAGATACAGTTAGTTTTACAAAACAAGACAATAAATCACAGTAAATTAAGTGTCAGTTACATAAAAATATATATTTAAATATTGCTTTTTGTTCAAATTTTTGAAATTTGGTTTGACTCGTTTCTACGGACATTTTCTTGCTCACAGAAATTTCAACATAGTATACTAAAGTAACTCAATTTTTGACTGGACATGATAATTTTTAGAGCGCTGCAATGCGATTTTGACTTGTTTCAAGTGCTTTATGCATCTTCGGTAGAGACGATAAGGATATTAAGCATATTCTCCTTAAGTGCATTCATCATTTTCAGTAGAGGAAGATACTTCAGACAATTTTGAAGCCCTTGTCTGTATCTTGGCCACCAGTTTTTTTTTCGGAACTTTTTCGGATTAAAGAGACAATTTCTGTTTTTCTAAATTTCATTCTCGATTTAGTTTATTGAGTTCTCTTTATTTTGTTACTTTTATTTTATATTTCTTTTACTTATTTTTATTTATTTATTGTTTTTTGATAATTCTTCCCCATTTTCAGTAATATTGTGCATTTGGTTATTTTGTTAGTGCTATAACTTATTTGCCTAAGCCTCGGGGTATAATTTGTGGAAAAGGAGGAGTTGAAATTAGAGTTTACTAAAAAAAATGTTCGAAAACACTTTAATCTCTTTCGTTTTCCATTTTTTCCCCAAAACATTATCACTAATACTTATTTCTGGCCTGTGCGTACATTGATCAAATTATAGAGGTTTCGCTGTTTTTAGATTTTTAGATAGCATTTTAGATTATTTCAGTTATGGGATCCAAAGAACGTTGCAGCCGCTTTGCTGTATTAGTAGCCATTAAGCATACATTATAAGCGACATCTCACAGTATTCTTTTGTGCTGAGCCCTGCACGGCAGAATATAATGTATATGGTATTAACAATAACAGAACACCTAAAAGGAGCAACACAATATTATATTCTAACACAATTTTGAAAAAAAAAAAAAAAAGATTAGATTTCATTGCAGCAACATAATATATAAAAAGATTATTCTTCCATGTAATTTTCTTAAACAAGAGAAGAGTATTCTGGGAACAGAAATCTATACTCAACTTGGCACTCAAAATCGTCCCGGAAATACTGTCTCAATTCTGCATTTCTTAGGTCTCAAAACTGCTATGTCATATTTATCGAATAACGAATATATACTTTTATTCATATTGCAACTTCTGTGCCAATATTGCGTACTAAAGCGTCTGGATGACTATTAAGGCTTCTTTCTCTACTGCTGCTGCAATTCAAAAGGTTACGTTTTGCCCAATTCAGAAGCGAAGCGTCTAAGAACATATTCACTCACCAGAATAAAATTTTATCTTTATAACGAAATAATTCGAAGCTTGTTAAAACTCTGCTTGGCGTAGTTGGCATCGATTGTTTACCGTAGGAGAAAATAGCATCAGTTTGAATTTTAGGATCCATAATCTCTGTAGCTTGCATATTTCTAAAAAAAGTTCAATAACAGGTTGCACGAAAGGATTTTCTTGAATGAACGATCTTAATTCAAAGTTCTAAATCAAAACATGAGTGAAATAAATTAGGTTTTCAGTCTAGGACAACATTCTTTGTAAAATCAAATGCAATTTCAATAACTATAAACACATACTTCACCTAACTTGACTACAGACAAATTATCTCTCTCCCTTAGAATCTTAAAACAATAATTTAATACAACTATAATAAAAGCAATTAAAACGTTTATATGTACTTTAAAAACTTTAAAACGTTTATATGTAACTATAATAAACACTAGAAGTTTCCACCACAACATAATAAATATAAACGCCTACTTAACCTGAGTTGACTGCATACAAATTATCGTTTTGCCTTCCTTAGTATCCAAACTCTTGGGGAGTTCTGACTGCAACATAATAAACCCCTGCTTAACGTATGTTGACTGCAGACAACATACGTTCCATCTCCCTTATGTATGTTTCTGTATTTGTATACAAACGTTTTTTGTATTCTGAGTGAGACGAATTACAGAACTACTCCCTTAGAATACAAAAAATTTTTCGTTTCCCTTAGAATACAAGAGCACTAATTTAATATAACGATAATAAAAGCAATTAAAACATTTATATATACTTGGGGTCACTCAGACGGTATATTGGTTAGGGGAGCCTACTACGGTATCGAAGAACCCAGGTTTGAATTCCTTGTAAGACATGGTTGTAAAAGTATAGAGTTGGCGCGGTATGGCGGCACTCTAAATACGCGGCGAACCGAAGTCTTCTCGTGTAAATTGGTGGGAGAGGATAGCGGTAGAAGACTCTCGGTGGGCAGGCAAGTCTCCACATTATTCAAGCGTCATGTTTGTTAATCGCAACTGTAGGATGACAACGCTTAAAGCAATGGAACAACTGGTTTCTCCTTCTCCTCTGCTGCTGGAGTTCGGAGGTGTAAGACGGCCTTCTGGCCTGTTTCTCTCCTGCTGACGTGACATGCCATTTTTTTCTTCTTCCTTGAATGCTGACTGATAATACCATGCGAACTTTTGTGAGAGGAATTCACCTTAATGGTACAACACAAGAAAAGTATTTCTCCAGATTTTTATAATTTTCTGTGCAGCTACATTGTCTATTAAGATGCCTTCGCCTCGCGAGTGATCTCCATACACACGTGTCTCCTCTTCTTTCGATAAAAAAAAATACGATCGTTTACCGAATATTCTTATTGACTGCCCTAATTTTAATGGTTCCAATTCCCCCAGAACTTTCATTTTGTACAGATGGAAGACGATTTACTGTAACGATGAGTTCAGCGTTATATTCTTAATGTTCTTTAAGTCACGTGTAATGTGCTTTGAGTGCGAATTTGTATAAGTATACCTGGATTTGCTTGACTGGCAAATACCTTCTTTATTATTCCTTAGTGCTTATTCTGAAGTAGTGATGCTAAAAAAAATAAAAATAATTGATTTTCTTATGATATATTTGAGTTATCGTCTTTTGGGGTAAGTTTACTTTGACCTTATATTTCTCTTCTTAGATCGCACATTTCTATTCTTACATTTGTATGTATCTATAGGTTATTGCGGATTATTTATCTCAGTAATTTTAATCTTAATTGAGGATTTAAGAATTTAAATAATTTTTACCTTTAGCACCCACGTTTCAAAATTCTATTACATTTTATCCAAATTTCTATTACACCGAATCCACCAGGATTGCTTGCCCTGAAAATTGGGGGTGGAAAATAGAAGTGCAACCTCTCTTCGGAGTAGGCTGTGGCAACCATTGTTCCATGCGATATGGACGAGACAACAACAAAAACATATGTACTTGGGTAGTTTCCACCACAGCATAATAAACACCTACTTAACCTATGTTGACTGTGTTATATGGAAAATCATCATGGCACCAATATTGTTATGGTGAAAACGTCATGGTACTGTTGTGTAGCGAATTTAATTTAATTAAGTGATTCATAAAAATCAAAATTTTAAGTTGTAATTATTCAAAATTTGAGCTACACAAGTTTGGTTATATTCTTTTTGGGGCCTATTAATTCTAGTGTAATATATTTTGGCTTTCCGAGTTTACGCGAACTGCGTCTTCAATCTTGTACACGCAAACAATGGATAAGTATTTTTGTTTCTACGTAATAAACTCAGTTTTCCATGTCAAAAATTAATTTGATTTCTTAGTATTTAATATCATTAGTTGCAGAAAAATTAGCTCTTTAATTTGGCATAACTTTCATTTTTCTAACTTTAATTGCATTTCAGTTATGAGCTTTAATGAGTAGATTTTTCTTCGTTTCGCTTGTGATTTAGTTAAAGGGGGATGAAATGCCTTCTTTCCGGTTGAAAAGTCACTTTTTGCGAGTTTTCAGCGTTCTTTCGTTGGGACCCTTGCAGGGTTGTTGAAATTCCTAATCTCCCCCGGTCGCAGGTGGTGGTTATTTGGCGAGGGTTTGGCGACATAGATTTTCCGTTGAGGTTTCCAAATAGTGGTTTTGGCGAGTTTGATAACATGAGGGTATGCTGTGGTTGCAACTATTTCAACTTTCGGCGAAAAATGGGTTGCGCCAACTTGGCAGTCCGGCGCTCTCCCTTTTAACGGGTTGTTTTAGGGGACGAGCTGACTTTTTACACTTTTTTGCACTTTCTACTTACCATCTGACGCTGTCTCGTTGGCAGCAGAATTTCATCTCGGAAAATGCATTTTTCCGCCTTTGGATCTACGGGCCTCTTGCCCTGGAGTTTTGAACGAGGGACTTAGTTGCACGAATTATGACCTCGACTAAATTATAGGCTCCTCATTGCCGTGCCTTAATATGTAAGTTACTCAAAGATAATTAAAATAGGAAAATGCAAAGAAGAGTGATGCCTAGTTCAAGTGCCGTTAAGAAGAAATTTCAGTCTCTCCTCCATGAATAGAGTATCATCTACATCGATAATCCAAATCTTTAAGAATTAATTGCCGCCATCAAGAGTCTTCTGCATCGCTAGTGATGCCTAGTTCTAGTGCCGTTAAGAAGAAATTTCAGTCTCTCCTTCATGAATAGTTTCCATCTGCTTCGACCTTCCTAATCTTTAAGAATTAATTGCCGTCATCAAGAGTCTTCTGCATCGCTAGCTCCGGTGTCCCACGACAAAAATGCTAACTTCAATATTGGATTGGACATCAAAGAGAACCTCCGTAGTGCTTCTTAAATCAATGGAAATGGCCGGACGTTTTTGAAAACTATCCACCCACGAACTCTTCTCATTTTCTACTACGCTCAGCAGCCGTCCTCTTTGGCATCTTGATAATTTTTAAATATGAGGGCATTTCTCCTCCTCCTGTTCATCTGCAGCTTGTATTTCATAAGATAAGTTCCTTTTATTTGTTTTCTTTTATTTGTTGGTCGGATATAAAAAAAAAAAAAAAAAAGAAAAAAAATTTATAATAGGCAATTCTTATAGTAAAGTTTACTAGACATTTCTAATAAGTAATTCTAACAACTAAAATAGTTAATAGTGATTGAAATAACTTAATTAGTTGAATTAAAAAATTTTGTAGTTGAGTAAACTAACCTAATTCTTATGAAATCATTTTGTTGTCCATAAAGTAAATTATTAGATTGGCCAAGGAAATATATCATTATTTAAATTAGTTAATTGAAACTGTGAATGTAAATTAGTCAGATTGGTTAAGGAAATTTATTCTTCATTAAATTATTTAATTGAACTTGTGAATTTCTTTCTTGGTGAAGATTGGCTGGTAAAGGTGTCATTAGTTGAGCTTCTTTGCTCCTCTTAGGAATTAAATTGCTTGTAGGATGTAATAGCTGATTTTAATTAACATATTACCCGGTTAAATCATTCTTTTGAAAATAGAAAGTTACTATGTGCAATAACCAGAATTACATTGGTATTGATTACTCTGTGTGAAATGTTTTTTTTTGGAATGTATAACTTGTTAATTATTCTTTTTTTTCTCCCCGGGGAGGGTATTGTTAATTTATCCAAAGTTTTATCTAATAATATTTATCTGAATGTAATAGCAATAATAGTGTGATATTATTGAGTCTAAGATAGAAGTAATATTACTCTGTAGAGGTATGCATTTTGTAGAAAGCAATATTTTACAGTTCAGCTTGAATATGATTTGCTTACTAAGTTAATTCTGCACTGTGTAAAAATCAATATGTTAACAGTACTGATTGAATATTAATTGCTTACAAATCACTGGACTAAGTAACTCTTAAAAATTTTAATAAATAGGCTCACTTTTCTAGATCAGTCAATGTTTATTTATTTCTTTTTGTTATAACTGTTAAATATATTACTGTTAAAAAATTTTAAGTGTTATGTCAACAGAGTAGGAAACCTTTAGGTACCAGACCTTTAGGAAACCATAACTTTATTGGTACCATGACGTTTTCACCATAACAATATTGGTGCCATGATGATTTTCCATATAACATTATTGGTGCCATGAAGATTTCGATAGTAATATACTAATATCAATAAGCCCTGTGCATTTGCGTTGTGTTTTCGGATTAACCCTGAAATCAATTTGAGAATGAGACGGGTGAAAATCATTGAGCACACACACAAAAAGAAATAAATAAACATTGACTGATCTAGAAAAGTGAGCCTATTTATTAAAATTTTTAAGAGTTACTTAGTCCAGTGATTTGTAAGCAATTAATATTCAATCAGTACTGTTAACATATTGATTTTTACACAGTGCAGAATTAACTTACTAAGCAAATCATATTCAAGCTGAACTGTAAAATATTGCTTTCTACAAAATGCATACCTCTACAGAGTAATATTACTTCTATCTTAGACTCAATAATATCACACTATTATTGCTATTACATTCAGATAAATATGATTAGATAAAACTTTGGATAAATTAACAATACCCTCCCCGGGGAGAAAAAAAAGAATAATTAACAAGTTATACATTCCAAAAAAAAACATTTCACACAGAGTAATCAATACCAATGTAATTCTGGTTATTGCACATAGTAACTTTCTATTTTCAAAAGAATGATTTAACCGGGTAATATGTTAATTAAAATCAGCTATTACATCCTACAAGCAATTTAACTTAGAATAATCAATACCAATGTAATTCAGGTTATTGCACATAGTAACTTTCTATTTTTAAAAGAATGATTTAACCGGGTAATATGTTAATTAAAATCAGCTATTACATCCTACAAGCAATTTAATTCCTAAGAGGAGCAAAGAAGCTCAACTAATGACACCTTTACCAACCAATCTTCACCAAGAAAGAAATTCACAAGTTCAATGAAATAATTTAATGAAGAATAAATTTCCTTAACCAATCTGACTAATTTACATTCACAGTTTCAATTAACTAATTTAAATAATGATATATTTCCTTGGCCAATCTAATAATTTACCTTATGGACAACAAAATGATTTCATAAGAATTAGGTTAGTTTACTCAACTACAAAATTTTTTAATTCAACTAATTAAGTTATTTCAATCACTACTAACTATTTTAGTTGTTAGAATTACTTATTAGAAATGTCTAGTAAACTTTACTATAAGAATTGCCTATTATAATTTTTTTTTCTTTTTTTTTTTTTTATATCCGACAAACAAATAAAAGAAAACAAATAAAAGGAACTTATGAAATACAAGCTGCAGATGAACAGGAGGAGGAGAAATGCCCTCATATTTAAAAATTATCAAGATGCCAAGGAGGACGGCTGCTGAGCGTAGTAGAAAATGAGAAGAGTTCGTGGGTGGATAGTTTTCAAAAAAGTCCGGCCATTTCCATTGATTTAAGAAGCACTACGAAGGTTCTCTTTGATGTCCAATCCAATATTGAAGTTAGCATTTTTGTCGTGGGACACCGGAGCTAGCGATGCAGAAGACTCTTGATGGCGGCAATTAATTCTTAAAGATTAGGAAGGTCGAAGCAGATGGAAACTATTCATGAAGGAGAGACTGAAATTTCTTCTTAACGGCACTAGAACTAGGCATCACTAGCGATGCAGAAGACTCTTGATGGCGGTAATTAATTCTTAAAGATTTGGATTATCGATGTAGATGATACTCTATTCATGGAGGAGAGACTGAAATTTCTTCTTAACGGCACTAGAACTAGGCATCACTCTTCTTTGCATTTTCCTATTTTAATTATCTTTGAGTAACTTACATATTAAGGCACGGCAATGAGGAGCCTATAATTTAGTCGAGGTCATAATTCGTGCAACTAAGTCCCTCGTTCAAAACTCCAGGGCAAGAGGCCCGTAGATCCAAAGGCGGAAAAATGCATTTTCCGAGATGAAATTCTGCTGCCAACGAGACAGCGTCAGATGGTAAGTAGAAAGTGCAAAAAAGTGTAAAAAGTCAGCTCGTCCCCTAAAACAACCCGTTAAAAGGGAGAGCGCCGGACTGCCAAGTTGGCGCAACCCATTTTTCGCCGAAAGTTGAAATAGTTGCAACCACAGCATACCCTCATGTTATCAAACTCGCCAAAACCACTATTTGGAAACCTCAACGGAAAATCTATATCGCCAAACCCTCGCCAAATAACCACCACCTGCGACCGGGGGAGATTAGGAATTTCAACAACCCTGCAAGGGTCCCAACGAAAGAACGCTGAAAACTCGCAAAAAGTGACTTTTCAACCGGAAAGAAGGCATTTCATCCCCCTTTAACTAAATCACAAGCGAAACGAAGAAAAATCTACTCATTAAAGCTCATAACTGAAATGCAATTAAAGTTAGAAAAATGAAAGTTATGCCAAATTAAAGAGCTAATTTTTCTGCAACTAATGATATTAAATACTAAGAAATCAAATTAATTTTTGACATGGAAAACTGAGTTTATTACGTAGAAACAAAAATACTTATCCATTGTTTGCGTGTACAAGATTGAAGACGCAGTTCGCGTAAACTCGGAAAGCCAAAATATATTACACTAGAATTAATAGGCCCCAAAAAGAATATAACCAAACTTGTGTAGCTCAAATTTTGAATAATTACAACTTAAAATTTTGATTTTTATGAATCACTTAATTAAATTAAATTCGCTACACAACAACTGCAGATAAATTATCGTTTCATCTCGCTTAGAATTTAAAAGCACTAATTCAATACAGCAATAATAAAAAGCAATTGAATCATTTATATGTACTTGCGGAGTTTCTATCACAGCATAATAAACACGTACTTAACATTTGTTGACTGCAGACTAATTATCGTTTTGTCTCGCTTAGATCCAAAAGCACTAATTCAATACAACAATAATAAAAAGCAATTAAAACATTTCTATATGTAAACTATAAAACAGAGGACGGCTTTGCTCTGTGCGAACAAGCAACTTCTAATTAACTTTCAGCATTTTCAGGATCTTCCCCCTAGACCAGTACTTTCGAGAATATTCGAGCCTATTAGGTAACCTCTTCTATAAATAGAGAACTCGCGCCATTTTGAGTGGGAGACGTCTACTGCTGTTAGGATCTATGCTGCCACTCTCATCTGCCTCCCTTTGTTAGAATACTATGATGCAGTGAATTTTATCTTAGTAAAGAATGATAATATGCCTTTTGAATTGAATAAAGATATGGAGCTATAAATTTAAGTTCTTCTGTCCCATTTCATGCCAAACTTCGTTCGTGTGCCCGACTGCCAAAATATTACATATATACTTGGGGAGTTTCCACTACAGTATAATAGATATAAACACCTACTTAATCCATGTTGACTGCAGACGACTTATCGTTTCGTCTCCCTTAGTATCCAAAAGGACTAATTCAATACAACAATAAGAAAAACATTTATATATACTTGAGAAGTTTCTGTCACAGAATAATAAACACCTATTTAACCTATGTTTACTTCAGACAATTATCGTTCATCACCCTTC
Organism: Stegodyphus dumicola; assembly: GCF_044657685.1. Taxonomy (NCBI): domain Eukaryota; kingdom Metazoa; phylum Arthropoda; class Arachnida; order Araneae; family Eresidae; genus Stegodyphus; species Stegodyphus dumicola. The sequence continues at coordinate 133,689,460 of NC_140770.1, forward strand.
CTTAGTATCCAAAAGCGCTAACTCAATATAACAATAATAAAAATATTTAAAACATTCATTGTATTTGAGGACTTTCCACCACAGCATCTACTTAAGCTATGTTGACTAAACATCTACTTAAGCTATGTTGACTGCGTACATATTATCGTTTCTTCTCCCTTAGAATCCAAAAGCACTAATTTAATACAACGAAACTAAAGCAATTAAAACGCTTATATGTAGTTTGACTGAGTTATTTCCACAACAACATAATATAAGTACCTATTTAACCTATCTTGACTGCAGACAAGTTGTCGTATCCCTCAGAATCCAAGAGCAGTAATTTAATACAACTATAGTAAAAGCAACTAAAACACTTATATTTCCTTAGACTGGGAATTTTCGCTACAACATAACATAAATAAAATGTCATTTTTTACAGGTTGGGAAAATAACAACATTTGGAAAGCAAACAATAAAGCAGAGAGATCTATCACACAGCTGCAAACACAAAACAAATAGAAAATTCTTGTAAAGACAGAATTCAACGAAATACTCGTAGCTGGTTTAGCTATATACTTATACAGTCGGCAGTTTAATATTGAGAGATAAGCAGCACAGGTTAAACTTGCTAGTACTTCTATAAACTTAATTTTCGCTCGTCATGCAAGCTTTCTTAAATAGCATTTCTGGTGATGTTCACGGAAGAAATATAAGGGCAGGAAAGATTTAACATCAAACCTTACATGGGTATATAACGGTTTTTAATTAATATATATAACATTTCAATTATCTACGTATCCTTTGTATAGAAATTTAAAATTAGTACGTAGCTTCTCGTGTAAAAGTGTTTTTTGATAACTGCTTCAATGAAAAGTGAAACTAGCAGAACCTTTCATAATTTTATGATTAAAACCACTTTTCCCTGAAACAAAATTTCGCATTTAAGGGGACACATAAAAATTTTATTTACTTATAAAAAGAAATTTCGAATTTTACATTTTAGCATGTGGGAATTTTAAATCCTTGCTTTTATACTAATATTTATATTCTTATATGAGAATTATGTTTTAAATACTTCATTTAAAAACATAAGCTGTCGTCAGTAATGTATGAACATAATTCACAAATATTTTCTCAGAGGATAGAAAATGCCTGGAATATATTTTTATTCCCTTATTTTGTAAAAACTCTGCAAAAGCATAAATTGATGCCTCGCTATAAGAAAACGATTTTATTCACAGGTATATAAAATTTGCTCGGTATCTTTTCTTGATCTGCAGGAATTCTATATATTTTTGCTTATCTCTTAGAAATGTTTCCAAAGGCTATCGTTAATCTTCTAGAAAATCATAAATCTTTTCTCTTCGCTCTCAATCTGATGACACCAAGATAAATTCTTTCGCATTTAGTGAAAACGGGCAGATGAATGGAAAATATTTTTGAGCAATTTTAATTTTGTTTATAAGAAGAAATTTCATTTCACTCAAAATTGAAACAAAACAATTTTTTTTACACATTTAAGAATGCATAGCATTTTTAAAACCAGCTGCAAGAGCATAAATATTGGGTTGTTCGGAGAGTAATTTTGTTTTTTCCCAACAGAAAGTTTCACTATATTTTTTCACAGACCGGTTTCACACTTAAGCCGCATAATCATTATATATCGACAGATATTATATTTTGACAGCTGATATATAGCAAGGTTTATTTGTGAAAAGTTCGGTTGATTCTATGTAGTAGTTTTTTGTTGGTACCCTTTTAAATATGGAAAATGCAAAGCAGCATTTTCGGCATATTTTAAAAAAGCTACTCAAGCAAAAAATATATATATTTAACGTGTATGGATTAGATATTTTAACAGAACGCCAGCGCCCAAACTGTTTCGCAAAATTTCAATCCGGAAATTTTGATCTTGAAGATGCACCATGTTCTGGAAGGACAGTTGAAGTTAAAGAACTTAAGAAGATGAGGAACCCATATGTCGATTTTTGAGATTAAACTTAGGCGTTCCCAATGATCATGAACTGTCGAATTCGATAAATTTAATCTCTTAGCTATCTCGCAAGCTGTTATTCGCCGTTTTGCATCAGTTAATGCCTTTACTATGTTTCCGTCAGCCCAACTCGGCAAAAAAACCAGAAGGAACCACACACAGTTTTTGGAGCAAAACTAAAAGTTCATCGAAAAATCTGCCTTCTTGCCTGCTGGCCAAATTGCTTGTTTTTGCGTAAAAAATTGAAATTTTAATTCCAAAACTTTTTTGAATTGTTTTAACTTTATTTGGTGCTTTATGTTTTTCTATATCTTTCAATTTTCAATGAAGATATTTTGAGTTTTTATGTATTTTGGCCTTGCCGCCAAATGAGAACTGAATTCATTGAGTGAGAAATGTATGTCTAATGAAATTCGAAGAAATAAATGTAAATGAAATGCAGGGGAAAAGTGCGTTTAATTTAATATTCCGTACAAGAAAATCACATGGTGTACACATCAGATTTTTTTCAATGTTTTGCTGTTTAAATAAGGGGAAAAAAAAAAAAGATCGCTTTTTTTTTTTTTTTTTTTTTTTTTTTTTTTTTTTTTTTTTTTGAGTTTGCTATTTTGGGTTCACTTGACGATATTATTTTTAATTCCTTATACGAAGTAAAGGAAATATTGTGATCGCCAAAATTCCGGGTATCATATTTCAACAAAAATACCCAAGTTCACCACTCTCGAATCTACATAAAAGACCTTTTCCTGTGACATCTCTATATACGGACAGGTTAAAGGACTATTTTTTCCAAAACCGAATGTAAAATGGATTCAGAGGGAATGTTTTTGTGACGTACATAGTGTACGTATCTCACATAACACAAAAGCGATTAGCCGTAGCACATTGAAATTTTGTATGTGGGACTGCTATAGTACCTAGTTGTGCACCTCGTTTCTGTTGTAATCGGCCGCACCAAAAATGTAAATGTACACTGCTCAAAAAAAAAAAAATGGGACAGTGCTATATCTCCCGTTCTACAGGGGCGATTCACGAAATTCAAATTGCGTTCTTCATGTCTCGAAAGCGCGACTTAGGATATATATTAGATTTATATATAGCACTATTCTAACATAGGTATTTTGACACAAAATCGGACTTTTTCTGAAATAACATACCAATTTTTTTACATATTTCGATTCTACGACTCAAATTATGCCAAAATACCAAGTTTTGTAAAAATCGTACGAGTAGTTTTTGAAATATTAGCTCTCAAAATTTTAGCTCCTCAATGTTAATTGAATTTGGCAAATATTTATTTATATCTCTTTTTTTATTAAACTTTTTTGATTTTTTCTCTCACATTTCGAAATTTAGGTTCATTCCAAATAAAATTTACCCATTTTTTGTGTTTTATTTTTTAAATTTCTATTTTTAAATAATTTTTGTAAATTTTTCGAAAACAATTTTGAATTATAACCTATAAAATTTTTACCATCATCTTAAAGTAGGTATATTTTTAAGCATATCTGCAAAAAATTAGCCTTTTTTATTCAAAATTTTCTAAGATATACACAAATTTACATATTTTCGCGTTTTGAAATTTGGCATCTTTTTTTTGAGCGATAATAACGCCAAATGTGGTCTATGGATTTTTGTTACACTGTATTGCCACAGCTATTTTTAACCTTAAATTTCAAGTAAAATTTTACGGAGAATTAATTAAATGACATTTTTTCCCTCAATGATGCGTAATAAATATTTATTAATACTATATGAAAAGCTATTTTTATAAATAAATTTTTTAATATTTTTTTTAATTTCTCTCTATGTTTTTTTTTTTTTTTTTTTTTTTTTTTTTAATAAGAGTAAATGTTTGTATGAGTAAATTTTTACCTTCGGCGTTTTATCGTCTGCTACTTTACTTCAATTAAATCGAATTGTCTAAAACTGAGAATTTTCGTTTGATGTTTATTTGAATTTTATGACATTAACTGCACAATTTATTTCTAAACAAACTGATGCTTTTGAAGTGGCTGAAAGAGCGGCTGGTACTATCATCCATATTTTTAAAGCACAGTATATTTTTATAGAAACATAAGATTTAGAATAATCATTTTTATAAAAGTCAAATTATGATATAAATATACAACCCTCTAGAAACTGAATTAATGGAAGTTCAATGGTTATGTAGAAATGATCTGCAGCTACTTAATCACTGAATAAGTCAGCAGATTCTGTGGACAAGTAAGAATAATTATATAAACGACACCCAACATTCCGAATTCAATTAACAACGAGGATACGATGTTTATTAAATGAATTCAAAAAGTTTTAAAACATAAAAAATCAACTTATTTTTTATCCTAAAATGTATTTTTGTGAGTAGCGTATTTTCATTATTCTAATTTAAAATTCTAATAATTCTTAAAATTCTAATTTAGAATGTAATTGTGAAGAACTGATTCCTAATCATCAGTAATATAATAAGTAATTATTACGGTTATTAATAAATCCTTCTTATAAAGTAATTGCAAATATTTCAAAAAACTTTCTGTCTGAATGCAAATATTTTTAATTTTATATTAATCAAGATTGCACACGATATTATTTATTTGCACTTCAAATCTTAACGTCAGTTCTAGTAGAAGTTACAAATCAATTATATTTAATTAAGGATTGGATTGGATTATTTAATTATGGCAAAGCACACGAGGGCTATCTGCCTAAAGGGAGGGATGCCTTCGTGGAGGACTTTCTAAGGAAAACTGGCTCGTATACACGTTACACATCGGGAAAACCACGAAAACACCCATGCAACCAGCCTTTTCGCGGGATTCGAACCTCGGACCGAACTACCAGTGATCAGCGTCTTTACCGCTCGGCCGTTTGTGGGCCTTTATGAAATGGAAGGCGATAACTTTATTTAAAATGATTGTCAGAAATACCAAAATGTTTTGAAAAGTTGGATACTTTTTAATATACTTTCAGAATGCTTAAAGAAAAAGAGAAGAAAAATAAATTTTTTCGTAAAATTTAGTATTTTTTTTTTTTTTTAATTTAAAACTTTTCAATGTTATGATATTTGATTCTTGCGATTTCAAAAATAAAATATTTGACTAAAATATGAATAACATTTTAAGAAACCAAATGTAGGATAAAATTGTGTAAAGCAATGGGGCACAATGATAAAACTGTTTAAAGCAGTGTATGCAAGTCATCCTAAGTTAAAATGTCGGTTATACATCTCTCTTATTTATATATATCTTTTCTGAACGGAACATTGAAAGGCGTGTAAAACTGTGCTTTAGTGTATTTTCTCTTTTAATATAGTATGCAGTTTTCAAACTCATCGTAGTCTGGGTTACAAAGTATTCTTCCGAAAGAAACGCAGTTCAAATAAATAAAATCAAATTCTGGAAAATTGATATTAATAAATATATTTAAAATGCTCAGTTCGAAGGAATAAATAGAAAATTTTAAAACAATTATCTGAAGAGACAATGCCACACAAACAATTAAAATAAAAGTATAAAAATTTAAAAATTACCTAAAATAATAACTATGACAAAAAATATATATAAAGAAAACTATTTAAAAAAAAAATAAACGCTGCACCTTTATTTACGCAGTTCGAATAGGTAAATAGAAATTTTTAAAACAGTTATTCGAAAAAAAAAAAAAAAAAAAAAACGTGCAACTTAAACAATTAAAATGAAATTCGAAAAAGAAAAAATTACTTAAAATAATAAGTTATAATTAAAAATAGAATATAAAGAATATTATTTGGAAAAAAGGAACGATGGTGACTTTTTTCCCTCTCATGGGAAAGGAAACTAGGTTGCCATATATTAAGAAGTTCGCCAAGTGAAGTATTCTTGGGGCAAACTGACAAAAAAGTGTCAACATAAATTTGTGAATTTCTCCGTAAATTTCGCTCCAAATTTTACAAAATTTCATATTTAGGCGTAATTTGAGTCTTAGAATCGAAATATGTAAAAAAATTGGTATGTTATTTCAGAAAAAGTCCGATTTTGTGTCAAAATACCTATGTTAAATAGTGCTATATATAAATCTAATATATATCCTAAGCCGCGCTTTCGAGACATGAAGAACGCAATTTGAATTTTGTCAATCGGCCCAGTAAATCGGGAGATATAGGACTGTCCCATTTTTTTTTTAGCAGTGTACATACATATACTTACTCGTCCTCTTACCTAGCTCGATGAGCTCTTCCCTGTAAAGGACACCGGCTTATAAAATATACCGGTTGTTTATCAATTTTTTAACCTCCTAAAAAATAATAATTTTTCTACGCCAAAAGCTGTAATCGTAAGTTTCTAGTGATTCCTTTTGATTCTAAATGGCCGCACTACCCTATGAATGCTCAATATTTTGCAGTTATGGAATTAATATACCTCGTTCCAAGGTATCATGTTTGAAGATTCATAAATTGTATTGGAGGGAAAGAAAAAAATCAAAACCTGCTGAATTTGACCTAGGCTGAATCTTATATATTTACTGCATTTCAGTCAGAACTGATAATTCAAAGATTATTTATACGATTTTAAGACCTGTATACAAAATATGCCGGCGCCCATACTGAGGGTACCACGCCAATAGATGGCAGCACTAGGTGTTTCCTTTTCTACTCTGTGAGATGACCGAATTGCTTTATATTATAATTGTTTATGATGTAAAAATTTATTTATGATTAATTTACAAGTTGTTTAGGATTTAATATTTTGTTCATGGGGGAGGGATGGGTTTACTGACTCTGTGCTGAGAATGAATAAAGTTATTTTAGTTTCTATTTATTCTTTTTTTACTCCAGTCGGGTTTTCCATTCGTCTCTGTTTAGCTAAGATTTTAATTTCACCACTTTACCCTTTCCCCGAATAAAGAATCATCGATTTCAAAATTGTCGTTTAGCGTTGAAACGTAAGTTTACAATTGGAGCTGACTTGATTGAATGAGAAATATATCTCTAATGAAATTCAAGGAAATAAGTAAATTCATTTAAATTTAAATGAAGAGCAACAAAAAAATGTGTATAATTTAATAGCCTGTACAAGGAAGCCAAGTGATAACCACATCAGATTTTTAGCTTTTAGCTTCAAGTAAAACACTGCTTAAAGATTGTTAATTCATCCAATTTCCGAAATTGAATATTCAAAGCGATTTCTTCATTCTCTGAATGACTTTCAGGTATTTATATTTATTTTGTAACTTTTATATAATTTATTGCTTGTGTTTTAATAATGACTAACAATTTCATAATTCCTATATTGAGACTAAAAAAATAGAAAATGAAATACAATTAAGGAAAAACTTTTTATATAATAAGCTTTTATATAAAATAGTTATGATAATTATTACAAAAAAGGAGAATTTTTTTTCCTAATGGCAGATTGTAAACAGTTACAGTGTGACCCAGTCCATTAATATGTACAAAACTAGATATGGTGGTCTCTTTATTATGGAGGCACCTAATAGGTGAGCCACCATCGCCTCCTATAAGGAGACGGACAGTTACAATCAAGCCTTCTCCGGTATTCGAATCCAGACCCTTCGGTGTCGCAGTCAGGCTTCCCTAACTACTATATCGTCTGGGCGGCAAAAAGGAGAAATAAGCTATAGTATAGTTTAATGGTAATAATACATTAAATAATTCGATTTACAGAATTCATCTAGAATTTTATATCGCGAATACTAAAAGCGTAAGGAGCCTAAATAATTAAACCTATTAATTTAATTAGATTGTCAAATATATGAGCAATTATCTTTTAAATTTATGCAATATGTAGCAACTATATAATTATAATGTTAATTCTACAGATAGCATGGCTTACAATTATACACAATAACAAAATATAATTATTATAACACAATAACATGACTTATACACAGTAACAAGACATAATTATTATACACAGTAACAAGACATAATTATTATACACAATCACAAGACATAATTATTATACACTATCACAAGACATAATTATTATACACAATCACAATACATAATTATTATACACAATCACAAGGCATAATTATTATAACACAGGTAATAAATAAGAACACATGCTCTGTATTGTTACTTTATATTTATAAATAAGAGCGCAGAAAAGCATTTTGTGTTTAGTTAACGACCAAAAATCAATACATTCAATCTTTACTGATGTTAGGGCCTCTTTGTGTTGAGAGAACGCCAAGAAACTTTGCTAACTCCTAAACTACCCAAGTGTAAATTGATAGCTTCTTTCGAAACAGGGCGCTCAATAATTAAAGAAATACGAAGCAAATACGTGATTAAATGTCTCTAAAATACAGTTTTCATGAACCGAAAAGTCTTATAAAGTCTTCCTCTGCTCCAATTCATAAATGGTGCGAAGGAAATGATCTATTTTAGTTGGCCGAAATGGATATAGTTTTCTAGAGACATCAGATATTTTGGAAGCAGGAGAGATGAAAAATGAGCAATGCCCTCGCCGAAACTCGAACCACGGACCTCTCGAATACGCGTCGAGCGTGCAGACCACTACACCACGAAGGCATGCTAAGAGAGCAGGAGGAATAACCAATATGGATTCCGAATGGGCAACTCAACTGAGCATGCCATAAAAGACTTAATGGCCACTATCAAACAGAACAAGGATAACAATTTGCACTCACTGGCAATAGCCATTGACATCAAGGGAGCCTTTGACTCCCTTTGGTGGCCAGACGTAATAAAGTTGCTGCACAACACGGCCTGCCCAACAACCATTATTACCATCCTTCGCTCGTACCTTCAAGATCGAAGTGTACAAGTAACGTCAGACAGCGGCATTTATGTCAAAAATGTCTTTAGAGGGTGCCCACATGAGTCATGCCTTGGACCAACACTGGAATATAATGGCAAAAACGGCATTTCGTCAGTTCGAGAGCATAGAATACGCTCGAATTTTATGCTAGTTGTGGCAAGAAGGAGTAACCTCGAAATGAGATCTCAATACTGTCTTGATCTGTTCTCCCAATGGGCCAGAGCACATAAGCTTCAGATTTTAACAGAGAAAACTAAAGCTTTACTCATAGGACGCTGCAGGCAGCTAAGACGCAACCCAAGCATTAAACTCCATGTTATACCGGTAAAATGTTTCCCCCAATTGAAATATCTTGTGCTATTACTCGACAACAGACTTTCTTGGATGCCACATGTCAGGAATCTTAAGACTCGAATTAGCATCCTAAGCACCAACATGAGACTCATGACTTCACATAAATGGGGTATCTCATCTAAGCTACTAAAAATTTGGCATAAAACCATTACAGAAAGAGTAATAACTTACGGAGCAGCAATCTGGGGTGGCGAACTTATCTCTCATATCAAAAGATTCCTGCTCTCTATTCAGAGACAGCAGCTACTTCAAGTATGCAGGACCTACCGCACCACGTCAACACTAGCCCTACACTAACTGGCAGGAATTCCTCCCCTAGATTTGATAGTAGAAAGGGAGGCAGCTATCGTAAGGGTTACCAGGCTGGGTCAAACTTCAACACTCTGGGGTCATATGTATCCCCCCTCGGACTACGAGAAACAAAATAACTGCAATAACTTTCATCCAGCAGCTTTTAATCTCTCCGACGGTATCAGCATAAACGACCAACCAATTCAGAGGAACAGTAATAACCTTTTCACAGATGGCTCCAAAACTGAGAATGGCACTGGCAGCGCCTTCTGTAGACTGGAAAATGGAGTTATAACATTCGAGTGGCAAAGAAAACTAGGCTTGAACAACTCGCCATACCAAGCAGAGCTTCTAGGTATCATTGCTGCAATTAGATATACGAACACATGTCAACAGGAGAAATTCTCCATACTCAGTGATTCGGCATCAAGTCTGACGGCTATCGCAAGTCAAAACAGCCGGAGTCCTTTGGTATACCGAATTCAGAAACAGCTTCTGACAATGCCTTTTTCGCAAAGACCCACTTTAAAATGAGTTCCCGCTCACACGGGGAATCAAGGCAATGAAGCTGCTGACCTACTGGCCATGCAGGCAGCCAACTGCACGGATATATTAGAAAGACCAACTAAACGTCCTTGGTCTCATATTAAGCGAACAACTTTGACAAGTCTGCTACAAAATTGGCAAAGTAGAAGGACGTAGGCAGAGGGGGGTAAGACGAAGGACATTTCGCTTACTGCCAAAAGTAAACATGGAAATAAAGACCCACTGTGCTAGCCTAACACAGTTCTTGACAGGTCATGGACCATTCCCAGTATACCTGAACAGATTCAGACTTAGGGATACTCCTTTCTGCGAATGCAGAGAGCAAGGCGACACGGACCATTATTACTTCCATTGTGTACATACAAGATCCTGACACTTGAAAAAACCAGCGGACTTTGCCTGAGCAATGTGGACGTCTAACACACTCAAAAACAGAATAGCCCTTGATAAAATAGAGAAAATCTCAAGACACTGCCTAAGCAGAAACAACCGTGAATAATATTATGTTTCAAATGTTCAGAACTTAAAGCAGATAACCAGAATAACGTTTAGAGCTTGCAGTTATCAATATGTAAAAACTGTTATTAGTATGTAATATTCAACCTTGTTACTTTGGAGTCTTCTCCGCCGTGATGGTATATAATTCCGTTTGGTTCACGTCCGTAGTCGGAAGCCATCATAGCGGTACATTCACTCACTCACCTTATAACTGGTAACTGGGGTTTTAGGGGACCCAGTTGCCAAATGAAGAATCATCATCCACCACCCTTTTAGTTCGGGCACCTCTGTAGATGATATTAGGTTAATTGGATGCCAGAGAGATGAAAATGAGCAACGCCTTCGCCGGGAATCGAACCACGGAGCTCTGGAATACGCGCCCAGCGTGCAGACCAGTACACTACGAAGGCATGCTAAGAAGGTGGGAGAAATGCCTTTTTTTAAAGTTAATGTTTTATTTTAATTTAAAGAAATGTTTTATTTAAAGTTATTGACTAGTTTTTCATATGTTTTACAATATTCTTCCCTTACTCTCTTTAAATAAGCAATACAACTTGCTATAATACAACCATTCGCTCCGCAAGACTACACAGTTCAATTAAAGACTGTTATGAAGTTCTAACTAGGTATAATTGTAACCCACATTTTAGGAGAAACAGTAGATACAACATACTTGTAACTGAGCTGTACCAGTGTCCGTTTTTGCTTGATGTTAATTGGCTAAGGTTAACCAATAGATAAGTGTTTTAGTAATATTATATTCTTTAGCGTACATTGAACTAATTAATGAGCACATGTTCTAAAGTTCTAAATTATTATATTATTTAGTGACATTGCTAGCTACTAAGCGATAACGCAGTTAATAATGAGTTTTTTTTTTTACTTTCGATTTGAATATTTTAGGTAGTTTACCTATGTAACAATTGATTTTTTCTATCTCTGTATTATTAGTCCCTTAGGTTAAAGAACTCCTTAAAGTTTCAAAGAAATTTTGAAGAGAATAACATTTTCCCTTTATATCTAGTTCCCAAAGGAAGAAGAGAAACTTTTTTAATTTGCTTTTTCCATTAATTCTCTCTTACAATAAATTCTCAATATTCAGAGAATAGTTAACAACGGAAAAGCATTTCTTGAACCAGGTATAGTGGTTTGAAGTAAAGTCATAAAGAAAACGAAGCAAGGATAGTTACGTATCTTCATTCTGTCTAGAGCTGATACTAGCAGAAAAGTGCTTTTCCTTGTTGAAAGAAAATATCAAAATCATCTGTGTCTTAAATATGTTAAATCATTACTACTGAGTACAGGAGAAAAGTAGCTTGGGTTATCATTGAATTGGTAAAAAAAATATCATAATATTTTATTCAATGGGAGCTTTTTCAACAAGGGACAATTACAGTTTTAAAAAGAACAATGTTAAAGAATTACATATTTTGTGGGGGGAATTAAAAGAAAAAAAGAAATTAAAAAGAAAAGCATTTGGCATTACATCACTAAATATAATACCCATGCCTCTGTTAACAGATGAAATGTAACTTTTTCTGTGCTTGAAACTTACTCCCCAAAAGGAAGTACCCAGTTCTAAACGTGTGGAGTAAGCTGATCTGTTCTGTTATTAAAGAGAGCAAACTGGAGTTCGAACACGAATTTGTGGTTATCTTAACGCATAACTAATAAACTTCAAAATTGTGAAAAAAATGGAATTCAAAAATATTTGGAACTTTAAATGCATCTAAAGAACTCAATATTTAATGACAACATGCACAGTTGAAACAACGTAACTATGAAAGTTAACAATAATGATGATGATATTACACATATGAACGCATAGCATAAATAACCATCAAAGGATAAAGAAAACGGTCGATAAACAAATTTTAATTATCTAAAAACCAATGCAAATTTTAAATTTGTATCTTCTATTATTCAGTGTAAAAAAAAAATTTAGCTTTAATTTTTCTTAATTCTTAAATAAAAAAAAAAAAATTAATTAGAATTAATTGCTTGTTTGGCTCATGAATTCAATTATAATATTTCTCGCCAACGTTTTCGTTACGTAATGGTTCATTTTTTGCTTATTACGTGCTCCGCCCTTGGTCACTACACGGAAAGGGAGGGATGTCCCGTGGAGGTATTTTTGAGGAAAACTGGCTCGTATCCACGTTACACATGAAAACGACCAAGAAAGAAACCTATGCAGCCAGGACCTCGACCGAACTGCTAGTGTTCAGCGGCTTTTACCGCTCGGCCGCTGGTGTGCCTTTAATGTTTCATTTAAAATAGTTTTGTTAATCGGGTTTCGTTTTAATAATTATATATATTACAAAAATTATAGAACTAGATATAATAATTATTTTTCTAGTAATAACAGCAATAACAAAATCTTCCTGAGTGCATTAAAAGCTGTATGCAGTTGAGAATATGCAATTAACAATTTTTGTAACAATTGATATTTTTGGCAAAAAAAAGTTTGTAAAGAAGTTTATAAAATAAGTTATTTATTGCTTTGATTAAAAGGGAGGAAAAACTCATTATTTCTCTTGGATAATTATGTATTTCACTTACGATAATTACTATTTTGGAATCGTCTGGTTATTTTCACTATTTAATATATTACTATTCCTAACATCCTAGCTATGCAAAATTATGTTGCGTTAAGATAAATCTTCAAATCAAAGGAAATCTCTAGAAAGAAAACAGTGGCGTCAGTTCCTGAGAAAACTGTTGCTTAAGCATTCCAAATCTAATAAAGCTTTTACGGAAAACAGTAATTACAATTTAATCCCCAATAAACGAAAGTGTTTGACTAATGGAAACAAATTTCTTGAGACTAATGGGAATTTAAGCGAAAATTGATAAATTTCACTCTTCTTACCAGACATAGTATGCTGACGTTATCTTACCTCAAAAAAGTTAAAAGATTAGATACTGAATTCATTAGAAGTAAAGTAGTGAAAAGTTAAGATTAAACTAATAAAGTAATTAGAATTAAACTAAAGAAAATTTTAAACTTAAAGTACAGATAGTTTAAAAGTGAGAGCTGTAATTAAAAAAATATTGAGTAATACATTATTGTGATTACTGATGCATATTATTCCAATTATGATATTTAAATGAAAACGAAAAATACAAAATAAAGGCTTTTGCTTTGTACAAATGAATCCTCAGTGAATGAAAATGAATCCTCAGTTTGTACAAATGAATCCTCAGTGAATTTATTGACGTTATATACACGTATATAACGTCAATAAATTCACTGAAGAATGAGCTTGTAGAAAAATCGTTAGTCTTTACAAAAAGAATCATTTACTTAAACAATCTTTTTGACAGCAGTTTAAACACAATTTTGTGCCAGATTCTAATTTTTAAGAGCTTATTTGACAATTCGTATGAAATCATGTTTGAAGAATGTTTTATTATTTTATATAAACTCTGTGCATATGCCTAATAAATTTCCCCTCCAATTCATAGAATACTTTTTAAATTCCTAGACTAGAAATATTCAATAAATACAGTATTCTAATTCAACGTGCTCTTTGTTATTGAAACTCCATTAATAAATTCTTCAAGATTACTTAACAATAAGTTATCTTCTTCCTTCCATGCTTTCTCTCTTCATTTAAATTATACGAAAAGCTATTTAATTTTGAAAAATCTATAATTTCTCGCCAGTTTCTAGAAACCTTATTGGAACGCAATATTCTAATCAGTTAAGTTCCATTGTTTTAAAGATTCCCAATGTAAGCGTATTTCTTAGCATAAGCTTTTCTATTGTTTTAGGTAATGAAAGCATGAATTAAGGATAATCTCTTAAGAACACAAAAAAAGAATTCCATTCCATTCTTTAAGAAGAATTCCATTTTGAAGAATGTAAAAGGCTTGATAGTTTGTTGCAAAAAACAATGTAACAGTTTGCACTAGAGAATTAAAATAAATCAGAGTTCATCAAATGTAAAATAAATTAAAAGCAAAATGTTTCTTTCGATTTGAAATTTTTATTATTATCACAGATTATAATAATATTTATTTTCATTCATAATTCATGGGCTATGGATAATTCATATAAAAGACCATAGTTCATGATGTTAACTGGAAACACATATTGATTCTTTTCATTTTTATCTGACAAATTCTTTTTTCTACAAATAGCACGGCTGATGCCATTTTGAGCCGACTAGCCCAATTAAGCAATTGTGAAATCTTTTACGCGTAAACCTCCTCTGGATTTAAGGTTCTTGTCTTTCGGCTGTGTTGTACAATTTAATAATATTTCATACATCTTTTAAATGTTCACAGTTATTTGTTTATAATTAGATTTTATGTATTTTCCAATATTTTTTAAATTATATTTATTAGCTCAAAGGAGCACTTGCCCCCTGAAGGACTATTGGGATTTTGCATCGTAAACTTTAAAAAGTAGAATCACTTTTCAAATCGCTGCCAACTTATATTATTGCCCTGTCTTATATTTAAAGAAATTAAATAATGAATAATCTGCATAAATGTATGTATGTTTCTTTCATCGTGATAAAACAACGGTACCTAGAGCCATCAAAATTTGAATAGCGTAATCTTCCATAGAATATGGGCATGTGGAAGCCCTAATTTGAATTTGAAATTCGTTTATTATCGATTTCATATTTTGTAACACTTTAACGAATTTTTGATTAAAAAACCAAACGATTTCAAAGCGAGCAATGGCAACACTGAACGAAAACAAAAAGCATTTTTTTATCTCCAGCGCGAGACTCTATATCAGAAATTCTAAAGATATGCTCATTTTAAAATTAATTTGCGATATTGCTGTTGAACTGAGTTTCATAGTTTGAGTACGTAGAACATGATATTTAATAAATATAGGTAACACATAAAACGTTAAAAAACGCCCCTTTTAGACGTAATTTAAAAACTGAAACCTTTCAGATTTTTTGTCTTTTTATTTATATGCTTATTTATTTATTTGATATATTTTATTTTGCTTTTATTTACAATACATTTTCAAATTTTTGCCACTTATTGTGCCGGTGTGTATTTATTTCGCGTATTATATTATAAATATTTTAATTCTTGAGTCGTTTATCTTCGAATGGTAAAACTAACTCAGATAAAATGGCATCAAAATTCAATTGGTTTCAAAATAGCGATTTTTTTGCCAATTTAGCAACGTTCTCAAAGAATCCGGAAAATGTTGTTTTCGAAGCCTTATAAACAATTTATCTCAAAGCATTCAGAGTTATGAATCCTGTATTTGAGAAACCTTATTATAAATAAAAGGCTTCGAATCACCACAAATCAACTTAATCAGAACTCTTTATATTTTTACAGCGTTGAGCTTCTAGTTGATGTTTACCACTTTGCGCCTTACTCAATGAGTGATTTCATGGTATATGGTATTTCTCGCATATTAAGGAGAATTTAGCTTTGTCTAGTTTTTTTCTTTGAGTTTCTTATAACAGTTTATCTGCCCTATAAGAGTAATTATTTATTTCAAATATATTCCAAATATTCTTGTTCATCTGGTTTAGTTACAAAAGAAGATTCCCATCAATTCAGAGAATCCAACATTCAAGGCCTGTATTAAATGTGAAAGCATTTAATATCTACTGAATAGCTCCAGTACAGTTAGACTTCCTACAACGCTGCAGATAAGTTTCTTGAAAATACCGCTTTGTAGGAAAACGCGTTATAGGAGAGACAAGCTTAATACAAACATTAGAATTCGGTTCTGAAAAGAAAAAAACTGACTTTTATGGTGTAACATTTTCATCATTTTTTAGTATCTCTACATATAATAAAAGAAATAGTGTGTCTTCCGTTCGTGCTGCGTGTAAGCTAATAGACCCCGGGCTACAAAATTTGGTACATAGGTGCATTTAGACAAGAGCCAGTGCATCTCGAAGCGACTTTTTTCAAACTTCGAATCATATGTTTTTTTTTTTTTTTTTTTTTTTTTATCTTTTTTGATGAAATCGCCTGATTTTGAATATTTTCATTCTTTTATAAATGTGATTTGGGCAACAGTTTTTCATTCAATACTTTGTATACCGGACTGCTGACTGTTGAAAATATGAGATAAAATATTTATTCCTTATTTCACTGTTTTTAAGATACTGAAATGTTTATCATGATTTTTTTTGTAACGGGAAGTTAATTTATTTATTAGGATAATTAATATTTGTATTAAGGAATATTGCTTATTTCATGCTGCTTATTTTCTTTTGATTTTTGGACACGCAACACGCACAACGCTTTCTTCTTATTCTGACACGCATGTGTTTTGTGAGGTACAACAAAAAGAATTTCCTTTCTCTCTCTCTCTCTCTCTCTCTTTATTAGCTAATGGCAAAGAGGTTTGTATATTTTGAATTATGTCATCCCCAAAGCTCACTTTTGATAGGTTAAAGCTTTCTGATGATAGGTTCATTCTTTTAGAAATGTTGTTTTGGCAACAGTTTTTCAGTCATTGCTTTGGATACTGGATTGCTGACTGTTTTCTCTTGAAAATATAAGATTTATTGCTTACTTCATTGTAATTTTTTATATTATGTTTTAATTACATATAATTTTAATTATATAAAAAGTTTGCATGGTTGCTTTTAGGAAACAATGTTCTTAACTTTCTTTATACCATTTGAATTCTTAAGATTTTGCAACGGGAAAGTTGGTTAATTTATTTATTAGGATAATTAATATTTGTATTAAGGGATATTGCTTATTTCACTGTAATTTTTTTAATATGTGATACATTTTTATTAATTTTTTTAAAGTTGTTCTGCAGAGTAAAATTCTGTGCAGGTTTTAAATTTAATGTTTGGTGTTCCCTTTAGGCATTTTTACTGTACATTTAAAGCGTAGCGGCTAGTATGTACATAAAAAGATTTCATAAAAAGCTTAACAAAATTCAATATCATCTAAAAACTAAAAAGATAATCATTTCAAGTTAACATCAAAAAGAAACATAATAATTATGGTCGCAAAATGCCTTATTTCAAGATCTGAGCTTGTTTTATTGACAAGTTCCACTGCAATTCGGGTACGTTTAGGTTTTAAAGAATCTGTCATTAGGGATTAATAACTCTTGCTTTGGAAATCTTTATAAATGTCTCGATAGACAGATAAGCAGTTTGAGGATTCCATTTAAATATTTCTGCTGTCTCTGCAGATAATCTTTCTTTAAAAATTAAGATTCCATCTGTTTCGCCATGTGAAAATATTTTTATGTAACTTACAGAATGAAGTTTTGAGTTTCTTCACTGAAACGATCTTCAGAATTATCTTCATTTGGTAATAACTGTCACCAAATCTGCTTCGTTTATTTCATTTTCCATAAGTAATTCTAGAATACCATTAATAGTTATTTCATGGAATCCTCTGCCTCTTTTTTCGGTTGCGGTGTTTACTGTGTTATTATATTCATTCTGAATTCGTTCAGCAATATTTTTCTGACTGGCCATTTCCGGCAACAAAGCTTTCCAGGAAGCATTTAGAATCGACTAGCGCATTTCTGTCAGGACCGAATCGAAAATTTCTACACAATTTAAAATTAAGTACAGGGAGCCGTCGCACATTTCCTAAGCCGCGTTGTAAAAGTACCGCATTATAATTCCCGCGTTTTTTCAGTCGCGTTGGAACGAAAACGCGTTGTAAATGTACCACATTGTAGGACGCCTCCCAGTACTTGTAATGTAATGATCTGCGGTCTGCTGTGATTTGAAGTATGAGAATGATTCAGTCTCCTGGGGTTTTAAGCATTAGAAGTTATAAGGTAAATACCTCATAACTTCCTCCTTCCAGCATGCCTTCGTGGTGTAACGACTAGCATACTCCCGTCGTATTCGAGAAGTCTATGTTCGAATCCTGGCGAGGGTACTGCTCATTTTTCACGTCTCCTGCTACAAAATAATCTAATAACTCTATAGTGGTGCTCGAACTAAAACGTGGTGGATGATGATTCTTCACAAACTGGATTTGGCGATCGGGTCCCCTAATCCCCAGTTGCCCTTTAAAAGGTGGAGTATATAAGGTATTTTCTCCCTCCTTCCAGCATGCTTTCGTATTGTAACGGTTAGCACACTCAGAGCCTATTCGAGAATTCCAGGTTCGAGTTCCGTCAAGGGCATTGCCCATTTTTCACGTCTCTTGCTGCAGAACAACCTTATAACTCTACAAAAAAACTAAACTAAGTGGCGTATCAGCCCTAATGGGGCCAAGGCCTGCAGTGCTCGAAATCTGCTTTCTTGACCGTGGGTCCCGTGGCGCGTAAGCATATGCCCTGAACAAGTGGTCAGCTTGTTGCAAGACCCCCAGTGTTTAGTCCCCAAGCGAACTTGGTATTCATTTTATCGACCCAAGTGATGGAAATAAAGGGATAAAAGGCTGAGTCGACCTTGCCCAGCCCGGGAATCGATCCCCGAAACTACGAATAACTCTACAAAGTTGACTCAACATTTTCGTTTGCATCCTGTGATGATTCTAAGCATGAAATATGAATCGATTTCAATGAAAACAAAGTCAACCGTTCAGTGTAAAGAAAACAAAAAACTAAATGCTAACATTAAATAAAATTAATTCGAATTTAAAAAAAAAATGTGGTCTTAAACATAAATGTGAAAGAACATCGGATACTCAAACTTGAAAGGAAACTTAGGAATCTTTGAATTAATAATTATAAAAACAATATTCTACTGGAACTTTTAATGCAAACCTTATACAAACGATTTGGTCTTTTGAAGAATAACTTGCTGTATTAGGACAGAAAAATCTACCTTCTAGCAAAATCTTCCCCATGATAATATATTTACTTCAACTCTGAAAAGATTTATCGCAGGTATTTTAACTGTTCATAAATTTTATAAAGATTTCTGTTTTCTTTATTCAATCTAGGAATTACTTCTAACAGTAAATAGATTTCTTAGCTTTGGGTAATAAAATTTGCATCAAAAATTGAAGTGTCTAATTTATTCATGGAATCTTCCATCTGCAAAGAACAAAATTGGAAAAATGAGAGTTATGATTAAAGCGTTACTTATGTTAAAGTTTTGCAGAAGCAGGATTTCTGATTTTGAAAAGTTTATGGGATAGAGTCTGAATTTATTCGTCTGTCTTTTATAAGAAAAAAGAATAAGTGCTTTCATGGCCGAGGCAGCATTTTTAAAGTACATTTGTGCAGTTATCGAAAGCGAAATTGCAAAAGTTTCTAACATTACGGAAACATAAATTTTTTTGCAATCTCGAGGCCAGAATAGAGTACGTCTGTTTAAAACTTCTTTTACATGTGATTATAAAAGATGCTTCTTCAAACTTTGCACAGTGCCAATTTAATTTTGTAGAGTTATAAGAAATTATCATATATCCTCCTACATATGCTAAAGTGGTTTAAATGGCTAACACTTTCATCTAGCAAATGAAAAATTAGTGTTTCGAATCCCTCAAGAATATAAATAATTTTTCACGTTTTCTGCATTAAAAAATGGCAGTGTTTCTATAGTGACGGAGTTAACTTGTTACAACCACGATTTTGTCACTATGTCTTGTGCTTTTTCCAATCACCATTTAAATGGGGGAGAATATAAATAATTACTGTGTATGCTGTTACAGTTTAAGTGATTAGTATCTCCAACCGGTAAATGGATGACCCATTGCTTGTGTCCTGGCAAGAGTACAACTGATTTTTCACTTTTCCCAAAATGACACAATGCTGTTTTAAGGTACTTACACGAAATTTTCTTGAACTACTTTGCTAATCTATCTAATCTATATTTTATGCTCTAAGAATCACTATCACACTTATAAACGTAATTTATGAAATATTCTTAGGTTTACTTTAAATTATAATTCTAGCAGTTACAAGAGGTAGTCTAAAAAATAATAAGTATTCCAATTAAAGTATTGATCTAACACGCGTTCTTCTACAAGTACTTCCTTATAAGTGTTTCGCATTACAGGTAAGATTCGGAAGCTAGTTATGCTCGTTAAAAGAGACTATATTGCATGTATATATGGCGCTGACGTTTGCAATAAAAAAGAGACGTGCACAATAGATAAAATTTCCACGCTCTAAAGCTAATCGATTCTGAGTTATGCGAGATGCGTGCGTTCGTTTATACGTCATGAAATGAATCTATTTAAAATCCATTTTGTAATCTGTTTTTGGAATAAAGAGTACTTTATCGTGTCCATACGTGCTGTGCCAAAAATAGTCAAAATGGATTCGGGAACTGTCAAAATGGATATTTTGACTAAAATCTGAAAACCGGAATTTTTTGCGATTACAATATTTCCTTCACTTCGCGCAAGGAAGTAAATCATTAGCTTCATTCATAAATAATTCTATGTAATTTTCACTTAATGTTACTGAACTTTCCGTATTTATAAAAAACCAATTAACAATCAATTTGAAAGCCAATTTTCCTTTCTTACGCCTACCTCCAAGATGTAATTGAAAGCACATCCGACTAGCAGTCGGGAGGTCTGAAGTTCGAATCGCGATGATAACACGATTGACGTTTCTTGTTTCGTGCTCTGATAAATACTTAATCGCTCTGCAAGGAGCGCCCAAACTAAATTTAGGAACAGATTTGGCAATTAAATGGGTCTTCTCTTTACCAGTCTTCACGTAGGGGAGAATGTATCGAATATTCCCTTTCCATATCACGAGCCTGCTTGGTGTTATTGGAAACCACGTCAGGTTAACCATCGGGAGACCTTGAGTTTGAATGCCGGTTAGAGTTTGAATGCCGAAAGCATCCCTTTCCCTAGGAAGACAACTCCCGTGTTCTTCGTGACAGTCAAATAACCTAACTTTATTCCTCTTGGCAACCATATTTATACTCAGAAAATATTAACAAAAAACTTCTCCCTTATCCTAGTGCTAAGATTATTTTATAAGACCATTGCGCTAAGATATTAATTTATCTATTGACTTTCAGATAATGCTTGATTACAAATACACATCTAGGATGAAAATTTAAGGAAATAAAACCGGTAGTCATCCGTTTCAACATCATAACACAACTCATCGGTAACACAACTCATTGTTGAATGTCACGTATCAATATAACATATTTGATATAATGTTATGCTCAGTAAAATGTTGTACGGAGTTGTGCCTTTCTTTATCCAAACGTACTGCAACCGATTTATGTCAGAAAATATTACTCAAAACCAGGCACTTATGATTATTAATGCGGGAGATTATTTAATGCGCGTTTACTTAACAGGTTACATTCATTATAGAAATCGAATTATAAAATTTTCTATTTTTAGTACTTCGAGGCATTTGTGAATATCTACACTCTCCAGGATGCAGAGTTTCAAATGACTTTCAAAAGATAAATAATATTAATTTTGCTTGGAAAACAGATTTTCGGGAGAGGATGAACAAAGCCCCATAGAGCTGGCAATACATGAAACAGGGGTTTCGATTTCGAGCAGCTGAGATAAAGTGTATTCATGCGTTCAGTCAATATATACAGCAACTGAAAAAAAAATCATATCATTATCATTGTGCGCCTATGATAATCCTAAAGGCTGATGCAGAAGCAGGTGCCGCTGGATCTAAGATTCATGAAGTGCTATTTTTAGGGTTTGGAAGACTCTTCTAAACTGTCAGAGATGTTAGAAAGCCTTTCACTTATCGATTACAATCGTACGATAAGTTTGGTATCAAGCATATCATAAAAAATTAGTTTTGTTTGGAGGGGGGTTTAATGACATATCCATTTTACACCAAACAAATGCCAATAGCGTAAAGCAACTGCTATTTTAAATGACAAGCGAACTGCAATTTTAAATGACAAATTAACTGCTATTTTAAAGCCAATAGCGTAAATTGCAACTGCTATTTTAAATAACATATTATTTGTAAGAGCAAAGAGAAGCATTGAAACGATTTTCCCATTAAATCCAATTTGGAATTTTCACAGTTTTGAAATTTTCACGTATGTGACGTTTTGATTCCTCGATGTATCTGTAATAGAATTCATAAAATCCTAAAATAGTGAACTTTTAGAGATATTAGGATTTTTTGGAAGCAAAAGACTTGAAAAATGAGCAATGCCTTGCCGGGAATGGAACCACGAAACTCTCGAATACGCGCCGAACGTGCAGATCACTACACCACGAAGGCACGCTAAGAAGGCGGAAGAAATACCTTATGTATCCCTCTTTTAAAAGGCAACTGGTCCTTAGGGAACTCAATCGCCAAATCCTACGGGTGGAGAATCGTCATCCCCCACCTTTTTTAGTTCTGCGCCTCTGTTGAGACATTAGGATTTTTTTGAAAGCAGGAGACTTGAAAAATGAGCCAAGCCTTCGCCGGGAATCAAACCACGGACCTCTGGAATACTCGCCCATCGTGCTGACCACGAAGGCAGGTTGAGAAGGCGGAAAAGTACCTTATAAAATCTCTAAAAACAAAGCATAAATCAATAAAATGAATCTAAAACGTGGAACAACAAAATTAAAAATAAATCAGTGCATAAGTTAAACATAATTAATGAGACAAAATTAACTATATATTTTTATATATAAATTAAAAATATGGGAATCAAAATTCTGTAATTTTCAGTAGCCCCTTATTTAAATTTGAATATTTCTCCTTTTCATCCTTTGCATAACACTGGATGATGCAGATATTCCAGAACTAAAAGCCTAATCTCCAAATCAAAATCTTCCTTTTCAACTGAACTTCCATTTTGTATATTGCAGCTGCTTTTGCTGATTAGAGGCTGCTGCGCTGCTCTCTTCTTATTCCAACGATGTTAAAAATATAAAGTTCTGGAACAAGCACGATTTTTGCACCAAGTTGTTTATGGGCGCAAATGTCAACTAAAATAAAAAGGAATATTAAAGGCGGCATGAATGTAAGTTTCTTTTTTTATGTAAGCTTCATGATCTATCTTCAACAATTTCTAAATTATTAAATATTTTGTGACTTTACTTTATAACTGAGTGTAACAGAGTTTGACTTAAAGCTTCATAGCTTAAAGTCTGTAAACATACAATGTGCCCAAAGATTTTCATCCCAGTTCAAAATTTTGATTCTTCAAATTGATAATTTAGATACTGAAATGAGGTTTTCTGTATATAACGCAAAAGAAAAAAAAATCATGATTTTTTTTTTCTGCTCATTTTTAGTCATCGTTAGTTGAGGGTGAATCATCATTACTAGGTTATCATGTGGAGGATATCTCAGGAGGAAGCACTATGTGCATCTAATTCATAGAAACTAAATCAGACACATAGATGCAGTGTGCATTGCAAACATTACGCTGTTACATGAGTACTTTGTCTAGAAAAAACAGCCCAAAATTTGCGCTTTTTTATACCTCACATTTAGTCTCTCTGAATCAAAACACATTGTAGAATCAGCAAGTATTTTGAAACAGACGACATGAAAAATGAGCAATGCCCTTGCCGGGACTCGAACCTTGACCTCTCGTATACATGCCGAGTGTGCTACCGTTAAACCACGAAGGCATTCAGAAGGCAGGGATAAAATAACTTATATAGTCCTCCTTTTAAAGAGCGACTGGGGATTAAGGGACGCAGTCACCAAATCCTGGTGGTAAAGACTCATCATCCATCTCCTTTGAATTCTGGCGCCAATGTAGAGTCATTAAAATTATTTGATCCAGGAGTACATGAAAATGTCGCCAGGACTCAAACCTGGACCTCTCAAATACGCACCGAGTGTGCTACCGTTACACCACGAAGGCATGCAGAAAAAAGGTAAAAGATACATGATAACATATTAAGCCTTTTCCTTTGAAATTCACCCGTTCACTTGCTAATGATTCTCCATTTCAGCCTGTGCAACAAACTCCACTTCAATAACTAACTTACAGCTTGAATTTATTAAAATTTTAAGTTGTAAAGCAAATTCTTGAACAACCTATGTATTAAATGTGACATCCTCACCTGCATTATAAATGAAAATGAGATTCCTGTTACGTTTAAACTTTAGTACATAACTAGTTATTCAGAACCTCTAATTCTACCTGCAGTACATGCGATTGAGATCGCATTTGTGATCCAAACCTTGTCTTCTCTATTTCAATTAATCAATCTAAATTAACGTATTTCTCTTGTATCTGTTGTTAAACGTAAGCGTTACAACGACGAAATTTAATGTGAAATAAAGTGGAATGTATACTTATTATTCATTATCTGGCTATGTAGTATACGAATATCTTGAATAAATGGCTTTGCAGTAATTGTGCTTATTGGGTTATATTATAATGCCGTTATCCAAAATGGAATGCAAAATGGTTTGCATTCCATTATAATTAAGTTGAGAATGGCCTATCCTAACAGTGAGTTAGTATCACTGATTCATTAGTATGATTAATAACCGTTCTTTACTTTCTTGTATATATGGATTTTACGAATTTTCTAAAGATAATTATTTAATATCTTGGTCCCATTAAACTATATAATAAATAATTGTATTGTTTTAACTCATTAAATACTGTATGAGTTTAAACAAAAGCTTATTTTATAAAATCTTAATTCACTTTTTTAGCTTTTCATTTTTGATCTCCTGTTAAAATTGACTTTATTCTCAAAGTAAACTGTTTCCGTTAGGTATATTTACAACAACATTTGGGCTATCTTCTAGCCTAAAGTTCCGTTAGCCCAGAAGGGATATTAATCTGTAAACGGCATTTTGTATCCCAGAGGCTATAAACAGCTATATCACTTTTCAAACTGTTGCCACCAAGTATTATCGCCCTGTATTATATTTAAAGAAATAAATATTGAAGAATCTGCATAAATGTATGTACATTGTGAAAACGCAACGATACCTAGACCCATCAAATTCTTAATAACGTAGTCTTCCACCCGAATATGGGCACAAGGAAGCCCGAATCTTGAATTTATATATATATATATATATATATATATATATTATCTGTTGCATATTTAGAAACTTTAGCGAATTTTTTTATTAATAAACTCAACGATTTCAAAGCAAGAAATGGCAATACTATGTGTGAAATGAAATATTTTTATCTCCAGCGTTGAAAATTGCTTACATAAATTCTAAAGACATGCTGTAATATTAAGCATTTAATAATTAATTTTAATAATATTTTTATCCTTCAAAACGTGTATATATATATAAATGAAAAAAACACCCTTTTGGGCATAATGTAAAATCCGTATATATAATATATATAAATTTAAATAAGAAAGGAAGTCTGAAACCTACAAAAAGTCGTTAAAAACAGTTGTAGTTTCCTATTAAAATTCCATAAACACTTTGTAATATGAGTCATAAAGTAAATTATAGATTATTTAAAAAAATCTTTACAAACTACAGAAAAATTTGAAAAACATGCACAAAATGTTTTTACTATATATATATATATATATATATATATATATATAATAATTTATTTCCTAAACAGTATTGATTAATTGATTATATTATCTCCTAAGTTTAATTAAAGTAGAATTATTTTAAAAGTGTGAATCCATACTGGTAAATTATATTTTGAAAGATGTTTTGAAGTAATTTGAAAGCAAAATGTTAATAATGTTTTAACGGGGACTGGAGTTAAATCATCACGAAGAATAATATTACAATTGTAAAATTAAAAATTAAAAATTAAAACATGTAATTATTGTCATTGATCGGAAATTAGTTGACTTTTCAAGGGGAACAAACCAACTCCCGTTCAATGATCAATAATTGATAAAAATACGTAAATATGAAAGTGTTTCGTCTTTACTCGAGTTAGAAGTTAAAGCCAAACCGGCAATTCTAGTCAGGCCAAATATTTCCGCGAATAGTTGCTACTCAAAGAACTTATTCTCATGAAGCATTTTAGTCAATTCAATTTGGAGTAAAATTCAATTACTGTAGAGAAATCCTGTAAAACTCGAGTAACCGTCCCCGACACTATCATCTTTATGTATTTGAGTACTATATTATTTGTAGAAATTAAACATTGGAAATTGTCATTATGAAATCGAAATCAAAGTAAAGTTGAAATAAACATAGAAGATTATAAAAAAGATAAATAATGCAAACTTTGTAAAAACAAATCAAAGAGAATATAAAAATAATAGAAAAATAATATAGAAAATAATATAAATAAGATCAGTGAATGTATATGAAGATATAAAGGCCAGAAAGGTATTAAGTAACTTACATTCTTTCTAGTGGGGGAGTTGGCAATGTGTTCTCTTCGTGTCTGACTCAGAAGTGTAGGGTGTCCGAAAATTCTTAGCGGCAGTAGGGGCTTTGAATAATATCAGTCGGTAAGACTTGGGTGAAGTAATTTATGGTAGTGGGTGGGACTTGGAATTCTTGAGGGATGTATTTTGTGGAGTTCTTATCTGAGAGAGACCGTCTGTTAAGATTTTTTTAAAATACTAGTGAATAGAAATTAATTAATTTCTGGCTAATTGTCGTGTCGCAATAATTAAGAATTTAAGAAAGGAAAAAGGCATTTTCGCTGTCCAAGAGCTAGTAGACAGTCTAAAGGCAGGAAATAGGCCCATTTTTTTAGTAACAGTATAGTAACAGTATATACATGATTACATGCGGTACTTGACATATTAAATATATAGGACAGACTAAAAACAATCTTAACTTTCGAATCAATAACCATAGAGCTCAAATCAAAAAATTCAACGCACAAAAAAATAACATTAAAATAAGTACACCATCACAACTTAATACAGCAGAATTAGAACACTTTAAACACCATGACTTCAACTCTATTCAACTTCAGATACTGGATATAATACCCAATCACAAAACACGAATTTTTCAGGAATCTCTCTATATACTAAAACAACGTTCACTTTATCCATATGGACTTAACACTTATATACATAGTCATAGAGATACTTCTAAGAAGTCTATTTTCAGCCAATTTAAACTCTACAACATCAAAACGCAGAGAGGAAAAAGAGGAAGCAAAATAAAAAATAATGCGAGATTTTTATCCACTTTGAATACACTTGCATTGAAAAAACAATTGAAATGTTTTTTTGACTCAGACTGCTTTCCCAAGAAACTTCTCAACTGGTTACACTCCTGTACTAATAAATTCCTTATCAAACTAAAAAAATTCATTCAAGAAAGCTACGACGGCATACAAATCATTAAAGACATGATTCTTGATTTTAGTCTTTTCAGACTCTTTAATAGTCTCACTCAACGCAAAATTTATTTTAAAGTCAATTTTGTGCATCCGCAGTTTGACAATATTCATTTCTCAAGAATCATCAGAGATTGTAAAGATTACTTCCCCGCAGTTGACACTATACCAATGATTGCATTTAAATATCAAAGGACCTTAAGCAACTTGCTTACTAACCACCATGAAATAGATGAAACAGCAGATTGATATTGTAAGACACCAATTTACAGCAATTACGTAGATTCTCATCACCAGCACATAATTACTGGCAACCTGAATATCATACAAAACCATCAACTAAAAACACTAATGAGTTATGGTACAAAATTTAGACCAGTCAGAAACATGACTACAAATTACTGTTACAAGACTTTCGAAAACAACATCAACGAATTTATAGTTAAAGCAAGCTATTAACTGAATTTTCCCATAGATACCTTCTTAAAATGGAAAGCTAAAATTCTTCAACGCATATCCACAGAAATCAGTCACCTCAAATTTAAAAGTACACTGAACTGGTCGCAACTTACATCAGATATTAGTAAATTAAAACAGCTTTTTACTATTACGAAAATAGATAAAGCAACTAATAACTTTAGCATTATATGAAAACAATTCTACACTGAGATTATTCATAAAGAACTTCTCAACGCAACTACTTATCATTCAGCCAACCTTACAGAAACATCTATAATAAACAGGATTAAAACTTTTCATAAGAAACTCAATATTACTTTCAATGCAAACTACAACAGATTTACTAATCTTTATGCGATTCCCAAATTCCATAAAACACCATTAAAATTTAGATTTATAGCTAATGGAACTAATAATTACAAGAAAAATATAGACTATTATTTTTCAATTCAACTTACTAAAATCTGTAAATTTATTTTCAATGTTTGTAACACTAATCATAACTATTGCTGGATCATTCATAATAACACTCCTGTCATTAATACCATTCATACCATTAACATCCAAAACATTAACTGCTATGATTTTGAAAACTTATATACCTCAATTCCTCTAGAAGAAATCTATACCAGTCTACTCGATCTACCAAAACTTTTCCCTAATATACTCAATATCATGACTCTTGACAAATGGAAAACCTACCTAAAATGCACACTTTTTCATAACTACATCAAGTTTCAAAATCAACTTTTTAAACAAGTCAGACGATTGCCAATGGGCTTACATTCCAGCACCTCGATCTGTAATATCTTTTTATTTGTCAAAGAATTTAACTTCCAAAAAAATCTACAACCACAAGAGTTAAATTACTACAAATACACCTACAGATATATTGAAGACCTTATTACAATTAATAATTTTGGTAAAATTGAAAACTCCGACATTTATCCGAATTGTCTTAAACTTAATAAAACTAATAATTCACAAAATAGCATAGACTTTCTAGATCTTCAAATCATTAACTACAAAAAAGTTTTACTTTTTGACAAAACAAGAAACTTCAATTTCAATACTAACAAATTAATAAATTGGAACTCCAACATATCCAAAAAAGTAATTAACAATACTATAATTAATCAAATACAACGAATTAAAACTATATGCAGAGATACAATAGATTTACAACGCGAAATTTTGATCCTTATCAAAATTCTTAAAAATAATCTAATTCCCTTTCAATTTATCAACCATTGCCTTAAAAGAGCAGGCGTTAAATACTCACTCTAAATCATTTAACTGATAGGGATATGATAATTTATTCCTAAACCTGAGAAGGCGGTATAAGTTGGATGACTGTCAGTTGAAAGATTTGTATATAGTGTAATTACTCAATTGTATATATTGTAAAAAGCTAATTGTCTTCAGACATATACTGTTACTAAAAAAACGGGCCTATTTCCTGCCTTTAGACTGTCTACTAGCTCTTGGACAGCGAAAATGCCTTTTTCCTTTCTTAAATTCTTAATTATTGCGACACGACAATTAGCCAGAAATTAATTAATTTCTATTCACTAGTATTTTAAAAAAATCTTAACAGACGGTCTCTCTCAGATAAGAACTCCACAAAATACATCCCTCAAGAATTCCAAGTCCCACCCACTACCATAAATTACTTCACCCAAGTCTTACCGACTGATATTATTCAAAGCCCCTACTGCCGCTAAGAATTTTCGGACACCCTACACTTCTGAGTCAGACACGAAGAGAACACATTGCCAACTCCCCCACTAGAAAGAATGTAAGTTACTTAATACCTTTCTGGCCTTTATATCTTCATATACATTCACTGATCTTATTTATATTATTTTCTATATTATTTTTCTATTATTTTTATATTCTCTTTGATTTGTTTTTACAAAGTTTGCATTATTTATCTTTTTTATAATCTTCTATGTTTATTTCAACTTTACTTTGATTTCGATTTCATAATGACAATTTCCAATGTTTAATTTCTACAAATAATATAGTACTCAAATACATAAAGATGATAGTGTCGGGGACGGTTACTCGAGTTTTACAGGATTTCTCTACAGTAATTGAATTTTACTCCAAATTGAATTGACTAAAATGCTTCATGAGAATAAGTTCTTTGAGTAGCAACTATTCGCGGAAATATTTGGCCTGACTAGAATTGCCGGTTTGGCTTTAACTTCTAACTCGAGTAAAGACGAAACACTTTCATATTTACGTATTTTTATCAATTATTGATCATTGAACGGGAGTTGGTTTGTTCCCCTTGAAAAGTCAACTAATTTCCGATCAATGACAATAATTACATGTTTTAATTTTTAATTTTTAATTTTACAATTGTAATATTATTCTTCGTGATGATTTAACTCCAGTCCCCGTTAAAACATTATTAACATTTTGCTTTCAAATTACTTCAAAACATCTTTCAAAATATAATTTACCAGTATGGATTCACACTTTTAAAATAATTCTACTTTAATTAAACTTAGGAGATAATATAATCAATTAATCAATACTGTTTAGGAAATAAATTATTATTAACTAACTTTCCAGCAATTGCGCAAGTAATAATAACTTGTATTCGCACTAAATGGATTTAAGTTCATACAACATTATATATATATAAAATTTGACTTGATTCACAGCATGAGAGCACGAAGTAATATTTAAATGGTCTATTTAATAGAAAGAAATAAAAGTATATAAAGAAAAGTATATAAAGATGAAGTTAACGGTATGCAGGATTAACATAATGATGTAAAGGCATAACATCGAAAGCGCAATTAAAGTTCATAAACTCTTGAAGACGTGTGAGCCGTCTGCTCACGTCTGCCTTCCACTCTCGACCAGGTCTCAGCGCTGTCTGGGATGATTCTTACTGCGCTGGGCTCTGATGGTATACTGATGACGTCATAACGGGCAATTCTCATTCAGCATTGGACGGTATGATTTCCCACAGCTTCGGCCAGCCTGAAGAGGCATCGTCCTCGATGTCTGTTGAATGGACATCACTATCATGTACCTGCAAAGATAATAAAAAAAAGAAAGAAAGAGAGTATCAGGTCCTTAGGTTTTGAGCTGATACAAGCATTAAATCAATTTGACCATGGCTTCATATGGTCAGCCGCAGTAGATGTCAAATTTGGTCCTTCATGGCATCCTACTTTCTTGACTTCATATCTATCATTTAATCGAACAGCTATGATTTTATACGGTCCATGAAACTTAGGTCGTAGTTTCAAACCAGTCCCATATTGAGTTCTCTGAATGGCTACCAAGTCGCCAATCTTGTATAGTTTCGGTTTCTTACGTTTCTTGTTAAATTGTTTTCGATTCTCTTCTTGAATCCTCAAAATGTTGTTTTTCGCATCTTCTCTCATTTCATCACGTTCTTGCATCAATTGTTTTAGATATTCTTCATTCAATATTTCACTAATTCTCAAATCTTCTTTATTCTTCATTTTCGTGCCTATGAGAAGCTCAAACGGTGAATATTTTGTACTTCTCGTAGTTGTACTGTTGATTATTCTCTGAACATCTGAAACATATTTAAACCATTTCGTTGAATCTTCATGTGATAATTTTGACAAAACAGGAATCAAAATTCTATGAATTCGCTCAATTTGTCCGTTACCTCTTGGAATACCGGTAGTAATTTTGACATGTTCTATTCCTTCTTCAGTACAATAAGCTGAAAATTCTTTCGATGTAAAGGCACTACCTCGATCTGAAATGATTCTGGCTGGATTTCCAAATACAGTCTGTTGTTGCTTCAATTTTGAAATAACTTCTTGTGTAGTTGGTGATTTCACTGGATAGAACCAAGTAAATTTCGTAAAAGCGTCGACAACAGTTAGAATGTGTTGGTATCTCTTGTTCGTCGATGGAAGAGGTCCAATAAAGTCGATATGATACGTACTCAAAGGAACGTTTTCTTTTGGTACAGGATGAAGAAATCCTTCTGCTTTTCCTTGCTTCTTGTTGTACAGTATACATTCTATACAGTTAGCAATTACTTTTTCAACTTTGCATTTCAGTCTGGGAATATAGAATTCTTGCTCTACAGCATTCACAGTTTTATCTACAGCAAAGTGACCTTTTTTATGTACCTTCTGTATGATTTCATTCTGTAAGGATTCTGGCACTACTAGAAGATCTTTACCATTTTCAAATTTGTACAAAATATCATTTCTCACGAAGAATCCATTTTCTTCTCCCTTCTCAACTAAATTCTTGATTAACTTCACATGTTCATCTTCATTCTGTTGTTGTACTAACCGAATCTTCTCAGTTACATCGGATGTGTATGATGTTAAAATTAAAGCATTTCTACTTAAAGCATCAGCATGTTTCATTTGGCTTCCTGAACGATGTACAATTTCGTAATCGAATTCTTCAATAAACATTGCCCATCTCGCAATTTTACGAGTTAAATCTTTCTTATCTAAAGTTTTCTGAAAAGCACTACAATCAGTTACAATTTTGAATTTAGTCCCTAACAAATAGTTTCGAAATTTCTTCAGAGCTTCTATTACTGCAAGGGCTTCTAATTCGTAACTACAGAGTTTCTCTTGCTGCGGTGAAGTCTTCTTACTCATATACTGGATTGGGTGATAATTACCATCATCAGACAATTGGAGTAATACCGCACCAAAGCCTTGACTACTAGCATCAGTATGAAGTTCTAATGGATATCCTTGCCTAAATATGTGTAGAACAGGTGCCTGAGAGAGAATTTCTTTTAATCTGCAAAAAGCTTCCTGTTGTTCGGAATCGAACTTAAAACCAATACCTTTTCTAAGCAAGTCGCTAAGAGGTTTAGCTATTTTAGCATACTGAGGAATGAATTTACGAAAATATCCTGTTAGTCCTAAAAAGCTTTGTAGTTGTTTACAGTTACGCGGTTGTGGAAAGTTTCGAACAGCAACAGTTTTGGAAGGTGATGGTCGAATAGTTCCGTTTTCAATTACATGTCCCAAAAATTCAATTTTACGTTTTAAGAATTGACACTTTTTGAAATTTATTTGTAATCCATACTCCGAAGCAGTTTTGAGTACTCTTTCTAATTTGTCTAAACATTCAACTTCATCATTAGCCGGTATGACTATATCATCCATATAAATAATTAGTACACCTTCATTTAACAAGTCACGAAATACTGAATAAATATACCTTTGAAAAACATTTGGACTAATACATAAACCAAAAGGAGCTTTAAGAAATTCGTAAATTCCATTATGTGTTACAAATGCGGTATATTTGGTGCAATTTTCGTCTATGTCTACATGGAAAAAGCCATTTTTCAAATCTAGTGTCGTGAAGACTTTTGACTGTTCTAAGCGATCAAGTACTTCCGGAATTAAAGGTAGTGGAAATTTGTCTTTAATAATCTTCTTATTTAATTTCCGATAATCTATACATAAACGTTTCGAATTATTACGCTTGTTACACAAAACAATAGGCGCCGAATAATTAGAATTGCTAGGCATTATTATGCCCTCTTTCAACCATTCCTTAATTTGATCGTCAACAATTTTTTGTTCCGCGAAAGACATGTATCTTCTATTTTGACAGACAGGAATATCATCGCATAAATTTATTTGCATCTTGAAGTCAGATTGTCTATTTTTCCGAGGCTGGTACGAATTAATTAAATTACACAGTCTTTCTTTATGTTCTGCATTTGAAATATGCGATAAATCAATCTCGTTGACAGAAATAGCATCCACCAGATGTGAAAGG
Organism: Stegodyphus dumicola; assembly: GCF_044657685.1. Lineage (NCBI taxonomy): Eukaryota > Metazoa > Arthropoda > Arachnida > Araneae > Eresidae > Stegodyphus > Stegodyphus dumicola. The sequence continues at coordinate 133,723,254 of NC_140770.1, forward strand.
TAATTAAACGTCGCGCTACTTCCGCTTTCGGGACTTTTGTTTACATTAACAGAGACGCCAGACGATCGCGAAGGATCATAAGCATTCTTCAATGAGATAGCAATATTCAAATTTCCCATAACGGAACGAACGTTAGAATTTCGATATGACTCAGCAGTTATCAAGTTCACATTACTTTTATTCCGATGAGAAATTATTTGAAGGCCATTCTCGGTATAAGAGAAGTTAAACTGACTCAATACATCCAAACCTAATACAATTTGATTACATAATGACTTAACAACATAAATTTTCGTACGAAGTAAAAAACTATCAATTGAAATATCAGAAATAAAAAAGCCGATAGGGTACGTTTGTTTTGATTCAATTCCGTTTAATGTGATATCACTACAATTTAAATTAGGAGAACCAATCTGCTTGTATAACTCTACGCTGCATATCGTTACATCTGAACCAGTGTCAACTAAACTATCAACTAAATGATTATTTATCTCTACAGTCTTCATAATTCTATCCTTGTCACAAATTCGTTGTAATAAAGCTGCTTGATGTGTCTCGGGGGTCTGATCTGGACAGTCCGTTGAATAATGCCCGAACTTCTTACATTTTATACATTTTACACCCTTTGATTTGTTTACACAATGCTTAGAATAATGCCCTAATTCCTGGCAATTAAAACATTTGACCTTATTAACGTTAGATTGATTTCGGTTTGATGACGAAAGCTTACTTCTATCTTTAACTTGAGTGTCTACTTTCGGTTTCGGATTTTTAAACTTATCATTGTCCGATCTCATTTTATCATAAATTTTAAGCCTTTGTTTAAATTCAGATATTGTTCCGCAACCATATAGTATAGTTTTCCTAACCACAGAATCAGGAATACCATCAATAACATATTTAATTAATGAAGCATCTTCAATGTTACCTCGCGAACACATTTCTTTCATTTTCAAAAAATACTCATCTAAGGATTCATTAGGCATTAATTCACGTTTACATAACATTTCATGCAACTCAGCAGAATTAAAAGCTTTACCATATTCAGATTTCAAAAGCTTTTTTAACTTACACCAGTCATTAACTTTAGGTTCACTCTGAATAAATAGTTTCGCTTTACCTTTTAATGATCCTTTAGCAAAAACTAATTTATGCAAATCACTCAATTTCAAAGAGTTTATAACATCTTCAAATTCATCAATCCATTTATCAACATTTTCATATGCATTACCAGAAAAAGGATTAACAATACTTTCAATATCAGAAAAACTAAGATGAGGTTTAAAATGATCTTGAATTGGAAGCTGCATACTGTTATTTACTTGAGACTCGGTAAAACCAGGATTGTCTCTTTGATTATCATCAAGCATTACTTCAGAAAATTTATTAATAGTTTCATCTTCAATATCACTATTTTCTTCATGCAAAATATTTTCAAATAATACAGATAAATCACATAGGTAAGAGACAATTCGGGTTACGACTTCCGTTTTTAAACCTTCTGAATTTATGCACAGTACATTGCAAACTTTAATTAACTCATTCAAAGTAAAACTATTCTGCACTGCATCTATTTTCTTATTAAATTCTTCAGAATCTGGTTTAAATATAAAGCCAGAAAATTCACGTAATCTTTTCCGGTTATTTCGATCTCCATCAGTATTAAAAATAAGCTTATGCAAACTTTTGATTTCAGAACTTTTAGTGTTCTTTAAAGCTGCTTCCAATTCTGGAATTTCTACTAACTTCATATTGGAAAGAAAGTTTTGTACTCACCCGACAGATGATCGTCGTCAATTGGGTAATCCACACTTTATACGAGTAATCCAATAAATCGAATAACTTTCACTCAGTAGTTCAAAGGACAGTTCTACTACTCGCACATTTTGGAATTCGAGGCCGCACGGTTGGTCGCCATATTTTTTTGTAAAATTTGACTTGATTCACAGCATGAGAGCACGAAGTAATATTTAAATGGTTTATTTAATAGAAAGAAATAAAAGTATATAAAGATGAAGTTAACGGTATGCAGGATTAACATAATGATGTAAAGGCATAACATCGAAAGCGCAATTAAAGTTCGTAAACTCTTGAAGACGTGTGAGCCGTCTGCTCACGTCTGCCTTCCACTCTCGACCAGGTCTCAGCGCTGTCTGGGATGATTCTTACTGCGCTGGGCTGTGATGGTATACTGATGACGTCATAACGGGCAATTCTCATTCAGCATTGGACGGTATGATTTCCCACATATATATATATATATACTATATATATATAGTAAAAAACATTTTTTTTACTATGTTAAAATGTTGTTTACTATATATAGTAATTGTGCATGTTTTCCATACGTATTCTGCTGGTAGCAAAACCGCTTCTTTCTTTGTCTTTCTCTATCCATCATTAGACTTCCTATATTGCATCGTGTATCTTCCATTTAAGGCCAGTGACTTTGCTTTAATGACTTAACGTTGTTATGATAAATATTAGTTTCATTTATTGAAGGTCATATACCCAGAGCTAACATTCTACCTCAGTTATATTCTTAACTCTTTGTTTAATTTAACTCGATGGAGATCATACACCCAGAGGTATCATCCGAACGCAGTTGATATTCTTAATCCTTTTTGTTTAATTTATTACATTGTTATTTAAAACTGGGAACTGATTTTCGCTTTGGTCTGGAATAGATAAATTTGATTATAGATAAATTTCATCAAGCAGCAGATTCGGTAATCAAATGTGTGACAACATTTCCGTAACGTATGCAACATAAAAATCTAATTATTTCTGAGGCGCTTCATATCTCATTAGATTACAATTCACACAGTCTTTAGCCGTATAAATCTTAGGCAATATTTTAAGACAACAATTCTATTTCTTTTGAAGTTATGTATATTCTTTAAGAGGATGAATTATTCCTATCTATTATCGGAATTGCAGAAGAAACTTCCACTAGGGAAGTGAATAATAAACTTTTCAACATTGTGAAGGATTGCAAGAGATTTTTACACTTATCAATAGCAACTTGGCTTGCGTAAGCATTTTGCTTAAAAGCATAAGCTTAATCAGATAATTAATTAATGGAGGTTCTATGATTCTTGTTGTATTAAATGCTTTAATGCTTTTCTGCACCAACCAACTGCTTATTTTCAGCTTCAATTGCAGTTATAATACGTAAAGTACAGAGTAAAAATCGCTAAGCTGTCGTTTAGGTTTCTTGGCTTGATTTAGTTTATTTAATTAGGGCAAAGTACTCGAGGACTAGTTGCCTAAGGAGAGAGCTGCCTTCGTGGAGGGGTTTTTAAGGGAAAGTAGCTAGTATACACGTTAAACATGAAGAAAACCACGAAAACGCCCATGCAAGCAGTCACCGCTGGTGGGCTTTCTGTTTAGGTTCCACAATTATTGTTATTGAACGTAATGTATATACTGTCATTTTTTACGCAATATTAGTATTATATATTATTCTTATTTATTCATTTATTTAGTGAGTTTATGTAATACTTTTAGTGCATATTTCTGGTTTAATCGAATTTACGGCCCCCTTATTACGTTGCTAATCATTATTTTGTGTAATATGATGTACTCTTTTTAATTCCGAATAAATCGACGTTTCAATTGCACAGATAACTCAAAATATAATCCTTGTTGAGACATTAGGTATTTTAGAAACAGGAGATGTAAAACATGCGCAACGCCTTCGCCGGGAATCGAACCACGAACTCTGGAATACGCGCCCAGCCTGCAGACCACCACACTACGAAGGCATGCTAGGAAGGCGGCAGAAATACCTTATACAGGCAAAGTGCCCCTTGCTTCTTGTTAACAAGATGCGAAGATTTTGCGATCTTTTGCCGATTTGGTGATATTTTACGAGTTTATAGAAAACGTAGTTTTGATACCTTAGGATGATTTTTCTCGAACCATTTAGAAATGCTTTCTCCCCTTTTAGGAACCATATCAATATCGATACCGTTGAAGACTTCAGTTAGTTAATTCACATATTCAGAAACATGCGAATGCAACAAGCTTTTGGCCGTTATTTTCTACTTTAGTCTTTGATTTGTAAACCATTTTTGTGATCTACGTTATTCTTCAGTACCAGTGTTTTTTTTTTTTTTTTTTTTTTTTTTCCCTTTAGGCTACTTATTGCTGTTTATCTTGATGTATGAGCTGTGATTTATTTCAATACTTTTATGGTAATCTAGCATAGTTATGAAGGGGATCTTTTCCAAACCGTTATAATATTTTTAATGTTTATTGCGTTTTTAGTGATGCTTCTCAGAATTTTAAAATGAATAATCTTTAAAACATTTTGTTATTAGAAATCATACTTATTAAGGAACAAAATGTTTACCCCTTTAAGTAGGTTTTCTAGGTAAAAAGTTTAAGAAGGTATTCAAATTCAAGCTGTTCTTTTCTACAGTTGTTATAATTTAACTCTGATACAAGAAATACTATTTCAGGGGGGGGGGAATGTTTCATTTAAGCATATTTTTATTTTAACAATGTAATTTTTTGTCTGTATAGAACTCACAAATTAAGCATTTTTCATTATGAAAATAATTAGTCAAATAATAATTAGAGTAATTAACATTTAAATTTAACAAACTGTTTTAGAGCAAGATTGAGTGGAGCCACAATTCCAATTATTCCTGCTTCAAGAACTCTAATAATCTCCAAAGATTATGTCGGTGTTAAACAAAACTAAATTTTGTATTAATCTATTCACGTGTTTTGAATTTTCTTTCAGTTGAAAAATATAAAAGCATAACCGAATACGACACCATAAAATCCCGGTACCCAATACAAACTTAATGTCCAAATTCTCTCAATGCTTTTGTAACAGAAATGGGCCTCAATGACATGACAGACAAACAAAAGGCCTTATTTAATTCTTTATGCCTTATTCTCTTATTTTCATTTCTTTTTTTAGCATACCATAGTTAGGATGCATTTCTGTTACAAACTTGCGGAAATATTAGGTTATTTGGAAGTAGGAGAGATGAAAAATGAGAAACGCGTTCGCCGGGAATCGAACTACGGACCTCTGGAATTCGCGCCCAGTCTGCAGACCACCACACCACGAAGGCATGCTAAGAATTGGGGAAAATACCTTATAGATTTTTAAAAGCTAAAACGATTCGTATTTGTATCATAGAACGTTCCGTCAGTAGGAGGAAGAATGTAATCGATAATGCCTTATGGCTCACTCAGAACATTTCTTAAAGGAATTTGCATCTCCAGCAATTTCTAGTTTGGAACGAAGTTATGCGCTAATCTCTCTGCATTCTATTTATCAGTGGCTTGGTGTGTTTAATATTTTTGTATTTGTTCTGCGACGCTAACACATCGTCTGTGAAAATCGTCTGCGAGACTATCTGCGCAGTCGCAAAGTGTTACCATGGTTACCAGTTTTTTCTTTACCGTTGTTATTGTTAAAAATAAATAGAAAAATGGTTGTTCTAAAAGATTGAAGTTGTGTTTAAATGTTTATTCGGACTACATTTTTTATATATGGTATAAATGTTATTATAATGGCTCTAAGAAAATAAACTTTTAGAAAATAAAACACCCTATTATTTATAATGATTTTTTTCTATATAATTAGCAATGGAAAAGATCACTGAGAACCTGACGCAATGCCATGTTCCCAGGACAACTGTCATTATTTTTGGAAAGATAAGTTATTTAAACCATTTGCATTTTTACTGAACCTTCTAAAAGAGATGCAAAGCGTCTGATTTAGAATCAAAATCATCCGAAAAATGGTTAATGTCTGTTTCTTATATATTACAAGAAACGCTCTAGAATTCAATAATCCAAATGATGTTCACATGAGCTCTGATCTGAAAGACTTGAACAAGAGTACTGGTCCAAAAGATTTGGACATGAGCAGGTCCAAAAGATTTGGAGGCGATGAATTATAAGAAAATGAAGATAGCTTATGCAGTTTAAACAGAGACATCAAATAATTTCTGAATCTGTTTGCGTGTACAAGAAAACTCCTCTTCCAAATGACGTTGCCGAAGGTTGAAAGAAAATTTATTAAAAAGGAAGACGATAGGCTCTAAGAACTTGTGGATACTTCTAACTAGAAGTATTGATAATTTTTATCGTTTCTGTCAAAGATAAGACTCTATTTTTCAAAGCGTGTAGAGCGTAAAATAGTCAAGATAGACTGATTGTTATAATCTGGATAATAAAGGGCACAGAGAAAATAAAACTTACTATAATATTCAAGGCAAAGTCCGAGATATCAAATTTTTGTCTATCAATTATAAGTTCGAAAGCTTGGAAAAGTACTACTATACTGTTGGAGATGATAATTTAAACTTAAGCGTATGGTTATTATTCTTAGATTCAACAGTTGAGTTCAAGCTTGTTCAAACCTTCTTGCACCATGTTGCAGTATTCGCTAGAAGTTATGCAAATTAATTTCATTGTTCGATATATCATTGTTTTCATCATTAGTTTTGATTCTGCAGGCTTTTCATACACTTTTCGTAAAATAACCACACTGTCTAAATATTCGGATGTTGCAACAAAACTATCAGCTTCAAAATATCTTATATTGCACTGAGCATCTCAACACGCGAAATATATGAGCTCATCACCTTTCGCGTCATATTTCGCTTCAATTTCATTAATCGCAAATCCAGCCCCCCCCCCTATTTGAATTACTACGTTATCGTTGTCAGCTATATTTATTAACATGCTGCAACTACCGCTTTTGAAAAATAGAAATCTTTATATTAGATGAGTATGTGAATGAATTTCAGAATGGAAAACTTCAGAATAAATAAAATACCTTTTAGATTTTAAAGTTTTCTTATTCTGGGAGTTTAAAAATGGAAGAAAAAGAAAAACTATTTAATAGAAAGATTTTTTTTTCTATCCCTGTGAGTCTCCCTTAGTTCTCTAAACTGCGACTCTCACAAACTGCGGAATTTAACGACTTGATAGTTTTTGCTCTTAAATCTCCGATTATAACTTTTGTGATGTGAATTAATTTAGTTGAATGCTCAGTTTAATAGTTACACATATAGAGTAATCTTTACTTGTAGGCGAGCTACCGCCCTCAACAGCTATTTAACTGTCGGCACAATATATAAACCAAATTTACATTAAATTCAAATTCAAATTTATTAACACTTCTGGTGGATTAAAGCTGGAAGCTTTAACAATACTTCTAGCTGATACTACTTACTTTGGCTAAGATTCAACTTAGTTGCAACAAGGCTATAAATTAAAAAATCTGATGTGTACACCACAGGACTTCCTTGTACGGAATATTAAATTATACGCATTTTTTCTTGCATTTCATTTAAACGTATTGGAATTAAATCTACTTCGCCGACAGCGCATGCACCACAATAGAATAAATGTATTCTTTAGAATTCACTCTATTTGTTTACCATAGCGACACTCTGGCGCTAGGTTCACTTAACAGTAATATATTTCGTTCATATTATAACTCAGAATTCACAAACTTTACACTGAAGTGACAAAAGTCATGGGATAGCAATATGCAAATATACAGATGGCATCAGTATCGCGTAGAAAATGTATAAATGCGAAGTGCTTTGGCACGGCTTTCATTTGTGTTCAAGTTATTCATCCGAAGAGGCTTTGACGTGATTATGGCCGCACGACGAAAATTAACAGACTTTGAACGCGGAATGGTAGTTGAAGCTAGATGCATGGGTCATTCCATTTCGGATATCGTTAGGGAGTTCAACATTCCAAGATCAACAGTGTCAAGAGTGTGCCGAGAGTATCTAATTTCAGGTATAACATCCCACCATGGACAGCGCAGTGGCCGACCACCTGCACTTAACGACCGAGACCAGCGACGTCTGCGTAGAGTTGTCAATGTTCGCAGACAAGCAACACTGCGTCAAATAACCGCAGAAATCAATGTGGGACGTACTAGGGACATGTCCGATAGGACAGTGCGGCGAAATTTGTCTTCTTTGAGCTATGCCAGCAGAAGACGGACTAGAGTGCCTTTACTGACAGCACGACATCGCTTGCAGAGACTCTCGTGGGCTCGTAAGCATATAGGTTGGTCCCTAAACGAATGTAAAACCGTGGCTTGGTCAGATGAGTCACGATTTCAGTTGGTAAGAGCTGATGGTAGGGTTCGAGTGTGGCGCAGACCCCACGAAGCCATGGACCCAAGTTGTCAACAAAGCACTGTTCAAGCTGGTGGTGGTTCCATAATGGTCTGGGCTGTTTTTACATGGCATGGACTCGGTCCTCTGGTGCAACTGAACCGATCATTGACTGGAAATGGATACCTTCAGCTACTTGGAGATCACTTACAGCCATTCATGGACTTCACGTACTCAAACAACGATGGGATTTTTATGGATGACAATGCGCCATGTCACTGGGGCACAATTGTTCGCGATTGGTTGGAAGAACATTCTGGACAATTCCAGTGAATGATCTGGCCACCTAGATCGCCCGACATGAATCCCATCGAACATTTATGGGACATCATCGAGAGGTCAGTTCGTGCCCAAAACCCTGCACCGTCAACAATTTCACAATTATGGACGTCTATAGAGGCAGCATGGCTCAATATTCCTGCAGGGGACTTCCAACGACTTGTTGAGTCCATGCCACGTCGAGTTGCTGCACTTCGCCGGGCAAAAGGAGGACCCACAAAATATTAGGACGTATCCCATGACTTTTGTCAGTTCAGTGTATATCATTTAAAGAATTATCTAATCGTTGCCACATGTTCTATTCAAGTACTATAATAAAACTAGAACGATGTATAAAAGAAATTAAGCAAACAAAACAAAAAAGAAACAGTTCTTCACAGACGACTGAGTATTTCTCATTCAATTATCTCAGTTCTCACTTCGCGACAAGGCAAAAATACATAAAAACTCGAAATATCTGTATTAAAAATTACGAAGCGAATCTTAAACACTTTAATTTAATTCGCAATAATAAATGAAGGCGTTATCTTTGTTGTTGCGAAGCTAAGTTTCTTTAGATTTGCAACAAATCCACTATCCTGCTGTTTCAGATGTAAACAAGCAATGGCCGCCATCAAAAAAATTATTAGGCTTAGCGGCACTTAAACAACTTTAAAATTGTTGATAATTCTAAAAATGAAGGCATGAAAACCATAACCGGAAGATAAGAACGACATAAGTCAATCATTTTTAAAGCAAAAAATGTACAATTTACAAACATATAAGAGTAAAGAAACTGAGATCAATGAGCCGAGTAACAGAGTGGATATATATATAAATATATTTATATACGTTTGGTGCGGCCGATTGCAACCAAAATACGAAGTGCACATCTACATGTTATAGCAGTCCTATATACAAAATTTCAACGTTCTGAGGCTACTCGTTATTGAGTTATGCGAGATACGTACGTTCGTACAGACGCCACAAAAAATTCTCTTCAGAATTCATTTTATAACAGTTTTATAATTTTTTTTTTTTTTTTTTTTTTTTTTGAGGAAAAGAGTATTTTATTCTGTCCTTACGTATAGATATCACGCAAAACCATCTTTAAATTGCATTCGATATCGGTCAAAATGGATATCTTCGTTGAAATATGCTGCCTGAAACATTTCGCGATTACAATACTTCCTTTTTACTTCGTACAAGGAAGTAAAAACTAAACAGTTAAATGGCTACAGAATCTCTGTACTCAGCACATACCAGGAACTGAAACCAATTAAACTTTAGCTTTCTACTAATGCAGTAAGAACTAATTCTCGGTGAGCTACAGTGGCGACACGGCGAAAACTGCATTAATCTGCCGGTTACGATTCAGCTCTACTTTCAAATTAAATTTTTTTAATTAACAATTATGTTACAATAACATAATTTAATTGATGAGTATGTTTTAGGAAGAAGGATTATAAAAAAAAGAACTAAAATTAAGAATGAAACGATGATTAAATTGATATTCTAGTGTTATTACGGTGAGATAAAAGTAGATTAACCCTTTCACCGTCCTCTCCCGTCCACGAAATTTTTCCCCCAGCGACCCTTTGTTTTTCGCAGCGTGTAATGTTGTTTTCTCTGTGCTTGCATAACTTTCGTAGTGAATGAATGTAAATGAATATTAAATAAAATTATAAGGAAATAAAGCATAATGGAAAAGTAATAATATCTCTGCTTATTTCTAACAGCAGGATTAATTCGATAACATCTGATCCAGGTGGTCCACTCCTCCCATTTTGTTTTTTGTAATATTTTACAATTATTGGTTTTTTACAGTTCTTTTCCGTGTTTCAACATCAGTCATAGAGTTATTATGGACTGTACTCATCAAACGTATATCCTTCTTTGCAATTCACAACCTCTTTTTTACTCTTTTTCTGCTGAGTAGACACTGAAGATTTCTCACTGTCTTATATCTCATGTAAAATAGCGCGAATATTCATAAAACCCGGGGGAGAATTCAATTAGAAATAGAGCGCCTGATTAGTACTGCCCTCTAGGAGGTATTAGAACAAACAAAAATAAAAACTCAAACAAGTAAACATTTAGAAAGCGTTTTAAACATTTAAAATTTTAAACGTAGAAGAACGCTTGAAGAGCGTTCCGGCCGCCCTGCAGAAGTTTCACTTGAACGCTCTAGATGCGTTACAGACGACGAAGAGGTTAATGGCACAATTTGTGATACATTTCTTTTTGGTTTACTGTTATATCTGTTATATAGCAGTCCTCGTTAAATCCAAACAAATACACTTAAATGTATTATGATCATATAAACTATTAAAATTAACTATTGTTGCTTTGTGAAAAGTTACGAAACCTGAAATTTTAGCAACAGCCCTGATTCTCAAGAGTGTTTGGCAACTGGAAAAAAAATCTGATGTGAGCACCACGTGACTTCCTTGTACGGCTTTTTAAATTATACACATTTTTTGCTGCACTTCATTTAAACTTATTTCCTCGAATTATTCTAACTTAACTGACTGATCCTTCGACGGAAGTTTAAAATGACATCAAAAACTGAAAATTTTTAATTGAAATATAGCGACCAAATTTTGTCCTACGGGTGTCAAACTTCTTTCAATTTTATTTTTTCATAACGAGCATAAAATTTTCAGAAATATAAGTATAGGGATCGTAAGACAGCATCTAAACATTAGATTTCATTATTAGTCAAAAATTAAATTTTTAATTGGAAATTGTCGAAACATGAACATTTTCTTCATTTAAAACACTTCTGTCTTTCGAAATACAAGTCTAGCCTAATGTTTAGGAAAATAAAGTTAGATTTGGGTAAAAGGAGAGTCTATGTATATTTATATCCTTCTGTACTTCCTATTCCTATTAAACTGAAAAAAGTGTGCTAAGTTAATTTTTTTTAATTTCTCCGTAAATTTCGCTCCAAATTTTACAAAATTTAATATTTAGTCATAATTTGAACTATGGAAAAACATTGGCATGTTATTTCAGAAAATGTCCCTTTTGTGTCAAAATACCTACGTTAGAGCAATGCTATATATAAATCTTATATATATTCTAAGTTACGCTTTCGGGACATAAAAAACGCAATTTGAATTTGGTCAATTGACCCAGTAGAACGGGAGATATAGAACTGTCCACTTTTTTTTTTTTTTTTTCGCATTGTACTGACCGACCCGCACCAGGAGGAGCGGCTGAGCCATCGTTGGCGAATTAGGACCTCTTCTCCGGTTAATGATGAAATTTGTTGAGCACAACTGACGTCCAGCCGGAAGTAAATGTTTAGAGTATAATTCCTGTTAGAAGGAATCTGATTGTTAGTTAGCAACTGTGGTAGTCTCTAAAGAACACTTACAGCCTCTTGATAAATTCGCTCACTGCGTCTGTAATTCAAGAGCGAGCGTCTAAAAGGTGTGCAGATTATTTGAGCAGTCAAAATCAGTTGAAAATTTGCTCCCTTGAGCGTGCACCCAGTTTTCCAACACCCACGGCAAGAAAAACTAGCAAAAAAAAACTAGTTTTCTTCCCTAAATTTCAAAACCTGCAGCATTAACGCCGAACATAGTGTAACTCTTTTTGCTCCCCAAAACGGAGGAAAAACTATAAAATACCTTATCACGTCTTTAACGAGGACGCAAAGTTTTGGTAATATGTAAACCGCAATGGTGACATAGCCTTGCCGGATCCAAATGTCGTATTTCTGTAAGTATATACTCTCTTTACGCCATGGATGTCCTTAAATCAGTGTCTAGCCGAAAGTTTTCTTGAGAGGTTGTTGGAAGGGAAGATAATAGAATCCATGCCTTGAGGGAATTTTCCTTCAAAACTGGAATTATTGTTTCAGGTCAATGAAAAAATATCTTAATTTAATTTTATTTAATATACTACGAAGTGGTCCAATTGATATACTGTACATTTAATTAAGCTGATGTATTGCACTTAATACAATATAAACTTTGCATTTTTTGCAATTAGTGGAAATATACGGGAATGAAAGGAAAATTTGTGCTCCAAACGCATGGAAAATCAGCACAGATTTAAAATATTACTGTATATATGAATAATATTAATATTATAATGTATTTGAATAATTATTTAAAAACCATAACGGAGTTTGAAAAAACATTACCTTAACTATAGTAGTTTCCTACTTATTATTTTTTTTTAAGCCATGAAGATATGGAAAGCTTAGAACACTTGAAATACCCTTATAAGGATTTTTTTTTTTTTTTTTAATCTTCTGATCCATGTTCCATCATGTTATATTTGTGTGGTTAGCAGGAGATCCGGTCTAATAGATACCTAAACGCTTTACACCTTAGCCCACAAATCAAAATGTTGTATTTCAGAAATTTTTGGAATGGTTTTTGCGTTTCTGTATGTAGGTATTTTATCTAAAAAGATACGAGCACAGCATCAAGAAAAAAATATTTTTAAAAGTACATAGAACATGTAATTTATGTGCACTTTTAACTAGCATATTATTTTTTTAAATTATGCTAATTTGGCGCGTTTTATTGCTAATAATCTAATCATTTGTTCTATTTATTAGTTTGCAGCAGTAATATTACTAAATAAAAACGCGCCAAATTAGCGCTAAATTGGCGCGTTTTTACTTGTTGACTGCAGTCAAAAAGAATTGACTTTCACATTATTGACGTAAGACTCTTGGTTATTAGTACATTTTATGCTTTATGAAAATAGGAAGTAATTTGTCGAATTCGACCCAATGTAAATGACAATAAGGTTCTGCTCTCCTAGAATGAAAATTAATTTTATTATTTTAGCTTAAAACAGGTGTGTGCTTAAACAAAGAGCAAATATTTGGTGAACAAAATATGTTTTTTTACTTTAATTTATGCAAATAAAAATCATTTATTTTTTTTAACTCTAGAATGGTTTACTGATTAAAGGTATGATTCATTAAAAATAAAATTACTGATTTTTTACCTGCATACATACATGCATATTAAGTTGCAAGTATCCGGCAGTTTAGAACAATAACAACTTTCTGCTATAGTTCACTTAAATATTCACATTAAATATAAATTAAAACAATCACTCTAAATATTTATAATCATTTGATGACAATAATATACTGTAAATTAATTTTCAACTTATGCATTTTTAGTAAGCTGTCTAAAACGAGACTGCTTTCTGTTCTATTTATTTATTTATTTATTTTTAATGAAAGGAATTTTACATGAAATTTGACAAACAGTGGCTTAGAGAAATATTACTGCATACTGTGGAATCACGCGATTAAATGTCGTTTTGCATTAGAACAAAATTTCCAGTATTAAATATCATCAATCATTTTCTGTCTCCATCACCCACATGAGTTTATGTCACTGTTTTCCTTGTGAGATGTCTCGCGTTATCACGATTTGCTGCCGTTGTTTCGTGGCGCCATCTGTTAGTAAGATTGAGATTATGTGTCACTGTTGCCTCACTATCTCTAACTGTGATAAATGATCTTGGAGATTTTACTCAATTCCATTTAAGAAATAAAAGATGAAACAGGTGTATCTCAACTCTTAAGTAGATTTAACCTTACAATGTAGAGATGAACCTTACAATGCAAAAAGTAGAGACTTTTCTGGCCTTTCTATGTTTTATTGTTTAATGTCTGCGCAATATTTTTAAAAGTACCGTATTTACATTCCGATAAGAATATACAGCAATATTAATATTACAATATCGAACAGGATATCTTTATTTTTACATCCTTGTATCTTGAATCTTGTCCGCTCTTATTGCTGCCCACTGCTACTCCCTAGATCTTGAATCATTTGAATTTCAAAGTGCTGCTGGAACTGCTTTCTGTGTCGTCATTTAACATGTTATTGTTGCTAGTGGATGGAAAGGGAAAACATCGCTATGGCCTTCGCGGATAGTTTGCAGCGGTTTGTGTTTGTCAGTAAGTTTTGGTTAAATTAGTTTGATTTAATAAAGGGTTATTTTGCACCCTTCTTCTGTGCTGGTATTTAATTCACGCCTTTTCGAGAATTCGCTAGGTTGATTGTGGAATCTAGTTTAGTTTATGTGGAAAAGTAGAGATAGGTCTTACAATTTTAGCATAAAAATTAACAAGACTGATTTACCGCGAAGAACAATACAATGATTTAAAGCCAGATCCATATTTTTTTTCATGAGTCTGTGTATAATTTATTTTTTAGGTGCCAAAATCGTTTTGAACAGCAATTCAACAAATCTACGTAGTTTAAAAGATTATTACAACAAAACAATGGAGTATTCTAAAAGATCCAAATATGGAAGAATAATTTATTTTTTTCTCGTAAACACATTTATATACCACTGAAAAAAAAAAAAAAAAAAAAAAAAAAAAAAAACAGAAATCGGCAAACAAATATAAAAGAAGAAATAATTTCGAACTAGAAATTTCTTTTCCGCTTAAATCTAAACACCCAATATCCATCTCCCTTTGAAGATGGAATGTTATAAACAATCAATTTCCCTCCGAACTTTCAAAGGGAAAGAATGCTTGTTTATCTCCCAGAGGCATCTTTCTACGATAAATGTTTTTGATGCCTCTTTCCCGAGTATGTCCAAATAACGGAAAACCCCAAGAACTCGAATTCTGAAGATTCTGCTCAAATGGGCGATAGTATCTTTAGTATTCGCAAACTTCTGTATAAATGAGCAGAAAGTCTAAATTACCAGAAAAGAAACATTCCTGTCAAATTGCAAATATTTTGGGTCTTAAGAGTCAAACTTTTTTTCTCTTTATAAATTCTGAGTCTTGGAAATGACTGATCAAAAGCCAGTCGAACTTTTCCTTTTCAGAGGAATCAGTTAAAGTTACAATTAAGATGTTTCATTTATATGTTTTATTAAAAATAACCGTCTTATCTGAAGTACCCATGTTAATTTCAAGTTAAAGAAACACATGCTGTATCCTTTGAGTTCGATAACCTTAAGACTTGACCTTGACCTGGTCTGATACAACGTGTTTGTATGAGTGCTATGGAGATGTAACTGTTTCCCACTCACAGAGCCTGAAACCTTTTTAATGCAATGTTGATTAAAAAACTGTGCTTATAGTAATGAGATAGCGTTCGTTGGCCTGAAAGGTGCCCTTCTGTGCATTAACAGATACACAGAGTGGTCCAAAGATAAAAACCAAAGTAAGTGAAAAACACATCAACTGTAAGGCGATATTATGTTAGTAAGTCATTGTGCATCACAGCTCGCTATATGGCTTTTCACATGTTATTGCTTGTTGCTTTGTCGAATAAAATAACACTTTTCAGTTCTGTGTAAAATAAGCTAAATTTTAAATTTGCCCAAAGTTTTGTGAAACCTGAAAAGTACGTAATATACATTTTCTGCTAAGTTTGGTATAATTTAAAATGAAATCTTAAATATACGTTTAAAGCAAGTTTTAAGGCACACCAAATCTTAAAGACGGGATCATTAAGAAAATTTTGCAGTTTTAAGAACTTGCATTATCTTTCACATTATTATCTTCAAATGCAGTCAATTTCCGGTTTACTAGGAGCGGTCTAACCAGGTTCTATCTTTAAAAAAAAAAAAGTTAAACTTGTTTATATGATAACGATAGAAAAATATCTATCACAAACCATCAACATAAAACAAAACTGTGTCCAAAAAATATAGAAACCAAGAGAAATGTGTGTGCGATAATAGCAGTAATAGCAGATGATGTTAGGCTTCTTGAGAGTCGTTTTTATACACAAGCAATACATAATTTTAATCATACGGAATCTGGAATAATGAAACATAGTAAGAGAGGAAACATAAAATTCTAAGCGATATTTTAAAACGAATTTGAATTCAGTGTGTTGTTTAAGTTCTCTTGGAGGTATAATTCTTCGATACATTGCTTATCATTTCTTCATTTCTAATTATATTTATTCTTCGACTGTATACAGCGGGTGGTTTTTTTTTTTTTTTTTTTTTTTTTTTTTTATTAATGTTGATTAAATCAAGGTAACCAAAGGAAATTAGTCTCCACATTAGACTCCTTAATAATACAAAATATTGTTACCAGTGCTTTTCTACTAATCATATTATGAGTACTTTTGAAGTAATTCAACTATCAAAATGGTAAGTAATTAAGTAAGCATTCCGTAAGCTTTTTTTTTCCAAAATTAATGATGCAACTTCAGTACTCGAATTGAACTGCTCCATCTTTGTTCTATGTGGAATGGTAAAAAGACTGCAAGAATAACTCTTTTACTTCTGTATTATCGTGGTGTAACTGGTAGAATGCCCAGCTAGCGTTGGGAGATCCATTGTTCAAGATCCGGCTTAAATAATGTTTCGCATTTCATGGTTCAGGAAAAACTAATGACCCTATAAGGTATTTCTCCCGCCTTCTTGGCATGCCTTTGTGGTGTGGTGGTCTGCACGCTGGGCGCGTATTCCAGAGGTCCGTGGTTCGATTCCCGGCGAAGGCGTTGCACATTTTTCATCTTTCCTGCTTAAAAAATAACTAATGTCTCTGCAACCCTACAGTGTAGGCCAAACTGAAAACGTCATGCAAGGATTTAAATATCCAAGAATTGATGCTATGGTACATTATAACTCACATATCAGATGGCAGAACTATACATACGCGGACAGGACGTAATTGGTTTCTCTATTTCAAAGTGCCTAAAAAAGGCCTAATGATTCCATTGTGCCTGTCTAACTATGGCGGAAAATAATTTACTATCACCCGAATCTGGTTGACTGCGTCTTGTGTCACTCCCAAGTTTCACTTTAAGTAGAGAAAATACAAGTAATTACGACTTTCTATTGTGCGCGCTGTAGTGGTGTAAGAGGTTGTGCGTCCATCTAAAAATAATGAGATCTGTGTTTCAAATCCCGAAGACCGTATAACTAATTCTTCTTGTCTGTTTCAGCAAAAAAAAAAAAAAAAAAAAAAAAAAAAAAAACTAACGTATCAATAGCGTTTTGTATTTTATACTAGAAATGTTTTTCAGTTGCTAATTTCTACAATTATAATACGATTATTAACAGTAAAGCAATGGAGATTTATTTATTTTTTTTTTAATTAAGCTAAAGAAAGCAACCGTAGATCGGCGCAGAGTTTAAACAAAACTCAGTCGATTTCGAGGACAATCAAACATAGATTCCTCTTTTTCAGGCGTAAATATTTAAGGCAAAGATATTTTGCTGAAGTAAAAAGATTTATGTTTAATCAGCTGCGCTCACGACTTTTCTTTCTAAAGTGAAAATAAGCATGATAACTTTTTTAAGACTCATCCTGTCGTTGTAAATTATTGAAAATAAATTCAAAGTTTTAGGAAAATAAATTCCTTCAAATTCTTACCTGATCTAAGTTCACTAAAAGGCCGTTCAAATAAAGCTGTCGATTAGTTTTGCATTTTATCTGTATTTAGTAGACTGTGTCTACGTTCATATTACTGTATATTCTCTCTTTAATTTTGTTCGAACAACAGTGTAATGCACTTTCATAAATTCCTACATTTCACAGTTCTCTATCATTACACATAGTTCTTTTCTTTCACCTCACATGATTCAGTCTTTTGTTTACGACAAGACATCTTTATAACAGTCATAATGTCTTGATCCAAAGACTCAACAGATTTTCTTGCATTTGAGGGGGGAGAAGTGAACCTTTACGTTGGTTAAATTCATATCATGTATGCTTTATTAGGCTGTATGATAAGTATAAAAGGTTTTCAATTAAACGGGACGGAACATTTTAACGGGACGGAATCCACAGCGTAGAGAAAGCAAATCCGATCTCACTGCGAATTCGCAAAAATAATAATAACAGCAGCTAACTAAACAACAGCTCGCAGTAACAGTAACTAAGCAACTGAGCTGAGATGGTTTCTCTCTGGCTTTTATAGCTTTTTAAATCGGCCGAGAGAGACAGTTCTAGCAATTTCTGGAAAGCAAAAAGAGTAGAATTACGGTTACAACTAACATAGTAGTCAATTACATTTATTCGAATTAAGTATGAATTACAGTGCTAAACTTTTATTCAATGTTCAATGCACGTGCTCTTGTATTTTTAATTTTCCGGCGTAGCTTTCTCTTAAATTATGTCTCGTGCTGCATTGCACGGGGAAATGAAACAATTTTAATTATAATTCTACTAGAAACATCTAACTAAACATAAAATTCGTAATAATAATATGAAAAATGTGTTAAATCACGAAGTCTAATCCTGCAACGAGTCTGAAAAATAGTTCGCAATTCGTGTTAACCAAAATTCGAGTCAACCGATAAAATTTCCTATAAACCGATAAAATTTCCTATAAGATCATATGCATAGCTGCCTGGAACGAAATTTTATTCAAGTTAACCGAATGTTCGCCTGAAGTGGTTTCGTATTAAAGGGGATTTACTGCGTTATTGAACAACTCAAACAAAGGAAACATTTTCGAGGCAGGAGCCCAGTTACAATTGAAAACCCTAAGAAAAACTTCACTGTAGCCCCATCCGTAGTTTTAAACGTCTTCCAAATTGGATAATGTCCTGTCGGGCGCTTCAGACTTGATTCATGCCAAGCGTCTTCAGAGAAAGAGTTGACCTTGTCACTTGAACTTGGTGGAATTAAACTACACAAATGGCATATGAATAATCTACTGGTAATGACATGGTAATAATTGACTTTTAGCCGACATTTGCAATGTCCTGTCGGGCGCTTCAGACTTGACTCAGGTAAAGCGTCTCCAGAGAGAGTTGACCCGTTTGCTTGATCATGGTGGAATGAAACTACACAAATGACACGGTAATAACCCTGAGTTAAATGAAGGAGAGTTCAGAAATTATCCTTTCTAGCATTCAGCCGAAGAATTGCTTAACTGGAAAATGTTATTGTTTGCATGCAACATTCCCTTCTGTGTGAAGTGAAGTAAACTAGTAACTGGCACAAGGCACCGCTGTTCATGACACCAGCCTGCATCCTGAATTTTTGAATGTTTTCTTTTTGCATTGTAGACAGATTAGAAGTTGACCTCTGAAGCAGAGAGACTGTTTTGATAGAAGTAAATAAATATCTCGGGTAGAGGCAGCCCGTGATTGAAGAAAATATTTTGTCTCTTTTTATATTTTCTGTGTTCTTAGAAACACCTTCTATAAAACCACTAGGCCTTTGCGAACGCATCTTCTGTTACATTTTCTTAGTCTCTGAGCGCCACTCGACTCTGCGTGAGAATCTGTTTTACTCAAAGTTTGACAAATGGGATTTGTTACTGCTTATGTTATGAAGTCACGACCTATGTTCTGTTTCTATACTTTGCCATAAAAATCATGGACACCAATGCTGTGTTACAACTTCCTCTGAGGGAGGAAACTAATGCAGAAACAGGCAGGTGAAACCGTAACTAACTAAATATCAACTGAGAAAACTAAACTCTTAAGAGCTTGCTAATTACCACACGTTTAGTGATCGTATAGGTAAAACGGTACTGCATTGCGTTGTGAAAATGCATCCGGGACCGCGCCGTGAGAGGATTGAATAAACAACATGCAAAATCAATAAATATATAAGAAAAACACATAAAAGATATAAAGAAAACATAAGTAATAGGTTTCCAGATTAAATACCAGTTTATTAAAATTCCTCACAATTAAAATTAAATCTTATCCTAATCAGAGAGTCAAATTTCTTATTTTTCTTACAGTTTCAATTTGCTTATTTTTAGACACAGGGAATTCTTCAATTTGTCAGTTACTTTTGTTACATTTAAATTCATGATTTGCAAATCTATTACATGACTCTTTTAATTTAATGGATACCCATTCTATAATTTCTAAGAGGTTAAAGAAAACATATTATTTGCAATTCACATCTGTTCTAAGGAAGATTACACAAACAACTTAAATTATTACATCCTAATTCATATAAAGACCTTAAGGTTTGTCTCGGTAAATTAAGAAGGGGAAAGGGAAACAATTGAAAGCCTGAGAATTAATTTAAGATTCGACGTTGTTTTTACATTCCAAGGAAGTTGTTGAAACCTTACTTAAAGTTCAAACACAAAAAAAAATAAAAACTTATCTTGGGTGTACATCTTGAAGTGGAAGACTCGTATCCTAATAAGCGTTGACGTCGGCGGCGCTGATCCACGGTTACAAATGGAAGTTTCAGAGGACATCGTCCTGTCCTGGCACTATGGGCGAAACACACACGGCAGGTAACTGGTTTTCATAACGACGAAGCAATTTTCATTCTGGAAAACAGAAACAGGAACACTGCTGCCCAGCACGGCTGTCCGCCTGGTCTTCCCGCTTCGAAAAATCGGGCCACAAGTCTTAATCCTAAAAGTCTTAAATCCTTCCGCAAAAGAACTCGTGCAACATCGGGCAGAGATTCTTAAACATTTTTAGTATAACTCGCCCGGGTTCAATTTCGCCTTTTAGCCAGAACGCGGCAGGGGAGCATGTTTGCAGCTCCTGGCCGGAAACGTCTCTCTAGGCAATTACAGCTCGCCTTCTATCGCTCATCCCAAGAGCAAGCTCGAAGTTACAATCTTAATCCAAAAGTAAGTAAGTCCACCCAGTAAACGATTCCAAGAGTAAGTGATTCAAACTCGAATTTTCTTCGTTTCATTCACAAACGAGGGCTCCCACTATGGCTTCAATTATCGCCCCCTTAATTTTGGCAAAATTTGCGTTTCAACCTCTGAATGCGGAAATAAGGGCGAATGCACGTGCGCGCCCCTCCTTCACCTAGCCAACAACCGGACCTTCCGATCGCCAAAACCTGAATGACTTCCATCGAAGGTTAAATGGCAACCTCTCACCCTTCTGTCACGTACTTCCTGTCCTAGGGTCAACTGCACAGTGAAATTTCTTCTAGAACATTCTAAAGGAATAAGAGCACGAAATCATGACTTAGCAAAATTGCCTCCCTTTCCCAGGTTCTTTTCACAATGAATCAAAGCTTGGACAAAAATTGCAAGTAAAGGAAAATAAATAATATCCTTTAAACTAAATAATATTCCAAGAAGCATCTGTTTTTCCCCAAAATTAAAGCATTAAAATAAATAATTCGGAATCAAATAAAATTAATATTTCCATAAATGAGAAAATCATTCACCTAGTTTTTATAACGCGATCAGACAATTCTCTACACAACATCCCTTCTCCCTAAGGAATTAAATTTTGGTTTACCAAAATTTAGAAGACAGACACTTCTTGAAATAGCATGACTCATACTGTGCAATAAGACTAAAGGATAACATAATGTACCAATATTTCACACGACTCCTTGGTAACAGTGACGTTACTGACACATTAAATCACAAATCCAACATGTGCAAGCAAAACAACAAGATTAATCAAAGCAATTACTAATTAAAATACTCAAGGAAGATCATCAAAAATAATTAATCAAAATCATCAAATAATCACTTAATTAATTAAACCTAGAAATATTCAGAACACATACAAAAATAAAAATAAAAAAAGGCGTTAATCACAAACAAAATATGTCTAAGATCAAGAATTCAAGAATTTTATGACAAAAAGAATTTCTTTTTTTTTTTTTTTTTTTTTTTTTTTCCAGTTCATTACATCACACTAGTGTTCCAGTCTCTGTGTGGCTACATTTCTGAATGTTTATTTATCTATTCATGTTTTTTTTCAGTCCATTAATGTAAACAATTTCACCTGAGGTTGAACATTCTACTATTGTGATAATTTCTGCTGAGCACAATCATGGAGTACATTAAATGAGTACGGAGTTGTCAACGCAAGCGAGGGAAAACCCTGTAGTTAGAAATCGTTGTGTTAACAACTCCCCCCTGCAGCCTTCAACCCGAGAAAGTGAAAGCAACAACCCCGTAATGTAAGAACTCAGCACCACAATACCCTTTAAGTAAAGGATCACAATGCTCGAAAACAAACAGCTGACTGACCGTTTAGTAGAATACAAGCCAAGAAACTTGACCTAGAAAGAAACCAGATTTCACCCCCTACGTCTCACCTTCGACCCAGGAAGAACAATCACTCTTTCAAAGTTGAAGAAGACTTTATCTGTCAATTTTTCCCTGACCATAGATAAGCCACTGAATTTGTTCGGATACTCACACCCGAAGAGAGAAAGAATCTAATCCAATTGTTCACACCAAAAGAAAAAAAAAAATAAGATAAGTAACGCGCCGCAGATACATAAAATAAATTCCTGAGAAAATAAACACACTAATAATTCAAACAAAACCAAATAAAATATGTCACATGAACGTATTCAAACAAAGAGTAAAGACCCCCCCTAAGTACTACGAAATTGAATAACTTCCAGGAATGAATCCCAAACAATCACGTCTAAGAACAGAAGCGGCCTGATCAGGGCCAAGCATTAGAAAAGAAAAGAACGTTACAACACAAGGAACCTCGGAACCAGCCGAAAATACCCCACACAAAAATCAGAAAGAAAGAAAAAAAACGTGATGGTCCAAAAATTCAATCCAACCAAAATCAATTCCGAAAATAGCATAACGAATACGCTGTGCAAATACCAATTAGAATTTTATCCAAAACACACACAAAAAAATAATAATAATAATACAACCTAATGCATATACAAAATAACGTTTGGCCAAACGGAAAAAATCAAACTATATGCAATATATATATATATATATATATATATATATCGCTAAATTCTGATTTACTGAGTCCCAAAAAATAAATGTTTGCAAAGCCCTACATTAGTAAGCAACAAAACCCTGCGAATCCCTACGTCTCAGGTTATAAGGAATAGCAGCACATTGATTACGAATTCTCTCTAGAGCATCAGAGTTGCAAGCCTGAAATGAAGGAAAGTTTATACGTTCAGGTACCTTTGTCAATCTATCCACATGTACTACCTTCGACTGCTGTGGGCTCGTAACTGAATTTTAAACTGGTCACTTTCGTGACCTGTTCGATCACTCTATATGGGCCCTTATTAAACTTCGCAAATTTCTTAGTCAATCCAGACCGCAACACAGGAGTAAACAGATACATCATATCCCCTATTTTAATATTTTTCGAAATAACAACCTTGTCTCTAATCTTTTCCTGTTTTTCAGCCGCCTCCGTTAAGTTTTTATTTACTAAAGAGAAAACCCTGCGGAGTCTTAAAATTAAATCCCTTGAATAAGTGTCTGTGTCACGATAAGTCTTAAAGTCTGTTTGTGTCAACAAATCAATAGGTAAATTTAAATCTCTTCCATAAAGAAAAATGCTGGGCAGTCCAGTAATGCGCTATGCCGTCCAGTTCTGTGCGCTAAAAGTGCGAAAGGCAAATGTCTGTCCCAATCTTCCTGCGTCTCACTCACAAGGTGGCTGAGAGAATTTATTAGAGTAGCATTTAAGCGTTCAACAACTCCGTCAGACTGCGGGTGGTAACTGGTGGTGGTGTGCTTAGTGATGCCTAATTTCTGATATACTTCTTTTATTGCATGTGAAATAAAATTCGAGCCCCTGTCAGTAACTATGTGTAAAGGCACACCATGAGCCGAAATAAAAAGTTCCAGTTTTTCTATGATAGATTCAGAAGTAAAGTCTTTCAAAAGATAAGCCTCGGGCCACCTCGTAAAATAATCAGTGATAACTAAGATGTATATATTTCCCTGTAAAGTAATGGGTAAGGGACCAACAATGTCCATGGCTATTCTTTCTATCGGACGAGAAGCCACAGGCAGTCTCAGAAGAGGAGCCTCGTGAGACCCCTCCTTCCGATACAGGAATGACAAGATTTTACATAATTATGAATGTCCCTATGCATGCCTTTCCAATAAAAGGATTTTTGAATACGTTGCAGTGTGCGATGGAACCCGGAATGCGCCGCTACCGGCGAATCGTGGTGCTCTTGCAGAAATACGTGAAACTAAAGATCGTGGAACAACCAACCTGTGCAGTTTTTGCCAACGGGTACGTTGCTTAGCATATTCACAATATAAAATGCCATTACGCATAAAAAATTTCAAAAAAAAAAACGAGGACTAGGAGTCAATTTTTTTTTATATCTGAAATAATATGCTTACACTGCATATCTGAACCCTGCTCTTCTTTGAACGTCTGTAATAAGTCTGGACTGACAGAATTTTGAACAAGATGCGTTACATTTACTGCTCTAGACAAGAAATCAGCTGTTACGTTCAATTTCCCTGGTTTATGTATTATTGTATACATATTATTGTATACATTATATTATTATTGTATAGTCGAATTGGGACAAGCCCATAATCCACCTAGCTATCCGGGAAGTGGGATCCTTCAATTTCAGTACGTGGGACAGCGACGCTTGATCTGAATAAATTCTGAACCGTTTCCCTAAAAGGTACTGGCGAAAAAAGGCAGTTGCCCAAACTACTGCTAAAACTTCCCTTTCAACTGTACTGTATCTGGTCTCCGGATCTTTAAACTTCCGGCTTGCGTAACAAATTGGATGCAAGAACCCAGTATCATCCTCCTGACAAAGAACAGCTCCTAAGGCTAAATTGGAAGCGTCCGTACAAAGCGAAAACGGTTTGGAAAAATTAGGTAAAGTTAAAATAGGTTCCTTTAAAAGTTCATTTTTAAGAGTGTCAAAAGAATTTTGAGCTTCATTGGTCCATTTAAATACAACTTTTTCTTTTGTTAGCTGTGTAAGAGGAAGAGCCTTCTGTGCGAAATTAGGTATAAATCTTCTATGAAAAACCTACAAGCCCGAGAAACCTTCTAACTTCTTTTCTATTCCGAGGAGGAACAAATGCTTGTACAACTTTTAAATTTCTGCCATCTGGCTGTAAGATACCTTTTGATACTTTAAATCCTAGATAAGTTATTTGGCTTTTGAGAAAATGACACTTGGACGGTTTCAACTTAAGATTATGATTTCTGAGTCTGTCAAAAACTATTTTAAGCTTTTCAAGGTGCTCGTCAAAAGTACTCGAAGCTATCACAATGTCATCTATATATATGCCTATTTTTAACGGGTACAGATTGGCTAAGACAACAGACATGAGCCTTTGGAAGGAACTGGGTGCATTGCGCATACCAAAAGGTGTCCGAAGCCATTCGTAATGCCCGGAAGGGGTCGTATACGTTGATGAATTCATTATTCCGTTAACAAAATATAGACTTCCAATACCATCTGCAACGAAAAAAACCCCAAAAACATTTATTTTTAGTGTATTTTATGGCTTTTTGGATATGCTGATATGCTGAAGTCCTACTGATTCAACCTTGCTTTGTCTAACAACATAAGATGTGTAACCATGAACAAACAAATAAATCTCATTGCTGAAAACGCCCTTTTTCGGTCATTTTGTAGAGACATTAAGTTATTTCGAAGCCGGAGATGTGAAAAATGAGCAACGCCGTCGCCGGAAATCGAATCGCGGACCTCTGGAATACGCCCCCAGCGTACAGACCACTACACTACGAAGGCATGTTAAGAAGGCGGGAAATACTTTATAATTTGTGGTCCAAGATTTATATTTTTGGTCCATAATAATCATATTTGATTCATTTGATGTGTCAAAAGTCGTTTCTTGATTGGCTTTATTGCCTTCCGACCAACAGTAAATTGTCTGCGCCACACATTTGAAGGATAAATATCAATACCCAGTAGAAAATGGATCTCTTTTAAAGTCTTTCTTAGTTTTTGTTAGATTAATAATGCTATTCTGGAGTAGGAATAGATCAGATATTAGAGTTGTTTTCCTTTCCACATTTGGCCTTCCTTTCTGGAGAAAATGATCCAGTTTCATTACGTCTCCTCAGATTTCGAGAAACGCTCTTTTCCCAACAGCAACCGCGAGAATATTTCTTACAGTTATGGATGAGTGACTGTTCAATGCGATAACCTTTCTAGAAATTATACCCATTTTTCGGTAGACTAGACTAAAATATGCGAATGTAAAACATATGCAAAAGTAAGTTCCTCCTCTCATAGAAACACGTTTAAAAATGGTGCAATAATTCAGATTTATTGTCTAGGCCAGTTCTAAGTAGTCGAAAGAAGACATTTAGCCAACAATTATGGAGGACAAAACTGCTCTGAGGAATCTGCTGGAATCAGCTGGTAACTTTCTTAAAATTCTAGGAAAAATCGCTTATTTCCACGCTCTGCATTATTGATTGTTATTGCTTAAATGTGCTTTCGAAAAGCTACTTCTTCACCACAAACGCTTACTCGCAGATCAGTTAAAATAACTATGAAAGACTCATAACTAAATTATTTTCATTAGAATGTCTGGAAACATTTAAATTGCACCATATCTAAAATGATGTTCATTAAATGTAAATTTACTATACTTGAAAGTTTGCTCTTCGCAGCCCGATATCTCTCTTCAAAACGAATCCTCAAGCATGTGAGTCCCTTCACTCACACACTCACAGTTTAGATTTTCAAGATTATTTTAATGTTAATTAAATATTCATATTTTAATGCCTCAGCAAAGCTATTTCAACATTAAGGGGAGTTGGAAGCCAAAAAATCTTCAAAACCTAGTGATTTGGGACTTTCGCATTTTCAAATTCTCTACACTTCTAGCTTTCTAAAAATACCATACTTCAGTCTCTATGAAAATTAGAATTGTAAAAAATCTAGTTTTTGTTTATCATCGAATGCTTTGCTAAATGAGGATTTTTACACAAAATTGCATTTTTCTCAAAATGTGATTTTTTTAATACTCGATGTACCTTTTCTCAGGAATTACTGCTCACAGGTATGCAAATTTCTTACGGCTTATTTATGATGTTTTCCAGTATTTACAGAAATGAGCATTTTGTGATAAACTAAAAAGAGAAATTTCACAAGTATTATTTTGGGTGAAAAGTGCTAAATATTACTATGCCTAATACAATATTCTATAAGTTACTCTAAAACTCAAAATGTTTCAAAAGTTCATTTCAGGATAATCATATAGGTGTACTTTAATTACTCAAATTTCAAACATGTACCTACAGCAGATTTTGGGAAAAGGTACATCGAAAGTTGCCAATTTAACATTATCGGTATATGGGGTTCCACTTGCCTTAAACTTGAATTAAATTTCAAAAAACATATTCGTCACTGGAAACTCTTTCTCTCCAATCAGTTAAAATAAATAAAACTTTTTATTAAATAATTATATTAATTAAAATATTTATTAGAATTTAACATATACCATATTTAAAAGGAATCATATTAAATAAATGATAGCACCGGCTATTATTTACTCTTTTTACTTCCTTTTATTAAGTAATGAAGTATTGTAATCGCGAAAAATTTCAAGTATCATATTTCGAAGAAAATATACATTTTGACCGCTATGGAATGCAATTTAACTGTTTTCGCATGACATTTGTACGTAAGGACAGAATAAAGACTCTTTTCCTCCAAAACAATTACAAAACTCATTTTAAATTAATTCTGAAGAGAATTTTTCGGGACGTCTATACGTACGTACGTATCTCGCATAACTCAAAAATGAGTAGCTCAGAACGTTGAAATTTTGTATATAGGACTGCTATAACATGTAGATGTGCACCTCGTATTTTGGTTGCAATCGGCCGCACCAAAAGTATATAAATATATGCATTTATATATTCACTCTGTTACTCGGCTCAGTGATCTCAGTTTCTTTATTCTTATAGATTTGTAAATTGTGCGTTTTGCTTTAAAAATTATTGAATTATGCTGTTCTTAACTTCTGGTTAAGGTTTTTTTGCTTTTAGTAAATCTCCATGCAATATTTGTAGAATTATCAACAATTTAAAAGTTGGTAAAGTGCGGCTAAGCCTAACTATTTTTAACATGGCACCCATGTTTGTTTACATTTGAAACTTAGCAGAATAGCGGATTTGTTGCCAATCTAGAGAAACTAAGCTTCGCAACAACAAAGATAACTCCTTCATTCATTATTTCGAACTAAATCATGCTTAATGAATTCTAGAATTTATTCCAGGAAATAAGTGTTTAAGATTTACTTCGTAATTTTTAATACAGATACGTTGAGTCTTTATGTATTTTTGCCTTGTCGTGAAGTGAGAACTGAATTAATTGAATGAGAAATACTAAATCATCTGTGAAAAACTGTTCCTTTATTTTTTTTTGTTATTATTTTAATATAACTTGAATTAGCAACGATTAGATAATTCATGTAGCAACGATGTAGCAACATGTAGCAACGATTAGATAATTCCTCAGATTATATATATATATATTTTTCGTTTTGAGTTATAAAATGAATGAGATGTAACGCTGTTAAAGGAACATCGCACCAGAGTGTCATTATGGTAAACAAATATAGTGAATTTTGAAGAGTGGATTTATTTTATCGTGGTTTATGCACTATCGGCGAATTAGATTTAATTCATTTCATTCCAATATGTTTAAATGAAATGCAAGAAAAAATGCGTATAATTTAATATTCCGTACAAGGAAGCCATGTGATGTACACATCAGAATTTTTGTTAACACATCGGGAGTGATCAAATAGAGTTGTTGAGTTTTAAATCTGTGCTTGTATAAAATGATTGGTGTTAGGCTCATTCACTATTAATTCACTGATAAACTCAACAAAGTTTTAGGGGAATTTATTTTCTTGAGTGTTAATTAAATGCTATGGCGCATCGCATAACGAATGAATGTCTCGCATACCGAACTCGGTCTCGTGTTATACTTGCAAATTCGTCCCACAGTAAACATGTAGCTATTTTGTTTTTTTCGTTTTGTTCTAAAAGCACGTAAATACAAAGCATGATCTGCGTGTAAACCACTTCACGAGAAGAAGAATGGATAAGTAACTGTATTTCTTAATATTACGTTACCACTGAAACATTGCAAATATTTCTTGACTAGGTACATGAAATAGCCCAAAGCGAATTTCCTCTAGGAAAAGAATGCAATGATCCGTTCCAAATGCAACTTATCAAGAAACTTCCTGAAAAGTGAAAATTAGACCGATTTCACATTTCATTCTTTTGAAATTTTATTTAATTAGACAGATACACTGAGATGAATAATGTAGGTGACCTATTCAATTGCAATACCACAGTCTTAAAGGAGATAACAGAACAGTCTTAAAGGAGATGAAAACCAATTCAGACAACTTCGAAACCATTCTATTTCTTGAAACCTAGACCTACCACAAAATCAAACGAAGATATTTCAGAATTGTCAAATCATTAAGCTCCTCCTCCAGAAAATATAAAAAACTAACAATGTCCTCACCAGCATTCGAACTTCGGACCTCGCAATTGGCGAATTATTATTCTCATTTTATTTCCAATTGCATCACGAAGACAGGATCTCTCCCCTTAAACGGTGACTGGGAAAGAAACAACCCAGCCGCCGAATCCCTGATGGTGACGAATTACCGTCCAATGACCGTTGAATTCGGTCAACTCTTGTAGAATTCTCTAAAATTTTTAGAAGCCATGAAACTAGAGAAATCAACAGTGCCCTTGACGGGATTAGAACTTCGGACCTGCCGATTATTAGACGGATGCGCTTTCAATGACACCACGAAGGCACGTGATGAGGAAGGAGAAAACTCGGTACATTCTCTCTCTTCTTAAAAGACGACTGGGAAAGTGGGCCTCTATTCACAAAATCATGGAGACGAATTATCATCCGTCTTATTTTAGTTCTAGTGTCATTTCTAAAGCCATTTAGAACATTTTTAGGGCAGAAAATGTGAGAAAGCTATACTTTCGCCGGAGTTTGAACTTCGGACCTCCAGATTGCCATCCAGACATTCTCCAACTACAGAACATGATGCCATCTACAACAACATGGTGGCATTTGTTAAGGAAGAAGAAAATATTTTTTATATGGCGGCCAAGTCTTTAATATTCAGTGAAAGACTGAAAGTAAATAGGAAAAAAACTTGTGAGATTTTATAAATGCGCAAATTTTTGCAGTTAGGAAATCCAGTTGTAAGTTTGCTTCGTAGTACTAGCTTAGACTCTCATAGACTACCTGGTTATAAACTGCAAAAATCTAAAAGCAATCTTAAAAAAAGAAATCATTCAGCACTGTCAGAGTCTTGACAGAGTCTCCTTAATAACCACAGGTCACAAATACCTATCTTCCGACTTTATAAATTCAGCTTTAAATTTATTTAATTTTTAATTAAATTTAATATTATACAGAGATTTTGGCTAGGCTTAGCAATAATAGAATGCTCCACCAATTGAGTACAAATGCTGATAGTCATATAACATGCGGTACAGCAACTCAGCTTGAGGTAAGTAAGTAAATAAGTTAGTAAATCAGTAAATTATTAGCATTTGAAAGACCGATGTTTTTTTCAGTATTCTCTGAAATTTACTATACACCGCGGAAATGACATCCGTCCTAGTTCGTGCCGTACGGAATTGAACGTCATTTCTGTGGAAATCAGTTACATTGGCATACAAGGCCTTTTGTTCAGTACATATTATTTTCTTTTGTTACAAGATATTTTGAATAGCACAGTATTACATATGATCACTCTTATAACATAAATCAATACTATATATAAGTGAAATTATATTGAATGTATACACATATATGCATTTGGCAGTGCATTAAATGAGTACTACATTTTGTCAATAAATAAGTCAAATGTGCTACATTTAAGTTATGACAATCAATGTGAAAGAAAGATTTTTACACTACAGAAATATATAAATGACATTATGCAACATTGTTATTGGTATTTCATGTGTTAGATTGGCATATTTACCATATTGGAATGAACTCTTATATTACGAAAGTTAGATAACTGTATGAACAATGTGTTACACCGGATGAGTACAAATATTTGTATATGTCAAGAAGTTGATTCAATGGAACAAAGATTTTTATAACAAAAGAGTTAAATAACTATATATATATAAAAAAGATAAATTAAAAATATGTATATATAAAAATTTAAATACTGCGATGAGTGCTGTTCCAGGTTACTGCGATTTTGCAGCGCAGTAGGTAGTAACAGCATATAGTTTCGATAGAGCAACATTGTTATATTGAATATTATTCCACCATGCTGCGCGAAACATGGGTGCTGGTTTTTTTAGATGGAACTTCGCCGTCAAGCGGCATTCAAAGTAATAGTGGTCTGGACTGCCCACTTTCCCACAGTCGCAGATGTCTGTGTTGGATAGACCAAACCTATGCAGATAGGCTTTGTATCTGAAATTTACTGTACTTCATTATTCTGAACCAAGTTCCGAACGATTTCAGATTATTCCCATAATAATGTATGGAGCAACATCATACTGATTTCATAACAAAAGCTTTTCGTATAATAAAAGCGTTCTGCATAAGGAAACATTCATATAACGAAAGACATCGAGAAATAGATTACGTCCATTATGCCAGGCACCACTGTATGAGAATTACATATTAGATATAATCTTATCGATATACAGTCCTCTACGAAGGCATCCCTCCCCTTAGGCAGATAACCCTAGTGTGCTTTGCCATAATCAACTAAACCATTAGAAGCAAAACCATTAGATGAAACAGCAGCTGCAAATTTCCTATATACTGCATTAAATCAAAATCGAAAATAACTGATAAGCACTTGAATATATATACGTATATAAGTTTAATGCAAAAAACTTCTGACATGAAAATACTTAAATCTCATAAACTTAAACATCACTAAAATAAGATTCATGTTAGCTAACGATCGATTTTTCTATTTTTGGATTGGTGATGTTTCGAATCTCTACAAATGCTTCTCGGGAGAATAAAGGCGTTCGATTTATAATTGGATGAAACAGAGAATCAGTTATAGGGACTCTCTCTTTGACGTTGCTGATTCTACGTTTCAGTCTTGATTGACTTTCTGGTTGATCTATTGCTGTTTTCTTCATCAGCGTTTAAATCGTTACCTGAAATTTTGAGATCATGGTTGCGACTTGTAGGATATACAAGAAAGGCTCACCTAATGCGAAGGTAAATGTTTTTCAATAAAATAGTTCTTCTAAACATATCGTAGTATTGTAACCGCACCGTTGCTATCTTTTTCAGATGTTTTCAGATTTAAGAAATGTAACACAGGTCTTAAATATTAAAAGGCCTGAATGTTTTTCAAAGTAAAAAGTTACTTACTCTTTTAAAAAATTGGAAAATCTTCCTTTGAACAATTTATAAAATATTTTATTTGTAATTTTATTTCCATTATACTTCTTATAGCTGCGATTAAAATGATTCATGATGTGCATTTCCTTGATGTCATATCAAATCTCATATGAAATATGTTTGACTATCAAAAAAGCTACATACAGGAAAATAACATAACGGGCTCTAGAATAGGTTTTGTATTATAGAACTTGTTTGGGTTTATTTGTTTGTTACCCTAAGAGGGACGTTAGTGCCAGATGGGATATCACTCTCGAAAAGGCATTTCGAGTCCAAACCTTTAAATGCGATGTATGACTTTTCAGATTGTCGCCACCGAATATTATCGTCCTGTATTATATTTAAAGAAATTAAACAATGCAGAATCTGCGTGAAATATATACAAGGTCCGGCTATTAATTTCCAGGACTGACGTAACTGTAGGAGAACGAAAAGTCGGAAGATGGCGCGAATGATTGCATATTGAAGAGCGTTTTCTTGCGCATGTGCAGCGCAATCGGCGCCATTCTGAAGTAAGTGTTCTCATGGAAAGACGCATTAAAACGTAGCTCTTAAATTCCTATTGTCGAAGTGAAAATGGAGCTAAGAATTAACATTAAATTTTGCTTCAAATTGGGCAAGACTGCTGCGGAAACCTACGAAATGTTAAAACAAGTTTACGGCGAGGAAGCATTATCCCACTCAAGAGCTTTTAAATGGTTTAAACGCTGTGAAAAAACGACGGAATTTAAAGCTATCAAATTTTGAATAACGCAGTCCTCCACCTGAACATGTTCACCTGTATTTCTTATATTACCTATTTCATATTTTATGAAACTTTACCGAATTTTGATTAACTCAGCGATCTGAAAGCGAGCATGTCAATCCGAAATTCTAAAGATATGCTGTTTTTAAATATTTGGCGATTTTACTGTTGAATCGAATTTTATGTGGTTTAATTGCAAAGAACATGATAATTTTGTAAAATCATCTTGTAAGAAAATTGAATATTTATATGACAAGCCGAGAAAGGACTGGGGGGGACAGAAAAACGTATGCCAACAACTTAACGCTGTATCGAGAATTCTAATGTTGTGCATCGGAAATTCTAATGCTGTGCATCGGGAATTCTAATGCTAATTCTTATGCTGCATCGGGAATTCTACTTCTACAATGCTGTGCTGCTTTTAAAATTTTCCTCATTTTGCTTTTGAATTGTATAAGACGTAATTGTAAAGAAAATGGTTCTTAATAATAAAGCTAAAAAAAGACAAAAAATGCGTCAGTAGGGTAACAGCAGACTGGTAGACTGCGAACGCAACGAGAACTTAAAAAACGATAACAGACTCTTTTGGGAGACCTTTGAAATCTCGAAACCTTTCAGATTTCTTTATTATTTATTCATTTGTTTGTTTGTTTTTCATATTTAGCATCCTATGAACCCGTACGTAAATACATTCGTATTTAGCACGCGTTCGTACTTAAGAAGGTGATTGTACGGTGGCGTATTTATTACATATTGAAGAGAAACGTTTTGTTTTCCTTTAATTGCTGCTCGTCATTAAATCATAATATTAATCTGAGTTTAAAATAGCAGTTGCCATTGAAATGGCAATTGTTCAGCCTTTTATTTATACTTACGATGAAAATAATGTTTCTCATATCATTCTTAATCATCTATATTTTGTATTTTAATGTTTAATTAAAAATGAAAGACATGATAAATGAGAAATTACAGATTTTTTGTACAACAGTGTAATTTTAAACTTAAAATCACAATAGTAAGACAATATCAATAAAGAGGAGAACTATTTTTTTAGTAACCCCTTTCAATAAAACACAAACTAGCATAGCAGTATATGAGGAATATTTAAAACAATATTTTCTTTTCGTTCTTTTTAGCTCTATCAAAGCAAAAATCATCAAAGCACAAATCACGTCAGTTTTAAAATGTTACACTGGCTTATTTCTTGACGAAAAGATTGAAAAACACATCACAACAAAAAATTAGGTACGATAAATTGATAATCCTACTCGACTTGCGAAAACGAATAACATGGTTTTTAAAAAAATGCAATAGAGGCTTATATACTTGTATCTGCTTAATAAAGGAGTTTAAGAAATAATGATGTAGTATATATTCTCATTCGTTATCACACATTACATTGACTGTGCTGCTGCTATAAAAGGTACAATAAAACAGATTTAAAACTTTAAAAAAACTGAAGGCTTTCAGATTTTATATTACGCAAGGCGTTGTTTTCACTTACATACACATACATGGTTCGAGAGCATTGAGTTCCTTTGGGCTAAAAATATTTAAAAACAGCCTATCTTTAGAGCTCCAATGCACACTCTCGCGCGCTGGAGATAAAAATGTTTTTTAGTACAGTGTTGCCATTACTCGTTTTGAAATCGCGTTTAAGTTTTACAAAACATGAAACAGATAATAAAACAAATTCGAAATTAAAAATTCAGGCGCCCAGATGCCCATGTTTGGATGGAGAATTATGTTATTCAAAGTTTGATAGTTCTAGGTACTGTTGTTTTTTCACAATGCGAGAAATATAGATACATTCATGCAGATTCTTCATTGTTTAATCTCTTTAAATATAATACAGGGCGATAATATTTTGTGGCAACAACTTGAAAAAGAAAATCCCCATTTGATAGTGAACGCCACAAAATGTCCTTTTGGGATTAATAGCCATTCTGTGGCTGCCGCCCCTTTGAGCTAAAAATGTGCTGAATAATGATACGAAATGAATTATTAGTATTTTCCAAAAATACTAAAATATTTAAAACACTGTCTAGGAAAATATTAGTTTTATTATAAGGTAAAACCGACTTTTAAAAAAATGCATTTTAAGAGAAATGCTTAGAGTTTTATACATGAAGTAAAATGCATTTAGCATGCCGTTCTAATACTATACGAATATGATAAAACGCATTACAAATTAACTGTAGTGATATTATAAAAAGAAAACTGTTACGGTTAATTTTCGTACCTGTGGTAAGTTACATTTCCTAATGCTCAGAAGTAAGTGATATGTAGGAGAGAGTAAGTAGATTAAAAAGATAATTCTCGATATTTAGTTTTGAAGTCACCAGTCGGAACACTTCAGTTGGCTTCTTGAGAACCTTATAAAGTCTCGTAGTCTTTGGTAACTTCAAATGTAGTTAAAGTCTCCTAAGAACAAAAGCGAATTATTCCTATGTCTTGTAAGTACCACGTGAAAAGACGTAGAGGACAGGTGAAAAGGAGTACATAAAAGGTGAAAAGGTGAGAGGTGAGACATGTGAAAAGGTGTAGAGGACAGGCGAAAAGGAGTAAAAGGTGTGGACTTTTATTTGACTCAAATAAAAGTTAATAGCCGGCACCACCCGTGCTTGCAGAATTATGGCTTAAATCAAAGATTACTGATTAACTAAAACTAAGGAAAGTAAATTAGCCTAAAGGCTACATAATTAGAATAACCCGTAGGCTGGTTCTGACCGGCGCAGCAAGCTTAACGGCAAGAATAACGCAACTCCGCAGAATACTACTCGCAAGGAATCCAATTTAGCAACGTGAACTTCAGCGGACAGAACACGCTCTGATTCTACCCTCTAAAACATTCCTTTAAATACTCTTTTCTTCCTACCTCATCTGAATACAATGCGAGCTAGAAATTTACATTCTAGCAGGGAAATTGAGACCGAGGAAAACAGGCAAGCAGTTTAATATTAAATAACTGGTTAAAAACTAAAATTAAACTCTACAAGCTAAAAAGGAAAACATTTTATTTTACTGTTTGATCCGCCTTCCTATTAAATGAAGCGTGGATTTAGTTTATTTGTACAAATGTGCCAGAAGAAGAGCACAGTTTTACACATCAAGAACAGGAAACCTTTACAGAAAATTTTTCGACAAGCAAAAAGCTTTCTGAATTCATTACAAATGCATTTTACAATTCGTTTTAGAAAAAAACGAGTCTTTTATTTTATGTGTACGTACAGAAGACAAGTAAAACAGTTGTCTAAATGGATTCGAGGAACGGTCAAAATGGATATTTCCATTGAAATACCGTACCCAAAATATTTCGTGATTACAATACTTCCTTTACTTTGTGCAAGGAAATAAAAAGTAACATATTTAGAATAGATTACTTACAATAATAAAGTATTTAAAGCTATACAGTTTTATAAAAAGGCAAAATGTTTCACATTTCTTTTAAAGAACAATTTTCTATAGAAGAGGAATAACAATTTCTTTCTATCTCGAAAATGTGCGGTCTTTTAAATTAAAAATAACGCCAAACAGGTCATGAATTTATTTGATTTACTATCATTTTTACATCATCATCATTATTATCATTACTGATTTTATTTGATTACTATCATTATCTAAGATTTGTTTCATTTGATGGCATATTTCAGAACTGTAGTGAATGTAAAAAGCAACTTTTGAAAGAAATTTGGAAACATAAAATTTTCAAAAAGTTTAACTTCAGTGAATTTCAGTGAAATCTCAAAAAAGTTTAACTTCAGTGAAAATTTTGTTAAACTTTGTAGCTTGCTTTTTTTATTTTAAGTAAATTTATCTTTTTATTTTAGGTGATGCTATATCTTCCAAAAAGAGAATACATTGATCATATAACACATGTGGACCCTATCGGTAAGGAATAATTTTATTTTTATTTCATCACTTTTAATAATTCACCAAATGAAATTAATTTTCCTAATAATTTCAAACAGATTAAGTTTGATAAACTGGAAACAGAAGCAGATCTATTAATTTAAGCTTATAACAGCGGTTCATTTCATTTTTTCACACCATTGGTAAACCATTTTCAGAACCAATATCCTTCACATCAGCAAAACATTCATCATAAGTAATTAGTATTGATATTATTTCAGAACTATATGCCGTACCTGTGAAGACTGTAGGGTCATTAGGTTCTTTTGAAGCAGGAGACATGAAAAATGAGCTATGCCCTAGCCGGGACTCAAACCTGGACCTCTGGAATACGAGCGGAGTGCGCTACTTTTACACTACGAAGCACGCAGAAAGGAGGGATAAAATACCTTATATACTCCCCCTTTTAAAATCGACTGGGGATTAGGGGACCCAATCGCCAAATCCTGTTCGTGAAGAATCATCATCCACCACGTTTTTAGTTCGGGTGCCATTTTAGAATCATTAGATATTTTTGAAGCAGGAGTACATGAAAAATGTGCAATGCCCTCGCCGGGACTCGAACCTGGACCTCTCGAATACGCGCTGTGTATTCTACCGTTACGCCACGAAAGCATGTAGAAGGGAGGGAGAAAATAGCTCATAAGGTCTAAAACTTACTGTAGTATTTTATTTATAAAAGTATAAGAAAATCTTGTTAAATCCTTCTTTTTACTTATCTTTGCATGCCTTTGAACGCTCGTTTGTTCCCTTATAAGTATATACACAGAACATTAGGAATCACTGTCCTAAAATAATGGTCTTCAGTTTAATCTATTATTTTCCGATTCGATTAAGATTGAAAAATTCTGCTTGAAGACCACTGTAACTTTCTTCTGGGGAATCGCTAAAATTAGAGTGTTTTAAACCTATAAAACTAATTTTTGGGAGAAAAGTATTTTGGGGGGCTCTAGTATTCTTAGAAGAATGAATATTAAAACGTGTAGAAGTTTTAGGATTTTTGTGTACGGGAAACGTGAAAAATGTGAAATATCCCCACCGGAACTCGAACCTGGACCTCGAGTATACGCGCCGAGTGTGCTAACCGTTACACAACGAATGCATGCGGAAAGTAGGGAGAAAATACCTTATAAACGCCTAATGTCAGTGGGGACTTACCTTATAAACGTTAATGTACCAATGTTTTGCGCACTTTAATGAAATGAAAGGAAAATCATTATTTCATCTTTACTCATAGAAACAGGTTTATATTGTATTATATTAGGTAACAATAACAAAACAAGTAAAAAATATAATTTAATTAAATATTTCATATGGTTAACCTTGCGATCCACGTCCTCTATAAATATTCTTTTATTGAGGATGAGACTTGTTGTGAATT
Source organism: Stegodyphus dumicola (assembly GCF_044657685.1). Lineage (NCBI taxonomy): Eukaryota > Metazoa > Arthropoda > Arachnida > Araneae > Eresidae > Stegodyphus > Stegodyphus dumicola. The sequence continues at coordinate 133,761,818 of NC_140770.1, forward strand.
TTTTATTTTGAGTTTTGGAGAAACTGATTGGAACACCAAAATTCTGTGGAATGTAAGTTGAAGACTACTCTATAAATTTCGAAAGGTCAATAGAGTATTGTTAATTTTAACAATAAAATTTAAGATTGGAGCTGAAAAGGAAGAGATTTTATTTTCTGCATGATGTGCCAGATAACCATCTCATTCAATCAGCAAAAGAAAAGATTATCCACAAGAAGTGTGTAACCAAAGTCTACAAACAATTTCATCTGCTGGGATAATGAAATGAGCTGTGTCATTGTTATAATGGTGTTTCTAAATGCTTCACTGAAGAAAATTTCCTTCAGACAGAGTTCCATTGCCTTAAGCTCCCTTTATTAAACAGTGAAGTTTTACATTGTCACTGAGAATTAAGTGATTTTATCTTTGCATTCTATGCCAGGCAAGCATGACTCGTTCAATAACAAACATTATATATTCCTGAACATATTCTTCCGCTGTAACAGCGTATAACAGCGATTCTGATCTATTGCGGTGTTCGTGACTACTTGCTTCATTGAAAGGAATTTCTTTCTGACAGATTTTTCCTCTGATTCTTAGATTTTACACAATTTCTTATCACTAAATTAATACTATCAAGAAACTTTACATTTAAATTCGGTAGATTTTAATCAAACTTTATAAGGTATAAAATAAAAAAGCAGAAATTAAATTGAACCAAATTTCGAATTTCTAGAAAAATTAATTAAATGAATAAGAGAGGTGCAATTCATTTAAAAATTTGTGATGTTCGTAAAACATTATTAGAAATATTAACTCTAAAAGCTAGTAAAATATTTAAAAACCTGACTTCCAGTAAGCTAACAATTTCATTACAGTACTAATAAAACACTAATTTAACTAATACTATATAATTTCAATTTGGGCATTTTCTTAAAAGAATTAGCTCAAGGTAATATGAGAATCCCACATTGTTTTGGTAAGCTTTAATCTTCTGAAATTAAAATGAATACTGTATCTATTTTCAGCGATAAATTTTAAGTAAATGGCTATTCTTTTATGATTTAAAACTTCAAATTCCTTTTGAACAGAGGGAGTTGTTCTTTTGGATGATGAATATTTGAAACAGCGTCATGTGTATGGCCACGTGATCGCCACTTTTAGGTATGGTCGAGAGGATGATGAGGTCATGGGTCTAAAATTTGTGAAAGAGCTGTATTTGGCTTCTGAACAGATTTATCCACCTGAGACGAAAGATGGAATACCTGTTGGTACTCGATCTAAGATGCAAGAGCGGCTTATCAGCAAACTTGGACCTAATGCTTATCCTTTCAAACTAATGGTATGTATACTTCCTTAAATCCTTTCGCATGCTGCTTTCATGATAATTTCCATCAAAAAAATATTTTAAAAACTGTAAATCCTCAGAAAATAAATCTCAACTTAATAGCTAAATAATTATTGGTAAGCATAAAGAAAAGAAATAAAATTAAATTATGAACTTTTTAAAGAGGATAAGGATAATTTTCCAAAGCTACAACTAATTCGTACAAATTAATTTTAATTTCGTTTTTTATAAAACGATGACAGCAAGTGCGTGCGCTGTTGATATGAATTGGGAAAACAATTTGGAAAGATGTTTAAAGATGTTGATAGTTTGAAACCTGGATTACCTGAAATATTTCACGTAATTTTATAAAAAGCTATTTACTACATTAAGAAAATAATTACTACATTTGCTTTAATAAGAGACTCCCAACAAAGATTTATTACGATAAAATATCATTCATTTAACACCATAGTGGCTTTGTATTTACATTATGTTTTATTTTACATTAACGCTGCTTTCTAAGTTACAATCACACCACCATGACAAGCTACATAGACATCGCAGTAAAATATAATAATCTCTCAGTGAACATCGCATCAAAGTGGAACTGGTATCTAATACAAAGTCACATTAAGATATCACTTCCATATCGTAAAGTGACATTGCATGTGATATCATATCACCGTCATAGAGGGATGTTACAGCAACATCGCAATATGACGTCACATCAAAGTTACTGTGTGATATGACATCAACGGTACAGTGCTAAATCACATCTACGTCAAAAGACAGAACATTACAGCTGGCATACACCGTCTCTGTAGCATTATGTGACGTAATGCAAAGTAGACGCTTGGTTTGGTTTATTTAATTATGGCAAAGCACTCGGGTGCCATCTGCCTAAGGAGAGGGATAGCCTTCGTGGAGAAATTCCTAAGGGGAACTATGCACGATACACATGGAGAAAACCACGAAAACGCCCATGTAGCCAGCCCGTTCACCTGTATTCAAACCTCGGACCGAACTACCAGTGTTTAGCGACTTTACCGCTCGGCCGCTAATGGGTGCAACATAGACGTGTCATCACAATGATCTCGCAAAGATATGTTTGCAATGTTACAGAAAAATACTGTTGGAAAAAGGTTCAATAAATTATTTTGAAAGTAAAGTAAAGCATTGTAAAGCAAAGCATAAAGAAAGTAAAGTAAAGCATTGTACAGTAAAGCATTGTCAATAATAAACTTTTTTAAAATCTAAGGCACTTGGATTATGCATTTGAAGACTATAAATTTGCCTCTTGCATTTGAATGACCATAAATTTGTTTAGCACTTTTTATTTTTTACAATACGTACATTTTTACCTGTTTAATCATTATAATTAATGATTGTAATCTTAGATTAAACACCTAGTCGAGTTTCTTTGATAGATTTTAAATCCCTTACATAATTTCTTAGAGTTAAACAGTAGTCGATTAGTATTCTGTAATCTCATTTTCTTTAACATGTTTTCATCTTATATACATTCTGGTTTCTCTCTGCTTGTCGCTTGTATTTCCTTAGTTCTTTAAGAAAAAGATTTAAAAGATGCATTTCCCCACTGATTTACAGGTTTTCAGAAGCTCATTAATTAATTCTGTGTTATTTTCTATTTTTCGGTTTATTCAAGAAACACCTCATTTATAAAATGCTTCTAAACGTTAGATTCAGCTTTGCTTAGCGTAAATTCAAATTCGGGATTACATAATAGTTCTCTGATTTTACATCTAACAAAAAATGCTCGCTTTAATTTTGTATTGAAGAAATGCTAGAAATTTTAATTTTAGAAAATTACTAAAGCTTTCTTCCCAAAGATTCTCAGTAATTGTAGCTTGTTATGAAGAGATAGTCAAACATATTTTCTGAGGACGTATTGACAATAGATAAATTACATTTCAGTCTCTGAAATAAGCGTCTAAACTTCAGGTAGGAATTTTTTAATATACTACTTTTGTACCTCTATTTGTACTTTCATGGGATCTCTTTCATATTTTCTTTCATAATGCAATACAAACAAGGAACACTAACAGATAGTAATATATCTTTCGAAAGAAATGTTTTTAATCCCGATTCATAGCATAAATATTTGCTTTCCGGGATTATTCTGAAGGCCTGAAACTTCAAGAATGAACTACAGTGTAAAATAAGTTACTCTTTTCGGAACAATTATTGATTTAAAATTACCTCTTACTGTCTCAGCGGAAGACGGTACACCTTTCAAGCTTTCTTATAGTATGTTACTTTACAATAGACATTTAAAGGTCATTTTTGTCAAATCATAATTCATAACCATGGTAACGACTACTACGGAGAAAATGTCCAAACATATTATTTTCCAAACTCCTGTGCTTTCCTCTGTGTAGTGATGACGACACACGTTACGATCGTAAATATGGGGAGGATTGATACGACACTAAAGTGCCTACATTAAAGTTTTAAAGTAACAGACTATAGTGGCCCCCGCTCATTTAATCTTACCTAATAGCTCAATCTGTAGATAATTAGGTAGTGAACAAGATTATTAACGCCAGATGGATTGAACGTAATATACATCGGGGTTCAAACAAGACATCCAAGCTGATTTATGACACAACTTATCTAAAGAAAACCTCAGTTGGGGAGAAAACTTACAGCTTAAAGTAACATGCTTTTAATTTCATAATCGGAACCAAAGCTAAACAGCAAATGAGGATCACTAATGTTTTAAACAAAAACCATCACTGATCTCTTAAATATTACGAAATCTATCAGAAAATATTCCCTTTCTGAGAACTTAAATTTGTAAATACTCTTTGCTATCCAGCTACCAGAAAATGCGCCACATTCTGTCGTGCTACAGCCTGGTGCAGAAGAACAAGGTCAGCCATGTGGAGTATATTATGAAGTCAGAATAACAGTTGGAAACACACAGCATGACAAAGGACATAAACGGTAGTGAAATATTTTGAAATATTTTAGATGTTTTATACATTTTTTTTTTCTGTTTCATTTTAAACAAACTTCAATTTCTAACAGGAATTCAGTCTCTATGGCCATAAGAAAAGTTCAGAGGGCCCAACTAATCGGAAATAGGCAGCCTTGCTCTATCATCAAAAAGGACTTCCTTCTCAGTCCTGGTCACCTGGAATTAGAAGTCACTCTGGATCGTCAAGTCTTCGGTCACGGTGACCAGGTGGCTGTCAATATAGCTGTAAGAAATTACTCAAACAAAACTGTGAAAAGGATAAAAGTCTACGGTAGGTAAAAAATGAAAATAATATCAGTTTATTACTTTAGTTAATTCACTTTCTTAAAACAAAGAAACCAGAGAAATTTTTAAAAAGTTTATTTTAAAAATAAAAGAAAAAAAAGAAAATCTGAAAGTTTTCTGATTTTAAATTATGTTCAAAGGGTTTTTTTTAACATTTTGTGTATTACCTTTATTTATTAAATATCACGTTATTAAATATCACTTAAACCATAAAATTCAGTTCATGAGCAATGTCGCAAAATAATTTTAAATTGAGCATATCTTTAGAATTTCAGATATACAGACTTCCGCGTTTGAAATAAAAATGTTTTTCTGTACAACGTTGCCATCGCTCGCATTGAAATCCTTGAATTTATTAATGAAAAATTCGTTAACGTTTTACAAAATATAAAATCTATAATAAAACAAATTCCAAATTTTGGATTCCAGATGACCATATTCGCAGTAGGATTACGTCATTCAAAATTGGATGGCTCTAGATACCGTTGTTTTATCACAATGCGAAAAACATACATACATTTATGCAGATTTTTCATTATTTAATTTCTTCAAATATAATACAGAGCGATAATATTTGATGGCAGCGATTTGAAAAGTGATGCAGCCTTTTAAAGTTTTAACGCAAAATGCCAAATTAAAATTAAACAAAGGCAAATAATCAGGGCAAATTGCCCCTTTGGACTAATTATAACTAATAATGCAATGAGTTTTTTTTTTTTTTTTTTCTTTTTTTTCTTTTTTTCTTTTTTTTTTCGTTGTTCTTGAAATAGATAAATAATTTGCCCTTTACTTATCAACGCCTTTTTAAACATTTCACGGAACGTTCGAATTTTTACTTAGAATAAAACGTCCTGTCCTGAAAAATTGAATTGTTAAAAATGAAATTTTAGATTCTCACATTTTTGCCTTTTATAATTGCACGTGTGAGTGTCTTACATGAATTTGTGTGCTCTTTTGTCCTGTACAGCTTACGTGTATGGCCTTTATTATTTTCTTATTCTGTGTGTTCATCCTATTTATAAAAATCCTGTAGTTTAGTTTAATCCACAACCTTTAATTTTTCTTGCTGAATTCGACTTCTTTAACAAAAACTTATTTTTTAAGTTATATACCTCTAATTCTTCTATCTGTTAAAGTTTAAGTAAAGTGCCAAAGCATAGTAATCTTATAGTATTTGTCTACTCGGGAAGCTTCTCTGAAGTAAATTTCAATAAATTAATTTTATTGAATTTACGTTTCTTAGTTTTGTTCAATCAGTTACCTTTGTTTCAAGCCATAATAGTTGCCTTAAGTAAGTACGAGTGGTGCCGTCTGTTAATTTTTATTTGAATCCAATAAAAATGTCCTTTACATCCTTCTCTGTCTCTGTGGTACTTACAAGACATAGCAATAATTCGCTTTTAGCCTTAAGAGTTCTACATTTGATGTTATCAAAGAATAGACACTCAAGCAGCAAATTGCAATGTTATGATTGGTGACTTCAAAAATAAATGTCAAGGATTGATTACCTTTTAAATCTACTTACTCTTCTCCTATTCTTTCCAGTGGATCCCAGCTGACTGCGGGATTCCTGGGAACGAGGCTTCCGACATTTTGACCAAAAAGGGTGCAAGAGTCATCCAGAGACCTTTGAAAATCCTCTCATTTCATTCAGTCAAACTTCTGATAAAAAGATATACCTCCAGGATAAAGCAGATAGCATTGTGTGACTCTGCCGGTATGCCGCCTCGCTGCTTGAGGATACACAGTTGATCCCAGATTTTCCTAGAAGTTCAGTTACGGCTCTTTTCCGCCTTCCTACAGGCCATGACTTTTGCTCGTATACTTGTAGTTTTATATTAATTTCCATTATCGTCAATTTCCTTCCTTTGCTCGTGGCATTGGGGATCCAGTGATTACATATGCCTGTACATCTACTTACCTAGCCTGGCTATATTTTCCGCAGGAAAGCTTCAATGCATTAGGATAATTCGAGATTGATTATTTTCATTTAAATTTCATTCAGTAATAGTCCTTTGTGATGTACTAGTATATAATATTCTTTAAATTTTTCTATAATTTCTTTTTTTTGTAACATTTGAAATGACGAAGGATTTTCACACAAATAATAAATAAGTTTTCAGATACTAAAAATACGTCAATAATATTTACATGCAGTTTTATTTTATTGCAGTATGGGTCGTGACCCCAATTGGGGTCGCGAAAATTTACACTGGAGTCACAATGTTGATAAAAATCCTAAAAATCTTAATTGATGGTATATAAAAGGTGAACGCTCTGAACTGAGTCGTGAAATTGTTGTAGTGGGTCGTCTTGTCATAAAGTTTGAGTACCATTGCTTTAGCATAATCTCTCTCTATATAAAACAAAGAATGTCTGTTTGCGTGTTTGTTTGCGTGTTTGTTTGTTCGCGATACACTCAGTCACTACTACCGCTATCGTCACTTAACTTTCTGTAATTTTTTCTGGGTCCTGTGAAAGGTCGATGTGCACTTTTTTCCACAAAAAAAATTTTCAATCGTTCGCTTGCTATAGGAAGTCTATGGAACTGACCAATAGGATTCCAGAATTGCAAAACTCTCGATTAATCGGCAGCGAAGGCCGTATGAGCACATGCACTAGAATTCACATATTTTATTTATATCTCATCTGTGTTTTCTCTGCCTGATTGGATGCACGCTTCTTCAAATTGCACTTTTGCCAACATTTTAGAAAATTTAAAAATCTTTCATTGATTTTGATTTGTGAATTTTTTGCTTATCCCTATCAACCTAATATATATGCATGCACAAATACAGAAAGGAAAGAACATGAAACGGCAGGAAAATTTTGAAAAAATGTGAGTTCAATCTGAAACAACCAACTCAAGATTCAAATATCAAAAGTTATGAAGGAAATAAAATTAAAAACACATTTTCATCAATTTCTAATTTGTTTTAAAACAACAATCCATAAAGTTGAACCTGTATCGACTGTTTCAATTAATTTTGACAATGATCGATTAAACGTGACCACAAAACATTAATATTTTTTCGAATTGCTTTATTGATTTCTGATCAATTATGATCAATTTTTGCCACATTTAATCCATTAAAATTGAATATAGGTGAAATGCGTTAGCGGATATTAATGATGTCAGAATTTTAATAGAAAAAACTTATAACAGAAAAAAACACCCTCACCGGATTTTGTTACATCAAAGATCAATAATTAGAGAAGGATTACAGCGGTATCGTTCTCTCTGTTGTCTGATACATTACTCTGATTCTAACTTAACTAGCATCGGGTACTTCCGCTAGTCTAATCTATAGTACTGTACATTATCTAATAGTCATAAAAAATTCAACGAAACAGAAATATTTTCCTTCTGAAACTATATAGTTAATATTACAAGTTGGCGATGTGCTAACTCGAAACTCGTGAAGCCATCTGCTATTTCTAGAAACGTTTATAAATAAGATGTCTTTTTTAAAAAAATTGTATTTTGCAAACTTTTTTCCGAATGTCTGCATATTAAAAGTTGTCATTTAATCGTTAAAAAAGAAAATATTTAATAATCTGGTATTGCTGTCTTCAATTTGTATAGGATCCTTTTCCTTTCAAAACATGTGTTCTGAAACTTTGAAATGACATATTTCGTTCTCTTTTTGTTGTATGCGAATCAAACCTCTTTTTTTAAACTAAATATAACTATAGTGATGGGGTACCATATAAAATGCTAGATTTCGTAATTTTTATAAAACTGAGTTATTTTTTATTTTATTTTAAAATACCAAAACATGCATATTTGCACTTGAATATACTGGAAGTATATGTCTGCACAAATAGTTTCGAATATAAAGACACAAAAACTTTTATGGACACTGTATAAGCATGCGGTGTGTGTGTGCATACAAGATAAAAACATATGATACAAAATTATAACTTGAAATAGCTCCTTAATTCTTCATTTTAATTTGGCTACATGACCTTCTTATTTTAAAACTGCTAATCTAAAATTCATCATTTGATAATTATTCCGAATTATGCCGTGATGTGAAAGCAGCATTCCAGAATTTAAGCAAAGAAATTCAACTCTATAAATACCCCTTTACTGAAATGCGCAGCGTTTTATCTCTTCGAAAGACATTTCTATCGCCAAGTCTTTTTCTCTTTGAAGAGGAGGGATATGTAAGACAAAAAATATGTAAATCGAAATTATAACTTAAATTAACAACAGACCCTTAATTTTTTTATTTTAATTTCTGTACTTCCCCGCTCTGTTCTAAAAATAGTAGTAACGCTTTTTGGACCGCGTCATTTCTAGATTAATCCTTACCATGTGACTTTTACATGAAGAAGTAACTAATTCAGAGCTAAAAAATTTAGAGAAACGAAATTCTCTTAATTAAGCTTCCATATTCGATGACTCCTTTGCTTCTGCTTCTGTTGCCACTCGAACGCTGCCACGCTGCTTCCTCCTCACCGCAATTGTATAAAAAATGTACGTGTTTTATACCAGGCACGATTAGCCAACTTCCTTGAATAATCAAGGGAGATGCGACGGCAAATGTCAGTTGAAATAAAAATCAATATTCAATCTGCTTTGGCTATCAAGTTTGATGTTCATTATGGATCACCATTTGTGCAGTCAGTATTTCTACATTACATCTAAGTCTCCTACATCATTACATATATATACACATGCTCAGTCACACTCGTGAAGATACAACACACACATGTATATATATATATATATAGATAGATAGATAGATCGTTGTAGATATAGATATAGACAGATAACGAGATAGATGATGTGGTAATTTTAAAAAAAATTAATGTAATAAACAGTCAAATGTTGCACCCCAAAAAATAACGCACATAATACACAATCTTTTTATAACGATATAATTAACAGAGATTATGAAAATTTTATTCGACAAAATGAAGTTAAAATTACAAACTTTTTTAAATATACACTTTGTGCTAAATGCAATAATAGGTATATCACTAATCTGTGCATAAAAACGAAAACACGTAAAAATTATGCAAAAACAAAACAACAAAAAAAAAAAAAAAAAAAAAAAAAAATACCTTCATTATTAAGACGCGGAGCATGCTAGTTTTACAAGTACCTAAAACAAATTTTTAAAAAATAGTTTAACTGGACATATTACAAAAAAAAAAAAGTCTTTATTATAAATAATTCAGAACTGTTCTCTTCAGCATTAGGATTTATTATGAAGTTTATTATGATATAAAGTTTTAAGTGAACAATCTTTCGACCATTCTGAGCCAAAGATTCTCGATTATATCTTGATTTTAAAAAATTGTCGATTAAAACATAAGAATGTGCACTTTCCTAATGTACCCTGTTCCGAATATTTTAATTTAATCATACAGACATTATAACCATGTGAAAGCTGTAAAAAGCGCAAACATGTCAAATTTTAAACTCGCATATAAATCTTTGAAATAAGCATCATTGACACATATGACAACAGAAATCCTGCCACATTACGCTGAAAAGATGCTGTCAACCAAGAATTCAAATAAATGAAATAAACGCATGCATATATGAAATCAGCAAATGCAAATCTTATAAAATAAGAATTTAATCCGCAAACGAATACCTAATTCCATTCCAGTCGTACATAGAAAATTCCTTGCATGTACATTGGGATCAATATGGGAAATTATAATGTGGATGGAAAGAATTTCTCTAATGAATTAAGGAAAATAAAAGGTTCGTCTCTAACCAATGGGTGAACAGAGCTAGTTACAATTATGAATGTAAAGTCTAGCTACCATGCCCCACTAAATAAGACTAGCTTCAATTCTTTACTGGCAAATCTGAAAAACTAAATAATGAGCGCAGGTACAATAAATATTTTCCAGCTTAGCCTTCCAGAACCAAAATAAATACGGTCCAAAATCGAAATTCGTTGCCTGAAATGTCCGAAAATTTTTCATCGTGATTCAAAAGGAAATTTTGATCGAGTCTCCATTTTGAGTTTCAAACCTATTGTCTTACATTTTCCATAGTCCGTTGCTTTAAACGTACAGTATTTTACATCCCGTCTCACTTTTCATCACTATTTTCTTGTGGGTTTTCATAAGTTCATTAAGTTTCTTAACTATTATTTGATTCGCTTCTTTAGTGTTGTTCTGAAACTGTGTCATCTGCATGTGGTTATCAGCAATATTTGCAATTTCTACTAAAAACGAGGTACATTGATCTGTTTTTTAATCAAGTGAATATAACATAGTGATAATGTGTTGCATATTTCCAAATATTAGAAATTACCATTGCTACCACACCTTGTTTTTAAATGTGCAGCTTTATTAGAAGATTTTTTAAGATTAAAGAAACAATATTTTCTGGAAACATCTTTTAAAAAACAAAATGAAAATCCTCAACCTAAAACCTGAATACGAATAATTAACGAAAAAAATTATGTAAAACAATGGAATAAAATGGAAACTGCGAATGATTACGCACATTTAATAATGAATAAAAGGTGTAGCATTAACTATTTACGAAGTATCATACACATAAAAACTCAAATAAAATTTTATGTACTTATATACTTCCCAGTTCCTTAACTAAACGCTTAATTTTATTATTTCTAGGTATTCAAAATGCAGATATTTGCATGTTTGCTAGTGGACATTGCCGAACAATTATAGCTTGCGTCGATACTGAGTAAGTATGTTATTACATAAACCTTTGAAAATATGTTTTATGTTTATTTTCAGTACAGTATCATTAGCAGCTGCATTCTCTGTGCAAAAAATTAGAAATGACTTCGACGTGTATTTGACAACATTCATTGCACAGAAAAATGGAGTGTAGCTATACTTCACACTAGAAAGGTCGCTGAGTTAAGCAAGGTAACGAAACGATTAACCTTGAGTTAGTCGTGATCTTGATGCATAGTTAGTAAAAGACAGACATTTCGTTAAAATGATAGCAACCCTAGGATCCTCAAGCATAAATATATCAACCACCATTTACCAATGACGGCATACCAGCGAGAAGAGAGACTACAGATACGACATTCAACAAGGTCAGCAGAGAGTATAAAATCTCGCATAGACTACAAGAATGGAAACGTTTGGTCAAATTTCAGCCTGGTGCAACGACACTGCTTCCAACAACATGAACAAGCAGGTTTTATTGTTTAGCATAGGTTTTCGCAAAAATAGAAAAGAAACTCTTAAAATTCATCGTATGTAAATTCATTGGTTACAGCCAGTCGCTCAGTAGCCCTATTTTCAGAGCATTTTTTACCGTCTGGATTTTTCAGCGTCTTTGAAACAGTGATAAACTAGATTTTCTTTAAATATGATCTGTAAACAGTAAATAAATAATCATTGAAAGTTTAAGCTATCTTTTATTGAACTTGTATTACTTCGAACCATTACTTCCCCCTCCCTTAAAAATGAAAAACCACTATGGTAATTAAAGATTTCTCATATATTATTATAGCAAATCTGACAGAACATGCGCATGTGCCATTGCATACTCGCTGAATCTGCGTTGAGTAAATTTGATAGTACTTGTGAATACTGAATATCACTGCAAAAATATATTTGAGGTACTGTGTTTAGAAATATATATATATATAAAACTTGTATGACTGGCATCATAATCTGAAACAATTCTTGTAAAGGCGACTGAAATCTTTATGTAAAAGCAGAATGAAGCATTTGTCCCACAACTAAGATTACCACTCTTCGAAGATTGTTTCTGAGAAACCTGATATCACTTTATTGGATCATCAGCAGATCAGTCTCATTTAGAGAAGCTGATTATATTATTACGGTCTTCCTTAAAGACGAAGTATAAGGAGAGCCTCCTTGTCCTTTATTAAATGTTTATTTTAACAATAATTTGGTTATCAATTTTTTCAAGCTTGTATTTTCAGTTTCTCCCCCCCCATCCCTTAGTGCTCTAAGACAACAATTATCTCTCTTTCTAAGGTGTTCTCAGCATCTGCCAGTGAATGACAGCACCTACCTTAGCAAAGCATTGTACAAATATATTTCATTGCGTAAAGAGCTCCAAAAATAAGTGACTGTTTTAAAACATGAGTAACTATAATGCCCGCTACATAGCAGTCCTTTACTGACGACCACCATGATTCGTATTGTCGGAGTCCAGTTCTGATGAGCATCTAATACCGCATTGGCACAGTAGGATTATTAACATCAGTAAGCAGATATACTGATACTGAGTTCCATAGATTCTACAAGAACTGCATCTGAAATCTTTATGCATTTTACAATACCCTTTCCTCAGTACCAAGGACAGAGCATGATAGTAAATTTCTCTGGCATGGAATCTGACACCATTTGGCTATATTTTCTTGAAACTGAGGAATAGAATCAACTACTATGAAATGTTCACCGATACGTTTTTGCAGGATTCGATATTTTTTCCTCACTTATTGGTGGTTTAAGCAAGATAGAACGGCTGCTCTGATGTGTTATGCATTAACACAGCTAAAGCGTTTTGAGTTCACTACCCTCTGTTATCACAGTTCCATTAAAGATTCATAACTCAAAATTACTCTGAAATCTTCATTTAACAAGTAAGGGGGGTTTACTTAAGTAGAAAAAAAAAATTTAATTCTAAAGTAGAAAAAAAAATTACTTCACAGACATTTAAAATTGAAATGTCAAAAAAAGGAACTTACATATGCTCATTAATCATTCAAAAATATCTTCAGGCTTACCTATTAGGCAATAATTGCAGGAGTAATCCCAAGACATAAGTAACATGGATCAAAAAGAAAACTGAGTGACTGACACTCTGGCTTAGATACAAGGCATAGGGTGAATCCGCTCTCGCCAGTATATAGTTCGGCTCGCGTTCGTTTCCCGCTTCCTAGTTTCATTATGCAAAACAGAATCTAATTTATTCTAACGTGCTCATACAACTAAGATCTCCGTGACCATCCTTTGAAAATTGTTTCCGGGCCCACTAATTTCGTTTTATTGAGTCATCAGCTAGCCAATCTGGTAGCCAGATTTAGCCAAAGTTTATTATTTAATTTAGAATTACCTTAAAACCGAGTATAAGGAACACCTCCTTGTAACATTTTTTATTTCTGGAGCATGCACAGCGAATTCTTCAGGCAGTACTTCAACATATCATGTTATGCTTGTCATCGCAATTGCAATAATGCATTCAATAGCAAATAGTCGTTTGTTCAGTATGATATTCAAAACGTGATGGTACCACAGCAAAATAAAGAGCCTCTATTACAAATGTATTGCCAGGATATATATTTTTTCACCTTCTTTTGGTGTTCTTTTCTTTCAGATCTTTCAAATTCTTTCTTTTATAGTGCATCCTATACACGCAAATACGAAGATCATTCGCATAAGATCAATATTAATAGACAAATAAGTTTCTCTTCTATATATTATTATTAGCGTAAAATACATAATTTAGACATAACACAATTATTTTAAGTAAATGAGCTTCATGAAGCGAAGGAATGCTGTGATCTTTTATAAAAACTGCCCAATTTTTAAATTTATAAGCATATACGGTTGATTGTTTGAATTTATGCAGTTATTTTAGGGAATTATAAGAAACGAATGTAACTTCCCGTAAAAGTTTCGCCAAATCCCCGAAAAAAATTTAAATTACATACTGAAAAATTCTAATTTAAATATGATGCGAATTGATTCAAATGATCATATACTAGATGACTCTTGAGATATTTTATTTATAGGTCTGGTTGCCCAATTGGACCAGGAGGAACATTACATAAAATTGTAGAGATTAATCCAACCATTACTGACAACTGTACTACTAGAGGTGTGGCATTAGATGCACCAGTAGGTGATGAACCAGTCAGCATGGCATCTTCGACTATGTGAGTAAAATGTATCTTTTTAGATTTTGCCTAAATATTCGACAAAGTTTTGATTAATTGAACATATTGATTTAATAAGGTCATTTGGCATAATCAACGCTCATTTTACAAAGAAATCATTAGGCTGAAATCTGCTCAGTTTTTTTCAGTTTGTAAAGGCCTATGTTGTCCGTGAAGTATGAAAAAAGGAAGAAATAGTTCACGACTTCGGACAGCCAATGAAAGGCAACTCGAATGCAGACCAACGGATCATTTCGACTCTGTCCAAATGCGTTTTCATAAAGTATCATTGGAGTGTTTTCCATTAGCCGATATTCCATTAAGTCATATTATGCAAGAAAACTACTATATGTTTGTTACAGACAATATTTAAAGATTTTCTTCTAATTAATCCTGCTACTTAGAAACATCTAATTGTGTCTTCTTTCTCTGTAGTTTGGACATATCACTGCAAACGTACTCACAAGCATAAGCAATTTTCACTATAGCATAACAGAGTGAAAAATAAAGAGAAAGATGCTTTCCTACTTAGATGAATACTTTTGTGCTTTGTCTCTAAAACACCAAACTATCTTACCTCAATAAATTTAAAAAAAGGAGCAACTGTTATATACGTATGTCTTATATGTTATATATATATATAAGAAATCAATAGTAAAGTTAAATAAATAATTAAAGAATTCTCTTGTGCCATTGCTGCAAGAAATGAAATTTGAATAACAAATATTATATAAAGCTAATTTAAATTTTAAACTATGAAAATTAAATTGTGTACAAATAAAAGATTAATTATTGCTGCGAATTAATTTGCAATATCATTTAAATTCAGAAAGCATATGTAAATTAAATGCAAGCAGCTAAAAACATAAAATATTTATTAATCCAAAAATTAAGCTTTAAGACTCAATTAAGTGCATAAAGTGAATAATTGCTCAGTAGGCAGGAGACAGATCTTTTCAAGGGGAAGTTGCCTGCAAACCTAACTCTCCAATTATTGAATTATGCCTATATGGATGATTTGGACTTAATTTTTTTTTTTTATATTTAGGATTAATTTTTGTATTATTAAATACTTTATCATGTTTTTAGATACTTGCACTTAATTTACATATGCTTTCTGAATTTAAATATTGCAAATTAATTCGCAGTGATAATTAATCTTTTATTAGTATACAATTGAATTTTCATAGTTTAAAATTTAAATTAGCTTTACATAGATATGTATAAATTAAAACTGAGACACAACAGTAAGATAATCAAAATATCAAGTAACTAAATCTATTACTTTTTAAATAGAGGATTATTCATAAATCCGTAAAGCATTTTAAAAATTCATAGCAAACTGACCAAATTCCCAATGTACCCATCTTTGCTCAACTTACTATACGGCAATAAATTACTCGGGACATATTGGATAGGTGGCAGATGCCAAAAAATATTGACTAATGTCTCTTTCAACAAGAAACTTTGTAGCGAAACTATAAATTTGTAATGCCTTTCGAGATACAGGAGAACTGATAGATGTAGCTGATTAAAGTGACGCCTATGTACACTTTAATCAGCTATATCTCTTTGTTGCCTGCAAGATATATTTAATTATATGCATTTTCTCTTGCAATTCAGCATATTATCTTAAAGTTATTTAGATTATATTAAAGCAAGCTTTATATTTTTTAGCTTACCAGAAGAACAAGAAAAAGATCCTTTCGGCATTATTGTTTCATATTCCATCAAAGTGAAACTTATTCTAGGAGCCTTGGGTGGGTAAGTATCAACCAAATACAGAGTCTCAAAAATTAATCCAGAGAAAACTAACTAAATTAGCATTATCTATTACTTAATTTGTTACTATATTCCCTAAGAATATATGTGAGCTGGATTAAGGCTAGTTTATTTTGAAGTGGATTAAAGGCAAAACAGGAAGACCATCTGCCTATAGATTGAGATTCCTTTGTAGAGGATTTTTAAGGAAAACCGGCATCCATTTAAGTTACACAAAATGAAAACCCCAAAAGTCCCATGCAGTCAACCAATTTAAAAGCAACAAATGGAACCTTGCACGAAATGCTACTGTTTCATGGATTTTAGTCCTTCGGCTAGCTCATAGTACTAAGACTAAAAAAGTAATTTGGCATATTTTAAAGATGCATTAGAAATACAATAGTCAAAGTTAATTTGCCACAGTTTTCTTCAGTAGATAACCTAATTTATCAATGAGATTGCATACCTGATCATCTTCAGAACATGTCTGAATAGAGATTAAAATGTCTAGTCTGTATAAAAATTTTAATTTGTAGGCTTCTCATTCAATTTTCGATTGAAATCTTCTGATGTTGCACAGCAATGTAATAAAAAAACGACTATGTGCTGTCAATTCAAAAGTTTTAATCGCCGCTAACACCCACACACACAAACAAAACAAAACAAAAAAGAATTACATGAAGCGAATATTTTCAATTCTAAAGTTTCAAAATGTTCATTTATAGCATGGAAAAGCATATGGCTCACAAAAGAACGCAGCCAACTCCAAGATTTTGTGTGAATTGCAGGTCACATTGAGCACATATTTTTCGAACATGCATTGCGGTTTCATCTGATACCTGGGACTTCGCTTGTCTGAGGGTCGGATGAGACTTGCCAAAGAACCTCACTCCTACTTGATCATATCGGGTGTCTCCCTTTAATGAACTTTTCGAAATTTACAAGGAATCAAAAATCGACATGGTGTTACCCCGGGTTAGCAGTAATATGCGGGTACCCGTCCCAACGAACGTCGCGTGTTTGCTTGAAGCCTACGAAAACCCCGTCAACATAAGGTCTCGTATCCCTTTCGCCGAGAAGAGGAGAGAAAATGCTAAAAAAGCTTAAAGAGGGCCGCAACGTCAAAAAATAATGTGGTTCACATAAAACATGTTTACAGAAGTTTAAAAACTACTTATTCAAATATTTCTGGAGAAAATGGGGAGATATATGATAGCTGGCAAACCACATGCTACACTGATATCTTTAGTGCTAAATTTTGCCTATGCATATCTATATTTTATACTGTGCAACAGAATTAATTGACATCCATTGCAATTTCCCATTACTGAGTGGCCACAAAGGACAATACTCTAATATCATACTTCAATGACCTGTTTATATTCTTTCATAACGCTACATCAATGAGATAACTTGCATGTCTATAACTTTAATGGTATGCTTTTTATTCACTGAAAATATGATGGCAGCAGCAAAACAAAAAGGAAGTTGTAACATTATATTTTAAAGGACCTGCTTTTTTATATTCTTTCAAAAATTCATATTAGTGAGATAATTTAAAAGCCCGACATTTTTCCATTAGATTTACTGTTCACAGAAAATGCGCTAATCTTAAATAAAATATAGGGTTATTCAAAAATAATGAACGAATTTCGGATTACAGAAAATCTCTAATGAGAATCCAATAATAATTTTATTTTTTATATAATTTACACACACTAGTGATATATTTCTCTGAAGCTGGTAAAGGTTCCATAATAATATATATGTTACGGTGAAACACTGAAATCAGGAGAATGTCCACTTTCACAGATGAATGTCAACGTTCACACAGTCTCTTGGTGTATGTCCGAAATATTTTCCAAATACTCTTATTTCTGACTTACACTGGTCAATGTCGACATTCACCATGTACTAATGATGAATGTTGAACATATAACAATATTATATATTCTTCTCCTTAATTCAGTCGCGAATAAACGCACTTGAAACTTGAAATAAGAACTTAAGAACATGAGAACCTAAAACACACAATACATTCAAAATGAGAAAGGAAAATAATAGAAGTTAAAAACTTACTTAATTATACAGTACATTCTAAATGAGAAAATAAAATAACAGTAATAAAAAACTTACTAAATTATGTTATTCAAATCTTATTTATTGCAACAACTTAAACTATTATGGTACTTTATGACCTCTCTTTAGCATATCTGTGATTGTTGACATACACCGGTGAGGGTCCAAATATACAAGAATGTACTGAAATATCCGGTCTTTCACCGACGTATTTGGCGAATGTTGATATTCTCCGGTGAAAGTCGACATTCTCCAATTTCGGTCTTTCATGGTAACATATATATTTCAAAATACAGTCAAAAGTCGTTAAACCGGACATCTATAATCCGGACCTCAAAGCTACAAACTTTCTGTGCATGTATCAACGCATAATGCGTTCATGCATGCACATAGGCGTTTATGCATGCACGTAATACTTTTACACGTGCGCATATGCGTGTGCGCATGCGCATAATACGTTTATGCATGCACGTTTAATGTATAACGGACGGCATAAGCTAAGCTAAAGTTATCTAATTATCTATTTCAGTTAATGTTGCAGATTGCGCTGTTCCTTAATCTTCTAATTGGATCTAGCTTATTATTTTTTTGCAGACTGTTAAAGCAATTTTATAAAAGTAAGCTTGAACTTTTGATTACGTCAAAAAGAATTTCCGATTTTGGAGCTGCCAAAGGATCTACAAAACGAAAGCATGTTTCGATGTCCATCAAACAAAAAGTGGAATTGCAGCAAAAAATGGATAAAGGTATATACTTTGTTTCTCTGACCATTCCGAAATCTGTTTATCAATTTCACGCTACTCTGCCGGTGAGGGGGAACTGTCGCAGCGCGCAATGGACTGGAAGTTGATCTGTCAGCACTATCCTTATCTTCAGGGCAGATGTTTTTATTTTATTCCACTTATAATTCCTTACTAAATGTAGTATTTCATCACGATGTATTCCGTCTTTGATTTAAATCAAATTCCTCAGCATTATAAATATCACGAGTACACATCAAAGTTTTCTGGTTGTAATTTTCTAATTTCGACTATGCGTAATGTATGCTTTACGCATGTGCACGTTGAAAGAAATGTTTAATAAAGTAAACAAAACAATATTAAGCTCTTTTTTTTGTAAATTTTGATACTCTTTTAGATCCTAACTTCTCTTTATTTCACAAATTACGATTTCATATTTTTATTTTTATAATTTCTGCATGCCATCTTACCAGATTTAAACTGATGATCTATAATCCGGAAAAATCGATAATTCGGAATCGCTGAAGTCCCAACGAGTCCGGATTAAAGACTTTTGGCTGTATTATACAATAATTAGGATATAAAATAATAAACTCGAGCACTTCAGCAACTTAAGATTGAAAAATTAATTTTACAAAAAAGTTTTATATTTTGTAAAATATATACATAATTTTACGAGAAAATTTGAAGACTGAAATTTGAAAATTTGTATGTGGGTATTTATAACAATAAATAAATATTAATATAATATTTGCTTGTTGCTATAAATAGATATTGGAATAAATATGCAAAACATCTGGAAATACATATTAAATTTTCAATTTTTTTTTATTTAAATTATAATTAAGCAATGGACATTTTTGATACTCTAAAACACGTTTTTGTTTCGAAGCTTATAAAAGACATGTAAAGAACATTAAAAAAATTCATTTTCTATATCAAAATGTTATTACAAAGCATAATAAGATATTTATTTTAATTCATTTTTCAATCAAGAATCAATATATTATTTATTTCTTTTTCAGAGAAGTTGTAGCTGAGCTGCCGTTTGTTTTAATGAATCCTGGAATTGGAAAAATTCACCAATTAAATGGTGATGGCGGGTAAGTAAGAATGTAAAAAAAAAAAAAAAAAAAAAATCCTTATCTCCTCAATATTTTTATGATTCTGCTTATGTAAAAAAATACATATAAAGGTATGTTTAAAGGCATTATTTTTAGAATTTAATTCTCCAAAGTATATCCATAAACAAAAAGCAGTAACCGTAATGAAACTGTATTTGAAGACTTGAATGTTTTTTTCAACCTTGAACGAAAGCCATTTCAAGGGCAATTTTTGTAATTTAAAACATGCCCATAAAATTGCCTAAAAATCAGTTAAAAAGGTCTTTAAATAAGCTTTTCCATGAAGAGAGGGGGTGGAGAATTTGATTTGAGCTACAATAGATTTTTTTAATTGATTCTTTTAATTCTAATACTTAGATATTTATACTAATACCAAATAATTTTTTATAATACTATTTTTGTTACTTTATAATTTATGCTACATAAATTTGTATAACCCAAATTATAAATGACATTGAATGCTTAGTCATCTCCTGAATACATAATTATTTCAGAAATCACACTTTTTGTGTAAAATATATTGTCTTGATATTTGAAACCATCTTCTGAACAAGCAACTCTTTCAGAGTTCCCTATCCCTATTTATATTTCTTTAGATAGTTCCTATTATAAAATATATATATACTTCTAAAAGATAATGCTGACAAAGGCTAGATTTTAAAAAAACAAGATTATGATGACTAAATATTTAGACTATATTTCAATGTTATTTTTTTTCCATTGATTCATTTCTATTTTGATTCACTAGAAAATTATTCATAAAAACTCTACTTACATTTTTATCTACTACATTTTTACTCTACTACACCTTACACACTCATACTTACATTTTCACCCTACTACAACTTATTTTGAAAAAAATTCACAAATCATAGAAGTGTTTCTATATTTTTATTCAGAGAAAGTATTTGTTCAGGAACAAATATTTTCAAAATATAATAAACATATTTTATGACTATTTGCAGCATGCTGGAAAACAAGGAGCTATCAGCAGATGATCCAATAAACAAGAAAGATGCCTGAAGTATTCAGAGGGAAAAATAAGAACAAAAATGTAGCAAAGAATCACTTGATAAATATAATGGAAGATTTTTGTAGAACCAAACAATTGATAGGATGTATAGCAAAATATTTATGTTTTATTCATTTCCGGAAAGAGAATTTTTATTTATTTATTTATTTAAAAGAAGCAAAGAGTCAGCTTTTATGAATTATTCATGGAACAGATGTTAATAATAAAAAATATAGATAATTACTTATTGAATTCACTTCTGTTGCTCTCTCCTAAGACACCTTGAAATTCCATTTAAAAATATTTCAACACTTTGTATACTTTTGATATATAAAAAAACATTAATGCACATATTTTGCATACTAAGGATTAAGAATTATATAATCAATTACAATCAAAGAATAACTTTATTTGCATTTGAAAAACAAATATCTAAATGAAAGAAACTATCTAAATTTTCGCTAATATTTTGATTTTGCTATACATCAGCTATTTTGCACACTCTGAATGTTCATTAATGAAGCACTTTCCTCTTCTCCAGTTTCTATTTCATCTTCAGAAGTAATTTCACAATCAAGAAATCGATGATGACAACCTCTAGCCAAAAAAGAGGAGAGTTTTCCACTTGAAGCTAAAATAAGACCCAAATATGGCGGGGATGGCTCAGTTGGGCGAGATATATATTCTGGATGAAACTGGACTGCAACAAAATATGGGTGATCTGAAAGAAATATGCAGTTCATTAAATAATAAAAATTTAAGTACAAAAAAGTCATCCATAAAAATGGAAAAAGACCTAAATAAAGATATATTATATTAAGAACATTTACTGCTTTTAAAGTGCTCAATTTATTAAATAATAGTTACAGTTTGAGAGATAAATTAGTTTAATAAAATTTTAGAAATAAGGTAAATGATAGCAAATTGCCAATTTTTCAGAGCAATACTGAGGACAATACCCACAATGAAAAAATTAATTATTGCATCATTATGTATTATTGTAAACAAAGAAACTATCATAAATGCATTACAGAATAATATTTACAACAGAACATAAACAATATCAATAAGTTTAAGCTTGTGTAAAAAAAATTGTTTGGTTGCTGGATGTTTATATATTCCAAATTACATATAGTTAAATTAAATACTGTTGTCAATAAAAACAAATTCCAAACTCTAGGACATCATTTGCTATTATTGCTGTTATTGCTTTTCTTTTCCTTTCCTTTTATAGTTCTCCTAGACACTTTTATACTGATAGCTTTTTTAAGCAATCTCTACATGATTCTGCATAAAATAAATTTACTACATTTAATATATTTTTAATAATTTCTTTTTAACAGGGCCTGCTCAATTCACAATCTAACTGATATGCCCTTAATCAGTTGCAAATTTATTGTAGATTATATGTTAATGTTATATAAAATGGCAACATTCTTTTTGCCAGGCCTCAGTGATGATAAAGAACATATGCTCTGTGCAACGAAAACACTCATTATGTCATGTGAATGTTAAATGGCAAATATAAAAGCTACAAAAAAAGTGGAAAAATGTGCTGAAGACATGTCTCTCAAAAAAAAGGAAGACAACCGAAGGAAATTCAAAAGCATATAAAAAATCAGATTATTGAAGTAAGCACACTGGTTTGGTTTAGTTTATTATTTCAAAGCACACTAGAGCTATCTGCCTAAGGGAAGGGATGCCTTCTTTGAGAACTTTCTAAGGAAAACTGGCCTGTATATATGTTACACATGGAGAAAAATCAAAAAACAAACGCCCATGCAGCTAGCCTGTTCGTCTGGTTTCAAACTCATCAGAACTGTCAGTATTCAGCGATTTTACCACTTGCCCATTGGTGGGCCTAAAGTAAACAGAAATAAATACAATATCAAACATCTGTAGTTACTTTTAACTCTTTCTTTTCCACAGTCTTATCCATTTGCCCATAAAGAGCCAAGTAATTAAAGCAAATTTGAAAAGATATGCACAAAAGATTATAGTGTGTTATAATAAAAACTCTTTTGGCAAATTTATAGTAAAAAAAAGCAGAACTCAAAATATCTGCACAAATTAAATATGATTATAATTAAGTAGGTATTTATATGCTATGGCTTCTTTAAAATTCTTAAATCCTAACGTGAAAATGTTTTAAAAAAACCCGTAAATAGCAAGACATCTCATATTTTGTTGGTTAAACAATAAAATATAATTTCAGTACAATATTTCATCACTTTAATAGAACTGCATTAAAAATGCATGTATGCTTTCTGTATGTATTTGTACTAGTTAATTTCTCCAAATTATTACCTAACTTATCTACTTTGGAATTTTTCTAATAAGTATCTAAATGTTGCTCTGATTGCAGTAGATATGACAAAAGGGAAAACTGCTGACAAAGTGTATTTTTCTAGAACCAAAAAAATTAGTATCTCTGAATAGTAAAATTTTGTGTTAAATTTCAGCAATTCAAAAACTGTGTAGGTATTATGTATGCATACATAATATAGATTCAACACTATCAATACCAAAAGCTAAACTGCAGCAGAAAAAGACCATGCTGTCAATTTGGAGGAATTACGAAGGTGTGCATTTTGAGCTGCTTCCAAGCAACCAGTGACACTTTCAGATGTTTACTGTTAACAACTTATAAAACTGCAGGAAGCAATCAAAGAGAAAAAGGTCAAAACTGCCAAATCACAAAGGAATTGTGTTCTACCAGAACAATTCGAGGCCATGCACATGTTGCATCCCCCATATAGCTACAACCTTGCACTATCGGATTATCATTTATTTCAAAATATACTAACTTCTTAAATGGTAAAAATTTCAGTAATAATGATGACCTCAAATCGCATTTGGTTGAACTTTTTGTACATAAAGATCAGAAGTTCTATAAGTGAAGAATCATGAAGCTACCAGAAAGATGGCAAAAGGTCATTAAACAGAATGGAAGGTATTTGACTGATTAAAGTTAATTTTTTCATATAAAAAAAAATAATTGTGTTATTTCACACAAAAAAACAAAAATTACTTTCTTGCCAATCCGATATAACTAACTAAAAGCAGTACCCACATAATTAACCAAATTTTTATGCACATCTACTATTTGAAATTATGCAAACAGCTGAAGTTTAAATGAAGAATATATGGTTTAATACTCATATAGGTTTTGTTCACTACATGGTTTACTTCACAGAGCAATTATGAGATTTAGTAATAAATACACCTTTTTAAAAAAAATTCACTAAAAATGACCAATGAGAATTCAAATTTAAAAAAGCATCATATTTTTAAACAAATTTATTATTTAAAGTATAAATGATGCAAAGTTTCATTATGTAAATCAAGATTTCTACATTTATTTATATAGATCACCATATATAATATGCTTTTATATCACCATATATAATATGCACCATTATACATATGCTTCCTTAGCAGATTTCTTTATAGAAATTTCTTTCACCTATGGCCAAAAAGACACAATTTTCACAAAATAACTGGACCCCCAAAAATATACCTCATTTGTTTTAAATGAAGAGCTATTTAAATTATTACACCTCAAGGGAGGAGTTCATTTTCACTTAATACTAAGGTGACCAGATTATGAAGTTTGAAATTTGGGATGCTATATACATAATTTTTTAAATAACTTTTTTACGAATAAATTATTTATTATTAATTTTATTGTGGTGGAGGTGGTATGTAGATCAACATATATAAATCAAGATAAATAATTTTTGTGAATGTAACAAATGATATATTATATTTTTAATAAATAAAGAATAAATCAAAATGCAGTATTCATTTTAAAACAAAATAATAAATATCTAACTCTTCTTAATTATTTTGATGAAGTAACCTTTATATTTCTCTAAAGCATGAATATTTCTTAAATGTTCATATAAAAATCTGTGCAATTTTCATCAAAATTTAGTTAGTTATCAACATAGTTGGTGATCATTTAGTTGTTGTTCATAATGCTAAATACTCGCTCAGTTGCAGCATTAGTGCCATGAAGACAAAAGAGAAACTCTGGCAATTTTAAAACATTTGAACAAGGAATCTGTTTATTAAAAATATGCCATTATTTCCATCCACCTCTGAAGTGGCTATATCATATTTTTTACCTTCCAATATTTTTCTTTCATGATACATTGTTTAAGGTAAACATATTTCTCACATATATAAATTTCCAATAATTTATGACATGGTATCATTTTATTAATTAATGAAAAGGCTGTTTCAACTATTTTCCAAGAAGGGATTTCATTTAATATGATCCAGTTATACGTTTCTGTCTCCTGAAATATTTTTTTAACCATTTCTCCAAATAAGTAAGAGCAGCCTGATAAAATGAAACAGCAGTTTCTCGAAATTCAATAACTTTGACATTTTGACATGTCTACATTCTCTTCAAGTTTCTCTAGAATTTTTTTTTAAACTCATTGGAAAGTTTCATTTCAAACTCATTTTTTTAACTCATTGGAAAGTTATCCTATCTTGCTAAATACTGAAGCTTTCAGAGCATCCGTTGAAGTTATCACATCAAATATAGATGCAGTTTGATTTTTAGTTGTAATGATAACCTTATGAAATATTCAAGCCTGAGTGTTAACAAAAATAATCACACTTCTGCCACTGTATTTTCAAAGAATTGCAAAATAAGCATGCAGAACTTTTCTTGAGATTGAAAATTAGCCTTCACAGGCAAAAACATCTGGAGTACCTTTTCAGTGGTGGGAATTTAGGCTAACCATCTTGTTTGTGAATACCCTAGTATCATTAAAGAATCGGTTTCAACAAGTTACAGAATTTTTTCAATGTTTCTATTCTAAGGTAAAAAATTTAAAGTATATCTCAGAAATAATCATTTCTATATCAATAGCGAAACAACAGCTGATGTTCTTATAATATTATGAATAATATGCGCTGCACATCCAACTCCAATCAAACTATGGTTAAAGTTTCGTTTCAGTTTAACAAAAACATTACTTTCTGCATGTCTATCACAACTTCAAAGATAAAATTCATATTATCGACACAAACACCAACAACTTTTTCTCTTAAAATT
The DNA here is from genome assembly GCF_044657685.1 of Stegodyphus dumicola. Taxonomy (NCBI): domain Eukaryota; kingdom Metazoa; phylum Arthropoda; class Arachnida; order Araneae; family Eresidae; genus Stegodyphus; species Stegodyphus dumicola. Next base: position 133,788,075 of record NC_140770.1, read on the forward strand.
TTCTTCAATACAGGTAGATAAATAGTTGATGAAAATATTGAATGTTCCACCAGATAAAGATTTAAATTCTAAACTTTTTACTCTAACTCCATAACTCCAATCTATAAATGAATCTAACAAGTACAGGAAAAATTTTTATTTCCTCGTTATTGGATGCATGAGTTAAGAGAAAAACAAATGAACATTTTATTTTTCCAAATAACTGTGCAAAATTCTTAAAGCATAAGGCAGGAAAACATTTAGCATTATATGGCTTCAGCCTTGGGTCATTGCACATATAAATTTAGGCTCAAATATCAAATGAAGCTGCTTGGACGGACAATCCATAAACCTAAAGCTATGGTTGTGGCAAATAGTATGGTATGCAGTATTGCTTCAGCCTTGTTTCATGCACATGTAAATTGAAAGTCAAATACCAATTGAAGCAGCTTGGATGGTATTAATAAACATCAAGCTATGATTCTGGCAAATAGTATGGTATGCAGAAGTACCATCTAGCTAATTCTTCTTCCTTACCACCCATTTTCTCCTGCTGGAAGATTTTCTTTAATGACGAGCTAGATGCAGCAGCAGAGTTTGATATTTTACGTTTATTATTACGTATATGAAGTTTAATATCTATATATTCAGCATGGCTTATTGAAAATTTTGAAGAACACATATTGCACCATACATTTGAATCGCTTATAATTTTTTCAATAAATGGGTATTCGTTCTGTAGGTCTTCTTTAGATTACATTTACTTTTTCATAAAACCATTACTAAATAAAATCCCTGGAAAAAATAAATTAAATTAACCTGTAACAAAACATACCCTTAGCATGTTCGTGATGCACCTTTTCATAAATAAAAAACATATGTCATTGTCAAACAGGAAACATCATTATATTTCATCATTTCAGCAGATTTTTTTCAAAATTCTTTAACCCTTACGCAAAATCAAAATGACGATGGAGTAAAAGTTTTATAGTCTAAACGTGACAAAAGAAAGATGATTTTAGATGGATATATCTACAATGAAGTTTTGGAAAATGACAAGAGAATTATTTTTAGATGCTATGTAATAAGGTGCAGAGAATGATACATACTAATGTATGTAATGCCCATTGATAGTTAAAAAATATATGCATATATTTTAAATTTGAATCCCTAATCCCATAAATATATCGATTAGAAATTGCAGTGCTATCTGTAAACGAAAGTCTGAACTGTAACTGTGAGCAAAAATTCTGTGTATGTTGGGGGATTCAGGAGAGAAATGCAGGAATGAGAAATAGAACACACACAATACAGTTTTTCTGAGGTAGCGGAATCTCCTACTTATGAAGGCGCTAATAACTTGCATTTGTATTCTCAATTTGCGATCTACACTGCTAAATAATATATGCATTTAAAGTTTGTTTTCATACTACTGTTTTTCGAGACAATTCCGAACAAATGCTGTAAATTTGGGTCCAAAAAAAAAGTTATAAAAAATCGGGACAGGAAATGAAAATTCTGGATGTATGGTCACCTTACTTAATGCATAAATTTATGTCCTAGCAAAATGAAATCCAAAGATCTGATCATTCACTGGAAGACTCAGGTGTTAGAAACACTTGTCAGCAGGCACCTGGGTTATAAAACCACATCCTGTGTTGAAAACGTTCAAAAATGCCATATCTTTTCTACCCTAACGTGATAAAGTTCGTAGTTAAGATAAAAATCTTGTGAAAGTGTGATGTTTGAGTCTTCAGATACAGCAGGCGTTGAAATAGTTCTCCTAAAGATGTCCGGTGGTATAAATGCAATTGCTACCGTTACCCTATACATGCAATAAGGCATATTATGTGCTACATGCTACCGTCAGAATGGCGAGAGCTTGACTGAGTTTAAAGGCATTGTCTCTGGAGGTACTTGGGTGCAGGGGGTGAAGCTACTGTCGTCTTGTCCAATGGTGAACCTGTAAAGGAAGTGCATCTACTTGCAAATCAAGCATTGGTCGGGGGGAGGGGTTAAAAAGAAATAACATTATGATCAGACACACAGAATTGGAGTAAGTTTATTTTGAAGTAAAAAGATCATGGAACGCAATAACATTCACTGGAAATGAATGAATAAGAACTGAACAAATTTAGAAGCAGCCTTTGGCCCTTACCACTGTGCAAATCCTCTTCCATTTCATTTTTACAGAGAAGATTCTCAGAATGTTGCCATTTAGCAACACGCAAGATTTTTTATTTTTCTAGTTTAAATCATCTTATTGTTCATTAATAAAGAAGCAATTTAAAAACCATTTTGCTTCTGCGTGAAAAAAAAGACTTTTGATTTATCTTCCTTGCACCCTTACACACTGCAATTATCAAAGTGCAGCCAACAAAAAGATTTTTAATTTATATTTCAAATTTAATCAAACTGTTATTAATTAATAAACTCGGCAATTTAAAAGCAATAAATATATATTTTGTAAATCTTCATTCTATTTTTTTCACAAACGTATCGAATTGATATGGTCTCAAATACATTTAATTTATACTCAAATGATAATTTTTAAGAAAATTCACAGTTTTGTTTTAATTAACAAATGCCTACATTAATAATAATTTATTACAATAATAATTTTTAATGCCTCAGAACCATTTTTTAACTTTGTAAAAGATATAGAACCAATTTTTTATACAAATACTTTGGGTAAAAAATTTATTTAACACAAAAGATTTGACTTTTGGCTGCCAATAAATTAATACCTAGATTTATAAATCATCATAACTGATCATCCAGATTGTGTACAAGAAAAAAGATAATTTCTGTATTGACTATTTCTCACCTGCACATACCAAACAAGTGCAATGGTGATGGGATCATTCAACCTGAAATCTCACTGAGTGAAAAAGAACTATTTTAAGCAATGAGTCCCACTTCAAACTGGGCCAAAGTGACCAGGAAAGATATGTCTAGAGACAATAGGGACACCAGTGGGGATATGACTTGACAGTTACACATCACACAATCCAACTGCAGGGAGTTAGGTTTTGGGTGCCACTTCATTTGATAATCAGGCCGCTTTGGTAGCTATGCACCGCACACTTACAGCACAATGATGTGACATATATTCTATGCCTTGTTGTGTTGCCTTTCCTTTCAAGGCACTCCAGCATCAACAGGTTAGTAATGCATGTTTTTGTGCTTGTCAAATAATTCTGTAACCAATTTATGAGAGATCCAAAAACAAACCAGTCTTATTGATTTATATGCTATGTGTAACTCCATCTCTTGAATAAAGCATTCAATTTTCCTGAAACTTTAACCATTTCTTGTCCCAGTAGCATCTTGAATTTCATCCCATTTACCAAATTTTGTTCCATTCAGACCACTTCTTGCATTTTTTAGGAGTGGATTGAGGTGTAATATACTTAACATTTTTAATTATTTACTTATAATTTCATAATTCATTATTCACTGTTTTATTTATTATACTTTATTTATTTTTAATCACCATTCCCTAGTGGCTTCCAAATATCTCCAACATTTTTAATTTTAGCAATTGAACTAAGGACATTAAGGATTAAACTAAGGATGCAGGAAGCAGACAATTATTTCCAGTACATATAAAAGTAGAGAAACAATCCATATTAAGTACCCAGAACAATTAACAAAATGTATATAAAATAAATTATTTGGCATAACAATAAAGTAGGTAAAATCCTGCCATTTAGAAATTAAGTTACATGATCTGGAAAGGAAAGAAGCTAACCTGCTGCAGGAATAAAGATCATAAAGTGATACATTTTTAAAAATTGTAGAATACCACTCAATGTCTTTTTAGTATTCCTACTTCAAAAAATAACAGCAGATCACTTTACAATCCATAAAAATTCAATATTGTGATTTTCTTTTGCCATCAAATTTTTTGCTGTTAAAATTCAAAACAATTACAGATGATTGTAAAAATCAACATAATGACTGTAAAAATCAAATGATTTTTAAATAGAATCAGTAAATTCTGCTTTAAGAATGAACTACATTGAAATATTTATTTTCTGATTTATCTAATGGTAGAAAGGACGAAATTTGGCATTGATTACTTTCCTCATTAAACCATCTGATGTGCTGAAAAACTATATCAACATTAACCCTTTGCGGCACGGTGAAACAAAATTTCCTTCGTACACACAGAAACAAAAACAAATGCGTACAAAATTTCCTTCTGTATGCACAGAAAATTTGAATAAAAAAAGGATTTATAGGTTACTCTGAACCTTCTTTATATAACTTTCTTTATTCTTTATTTATTCTTTTCTCTCTCTCTTTTAGGAGATGTTTGGTTATTAACTAACAAAATGTTGGGGTTATTTTCTGAAGGTCAACAGTAATTTTATTAGTTAGCTGTTTGGTTTTTCACTAGAGCAGTTCTCTTTTTCTCTTTCGCTTTCGTTCAAAGTTTCGCTAGCGCTACATTTAATAGTTTTGAGTTGAAGACGTTTAATTTTATTTTATAGTTTATAATTTCTAATCATGGATATAATATTAGTTTATTTTTTTTGCATTTTTTAATTATTTTCCAAATGGATCAGAGAGGGCTGGCCATTTCTGAAGCTACACAAATTGCTTTCAGATAGTGAATCTGATACGGATCCCGGTACATGTGCAAAACTTGCGATATTGGATTGTGCTTATTTAAAGGTGGTGTCACTTTCTTCGAAAAGTATCACCATGAAAAAATAGACTAAAGTATTAATATGAAATGTAAATAATGTAAATATCATATACCCAAGTTATTTTGTTTTCACATTCATACACATGTAATCATCATATAATCAAAAAAGAGCTTTTTAGAGAGGTGTAGAGAAGCAGGTCTCCCCATGGCACACCCTGGGTGATGCTAAATATGCTACGGTATTCAGAATCTAGTGTATTTTTAAATCGTAGGCAAAATCTCTTACTCTTTTACGTGCTTCCCAGCAATGCTCATTTCAGCACTCTTTCCGAAGCTCTATTCAATCAGTGTGCCTGCTTCGGGCACACCCACAGAATTAAAACGATAAGTGCTATCCTTCACAAAATTTTACTTACACAAAATTACACAAAACTGTACTCCTCTAGGCCTAATTAGACTGCCTACCCACTTTTTTTTTAATCGAAATTCCAACTTTAAAAGATAGCGTGCTGGAAAGAGTTAAATTAACAGCCTTCACTGAATTTTTTAAAAACCTGTTAGAAAAAATTGTTGAAAAACTCTCTGAGGAATCTATGTGCTGAATTTTACAATTTTCAGTTTCTCTGTCTGTGCATTACAAGATGTTCACATACAAGAATATATTTCTTTTATTATAATTAATTTAAGCTATGAGACAGCAAAAAATCTATATGTAGGATAAAAGAAAATTTAATACTCTTTTGCCTCTCTCTAATTTTTTCCAGTGCTCAAAATTAAAAACTTATCGTAAAATTAGGCAAAGCAACAACCTTGTGCTTGGTGCAGATTTTAACCCATTCCCTGCCATGATGCTAGATTTTAGGAGGATAGTTGTTAGAGGATATCTTGCTTTATCATCAGAACTCTCAGATGCAAAAAAGAGTGGAAGGAATTCTTTCACTAAAGCATCAATTAATCATGTCGCTACTGTTATCAGAACATCTGGTAATCATTATATTGAACAGACCGAATATGGTAAACAAAGAAAATGTGCAGTGTGCAAAACAAATGCACGAAAACAATGTAAAAAATGTAATGTTAGATTACACGTAGACTGTTTTAAATGCTGGCATTAAAAGTAGATAGTATCAGCCATGATCCCCATTTGGAGATCGGACTTAAATTTAAAATTTCTGAAAAAAAATTGATGCATTTGTGAGAAAAACATGTTTTTCTTATTATTTAGATGTAAACTAAGAGAAATAAAATAAAAATTGATGAAATAAAAATTTGGCAGTTATTGGGGTAATCAAGATCGAGAATGAGATTTTGAGGGCAAATAGGTACGGATCTCTCTTCATCAGGAGCAAAGAAATTCTCTCTTGACAGCTAATGTTTGTTACTTAATTCTTTGCTTATATTTTATATCTATTTCCTTTTTTACATGCTGAAACAGAATTTGAAATGAGTTCCAATTTACTTCATTTTCTGCACTTATATAAATTACCTGGCAACTCTAAGATTTCTAGTCTTTCTCCCGAGTCATCTTCACCAACAAATTTTAGACCTGCTCTTTCCATATCAGGAACATATGCTTTATCTACCTCATATCTGTGCCTGTGTCTTTCTTCAATAAAATCCTTTCTGCCATACAGTTGCCCTAAAATAGTGAAATGTTAATGCAATATTAAAAAACACTACAAAATATTTAAAATCTATTAGAATATCTATACAGAATCTATATTTTTTATTTCTAGAATTTCTATTCTTTTATCTAGAAATAAAGTTTTAGCATGTTTACTTCACATCCAAATATGTGAAACAGATACTCACATAAAACAGAATCAGTTGTCTTGAACATTGTGACCTTCTTTCCAAGCCTCATAGTGCCACCCATAATGCCAGTGTGGTGCTCCTCCATTTCAATAACCTGAAGAGAATCAAAATAAGCTTTTTAAGCTATGATAAACAAAAGAAATCTTATCTTAAATGTTATTTGATATTTGAAGCAAGTAAAAACCTGAATTTCTTCAAAAGCAAACATTGAAATTTTGTTTCATTCTAAAATTTCAAACATGATTGTAACTATAAAAGTGTAAAAACCTGTACTTCATATAATTTGATACACTGGATAATTGATTTTAAAAAGGGATATAATTGCTTTCCAGTTAGAAACAGAAAATTTGCGAAAAGTCTTCATAGAACGAAATGAGTAAAAGAAACACGAAAATGAGTAAAAACGGACAAACATACAAAGGAAAAAAACACTAAGCAAATATTTAATTACAATATTTAACTTCTTATAATCCCTTAAGCAGCATGAATAGCTTCATCCAATCACAAGAATTTTTGTCATTTAGTATATTATTATTTATAATATTATATCGTCTTATTTACTTTCCTGATTTAAATGCTATCTGAATAAATGAGTCTTTGAAAATAATTCATAAAATTTATTATATCTGATTTTTTTTTTTTTTTTTTTTACAGGCCTATTAAAAAACATTAATTAAATAGAAAAATGGATGGGATAAAAAAATTTGCACTTAATAAATGAAGGTTCATTATAAATAATGTTTGGTAGAGCAGGATTTGACAACATATTCAATCCAGTTTAAGTGAAAAGAATAAGCACTGATTATCTTTTACTTTTTAATGCTCACAGATGAGAATTGTTCAATGAGGATCAGCTTTACTAACCACTGCGAGAAATTTGTTGCTGATAGCTCTCCTACAAGATTTCACTTGACTTCCGCACATTTTACTTTTGCACAATTCACTATTTTGCAGATTTCAGTTCCTTAAAGATTTTTATCAATATTGCAAAACCTGTTTTGCTTCCATGGAGTCATTCTCAGAAAGCATGGTAGCTTCTAACCACTTACATATTACCTTCTACAGTAGCAGACTGCTCGGAATTCATGACATTATAAATGAAAGGAGAAGAATATGCTTTCTTATTACATCCATGTCGGAATCACTGTGACATCAATAGGGTTCTGCATGATGGGCCAAATATATACAATGTATTAAACAGGCTTGGTCTTCCATTAGGGCATATATTAATGCATTGTGTCTTGTGCCAAATTATTTGCTTATGTTTAAACATTTTGTCCTTACAAATTTTTAACATGAGTGAGAAATGGAGAAACTGCAATGTTGATATAAACAGAAGATATTAAAGACTCCTGAACTTCAAAAGATCGAGAATAAAGATGAAAATAATTAGATGTTCTGAAAGCAGTGAATCTTTTGCTTTAATCGGCTATCTGTACTTAAACGGCTATTTGTAATCTTTTTCTTTAATCACCTATTTGTACACAGGTCTACAGTATGTTCACTTTCGATAAAAAAGAATAAAATTAAGGAGTACGTTCAAAACTGGGAAGCTATATCTTTAAAGACTGTTTCCAAAAGACATGGCATAGTGATGAATAAAATGGATAGATTTTTGTCGTCATGGATTGATGATCAGATCATTAAACATCAAACTAGTGTCCCTCTGAGCTCCTCAATAACAAACTAAGGCTCTTAGTTTGCATGAAGACTGGAAGACTAGATTAAAAGAAGATTCTAACATAATGCTTCAAAAAAAGTAATGGCTGATTGAATAAATTTAAAATGCGGTATTCTTTACATAATATTAATTCACTGGAGAATTGGCTGACACAGAAAAAGATGCTGCAGAAGGATTTATTTCCTCACTGGCCAAAATTATTGTAGATGGAGAATTCTCCTAAGCAAATATTCAATGTAGATGGGATTATTTTACGAAAAAATGCCTAAGTGTACATTATTATCAAACAGAGCATCAGTTGCCCTTGGACATAAACTTCCTAAAACCAACTGATATTGCTTCTTGGTGAAAATTTAGCTGAAGATTTAAAATTGAAGCCAGTCTTAGTTCATCAAGCAGAAAATCTCAAAGCATTGAAAGGGAAAGATAAAAAAATTATTTTTAATGATTTGGAAAGTAAATAAAAATGCCTGGGTTACTGTGTTAATGTTTAAAGATTGGTACACTTTTCGTTTCATAATAGCAGTTAAACAACATTGTAAAGAAAAAAATTTACAATTTAAAGCCTTATTATCTTAGATAATACCACAGACATCTAAAATCTCTACAGAATTCATCATGGAAATTAATGTAGTATTCTTTGTCCCAGTACTACCTGCCTCTCAGAGCCCATGGATCAAACAGTGATAACTCTGTTTAAGAGATATTACACGAGCACAATAATGAATCAGTCTAATATGGCAACTAACTTGCAAAGAAAGTAAGCCTACAATAAGAGATTACTTAGTACTTAGCCTACTTAGTTTTAGTTTACTTTTGCATTTTCTATTTCAAGTCAAAAGTGTTGGCTTCCTATATGCCCAAAAGGGGCCATCTGCGAATATCCTTGGGTTCAAATAAAAGGGTATTTTAACTTTTCTTTAGACTTATTTATGTAACAAAAATTTAGCAAATAGTTACTACTCATTCCTACTAGATTCTAGCAGTTAAAAGAGCTTTAACTCTACAAACTCTTGAAAATTTTACAATGAAAACACCTGAAAGAGCTTAAATATGCTTCATCAACTTAATTATGTACATTAATAAATATTATTCATCAAAAAATATTTTCAAATACAATAATTATTTCTTTTAAACATCTCTTTACTTTTACACATTCAACATTATGCACATTTTCAAAAATCAATTATGTGTGAAAGTCAAGGACTCCTGTACTGATATACAAGGTATCAAGAACATCCTTTTGCTTTTGATGTCTTATTTGCTGAAGTGCTTACAAATAAGAAATTAAGTGAGGGCAAGAAAAGCAATTGATGGTTAGTGTGACTACTGACTAGCAATAATACAGGTATGTTGTGTACACATAACAATCACAGCTCATCCAGCATTGGAGAGAAATGTTGGTATCGAAGCAGCTCATTTATGATTGTTTACTGTATGACTCAGGCCTGTAGGCAACCACATCAAGATCAAGTCATGAAATATGCCAGGAATTTTTGAAGGATACCATGAATGAACAAACTGCTCGGCATTGGTTCCAGAAGTTCAGGTCGAGAGACACGAGCTTTTGTGATGTACCCAGCAGCTGCAAGCCTACAGGGTTTTGTTATCCAACCCAGTGTTAGATAACAAAACCCTGAAGGGAGCCATAGAGGAGGGAAGATAAGAGTCAAACATATAGTGAACTTGCCAAACACTTCCAAATTTCTAAGAAACCTATCAGACTTCAGCTTCACCACTTAAAGAAAGTATATAAGTTGAGCAATTGGATCCTAATCTAACAAGAAAAAACAAGTTACAGTCTGCTCATCCTTCATCTTGACATTGCAACACACTCCTATTTGGTCAAGTGTTCATAAATGATGAAAAGTGGATCTAGTGTATTCCAAGCATACCAGACATTTTTGTTGTCACAACATGACCCCATACCACATAACTGAAGACTGCGGTACGTCTTGAGTAGTAATCACAAAGCAGTGTATTACAAGCTATTTCCAGCAAGCCATCCTGAAAACTACATCATCATAACCAATCTGAAATTACAGCAGTTGGAAGTTGCAGCATACGAAGCCAGCATTAATTGCAAAAGAATGTTGCACTTCCATGACAATGTGAGACCTAACGTGGGAAGAATGACAAGGGATATCATTCAGCAACTTGGCAGTACACACTCTCAGACTTCTTTGTGTCCAATATCTTAAAAGTTTTATCACCAGGGCGTTATGCAACTACAGGGACATTGGCAAAAGGTGCTGATTGCAAAACAAAAATTACTTTGAGACCTAAATACTGAGTGCCCAGCACCATATGGCTGTCTGTTCTTCATGATCCCTAAATGGCAATGCAAGTGTTTTGCTTCCATGAAAACAGGAAACTACATTTTTTGCAGAAATTTAGTTTAGATAACACGCTGAATAACAACAAAAAAGAGAGCAAAATTACTATCACATATAAACAGCAACCAGGGATACCATTCAACAACTTGCCCGAGGGGCATGGTACCATCCATTATGCTTGATGAATTAAAACTCATAAATTACCAATTGTTCCATTCCCTGCACATCTACCTCCACAGAAAATCCTTTGATAATGAGGCAGACCTGCAGCACATACTCACAGACTCCTTTGTGACTAACCCCCCCTCCCCCGCGAATTTGATCACTAGGATACTGTGCAGCTCTAAGAACATTGACAAAGGATGTTGGATGCTGATGGAGATTATGTCACACTTAACGCTGAGTAAGTTGTGCTCAATGCCTGTTCTTGACAAGCGTGAACAGCAACTTTTGTTTACTTTGTAAAATCTCATCTCTATATACCATTTAAAGAACCACCCTGAAAGTTAACCTAAGTATGGAAAATATGACATGGTAGTTTGACATCAATTCCATTCCCACCACGATTTAAAATTTATAACTTCACAGGATTGGATTTTGATAAAAGATATTAGCTCTACCTGCTAAAGGAAAGAGATGGCTTTGTATATTTTCTATGGGAAAACTAGTTTATATGCATACTACATGTAGGAAAACAACAAACTCTCATGCAGCCAGCCTGTTCACCAGGATTTGAACCTAGGTCAAACTACTAGTATTCAGTGGTCTTACTGTTTGGGTACTGCTGAGCTTGTCTTCATAGGATGCTGATATCAATGAAAAAAATTCTTGCAACTATCAAGACCAATCTAGTTCCAGTGCTATTTATATTACTTCAAAAGTGCAGCTCTTGATGGTGAAATGAGACATGCATGCACAGCCTTATATGCACAATAAATCTTATTATGTATATCTTCATCAGATGTAACAATTTTTAGCAATTTACTGTCATTTTTTTGTGGCCACTGTCAATTTACAATGAATATTTTACTGTCATAATATGGTCCTCTGATATGTCTCTCAATCTGTAACTGTATGATCTTATCTTAACCTAAAAAATGCTTTCTTGTTTCTCTAAGCAAGCATTTCTTGGTCAAGGTTCACAAGAGGCCTAGTAGTAGAAAAGTAATCAATGATGAATAGGTTTAATCAGAGATACATTTGAGTCACTTTTGAATTTCATATTCATAGCTTAACTAATTTATCATTATTTACTAAATTTGACTATTACTGCAACTCTGTATTTTAAGGTACAAATACCCTTGCCCTTAAGGTTTATTCTGTGCTTTAGATTCATTTTGTCAGATTATATTGCAGTGACGGCATAATTTTTATCATTTCCATGCATTGCAAGTCATTTGCACTCGACAAATTTTCAAGATCACTGAATATTTTACATACAGGACATAATAATATATTCATGTAGTAGTTTCGAAAAATATAAAGTCTACCAGTGGCTGACTGATAAAGACCATTGAATATTGCTAATGTGGGTTCGAACCCAGGAAAACAGGCTGGCTGTATAGTTGATTTTCATAGTTTTCCCAAAAAGCAATGTGAATATGAGCATCTATCACAAAAGCATACCTTCCCTTAAGCAGACATCTCTTGTGTGCTTTGCCATGTTCAGATAATCTAATCTAACCAAAGATATGAATATTGCATTAAATATTCTGCAAGAGAAAAATGAAAAACATTACTTTATTTCCCTAATTTAAAGAAGATATTTTCGAGTAAACATATAGTGTTTTAGATATAATTGACTGAATTTTCTGGATTCTATTCTTTCCTTTGCTTGCCTTTATTAATTACTTTTATTTATATACTTTCTTAACATATGCAAAAACATGATAATCAAAAGATAGCTTAAATGAGGACAAATTTGAACAACAATTATCAGGGTTTTAAACTAACTCTTAAGCTTCACACTTTAAAGTACACAGAGCTTTTTAAACCTAACTGCCTAAACATGTTAATTAGCAATTTTGTCAGATATAGTGTACAATTCTTACTTTTCCCTTAATGAATTGTTTTCCACTCAATATTAAATTGGTATTTATTTGAAAAAAGTTAGTATAATTAATTTTCCTTCTTAGTAGCACAGCTAAGCAAAATTTCTAAACTTCTTATTTCAATAATTTGAAATATCAATAGCATTAAGTCAAAGAAGGTGATAATTAAAAGCCTTATAAATAATCTTTTTTTGTGAAACACAGTAATAACAAAAACAAGCTTATTAATTATAACAAACAAATAAGAAAACTATGGACTAGTAATACTTCAAAAACAATTTAGCTTTAGTTAGTCATATATAGTTTGATAATTAAATACTGACAACCTCTTGGTCTAATTCTGCAAAACGCTAAAGTTGCATTTATATTAAGAAAACTATTTCCACAAACAGAAAGCTTACTTAAAATTACACAGATTTTAAATTTTGAAAATACAGATGTCAAATAACAAAAGGTTTAAAAATATAAGTAATTTTTTTTAATAAAAGTTATCTTAAGTATACATTATTAAGCTTTTTTGGAACAATGCAAGAATTTAATAAATATTTAACAAATAAAAGCAAGAAAATTTAACCCTCTGAGCGCCATGGCCGGTTTTATGCGGTAATGAGATATTTTGTCACTTGGTACTATTACCTCATAATTTACGGTGTTTTGATTTCTCACTTTCTTTAATAATATGTCACCTTAATAAATGAAAGTTTATGAAAGTAGAGCCTAAAATAAGTAAATATACAAATTTAGCTAGTAAAGGCTCTTTAACCTTTTAACTGTCATGCCTGAAATAATCTCGGGCACAGCACTGGTATTCCAAAATGTCATGCCCGAATATTACTCGGGCTACTTTTTTTTTTTTTTTTTTTGTGTGTGTGTGTGTGCATTGTATTGTTATATCCGAATATATATCGTGAGAAGTTTATTTCGGCTTCAGTTCAACAGATGGCAGCATTTTACTGAAGGTTTCAAAGGATAGAGGTTTAAAGTTCAAAGTGTGCGGCACGTTTTTGATTTTTTGACTGCTAGGTAAATATTTCATTTTTGAAATAAAAAAATTGACAATTTATGCACCCAAACCATCAAAATAACTTGACAGTTAAAAGGTTAATACATATCTGCATGACAGATCCAAAAGCCCAAGCCACTTTATTTAATGATAACTAAAATCTTGGTTTCATGCAACTTACTACATTCCTCTTCGTTTTGTTTCCAGTTGTTTCTATAGTATGAGCATCTTCCCATCCTAGAACATTTCGAGCAAATTCTACAACTGCCAACTGAAAACCAAGGCATATACCTACAAAAGAAATAGATGTTTATTGCTAATGAAATGCATATAATATTGCTATGCATAAATTATTTTATTTAAACAATTTAGTGTTAGTCCCACATGTAGTATGCTTAATTAAAAATATAATACATTAAATACATATCTCCATAATAGTTAATTTAATCTGTATAGTCGATGTCACCTCTGAAGAAACAAAATGATTTTAAATTATCAGTCGCAAAATGATGGAAGAGAAGTTTTTCTCTACCAGAAACTTAATAGACTTCTTCATAATTCCTACAGTGAGATTATAATGCAATAAAGAACACAAATCTTATGACTTAGAGTGATTTCATTCAGATGCTTTCGAGATTGTGAATGATTATGGTTTCTTATCCTCCTCCTCGAGAAAACTGTTTGAACTCCACGAAGCTTAAGGTTTTGGTTTTCTTAGATCTTGACTTGCACGTCAATACAAAATTAAATGAATTTTAAATAAATTTGTATTATAGCCCAAAAGAAATGATTGCAATCTTATCCAGATCTGTGACCCTATGTCTTTGACAGATAGAACAAGTTAGTGTATTTTTGAACAAGTTAGTGTATTATTCCCCCCCCAATATAGAAGTTGAAATACATACCATTCATTTTGACAGTAATATCACAGCTATTTTTATTGCCCTTCAATAGCTGCATATTGTCAATACAAATTATTTAAGCTGTGTTCTTCTCAAGTACACAGGGTTGCCACTCAAACAGGAGAATGAAATTCCCTAACTTTTCCAGGTTTTCCAGGTATGTTTCGAGAAAATTCCAGTCTATCCGCGTAATGTACGTTGGCTGTGCTAAGAGGTAAATTAATTATGGTATTACTTGTATTGTGTAGCAAATTCACTTAATTATTCCATAAATCCCAGAGGACATTTATTCTTAATTATTCTTGGTACACTTTGTTTGATAATTTTGTTTACTTTTCTGCTTAAAAAACTTAATAAAATTTAAGATATATACATTGTATAACAATTGTACGTTTTATTTAATTATTACTCATGATCATCACCAGTTCAACATGAGGCTAATCCGGTTCTTATTAATCACAACGCAATGCTAAAAGTTAGGTTACATTTTAGGTAAAATTAATTTGTGCGAGGTGTATTCTTAAAAGGCAGCTTAACACTTGAAAACACAAATATGATTATAATAGGAGTTGTTTTCTCCACTGCAGATTTAGAATCTGCACAATCTGGAATAACATAAGGCTTTTTTTGCAGACATTCTGCAGCTAAACGAAAGAAAGAAATCTATTTAATGATACTAAATTTTTTTTTACTAAATTGAGGTATTTTATATTTATTTCACAGCATACATAAGGAAAAAATATGTGCACTAAATTTCGTGATGTCATCATACTGCTAGAATTAATTTCAGGATTATGTCAGAGAAAATTTCCTGAAATTTGGAAATATTATTTACTAATGATACATAAATTTAGAGGGAAGAAGCAACATTAAATGATATGAATAACATAAAAATAAAGATAATTACTTAAAAATTTAATAGAATAATCAACGATATTTTAGCAAATATAGTTATATTACATGGTTATCCTAGATGATTGATTACTATCTTTTTGTTTTACTGCAAAATGACAAGGTATTTATTAAAAAGGAAAAAAAAAAAAAAATTGCGGTAAAATCCTAGTATACGAACGATACGGCCTTCGCATGATTTTGAAAATTGTCGCCAAGAACAAAATGACCCGTTTCCTGCTCATCATCATGTCGCCAAATCCCGCTCTAGCATACATGGAGATTATTCTGACCAAAGAACGTCTATGTAAAAAGCGGAGGGAAAATTTTCCAAGGGATTTGACGACGGAACGGCCAGAATTTCCCTCTCCGCGATGTGTACAGGAAATTGAGAAACACGTATTAAGAAGAAACGTTCTTTGACAAAAAAGAAAACTACGAAAATCCGTTTTAAATTATTGCGAAAAATCCAAGAAGAAACGTTTTATCAAAGAACGTTTTTTCTTGGATTTTTCACAATAATTTTAAAAACGGATTTTCGTAGATATTCCCCCCCCCCTTAAAATAAGTAATCCATGAATTAATTTACTTGCGCCAAAAAATATTTTCTTTTCCTATAAAGACATTTTAAACGATATTCATTTTATGAACTCTTGATAACGTGACCTTCGAACTTCGACACCGGTTTCGAGCTTTGGCGACAGATATATCGCGCAGGCACAGCTCTTTCCCGCTATGATGGAACCGAGCCACGTCTGTTGCAGAGAGGTTTTCCTTCTTTACAACACATATTTTTTTTATTCTAACCTTCATGGTACCGTATACTAGGATTAAACCCATTTTGTTTTATACGAGAACAGGTACTTTCTTTAGTTCATGCACTGCACATGCGATTCTCGAGGTTACTGGAAACCAAAAGTTGCGGGAAACTTACTTTGCCTTTCTAAAAAGACAATCAAATTGGAGCTGCGAAAATTGGCTCTATGCCAGCTGCCCGAATGACACTCACGTGATACACAATTCGCCAAAAAAGTGATCTCTTCCGACGTCGGCGCAAAACTCGCCTTTATTGGCGGGATCGTTGTATGAAATTCCCTGACTTTTCCAGATTTTGACTAAAACACTTAAATTCCCTGACTTTTCCCTGAATTTTTTGGTCAATTTCCGAATTCCCTGACTTTTTCCAGGTAGCGTGGCAACCCTGAGTACAGGATTTGCTCTCCAAGCCATTTCTAATTATAAGCCTACTTTTAGCCCTCAAATGTTTAACTATATGATTATTTTAAAGCAAGTGTATGATAAGGTAGTATTAGAATGATCCCTGCCTGATGTATGTACAGAAACAAAATGGCTGATTTCATCAAAAAAAAAAATGTCTGCTAACATTTTTTAAAGAACTAGCCATCCTATCCCTTAATTCGACTAGACTTCTTGTGCAAGGAAATATCATGGTGATGGAGAAGAGCTTTCGACTTCTGTTGATGAGAAGAGATAGAGCCTATTTCTAAGAAAGATACTGTTGTGGACCATATACATTCTGCCGCAACAGCTTATTCAAAACTTTTGACAGAATATGATCATATACTTTCTCATTTACTATGTTTTAACTTCGTTGATTCTTCTGATACTGAACATTTAGACATGAGCAGTACATTTCAGAAGTAAAGGGACACTACCCAAAATTATCAAAGAGCTCAAAAGCTAATCGCATTAAAGGCAAGACTTTGTAAACAATATTTTATATTGTTTACAAAACAATATAAAATATATGTTTTGTCATGTCACACTGGAGAATGAAGACTGAAGTAATTAAAACGCATCGATATCCTTATTATTTGATCATTTCTTTTTTACACTCTACTGCTTTTGCAGTAGCAACCAACAAGTGAGTTATTATTCCATGCATATTTTGCTTCCAAAATTGATATTTTGCTTCCAAAAATACAAAAGAAATTACAGCTATATGAAAAATAATACTGGTATTTATGAACCAGTCCAAGATCTATGAAGTGTGTTTTAGATGCTTTCAAAAGAAATAAAACTGATATAATCTGGATATTGAAAGATACAATTAAGTTAAAATTAAATTAAATGCAGCAATACTGAGAAAATTAAACAGAGCAATGAAGATATAAATTTATTTCAATCAATACATTTAATAAAAACTCTCAAACTTTTGGAAATGTTTTCAAAATGAATTATTTTCAGAAACATCAGCTCAGAGGAACGTTTTATATAGAGCATCAACATCTAAAAGGGTTAACTATAAAGCTATTACAATAAGAAGAATCAAATGAAGTCACATATTACAACTGCAGCAGTAGTAAGAACAGATAATATTTCTCTTTAGCAAAATACAAATTCAGGGTTCCTACCGAAATTCAACTTTAATTTCCCTGATTATCCCTGAATTTCCATGATCAAGTGAAACTATTTCCTTCACCAAATATAATAAATTAGTAACCAAATTAAGTATAAATAACTGAATGATTTTATATGTTTACAAAATACCATGCAAGAACTAAGAACAAAAGTATAAAAATTTAACTTACTAACTACTGCAAAGTAAATAAAACAAATATAGAAAACATCTAAAATATTCGAAAAGTAGACAAGAGTTAAAAAGAAATATCAAACTCTGAGAAAAGTTGTTCATTCTGCAAAAGGAATTTTGTTATAACACACAATCAAGCAATATCGTTGCATGCATACGGGTTCATAATAGATTGAATGCATGCGTCCAATAATGTGCTAATAAAATTTATTTTTATCAAAAGAAATATTTTAGAATGCTGGAATTTTCTACAGAAATATTCATACAAGTGTGCACAGTACCACACAGTACTAAAAATGTTAAACACAATGCAATGCAAAGTGCATCTAAAGAGAAAGCTGACTCGTATATCTCAGTTCATGCAGGACTAAGCAACTTGCAATAACAATATCTAAGCAACTGAGAGCTGATGCTCTCTCTTCAGCCTTAAATAGTTTTCAACTGGCCACGAGATGTTTCTTGTACTGTCTGTTACTGGAAAGCAATATGAAAGTAGAATTACGGTTACAGCTAACAAAGTGGTGTGTTACATTTATTCACTTACAAAACTTATTTCAGTGACACAGGGACTGGATCAAAATGTCGCAAAATTTGGCGACAAAATAAGTCGCCAAAACCATGGTCAGCTTGGCAATATCTCATCAAATTACTAGATACCCATATACTCAAATGAAGACTTGTATTAAGAGCCTTTATTATATGTATATTTACCTATTTTAGTCTATATTTTCAAAAACTTGCATTCATCAAAATGGCATTTATATCATTAATGAAAGTAAGAAAGCAAAATATCTTAAATTATATGCTAATATATTATACTAAATAAGGAACTTGCATCTAATATTGCATTTGCATTATTCTAAAACTCAATATTCAAATGAAATTTTGCTTACTTGTGCGAAGCAGCATTGATTCTCACATTCTGTCATTTTATACAAATTTTATTGACGACACAAATAAATACAATTATAATAAAGAAACACATATGAATTTAGTTTGATTTTTGCAACTTAATGTACTTTCGTTTTATATCTCTCGCAGTCAGCAATGTTCTAAACTACTCAAAAGAATTCAGGCGCACACAGCACCATCTGGTGCAATACAGTTTCTACAAGTGACAAAAAATCTCATGACTAGATAAAGCCGGTCATGGCGCACAGAGAGTTAAATTTGTCTTGCACTACATTACACAGAAAAGTACAGGTGCTCAGAGGGTTTAAATTTGTCTTGAAAAACATTACATAGAATTAGGTCACTTTGCAGAATTATAAATTTTATTTATAAATTTATTTTTAATTTAATTTTATTTATAATTCTACAAAATTTTTAATTACAAACCAAAAACTACAAAAATTACCTAACCTAAGTACAAAATTCGTAACAATACAAAGACTTCTCAGCTGCATTATTAGCTTTTGAATGGAAATTTCACTTCTAAAAAGAAGGGTGAAGAACAGCTGACTAACAAATGAAGAAAATAACTATGATTTGATAAAACTGTGTTTAAATACGAGATGGGTATATCAATTCTCCATTTGTTCTTTTTTCAAGAACTGTAATTTTTGTTAACAGTTTAAAAATCAAACTTTTTTATTATTTGAGTGGATCAATCTGTACATTTTAATTATATTTTTCCTAATCATTTTTCATCTCTATGACTTTCCAAGGTGAGAGAAAACACTATTGAACTTTTAAGATGATTTATTCTTCTGGAGCTTATTTTACTATAAACAGGGTTGCCACTCAAACAGGAGAATGAAATTCCCTGACTTTTCCAGGTTTTCCAGGTATGTTTCGAGAAAATTCCAGTCTATCCGCGTAATGTACGTTGGCTGTGCTAAGAGGTAAATTAATTATGGTATTACTTGTATTGTGTAGCAAATTCACTTAATTATTCCATAAATCCCAGCAGGCATTTATTCTTAATTATTCTTGGTACACTTTGTTTGATAATTTTGTTTACTTTTCCACTTAAGAAACTTAATAAAATTTAAAATATATACATTGGATAACAAATGTGTGTTTTATTTATTTATTACTCATGATCATCACCAGTTCAACACAAGGCTAATCCGGTTCTTATAAATCACAACGCAATGCTAAATAGTTAAGTTAGATTTTAGGTAAATTTAATTTGTGTGAGGTGTCTTTTTAAAAGGCACCTTAACACTTGAAAACACAAATATAATTATAATAGGAGTTGTTTTCTCCACTAAAGATTGACATTAGAATCTGCCCAATCTGGAATAAAATAAGGCTTTTTTTGCAGACATTCTGCAGCTAAACGAAAGAAAGAAATCTATTTAATGTTATTTTTTTAATAAATTGAGGTATTTATATTTATTTCGCAGCATCCATAAGGAAAAAATAAGTGCATTAAATTTCGTGATGGCATGTCATCATACTGCTAGAATTAATTTCAGGATTGTGCCAGAGAAAATTTCCTAAAATTTGGAAATATTATTTACTAATGATAAATAAATTTAGAGGGAAGAAGCAACATTAAATGATATGAATAACATAAAAATAATTACTTAAAAATTGAATTAGAATAATCAACGATATTTTAGCAAATATAGTTATATTACATGGATAGCCTAGATGACTGATTACTATTTTTTTATTTTACTGCAAAATGACAAGGTATTTATCAAAAAGAAAAAAAAAAAAAAAGGTTTAAAAAGATTTTGCGGTAAAATCCTAGTATCATGGCCTTCGCACGATTTTGAAAATTGTCGCCAAGAACAAAATGAGTCGTTTACTGCTCATCATCATGTCGCCAAATCCCACTGTACCATACATGGAGATTATTCTAACCAAAGAACGTCTATGTAAAGTAGAAAAAGTTTCATACACGTAAATGCTATTACGCCGCTAGAAAGCAGAGGGAAAATTTGCCAAGGGATTTGGCGACGTAACCTGGCGGCCAGAATTTCCCTCTCCGCGATGTGTACAGGAAATTGAGAAACATGTGCTAAGAAGAAACGTTCTTTGACAAAAAAGAAAACTACGAAAATGCCTTTTTAAATTATTGCAAAAAATCCAAGAAGAAATGTTTTATCAAAGAACGTTTTTTCTTGGATTTTTCGCAAAAATTTTAGAAACGGATTTTCGTAGTTTTTTTTTTTTTTTTTCCCCCCCGCCAAAAAATATTTTCTTTTCCTTTAGAGTTTAAAGAAATTTTAAACGATATTCATTTTATGAACTCTTGATAACGTGACCTTCGAACTTCGACACCGGTTTCGAGCTTTGGCGACAGATATATCAGACATGCACAGCTGTTTCCCTCTATGATGGAATGGAGCCACGTCTGTTGCAGAGAGGTTTTCCTTCTTTACAATACATATTCTTTGATTCTAACCTTCATGTACCGTATACTAGGATTAAACCCATTTTGTTTTATACGAGAACAGGTACTTTCTTTAGTTCATGCACCGCACATGCGATTCTTGAGGTTACTGGAAACCAAACGTTGCAGAAAACTTGCTTTCCCTTTCTAAAAGACAATCAAATTGGAGCTGCGAAAATTGGCTCTATGCCAGCTGCCCGAATGACACTCACCTGATACACAATTCACCAAAAAAGTGATCTCTTCCGACGTCGGCGCAAAACTCGCCTTTTTTGGTGGGATCCTTGTATGAAATTCTCTGACTTTTCCAGATTTTGACTAAAGCACTTAAATTCCTTGACTTTTCCCTGAATTTTTTGGTCAATTTCCGAATTCCATGAATTTTTCCGGTTTTCCAGGTAGCGTGGCAACCCTGTATAAAAGTGTTTTTTTTTTTTTTTTTTTTTTTTTAATTTTTATTTTATGCATTAAGGCTTCATAATAAATTAACAGGTATAGTCAAACCTTCATTAACAAACTCATTTAGTGAACACTTTTTCTAAACCTGCTAAGTGACATGAGTGCCTTTACCTGCATATGAGTTTTTTGTCATTTAATGTACATAACTTTATTATTTAAAATATTTTGTTTTTACTTTCCTTAATAATTTAAATATTATCTTAATGAATGAAAATTTATGAAAATATAATAATTAATTATACAAATTTAGCGAACAAATTCTGTTTAAATATAATTTTTCATGTGCAGATTCAAAAAGAGTGCCACTCAGAAAGTTAAAATATAATTCCTGATGCCTAAAGACCCTTGAACAGGAGAATAATGCACTCCTAATTAAAGGGAAAAAGCCTCGATTCTCACAAGTATCCACAAATATTGCATTTCAACTGCATTTATTCTATATTATATACATAATATATTACTTATAATTTACAAAACAAATTTTTGAATTTGTGCTTCTCTTTTTCAACTTAAAACACTCTAAAGAATCTTCTCCCTACTAAAGATGTTAAACATGCTAAATTTATGACCTCAAAACAGGAGATGACCATAAAGTTTTTAACGCCTTTTTAAAAAAATCAATAATACTTAAATTTTTTATACAGATAAGTTAGCAGTTTAAAGTATACAACTCAATTAGAAAAACTTAACCAAAGTCTGCTGTTTCAAGCGGTATTACATTCTAAACATCTTGGAACATGCTGTAGTAGGTTAACATACATTCAGAAATACAAAAGACCCAAAAACTGAGAACAGTTAAGAAAAAATGTAAATTTACCTAAAAATGGCTTTTTGCTTTCTCTTGCCCATTTTATAGCAGAAATTTTCCCTTCAATACCATTGGTACCAAATCCTCCAGGAACAATTATGCCACTACAAATAAATTTTAAAATTTAATAAATTTTCCAAAATATTTTAATTCAAAAAATTCACTGTTTATTAAAAATAATACTTTTATGAAATTTTGTTATTCAATCGAAGAAACTTTTGCTTGTGCTTTTATATTTTAAAAAAATGCTAAAAAAATTGTTTTACTTGATATAAATACTTTAATGCAAAAAGAAAGTATAATATTCTCCTTTTCAGCAATAAAATATTCATTGGGAAAATAAAGGCAATACTATAACTAAAATAATATGATATCCAATGTGCACTAATCATTGAATTATAAATACACATACAGAACATTGAAATTGTGGACATATTTTTATATTTGAAAAGAAATATTAAAGAGGTTTTTATGCTAATTTTGATAAATTTCATTAACATTTATCAGCACAGAAATAACACTTACTCTGATTTGCATAATTTTTGCCATCCTTCATGATAGCGAACTGCATCATTTCTCAGGGTTTCAGGCTCTAGATCAGCTGCAGCTATAAACTAAAGGCAAGAGCAAATTTTGAAACCAGAAACAAGAAAATTTTGCTTACATTTCTGAAGAATTTTGAATTAAAAAGCACAGCAAAAATATATGAAATCGAAAATACTTAATTTGTTAAGACAAAAACCAATCAATTATAAATTTACTTACACTATCAATAATATTAATATTATTCCAGTTCAAAAAGCTAAAAAATAATTAAAGAATTAAACACACTTAAGTAAAGGTATACACAAATCTAAAATTAAGGAAACTTATACCTGTAAATTAAGCTTCAAGTTGCAGTGCATAGATGCATGATGCAATGATTTGATGACAGATGCATATGCATCCTCTAAGCCAGTATATTTCCCAACTAGTGCTATATTTACTTCTTGAACCAGACTATCAATTTTTTTAATGAGATTCTTCCATTGTTTAGAGCGATTTCGAACCTCATCTGAATGTTTCCGAACTGGAAGTTTTAGCCGTTCATGAAAAAACTTAACAAGTCCTTGTTCTTCAAGAAAAATTGGAACATGATATACTGACTTCACATCATGCAAGCAAACAACCTACAATGAATAAGATTCATAAACGTTTTTTTTAATTAAATCATATTTACATTTTAAACAAAGGTATATATAATTATTACTATTGAGATAAATATATAATTATTACTATTGAGATAAATATAATTATTACTATTATTTATTGAGAAGTCATCAAATAATCCTTCAAAATGATAAATAAATTTTCATGAAAAAAAAATGCTTTCAGAATACTACGTATACTTTAAAAAGCTTCTTCTTTCATTCAGTAGAAAATAAATTATGAAAAAAAAATGTCTTGCAAAATATATATAAAATAAACATGAGTTTAGAAATTTAAAAATTAAGATTAATTATTAAAATCATGCAGTATGCTGCAAAATCAATTAAATAACCAAGAGCTAATAAATAAATCAGAGAAGATGGCTGTCTCTCTCTCTCTCTCTTTCTCTGTGTATATATAATTTAAGTCCATTTACAGAAAATTCAAATCTTTGCTCATCAATTCCAAGTATCTAAAATTATTTATTACACTTCATTTTTAACACATTACTTTAACCCTATAAAGTTTAGTTGCAAAATAAATGTCAGTGGCATTTTTTTTTTGGCATATTTTTAAAAATTATGACATTTTGTGGATTATAAATAACTAAATATGATAAAAAAGACGAAAAGCTGCTTCACTTTTTTTGCAATATATTGACTCAGATTTTAAAATACATATTGTTAATCTATAAAGCTGAAAACTAAAATACACAATTATTTCATACATTTTCATTGAACATTGATATTGTCAAAATAACTCTGTAAATAATTATTCTTTTATCAAAGGATGGTAGGAAATATATATTATGTGATGTTTCTGACAAAATATACTCAAAGCATCACTTTACCAAAATGCTTACAAGTGCCTTAACATATTAACAATACAGAAAATCATTCTTTATTTCTCAAATGCAATTTGAAATTTTTTTTATTACCACTGGTTAAAAACACTTACCTCTTCTGGTGGAACATGGCAAAAATTTGAAATTTTTTGTTTCACATTTTCGTCAATTGGTTTTTCGCTTCTACAGACAATCTAAAACAAGACACAAAATAGGCTTAAAATATTTATTAATTATAATAAGCAGGAATTCAGTATTATAATTGAAAAAAGAAGTGAATAATTTTCAACTATAATACAGGAGAAGGTTACAAAGAGACCATGTAAATTTCTTGGAATTACAATTTTTTAATAAAAAATCTTACAAGCACAACATAAATAAGCTTCAAATTGAGATCAACTGGCTCCAGTTTTCACAACTTCACTAAAAATAATTTGCAAATGCACAAAGTACTTCAAATATCTGCTTTTCTAATGTTAATGAAATAGAAATTAATAAATCCTACAAAACAAATGTGCTTTAAGGATTAAATTATTTTACTTTGGAAGAGTTAAATTGCTAAAAACATATCTTTAAATATGCTAAGTAAAATATATTACATGCTGCTCTTAACTAAATAAAATGAAGAAAAAGAACGTGAAAATATCCTTTTTCATTACCAACTGTTACAAATTTGAAAGGTTTATATAAATGCTGTTATGAAAGAAAATTACTTTTACAGCTGCTTTTTACAATCTCTTCATTTCACTGCTCTTCCTTAAATGCAAAGAACAGAAAACATAAGTAGTATTTGAAGATTTAAATATTAGAAAATCATTTTAGAAACCTACTATTCTATTTTATATAATGCAAATACAGAACTCTTTACCAAAATTTGTTTCCTTTGATTTTTCATGTCTTTAAGCAGAGTAATAGAAAAAGGAGTTTAAGATGCTAAAAGTTTAAGAAAGTTTTAATATCCCCAACAGGTATAAAAACAATGTAAATGAAACAAATTTCTATAATACATTTAATTTCTATAATACATTACAAATTTCTATAAAACTTTATTATATTTTTTATATTTTTTATTTTTTGATTTGTTAATAATAACACTATTTAAATTAAAAATTTAGAAAACTTTATTGTCTCAGATTAGTTCATAATTCAAAAAAACATGCATCAAATCTAAGGTCAATTTACAATATCAAATCTAAGGTCTCATTTTTAGCAATGAGAGAAAATGTTTTAGAATTGGAGAAATGTGACAAATGTACACTGCTCAAAAAAAAAAAAAAAAAAGGGACAGTCCTATATCTCCCGATCTACTGGGCCGATTGACAAAATTCAAATTGCGTTCTTCATGTCTTGAAAGCGTGACTTAGGATATATTTTAGATTTATATATAGCACTATTCTAACATAGGTATTTTGACACAAAATCGGACTTTTTCTGAAATTCAATTCTCAAATTCTGGTATCAATTTTTTTACATATTTCGATTCTACGACTCAAATTACGCCTAAATATGAAATTTTGTAGCATTTGGAGCGAAATTTACAGAGAAATTCCCAAATTTATGTTGGCACTTTTCTGTCATTTTGCGCCAAGAATACTTCACTTGGTGAACTTCTTAATATATGGCAACCTAGTTTCCTTTCCCGTGAGAGGAAAAAAAGTCACCATCGTTCCTTTTTTCCAAATAATATTCTTTATATTATATTTTTAATTATAACTTATTATTTTAAGTAATTTTTTCTTTTTAGAATTTCATTTTAATTGTTTAAGTTGCACTTTTTTTTTTTCGAATAACTGTTTTAAAAATTTCTATTTACCTATTTGAACTGCATAAATAAAGGTGCAGCGTTTATTTTTTTCAAATAGTTTTCTTTATATATATTTTTCATCATAGTTATTATTTTAGGTAATTTTTAAATTTTTATACTTTTATTTTAATTGTTTGTGTGGCATTGTCTCTTCAGATAATTGTTTTAAAATTTTCTATTTATTCCTTTGAACTGAGCATTTTAAATATATTTATTAATATCAATTTTCCAGAATTTGATTTTATTTATTTGAACTGCGTTTCTTACGGAAGAATACTTTGTAACCCAGACTACGATGAGTTTGAAAACTGCATACTATATTAAAAGAGAAAATACAGTAAAGCACAGTTTTACACACCTTTCAATGTAACTTTGTAATGTAACTTTGTAACAATGTTACTTTGTAACCCAGACTACGATGAGTTTGAAAACTGCATACTATATTAAAAGAGAAAATACAGTAAAGCACAGTTTTACACGCCTTTCAATGCTCCGTTCAGAAAAGATATATATAAATAAGAGAGATGTATAACCGACATTTTAACTTAGGATGACTTGCATACACTGCTTTAAACAGTTTTATCATTGTGCCCATTGCTTTACACAATTTTATCCTACATTTGGTTTTTTAAAATGTTATTCATATTTTAGTCAAATATTTTATTTTTGAAATCGCAAGAATCAAATATCATAACATTGAAAAGTTTTAAATTTAAAAAAATACAAATACTAAATTTTACGAAAAAATTTATTTTTCTTCTCCTTTTCTTTAAGCATTCTGAAAGTATATTAAAAAGTATCCAACTTTTCAAAACATTTTGGTATTTCTGACAATATTTTTAAATAAAGTTATCGCCTACCATTTCATAAAGGCCCACAAACGGCCGAGTGGTTAAAGACGCTGATCACTGGTAGTTCGGTCCGAGGTTCGAATCCCGCGAACGGGCTGGTTGCATGGGTGTTTTCGTGGTTTTCCCGATGTGTAACATGTATACGAGCCAGTTTTCCTTAGAAAGTCCTCCACGAAGGCATCCCTCCCTTTAGGCAGATAGCCCTCATGTGCTTTGCCATAATTAAATAATCCAATCCAATCCAATCTAATCCTTAATTAAATATAATTGATTTGTAACTTCTACTAGAACTGACGTTAAGAAGTGAAGTGCAAATAAATAATATCATGTGCAATCTTGATTAATATAAAATTAAAAATATTTGCACAGAAAAATATTTGCATTCAGACAGAAAGTTTTTTGAAATATTTGCAATTACTTTATAAGAAGGATTTATTAATAACCGTAGTAATTACTTATTATATTACTGATGATTAGGAATCAGTTCTTGACAATTACATTCTAAATTAGAATTTTAAGAATTATTAGAATTTTAAATTAGAATAATGAAAATACGCTACGCACAAAAATACATTTTAGGATAAAAAATGAGTTGATTTTTTATGTTTTAAAACTTCTTGAATTCATTTAATATACATCGTATCCTGGTTGTTAATTGAATTCAGAATGTTGGGTGTCATTTATATAATTATTCTTACTTGTCCACGGAATCTGCTGACTTATCCAGCGATTAACAGCTGCAGATCATTTCTACATAACCATTGAACTTCCATTAATTCAGTCTCTAGAGGGTTGTATATTTATATCATAATTTGACTTTTATAAAAATGATTATTCTAAATCTTATTTTTCTATAAAAGTATACTGTGCTTTAAAAATATGGATGATAGTACCAGCCGCTCTTTCAGCCACTTCAAAAGCATCAGTTTGTTTAGAAATAAATTGTGCAGTTAATGTCATAAAATTCAAATAAACATCAAACGAAAATTCTCGATTTAAACGAAGTAAAGTAGCAGACAATAAAACGCCGAAGGTAAAAATTTACTCTTACAAAAATTTACTCTTATAAAAAAAAAAAAAAAAAAAAAAAAAAAAGATAGAGAGAAATTTAAAAAAATATTAAAAAATTTATTTAAAAAATAGTTTTTCATATAATATTAATAAATATTTATTACGCACCATTGAGGGAAAAAATGTCATATAATAAATTCTCCGTAAAATTTTACTTGAAATTTAAGGTTAAAAATAGCTGTGGCAATACAGTGTCACAAAAATCCATCGACCACATTTGGCATTATTATCGCTCAAAAAAATGATGCCAAATTTCAAAACGCGAAAATATGTAAATTTGTGTATATCTTAGAAAATTTTGAATAAAAAAGGCTAATTTTTTGCAGATATGCTTAAAAATATACCTATTTTAAGATGATGGTAAAAATTTTATAGGTTATAATTCAAAATTTTTTTCGAAAAATTTATAAAAATTATTTAAAAATAGAAATTTAAAAAATAAAACACAAAAATAGGTAAATTTTATTTGGAATGAACCTAAATTTTGAAATGTGAGAGAAAAAATCAAAAAAGTTTAATAAAAAAAGAATTAACATTGAGGAGCTAAAATTTTGAGAGCTAATATTTCAAAAACTACTCATACGATTTTTACAAAACTTGGTATTCTGGCATAATTTGAGTCGTAGAATCGAAATATGTAAAAAAATTGGTATGTTATTTCAGAAAAAGTCCGATTTTGTGTCAAAATACCTATGTTAGAATAGTGCTATATATAAATCTAATATATATCCTAAGTCGCGCTTTCGAGGCATGAAGAACGCAATTTGAATTTCGTGAATCGCCCCAGTAGAACGGGAGATATAGCACTGTCCCATTTTTTTTTTTTTAGCAGTGTACACAAGCAAAAATTAATAAAGTTTTGCATATTTATACTATATGTCAGGAGAAATCTTATTCAAATTATATCTTTCATTTTACTCACCACATCTGGAGAAAGACCAAGACCCCGTAATTCTCGAACGCTTGCTTGAGTTGGTTTAGTTTTATGTTCACCAGTTGTTCTAGGCTAAAAACACAATAATCAGAAATTAAATTAGTAAGCTCTGTTTCCAATTTATTTTGAATACATAAAATAATTGGTACTTCTCTGTTAAAAGCAGCTCCAATCCTATTTGGCAATTTTAGATTTGCACAAGATCTCAGCTATACTTTTGCCAAACTCATGAAGTAAGTGCAAATGTAAAAATAAACAACACAATATATAATAATACTCATATGCTATTTCGTAAGAATATTTTTAAGAGTCCTTATCATTATTATGATGCATGTAATTGTTCCAGTCACTTTTATACATATTAAGCTCTTTATTACACCTTGTCATGGATGTCAACTCCTCTTATAAATCCAATAGTGGTGATGAACAATATTCTGGCATGGAGGCCCTTCTTTTCAAAATTTTTAACATTGCATTTACATATGGTTTTGTCATTAACAAAGTTTCAGGCTGTGGTCATTTTCGCATACTCATTTGTTAGATAAAAGACCTCTTTCATGAAAAATGATATGGCGTCCACCTTATTACTTGGCAAAATTAAAGACTGGTAACATCATATTCACAAAAAAGATTTAAAAAAAAAAAAGAGAGGAAAAATATTTTTAATAAACAAATGCGAATTCAAAAAACTCATTAAAAATGAGCAATATAAGAACTTGTGGAGATAGCAAGAAAAAAAACATGGTGTTAATATATGATTATGTAGCGAGGTACAAGAACATGCAGCCAAATTTTGGCTAGATATCTCAGGAGCCACTATAACAAAGTACCAAATAGTTAAATTTATAAAGCCTTAAAACTGTTTTAATAACTTCAAAATAAAAATATCCGTAGAAATCTAAGCAGAATATTATACAACAATAAAATTGTAACTGCATAAACAATTATTAAATGAGACTTTTTTTAACTGTTACACGCTTCAATGCTCTTAACATTTTTAAAAGTAAATAATGAATCTGTTTTTTAAGCCTTATCATCTCTAATAACAAGTAAGCTTCAAACTGTGGATTAGGATTTAATTTTTCTTTAACAACCAAAAAAATTCTTTTTAATTATTGTTGTTATTATTAGCAAGTATTTAAAAGCATTGTGTTTCCCAGAACAATAATGGTTTTGCAACTGCAAATATAAAAATACATTGGTGAAATAAATTAAGAGAATTTGAATATTTTATCGAATTGCAGGAAAAGAACTGATCTGAAGGAAAAATCACTGCTTCTAGATAAAAATGTAAATCTTGTACGGCAAATACGTAAGCATACACATGTGTGTAGGCGGAGCCAGCAGAAAAACAGGCCTTTATAAGAGCATGGAGGGGTAAGATGAATTGCGTCCGCTAGCACACCTCGGCGAATTTCTTGGTATTATCTTGCAGCAATCGGTTAAATTCACATTGAAACAGTAAAAATAAGTAACGACCAACGTTTAGATGATGGAATAAGGAGGCGAATTGTGGGGAGGCTAGAGGCAGGCCAATCGCAAGTTCAGATATGCAGAGAGTTTAATTTAATGCCCAGCATCATGTGTAACCTACGGAAACAGTTCCAGGATACTGGATCCATCGAGAGAAAGCCTGGGCAAGGTTGTCCAAGAGCCACGACGGCTAGAGTGGACAGGAGAGTCCGATTCGCATGGTGCAGGCAGCATAGTGAATGGAGAACAGAGCAATGGGCGACCATTCTGTACACCGACAAATCCTGTTTAAGCCTAAACACAAATTCTCACCGTACTTTCATATGGAGAGAGCCAAGGACCCGCTACCTACCCTCCAATGTCCGCAAAATCAATAATTATGGCGGTGGTGGTGTAATGGTCTGGGCAGGCATTATGTTGGTTGGCTGCACACCTCTGCACGTCTTTGACAGAGACTCTGCGACTGGTGTGAGGTATAGGGATGTTTGTCTTTTCCAGGATGCAATGGGCCCCGAGTTCATCTTACAGGACAATAATGTGATGCCACATAGAGCTCTTCTGGTCGACGAATTTCTCAAAAGCGAGGACATTTGCCAGATGGATTGGCCAACCAGGTCTCCAGATCTCAACCCTATAGAGCATGTCTGGGAAGCTCTGGGGAGGGCAAATGCAACTTGCAACACCCCTCTAAGAACCATACACAAACTGAAAACAGCATTGCTGAAGGAGTGGGACCAATTGCCACAGGCACTGATAAACTGCCTTATTTCCAGTATGACATCACACTGCAGGGCCTGTATGGCTTAAGAGGTGACCATTACCCCTATTAACCCATTTCTTTTGTGTCTTCTGCAACAGCTATTTCAGGCCTTCAGACTCCCATGAGTGTTACACACGAACATGTGTGTCTATTATAACTGTTGAAATGTTTATTTGTTTTTATTTTGTATTTATTTGTTTGTCAACCTATGTTCACACCAAATTTTATTAAAATCTGTCCAGTAGTTCTGGAGATCATAGATCAAATATGAAAATTCTCTTAATTTATTTCACCAGTGTATATCAACATGAGAAAACCATTTAAGATGAGAATGATAAAGACAAACTGACATCCTTAAAATGATGAGATATGTTGGAATATTCATTTAATATAAACAATAAGCATCATTTATTTGCTGTTCAATATCACCCAGAGATATTATAATGTGAAATTAGCTGTAGATTTACATCATATTAGACATATGATAAACATTTTAGCCATAAACTCTTCTAGAGTGAATTTAAACTCTTCTAGAGTGATAAATGAACTCCAAAGTAAACCCCGTGGTCATTCTTAGGGATAACGTACATCATTTTAACAATTTTTTAAATCAATTTTTAATTTTAAAAATATTAAAATTCACATAAGATGTTAGTTTTACAAAACCTATGACAGCAATGCTTTTGCATCCCTATACAGTCAAAAGTCGTTAATTTGGGCACCCATAATCCAAAATGATCTATAATCCGGACCTCAAAGCTATAAACTTTCTGTGCATGCGTCGTTTTGACGCAGCAAGACCTTTACGGCTGCGAATATGCGTGTGCGCATGCGCATAATACGTTTACGCATGCGTGTTTAATGTACAACGGATGGTATAAGCTAAGTTAAAATTATCTAATTCAGTTAATGTTGCAGATTGTGTTGTTCCTTAATCTTCGAATTGGATCCGGCTTATTATTTTTTGCAGACTGTTAGAGCAATTTTATAAAAGTAAGCTTGAATTTTCGATTATGTCAAATAGAATTTCCGGTATATATTTATTAATATGTAAAGGATCTACAAAGCAAAAGTATGTTTCGATGTCCATTAAACAAAAAGTGGAATTTCTGCAAAAAATGGATAAAGGCATATTTTGTTTCTCTAACCATTCCGAAATCTGTTTATCAATTTCATGCTGCTCTGCGGCGGGGAGGGGAGGGGGAAACGCCGCAGCGCGCAATGAATTGGAAGTTGATCTCTCAGCACTATCCTTATCTTCAGGGCAGATGTTTTTATTTTATTCGGCTTAAATTCCTTACTAAATGTAGTATTTCATCTCAATGTACTCCGTCTTTGATATGATTTAAATCAAATTCCTCGTCATTATAATTCGCTTCCGATACTAAAGAAAGTGACACAGAGGTTACTGAAAACGAAAAAATCTCGATTGACAAATTAGTTGGTATTCTCGACACAGCAATTAACGGGACTTAAACAGCAGAACTTTGTAACTGAACAAGAAATTATGTCTGTTTATAGAATTAAAGAGAAAGTATTATCACATAAAATGAAGCAACTTAAACAACTTACATTGAAAGAAATGTTTAATAAAGTAAACAAATAAATATTAAGCTTTTTTTTTTTTTTTTGGTAAATTTTGATACCCTTTAGATCATAATTGTTCTTTATTTCATAAATTACGGTTTCATATTTTTAATTTTATAAATTCTGCACGTCATCTGACCAGATTTAACTGATGATCTATAATCCGGAAAAATCTATAATCCAGAATCGACGAAGTCCTGACGAGTCCGGATTAACGACTTTTGACTGTATATATATATTTTTCAAATGCATTTCTTTCTTTCAAAAGCTTTAAATCTGATTTTCTATTTGATATACTAACAGGAAATCATACAAAGGATTACTACATATGTATTCCTTGAGAGTAAGATTTTTAATTTTCATACAAATGCAAATATTTCATTAATAGTACAGAACTAGGATTCAGTAGTTATGACATTGCATATTTCCTAAATATGAGGTATTTTTAAAATTAAATTACATAATTAATAACAATTTATACTATGTGACTTCAAAATATTTCAAAGAAACTGAATATGAAAAAGATACTGAAAAATAAAACAATTCCATATAAAGCTTTCATATCTCCTTATTGTTACAAATAACATTATTGTTAACAGTGCTAAGGTAGCAGACAGGTTTTAATTAAAAGAAAGTTTCAGAATTTACATGCTACATGTTTACTTCTCACAGACAATCTGCGAATGCATTATCCCCATGATTGCTTTTAATGCAACATCAAAATCATTTTCTTATCCTAAGCTGTGAGAATATATGCTTTCTTTCAGTTGAACTTTATCTCTAAATGCTTAATACTGTTTCTTTTGTGGCAATTTTTGCATATTGAAATACGAAGTGAAATGCCTCATTTTATGAAAGTATGATGTAACATTTTCCTCACTCCTTCATAAATCAAAAATAAATAAAAAATCAAAAAAGTTTCAGATTTTAACGGTCACCCAGAAGGCTTTAACTTTTTTACACTCTCCCTGAGCTCACAGTCTACCAATTTGCTGTTATACTCACTCCTATTAAACCCCCTAACCCCCTTTTTAGTCTTTTTAGCTGGATTATTAATCTTCATTTTCTTCCCACTAATATCATATACAATTCAACAGCAAAATTACCAGCAATACCAGTATACATTTAAAATTCCCGATGCAGGGTTAAATGCTGACATACATTTTTCTGATATTCTGATGACTATGGTCAATAGTGATTTACATCATTTTATAGTATGCTTATATTACAATCACAATGAGAAATTAGGGAATTCATATAAACATTCACAGAAAAACAATAAGTAGATCCAAAATGTTTCTAGCCTTATGTACTTCCAAAATAAATACAGAAAATTTTATTAGCTTATTTTTCAATATGATCTTCTTGTACTTCAATATGCTTTTGATGTCATTTAATAAGCAACTGAAAAGTAAGACAGTAAAAGTCCAGAAATCTGCAAAGCTTGGGACCAGAGGTTGTGTGGATTTTAGGATTTTGCCGATTTCAGGACAGTAAAGATAAAGCACTAATATTCGGACAAAAAGTGCAAAATAAATAAGGCATACTAGATACATTTAATTAAATTATTATATACATTATTGCAATAATTTATTATATGCATTAAATTATTATTACATATATAAATTGATTATACGGTCAAAAGTCTTTAATCCGGACGTCGGAATGATCTATAATCTGGACCTCAAAGGTACAAACTTTCTGCGCATGCGTAAATGCATAATACCTTTACACATGCGCATAATATGTTTAATGTATAATGAACGGTATAAGCTAAGCTAAAACTATCTAATTATCTATTTCAGTTAATGTTGCAGATTGCGTTGTTCCTTATTCTTCTAATTGTGTCCGGCTTATTATTTTTTGCAGACTGTTAGAGCAATTTTATAAAAGTAAGCTTGAACTTTCGATTATGTTAAAAAGAATTTCTGATTCTGGAGCAGCCAAAGGATCTGCAAAGCGAAAGCATGTTTCGATGTCCATCAAACAGAAAGTGGAATTGCTGCAAAAAAATGGATAAAGGCATATCCTTTGTTTCTTTAACGATTTCGAAATCTGTTTATCAATTTCATGCTGCTCTGCGGGGGGAAGACGTCGCGCCACACAATGAACTGGAAGTTGATCTGTCAGCACTATCCTTATCTTCAGAGCAGATGTTTTTATTTTATTCAGCTTATAATTCCTTACTAAATGTAGTATTTCATCTCGATGTACTCCATCTTTGATGATCATTATAAATATTACGAATACACATCAAATAGTTTTCTGGTTGCAATTTTCTAATTTCGACTATGCGTAATGTATGCTTTACGCATGTGCGTGCTGAAAGAAATGTTTAATAAAGTAAACAAATAAATATTAAGCATTTTTTTTTTTGTAAATTTTGATACCCTTTAGATCATAATTGCTCTTTATTTCATAAATTACAGTTTCATATTTTTAATTTTATAATTTCTGCATGCCGTTTAATCAGATTTAAACTGATGATCTATAATCCAGAAAAAATGATAATCCGGAATCACCGAAGTCCCGACGAATCTGGACTTTTGGCTGTATTATTCATTGTATTACATGTACACAGCATCGGGGTTTGCTGATTTCTTCTCATGTAAAGATTTCCGGTTTCGGATTCCGTTGTTAGAATCACTGCTGCTGTAAAATTTCAACAGCTTTTCTTTATTTTTCCATATATCATACACAATCGTGTCGCAATTCCATACCATTCTGTCATAAATCGAGGAGTAGCACCTGCCTCCATCTTTTGCAGAATTTCAACTCTTTGCATTACCGTCAATGCAACATGTTTACGTTTTTCAACGTTGCAAGCTGTAAAATCATGAGTGCATTTCTTATCTGTCATTGTATTAAAAGGGCTGAAATTTAAAAATTCTTAATTTATCCACAAAATATCAGGATTAAAAAAAAGGCAGCACTGAACAATCTCCTGAAATAACAAAACTCTGAAAATACAACAATGTGAATCGTGAACTTGAATGAAGAGTTGAGTGAATCATCTGCTTTTTTACCTCAATGCAGAGATTGGAGGGAAAAAACTTTTTTTATGTCAATAATTTGGTATTTCAGTTA
Source organism: Stegodyphus dumicola (assembly GCF_044657685.1). Taxonomy (NCBI): domain Eukaryota; kingdom Metazoa; phylum Arthropoda; class Arachnida; order Araneae; family Eresidae; genus Stegodyphus; species Stegodyphus dumicola. The sequence goes on from NC_140770.1 coordinate 133,824,159, forward strand.
TGACTTATTATTATTCGGTAATTATAACGTCATTATTCGGTAAGTATTTTTTCTTCCATATTTCGTACTCATAGTTGCGGCTTCCGGAACCTATAAACTGAATGTTTATATTTTGAGAGGCAATGCAGATTTCAGGTCGGCGGATTTTTGGCATTTGACTGTACGAGTACATGTAAAGTATATTAAGTTTGAGGTCTGCCCTCAAAATGCCCCATAATATATGCCATTTTTATCATTAAATTTCTTTCTACAAAGGCCCGATTAAAGTTTGAAAACGTAATAAACACACAAAACTCTGCACTGTACCGGAATGGACAAGCTCCTTAAACCAGCACTCCTGTTTTTGAATGGCTGAAAGAAGTCAGGATACCTATCTTGTAGAGACTTTGTTTATGTGAAGTCATTCTTACAAAATGCGCAAAACACTTGTTTTAGATAGATCTGATCTTGCTGCTATCTCTTTAACTTTTAATCTCTTATCATTTAACATTTTCTCCTAGACACAAGCAACATTTTTTTATGTCAATGTCTTCCATGGTCAAAATTTATAAAAATCGCCTTCTGCAGATTCTTGGTCCATGCAAAATTGCTTTACCCATTCTTTCAATGTATAATAGGCAGAAGACAAAACAGCATACATATGATGCAGTGCTATTTTATTTTAAGGTATCTTTATTCAAAAATTTAATCACAGCAATACTCAATTTTAAATATTTCAGAAGAAAAACAAGCGCATCCCCTGTAAAACAATCAAAAACAAGTATATATGATTTCTTTAATGAAATTTTCGGATTTATTGTCTTGGTATTGCCACTACTTGTCTGCAAGAGAAATTTATTACCAAATATTGTTTTTATATGTATGGCCAGAAACTTATGGATCTATTAATTTAAGCACAACTTAATTAAAATAAGAATGTTGGGTGATTGTAAATATATTTGTAATAGACACACTTACTACTGATAAAATAACAAATTTCAGCAATTTTTATTACCTGAGGTACCAAGCTGACATGCACACAACAAAAATTTTCTCGTTTAACACGAAACTGAAATTGTCGAAATGCTTCAACAAATGGCATACCTTCAATGTCACCAATAGTTCCTCCTAGCTAAAGACAAGAATAAAAAAATTACATTTTTGTGGTATTATTAGAAGTTGATTTAACAAATACCTGAAAAATGCTACATTCAAACATTGTCATCTGGTCACCCTGCTTATTCGGTCAGACTTTTTTTGGCCTGACTGCCTCCTATTTCATCTTCTATAATGAGAAATAAGTCGGTGGTCTCAAACTGGTGGCCAATACGCAGTTTGAGACCATTGTATTAGTCACTTACAGAATGCTGACTTTTAATTACCAAATCACATTCAAACTCTCAGGATGAAAAATCTATCACATCAGTTAGCATAGAACAAATAAAAGAAATAGCTGCCCAGACAGTATAGTGGTTAGGGGTGGAGGCAAATGTGATACCAACGGGCCCAGGTTCAAATCCTGGAGAAGGCATGGTTGTACTTGTCGGTCTCCTCATAGAAAGCAAAAGTGGCACCTATTACGCACCTCCATAATAAAGTGACCACCGCTTCTGGCCTTAATAGTGGCCAATATCTGTGGATGGTCGGGCCTGTTGTATAATTTTTACCTCCAAATGTCTTGAGATGTGATGATTAATGTGATTCCTTTTTCTTCATTAACTTGTGTTCGCCTCTTAGAGCATTAAATGACGTAATCTATGTTTTGGGCAATCTGCCAACTTTATAACTTATATTAGTTATATTAGTTGTAGTAATGTTGATTGATCACTGCTGTATTGTGATTGCTTATTTTTCCATTCTGCTAATAAATGCTGCTTTCCCTGCGATGAAGGTATAATTCAATTTATTTTACATATAACAGACCCACCATTGAGGGGGGGAAAAAGCAAACAATAAAACAAAGATATGTGAGCTAGCCATTTACTCAGAGGAAAGTATGATTTTTTTTTTTTTACATTCATAGAATGTCTGAGCTGCAAGCAACTTGAATCCACCATTTCATAATGCACACCTTGGAGATGCACTACGACCTGCTGTCCAGACAGCTCCATATATCCTTTTTAAGTATTATTGCAACCCCTATTATAATCTCACCACTTGCTCTCAAGACAGGGCTTGAAATTGTTTTTAGAGTTTATCAAACTACTGGCCAATTTCTTGTATTGGTAAATTGGCTGAAGAAAGAAACTTAACAAAAAAATGAGTTTCTAAGTGTGGGAAAATTTCTCAGAAAGCACCAGCCGAAAAGGACATTTCAAAGAATTTGAATATGGCTAAAAAAGTACACACTGTCTAATGAGAAAGCAACATCAGAAGATCAAAAACGTTTATAGAATCAAAAGCTTTGAATGTAGAATTATTAGTAATTATTTAAGAAATAAATATGAGTTTTGAGATATTTATCTTTGCTGTGGTACATTATTTATTTTCAACTGTTCTTTCATAAACATACATTTTGATGCTTAGTGAGAATTACTGATAGTTTAGTTTCACTTACTCAAATACTTTATTGATTGGTACAAAAAAATGTCTTTCTTGCAAGATAAAAAGTACTCTGAATAACAAATAATTATTTCCTGGTTCCAAAGGTGACCTCTTAACAAGGTTTGACTCTCTGAATTCAATCATCCATATTTACCTCAATTATACAGATTTCAGGTTCATTTCCATTACATACAGGTTTCAATGCTACTCGCTCCACCCATTCTTGAATAGCATCAGTTATATGTGGAACAACCTGGAAGAAGAAAATATATAACTGCCAAACAAGCATATAACATGTGATACTATATATATGCAAAAAATATTCTGATTAAAATTTTATCACAATACACAAGAGCAGCCTCAAATGCAATGACAATTCTGTATGTAACACTGCATCAATACGATAGTGAACAACTTTTTAAGATACAAAGTAAATATGCAATTATGTTTATCAGATATTCAGAATTCATTGGAAGAGTCCTAAATTTATCATTGTGTCCAGGATTATGATTTGGGCCTTTTAAATGAGTATCTACAAAAGATAAAAAAGAATTTATTAATTTACAGAAAGGGGCCAAAGGGTACTGTTCTCTTATCAGGGATTGCATCCAGAAATGTATGCATGTATGCGTGGATGTACGAGTTTATGTATGTATGTACATACATACATATGTATCTCTATGTACACACATATATATGCATATATATATTTCTGAATACAGTCCTGATAACAGAAGTGTACCCAGCAAAGACCTTGAAATCCAAACACTATCTAATGAGGTGCAGGTATTTCTCAGCAAAATCAAATTTTTGGATTTCAGTAAGACATCTTCATAACAAATCCGCATCAGAATGAATTAAATCTATTTTATTTATTTTTTTTAATATCTTGACTATTCTCTCTCATTTTTATTTTAACCTTTTTTTTTTTTTTTTTTTTTTTTACATTTCCTTTTATTTCTTCATACCAATTTTAGTTTGCACAGCTATATAAGCTTTTTAACACTTAAATAAGTTGCCCATACGAAGTCTTTTTTACACTTAAACGAGTTGCCCATATGATGCTCTAGATTTTCTTTCTTACAGTACAGCAGCTGCATATATATAACAAAACAAATTTAATCTGCTAAATGCATTAAAAGCAGTGCTACAACTATTTGTTTATAACCAACTTCATATAATTCTTTACACTAAAAATGTAGGAAAATACTGAGTGACATTTGCATGAAATTTTAACCTTTAATGCCCAAAGCCTTTCACTGGTCACTTACCAGCAATTCAACAGCACTTATTTGCAAAAATGTAGATTGCAAATTATGAAATTGCAGAATAAAATTCATCACAAAATGTAAAACTTGCTGTTAGTCTATACCCTTCTACATGAACTGCTTCAGCTTTGAAGGTCTATTTCATTAAAGCAAATCTTATGCTTGCTTATCTATCTATTTAAACTGTACAATACCTTATGGAGAGTGTAAACCCATTTCGCCAAGTTACCATAATCCAAAGATCAACCTTTTTTTTTAACTCAACATTTTTTTCCAACAATCTGCTAGCCGAATTACGCTTATGCTAGAACTTTTATGGGACAAAAGTGCTTAATCATGACGAAGATTAGGTGCAAAATTGGAAGAAAGTGCAGAATCGCACACTGCTTGCCGCGTTTTTAAGAATTGCACATACACGGCATTCATGTACACATCAACCTATTTTCACTTAAAAAAGCATCCCAGAATTGCACAAAAATGGCATTGTGCACACTCTTGACTTTATCCATGTACACTGTCAAAGTCCTAGCTAGTAACCTTTATCGCCTTACCAAAATGTCACCAAACTACCTGTTACCATATTCCAAAGATTAGCCAACTTAAGATATTCCCTCATATGGTACACTAGACTTACAAGTCCTCTCAGCTAGGAAAACTGAGTGCACAAGGTTTAAAACTACTGCTTTACAAATTTCTGTAATGATAATGATACGAAGATGCTGATTTGTCTTCAGATATACGAGGGCCATCCAGGAAGTAGATTACGTTTCCGTCTGTGTCCGCTAGGGGCGGGGCTAGCGCGGCCATCTTGGGGTCAGAGCGTTGCGCAGCTCAGTCTGCATCTAGCCGTGCTAGTGAGAGGTTCGTGCTGTGCTCCGTTCAGATACTGTGACGGTTTGAAATGTCTGCGTTAATTGAAAATCCCGCGAGCTCCGAGGTGCGCTCAGTAATAAGGTTTCTGACTGCAAAAAACTGTAAACCGATAGAAATCTATCGGCAGCTTCGTGAAGTGTATAGGGACAACATTATCACTGAAGGTGGAGTGCGTCAGTGGGTCATAAGATTTCAAAATGGCCGAACCAATGTTCATGACGAAGATCGAAGTGGGAGACCCAGCATAGTGACCGCCGAACTTCTCAAAAAAGTCAATGCTAAAGTCCGTGAAAATCGAAATTTCACAATAACGGAACTTTCTTTGAGTTTTCCACAAATTTCGCGAAGTTTGTTGCACGAAATCATCAGCGAAAAGCTTGGTTACCACAAGTTTTGTGCAAGATGGAAGGCGAGAAGAGGTAACGAAGTGGTTGAAGGCGCAGGCGGCCGAATTTTTCGACGAAGGAATTTCCAAGCTCGTACATCGCTACGATAAATGCCTTAATTTGTATGGTGACTATGTAGAAAAGTAGTATTTGAGTGTGGCTTTCATCTGTATATAATAAAATTTGTTTCCTATACTTTGTTTATTTTTTTATTCCAAAACGTAATCTACTTTCTGGATAGCCCTCGTAAATTTCAGAGAATGAAGGAGGGAAGAAAAAAATTACTCGAAAGCTGTGCACGGTGAAATTCAATGGAGCTGAGTTGAGCGAGTGAGTGAGTGATTATGGTGCAAAAACCAAAGATGATTATAACGCGCCAAACACAAGATGGGATGATTACAATTGATGACATTAAAATTCAATAAATAAAAACAAGTAGACAAATGTACCAAATCCAGAGGATGAAGTCATATAAACAAAAGTTAAAAGCACACATTAAAATTCAAGACACAGTTTTCAAAACAAATTACATTAGGAAATAAAAGCCAGTCTCTTTTAAATAGTAAAATAAATTACAATTGACCTCTCTTCCGATTAAACGGTCGAGAGGTAAGTCACAGCTATTAAAATATTTCTGGTGAAGACTATTAAAACATGGACACTCAATTAAATATGACGAACAGATAAACAAACATTACAATTAAAACAAACAGGCTCATTTTCAGCTTTGAGAAGATAGTTATGTGTGACTTTAGTGTGACCAATTCTGAGGCGAGTCAAAAGAACGTCCTCTTTACGATTTCCAGCAAAATCCCAATGCTCAATTCTAGGCTTGACGTTTCTCAACTTGTTGTGATGCTGAACATCCCAAATTTCCTGCCATTTTTTTCGGACCTTTCCCTTGGTGACACAGCAGATGTCTCTAAAACGGATAAGGCGACTGGACAGTTCAACAGCAGATTTGGCTGCGATGTCTGCAAGCTCATTTCCCTTTATTCCAGCATGTCCAGGAACCCAGCAGTACAGGACTTCATATCCTTGAATCGTTAAATTTATATGAATTTTGAGAACATCCACTACCACAGGATTCTGAGTGTTGGGAAAAGCTTCCAAGGATTTAAGAGCACTATACGAGTCTGTATAAACTATGAATTTTTTGTGGCAGAGCTTTGAGATGTACAGAAGACCATAATATATTGCAGTTAGTTCAGATGTTAGAACTGAGAAAGCATGGTGCAGGCATCTGCCCTCTATGTAATTTTCAAATATAAATGCCATCCTGACATGATCATTTGACTTTGATCCATCTGTGTATATCGGATGATAACTGCTATATTTATGCCTGTGCTCAGCGAAGAGTTGTCTGTAAACGATCTCAATAGTGCTTGCCTTCACGTGATGTTTGAAAACATCAAGAAGCTGAATCCGTGAATTTTCCCAAGGTGAAATTTCAAAATTCTGTACTGCTTGGGGGTGCATATCAGAGAGGGAAAGTTCCTCAATGACAGGGCGAACTCTTAAAGGAAAAGTATGAACACAGGATGGACGTGTTTCAAATAATGTGTTACACACATTATCAAGTAAGCACAGCTTATTGGGATGTTCAGGTTGGGATAGAATATTAAAATATTGCAAAAGGGACAATTGCTCACGCCTCAGATAAAGTGATGGTTCGTTAGAGTCAACATACAAGCTCTGGACAGCAGAAGTCCTGAAAGCTCCTGAACAAATCCGCAGAGCTTGATGGTGAAACAGGATCCAGTTTTAACAATACTGATGACCGGGCGGATCCGTAAACAACTGAGCCATAATCCAGTTTAGAGCGGACAAGCGCTCTGTAAATGCGAAGCATAGAGCAATGCTCTGCACCCCAGGAGGTGTTCGCCAACACTTTTAAAATATTTAGTGTTTTTAGACACTTCTTTCTCAGGTTTAAAACATGAGAAAGGAAAGTCAATTTTCGATCGAATGTCACTCCTAGAAATTTTACTTCGGCCGCAACTGGAATAATTGTACCATTCAGATATAACTCAGGTTCAGGATGGAGACCTCGCTTCCTACAAAAGTGCACGCACACTGTTTTTGTTTGGAGAAAGTAAATCCCTGTTTGTTTGACCATTCCTGGATCTTATTCAGAGCCATCTGCAATTGCCTCTCTATGTATCTCATGTCTGCCCCTCGACAGCTAATTTGTAAATTATCTACATATAGTGATCCCAAGATGGTGGGAGGAAGTTCTTTTAATACAGAATTTATTTTTAAACTGAACAGCATTACACTAAGCACACAGTTTTGAGGCACACACTCTTTCTGTTCAAAAACATCCGAAAAAACAGAGCCAATCCTTACTTCAAAAGTTCTAGTGTTCAAGAAATTCTGAATGAAAATTGGTAGGTTGCCGCGCAAGCCACTCTCGTGAAGATCCCGAAGTATACCGTATCTCCATGCCTTATCATAAGCTTTCTCAATGTCGAAGAATATTGAGACAAGGTGACTTCTTCTGACAAAGGCTTTTCGAATAGATGTCTCTAAAAGAAGAATATTATCTACGGTCGTTCTCCCCTTTCGAAAACCGCTCTGATAAGGCGATATAATAATATTCTTTTCCAAGAAGTAGACTAGGCAGCTGTTTACCATCTTTTCAAACAGTTTGCAAACACAACTGGTAAGGGCAATTGGCCGATAGTTGAAGGGATTCCTCGGGTCTTTCCCTGGCTTAACAATAGGAATTACAACAGCTCTCCTCCATGCGCTGGGAAAAGTATGCTCCTTCCACACTCTATTGTAAAGTGTTAGAAGGGCAGACAGTGACTTATAGGACAGATGCTTTAGCATTTCATAATACACGTCATCCAGACCCGAACAAGACCTATGTGTCTGCAACAAAGCTCTCCTTAATTCAAGCATAGTAAAGTCTCTTGTAAGGCTCAGATTTGGAAGGGTTGAATGCGATGGGATTTATTTCAGAGTGCTGCTTGATAGAGAGAAATGCAAGTGAATAGTTTCTGCTGGAAGAAATGGCAGCAAATGTCTCACCAATACTATTCGCAATTTCTTCTATGGAGCTAATCACTCGGCCATCTTTTTCCAGAAAGGAAAGTGAGTGGTCTTTATCTATTCCGCATGCTTTTCGAACTCTTTCCCAAACCCGCTTACTAGGCGTAGAGGACGTAATTTACGACACATAGGAAATCCAAGAATTCCTTTGGCTCTGCCTCCTTACTTTTCGTGCATTTGCTTTGGCTCTTTTAAATGCTATGAGGTTTCACAGAGTTGGATATCTACGAAAAATACCCCATGCTTTTTTCTGTTTTTTCAGCGTTTCATGACAGTTGCGATTCCACCATGGTTTCGTATATTTGAGCATTTTTCCTGATGTTCTAGGAATGGACAGCATAGCTGTCTGAATAATAGTATTAATAACAGCTTCAACAGCATCATCTATATGCACATCTTCTACCATTTCATCTGTCAGCTCTGCAACGGAAGAGAAGAGTTCCCAGTCTGCTCTGTCCGGAATAAACCAAGGGACTCTCGACATGGGGTTTGTTCCTCTTCATGCAAGAGACACAAAAATGGGATAATGATCGCTGTTGTACAGGTCATTTCCGACACTAAAAGTCGGGCAACAGAGATGGTGAACAGATGGCAAGGTCAAGAGCGTGGAATGTCCTTGAAGGCTCATGGAAGTACGTATCCTGCCCATTATTCAGGAGACAAAGGCTATGATCTTCGATCATCTGCTCAATTTGTCTTCCTCGGCAATTTGTATCTTTACTACCCCAGAGTGGACTATGGCCGTTAAAATCTATTATTATAAAAGGCTCAGGCAGCTGCTCTATAAGACCATTTAAATCTTCCTGATCAATGTGCTCATTTGGAGGCAAATACAGAGAAACGACTGTAACAACAATATCAAAATTTGTTTGAGTAGCGACAACTTGGAGGGGTGTCGTCAAAGGTAAGGAACTTGATGGGTGGACCAGTGAGGTGAAGAGACCTATACCTCCACTGGCACGCTCACCTGCAAGGTTATCCTTCCTGACGAAAGAAAACCTCCGAAGTTTTGCATGTTGTTCTGGTTTCAGATTTGTTTCCTGTATTGCTAAGCACACGGGATGATAAGCTTCTATTATAGATTTGATGTCAAGCAAATTTCGGTGAAAACCGCGACAGTTCCATGAGACGAGGGTGGCCATTATGAATGGTTTTTGTTCTTTCTGTGCTATTGTTTGGTTTTTCGTGGAAGTAGATGCTTGGGAACTTCCAGACCCTCTTCTACTTCCAAACTGTCTGAATCCGCAGATTCAGAAACCATTCCATCAAGAGAGCTATTTCTGGAACTTCTATTTTTATTTGTTTCTTTTTGTGTGGTAGTTTTGGGTTTGCTTTGAATTACTATTTCTTTATTTTGTACTATATGGGTTGCATTTTCTTTTTTCTTATTGGATGTAGACGGTTGGGTTTTATTTGGTAGGGTCTGTGTGCCTATTGATGTTTGGGTGGCGACTGTACGAGATGACTTTACAGCACTGGCGTATGATGTATTTGGTCGAAGCTGTGTGCTCTGGACTAATCTTCTGGCTTCGGCGTAAGAGATGTTCCTAGTAACTTTTGTAGTCTGGACTTTTTTTTCCGATTTCCATTTTGGGCACAAGCGAGAAAATGCTGGGTGGTCTCCTTTGCAATTTATACACAAAGGCGCAGCGGTACAATTATCAGAATCGTGGCCAATCTGTGAGCATCGGGTGCATGTGAGGCTGCCACGACAAGACGTCTTAGAATGGCCGAAACGCTGGCATTGGAAGCTTCGCATAGGATTTGGAATATAAGGTCTCACAGGACAATTTAAATATCCGGCCTTAACATTCTTATGCAGATCAGGTGTGTTGAAGGTAAGGATCACGTGTTTTGTATCAATCAACTTACCTTCCTTACGCATCTTGATCCGCCTAACACCGCAGACATTTTGGTCAGACAGCTCGGATGCAATCTCTTCTTCAGAAGCATACAGAAGGCCGAATTCCGATATTACGCTGCGACAATAATTCAGTGTCTTATGTGCTGTTACTGTGACATTCGCTTGTCCAAGTTTGGTTATTTTAAGTAAAGATGCAGACTGAGTTTCCGAAATGGTATCAATAAGGAGGTCTCCAGAGCGCAGACGCTTTATATTTTTCGGTTCACCAATACAAGAGTGTATGTATTTATTTATTACGAAAGGAGACATCTTATGCAGTTTGCCAGAAGGACTAGAGATAACCAGAAAACGGGTACTATTGTTAGGATGTTTTCCATTTGTATCTGTACGTACTTTTTTAGCAGATTTTTCAGAGCTGGTGCTTTGACCGACTTGACTAACTTCGAAGTCTTTAATCAGAAATATTTGCGAGTTTGCCATATTGAAAAAAGAAAAAAATTTGGGTCCGACGGCCCCACCCACCACGGAGCCCAACAAAGGAACGCAGATTCCTGTGTTAGGGCTAGCCGGACTTATACGCAAACTGAAGCCCCACAGTCGGCTTTCCCGAAAGCAGGTACTCCGAGAGCTTGACCCCAAGCCACTGACACAAGGACTAGTGACCAGCCGATTGACACCCGTGAGGACGACTAAGGTGCCTTCCGTTTAGCTGAAGCAGAGGCCAAAGCAGTGTGTTGGGGACAGTACCTCACCCCTCAACTACCAGGACCCTCCTTTCCGGTGACACGGGTCTCCACGCACAGCAAACACGTGGGCAGTTTTCTCGCCACTCGAAAACTAGAGACAAGGGCTGTTCTAGTCTCTCGTGACGAACCCCAAACTTCGAAGAGAGAAACCACAAGGGAGAAGGGAAGGCAAAAAGTTCCACCCAAGAGGAGAGGAGACGGAAAAGAGGATAGATCACTGGGCCTCCAGGATCGTGACACCCGTCTCACCAAGATGATCCCCTGAAGGGCTAGGGTACCTCGGGATTGTCACACCCGTACTCACAAAAGTGAGCCCCCTGAGGGGTGAAGCTGAGTTGAAGATACATTCTATGTTAGCAAAAGATGAGCTAATATTCATAATGGCTTATATATGAGAAAGGCTTTACAACAGCTCAATGATTTTGAATATAGTTTCAAATATGCTATAGACAATGATCCATACTGATTTTTAAAATTAGAAAATTTTAAAGGATATCAAATTCAGCTTAAGCACCAACAGACACAATTAAATGAATACATTAATTACGTTTATTGATAACACAACCAAACAACATTATAAATATTAAATTATTAAACATTCATATATTTTTATGAAAATATACAAATAAATTATAATTCAGTGTTTCTAAACAGAATATTCTACTTGTTTATATAATCAAAAACAAATTACACTTTTTAAAATGCAATAATTTTTAGAAGTTAAATTTTTCAGTACTTCTTTGTTATAGTGGCCCCCAAGACTGAATAGCCAATCAAACGAGACATCTTGAAAAAAATCTGGCTGTTCTGGTGTTCACCACATGATCATATATCAGCATTGGTTACATATTCTTACACATCACCATGTAGTCATACATTAGCACTGTGTTGCATTTTTGCTCCTTCACATGTTCTCACATTATTCATTTTTATGAGGTCTTTGAATTCACATTATTTAAAAATATATTAGTTACTTTTTTTGTAAATATGATGTTAACAATCTTTAATTTTTCAAGTAATGAGGTGAATAATGATGAATAATGGTGATGAATAATGATGAATAAATAAGGTGAACGCCATATCATTTTTTCAACAAAGGGGTCTTGTAGCTGCCAAACGAGTATGCGAAAATTGACACAACATGAAACTTTATGTTAATGATGAAACCATTTGGAGGTGCAATGTTAAAAATTGCAAAAAGAAGGGCCTCTGTATTGGAAACTGGTTCAGCAGTTCTATAGTATCATTTGATTTATGTCTTCTTGGGCAGAGGAATTCACATCCATGAAATGGTGTAACAAACAATTTAATATAGGTGAATGTGTTACAGTTTACTCTGTGAAAGTGCTGTAGTTTACTGGAACAACTACTACATGTGATAAAACTATAATAAGGATTCTTAAAAATATTCTTAGGAAATGACATGTCAGTATTATTGTTATTATATATTATGTTGTTATATTCATGCTTCACAAGCTTGGTGAAATTATAGCTGAGATCTTGGTGCAAATCTACTAAAATCACCAAATATAGTTGGGGGCCGCTACAAATTTTCTTTTCACTGCAGATGAATTCAGATGCCACTAGGTTTAGTAATTTTTTATACATGTCAGTGATAGTACTAATATTAAACTCATGATCATCTAAGAAAAAGTACTTTCTGTAATTAAATAAGACATTATCAAATTATATCTAGTCAGTAATTCTGATATTATAAGGATATTGTCCTTGTGATTATGTATTATTGCAACCATCTTGGCACAGTCTGGAAAATTTTACAACTCACATTATTCATTTTTATGAGGTCTTTGAATTCACATTATTTATTTAAAAATATATTAGTTACTTTTTTTGTAAATATGATGTTAACAATCTTTAATTTTTCAAGTAATGAGGTGAATAATGATGAATAATGGTGATGAATAATGATGAATAAATAAGGTGAACGCCATATCATTTTTTCAACAAAGGGGTCTTGTAGCTGCCAAACGAGTATGCGAAAAAAGAACTAACTAAGTTACTAACATTGTAAAAAATTATATATTGCATACATATTCTATGTTTCGACAAAATACTTATTTCAGAAGACAATTGGTAAACCTAGTCAAAAGATTTTTGTTGCATATTTATTGCAAATTTCAATAGTAATCACTTTGAGAAAGACTTCTGCTACCAAGATAATGTATTCCTGCAGAAATTTCGCTTCTCTTTCTTCTGGTATAGGAAAACTCTATAAGCACATATTTTAAGATTAAAACAAAAATAATCATAATTTTTAGACCAAAAACCATTAGAATTTGGAATATAACAAAAAGAACACATATGAAAACAGTGATGTTGAAAATGCATGTGGTTAAAGTTTAGTGTAATCAGAAGCTTTGACAATTTCTACTAAAGTGGTTACTATAATACATTAAGTACCATTTCCTTTTATTGTGAAAAGGAAAATATCCTTATAACATCAGGATTTATGCAAAAACGATTCTTGTAAAAATAAATGTACAAAGTAAAGCTAATATCCGAAATTTTTAATTTCAGATTTTAGATGATATAATATTTAGACACTAAATTCAAGTACAAAAGTTATGTGGCAAAACTTTAAAGTTATCAACACAGTATGTCAGTTTTAAAATAAATGAATTTATAATTATTATCTGACAAATGTAATTTAACTGCAATAAATGACCCAGTAAGAAGATTACATAAAACTAGACCAGTTTGGTTTGGCCTTTAAATGTGATGTTAACTGTTATGATAAAACAAAAATTTTTTTCAAGAATAACTTTATAGATTTTAAGCTAGACAGAGATATAATTTGCATATAAACTTACAATACAAATTATGAAGTTTAACTTGTTTTGTTAAAATAAAGTAATATCAAACTCTTAACAGACGTTAAACGAATTATCGCTATGTTTGGATAGCATGGACAAAGTTTTAAGATTATTTTAAAACAAAACTTTTTATTAAATCAGAAATTGAACATAAAATACACTTCTTGTCCTTTTATAACTCAGCCAACCAATTGTGGTGAGATGACTTAAAATTGAAGTCAAATGTAAAATTTTAATTTAAGTAAGCTAGTAGCCAAAGGTTACACAAATCAGATTAACATGAAATTGGCTCACCAATCTAATTGACGTAGATATTCAGATATTGGCAATTATAAAACAAGGCCGAAGGCTAAATCTTAGCTGAGCTAGCAGCAACCTAGAGAGCAGTAGTTCTGTCTTACAATCTAAAAACTTCAGCTTAATACATGCAAGTTAATTCGTATTTTGCTGAGAAACCAGAAGATAGAAGTGACAGCAAAGATGAAAAACATAAAATAATCGGTAATTGAACATTAAAAAATAACTAAATGTAAAATTTAAAAGTGATACACTATCAACTGGTAAAAGTAAATAAATACAGCTTGACAAAACACTAGATCCATGTTCCTTAACTGTATACACACCATTCAGAATGTCAGCAATATAGATTCTGCATGAGATGGCCAAAAATGACAGTTATAAGCTTTATTTCCTTAAAACCTAGACATGCACTTAATAGTACTTGGGTATTAGCTGATACCGCCAATATATTACTAAATTCCATTGGCTTCTTTTGGTAATGAAATTTACTATAGAGTACCTCACTTTGGAATTCTAAGTTAATGTTGGAAGTGAGGAATCTAAGAACTGATAAGCGAATAATCGCTTGCATTCGGTAACAAGAAACAACAAGATAGAAGGGTAACTAACCCTTTATTATTCCAATAAGATTTAACAAAACTCCGCCTGGGAGTGTACAAGCAAAGCCCACACTTGGACTTGAACTAAAAAGACTAAGAATTAAACTAAAACTAAGATTAACTAAAAGAAGTATAGCTGAAGCTATCAAAGTTCAATTTGAGTTGGCCCCTTATTTTACTATGAAGCTTAGCAAGGGCCTGAGTATGGCCGAGCGTAATAACAGCTTTGAGAAAGAGAGTGGCCAAAAAGGAATCAGAAACTCTGATTCTCTCTGACTCAGTAAGTAACTTCGCGGTTTAAATACCGCTCCTTCTCATTAAATATTCAGCAAATTCCAAAACTACGTTCTAGCTGGAAGTAGTAAGTTGAAGTTAAGAATTTGACAGGACAGGAACTTTAACTTAAAATTTAACTGTTAATAAAATTAACATAATCCTTACAGTACTTTCAATATCGGCCAATAGTCTGAAAACTTTGTCAGATGTTAAAATTACAATGCCATTGTCTGACTTTCTATCACAATATAATTTGACTGCATATAAAATTAGAAAACTCCTGTTTTTTAGCAAAATACCACATGCCAGAAAATAATAGATTGTTTTTGTTCGCATCTTGGCAAATCTGGTAAATGCATGTTGAAAAACGCAGTAAAAAATAGCATAATATGAATAAATATTGTCAGGGACTTTCTACAGGAAAAGGATTACTAAAAAATGATGAAATCAGATATATGCTTACTCAAATTCGTTTCAAGATGATACTGATATTAAAAAGCCATCCTCACCCTCAGCTAAAAAAATTAATAATGATGAAAAGAGTATTTATTATAGTAATTAATAATGATGAAAGAATATTATTTATTATATTAAAAGCATATTTCTAGAAGAACCCAGATTACTTTATAAGGTTGCAGCAATATCAGTTGGACAGCAAAGTGGTGGTGTTGGTAGTATATCACCAGATACAGGCTAATAGTGAGTCTTAGAATTATAAAAATTTCTGAAAATAACAAAAGAATAATTTTAGCACTGTAAGTAGAATGCTTTCATATGCACAAAATTTAGCTTTTTATGAAGTCTCCATCGAGCAAAAAGTCTGTGTGATTAGAAGAAAGTTTGTTACACACTAATAAATTAAATGCAAAATGTTCTATATTTTCATATGTAAAATTTAATGAGTTATTTATAATTAATATTTTCTTAAATCTAATTACAATGTTAATATAATTATTGTTGTTATATCCAATATAGAACCATTAACAACTAAAATGAGCCACTTTTTGTATTTGTTCCTTAAAGTTCAGGGAACATTTGATTTCAGTCGAAAATATCCACTAAGAAACATTCCAAATCAGCAAATTTGTTTTCTGATATCATTCCACATTTTGCTCATAAAAGAATAGGACTTTTTATATTTGCTAATTACAGTATAACAACTATTTCACCAAATGCATATTTACCAATGACCTATATGTGTCATATAAAAAGATTTTACACAACTAAAATTTTTCACCCACAATATCAAAACTGCTCTCATTAAATTCTCTGCCTTATTTTACTGTAATTGGGAGCACAATTATAGTAAAATAAGGCAGAGATTAATTGGGAGCACAATTACAGTAAAATAAGAATTTATGCTTAAAGAAATAAAGCTTGTAGAAACATTTTTTCAAATATTCTGGGTAATGTAAATAAGTCATTTAATCTAATATCTTTACATGCATGAAAGTATAATAGCTTTACTTGCATCTTACATCATGAAAGGTCACATATATCATCATTCTTGGATTCAGTATACAGTGTTCATAATGATCATCACTTTCAGTTATCTCCGCAGAAATTTTCAGTGATAAAAGATACATTCTCATTGCCATTTGCATTATTTCTATTTTCCACAACTTCATGTGTTTATACTTGTGAACATTTATGCTTTTTGCATTTTCTGCAATTTCTCAATTAAGTGCCTAATAATGGTGACCAGAAGTAAGCACAATTTAAGGAACTTGCAACAGACAGATCCAAAAGTTACAGCTGTTTTCCAGAAATGTGGTATCCATCTCAAGACAAAAATATAATGAAATAACCACAGAATAAAAATTAGATAAAAAATTGCATGACAATGCACAAAATCCTTTGTGGCCTCGTTATATTCTATTTACAATTGGTGTTTTGAAATGTATGTATGTTCTATTTACAATTAGTGTTTTGAAATGCCTATCAAATCTATAAAGAAGAATTCCATATTTTATTGGCAAAAAAAATGATTGGCATAATTATCTACCTGAAGTGGTTTGAATTCTGCTAAACAATCCAACTTACGTGAATAAAATAAAATTGACAAACAAGAAAGAAAAATAAAAACGTAGCTGAATAAAATAACATAACAGAAGTCAATGAAAATTTATTTATTAAGGAAAAGGACTAAAGTAAATGCAAATGGCAATAAGGATATGCATTTTCTCTGCAAGAAAATTGCTAAGGAAATATAAGATTTAAAAATCAAAAAAATAAAATACCAATAAGACATATTACAGCTTGAAGTGAATTTATTTAACTAAACAAAATTATGGTGAACAAACAATTTTGAGAAAAATCAATAAAGTATACAAATACCTGGACAGTTTTTCCTAAAAACTCTCCTTTCCTTTCTTTGTTTATAACTTCTTGATAAATCTTTCCAGTAGTAATATTGTTTTCTTTGTGCAATTTTATATCCATAAATCTTTCATAATTTCCTAAATCAAGATCTACTTCACCACCATCATCTAGAACGAAGACTTCACCTAAAAGCAAAATATTCATTAAGCAACACCAAAGAACAATAAACAATAATCAACATCACAAAGAAGCCACTCGAACGAGTATGATATTTTTCAATATTCTTAAATCTTATAAAATAGTTTAAAATGTCAGAATGTCTACATTTTTAAGAACATGAGATACAAAGAAAATACTTGCTATGACCGTTAAGTGTAGCATACACAGGGTTCGTACACATTTCTGCACACAGAAATTAAGTAATTTTAAGGACTTTTAAGGACCATTAATGAAAAAAATTAAGGACCTATGAGCAAATGGAAACTGAATAAATTCAATTAAAAATATTATCTATGCCTGAATTTCACTTTAGTAATACCATCCTAAAATGAAATAGATCCCTAAGTAGTATGCAGTATTACTAAGCATGAATTAATTAACATAATTATTAAAAGTTTGAGAATAAAATAAACTTTATGCAATTTATCAAGTAGCATTAAATATTTGACACTTATAATAATTGGACATATTTGAAAGAAATAAGTGACATTTACCATTTAAAAAGCTTTATGTTGATTTTTTTTATGTCTCATTTTGTCGCATACTTGGTCAGTCTACAGGTTTAGTAAATAGCAGGTAGATTTTATGTATAATGGAATAGGTTAAAATGAGAAGTAAGATCATAATCAGCATGATTCTTAACCTAAAAGACTGAATGCTGTCACCGCTGCTGATTGTCCAGAGAGAGACATGCTGATTCGAACAAACCTGAAAGGCTATGTAGGCACGGTTGGCAAGTGCTAAAATTTAGTCGAGCTCTGCTTGATGTAGTTAATGCCATAGCTTTGTGTAGAGTTCGAGAGGTTGTAACCCAGTTAATATACTTTAAACTCCCAATAAGCCATTAAAGCACCAGAGGTGATAAGTTGCTTTGCATTATTTTAAGTCTCACTAGATGCAAAGAATAAGTTTTACTTGAATTTTTACACATTATTTTATCTTGTGACCACAGTGAGTATTAATGAAAGGCAATAATTCACTTTAATATGTAAGGATAATTTTTAAGGGTAAGCAGTTAGTTATAAATAATTAAAGTAGGTAGTTTGAATACCTTAGTCATTATGCATTTACATGGCCACTATTAAATTCGATTTTTTAGCAATATTTGTTAAAAAAACACTATTAAAATCAAAATCTAATAACATATCACAGTTTAAAATACATGTAATTTATGACATTAGGATAATTACCCTGTAAAAGCTACTAAACATTTATGTCTTCTAACAACAACACTCAAAAAATATTTATCCGTCATTTTAATTTGAAGCCTTCCCAAACATTTTGGCTACTTTGTATCGATTTCCTTCTCTTTAAGCATCTTTTCTAACAATTAAAGATTTGTCTCACTATGCAAACCAATGCTCTCGCTAGTTTCTGCATGCTCGTCAACCTCTCCATAATGTACCTATGAGGGTTTACTTGATCTGTTAAAAGTTAAATAGTCCAAAATATCAGACAGTTGTGAAGCATATTATCGCTATGACTGAAAGTATTTACAACATCAGACAAACGTTTAAAATAAAGAACTTAGAACATAAAGGCATTTTCTGATGCTAACAAAATAAATTACAGCTCACGGTGATGTAATTAAACAAGAACACCCTAATTCAAACAAAAATGTGGACTAGTGGTCAAAGATTAAACATGTTTCCTTTTCATTTTAGAATTTCTGGATTTAATTAAGGATTTCTCTTATTCTAAAAAACACTAAATGCATTTAGAATTTATACAAAAGGCGGCTAATTTTATTTCTTTAGTAATATGAACATTCAAAAGAAATATAAAATATATATTGTAAAAGCCGGTTACAGAGCTGATGTGCCAGAATTTTTAGAATTTAGTGACATACCAAACAACAAAATCTAGAAATGGCAAAACTTTTAGAATTTAGAGCAGACATTGGAAGCAGAACTTAGAAGGGCACTAGACAGCAGAATTTAGGATCCACACAGATTGCATAAGGTGGAAAAATGTGTACCAGCTCTGTGTATGATGCATTAAGAGAGATTAATTTTTTAAATTGTAAGTTTTCAATTTATTTATTAATAAAAACATCCCTATCTATAATGCCTGCCCATGTAAAAAGATTAGAAGCGTTTTTGATATTTTCCATGCTTGTGTCTAGTGAAAAGTAGAGAAAATAAGATTCTAGCATCAGAAGTAAAATATTCAAATATTATGTTTTCATTGACCTTCCAGACATTCTCCAAAAAGTAAGAAATTCATTGCAAACTTTCTGTAAAATACATCCATTACGTGTTGATACCATGGAGACATTTTTCATTTTGTCACATATTTCTCGAATCTTCTAGAATTGTGGGTCTATAAATCTTGCCTTCAAATCCTTCTAAACTTTCCAAGCTGCAATGTCTAAAATCCTAAAGAAAAATTTTCCCTATCATTTCTGTAACAGCAAAAAGATAGAAATATTTCGAGAAAAAAAAAGGGGGGGAGGGAAAAAGTATAAAATTAATTTTATAGAGAAAACTGATGCCCATTATGAGAATTTTGAATAATCCAAGACAATTAATTACATGGGAAAAACTCTTACTATGCAAAAATTAAAAACAAGACATTTTTAATTAATTACATAGCTAATTTTGCTTTTGCTAAGAGCTGTTTCGTAAATTGTGCTTTATAGCATTATACCTTATTTATTTTTCAGATTAAAAATATTGTATAATAAGTTGCCAAAGTGAAAATTTAAAATATGACAGCAAAAAATAATAATGTTTTATTTTAATCTTATTTTTTAAATATAATTTCAATATATTACCATTATTTTAATGAAATGTATCAATGTTACGATGTTTTAAAAAAAATCGTCGAAAAATTCTCAGATCTCGGAATTAAAAAATTTTCTATAAAACTAATCTTAAAATCGCCAAAATGTTGATAAGTCGCTAAATTTAAAGCCGTTTAATAAAAGAATTCACATCCCCAAAGCGAGAAGTTGTTTAAGAGCTCTTTATTAGAAAAAATTAATTTCAAAATGCTTATGTTTTACTTCTTGCTTAGAAATTCGAGTATCTCATCATTTCTATTAGAAAAAGAAACAAATTATAAACCACGAACCCATTCAAAAGATAACCATATATGTCACTGAATCGCAAAAAATATTCCTCCAAAATGCTAATTCACACTCAAAATGGCAGTCGTAAAAACAGACAGAAATTTCAGATGATTAAAATTAAGGACCTTCTACTGATTTTGGCCAAAATTAAGGACTTTTAAGAACCAAAAATCGATTCCAAAAAATCTAAGGACTTTTAAGGACTCTTCAGGACCGTACGAACCCTGATACAGTAAGTATTATTTAGGTATTTGGTTATTAGCTAACTCCTGCCAGTGCAACACCAACAATCAGTTATTGTCTTTGGGCAATAAAATATTTTTGGCATCAGCAAATCAATCAAACCTTTTTTTTTACTTTATAGCCAGTATTATTTCATAATTGCATTCAAAACTACATATTACAAATTATTATTCTACACAAATTCTCTATCCTCATATGAACTCTACTATATAACAAGAAGGCTTAATTCCTAGCCCTTATTCTAACAACTTGTCAGAAGTTGTAAACATTAATTTGTACCATAGATTTTCTATCATGAGCAGTTTTATTGTATAAGAACTGGAAAATGCAAATGCATAATGCAGTAAAAATTCACAAAACAAAATGTAAGCCTGAAGAACTCCTGCAGGAAAACAGTTACCAAGTTACCAAAAAAATTGATCCAAGGTGGATACGAACATCCTCTCATAGGGCTGATATTTAAATGAAAAAAAAGAAGCCCCCCCCTTCATAAAAAAATGAAAAATTTTAAAATGGCATCACTTTGGAACAGCATATTAGATTGCTGCAATGTTCAATAAAAATGAATGGTGAGTTATACTGCTGATAGTATATTGGCAGATCCTAGCTAAATAATAATTTATTTATCCCAAATATAATAATTTATTATTAATTTATTTTATGTTGGTAGTCCTATAGTGAATTATTCATAACTTAAAATTACTGTATTTAAGCATATTATATAAACACTGTACTGCACATAATGTCAATATTCTTTGTAATTTCCTGTAACCATGGTAAGTCTTTAAGCCCATTACAATGCAGTCAGCTACATGCCATAGCTTTCACCAAATGGGATTTCAAGAAAAATTATAAACCCCTTTTAGATGACCACTTTTGCTTCCAAATGATTTTTTCTTCAATAGAGATCATCTTAGTAAGCGGAAACTCAATACTAATGCTTATGTATGTTCTTAGAAATACTACTCACTTTCAGAAATATTCTGAGGGAGCTGGTCATCAAGAGAGGATTTAATGTATTTTGAATCAGATTAATAAGCATAATATGCTCTAATAAATCATATCAACATTGTTGTTTCATTTATAGCCAAATTGTTGTTTCATTTATGGTAACCTGAGTAGTTGAATGTTATGGAAACTCTATTATGATTTAATTGTTTGCGTGATTATGGTGAATTTGACCGATGGGAAAATATTTGTAAGGGCTTACTTCTGCATTGGATGTCAAGTTAGTAAACCTTCATTTACACATCAGTCAATTGCTTTTTTTGTGCGATACATCGTAAAATATCTGTATGTGATGAGATTAATCTGAAGCTTCTGTATGAATTAGAATGAAAGGGGAAAAGCAATTGACTGGTGTGTAAATGAAGGTTTACTTAGTAGTCATTATAAGTGTCCTGTTTGTGCGAAGGAAATGCATATGGTCAAGCGTGAAGATCATTCAGATGGTTTTGAATGGGTTTGTTGCAAAAAAAGTTCATGCAAGAAATGCTACCGATAGCCTGGCATTACACAGGATAATTTTTACTCTTTTTTTTGTGAATTAATGTGGTGATGGCAGTATGCATATTCTAGTTCTGATAATTTTAGAAAGTTTTGGGATGCTGTTAAGGAATTTTGTGTGCCACAGACTGAAGAGACAGAAATTTCTAAATATGGCAAGTCAATATTTCTTTTTTTAAGTGTGTATACGAGATAACATGCATTTCCTTATTTATGTTATTTCATTGTGTGATTTAAAATGCAGTTTATTGGGCTTTGATTGACTACAACATTTTGTTCAATTTTGGTGATGAGTAACTTTGTTTTAACATTATATGATGTCATCATTCTTCTGATTTTTTTTTAACTGAAAATAGATTGATGTGTACACGGACAAAGTCAAAGGAGTGTGCAATGCCAAGTTTGTGCAATTTTTTTTTTTTTTTTCCCCAAGTGAAAATAGATTGATGTGTACATGGACACCAAGTCTGTGAAATTTTTTGACTTGTTATTTTGGTTTTGTGTAGTGGCCATCTTGAAATTGTGCCTTGCCGGCCAAACACTAAATAGTGCCAATGAGCACTCTGAAATATATTTTATTTTTACCGTGTCACATCCTCAATGCTTGAGATTATTACCACTGTACAAGATGACTTTGTGAAGGCCATGAAGGACTACACATACAAAGAATTGACAGATAAATGCTCTTTCTTTCACTGAGGAAAGTTTAACTTGGACATTTAACTTTAAACTTCTCTGACAATGAGTGGAATGTGCCTCTGGGTTCCATTGCAGATAGTTGCTTTGATGGGTATTATAAACCCCCAATTTTTTTAAAACAATTTACAAATACCTTGAACATTTTCCTTCTATTAACCCTCTCACTGTGTCATTTTTTTATCAAAATAGGTTAAAAAATTATGTACTTTTTTATTACATAATTCAAACCTATATTTTAAGAGTTAAAATATAAGAAAGCTTTTTGTAAAAGAGTTTCTTTTTCAATATAGAACTGGATCATAATTAAAGGTTGTCAGAAAAATGAAATTGAAGAATAATCCTATAAAAGCAAAATGTTGAAAATCTTTGTTAAATTATGATTTATTTTATGAAATACAAAGGTAAAACATATGCAGTACAAAGTCTGAAATCCCAATGTCCGGAATGATCTAAAATCTGGAGCTCAAAACCACCAACAAAGTTTTTCTCATAGACTTTATTGCATGCGCATTTTATTCCCCTCCCCCCTCCATACATAATAAAACATCTGGAGAGTCCCAATTCTTAATTTTAAACACTAAATATTAATTAAACACTAAATAAAATACCTTGTTATTGAAGAAACAATCATTTTAGCATTAATTTGTACAATCAGTAATTTGGCTTCATTGATCTGCTTGACACACATCTCAAGACGAAACATTCCACATAGATAGATCATTGATCTGACGCCAACCTGGAGAATCATTATTTATTATACTTTCATTTCATCACCACATGTTTATCAACACATGACTACTTGAGTAATGACTCGTGTAGAGATGCCTAAACAATTTTTCTTATGTTAGTAATTGAATAATAAAGGATAATGGTAACCTTTTATGTTGACATTACACTTGATGATGATTACAGATTTAAGTTAAATGTGCTACAAAATGTTGATGAGGAAAAATTGGTACTTACGTACTATCGCAACCAGGTTGGCGCGATTTGTAAGTTTGAGTAAAAAAGTATTAATAGAAAGAAAATGTGCATTTATTAATTACAGATAATTTTTAATACAGTTTTTATATTATTTTGTTTTAAAATATAAAATAGCAATTAAACCCTTCCGGTTTTGAATTTGAATAAGTTGCAGAATTATTTTTACAGCGGAAATCTTTTGGCTATTGCTTTTAGCACTGATTGAAAACCGTCTTCGCCATTAACAGCTTGAGCTTGGCGCCATATAAATTCGATAAGGTATGAGTCAAGATGATGACAGGCTGTTCCTCTCTGTTTTTTGTTGCGCCATTTGGATGAGCCCCACATGCGCTCTACATGTTGTGTTTGAACGCCCACGTTGGGATCCACAAAGTTATATTTGTGATTAATGCAGAAATCCAGCATTTTCGAACTCACTTGTATTGTATCCTTTCCAGCAATCTGAATAAATGATGCTTCCTTCCTTGATATTTTCGCAAATTTTTTCCATGAGGGTCACGGCGCTTCTGTTAGGTACAGTAACCAAAAAAGTCTCTTTCTTTTCTCGGCAAATTCTACCGAAAACCCATTGCTTTACGAATAATTTCTTTACAAAAAACTACGTATAACATGTAGGGTTGCCGTAAGTAGGGTCGCCAAATTTGGCGATTTATGCGAATTTTGGCCTGGTTGCGTTAATACGTAAGTACCGAAAAATTTAACAAAAATTTCTTTCCATATTCCAGAAATAGATTTTGTTGATGATACTCATAGACCCAAAGAGTACATTTAGGGCTGTTTGAATTAAGAATAAATGGTTTGTTACAGGGTTGCCACTCAAACAGGAGAATGAAATTCCCTGACTTTTCCAGGTTTTCCAGGTGTGTTTCAAGAAAATTCCAGTCTATCTGCATAATGTACGTTGGCTGTGCTAAGAGGTAAATTAATTATGGTATTACTTGTATTGTGTAGCAAATTCACTTAATTATTCAATAAATCCCAGAGGACATTTATTCTTAATTATTCTTGGTATACTTTGATAATTTTGTTTAGTTTTTCACTTAAGAAACTTAATAAAATTTAAGATATATACATTGGATAACAAATGTATGTTTTATTTAATACTCATGATCATCACCAATTCAACACGAGGCTAATCCGGTCCTTATAAATCACAACGCAATGCTAAATAGTTAGGTTAGATTTTAGGTAAATTTAATTTGCGTGAGGTATGTTCTTAAAAGGCACCTTAACACTTGAAAACACAAATATAATTATAATAGTTTTTGTTTTCTCCACTGAAGATTGAGATTAGAATCTTCCCAATCTGGAATAAAATAAGGCTTTTTTTGCAGACATTCTGCAGCTAAACGAAAGAAAGAAATCTAATTTAATAAATTGAGGTATTTTATATTAATTTCGCAGCATACATAAGGAAAAAATATGTGCATTAAATTTCGTGATGGTATGTCATCATACTGCTATAATTAATTCCAGGATTATGCCAGAGAAAATTTCCTGAAATTTGGAAATATTATTTACTAATAATAAATAAATTTAGAGGGAAGAAGCAACATTAAATTATATGAATAACATAAAAATAATTACTTAAAAATTGAATTATAATAATCAACGATATTTTAGCGAATATAGTTATATTACATGTCTAGCCTAGATGACTGATTACTATTTTTTTTATTTTACTGCACAATGGCAAGGTATTTATTAAAAAGAAAAAAAAAAAAAAAGGTTTAAAAAGATTTTGCGGTAAAATTCTAGTATACGGTAAGGCTTTGGGCACGATTTTGAAAATTGTCGCCAAGACCAAAATGACCAGTTTACTGCGCATCATGATGTCGCCAAATCTTATTATTATTCTAACCAAAGAACGTCTATGTAAAGAAGAAAAGGTTCCATACAAGTAAAATGCTATTACGCCGCTAGAATGCGGAGGGAAAATTTGCCAAGGGATTTGGCGACGGAACTTGGCGGCCAGAATTTCCCTCTCCGCGATGTGTACAGGAAATTGAGAAACACGTGTTAAGAAGAAACGTTCTTTGACAAAAAGAAAACTACGAAAATCCGTTTTTAAATTATTGCGAAAAATCCAAGAAGAAACGTTTTATCAAAGGGCGTTTCTTCTTGGATTTTTCGCAATAATTTTAAAAACGGATTTTCGTAGTTTTTTTTTTTTTTCTGAAAATAACTAATCCATGAATTAATTTACTTGCGCCAAAAAATATTTTCTTTTCCTTTAGAGTTTAACCACTTGCGCTAAGACTAAACTTCACGGTTGCGGTGCCGTGCGCTACAATATAACAAGCGGTAAAGTGTCTCATTTACGCCGCTCCGCATCTGCGAGTGCAATCCAGATCTGTAACTCGAGAAATAAACAATCTCGTTGTTAGGCGACGTGTGCACCACGTTATTTTCATTTTTGCGATAAATGCTTATCGACGTGGTGTTCACGTCGCTCACGGTTTGAGACAAAAGCATCTCGACGTGCGTGGCACGTCTTTTTAGCGCAAGTCGTTCAAGAAATTTTAAACGATATTCATTTTATGAACTCTTGATAACGTGACCTTCGAACTTCGACACCGGTTTCGAGCTTCCGCGACAGATATATCAGACATGCACAGCTGTTTCCCTCTATGATGGAACGGAGCCACGTCTGTTGAAGAGAGGTTTTCCTTCTTTACAATACATATTCTTTGATTCTAACCTCCATGGTACCGTATACTAGGATTAAACCCATTTTGTTTTTTACGAGAAAAGGTACTTTCTTTAATTCATGCACTGCACATGCGATTCTCGAGAATACTGGAAACCAAAACTTGCGGGAAAGTTGCTTTGCCTTTCTAAAAAACAATCAAATTGGAGCTGCGAAAATTGGCTCTATGCCAGCTACCCGAATGACACTCACGTGATACATAATTCGCCAAAAAGTTATCTCTTCCGACGTCGGCGCAAAAATCGCTTTTTTTGGAGGGATCGTTGTATGAACTTCCCTGACTTTTCCAGATTTTGACAAAAATACTTAAATTCCCTGACTTTTCCCTGAATATTATGGTCAATTTTCGAATTTCCTGACTTTTCCCGGTTCTCCCGGTTTTCCAGGTAGCGTGGCAACTCTGTTGTTATTCACATAAACCCAGAAGCAGCGCCAGGGCTCATACCGAATCGCAGAATTTAGGACCCACAGAGGCATCAGGCGGTAAGACATCTAGTGCCGGCCCTCAATAAGGTTTAAGTACATGTGAGAATTTATTTATTCAGAACTCTGATAAGCTTTAAGAATGTGCAAGAAATAGACATAAGTATAATAAATAATTAAACTAATACAATTCAAGCTTAGTTGTCTCAGTGCGTGATAGAAGCAAGATAAAATTTAATGGAACAACTTGTTATTAGTCGACAAGCTCATGATGCTGAACCAAATATGTATAGTGGTGAACAACAGCTCAATTTGATGATGATAGCCACAAATCTTAATGGTTTTCAGATATTGCAAAACAAAGGTAAATTTTCCAATTAACGGATTTTGTAAATAAACGTGGAGAAGCGGTAATAAATGATGATATAAAAGAAGTTTTCATTGTGATGACAAAGCTTCTCAATCATCAATCAATTAATGAATGACGATATCTGTAGTATGGTTCTATATCCAGAAAATACCGCTACCGATAGTGAAGAAAGTGACAGAGAAGTTACTGACAATGAAAAAAATTTCAATTGATAAGTTAGTCGGAATTCTCGACACAGCAGTTACAGGACTTAAACAATGTAACTAAACAAGAGATGATGTCTGTCTACAGAATTAAAGAAAAAGTATTAGCATAAAAAACGAAGCAACTTAAACAACTTGCATTGAAAGAAATGTTTAATAAGGTAACAAATAAATATTAAGTTTCTTTTTTTTTTTTTTTTTTTTTTTTTTTTTTGTAAATTTTGATACCCTTTAGATCATAAATACTTCATTATTTTATAAATCACAATTTCATATTTTTAATTTTATAATTTCTACATGCCATCTTACTAGATTTACACTGATGATCTAATATCCGGAAAAATCCGAAGTCCCGACAAGTCCGGATTTTGAGCTTTGTACTGTATACTAAAGAAAATATGCATAATACTTATAAAACATTTATTAAAAATGAAGTTTAATATGATAAACTTTGAAACAAGGCTCGAGGCAAAGTCCTACCTGCCAATCTTTGCACCAAATTCGCTTTGCTTTGCAAAGTCATTTGCAAGTTTCAGTTTTTTTAAGCAACAAACAGCACACCGTTTACGAGGCTCTTTCTTGATGGAATTGGAGGGTACACGGCTAGCAAAATGTGAGCAGTTAGTCTCATGGGATTAAGAGTTAACTGCAGATATATTTGAGCTTTGAAAAAGAGTGCACAAAATGGTGCAAAATATGCTTGTATATTTCGCAAAAATATAGACTACTACCGCTATTTGTTAATCGAAAAAAGATCTGAATAAACAATTAAACATCACAGAAAAGCTGAAAAAAAACCATGAGTGGGTTGCACACTGAAATATATGAAAACAGGCATCCCCACGGAAATCACGGGTAGCATAAATTTTGCTACTTCTACTTTGCCCATGGAAATTGTGGGATATGCAATGAAAGGGTTAACTGATGTAGATACATGAAAAAATGTTACAAAACCTTTTACAGCATGTCAACAATTTACATGAAAATCAAGCATTATAACTTACCATGTTCGTAAGGTGAAAATGTTCCAGCATCAATATTAATATATGGATCAATTTTTATGGCTGTGACCTCATAACCATTACTTTTTAAAACTTTACCAATACTACTTGCAATAACGCCCTTTCCAATGCCACTAATCACACCGCCGGTTACAAGTATGTACTTCATTGGATATACCTAAAATGAAATGTTAACTTTAGCCAATTATAGTTCAAATACATTCTATGAACTTCTGCATTTAATACTATTCATTTAAATATTAAGATATTTTACTATTAGCACCACTACAACAGCTGAATTCTTTTAAGTGATAAAAGTTCGAACTATACTTATAAACAATACACTTTAGAAATCCTTAACCTAAAAAGGAGTGTACGACTATATAATATCTTTAACTCTCTAAGCGGCATGACTAGTTTTATCTGGTAGATTTTTTGGTCCCTTGCCACATATTAGCTTATAATTCAAGATATGATTTTTTAATAATGTAAATGTCATCTTAATGAATGTAAGTTTATGAAAAATAGAAATTAAAATAATTATATAAATTTGGCTAATAAACACTGTTTAAATACAGGTCTTTATGATAGATCCAAAATCCCATGCCATTCAGAGGGTTAATAGAGATAAAAGATGTTAAGATAGGTAAAGCAGAAGGAAAAAAAAGGGTTACGGTTATATTTTAAAAGAAAAACTACATAAAAATTCTCATAAAAAGACATTCAATACATATTACTGTTAAAGAATTAGGTACATATCATCACAAATTAATATTTAGATCATAGCTTTTTCAGATATATATATGTGATATTTTCCAAATTACATATTCAATAGTCAGTTAAACTAAGTACAACTGAATTTAAACTTCCCGTGTCATCATTATTTCTTACAAAGGAAAGATAGGTTAAGCAGCAGCGAAATGTACAGCACAGGAGGAGGGGCAAGCTACTGTTCGCAAAATGGCGTGCATTCGTTATTTATACTAGGTGTTACATAATAGGCTAGAATGTTCTCAAACTGGTCTGGGGGGAGATCCTAAATTGCGGAAAGTTAACTAGAGGTTGCCTGTTTGCGTAGAGCAAAGCCATCGTATTTTTTTTATATTTTACATATATATATATATATATATATATATAAAGTTGACAAAATTTCAAATAAAGATATACATTATTAATGTCTCACAGTTTATTGGAAATTAAATAGTCAAGAGACAAATATTAAATCAAAGTTAGATCACCAAAAAGGTGATCAAATTTTGATTTAATTTTATCTCTTGATTACATATATGATCATTCAAAATTTTCACCAAAAAATTTATATACACTGTATGTATATAATTAAAGAAAGCAGAATAAACTAAAAAAGATCTTTGTGGCTAAGAACTTTGTGCATTCAGCTGCAAAATTTAGAAAACAAAAGAAAATTCTTAGTGCTTACGCTAAAAAGTAGCTAGGTACTGTGGTTCTGGTGACAAATTTTAACATAAGTAAAATAAAGTGCAATGAAAAGTGTAAACATTAAATAAACAATATCATCACTAGAATAGTTACAAATAAAATTCAAATCTAATTTAAGTAATATGTTTATCAAAGTAAGGCAAACTTTAAACAATAGAATAAAAGTGTGACAAGCAAAAATACAAAATTTAGCAAAAAGACTTAAGCAAAAATACAAAAACAAAAAAAGGGTAAATGGTAGATTAGCCTAATTCGAATCTCATTACTGACTCTTCAGGGGAAATTTTATATTGATTTTCGAATCCAGCTAATTCCATATCGCGTTTCGTCAAAACAGACAATTGAAACTGTATATGAAACTCTTTTTGAATATTAACTGAAAAAAACTTAGTCAGAAACTTTAGTTTCAATTTTCTGTTCCATTTCCCGACGTGTCCACTTGAAAAAACACGTTAATCCTCGAGAACGCGCGTCAGGCCTGCGAGGCTCGGTCTTTATAAAAACGTAACACAAAAATTTCTCCCTTTGGTGAAATTTTTCGACCTTCTTAGTAGCTGCGTTTAAAGTCATGTACTTGTCATTCACAAGCATTTCCGGAATTTAACCCTTCATCTTTTCTCAGAAACTGAGTAACTGGGCTTCCCAGGGCCGAGGACCGCACTCGCATTGTCATTTAAAATTGTGAAAGAGATCCGGCAGTTGCAAAAAAGTCTTGCTATTTGAGCTATGACGATGAAATGAAAAGACTACAAAAACTATTAGCCAAAGTGTCGACTGATGAAGATACAATTAATGAAGAGGACGAAGAAATAGTTGGTGAAGAAAAGTTTAGTGATCACCAATCGGATTTTGAAGAGGCTAGACTCAAGTGATAAATCTAAACTCATGTCCATAAATTAAGGATAATGCAAAATCAGGCAAAGGAAGAGTTAGAAGCAAAACAAATTTGACTTATTTGTAAAGCTTATTTATTAAACAAAAGGTAAAGAGCAAAAAAAAGATGCTATATGTTTGATATTATTAAAAAAATTAGCGATTTTTTCTCCCTGGAGCAAATTACAAAAAAAAAACACCTATTTACAAAAAAACATGGTTGGTATGATTGTTAATACATTGTATGTGTCCCAGACTGTTGTGTCTAGCAGTGTGGGTTCAGTGAAATGCATTACGCAACCAAAACAGACTAGTTCACGGCACAAACATTTATTTCTAACTAACTCATAAGACAGCAGCAATGCGCTATTTATGCAGTTACATCACATTCTACTCTACTCTCGTTCACAGAGGTTCTCGGGTATACGAGTACTGATACACTCAAAATCAGATGCTACATCCCTCCCCACTTATTTAGAGATTTAATCTCTGAGGAGCTTTGCGGATGCACGAAGATCGTCTAAGTCCTGGCTGAGGTTGCTGCAACTCTTTATCAGGATCCACTGGAAGGACTGGATCAGTTTTCCTTGGAACTGATGATGTTTCATGTCCGGCTGAAGCTTGCACAGCTTTACTTCTTTGTTCAATGTCCTTGTCCGAAGCCTGTGGCTTTACGTTGCCATCTGAAGTAGCAGCCATACGAGGTTCATAGATTATCGGTGCAGACGGAACCTTGCTCCCTACCGATCTGATCTGATCGACGTGCCGGCGCAGTAAAGTTCCTTGAACGTCAATGGTATAATGCAGCGCTCCATCCTTATTTGTCACTCTGCCAATTTTCCATTGGGAATTTGCCGATCTATAATCCTGAATGGCAACCTTTTCTCCAATCTCAAAATTTCTGTCTTTGAAATCATAAGTATTCCTTCGGATGCGTTCTGCCACTCTTCGTTTAAGATTATGAACAACTAAATCAATTCGAGTTCTAATTTCTCTTTTTAAGAATAACATTGCTGGACTTAACAAGGTTGTCATGTTCGGTGCCTTTCTATAATTCATGAGGAACATGGCAAGTTTTTGCTTAATATTTCCTGGATAACCTTGCATGGCACGTAATGCTTGTTTAACGGTGTAAACGTACCGCTGTGCTTGCCCGTTACTTGCCGGTTTAAATGGAGCACACGTTTTGTGTTTAATTCCATTTTTCCTTATAAAAGTTTCAAATTCCCCCGATGTGAACTGAGGACCATTGTCACTCACTACTACTAAAGGCAGTCCAGTCCGTATCTTGCAAAACAGTCTTTCAAACATTCAATTGTCTGAAAGGAATTTGCTGACTTTAAGGTATGCACTTCTAACCATTTAGAATGTGCGTCAACGATAATCAAGAACATTCGTTCAAAAATAGGGCCTGCAAAATCTACATGAATGCGTTCCCAAGGTGCACTTGGATATTTCCAGTGATGGACCCTTGCCCTTACAGGATCTGATTTGAACTTAATACAATCAACACAGTTCCTAGAAACTTCTTCAATATCATGATCAATTCCCTTCCAAAAGACATAGGATCTGGCGATTGCCTTCATTTTAACGATTCCTAAATGTCCTTGGTGTAACTCTTCGAGAATTTTAACTCGGAGTTTTTTCGGAACGACTACCCTCTGACCACTCATTATACAGTCATCTCGTAAGGTGTACTCGGCTTCCCTACCTTCCAAACTTTCTCCAGATTTTAATTTCATATAAAGACTATTTAATTCTTCATCAGCTCGTGTTTCCTGAGCTATCTATCTAGCTGTTACCGGAAGTTTCAATTTGGGAGAGTTGGAATATTTCAACATCATCCTTAATGCTTAAATCTTCGGACTTAAGAGGTAGGCGCAACAGGCAGTCAGCATTACCGTGTTCCTTGGTATTTTGATACACAATATCAAACTGATATGCTTGCAATATCAGTGCATAATGTAAGAGTCGGGTGGCTGTGAGGATAGGAAGTCCTCTTTTCGATTTGAAAATAGCCACTAAAGGTTTATGATCTGTCACCAGAGAAAAGCGTCTCCCCTTTAGATATAGATAAAACTTTTTGACAGCCCAAACAATTGACAGTGTTTCTTTATCGATTTGGGATTTCTGTTCCGTCAGACAAAACATGCAAGAGCACTGCCCCAAGACCTACCGGAGATGCATCAGTAGCTAGCATCAACGGTAATGTGGGATTGTAATGCATTAAAACTCTGTCTGAACAAATTTCCTTTTTTATTTTTTCAAAAGCAATTTGGCAGTTTTTTGACCAACTCCATTTAACATCTTTTTTTGTTAAATTATTTATGGATGTGCCAAAGTTGCCAGATTAGGGCAATATTTGGCATAAAAATTCACTAATCCCAAAAAGCTTTTGATGTCTTGGACGCTTTTCGGCTTAGGGGCACTAGCAATTGCCGAAATCTTTTCATCCGTTTTATGCAATCCATCGGCATCAATTTTATGCAATCCATCGGCATCAATTTTATGCCCTAAACATTTAATCTCATTTTGAAAACATTTACTTTTAGTTAAGTTTAATTTTAGGCCGTGCTCCTTGCATTTTTTGAAAAATATTTCCAATGCCTTTAAATGAGACTGATCCTCCGGTCCTGTCACTCGAGCATCATCCATAAAAATTTTAATTCCTTCAATCCCCTGAAATAATCCCTCAACATAGCACTGCCAAATAGCTGGCGCAGCATTTAATCCATACATTAAGCGTTTACAAATATACAACCCCTTATGTGTGTTTATTGTTAATAACTGTTGGCTCTCCAGATGCACCTTCATTTGTAGATAAGCATGACTGAAATCAAGTTTTGAAAAATTTTTACCTCCATTAAGGCATGAAAATATTTCTTCGAGTTTTGGTAAAGGATGCTGTGGCACTACCAAATTAGGATTCAGAGTCACAGAATAATCAGCACAAAGCCTAATAGAACCATCAGATTTAACAATTGGCACAACTGGTGTTGCCCATTCTGAAGTCTCAACCCTCTCAATGATATCTTCTTTCTCAAGCCGATCAATTTCTGATTCAACTCTATTGTCCAAATTTTCCTTCACAATGTATAGATTTAAAACTAATTTTTGACCTTGGTATTCAACTTTAACAGGAACATATCCTAAAGGTACCAACTTATCACCCCTGTAAGTTTTAAAAACTAAATTTGTAGGCTGAATCTTTTTATTGGAAATTTTTCTAAATTTATTTATAGACATTACCGAAACTGTTCCCCCAGTATCAAGTTCCATGCTAACTCGTTTCTTTTCAATTTTAACTTGAACCATTATTGGCAGTCTTTTTGGCTCTTCCTCTCTTAACATGTGCATTCTGGAGTTAAATCTATAGATGGGGACCTCACTTTTCGAATCACAATCATTATTTGCCTCAACTTTCTTTTGTTTAACCTGGCGGTTTTTCCTAGACAAATAACACACCTTTTCGATATGTCCAATTTTTTTACAAAAGCGGCATTCACTTGTTGCAAATCTACAGTTGTTTTTATTGTGATTTGCTCCTAAGCAACGCGAGCAAGTTTCCTTTTTACCTTTATTGTTCTTAGCAACAAAGTTTTGTTTCTGCGGTTTGGACTCATTTTTCTTGGTTTTAAGTACCTTCAGTTCTACGGAATTTCCTATAATCTCATTTGCACCCTTAACCGCCTTTTCCATCGCCGAGGCTATCTTTAATGTTTTCTTAAAATCGATATCATCTTCCTGAAATAATCGATCTAAGATATTACGATCTCGTAGACCACTAACAAAAACATCCCTTAACATTGTATTTAGCATATCCTCTTTATATTCACAAGGAATCGCTAACGAGCATAATTCAGCGACATAACTACTAAATGATTCCCCCTCATGCTGTTTTCTGTTAATAAACATGTGCCGACTAAGTATTATTAAAGCTTTAGGATTTAAATGATCCTTAAGAAACTTTTTTAGTTCGGTAAAATTTTTTTCTGAAGGATTATCCGGAGAGAGTAAATTTTTAAACAAATTATACAATTTCGCATTCAAGCTTGAGATCAGAACTTTCCCACATTTTGCCTCTGGAACATTTTGAACGTCCAAAAAAGCCTCAAATCATTCTATGAACAAATCAAAATTTTCTACCGTTTCATCGAACTTATCAAAAGAAACAGAAATTTTGTCTTGCTTATGTTCCGATTTCTCTTGCAATGCGACCATTAAAGCTTCATTCTGCTTTATCAATTCTTCAATTCCTTTCAAAATAAAAATCAAATAACTTTCCTACCTTTTGCATTTTTCGGGGAATCCCCTAATCCAAGTTTCGGTTTTGCCACTACTTACGCATGTCACCTAGTGCGCCGAGTCGGGAACGATTTTCTTCTCACACAGCCTCGTCGCCAACTTGTTGTGTCTAGCGGTGTGGGTTCAGTGAAATGCATGACGCAACCAAAACAGACTAATTCAGAAGTCAAACAACAAAAATCAGCGTTAATTTACAAAATTTTCACAGGACCGATGTCTTGGACACTTTTCGGATTTCGATGGTTTTACCGAACCATCATCTTCAGCTGCAAAACCGCAAATGAACAAGATAGGAAATAATGTTTAGATAAGATAAGAAAGCCTGGACAAGAATAAGCAAGTGGCGCCATCTGTTGGCGAAACCAGAACTAAAACATAATTTCTCTAAAAGCCGAAGGCAAATTTGGATTGGAATTAGGATCGTTAACTAGAACAAAAAGATTTTTATGAATGTGAAATGCCTCTAGAAAATCCAGTTCTCCAATGGAAGATGTTTTTTGAATAATTTTGGCAGCAGAAAAATTGAAAGTGTGATTTTCGGACCAACAATGTTGAGCAACAGAAGACTTCTGTGTTTCCTTTTTTCTAACATATGCCTCATGTTCTTTGACACGAAATTTTAAGGCTCTCTTAGTTTGGCCAATGTAAATTAAACCGCACTGGCAAGGAATCCTATAAATACCCCAGGAATTCATATCCGGAATGGGGTCCTTGAGTATAGAAGTTGGAATTTTATTGATGGGAGAGTAAACAACCCGAAAGTTAAATTTCTGCAAAATATGTGCAACTTTATAGCTAATTGATGGAAAGAAGGGAATGACAACAGAATTTTTATAATCTCCTAAAATAAGAGTGTGGCTTTTAGTGTGTTGAGATGAGAATTTTTTAACTGCTTGATTAATAATGTTGGGTGAAAAGCCCCTGTCAATAGCTATTGCTTTTAAATAATTTAGTTCTTCATCAAGGGCTAGTTTGGAGGAGCAAACTTGAAGAGCACGGAAAACATAGGAATAAAATGAAGCTAACTTTTGTTTAGTCGGATGACATGATTTAAAGTGTGGTGGAAGGCAAACCGATGAAGGTTTACGGTAAACTGTAGTACTGAAGTTGGATGTGTTACGTGTGACCAGAATGTCGAGAAACGGAAGAGAATTGTAAGTCTCAAGTTCAAAAGTGAACTGAATAGCAGGATCAATAGAATTCACTGTTGAAAGAACTCTATTTAAATCATCTTTATTACCTTCAAACAGGGTAAAAGTATCGTCTACATAGCGGAACCATGCCGGGAAGTTTAAAGTTTCAAACAATTTTGATTCATAATAATGCATGTAGATATCAGCCAGGATGGGACTGAGGGGGCTTCCCATGGCTAATCCCTCAGTTTGCTTGTAATATTTATTTTGGAAAACAAAATGCGTTTGTTTCAAACAGAGTTGAGTGAGAGAAATTAGCTCATCAATTTCGATGCAAGAGAAATGAAATTCGCGAAGTCTGCTTTCTAGACATCTTAATGCACCCTCCACCGGGACATTGGTGAATAATGATTTTACATCAAAAGAAACCATGAGTAAATTACGAGGAGAAATGTTTTTAACCTTTTTTACAAACTCTATTGAATTTTTTATGGTGTAAATATTATTGTCTAATAGAGTGGAAAATCTAGAAACTAAATATTTAGCTAATGGATACGAGGCAGTACCTAAATTTGATACAATAGGGCGGAAAGGAATACCACTTTTATGAATTTTGGGAAGAGCATATAATCTGGCACAATTCGCAACAGATGGGATAAGCGAATGTTTTAAGTTGCTTGAAATGATTTGCGAAGATTTGATCGCAGTTTTTATTTTGGATAAGTCCGAAGGTGAAGGATCTTTAGGGATCGGATTATATGGTCCTTTGTTTAAGAGTTTAGTGACACCATCGATGTAAGTGTTCTTATCCATGACGACTATCTGGCCACCTTTGTCGGCCTTTGAAATGACAATATTCGGGTTAGAATGAATCTCGCGCATTGTAGCTCTTTCTCTCGCCGTTAGATTTGGTTTCAAAGGTTTATTATTGAATTTCACATTATGAGCGATAAGATGCCTAATCATTTCTTTCTGTGAATCTGAAACTTTACTGAACTTGAAAGCTTTTTCGATAGGAGCCAAAGTCTTTGGAATCGAGGGTTTACAGGTTTGTGAGAAGTTAAAATTATATTTTAGAATTCTCTCTTGTTCTTCTGAAAGACTAACATTAGAAATATTAACTATTGGCTTGATGTTTACAATGGGAAGATTTTTTGAACTACTTGAACTGGAAGACTGTAAAAGAAGTTTTTCGAATTTAACTGCAAGGGTGTTTTTATGACGGTTAACTGCATTCTCCGTTCTAGACCAAGACTTTTGTTCAAGGGCAGTGAATTTTGGATATGTTTTAGCGAGTTCCAGATGAAGCTTATAGAGTTCATGTTCAATTTTGGACAATTGTTGACGTGTATCCCTTATCACGGACCGAAGTAAGGCAAGTTTGCAATTTAACAGAATTCTTGAAACGCGACTCCAAGGTTTTTGATTAGATTTGATTTGAATAAAATTGGGGATCAATTTTTTACATTTACATTTAAGTAAAAAGTCAAGATGATTCAGGAATTTTTGCCGTTTCAGGCGTAACTTAGTGAAACGATTAACGGATAAAGGCATGATAAACAATGCAGAAAATCAAACTAAATTAACTGAGCAATAATAAAGTACACACAAAATAGCAGAAAAATCCCTCACTGAAATGAATAGAAAACAAAATGTTTGTAAGCAAAATGCATGAAATCAGACAAGCAAAGCACAATATCCAAATGTACGAAACATAAACATAACTTGAAAATTGCAAAAATGTACTCACCGAAACTCCTACAATCACAAAATGGCGGCCACACCACGTGCAAAAAAGAAAGCAAAATGTAAGCCTAAAGAACATGAGGCATATGTTAGAAAAAAGGAAACACAGAAGTCTTCTGTTGCTCAACATTGTTGGTCCGAAAATCACACTTTCAATTTTTCTGCTGCCAAAATTATTCAAAAAACATCTTCCATTGGAGAACTGGATTTTCTAGAGGCATTTCACATTCATAAAAATCTTTCTGTTCTAGTTAACGATCCTAATTCCAATCCAAATTTGCCTTCGGCTTTTAGAGAAATTATGTTTTAGTTCTGGTTTCGCCAACAGATGGCGCCACTTGCTTATTCTTGTCCAGGCTTTCTTATCTTATCTAAACATTATTTCCTATCTTGTTCATTTGCGGTTTTGCAGCTGAAGATGATGGTTCGGTAAAACCATCGAAACTAGTCCTGTGAAAATTTTGTAAATTAACGCTGATTTTTGTTGTTTGACTTCTGAATTAGTATTTATTCGGCGTGTTATTGTGTCTTCAAAACAGACTAGTTCACGGCACAAACATTTATTTCTAACTAACTCATACAGTAGCGATGCGCTATTTACGCAGGTACATTACATTCTACTCTACTCTCGTTCAAAGGTTCTCGGGGATAAGAGTACTGATACTCTCGAAATCAGATGCTACACAGACGATGCAATACAGTCCGTACAACGCCTAGGCATGCTGAGTATTAAACTATCGATCTGATCTTGGGGGATATTATACCACTCAAAAAGCAATGCTCTCCGAAGTTCCGGAAGACATGTAGGAGGAGGTTGACAGGCTGCAACTCGTCGGCCAAGCATGTCCCACACGTGCTCTACTGGATTCATGTCCGGTGAGAATGCTGGCCAGTCCATATGGGTGATATCCTCCGATTGAAGGCATTCGCTTACGATGTTTACACGGTGAGGACGGCCATGCCATTGTCATCCATAAACACAAATTGTGCACCCATGGCACCCCAAAACAAACATACATGTTATTCCAGAATGCAGTCCCGATAGATTTGGCTTGCCATGGTTCCTATTTGTACACGCAGGTCAGTTCTGGAACCCAGAATAATGCCACTGCAAACGAGCACTCCTGCACCACCGTAACAGTATCGTTTAATGATGTTTTCTTGGTGGTAACGGATACCTGGAGCTCTCCATATGAAAGTCCAGCGAAAATCAGACTGCAAGCTAAACCTGGACTCGTCGGAAAACATCCCACAAGCCCACTATTGCGATGTCCATAATGCATGCTCTCTACTCCAGGCTAACCGCAGGTGACAGTGAGTTGCAGTAAGTGGAACGCATCTGACAGGTCTACGAGCATATACACCAATCTGCCCTAAGCGTCTGTACACGATCTGCCTTGAAATTGTCATACCAGTGGCTGAAGAGAGCTGACGAGACAGATCTGAGGCTGTGCTCCGCCTGTTTCTTTTGGTAGTAACTGCCAAATACCGGTCCTCATTCGGCGTTGTAACTTTGGGGCGACCTGTGCTGTAACGTCTACTCACATTACCATCATCTTGGAATTGTTGCCAAAGCCTGGAGATGACATTCTGGGCAATTGCAAGTTCATCTGATACTTCCAGTTGGGTACGCCCACATTCCAGATGGCTGATAATTCTACCACGTAAAAAATCATCCAAATGCGTCCTTTGTGTCATTACGATACGGTTATTGCACTGAAATGCTTATAAAGCACCTGCAAACAATTTTACTTCTTTGCTTGTATTTCTTATATCTTCTCTTACACTCTTGTCATTGTGACATACCATCGGTGTCATCTGGTTACTTCCTGAAATTTGCATATGATTCTTGAAGATGTGTGTGGTGATTTTACAGGTGATATATTTATTTCAGAGTTCGATTTCCGCGTGACTCCGAATTATCCTTAATTTATGGACATGAGTGTAGTAACGAATTAAGTAATTTTGTGTGCGTCAGCGAATTGTTATTTTGGCAAATATAATGTGACAAAATGGAATAAAAAAGAACCAAGACTTGCTGTGAGAACTCTTGCTCACAACATTGTGAGAAAATTGCTCGGAAATGTTTGCGAAGCAAACTTTGTGTCCTTCCCTATGAATTCTTGGCAACTGCTTATGGATAAAATAGTAAAAATTCTAGTAGATTGTGCAAACATTTATATCGAATCCATCGCTGTCAAATGTGAAGGATAGAGAGATGCTCGATCCACAAATATTACAGAAATCAGGGCATTTGTCGGTCTTTATTTTGAAGGACTCGACAAGGCTTCTCACATAAATGTTCTCGACCTCTGGGTGACTGATGGAACAGTGCTTGACATTTTTCATCGAACAATGTCTAACAAACGTTTTTTATTTCTAATCAGATGTTTGAGATTTCATGACATAAGAGATCGCTTTTCTAGAAGGGAAATAAATGAACTGGTTCCGATAAGATATGCTTTTGAAAAGTTAGTTGAAAATTGCAAAAAAGTTTACAGTCTTGGCGTAAGGGACCGAAAATCACAAATTTGCTGAGTTATATGCGAGAAAAATGTTTTGGGTAAACACAGAACGATTATTTGCAAAAAAATTTGAAATGTAAGTTTTATTTTGAAATTATTGCTGTAAAAATTTAATATTGCATAAATTAGTACTAAATTTGATTTGCTTTCAAAAAGAAATCAGTTTAATTTTTGTTGTTAATGATAAATAATTTCAGTCTTAAAATACAATTTTATTAGACTTACTAAATTAAAAGTATATTTCTATATTTTATACATCTGTTTTTATTATTTAAATGTTTTTCTTCAATTAAACAAGCACTTTTATTTTTGTTTTGTTAAAAAAACGCTTCGAGCCTACGTAGCCCGACGCACGTCCTCACATAGCTAAAAGTAGCACGTGTCTTCGCAGGTTAAGGTGTAAGAAAAAACTATGCATAATGGCCTGGTTATGCCAATGTACAAAATAAATAGCAATTTGCTATTAGTCAAATTTATAAGATTTTTAGGGAGGACCTACTAGCTCACAGAGTTTAAACTTTGTGAACATAGCTAAAAAATTAAATTTAAAAATTAAAAAGCAAAAAAGACTATAAAAATATTGAAAAGGTCTTGATCAAAAATCAATACAAGGGAAAGAATTTTTTTTTTTTTTTAACAGACCTGGAACGGCGATGTCTTCTTGCTGGACCCATGCTCATTCAAAAGGGACGAAAGGCTCGAGAAAGGAAGAAGACAACAAACTAGGCAGGATGACGTAAAAGGCAAAGAAACATCATGATGAAAGAGCCAATGAAAAATGACTGACCATTGGCATAAACCTGACTCAGTGTGAGGGCGGGTGGCAATTTGCTGAAGAATGAAGAAATTGTTCAAGATGGCGTCTTGCTCGACGATTTTTAAGGAAGTTATGCATAAGCGAAAGAAAAATGGCCAATTCTACAAAATGTTAAAAAAACGGCCACAGAAAGTAAGAATAAATTAGAAAAAATAGTAAATTGTTAATTCTAATAAGTCATAATTCTTCAAGCTAGAGGGCTATCAAGCTACTAGAAACGAAATGGCCTATAAAATCAATAACAGGATAGATATGGCCAGAAAAAGCTTAAAACAGGGTTGCCACTCAAACAGGAGAATGAAATTCCCTGACTTTTCCAGGTTTTCCAGGTGTGTTTCAAGAAAATTCCAGTCTATCCACGTAATGTACGTTGGCTGTGCTAAGAGGTA
Organism: Stegodyphus dumicola; assembly: GCF_044657685.1. NCBI lineage: Eukaryota > Metazoa > Arthropoda > Arachnida > Araneae > Eresidae > Stegodyphus > Stegodyphus dumicola. The sequence continues at coordinate 133,865,884 of NC_140770.1, forward strand.
AATTAATTATGGTATTACTTATATTGTGTAGCAAATTCACTTAATTATTCAATAAATCCCAGAGGACATTTATTCTTAATTATTCTTGGTATACTTTGTTTGATAATTTTGTTTAGTTTTCCACTTAAGAAACTTAATAAAATTTAAGATATATACATTGGATAACAAATGTATGTTTTATTTAATTATTACTCATGATCATCACCAGTTCAACACGAGGCTAATCCGGTCCTTATAAATCACAACGCAATGCTAAATAGTTAGGTTAGATTTTAGGTAAATTTAATTTGCGTGAGGTATGTTCTTAAAAGGCACCTTAACACTTGAAAACACAAATATAATTATAACAGTTGTTGTTTTCTCCACTGAAGATTGAGATTAGAATCTTCCCAATCTGGAATAAAATAAGGCTTTTTTTGCAGACATTCTGCAGCTAAACGAAAGAAAGAAATCTATTTTAATAAATTGAGGTATTTTATATTTATTTTGCAGCATACATAAGGAAAAAATATGTGCATTAAATTCCGTGATGGTATGTCATCATACTGCTATAATTAATTTTAGGATTATGCCAGAGAAAATTTCCTGAAATTTGGAAATATTATTTACTAATAATAAATAAATTTAGAGGGAAGAAGCAACATTAAATTATATGAATAACATAAAAATAATTACTTAAAAATTGAATTATAATAATCAACGATATTTTAGCGAATATAGTTATATTACATGGCTAGCCTAGATGACTGATTACTATTTTTTTTATTTTACTGCAAAATGGCAAGGTATTTATTAAAAAGAAAAAAAAAAAAAGGTTTAAAAAGATTTTGCGGTAAAATTCTAGTATACGGTAAGGCTTTGGCACGATTTTGAAAATTGTCGCCAAGACCAAAATGACCCGTTTACTGCGCATCATGATGTCGCCAAATCCCATTATTATTCTAAACAAAGAACGTCTATGTAAAGAAGAAAAGGTTCCATACAAGTAAAATGCTATTACGCCGTTAGAATGCGGAGGGAAAATTTGCCAAGGGATTTGGCGACGGAACCTGGCGGCCAGAATTTCTTCTCTCTTCGCGCTGTGTACAGGAAATTGAGAAACACGTGTTAAGAAGAAACGCTCTTTGACAAAAAGAAAACTACAAAAATCCGTTTTTAAAATTATTGCGAAAAATCCACGCAATAATTTTAAAAACGGATTTTCGTAGTTTTTTTTCCCCTTGAAAATAACTAATCCGTGAATTAATTTACTTGCGCCAAAAAATATTTTCTTTTCCTTTAGAGTTTAACCACTTGCGCTAAGACTAAACTTCACGGTTGCGGTGCCGTGCGCTACAATATAACAAGCGGTAAAGTGTCTCATTTACGCCGCTCCGCATCTGCGAGTGCAATCCAGATCTGTAACTCGAGAAATAAACAATCTCGTTGTTAGGCGACGTGTGCACCACGTTATTTTCATTTTTGCGATAAATGCTTATCGACGTGGTGTTCACGTCGCTCACGGTTTGAGACAAAAGCATCTCGACGTGCGTGGCACGTCTTTTTAGCGCAAGTCGTTCAAGAAATTTTAAACGATATTCATTTTATGAACTCTTGATAACGTGACCTTCGAACTTCGACACCGGTTTCGAGCTTCCGCGACAGATATATCAGACATGCACAGCTGTTTCCCTCTATGATGGAACGGAGCCACGTCTGTTGAAGAGAGGTTTTCCTTCTTTACAATACATATTCTTTGATTCTAACCTCCATGGTACCGTATACTAGGATTAAACCCATTTTGTTTTTTACGAGAACAGGTACTTTCTTTAGTTCATGCACTGCACATGCGATTCTCGAGAATACTGGAAACCAAAAGTTGCGGGAAAGTTGCTTTGCCTTTCTAAAAGACAATCAAATTGGAGCTGCGAAAATTGGCTCTATGCCAGCTACCCGAATGACACTCACGTGATACATAATTCGCCAAAAAAGTTATCTCTTCCGACGTCGGCGCAAAAATCGCTTTTTTTTTTGGCGGCATCGTTGTGTGAACTTCCCCGACTTTTCCAGATTTTGACAAAAATACTTAAATTCCCTGACTTTTCCCTGAATATTTTGGTCAATTTTCGAATTCCCTGACTTTTCCCGGTTCTCCCGGTTTTCCAGGTAGCGTGGCAACCCTGTTAAAATCTATTCAAGAACAGAATTAGAAGTTTTTATTATTCCCCCCCCCAATGGCCAGACAGCCCAGGATGGGCCCTTGCCTTCCTCAGAATCTTTTTCGGGTGCCGAATAGTCTGGCCAATACGATCTTTTTTAGTTACTTGATTTTCATCCATTCCGTACAGGTGTCCTGCCCATTTAATTATCTGAATCCTTATATATTTTACTATATCTATTTCTTTAAAGCATTTATAGAGTTCAGAGTTAGCTGTTACACGAGCTGTTACATTTTATGCCACCCAAAATACTTCTCAAAATTTTTCTTTCAAAGACAGAAATAATACTTTTAACTTTTTCTGTCATCACCCAGGTCTCGGGGCAGAGTATGTGACAATGGGTCTGGTTAAGCTTTTGTAAATTAAAATCTTCTTTTTTCTGCTAATGAAGTTAGACTTCAAGTATTTTTTAGACCAAAAGTTAGCATCTGTGACTCTACTGCGGATCTTCGGGCATTAAATCATTGAGAATATTAACCTCTGATCCTAAATATCTAAATTTGCTAACAGTTTCAAATTTATAATTCCCAATTTCAAAATAGTGATTGCTGTTATTACCACATGGCATGTATTTATTTTATTTTGGTCGATTGCTAGATGCATTTTGCTGGCTGCAGCCTTTAGAGATGTGAAAGCTTCTCTAAGTGACTAGGGACTGCGTGAGACTATGTCAATATCGTCTGCAAATACAAAAATCTGAACAGATTTGTTAAAGATAGTTCCATGAGTATAGAATCAGAAATACTGTACCAAATTTTAAGAGTAAAATTGAAGCTGTGAGAGGAATTAATTTTACATTTATATATTAGATTCTCTGAATCAGCCATCCACTTTACACCATCCCATAAGGCTTTAAGTACAAAATTTCATTATCTAACTCAAAAAATCTAAAAGAAAAAGTTAATGCCAGCTTTTTTTAAAGCATTTTTAATGACTTATGTAAGAATTAGGTTGTTCTGCAAGATAATTACAAAGTAGAGTACGTCTTCTTGGAGGTGTTTTGTAGTATTAGAGATTCTTTTAATTCTATGCAGTTGTGCATTAATTGTATTGATTATGACCCTTTTAGAAATAATGGAATTCCAGTTAGTTAATTTAAGTATAGGAAAGTTGAAATCTCTTCGTTTATCGTAGATTTTCCAAAAATTGTAATTTAGAATATGCAAATATACAGACACTTCCCAGTCTAAGTCAGAGAAGTTCTCAACCTTTTCACTTTCATGCATCCCTTAATAAGACTTAGTAATTATATATATTATAGACTTAGTAATTTATATACTTAGTAAAATAATGCCTAACATCCCCATACAAAACTCCCACCCTCTAGTATTTATTTCCATAATATATGCAATTATTTCTATATTACTCTTTCAATATAATAAGGTTAATAAACTGCAATGAACTAAAGTTAAAAAAATATAATCAGTAAGTTGTTCTTTTTTTCTGTGAATGATAATTTTGAGACCACTTTAGAGAAGCCTTTATTGAAAGGATCCATCTCACTTATCTTCCCATTTAATTTCAGAAAGAGATGTCTAAATGAATCTTCTAATTCATGGTGGTTGGTAGGTGGATTATTGTTTTCTTTGATTTTGTTTTTAATTTAAAGCTAGTTTTTTTGACAAATTTAAAATGAGTTTCAAATATTTTAGTTCAAAATTATTTAGTAGTCAATCCCCAGAAATTTAACTTTGGTTGTATCCTAGCAGAGCCTACACCCTTGACGCACCCACTTATATGGCGCACTACTTATATGACCCCCCACTTATCGACATGCACATGGACAAAGTCAAGGAAGTGTGCAATGCCAAGTTTGTGCAATTCTGGGATTTTTTTAAGTGAAAATAAGTCTATGTGTACATGGATACTGAGTTTGTGCAATTTTGTTACTTGTTATTTTCAAGTTGACGATTTTAAGAAATGCGCAAAGCAGTGGGCGATTCTGCACTTTCCTCCCAGTTTGTCGCCAAGGGTGCGAGCTCTCCTAGGATTTTACCTAATGTTTTGATTACAGAATCAGTTTTGTCAGACATACTGAACAGCATTATGAAATTGTTCTGTAATTCTAAATTTTTTTATATATATTAAACATCATCGAATCGTTATGCAAGTCATTGAAGCCATTCTTCATTGCGAGATTTTAAATTCATTTGCAATATACGGTGTTCAAGTAAAAATTTGGCATAAACATTAAATTAGAGTTATCCAAGATAATTTTATGGTGCTACTTTGGTAAACGGTTGCACAGATTTTGGCGATTTTCCTTTGACGAGTAATACAACTTATGGTAAACCCATTGCTGGATAAGTTATTTATGGTAACCGATACTTTGTTGTCATTTTATTTAAAAAATAATGCGTTTTATTGTGCATAAATTCCGTGTTTAAAATATTATTTACGGCTTTTAAATATTAAAAATCAATTTAATTTTGCATTTTTATTTGAAATAAAAATTTTATTGTTTATCATATTTTAAGAAATTTTGGTTGATCTTTACATTATGGTAACTTGGCGTTTTTTTGGCGAAAATTTGGCGACCAACTCTCCTACAGCAACCCTCTATTTTTTTTCCCCGCCGCCATTTTGTCTTCACGAAGTAAAGACATGTTTCTTTTCTTTTTATCTACTGAACACTTCTTCCAACAATCTAGTAGCCGAATTACACTTATGCTAGAAATTTTATCAAACAAAACTGCTTAATCATGACAAATATTCACTGCAAAATTGGGAAAAAGTGCACAATACCATACTCCTTATGCGTTTTTCAAAATAACACATACACATAAACCATGTACACGGCGACTTATTTTTACTTAAAAAAACATCCCAGAATTGCACAAAAATGGCATTGCGCACACTCTTCACCATATCCATGTACACTGCTTTTTTCTCATAAATTAGAAAAATTTCACGAAAATACATGACAATTTTCTCAATCTTTAAACCCGGTAAAAAGAACATATATGAAATTACCTGATCGCGAAAAAGTATTTACCCTTTACAAATATGAACATTTCCACATATAAAATAAATAAAATATCCAAAACCTTTTACCTCTAAATCATCTATTACATTATACACGTCACCAACGAATTCATACCGCAAGCATTACAAATACTTAATATCAAATATTTAAATTATTTCCATGCACGTTTATTTCAACTTAAACGTATACCAAATTCCTACAAACATAAAATTCACAAAATAACTATCATTTCATTAAAATATAATTAAATTCAAAAACACTACTTAAAATATAAATGAGCACATACATTAAATTAATAAAAATTACCTTACAATCCTAATTACTTTAAACTAAATCATTGCTAATAACAATTTTCCCAATAATACAAAATTCCTTTCCACCTTACATTTAGAACAATGCATAAAAATAATATCCTCAAATAATTAAAAATACTAACTTACCTAATCTTCTTCAGAATCTTCATTACGTGTCCGATAAACTTTTCTTGAGTTACGGCCATGGGATCCAAAAATTCACGAACACTGTTTCACACAACACAGAATAAACCAAATACAAAATTTCTAGATTTGTTCCCGATTTCCCCCCTTTTCCGATTCAAGAACCGTAATTCGTCCATTAATATCACATGACGTATCCCATGATCTCTCATTTCCCTCACACAAAATAATGCGTAATCGGAACTGAGTACTGCTCACATTATTACCAAAGTCCTAGGTAGTAAGTAACCTTTATCGCCTCCAAAATGTCGCCAAACTACCAGTTACCGTATTGTAAAGATCAACCGAAATTTTATGTTGTGGATGATGTAATCAATGACGTCACCTTACTTTAAAAGTAATTCGTTTTAATATGTATAAATTTAATCTAATGTTTTAAACATTATTTATGGCTTTTAAATATTAAAATACAATTTAATTTTGCATTTTTTTAAAAAAATTATTTTATTATGTATGAATTTTTAAATAATTTTAATTCTAGCCGTGATGTAATAAGCTCTCTGATTGGTTATAGAATATTTGTGCATTAACGAGCTGTAATCAGCTCCCTGATTGGTTACTGACAATTTGTGCATTTCTGCGCCGTTTTAAAATTTAATTCATATCTTCAAATTCCTTCAAAGATGTTATCTAAATTATGATTCTAAATTTTTTGTGGTACAATAAACATTAGGTTAAATACTCAAAAAAATTTAAGTACATATTTTTCTTTTATTTTATAATTGTATACTTCAATTTTTGTTAAAAGAATTAATACACTATTTTCAGAAATTGCTGAGATAATTATTGTCCATATGTTTTAATGTTAATTATATTCTATATAACATACTTTAAAGTATCTGAATTTAATAATATTCTAATTCTTTTAAATGTTGGTATGATGGTTTTTAATTCGATATTCAATTTCAGTAATATTTTAATCTAATTAAACGTTGGCCCAATGTTTTTATAGCGGTGTTTTTATTCTCTTCTTTGCTATATGAAAGTAATAATAACCTAATTTTAGTATTTTATACTCATAGTAAATGTATTTATTTACACTTGCCTGCCATCTTAAAAAACGACATTTTCAACAAAAAAATTAATCCATTACTTTTAACGATATTTATTTATTTTTTAAGTTTCGAATACTTTACTATGCGTAAAAACAGTGTTTTTCAAGATGGCTGATGTTTGTAAAAATCGCGCCAACAATTGCGCCAATGTAAATCGCCAAAAATCCGTGCAACCGTCTACCAAAGTAGCACCAATTTTATTTCCATGTGAAAATATACTTTTACCATTTATCGATTTTTATATAAAAACAATTTTAAAAGAACAAATGCTTATTATAAAAATAAACGGTGCAAATAAACTTCCACATTGAAATTGATTTGAATATCTCAGTTATAAAGAAAGAGACCTTTATAATTAATTTGATGGTTTGCTCTGTACTGAAAATATAACCATATTTTCAGGCTGCAAATGTTTTCTACAATAAGAGATGACAGAATGAAGAAAGGAAAGGCTACATGTGATGCGAATGAAGCAAGTGAAATTACAGGTGTGTGCGGAGCTAGTTAATGATAATTATTTTGCTCATGTACAAATTTTGATCAGTAACGGTCACATCAGAAATCTTTTAAGTTGCTTCCTTTCCCTTTAATGACAAATTTAAAGTTCTGAATACTTTTCTTTCAGCAACATTTATTATAACACTTTAATACTTTACCCGATTACAAGTTGCTTCCTTGCTTATCCCTGACAAAGCCATCGCACAGCCCCAGGGATACACGTACTACAAGTTTAAAACCACTGGTCCACATGTATATTTATCTAGTATCCTATAAAAAATTTTGCTGTTTAACCTGGGCCATCTGTATTAATAATATATACAAATAAACTTTCAAAGAGCTATTCTGGGTGAACTGTAAAAATCTGAATACCTTGATTTTTTTCCTTAGCTTTATTTGTGCATAAACATTTGAAACAATATTTAATTCATTTATTTATTCTTTCTCGATAAATATAATGATTTAATCTATAATATATCTAGACTTGGTTGGCCTTCAATACTAAAATTTTGTATGGTACACGTAGATTCTAGCAATTGACCATACACGAGTAAGAAAATACAGTAATGATATACAAGATTGACACGAAAACACCTTCTTAAAAAATTATGAAACATTTAATACTATAAATAATGTGAGGAGTTTTAAACGCAAATTTCTAGTTACATGCAAAGAACTGTCTGAAAAATTTGCCTGTTATTTACCTTAGGTAAGTGTTTAAATCTATGCAGAGTACGCACAGTACGAGTGAAAGATGTATGCAAACGAAGCCCTTTGAGAAAAGAAGTCATCAGAAAAAGGATTCACACATTTTCATCTGTGGACTTAAATCTCAGATACTAGTAAAAATGACATAATTTTTTAAATAACATACTGAAGATTTAAAATAAGATTAATTTATAAAACAACTCCATCAGAAATTATTTGAGTTATAAACTCTAGAAATATACAAATTACCTACTGAATTTCAGTTGTCGATTTCAGATAACAAATAATTGCAATTAATGAGACTAAAAGGTAACTACTACATACACCGACTGTGCTGACACCATGCATAAAGTCGCGCGAAAGATCGGATATACGTATTGCCATTCTCCAGTAAGTTAAATCTTTCTCAAAATTCTCACGGTCTATCTTTGACTTGAATGCAATAAACTGCTATTAAAATATTTTTCGACATTTACAAAAACATTTTCCCATTGTGCTGATTTATAATATCAGTCTCTGCTAAAATACCATACCCGATACTCATTCAGGTAATTAAAATGTGCTGTACTCGGGATTTCGTTTTTAATTTTACTGCAACTTAATCTTTTGCCCAAAAGGGCTCTAATTAAATTTTAATATAGTTTATCAGTCGAGATTATCAACTGAGATGGACCAGGAGGAATAGCTAAACATTTTATAGGACACTATATATATGCTGGCGGCAATGTATGAAATTATATAGAATACGTATGTATGAAATTATATACACTTTATAATATGCCTAGCGTTTCTAGGTAAAATATGAAATATGAGAATTATTATGTAATTTCACTGGGTATTCTAAACAATTATTTAAACGAAGTAGGAAAAAAAGGTTATGATAAGGCTACAGTGTAAAAGACGTGTATAAGTACAACGTAATAAGATGCAAACAAAATTTTACTATTCCGAGGATTGTTTGAATAAACTACAAAAAATAAAAATATTACCATTTCAGCACCAAATATAATTTTCATTCACCAATTAAGTAGTCAAAAACTCATCTTCTGTTATTTTTAACAAATTATATTCTAAAGTCAAAAACTGTTGCCAAAAACGATTATACGATAATATGCAAAGTAAACATTTATAATTATTAAAATATTTGTGAATTACTTTCCAAACTCATTATTTACATTTTACAAAAAAAGATTATGATAAAGCTACTGTATAAAAGACGTGCATCCCTCAAAAATGCAAATGTCATTTTGAAAAAGTAATGAGAATGCCATTAAAAAACTCTTATTCAAAATTCTATGTAAGTCGCAAACTTAGGTGAAGATCGATATGCTTTGCAATATCATATTTATTGCAGTCTGTTTGAGTAATACCAGCTACAACTCAACTCTGTTTAAGTTTTATGTTTTAAAAATAAGTTCTGTCGTTTCTGTAAGAATAACTGCTCCTAAATTTTTTGGAAATATCTGCAATTAAAGTGTTTTTCATATTAAATCCATAGTTATTTTCGAATCCTTTAAAATACTGACGTCCGTGCAGTAGGACTATGGATAATTTAAAACGGGAAAGAACACAATTACGGCGATATTTCACAACTTCTTTAAAAGAAGTGGACGCTGTTCTAAAAGATGAAGCAGTAAGTAAGATTGATTTGATATCTGTATTTAATATACTTAACGATAAACCTGACAGATTATTTCAGTTAAATGAAAAAGTTAACGTGAAATGGCTAGAAATGGAAAATTTTAATGAAGATGAATTTTCTAATGATATGGATTTAACGGAAAGTTATCGAAATCAGTGGGTTGCTATGAAAACAAAAGTTGATTTAATGTTATCAACCACTGAAAGAAAGAGCGATATTTCCAGTGTAGTAAATGAAACTAAGCAAAATTTCCGTCTTCCTAAGTTAGAATTGAAACGTTCTGATGGTAATATTAAAAAAGGGCTAGGATTCTGGGGACAATTTAAAAAGATTCATGATGATGATAGCATTGATGCAGATGATAAATTTCAGTATCTTTTACAAGCAACTGAAGAAGGTTCATCGGCTAGAGATTTTTTAGTTGCAAGTTTTCCACTGTTTGGCGAAAACTATTATAATGCTATTTTACAGCTGAAATCTCATTTTGCTAAAGATGAACTATTAATTCAGGTTTTATGTTCGTGAACTTTTAAATCTAGTTTTAACGCAAGCGAGAAGTGGCGAAATTTTTACTTTGCGGATTCTTTATGATAAATTGCTACTTCTTTATGATAAATTCAGCTGCGAGCATTAGAGACTTTAGGGGTAACGTCTGAAAAATATGAAGCATTGTTATATCCTTTAGTAGAATCAGCTCTGCCAGAAGCTCTTATCAAGGAGTGGGAAGGCACACATAACCGTTTAGAAAATAAAGACAAGATGAGCATGTTAAGAAATTTATTAGAATTTCTTCGTTTGGAAGTCGAAAGTGAAGAGCGGTTACAACTTGCTTGATCAGGGTTTGCGAATGATCAATTTGAAAATTTTAAAACGGAAGAAAAAATTCCCACTGCAGCTTGTATTGTATCTAATGAAAAGCAAAGAGCTGAGAAAAATGGCAAACATTGTATATTTTGTATTAAGTCGTTTCATAATACCTCAGAATGTTTTAAAGCTGCCGAGATGTCACTAGAGGGGAAAAGGGAAACATTGAAGAAAAGGGAAGCTTGTTTCGTCTGTTTAAAACCAGGACACAATTCTAAAATCTGCAAAGCTTATTTAAAGTGCATTATATGCAAGGAAAAACACCATAGCATTATGTGTCCAAATATAAATCAATCAAAACAAGACAAACAATCTGAATCGGATGCACAGGTTCTTTTGTCACCAAAAAATTCTCTAACGTTATTGTTAACTGTATTGGTGAAAATCATCAATGATGACAAGTCCGGAATCGTTCGCGGATTATTTGGTACTGGTGCTCAGAGAAGATCTTTCATACGAAAAGATATTGCGGAGAAACTAGAATTGAAACCCGTAGATCAAGAAATGATGAGTCATGGACTTTTGGGGGCAGTGAAACTAAACAAGAGTCCCATAATGTCTACACTATTACATTACAAAGCTTGTGTTCAAGTTTCAAGTACACTATTTCAGTTTTGGACGAAAGGAAGATATGTGGTGCGATTCCACGTGTAGAGGATCCTCATATTTATCCAATTTTGAAAAAGAAAAATATACGCTTAAGTGATACAGGAGAATATGTGCCTGAAATAGGTTTATTAATAGGAGCTGATTATCTTGGCGCATTATTGAGTGGGAGAATTGAGCTCATTGATAATAATTTGGTAGCTATTAAAACAAAACTTGGATGGACGCTTCAAGGTAAACAAAGAAACTACTCAAAATCTTTGGAGAGTATTGTATATACCGTTTGGCGAAAACTATTATAATGCTATTTAACAGCTTAATTATAGTTAAATTATGCTAATAATTTAGATTTGACGGAATTATGGAGCCTAGATGTCATCGGTATAAGATGTCCTGCAGAAGTAAAGTCAAGGCAGGTAACTGATGAAGAAACGGTAGATTTTTTCCGTAAAACTGTTAAAAGAAACGAAGACAAAAGATATGAAGTATGTTTGCAATGGAAAAGTGGACGTCCAGAATTAGAAACATGAATAAAGAATTAGCCACTAAACGGTTAATGTCAACTACCAAAAATCTCATACAATCTGGACATTTAAGAGAATACGATGATGTGTTTAATGAGTGGGTTCGGGATGGAATTATTGAAATTGTAGATAAAAACGAGAAAAAGGGACACTATTTACCACACCATCCTGTGATAAAACCTGGTGTAACAACAACAAAAATTCGTCCGGTTTTTGATGCGTTGACAAAAAATTCCAAAGGAAATTCCTTGAATAACTGTTTAGAAAAGGGGCCAAATTTATTAGAATTGGTACCCAAATTGATAATGCAGTTTCGGAAAAACGCAATTGGCGTAACATCAGACATCAAAAAAGCATTTTTACTAGAAGCAACTGTAGCTTATCATCTAGAGAACGCTCAGGATGAAAGGAAGCAAACAGCTTGTCGACTCAAAGAGTCTTTTTATGTAAACAACTTCATTACAGAAGTTTTTATTACGGCTTTAAGAAGATTCTTTGCTCGAAGAGGTAGAGTAAATATAATTTACACTGACAACGGTACAAACTTCATTGGTTCAAGCAATGCTCTAGGAAATTTAGATTGGGAGAAGATCATGTCGTTTTCCACTATCAAGAAAATTAAATGGAATTTCAATCCTCCATCAGCCGCCTCGTGAGGAGTATGGTGGGAGCGCATGGTTAGAATGTTGAAATAGATGCTAAAAAGAATTTTGGGCAGGAAAAGTCTTAACTCTGAAGAGTTGGAAACTATTCTATGCGACTGCGAAGCCACAATAAACTCTAGGCCTCTTACATATATTGAAGACAATTCGGTAGATCTGAAGACGTTAACTCCTGCTCGTTTCTTACAAAGTATTCCTAGCAGTGAAACAACTGATTTAGACGAAATCGACAGTAAAAGTCGAAATATAAGACTGCGTTTTGTACAAAAATTAAGGCAGGATTTAAGAATGAGATTTCGGAATGTGTATTTAGTAATGTTGATTCATAAAGTTAAGAGCCGGGAAGAATCTTTAAAAGTTGGGGAGGTCGTTCTTTTAGAAACTGATGGCAAGCGTATCAACTGGCCTTTAGGAATCGTCACTGAAGTCTTTTCTGGAGCAGATGGACACTCAAGAGTTGCCAGAGTGAGAACAGCTGATGGAGAGAAGTCGAGACAATTCCAAAGACTTTATCTGTTAGAAATCAACAGTTCGGAAAAGTTACCATTCATTGCCCAAGACGCTCGAAGGAATGAAAGTGCCTCTACGAATATGCCTCTACGCCCTGCAGCTTGTAGGGTTTATATTTATTTTAACTAACATTTATTTTAAGTTTAAACTATCTTTCCTGTCAAGCCTTACTTTTCCCTGGAACTGCCAATGCCAGAGTATGTAAATGTTAGTAGAACGCGCAAGGATTCAAATTATCATTAAGCAGAATTATTCTGAGTTAAATAGAAGGGAAACGAGTTCGAAGGTATGCTTTCTTACTTCACGAGCGTGGAGGTAGCTAGTTAGAAATTGAAGAACCACGCGTTTCGGCCTGTGTGCTTACCTCGGCAGTTTGTTAATCTTTCAACGTAATATTCAGAAGTTTGCTGAAGTATCAGCGGTATCTTAGAACGCGGTGAGGTTAGTTACGTTTAGAGAGCCTCGTAGTTAGTCACTTGTTATTATCTCTCTTCAGTTTCTTATTTTTATTTTACCGCTGGGTCGGCGTAGTTTGTGAGCATCAAGAGCACGCATTTGTAATTTCTAAAGTTGAATAAAAAGGGATTTAAACCCTTCTCAAGACTTTGGTCTATTTCCAGTTCTCAGCAGTCACCACTTGGTTGAGTGCAGGTTGGAAGCGCGCAACTTTACATTGGCGCCCGAACACTTGTCGAACTGAAATGGCCGAAAATTGGATGGAAGTCGATGGGCAACAACAAGAAATGGCAAGCCAATTGGAAGGATTTGGATACCTGGTCCAGACGATGAGAGCGTCAATTAAGCCAAACGTCAATTTCGACGGAAAAAATTCGGTGGCGATATTTCTAGAAGGCCTAGACAATCACTTCCAGCTCTACCCTATGCCTGAAAGGCAAAAAGGTGCCATCGCCACATTTGCACTAAGAGGACAGGCCGCGCTATGATGGAAGAATATAGGCAAATTTTTATTAGGGGAATTCGGAGGCCAGACATATACATTTGAAAATTTTAAAAAATCGTTATTAAAGGCCTTCCCCATAGTGAAAGATCGAGCAAGGCTAGAAGCCGAACTGTATAGTTTTTATCAACGGAATATAGAAGAGTTGACGGACTTTATTCTGCGAAAAATTAAGCTGACGGATATGCTGTATGGAAGAACCTCGACGCGGAGATTATTGAAATAATCTTACCAGGATTGTTACCTGCTGTTCAAGACTACTTCGAAATTAGAAACCCAAGCACATTGCAGGAGCTCTTCGAATTGGCGGTCAAGTTTCAAAATCGCAGAATAGCGGAAAAAGCTAGAGGGGCATCGTATTCTCAAAGTATCCGAAGGCAATCTTCAAATGAGCAGACCAGAAATACAAACCGCTCTTATGGGGGAAAGAGCTATCAAGCTAACTCATCGAAGCTCGAAGGTCAAGGCCCAAAAAGGAAATTTGAAAAAAAAACCGTCCGCGTACCCAGAAGGCAGAAGTTGAAATTAAAGCTTTAAACGAGTAGAGGGGCCTGTGAAAGCGAGGGTCCAGACCCCGAAAGTTTTGAAAAAACCCTCAAAAAGACACTTAAATACTATCATCGTAAGGAACTCCCAGTTACCAATTATACAAGTCCTGGTGCCCTCATCGATACAGGAGCAGAAGGTAATTTCATGAGTGATATTTTTTAAAAAAGAACTTCAATAGGTTTCGATTATTTAAAAATAAAAACACAGAAATTATAGCAGCACAAGGACAAACTTGTCAATGTATTGGAAAACTATCTTTAAAGATACAAGTTCAGAATGAAAGCCTTAAAGTATTAATTTTTGTAGTAAAACATTTGCAAAGTCCACTTATTTTAGGTATGGAGTTTTTAAGTTTTTTATTTTAGGTATGGAGTTTGGCCGCGAAGGCCAAACTCAATTTTCAGGACAGTTCTATTGTGCTGGAGATGGACCGGAGGGTGGCGGAACCAGTGGAACAACCGCAAGTTGACCTTAGCCATTTGAATGACCATGAAAGTCAAGCCATCCAGCAAGTGGTGAGTACTTTTTCAAACTTGTTTCCAGAACGGCCTGGTAGCTGTCAAATCGTTACGGATGAGATACAGTTAACTACCGATAAATCCTGTAGGACTAAACCTTATCGCTATGATAAACATAAAGAGTTAATCATAGAAGAACATATTCAGGAAATGTTAAAGAACAATATAATAACGCCCATAAATAGTGAGTACGCGAGTCCAGTCGTACTATGTAAGAAAAAGAACGAGTTTCCGCCTTCGGATAAAAGGGCTTGGAGGTTTGCTATATCGATTACAGAAAACTGAATAGTATTACTAAATTCCCAGTTTACCCTTTGCCGGTTATAGAGAAAATTATTAGAAAAATTAAATGTACAAGATACATGACTACTTTGGACTTAACGTCTGGCTAGTATCAAATAGCTATGAGACCCGAAGACATACATAAAACCGCGTTTATAACAAAATCGGGCACTTATGCATTTTTACGCATGGCCTTTGGCTTGTGTGGGGCCCCATCAACATTCCAGAGAGCTGTGGACATTGTTCTAAAGCCTGTCCTAGGAAAATCGACTTTAATCTATCTAGATGATATAATTATAACGAGTAGTACGTTGGAACAACATATTAAAGATCTAGAAGTTTTTAAACTATTAAAAGAGACCGGTCTTACAATTAACGCCTCAAAATGCAAGTTCGCAACTAAAGAACTTAAATATCTGGGTTATAAAATTTCGAAAAAGGGTATAGAAACTCAAGATTCAAAAATAAAAGCAATCAAGAATTTCCCACCTCCGAACACCGCCAAAAACTTTGTTCTTTCCTTGGGTTATGTTCTTACTATCGCTCATTCATAAAAGATTTCGCTATTATTGTTGAACCCCTGTTAGTAATTAAAAGAAAGAAAAGTAAATTCACGTGGACAGCGGAAGCAAATACCGCATTTGAAAGATTAAAAGAAGAGCCCCTGTTTTGCCCCTGTTTTGAAATTCCCGGAGGGGGACGAAAACCTGGAAATTGCAGCAGATGCGTCGGACTATGCTGTGGGTGCAGTTTTTATGCAAAATAGCCATCCTTTGGCATTTTTTAGTAAAACGTTGAATCATACACAAAGGAATTATACAGCTACAGAAAGAGAAACATTAGCCGTATTAATGGCTGTACACAAATTTCGGCAAAGCGCCAGTAACAGTTTCCTTGTTTATTTCGGCAAAGCGCCAGTAACAGTCTTTTCGGATCATGCGGCTGTTGGTAGACTTTACTCGGGGAAAAACCTAACGCCCAGGTTAATAGGATGGGCTTTAAAACGCCAAGAATATAATCTAATAATCAAATATAAACCGGGTAAGGAAAACAATGTAGCTGACGCACTTTCTCGTATAAAACTGGACGATGAAGGCAACGAACTTAAATGCGCTGTGTTGACTTCAAAAATTTTAGATTCTAGAGATACAATTATTGCTGAATTGAAAGCTGATCCTGAATTTGGAAGTATCTATGCATATTTGAAAGACCCCGAAAGCTTTGAGCACACAGATATCGATGCGATAAGAAATAGAGCAAAAAACTATGAAATAATAGATAATTTATTATTTTATACGAAAAGAACAAACGAAAATCTCGAGTACAAACCAGTCATCACAGCCTCGCTTCGATTAAGCATTTTGAAGGAATTACACGACGCGAAAACAGCGGGTCATTTAGGGGTCAGAAAGACTTTAAAAAGGGTACGCGAGGCGGTATATTTCCCGCAATTATACAAAATAGTAATTGCGTATGTCAGGTCCTGCAATCAATATCAGTTAATAAATGATGTTAATTACAGCCCGGCCGGGTACTTAAATAGCATTCGTGCTACATTTCCGAATGAAATTTTAGACATAGATCTTCTTGGTCCTTTCCCCCATAGTGAGTTAAATAAAAATTGTTTTCTTTTAGTAATTGTGGATCATTTTTAAAATGGACAGAAATTATTCCACTTAAACGAGCGTCAGCCAAAACAGTCGCAGATGCATTCTTACACAGATACATTTTAAAATACGGTGCACCGATAAAAGTCATTAGCGATAACGGTAAACAATTCATTAGTCAAATATTTGAAAACATATGCACTGGACTTGGCATACGCCATATCAAAATGGTTCCGTATAGACCACAGGCAAAAAAGCAGAAAGAGTTAATAAAAACATTGTAAAAATAATTCGAAGTTATGTTCGCACACATCACAAGCGCTGGGATGGCTACATAAATGAGTTAGCTTATGCTTTAAGAACGGCAAATCACGATATTACGGGAAAAACCCCAGCAGAATTATTTTTAGGACGAAAGTTTAATTACGCCATTAGATAAATTATTCTTTGTGCAACAAAGAGAGCAAGAATTTAAACAGAAAGATGTGCAAAAACTTATTGACCAGGCGGTTAAAAGCTGGGATACGACAAGAAATAGGCAAAAATTATATTATAATAGAAAACGCCGTGAAGCAGATTTTAATTTTGGGGATAAAGTGTTGAAGCGGAAATTTTCTTTATCAAGTGCCCCAGACAATTTTACTGCAAAGTTAGCTCCAAAATTTGAAGGCCCCTATGTAATTCAGGAAATCAAGAGAGTCGTATTGTACCTCAAGAACGAGAGAGGGGAGGTCTGTAAAGCAAGTCCCGACCAGGTGAAAAAATATTATAATCAAAATGATTTTGAAATTCTTAAAAGTTTGTTGCAGGACTCAAGCGTAAAAGAAGTAGAAGGTCCAGAAGTAACGTCACCCGTTCCACCACCCAAGAAGCAGAGAACGGAAGAGAAACCTAGCACTTCTACAACCCATGCGACGGTACCGAAAAGAAGAAACGAAAATTTTCAGACTCCAGCATTTAAGAAAAACAAGAAAGCAAAGCCGCCGCGTAAAGAAACCTTGGTAAAGAGGAAAACACCACTTACAACGTATCGCAGTAGAAACTCTACATCGAGGAGAACGCTTCCAGGGCCAGAGAGTCAGGTGCAAATAAGGCCGCCGTTCCCGAAAACGAAAAGGCAGCAGGAGGAACGAAAAGACCACCACGAACAGAAGAAATTCAAGCATGACTCCAGACCGGAGGACGCCAAGACCAGCCGTTCAGCGGAAAAACGGAAAAGACAGCAACCCGACGACTACCACTCCAAGAGGCCAGCATGCAGAGGGCGAAAAAGAAAAAGTAACCTGGACGACACTCGGAGGACACTAAGGAGAAGATTGACGTCCATGAAACCTATAACGTGGGAGCAGTTCTGCCAGAAAAGGATGTCAGAGTTCCAATCATCGAAAACTCAAGGATAAGTTAAAATCTTCTATAAAATTTTTTCTTTTGTTCCGAAATGTTATGCGTAAATACGAAGTTCTATGTTTTGACGGAAGTCAATGTGTCTCGGTTGAGACTTAATTTTGTTTTACTTTATTTAGCTAAGGCAAAAGTATTATTTTCTTTAAGTATAAAATCTAAGAACAAGCAGTTTCTGTTGATCGAAAGACTAATTCTGTTATTTTAAAGCCAAAATTTGGCCGAAGATAAAAATAACTTCGTATTCTTGTATTAATAACTTTAGTTTCAATGCCGCCAGCTTGGCGAAGAATGAGTAAAGTAAAAATTTATTTTTCTCTTATTCATTTTATGGTAAATTGTAAAATTAATATGTATTAGAATTTTGTAAATGTACGTAAATGCTTGAAAGTTATGTAAAAGTTATGTTGTACGTATCCAAATGATCAGAAGGTTGTTGATGCGTGTTCCTTGATCTATTGCACCAAGATATTTTACTGTACATTTATTTACAATTTATTTACAAGTCGTATGCCACCTGGCATGTTTACAAGCGTTATACCTCCTGGCATGTACATGATAGACATATTCTGCCACCTGGCATGTGAATTGATACATCATATTAGTTTTCTGCCACCTGACAGATACGATGCAATTACCTCAATTAGCGGTAATACGCACGACATTTTGGCGTGTCCGCTTCCCTTACGTTCTGTAACGCAACTAACGTTTTGTGCGGTGCGCCCTCTGGGCACAAATCACCGCAATCACCGAGGAGGCCAAAACATCCTCCCCTCCGATGAATTACATTCATCTTAATACAATCTTCAATATATGCAGACAAGTAAATGAAAAATATAGAAACTGAAAACATACAAAAACCTTCAAAAAGTATAAAATTACATGTTACACTTACCAATCTTCTAGCAAAACATCTTATATCTTACTATGTTGAAACGTTAACTATGAGGGTTAAACTAGAACAAACAAATAAAATTATTAGTACAATAAGAAATGAAAATAATAATAAAACATATTCAATATAAACCAAACACTTAAGTTAATGTTCTTCAACTGGTAAAAGACACAGTTTGGTAATAGGACGTTTAATGTCCCCGTCCACAGTTTTTAGTCTAACCACTCGGACATTATTGTCTCTTCCAGGAAACACTTCTATTACTCGCCCGAGTTTCCAACGTAATGAAGGCATATTATCTTCTTTAATGAGAACCATGTCATTTAGGCGAATATTTCTGCTAGGCTGTCTCCATTTGCTACGCTGCTGTAGTTGGCACAGGTACTCTTTAGACCACCGCTTCCAAAACCCTTGGAACATCTGCTGTGTTAGTTGCCATCTTTGCAATGGAGACACTCGTACTTCGGTTAAATCTTGTTCCGGAACAGCTGTTAAAGAAGTCCCTATAATAAAGTGTCCAGGAGTCAAAGCTGTCAAATCATTGGGATCACTGGAGACCGGTGTTATTGGCCTCGAATTTAAGCATGCTTCAATTTGTGCAATTAGAGTTAGAAACTCTTCATAAGTCAAAATTTGAGTTCCAACACATTTCTTTAGATGCAGCTTCATAGATCTAACAGCTGCCTCCCATATACCGCCATGATGTGGAGCAGCTGGCGGGTTGAATATCCACCTTATGTTTTCATTTGCTAACCACCTTTGAAATTCTGAAGCCTTCCGTAACTCATAGGCGGTAAGCATACCAGATTGCTTTTCACGAGCGGATTTACAGTTGTTCACGAAGCGCAGAACATAAGCCATTATTCCCAGTATTTTGTTTAAATTTCCGTACAGTTCAAGATTTAGTAACGGTTCTGTAGATTCCACAAGTGTTTTCAAAGTAACACATTTTCGTTCTTCACTAACGTTTTGCAAGTCAGCTTCGGTATTCATCTCGTTTATGTGATGTCGAATATCTACTTCTGAAAGCCAGGGTGGCCCAGAAAACCAATCACTATGATTAATTAGAGCTTCAGCATCCATGCCCCTCGTAAGTTTATCATCAGGGTTTGTCTTCCCACTGCAAAAGTACCAGTTGTTTAAAATTGTTTTCTCCTTGATTTCTACCACACGATTTCTAACAAATTGTTTCCACTCGTTGGCAGATCCCTTGATCCAGTGAATGCAAATTTGGGAATCAGTCCAGTAAAATATATTTCCCTTATCCAACTGAGGAAATATCGATTGCAAATACGAACCTAATCTTGCAGAAATTAATGTTCCCAAAAGTTCAAGCCTAGGGAATGTTACCCTTTTTAATGGAGCCAAACGGGATTTCGACACTATGAAACTTGTTTTACATTTATTTTTCTTCTTAAATCTAAAATATGCTACGGCACCATAACACTTGGGACTGGCATCAGAAAATATGTGAACTTCTATTAACTTCCAACACATATCACTGAAGTACTGTCTGGGAATTTCGAAAAACTTTATTTTTTCAACTTCTTTTAACCATTCCTGAAATATGAATTCTGTATCAAGGGGAACACTTTCGTCCCATTGAATACCCTTTTCCCACATAGTTTGCATTAAGAGTTTAATTCGAACAGTAAATGGATTCATAATTCCCAAGGGATCAAACAGCATACCACATGCTGCTAAAATGATGCGTTTAGTTACTTTGAGATTTTGTAACTTCTCAAACTGAGATACATCTATTTTCAAATTATCATTGACATTGTCCCAGATAAGACCTAAAACTTTCAACGGTACCAAAGAGTCTTCAGATGTTTCACGAGAGTCAATTGCATTAAGTTTCCATAGTTCATTCAGCTCAGGTGAGTTTGAAACCCATCTACGTAAATTCATACTGGCCTCGCTAAGAATGAAAATCATGTCCTTGCTTAAATGTAAGGCCTATGCTACATTAACTGTCCCAGAAATTAAATCATCTACGTAAAGCTCTTTTAACATACTGCATGCCTCTTCGTAGGCATCTTCATACTTTTTTAAATGCAGTCTTACTGTAGCTGTTAATAAATAAGGTGAGCACTTGACCCCGAAAGGAACTCGATTGTGTTGAAGAACTTGTAAGTTGGAATTACTGTGATCGAGATTTGACCCTTCTTCATTTATCCATAAAAACTTTAAAAAATCCCTATCTTCTTTAGCTAAGCCTACCTCTAAAAATGCACGCTGAATGTCGGCACAAAACGCAATTGAATGTACCCTGAGTTTAATGATAATCTTTAGCAAATCAGGATTTAAATTAGGTCCGCTTTCCAAACAATCATTAAGTGATAAATTTCCCTTACTTTTAGAAGAAGCGTCAAAAACTATTAGAACCTTTGTAGAATCCTTCTGCTCGCGCACT
Organism: Stegodyphus dumicola; assembly: GCF_044657685.1. Classification (NCBI taxonomy): domain Eukaryota; kingdom Metazoa; phylum Arthropoda; class Arachnida; order Araneae; family Eresidae; genus Stegodyphus; species Stegodyphus dumicola. The sequence goes on from NC_140770.1 coordinate 133,887,260, forward strand.
ACCGCGTGATGAGGCATGTAATACCCCGTTTTCAAACTACTATTTAAATACGTATCTACCCGTTCCACTATACCATCTCTCAAGTGTTCATTAATTATCTCATTATATTTTAAATATAGCTCGCTATTTTTCTGAAACTTATTATTTAAAAATTGTAAACGCTGTTTCGCGATTTCATAATTGTTATTTAAACCTTCAACACCCTCTTTCCACAATAATCGAGTTTCATACCTTTTATTCTTGTAAGTTGTATTTCGTTCAAATGACTCTAAAATTTCTTTATCTGATAGAGATATTTCTTTATCCGAACTTATCCCAATTGCTTCTAATTCCCATAATTTTTTAACTCTTTCATAATCTAAGTCCTCATTTACAACGGTTATATGATTAACTCTTGCGTCCTTACACTTTGATCCTTCGTCCTTGCCTTGAATCACAAAACCGAAAGTGCTTTCTGTTGCGACTAATTTTTTACAAATCTTCACGTTTCGTTCTCCTAAATTTTCCCAAATATAATCCGAACCTATTAATACTTGAATTTCGTCATTTGTACCAGCATCTGCTAATTCTATTCCCTTCTCAAACGCTATCTGTCGTATCCACCGAGAAGGAACTTTTACTTGCCCTAGTGTTATAGAATCAATGACTATTGCGTTAATTTTTATCTTTTTATTGGGATGGTTTACATTTTGCAGTACGATTTCTACGATGTCATACAAGCGCTCTTTTGCATCTTTGCATCCAAATGTGAAAATGATAAGCGCTTCTTTATTAATAATTTTCAATCCAGTGAATCAACCACTTCTCGTAAGATGAATGACTTTGTTGACCCTGAATCTAGCATACAACGTAATACCTTTTCGTTCCCCCCTTTACACCTAACTGCTGCCGAAAACGTCGGTAAAAGAACGGAAGTCGGTAGTTTAATTTTGTTATTATTTTCATTACATAAGAGCGAAAGAGAAGCTTCAGGGAACTTTTATTAACGAATTATGTAAACCTTGGACATTGCACAGTCTGCATTTTTCATCTTTATGAGCACAGAAACGCCTTGGATGCCCTTTCGAAAAGCAAATAAAACATAAACCTCGATCCATTAATGCCTTTCGGCGAGTCTTTAAATCAAGTGCGCAATCATGATTCATATGACAAATAGATAAACAAAATATGCAGACATTTTGATTCTCTTTCTTAGGCGGGGGCTTTCGATTTGGATTAAAATGTGATTTTTGAAAGTATTTAGAGGGAGTTTCGCTTTGACTAGTTAATACCGAAGCACCTTGCTTATTCGTACTGTAATCATTTCTTTTAGAATGCATGTAAGATTTATTTTGATAACCTTGATGGGAACTTTTGTTTCGTATTGGTGTTTCATTTACATCAAAATTCTTAGAACGCGCTAACATCATTGATGTTTCCTTACATTCCACTTCAGTTTTCAAGAACGTTAGTAGTTCATTAACATCGAAATTTTGTTTATCACTTCTTTTCCTAGTGAATTCTAGAGTTAAATTCTCGGGTATTAACTTTAACAAAATAGGGGATAATAAATGTCCATAAGAACCACTAGTAACATTTAAAGAATTTAAATTCCTTATTTGTATTTCTATATCGTCATAAAGCTTCCTCAAAGAAGCCGTATTTCCGGAATATTTTACAGGTTCTAAACTCAACAATTTATTCATATGCGCATTAATTAGCAGGTCATCTCTGCCGAAACGGTTTTTTAGTATATCAACAGCCACCGTATAGTTTTCACTAGTAAATGTTAATCCACTAATAGCATTTAAAGCTAAACCTCCCAAAAGCGATTTTAAATAACAAAACTTGTCAACCGAACTGAGACTTTCGTTTTGGTGAATGGAATTACTAAACTGATTCCAGAATTCAAGCCAAGAACAAGGATCACCGTAATATTTTGTAATCGTTAATTTTGGCAATTTTAAAGTATTAACTTCACAAGTTTTCAACTTCGTGGATATAGTTTCCTCACTAGAATTTCTAGATTCAACTTTACACGCGTTTTTTCTTAATTTTTCCTGAATTTTACATTTAAAACTTATAATTCTTTCCTGATATTCCTGCGCGGAAATTACTTCTGTTTCTAACTCCTGTTCCGTAATTATAAGTTTTTCAATCTCAGAATCGTATTGTTTCAACAACTGCGATTTTTCAAGTAACATTTCCAGTAATTCTTTTAATTTCTCATCCGCGGTTTCACCCTCTTCTAACAATGCAGAATCTATTTTACTCATCAACTTGGTAGTTAAGTTACGCGTCACCGTACGCAACTTCTTTGCCTTATTCATAGCCTCCATTTTACCATTAGATTCTATCAACTATAATAATCACCAAAATTTTTATTCAACAATTCTATTCAAAACTGGAAAAATGAAAAAGAGCCTACCTCGAATTTCTTCGCGTTAAATCCTGGCTTTTCAGTCATGAACTCACTAATTTTCTTCGTCCATTCTTCATCTCCACAAATCAATTCCGGTGTCACCAGAAAAAATGTACGTATCCAAATGATCAGAAGGTTGTTGATGCGTGTTCCTTGATCTATTGCACCAAGATATTTTACTGTACATTTATTTACAATTTATTTACAAGTCGTATGCCACCTGGCATGTTTATAAGCGTTATGCCTCCTGGCATGTACATGATAGACATATTCTGCCACCTGGCATGTGAATTGATACATCATATTAGTTTTCTGCCACCTGACAGATACGATGCAATTACCTCAATTAGCGGTAATACGCCCGACATTTTGGCGTGTCCGCTTCCCTTACGTTCTGTAACGCAACTAACTTTTTGTGCGGTGCGCCCTCTGGGCACAAATCACCGCAATCACCGAGGAGGCCAAAACATATGTGAAAGTTATGTAAAAGTAGAATTTAGTCTAGAAGCATAAATTTTACATGCTAAAAGTAAATGCTCAAAAGCAATGAATTCAAATTTAAGTATTAAACTGTAGATAAAATCATGCTTTAGAGCGAAAGCCTGCATGTCTAAAGATGAATGAGTGGAAATTTAGAATGAATGTGTTTTGTAGGGTTCTCCACCTACACTTGAATTTTAAGAATGTTAAAGTAGCTCATCGAGTTGTAGAATGTCGAGTAAGGTGTGTCTATTTGGTCGTTGAATTCTAACAAATCATTGTGTTTAGGGGAAGTGTTGTAATACTAAAACACGAATATTCCCGTTTGACACCACACATGGTGGAGAGCCAGGGTAAAGTTAAATTAATGTTTGAGTACTTGAATGAATGTGAAGTAAGCAGTAACTAAGGAAAATAAATCGTTTAAAAACAAAAATGTATTCAGTGTCAAGAAAGTGTTAATTATAATGTATTTAGAAAGATACTGATACTTATTCCTTCCAGACGCTGGAAGGAAAAGAACAAGATTGATTGCTGAAGTCCAGGAAAAGTTGCTATAAGAAGAGAGATTTAAATAAGTATCTACAGAAATTTAGTATACCTTTTGTGACATAAAATTTTTTTATGTAAACGAGGCTCTTAAAAGTTAGTTCAGAATTGTAGAAACTTTACAACAGGTCGTTTGTAGGACCTGCCTCCAAGTTTTCCAAATTCTGGCAGCGGCAAATGTAGGGTTTATATTTATTTTAACTAACATTTATTTTAAGTTTAAACTATCTTTCCTGTCAAGCTTTACTTTCCCCTGGAACTGCCAATGCCAGAGTATGTAAATGTTAGTAGAACGCGCAAGGATTCAAATTATCAGCGGAAGTATTCTGAGTTAAATAGAAGGGAAACGAGTTCGAAGGTGTGCTTTCTTACTTCACGAGCGTGGAGGTAGCTAGTTAGAAATTGAAGAACCACGCGTTTCGGCCTGTGTGCTTACCTCGGCAGTTTGTTAATCTTTCAACGTAATATTCAGAAGTTTGCTGAAGTATCAGCGGTATCTTAGAACGCGGTGAGGTTAGTTACGTTTAGAGAGCCTCGTAGTTAGTCACTTGTTATTATCTCTTTCCAGTTTCTTATTTTTATTTTACCGGTCGGCGTAGTTTGTGAGCGTCAAGAGCACGCATTTGATTTCTAAAGTTGAATAAAAAGGGATTTAAACCCTTCTCAAGACTTTGGTCTATTTCCAGTTCTCAGCAGTCACCACTTGGTTGCGTGCAGGTTGGAAGCGCGCTACTTTACAAGCTAATGATTTAGATTCCAGCGAAGATGATGATTTCTTCCAAAGTCCCAGATTTTGTTACTAGAGCTGGTCGACGTGTTAAAATTCCCAATAGACTTGATTTATAACTTTTGTTGCAATTTATAAGTATCCTACAAATTGCAAGGTGGGAGGTTGTTTGAGTAATACCAGCTACAACTCAACTCTGTTTAAGTTTTATGTTTTAAAAATAAGTTCTATCGTTTCTGTAAGAATAACTGCTTCTAAATTTTTTGGAAATATCTGCAATTAAAGTGTTTTTTCATATTAAATCCATAGTTATTTTCGAATCCTTTAAAATTTAAAATTAAAAATTTACAAATTAAGAATTTATATTATCCGTGTAATAAAATTTATTATTAAAGATTTGCAAATATATCATTACACGTAATTTTAATATTGATTGCCTTTTATTGGTTTACATAGACTAGAAAAGACGAAGACCAGAGGTTTCAACAATTAAGATTATATATGAATAGGAATTAACAATTAGAGGATAAAATAGTCATAATACGAAGAAAAATATTTTTCAGCAGGTTAAAATTAATTAGCGTAATTATAAAAACCAACTTGTCTTCAAGCTGGCTTCATAATTAATTTGTCTTGAAATTCGCATGAAGTGGATATAGTTTCGGAAGCAAAACGAAAATGTCTAAAATTTACTATGGGGTACTGTGGTTTTGAAAATATTTTTATGTGTTTGAAGCTACTTCACAGTACTTGAAGTCCTCAAACGTTTATGACATACTGTAATTATTCATGAATTTTCTTATAGGATGAAAACTGATTTCTTCTTGAAAATTTTAGTGTAATTCAGTAAACATCGGCAATAAGGCTTGCATGGTTTTTCCCATACAAAATGGAATGATATAAATTCTTTAAAAAAGAATAGGCTATGTTCTAAAAAATCTACAAGTTATTAAAATGTTTGGCATAAAATGATCAAAGTTATGCTGAATTTCAGTATATGTTCCATTCCATTAGTGGAAAACCTCTTCTTAAATTCGGAAATAGCAATATTTTCCCATAATTTTCAATATTTCTTATTTTATAAATTTAAGAATTGAATAAATGTGTTAAATTTTAGAAATATTTCAAAAATAATCCTCATTTTTAAAACAATCTGAAGTCACTTAAAATGATTATTTGAGTAAAATTAGAAAATATCAGCTGTTTTCCAACGGAAACATATCTATATTGAGCTGAATAATTCTGCTAATAACCCAAGTAACGGCAGTGTGGGAAGAGTTAAGCAACGGAAAAGTTAAAAGTGCGGGACAACTATGTAAATATCTGGACTGCTTTTCAATTTGAAAATAGTTTAAAATTTGAATTAAAACATTGTGCCTCTTACAGAATTTATGGGTGAAGAGAAACTGAAAACAATTTTCATGTTTCCGTAAAAAATGTTGTAACACTTAATGGTCATTACGGTAGAAAGTGTTTCATTTAAATGTTTCAAAGAGATAAAACTTAATTCTAAGATGAATTTTACTGAAAACATTCAATATTTTTTTCTTTTCAGTAACATTATCAGGTTCAATTTTCTGCCTTGCTTTCTTTGGGAACATGCAAGTACCTGACTCGGAACAGGGAGCTTACTAAAGCTATGTTCAATAAATGTGGGAAGTAGACAAGATACGCGGGAAGGGTATACGAAACCCTTTATTTTTCACTCTTTACAATAATTTCCGTACTTCGGAATACAGAGACCAACTACTTGTGGTCTGAACGTAAGAATATAAAAATATTTAACTAAACTCTAACTTAACTTTTGAATAATAAACAAGGGCCTACGTGGAAGATTGGCCTTATATTAACAGGAAGCCGTATGTAGTACAGAGAACTGTTAACACTACAATACGTTTAAAAATTATCACGAGGATTAAACCTCTGGCCTGGAAGGCAACCAGCAACTGAGAAAAACTGCCAAGGTAAGCGGCCTGCTTCGAGTAACTCCTTCCTCTCTCTCGCTTGGCAAAAAGCCACAACTTAAGTACTTGGCGTTCGGCAGACAAATTCGCATAAATAAGTTAAAGCTTTTAATTCTGGCCCCGAAGTAGAAAATAAGAAGTGATAGTAAAGATTTAAAATAAAAATAAACGTTAGTAAAACTTAAGCTCCTTACATACTTCCCGCCAGAGTTAATTAGTTTGAAACTGAGGTCTAAAACGACCTTGTTGAAAACTTTTAGCTCTAGAATCTAACGCGAGGCCAATCTTTTAAAAACATTTCTCACTAGAAACTAGAAATTAAAAAAAAAATTGTTTTTACAATATCAGCTCCATGGACAACCAATGTTTCATCTTTACTGCATCTAAACAGGAGCTTTTATTCAAATCTGGTTCCTTCCAGGGATCTGGAAGGAAAACTAGTTTAATGAAATGTTACACAATGAAATGGCAAGTAGCATAAATATTTACATTTCTCTTAACATTCTTATTTCATTCATGACTTTATTTTAATTATCTCTCCCCGTGCTCTCTGACATGTGTTGTAAAAGAACACCAAACACGAATGTGTTTATGTATACATGTTCAACACTGCCTCCTACAATCAAAACACTAACGTGTTAAAATTCAACATAACAAGACCTCGTAACACACCCTATCTTCAACTCTAAACCCTGAGGTACTATTCTGAAAGTGGCTAACTCTGAAGTGTAGCGTCAGAGAGCCTAACTACATTCATTCAACCTTTAACACATATTCACCATAATTTGGTCTTTTTACAGTCACACGAATAAAAAAAAATTTTTTTTGGCATTACTTTCACTTTTACCATATCACAGTATTTCTTAATATTTAAAATAACAGTTCACATTGTATATAAGAACATATTAACATGCCGTTAATTTTACGCATTTTAAAACATACATTAGTAGTACATTGTTAACTTCTATTCTTTTCCAAGCAAGTGCCAATTCTTCTACATTGAAATACTACATTTCAAAAAGTCTTTCAGACTAAAACTTCTTTCTTGCCAGAATGTTTTAAATAAAATTTATACAATAACTTTTACAATATTTAAGTATTTACACATTCCTATTATACATCAACTTTAGTTTTACGCGCGAGTAATTGAAAAACATAATACCAAAATCGGTGACAACTCATTTCTCGCCTTTTTGGCGATAAAGGTAGACCTCGCATGAGGTAAAAGTTCTTGAAATCTGCCACTTGCAGTAAGAATGAAATATTAACTTAACCTTTAAGAGACGGGGCAGTTTGGAAAGGTTTCACTTAAAAAGACGGGAAATCCAAATGCATTTCTACCCCCTTTTAGCTGCTATTGTAAAGGGAGACTACTACTCTTTTGGAACTTTTCCTGTAGGTCGCCTTTGGTGGTCGCCTTTCTTACTTTTCAGATAAGGGACTAGGGAATAATGTAAAAGAATTTGTTGAATTTATTCTCTTTTCTGCTGTTTCTTTTCCTTAAACTAGGGAAACATATTATAATGAGATTTCGTAGCTAAATAATTGTCATATGTTGGAATATTAACTTTTGACATTGCGTCATAATGAAAATACGCCTTAGCAACATATGCACTCCTATAATTTGTTCCTAGTTTATTCCGTTTTTATTTGTTTCCAAACTGAATTTAGTTTAGAATTACATATACTAATTAACGTTTTTAATTTATACTCGAAAATGATTTTTAACTATTTGTTTCTCGTATAAATCGGCAGTTCGCTTTTATTTGTTTCCGAGCATTGTGTAAACAGTTTATATTTATATATCAAACAAATCCCGTTGTATTTTTCTTATATTAGTTTAGTTTACCTTTTTGATTAGTATTCTTACTTATTCAGTTTAATTTATTGATTCCCCCCATTGTATCGTAAGTTATTTCATTATGCAACTACATTGTCGTTCAATGTTCTTTCTTGCAGTTTTGTGATAAAAGCTTTTTTTAATCCTTTAGCATTTTTTAAAATTATTTTCCTTTATTTTAAAAACAGATTTTGAATATATTTTCATTGCATTGCACTCCATTACAATTTGCATGTTTCAAACAGCAATATTAAATACAAAAATTACAATAAAAAGGGGAAATATAAAGAAAAAAATACATTTTTAATGACACTGAAAAGTTGGTGAAATTAATCCTAGTGTCAAATTGCTAAGATTTTACTGCTGAGGGAAACGAAAGGAATTTACGAAACCCCACAGTTGGGAGGCGCGCAGGGATAAACTTTTAAGTCCTGGGAGGCGCGAAGGTCACATCGCATAAATGGAAAGGGAGGTTATTCGGACAATGACTATCTCCGCACCCTGAAGGCTGGTGCCTGAAGGTTCAATGTTCCGCCTTACTTTCTTTGGGAACATGCAAGGACCTGACTCGGAACAGGGAGCTTACTAAAGCTATGTTCAATTAATGTGGGAAGTAGACAAGATGAACGGGAAGGGTATACGAAACCCTTTATTTTTCACTCTTTACAATAATTTCCGTACTTCGGAATACAGAGACCAACTACTTGTGGTCTGAACGTAAGAATATAAAAATATTTAACTAAACTCTAACTTAACTTTTGAATAATAAACAAGGGCCTACGTGGAAGATTGGCCTTATATTAACAGGAAGCCGTATGTAGTACAGAGAACTGTTAACACTACAATACGTTTAAAAATTATCACGAGGATTAAACCTCTGGCCTGGAAGGCAACCAGCAACTGAGTAAAACTGCTAAGGTAAGCGGCCTGCTTCGAGTAACTCCTTCCTCTCTCTCGCTTGGCAAAAAGCCACAACTTAAGTACTTGGCGTTCGCCAGACAAATTTGCATAAATAAGTTAAAGCTTTTAATTCTGGCCGGAAGTAGAAAATAAGAAGTGATAGTAAAGATTGAAAATAAAAATAAACGTTAATAAAACTTAAGATCCTTACAACATAATCTAAAATAGTAAAAACGAGAAATGTAGTAAACGTTCTAATATTGTACAGTGAAAGATTCTTTCCTATTGTTGTGCTCTACGGGTTCGTGGATCTGGAGGGATTGATTACAGCACTTAATGCAGAATCAAAACACAATTTATTCGTCATTAATAAGCAAGACAGTTCCAAAAACGCGTTACAATCGTTGAAAATCTATGACAAACACGCTGAAACTATCAACAATACATCCTTCAGCCTGTAACGGTGAAAACAGCTTCACGGCAAAGCACTAAAATACAGCTCACCACTCGCTCGATCTCTCTTGAGCTAATCTCTGAAAGCAAGACACTACTACTCAACTCAATATACTCTCCTACTCCCGTCTCTCTCTGTGGAATGGTGTTTGAGACACCAGGGTGCCTGAGCCAAGGCTCTACCCCTTGTAGAACAGTTTGATCATTTCGAAAGATAGTATACAATAACCGAAAGATAAATCGAATAGGGTTTTTTATATATAATTTTGTCAAGGTCAGATAAGAATATTGTTAACGTATTATTATCAACGGAGTTATTGTCTAAATTAGTGCAAGCAGGAAAGTCGAGAAACTGGTGACTGTAACAAGAATGAGGTAGTGCAAACATAGGCAAATTGAATCCATTAATAATTATCAAGTATACAACAAGACATGAACTTGAAATAATTATATTCATATATCTATAACATACACAAAAGTGAGAATGCAGACAGAAAGTTTGAAGTGTAGCATATAAGAGGAATGAAAATAAATACATAAATAAACACATATGTCAAATTATTAGAGTTGCATATTACATGATCCAAACATTTAGTTGGGCCATAGGCCTATCCATATTTTCCAAACTGTTATAGTCGTAATCACAGATTTTAATACTGGGATTATTAATATTTTGCTGCTTTTCCTGAAATTTTTTGGCTACGTTATAATAATGAGTGCGCATTAAATCAATGCCTAACTCTTCATATATTCTATTATTCCTTATATACCATTCAGCATTTACAATTTGTCGTAGAACAGTATTCTGGAAGATTTGCAATCTTTTCCTATGGTTTTCTTGGTATATGCCCAAACTGAACTTGCATAACACAAAAGTGGACGTAGAATGGCATTGTAAATGAGTAACTTGTTGTCAATAGATAATATACTGTTTCGAGCAATTAAAGGGTATAGTTTGGCTTTACGAACTCGAAACTTCTGGATAATAGATGTAATGTGCGGGGACCATGTAAGTGACTTATTGAAGCTCACCCCAAGATAAAGGATTGCTTGGCCCAGGGAAACATACGCTCCTACTCCGCGTACAGACAGGGTATATATATATATATATAGCTTTTGGCCTACCTTCGAGAACATTCTCGAGGAAATCGCTAAGAAGGCTTTCTTGGATGTTCTCGCTTCGTCTATGAGATAGCGCCAATTTAGTCCCCAAATGAGCGCTTTCGCACCAAATGGCAACCTTGACTTTTCCTGTCATTTTCTGGTAACCCTAACCTCTCCTTGCGGGAAAGCTATCTCACCACAACTGGCATTTCATAACATTACTTAATTCTTAATATTATGTTAAGAAATTATGTCTTACTTATGTGTTCTGTACTAAGACAACACGTAGAAAAATTTGCATATGTTTTAAGGTCTAGTTTATTCTATTTAGCAGTTGTTTTACGTTAAACTGCTTTCCTGTCCTCGTCGTTTCTCCTTTTCCTGCCAGAATGTAAATTTTCTATCTCGAGTGATATTCAAATGAAACGTTTATAGTTTGAAAGGACAGGGTTGTCCACTTTAGTGGCCATGTCTTTTTCCCCCATTTTCCAGGCTGAAAGAGTGGGGTGAAATGTCAAATTTGACGTCCCTGGGGTTCTGACCACTTATCTCTTTCGAAGGTCTTTGTGTTAAGGATCCGGTTTTTTCCAATTTTTCCCTTTTCGTTCTTGCAGCTACATAGCTACAGAATTCACGATAACTGCTCTTTTAATTTGTAAACAGAGCCTTGCGTTACTTTAGAATATTGCATATTTTCGTAAGTTTTTTAGGATTTATTTTGTCATTTTTCTAGCAATATGCCGAAAAGGAAAAGAGGGCTGACTGAAGAATAAATACGAAAACTTCTTCAAGAGCTTGATGATGAAATATATACACATAGATATATCTGTATGTTTATATACGTATGCATAAATCCACACACAAACACACATATATAATGCATATGTGTACGTGTCTGTATATAATTTATTCCGATTTAAGGGTACGCATACTTTCCGTTTTATGTACATATCTGCACTTATTCCATATTATATCAATGCAGACATACATGCTACATGGATATTGTAGGTATATATTTCCATAAACAAATATAAATTCCCAAGTACTGGTATACATGTACAAGCAGTTTTTCTTACATTCTTATCAGTTCATTCTTAACAGTTCTGTCTGTCTTTTTGTCATATATACCTGTTTTATGCTGAAGATACCTTCACACACGGAAGTTTACTGTGATGGTACTGTTGTTCAAACAAATCACAAGAACATAAATATAAATTTTGTGTCACAAAAAAAGCTTTACAATTTCAGTCTGAAACCTGGAAATCGTAAATAGACTAAAACTAGTCAATCAGTTTGAAAGGTTTTGTCTTTTTAGAAGCGAAGAATTTCTTCATTGTGTTTCTCCCTGGGCCTCATCTCTAGCCATTAGATTCCAGATGTACTGATGTACTGTTATTTTAAAAGGTACCTCCGTATCAGTGTCTCGATTTAACGGTCAAATAATTTTGAAGTAAGATGTTCAAAATGGATTAGAGTAGTATTTGTGAAATGTCGCTGTCTGTTGAGCTCCGAGAATACAAGCAGGATGTAAAAGCTCTCAAATAATGTACAAATCATTGTTCTAAGACAAAACATGTTCCCCATCTGAATTTCTGAGCCTTGAACTTTTAAGTGATTGAGCCTTTGCCATTCTTTAGACATATATCTCAGCAACTACGTTCAAGGACAAATTCCTGGGCGCATACCTTTGCCACTCAGTTATGAAATAGTTTTGATACGACAGCTTAATGACCGAGGTGGTAATGAAACCAATGATTAGCTGCCAAATTTTCAATAAAAAAAGGGAAAAACAGTTAATTCATCTGTGTCAGTATAGAATTCGCATGACCTGACAATGAAGTTTTTTGAGTAACTGCAAGTAAAGTTACTCGCTAATATATCGCAGAATTTAAATTCCACCATAATAAAATATGCCGCCATGGTTGATGTCAAAGCTGCTACAAAAACAATCTGGAATTGAAACGAACTGGTTTAGATTTGTACATTATTTAAGAGCAAAAGAGGAAATAGAAAAATTCACATGCGACGACGATTTCAAACCGGAGAGAATTTTGCTGACCGGGCACCTGAAATTATCTCGAAATTTCTCTTACTGTGCTAAATTATGTAGCATAATAAAATACAGTATTGAAGACAACAACTAATTATTGTGTAACTTTTGTCCCACATTTTTTGCAGACATTATGCATAACAAACAATTTTCCCTTCAATTTGAAAAACTCTTTGCACTAAGAAATTACCTAAATTTTGATACCCGAGTGAACACGTTCCCTTAGTAAGGCTGCGAATTTAGACAAATGAAAAAAAAAAAAAAAAAAAAAAAAAAAAGACAAATGGAATTGACGTTTTTAATTATGGGTTTGCATAGTAAATAATTTTACATTTTTAATGACTTCAATTCATTCTGTTATTAATACCTGAAATATATCACTTACTAATTTTCAATAAACAGTATAAGAAGGTACTTGATTAAATAATCCTTTTTTTATATAATTTTTAAAACTAAAATATATTATTCTAAAAATCAGTTTTTGAGCTTAGCTTCTGTTTTATTATGCATTGATTTTGGAAAAGAACTGAATTTAAATTAGGAACACTTATGTAGTTGGATATTGCAGTATAAACAGTCTACATTAAAATAAATTTATTTTTCATTAAACCAGTTATATTCTAATTTTCTGAAAGTTTCCTTCTTATCAAGCAGATTTTGAACAATTATGTAAAATTAAAATTTCATTACGTCTACAGAGCATAACTTTAAGAGTTCTACTGGACTTTAATTTTTAATCATTTCTATAGCTTTAAGCTTTTATTTTTTAATTATTCGATGTATGGAAGAAAGTTCAAAGATAGAGCTATATTTGATATATTCGTACATACCAAAACAAATTTATGATTATAAGGACATTTAACGGTAAAAAAAAGGCTGAGATGAAGATTGGTTAAATTTTAAATTCTCCAGGAAATAAATAGGTGAAATAATCTTTTGACATAACATTAATATAAAGATATGATAGAAATAATTAAAGCTCTTAGTAAAGACACATAATTTTCAGTGTAATTTAACTCTTTGACATCGTAGTTGCTATAAACGCCCGAACATTCAGATATCGGCAGGTCGTCCTCGAATGCCTGAATAATTTCCTACCTGGTGCTTTCCCCCCATCACGTTACTGCATTGCTCATTGCTTTCAGGAGTTGTCAAATGACATTTCAATCATTCTTTTCAAAAGACTGAAAGTAGTTCTGTTATTTTATACACTTTCTTTTTCCTATGTTTACTTACTGTCAATGTTTAGCTATTGATGCCCGAAGTAGCAATTCCATCCCAAGGGGGAACTTCACACAGAGTGAAAACGTCCAAGAAAGATGTCGCTTTACTTAAGTAGGTTATTGTTAGCGCAATTTGTCATGGGAAAAGAAAAAGCATTCCAACAGAAATTCGTATACACGGGCGTTTTTGGTGTTTGAGGAAAAGAGATTTGGTCCTCTCTCGATGCGAAAGAGTTAAAATTCAAACAAAATTTTATAAAAACGAAAGTAACGATCTATAATATAAAGAATGACATTTTCTTCAACGGCGGTTTACACATTTCCTTCTGCGTAACGCTCAGTAATCTCAATCCGGAACAACTGTAATTTTCCCTCAGTGACGAAAAGCGTCTTGAAGTCTAGTCACTAATCTCTACACTTCCTTTCCTTTTGCGGTACAGATGCACCCTACTGAGAATCCATTAAACTACACACAAGAATCTTTTTTGCAAATAGGAGGTGATTTCTTAAAGGGGGGAAAGCATTTGGTTCAAGATACCCCGTCCTTTCAAGGCTTTTACAGCTGCCAAAGCAACGGCCTCAAAAGGTTAACAAATTAGATCTTACTTATGTATTCTGTACTAAAACAACACGTAGTTTAGAAAAATTTGAATATGTTTTATGGTCTAATTTATTTTATTAAGCAGTTATTTTACTTTAAACTGCTTTCCTCTCCTCCTCGTTTCTCATTTTCCTGCCAGAATGTAAATTTCTAGCTCGAGTGATATTCAAATGAGGTAGAAAGGATCCAGTATTTAAAGCAGGGGTCGCCAAACTTTTTTGATCATCGCCCCCTATATAATTTTTCGAAATCTCCATAGACCCCCACAAAGGTAATTTTCAGGTAATTAAAATAAAACTATATATTAGTCTAAATATTTAATAAATCAGAAACAGTAAGTAAAGTAGCTACAGATTTTTTACTTCTTAATGAGATAAGTGTGCCTGGTGTTTCTTGGCAAGGTTCGCTATATTGGGTTCGAAATTAGTCAATTTTAACCGTAAATCCCCTCGAAGCTCCACATTTAATTTATTTCTGTTTTTAGTTAAAATTGAATTAACGTGACTGAAACCGACTTCAACCATATACGAACTTGGAAACGCCAGCATAAATGGCTGAGCCATTTCGTAAAGTTTCACATATTTTTGCTTTATATTTATATTAGTCCAAAATTTATGTATTGTCAAATTTTTAATAAGCGTTTTTGCTTCAAGATCGGACAATAGTTCAGCAAGCTCATCTTGTATGTTGATGTCTACGTTATCAATTTGCGCCGAAAATGGCGCAATAATCCAATCAGGGATGTCGATGTTTTCCAAATCAACAAAGCGCAGTTTAAAATCGTCGCTTAATTTTTGAAGATGATTTGTATATATTTCCAAGTCTTCTTCTTTTATTTTTAATTGTTGCAGATTTGAAAAATACTTATAATCCTTACGTAGCAATGAATATCTAAATAAATTTAATTTTATTTGGAAGCCTAACAGTATTGTCCGAGCTTGGATAATTGTTACATCTTTTCCTTGCAGTTTTGTTAGAACGTCATTAAATTTTCCAAATAAGTCTGCTAAATACAAAATATGGTTCTTATTGTTTTGGAGTTCATTGCTTAGAACAGGATTTATTTCGTTCAGAAATTCTGTCGTGGAGTCAAATAAATTGACGAGCCGTTGCAACCATACACGTCTAGACAACCATCTAACCTTGGTGTGCAGAAGTAATTAGTTAAATAACTCATTGTTTTCCTCACAAAGTTTGGCAAATAATCTTGATTTAAGAGGTTGAGCTTTAATTTGATTAATAGATTTAATACAAAACTGTAAAGCTTCATGTAACTCTGAACTCAGATATTTTGCTACTAAGTTGTGTCTATGCAACACACAATGAATAGTACGAATACCGGGCACTTTTTCTTTGAGGCATGTAGCAAAACCTCGTTAACGCCCTACCATAGAAGGTGCGCCATCTGTGGCTACTACTATTATATTTTCAAGCGGAATGTCATATTTATTTAAAATATTCTTGTAAACATCTAAAAAATCTAATCACTTCCTTCCCATCGGTTTCAAGATATTTAGCAAATAAAAATTCATCAATGACTTCTCCTTTAATTTTACTGAAATATCTAACATACGCCATAAGAATAGTAGAAACGCCAAAAAGAGATTCATCAAGTTGTATAGAGAACTTGCAATTTTTTAGCTCCGAAACTACTGTGTTTTCTATTTCTTCGGCCATTTCGTCAATACGCCGTTTTACAGAATTTGCACTTAATGGCAAAGACTTTAAAACATTAGTAGAGTCTTTTTTCATTACAGTCTCAATGACGTCTTTAATTGCAGGTAGTACAATTTCTTCTGCGATTGTGTGGAGTTTTCCCCTCTTTGCTATATTAAGCGAAATCTTGTACGAAGCAATTAATCCTCCTTCATTTTCAGTTTCAGTAGACTGTTTCATAAAACTTTTTAGAGTTGGTCGACATGTGAATTTTTCTTTGAGTTTTTTTGAAAAATTCTAATTCTTCATTTTTTTTTTATCTGAATGAAGTCTTTCAAGATGATCTTTCATTTTTGACGGTTTCATGTATTCATTTCCAACTTAAAATACTTAAGATACGTAAAACTTTCTCTTCTAATCTGTTACATTATGCTACTAAACACTTGACAGGTGATTTTAAACTTTCTATTCTCCATTTAGACATTTTGCCTTACATTTAACCTTTATCAGGTTTTTAAAACATATCCCTGTTAATATTTCTGATTCCTATTTTCCTAAAAGTAAATGCAGACCTATGCAGATTTTTTAAAGATCTACTGACTTTGAATTAAACCTTTGAATTGAAATACAGATTTTTTAAAGATCTACTGGCTTTGAATTAAACCTTATAATTCAGAAATAATAAATTTTTCATGTCAAAAAAATCTACTTGAACTAATATATGGACATCTCTAGACAGTTTAGTTGAAATACATACGAAAAAATACGAAATTTCTTATTATTGTCTGCCTCAGTCTAATACGTACCAACGGCATTTCATTTCTTATTATTTTACATTAGAGACATTTACATAAATATATTCAGAAAACTCCTTTTTATTGAGCAGGAGGATTCATGTATATTACTAAAACAGATTGATTCTTTGAAATATTTTACAAAAATATCTTGCATTTTCTTGTATACATCGTATTTAAATCACCGAACGTACGCTACATCTTGATTTCTATCATGTGAAAACGTCACCCGGATTCTTAATGTAATCCCACCATTTACCTCAGACCTTCATAAACACTGCTATATTTGAACTTAACACAGCCTTAATTTTTTAACAAGCTACAGAATTTTTAACTACAGAGAAGAATATCCACATTGTAATGTAATATTTTAAATTCAAAATATAGCCATATTTGTGTAAAACATCTAAAAAGAAAGGATGTCCATAATAAACATGGAAATAATATTACTCAAGGAAGTGAAACTTTGTCATCTTGTCCCTAACTTGGAATAGAAAAATTTCTCAGGAAGGAATATGTTACGAGTTTGAAATATTTCTTTCTTTGAACTTTTGTGGCAACGCTGCGCAAGCGCGAGTGGAGATCGTCTAGGCAACGATGAAGAGAGTTTTACTCTCGACCTACGCAGCCATTGAGCAACATGCATCTGTTCTCAGTTGAAACATGTAACTGTAAATAATTTTGTTCATAATTTTTTTCATTAAAGTTTGTGTTGTAAAACTAATTTACAGTTTACTAATTCGACGGAAGTGGCGCCATCTGTTGGTGAAACCAGAACTAAAACATAATTTCTTTAAAGGCCAAAGGCAAAGATGGATTGGAATTAGGATCGTTAACAAGAACAGAAATAAGTTGCACATATTTTGCAGAAATTTAACTTTCGGGTTGTTTATTCTCCCATCAATAAAATTCCGAGTTCCATACTCAAGGACCCCATTCCGGATATGAATTCTTGGGGTATTTATAGGATTCCTTGCCAGTGTGGTTTAATTTACATTGGCCAAACTAAGAGAGCCTTAAAATTTCGTGTCAAGGAACATGAGGCATACCTTAGAAAAAAGGAAACACAGAAGTCTTCTGTTACTCAATATTGTTGGTCCGAAAATCACACTTTCAATTTTTCTGCTGCCAAAATTATTCAAAAAACATCTTGCATTGGACAAATGGATTTTCTAGAGGCATTTCACATTCAGAAAAATCTTTCTGTTCTTGTTAACGATCCTAATTCCAATCCATCTTTGCCTTTGGCCTTTAAAGAAATTATGTTTTAGTTCTAGTTTCACCAAAAGATGGCGCCACTTGCTGATTCTTGTCCAGGCTTTCTTATCTTATCTAATCATTATTTCCTATCTTGTTCATTTGCGGTTTTGCAGCTGAGGATGGTGGTTCGGTAAAACCATCGAAACTAGAATTTTGAAAATTAACGCTGATTTTTTTTGTTTGACTTGTGAATTGGTACTTATTCGTCGTGTTATTGTGTCTTAATAATCAGGATTATTTTGGTCTTCAAAACTTTTAGCTTGTTCCATGAAAATTTCTTCTTTTAAATCACCGTTAACATAAGCCATCACAAAATCTAGTTGATATAACATAAGGTTGTTATAGCACTATATGCAATCACAGTTCTTATAGAGCTTGCTCTGGCTACTGGAACAAAGGTTTCATTGAAATCAATTCCAAGTTCCTGTGCAAATCCTCTAGCAACCAATCGAGCTTTTCTCTTTTGAACTGTTCCATCTGCATTATATTTCGTTCTAAGAACCCAGCGACATCCTATTACCTTTTTGTTCTGTGGTCGCTTTACTAATTTCCATGCACCATTTTTAACAAGTGCTTCATACTCACTTTGCATAGCCTTATGCCATTCTTCAGCATAACTTCCATTTAATGCTTCTTCTAATGTCGGATTTGTATCTTCTTCAGCAATTTGTGCTTCTTCCTTTTCTATGTTTATATTGTGGTACTCCTTTTTTGGTCTTCCTGGCTTCCCAGTCTTGACTTTCTTTGGACGACCTGCCCCCCTTTTAATCTGCATTTCAGGTAGTGCTTCGGAATCAGAATCTTCATTATCAGATGATTCAGCAGATGCTTCTGCCATATTTGAGGGGTCTTCTGTTATTTCATCAGCCGATATTTGCTTTACATTCAGAGGTTCTTCCTTCTTTTTATCAGGAATATTTTCGAGAAATAAAACTTCTAAATCTTTATCATAATTAGTACAGTTTTCAAATTCATCAATGTATCTAACATCTCGGCTTCTCGGGAGTTCAGTCCTCAAAATACTTGAGCCGTATCTGTTTTCTTTCTTTTCCTACCCAGTGGTTATATATATGTCTATGAAACTTAGCTGTTAAATTACTACAAAATTCATTTTCATACTTCTAAAAATTTTTAATAATCTAAAACCTTTACATTTTTAGCGCAGAGTACTTATTGGTCAGGTATTATATTTTATGGGGTTAGACAGTTAAGCTCAACTATCTGTATCGATAAAATAGTCTAACAATATTAGCAGTAATATAAAATGTCATTTTCAAATATTCAAAAATATATTTATCTTTATTGAGTTATTTATTAACGATAGGATACGCTATGCATGTAAGTGTTCTTAAACAGCCTCAGAAATTTTTCACCAATCGTAGAAGTTTAATAAATAAATTTCTTAGAGACAAATAAACAAGTATTTTCTTAGGATTATTGAAAATTTTATAACAAAACGCTCTCATACTTATAACAAAGCTATTTTTCAATCCATAAGAATTTGCAAAGTGTTACAGTCACAGACATATAAGAGTTTGCCTTTAATTACAGTTACAAGAGCTTCTAATAACAACAGTGTTTGTCCAACAGCTTATTTTTGTCCATGATAAAAATTTATAAGATATACTTTTCAGTACTTTTGTTTCATAATTAGAAGTTTGAAATTTATTCCAGCTTATTACCATAACAATAGTACCGTCCTCTATGTGAAGGCAGAGGACATTTATACTTGGACAGAGCCGTCGTATACCAAGAAGAAGGGTCAACATTATTAGGTCTTTGATCACCATTATGTAATATAGTTTTATGTATTGTTTCAAGTTCTTTGGTGAAGAGCAGTTTGTGATTTTGTTCTAGCATGAATTCCCAACACCTATATTTTTCAACATCTTCTTCGACAGGGGGAGCATCAAATTTCAGCATGATGACCGCAATGCATTCTCTTTTTCCACTGGTTAAAGCGGAATACATTTCAGATAGAGCTTTGCTAGCGGCCACTGGTGAGGTCGTGCCTTGAACTTGTCGACATACTTCGTCAGCTGGCACGATTCTTGAAAACGCATTATCCCCAAAGACTAAAAACTTGTCCTGTGGACTCAACACTAATTCTCTTACTTCAGGATCGGGTACGCATGTCCATAATCCTTTTGGTACAGGTTTATTTGGTGCGTTGTTGAAATAGTTATTGCAGCAAACTTCCGTTTCCTGCAAAAAGAGAAAGAAATGAGTTATTAAAAAACCTAGCCAATTAATAATTACAGTATGATTCTAAAATAGAATCTTGAATGGGATCCACTTATGCATCAGGAATTAAGTTCAAGTCGCAACGAAATAAAAAGTATTATTTATAGATAAATTTCTTGAGAAATTTATAATGTATATTAAATATGATTAATTCCTAAAGTATACAAAAAAAAAAAAAAAAAAAAAAAAAAAAAAAAAAGAAAAATATTTTCTCAAGTGGCATTGCTTTAATAACACCTAGCAAATAAATACTTGGCCCGTCTTTTTGTGCATGGTTTACATACTGTTAAAAATATATTCTATAAGTTTTCTAATAACTTTTGCAGACGAATCAATCCTCATCCATACATGTCATTTCATACTTATCGAATGGAAGAGATCAACATCTCTTTTAGACTTTTATGGCATATCTCTCAGATGGTCCACTGGATTACAAATAAAGAAATTTGAGGGTTCAAGAGATGTTCTTAGACTGGAAATAAAATACTTAACTTTGCTGAAATATTAAACTGGTCTCAGCAAGCCTGCTGTATGTATGGATGGAGATGGTCAGTTAAAAAATCTCTGCAATGTATTGTTTTCTGTATCAGTGAGGATGATCATTGAAGATAGATTGTCAAGCAATTTTATCAGTCTAGAACTTCGTTTCTTCATGTCAACCAGTCTGCCAGATTTCATTATCTCATAAACCTTTCTTTCATCTCTTTCAAAGGTCTACTGCTAATAATTTTTGGGCCTATTAAGCTTTTTCTGCGAAGTCTGGCCGTCATCAAAGGTACGAGTCTTTGGATATAGAATCAGAGTATGCAGGATATGGTGCAGGGTACATGAAAGCATAAAGTCAGGTGATTTGTTGCTGAACTTATCAGCTATGCAGTTACAGCAGTTCTTTATAAGATATCAATTGGTGATTATCAGTAGGGTTAACTAAGCGTGGCTGATAAACGTATGCCTTTCTCTACTAGATGTCTCTGCGTGGTTAATCCAGTTATGGTAAACAGCCTTGATATAATAATAATGTGGCAACCAAGGAATAAAATTGTTTTCCAGTGTTAGCAAATAATAGCTTAGTCCTATGGGGCCTATACTTTCGGTTTCTTATTACTGACGACTACTTGTTAAAGATATAAAAAATTTCAAGTAACCTTATATCGCATAGTTAATCATTTTGACACTGAAGAGGTGTGTGAAGAGTGTTCTGAATTCAAAGCTAATCAAATATACATTATTTCTTGCTTTTCTGCTGCTTATTAATAATTAGTAAATAAATGTAGAAAACTCCAATTTTTTGTAGTTTAAGAGCTAAATCAATTTCAAACCAAGCAGTCAGTTATAAGGCAAATTAACACTCATTAGTATGTCTAAAGGGTTAGTCAACTTGGAGTTAACAACTATAAACTGTTGCAATACCTGCATGGCTTGAATCCACTCATCTATTCCAAATGGTGCTACTTCCTGCCTCTGGGCCAGCACAATAATATTTCCGGCACGTCCAAGTATACATGAAGAAGGACGTCCAATAGTGCCAAGTCTTAATGTAACTGGGCAACCAGACGTTGAAGACAAATGGCACATGGTAATGCCAAAATGATTCACATAATTCCTGCTTCGCAAAAATCTGAAAATATAAAACATTAATTTCTAAGAAATAACTGACAAAATGCAATATCTGTATAGTCATTCTAGGTTTCTTCATCAAGGAAAGTTTAAAACTGGAAAATTTAGGCAAATAATTTCCTTTGTAAAAAATACAGCTTGTTTTCTGAGACCCATAGAATAATCTATTACTCAGACTCAGAATTTTTATTAGGTCTTAAATCTCTTAATTTCTCTTCTTTATTTTTGTGTGGAGAAAATTATAAAGTGATTTTGAGGCCTTCTAAGATATGAGGCCCTTAATGATTCCTGAAAAATCCTGTTAAGATGCGTAAGTTTAACATCAACAGTAGGCTGGGGATCTGCAATTTGCAATGGCTTCATGGTATTTCTAATTTTCTAATAGTTTGGAAGTTTAAGAATATCACTATCAAGATAGTCAGCATACAAATCCTTGCGGATAACAGAGTTCTGTAGAAACATACAAAGTATCTGCTAAGTCTGTAATGTGGGACAGCTTTTCCTGACATTTTTATTTCATTTAAAGTAAAGAAGATAATAGACGACAGAGTCGTTTCTTTCTGAGAAAGGGAAGGAACGATATTTGATAAGAAGAAACAGGAACTTTGGCAACTAGTTCCGGCTCGTACACTATTAAAAATAAACAGATATACTATTAAATCGAACAGTTAGTAAGACTAGGAACGCAATAGCTAGAGCAATGGATAGGAGATCTAACGATGCAATAATATTTATTAGACCACCCAATATAATTAAATAGTAAGCCTATTGTTTTTTACAGAATGAACTGCAGATAACATTAAAATTAGCAGTAAGCGATATAAGAGAGTGGTATAAAATATGAAATACGTTACGAAGTTCGATAGGCCTTATAGCAATTACAAAATAAATTGAAATAACGCAGTAAACGTACCTGACGCAAGATAAAAGTGCCTTTTTCAAGAAATGAGGGTATGTTTCTTTACCCTCCCGCTCAGCTTTCAAGAGGTCAGGAAGAACACTACGCAGCTGACTCACTTCTTCTGGATCATCCACTTCCATGAGAGCAATTAGAGCTTCCTGTCTTCCAGAAACAGCATCTTTTTGAAACTCGATGTACAACCTGAGAGTGGAATATAAAATGAATGCATTGTATCGCATAAAATGAGTTTAAGTTAGATTACATAGACATGGTTTCAGCACATTTAACTTTCAGTTTATAACCGTTCATTGAAGATTAAATTAATTTTAAAATAAGATTCTCTGATTTCAAAATAGGCAAAAACGCGTTCTTAGATTTTCGTAGATTTTTTAATGAAACCCTAACCGATTTCTAGGTCGATCAGATATAGGTTACTCTTCTTTAGGAACAGGAAAACTTGCTCCTGAAGAAGAAGGACGTCAAAATAGGTAGAGTTTTATTCAAAATCTGCACGAATTTAAGGTTGTAGTTGCGTCTGATTTTTAATATTAATAAGAGTGCTCTTTCCCAATAAAATTCTCTTACTCAGAGAGGAATGGAACACGCGATCTTCGTAAAACATGTTATTTGTATCACACAGTTTAAAACCTTTGGTAAGCTGTTTTCATGTACCTTTCCAACCAATTTGTGGAAAAGTTTTGCTGAAAGCTTTAAGCATTTATTTAATGTTATAAGAGAATTTAAAGTTTGACTCTGTTTTTGTCTTTTGTAAAGCACCGATGCACTTACTCCTGAAATTTAAGCAAAATAGCTAAGTAGAAAGAGAGTCACCGTCGGTGTTAGCGGTTACAACGGAAAACATTGCGGCAAAAACGCCGCGGCCGAAAACGTCGCGGAGAAAACAACGCAAGGCGAAAACGTCATGCTACAAAACATCGTGGAAGAAAACATCACAAAAGAAAACATCGCAAAGAGAAAACATCGCAGTTCTAAAACATCGTGGTACAAAACATCGTCGTCGAAAATATCGTGGTAAAAAATAAAGTATCTACAAATCATCGCATGACGATAACATCGCAGACATGCTTTTTTGCAGGCTATAATAACTGTAAATGGATATTCCCATAATGATTTGTGAGCGCAAGATGTAAAGAAGGATAATTTTTACTTTCACATTTTTTTATTAATTAATAAATTTTTGCTGAAATGTAAGAAGGAAACTTAAGAATAGAAAATTAAATGCAACTTATTATACTTTTCATGAAAAATTACTAGTTAAAAACTTTTAATGGCCTTTGTTAGTTAACTATGTCAGTTTAAAATTCTATTAAGTGCTATAAGTTGCAATAATTTTCTATGCTTAAGTTTCCTTCTTATTTTCTCAGCAAAAATTGATTAGTGAATAAAAAAATGTGAAAGTAAAAATTATCCTTCTTTCCATCTTGCGCTCACGAATCATTATGGGAATATCCATTTACAGTTACTAAAGCCTGAAAAAAGCATGTCTGCGATGCTATCGTCATGCGATGATTTGTAGATACTTACGATGTTTTGTAGCACGACGTTTTCGCCTTGCGTTGTTTTCTCCGCGACGTTTTCGTCCGCGATGTTTTTGCCGCGATGCTATCGGCGGACACCGGTGTTAGCATAAATATACCGGAAAAACTGCAGTCTGATGTGAGGAAAGGTAACATAAACGAGTTAAGCTACAACTGAAAGTTATTATTATTATTATTATAATTATACGCTTTGCCATTAGTACACAGTACGGAACAGAATGCATGTCTCGTAAAGTCTTTTTAAAGAAAACTGGTTGGCATCTACGTTGAGTACGAGGAAAACCACGAAAACGCCCCGTTCACCCTGATTGGAGACACGGACCGAAGTACCACTGTTGAGCGCCTTTTACCGCTCGTCCGCTGGGGTTGGCTCAACTGACAGATTTGTTAGAAGCTCAGTGGTCGGTGGCTTCGCCCCATTACGAGCATGCTTAGATCCATCAGGAACACGAGAAGGCCATTGTGAACGTCCGAAGATATTGCTGCTTAAACAAGGGTTACATCTCCTCTGTCAACGTCTTTTTGGGCAATGTCTAATTGTATTTTTTCCCTTTCCAAATCATAGCGCAATGTGAAGCGCGTTTCCTTGGGTGGCATAATATCCATCATATTCAATGTAATACATCTCTGGTAATCCAAAAAGTTATGGTTATTTTGTTATTGTATTTGTGGAAGCAATTCTACTCACATTATTTCAGATTGTAAATGAGAGACATTTCTGCTTCTGTGTGTCTTTTACTCGTATTTTGTAGTCGATTGTAGAACTGTACAATAGTGCTTCGCATACAGAATACAGTTTGCTGTAGGATAATTTCCTTCTGCGAATCCTTTTAACACTTTTAGGCTATACCTCGTAGATTATTAAAAGAATGAGTTTAATCCTTTCCCATGTCTGGCCCCAAATCGTGAAACATAGTAAAAAAGACGTCAGAGACTCAAAAATTCCACCAGTCTTAGAAAAATTCCACAAGTCTTAAAAAATTCCACCAGTCTTAGAAAAGCTAGCAGTGAACTTATTCATTCTCTATAAAAAATATATATACGTTTTATGTACAACTTTTATGTCTGTAGTTTTTCGTTTCAGTTTATTGTGATATACACTCTTTTGCAAAAAAATCGAAGCACCAAGAAGGACTTTTGCGATCGTCACGAAATTTGGTATGCAAAAAAAATCTTGATCGAAAATGCAAATGATCAACGTTTCAAGGCAAATGAGCAGAAGCTGCGATCATAGTATAGTGCGTATTTCTAGTGCGCAATTCGCAAAGTATAAAACCAGTAACACAGGCGGAAAATTTATCATACTTTGTTGCTGCCATTGTAACAGCTATGTCTATACTTCTCGTGCCACCGTCTACCAGGTCACGACGCTTGTCTGAGACGGGGTTACGCTCACAGAGGCTTTTAAGATGTTTGCCTTTGACCGCACAACATCGGCGGATTCGTCCGGAGTGGTGTCGCAGCCGATCATTATGGCTGCCATCAGACTGTCATCGTATAGTGTTCATCGATGAATCCCGCTTCACTCATGAAGCAGATGACCACCGTGTTCGTGTCTGGAGAGGACGGGGCCAGCGGTCCCAATCAGCATTTGTTTTACAAAGGCATATAGCCATAACCCCTGGTGTGATGGTGTGCGGCGCTATTTCTTATGACAGCAGGTCATTTTTAATGATCCTCCGTACATCTTTAACAGCTCAACGATATGTTGATACCATCCTGCGGCCGGTTGCATTACCCTTCATGGCACGTCATCCTGGGGCCATTTTCCAACAAGAAATGCCAGGCCACATACCGCTCGCATATCTGTGGCTTGTCTCCGGTTGATACTCTTCCTTGGCTAGCAAGGTTACCAATCGAGCATGTCTGGGGTATGGTAGGCCGCCAGATCCGGGCACCACAAAATATTGCAAATCTGGAGCGACAACTGAGGAATGCCTGACAGAATGTGTCGCAGGATGACATTAGGAACCTATACCACTCCTTGTCTCTACGAATTGAAGCATTCATTGCCTCCAGGGGCCGTTCGACCAACTACTAATTTGAACACTCATTAGGTGATTGTGAACCGTGAACAAGTACTATGACCTTGATCTTTTAATCATTTTATTATCTATGTATGAGCTATACACATATTCAATTTCACCAAAAACAACCACTTCCTTCGTGGTACTTATATTTTTTTGCAAAAGAATGTATTTCTAATCTCCTAATAAAGAAAAACCCAAACTGTTAGTAACATTTTTGTTCATCTGCTCTTTATTTTTATTTATTTACTTGAGATCCTAGTTTTAAGATGTAAAGTTGGTAGCTTCTCTTTTTGCAGAACGGCGATGTTTTTGAAATTCCGTAGGAAAACGGTAAATTCCGAAGTTTACACTCCTTTGCAAAATAGCTTGAATTTATTTCTTGACGTTCAATTTTAAAGCATCCAAATTTTGGTAGTTTTAAAGT
Organism: Stegodyphus dumicola; assembly: GCF_044657685.1. NCBI lineage: Eukaryota > Metazoa > Arthropoda > Arachnida > Araneae > Eresidae > Stegodyphus > Stegodyphus dumicola. The sequence goes on from NC_140770.1 coordinate 133,914,037, forward strand.
TTGGAAATTTTGAAGCTTTTCTTCTGTTCATAAATATGTAACAGAAATTAAATTCTGCTCTTGAAAGCTGATGGTTCGATCCACTGAATCTATTAAAGAAATCTGTTAGATAAGTTACATCTGTTTTTGATTTTATCAAATCTACTATTAAACAGAAACTTTAGAATTAAGTTGGAAAATTTGGCAAATCGACTCAAACAGGTTCCCTTTCTAACTCTTATTTTTTGTGAAGATGTAGATATCAAAATCTTCATCGGGTTTCGATACAGATTTCTACAAGGAGACCTAAAACTCTTTCCCATCGAAAGCAAAGTGGAAACGAAAATAGCAGTAGAGGAAATACATAATGAAAACAATAAACACACAATAATGGAATTTTGATTCTGATAGTACACTTGCACTGCTAACAAACTTTCCAGCAGATCACAAACGAATAAAACCTTATCATGATCACATATCTATATAATAATAAAAGCAAGTGTAATGTGTCTGTCTGTCTGTCTGACTGAGCTCTCCAGCCAAATCTATCGCACGCAGGGACCTGGAATTTTTTATACGGAAGCACAAAGGGGCTGGCCACCAGACCTCGAAGCCCGATTTTCGATTTTTGAATTAGAAAAATTTTAAAAAAATTATTTATAATTAATTAATCACGGTTTTTTTGACTCACTGATATTATTATTTGTTTTCAAATAACGTTCGATTGTAACAATTGATTTCTTTATTCTAGCGTTAGTTTGCTGTTTTGACGATACATTAAATCGATTAATTACAATTCATTTCTTTTTTGTAGCTTGTGGGGGGGGAAGAGAGAGAGACAGTCTACATGTCCTACACTACTATTCCTGCGCTATTCACTTATCTGCATTTTCTAAATGCACGGGCAACGCCGGGCGGGTACACCTAGTTAGTCATAAAGTATGGATTCTGTTCGCAGCTTTTTTGACGTGTTGGTGCTAGCGTTTACAACTGTTTACACTTTTTGAAGCATGAAATATAACTTTCTGTTTGTAGAATGTTGGTAAATATGTTGTACAAATGCTTTTCTGTACAGTGGTTAGCGACACTGGCTGCCATACTGATGGGCTTGGGTTCGAATCCTAGAGAAAGCTTAAGTGTTCGTAAGTGTCTGTGCTACATGGGAGCCCTTGAAATACTGAAGAGTCAGAAGGCCCCTCGTGTTGTTTAGTGGCATGGAGAACAGGCGATAGAGAACCTCACATTCTTTCTCAGAGTGATCTCTATCAAAATTGGGGCGCGACAGCACGTTAGTGAGGTGGATCAATATCGCCCACTCACTCGTAACTATGTTGTAAGGATCTTAAGTTTTACTAACGTTTATTTATTTTAAAACTTCTCTTATTTTCCACTTCCGGCCAGAATTAAATGCGTTAACTTCTTTATGCAAATTGTACTTGCTAACGCCCAAATATTTAAGTTGTGGCTTTTTGCCAAGAGTTAGATAGAGAGGGAAAGTGAGCCGCCTTGCCACTGTATTCCGCACGAGTTTTCAATCAGCCACTGTCTGCCTTTAAGAGGTTTAGTCCTCTTGATATTTAAAACGTATTGTAGTTTCGCAAGTGTGCGTACTACATACGTAATAATTTAAAAGGCCAGTCTTAGTGTCAGTAAATTGTGTAAAGCACTCGAAGTTAACTCATTTTACTTCCTTGTACGAAGTAAAAAGGAAGTATTGTAATCGTGAAAAGTTTCAGACAGCATATTTCAACGAAAATATCCATTTTGACCGCTATCGAATGAAATTTAACGGTGTCTTTGCGTGATATCTGTACGTAAGGACAGAATAAAATACTCTTTTCCTTCAAAAAAATTATAAAACTGCTTTAAAATTAATTCTGAAGAGAATTTTTCGTGGCGTCTGTACGAACGTATCTACGTACGTATCTCGCATAACTCAAAAACGAGTAGCTTCAGAATGTTGAAATTTTGTATATAGAACTGCTATAACATGTAGATGTGCACCTCGTATTTTGGTTGCAATCGGCCGCACCAAACGTATAAAAATATATTTATATTTATATACACTCTGTTACCCGGCTCAGTAATCTCAGTTTCTTTACTCTTATATGTTGGTAAATTGTACATTTTTTTGCCTTAAAAATGATTGAATTATGTTGTTTTTATCTTCCGGTTAAGGATTTTATGCCTTTAGTAAATCTGAGTGCAATATTTTTAGAATTATCAGCAATTTTAAAGTTGTTTAATTGCCGCTAAGCATTTTTTAATGGCGGCCATTGATGTTTACATTTGAAACAGGAGACTAGTGGATTTGTTGCCAATCTAGAAAAACTTAGCTTCGCAACAACAAAGATAACGCCTTCATTTATTATTTAAATCATGCTTAATCCGTTCTGGAATTTTTTTGGGAAATAAGCGTTTAAGATTGACTTCGTAATTTTTAATATAGATATTTTGAGTTTTTATGTATTTTTGCCTTCTCGCGAAGTGAGAACTGAATTAATTAAATGAGAAATACTCAATCGTCTGTGAAAAACTGTTTTGTTTTTGTTTTTGTTTTGTTTGCTTAATTTCTTTTATACATCACTCTAGCTTTATTATAGTATTTGAATAGAACATGTGGCAACGATTAGATAATTCTATTCTTTAAATGATATAAATTTGGGGCATTATGAGTTATAATATGAACGAAATATATAATTTAACTGTTATATAATTATTAATAGTGTTAAGTGAATCTAGCGCCAGAGTGTCGCTATCGTAAACAAATACTAGAGTGAATTTTAAAGAATGCATTTATTCTATTGTGGTTTATGCGCTGTCGGCGAAGTAGATTTAATTCAATCCAATAAGTTTAAATGAAATGCAAGAAAAAATGCGTATAATTTAATATTCCAATACAAGGAAGTCATGTGGTGTACACATCAGATTTTTTTTAGTTACCTAGTTAGCAGTTTTTATATTTTTACGTTTCAGACCACAAGTGGTTGGTCTTTGTATCCCGAAGTGCGGGAGCACTTGTAATATCGTGAACAATAAAGGGTAAAGTTAATCCTTCCTGCTTGTGTCGTCCATTCCATACATATTTGAACATAGCTTGCGTAAGCTCCTTGTTCCTATTCAGGACACGCAATTTTCCCGAAACAAATCTAAAGACGTACAAGTCCTGACAATGTATATACAATGTACAGTAATTTAAAAATTTTTCTTGAACACTTTCGTTGAATTTTGCTTTCCTGTTGTGGTTTTAGATCCTCTAAAATGTCTGATTTTAATTCTTGTCAATTATTCACTTTTCGTTTCTTCAATATTTGAATTTTTCTCGTAATGTCCAATTTCAATTACTTTTTAAAGATTTCGAACTTTAAGAGCATGTGTGTAATCGATGATAATATATGATGATGCAATAATTAAAGATAATTTCCTTCTACACGAATGAAATGCTTGGGTCCATACATTCAAACAGAGCCAAATGCTTTTTGCGCTTTGCGTTGACTTGACCGTTGTCAACTAACAAAATCAGGAGATAAATCAAGACAATAAACAGATCATGTTACGGTTGTAGATATCATTTATGAATAAGTTCTTGGAAAAATAAGTAGGAATGAATGACGAGTCGAATACTGCGATATAAACAACTATTTTTTTCATTGTTAAAAAGTGGTATCTAATCTAAAATAAAAAAATGGAAACCAAAATTTCTTTCTTATAACTCGAAGTCGAAAGATCTCTTTACCTGGTATTGCCATCTTGTGATTCTGTAAAGCCCAATATCCAAGGGCTTAAAATTTCGGTTTCTTTCAAGGCTGAATCACTAACAGGGGCTTGGCGACCAGCGCAGTTCACGTCCACTACAGCAACAGATCTTTGACAGCTGAAAATAAAAGCAACAATTAGTTCCAAACACAACAGAATAACGAGAGGAAAAGATATTCGAACATAAAGCTGTTAGCAATATTCAAATAATTTTTTCAACTTCAGATTTAAAGCTAAAATAATTCCGGAAACTTGTGATTTGCTCTAAACTAAAAGACCGTATGCAAGATTTTAGCCTTTTCTGAGTGCTCAAGGCTTGTGGTAAGTTGCTAGCGGAATTAGATCCTTTTAATGACCAGTGTGTTTTCATTAGCCAGTAATAAATATCCAACTAACAGTCAGCCGCCTAAAATGTTTTATTGGGTTTGCTACTTATGGAATTAATTATAAAAACTAACATAATTTAGAACACAAGATTGCCTGTACCTGCAGGTATAAAGCTCAAAATTAAATATAATTTAAATTTAAATTAAATACAAGAAATTCGAATTTCACTAAACAAGGCATAAATTATTGTTTGTAGAAGCGCATCAATAACATGGAAGCGAAATCTAAGAAGAATTAATCTAAGAAGCGAAATCTAAGGACTCGAATTAATAACCTTAACGTATTTTTCGAATTTAAGCTTCACAATTATTCTCATCATCGGATTAGTTCGATCCTGAGAATAACTGAAAAGTTATTTTCGTAACTTCTTACAATGAAGAAGCTACTACTGCTCTTTACTACTAAGCTATTAGCAAGGTCGTCTGCTTGTTAGAACTCGCGGCGTCTATATACCTGTCAGCTAAGGCTAGTCAATTAAATCGGCAAGGTCGGAATGACGGTTCAGATGGGCATAACATTTTCTACTGCATTTTTCATATTATTATTCTGAATATTGCATACAATATTCTTTATTATTAATATATTGTTACAATATTCTTACAAAAATCATGATAATAATATTATGCTATAGCAGTCACACATGTAGAGTCTTCACTTGCCGCAAAACAAGTAATATAAAACTTTTTTCTTTAAGTCAATTCCTACTTAGGTCAACAAAGAAAAAATTTATTTTAGTTACTTTTTATTAACATTATTAAATTTTTTTTTCTAATTTATGAAGCTGATGATGGTCTATAATTTCTCATTCTATCCATCTCTTGTAATGCTTCATTATTGCAGGGAACCTTCCAGTGAGTTTCGAGCAGTCCAGTTCTTCAATTAATATTCCATCTAATGATTTCACAAGACTCAAGGCGACATACACTTGACCTGCTGCGAAGAGTTTTCGTCCTAGATACATTACTGCTATTAAGGAACGTGCACGAACTCTATTAATATACAATAATTTAATATATTCATAATAATGTAGATTTTCTGCGGCAGCAGTGATGTTTTGTTTACATATGCTTTGAGCTCGATAACGCACGGAATGTTTGATATGTTCAGAATGCTAAATAAATAAATTCGTTGTTAATTAAAAAGGTTTTCTCTGCGAAATATATTTCCATTCTTCCGAAGTTATTAAAATAAGTTAAGAAATTGATTAATTTTTAACAACTACATAGTTTACAGTGTTACCTTGCAAGTATACACTTTAAAAATCTTTAAAACTCTGTCTTACTATTACCATTTATTTTTGTTAAACATTATAAATTTTGTTAAATATTTATCACAGTCATGTACTATTATTTATAAGTTGTTATAAAATTAATTTTTGCAGCACATGAGAATTCCTAATAAACGGTCCTTATTTGTAAGTCTTTGTAATATTAAAAAAAAGCTTTAGTTTCGATAAACAGGAATAAATAAGTAGGAGTTGATTTTAATATGTGAAAAAATTGTCATTAACATCAAGTGTCATCCACTACAAGTTTAAAAAAATGTATTTGAACTTGAGTGGACGAAAAGTATTTTATTAATGATTGAAGATTTGAACAAGATATAAGGAGGTGAGTTAATAGCAGGAATTAAAAAAATGTGGGTAACAGCTTTAGTATAGCCCACCTTCAAAGTTTGGCGAATTTGGTTTGGCGCCAAAGCACATGAAATACTTTGTTTTGAGAAATGGTTGCCATCCAGATTTTCGACGAAACTCCGTGTTTCAAAAAATGGCCGCCATCTTGATTTCACCAGAAATCGTGGATAATAGAAATAAGTTTACTACTATTATACACGATTTTAAGAGAAAGAAATATTAAGAAATGATTAATAAAAATGATTAAGGTTAAAAGGATATAATTTTAAAAACAATACTGGAAGCCTTTAGCTATTTCACCTTTAATAAATAATTTGGTAAAAGCGTAGAATAGGCTGCATCAACAAAGTTGAGAAGGCGGAGGCTGTGTGACGACCATAAACGGGCGGGAATAAGCTTGTGACGTCACAATGGATTCTCCATGGACCTTGAGAATACCATATAGGAAATAATATAATCCATTAAAGCATTTTTTACTGTATTTCGCGCATTTTTTTCATGCGTAATTCTTGTACAAACATCTTTACTTTGGTAAAACGGTAAAAACAATAAGCACAAAATTTATGAACTTAATTTTGCGTAAAAATAAAGTAAAATTAAATAAGATTGATAGTAAGTGATGCTTTGAAATAAATAAGGTAAAATTAAACAAGATCTGATAATTTTTTTTTTAATTTAATGAACATTTTCAGGCAGTGATTTTCCAAACTATAATAACATTACAAAACGATCATATTTATTTGATTATACGATCATTAAATTATTAACATTAAAGTGGATTAGTTATTTTAATCATTCATAAAATTTGGAGCATAAAATTTTCTGAGCGTAATGAAGGGGGGAAAAAAGATAAAATAAAATCTAGAAGCACTCAGATTTTATATTACGCCCAAAAGGAACCTTTTTTTAAAGTTTTGTGTGTTACCTATATTTATTGAATATCATGCTCTTCGCCCGTAAACCACATACATTTGAAAACAGCATATCTTTAGAATTTTCGCACTGGAGATAAAACTGTTATTTTCCGTGCAGTGCTCGCTCTGAACTCGTTGAGTTTGTTAATCAAAAATTCGTTAAAGTTTTGCAAAATATGAAATAGATTAAAATAAATTCGAAATTCGGCCGTCCAGATGCCCATGTTCGGGTGGAGGATTACATTATTCAAAATTTGATGGCGCTAGATACTGTCGTTTTTGTCACAGTGCGAGAAACATACATGTATTCTTGCAGATTCTTCATTATTTAATTTCTTTACATATAATACAGGGCGATAATATTTGGTAACAACAATTTGGAAGGAGACACGGACACTTATAAGCAAAACAGCGCAAAATGCCGCTTCGAAACTTACTTCCTTTCTAGGCGACCGTCGTTTTGGGCTAATAAATTAAATTAACAATAAATAAAAAAAATATTATGCAGAACTAAAAATAAACTTAAAAAATAATCACTATAAAATACAAGCAAAACTAATTATTACGGTTAAATACAATTTTAATATTAGAATTAAATATATAAAAATTTTTAAGAAGTCAAAAGTGTTTATCACTATGATGTATTATGAAATATAATTGAAATAAAATTCCTTTATAGAAATTGTGCTATAACACTCATCTATAATTTTTAAAAAGCAACACAATTTATAATTTTAAAGAAAACTTTCAAAAATTCGTTTTTAAATATTTTACTACTTTTTACTTATTTACATCAATAAAAAGCATAAAAATATCAAGAGAAAATTGCTCGCTTGAAATTTTTCTATTACTTCAGATTTAAAATATTATTTTCTAAAAGAAGTAGTTACAAATTTCCTTACAGCATAGGAAAAGCTAAAAAAATATCCAGCCCTGAAAGCATGCAATAGCTTTATAATTATTTGGAACGTTAATTATGCTAAAATTTTAAAAATCAATCTCAATTTTAAAAATAAAAATATATAGAAATTCTAATTTGTGAAATGAGGCGCTACAACCAGCTTTTTCTTGACAGGTGACAGGTGACGGAGGACGGGAACGCCTGAAGTTTAACAGAGGTTAACAGGCATATGTCCCGCGTCCTCCCCTGGAGTTTATTTAACAGTTATAAGTGTGGATACATGGCCATACAGGGGCAACTGTTTAACATCTGGCATTTGAAGTACATTTGAATTAACATACAGGCACGGTAAAAAAAAAAAAAAAAAAAAAAAAAAAAAAAAAAAAAAAAAAACTTAATAGGTTATAACAAAAGAAGAAAATTAAACACCTAAAAATGCTGTTCAATTTTCTTCTGCTCCCTATGCAGTCAGAGATTAGATGGTAGAGCATTAGAGTGCATATGTCAGCGCGCAAGTAATGCATGTAAGCCCTATTACTCTGGTTGACAGAGGTCTTGGCCATATGCTGCAATGGTGATTATTATTTTGCAGATTTTATTTATGGCCGCTCTGTTTTTGGCTAGGAACTTGTGAAATGCTGAGATATTGGCTGGTATCGGGAAGTGGAACTGTTCCGTGAGTGGGCACTGAAAGATGTAATGATCCGGTGACCCCTCACCCCCGCAAACACAGCGATCCGTGGTTGAGATGGTGCGGCGGTAGAAGTAATCCGGGAAGGGACCATGACCAGTAATGAAGTTGGTAAGGGGAGCAATTGCCATAAGGCGCTCCGTGGTTACTTTTGGCAAGAAGCTATGCGCTCTTCTTCCCGTGTCGCCCTGATCCCATTCTCTTTGCCACCACTGGATAGCGGCATTTCGCAGTTGACTTTTTAGGAAAGATGGTGGTGCTGATACTGATATCGGTCTGGCATTTTGGTTCGAAGCAGCCTCTTTAGCGAGTTCATCCGCTGTCTCATTACCCATGTTACCTGCATGGGCTTTAATCCATACTAGGTCAACATGTGCGTGCCGATTATCTTTTAGGATATGCTGCAGTCGTATGATCAGCGGGGAGGCGTGACTATGTTTGTCAAGAGCGAGCAGTGTCGACATACTGTCTGTATAAAGCTGCACATGTATGATGTTGTTGAGCGCCACGTATTCAATGGCAGCTGTTATGGCAACTACTTCTGCTTGAAAAATGCTATTATTTGGTTTGAGGTACCCTTTCCAATGGTGTGCAGCATGGCCTTGCCTGTAGTATATAAAGGCACTACCTACACCCTCAGCAGTTTTCGAGCCATCTGTGTAGAACGCGTGCATATTAGGGTTTCCTTCTGGTTGACTTCGTGACGGTTTGAGGATAGTGTGAATGCCTAGTCCCTTGTGTGCTGGATGCGTGTGGAGAGGAGTACATGGATGTTCGTAATTTGCAGGGCTATGTAAGGTGCCTGCAAAGGTTGCGTCTTTCTGTAGATGTATTATTTTAGTATATGTGGCCTCTAGCTCCGCTTGGATATGAAGTGGTATGATGCCTGCCAAGGTGAGTGCTGCATAAGTTGCAGTGGTGCGGTAGGCTCTGCATAAGCCTATGGCGAATGGGCGCTGTAGTGATAGGAGTTGCTTAACCTTGCGTGCGGTCATGGGTTGTACCCATATAGCTGCCGCATAGAGTGCCACCTTCTCAGCTACAGTTTTATAAAGTACCTTTTGAATGTGGGGATTCCGTCCCCACTTCCGGCCTTGGAACTGTCGTGATCTCCTGGCAATTGCAGATGTTTTAATCTTTTGTGCCTGGATATGCGGAAGCCAAGTCAGACCTGGGTCCCATATTACCCCAAGGTATCTTAAAGTTTTTACGACCTTAATATTCCGGCCTTGTAGTTTGATACATGGGCTACGTGTTGGATTTGTACCCTTTCTTGGAAAGATGATAGCAGTGGACTTTGTGGTGGATATTTTGAGTTTTAGCTCTTCGCAGAGGTTGGCAAAGATAGTGCATGACTCACTGCCATGGGCTTCAAGCTCAGCGCGTGTGCGGCCTCTGACCAGTAATGCCGCGTCGTCCGCGTATGCAACTAACACAGTATGTTGTGGCCACCTTGCCTCTAAGACTTTATTAAAGGTGAGGTTCCATAGCAGAGGCCCTGCACAGGACCCCTGTGGACATCCTCTCACTTGTGTTATTGAAACAGTACTACTGTTGTTAGAGATCATCAGTTGCCGGTCTGCCAGATAGTTGTCCAGAACTTGATAGATATTTCTTGGGCATCTTGCATCTCTGAGGGCCTGCCTGGTGGCAGGCCACCAGAGGGTATCGAACGCACTTTGCAAATCTATCGATATAAAAGCCGTCTGGTAGCCCTGCGATTTGTTCTGAATTATGACTTCATGGATTCGCTGCAGGGCATGAATGGTAGAACTGCCTTGTTTGAAGCCAAATTGTCTTGGGCTAATGCTTTGGTATTGATGTAGATGAAATTTTAGCCTGTTGACGATGAGCTTCTCGTAAATCTTTCCCATCGCCGACAGCTTTTTCTTGACAATTATACAAGCTGCAATAGCCAACCAATGTTAAATTTCTGCAAGTCGTCCCTACTTCGGATGTGATCAAGGTGACAGCCGGCAACACCTCAGACGAGGGAGAAAACCCGTTTGGGTTAGTCTATTTCTTATAAGGTCCATGGTATTCTCCATGCTACGCGTAATTTCTATTTTCTCTTTAAAAAGAAAATAATGAATTGTTTATTATTGTAAATTAACATCAAATTCTTTAAATTTACATTGCTGAGCTTAGGCGTAACTGAAAATAAGAATAATAAATTGTTTATATTTAAAATTATCATGATACAGTAAGCGAATTCTACCAGTTATTACAATGATAAAGAACGTCGCAGTCTCTCATACTTGTATTTCATACAGCTTCAGTATTTTCAAAGAGTTTTAAGCTTTAGCATTTATAAAAATAAAAAAAGTTTTTTTTTTAAATTAATACTCTGGAACATATCAATTTTATCATATTTACAAATTAACGTTTTGCTACGTAACATTATAATCCCTTATATACTAGTAAGTAGACAATTTTCATTATTTTCTAAAAATTTTAAACTTCACATTAATGAAAAACAGGTTCTTAAATTCCTAAATCACATTATATTCTCTGTAAGCAAGCATACTAGAATTCTACACATAAATAAATAAAAAATTTAATTTCTAACAATGAAAGAAAATATTATAAGATATTAAATACTACAAATTTGGAACACTAAGCAATGCTTCACATGCACACACACATACAGTGTCTGACGAAAGTGATGGGACACTTGTGATTAATTTAAAAAAAAAAAAACATGTAAACATTTTTTGTGGGTGTGTTTCATACTTAAATTTAGTAACAATTATTACATAACATACATTTTCTCAAAATATTAAAATATTAATTTAATAAAAATACAATTGCTTAGAACGGAGCAAAAAATGGCTCACATAAGTGATGGGAGACTTACTTTTCCATCAAATATTTATCCAAAAAATTTTCTTTTTAAAAGGTTTTAATATTTTGTTGGATTTCCTTTTACTTTTAAAACATGATTTAATTTTCTTGGGATGGATTCGACTAATTTTTTTGCGATTTCTGGAGTGATTTTACCCCATTCTTCTTGAAGCACCGATTTTAATTGTTGTTTTGAAGAAATGGTGTGTTTGCGAATTCTTGATTCCGATTCTTGCCAAATATTCTCTATGGGATTTAAGTCTGGAGATTGTGGTGGTGTTTTTATTATTTCAGAAGAGTTATACAGCAGCCAGAGTCTAACGTTCAAAGCAATGTGTTTGAGGTCATTGTCCTGGTAGAATTTAAAATCGTTAGGAAGGTTCAATTTTCGTGCTGAAGATTTTAAATTTTGATTTAAAATGTCAATATACTTGTACTGATCCATTATACTGTCAATAAAAATAAGATTACCAACACCAGCGGACGACATACACCCCCATACCATAACTCCTCCTCCACCATGTTTTACTGTTGGCACCAAGTTCTGTTTGCGAAATTCTTCCCTGGGTTTTTTCCACACCAAGATTCTACCGCCAGAACCAAATATATTAAATTTACTCTCATCAGCAAATATAACTTCATTCCAGTAATCAGAATTCTTATGTATGTTGGATTTTGCGAAAGCCAGTCTGAGGTTTCTATTCTTTTCACTCACGAAGAATTTTTTCCTGGCTGCTCTACCGTGACATCCAGCAGATCGAATTACTCTTCCAATAGTCTCAGGATTAACAATTACTCCATATAATGCTTGTAAATCAGCAGCAACTTTAGGAGCACTCATTCTTGGATTTTTTTTAAATATTTCTAACGATAATTCGCTTTATTCAATTGGATAGCTTTGATGGTCGGCCAGGTCTTCTTTTATCCTGAATCATATGATTCTTTTTATATCGTTTAATGATATTGAAAACTGTTGAATGACTCAGGTTAACTGTTTCAGCAGTTTCTCTAACAGATTTTCCACGTTCAATATGCAAATTAATAACTAATTTTCGAATTTCAGGCAAAGTTTCTTTTCGTTTAGCATTCATGGCTGCACAGAGATAAAAAACACAAAAATTCCAAAACAAACTGGAGAGAAATACTGCAGACGATTTTATAAATTATTGCCAATTGCTTTTGAGTAAAAATAAAAATCCCCAAAAATATTTTTATTGCTTACTTCAGACAATTTTTGTTGCTTACTTCAGACGATTTTTGTTGCATAGTACGTAGTAGTATCTAATGGTGTCCCATCACTTATGTGAACCATTTTTTGCTCCGTTCTAAACAATTGTATTTTTATTAAATTAATATTTTGAGAAAATGTATGTTATGTAATAATTGTTACTAAATTTAAGTATGAAACACACCCACAAAACATTTTTACGTGTTTTTTTAATTTATTTTATTACAGTTTCCTTTTGTAAAATACAAATGTCCCATCACTTTTGTGAGACACTGTATTATCAAATAACTCATATTATCAAGTGCGATTACGATCGCAAACACTACGTATAATGAGGTAAAAGTGACTTATAGGGTCAAAGTTTACAGTTTTGCTACTGTTGAGAAGATCGTCGGGCTATCAATATATATCCTAAGTCGGAAAGCATTATAAACATATCAAAACCAAAAAAATTAAAAATACAATTTAAATGAAAAATGATGTCTTAAATATAATTCACAATTAAGAAAACAATACAAATTTAAAATACACAAACGATATGTTAAACATTGCATATAAAATACGTTATATTACAGCTCGTCATCACACATTATCTCGTTTTCCTTTGTATACAACGATCCGTATTCGCTCGAAAAACATCAAAGCTCGGTGTCCATGTACACATCCATCTATTTCCACCTTAAAAAATATCAGAGAATTGCACAACCTCGGCATTGCGCACTACATTGGCTCTGCTCATGTACACATCGATCTATTTTCATTTAAAAAAACATCCTAGAATTGCGCAAACTAGGCACCGCGCACAACCTCGGCATTGCGCACTATATTGGCTTTGCCCATGTACACATCGATCTATTTTCACTTAAAAAACATCCTAGAATTGCACAAACTAGGCACCGCGCACAACCTCGTCATTGCGCACTACATTGGCTCTGCCCATGTACACATCGATCTACGAGTATTTCCACTTAAAAAAAACATCCTAGAATTGCACAAACTAGGCACCGCGCACAACCTCGGCATTGCGCACCACATTGGCTTTCCCCATGTACACATCGATCTATTTTCACTTAAAAAAAATCCTAGAATTGCACAAACTAGGCACCGCGCACTACCTCGTCATTGCGCAATGCATTGGCTTTGCCCATGTATATAGCGATCTCTTTTCACTTAAAAATCAGACATTGAATAAACTCTGCATTGCTCATATACTAAGAAATCTGAGAATTGCAGAAATTCGCGCATAAGCAACTCCATTGATTCGCGTCGGAAAAAAAAAAAAAAAAAAAAAAAAAGTTTCTAGAAATATTGAGCTTATTACAGGCGAATCAAGATCCTAGCCTTATTGATTTCTCAGCCGTACATTTCTTGCAAATACTACCATTCGATGACTTTTTTTGACTAACTAACCAGCATAGTATCTTACATTTTTCACAGAAAACGTTATCCTTCAATAACCGACAATTCATCCAAAATCCTCTAAAAAGTTCATGCTCTCTTATTAATTCATACATAAAATATCTATTTCCAAAATTTTACGCTTGTTTGAAAACTCCCACCTTAAATTTTCCTTTATAATCTCCTGATACTTAATTACAACATCACTAACAGCAGTTTTAGAGCAAGCAATAACTAAACGCAAAAATATCACCTCAAGTAGCCAAAAAAATATATATACAAATTAGTATTCACGGTATCTGAGCGTTAAACAATCGCCAATAACAGTGTTACGAAATTGTGTATTTAGATCTTAAATTTAGTAGAATTCTAATTTAAAATGTTGTATTTCCCCCTGCAACGCAGCGTGAGACAAATTTTAAGAGAAATCTATACCGGAAAAGTAAGAATACTGGGCACGTGCATTAAACTTTGAGTAAACGGATATGTCGGTAATTTGTATTGAAATTGAATAAATGTAACTGACTAGTAAATTAGCTGTAACCGTAATTCCATCCTCCTGTTTACATTGCGTTTGGGTTACCAGATCATATCATTTATCGCCGCTCTTGGCGATATTTTTTTAGTTTAAAATTCCGGGTGGGTTATACTGAAGCTGTGCCAAATGTTGCTTTTTGAGTGCTTGAAGCAGATAGAAGTGCAAGTTTTGCCTTTGTTTCATGGCCAAAACTGACCCGAGTTCAAGACTTTGCACTAGCAGAGCAGCAATGAACATCGACCTTCACAAGTACCATTCATTTGCAGACACGGGCTTTTTTAACTTCAAAGCAGTATTATCTAATAAAAAAGGTTCTAATGACCGAATACAGATGGCACCACTGACCAAACCAAATCTCGTAACAGCAAAACGTGCACCTCCGCGGTACACATTATTCTTTTTATATTACATAAACGCATATGTATTACATAATATAACAATTCTTGTAGGTAATACAATCATTAAATTCATACTGATATAAAGAATTACCAAATTATCTGTACAAATGAGAAATATTGAAGTTTTATTTACATCGTGAAATTTTACGAATTTTCATTGCGTAAAAATGCTTGTCACGGGGCTTACATCTAGACTGCAATTCTTGGAGTTCTTGCTGCAGTAAGTTGATGTCAAGAGATACGACGGCGTTTTGAATACTGGTCATAACGCTAACAGATGTTGAAATAGGGTTAACTTACGCATAATGTCCTTGATTTTACTGCAGAGAAAACACTAACGGACAGAAAAGCCGCAAAATTATGTTCCATTCTTATCTATTCTCAATGGATTATCCCTTCTACGATGGACATTTAAATAACCACACAACTGTTCATTTTTCTCTATCACGAGAACTACTCCCGCCAGCAGTTTGCGTGGAGGGAGTTACTATGGTAACATGCGCTATACATTTCAGGTAAAGTGAGAAAGGCGAAAATTTGACAACTTGTTGCCGAATATTGGTCGCGGGAAAGACAAAACAGTGGTATTACAAGTGCTTCACTTAAAAATCAAAAATTAAAAAGCTAATTTCGTCTGATCGTCAATATGTACATCAAAATGGCAAGCTTTAATAATTTTTTCAAAACACCCCTACGAAATATGGGTTAAGGCTCGTTTCTACGGCAACAGGCAGCTGTAGATACTTTGTAGGGTGTGTGATTTTGGGTAGACATATAGTAAACCTTTCTTGATCTACAAATTAAAATTAATAGAAAAGTTTCAATTCATATTAAATTAAAGTAAAATTCATTAATTAAAGTGCAAGAGTAAAACCTAAGTTACAGTTTAAACTAACTCAATTTTTAATAATTATAAACAAATCTTAACATCTAAATCTTTCTAGATTGAAACTAAACATTAGTTAAATTTACAACACGCATAATCTATTGATAATAATGACAAACAAACACTTAAAACCTCGATTTCTTAGAGTTATTTTAAATACCAGTTTTCAGTTAATTTCAGTCTTAAATTAATTATCAGTCTTCATCTTATTAATTAATGCAATCTCAACTAATTAAGTCACAGACAGATGATTGTATATTAATTATTCAAAGCAGCTGATCTAAATTTCTTTCAACATAGAATTAGCAATTCTTGACCCAATCAACTGCAAAGGAATTGGTTGTCATTAATTAATGATTAAATTTTAAGTAGCTAAACCAATCAATTAATTCAATACTCAATTTTCATTTCTTCTAATTTTTTTGTCAACTCTCATATGTATACAATTGCAGTTTTAGTATGAGCTTTAGTATAGGAATGAGCTATAAACGTCATGAATTATGACTATCAAGTCGAAACGAGCGTCGTGGGTCCATTCCCAATTAACCAGAGACTGATTAACCCGGCTGAAAATTAATTACACCTTATCTTTAAAAAAATGTTTAGAAACTAATATTACATTTTTTTACTGAGGAGCGGTGGTAAGATTACCATCACAAATCAGAATAATGCAAGATTTTACGGGAAATACAAAAAGAAATGCATGGAATAAGAAATGCGTGGGAGAAGAAAATGTGTGTGATAAGAGTAGTATTAGTAGATAATGTTATATTATTTCAGCATTGTTTCTATTCACAACAGCACGCAGTTTAATTATACATAATCTGGATTATATCAACATCGATAAATCATCCATTAAAAATAAATTGCTGAATCGTAAATCTAAATTAAGTATACAGCCTTTAATCTCCTTCCCATTCACTTCTGTCGGAATAAAGGAGTTAATAAATAACAAAAAAGAATTATTTTTGTTTTGAAATACTACATTCGTATTTGAATGTTGATTTAATTTTGATTAATGTTCAGCGCTCTCGTCAGAACTCGGAACCTCGACCCATCAAATATGCGTCGAGTGTGCTTCGAGTTGCACCACGAAGGCGTACTGAAAGGAAGGAGAAAGTATCTTATATACTCCCCCTTTTATAAGGACGACTGAGGATTAGTGGATCCAGTCGCCAAATTCTGGTCGTGACAAATTATCGACCATCACCTTTTCGTTCGGGTGCCACTTGTAGAGTCTTTTCTGAAGCAGGAAACATGAAAAATGTACATTGCCCTTGCGGGGACTCGAAACCTGAACCTCTCGAATACGTTTCGAGTATGCTTCCAATTATATCACGAAGACACTCAGAAAGAAGGGATAAAATATCTTTTAAATTAACACATTCCCCACATTAAAAATGCTTACACAAGTAAACAGTTAATATTATTTTCTCTTAATTAAAATATAGCTTATTCTTCTTTGCTGCGTTCCTTTTTTAAATGCTGCCTGATTAACCGTAATTTAAAATAATCGTAGATATCATTCCATATATTACTCCGGGTTAATCGGGAATCTAATGTGCTTTCATTTAATTTGTCAGATGTATATATTATTTTTATAGTATTAACACTTAAAAGTAATCTAAAGAATAAAATTACATAAAGATGCTTTTTATTTATTCAGGGAGTCTGAACTTTAATTGTTACTCGGGAAAGACATCAGATATTATCTTTTTAACCATTGATCTAGTGATTGAAAATAAGACGTATTAAGTAAATTAAAAGACCATGCATGAAGGTCTGCAATAATTCTTTCCATAGATAAAAATGAAGCAAAAATACAAATTAAGAAAAGTATTGATATGATTAGACGCTGTCGTTAAATGTCTTTAAATATCAAGCACTCATTTTTAGAGTACTAGAGTGTCAATAATATTTTTATACTTAAATGTTTTCGGAAAAATCTGTTAAAGAAGAGCGGTTCTAAAACGTCGATTGATTACAACATTTTCTGATGATTTTTTTTAGCGCTTTTGGCCAGAACAACCTCAACTAGTACATTTGTACTTGTAGAAAAATATTTCATAAATACACAAAGCTTGAATTCTCTTTCAGGTATTACACGGAAAGAGAGAAATGCTTCAAGGAATATTTTTAAGGGAAACACGGTCGTATCCACATGGGAAAAATCACGAAAATGGCCCATGCAGCCAGCCCATTCTCTTGGAATGACTCCTGAAAGGTTTAATTCCTTTGCAGTTCACGTAATCTGGATAAGAGAACACATCACATACAACAGGCAACAAATGAGCACAGAAATGCTCAGAGATAAATCCATATCTCTCTATATTGTGACTCCTACCTTGATTTTGAAAAACGGAAGGAGTACCACACAACCAAATATTCTCCAAAAGAACACCGAAAGAGAAAATGTTATCCTTATTTACGAAAGAATATTTGTGCGCGTCCATAAAGACTTTCTGTTTCTTAATGGTGGATATCTAAATGATATAAAATGTCCGGACGAAATAATTGATCAACACGTGAGTCAATTTGCGGCTGCCACAATGGTCTGTTTGCTTTAAGACATGGCACTCCAGAGCAGCTACAATCAATCATGGTTCCTATATGTGAAGATAACAGATTTCAGGAAATGAAGAGGATCATAGTTCCTACAACTAAGCCCGACTGAACATGTGTGGGGCCATTTAGGAAGACGGGTAGCTGTAGTAATATTCTCAAGAGCAATGAATGAACTGTAACTGAAATTAAAGCGGTTATGTGGTTTGGTACCGAACCGAAAGGTTTCATAACTTTATTGACAAAATGGGTGAGAGGTATCTAGTCTGTTTTGAAGCCAAGAATGGCTATATTCAGCACAAAGTTTATCTTAAACAAGTATTTACAAAAATCAGATTCTGTTGTTTTCACAAGCAATCTTCCAATTCCCTCGAAAGAATGCTTAACAGATTTTTTTTAAAGAAGTGTGTAATGCCCCAACATTACAAAGTATGATGAATTATTCTACCATCTGTACTTAGGCTAATACAAATCTAATTTTAAATTTTGTGTATATATCTTGCTTACCTTAGCATATAGGCCATAAAATTTGTTCTTTTACAGGGTAAGTTCATTCTGTCTTATATTAATGCTTTTCTGTCATTTATGAAAAACATTTCTAGTAAAAATATTGAAATTAAAATAAATATTTGTTATTGCGTGTTTCTGTTTGATGTTTATGAAGAGTTAGAGAAAATGGTTCAAATGTTAACGCATATATTTTAAATGTGATGTCATTTCACATTTTAGATTTTATTCTTTTTTGAAGCGTTTCTTTCAGTGAAGTAATATAATAAACTTCACATGGGAAAATGCTGATTCCAATTTATGTCAGAAACAAAAAAGTACATTAATATCGTGCTTGATATCAGTAAATTTGGATGATGATGTAAAACATCAATACACTTGTTTTAAAATCCATTCCCCTTTCTGAAGTGATTAATTTATTGATACTCCAAATATATGTTTTATGGGGTATACGGAAAACGCTTGATGAAATAAATATTGTAAGAAATGCTGCTTTACTTGCTGCAGCAATACTAAAGAATTTCGGATTAATATTTATAGTATAGGAAGTCTGAATGTAGTAACATTTAGTGTAATAAAACTTGGTCAAATAGTGCTAATTATAGAAATGAAATTAATACTAGTTTTCCGAAGCAGCATTATAATATATAATGTTTCAAACATGTAGAGAATTTTAATTTGATATGAACAACTGTAGATGAAAGCGAATATGTAATTTTAATTTGCTATTGTTGTGCACTTAATATAGCAAACCACCTTTGTTTTAATTTTAAGTGATACATTTTATTTACCAAGGACTAAGTAATAATGTAAATTGAAAAAAGTATGGAATGCAGAAACAATTCAGTTACTGATTTTAGTCCTCAACTCCATAACTATTAATTACAGAGACAAACCTTTTATAATGGTAGTTGAAAAGTCCAACATATTTTTCTACGAAGTAAATTAATAATTACGACAAAGCTAATTCATGTAATAAGAAATTTAATAATGCACATGGATAAGAAATTAAATTTATATCTTCTACAATTTATAACTGAAAATAACACTCAGGATATTGACATTATTCAATTTTAAAATAATTAGAATGCTAGAGGTAATACTTTTAATTTCTGACGCATAATGAAATGCATAATGCATAATGAAAATGAAGTATTTAAAAATTTTTATTGATTTATTAAATAGGAGAACAAGGCGGAATTTTAACTAATATGTACAAACCTAAGAAGATATATTAGCAGGACAGAAACTGGAAAAAATAGTGACAGAACAAAATGTAACATAAAAACATTTTAATGTTTTACGCTACATTCTCCATTTAACATTCTGAATGCATTTTTCATGACCTTTCACACATTTTGAAATGGGACGATAACTTTGGCACCTTGGAAAATAGCTGCTGGTGGTGGCGGTTGGACAAGATACACTGCATCACCTGTATTTTGATCGGATATTCCAGGTTCATTTGAACGGATAACAGCACGATAACCATTTAAATCTGCAGTATAACGAACGTTCCTATGTACTCCAAGGGGATCTGAATATCCGTACGTTCCTTCGACGAAACCATTCAAATCTGATATCTCGTGGCGATGTTGAGATGTTCCTTTTCCATCCTGAATGTCGTAGCCAAATACATATGGGGTTGGGAAGTCGATAAGAGGGTTCTGTTTCAAAACTTCCTCCCTCTGCAAAGGTTCTGCAATAGGTAGAGTCGATACTTTGGTAATTGCTATGAAATAAGAGAACGATGCGATGAGAAAGACCCAGAAACCCATGGCAGGTGTGCAGAATAGCAAACAGAGAAAGACACCTGTAATAGACAGCCAACCCGAGCCTTTGTGTCAGGTTAAAAGCCACCAAGTATTTATATCTTGTAGAAAATTTTTCTTCTTGTACTTTTTTATTTTAAATTTCATTTTAAAAGTTTCTGATATCTCCTATTAAAAAAAAATTCCTTTATGCTTTGGAATTGCTATTACAAAAGCAGGAAATAACTGGAATGCTAAGCTTTCATATCCACATAAAAGAACAAAAGTGAATACATTTATACATTTAACTTTTAATAATATAATATTATGCAATAACTTAAACATACTGAAGCTTCGGAGATTTCATATCACAATGTAGAATGAAGCAAATAATAAGAAAACGCAGAGATATTTCAAATTTCTCTAGGTCAATGTTAAGAGGATTCAAAGAAAATGTTCATTTCCTTATGCAGGAAACAATTTAAAAGTCAACAGTCGACCAGTTATGTTCAACATTTCACGCACCAAAACATTTTACATTTCGACCTGCGTTGAATGCCCACAGTGATAAGATACGCCCGTGACTCTGTATACCTTTGTCATGATATGAATAGTTATATTCATTTAGGTCAAGCTTGTGCACACTTTTTTTAAGGATTCTTTAAATGAAGATCAGTTAAACAGCATACTTTGCGAGCTCAGAAAACCACATCTTACTATAAAAGATGACCAGTTACTTCAATATCATTTAAATGACATTTTGAACCGCTTACAGAATTCTAGATAAGATAGAATTCTAGTTAATATAGAAAAACATACTCATGTTATTTGCTTTTATTAGCTGTTCTATTCATCTGTGAATCATGTCTAAGGAAATGTTTGGAACTGCGAATGACGTTCACGAGGACACTGAATTTCTTTATCTTTATACTACTTGCGGTAACCTATGCAGAGCCAGTAATTCTTCAGTTTGCACTTAAAATCTAATCAAGGAATCGAAGCCCTGTAAATCCGGATTTGAATTCAGTGGTAGTTTAGGGATGGCCCAATACCGAAGAGAAGTCATGAATAGATTAGAATCCATTATAAGGTAATACGGATAAGGATATTCTGAGCAATGCACAGAAATGGTGAATACAGAGTTCTTGTACGCAAATCATGAGCATCTGGAGATGGACAAGAAAGTACTTTAAACATGACTCCTTATTCAGCCACTTCCATCAGCTGCACTTGCCCAAGGACTCAAATATAAACACACGCCTGATCCTAGCAAGTATTAATATGAAATTCATTTGATAAACATAATCGAAAGAAAGCAATGTGTGCCTACTACGCGAATTAAATTGTTTTTAGGAAAATCTATTACAGCACTCCTTTTCCGCATTTAAGACTTCAAACATTTACTCTCCAAAAAACAAGTAGTGCAATGATATAGAGTTCGGATGAATATAAATTATCTCAGGATGGGATATTAGTGATATTTATAAAACTACTACTACAAATTTTTATTACCACAAAACTATATTATCGCATAGTAAAAATGCTTTCAGGTTTAATATATATTTGCAGCGGATCTTTGCTGAAATACCTCACAAAGAGATCCCTTTCACTGCAAAAAGTCAATAATGTTTCTGGATATAAAATTCTATGTTAGCTTGGTTTCTCAATATAATATTCTCATGATATAGTATATTTCGCAATTTGATTCGCTTTAATGCGCGTACAAGGTGGATGCCCACAGAAACGTCCTTCAGAAATGACATTCAAAGTAAAAAACAGCGATTTTTTTTGGGCGTCAATTGACAAACATTATGAAATCGTAGTGTATATGCCCCCTTGTGGATTAGCAAAATCGCTGCGAATATATTTGGCTTGAATAGACTATTAGTGCCATAAGCAACATTTAAATGTTTCGTACAATTATTGACTGCTGCTACAGTGATATTTTCAGTTGATTTGGCCGTAAGATTATCAAGATAAATGCGTTCAGAAAGAAAAATAATCAAGACATTCTTAAATCAGATTTTTCAAAAGCGTAAAAAATTCCATGTTCTATCGTAATCTACAAGTTTTACAAAATCAGATGTAGAAAGCCACACAAAACCTTAAAACAAATTTGCTTGAAACGATTTATACTTTTAATATTCATAGCTAGAAGTTTCAACAAAATATTCATTTATGTATTCAAATTAATTAATTAACCTTAATATTTGTATTCTTTGCGTAGCTCTTTTTTTAATTATTAAAAAGATCAAAGTTACAAGGAATTATAAGGACTGGTTGTAGTAGTTTTTTTTAACCAATATAAAGTATCTACAACCAAGCATTTTATTCAGTAAATTAAAGTTTGATGGGACAATATAAAGGGTTTAAAAAACTAGGTAATTTTTATACTTTTTATGCGTCTTTTGAATACGCCATTGCCGTATTACACCACTCGGGGCAAGAAGATAAATCACGCCCCTGCATGCAATACATGGGTATAAATACTCGCGGATAAATTCTGTGGTTTGACATCTCCTTTAATTGTTCTTGCGAGACAAACATGCGAGTGCCCCATTCACCTCATCCTTGTCTCGACCCTGTTACTCGCTCATCAGATTTTACTTTATTTCCTTACTTCCTTTGTTTTATTACTAGTCAAAAACTTTATTACAAAACATGAAAGATAAACTGCTTTTTCTTACATTAGGATTTAAACTACGGATTTTCCCTTCACCAGCTGGATGTGCTAACCGCTTATTCCACAAAGGAAAGTACGGGGAAATACTATGATTGTTTTTTAATCTATTAAATCCAAAATTCATATTGCAATATGTCTGTGGATGAAATATAGACAGAATATAAGCAATAATTAAGACATCATAGTGCGTCTGATGGTAATAAATTAAGCATTCTGAATTTATTTTCCAAAAGTTTGCAAACAGTAGCAACACAGATTCAACCTGTGAATTTTATCACACGATCTTCTTTATCTACAGTTTATTTTTAAGCATAATTGTTTAAGTTTTATAATACTTTAATAAAAGTATATGAAAATCCCGAACTGAATTAATTTTTCTTCATTAAAGGAACATATATGATAAAAATAAAAAATTTTGATCTGATTCGTTGACAGTATAATAAATTAGACATGGAGTATATGATTTGAACTATTAATATAAAATATCCGTATAATTTTCCAAAATATTGAATTTACGGCTGAGAGTATAATTATTGTTTCAGACTTGGTAAATACCATTCTAGAAGTAATCGTTTAAAGGTTTACATAATTAATTTCATTTTTATAATTGCATAACTTTTACTTGAAAAAATTCAAACTAATAATGCAAAAATATTACAGTGAATAATTATAATTGTAAGGATTTCTTTATTTTGATCTAACCAGTTATTTTATGTTAAACATCTTTACTGTCATTCTCCCTTTCGTTTTTCTGCCAGAATGCTATTTTTTAGTTTGCGCGTATTCAAGGTAGAAAGAGGTAGTATAAAAAGGAAGGTTTTTAGTTTTAGTTTGTTTAATCAGAGCGTGTGCCGCCTGTTGAAGGTCACGTTACTAGTTGCAGTTTTACTATAGCAGTCTGTCTTCGTTGCGTTATTCTTGCGAATAGTATAGATTTGAGCCAACTGGCGCTTTAATCAGTTCTGCGTAGGCTTTGGCTATATTATGACATAACTTAGTTTTAATTTGAAGTTCTATCATCTTGAGTTACGCCATAAATGCTGGATGGCCATAATAAGAACAAGAAGTGCCTTCTGTGCAACTAATTAAGTTCTTAATAAAAGGGTCGTTTACACCCTTCTTACCTTCTCTCTTCTTATGGGACAAAGCGATAAGGCGCTTAGAATATAGCTTGAGTCTCGATTTAGTTTAAGCTTCCCAAAGAGTGAGACTCTACATAATATAGAAAGCCGTTGTGATGAAAACCAAATGTACTCGATTTACCGAAAACAATTTTAAATACCTCGCTCTGCCATTTTAAATACCGAATATCAAATTGTATTTTTTCCACAATCATGATAAAAAGTACATCCGTTTTTTTTAATTTTCAATCACTCTTTTATTGATAATTATGAAAAATTTATAATTACAAGTATCATTTTAATATACTTAACTGTACGTATCAGATATTCTTACCATAGATGTTGAAAATCCGTAGGATCAATTTGAAGGTCACTGTTTGCAGAGAGATCTAAATAAGTGAGTCCTTTGGGAACAATGGAGGCCAGCTCCAATTGTTGTAGTTTATTGCAGGCCAAGTCCAGGATCTGTAGATTAATGATTAATAAAACATCAAAAACCTTATGAAGCTTTAAATATTAGTACTTCATGGATTTTGGGAATAATTAAAATTTTATTAATAAAAGGGAAAGTTAAAATTGCCTGGATTTTGCATATTAACTCCTTATTTTGAATTTTTCTCCGTTTTGAATTTTCTGAAATGAAGCTTCTTTCCTTACGGTTGCCGATAATTTCGAAACTGATTAGAGGTGCAACATTTTTACAATATTGTTACAACTTACTGTTGTAAATCATATGAAAATAAATATATATAGCAAGAAATTTATACACATATAATTAACACAAATGCATACTTATATAATGCAATACAAATTGCCAAGAAAATGCCATTATAAAAATTTGTACACTTCTACAGTACCAATAACCAGGCTTCCGATACCATGCTGTTATGATACTAGTGCAGTATTATTTTTTTCGTGGATTCGTAATAGATTGAATGCGCACAGAACCGATGATAGCTTTATGAAATTTATTTTTCCCAAATGAAGCATTTTCCTAGCTCTAGAACTTTCCACAAAAATATTCATACAGCTCTTCTCAGAATCGCAGAATATAGTCAATAGTTACACTTCAAACTGCTAAGGACGTTAAACACAGTGCAAAGCAAAACGCATCTAAAAAGGCGAAGCTCCTGCGGAGATCTCTCAATATTTCAAAATCAAGCTAATCTAAACAACTGAGAGCTGATGCTCTCTCCGGTCTTATATAGTTTTCCATCGGCCATCGAGAAACCTCTAGCAACTTCCATTTCTCAAAATAACTGTAAGGCATATACGGTTAAAGTTACATAAGGGCCGGTTGCGGTCACAGTTACACATTGGGATAAATTGCAGTTATTCAATTACAATGTCAGTTAGTTACACAGGAACTGGACTAAACAGTCGCCAAGTTCGGAGACTTTTGGCAATTTCTCTCCAAATTTGGCGACAAAAATTAGTTGCCAGCTTGACGATATGTCCCCAATTTACCGAGATATCCATTTACTTCAATGTTAAATAGACTTGTCTCTGTAATCTTATTTTTCCGCCAGAGCTTTGACTCTTCATATTTTCATGTTACATTATACAAAGAATACTACAGTTTTAAACATAATTTCAGTAAAACTACTTATATATATATATACAAAAACTCGTAACGCTATGTTAAAATGTTACATTGCAGTATATAAATGAACAATTTATACTGATTAATATACAGGTATATAGTATTTACAATAGAAGTAGACGTATATTGCTTGCTAGTGAAAATAAAACTAGAATTATGCCATATTTACACTTGGTAGTGATACTGTAGCAGCTGCGCATACTGTACTGCACTGAACTGATAACCCTCTTTGATACAAAAATATGATGAAGTCTTAAGTTTCTTATCGGGAAGAAGTTATCAAAAAGGCCGCGCAACCATTAAAGACCTTCTAAAAAAATGGAAAGCCACAGCAGCCGCAGTCAGTTAATGTCATCACAATCAATCTTTAGCAAACAGAGAGGCATATATATTCAATGATAATGCCATGTTCCGCTTCAGGATATACTAATGAACAACGAGACTTCAGTTTTTTGAAAGCTGAACCTCCCAAAAATCGTTGACTAAGAGATTGCAAGAAGGATGAAGATAAAATCAAAATGGAAGAAAGCTAAAGTTAAAGATTCAAAGTGGGGAAAAAAAAAAGAAAAAGAAATGAAGGATAAAGATAACTAAGTTTTCCACTGGAGATGGAAGATTGAAAAAGTTCCCGCTTATTAAATTGAATTGAAAACGTGTGAGACTTTATACATACAGCGTATACTCGTATATAAATATTTCGATAACTAATAAATTATTAAATAACCAGCATTTCCAATATTGATGGTGTTTCTAACAGTACCTAAAATATTTTAAATATTTTTCGCTGGATTTGAGCGGTTTTGAAATGAATTAAAATTTTTGTTACGAGAAAAGCAAAAAACAGAACTCACTTAGAAGTCAGAAACTAGAAGCTACAAGTTTATGAGATAGGATAGGAAACCTGTGAGAAAAGCATTCTCTGTAATAAACGATTTGCATTTCGAACGCCATCTTGTAACTGATCGTTTCGTTAAACGAATTACCATTACATTTTACTCGTCTAAACTACGAACACAGTTTTAATAACTTCGGATGGTATTTCCAAAAAATTCCGTAAAATAAATTAGTAGAAATTATTTTATTTAAAACACCACATGCATTTTTAAATAACAATTATTTTTAATTCAACTCTACTCTTCTTTCTAACTTTCGAATATTCTAGTAATTATCTCAGAACTTTATGCGAAACAGCGCACATAGTGAAAACGTCATTGTCCAGCACGCATAAAAACCTTCTTAACTGGCTTATGTATTTTACATGTAAGAAATGTTGTAGCTTAAAAAATAGTGAAAGAGGGGTAATGTAAAATCAAAACAAATAAAGCAATTATTAAATAATAATAGCAAAAACTTACCTTAAGATTAGGAGAATCGCTGAGTTTTGGAATATTCTCAATAAGATTAGAATGTAAGTACAGTTTCTTTAACTTTGTTGCTTTAGCTATTTGACTAGAAATATTTGTCATTTCATTTCCAGAGCAGGAAAATGTACCCAGAGCAGGTAAGTTTATAACAAAGCTGTGAAGAAAAATACATGCAGTATCAGTATTATAAATAGCTGTAATCAGGGTGTTCCAAAAAATTAATTGAATTCCTTTGCTTAAAGCTCTTCTGGTAAGGGGAAGACCATGAGCTATGTATTAAAGGAACAACAGCATTGACTAGATCTGTGTTTCACGAATAACGGTCATTAGTTCGAACACATTCTATAAATCTCGCAATGATTCCAAACTTTTGGGATAACATGTAGTGCAGTTAAGAAGCAAAAATAAAATATATAAATAACATAAGTATTGATTTGTTTACACTACAGATTTATGTGTTAAGAGAAAACGTTGGAATCATTTGTAAGAAATTTGGACAGCGGACATAATTTGCCATCGCGAAAAGAGACGTCATTTTCCATAACTAAATACTTCAGAGACACATTTTGTATCATGAGTTTCAAAATATAAATTTACTTAACTTTTCATAAACTTTTTTAAATATAAAATCGTGAAGGTACTTTTGCGCCACCTCGTATAGATTATGGTCTTAAGCGTTAATTGTGCAGTAAAAGGTATTATTTGTTTTAAAATCTTTCAACTTTAACGATAGTACAGACAAATTTATACTTCAGTTAATAAATAAAGTAACTCAAAGAAAAAAGATATTGAAGGCTATGTATTAAAGGAACAACAGCATTGACTGGATCTGTGTTTCACGAATAACGGTAATTAGTTCGAACACGTTCGATAAATCTCGCAATGATTCCAGACTTTTGGGATGACATGTACAGTTAAGAAGCAAAAATAAAATCTATAAATAACATAAGTATTGATTTATTTACACGACAGATTTATGTAATAGAAAGAGAAAACATTGGAACAAATTGTAGAAAAATTGGACAGTGGACATAATTTGCCATCGCGAAAGGGGGCATCATTTTCATTTTTCGTAAACAAAAACTTCAAGAGACGCATTTTGTATCATGAGTTTCAAAATATAAATTTACTTAACTTTTCATAAACTTTTTTTAATATAAAACCGTGAAGGTACTTTTAGGCCACCTTTTATAAATTATGATGTTAAGAGTTTATTATGCAGTAAAATATATTATTTGTTTTAAAATCCTTCAAATTTAACGATAGAACAGAAATATTTATACTTAAATTAATAAATAAAGTAATTAAACATAAAGAAACCACGATGTTGACCGTTTTCGGTGAATTAGGCTTAGTGTCCAACTTATTCTGCTCTTCAGAATGGAATTATTTGCTGCAATTTCCGTCACCGAAAGCGAATTTTACATTCGCAAAGGCTTAAATTCATAGATAGCTCTGTTATTTCAAGGAACTTGTAAGATATTACAATACATGGCAATACAATGTATTTCGGGTTTGAAAAAACATGAGAGAGAGAGATAATTATAATCAGACTTACTCATCAGGTAATTCCTTAATGCCATTGTAAGCTAGATGCAACGATTCGATTTCTGACCCGCTTAGGAAGTTGGCAATGTTCGTCAAATCGTTCAAATGATTTCCAGATAGGAGAAGAGTCCTCAAATTACTGCTTGAACAGCATGGTTGAGGAAATGATTGTAAGCAGTTGTAAGACAGATTGAGTTCTTGTAAACTGTAAAATAAAATAAAATATAATTTCTGAGAAAAAGGCACACTGGCACAGTGAAAGGAAGAACATATTGAGTGGCGTATATTGCATCTATCAACTTTAGTACGCAACCATCAAGAAGGCGCGTGTGCATGGGTGGCATACCTTCTATGAAAACTGCAATTAGTATACCATAGACCACTGGCCGATGCACGTGCTGATTGCAGCAGTGAAAGTCTTTATTGGAACAGATTTTGTCATAGATACTCTGGGAGTACTGTGACAGAGAATGGCGAGAGATCGATAGAACTGTGGGAACAATTGGAGAATACAATTTGTGTCCTACAGGACGGTACAAATATGGTTGTACTCCGATGGTTCTTTCGAAGGACATGCTGAAGCTTATGATAGAAGCCTTCTCACGTAGCCTTGAACGGTGCATCCAGCCGGAGGACGGGTATAATTTTCAAGTTTTACTGATATTTGTATTATCCGTATTATATATTGCAGTTAAATACCTATGTGCATACTGTTATTTCCCAAGGTTATCCCTCTCCTAAGCACTATTATCTTTTTGCTGTTATTTGAATTTGGTAGATACAACACGAGCCATTTTTTAATGTATAATCAAGTTAAAAGAGAGACAAATCAACCTTTACAAAAAATATGACCAGTTTAGGAATAATTTCAAATAGAAACGGACAACGAAATGAAAGACGTTATCTAATGTGCACATTTCTCCATCGAAAGCAGATTGCCGGCAGCAATATCCTTATTGTTTCTCCCAATATCTTAAATTTCAAATCAAAGAAAATTTGTATTTGAATTTTATGTGTTTTTAAAATTAAATTATAAATATCACTGAAAGGTTTACTTAATGCAGGGCGACCTATAATTAAGTCCTCTATTTTTTTCGACGTAGTTCTGCGAATAATGAAGTTAGACGAATAATTTCAAGAGGTTTTCTCTGTTCTGTACCACTGTATAACTCTAGCAAGCTATTTGTCTGTCCCAGGTTAAAAATGAGAAATCCAGCTGGCAGCTATATTATCCGTTTGTGACCATGCTCGGATTGCTGCATGCCAGATGCAAATAACGATCCAGAGAAAGTGGAGATAGGAGGATTTGCGACAACCGATGTCAAATGTCTTCGCAATTTCTGCACCATCATTTCTCGATAACTGCATTTCCAACCCATACGAAGTATGAGGCTTATGTTCAATTCAGCTCGTTCCCTACTAACAAAAGATAAATTCAATGTTCGGAGCTTATAACAATATTTCTGTTACAATTGACTGATAGGTAGATATATATTTTACTTTTAATCTTAAAGACTTATTTCAGTCTAAAAGACCTAGCATCATAAATAAATCTTTTCGTATATTCAGTTACTTTTCTAAAACTACTTAAAAAGAATTTCTATCGTAACAGGTACAATAGAATGCAATAAACTAACAAGAGAAAAAATGCTAATAAAATATGATTCTTATAAAAAACCAATGTGAAGAGAAGCTAACACAAATCTTTCATTTTGTGTTTCGGTGTAAAAAATACAGGTCACAAACTTCGTTCTTTTTTACATGGACATGATACAGTGTGAGTTAGGAATATAAATGTCAAGGCTGAGTTGAGAAAAGGCTGAATCAAGACATTATACAAAACCGAGCGTGATTAGAAACGGATCGTCGAGCTGTAATCTTGATTATTCATGACTAGTTCTACTAGAGAAAAACAACTTGTCAGAATTATATGATGGCGCAGAATAGAGCACAGGAAGAAGAAAAATATCGGTCAAATTTCATAACTGACAGAATTACACTGAATAAGAATGAAGACATATTAATGGATCCTTCCCCCCGTAGTATGTATTTATATGTATATGTGTATGTATATATAGTTTCACTAAGGGTTTATAAAGTTTTTGCCCCTATAAAGTTTTATTTCTTCTATGTTTTAAATAAATACATAATAAAGGATTTGTACACTAACTTTGTGTTATGAATAAATTTAAATGCCTCACGCCAAAACTTGGAGATTTAATTTTTTTTCTTTATAACGTTTTTTTAAGGAAACAATTTAAATAAACGCTTATGATAATAATGAACTGTACTCGTTTTATATTTGCAACTTAAGTTTAAGAGATATTTTAAGTTTATTTCTAATTTTTTAAAAAATTATTACTACTTTTATGTGAATAGAAAACTTATACTTATTCATTTTTATTTAAAATATGATACTTAGCCCATTCAATTTGCATTCTTATTGAAAAATTTCAATAGATCAAACTCAAACGTGTAAGACCATCTAAGCGAGCCATTTTGCTTTTCACTTTTAAATTACTCAAGACTTTTTTATGCTGTCTTAAGATGATATTGTCAATTCAGAATAATATAATAATTTTTTCAGACAAGTTTGAAGTGCAGAGCCATTTTTTCTGGTCATTTTTGCAAATAAAATTCATTGGAAGGTTAAATATATGAAGTGGTTGCCATTTTAAGAAAAGTAAATTTTTCTTTCTACATAATAGTAAGTATATATTCATTATGAGAGAAGTAAAGAACGCAGAATTTGTTCTTAAGTTTCAATTTTATTACGAGTATAAGTTAGATATCTGCATTTGAACTCTTTACGGCTAAGGAAATACATTCCCCTTTCTCCCCGAAAAATATTACCAGTTTTAAAGTTCTGGAAAATAAAATTTGCTTTCAAAGAATAAACATTCAATAGTGCATGATAATGATCCAGTAGAGACATACACGATTTCTATCATTTCTAAAATAACATCAAATTCAAATACTTCCATTTATAAAAAATGACGCCAAAGCACAAAGTAGCTACTTTGAAAGTGCACAGTGGTTCTACACGAGATCTCAAACTTTCTGACTTTGAGCTTTACTCTTATTTCAACTAATCTTTCATAACTTGATGGCCAACTTTACTGATATGCATATAAAGTGAACAGACGTCCCGATCTGTGCGAGAAAGTTTCGCATTTCAGCACCGAATTTTGGTACAATTTGGAAAATGTTTGATATTCTGTAAATATTCACGATTTTTTAAATATAGTTAAAATGAGTGTTGATAATGCTGCTCCGTAAGATATAGAAAATGTTCCTGAGGGATCAGAAATATATTCAACAACCATATAATCGCGTTTTCTAGATAAATGCTTCAGGGAATTCGCAAGAAGAATGATTTTTGAAAGAATTTCTAGATATCTGTTCCAGCTTCGTTTCATATTTGGAAAATGCACAACGGGATTAAATTATCTGAATAATTTCAAATGTGTCATGGTTTGAAATATTGTTGAATGTAACTATTTGGAAAGCTTCGTTTTTTATATTATTATTATGTTTTGTAAATTTTATGCATCGGTTTTTACATATTTCATTGTCATACTGTAGAGACATTAGGTATTAGGTATATTTTTAGATGCAGGAAAGATGAAAAATAGCAACCGCCTTCGCCGGGAATCGGACCACGGACCTCTGTAATACCGGCCCAGCGTGCATAACCACTACACCACGAAGGACGCTAGGAAAGCGGGAGACATACCTTATATACTCCCCTTTTTAAGGGGCGACTAGGGTTTTAGGGTACCTAGTTGCCAAATCCTGGGTGCGGAGAATCATCATTCACAACCTTTTTAGTTCGGGCGCCACTTGTAGAGTCATTAGGATTTTTTTAGAAGCCGGAGAGGTGAAAAATTAGCAAAGCTTTCGTCGGGAATCGAACCGCGGACCTCTGGAATACCGGCCCAGCGTGCTACCGTTACACCACAAAGGCATGCTAGGGAAGTGGGAGAAATACCTTATAATACTCGTATAATATGCACATCGCATATAGATTCTAAACTGTTTTACCCTGAAAATGTGCGTAATTACTGTAATTTGCATAGTATCTGTCTGCAAACTAATATAAAACTCTTTTGGAATTTATAATTAGGCACTATAATTTTTATCTACTATTTACTGTATTCATCGTGGCACGAAATCTCTTATAATGTGTTATAATCTATGCCATGAAAATCGCCCTTCCCCCCCCCCCACTATCAAAAATTTTCTTTTACCGTACTGGCAACAGAAAAAATCTAGACGTTTTATCTTCGCATCAAAGTCTACATGGGTAAACATTGTTGTATTATTATACTGTTCCTTAGTAGAAAGAAATAAATGTACATAAATTGAACAGAGTGATATGCTGTGAATTTTAATTTTATAAACTCGTTAGGAGTCCAGGAAAATTTCAAAATATTGAAATTTCATGAAACAAATTGCTATTAAAAAGGCCTATAACATTTTCGTTAACAATGATTTTTTTCCTCATTATCTTTAAAATTTGTTCCATTATGTTGCATTAAAGGATATAGTTTAAAATACATAATTTGGTCATTTTTCTTCTCAATACTTTGCACTTGATAATGAGAAATATTAACCAAATGTATTTTGCTGGGTAAAAATGTTGTTCTACCGTTTACACTTTTAAAATTTGAAGTTTTCTCATTACATAATCATTTATAAAATTTATAAATACTGCAAGGCTAGTTATATTAACCTACATGCGTACTATCAACATAGTGCAGTTTATTAGATATATATTTAAAATAATGTTAAAATAAAAATTATTGAAATGATACAACGAAAAAAAAGTACTTGCTACAAGGAAAACAAAGCAAATAACAAGCTTAACTTACGAGGGAAATATTTTGAAAAAGTTTTCTGGAAGTTTTTCTATTTTGTTGTACTGAAGGCACAAGGACTTGATATGGCACTTGGAAAGGAATTCGGGGATCTCTGTTAAGAGATTATGATTCAGCTTTAAAACTTGAAGATCACAGTTGGTGAATAACCTATATGTGAAGAAACAATAATACTGTTAGTAATATCTGGACTGAAATTAATGATTAAAAATTAAATGATTAAAAATAATATAAAAAACTGGTGAAGGAATGAGTTTCGATAGCATTCTAGAAACACGTTTATACAAAAGAAGCTAAAGGAATAACTATTATTGAGTAATTTACATTACTTCACTTTTCTCGCGTCGGTAATTAATAATTTTATTACAATAATTATTAATATTTATATTTTAAAGCAATCATTTCATTAAGTATTATATAATGAATAAACGCAAGATGACAGGAACAGTTTTCATGCTATCTAGATTAAATGCTGAAGAGATCTAAATTCAACATTGACCATGATTATATTATCTGGATTATGCTAAAATACATGAGGTTTTCTGTTTAAAGGAAGGGATACCTTCGTGGAAGACATTTTAAAGAAACATCTCTCGTATTTGTGTCACGCACGAAAAACTACAAAAACTCTCATGCAGCCAGCCCATTCGCCGCTATTTGAACCCGGGGTGAACTACCAGTGTTCAATGATTTTATCGCTTCGGTACTGGCAAGCCGTTCATCAAGAAAGCGAATAAAATGTGCATATTAATTCATTACATTTAAAATTATCTTTTAACTCGAATGTAGTTTGAAGATCGTTCATTTACTACGGTTGATGGGTCCGAATTGTATGAAATATTTTAGTAGAATACACCATATCCATAAAGTCATTTTTTGGATTTTATTTTTATAATCGTTGATAATTACTGCTACAAAATGTTTTAAATGACTCAAGTATCCATATTTTGGCATTTTTAAATTTAAAAATTCAATTTTGATAAAACTACAATATCTAACTTTTTATACGGTGTACTGGTTATGATCCGGAGGTGCATGGCAGCTAATGCTGTAAGCAAAAGTTACATTTGTGAACTCATACGAACTGCCAAAAATACATCAATGTTCTTCAAGTGACTCAAGAACCATTTTTATTTAAATTAGTCGGTGATACAAACATGGACTATATCAAATTTCAGCAAGACCATGCCACAAATCGGCGACTTCAGTGCAATAGATTCTTCGTAACAATAGCGATGTTTTAAACTGGCCACTACAGCTCCCAGATCTTAACCCGAAAAGACATTTGAGGAGCTTTTAGACCGAAAGCTATGAAAATACTCAATAATATTGAAAGTTATCTTAAGAATCCCTTTGAGCACGTTTGGGCTGACGTAAATGTGAAAGAGCGTCGTAAGCGAGCTGTTAGTATGCCGAGTAAACTTGCTGATGTAATTAACGCTAAAGATGGAAATATCAGATATAAATATTATGAATAAATATTGTTCATATTCAAACATCAAATGCTTAATGTGTATTTATTTTAGAATTATTCAAAAACAAGTAAAGTATTATAGAATGCTTACTTCTTTTGGCCAATGCTGTAGTTTGAATTCAACATCTAATCAGCCTTATTTCCCTAAAAATAATTTATTATTAGCCCAAAAGGGCGTTTGCCCGATTCGGCTATTAGTTTCGAAACGGTTTTTGCGTCGTTCTCTATAAACGGTTGTATCACTTTTCATATTGTTGCCACCAAATATTATCGACCTGAATTATTTTTAAAGAAATTAAATAATGAAGAATCTGCGTGTCTGTTTGCATGCTCCTCTTATTGTGAAAATGTGACGGTAACTAAGGCCATCGAATTTTGAATATCGTAGTCTTGCACACGGAAGCCTGAAAATTTGCACCTGGAAGCCCGAATGTCGAGTTTCGAATTTAATATTTCATACTTTGTAAAACTTAAATGACTTTTTAATTACAAACTCAACGAAGTTGAAGGCGTGCAGTGGCAACACTACATACAATAAAATTTTTTTATCACCAACACGCAAGATTGTATATGGAAATTCTAATGAATGGAAATTCTTCAGCTTTTAAGTACTTTGTGATTTTGCTGTTGAACTGATCATATAAAACGTTAATAATGAAAGGACAATAAAACATTTTGCAAGCCAGCTTACTAAGAAATCTGAACATTGATATGATAAA
Source organism: Stegodyphus dumicola (assembly GCF_044657685.1). Lineage (NCBI taxonomy): Eukaryota > Metazoa > Arthropoda > Arachnida > Araneae > Eresidae > Stegodyphus > Stegodyphus dumicola. The sequence continues at coordinate 133,949,805 of NC_140770.1, forward strand.
CTGAGATAGGACTGAAAAAAAAAGTAGAAAAATTTATTCTAACATTTAACACTGTATCGGTAATTCTAAACATATGTTGCTATGCTACTTTTAAAATTTTCAGTCCAAAGGGGCAATTTGCCTAGAAGAACTAATGATTTCGTTTTGGCATTTTGCGTTGATTCAATATAAACTTTGATTCACTTTTCATATCGTTACAACCAAATATTCGAGCCCTGTATTATATTAAAATAAATTAAATAATGAAAAATCTGCATAAATGTATGTATCTTTCTCGCATTGTGTTCAAACAACGATAGAGCCATCTAATTTCGAATAACATACGTTTCCACCCGAATATGGACATCTGGAAGCCCGAATTTGGAATTTGTTTTATCTATTTCATATTTTGTAAAACTTAACGAATTTCTGATTAACAAACTCGACGATTTCAAAGCGAGCAATGGCAACACTACACAAGAAAAAAAATAATAACATTTTTATCTGCAGCGCGAGAAACTATGTATCGGAAATCCTAAAGATATGCTCATTTAAAAATTATTTTGGGATGTTGCTGTTGAACTGAATTTTATCATTTAAGTGCGAAGAACATCATATTTAATAAATTAAGGTAACACAGATAAGGTTAAAAAAACGCCCTTTTGGGCGTAATGTAAAATCTAAAAGCTTTCAGATTTTTTTTTTCTTTTGTAAGTGCGAACACATATACATGGTGTAAGTGCGAAGAAAATGATGCTTAACAATAAAGCTAAAAAGACGAAAGAAATTAAGTTAGCAGGAGTAAGTTGCAAAAGCAGACTGAGAGACTGCGAGTTACAAGTCTTCAGTTTCGAGCTCAGCAAGAGGGTAAAAAACGTTAACCTTAACGAAGCCTTTTGTCCGCACAAAACTTCCTCTCTCTTTTAACTCTCTCCCTCTCTCTCTCTCTCCTCTTTTTTTTTTATTCTGGTATTTTTCAGCTAGAATAAAATTTACATGAAGTAAATCTGAGCATCAGTTTATTTCCGTAATATCTATAAAATTTCTCTCAGAATGGATACACATTTACGACGCTTTCCTACGAACACCAGGCTTCGCAAAGATATTCATCTTTTTCAATAATTCTGGCAACATGTGAGGGTCAGGAACCCTTGCCAATCATTCTTGCGCTTCGTACTCATCTCTTGATGACTATTCACACTAAAGCGTGAAAACTGACTGTGCTTTTATTTTTCGCGAATAAGCGAGTGGAACAACACGTGCCAGTGCATATCCACCTGCTTGTTCTACGAGCTGTTTCTAACTTACGCCTCACAGCGGCTGTTCGCGCATGGGAAGATAATGAAATGGATTTAATTGCATTTCCGATTTATTTAAGGCAGATTGTTTTCAACGAAAAAAAAACAAAAAAATAATTATCTGGTTGCCGAAACAGAGTATCGATTTAGTGCATTTGGACTAATAATACTGAAAATGAATGGTAGTTTAAGTCAAGACAATTTCAATTACAGCCCATCGAAACCAGGTTCCGGTGTTTCTTATTTTTTTAAATTCTTGCTATTAACTCACACTCTTCCTATATCTTATTCAAATTTTCAATCGTTAATGGAATACTTTTTATTTATAAACTCAAGTTCAAATACATTTTTTAAACTTGTAGTGGATGGCACTTGATGTTAATACATTTTATTCACATATTAAAAATTAATTTTTTTTTATTTTAAAATTTTTTATTTGTATTTTTAATTTCTTTTTTGTGTTTTTAAAATTTTTCTTTGTTGACTTGAGTAGGAATTGACTTTTAATTTTTTTATTTAATTAATTATTAATTAATTAAATTTCAGTCGTAAATAAAATACCTTTTATTCATCCACTCAAGTTCAAATACATTTTTTTAAACTTGTAGTGGATGACACTTGATGTTAATACGATGTTTTACATATTAAAAATTTTTTTAATTTTAAATTTCTCTACAAAATTTGTAAAATTTTTAATATGTAAAAAATTATAGTAACATCAAGTGTATCCAGTATTAAAAATTTTTTAATTTAAATTTTTTATTTAAAAAATTTTTCTTTGTTGACCCAAGTAAGAATTGACTTTAATTTTTTTTTTTTTTTTTTATATTACTTGTTTAGGTGCAGCCTACTGGAGTCTTAAGTAAGATGAACTAAAATATCTTATTTGATAATCAACTCGTTGTATAAGTAGAAAATACTGTTATTAATGCAACGTTTTATTTTAGCAGTTTGGAAAACTGACATTATACTTTAGATACTTTAGAAATACGCTCCAGTAATATTATGAACCATGTTAATTTATTTAGGCTATTCTATGTGTAGTCTTAGATTACGTTATCAATGTGTGAATTTAATTGTCTGTTATGTTAATTAAAATATCGGCAAGTAGAGGACGTTTCGCCAGTTCTGCTTAACTTTAGATTAAATAAGCCTATTCTGTTCAACTTTAAAGTAAATGAGAAAGTTATTTTAACCTTTAGTGCTTTGTGACTTGTTTAAGAAGTAGTGATTACCACCCTGCTATTAGTCTAATAGGATGGGTAGGACTTTAGCTTCCAGTTACAAAGAAACACTAAAATCAAAATAATTCGTTTGGAGAAAAAGAGAGAAATATGGCATTACTTAACTTTTTTAAAATTTCTCTACAAATAATTTTTAAGTTTTTAAAAGTGTAGTTAGACTGTTTTTAGGATACGCTTATTCCAGTTATCGAATCCCACGAAGTTTGAGAAAAATTAAATATTCTAAAACTCGAATTTTTGTTTTATTTTGCGAGCGGGGATCTTCAAATCGTTTGAATGATCGTTTTGCAGATTTCTTTGCTCCTGATGCAGAGGGACTTTGTTTGCCCTTGAAATCGATAGCGCTTCTAAGCTAAAAATCTAAGTCTAATACAGGTTGTCGCTTCACTTTTACGTTTGAATGATAACCTAAAAATCGTTAAATCCTTTAATTCAGTTTTTAAAAGAATAGTTTTGCTGACGTTCGATAAGGTTGTGCAAATATATTTTTGAAAAATGAAGCATTTGTGTGTGCCTTCGTCATACTATGGAAACAACAGCCATAAAATTCTAAACGCACCTGCACACAAACATATTGATATAAAGCTGGAATTCTGAAATTTTAGTTTGATTTCTTAGTCTTCTTCAAACTTAATGAATTTTTAATTAACATATCAGGTTCAATGTTCCGTCTTACTTTCTTTGGGAACATGCAGGGACCTGACTCGGAACAGGGAGCTTACTAAAGCTATGTTCAATAACTGTGGGAAGTAGACAAGACACACAGGAAGGGTATACGAAACCCTTTATTTCTCACTCTTTACAATAATTTCCGTACTTCGGAATACAGAGACCAACTACTTGTGGTCTGAACGTAAGAATATAAAAATATTTAACTAAACTCTAACTTAACTTTGGAATAATAAATGTGGAAGATTGGCCTTATATTAACAGGAAGCCGTATGTAGTACAGAGAACTGTTAACACTACAATACGTTTAAAATTATCAAGAGGATTAAACCTCTGGCCTGGAAGGCAACCAGCAACTGAGTAAAACTTCTAAGGTAAGCGGCCTGCTTCGACTAACTCCTTCCTCTCTCTCGCTTGGCAAAAAGCCACAACTTAAGTACTTGGCGTTCGCCAGAAAAATTTTCCATAAATAAGTTAACGCTTTTAATTCTGGCCGGAAGTAGAAAATAAGAAGTGATAGTAAAGATTTAAAATAAAAATAAACGTTAGTAAAACTTAAGATCCTTACATACTTCCCGCCAGAGTTAATTAGTTTGAAATTGAGGTCTAAAACGACCTTGTTGAAAACTTTTAGCTCTAGAATCTAACGCGAGGCCAATCCTTTACAAACATTTCTCACTAGAAACTAGAAATTTTAAAAAAAAATTGTTTTTACAATAGCAGCTCCATGGACACCCAATTTTTCATCTGTACTGCATCTAAACAGGAGCTTTTATTCAAATCTGATTACTTCCAGAGATCTGGAAGGAAAACTAGTTTAATGAAATGTTACACAATGAAATGGCAAGTAACATGTATATTTATATTTCTCTTAAAATTCTTATTTCATTCATGACTACTTTAATTATCTCTCCCCGTGCTCTCTGACATGTGTTGTAAAAGAACACCAAACACGAATGTGTTTATGTATACGTGTTCAACACTGCCTCCTACAATCAAAACACTAACGTGTTAAAATTCAACATAACCAGACCTCGTAACATACCCTATCTTCAACTCTAAACCCTGAGGTACTATTCTGAAAGTGGCTAACTCTGAAGTGTAGCGTCAGAGAGCCTAACTACATTCATTCAACCTTTAACACATATTCACCATAATTTGGTCTTTTTACAGTCACACGAATAAAAAAAAAATTTTTTTGGCATTACTTTCACTTTTACCATATCACAGTATTTCTTAATATTTAAAATAACAGTTCACATTGTATATAAGAACATATTAACATGCCGTTAATTTTACGCATTTTAAAACATACATTAGTAGTACATTGTTAACTTCTATTCTTTTCCAAGCAAGTGCCAATTCTTCTACATTGAAATACTACATTTCAAAAAGTCTTTCAGACTAAAACTTCTTTCTTGCCAGAATGTTTTAAATAAAATTTATACAATAACTTTTACAATATTTAAGTATTTACACATTCCTATTATACATCAACTTTAGTTTTACGCGCGAGTAATTGAAAAACATAATACCAAAATCGGTGACAACTCATTTCTCGCCTTTTTGGCGATAAAGGTAGACCTCACATGAGGTAAAACTTCTTAAAATCTGCCACTTGCAGTGAGAATGAAAGATTAACTTAAGTTTGCAAAGTAACATAAAATTTTACTTATCTTTGTGATATTCGGACATTCTTTTCTGAGCCCAGTCCTGGAAGGTAGCGCAGATTCTCGTTTGATTTATCCTCCTTCTTGTGCGGGCTCGCCCTTCAGAGCCTTCCTCTAGAAGCTTTCTTTTTTCTCCAGTTCGGTCACACTTGAATACCTTCTTTTTCGCCTCTGCCTGTGGTCTTGGCCGTTTGATGGCAGCTGGTCTTGGCGGAACCGGGACACTTTCGCGTTCCTGCTTGGACCTCGTTACTGGACGTTCAAATTTTCCTTGTATCTTTTCCTCCGCCGCTGGTGGCCCTTCCGCAGTTCGGCGACATTTGCTGCGGAGAGTCCTGTCCGATGAGTTGATCTTCCGTTCGGGAGTGGGTTATAGTTGCCGTTATTTCTCCTGGCCTTCTTTGCATTTGTCTTACTTCTTCCTTCTTCATTCTGGGGGTGTTCGTGAGCTCTCTTTTCTGGACGGTGGAACGGCTTCTTTTTCTTGTTACCTTCAATTTTCCAACGGGGAAACTTTCTTTTCAATTGCTCCTGCCTCCTAATGGCTTGTCCTTGTGCTTGACGTTGTTCCACCTCTGGAGCTTGTGCCTGCCGTGTCTGCCGTGCCGGATCCTGCAAAAGATCTTTAAAAATTTGCATTTTATTACGATCATAGTAGGGTTTTATTTGATCAATGTTTGCGGAGCAGGTTTCACCATTTCTGGCTTTTAACACCACTACAGCGTGAGTTATTTTTTCTATGACATATGGTCCTTCAAATCGTGGAAAAAATTTGGCAGTTTTATCTTCTGGTGCTGAAGAAAGTGAATGCTTAATTTTTAACACTTCATCCCCTACTTTATAAGTTACTCCCGTCGTTTCATGTCATAATAAAGCTTCTGTTTTCTCTGTGCTACTTCTTTTTTGCTTCTTTAATTAATTTTTCTATATCACCCATTTTAAATTCTGAGGCTCTTTGTTGCACCTAAAATAAATTATCTTACGGCGTTATAATCTTTCTGCCTAAAAATAACTCAGCAGGAGTTTTGCCCGTTGTATCATGTTTTGCGGTCCTAAGGGCGAAAGCAAATTCATTGACATAGTTATCCAAGCTTTTATGAAAATTTTTAACATAACTACGGATAATTTTCACTATATTTCTATTGACCCGTTCCGCTATATTTGATTGCGGCCGATACGGGACCATTTTTAAATGACGTATGCCCAGTTTTTGGCACATGTCTTCAAATACATTACTTACAAATTGAGGACCATTATCCGATATAACTTTTAGGGGCGCCCCGTATTTTAAAATATATTTATTTAAAATAGAATCAGTAACTAATTTCGCGGAGGCTCGTTTTAAGGGAACAATTTCGGTCCACTTACTAAAATGTTCAACCATAACAAGGAGACAGCGACTTTATTTAACTGACTTTTTGGGAAAGGGCCCAATAAATCGATGCCAATTATTTCATTTGGAAATTCGGATTTAATACTATTTAGAAACCCGGCCGGGCGGAAATTAATATAATTAACTGCTTGACATGTTGGGCAGGACTGGACATACGCCCTTCTTAACTTTTGCAGTTCAGGAAAATAGACTGCCTCGCGTACGCGTTGTATAGTTTTTCGAATACCAGCATGAGAAGCTAAAGGGCTGTCATGCAACTCCTGCAGGATATTTAATCTAAGACTAGCTGGGATAACAGGTAGAAATTCGTTGTTGGAATTCGTAGTTTTTGTATAAAATAATAGACCATCTATTAGTTCGTAATATTATTAGGCCGCCCTATTTCTTATCGCCACAATATCTTGGTGGCTAAAATTTTCAGGATCCTTTAAATACTCATAAATGCTTCCAAACTCATCCTTACCTAGTTCGGTTATTACAGTTTCTAGGGAATTTATTGTACATGCTGTGAGCATTGCCACCTTTACAGTATTACCTTCTTCATCTATTTTAATTCTGGATAGTGCATCTGCTACGATATTTTCCTTTCCGGGGGCATGCTTGATTACTAGATTATATTCTTGTAGCTTGAGTGCCCATCTTATTAACCTTGGGGATAAGTTTTTCCCTGAGTACAATCTAGTTACCGCCGCATGATCAGAGTACACTGTTATTGGCGCCTTTCCAAAATAGACTCGAAACGTTTGCACTGCTAACAGAACTGCAAGTGCCTCTCTCTCGGTCGCGGAATAGTTTCTTTGTGTTTGATTTAAAGTTCGGCTAAAAAATGCCACGGGCTGCTGATTTTGTGAAAGTACCGCTCTTACCGCATAATCCGAAGCATCAGCTGAAATTTCTAAATTCTCATCCTTTTCAGGAAATTTCAACACAGGGGCTTGCGTTAATGCTTGCTTTAATTTTTTGAACGCACTATTGGCTTCGGCCGTCCACGAGAATCTTGCCTTTTTCCTTTTTAATTTTAACAATGGTTCAGCAATAGCTGCAAAATCTTTTATAAAGGACCTATAATATGAACAAAGTCCTAGAAAAGAAGAGAGCTTCTTCGCCGTGTTTGGAGTCGGATACTTTTGTACAGCAATTATTGTTGATTCGTCTGTCTCGATTCCTTTCTGAGATATTTTGTAACTTAAATATTTTAATTCAGGGGCTGCAAATTTGCACTTTTCGACATTAACTTTTAGACCGGCCTCATTTAATAAAGAAAACACCTGTGTTAAATCCTGTACATGTTGGTCGAGATTATCACTAGTAATGATATGGTCTAAATAGATAAATGTGGACTTAACACAATGAAGAACAGGCCTTAACACAATGTCCATACATCGCTGAAATGTTGCCCGTGCCCCTGAAAGGTCAAACGGCATACGCAGAAATGCATAAGTGCCAGACTTGGTTATAAAAGCAGTCTTAGGCACGTCCTCAGGCCTAACCCCTATTTGAAAATAACCGGTCGTTAAGTCTAAAGTAGTCATATATTTGGTGGATGTTATGTTCCTTAGAATTTCTTCAATAATAGGTAACGGATATATCGGATATTTAATTATGGAGTTTAATTTACGGTAGTCAATTGCGAATCTCCACCTTTTTGGATGTGTCAAAGGATAGTCATTATTTTTCTTACATAAAACCAGCGGGCTAGCATAACTACTTGAGATGGGCGTTATGATCTTTTTACGTAGCATATCGGTGATATGCCATTCTATAATTTTTCCTTATTCTTATCATACCGGTATGCTTTGTGGCGAACTGGCATTGAATCTCCGGTGTCAATACTATGGTTAGTAATTTGAGTAAATCCTGAAATATCACTAAATAACGAAGCAAATTCACTTACCACTTGTCGGATTCTTCGTTGCTATTCATTAGGCAGGTGGTCAAGGTTTAACATCGGCGGTTCAGCCTTTTCTTCTCGAACTGGTTGCATCGTCAGCTTAAGGGACGCTTCATTAAAATCCAGCGTTGCTTGTGCCTCTGAAAGAAAATCTATTCCTAAGATAATATGTGCTTGCAGATTCTTTACTATGAAAAACATAACCTTTACTTGTTCGTCCTTGATACGGACATACAGCGATAATTTACCTATACACTTACATTTTTCTCCTTGCGCCGCTAACACTGTCGTATTATCCGAATTATATATGCGGTATTTCCGAAAATACTTCCTAAAAAAATCTTCTGCCACACAGGAACACTGCGCGCCTGTATCCAGGAGTGCGGTGGCTGGGATATTATTCACCAACACTTCAATCTTCGGAAGAGTCAAATTTTTCACCATTACGGTATTTAACTTGAAGGAAGAGGGGTTTTCTTGGCCTTCGGATTTCCGCACCCTCCCGTCAGCAGAAATCCGTTTTAGTTTAAATCATTTTTCATTTCCATTCTTTCCTTCTTTTTCCACTAGCCTTGAGACTTTTTTCCTGGATTGCTATTGAACTGTCGACGTTCGCCGGCTGTTTTTGAATGCTCGGGTTTCCTTGCCCACTGATCTGCTTTGCTTCCGTAGCCGTGTGCTTGACTTTGCTGTGGTCTTGGCGCACCAAATTGGTTTCGTTGTTGATATTGGCGCCTTCTTTCAATGTCCGCCGTTCTTCTACTTTCAAACTGGATTGCTAGCTCAAATAATTTTTCCAGTGTAGTCGGATTCCTTAATTCAATAAAGTCTTGCACTTGGGGAAGTAACCTCGGCAAAATCACTTGAATTATCTCAGGATCCGGACGGTTTCCATACAAGAGTTTGAAGACGTGAATTTTTCTTCAAATAAAGCTTGAGAGATTTTCGATTCTTTGCTGATATATGCTGAAAAGTTCCGTTTCTAATTTCGCACGATCCCTTACGACAGGGAAGGCTTTTACTAGGGCAGTCTTGAAATTCTCGTAAGTATAGGTGGGACTTCCTGCTTGACCCAAGAGACTTCTGCCTATACATTTGAACCAGTTAAGCGCTTGGCCCCTCAAAGCGCTGGTAGCTAAGGTAACTTTTCGAAACTCGTGCACGGGGTAGAGCATGAAGTGGTCATTCAATTTTTCCAAAAAACTGGTTACCGGTGAGTTTCCATTAAATGTTGCTTCTGGTTTTCTCGAAGCGCGCATGGTCTGGACGACGTAACCAAATCCTTCCAGGGCGGCAGCTGGCATTTCTGGATTCTGAGCCGCTTCTGCAGGCAGCACAGGTTCTTCTTGAAACTGGGCCATGGTTATTCTTCTTCGTTGGGCGCCATTATCAGGTTCAATGTCCGTCTTACTTTCTTTGGGAACATGCAGGGACCTGACTCGGAACAGGGTGCTTACTAAAGCTATGTTCAATAACTGTGGGAAGTAGACAAGATACACAAGAAGGGTATACAAAACCCTTTATTTTTCACTCTTTACAATAATTTCCGTACTTCGGAATACAGAGACCAACTACTTGTGGTCTGAACGTAAGAATATAAAACCATAACTAAACTCTAACTTAAATTTGGAATAATAAACGTGGAAGATTGGCCTTATATTAACAGGAAGCCGTATGTAGTACAGAGAACTGTTAACACTACAATACGTTTAAAATTATCAAGAGGATTAAACCTCTGGCCTGGAAGGCAACCAGCAACTGAGTAAAACTTCTAAGGTAAGCGGCCTGCTTCGACTAACTCCTTCCTCTCTCTGGCTTGGCAAAAAGCCACAACTTAAGTACTTGGCGTTCGCCAGACAAACTTTGCATAAATACGTTAACGCTTATAATTCTGGCCGGAAGTAGAAAATAAGAAGTGATAGTAAAGATTTAAAATAAAATAAACGCTAGTAAAACTTAAGTACTCTTAACTCCCACGCGCCAGCGTATAGCCATTTGGAAAAGAGTAAATCTAATCAACAAATTGAGTGATTTAAAAGCATTTCCACTGATCGAAATAAAATAATTTTATTAAATATTTTTAGATAATTACGAAAACTGGATCACGTAAAATTACATTAACTGGGCTCACTAAAATCATTATATACTTTACTTTCTTTATATAATAACTATTTTTAGTCTGGCAGAGCAAGCGGTTATTTAAGAAAAAGGGGAGGACACAGTTGTTGCTGTTTCATTAGACCTCGTTCAGAATATTCATCTGCATTTGAAATAATCTTCTTTGCTCTACGATGCTTTAATTTTAAAAGCTTCTGAAAAAAATGTAAAAAAATCTGAACTGTTAGTCAAATATTTTTTGTCAAACTGCATTGAGGATACGAACCTCGATTATCTAGAGTTTTGGTATCATTTAGTAAACATCATTTCTGTTTTCTTAATAAACAAAGCTGCGTTTTTGAAACTGCATTCTTCACTTCTTTCTCACCAAACGCAGATCTCACATTTTCCTTCATTTAAAACATTTAAGAGAAGCTTATTCTTTTATTATTATTATTGCATAAAAATTTATTAGAAATCGGTTTGGAGATAATTTAAATTTCTTCCCATCCCTAAACGCTTTATTTTCAGTTTTAATAATTTGCAATCGTATTTAATTTCAGTTGAAACCTTAGATTCAACTACAATGCGGCTAAGAGCTTCCGAATACATGGGCAAAACCTAAGGCAGGTATCTTATAATTTATGCTTTAGCATTCTACAGTTCAACTGCCATTAGGTACGGAGTAGGCACACCCTATTATGTAGGTAATAAAAAGTGATCCAAAATAATCATCAAGCATATTTTTGCAGATTTATAAACAAGTTTTTTTTTAATTGCGAGATTAAATTTCTAGAATCGTAGAAATCTTTAATTCCAGTTTATCAAGAATCTTGTGTCATATTTTAATACAAAAAGAAAAAAAAATGTAGAAGGTTTCAGATTTTAAATTACATCCAAAGAGGTGTTTTTTTTAACATTTTGTGTGTTCCTTTATTTATTAAATATCATGTTCTTCGCACTTAAGCAATAAAATCCAGTTCAAGAGCAATATTACAAAATAATTTTAAATTGAGCATATCCTTAGAATTTTCGATACACAGTCTCGCGCGCTGGAGATAAAAATGTTTTTTCTGTACAACTTTGCCATCGCTCGCTTTGAAATCCTTGAGTTTCTTAATCAAAATTTTGTTAAAAATATGAAATCGATAATAAAACAAATTCCAATTTCAAATTTGGACTTCCAGATGCCCATATTCACAGGAGAATTACGTCATTCATAATTGGATGGCTCTAGGTACCGTTGTTTTATCACAATATGACAAACATACATATATTTATGCAGATTCTTCATTATTTAATTTCTTCAAATATAATACAGGGCGATAATATTTGATGGCAACAATTAGAAAAGTGAAACCACGCTTGTAGTGAATTAGCGCAAGAATGCCAAAACGAAATCAATAGTCCTTCTGGGCAAATTGCCCCTTTGGACTAATAATATGTAAAAATTTAACTGATTCTAATTCCTACACTTACGTATATGAATTATGAGCCTGAGATGACTACTTTTATTTTATTCAGATAAATTATAGCTATGATGCGGCATCTGATAGTCAGGCGTTTTGATAGTACGCAATTTTTCCTCGTCATCTCTTGTTCCCGACATTCCCACACAGTTTCAGCCACAATGTTTCATATGCAAATAACATACTATAGGTGAAAACCCAACGATCCCAAGCATCCTGAGTCTCTTAGAATCTGAATTATCACAGTTAAGGAAACTTCATTACTATATACCCTCTCCATGGTTTTTCAAAACGCTGAAATTATTTTTAAATTAGAAAAATTGTGTTACTTACTCTTTAGAAATAGATAATATCCGATTATGATGAATGGAAAAGTGTGACACAGATTTTGCTTCAACTATCCACTCCGGAAGCGATGAAAAAGCATTACTAGAAGACAAAAGAAGAGGTTGAATGATTGAAATATGTGCTTATACACGCAGCTGTAAAATTCTATTAATAATTTAACCGATAAATTTCATTTTAAAACGCAATAATAATCAAGCAATATTCTTCTTAAGAAAACAAAATTTTATAGCAGTTTCTTTTAACAAAATAGAAAAAATATATTTTGAAAGTAAACTTACTGAGATAAATTTAATGATTCCAGATTTAAGGGCAACTGCTTGCATAAAACAGTTTCTAAATCTGAAAAAAAAAATAGGTAAAAGATTAAATTGATAAAATCTCCAGAAAGAAAATTTAATAAGATCAGAATTTTGTGAGGTAACACACCGTGAATATATTCATAAGGAGTTTTAGTAACTCCAACATTTTTGAAAGCAATGCTGAAAAATAAATAATTCAATTTTTTATTGCCAAATTCTTTTACTTTATCGTAAAATAGTGATGCAAATTCATATGAGTATTTGGGTGCATTTGATTTTATTGTTATTCTTGTATATTTTTACAATATTTTGTATTGCTTTTATTTATTTATTTGTAGCATATTAGGTAATAATTTCTGGGTGCATTTTTATGTAATTTAATTTGTGGACACGTGCTTTGCACGTAAGTGTTTATTTCATTTGGATAATTGTAGATTTTGTGATTCTGAATCCAGCATCGGTTAAGTTGTAAAAGTAACCCAAGTAGAAACTTAGGCAGAAATTCTACTAACACTTCTTGTGAAAAATTTTGTTTTCACGCTGGCAGAATTCAGAGATTTCTCGTCGACATTTTCGAAGCTCTAAAAGTAATTCTTTCTGAAGCTACCCAAATTGCACAAATATGTTTCCGACAGTCAGTCTGCCAGCATTCCCCAGGTTCAGTTCTTTGTCCCATTTTTATATAACATATACAGGGTATTTCAGCGAATCGGTTACAAACCTTTCAGAAGAGAGAGCACAACAAGAGTATGGAAAATCATATACCAGTGCATGGTCGAAAATGCTTTCTTTGCGCGTTAGTAACAGCAAAAAACACAAGAAAGGAAGAACATAACAGAATGAGGAAACGGGTTTGTTGTGCTTAAGAGAGCAGAAATCAAGAATTAGAACAAAAACAGACAACGATCGTCATAAAAGAATATGTTCGAAATTACGACTTCGGCCCTTATCTAGACCCTTATCTAGACTTCATATCTCCGATACATGGAAGATTTGATGTTCTGGAAAATACCGGGCATGTCTCGGACTTCTCCAGCAGCTGCCACGATGCGTGCAACAAGTTCCTTAAAACTTCTAACGGGGATTCGTACACCAATGTCTTTACCTACACCCCAGAGCAAGTAACCAATGTTAAATTAGGTCTGGCGATCTTGCTGGCCAATGCACCGGACCACTCCTGCAGATTCTATGTTGAGGATACATTTGGAACACCTTCTTTGATGACGATCATCTATTTTTATTCTTATTTCTTGGTTTCCGCTGCACTAAGCGTAATAAACATACATTCACACCCTGTTCTCGTCCTTCCTTCCCTTTGTTTTATATCTTCATTACCGAGCCAGGAAAGCGGCAGGACCATGCATTGCTATATGTGTTTCCATCGTCTACGTATACTCTGCCTCTCCTGAAAGTTTGCAACCGATTTGCTGAAACACCCTGTACAAACATGATATTTCTAAAGACCTATATATTACCTCAGTCTTATTTGTTGATGATACAGCATCTGTCACTTAAGAAATTTCAGTCATCCGGCTTCTGTTACAGAATGACCTAATTTAGATCATAAACTGGCTCACGCTATGGTGGACTGCAGTTACACAGACAAGTCCAAGGCGACAATATTTCGGAAAAAGCACATCAACTTTGCTCCTCCTAAACCATTTCTATTAGACAATGAAATTAATTGGGTAGATGAAGTAAAATACCTCGAAGTTAATCTTAATTTTTTTAAAAAATTTCATCAGCATGCAATTTCAGCTGTCCAGAAAATGAATATCACGCTGGAGACAATGAGACCCATCCTTAGAAGACGCAGCAATCTAACTACTGTCAATAAACGTATTCTCTACAAATCAATACTTAGGACCGGGGTTCTCTTGTATGCTATCCAGTTTGGGAACACGCGGTTATGACTAACCTTAAACAGATCCAATTAATGCAAAAAAAGTCCTACAAGGAAATTATCAATGCCCCCTGGTTCATTCCTAACTCATACTGCATATAGACCTCAGAACAGAAAATACCATTCAAAAGCTCGCCACCAGTTTCTTCTTCTCAGTATTCGCCCGCACAAATCTTTTCATCAACTCTCTTCACTACACTACATTCCCCAGAGAGAAGAATAAGTACCCATTTGACATCTCAGACTCCTAACATTTTGATGCAAATGTGACTTTTCTAATGTCACTGGCATTTTCCTTTTTCAGAATTCCATTTTTGGGTTTCGTCGAATGGTGGTTATCACCAGAAATTTACAACCCTCTTCGATCCGCTAGAGCTACTTGTTCTCTCTTCTAATAGATAGGTTAACAGATATTGAGTAAAAGGTCTCATTCCTGTTCCGAAATTGAAACGCAAACATATGCTCTTCGTCGTTAGTTTCTAATCAGTTCTGAATGACTTCAGAGAGACTGAGTTTTGAAGTTTATTCTGTGAGTGATACCGACTACCTGCGATATTTCTTATATAAAACTAAAACTAAACTCAGTGACGCAACAACCCTAATGGGCCACGACCTGCAGTGCCCTCTTTCTGCTTTCCTGATCTTTTGGGCCCCGAAGTTCATCAGCATATGATTTGTTATATAAGATTTGCGTAATTGCTACGTTTCCTAGCTGTTTCTGCTGAATACTGTAATTATTGCAGCAAACTGAGAATCTCCTACACGTCAGGAGTAATTATTTGAAGAGGTTTCTACGAACTCGTAGTTCTAGACAATATTATGAATTTAATAAGCTAAAATATGCAAAAAAAACTGAATTCAGTGAAGAGAGCTACTGTGGGATTAATGATTTTAAAAATGTTAACTCTCAAATATACAATTTATAAAATGATCTAAGAAATCCCATAGGATATCCTTTATAGTCCTCAGGCTCCAGACCTGGCAAGGCTTGTCGTGCAGACTTGCGGCTCCATTTAGCACCTTTTCCATAAACAACAACAACAACATATAAGAAATCAACAAAAATATATCAAATATTTAAAATTTTCCCCAAACTGCATTATATCGTGCGCATGCGTCTGAAATATAAATATGTAACATTTACATAAAACTCTTAAGGAGAGTTTTATTAATAAAGGCTAAGTTTGCATCCCAGGCACTTATTTCTTGTTTCTAAGAAAACGCACAGTAAATTTTAATACAGATTTTGAAAGATAAAATATTTTGGCGCTACACTGTTTTCATCAAATTAATTTGTACATTATTTTGCTACACATTTATCCGAAACGAAATGTACATATAAACATTTTTAGTAAGCTGAATGGCCAACCAGTGGCCGAGCGGTAAAATCACTGAATACTGGTAGTTTGGCCAGGGGTTCCAATCCCGTAGAACGGATTGGCTGCATGGGCGTTTTCATGTTTTTCTCCATGTTTAACGTGTATAAAAGCCAGTTTCCCTTGGTAAGTCCTCCGCAAAGGCATTCTTCCACAGGCAGATAGCCCTCGAGTGCTTTATCATAATCAAATAAACAAAACCGTTCTAAATTAAACAGAAGAGCAATTATAATTATTTATTTAATTTGCTTAAAATACGCCAATTAAGCGCAGTTCATAATTATATATATATATATATGTATATTAGCTCGCAGCAATAATTAATCTTTATTTATATACAATTAAATTTTCATAATTTAAATTACTTTTATACGAATGAAAGAACATTTATTAAATATATATATATATTAAACAAAAAACTTAAATGATAGTAGCAACATAGAAAAATTATATGAACTAATGACTTAATCAGCTAATTAAAATACCCCAAAATTAGCTGACAGTAGATTTTTTTTCAAAATTATTTTATTTAAAAGTATGTAAGATAAAAATATATGAATCAAAATTATAGTTTAAACTATAAACATTAATTCTTCCTCTTTATTCTAAAATCGTAATAACTTCTCTGCATTGCGTCATTTCTAGATCACTCTATGGCCCGCGTAGCTCTGATGACGTAATAATTGGGAACTGAAACTGCCTTTGTAAACCAAAACTTTTCTCTTCGCCGTGCTTTCATCCTTCATAACTACGCACTTCAGCTTTTGCTCTCTACTCTGCTAAGATGTAATTTCGCTGGCTTGCTTTCTATCTCAACAATATCAAAAATGTAAATCTTCTGTGGAAAGGCACGACTAGAGTGCCAAGTGATTGTGGCCACAAATATCATATCATAAATAAAAACGGAATTAAAAACTGCCTCGACTGCCAATTCGTTAGATATTACCAAGTTAGCATTACTAGCATATTACGCAATCAAAATCTTCTTCAATATGGGTCTAATCACGCATCTACAATGTTCCGTCTTTTCCTTTGCTTTTACAGGGTGATCAGCGAATAAGCCCTGATTTCAAAATTAAATATCTCTACAACAAACATCAATAGAATTGTGCTGTAAACTGTATGTTTATTAGCAAAACTGTAAAAATGGTGTACAAAAGTTTAGAAAATTTAGTTACGAAAATCATTAACAGATGGCGCTCTGCGCTTAAAACTTTTTCTCTGAAAGGAGTCTAAAAAAAAACAATAAAGTGAAGCGGGAGTAGCGGGATTGTTTCGATAGGCAGTGTCTTTCAATGCGCCCCACAGAAAGAAGTCACAAGGACTCAGATCGGGAGAATATGGAGGCCAAGCAATTCCTGTGTCAGTAAATTGCGGATAATCCAACGCAATTACTTCATTCCCAAAGTATTCATGAAGAAAGCGAAAAACTTTATCTGTTCGATGTGGTCGAGCCTCATCTTGTATAAACTAATTGATACCTTGTATAAACTATTGCTAAACGATCCTCCAACGCTAGTTGAGTGCTGACAAATTGTTCCAAAATCGTAATGTAACGTTCAGTAGTTATCGTTTCTCGTACGAAAAAGGGTCCGATAATGCGTCTGGCGCATACCGCAGCCCATGCAGTAACTTTAGGCGAATGCAGTGCTTTCTCTTCACACAAATGAGGATTTTCAGAACCCCAAAATCTCCAGGTCTGTTTATTAACAATTTCATTCAAATGAAAATGTGCCTCATCTGCGATCCAGATGCAGCTCACATCAAATCTGTCGTTGTCGATCATTGTTAGAAGCTGATTCGCAAAGTCAAGCCTTTGTTGCACACCTTTCATGGTGACTTTGGATTTTGTATGGAAACATCCGTAGGCTATTTTTTAATTTTTTTTTTTTTTTTCGTGCTCGTGTACTTTAAACCTGTCTTTGATGCAATCCGTCGGATGCTTTTCCTTGGATTTTGCTGAACAATTCCAGAAACTTTCGCTGCATTTTCAGGAGTGACTACAGTTTGCCTAGGCCTAATATTTCCCTTTCAATCATCAGCAACGCTGCCAGTCCGTTGGAATTTCGCGAAGAGCATGCGAATGGTTTTCGCATCGGGTCCAACTGGAACTTTGAATCGATTTTGAAAACTGCGACATGTTGCCGTACAACTGTGTTCTAATCGGTGAAATTAAAAAAAAAAAAAAAAAAAAAAAAAAAAAACACGTTGTTCAATGGAATACATTATTTCACTTTCTACGCTAGCCTCTTTTCACTAGCCAACAGTCGTACTGATCAATTTCAATGTGTCTCAAGAAATTTTAGTAAACTATGGAGATTTAAAATTTACTCCTTAATATGGATTAGGAAATGAAAGACCCTGTCGATTTGTTTTTCAGTTCCTTTCATTTAAAATAAGTGACTAAATGGCCATAATACATTCGAAATTGTTCCCTATACCCCACTGGAAAAGGTTATAGGCTATTGATAGGTCATTGCGATTACAGCGCCCTCTGTTGACGATTTTCGTAACTAAATTTTCTAAACTTTTGTACACCATTTTTACAGTTTTGCTAATAAACGTACAGTTTACCGCATAATTCTATCGATCTTTGTTGTAGAGATATTTAATTTTGAAATCAGGGCTTATTCGCTGATCACCCTGTATTATGACAATTAAGCCGGTACTGAAACCTCAACGGAAAATTTAGTTCAGCTCTTCAAATCATCGTTTTGTGATAAAAACAAGATAATGTGAAAGAAGTGAATCATCAAATTTGTTTTTTCAGCGTTTAAAAAATAACAGATCATTCGTCTGCTGTGGTGTTTTGCAAGTGCTTCAAAAAAAAATAATCACGCGTAGTGTTTACAGATTGAAAGTAATCTCTCGATAAATTGAGCAGTTCGAATGCCTAGTGAAAAGGAAATCATCAGTGAATTACCGTTTAGGAATTAAGCATTACAGCGGGTTCAAGGTCAATCTGAGTTAGTGTTTGCAAGTATGTGCGACAGAAAATTATTTGCACTTCCGCTTTTTCAACAGCTCAAAAATTATTACATTCATGTGAATCTAGCTCAGGAACTAAATTATTTAATGTGCTGCGTATTCTATAGTTTTCATTTCAACTTTGGTTAAAATTTCTGCAATTTGTTTTGAGAAAATCTGAAATTCTTGTTCATTAATGTTTCTAATTTTTCATAATTATGTGTGAGAAAATTAAGTAACGAATTTTAAGCTATTTAAATTGTTCATAGGGAAGGATATTAAGATAAGTTTTTATGTTTTTGAAATTTTGTTGAGAATTTTGAATACGAATTTTATAATTATTCAAAAAATGAAGTAGGTGTAAAAAATAAGTGAAATTATTACAGATACGTAATATGAAATTATGGTAAATGCATGTTAAATTTATGGGTGATTGTATGTTAAGTATAGTGTATGTCGAGGGAGTACTGAGTTCCTAAGCAGAGGCCTGTAATTACCTCTGTACAGTTGTTCCCTTTACCCTCTTCAAGTAAGATAATATTGGAGGTCTCATTTTATGAGTGTGTGTGTAATTTTTTATATTATTATTATTATTATATTTTTGTATTATGGAATGTATTAGTGCAGTTCTCAAAGGCCAGTTACCTTAATGCAAGGAACGGAGGCCTTTTCAAGTAACTGCCCAGGCACACTGGCCCACCAGTTCAGAGAACACACTGGTTAGCTCAAGAGGACAGCCCTATTGATGGATATGTTTGTTTAGAAGTATTGCGAGGCTTCCAGTTTGGTAAAATCAGGAATTGTAAATGAAAGATGATAACGGTGAAACCATAAATTCTGAAAATCTTAATCGTATTATTTATGATGTTAAATTATAGTTTATTAGTATGGAAATAAGTATGATAAATATTTATGTGCATTACATTTAATTATAAGTAATGATTATGTAAAAGTTTATTTTGTGATATTCTATGATAACAATAACCTTCCCTGAAGAATTATGATTATGTGAACTCTCAAACAAAAAGACTTTTGGACTGAAATGCCGAAAAATTCAATAGGACTCTAAAAATTAAAAATTTACTTAAAAAATTGATATTTATAAATTATACTTTACAGTACTTTTATGATTTAATGTTTTTTTTTTTTTTTTTTTTTTTTTTTTTTAAACATTTGCTAGTGTTTTGTTTTAACTCTTTCTCTTTAAAAAGACTTCTCTGTCGCTACGCCTTTTTCTTTTTGAAGGGGGGGGGAATATGTAAGATAAAAATATATAAATCAAAATTATAGTTTAAACTATAAACATTAATTATTACTCTTTATTCTAAAATCGTAATAACTTCTCTGCATTGCGTCATTTCTAGATCACTCTATGGCCCGCGCAGCTCTGATGACGTAATAATTGGGAACTGAAACTGCCTTTATAAACCAAAACTTTTCTCTTCGCCGTGCTTCCATCCTTCATAACTACGCACTTCAGCTTTTGCTCTCTACTCTGCTAAGATGTAATTTCGCTGGCTTGCTTTCTATCTCAACAATATCAAAAATGTAAATCTTCTGTGGAAAGGCACGACTAGAGTGCCAAGTGATTGTGGCCACAAATATCATATCATAAATAAAAATGAAATTTGAATAAGAATAAGAATAAGAATGGAACTGCCTCGACTGCCAAGTTCGTTAGATATTACCAAGTGTTGCATAATCGAGAAAATATTGTTAAGAATTTTATTATTACTATTTTTATTATTATTGTCTATTTTTCAAAAGTGTGTTTTTGTTTTATATTGTGTGAAGTTGTAACTATATGTCTTTTCTTGTGTGGCAACAACGCTTCTGTAATTCTTCAATTTGAACTTTTGGATGTGTGCCAAGTTTGATGGCGTAATGCTCTGGTGAGAGCGTCGATTGATTGTGTAAATGAAACATGTTGTTTCAGAACGTTATTTCTTTAAAATATGTAAAATAAATGTTTTGTTTTCTGAACTCGGATTATGCAAACGTTATTTAGTTTCAACATAAAAGTTTGGCGTCCGTTTGACAGGACGTTTGTGTGATTTCGAGTAGTTTTGATTTAGGCGTTTTGTTAAAATGGAGTTGTTAAAAGCAAAACGTAAAAGTGAACGTACTTCGTTTACGTTAAGTACGAAGATTGTGGAAGAAGAATTGCCTACTTGTACGGATCCTGAGAGATTGCAAGTGTTGTTGGGGCAACTAATTGACAAATTTGAACGCTTGGACAGTACTCAAAGCAGTGTTTTAGAACAAACCAAGGAAGCTGATTTTGAAAATGAATTTAATACGGCTGAAGGATACAGAGATTCCTTTATAGCTTTAAAGGTGAAACTTCAGAATAAAATTGGACAATTGAATTCGACGAATGTTACTACAGATATTGCTTCAGTTTCGATTTCGGATCCTAAAGAAAATAAAAACAGGAAGTTCAAACTTCCTAAGCTTGAGCTGAAAAAATTTTCTGGAGATGCAAGAGAATTTTTAGGCTTTTGGAGCCAATTCTCCAAAATTCATGAAGATGCGGATATTGTGCCGGAAGATAAATTTTTGTACTTAGTGCAAAGTGCAGTACCTGGCTCAAAGGCAGCTCAACTTTTGAACAGTTTTCCTGTTACCGCCGCGAATTATCCTAAAGCTATCGAGCAGCTGAAAGAAAGATTTGGTAGAGAAGACCTCCTGGTGCAGATCTATGTAAGAGATTTGCTTGGGCTTGTTACAAAGAATGCTACAACAGGCAGAACGGCGTCGGACTTAGGAGTACTTTATGATAGTATAGAAAGTAAATTACGAGCGCTGGAAAGCTTAGGACGCACCAAGGAAAAGTTTGCTGATTTCTTGGGACCTTTAGTGGAGTCGTGCCTACCTGAGAATATTCTACGTGCCTGGGAGCGGAGTCGAACTTCTGAACAGGGACAGGAAAAGAGTTCTGAAAGAACGCTTGAAAAACTAATGTGTTTTTTAAGGCATGAAGTAGAATCGGAAGAAATGATTAGATTAGCACAATCAGGATTTACTCATTCTGTTAAGCGTCTTAATAAAAATGTTATTTCAGGTAATTCAGATTTAGCAACAGCTGCCGCGCTGGTAAGTACAAATGAAACCAGTAAAGGTAAGCAAAATGTTTGTATATTTTGTGGTAAGCCTCATATGAGTGCTAAGTGTTTTAAAGCTGAAAATATGAGCTTAAATGAAAAGAGGCAACTTGTACAAAAGAAAGGTGTTTGTTTTTCATGTTTAAGAATTGGCCATTTAAAAAACCAATGTAAAGCCAATATTAAATGCCCCATTTGCAGTTGTGATCATATAAAATTTATGTGTCCTCAGAATGTTAGTTCTGTAAAACAAAATGACTCTAAGTTGGATGTTTCCCTTTCTAATAATAGTAAGAGCGAGAAAGTTTATTTGCAAACTTTATGTGTTCTAATTAAAGTTAAAGATCGAGAGAGAAAAATTAGAATTCTCTTGGATTCGGGATCCCAACGATCATACGTTGGGGAGAAAATTATGAAGCGAATGAAGGCTGATCCTATTCGACAGGAGAAAGTAATTCATGGTTTGTTTGGGGGGAGGGAAACTGCGCCTGTAACCCATTCTGTTTTTGCTATTGACATAAGCAGTTTAGATAACACTTTTAGGTGTTGTTTTGAAGCTTTTTCTGAAAAAAAGATATGTGGATTTGTTCCAACAATCAAGAATGCTCAGATTATAGAGGAATTGAAAAGCAGGAAAATTGAGGTCAGTGACACATTTTGCGAGGAAAGTGAAATTGATTTATTGATAGGTGCAGATGTCATTGGTAAACTGTTAACTGACGAATACCTAGAATTACCCTCTGGTTTAACTGCAGTCAAAACAAAACTGGGTTGGACGGTTATGGGTAAAGAAAATGATACTGTCAGGGATAATGCCCTAATAAGTCTTTCCTTGCATGTAAATAATGCTTCTTTGAAATCTTTATGGGAGCTTGAAGTTTTGGGTATTTCCGACCCGACGGAAAATAGTAAAACGAAAAATCTTCATTGCGACTACGAGATTGATTTTCAGAATAAATTATCTATTCGGCCCGATGGTAGATATGAATTAGAATTACCCTGGAAATGCGAATCGACCAATTTATCAGATAATAAAAGCATTGCTTTGACACGACATCAAAAAATGATAAAGAGGGCAAAAGAAAATAATTCTTTGAAGGAATATCAAGAAGTGTTTAGAGAGTGGGAAAATTTAAATATTATAGAAAAGGTTCCGGAAAAGGAATTAAACAATAAATGCCACTTTTTACCACACAGACCGGTTATTAAGATGAATAGTGAAAGCACTAAGGTAAGACCCGTTTTTGATGCTTCATCTTGTGAAAAGGGAAAACCATCTTTGAATCAGTGTTTATTGAAAGGACCTAATTTAATAGAATTAGTCCCTGATATTTTAGACAGAATGAGATTTTTTCCTATTGGTCTGAGTGCAGACATAGAGAAAGCATTCTTGCAGTTAGGAATTTCTCCGAAGGATAGAGATTACTTGCGATTTTTCTATCCAAGTGATGAGGGAGAAATAGTGTATAGGCACTGCAGAGTAGTTTTTGGGGTTTCCTGCAGCCCTTATCTACTAGGTGCTTCTATTAAATATCTCTTGAATAATTGTCCATCTGACTTTTTAGATGTGGCTGACAAATTAAAAAATTCGTTCTATGTGGATAATTGTATTACGGGTGTTTACAATATTGAGGAACAAGAGGATTTAATTCAAAAGGCCAAAAGTCTTATGTCGAGAGGCAGATTTAATTTAAGGGGATGGGAGAGCAATGTTGCTTCCAAATATACTACAAAACATTCTGGGGACACACCTCTTTTAGGAATATTGTGGAATTTAGACAATGATACTTTAAGGTGTAATATAAATGTAAATATGATAACTTGTGATACTAAGGCAACTAAGAGACTGATTCTGTCTATTGTACAATCAATTTTTGATCCAATTGGAATACTTGCACCAATAACTTTGCTTCCAAAAATTTCGTTACAAGAAACATGGAAGTTGAAATTTTCTTGGGACGAGGTATTGCCTCATGATTTTGTAAGTAAGTTTTTTGTGTGGTTATCTGATATACTTTTGTTGAAAAATGTGGCAATACCCCGATTCATTGGAACCTTTGCAACAGTTGAATTGCATGTATTTGTCGATGCCTGCAAATATGCTTATGCAGGATGTATTTTCGCGAGAAGTGTTGATTCATGCAGTGTAAAAATTACTCTCTTAAGAGCAAAATCTAGAGTAGCTCCTATTAAGAATTTGACGATTCCTAGATTGGAATTAATGTCCTGTTGCATTGGATCCCGATTATTATATTCTGTTTGTAAAGCTCTTAATGATTTTGATATAAATGTAACTTTATGGTGTGATTCCACAGTCGCATTATGGTGGATCAGAAATCCTGGTAATTGGTCGAACTTTGTAAGCAATCGTGTTAAAGAAATTACTAAGTTGACAAAACCTGAATCATGGAGGCATGTGCCTGGTAATATGAACCCAGCAGATGTGTTATCTCGAGGTTGCTCTGCTAAACAAATGATTAACTCGGAGTGGTTTAAGGGACCTCTCTGGCTAAGAGAAAGCCCTGAATTTTGGCCTACCAATATTGTTTGTCAGCCGAGCGAAGCTGACTTGGAAAAGAGGAAGGTAAAACTTATTAATGTTATCTTTTCAGAGGATACTACTCCTTGGTATGCAGAAAGAGTTTCTGATTATGAAAAAATGATTCGTGTAACCGGTTGGGTGTTACGTTTTATTTCTAACTGTAGGAAGAAGTCAAATTTGTGTAAAGAATCTAAACTAACTGTTGCTGAAATCATAAATTCCGAAAAAGTTTTGATTCGGTTGGTTCAAAGCTCAAATTTCCCTGACATCGGAGCTCTTAATCCACTTGATGTATTCATTGATAATGAAAAAATTATAAGAGTTAAAACTAGAATATTGGAACGCAAAGACAATTCTGAATTTTTAACACCAATTTTGTTACCGAGTAAATGTATCTTTACTACATTGTTAATTGAGTCAGTTCATAAGAAACATTGTCATGCTGGAACTCAAATGCTTCAATCTATTTTAAGAGAAAGATTCTGGATACTAAAACAACATAAAACTGTGCGTAATGTGTTAAAAGGGTGTGTAATATGTCAACGATATAAAGCGAAACCGATGTCTTGCGAAGTGACTCCTCTTCCTGAAGATCGCGTAGGAGATTATAGGGCTTTTGAAATTTTGGGAGTAGATTTAGCTGGCCCATTGTTTTTGAAAAACGGTAAGAAGGTTTGGATGGCACTCTTCACATGCGCTGTGTACAGGGCAATCCATCTAGAACTGGTGACTTCGTTATCAACAGAATCTTTTCTTTTGGCTTTAAGACGTTTCATAGCCAGACGTGGCAGACCACGAACCATTTATTCTGACAATGGGACTAACTTCCGAGGAACGTATAACGAAATGTCTAAACTTAACTGGGACATAATAGAGAATGAGGCAAAAATAAAGAGAATAGTATGGAAATTCAATCCACCAACAGCCTCCTGGTGGGGAGGTTGGTGGGAACGGCTAGTTCGCATGGTTAAAGAACTTTTAAGACGTTCTTTGGGAAAATCGGTTTTATCTTATGAAGAACTGGAAACCTTAATTTGCGATTGTGAGTCGGTAATTAATTCTCGACCTTTAACATATATTTCGGAGAACTCTGAAGATGCTATCCCTTTAACTCCGTCAATGTTTTTAATTGAAAATTGTACTTCGAATGTAGCAGATATAGATAAAATTGACTCTCAGCATTTTTTTAGAAGAATTAAATACCGCACAAAACTTCTTAAAGATTTAAGGAACCGTTTCCGAAAAGAATATTTGGGGCAATTAATAATGAAACAACCACAAAATAAAGTAACCCTGTTGCCTAAAATTGGGGAGATAGTCTTAATAGGCGATGATTTCAAAAAACGCTTGTATTGGCCTTTGGGTAAAATTATAGAGAAAATTCCTGGTCGGGATGGCAAAATTCGAACAGTTAAACTAAAAACTCAGAATGGGATTTTCATAAGGCCCGTTCAGCGTATTTATCCACCAGAGATACAACTAGATGAAAATTATTTAGTTGAAGAGCCTAACGTTAACGACGATAAGAAAAACGATCAGACTGACGTACAGCATATAAAACAGAAATTTACGTCGTCAGGACGGCTTGTTAAGAAGCCTAATGTACTAGACCTTTTTAATAGGATAACATATGTTTTTGAGTCGTTTGCCACTGACTCAAAAAGGGGGGAGGATGTTGCATAATCGAGAAAATATTGTTAAGAATTTTATTATTACTATTTTTATTATTATTGTCTATTTTTCAAAAGTGTGTTTTTGTTTTATATTGTGTGAAGTTGTAACTATATGTCTTTTCTTGTGTGGCAACAACGCTTCTGTAATTCTTCAATTTGAACTTTTGGATGTGTGCCAAGTTTGATGGCGTAATGCTCTGGTGAGAGCGTCGATTGATTGTGTAAATGAAACATGTTGTTTCAGAACGTTATTTCTTTAAAATATGTAAAATAAATGTTTTGTTTTCTGAACTCGGATTATGCAAACGTTATTTAGTTTCAACACCAAGTTAGCATTACTAGCATACTACGCAATCAAAATCTTCTTCAATATGGGTCTAATCACGCATCTGCAGTGTTCCGTCTTTTCCTTTGCTTTTATTATAACATATATATATGTAAAATAAAAAAAAAAATACGATGGCTTTGCTCTTTGCGAACCAGCAACCTTTAATTCATTTTCTGCAATTCAGGATCGTCCCCTAACCCAGTACCTGCTAGAACATTCACGCCTATTACATAACCTCCTCATATAAATGCTGCGTCATAAGTTTTTTACATTTTTCTAGAAGCTACTCAGTTACATAACCATTCATATAAATGCTGAGTCATAAGTTCTCTTAGACAGATGCCTTCTCGCCTTCGTCCTGCTAACGCTTCCGCTATGCTCCTCTTTCTTTGTTAGAACGTTATGATGTATTAAAGTTTAAAGTCAGTCGTATCTAATAGTTCAATTACTGAATAAGTTATTTGATTAACTTCATCTGGAAAAAGCCATCTGCTATAAATTAAAATAAAGATATGCTTGCTGTTAAAAGTGAAAAGTCCTGAGTCGTCATTTTACTCCGTGTTTCAATCACCCCAGCTTCGTTAACCATCTGCCAGAACGTGTAATGGAATAGCCTCACCATTCGCCCACGATGTGTTGGAATAACTGAAAACATTACAGTTATTAATTAGTCGACAGGATGTATCCTCTACGTGGGAAAAAAGCTCCTTTATTTATTTCTAACGCGCTTCTAAATTCAACAGTGGGTCAAGGACAGTGTGTGATCGTCTTATGCTTTTGCTTCTTTTCCGGCGGTGCTTAAGTGTTTTACTTCGGCTCCAAAGTTATTGATTTTAGTGTTCAAATTGATGTGTATGCGAACTCTTAAATTCAAGATTTTGTGATTGGAATGTTAACACGCTCAAAAACGGCAAAAATGTCAACTGATAAGAAAGAATCCGTAGCTATTGTGGATACAATAAAATTCCAATTTCCTATTTTTGATGGCACAAGTACAAATTTTCCAATAGACAAATATCTTCTATTGTTGGAAGAGAAATGTGCCGCAAAGAACATTCCAGAAAAGGAAACGAAATTTGTTTTCTCAGAGTGTATTAGAGGAGAGGCTTTAGCCCTCTATTTACGTGATTGTTTAGATAAAGACTGGGACAACATAAAGGTTATTTTCGAGACATACTTCACAACATCGGAATCTGTTACTTTTAGTGATTTTGTGTCTTTAAAATACGAGAGATTTAATAATATTGATGTTTATTTTCGTAATAAGTTGAAATTAGGAGCCAGCTTGAAACTAACAGATTCCACAATGGTGGAAGCACTTACGGAAGGACTTCCTGAGCCTCAAAGAATGCTGTTAACAGTGCAAAAAATAGACACACCGAAAGACTGGATTACTCTTGCTAGGAAACTGTTTCCAGTTAAGATGTCGTTAGATGGTCTAGAAAATAGTAATTACCAATTTGTTTCTCCAAGGCAAACTGTTCCGAAGTGCTATTATCCCAGACCAGTGCAAGCCACTCCTTATCAAAGTTTTCGTAGTGTGAGACCTTTTAATTATCAACAAGTGCAATACCGACCTCTACAGTATGCGTATCGGCCAATTCGATATCCACAATTACCTGCTATTAATTATAACACGGTTCCTAAAAGAGAAGTTAAAAAATGATATTACTTTAAAGTGAATGTCCAAATTGGACAGGAAAAAATTTCCAGTATTATTGATACGGGATCGCAAATTAACGTTTTATCGTTAAAATATTTTAACAAAATTGGTGATAAATTTGGAGAAATTTCATTGAAATCTCATGATAAAATATTTTCAATATCTAGTCAAGTTCATATAGAGAAAATAATCAAAGTAAAGTGTAAAGTAGGTAAAATAGAAAATAATGTGATATTTTATGTAGTAGATTCAAATTTGAATTATTTATTGCTTTCATCACCATGTGTTTCATTATTTAAATTACAATTGAATTTTCATAATTATGAAGTGTATCAGCTTGGAAAACAGGTAAGTAAAAATGTTAAAGTAGACAAGTTTTTCCAAAATAATTATGTATGTAAAAATGATATCAGTGCTGAACAATCTAGTAAATATTTTGATAATAGCGAAAATTTTGTATGTAAAAATGATCTTAGTTCTAAAAATTGTGGTAATTATTTTGAAAATAGTAAAAATTCTGATAGTAAATTACAGAAATTGTTGAATGATTATAACCATATATTTGCAAAAAGTAAATATGATGTTGGTTGTATAAGGGTTGAACCTCCCAGAGTTATATTAACTTCTGAATTACCAATAGCCTATAGACCATATAGAGCATCTCCTAAAGATAATAGTGAAATTAAAAAACAAATAGATGAATTGTTAAAAGCTGGAATTATTAAACCTTCTTATAGTCCTTATGCTGCTCCTGTAACTTTAGCTTATAAGCGAGACGAGCAGTCCAGAAACAGATTGTGTATTGATTTCAGGAAGCTTAACCAAATTACTAAAACTGATTCTGAACCTATTCCTAGAATTGATGCTGTATTAGATCAATTAACAAATGCAAAAATCTTTTCTACATTGGATTTAGCATCAGGCTATTGGCATATAAAATTAAATGAAAAGGATACTGAAAAATTGGCATTCACTACAAATTTTGGACTGTATGAGTTTACTAGATTATCTTTTGGTTGGAAAAATTCCCCAGCTGTTTTCCAACGAGCTCTTAGACAAATTTTAAATAAATATCAGATTCAATTTGCTTTAAATTATTTTGATGATATTATAGTATTCTCTCCAAATTTTGATGAACATTTAAATCATCTTAAAATAATATTTGATATATGTGAGAAAGAGAATATAAAATTAAAACAATCTAAATGTAATTTTGCTAAAGAAAAAATAAATTTTCTAGGATATGAAATTCAAGCAGGTAAATACCAGCCCAGTAATGCAAATATAGAGGTTATTAAGAAATTGCAACCCCCTAAAAATATCAAAGAATTACAAAGATTTTTAGGAAGTATTAATGTTTATCATAAATTTATTCAAAATTATGCTAAAATTAGAGCCCCATTAACAAATTTACTTAAGAAAGATACTCCTTATAATTGAACTGATGAATGTCAAAAAGCTTTTCAAAAATTAAAAGATGCATTGATTTCTAGACCTATTTTAACTTTGTTTAATCCTAAATATCCCTGTCATGTATTTGTTGATGCGTCCAAAGAAGCTGTTGGTGCTGTTTTAAAACAAGAACATCCTGATGGTAGTTTACATCCAATTGCTTTTCATTCTAGAAAATTAAGAACTTATGAACAAAATTATGCCATTACTGAGCTGGAATGTTTATCTATTATTGATGCAATTGATAAATTTTATTATTATTTACATGGTAACCATTTTACTGTACATACTGATCATGCTGCTTTAGTTTGGCTTAAAAATATAAAACACCCTACTGGTCGTCTATTTAGGTGGTCTTTAAAATTATCTATGTATGATTTTGATATAAAATATAAAAAAGGATCTACTAATGTTGAAGCTGACATGCTCTCTAGAAATCCTATGTGTCAATATTTAAGATTGCAAGTTAATTTATTATCATTAGAAGAAATAAAAGAATATCAAAATTTAGATAATGTTTGTAATACTAAGTATAGGAAAATGAATGATGTCTTAACTATTAAAAAACAGGGATTGTACAAAATTGTGATACCCATGTCTCTACGTACGAAATTACTTGAAAAGGCCCATATACAATTTGGTCATATTGGTGTATCATCTATGCTAAATTTGTTATCTCCACAATATTATTGGCCAGGAATTGTTCAAGATGTTAGAAATTATTGTAAACATTGTGAAGTATGTCAGTTTAATAAGAAAAGTAAACAAAAGAAATTTGGTTTAATGCAAAATTTACCATCAGTTAGTGAACCTTTTGAAATATTATCTATTGATACTGTAGGTGGTTTAAATTATTATAATTCTACTAAAAAGTATATTCACATAATTATTGATCATGCAACTAGATATATCTGGACTTTTGCTTCCAAAAGTGTAACTACAGATACTTATATAAATTGCTTAAAACAAATTTTCCAAATTCAGGTCCCTAAAAAGATTTTAAGTGATAGGAACGCTGCTTTTACATCTTCAAAATTTAAGCACTTTTTAAGGAATCATAATGTAAAACAATTGCTAACTACTGCAAATAGACCCCAAACTAATGGTAAAATTGAACGTGTTAATCAAACTATTATAACTAGATTAAAATGCAAACTAAATTCTTATCACGGTAATATAGCATGGACAAAATTATTACCCCAAGTAACTGAAGAGTATAATAATACCCCTCATTCTGTAACAAAATTCCCTCCATCATATTTAATGTATGGAAAATTACCTTATGATTCCTTAATTCAAAATCAAGAATTGTATCCGTCAATAGAAGAAGCCAGAAAAATAGCTCAAAAGAGATCTGATGATTATCATAATGTAAATAAAGAAAGATATGATATTCATTTTAAACCTAGTAATTTTAAAATTGGTGATTTAGTAATGTATGAAGAATTTCAATACCCTAATACACGTAAATTATCTCCTCCATTCTCAGGACCTTATAAAATTTTAAAACAATATTCTGAAGTTACTTATGAAATAGATAAACCTAATCCTTTAACTAAAAAGAAATCAGAAATTGTTCATTCAACTAGATTAAGACCTATTAATCCAGCAAGTGAGTTTAAGCTAACTGTCCGAAATAGTAGAATTCCCATCTCTGTTCAAAATTAAAATTAATTTTTTTTAAAATTCTCTTTTAAACATTTTCCTGATTATGACCTTTAATACCTGATTTAGACTTAAACCCTAACTATGACAAATTATTCTCCCGATCTTGACCTTTTATATCTTTCACATAATTTGAATTATTTTGTAGCAAAAATTTTCTTCTTATTGTAGGATAATATTTGTTTCTAATTTACAACATTATAAAAAAGACTTTAACTTGATTATACAAGTTATCCGTCTTATAATTTTGATTTTATATGATCTTTTATTTTTCTAACACCACTTTGAGGTAATGTACAATGCCAAAAACCAGTTACCTTCTATTAGGCAACGGAGGTTTTTCGATATTTGTACCTAGCACCCCCCAACCATCAGCAACTAATCACGCTGATCTGTTGGCGAGAACATGCCATAGTTTTAAAGTCAAAGTGTTCATGTTCTAGTGTATAATTGTATTATTTATATTGAATTGTTTTTTGAATAAGTATAATATTTTGTATTGAAGTGTAAAACATGTCAATCTTTACGATGAGAGGAAAAAATGCATCATATTTGTGAACTATCAACATGCATCATATTTGTGGACTATCTGGCATTTAGAGATTTTACCAGATATTTTCATTCTCTTCGAGCTCTTTTTATGAAAAAAGACTTTCAAAAAAAAAAAAAAAAAAAAAAAAAAAAGACATTTTTTAACAAAATTGAGGACTTTTGTAATTATAACTTATTTATTTATCAGTATTCCATATTTATTATGTTATAGTCTTAAAATTAGTCATATATTGTATATTTATTTATAACTCATTGTTTTAATGTTCAAAATTTCATATGCTATAAAGTCAAAATTTTATATGAGAAAGTCATGAACTATGATAGGCCATAGTTAAAGCTTGTACGCTATGTTCTGGATGTTTTCATGTCTTTTCTCATACTTTTGCTTCACCCCTGTACTAATGCTTTTCTCACCCCAGCCTCTCTTTTTGACGGGTAGGGGGGGAAGATGTAAAATATAAAAAAAAAAAAAAAATACGATGGCTTTGCTCTTTGCGAACCAGCAATCTTTAATTAATTTTCTGCAATTCAGGATCGTCCCCTAACCCAGTACCTGCTAGAATATTCACGCCTATTACATAACCTCCTCATATAAATGCTGCGTCATAAGTTTTCTACATTTTTCTAGAAGCTACTCTGTTACATAACCATTCATATAAATGCTGAGTCATAAGTTCTCCTAGACAGATGCCTTCTCGCCTTCGTCCTGCTAACGCTTCCGCTATGCTCCTCTTTCTTTGTTAGAACGTTATGATGTATTAAAGTTTAAAGTCAGTCGTATCTAATAGTTCAATTACTGAATAAGTTATTTGATTAACTTCATCTGGAAAAAGTCATCTGCTATAAATTAAAATAAAGATATGCTTGCTGTTAAAAGTGAAAAGTCCTGAGTCGTCATTTTACTCCGTGTTTCAATCACCCCAGCTTCGTTAACCATCTGCCAGAACGTGTAATGGAATAGCCTCACCATTCGCCCACGATGTGTTGGAATAACTGAAAACATTACATATATATATATATATTAAACAAAAAACTTAAATGATAGTAGTAACATAGAAAAATTATATAAACTAATGACTTAATCAGCTAATTAAAATACCCCAAAATTAGTTGACAGTAGATTTTTTTCAAAATTATTCTATTTAAAAGCACAAATGTAATAATATCTGATAAAAGGGATTTTCAGCAATTCCAGTGTTATAAATTAGATTAACTGATTTGCTTGAAAAATAAGCTACCTGAAGCGTAAATCCGAAGTATAATGGAAAAATTACTGCATATTCGTAGTTCTGAAAATTTGATTCTTAATGAAGTGAATTGTATGTTATAACTGAACTTATTAAAACATCCCTAGTAATGCTTACGCGCTCAGAAAACTTTTCAACCAACGTCAACTGAGCTAACTCGTCCTTTCAAAGAATGTTTAAATGCTTACAGGATGACAACGTGACAGTAGCGCTAAATCAGGGCAGATCTTCTCGTTCTTGTGATATTGGAATAAAATCCCTATGCTTGAAAAGTGTGTGTTTATTTAGGGCGAATTCGCAACGCATCTTTCAAGGTAACATAAATTATACAAGGTAACAGTATCTCTGGGACATGTTTTAATGTTTCACAGTCCGCCGATTGTCATACTTCTAGTATAAATCAAAACAAGGAAAAACAGGAATAAATAACTTTTTTATCTACCGTTTCGATCAACTTCCAGTGACCGCAACTTTGCGCCGTCCAAGTTCAGTGATTTCAGAACATTCTGGGAGGCTACCAGATACTCCAATTTGCTAAGTTTAGATACCTCTATGTCTTCTAGGTCATTGTGGGATACATCTAAGTACGTCAGATTCTGAAAAACATAAGCCGTAAAGTTGATGTTACATCAAAGGATAATATATGAATACAAGATTTTACATATGATTTATTCTAAGAAAGTATTTACTCTTTGTAAATATTGCAAAATCATTGCTCACAACAAGATCTTCTATGTAGTACTCGGTTTATAATTAATACATGTAATTTTTTTATACACAGGTAAATTTAAGTATTTTTAACAACTGTTTCCTAATAACAGTTTTTTAATATTACTAATACTTATTTTAACTTCTTAATACTCCCTTTATACTACTTCAAAGTTAATAAAAATGGTTAAAATGAAAAAGTATATCATAAGTTAGACAAAAATATATAAATCAAAATTATAACTTTCATTTGCATTGAACTGAACATTAATTATAAATTTGAATCTCCATTTTAATTTGGTTATTTCCCCTTTCTGTTCTTAAAAGTAACTGCTTATAATAAACGTCTCTAAACTTTATAATTTAAAATTAATCGCTGTCATATGATACATACGTAAAGCTCATGGCACAAGTATCTAAATAACTTTTCAGCCATTTAATAATTTCAAATTTCGGAACCGAAACTTTTAAAAGCTACTCAAGAAATGTAAATCAGAACCAGATCCTTTTGACCCACACTTTCATCTTGGAGCGAAATCTTTGCACTCGCTTTCTGCTTGTCTGTTTGTTACATCGCTATCGTTACTTTTATTGGCGCAACACCTTATGTTTATGTTTACTTTGTCGAAACTTATACTATATAATAATATACAGTTGGAAATGCTGTAGATTCTTTTGCTACCTTAGAGTGGCACTTCTCTTCGATCGACTACAGAAACTGACCTGTTCACAGCCTTTTTCTTTACCACAGAAACTGACCTTTCTCATAGCCCGCAACAAGTACTGATCTTACCTCTCTAGATTTTTTCCTCTAGTTCTTTGTAAAAAATATAAAAGGATTAACTGTAAGTCTTCGTTCACTAAAAGTCTTGTTGCAAAAGGAGAATCTAACAAGATGGTTGTCACTTCCCTTTAAGAATCTTGAGTGAGCTGAGCCGAATTGTCGATTTTCAGAACTTTGAATTAGCAGAAGCTGAATTTATGGCCCCCAAGAAGTTTTGATCTCACCTTTCTAAACTTCCAGGCTTTTATCAAAAAATATAAAGGAGGATTACAGTGAAAAGGTTGATAATTTTGACCATTTCAAGAACAGAATTAATTACATTAAGAATTAAAAATGCTACACTAGAGTCCTTGCCAGTGTATAGACCGAAACTGAGCATCGCGATGACAATCAGGCTGTTAATAGCGCGCATAATGAAATCTATTAAATTTAGACGAAATATTTGTGTGTGACTGAATTAAATAAAATCGCTATCAATTCATTTCACGTAATTTAAACATCACCCTGAAATTATATGAAATACTTCCATTCATTCTCTTAGATCGTGCATAAATATGATTACATTCAATTCATTTAAACTAATTTTTGGCATTTTTTACCTAAAATTTGTCTTTGCTAGGAAGCGCCTTTGATAAGTTATGGGGTAGTAGCCCCACAATTTTATTTTCTGTCACATATGACAGTTAAAAATTATTTTTTTTATTTTATAATATATTAACTAAAGCCTCTAAGGTATTTTCCTCTCTTTTCTGCATGCCTTCGTGTGGTGTAACGGTAGCGCACTCGGAGCGTATTCGAGATGTCTAGGTTCAAGTCCCGGTGAGAGCATTGCACACTTTTCAGCTTCTTGACATCGATAATCCTTAATAAATTTATTACACCAGAGTATTTTCATTATTGATTAAAGTGTGAGTTGCATAAATAAATCAAGCATACGCAATAAACTGATTTGCTAGGTTTGGCTAATTTATTTACTGAATAAATTATTTATTATAGGATACTTGGAAAAATAGGGTCAAATTATTTATTAGAAAATGATACTATCCACCTCCCAAAAAATATTAGACCCTCAGATTCCTTTTACATAGATCCAAAAATTTCTGGCTCGATATATTTTCAAAAGAAATAAAAATTTTCAATCGTCTATTTTTTCATATGATCTCCTTGTAGCCAGACACACTTTTCACATCGTTTTATGAGAAATTCTCCTATGCCCCTGGAAAAGTTTGGTCCCAAAATGTCCAAGTGTCCTCAAAATGCTCTATAACTGCTCTTCTCATACCATCATCATCATTAACGAAGGTCAGATTTCAATTAGCTGAATAGGTAATAATGTCTTTGAGCTAAATCTTGGCTACAAGGGAGATAAGTCAAGCTCCTTTAAACTCTCAATCCTGTTTCTAAAATTTCATTTACACATCCCAGTAATAGTACGAAGCCCATTCATTACACAACCCAATAAGCAATTAAATCATTTTATAAAGAATACAAATTAAAATATATCTATGCTTGACAAAAACTTACTAAAATCTACAATCAGCACTCTCTTATCTCTTATCTTATCTTATTATTGGTTAAAGATATCAAGGTACTCATCTTGCAGAGATTTTGTTCATGTGAAGATGTTCACATAGAAGGCGCAAAATAGTTGTTTTACATAGGTCCAGTTACGCTTCACTCTCCTCAATCTCCTATCGCCCAAAATTCTCTTCCGGACATGAGCAGTTTATTCTGATCTCAATTTCTATAATAATCGATCTTCAACAGAATCATTTTCTACGGATCTGTTATTTTACTATAGAATATCAAGGAGCCTAATCACCATAAGCATGATTATTTTATTTCTTTGTAAGACATTTTAAATCAAAAATTTAATCACAGAACAATACTCAGTTTAAAACATCTTAGAACAAATCAGGACATCACATCAGTCGATAAACAGCCAAAAAAAGAAAACGTGATTTCTCAAACGAAACTTTCAAATTCCTTAATTTAGTATTTCTTCTACATGTCTGCAAGAGGAATTTGTTGGCAAACAACGTTTTATGTGTAAGGCCAAACACTTCTGTATCTACTTACATAAAAGTAATGACGGTTTTCCCAAAAGAACTTTTTGAAAAGTTTCATTACATTGGTTAAAAAATTAAATATGTATTAAAACAAAAGAAGTACAAATTTTAAAAATATATAAGATAATTTATTTTTTGTGCCTAAATTTTAAAGCTGAAAGTGTAGAGACATTAGGTTATTTTGAAGCAGGAGACGTGAAAAATGTGAAATGCCCTCGCCGGAACTCGAACCACGGACCTCATGAATACGCATCGAGAATGCTGACCATTAGAACACGAAGGCATGCTAAGAAGGCCGAAGAAATACCTCATATACTCCCCGTTTTAAAGGGCGACTGGGGATAAGGGGACACAATTCGTCAAATCCTGGCGGTGAAGAATCATCATCCACCACCTTTCTTTTAGTTTGGGCGCCTCTGTAGAGACATTAAGGGTTGTTCCCACTAAGGTTTATCTGAGCTAACGGAGTTAGTTCCCTGTGTCGACTAGCTTCGCTATGTCTGCAGTTTAGATTTTTCAGCTTGCTGCCCTATGGGGAAAAATTGGTTTTGGAGATGGGTCGGCTACGTTACTTGTCCCCGTTAGCTCAAATAAACCCAGTGGGAACAACCCTTTAGAATTTTTTTAAAGCAAGAATACATGAAAAATGAGCGATGCCCTATCCGGGACTCGAGCCACGGACCTCTCGAATACGCGCCGAGCGTGCTGACCATTACACCACGGAAGCATGCTAAGAAGGCGAGAGAAATACCTTATAAAAGCAAATGCATTTATTTTGGATTATTTCAAAATACTCTACTTAAGTCAGTTAATTTTTTCCTTATAATACATTTACAATATATCAAACGTACGTATTAAAAAAATGTATCTTAAATAGCCCCCTTCCCCCGCAAAAAATACAATTTCATAATTACAGGGAATACTTTATTTGCCAAGCTATTTTAATTCTCGCAATCTTCTAGTTTGAAACCGGAAAATGTTGGAAAAGACATTTTCCGGTTTTTTTAGAAAGAATAATTTTTACACTTTTCAAGGTTTTGATTAATTGAAATGAGATAATAGAAAACGGACTTTTGCAACCAAGTGAGCTTTCATTTTGTTATATTGTAAGGTATTTCTCCCGCCTTCTTGGCATGCCTTCGTGGTGTGGTGGTCTAGAAGCTGGGCGCTAATTCCAGAGGTACGTGGTTCGATTCCCGGCGAAATCGTTGCTAATTTTTCATCTTGCCTGCTTCCATGAAAAATCTAATGTCTTGACACAATATGATGTTAACTTAATCAATTATATACACTCTTCCTCACATTTTCCATGCTTCATATTTGACTTGCGAGCATGAATTTCCTCCCATACCATATTAATAAAAGTGCTCCTTTATTTGATACTGATATAACATATATCCGTATATTTTCTATCCTTATATAGTCGTAACTATTCTAAAATATCGGTTTGAGTCATTTATATAATAACTTTCTGCTTCTGTTTGTTTTATAATGTTCACATTCATCAGCTTTTATTGACGTTACTCTTTGATACAATTCCTATTTATTTAGTCACGTGAATGTTTATTAGGTGACTCATGAGTGCCCTCAAAAAACATTTCGGGGGGAGGCAAAGATTGGGAACTGATAAATATCAATAAAATTCCATTTTTTGAGGTTCGTGAATAAATCATAAAATACAGTATTGCATCAACGCATAAACGCATATCTAAATTTTACATATATGAGTTAGTACGAAAATGCATTTTACAATCGATTTCAGGGGATAGAAGTGCGCCATTTTCCGCTTCCTTCGTGCAGACATTCGTAGCGTGACTGATGGTAGACACGTTGCCATCAGTAGACACGAGTTATCGTTAATGAAATTTTAAAGGCAAAAACTCAAACAGTTTTGACATGCATGACATCATGTAAATATGACGATAATTCCATAACGAGAGACTAAATTTATACAGTGCCTTCATACTAAATTTAATTTTTTATCACGTCGTAAATAGGTAGCTTTTGAATAATTTCAAGATTAATTAGTTCTTTATTAATCTCCCTCAAATAAAAATTAATTGGCTCCTTGTTATAGAAGAACTTCGCTACCTCAACCCCGAATACTTTCGACATTCCAAGTAATTCTGGAATTCCCCTTAAGACTCTGTTTAGTTTAATATATTTGCTACAAACACGAACCTCTCTAACTTAATATCGGAAATGGATATCTTCTTGATTTAAGTTCGTCTACCTTTGAACATAAATTGATGCAAGTTCGCATTTATCGTTGTCAGATACTGAAGAATAGCTGGCAATGAATGCGATTTTGCTACTGCAGATTTGATAAGCGAAAATGAAATTTTCAGCGCATTTTAAATGCACAAATAAATCCTGCTGAGGAACAAAATACAGGAAAAAAACACATAAAGTATAAATAATCCTCACGAGGAAGAAAGTTAAGAAGTTAAATTTAATATTAAAAAAAATATGAAAGGTTTCAGACCTTTATTTATTAAATACCATGTTATGCTTATTTATTAAATAGTATCATGTTCTACGTACTCAACCCATAAAATTCAGTTCAACAGCAATATCTCAAATTAATTTTTAAATGAGCATATTAGAATTTCCGATGCAGAGTCTCGCGCGCCCTCCCCGTACAGTGTTGCCGTTGCTCGCTTTCGTTTAGTTTGTTAATCAAAATTTCGTTTAAGTATTACAAAATATGGAAACGATAATAAAACAAATTTCAAATTCAAATTATGGCGTCCACATGCCCACATTCTATGGAAGATTACGTTATTCAAAACTGGATGGCTCTAGGTATCGTTGTTTTATCACAGTGCGAGAAACATATATACATTCATGCAGATTCTTCATTATTTAATTTCTTTAAATATAATACAGAGCGATAATACTTGGGGGGGGGGAACAATTGGAAAGTGATTCGCGGTTTATAGTTTTCAACATAAAATGCCAAAACGAAATGAATAGTTCTGCCAAAACGAAATTAATAGTTCTTCTGGGCGAATTGACTCTTTGAACTAATAAAACAAATTACTTTCTGCACTTCTAGGAAATTACTCTGGATTGTCTCTCAGTAATAAGAAAGCTGTAGCCTGGGTAGCCTGTAGCCGTATCTGTAGCCTAGCTGTCAGCCTCAAAAGCAGACTTCCACATTTTTCAGATAGTACAGAATAAGATTCTGTGAAAAATTGTAAAGGCTCAGTACTTCATAAGAAACAAACTGATCTACGGTATCGACACCATAATGGACACATTACTCAACTTAGCAAGCGTTTCTTTAAAACTAAGCTGTGATGCCGCAAATTTTTCAGAAATTCTTAGTCACCAAATCATTCCAGAAGATAATTTGATTAGACCATCTGCTGCCCACACGCTTTGTGACCACAACTTCGTAACCTAGCTCTGACTGCCGACTTTTATTTGCGCGACGTGACTTTTGTCTGTCGTCTCTTTCCATGCGATTGGCACATATGCAGTACAGGAGACAATGATGTCCCTATTTTACCTCACTTTCTCAACCGTTCTTGGGGTTTCACCTGCTAACTTGTCAAAGTCATGTGCCCTCAGAGACTTAAAGGTTTATCTAGCTTACTAAGGCCCCTTCGGGGGCAACATAAGCAACTTCATAATCCGTATCCAGATCCGTATCCGTAAAGAAATTTTGTGAGTCATAGATAAAATTCTGGAGTTCTCAGAGTTCAAAATGGTACAAAAGCTGTTTAAATACACTTGCGCGAAATGTGTCAGAACATAACTAAATTACTATTCAGAACTTTTCTAAACAAGTTATAAGGTAATTCTCTCGCCTTCTTAGAGGGTCTTCGTAGTGTAGTGGTCTGCATGCTAGGCGCGTATTCCGGAGGTCCGCGCTTCGATTCCCGGCGAAGGCGTTGCTCATTTTTCATCTTTCATGCTTCCAATTAACCTAATGTCTCAACAAAGCTTAAAGTCATTGGTATTAGAACGTATCCGTATAAGTACTGAAACATATTATATACTGCAGTATAATAATTTATCTCCTAGTTAGTATAAACTTGAAAAGAAAACAGTGTGGGTGAAATTGAATTCTTTGACTTATTTAGAAATTTATATCTCTGTTCTTATTTAGAAATTTATCTCTCTGTTCTTAGAAGTTTAAATTTATTTATTAAAAATTAAATTGTTTTGTAAATAATTTTCTATCTCGATAACTCAATGCAAATAATTTACCTCTGTTGCATCGACTTTTATGTAGGGAGGCAATAAGCTATTTCTTTGCTAACCCTGTAAATTTGAATTAAGGAGAAATATTCTATCCAAAGTAGCAGAAATACTGAGAATATTTTGCCCTTGAAGGAAAAGAATTAGTACGAGTCTTTCTCGAAATGCATACTTTTCAGTAAATCCCACTTGAAGCTCAGACTGAATTTTTTCTAATTTTCTGTTTCAGTTTGGTTCTTTTCAACAATTTATTTCAGCAATTTCAGC
Source organism: Stegodyphus dumicola (assembly GCF_044657685.1). Taxonomy (NCBI): domain Eukaryota; kingdom Metazoa; phylum Arthropoda; class Arachnida; order Araneae; family Eresidae; genus Stegodyphus; species Stegodyphus dumicola. Next base: position 133,990,671 of record NC_140770.1, read on the forward strand.
ACAAGTTCTTTTTGACAAGTGCAAGATCGATATTATTTAATATTCATTTTGTGAAAGAGAAAAAATTTCGTCAATTACATATGGTGGAGTCAATTGCCTAAGAGAGGATTTATCTGCTACAGAAATATCAATGCCTCATTTGCGTCAGGATTTTAAAATAATCTTTTTCTTCAATTCAGGATACACGTTCATTTGTCTCAACTATTGGGGCGTGTATAAAAAGTGAAATGATTTCCAAACACCAATGCGGAAGATGAGTTTGGGAATGCGCTCTGGGGGAACTGTCAGCTTGGCTGAGCATGAAGGTTTCTTATGAAATTTCGCGTTTATCCTCAATGATTCTATGGTATTTACCCCGTGGGAAATTACTCAGTACCAATTTGACCTTGGGGCTATGGAAGAGGTCTCCAAAAAAAGAAAGGCGGAAGAAGAGGAACAGAGAACTGCAAAGTATAAATTCCAGAGCAATATGTTTTGGGAACTTGCTGACAAAGCTGGCCGATAGCAAAAAGTAACATAAGGGTTGAAGCAATCTTCGGGATGTTTTATAATCAGAGACCGCTTCATCTAAGGGCATCTTCATCAGATGCTTCTCAACTTAAGAGCATTACCTTCTGACGAAATCAACAAAATTTGAAAATACAATAAGTCATATATCACAATTTACAGCCCAAAACAACCTTAACCAACAGCCGAAATGCTTATCTAGCAATTCTTAACAGACACATTAATCTATACATGATCAAAATTGCTTGGTACTTTTTTGGAAGCATGATATGTGAAAAATGAGCAACGCCTTCGCCGGGAATCGAACCACGGACTCTGGAATACGCGCCCAGCGTGCTGACCACTATACTACGAAGGCATGATAAGAAGGCGAGAGAACTACCTTGTATACTCCCCCTTTTAAAGGGCGACTGGGAATTAGAGGACCCAATCGCCGAATCATGGGTGAAGAGAATTATTATCCACCACCATTTTAATTCGGGCGCCACTGTAGAGATATTAGAATTTTTGGAGGGGAAAAGCAGGATAGATGAAAATTGAGCAATGCCTTCACCGGGAATCGAACCACAGATCTCTGGAACATGCGCGCAGTGTGCTGACCACTACACTACGAAGGCGGGAGAAATACCTTGTATACTCCAGCTTTTAAAGGGCAACTGGAGTTTTAGGGGACCCAATCGCCAAGTCCTGCTGGTGAAGAATCATCATTCACCATCTTTTTTAATTTGTTCTTTTTTAGTTTTCTAAAAAGTTCTAAGGCGGGAGAAATACCTTATAATTTTTTAGAGAACTTTAATGGAATTCATACAATAAAAGTGAAAACATTAGATGCGAAGGCTCTTTTTATTCATTACTAGCTGAAAACACAAGAGGTTTAAAGAAAATTTGAAACAATTAACTCAAGAAATTGCTGAATGCCTGAATTGCTACATTAAATAAGATCATTAGTTTTACTATCATCTATCTGATGAAGCTCGAGCTAATTTTCAGAACGTAATGGACCATCAACTATTTTTGTAAAATTTTACATTTCAAATTCCTGTTTTGTTGCATACACCAGAACAGCGATTAGAAACCTTATTTATTTGTCTATCAGTGTCCCAGAAAATTATTACAAATTTTTCCGCTCATTTGATTCTTTGGTAATAAATTTCGACTTCATGCGACTTCTGTAGCATTGTATTTTATTTAGTTTCAAATTTCTTTACGCCCTGCATATCGTTGTGTATGAAATTAACTGAAATTCAAATTATGATTTTGACTGAATCTTAGAACATTCTCACCATCATGAAATCAAAACAAAATCTTGAACCGTTCATAGTAATGAAAACTATACTTGAAAAATATATGCAAATTAGCCCAATTAAAATCACCATTTTAAAACTACTCCTAAACTGGATTATTTAAACTAATATTTAATTTGCTGCGTTAACATAGATAACTGCCGCCCAGACTGTATAGTGGCTAGGGAAGCCTACTGCGATATCGAAGGGGATGGGTTCGAATCCCGAAGAAGGCATGGGTATTTGTACATATGTAGTGTCTTTGCGGCACGGGGGCACTCTAAATACATGGCTAGCCGAAAGTCCTCTCGAGAGGTTGATGGTAGGGGAAGAGTGGTGAGAGACTCTCGGAACCGTCCCTCCGGAATGCTCTCCATGAAAATTGGGGAGGAACTGAGCGAAGTCGTACTGTCACCTGTATGGTGCCCAAGACAGGTTCCTAGCAAAAGACATTTTCAATCTTGCTCTCCTTGTCACGATGAATTTCGTGAGCTTGTTCTGATGTTACTATCCGACATGTGAGATAAGTCTTCCCCACATACACTTTTAGACAAACTACTTAATTCCAAAAATGAAATGCCAGATACTTCATTTTTGGAACTAAGTAGTGTGTACTAGTACTACTATATGATCGTTAATACCTAATTCCTCAAATAAGTCTGAAAAGTAGTTTTATTCTTAGTTACATAAAGTTTACATCTGTAAAATATTACCAGTTTTTAGGGAAAGTTTGAAAGATTCAATGAAATATCTTGAAAATAATACTAAATTTTTAGGCTGCACTAGAAAAGTGACATTTAGTGTAAAATTTAAATGAGATATTTTATACACTGATTCATCAAGCAATCAGTATATTAACCATTTGTATAAATATAAAATCAGCTTTCCAAATTATTTTGTAATATGTATTCAGATCTTCTTGTCTTTCCCAAAACCTCGTGTTAAAATAGAAATTGATCAAACTTTCTCAAAAAGTGCGATGGTTCTAAATATGTACACTGCATTTTCAATTATTGGAACAGAATAGGATAAGTTTCCCTTAAAATATCCTCCATGGGACATCCCTTCCTTTCCGTGTAATACATAATGGCAGAGCACATAATGAATAAATAATATTTCTTCTGCGCTTAGATGGTATTTATTATGAATAAGATACACAGAATAAGCATTTTTACCTGTCTAGGCTTTGTTATTAACCTGAAGTAATACAAGGAAGATACTAAATGAAGAAGTGTGATAAGATAGAAAGAAAACCAGGATAATAATCATGAGAAGACTTAAAAAGTAATGATGGCCAATTGTAGATCTAAATATAAATGGTATTCTGTCAAATAATCTCAACTGATATCATCAAATATTTCTAGAATTAAAAAAATGATAAGTAATATAAGTAAGATCCTAAATGAAGAAGCATGGTAAGCTAAAAGAAACCAGGATAATAACCATGAGAAGACTTAAAAGGTAATGATAACCAAATGGAAATTCAAATGTAAATGGTATTCTGTCAAATAATCTCAAGCGATATCATCAAATATTTACAGAATTAAAAAATTATAAATGAACTTCAAATATGTGGTATACTAAATGTCATTTCCAATAATTTAAAGAATGATCTGTAATATTGCCAATTGCAAATAAATTTGCACTTTTTATATCTGAATAAGATCATAATAAGTTATCAGCATCAATTTCATACTGAATTTTAAGAAATATTAAATTTTCAACAATGAATTTTAAGAAATATTGACTGTTAAATAATATGCATTAAAAATAATTATGGGATTTGTCCTTGGATGATACCTTTTATTGATAGTTCTTCATAAGTTTTAATTGACTTTTATTACAGAATTAAATTACTCAGTACTGTGGAATTAGATTAACTTGTATTATTCACTTAGGGCATTGATGAAACAGTTCCCATCCAGATCTACCCTCCATTTTTGATTGAGAATACCACAACAGCTCACATGTCCGGGGTTCGATCCTCAGACTGGGCAAGGTTGACTCAGGCTTCCATCCCTCAAGTAAGTCGATAAAATGAATACCAAGTTCCCTTGGGGACTAAACACCAGGTGTCTGCGACAAGCTAACCACTTGCCCAAGGCATATGCTGGTGCAAGAAAGCAGAAAAAGGACACTGCAGGTCGTAGACTACGGCTGTTGCGTCACTGAGTTTAGCTTGTACCACAACAGTCTGGGGGAACATCAAACATCTCGAGGATCTCTAAATTTGAATGTACTTTATGTAGGAAAGACTGTCCTGAGTACCAATGCCTTACCGGGGATTCTAATTCAAGACAAACGCCGCGAAAATCGGTAGACTTTGTTAACTAGTCTCCGATGTCCAGGTTGAATTGTTTGGTTTATATGATTATGACAAAGCACACAAGAGCTATCTGCCTAAAGCAAGGGATACTTTCCTGGAAGACTTTCAAAGGGAAACGATATCGTATCCCCATTACATATGATGGAAAAAAACAAAAACTCACATGCATCCAGCCCGTTCGCCTGGAATCGAACCCAAGTCGAACTACCAGTGTTCAGTGTGACTTTACCGCTTGGCCGTTAGTGGCATTTTCGATGTCTAGGACAATGAGTAATAGGAAAAAAGAGATCCTAAAATTTCTAAAATTTCTTTCTCTGAATCTTGGATATACATTTTCCTGAAATCTTCGCTTTACGTTTGACAACATATTGGGTAGCATAATTAATTCTAATAAATGCATTGGCAAAACTTACTAGCGATAAAAAAAACGTCAAAAAATATAGATAGTAGATATGCTAATGAGAAATTTCATTCCTACCACTCAACAAAGCTCATGAATCTGCACTCAGAAAAAAAAAATACCTTGAATAACATCTGTGCAGCTTTTGAGAACTTAAAGAAAACTACTCATGAACTAAACAAGATTAAACAAGACTACTCTACGTTCAGTATAGTTAAAACTATCACAGATCTCATGGACGAGGCTCATATTGCCCCCACTTCCATAGATAAAATCTTTGTTTTATTTAACATTCTGGAGGAAATATTTAGTAAAAATTTATTTTGTATGAATAGAAGCGAAGCATTTTTGTAATTTAGATCTTTTAGTTTTGCATTTCCAGTTTACACCTATTTTTGATTTTTGGTGGTACTGTTGTAGCTTCTGTTTAGCCTATTTCTCGCACTTTTATTTATATATTTGTGTATTGTAAATGATATTATGATACTCTGTTTTACTTACGCTCATGTCACTAGTCTGACTAGTGCAATTAATGTCCGAAAATAGAGATACTATTGCATAGTTCTTCAAATTTTGGACTTTTTGTAATCACCTTTATATTCGAAAGTGACTACTTTTTTTATGAAGGTAAGGAACCTACGCACCAGCGGGATCACACCATTAGTATATATACTCATAACAGCAGGGCTTAATTTCTAAGATTAGAAGTGCCGGAGCCCTATGGAAGACCGTCAGCAAAGAGGAATAAGAGTAAATAAATAAATAAATGACTATTAAACTCATTAATAATTTAAAAATTAAATAGTTAATTATTATCAAAATAATTAATAGCTATTTAATTAATGTTTATAAATTGTTATTGAATCAATATTTATTATATATTTAATTAATTATAATTTAATTGATAATTATTAGATAATTAATTATTATTTATTGAAATAATTAAAGATTGAAGTAATTAAATAATTAAAATTAAATAAAATGTAAAGAGATAAAGAGAACTTTAATAAGCGAATTTTAATATAATTTTATTCTTAAAATAAAATATTCGAGATAAAATTTCTACTGAAATTGTTATTCAATTACATAAAAGAAGTGCCGCAGCCTTCCTATTCAAGGCTCCGGTGCGTTCCGGCTAGAATTATGATTTATTAAAAAAACTAAGAAGCACCGGAGCCGAGATCTGGTGGGCTCCGGCCCAATTTAAGTTCTGATCGTAGGGGGGGAGTTCTTTTATCATCAAAAAAATTAAATATATTTAAAGTATAGTTAGTGAAAATTCCAGGGTGAAACAGAATGAGGGTGTGAGTGGGTGGAAACAAAAAATGACGGGAATCTTGGTGAGAGAGAACGTTCTTTTTGACCGTGACTCTCTGCTGATATAATTATAGCCATCAAGCAGATGTGTGTCAGGGGTAAAATGAATACTGAATCTAACTCCTAAGGATGAATGTAAAGTTGCTGGTTACGCTTTCCCCCTCATTAGTGAATACTGTGGGAAGACGATGTATAGGACGTGCTTTGAGCAGTTTATATCAGTAAACACTCTTATTGTATTCGCTGTCACTTAACTAACTGTAAGTATCGATAACAATACACTAGATACGATGGCATTGGCAAGAAATTTACGCGTTCCTAAACAAACTCCCCCAAATTTATTGCCCTTCTTAAAGGAAAAGGTTTCCGCATGTGAGTGAGGGGACTTTACTTGAACGTCTCATGTTCTCACGAGTTCTTATTTCTAGGGAAATAGAGTATTGCAAAGTCTGCTTATTGTTAACCTAAAACGTTAGGAATTCTAAATTTTTCCATCTCTAAATTGTAGTTCAGTTTTATAAAAAGAAATGCCAGAGCTCATCTTATTTAGGTCTCCGGTTCGCTCCGGCTAGAATTGTAATTTCTCTTAAAAATTGAGAAGTATCGGAGCCGGACTCCGGTGGGCTCCGGCGCAATTTAAGCACTGCCATATAGTAATGATGGAAAGAATTGGAAAACCATGAAATTTTGGAAAATAGCCAGCATCTATATGCCTTCTGGAAATGCAACAGCGAGAAACAAAGAGGCATTTTGCTGTTGACTCCCTTTCTCAAAAAGAGATATGAACATCGCAGGTTAAAAAAGAAAACTAGTCGCGCCATAGCACGAGACCTTGACATTGCCAGGTTCGCTGAAACAAAGATGTCTGGAGAGTTACAACAAATCGAGCAATCTTGAAATATTAAACAATTAATCGCGAACAACCTACAATCAGTGGACCACGGTGAGAGTCTTATGGCCGGGAGTTCACGCTACGTCGAGCATGGTTGCCAGCACAAGGGGAGGGTCAAAGGCAAGAAAAAGGGCACTTTTTTATTCTTCAGTCGCTTCGGTAAAATCCCGCCTTTCCTTATTTTTTGCTAGGTCTTAGAGCGCCGGCTTTGTAGTTCGCAGCGAATGGCTGAAGAGTTTAATTTTCTAATCGAATTCATCTGTGCGGTTCAAGCGATCTGGCTATCAGAAGGAGACGATCGAGGACAACGAGCTGGAGCAAACAGAGGACAACAAGTAACAAATAAAAATATATTAGCAAGTGTTCTCCAGGGCATGAAACGAAATGTGTTTACCAATACTATTTATATATGCATAAATTTTGCTGAGTCAGTTTGATGCTGCTGAAGATAACTACAAAAATCTTCGCTATTGCAGTAGACCTTCAGACATGCACATCAATAAAAACATCCAGATAACTGAGTTTGAAAATTTTGGTTTCAAGACTGTTTTATTCGAGTGGACCAAATACTTATTTATTGAAATGCTATTAAAAGAATTTATTATTTTATTTTTTGTTATAATATGTATATAAAAAGTAATAAAGGTAAAAGCAAAATATTTATGTTTCTGTAAAATAAAACCGAAAACGAGATTTTCTCAGTAAGATCCAGAGCAAAACTCTTTAAAATTAGACTTGAAAGCAACCTTAGACTGGAGTAGTTTTGAATAGGCCTCCTACGATTTCGAGGCATGATAAAACTTTCTTTTAAAAGCCAAAAAAGTATTTGCTATCGATGGGATCTTAACTGTTCACCCAAAACGAGCACTTAAAATCATAAAATTTCTTGAAATATACTAAGAAGGTTTACCAAAATAATCGAATTATTTCTGTAAATATAAAATAAGTTTTTTGAATAATCACGAACAGCAAAATTATTTTTAATTCTAATACGCTATAAAATATTTTATTATTTCTTTATTTTCAAGTGTTTTTTTAGTATTTTTGTGTGTTTATTGGCAATTGCTTATTGCTTGGTTAACTAAATTGCCTTAGTAAATTTTTAGGCTGTAATTAATGTTTTATTCCTATATAACTACAGAGAGCGGTTACGCATTTTTGGAACGATTTTGATAGAGAATTTTAAAAAAAGTTAATCTTTTGGAATTAACTTTTATCGCAACAGCTTACTATTTGAAATGAGGAATCTCGTCTACTGCTTTTAAATTTATTTTTCTTCCAAAATATTATTACGAAATGTCCAGGCGCAGTAGGATAGCTTACCCGCAAAGCAGTTTTAGGTTTGCCATAAAATGGCAAGGGAAGGCATGGTTGCCAAATTTGGCATGGTCATCCCTTTGACGACAAAACTGGCGATATTCCATGGACGGATGGAGAACGTTCTGGAACGAATTCTTACTGTTTTAGCCCAGAATGTTCTCGAACACAAGCCAAAAACTACATAAACCCTGCTGTACGTGGAAAGCCAATGCGGAGTTATTAAGTCCAGTCCCTGCGGAGTCGATCGAGTTAACAGTCGGTCAACGAGTGCTGAATGGGTCGTCGAGTGCACCGAAAGAGTCTCTTAGCGTATCGCGGTTAATGCAATCGTCGAGAGAGTGTGTTGAGCTCCGGGAACGACTGAACCGAGAAGTCGGGAGCTATACTCTAGTGTATCGTCGAGTGCATCGCGAGTTGTAGCTTTGAGAGTCTCGATAGTACGTAGAGTTCCGAGAACGACCAAACAGAATCGGGAGCTGTACTCTGGTGCTTTGCAGTGAAGCTATCTCCACCGTTATAGCCTGATAACGTGCAGGCTGTGTCGCTGATTGTGTCAGCGTATTTATAGTAGTTCTTCGACGACTGTAAACGTGCTATTTGAGCTGTCTTGTTTAATATTGGCTAAATAAAGTGTGTTTCGATACTTCATCAAGTAGTGTCGCCGTTATTCGCTCCAAATCCGCACGAAACCCGCACGTACGAACGTGAAGTAAAGGAAGAAAACTAACGCAACAATATCATTTACAGACAAGCTGTGGATTGAAAAACATGTTTTTGCACTTTTCGAAAAGAATTATTATTCCTATTCCATAATTAGAACCATTGTGAGCTACATGGTATTAAAATTTCCAAGTTCAAAATTAGCAACATTAGTAATTGGAAAGTTAAAAACCGTCAATCATTACTTCTACGTGAATAGAAGATGCCAGATACCCGAAAAGGTACTTACTGTTTCTAATATTTCTAAAATTAAATCATTAATAACAAGAGAAATTCCGGCGACACAGAAATCAATTGCAATGTCTTTGAATAATTCTGCAACAACAATACATAAGATTATAAACCAAGAGTTACAGCTTTCAAAGCTAAAAAACGTAATGTTCACTAACTTCTGCTGAGCATGTGGCTTAGAACAATTTGGAAAACCTTGTATGAGAATAATTTACCAGGAGATAAATAGAAATACATTGTGATACCCTTGATGAAGCATAAAGTCTATTTATTACAGAAAGCAGAGAGAAAAAAATGTGCAGACCTGGTTCCGTTAATGCAAAGATTAATAAAGGATTTATCATTGTTGCAGAATTCTGTTACAGTGGGAATTCAAAAATAAGAACAGTGAGAAAAAATGTTAAAATAAACTCAAAATAGTACTGTCAGAGAAAGTTTATAAGGTATTTATCCCACCTTCTTGGCATAACTTCTTCGTGGTGTGGTGGTCTGCACGCTGAGCGCGTATTCGAGAGATCCGCAGTACGATTCCCGGCGAAGGTGTTGCTCATTTTTCATCTTTTCTGCTTCCAAAAATACTTAATGTCTCTACAGTGGCGCCCGAACTAAAAGGGTGTTGGAAGATGATTCTCCACACCCAGGATTTGGCGGTTGGGTCCCCTAAGAACCCCTTCGATCTTTAAAAGGAGGAGTATATAACGTATTTCTCCCGCCTTCTTGGCATGCCTACATGGTGTGATGGTCTGCACGCTGGGCGCGTATTCCAGAGATCTGCGGTTCGATTCCCGGCGAAGGCGTTGCTCATTTTGCATCTTTCCTGCTTCTAAAAATACCTAATGTCTCTACAAATTCTGTTCCCTATGCTTACAGAAAAAGTTCAATTTTTTTTATCCCAATGAATTTGAACATGTGAAATTTCATCAAGACAAAGCAAAAAGTCATACTTCAAAGGATACCACTGCATTCTTTAAAGAACGAAGACTGATACACGTAATGCTTTATACAGAGTGTCCCGTAAATGTTGCGACAAACTACTCAATCTTTATGACAAAACACATCATAAAGATTGAGGATTGGATAGGAACCTATGCCCGGAAATGTCAGTGGTAAGTGGTAGCAGAGGTAGAATATGGGAAAAGAAGCAAGAGGGATTAATTTGAAACATTTATTGGACATGAATACAAATGGTGTACGACAGCTTGAATGTTACAACAGATGCTCGAAGTTTGCACCATCAGACGCCAAACATGCTTGCATTCTGGCAGGGAAACGAAATAAAAATTTAAAGGAAAGTTACTTTAACTTAAAATAACGGCTTAGAAAATTAAACGATATTCTACACATTTAACTGCAGAACTAATCTTGTAAAATAGTTAATTAAATAGTATTATTTGTTTCTGTACTTAAATTAACCCCTAAAGTAATATGTAATTACATGGTTAAACGTGCGGAGAAATAATAATTGTTTTCTTTTCATTTTCATATCAATAGCAAGCAAGAATAGTATATTTCTAATGCATTTTGAGCATTTACTTTTTGCGAAAAGAAAGAATTCCACGAGGAAACATTAATTATAAGATTTAGATAAAAATAGTTTCCACAAAAGGAAATTCTAATTTTTCGAGTCGACAAAATTTTTAGACCACTATATGTAGCAAGACCAGCAACTGGTTAATAATTTACCTGATTGGCGAAACTAAAACAGTTCTTGTAATTTACAAATCCGATAAAACGAATTACTAACTGATGCTATGATAATTTAATTTAACATAAAGTTTGTGAAAGGGAAAACCATTCAAAAGCCAATGGTTTGAATTGCATTAGGAAGGATCAAATTAAATATATGGCGAATCTCTTTGTTAAGTGACTATCTCAAAAAATAGCGTAACTTTTATTTATTTATTTACATTTCTTTCCACTGATTGATTAGCAAATATTTCCTTCACTGAATGCTGTTTCTCATGTGAAATGCAGCACGAAATTTGGAATGTATGCGGTTAGGGTACCACTGTCATAAAGGACGGAAGTAAGATAACATCAACAAGTTTGATTTCCGGAAAAATTTTCCGTTGGTGCCTCTGACAAACCTATGATGCGTGCAATGCATGCAAAATGTACTTCTCTCTCTATAACGAGATTATTTGGTTAAGAATAAAATACGTGTTTTAGGGACTGCTTCAGAAAAAAAGGTTACATTTCACAGGCAGCTGAGGAAAATGGTTCTGTAGTTAAACCATCGAAACTAGTCCTGCAACATTTACAAATATTACGCCCATTCTTGTTGTTTGACTTCTCCAATAATCATTATTCGACGTGTTATTTTAACCTAAATTATTAGTTTCTAATTCGTGAAAATGCAACATTCATTAAATTGCAGGCATTAAATCGGAACCGCAGCAGTAATAAATAAGTAATTAATTAAGCATCCGAGCAATAACATATATAAGTATTCAAGCTATGTGATTTTATGTATTCAATGTAAACTATGATACATAGGTACTTTATGTAACCAAGAAATATTGTATATATGTAGATATAAGTGTCAACAACAGTACTTAAGTACTCATTTAATGAATGTATATAGGATAATGTAATCAACTAATCAATTGTGTCTCTATTGCAATTAAGTATTGAAGCATATAACTAGTTTCAAGTGTATAAACAGCACTCATATAACATAATCATGTTGCATGTATATACTCAAAGAACGCAAATTCTCAAATAATGAAGGTAAACGGTTTTAATGTATTCAAGTGTCTTACTTTAAACAAGCTCTCAAGTACATAACCAATGTTTTTATGTAACTTAATCTTGTATTCAATGCATTAATGTATTGCGGTGTAGTGGCCGAAACCGCTATGCAAACCCTGGGTTGTGACATCAGGTTGAAAACAAAAACACAGCATAATAAAATTTATCGAATGCTAAAAAAATGGCTACATACAATACAGAAGAGAGAAAAACCTATCTATTTCAAAAATCAAATTCTATACATTTTACGTGCGAGAGCAATTCGTGGCTCTCGAGCTTGCGTTTTTAACATTGCCAACGATTTAATTATTTTAATAAAGACTATTTTAACAACTATTGAAAACGTGTTTGTAAGTTAAAAAATAACAATTTTCAGCTAATTCTCACGAGACATCCTTGTCCATATAAATCTTCAGTCTCTTCTTCTTTTATGTGACCTTATCACAGTATCTAATTTTTGGATTATATTTAATGTAGTACTGCAAGTATTGATGTATTGAATAATAATAGTAATTCATAATAATAATAATAATAATAATTATTATTATTATTATTTTATGTATGTAAGAATTATGGAAACGTGCGCCCAAGAGTATCACCAATGCATTCTAATAGCTGAAGCTTATATATTCATGAAGCTAACGCATTCATGTAACATCATCCAGGTCCCAATTTTCTCATGCAACTTCACAGAAAAGCAAATGTATTCTCGAGCTTCCTGGACCTCGCAAGCTGCCGGTTTAAAATAGTGGAGGGCATGGGACATATACCCGCTTACCTTTTTTAGACATCACATGTCCCCGTCCTCCGTCACTTGTCACATGTTAGCTAACTAGGGTAGCAAACTAAAACCTTTCTTGCATAGTGCTGAACTGGCGTAATTTTATATGGGTTGCATTTTTCTGTGCTCTCATGGTTACAGTTATTCAAATAAGGCAAAGCACGTAAGGGATATTTGCTTAAGGGGAGGGACAGCTTCCTGGAGAACCTTCTGAGGATTCGTATTCACGTTACACATTGAGAAAACTACGAAAACCAATCACGCAGGCATTCCATTCCATTCGTCGGAAATCGAATGCGGGTCGAACTTCCAATATTCAGTGGTCTTGACCACTCGGGTATTGGTGGGCCACACTTGCATTTTTACGTGTTAGAAATTGGTATTCATTCACTAGGATGCGAGCACGTTCATGCTGGGGTACCCTTAAGAACATTTACTACCCTTTTAAAATTATGAACGTTTTGTCTAAAGGTGCCGTCATATTTTTGACATGGCACAGCTATGAAAGCGTCTTGCGCTTTAAGATTCCTCCCCCCCCCCTAGCCGTATAATGAAAGCTTTCCCAAAGAATATTTATATACATAAAATTAATTATCTGTAATTATAATTTATAAAGAATTAAAAAAAATTATATACTTATACATTAAAGTTCATAAATTCATGTATCCATACATTAAACACAACGGAAAATATTTTATGCTTTTCAGTCAAAAACATATCTCAGTAAAAATCAACATATAAAAAAAATTCAGGTTTCAGTAACTGGAAAGTAAATGATATATGACTACGGCAATAATTTTATAATGAAAACAAAAGAGCAAATCTGTAGTAACACGGAAAATTCGTAAAACTTTTTGCGGCTTGGAGTTTACATTGTTTACTTTCACGTCTCTAGTTAATTTACATCTCTTTGTTGCCCCGCGTTGGCAACACGCTTTGGAATTGTCGCCCATAGAATTCGGTCGGTACAATGTAGCTGACCTATAATTGTTTTAATACTTATTTTTAACTAAACTATGTTCTCAGATTATGTATAGATATTTAATTATTATATGTTTACAATTTAATTTGTATAAGCTGGGAGTAGTTGAGTTTATTAAAGCTATTTCAAAACTAAACTTCTCATTTAATTTCGTCGAATAAATAACAATACATTTTTGCGAAAAATTTCGCAACCGAGGATTTATATTGATATTTTGAATGGAAATGTATATCAAAAACGAAACAGCAAAACAAATGTAAATGCGTAACAAAATAAATATTTTATTATACATCACTTAATTGAACTTTATATTTATAACCCAATCAGGTTTTGGAAAAGTAATCCAATTCGTTATTTCAGATTACGAATAGTCTGTGTTTTTCTACATCATATTATAGTGCATAAACGGTTTTTCTTCATAAGTTGTTTAAAAATGAAAGAATTCGGCTTTCAAATTATTTTTGACCTTGACAGGCGACGGTTAGGTTGAATAATAGTAATAAAGTATATGATGCATCTAAAAGAAGTGCTTTCGCCGAGAGTTTTCTATGACAGACTCTTTCGCATTCAAACTATACATCAGGGAAAACCACAGAAACACCCAGGCGACAATTAGCTAGAATTTGAACTCAGGTGTAACTGCTCGCATTCAGAGATTTTATCCGCTTAGCTTTTAAGTGAACATGACAGGTAACGCAGAACCATTTTATGTAACTAAATACTAACTTTTTTTTTCATATTTCAATAATCTAGCGCAACATAGAGTAATTCAGATTTACACTTTGGAATGCATTACTGCCGTGTGTTTTTGTGAAATTTCTAAAGGAAAGTAGCGTAAAGCTCGTTAAAATATAATTTAAAATCATAATAGAAATTAAAATATACTGGGAAACAATCTGAAAGGTACGGAGTTTTTAACATTCAAGTAAGAATTTGGTATTTGCGGAAAGGAAAAAAAAAAAAAAAAGAAAAGAAAAGAAAAAAGAAAAATTCTATAAAATTTGAGAAAATGATATGAATTGCATTCTTATAATTTATATATTTATCTGAGCAATTTATTTGAGAGTCGTTCTCTATTATACTAAGTAGCATAGATTTATTTTAAAACTTTAAACAGCGATAAACCTCGCGTTGCAATGTATTCCCAGCATTTCAAATTTGTTAGCTTACTTTCGTTATTTCGAGCTGGACATAAATCAGAAAGTTCAGTTAACAGCTGATATGTAAGACGGTGAGATTATAATAAAAGGAACAGCTTTATAAAGCCCAAGCAATTTATATTTCGGAAATGCGAACTATTTTTTATTTTTGCGATTTTTTTTTAATTCAATGGTGGGCACTTGTCTATTCAGCACTGACCACTTCTAAGGTCTAAGGTGGTGGCCATTTTATTGCGGAGGCACCTAATAAGTCTCCATTGTTGCCTCCTATGTCGAAACGGACAGTTACAACCCTGCTTTCTCTAGAATTCGAACCCGAACCTTTCGGTACCGCAGTAGGTTCCCCTAACCACTATAACATCTGGGCTACTCAGTTTTGAAATGCGAATTCCCATATTGCATTTAATGCATTTACTACATGCACAAGATTTCGCAGTTAGTTAAAAGTGCTCCGAAATGGCGCAAAAATATGAAAAGTAAACGATAGAAACACCATCAAAACCATTACCTACAATAAAAATAAATCATTTAAATGTTGATTATACAGCAACTTCTATATTCTGCTTCAAAAACAAAGCACAAAAATGCAATAAAAATACATTGGATGACTACTTATTCGAAGAAAGAAACCAGGTTTTTATCATTTATTATCCATTCTTCCTTTAGTTCCGTGTTAATTATGAATTACCAATGCATTAAGTATTTATAGCTTTATTTATTCATAAAAGGATTCACCTAATTAGAGTATCATAACTGTTCTTGTTATTGTGTCATTCATTATTACAGGGAATATTATCACACAAACAAAAGTTCATCCTTAGTCATAAACAAACAAAGCGCAACGGATTCTTAAATTCGGAATCAAAAACAAATCTAGGTTAAACAAGCCATCATATTTTATTAATTCGCGCCTTATAGGAAAGTGCTTCTATCCCTTAAAGATGACATACATAACGAAGGTCGATAAACTTCGAACAAGCAAAAAAAAAAGGCGAGGCTCATTGTTTAAAAAAAAATGGCACATTCAATGTGGGCCGAAGTAAATGGGAATCTAAGGAACAGCATTTAATGTCGTCGAAAGTGCATTTTCGTTCGTTAGTTTCAGAACTCAAATCACGATCGAGAAATCATAGCATTCTTAATCGTAATGAGAGAATCACAAAAATGAAGCAGAAACAATGCTTCATCAGTGACCGGATGCTCAGTACCACTGGTAAGTGATACTTTAGAAAAGCGGGATTGGTTCCAATTTCCTGCTTGTTCAAAGACCCAAGCAACAAGATTCACGATTTGTCTTTCCTTCATTTGTAATGTCTATAAAAAAATACATTTAGGAACAAAAGTTTTACACTACAGTGAACTTGAAAAAATTATCCGAGTCTTATTATGCGGAGACCCTTTTATAAATCATACATAAGTATTCTATAACCTCAGGAATTTCGAGGAGAGGTGTAAGAAAGCAATGCGATGCTTTCACAGGGTTTACGAACCCGATTTTCGTCATGCTTCAAAGTAATGGACAAATAATATAAAAATTTTAAAGTTGTTTGTAAGCGTAGGTTTTTCCAGCTGTAGAAACCTACAACCTAGTGAATGCAGGTTTTCTTTGCAGAAAGTTGGATTAAATTCTTTGGTTCATTTTCCGGTTAACAGAGTCGACGTGATTTTCCACCACCTCTCAAATCACTTCGATTGGAAATATTTATTGATGGCCAACCCCAGTCAACCAATAGTGTTGCAACTTTACTAATGATTCTTACAAAACCCGAAAGAATAGACGCTCACTAATTCCTCTTTGATTTAATGTTATCGAATATGGATTATTAGATTTAAGAACTGAACAACGAATAATTAACTCAGGCCAACTTTTTCTTCAACCTATGAGTCTATTTATTCAACCTTCAACTCTTCCTATGAGTGGTAGGAATCGCCGAAGATGAAATCTAGCGAAAGAGTCGTTTCAGACGATGCGCTGCACATATCCTCAACGCCAATCAGAGGCCGAGCGGTGTCTGAACACTGATTATTAGGTCTGGTGTTCGAATCCCAGCGAGTGGGCTGGTTGCATGGGCGTTTTGGGGTTTTCCTCATGTGTAAAATCCCAATCACATTATGTTTCGGCTACGAGAGACGACATCGAAAGGGACAATTCTCAGAACCCGCACATTTCCAGGAAACCCACGTAGCTAAGTTACCATTTTCACTTAGTACAAAGACTTGAACGCCAAGCGGTAATCGATTATCGCGCAGACTAGGATCACGTGATCATTCAGAAGCAGAACTTTCGTCTGATTGGTTCATCTCTACGCTGGACAGAGCTCCAGCCGAAACATTTTCGACGAAATGTCAAAAAATCCCGCGTAGCCGTTACATCATTTTCAGCAGTACCCGTTTTTCTAAGAATCCTACCGTTTGAACCAGTGCTATCAGAATCTCGTTTCTCAAAAAAGTCCCGTCTAGCAGGGATCGTCGCTAGATGTGATAACCTCTTTTAGGTGTATAGGAGCCAGTTTCCCTTGCAAAGTCTTCCATGGAGGCATCCCTCCGCTCAGTGGATAATGCTTGAGTGCTTTGCCATAAATAAATATACCATACCATACCGTATCTTCAGCGCAGTACTGCCAGATCGTGCGATTTTTCTCAAATTTGCTACTTTGATATCTATGCGATCTCTTACTCCATCATTTTCTTGGGTCACCTTTTGTTACTTTAAATACTGTTAATATAATGCGTATATGTAATAATAATAATAATAACTTTCATAATAGTAATAAATGAGCATATTTTACATTAATTTGTCTAATAAAATTAATTTATAATAAGAAGTAAAATTTCTTTAAGCTTAAATAAAAGTGAGCAGCTGTCAATCATGTGCCATCAAATGCCATCAAATTCATCATCTGAGATTCTATGCTTACTCAGAGTAAAATCCGCAAAATTTCCACAAGTCATTTCAATTGAATCGCTCAAAGTAACTGAAATAAATCATCATTTTCACTAATATTGGATTCATCTACAGATGTTTCATATTGTAAGCATCTATGCGTATGCTACGCTATTATAATGAAAAAGAAAAGAAATATCGAAGTTTTTATGATTCGTCAAAGTTATAAGGAAAGTAATACCAGATTTCCAAAATAATATCACTAACAAATTTAACAGTGAAAGATCATAGCTTTTGTTAGTAATCAGAAGCTGATGAAATGAAATAAGCTAATCAATCAAAACGAAAAACCAACTGAAAATCATTTATAATTTAGTAAAGCAAAAAACAACTAATTGAAAAAAATAAAATGGCATCTAAAATGATTAGTACAACAGCATAAACATTCTGATCGTGAAGAAGCATCTAACAATTGACTAATCAAATAAACTAAAGCATAACAACCTAAAATTAATCCGGGATTAATTAAAAAAAGAAATGGGGATTTAAACAATAGAAAATTAGTATTATGGTTTTAAGATCTTCGTCAAATTTAATCCATATAAATAAGCCATCAAAAATCAAATTATGGGTGGAAAGTTATGGAACCCACGGAGTCGGTGATGACGTCAGAAGTCATCACCGACTTCTGAGCTTACGTTCTAGTAACGTCGCGAAAATAATTTTCGCGATAAATTTTCGCGACGTTCTAGTAACGTCGCGAAAATAACAAATCATCAACTAGTAAGATATATCTCGGGGCATGGTCCATTTCCAAGCTACTTTTACAAGCATGGAATTGCAAATAGTGAATATTGTGTCTGCGGAACTCTAGGCGTACCTGAACATTATATTACTACATGCCCGTTAACGGAGGAATTTCACATTCCTTTCCCTGTGGATAATCAACTAGCATTTAGTAAATTTTTAACTAAGCAGAAGTACCTTATCAGAAAACTCTCAAAAATTATGGACATTCTCCACAGTTATGGATCTGATCTATGTCAGGTTGTCTAATGTTAATGGTTTTGTCCTGTTTTCATAATACAACTGTATTCTTGTACACTCCAGTTGCATTCTTGTCTGTTTACATAGTGTTTTCATAATACAATTGTATTTTTGTACACTCCAGTTGCATTCTTGTCTATTTACATATTATAACTATATTCTTTCTTTTTAATAGGGCCCACCAGCGGCCGAGCGGTAAAGTCGCTGAACACTGGTAGTTCGGTCCGAGGTTTGAATCCCGCGAACGGGCTGGCTGCATGGGCGTTTTCGTGGTTTTCCTCATGTGTAACGTGTATACGAGCCAGTTTCCCTTAGAAAGTCCTCCACGAAGGCATCCCTCCTGTTAGGCAGATAGCCCTCGAGGCTTTGCCATATTCACACACACACACACACACACTTTTTAATAGTCCCAGTATTGTTACAAATATTATTAAAAATTGTATTGTATTTTAAATGCACTATAAGATATTGCACAATAAGTATTATACTCGCAATCTCAAACTATAGATATGGTATTACTATCTTACTGAATTACAAGCTACATATTAAGTATTCTAATCTGGTTATATATCAAAAATATTGTATCGAGCATTGTAATAACTATTGTATCAAACTATTAGCATTGTATCATATTTCATTATAATTACAATATACAATATTTGCACCCTAAGTACTGCATTATATTCTAACTAGTCTATTAACTTAATTTACTTATTATTTTAATTCTTGCATTAATTATTGTATTTAGTTGGTAGTTATGTAATATTATGTTGAGTTATAAGCTCTACCCTAAGAATATGTGATGCAACATATTGAAATTATGAACATCGTATCGCTATGTATGCTTTAGTATGGAACTATAAATTAAATTCTTTGCAATACAGAAACTGGATTATTAGCTGGATTATTAGCATAACGTTATAAGTAGTCTTGATTCAACTTGGCATTAACTATTTTATTGAATTACATGCAGAATTTTAGACTTTAGATTTTAGATTTAGTTTATTGATTATATTGAATTATATGTCGTGTATTGCATATTGCACAGAATTATTAATATTGAATTGATCATAAGTATTTTTTATACATTATATTGGTATAACTATATTGTTGCATTGTATCACATATTGCACAGAATTAATAATATTGAATTAATCATAGGTATTTTTATACATTGCATTTGTATATTTATACTGTTGCAAAATATGTCTTTTTATCCTCAGTATTGTACTGAAGTGTTGCTCTTGTGTATTGTATACAAAGTATTGCATTTAATTCGCTTTAGTTATTAAGAACATTGCCTTATAGGCATCATACTATTAAGAATATATATATTGCACTTCTTTTTATACCCTGAGATACGTACTGAATTAAATATTGTATTAATTATTTTACCGAACTAGCAATTGTGTTAAAATACTGTATGAAATTTAAAGTAGTATTTTGGTCTCATTTTGCTTTAAATATTCCATTAAATTATAAATAGTATCATAGACGTAGCTTATCGATTTTATACTGTATCATATGTCTTGTATTGCATATTGCATAGAATTATTACCAATTACTTGACAATGTGTATTTTTCTACATTGCATTTGTCTATATACTGTCACATACTCTATTTATTTACTCTTAGTATTGTATTGTACCTATTGTTGTGTCTTGTATACTAACCCTGTAAGCATGTTAATTTACCTATTGTATCACATATCTTACGTATTTGCAGTACATTATATTATATCGTATAACCGTATTGTATAATATATATATTAAATTGTGAGCTTCGTATGGATATGTATCATCTTATATGAAATTGCAATGTTGTGAGCATCGTATACATAATAAAATTGCACTATAAGTCCCCTGCAATGCAGGAAATGTGTAGTTGGTATCGTAATATAAATAATGTATCATTAATTTTGCATTAACTTTTGTAATTGAATGATATAGCATCCATTATCTTACGTATTAGTTGTAAATCATATTGTACTGTATACTGTATTATATAATATATACATTAAATTGTGAGCATAGTATAGATATGTATCATCTTGTATAAAATTGAATTATAAGTTCCCTGCAATACAGTACTGTGTAATATATATTAAATTGTGAGCATCGTATAGATATGCGTCGTATAAAATTGCACTAATATAGGAAATATACAGTTGATATAGTAATATAAATAGTGTTTTATTAACTTTGCATTAACTATTGTATTGAACAATATGGCTTATTGATCTTATATTGAATTATCTATCTTGTCTTGCATCTCGTACAGAATCATTAGTATCGTTTTACCTTGTATTGGTATATATCTGTATGTGTGTATGTATGTATATATGTGTGTATGTGTATATATATATATATATATATGTGTGTGTATATGTATATATGTATATATAGTTGTATAATGTACCCTCTTTACCGTGCATTGGTATTTATATAGTTGCATAATGTATTTATGTATTGTATCCTTGCTTTGTACACTAACTATTGTATTGAACTTACCATCGGTATTAAGATCATTACATCATCGATATCATACTATCAGCATTATTATCAGCCTAGTATATAGCAGCAGTAGCAGTTTTGTAATATTTAGCATTGTATCAGTTTGTAGTACTGTTTGTAAGTATTCTAGTAGTAGTTTTGTAGTATTGTAGTATGTAGCAGTAGTAGTTTTGTAATGGTGTTTACTCCTTTGGTTTTCTATTGTTATCGCTATCTGTATGTGTTTTGTTCTAATTATGTCTATGTGATTATAGTATTTATTCAAAACTGGCACTTGCACCTTTGTAATCTTATGCTTTGTCAAAACTATAAATGTACCCTTTATTTATCTATTTATTTTATTTATTTATTTATTTTGAGCCCTTGTCTGGCCATGTATTTGTTGAACTTTGACTCAATAAATACTAGGCCCGGTCGGTTGGTGTGAACATGCTTCTGGGGGCTTCTTTGGTCTTTTGGACTGCCACCTGGATGGCCTGGTTGCTGGGTTTCGGTGTTTGGTGCGAGGCACCTGTGTGGCCCATCTGGCTCAAGATAGAGGTGGACGTGTTGCATATGCCAATTAACCATTACGGTAAAGGGATGGTGCACACGTCCCCCGTCAACTATCAACTAACGTCGCGAAAATTCCTATGATCTCTGCTGAAAATTATTTATGGTCCACAGGCCACAGACTGAGAAACCCTGGTAATGGCAGTCTTCATTTTCTGACTCATAAAACTGAGAAGAAAGAATATGTTTTTATTTTTAAAACACGTTTAAAGCATGATATGAAATTTACCTTAGCGTAATAATGAAAATATTTGCTGCAAAAATAAAAAATTCATACTTCTTTTCAAATTGAAATAAACTTTAAAGTAGGAAATTAGTGTTACAGATAGCGAAGAATATTCTTGTTATTGAAATACAGGAGCTTGGGTCAAAAACGCTTTAAAGCTTTAACCATTAAATTTCTCATCAAACTAAAATGTAATGTAGGTTGATAAACTTATACGTATTATAAAAACTACATGGAAATAGTTTCGTTATATGTACTGGATAGTATTATGTACTGGATAGTAAAATTAAATCAAAATTTCTATTTCTTCTGATGTTGCAAAATGAACGATAAAGGTTATATAGCATTTAATTTTCGGTAATAAAAGCCTATCAAATAAAATATTAGTGTTTTTTACTATCCAGTAGATATAACGAAACTATTTCCATGTAGTTTTTATAATATGTGCTGTACCAATCGGAAAACCTAAGAAACTTTTTTTATTGAACATAAAAACGAAAAAGATATTTTTAGATTCTTAAACACTGCGGAATAATTGTTTTTGTTAGAATTACAAATGCAACATTTTTAATGCGTCGAATAATCTTATACCTTTTTGCAGCTTTCTTACCGTACGCATTCAGTACCAAAAATTTAGCTCTTTCCTTGCAAATGACAAAGTTCATGAAATTTCTCAAAATACTGGCCTAATAGAGTTCATAGCTTAACTCAGTAGGATCTATACAGCATAATTTTTATAGAACTATGTATATATAGCATAGTTTATATAAAAGCATATATTATATAGGAGCATATATTTTTTATACAAATATGCATGTGTAGCATAGTTTATATAAAAGCATGTATTATATAGAAGCATATAAGTAGAGTATAGGATTTATAGTAATATGCATGTGTAGCATAGTTTATATCATAACATAGTTTATATAGAAATTAATAAATTTTGCAGCTTACCACAAGTAGTGACAAATCTAGACTTCCAGATAATCGGTTCGCAGCCAGTCTCAATTCTTTTAACCTACAGGCTGCACCTTCTGGTAAAGGACCTATAGTAGATATTCGATTCCTTTGCAAGTTAAGGATTTCCAAGTTCTGAAGCGTCCAAATTGTGGTCGGAATTTCTTCCAGATGATTGTTCGAAAGGCTTAACGTAGTCAAGGAAATCAACATGGACCAGTCTAAAGGTAAACATTTTATGTGATTGAAGTCACACAGCAAACGTCTGAGTCTGTAAAATTTTTTAAAAAAGAATAATGTAAGTAGTAATAGCAGAGTTTTTATTACTGGAGGGCAACATTTTAAAAATATTGCCACTCAAGCAATTATTCATGTAAATTACCAATTTTCATTGTTAGATGGAGCAAACACTGGAAATACATTCCTAAAACAATTCGATTCTATTTGAGTAATTACACAACTCTTTTAACTCTGAACTAGCGAAGCATCAGTTGCACTCGATGGTGAAGAATTGCAAGTGTCACATAATGTAGCAATTTTTTTTTTTTCATTTTCCTAGGCTTCGATTCCGAATCTGTAGATCCGATATTTCGTTCATATCCTAAAGTAATTCAGTCAGTCATACAATCAAGTACTTTTGGACACCAATAGTCAGACAATATGGGTAACTATATAGGTATATTGTCTTGAGCAGAATTCATACCCCTTAAGAATATAATTTTTTATTTTAGGATTTTGATAATCTATTTTAGAGTTTTGATAATCAAAGAAATATGTTTCAAATACTAATACAGCGGGCAATATTTTTTATCTAAATGAGATGATACTTCGCTTCAAAATATTAAAAGTTTGCATCCCAAGCAAAAACTACTCAAAGTTAATTTGAATTAAGGTGAGCTTAATGCCGATGCTTGATCACACTGGAAGGGTTCAAATGGTCAGACATTTAAGTACTCAACAGTACCTCGCGGGTAGGATGCCGTGTTTATTAGGCTACAATTTGCAGAGATTCGGAATTGAGTGCGGATATGAGATTCATTCCTACTTGTTTTACCAATACAGAGCATCAATAACGCACAAGCAGTTAGCAGTTGGTATGCCCATCGACGATATATCCGCGGTAGGCGCTTGATCATTAGAGTTGTTGCAAGCTCATAAATGAAATGAGAATCTTTCTTGCGCAGATAATAAATCCACAATTAGAGTTGCTAAGGTTGCTATATTTAGCCGCCATTGTAGATTGGCACATTTCAGCAATCCCACTTGTTTGCAAATTCGAAGCTTGCATCATTTGGTTTGCATGCATTTCACTCTCAGTGAGGTGAAACTAGTTTATATAGCAAACACAACAAATTATTTGTGCTTTTAGTACTTGAATTACTCAGTATAATAATCAGGGCTTAATTTCTAAAATTAGAAGTGCCGGAGTCCTATGGAAGACCGTCAGCAAAGAGGAACAAGAGTAAATAAATAAATAAAATGACTATTAAAATCATTAATAATTAAAAAATTAAATCGTTCATAATTATCAACTTAATTCATAATTACTTAATTAACATTTATCAATTATTATTTTATTCATAATTATTATTTAATTAAATAAAAATTAATTTATTATTGTTTATTTAAGTAATTAAAGATTAAGGTAATTAAATAACTAAAATAAAATGTAAAGAGATAAACTAAAATTTAATAAGCGATTTTTAATAGAATTTTATTGAAAAAAAAATTTTCGAAAATTGAATTTTCGAGATCAAATTTCTACTGAAATTGTTGTTCAGTTACATAAATGAAGTGCCGGAGCCTTCATATTCAGAGGTCCGGTGCGCTCCGCCTAGAATTATGATTTATCCCCAAAACTAAAAAGTACCGAAGCTCGGCTCCGGTGCACTTCGGCGCAATTTAAGCTCTGATAATAATGAACTTCACAAACGACAGAAATCTGTGAAGGAGTACATGAATTAATGAATCATGAAACTCCTAATTTACGGATCAGGAAGAATTTGTTTTATCCATAAAAAAGCATAAAATGTCCGAAGGTAATCGTTAAAAATATCTCAGTTGAGATGAGATGAAAAGCAATACATGGATTCAAATTTAATACATTATTTTACTTTATTTTCCGACTTATATTACAGTTAGAACAATCTATTTAGAGTATCTATTACGATAGAACTTTTCTATACCCACAGTAGTTCTAAAATAAGTTTATATTATTTAAGTTATTATTAAGATTCTATTTTCCAACTCCCAATTTAATAAAACTTCAAACTAAACAGATGTTTCCTAAACAATTATTTTAAAATTCAAATTCTGCCGCGCGATTGTTTGCTATTTCTATAAAATTTGCTATAGTTTTAATATCGTTTTGAATTTGTTGTGAGGAGTCGGTTATGATAATCTTTTCAGATTTATTAGTGTCTTTATTTATAAATTTGTTATATTTGGTACACCGAAAGAATTTTAATGTAAATAATTTATAAGTTTTGAAATTCTAAAAATAGGTTCTTAATAATCTCTCGGAAGTTTTATTTCTTCATTATCATAATCTATTACTAGTAAAATAATTCAATAAAGTACAAATATTTTTTATTTTTATTTAATGCAAATAATACTACGAGTTTATTATACGGCTATATTGAAACCTGTCAATGTTTTCTAGATCCCGAAATCTGTAAGATTCTAAGAATAAGACCCACATTTTGAAAAAAAAAATTATATTGATCTATGTTTTTCAAAATAATCTACACAGAAATCTCGACATGTAGTTTCTTGGGATTAGAAACATTTTTCTAAACGATATTTTACACTAATGTTTGTGAAAAATGCAACACCATGAAAGAATATTTGAAAATGAACGAAATTTATTCCGCATATTACTGATAATGGTGCAAATAAATGATCAAATTTACAATACAAACAACAAAACGAACGTCGGAAATCAATACTTTGAGTGTCCGGCACGCTCTGCGATAACAGCCTGTACACGACGTGGCATTGAATCGCGCATGTTCTGAATGTAATCCTGAGGAAAGGTATTCTATATGACTTCGAAATGACTCCAAAGTTCAGTCTCAGTGTGTGCCCCACCAGCTGTACGAGCCAGTCCCTGACCTACGAAATCCTAGATATGCTCAATGGGTGGCATATTCGGGAAATAAGCAAACCATATAAGAAGCGAAACCTGTGTGCCCTAAAGAAGGCTTGTGGTGTCTGAGAAACATGTGCATGAGCTGAAATATAGCGCCCGGAATGTCGAAGAATGGGAAGGACCTCTGGCTCCACAATTTCCCTTATATAGCAACCACTGTTGAGGTTGCCCATAATCTGCACTAGATTGACAGTTATACTCGATAACTTCCCACACCATGATGCAAGGTGCTGGATAACACACTGTGGGAGCAGACGTTTCCATTTGTAATGTCTGACGCGTAATATTCCATCATTGTACTCCAGATTATAGCGAGATTCATCGGAGAAAACAACTTCTTGCCACAAGGCACGCCACGCACCGTGTTGCCGTGCTCACTGAAGTCGGACGTGTCTGTAATTCAACGACAGGGGAATCCTTCTTAGAGGAACCTTGCACGCAGTTCATGCTGCAGCAGACGCCGATGAGCCTTGGAGCTAGACAACACAACACCTGTAGCCGTGCTCCAACGTTTATGTTAACACACGAGAGGTTGCTGTACGATCTGTCCCAGCCATGCGGATGAGGTGTCTGTCGTCCCGTGCCCTTGTGCTGTTGCGTGCCCCACTGCAGGATTTCGCCTTGTTTGGTTCTTCTCACTCGATTTCCTAAAAAAAAAGCACACATCACTTTTGCGGCATTACCATGCCGGCACTTACGCTGCGTGTAGTCTATGATTGCTCGCTGCGAAAGTCCACCCTCTCGCATACTTACGATGCGGCCTCATTCGAACTCTTAGTTGGTATGACACCCTCCGCTCTTGACAAGGTATATTAACCATTCATTAAACGTTCACCACAGACAGAGAACGATAAACAGAGTGCAACGCAACTTTGCAGTTCTTTATATACATGGAACAAGCGGCAGGGATCTCTTTCCACGGATGCGCAATCGTTTTGTAATTCTAATCATTTGCATGTCTTTCCTCACTTTATACTTCTTGTAAGTTTGGTTCAATTTGCATAATTCCTTCATTGTATTGCAATTTTCACAAACATTAGTGTAGTTACTACAAATGCAAACATTTCGCACTTCGATTTGTGTACAGCCTTAAAATATGATTCCCGATTTTTATATGAAATACCTTGGTCAATTTATAACGTACAGAAGTCAAACTTTTTATGTCTGATTTTCTACAACGAGCACAAAATTATTCTCAACGTAAGTAGAGGAAACGGAGGAGCGTGTAAGAAGTTAGATATCGTATTTTATATAAAATTACTTTTTCGAGTTTAGAAATACAAAAACAGATATCTTTGAGTCATTAAAATATTTTTATAATTAGAAGAACATGTCTATGACCAACGGTTGCGAAAGTAAAGGCCGGCAAGGACTTTTATGGACATGATGTATATAACAGCAAGAACGAAACACAGATTATCAACTTATCACAGCCGTTTTGAGGCGACACCAACACAACAACCAAAATCTCTGGTATAACAAGCAAAATTACAAGAGGGGACTGTGTATTTACTACAGTTAAACAATGACAAAAAATGACATTATTCTTTAAAGAATACGTTGCTGCGTGGGGTTCCTCTTAATCTATTTTTTAATTGTAGGTCTGACTAGCTAATGAGTTTTATATTCTTCATTCCTATACAAAGAATACACACACATCAGCAAGTAAATAACAATTTCGAAAACTTCCCAAAACAAATACGTAACAGTATGAATTCCCTAAGTGAGTTCCAATTTCTTTTAAAGGAAAAGAATCTCTTTGATACAAACACAAGCCAAAAATAATAAAAACACTCGTCGTCAGGTTCTTAAATCTCTCGGCAACAAAAGATCTTCCATTTGCATCTGGGTATCATTATGCTTTTTTAAATTCCAAAGAACTAATTCCTCCCGAAGAGAGAATGCATCGCGTGACGATCCATTGTTCTATTATCAGTAAAACACAGAAGACGATCCTCCACCATCGGGGTATTAAGGTCAATAGCACATAATACCGCGCCTTCTTCCTAGGTTCTGCCCTGCCGGCTCGGGGAAGAAGAGAAAACAAGAAGATTAGATCACAGCCAGCTGAGCTCGACACAAAGAAAAACTTGTAATTTCGTCAAACAAAGTCTTAGGCCTAAACTTCAATAGTAGTTTTATCGGGGAACAACCTGCCTGAAAGAAACAATCAAGGTATTAAAGAAAGTGATTCACTTTTGGCATGGGTGGTGCAAGATGGTTTGTTGGGGAATGTTTCAACATCTAAAAGACATGACGACAGGATTTAACTTTAGATATGTCACAACAAAATTCTGATTTAAATCTGGAGAAAGCAATCAAAGTCTTAATAAGCTTAAAGTTAGTTTTTGTATAGAACTATAGCATTCGCCTGCGCGTGCTCTCATAATATAAGTTGTTAACACGTCTAACTAGCCAGTGGAACATCTGTGGTTCGAATCCCAGAACACGTAGTTAATTTTTTATTTTAATTTTAAAAAATCTAACAGTCTCTAAACGATTATTTGCGTCTTCTTTCCCTTTATTGTAGATAACTGGTCTCAAGCAGGTAGCCTGTGACCACCGAAGTAATTTTGCACAACCTTCCAATAAAATTACCGTAAATTAATTATCATTATTACGACATTAATTACTATGAAGGGAATTTAAAGAAAGCTTTTAAGATTTAATGATTTAGAATCCAATTCTTTATTATTTTGATAACCGAAAACGAACGTGAGTAATGCCCTTGAAAATCTACAAATGGAGCTAATTAACTTAGCCATAGAAACCTTTTGTAAAGATTGGAGGATACAAATTTGATTAACGGTTTTTTAGTATTTGTCAAAGATAAAGATATTCAATTACGAATTTTTGCAATAAGATTTATCATTTTGTTGACAGGTGTACATTTTATGTACGAAAAGTTCTTTTCCGCAGTTGGAAATTAATAAGAAAAGAACCATATTGACCGATGAGAACCTAAAATTCGAAATGAAAATAGTTTCTAGCAATTTTTCTCCAATACTGCAAACTATCAAAATCGAAACTCCATAAGGTGTTGTGTTGTAGCTAAAAGTTATAGTAAGACATAATAAAGTTTATAATTATTTGCGTATAAATATACGTATCTTTTCAGTATGCTTCGAAGAAAAATTCTATATATATAATAAGAGAATAGGTTGCTATTATTTATTCTCAAGTTTTGTTCAATTTGGAAAGTTTTTGCAATTTATTGAAAGTTATTAAGTAAGTTATTTAGTCTTTAACTCACTATATTAGAATTATTTGCAATAATTGTTAGTATGAAAATGTAATATTTAGCTGTCAGTACATCTGAATTACAAAGTGTAACCAATAGCAATTTCTTGAAGATACAAATTTTTTAATTCCAGACAGAAAATAAATATAAATTTGAATTTTTATATAAGAAAGAAATATAAATAAATTTGAAGTTGTTAGTTTTATTGTTTATGTACGTTTTAATAAATATTAAGTTAAAAAAGTGTTTTCATTTTCTTAAAAAAAAAAAAAAAATCTGGCTCTCCAACTGCTTTCAGATTTTGCATTTGGTGCTCGTGTAATTTGAGTTTGAGATCATTATTTTAGACAGCAGTTTGTAATAGATGCTTTTTGTTTTGTATACTGTATTACTCACATCTATTGCAGATGTTTACTGCTTTGTAAACTACAATGTAAATGATTGCTTATTGCTTTGCATGTGTAGGGCTGCTCATTGATTTGTAAACTACAGTATCTATAGAACGGTTATTGCTTTGTAAATTGCAGTATGTATAGGTGATCGTATTGCTTCGTAGCCATATTATATACAATAAACGCTTATTACTTCAGAGACATGTGTCGCAAAGGATAAGGAGTGGGCATTTTTTTATGGTAAGTTGAAGTCAATAAAAAAAGGCAGGTGCACAACTAGATGTTATAGCAGTCCCATATGCAAAATTTCAGTTTTCTACTGCTAATCATATTTTAGGTATGCGAGATAGATACATACGTACGTACCGACGTCACGAAAAAGAAAATCCTTTCTGAATTCATTTTACAATTCTTTTTGGATAAAAGAGTCCTTTATGTTGTCCGCATCTACAGATGTCACACAAAAATTCGTTTAAATGGATTAGATGGATATTTTCGTTGTTTCGTTAGTTTCGTTCAAAATGGATATTTTCGTTGAAATATGATAACCGAAATGCTTCCCGATTAAAATACGTCCTTTACTTCCTGCAAGGAAGTAAAATCTAAGACACAAAATTTAAAATCTCATTTTCAAAAATTAGAAATGGAAAGAAAAATTATTTAAAATTTTTGACACATTAAAATGTTCTAGAAAGATTTAGAGGAACCTGAAATTCAGGGTTTGCTTTACATGTCCCATTTTCTCTTTCATAAAATAGGCTGCGATAACATTCATTGCTAGTTCCTTACCTGAGCCGAAATACGCATGCGCGATTCAAAGTGATGTTAAATTGTTTATGGAATGCGTGAACTATGATCTGTTTGTTAACTGGTATTCATCTTCAGTATACTGTGCAGTTCTTTCCATCTGTCGTCGAAAATTCTCCCTTACCCTGAGCAGATGTGGATTAATTAATTAAACTCCTGGGAACAATCAGAAAAGATAAAGAAAAAGGTAGGCACTATCGCCTCTGAAAAATCTCTTATTATGGCAAGGTGATATGGATAACACTAGAGTGAGTTTGGCTGTAAAAAGAAATTTGCTTCGCATGATAAATACTATTCTGTCATGCCTTATAACTGTTCATGGTACCCTACTCCATTAATCTATTGTTAAGGGGCAGTATATTTTCATTGCTCGACCTTCGCAGACAAAAACGTAAGTAATTCATTACTTTGATGCATATAAGAAATTGCCCAGTAAATATACAAAATATACTACCGTCATTTGCCTTCAAAGCAGTTGGTAAAACTTAATTGCGTATATTTTATCAATTTAACTTTATTTGTGTGTATATCAAAATACTTGTTATGTAGTACTGGGCATTATTCCCAGTTTACTGGAAGACAAATAAAGTTACGCATAAGTGCCGCTACGATTACAATTACATGCAGGGGTCAATCGCAGTTCTTCAATTTCAGTGACGTCCAACAGCGGCCGAGTGGTAACGTCGCTGAACACTGGTAGTTCGACCTGGAATCGAATTCCGGCGAACGGACTGGTTGTATGGTTGGTTTTCGTGGTTTTTCTGGTATGTAACATTCGCCAGTTTCCCTCAAAAAGTCATCCCTGAAAAGGCATCCTTCCCCATAGGCAGATAGCCCTCGAGTTGCTATGCCTTAATCGTTAGTTAACCTAATTACATTTCTACAGGGACCAAAATATCTCGAAATTTGGCTACTTTTGGGCGATTTCTTGCAAAATTTGGGGACAAAAATTAGTCGCCAAAACAATTGCCAGCTTGGCGATATTTCGTTAATTTAGCGAGATAACCATTTATCTCAATGTTAAATAGATTTGCCCCTGTAATCTTATTTTCTGGCAGAGCTTCTCTCTCTCTTCGTCTTCTTTGTATAATGTTACATTATACAAAAGATAGTACAGTTTCACTAAAAGTATTTACATATATACAAAATTTGTAATAATATTTTTTCGTCTGAATTAGTAATTTTAAATCATTGCACTGTAGTAGTTGTTAATAAATCAGTAGGTCACTAAAACGAGTATTGGCTAGAAGTATTGGGTCTATTTTAATTTCTCAGTTCTGAGACAGCGATGTATTCCTTCAAAAACTATTGCATCACGAAATCGCAGTATTTCCTGAATTACTCATTATTCTCAAATAATTAATTTTTACCAATTACGAATTTAAATCATTAGCATAATATTTCACTTGCATTAAATTAGCCTTTATATTATATGAGCATTTTATTTTATTTGCTTACAATTACTCTTTTTTGCCTGTTGATAGTACCAAAATTAAAGACTGCGTTTTCAAACCGATGGCATCTTATAATCGAAGAATTAATGTGCATTTTACTTGAATATTACTGTACAAGCAACGTGTTAAATATTCCCTGTTGTGAGGCACAGCAAAACAATGAGGAAGTGGGAAAAATTCAAACAAGAAACAGTGATATTTTTATGTCTCGAAAGGTGACTGCAATGAACATATCCATTTTTTCTTCAAGCTTTAAGTTCTGCCCATTCATAAATATTTGGAGCATTATGGCGTGCCCTTTATTTCTTATTTCAATTAGCATCAGCCGAACCATTGTGAGTATTATTAACCCTCTTCTCGAAAAGGATTAATTGAATACACTCCCCTTCTTTTTATGGTAGGTGTGGTTGTCTGGGCTGACTTTATGAACTCGGTTGCTACTGAATATTCTTCAGGCCACTGTCCGAATTAATATTTGAGGGATGGTAATGGTGACCCAGATCTTGAAACAACTAAAACCAATTATCTATGAAAGAGTTTCAGGTCTCTTCTATCTCCAGATACCAATCTTCAGCATAAAAATTCTACTACTCTTATTCACTTTACCTGATCCTCATCTCACAGAAAGTAAGATTCAATCTCAGATGGTAAAAGCATAGATACTTGGCATTTCGATAATCTTAAATCAATAAGTATTTTATCCTTAATGATGCAGTTCTGAAACGAGCGGTCAGAAATCAATTTTTAAAAACTGGTGGTTTCTTGCAAAACCCCTTACAGAGGACCTTTGCTCTATTTTTTTTTTCCCAACTTAGCGGATATCGCTGAGTGAACCATGTGATTTATTTCATGAAGTAGCTTAATAATTAAATATATTTTAGTTAAAGTTATTTAACAGATAAAAGATTCCCTTAATTTATTATTATATTTATGTTATAATCATACAGTATTATTTATTTTACATTTCATATTACGTATTTATTTCATGTAATGTTAATAATCGTGTTTAATCGTATAATGCTATATATTATATATTATATATTTATTGGCGTAATATTATTAATTTCTTATTATATAATCTCATAACATTATTTATGTTGCTTTGAATATTTATTTAAAGTTATTTAAACAAAAATAGTTTTCCTTTTTAGCCCAAAAAGTTTATTTATTATTCTCGAAACATGATTTACGTTGACTCATTGCAAATGCGTTGTTTCACTTTTCGTTCGAGACTGTTGCCATTCGGCAAAATGTAAGATATTTATTTTTCAGATTTAATCTATCTCTTATTGATTAAAAGCAATAAATGCAGTTCTTAAGAATATTAGTCCCCCCCCGGTCTCATTGATTTAAATAAAAATGCGTTTAATTCGTGATGTAGCTTACATTAATGTTTTCACAGAATTATGTTATACATATTTTCACATTTCATAAGATGCAGAAAATATATAATGTTTCCATGTGGTTCTAAATACATATTCATCTAGTATCTTATAAAATATTTCGATATTTCCCCTGGGCATATTTATTTATTATCTCTACTGATAAACCATATTAAACTTTAAAAGAGCATATCTGGGCGAATATTAAAATCCAAAACCTTCCATATTAGTTTCACTTTTTAATTTATTTTATGTTATGTTTGAAATTTTGCTGAATTAATAATTATCAGTCTATAATTTATTTACGCATTATTTTATCATAATCACAGTTTAAAATTTATTGAACATAAAAGGAATAAACTTATCCATTTTAGCCAGGGTCTTTTTTAGTCGAAAGGGGCAATTTGCCCAGAAGGACTGATTAAATATAATTAATTTCGTTTTGGTATTTTGCGTCGATTCACGATAAGCGTTGTTTCTCTTTTGAAAGTCTTGCCCACCAAATATTATCGCCATGTATTATATTTAAAGAAATTAAATGATGAAGAATCTGCAAGAATGTATGTATATTTTCTCGCATTGTGATAAAATAGCGATACCTAAAGCCATCACTTGGAACTCCCCTGGAAAAGTCATAAAACCAAATCGATTAGGTGGATGGGAGGGGGCGCTGCGCCTCTTTCTGTACCTAAAGCCATCAAATTTTGAATACAGTAATCTTCCATAGAATATGGGCATGTGGAAGCCCTAATTTGAATTTGAAATTTATTTTATTATAAATTTTATATTTTGTAACATTTCAATGAATTTTTGATTAATAAACTAAACGATTTCAAAGCGATCAATGGTAACACTGTACAGGAAAAAAAAAATCTCCAGCGCGTGAGACTCTGTAAGATCTCTAAGTCTGAATTCTAAAGATATGCTCATTTTAAACTTATTTTGCGATTTTGCTGATGAACTGAATTTTATGGTTTGAGTACGTAGAACATGATATTTAATAAATAAAGGTAAGACAAAAAAAAGTTTACCCCCCGCTTTAAACGTAATTAAACGTAATTTGTGTGTGTATTTAATTATGGCAAAGCGCACTAGGGCTATCTGCCTAAGAGGAGGGATGCCTTTCGTGGAGGACTTTCTAAGGGAAACTGGCTCGTATACACGTTACACATGGGGAAAACCACGAAAACACCCATGCAGCCAGCCCGTTCGCGGGATTCGAACCTCGGACCGAACTACCAGCGTTCAGCGACTTTACCGCTCGGCCACTGGTGGACCCTAAACGTAATTTAAAATCTGAAAACTTTCAGATTTTATTTTATTTATTTATTTATTTATTTTCGCCTGGGACGTTTTATATTAATTGATTAAAAGAACACTCAAGGATTTTCTGCTTCTCCCCCTTCGAAAAATAAGGCAAAGCACAGCCATAAAATTTTTCTAATGTTATAAAACCTACTTTGAAAAAATACATACATTTGATATATTTTAAATGCTATAAGATAATTTAGGAATCCCCTGAAAGTGCAGACCCGGAGCAAGTACTTCGATTTCTGTTATGTAAATCAGACTCTCTGAGCAATCTATTTTAACCCGAAACATTTTTAACTATTATCGACTGATCAAAATACTCGCAGATCAACATACATCCGAAACAACTGAGAAAATATAGCTATGCCATGAATGCGTGAAATATAAATGCATACATTATGAATACGTAAAAGTAAATCGTTAATTGTCATAAAATATTATATTACATTTTAACACGATAAATCTTTCATTTCTTATATCTATAATTAATTTTTCGGCTGTTACGAAAAGAGCCATAACTATAATGTTGTACAAGGCAATATTACTGTATGTACTAACAACTAACAGATAAACAATTTGTTTCATGTAATGAACATGTATACTCACTAATAGATTAATGCACTACTGATTCACTAATGTATATTTTTTCTAATGATTTTCATAAAAAATAGTTTCTTATCTGTAGTAAGAGTACAATATCCCCAACGTATCTTCAAGTGAATCAGCCGTTGCAAAATTAAGTGTTATAATCGAATCAAGAGTTCTAATGCAGTTATTATGAAATCAAAATTAATTCCAAATAATCTTTCGCAACATTTCATGTAAAAAAAATTTATAGTATTAACAATTTATTAATTTGATGTTACTTTCTTGGCAAAAACAATGTTTCAAAATGATAGAACATATTTATATAAAATAAACATTTTATATCATTTTTCTAAAATTCATAAACACTTTCTACTCGGAGGTCAAAAATGGAAAAAAAAATATATGAAAGAATCCAGATTTTAAATGCGCACTTGGGGTTTATTAAATTTTTTTATATTCTCGATGAGCTCGCAATTTAACAGTCTGCTTTTGACTCATGACTGCAAAAACAAGTTTTTTTTTTGTCTTTTTAATTGTATTATTAAACATCGCTTACTTCGCACTTTCGTTACAAAACATTCAAAAGCAAAATCAAAAGCAAAATTTTTAACAGCAGCATACTTTTTAGAATTCCACATACAGTGTTAAATGTTGCCATACATTTTTTTTCCAGTTTTCTGTTTATCATATCTATGTTCAGTGTTCTTAATAAGATGACTTACACGACATTTTTTTCTCTTTATTATACATCACTTTCTTCATACTTACGTCATAAAACATTTGAAGTAAAATCACAAAATTTTTAAAGGCAGCATATATTTAGAATTCCCGATAGAGTGCTAAGTGTAGACATAATTTTCTTCTCCAGTCTTTTCTCAGATCATCGTATCAATATCCAGTTTACTTAGTAACATTACTTTTTGTTCTTTTATTATTAACTTTTTGTCCGTTAACTTTATTTATATTAACTTTATTTATTATTAACTTTTGTCTGTTAACTTCATCACTTTCTTCGCCCTTACGCAGCATAAAATCAGTTCTACAGTATGATCACAAAATATCCAAAACTAGCAGTATCTAAAATTCCATATAGAGTATTAAGCATTTCCAAGTATTTCATTTCACTTTCGCTGTGTTATTTCTTTAAAAATAATACATGGCGATAGTATTTAGTGGCGGAACTCCTATCCCTGGTTCAACAGTACCTGCAAAAATGCAGTAATGCTCTAGATGCTTTCAATATAGAATTAATATATTGCTCTAGATGTTCTAAATGCAAAAAGAGTAACATTGCTCTATTTGATTAAAAAAACTCACTGATAAACTGTACTTCTTCTCATAATTAATTCTTTCAGAAATTCTGATCTCATCTCATAACTGAAATGAATAGATGTGATTTTAATCTTCAATACCGAAGATGCCATTTTTCTCAACAGGTCAACTATTTCAATGCTAAAAACTAGTTTACGGGTTTACCTTTTCCTTTAATTATTTGAGACGCAATATCTGCTTTCAAGATTGGGCAAATTAAAAGAACGCAGTTCTGAATAACAGAGATTAAAATCGGTTCATTAAATGTGATCTCGTCCAATTAAGAACTCGCATGGTTGCCCATGATTGTCTGAAACGGGATACTTTTTAAAGAATGGCCGCTCTCTTACTGGGTTAATAGCACATTATCTACTATTGAAAAAATGCAAATGATTGATACTGAAAGAACAAACGAATCTACGCTAATTATTTCGACTCACTTATGTGCTTTGCTTTTCTTACGAACATTTGTTAGCTCTTCGAAATAAACAATGATTCATAAACAGTAGCGAAATATTCACTTGCAGACATCAAAGCATACAAGAATAAATATGATTAACGATTTATCGTATGATGCCGATTATATTACCTTTCTGGATTACCCACTAGATTACGTTAGTTATCTATAGTAATTACAGAAGTTTAGCTAATAACTGTCTCTTATTTTCAGCACTGATAGGTAAAGTGGTTAGTGACGCTGGATACAATATCTTTAGACCTGGGCTTGAATCCTGGAGAAAGGTTGGATGTTTCTAAGTGCATAGTGTATGTGCAGCCCGAGGGCATTTAAAATACAGGTGAGCCGACAGTCCTTTCAAGAGATTAATTGGTAGAGAAATATGCATGGAAGATCCTCAGATTCATCCCCTGGCGTGCTCTTCCTCAAAATGGCAACAGAGTTTCCCCTTTCTCAAGGCTGCATTTCCCTGTGTGATGCACCCTGGGCAACATTCTCGGTGATCAGACGACTAAATGAGTGATGAATATTGGCCATCTTCGACTACATTTTTTAATTGTCTGGCCATCTGGAACAACACCAAAAATATAATAGGCGACTGCATATCGCATAAATGTCACAATGTTACGCCGTACAAACAAATTTTGTATAGCTCTTTAAGTTCTAAAAAGGGCATACTGTGTGAAACAAATCAATTTAAAATCATAATAATTATCCAAAAATTATTAAAACTGCTGTACGTTTTTCATTAACACAAAAATATGTAAAATTAGCCCAAAATGCCTATTTAAAGTGGTATAAATTTTGAAATCTATTGATTTCAAAGGCGATCAGGATAAGTTTCTCTACTTTCAAAACAAAAACACTTTTAAAAGAAATCAGAATACAGAAATATTTTTTTAATTTAATAAAAGTAAATTTTCCCTATAATTTTAAATATGTTTGTTAGTAATTAATTCGTGGTATTATGTATTGGTACTAAATTACACAAGTTATCACTTCCTTGTACGAAGTAAAAAGGAAGTATTGTAATCGCGAAAAGTTTCAGGCAGCATATTTCAACGAAAATATCCCATTTTCACCTCTTTCGGATGCAATTTAACGATGTATTTCCGTGATATATGTACGTAAGGACAGAATAAAACACTCTTTTCCTCCAAAAAAATTATAAAACTCCTCTAAAATGAATTCTGAAGAGAAATTTTCGTGGCGTCTGTACGAACGTATGTACGTACGTATCTCGCATAACTCAAAAACGAGTAGCCTCAGAACGTTCAAATTTTGTATATAGGACTGCTATAACATGTTAGATGTGCACCTCGTATTTTGGTTGCAATCGGCCGCGCCAAACATATATAAATATATTTATATATATATATCCACTATGTTGCCCGGCTCAGTGATCTCAGTTGGTTTACTCTGTAGGATTTATATTTATTTTAACTAACATTTATTTTAAGTTTAAGCTATCTTTCCTGCCAAGCCTTTACTTTTCCCTAGAATTGCCAATGCCAGAGTATGTAAATTGTAGTAGAACGCGCAGTATATTCAAATTTTAGCAGAAGTAAGTTGAGTTTAAATAGAAGGGAAACGAGATTGTATGTGTGCTTCTTGAATCGCTAACATGAAAGTTGCTAGGTAGAAATTTAAGAACCGCGCGTTTCGGCCTGTGTACCTATCTCGGCAGTTCGTTGAATCTTTCAACTGCTTAATCACTAAGCTTGATGAATCTCAGCTGTATTTTAGAACGCGGTTAAGTTAGTTACGATTTCAGAGCCTCGTAGGTAGTGATCCAGTTGTTTATTCATCCTGTCATTAATTTTTAGTTTCACAGTTCTGTTTTTGTTAAACCGCAGGGTCGGCGTAGTTTGTGAGCGTCAAGTGAACGCAGCTGTTATTTCTAAAGTGGAATAAAAAGGGCTTTAAACCCTTCTTAGGAGTTAGCGTAATTTACAGTTCATAGCAGTCACTACCATAGTTGCTGACAAGTTGGGGCCACAGCATACAACATGGCGCCTGAACATCTTACGAACTTAGATGGCCGATAACTGGATGGAAGCTCCTGTACAACTCCAACAGCAAGAAATGGCGAACTAGTTAGAAGGATTTGGATATCTGGTCCAAACGATGAGAGCATCTATCAAGCCAAACGTCAATTTCGACGGAAAAAATTCGGTGGCGATATTCTTAGAAGGCCTCGAAAATCACTTCCAGTTATACCCTGTGCCTGAAAGACAAAAAATTTGCCATCGCCACGTCTGCACTAAGAATACAGGCCTCACTATGGTGGAAGAGTATAGGCAAATTTTTATTAGGAGAATTCGGAGGCCAAACATATACCTTTGAAAATTTTAAAATATCATTATTAAAGACTTTCCCCATAGTGAAAGACCGAGCAAAGCTAGAAGCCGAACTGTATAGTTTTATCAACGTAATATAGAAGAGTTGACGGACTTTATTCTGCGAAAAATTAAGCTGACGGATATGCTGTATGGGAAGAAACCCGACGCGGAGATTATTGAAATTATCTTACCAAGATTGCTACCTGCTGTTCAAGATTACTTCGAAATTCGAAACCCAAGCACCTTGCAGGAACTCTTCGAGTTGGCGGTCAAGTTCCAAAACCGAAGAATAGCGGAAAAATCTAGAGGGGCATCGTATTTTCAAGGTCCCCGAAGGCAATTCTCAAATCAACAGACCGGAAACACAAATCGCTCTTATGGGGGAAAGAGCTATCAAGCCAACTCATCGAAGCTAGAAGGTCAAGGCACAAAAAGGAAATTTGAAGAAATCCGTCCGCGTACCAAAAGACTGAAGT
Source organism: Stegodyphus dumicola (assembly GCF_044657685.1). Classification (NCBI taxonomy): domain Eukaryota; kingdom Metazoa; phylum Arthropoda; class Arachnida; order Araneae; family Eresidae; genus Stegodyphus; species Stegodyphus dumicola. The sequence continues at coordinate 134,030,432 of NC_140770.1, forward strand.
TGAAAGGAAAGCTTTAAACGATTAGAAGGGGCCTGTAAAAGCGAGGGTCCAGACCCCGGATGTTTCGAAAAAACCCTCAAGAAGATACTTAAACACGGTCGTGGTAAAGAATTCCCAATTACCAATTATACAAGTCTTGTTTGGCAATGTACCAGTGGAAGCCCTCATTGATACAGGGGCAGAAGGTAATTTTATGAGTGATAAATTTTTCAATAAGAATTTTAATAGATTACGGTTATTTAAAAATAAAAACACAGAAATTATAGCGGCCCAAGGAAAAATCTGTCAATGTATCGGGAAATTATCATTAAAAATACATATAAAAGATGAGAGCCTTAAAGTATTAATTTTTGTGGTGAAAAATTTGCAGAATCCAGTCATCTTAGGCATGGTTTTAAAGGCCGCGAAAGCCAAGCTAAATTTTCAGGAGAATTCGATTATGCTGGAAATGGATCGGAGTGTGGTGGAGCCAGTGATACAACCGCAGGTAGACCTTAGCCATTTGAGTGTCCATGAAAGCCAAGCCATCCAGCAAGTGATGAGTACTTTTTCAAACTTGTTTTCAGAACGGCCTGGTAACTGTCAAATTGTAACACATGATATACAACTAACTGCCGATAAAACCCTGTAGGACTAAACCCTAACGGTATGATAAACAGAAAGAGAAAATTATTGAGGAACACATTCGGGAAATGCTGCAGAACCAGATAATAACGCCCATAAATAGTGTACGCGAGTCCAGTCGTACTATGTAGGAAAAAGAACGATTTCCCTCCTTCGGATAAAAGGGCTTGGAGGTTTGCTATCGATTACAGAAAGCTTAATAGTATTACTAAGTTCCCGGTTTACCCTTTGCCGGTAATAGAGAAAATTATTAGAAAGATTAAGTCTACGAGATAGATGACTACGTTGGACTTAACTTCTGGCTACTATAAAATAGATAAGAGACCTGAAGATATACATAAAACCGCGTTTATCACAAAATCGGGCACTTATGCATTTTTACGCATGACCTTTGGGTTGTGTTGGGCCCCGTCAACATTCCAGAAAGCTTTGGACATTGTTCTAAAGCCTGTCCTAGGAAAATCGATTTTAATCTATCTAAATGATATAATTATAAAGAGTAGTACGTTGGAGCAACACATTAAAGACTTGGAAGAGGTTTTTAAATTATTAAAAGAGGCCGGTCTTACAATGAACGCATGAAAATGCAAGTTCGTGACAAAAGAACTTAAATATCTGGGTTATAAAATTTCGCAAAAGGGTATAGAAACTCAGGATTCAAAAATAAAAGCCATCAAGAATTTCCCACCTCCCAATACCGCCAAGAAACCTTCTTCTTTCCTTGGGTTATGTTCTTATTATCGGTCGTTCATAAAAGATTTGGCGAATATTGTTGAACCGTTGTTAGTAATTAAAAGAAACAAAAAAGTAAGTTTACGTGGACATCAGAAGCAAATACGGCATTTGAAAGCTTAAAAGAAGCACTCATCAATGCCCATGTTTTGAAATTCCCGGAAGGGGACGAAAACCTGAAAATTGCAGCAAATGCGTCGGACTATGCTGCAGGTGCGGTTCTCATGCAGAACGGCCATCCTTTGATATTTCTTAGTAAAACTTTAAATTCTACGCAAAGGAATTAAGCAACTACGGAGAGAGAAACATTAGCCGTATTAATGGCTGTACAGAAATTTTGAGTTTATTTCGGCAAAGCGCCAGTAACAGTCTTTTCGGATCATGCGGCTGTTGGTAGACTTTACTCGGGGAAAAACCTAACGCCCAGGTTAATAAGATGGGCTTTAAAACTTCAAGAATATAATCTAATAATTAAATATAAACCAGGAAAAGAAAATAATGTAGCTGACGCACTATCCCGAATAAAACTGGACGATGAAGGAAATGAACTCAAATGCGCTGTGTTGACTTCTAAAATTTTAGATTCTAGAGAAACAATTATTGCTGACTTGAAAGCTGATCCTGAATTTGGAAGTATTTATGCTTATTTAAAAGACCCCGAAATCTTTGAATATACAGATGTCGCCGCAATAAGAAGTAGAGCAGAAAACTATGAAATAATAGATAATTTATTGTTTTATACGAAATCATCAACAAAAATTTTGAGTATAGACCAGTCATCCCAGCCTCTCTTCGAATGAGCATTTGGAAGGAATTACACGACGCGACAACATCGGGTCATTTAGGGGTCAGAAAGACTATAAAAAGGGTACGCGAGGCAGTATATTTCCCGCAATTATACAAAATAGTAACTGCGTATGCCAGGTCCTGCAATCAATGTCAATTAATAAATGATAATAATTACAGTCTGGCCGGGTACTTAAATAGCATTCGCGCTACATTTCCGAATGAAATTTTAGGCATAGATCTTCTTGGTCCTTTTCCCCAGAGTGAGTTAAATAAAAATCGTTTTCTTTTAGTAATTGTAGATCATTTTTCAAAGTGGACAGAAATCGTTGCACTTAAACGCGCGTTAGCCAAAACAGTTGCAGATGCATTCTTACACAGGTACATTTTAAAATACGGTGCACCGATCAAAGTCATTAGCGATAACGGTAAACAATTCGTTAGCCAAATTTTTGAAAACATTTGCTCTGGACTTGGCATACGCCATATCAAAATGGTTCCGTATAGACTACAGGCAAACATCGCAGGAAGAGTTAATAAAAATATTGTAAAAATAATTCGAAGCTATGTTAGCACACATCACAAACGCTGGGATAGCTACATACATGAGTTAACTTATGCTTTAGGAACAGCAAATCATGATACTACTGGAAAAACTCCAGCAGAATTATTTTTAGGACGTAAGTTAATTACGCCACTAGATAAATTATTCTTTGTGCAACAAAGGGAAGAAGAATTTAAACAAAAAGATATACAGAAACTTATTTATCAGGTGGTTAAAAGTTCGGATACGGCAAGAAATAGACAGAAACTTTACTGTGATCGAAAACGCAAGTCCCGACCAGGTGAAGCAAGTCACGACCAGGTGAAAAAATATTATAATCAAAATGGTTTTGAAATCCTTAAACGTTTCTTGCAGGACTCAAGCGCAAAAGAAGTGGAAATTCCACAATTAACGCCACCTGCTCCACCACCCAAGAAGCAGAGAACATAAGAGGAACCTAGCCCTTCTACAAGTCATTCTAGGGTCCCGAACAGAAGGAAGGAAAATGGTCACACTACAGCATTCAAGAAGTGCAGGAAATCAACGCCGCCTCGTAAAGAATCTTTGGTAAACAGGAAAAGACCAGTTACAACTTCCCACAGTAGAAAATCTGTGTCGAGGAAACCACTTCAGGGCCAGATAGTCAGGAGCAAACAAGGCCGCCGTTCACGAGAAGAAAAATACAGCAAGAGGAAAGAAAAGATTGGCACCAGCAGAAAAAATTCAAGCAAGAATCCAGACCGGAGGCCGCCAAGACCAGCCGTTCAGAGGCCAAACGGACAAGACAGGAACCCGAAGACTACCACCCCAAGAGACCGGCTACAGTGGGTGAAAAAGGAACGTCACCATGGAGGAAACTCGAAGAAACCAAAAGCGGAGATTAACTTCCATGAACTCTGTAGCTTGGGATCAATTTTGCCAGAATAGGATGTCGGAGTTCCAAGCATCGAAAACTCAAAGATAAGTTAAAATCTTCTATAAATTTTTCTTTTGTTTTGAAATGTTATGCGTAAATACGAAGTTCTATGTCTTGACGGAAGTCAATTTGTCTCGGTTGAGACTTAGTTTTGTTTTACTTTATTTAGCTAAGGCAAAAGCATTATTTTCTTTAAGTGTAAAATCTAAGAGCAAGCAGTTCGAGTTGGTCGAAAGACTGGTTCTGTTATGTTAAAGCCAAAATTTGGCCGAAAGTAAAATAACTTCGTATTCTTGTATTAATGTAAAATTTAGTTTCAGTGCCGCCAGCTTGGCGAAGAAAGCGTGAAGTAAATTTTCCTTTTCTCTTATTCATTTTATGGTAAATTGTAAAAATCATATGTATTAGAATTTTGTAAATATAGGTAAATACTTGAAAGTTACGTAAAAGTAGAAAATAGTCTAGAAGCATAAAATTTTAGATGCTAAAAGTAAATGCTCAAAAGAAACGAGTTCAAATCTAAGTATTAAACAGTAGATAAAATCATGCTTTAGAGCGAAAGCCTGCATGTCTAAAGATGAATGAGGGGGAAAATTAGAATTAATGTGTTTTTTAGGGTTCTCCACATACACTTGAATTTAAGAATGTTAAACATAGCTCATTGAGTTTCAGTATGTTGGATTAAGGTTTGTCATATTTGGTCGTTTGAATTCTAACAAATCATTGTAGTTAGGGAAAGTGTTGTAATACAAAAACACGAAGATTCCCGTGTGACATCACACATGGTGGAGAACCAGGGTAAAGTTAAATTCATGTTTGAATATTTGAATGAATGTGAATGTAAGCAGTTAATTAAGGAAAAGAAAAGGATCGAAAACGAAAACTTTATCGAATGTTAAGAAAGTGTAAATCATAATGTATTTAGAATATACTGATACTTATTCCTTCCAGATGCTGGAAGGAAGAGAAAAAGATTGATTGATGAAGACCAAATAGCAGAAAGGATCCTGTAAGAAGATATGGTATCCTAACCATTTACAGAAATGATTATAAATGTTTTAGGTAAAAGTTTGTTTTTTGTAAACGGAGCTCTTGAGTCTTAGGTCAGAATATGGAAACTTTACCACAGGTTGTTTCTAGGACCTGCTTCCCAGTTTACCAAATTCTGGCAGCGGCAAATGTAGGGTTTATATTTATTTTAACTAACATTTATTTTAAGCTATCTTTCCTGCCAAGCCTTTACTTTTCCCTGGAATTGCCAATGCCAGAGTATGTAAATTGTAGTAGAACGTGCAGTATATTCAAATTTTAGCAGAAGTAAGTTGAGTTTAAATAGAAGGGAAACGAGATTGTATGTGTGCTTCTTGAATCGCTAACATGAAAGTTGCTAGGTAGAAATTTAAGAACCGCGCGTTTCGGCCTGTGTACCTATCTCGGCAGTTCGTTGAATCTTTCAACTGCTTAATCACTAAGCTTGCTGAATCTCAGCTGTATTTTAGAACGCGGTTAAGTTAGTTACGATTTCAGAGCCTCGTAGGTAGTGATCTAGTTGTTTATTCATCCTGTCATTAATTTTTAGTTTCACAGTTCTGTTTCTGTTAAACCGCCGGGTCGGCGTAGTTTGTGAGCATCAAGTGAACGCAGCTGTATTTCTAAAGTGAAATAAAAAGGGATTTAAACCCTTCTTACGAGTTTGTGTAATTTACAGTTCATAGCAGTCACTACCATAGTTGCTAACAAGTTGAGGCCACGCAACACTACAACTCTTATATGTTTGTAAATTGTACATTTTTTGCTTTAAAAATGATTCAATTATATTGCTCTTATCTTCCGGTTAAGGTTTTTATGCCTTTAGTAAATTTGTATGCAATATTTTTAGAATTATCAACAATTTTAAAATTGTTTAAGTGCCGCTAAGCCTAATTTGATGGCGGCCATTGCCCTTGTTTACATTTGAAACAGCAGGATAGCGGATTTGTTGCCAATCTAGAGAAACTTAGCTTCGCAACAACAAAGATAACGCCTTCATTTATTATTTAAATCATGCTTAATCCTTTCTGGAATTTTTTCGAGGAAATAAGCGTTTAAGATTTACTTCGTAATTTTTAATACAGATATTTTGAGTTTTTATGTATTTTTGCATTGCCGAGAAGTGAAAACTGAATGAATTGAATGAGAAATACTCAATCGTCTGTGAAAAACTTTTCTTTTTTGTTTTGTTTGCTTAATTTCTTTTATAGATCGTTCTAGTTTTATTATAGTATTTGAATAGAACATGTGGCAACGATTAGATAATTCTTTAAATGATATAAATTTTGTGCATTCTGAGTTATAATATGAACGAAATATAATACTGTTAAGTTAAATTAGAGCCAGAGTGTCGCTATGGTAAACAAAGTGAATTTAAAGAATGCATTTATTCTATTGTAGTTTATGCGTTGTAGGCGAAGTACTAGGTTTAATTCAATCTAATAAGTTTAAATGAAATGCAAGAAAAAATGTGTATAATTTAATATTCCGTACAAGGAAGTCATATGGTGTACACATTAGATTTTTTTTTCTATTTTTATCACTGGCAAGTACTATCAGACGAGAGTATAGGAAGTGTGGATAAGGTTAATAAACATTGGCTGTGTGTCTCCGTTCTATGCCGGTGGTCACAGGTTCAGTTCCATTAAATTGTAGTAGCCTTTCCAAATTTGATTAAGCAGTTTTTCTTTATATGCTATACAGCATGAATTTTAGCCAAATTAAATAGGAAATTCTTTTTTATTATGGGTCTATCTGGCTTCATAAATGGTCGAGTTGATGAAACAACTAAACGCTAGTGGTTCGATCTGGGTTCGAATCTCCGAAAATGGTTGGCTGCATGGATATCTTGGTGATTTTCTGCGATTGTTACGCAAAATACGACCCAATTCCCTTTAGAAAGACTTTCACGATGACAATCATAATATCTTAGTAATGTAACCTTTGTATGGTTATCTTAGTAATGTAATCTTTGTATGGATATCTTAGTAATGTAACCTTTGTATAGATATCTTAGTAATGTAACCTTTGTATGGATATCTTAGTAATGTAACCTTTGTATGGATATCTTAGTAATGTAACATTTGTATGGATATCTTAGTAATGTAACCTTTGTATGGATATCTTAGTTATGTAACCTTTGTATGAATATCTTAGTGATGTAACCTTTGTATGGATATCTTAGTTATGTAACCTTTGTATGGATATCTTAGTAATGTAACCTTTGATGGATATCTTAGTAATGTAACCTTTGTGTGGATATCTTACTAATGTAACCTTTGTAATTAATCATAACCTTTGTACGCTTAGCTATATACAAACAAACAAATACACAATACACAAAAGCTTAAGTGTTGTCTAAGCCCTCGAGTACTTTGTTGTCGATATTCCTTCAAAAGTTTTTGCGAAATAAAAAGAAATAATTTTTACTAATTTTAGAACACAGAAAAATTCGATAGTTAAAATAGTGAACTAATTTGCGTTGTTAAGATTCATACAAACTTAATCAAAAATTGATGCTATGAGTAACGAATAGAAATGTTTAATTATTATAAAAAATATCAGTTTTACTACAATTTTTGCTAAAGTAATATTAATATAACATGTTTTCCGATTTTTATTATCATCAGTTTTATAAGAAACAATTTTACAAAATGTAATGAGATGCAGTGGCATTTTCAGAACCAATTTGATGGTTTAGCAACAAAAGTTAATGCCAGAATTCGATTTTAAAAACTTAATTTCATTTCATTTAATTGATTTTGAAAACTTAAATTGTGCATAGTTACCTTTTGACTAACTACAGAATATTAACTAATGCTTCAGTTTCATACTCCTCATTTAACCTTAGATTCTATAAAAGTGTATTTGGCTTCAATAAAATAAGAACTAAGTTCACGTATGTTTATTCACGTAACCCAACTTTTTATCTTAAGACTTCTTCTTTAAAATAATAGAACCCCAATTGACAGAAAGCTGATCCATTCGACGTGTTCAGTTTTAGCATGCGCCAGCAAAAGCAGTTCCTACTGAGTTCGGCCCACGAGCGGTAACGTCGCTGAACACTGGTAGTTCGGTCTGAGGTTCGAATCCCTCGAATGGGCTGGCTGCATGGTCATTTTCGTGGTTTTCCTTATGTGTAACGTGTATACGAGCCAGTTTCCCTTAGAAAGTCCTCCACGAAAGCATCCCTCCCTTAAGGCACAGAGCCCTCGAATGCTTTGCCGTAATCTAATGAAACCAAACCAAATCTACTGAGTCCACGACGGCCGAGTGGTAAAGTCGATGAACGCTAATAATTATACAACCAACGAACAACCCGGCTGCATAATAACCCTTAGGCAAATAGTCCTCATAAGTTTCGCCATAGTTAAATAAACAAAACTCATTCCGCGGTGTTATTGAACACAAATCTAATCATAGTAACATTGATGCCTGATTACGATATAGAGATATGAATTTAGATCAATCATCCAAGTGTTAATACTACAGAATTGCAATTAAATAAGAAAATATATATTAATTTGTATTAAATTTAACAAAAATTACGAATATGCTGAAAATATTAATGCTACTAAACCAATGTTTATTATTCATCTGCATTTAAACTTTCAAAATTTAAATTTTCGGAACTAGGAAATGTAAAAAAAAAAATTAAATATGCCACTCTCGAGATCCAGCCATGGATCTTTACTGGATGTGCTTAAATTGCTTGCTGGATGTGCTAAAACTTCCACCATGATAGCTGACAGCATGCAAGACGGAATGCGATAACTCTTTGCAACGTTTAGATTTGGATCGAACATAAATAAATTAGATTTGAAAATTGCTTACATGAATGCGAATTATTAAGCCCGTTTCCTCTGCTAATTTTAGTATTGCTGTTCTCTTTCATATTAGTTTATTCTGTTTACACTTACCTTTGTAATCTTCCATTAGCAAAAAAAGAAATTCTCCGTAAATAATTTTTAAATAATTTCTAAAGATAAACAATTTTATAATTCAGAATTTCCCGCTGATGTAATCTTGTGATCTTCTAAGCTCACACTTCAGTTATAGTCAGTTCTTATGTATCTTCTTTTATATTATTATTATCTATTTTTATAGATCAATTTTTGGCATCAGCATAAAATCTACTTAAAGACAGATCATTGGAATCTTACATTTTAGACTCACTTCTGGTTATTTACAATCTATGATCTTAAATACGATTACGAATACTTTGGATTTAACTTAACCAAAACATCATGTCACCACGTAAAAAAAACAAAAACAAAAAAAAAAAAAAAAAAATCTGAAATGTTTCAGATTTTAAATTACGTCCAAAGGGGCGTTTTTTAACATTTTGTGTGTTACCTTTCTTTATTAAATATCATGTTCCTCGCACTTAAACCATAAGATCCAGTGCAACAGCAATATTGCAAAATAGTTTTAAAACGAGCATATCTTTAGAATTTGCGATACAGAGACTCACGCGCTGGAGATAAAAATGTTTTTTCTGCACAACGTTGCCATTGCTCGCTTTGAAATCCTTGAGTTTGTTAATCAAAAATTCGTCAAAGTTTTAAAAAATAGGAAATCGATCATAAAATAAATTTCAAATTTCAAATTTGGTCTTCCACATGCTCATATTCGTTGGAGGATTACGTTATTCAAAATTCGATGACTCTATGTACCGTTGTTTTATCACAATAAGAGAAATATACATACATTTATGCAGATTTTTCATTATTTAATTTCTTCAAATATAATGCAGGACTCTAACATTTTGTGGCAACAGTTTGAAAAGTGAACCGACATTTATGAGTCCGACGCAAAATGCCAAAACGAAACTAATAGTCCTTCGGGATTCAAATCCCTTTGGACTAAAAAACAAAAAAAAAAAAAAAAAAAAGTCTGCAGGGTATCATCAAAAGAGGGCAGCTCAAAATTTCCTATTGCCGGTTTTACCATGGAATGTATGGTGTAGCTAATAAGATCGCGGATGAAAGAATGGGAAAAAAGTGTGTAAATACATGTGGGGCACCAAAACTCTTGTAAGTGCTTAGAGCCTTTAAAAGTCTAATCCGGACCTACGCGTAACTAAGTAACAGATTAAAATATAATGTCAAACAAATTCTGCTAAATGTAATAAATTGTTTACATAGACAAACTAAGAATTTTAATACTTTTAATATCGAATGCTTGTTTGGACTAAGAGTCGGAATGTTTCAAGTTTTTTTTTCCTTGCTTGTTATAACCACACATTTTGATAATTTTCGGGTACACTGTATTATAACTAGTTTTACAGACGACCTATTTAGATCATCATAAGCACAGTAACGTATCAAATGTTATTATGCGAAAGAGTTTAATAACTTAATGCCTTTAAGTATTACGGTTGTTTATATTTGTTTATGTGATTATGGCAAAGCCGAGGGCTATCTGTCTAAGGGGAGGTATCCCTTCGGGGAGGACTTTCATAGGGAAACTGGCTCCTATACATGTTACACATGGGGAAAAACCAGAAAAACGCCCACACAGCCAGCTCATTCGCGGGGACTCGAGCCTCGGACCGAAATACCAGTGTTCAGGTACTTTGCCGCTCGGCTGCTGGTGGGCTTTTGGAGGTATTATGCAGTTATCCTCTTACAGTCAAGTTTTCGATAGCTTTTACTCAGGCCCAGTTAATAAGTAATAAAATTATCTGCTACTATAAAATTATATGCTTATTGAAATTGCTACTGTAATCAAATTTGCAATACTATTAACTGGAAGTATTTTTTATTTCAATGAATTTTCAACTAAGAAAATTCTCCAGATTTATTTCTTGTACGGACATTTTTAAAATACTTTTAAAACACTAAAAATTCTATTAAAGTTTTCATACATTATTTGAAATTTTGTGCTCCAAGATTTTCAAAATGTAGTGGTTAATATTTTATGAAAAAACGAAGAATTTAAAAATAATTTGAATAAATCTATGCATAGAATTTCAACTGTAATATTAATTATGCAATTAATATTCAATGTACACTTACCTATGTAAAGTCACAATTCCTTCAGATAAGTATTCTAGTTCATTCCCAGACAGACAGAGTACTTCCAAAAATGGAAAAGAACAAAAGTCGAGAGCAATCGTCTTCAGTTCATTGACAGATAAGTTAAGTCGCGTCAAATTCCTTAGTTCAGAGAGTTCACAGAGGGAACCGTCACCAGTTCTGCCCAAAAAATTGTACGACAAGTCCAGAATCTTCAACTGGACATTTTGCCGTACGCAGTCTGGCAGTGATGTCAGTTCCCTACCAGCTAATTTGATTTCGTTCTGTATGTGCTGCATGCGCGAGATTTTTGTAGGTACGGTTAAGTTCTCCCCGCTTGACCTGATGTTCCCGCCGTTGCAGACGATAGTCATTGTTTAGTTATGCAGAAGGAAACTGTACAGAAGATGGCTCCGAACAGCTGTAGGAGCTCTTCTGCTATCGTTAGCCTGGGTGCATTACTGTATCTGGTAACAGTTTTCTTCAAAGCTCATTTTTATACGGTTACCTGAAAATAATAATAATATCAGTTCCAAATTTCATTTTCCTTCTATCACAAGTATCGAGTTAAAATTAAAACATAAATTAAAAAAATATTAGAGAGTAACTTCGTCTTCTTTGCTTATAATTTACATTCTGTACTTTAAATCCATTCTTAACAATGTAGACCAGAGCTTCAAATATTCAAACTAATTAATTAGCCTACAGCTCATCTGAATATTAAAAAAAATTCAGATAGTTAGATTGCCTTATTATTTTTGCAGGCCAAATACATACTCACGCTAAAGTAAAAGAGTTTTATTTTTTCCCTTCAATCTATTTCCTTTAAAATGTTACATGTCATTATGAAATTAAATATATTTAGTTCTACAAAATGCACCTTCCTCCCCTCCGATAAAAATAAACAAATAAATTACTTTTCATTCGCCTAAACCAGCAGCCATTTTCTATTTCATTTCAAATAGAAAAACTAGATTAGTTTTTACGTACTTGAATTCAGAAATTAAATTCATAAAATTGTTTTTATTTTTATTGTGTTAAAATTAAGCAACGAAATTACTTAATGTTCTTTTATTATGCTAAAATTAACCAAAGAAATTACTTTTTATTTGTCCAAACACACAACCCATTTCTATTTCAATTAAAATAAAATGATTAAATTTATTTACATACATCCAGAAATTAACTCATAATTTTATTTTTACTGTACTAAAATTAAACAACAAAATTACTTTTTTTTATTTAACAAACGATTTCTATTCTAAGTAAAACAATTAAATTAATTTTTATTTGCTTATGCCCAGGAATTAGAGCTATAATGTTTGATTTCAGTACAGTAAAAATACAGTGTTTATATTTTTAATGTACTGTAATCAAACAAGGATATTGCCTTTTATTGAAACTTTGAATCCATTTCTTTCTTTTAATTAAAATTTTAAAAAGTTTATTAATTTTTCTTTATTTGTTCCCTTTTTTTGCTCATAAACTAAACTCGTAACAATTTTTTTTTTTTATTTTTACAATATTAAACTTAAACAAAGAAATTATTTCTATTTCTTTAAAATAATATACATAACTTGTTTTTATTCTATGAAAATTAAACTGAGGTATTGTTTTTATTGAAATAAAGTAATAAAACAGTAAATCAAGTATATATTATGTAATTATCTTTTTTAAATTATTTAAGTCAACGAAAAATATGAATGTAATAATTAGGAGCTTAATTTTACTCGGCCTGGAAAGAAATATTAATGTTCCGGAGAATTTCAGCACCCGATAACTGGTGTTAAAAGTAACTAGTTTAATAACTCAGCTTATGAAATAGCAAAAATGTGCTATTTAATTTTATTTTTTAACCATTTAAATCAACAAAAATCACAAGCACTTCAGTAAATTAATTGTGAACTTAATTTTACTTGAGACAGAAAAAAGAACTGTTGATCCGTTTAATTTCAGAGAAGGATATCTACATGTCGGAAAACTGTAAACAGTGAAAAATCCTAATGAAACAAGTTTATTGAATATTACTCAGGTATATGTTAAATAAATCATTTAAATCAACTCCTTGAGGGAGTGAGAAACCAACATGCCTTTTCCTTTCTCACTTCTCTCTTTTCCTGTTTCTAATTGACCTGCTTGATTGTTGTTTGTTGACAAGTTCTCAGACAGGAGAATTAGACCATTGATTCATCTTATTCTGAGTAAGAATCTCTATTTGTATCAGCGAATTTTTAGATAGTCAAAGGGTAAAATTCACTAATAAATGATTTACTTAAGACAGCTTGAAATAATCTTCTTTCAAACATAAAAACTGATTATTCCAACACAACTTGGCTTCCTCATTTTGGAATAATCGAAGTAAAATGTTAAGCAGAATCCTGGTAAAATCACTAACATAAAGTGAATTTTTTCTCATTATTGTGGTGTGCACTATAGTAGGGGATGGCCATAGCATAACTCACAAGACGCGTGGAACTCTCGATGGCGAGTGGTGTGGTTCTTTTGCAAATAAAATATATAAATGAAATATTGTAAACTAAAACTACTCAGTGTCCAAAAGAATTAAGGAAAACTGTCATTGACAATTTAGAACCAGGCGTTTCTTTCCATTTTAATCTCTTTTCACTTATAAGGTATTTTCTCCCTCCTTTCCAGATGCCTTCTTGGTGTAATTTGAAGTATACTCTACCCGTATTTGACAGGTCCAGGGTTTGAATCCCGGAGAGAGCATTGCTCCTTTTTGATGCTCCTGCTTCAAAATAACACACTATTTTTAATATGATATTGATATGGAATTGCAGATTTTGGAAACTCTAATTGCGGCTCTCGAACTTGAATTTGAATATGCTATTCTTACTGATATGAAGTTTGGCCATCCCTGTGCTATAGTAATGCTTCACATCTTACAACTGAAATAGAATTAATGAAACTCAGCCAACTGAAGTTGTGAGTAGTACCAAAAAAAGCTCTCAGTAGAAGTTCTTTTTCTCTGCATTGCATCTTGTAATAAATAAACATTCCCAAGAAAGTTATAAAATGGCTAAGCATCTTACCATTTATGACGACTGCGTTCCCCTAACTTGGGTTGCTGTTTATTGAGACCTAAAGATGTTGTTCGAAGTAGTGAACACGTATCTGAAATACGACGCTTATAAATCTCAAAGAAATGCTTTGAGGGAAAATTGAAAAGCATAAATTTACAAGGAGTTATCGCATTTTCCTATGCATACTTTCCTAATTGTAAGTCGTTAGCATGTCCTTCTGGAAAACCTAATGCCAGGAGAATCCCTAGAAGATCCGTGGTTCGAATCCAAACAATGGCGCAAATGATTTTTTTTAACGTTTCCCGCACCAATAAATTTAATAAATCTTTAGAGATGTTGGATGATCATTGCTAAATGGGAACTTTGTAATAATGCTATGTTTTCTTCTCTTTACATAGCTCTTATTTTCAATAGATTAAAAAAATTTCTTCCCGTAAAAATCTGAATGCATCAAAAATGGATCTGTAAAATATCTAAGATTCCGCACAGTAATGTGACAGTTAAACTAACTAGCATTAAAACCTATATTTTACATGTGGCAATACCTAAGTACTAGCCTTTTGTTTATTGATGTCACTTATATGTAATTTTACGTTTATATGTAAATTTGAGTTTAGACTGCGTAAATTTACGCAGTCGATCAATAAGACCTCTTTGACGAATATGTTGACTATCTACCAATATTGTGTGAAAGCCTAGGTGATATTGTCTCTAACCATTCTATCACTCTGTTTGCTTCAACTTTGTTGATCCCTATCAGAGTTCAGACTGAGAAACCCGTGAGTGCATGAGTAGCAGCCAACAACAAAGGGTGGGTAAAAAGAGGAGGAAGTCGACACATGATGCGGGAAGCACGCAACCCAATGTGGGTAGGCATTTGGGTGATACGAATGAATATGTTAAATTAGAGGGACCAGTGGAAATTGCATTCTTACAAAATATTTTCTTATTCTCTCTTCCAATGAAGTTAGTGGAAAAAGTGGTGATCTGATTTCATTTTCGTGAACTAGTAGTAACATTTCTGATATTGTACAAAATGTCCATAAATTAATCACAGGATAACAAAACTAAATTGAAATGTAATTTTTCAAAGTAACCTGAAATATATATGCATAATCTTTAATTCATTTTAATCTTCCGTCTTTAGTTAATCGATATAGACTTTAATTCAAGGAATTTCATTTGTTCTAGTTTTTAGGAATGGCAACAGAGAACTTGTTTATTTACAGTCGAAATGGCGCCATGCAGTAAAAAGCAGTGTACATTCGTTGGTCATAAGAAACCAAATCTCTTAAAATAATTCATAGGAGATACCAACATGAGTTTAATGAAAAACCATTTAACAAATGGTTTTCGAGAGACAATTTTGCGTAAAACAGGTTTTGCGTAAAAAATATTTTGCGTAAAAAAGGTGCAGCTAGCCCAAATGATGGTAAGGAAAATGTTTCCGCTATTCGAGATGTGTTTGTCCTGAGTCCCAGTAAATCCATTCGCAGTACAAGCTTGCAGACTTGGAATTCCCAGGTCGATTGTTCATAAGGACGTTTCTGTAGACATTCTTGACTGTATCAGTAATGATGATCACTTTCTTCAAAAGACCGTTTTCAGTGATGAAGTGTTTCATATTTGAGGACAGATTATTCGATATAACGGCAAAATTTAGGTGTCCGAAAACTCGCATTTTGTAAGAAAAATTAAGCAAGGTAGACCTCAAGTTAACGTTTGATTCGCAGTAACTCATAACAAGGTAATTGTTTAACTTCTTTTCCTTGGAAAAGAAGTCAAGATGAATCAGTTTGGAGATTTACTTCGATATGCTGAAATTGTTTGCTGTACAGCAATTAGAAGAAATGCAGTCAATTTTTTCCCTCAACAGGATGGAGGACTCTTGTGATTGGGCTAGACATGTGCGTGATTTCCTTGATGAAACATTTCGAAATCGTTGGATTCAAGGTGGACCAATTTCATTGCCACTCCGTTCTCTAGATATCACACTACTCGACTTCTGTTTTGGGGTACACTTGAAGAATCGAGTTTATGCTGCAGAGATTCGCAGCATTGAAGAACTAAAATATGGAATCACCACAGAAACAGGTACCATGATTTTGCAAATGCTTAATATGAGTATGGAGGGAAATCGAGAACAGACTTGATATTCTCCAAGCAACTAATGAGGCTCATGTTGAAGAGTATAATTATAAAATTCTTTGACGTGCTAAATAAAATTCATTCAGTCTTTTTTCCCCTATCTCTTATTATGTATTATTTAAAATATATTTTTATCCGGTCAATAAATTATGGGCACACTGTATAATAGAAGCTTCATTCTTGTAATCTGTTAAATTTTTTTTAAACATTAACAGCTGGTCAAAATCGTAAGTGAATCGTAAGTAAATCGTACTTCAGATAAATATCTGAAAAGAGAATTTGAAGATGAAACTGACTGCTGGGAAATAGTCAGTAAAAAACTGAAAAATAGTTTGGTTTCGTGGAAGCAGCAGATTTGAAAGACTTATCAAGTCGTTAATTAAAGAGCATTACTGATCTGATACTATTTTCTGCCAACTAAAGCAAGCTTACCATGATCATGTGACTCAAGGCTTATCGCGAAGCTTTAAGAAATTCAACACGTCCTACACTGATGTGTATCTGTTTCATTTTTATTGGGAAACAACTTATATAGGTTCTCCAACTAGTCTCATTTTATTTTTATTGGGAAACAACTTATATACGTCCTCCAACTAGTCTCTTCATTTCATTTTTATTGGGAAACAACTTATACCCGTGCTCCAACTGTGATCTTCGGAAAATGTTTCCTAATTTTTGCAAAAATATTTATTAAAGTTCAGTTCGTATGTCATTTATAAAATACGTTTTTATGCAGATGTAAAAATACTCTCCGTCCTTAGATTTCGGACAAATATAATTAATAATCTAATCTTTGGAAAAATAATTTCCTATCACAATTTGGGTTGATTTCAATCATGACCCGTATCTGCTAACTATTACATCCTAAAGGATATCGCCTTGTTAATAAACTTCATGCCATAGATCTTTGATGACATGTGAAGCCATAGGAAGCCAAAAGGAGTAGATCCATATCAAGGCTTCTGGAATTCTTAACTGATTAAACGTTACTTCTTAATAAAATTACAGAATAAAAAGTACTTTTGATTGACACTGCTGTTACAGTATATTCAAAAAAAAAAAGTGATTGTAATTGATCAAGATACTAGGCTGGTAGTAATTAAAATAAAAGTGACGCATAAATAAAAGGTCATCTGTAGTAAATGCGAATGACAGGATTGCTAATTGGATTATTTGCGTTACTTTTCATTGCCAGAGGGTGAAGTTTTCGAAACACTGATTACATGATGCCAGAAGTAGGCTAGAAGAATATTTTCTTTCAGGTTCTTCCTGCATTAATATTCAGTAATGTAATAGTTTTGATGGATAATGACTGACTTTTAATGTGAGAAATCATCATACATTTAACTTTGCACCCATTCATCAAGGAGAGGGGGATGCGCCGCTATGAAAGGATGTTTTGTCGGTCAGTAATTGGATGAGAAAATAGTGATGCTTTCAGTTACATAAATAATTCATTTAAAAAACAATTATATCATGCCTGTTATTAAATTTTCTTCATTTTAATTAGACTATTAAAGTAGTTGAAAGATAAAGTTAAATATATATACGAGTATATAAATTATATATATATATATTAAATGAATTGAAATTCATTGAAATAAAAAAAAAAAAAAGATTTTCTAATACTTGCAGTAAGTAAATTAATTAATTCATATTCTGGCCTTTTTGTATTTCATGTACATTTTATTGCGTCTTATTTCGTATATTTCAATTTTTCATTTTTTATATCATTAATTTTGCAAAAATAGCACAGTTTCTTATGTTTCTTATGTTTATTTCAATTACTTTGCGTTCTGTCTCATAAGTCTAGTTAAGATTAACTACTGCTTATTATATTTATATAAAAATAGTTTTGAATTAACATGCATGAAAGCGAGGGTGTAGGGGGACACTTTACTCAAGTATCGTGTAATTTTTACTACATAATTTGGCTATTCACTCAAGATTTCTAAAAAAGTCCATTGACTTAATGAAAATGCTACATTCAAAATGAATTCTTTAGTACTTTACAATTTGACTTTAATATCTCAAGTTTTCTAAAAATCCAATAACTTAACGGAACTACAATCATTCTTACTTGAGTAAAAGACAAAACTCCTTCGCATTTATTAATTATTGTTCATTGAACGGAGGTTGGTTTATTCCCCTCGAAAAGTCAACTAATTTCCGATTAATGATGGTAACTGCTTGGTTTATTTATTTTCTTTTTCAAAGTTTGAATTTTTTATTTTTCATGATTTATATTTAAGAACCTTTAAAAGAATTTTCGGATTTTTTTTCATGATTTAAATTCAAGTCCCTTTAAAAAATTTTATTCCATGATTTAAATTTAAGTCCCTTAAAAAAATTTTTTCGGAATTAAATTTCATACTTCTGGGTTACTTCATTTTGATACATTCTACTAAATTTATATTAGGAGATAATATAATCAATATGACTAATATCAGAAAACAAAGTAATAAAGCGAATAGTTAGAATATAGTTTATAAGGAAAGGTCCGTGGTTCGATTCCCAGCGAAGGCGTTGCTCATTTTTCATCTCTCCTGCTTCGAAATAACCTAATGTCTCTACAGTGGCTCCCGAACTAAAAGGTGGTGAATGATGATTCTTCACCACCAGGATTTAGCGATTGGGTCCAATAAACCCCAGTCGACCTTTAAAAGGGGAAGTATATAAGGTACTTCTCCCACGTTCTTAGCATGCCTTCGGGGTGTAATGACCACCGCACTCGGCGCGTATTCGAGACGTCCGTGTTCGATTCCCAGAGAAGGCGTTGCTCACTTTTCCTGCCTTCTAGCCTGGATTTTAGAATAAGAATTTTTTATGGGTATTTTTGCGGAAATTTTAGTGAAAAATAAATTTCCAAATATTTTGGTAGTATAAAAATAACCCAGCAGTTATAATAAAAATTAAAAAATAGTAGAAAAATACGAAGTTTACGAATTTATCCAACATTCATGAAAAAATTTGATATTTACAAAATCTTATAAAACCCTCAAAAATTTATCGAAGATAATTGAATAAATTCTCGACCAGTTATTGCTATAGCCATAATTTATTAAACTAGGTTCAGATTACTAGTAGTATTACATTGTGAAAAAAGAAGTACTTATATTTTGATAATAGCTACAAAAGTGTGTCAAAAAAATATATAAAAACACCAAAATGTTAAGTCTTCTTTCTGGATTTCGACTGCATGATTAAACTCTTTCTTTTTTTTCTTTTTTAAAACTAAAATTTTATACTATATAGATAAATCATCAGATAGCTATCTGAATGATAACTATCATCAGATAGTTATCATTCAGATAGCTAATTTCTTCAGTAAATTAGTCCATAAGATAATTATGCGCTTTAATTAACTTGATAATATAATACGTTACTGAGGTTACATAAATTTGTTTTTGCTTTTCTAAAATATTAATTTTGTTTCACTTAGCATCATATTAGACAGTTGTACATTCTGCATCAAGACAAAATAAAATAAATAAATAAATAATCTTTTGTAATGCAATATTTGGCAGGTCGCTTAAACGATATATACTTTAAAAACGTAACGTAGTGTATCGCAGTTTTGACTAAAAATGACAAATGAGCGCAATACTGTTAACCATTTTTACAACTGTCGTTAATTTTCATTATTGCCGACCAATTACTATCAATGATAGCATAACAATTAATTACTGCTAATTATTTATTAATCATTCGGGATTAATATTTACGAAAAATATTTTTCTATGCTTTGGTAGATATGCATTATTTCTATGTCGAATGAAATTGATTAAAACTGAATAAAGTAAAATTTTCGAGTATTTTCATAAATTGTAAAATTTCTTTCCAAAAAATAACTTAAAAGAAATTTCTGGAATATTAACTTACCTCTGAAAAATTTTCTACAGTAATGAATCATAAAACTCCCAATTTCAACAAAATAACCAACACAGGGATGGCAAATATATCCAAGTTTTGCACCGGTTCTATCATATGTATATAATTAGTCGCCTGTAGTACCATCATCCTCACAGCGGAACTTGAAATGTATTTTTATTGACACAAAGAAACTTTCTTACTGAAGTCTTATGTAATGCTACCAAAGCACCTTGCTCGCAGAAGAGCCTAACAACAAATGGTTTCTTCAGTTTTTTACTTCTCATGGTCTTGGTTGAGCAGCCACCAGATTCGTCTGCTCGAATAGGGGAAATCGCAACAAAAGACCTAGATTTCGGGGGACCGGATAATTGTTGAGAAGTCTTATTCATAAATCCACAACTGGTCACTTAAGGAGATACTTATTATCTTTTTAAAATAACAGACATATTTCATTTTATTGATTCGTTTTATTAACTTAGATACTGCGGATTCTTCTAGAAGAAAACTGAAAGTATATGGCAATATTGTCAAATTAATATCAATCTCATCATTTTTCAAAATAATAAATGCGTGCATACTTTACAATTTTTTTTTACAAAATCTTTGTTGAAACAAATCGAGCCACTTTGATTTTTTTTTTTTTTTTTTTTAAATAATTCTTCATTTCACGGATTTCACGAATAGATTGAAAATTTGCGGAATGTTGTATCGAACGAATCAGTCGATGGTATTTCAAGAGCCACACATCCGAGCTACGTATTTCCGTTACAATATGGTTATTCTCACAACTTAACTGGGAAGAAAACATGCTAATGTAGAACTCCCAAAATTAGGCTTTGAGAAAGGGCACAGATTTTATTTAAACCTCTCTTGATGGCAGTACAGGCTTAGTACAGGCTTAGTACTATAATATGGAACTATAATTTTGAAAAGAGTCAGCTTAATGATAATTGAAAGGGAATTGAAGTACTGAAACAAGACCAGAAAGACTTTGTCAAAAACAAAGCGACCGTTTTCTTAAATTATCTTAGTGTCTGTTTATCATGAATATTAACTAACCAATTCGTTGATAAGGAATATTACTTAAGGCTTCGCAGAGTTTGCATGACGCAGTTCGTAAAAAACGATTACAATCGTGGTGAGGTAATTCATGAATTTTACACCCCATTTATGCATCTGTTCACAATGTACTTATTGCTCGTGAATTTTTGGCCACAATTCTACAAATACAGCCTTGAAAGCTCTGTATTCTCCTGATATGACACTGTGTAGTTTTCTCGTATTTCCATGAAAGCTGCCTTTTCATTGTCTTCATTTTGAGACTGCAGTGGAAGAAAATCCACAGCGAGTCTTTTCCATATTTCCATGGTTAATGTTGCCGCTTCGTAGTCATCATTTTGAACCTACTGATACAATAAAAGTAAATCCATATCATGTACTGAAGGAATTTCATGAATATAATTTTAAAACAAGTTTCTAGGATTGGTAGAAATACTGGCATATCAGCCAAAAAGGATTACTCTGAAGGCGACATAAGAAATACTATTAATCTGTAAGTTAAAACTTTTTTATTTTCTTAAATAGTTTCTGTTACTTTTTTATCATAGTAGAATACAAGTAATTTTCTAATTCATGTTACATTTATTCGAAGATTTGAAGTCCTATTAAAGAGCTGAATCAGTTTCATTCCATTTTTCAATACAGCGGCGTTTGTCTAACATTTTTCAAGCAGAGATCACTTTCACAAATTAGAATATTTCGCTGATAATCTTATTCTTGCCCATTCGAAAGCAATGTTTTTAGCAACCGTTACGATCAGTACGTTTATATTTTTAAAATACAGGTGGGGCGCCAAATATGTAACGAAAGGATAGCCAGAAGCACCATATTCATAGAGCTTCAAATCCTTCTGTTGTTGTTAAGAATAAATTGGGAATGAAAGTCAGTGGGTAGAGGGAATTAAGGTATTCCTCCAGCTTTCTTAGCATTTTTTTATGATTTTATTTTACTGTAAAAATATTTTGTAAATATGCTATTTAGGTTTATATTTTCAGGTATATTATTGTTTATTTACAGATTCTTTCTTAGTATAATATTCAGGTGGTTTATCCAATATATTTACAGTATTTTTCTTAAGATTCAAAAACGTGTCGGGATATCTTCCTCTTCTTCTTAGGATTAAAACTGATTTGAATTAATTGAGTTAAAATGGTAATTAGGTTCTATTAAATCCAAACGTAACTTTTAAAAAATGTGCAGTATAATCTTTTAACATTATTTAAAGCAATCATAAAGTTCGTAACATGTAAATAAATTAACAGAAATTCTAATTTTATTTAATTCTGCTGCATCATAATCTTAAAAATCATATCAGATATCATTAGATGGCTTTCAGATTCTCACATTTAAATACCAGTTTAATAAATGAGTAAGGAGAATTATAATTGAATGATCCCATTTCTCTATGAAAGACTTGTGATAAATGTGTTGTGCGCTTAAAAAATGTGGAGGTAATCCCTCTCAAGTCATTACCAATTTTTTTTCCGCTGTTATTCTGAGGTACTTTCTGCGGAGACATCAGTGGTGAGGATCTTTAAATTTCGCACCTGTTCTCATTCACGTGTTTAAGAGACGTAAAGGGGGCAGGGAGAGATGGAAGTCCTCATAAAAGGCCTCTGGTATAAACCAACCGAGTTAAGGGAGTAGCGTCAGAGAAAAATGATTCTGTGTGTGCAGTTTTCTCTTGTACCTTTATCAGCTACGTTCAGATTATGACAAGGACATTAGCCATGCATCTGTGGAGAATTCAAAATATCCGCAATGCATTTATTAACATTCAGAACAGCAACTGCTTGCCAGCCACCGAGTGATAAATCACTGAACACTGGTAACTCGGGCCGGGTTTTAATATCCACTAACTCTTGCAAAAATGTCTTATAATTTTATAAAATTATATAAGTTATTTTATAAAATTGTATAAGAATTCTGTAAAAATATCCGAAGCCCAATTTCTTTTGAGTCCTTCAGAAATATGGTTCAATTGTCTACAAACTAGGTCAAAGCTCTTCTATAGAATTCTATAACGTTCTGGATGTAGCTGCTATAGAGTTGCGTACAGGGATTCTATAGAAATATGTGTAGGTTATATGGTATTTCTCCCGCCTTCTTGGCGTGCCTTCGTGGTGTGGTGCTCTGCATGCTGCACGCGTATTCCAGAGGTCCGCGATTTTATTCCGAACGCGTTGCTAATTTTTCATCTTGCCTACTCCAAAAAAATCCTAATGTCTCTACAATGGCGCCCGAACTAAAAGGGTGTTGGATGATGAGTCTTCACACCCAGGATTTGGCGATTGGTTCCCCTAAAAACCTCAGTCGCCCTTTAAAGGGGGAGTATATAAGGTATTTCTCCCGCCTTCTCAGTTCTTCTGTATGTTTTTGCAAAGCAGCATCTCGTCAGAATTCTGATCTGTGAAAGCTTTATTAAATTTCTATAGAATTGTATACAGCAGCACTTCTCTAGAATCTTAACTCTAAAGTTTGAGCTTGAGCTTGAACTTCAGCTCTATCAGCCTTTATAAATTTTTTTCAAAGAAAGCTATGTGGCTGCTTTGTAATTTTTTTTTTCTTTCTCCGTGTGCAACATGAATGTGGAGGTAGATTCTTTGAATTCCTCTACTTCTACTTCTACCCAATATCACAGTCTGCAGATTCAGTCCTTTCAGACTTTTCATCCACAAGAAGATCTGATACGTTTTGTTCACCACTCTGAAGTTTGTTCGCATCATGTGTACAGTTGTAGGGTTTATACTTATTTTAACTAACATTTATTTTAAGTTTAAGCTATCTTTCCTGTCAAGGCTTTGCTTTCCCCTAGAATTCCCAATGCCAGAGTATGTAAATTGTAGTAGAACGCGCAGTATATTCAAATTTTAGCAGAAGTAAGTTGAGTTTAAGTAGAAGGGAAACGAGTTTGTAAGTGTGCTTCTTGAATCGCTAACGTGAAGGTTGCTAGATAGAAATTTAGGAACCGCGCGTTTCGGCCTGTGTACCTATCTCGGCAGTTCGTTAAATCTTTCAACTACTTAATCAGTAGGCTCGCTGAAACTCAGCTGTATTTTAGAACGCGGTTAAGTTAGTTACGATTTCAGAGCCTCGTAGGTAGTGATCTAGTTGTTTATTCATCCTGTCATTAATTTTTAGTTTCACAGTTCTGTTTTTGTTAAACCGCAGGGTCGGCGTAGTTTGTGAGCGTCAAGTGAACGCAGCTGTTATTTTTAAAGTGGAATAAAAAGGGCTTTAAACCCTTCTTACGAGTTTGCGTAATTTACAGTTCAAAGCAGTCACTACCATAGTTGTTGACAAGTTGGGGGCCAAACCATACAACACTGGCGCCCGAACATCTTACGAACTTAGATGGCCGATAACTGGATGGAAGCTCCTGTACAACTCCAACAGCAAGAAATGGCGAACTAGTTAGAAGGATTTGGATATCTGGTCCAAACGATGAGAGCATCTATCAAGCCAAACGTCAATTTCGACGGAAAAGATTCGGTGGCGATATTCTTAGAAGGCCTTGAAAATCACTTCCAGTTATACCCTGTGCTTGAAAGACAAAAAGTTGCCATCGCCACGTCTGCACTAAGAGGACAGGCCTCACTATGGTGGAAGAGAATAGGGAAATTTTTATTAGGAGAATTCGAAGGCCAAACATATACCTTTGAAAATTTTAAAATATCATTATTAAAGGCCTTCCCCATAGTGAAAGACCGAGCAAAGCTAGATGCCGAATTGTATAGTTTTTATCAACGTAATATGGAAGATTTGACGGACTTTATTCTGCGAAAAGCTAAGCTGACAGACATGCTGTATGGAAAGAAACCCGACACAAAGATAATTGAAATCATTTTACCAAGATTGCTACCTGCTGTCCAAGATTACTTGGAAATCCGAAATCCAAGCACCTTGCACGAACTCTTCGAGTTGGCGGTCAAGTTCCAAAACCGAAGAATAGTGGAAAAATCTAGAGGGGCATCGTATTCTCAAGGTCCCCGAAGGCAATTCTCAAATCAACAGACCGGAAACACAAATCGCTCTTATGGGGAAAAGAGCTATCAAGCCAACTCATCGAAGCTAGAAGGTCAAAGCACAAAAAGGAAATTTGAAAACAAAACCGTCCGCGTACCCAAAAGACTGAAGTTGAAAACAAAGCTTTAAACGATTAGAGAGGCCTGTAAAAGCGAGGGTCCAGACCCCGGAAGTTTCGAAAAAACCCTCAAGAAGATACCATATACGGTCGTGGTAAAGAATTCACAATTACCAATTATACAAGTCCTGGTTGGCGATGTACCAGTGGAAGCCCTCATTGATACAGGGGCAGAAGGTAATTTTATGAGTGATAAATTTTTCAATAAGAATTTTAATAGATTACGGTTATTTAAGAATAAAAACACAGAAATTATAGTGGCCCAAGGAAAAATCTGTCAATGTATAGGGAAATTATCATTAAAAATACAGATAAAAGATGAGAGCCTTAAAGTATTAATTTTTGTGGTGAAAAATTTACAGAATCGAGTCATCTTAGGCATGGAGTTCTTAAATGCCGCGAAAGCCAAGCTAAATTTTCAGGAGAATTCGATCATGCTGGAAATGGATCGGAGGGTGGTGGAGCCAGTGAAAGAACCTCAGGTAGACCTTAGCCATTTCAGTGTCCATGAAAGCCAAGCCATCCAGCAAGTGGTGAATACTTTTTCAAACTTGTTTTCATAACGGCCTGGTAACTGTCAAACTGTAACACATGATATACAACTAACTGCCGATAAACCCTGTAGGACTAAACCCTACCGGTATGATCAACAGAAAGAGCAAATTATTGAGGAACACATTCAGGAAATGCTGCAGAACCAGATAATAACGCCCATAAATAGTGAGTACGTGAGTCCAGTTGTAATGTGTAGGAAAAAGAACGATTTCCCTCCTTCAGATAAAAGGGCTTGGAGGTTTGCTATCGATTACAGAAAGCTTAATAGTATAACTAAGTTCCCAGTTTACCCTTTGCCGGTAATAGAGGAAATTATTAGAAAGATTAAGTCTACGAGATAGATGACTACGTTGGACTTAACTTCTGGCTACTATAAAATAGATATGAGACCTGAAGATATACATAAAACCGCGTTTATCACAAAATCGGGCACTTATGCTTTTTTACGCATGGCCTTTGGGATGTGTGGGGCCCCGTCAACATTCCAGAGAGGTATGGACATTGTTCTAAAGCCTGTCCTAGGAAAATCGACTTTAATCTATCTAGATGATATAATTATAACGAGTAGTACATTGGAGCAACACATTAAAGTCTTGGAAGAGGTTTTTAAATTATTAAAAGAGGCCGGTCTTACAATTAACGCATCAAAATGTAAGTTCGCGACTAAAGAATTTAAATATCTGGGTTATATAATTTCACAAAAGGGTATAGAAACTCAGGATTCAAAAATAAAAGCCATCAAGAATTTCCCACCTCCCATTACAGCCAAGAAACTTTCTTCTTTCCTTGGGTTATGTTCTTATTATCGGTCGTTCATAAAAGATTTCGCGAATATTGTTGAAGTGTTGTTAGTAATTAAAAGAAAAAAAAGTAAGTTTACGTGGATATCAGAAGCAAATACAGCATTTGAAAGGTTAAAAGAAGCACTCATCAATGCCCGTGTTTTGAAATTCCCGGAAGGGGACGAAAACCTGAAAATTGCAGCAAATGCGTCGGACTATGCTGCAGGTGCGGTTCTCATGCAGAACGGCCATCCTTTGATATTTCTTAGTAAAACTTTAAATTTTACGCAAAGGAATTAAGCAACTACGGAGAGAGAAACATTAGCCGTATTAATGGCTGTACAG
The DNA here is from genome assembly GCF_044657685.1 of Stegodyphus dumicola. NCBI lineage: Eukaryota > Metazoa > Arthropoda > Arachnida > Araneae > Eresidae > Stegodyphus > Stegodyphus dumicola. The sequence continues at coordinate 134,057,033 of NC_140770.1, forward strand.
AAATTTTGAGTTTATTTCGGCAAAGCGCCAGTAACAGTCTTTTCGGATCATGCGGCTGTTGGTAGACTTTACTCGGGGAAAAACCTAACGCCCAGGTTAATAAGATGGGCTTTAAAACTTCAAGAATATAATCTAATAATTAAATATAAACCAGGAAAATAAAATAATGTAACTGACGCACTATCCCGAATAAAACTGGACGATGAAGGGAATGAACTCAAATGCGCTGTGTTGACTTCTAAAATTTTAGATTCTAGAGAAACAATTATTGCTGACTTGAAAGCTGATCCTGAATTTGGAAGTATTTATGCTTATTTAAAAGACCCCGAAATCTTTGAACTTACAGATGTCGCCGCAATAAGAAGTAGAGCAGAAAACTATAAAATAATAGATAATTTATTGTTTTATACGAAATCATCAACAAAAATTTTGAGTATAGACCAGTCATCCCAGCCTCTCTTCGAATGAGCATTTGGAAGGAATTACACGACGCGACAACATCGGGTCATTTAGGGGTCAGAAAGACTATAAAAAGGGTACGCGAGGCAGTATATTTCCCGCAATTATACAAAATAGTAACTGCGTATGCCAGGTCCTGCAATCAATGTCAATTAATAAATGATATTAATTACAGCCCGGCCGGGTACTCAAATAGCATTCGCGCTATATTTCCGAATGAAATTTTAGGCATAGATCTTCTTGGTCCTTTTCTCCAGAGTGAGTTAAATAAAAATCGTTTTCTTTTAGTAATTGTAGATCATTTTTTAAAGTGGACAGAAATTGTTGCAGTTAAACGCGCGTCAGCCAAAACAGTTGCAGATGCATTCGTACACAGGTACATTTTAAAATACAGTGCACCGATAAAAGTCATTAGCGATAACGGTAAACAATTCGTTAGCCAAATTTTTGAAAACATTTGCTCAGGACTTGGCATACGCCATATCAGAATGGTTTCGTATAGACCACAGGCAAACATCGCAGAAAGAGTTAATAAAAATATTGTAAAAATAATTCGAAGCTATGTTAGCACACATCACAAGCGCTGGGATGGCTACATAAATGAGTTAGCTTATGCTTTAAGAACAGCAAATCATGATACTACTGGAAAAACTCCAGCAGAATTATTGTTAGGACGTAAGTTAATTACGCGCTTAGATAAATTTTTCTTTGTGCAACAAAGGGAAGAAGAATATAAACAAAAAGATATACAGAAACGTATTGATCAGGCGGTTAAAAGTTCGGAAACGGCAAGAAATAGACAGAAACTTTACTATGATTGAAAACGCCGTGAAGCAGATTTTAAAGTAGGGGATAAAGTGTTAAAGCGGAAATTGTCTTTATCAAGTGCCCCAGATAATTTCACTGCAAAATTGGCTCCGAAGTTTGAAGGCTCCTATGTAATACAGGAAATCAAAGGAGTCGTATTGTACTTTAAGAACGAGAGAGGGGAATCGTGTAAAGCAAGTCCCGACCAGGTGAAAAAATATTATAATCAAAATGATTTCGAAATCCTTAAAAGTTTCTTACAAGACTCAAGCGCAAAAGAAGTGGAAATTCCAGAATTAACGCCGCCCGCTCCACCACCCAAGAAGCAGAGAACAGAAGGGGAACCTAGCCCTTCTACAAGTAATTCTAGGGTCCCGAAAAGAAGGAAGGAAAATGGTCACACTTCAGCATTCAAGAAGTGCAGGAAATCAACGCCGCCTCTTAAAGAATCTTTGGTAAAGAGGAAAAGATCAGGTACAACTTCCCACAGTAGAAAATCTGCGTCGAGGAAACCACTCCAGGGCCAGATTGTCAGGAGCAAACAAGGCCGCCGTTCACGAGAAGAAAAAGACAGCAAGAGGAAAGAAAAGATTGGCACCAGCAGAAAAAATTCAAGCAAGTATCCAGACCGGAGTCCGCCAAGACCAGCCGTCCAGGGACCAAACGGAAAAGACAGGAACCCGAAAACTACCACCCCAAGGGGCCGGCGTACAGTGTAATAACTTACTTACATCTTCTTTTATCGGTGGTTCTTGTGTTCTATTGGCCAAACAAAGACACTTTCCTTTAACTAAATCTATTTAATGAAGAGAAGGCTATGTACAAATATTATATAGCACAGATTACAGAGTATCTAGTTTATGCCATTCTCAACCACTCCCATCAACCTCTCTACTGAAAACTCTTAATTAGCTAAACATACGGGCGGCGCAGCGCCCTCTATCTCTTTTTTCTACATCACTCCCCACCTGTACTCTTTAATAAGAGTACACAAACTTACTTACATAACAATATCAACATTAATTAATAATGGATTAATACTAAATGGTATGACATATATAAATGAATAATATAAAAGAATAATCTATACTAGTATATATCAAAGCCACAAATGAACATAATAATTAATAGTATAATAAAAACTCAATAATATCAAAGGTTCTAAATTAAATCTCGAAAGGATATAACATCTGGATCGATCTTCTGATTTGTCCTTTGGGCGTGCGAACAAGACACGCTCGAACATGTTCATCTCTTCCTATAATCACGTTTTCAATTACACCCATGTCCCAAAGTAGTTTGGATTGTTTTGGTCCTTCTACCAACACAACGTCTCCAGTCTTAAGGTTCCGCTCAGTTTTAGGATTAGCAAAGTTATGCGCATTTCTAAGATGGAGTAAATATTGCTCTTTCCACTTGGTCCATGTTAACTTTAAGAGCTTAGATTGGTAAAGCTTCCTCCTAGTTAAAGTCACTTTGTCGGATACCTTGTTAAAAATTTCCAAGAAATGCTTGGGAAAGTTAAATGTACCACGTCCTGGCAATAAAAACTGTGAAGGTGTGAGCGGGCGAGGTTCACCCAGCTCGTTGCTCTCGTATTTTAAAGGTATATTATTTAGCACACACTCGAGTTCAGTTAATATTGTAGAGAGCTCTTCGAAAGTCAGTAATGCTCTCCCTAAGATTTTCTTCAGAGGTTCCTTGACGCTTCTCATCAAAGGCTCCCAGAACCCTCCCCACCATGGAGAACGCTCAGGTATGAATTTCCATGTTACCTCTTTGGATGTCAAGAAATCTCTCACACTTGGATCTGCTTTGATTCTTTTAAATCCTTTAATTATTTCACATGTGCTGCGGAAATTCTTGGTATTATCTGAATAAATCACTTTGCAGCTCCCTCTTCTTGCTAAAAAACGTTGTAATGAAAAAATGAAACTTTTTGCTGACATATCTGAAACCACTTCAATGTGCACAGCACGAGTGACGGCGCATGTAAATAAGGCTATGTACACCTTTTTGTGGTTATCCGCTTTTTCTCTAATAGTAACTGCTCCCGTTAAGTCGACGCCTACAACTGTGAAAGGATTACTTTGGACTACACGATCTCTGGGTAAATGACACGTTAACTGTTTGGCGGGCTTCACTGCGAACTTTTTACACACCAGGCAAGCGTTAATAACTTTCTTTACTACTTGTCTTCCTTTAGGTATCCAAAATTTATTCCTGACTTTGGACAATGTTGCCATGACTCCTGAATGGAATAATTTTATGTGTTCACTAAATATCACTAGTTCGGTGAACTTCGTTTTGGGCAGAATAATGGAATGTTTTTCGTCATATATTAATTCTGCTTGGTCCAAACGACCTCTGACGCGCAAAATACCTCTACTGTCCAGATATGGTGCTAAACTGTAAAGCTTAGAATCTGTGTTATTAGATTATTCCTCTCTAATTGTTGAATATCCGAAAAGTAATTCGCTCTCTGTACTTGTTTTATCCAGTACTCCTCAGCTTCTTGGATCTCCAATACAGTAAGAGTACCTTCTTCACAGGCACGTTTTCTTAGCTTGGCGACAAACCGCTTTATCCAAGCTGTAACTCTCAACAATTTTTCGAGACTGCTGAATTTGGTAGTTTAACGCATTTTCTTCTTCTGGAATGTCACCTGAACATAAGTGCTTAAACGTTCCAAATTTTGAGTATCAGTTTCTACTTTAAACTTCTGCTCAGGCCATTGATCTTTAGAATCTTTCAACCATGATGGACCATGCCACCAGTTATTATCTTTCACCAATGCATTTGTTGTTTCACCACGAGTTAATTTATCTGCTGGATTTTCCGACCCTGGACAATATTTCCACTTATCAGGCGAGGTACAGTCTTGTATTTCTGCAACTCTATTCGACACGAACTGCTTCCACTCACGCGCTGACCCCTTTATCCACCACAAGCAAATTTCGAAGTCCGTCCACAGAACTAACCTACCTACCAAATCCTGAAACATTTTCAATAAATGTTTCCCTAACCTAGCTGCAACTACATCCCCCAGCAATTCCATCCTAGGGAGGGACAAAACTTTTTTAACGGAGCTATCCTACTCTTCGACATTATAAACGACGTACATATCTCTCCTCTCTCATTCTTATATCTAAAATATGCCACCGCTCCATATGCCACTACTGACGCATCACTGAAAATATGAATTTCAACCGACTGACCTTTACTTAGAACTTCTGTAAAGTAATACCTCTCTATTTTCAACGCGTTTAATTCCTCAATTTCAGCGCACCACTTTATCCATTTGCACCGTAACTCCTTTGGCAACTCTGCATCCCACTCCAAACCTCTCTCCCATATTTCTTGCATCAGTCTCGTAACTCGCACCACAAATGGAGAAATAAATCCTACTGGGTCAAACACCTTGACTGCTGTGCTTAACACCGATCTTTTACTATTTCTCAACGATTCTAAACTACTCAACAATGATGTAACGTCTACTCTCAAACCATCCCCTTCTAAGTTCCACACCAAGCCTAACACTTTCAACTTACTACCTCTCTCAGACCTACTTTCTTCGCACAACCCTTTCTGAACCCACAAGTCATACAGCTCTTTAGAATTAGTGTTTAGCTTTCTCAAATTAAAACTCGCGTCTCTCAAAATAGATACCGCCTCTGATGAAAGACTGAAAGCTGATTCTACACTTACCCCTCCATAACACAAATCGTCTGCATACAGTGAGCTATTTAACATCTCGACACAATTTTTGTTTGTTTCCGCACATTTCTTTAAATGATGTTTGATCGTTGCACTCAATAAAAGCGGTGAACAATTACATCCAAATAATACTCTGTTCATTTGCATAATTTTAAAGTTCTCATTGTCATTATCAGGATACCAGAGCAATTTTAAATATTGCCTATCTTCCCTTGCTATCCCAATCATCAAAAACGCCTTTTCTATGTCACCGCAGAATCCAATTTTAAATTTTCGAAAGGCAAGAATGATAACCAAAATATTCGGATTTAGGTTTGGGCCTTTTTCTAAGCATTCGTTTAACGATAGCTTTCCTCTTTCGCAACTGCTGCAATTAAATACCATTCGAACTTGAGTGCTTTTTTTATCTTTACGGATCACTGCTCGGAATGGCATAAAGTACCCCTCTCTCGTATCCTCACACTCTTGAATAATGTTGTTTTGTGTCTGAAATTTAATTATTTCCATAAACTGTTCCCTCACAAAGCTGTTACCTTTTAACTCTCGCTGCACCCTTTCGAACTGCCTTTTCGCTAAACCAAAATTATTTTCCAAATGCTCTGGACTCCTATTCCACAACAAGCGAGCCTCATACCTTCCGTCTACATATTTCAAATCCTCTTCAAATTGTTTAATTATTCGCTCATCGCCAAAACTCCTTTCCGACGCGCACTCAGAGATTCCTAGACTTTCAATCTCCCAAAGCTGACGAATCTGTTCCGATATTTTTAATTCCTCTTCCGAATCGATATGTATAAACAAGCCGGTGGAGTCTGACCCTGAACTTAGCTTTTTACTCTCTCCCCCCACTCTACCACTCAGTGTCCAACCGAATATGCTTTCATGCAGTACTAAATAGTCTGTTAACCGATGTGTTTTCCCCGTTAAAATGCAGTTCAAGTAATCATTCCCAATTAAAATCTGTACCTCTGCCACTTCACTATCGCAGCTGTCAGATAAGTGAAATCCTTGTTGGCGAAGATTATTTATAATTTCTGCAGATGGCCTGGGTAATGCATTGGAACATATGGTTTTTACTTCGAGTGCTTCGATGATTAGAGGGAACCCGGTCTTATTTTTTAAAGAAAGTCTTTTTCTTTTAAATTCTCGCACTGGCGGATGCGAAGATGCAAATGTATGAATTCTTAATCTTTCTTTACCAATAGTTGGTAAACTTGCTTTTCTGGAAATAGACTGACAAACATAAGATCTTTCGGACGCAGAATCGCATAACAACCTAACGTTAAATGTGGAATTATTTCCTACCAGTTCACCTCTCATGTTTGATAATAAATCACGTCATTAGGAATTTGCTTGCTCAGTGTTTCGAGGAATAATGAACTAACGTTTGTCTCTTTTGCTGCGCTCGCAGTATTTTTAATGGATTTATTTTCTTGCCCATCTGCATCACACAGGCTCTCTAAATGCGACAAAGATTTTCAAATATTACATTTAACCCACTTTGCCTTACAAAATGGTTTTTTGTGACCCTTTTTTTAAACAGCGCTTGCACTTAAATTGATCGTATAATGCTTTGTGTTTCTCTGAAATACTTAAGTCGCAGTCTTTTGAGAGGTGAAATTTAAGACAAAAGTCGCACATATAATTTTCGACTGATGTATTAAGCGTCACCGCTGATACCATTTTCTTTTTTAATTGGAGCAACACTCTTACGATAGTTGTCGGTATTTCTTTCACTGGTTATCGAAAGTGTTTGTTGTTTAAGACCCAGAGTTAGTGACTTTTCGCGCGCTTCTATTTCTCTCTTTAGAAACAACAATAAATCTGACACTGTTGACTCTGTGCCGACCTTTTGCTCCCTACTAAACTGTAACACTAAATCTTGCGGTATACATTTATATAAAATAGGAAGTAATAGATTGCCGTAAGAATTAAAATTATTATCTAATGTCTCTAAACTTCTTGTTTGAACTGTTATTTCATCATATAGTTTTCTTAAACTGGATGCATCACTTGAACGGCGTACTGGCTCCAAAGCTAGGAGAACGTTCATATGCGCGCTAACTAATATTTCTTTTTTCCCAAATCTGTCAGTTAAAATTTCAATGGCCTTTATATAGTTTTCTCCTATTAATGGCAATACGCTTATAGCTTTTGCAGCTGAACCGGTGAGTAAAGATCTTAAATAGTTAAACTTCTCAACATCTTGAAGCGTATTGTTTTCGTGAACGGCAGCTTTATACTGAGCCCAAAATTCAGTAAATTTACATAAATCGCCGCTCAAAGTTTCTAAGGTAATGCGAGCCAATTTAGTATTATAATTAGTTTTGATTTCCGAAACTTGTGAAGTTGTTCCGGTTTTACCCACATTTTGAATATATCTATTGACTTTCGATTTACATCTAATGATGGATTCGCTGTATTCTAAACATTCTACTTCTGTCTCTAATTCCTGAACAGTGCTTTGAGCATTAATAACTTCATCATATTTTAACAAGCTAGTTTCTCTCTCGATTAACACTGAAAGCGATTCCTGCAACACTTCTAGGTTCGGATTCTCGCTTTGCAATTCCTCTTCCAATTTCCTTATTAATTTTGTTACACTGGTACGAACCGAACCTCTAATTTTTCTATTTCTCTCGACGGTTTCTATGCTTATTTACCTCTATTTCTTGAAATTCAGTTCCGAATTCTGCATCAGACTCATGAACGCAACCCGATTCTTTACAAACAGAAGTATCCTGGTATAGAATCAAGTCCGTGTCTACACAATCTGCACTATCAGACACACACATAGTAGTTTGCGAAATGAGTCAATTTTCTCGCAATACTGGAGCACTTTGCGTAAGTTGTATATCAGCTTCTTCCATCTCAGTATCAGATGAACTTTCAGATGTTTCAATACTTGCTAACTGCGACTTTGTAATTTCACTATCAGTTTCTACGATCTTGCATTTTCACTTTCTTCTATTTCTACTTCAGGCACTTGAGAATCAAAAGCTTCTTTCGCGTCTTTTATTTCTTCATGTTTTCGTTCATTCACTTTAATCCCGTTAGATGTTTCTTTCATCCTTCATTTCTTGATCATTCTCAGACAGTTCATTAGCTACTTCCTTCATTTCTTCATCCTTTGATTCTTCAGGTGCCACCGTTGTCATTTTCATGTCTTCTTTTAAGGCTCCAGTTTCTTCTGCAAGCTCCACTTTCAGCTGTTGGAGTTGCTCTATCACCTGTTCTCGGTCGGCTTTCATCCCATCTCGTCCAGCTGTCATCTCTTCATATCCAGCTTTTAATTCATCATATCCGGCTTTTATCTCAGCACATCGGGCTTTTATCTCAACACATCTGGCTTTCAACTTCTTCTGACCGGCTCTGATCTTGGCTAAGAACTCCATCAAAGTCTTCGTTTACTCCGCCATAGCTTTCCTCTGCAGGCGGGTCACTGGCATTCACCCGCAAATTCCACTTCTGACACCAATTGTTGCGTTTTTCTTTCTTCTGACACCAGTTCGTACGGGGTTCGTAGATTTGGAGTGAATAACGACGACACTTGATTAATTATCGAAACACACTTTATTTACCAATATTAATCAGATAGCTGCAAAATCATTTTTACAGCCGTCGAACTGTTATAAACACGGTGATACGTTCAGCGACACAGCCTTCACACTGTCAGGCAATAACGATGGAGACAGCTTCACTGCAAGCACCAGAGTACAGCTCCCGACTCTGCTCGGTCGCTCTAGGAACGCCACGTACTCTCGAGACTCTCCACACTACAACTCGCGATGCACTCGACGACACACAGAGCACGGCTCCCGACTCTTCGGTTCAGTCGTTCCCGGAGCTCAACACGCTCTCTCGACGATGCACTGACCGCGCTACACTAAGGGACTCTTGGATGCATTCGACGAGCCACTCAGCACTAGACTTCGAGACACTCGCTCAGTGACTGACTATCAGCTCGCTAGACGAGGCACACACATTCGCCCTCTCGATGAAGCACACTGACTGACTGCAGACCAGCAGGGTTTATATAGCTTTTGGCTTGTGTTCGAGAACATTCTGGGCTAAACCAGTAAGAATTCGTTCCAAAAGGTTCTCCATCCGTCCATGGCATATCGCCAATTTTGTCGTCAAATGTCGCAAAATGGGCGATTTCTCGCCAAATATGGCAACCTTGCTTTCCCTTGCCATTTTATGGCAACCCTAAAACTGCTTTGCGGGGAAGCCATCTTACCGCACCTGTACATTTCGTAACAGTACTTTCAGAGGAAGAAGGTTGGGAGTGGGAAAGTTTCAGTTCGGAGTTTTGGTTTACAATTAATTTGATGGGACAAAGGGCATCTTTATTAAAACATTACGTAAGATAGAAAAATCTGGAACCTGTGAGAAGAGATGAATTTATGGGCAGATCACCAAATTTAGAATGTTAATTTTGAGGTCGCCATTTATTTTTTGGAAACAGCTATCATATTTTGTTATATCTTACATGATATATATTCGGATAAATATGTCTAATAATATGTCTAAATAGGGTCGATGAAGAAAACCATTCTTTCAAAAGGGGTCTGTGCAAGAAATGGGCTGGGAATCCCTGCTTTAAAGCAATCTCCTGAAAACCTTGTTCCGTACCAACTGCAAAAACTACTCTACATTGAAATCTAAGGAGCAAGTCCGGTATTTTGAGGTAAAAATCCAGATCTGAAGCCAAGCAATTATTTAAAGAAACCTTTCTTGGTAAGCAAGAGATTATGGTACATACCATATGTTCGAAATTCGCAGAAAAGTCATGTCAGGTGAGTGAAACTTCAGTTTGATTGTTACAGAATTTCAGTGTTTCCTTTTTACCCTGCGGAAGAAATAATATATAAAATAACATCATCTATGGCAACATAGCTTGTATGGTACAATGCAAAAGGGTAGGCGCTAGGCATTTTAGTGCCTGCAAAAAGTTTTGTCGTTCAATATTAAATTCCGGAATCCGCCACTAAGTTCTGTTGCTCGTATGGCCGCTTTGATTATACTAACAATGACTGCAAACGGATTTGAAGTATTTCCCGGCCATTTGGACCTGTGTCCCATTTTAAGGCAATTTTTCCGGTACTTCCAGGAATGTCGAAAGTGCTGGAAGAAATTTATGTTCTCATGGAATGTTACTTCGAAGGTGACTAAGTATTAATATTTTACATTTCCAACAGGCCTTACAAGCAGGTTCTACGAATTCTTTGAATATATGAGAATTTATTGTAAAATCACTTTAAGCATTTCTCAAACTTCAGCAAAGTATGAACATGTTAATAAAGGAGCATGCATTCAGAAGAAATGCTGGGAAGTATCTGAGAACATTTCCGAACTGTCTACATAATTTTAAACACGAAATATATGTCAATACAGAATCCTTCTCAGATAACAGATTACCATAGACTAGTATGCTATTGTATTGCAGGTGATTCTAAACCCATATAGCTCGGCATAAGATATTTCGAATTGGCAATGATCCTTAATCGCTACATTTAACGACGGTCATGAAAAAGTGAAATTAGCTTTATGAATATGAAATTTTTAATTTAAGACGTATTCAATCGATGAAAAAATAATTCCGCACATTATAAAAGCACTATCGGATCAATTAAAAATGTTTTGTCCCGTGAGGTCTGTCAATAAATTATAAGGAAACAATCCTGTTTCCGTCCGTTGTTTGTTGTAACAACTGTTTCCGTTTGTTAATTATGATCTTTTGTTTTTATTAAAGCAGCCAGCTTCATATCGTACTAAATTTTATATTTCTGGTAGGAAACTTTAAGTATGAATTACAAAACTGAATATTTCAATATCCCTATTATCGAAACCTAATTTTAAAACAAAACTTTACACATTTTAAATAATAAAATATTTATTTGAAAGGAAATAATTCAAAAAGAAAAGTATAAAATACAACTTCACACCAATAAAATTTTCAAGAAATGAAACGATTTTTTTTTTCTTAAACAATTGTAAATAGACAAAATATGTATTAATGCAAATCACACTGATTCTGCAAGCCTGCGATGGAAAGAGGCGGGTTGGAGAACTTCCTCGGGCAAACTCCGTTATACAATAGAACTCCAATTACCCGGACTCCAGTTATCCGAATTGCTTGTTGTTCCTTTTAATTAAATAAAATTTAGCTTGTTCACAGGTTTCTCTTCCGATAGAATAAACTCCGTACGAAAAATCTACGTACATCTTTTGATCAGTAAAACAAATTTTGGTTTTTTATGCATTATATGCTGCCTTCCTATAACACAAGAAACGATAAAAAATAAAACCAATCTGAGGTATCACAAAATAAGTATCCTTCATAATACTGTATACTGAATTTTTCGATATTCAAGTCTGTTTTCCCTGCTTACGCTTTCAATTACCGTTTCCCCTTTGCTGTTGTAGTTCAAGTGATTAGCAATCCAATAGCAAACAGAAGATCTGGGCTTCAAACCCTGGAAGTTAATTTGCTGTGTTTCTTATACTGGAAATTGTGATAATCGTTTCAGTGATGTCCGAATTACAATGGGTTCGCCTTTGGCCAAGCAGTAAAGTCGCTGAACACTAATAATTCGGTCCGGGGTTCGAATCCCGGCTTCATGGTTATTTTCGTGGTTTTTCCCATGTGTAACGTGTGTACGAGCCAATTTCCCTTAGAAAGTTCTCCACGAAAGCATATCTTCCCTTAATCAGGCAGCCCTCGTGTGCTGTGCCGTAACTAAATAAACCAACAGAATTACATTGGAATGGACGCTAATTGGTCAGCACCTTGATTTAGTTGATTGGATCCTATGCTTCTTTGCAGTCCTTTTTAAAGAGGAAGTAATATAAAGAATTGTGGTATTTCATAGTGTGTGCTGTTACGGTGTAAGCGGTTAGCACGTTCAGCTGGCAATTGGAACATCTATAGTTTGAATCCCAGTGAAAGAACAGTTAATTTCTCATGTTTCTTGTCCTGAAAAGTCAAATAGTCTCTGCAAGATGAATAATGTGTTTCGCTGTATCGAAATAAATTCTGTTTTATATGCCAGAAAATGCCATAAAATTAAATGCTGCTAACATTAAAAATGAAAAATTTATAATATAATTGCTTATATTTCAATTTTAAAATAAATTAATTCTTGTGCAGATTCACACATAAGGATCATACGTAACTGCTCCTTAAACTCTCGGTATTTCTAAATGTCAAAATCCGTTTGCGAGTTTTGTAAACTGCCGCAAATCTTCAGAACGTTTGACAGTATACTTATTGAATCAAGTCAAAATGAGACCACGTATTTCAAACTACATTATCCAAGAGTCAACTAAATGTTTACTGTTACAGTTCCAAGACATGTTGTTGGTCAAACGGTCAGAAGCATCAAAATACAATACTGCTCAACCAAGAAGATATTACAGCAACAAACCGACAGTTAAATAGAATATCAGAGTTTCGAATCGAGAGTCACGTTCCAGCGCCCCCTCGCGTCAAGTGAAAGAGGTCATGCGTGCAAATGATCCAACAAAAAATACTAAAAAAAAAAAAAAAGAAAAAAAAGAACAAGGTAAGACCTGTGTGTAAGATACCACCTGTCGTTACAATCAGAAAAAAGTAAATGTTTTAATTATTTCCTTACTTATTACCCCAGAAAGGCTATTAGTCTCGAAACGGCATTTTGCGTCAAATCTCTAAAAGAGTTCAACAACTCTTCTAGTTGTTGCCACCAAATATTATCACCCTGTATTATGTTTGAAGAAATTAAATAATAAAGAATATACAAGAACGTATGTATGTTTCTAGCACTGGGGCGGGGAGTGGAGGAAATGAGGAAGTCTTACAGCCATAAAAAATTTGAAGAACATGGTTCTCCACCCGAATATGGGCACCTGGAATCCGAATTTTTAATTTGTTTCATTATCTAAGATTATATCATATTTTGTAAACATTTAGCGAATTTTTGATTAACAATCTCAACGATTTCTAAACGAGCAGTGGCAACTCTCTACGGAATAAAGCATTTTTATGCACACCACGCGCGGCTGTCTATTGGAAATTTCTAAAGATATGCTGTTTTTAAATATTTTTAGCCCAAATGCTCTCGAAACGGCTCTCGAAACGTGTATGTGTGTGTGTAAATAAAAAAAAAAGTCCCTTTAGGCGTAATTATAAAATCTGAGAGCCTTCTGATTTTCTATTTATTACTATTTTATTATTTTGTTTTTTATCTCAAGTGCTGAACTTACTTTAAGTTTTTTTATTCTAAGCCAGGAATATTTAACCTTTTTATGCCAACGAACACACGAAAGACATATTAATCATATATTAAGCACGTCGAAGTTTAAAAGTTAAACATAATTAATAATGAGATTTTTGATTCTGGTTTTCTTCAGCTGGAATGTTATATAATTTGAGATGCAGGATGCTGTAAAAAGCAACTTTAGATTGACATAAGATTTCAGTCTGAAAGCTATTAACAACAGGTCTCTCTTCTTCAGAAGTCCCCCCCCCCCGAAAAAAAAAGAATTCTGAAGAGGTCTTAGAATTGTGACCTCTTCAGATTACGTCTAATTGCCCTTTAAACTGACATAGTTTTGTTTTAAAATCGATACTTATCGCTGCGTTCTTTTTATTTATTTATTTTTTAAATTAAAATTTTATATTGATGAATTTTTCTGGCTATTAGAATCATGAATATATTATATTATATAATTTTATCGGATATAAATATTTCCATAAATTAATGGGACACACAAAAAAAAAAAAAAGGTTGGTTGATTTTTTTTTTGTGTGTGTGTTTTTTGTTATTTGTAAATAAACAAGCTCTCTCTTAAGATTTTTTTAAGTGAATAACCATGATTTTATATTAATGGGAGTTAACTCTATTTCTTTAACTGATCTAGAAACGTTCGTTAACTCAATAATAGATTAAATTTAATATTGAACCGTTTGTTGCAATGAAGGATTTAGTCTTTTGCTTTAACGGTTTTATCAATTGTTTAACTTCGACTCGAGAATTTTCGAACAATAAAATATAATATTTTCAGTTCAAAAAAAGGCAGATGAATTGAAAATTTTGTAATATTTGACAGTTTTTATAAGGTTCAGAAAATGTTCTTTTTCCAAACAGCACGCAATAATATAACTCTGAATTAGTGAAAACATAGCATAAATAGTTGCTACAGATGTAGAGTCATTAGGTTATTTTGAAGATAGAGACGTGAAAAATGAGCAATGCCCTCGCAGGGACCCGAACCTGGACCTCTCGAATATGCGCCGAGTGTGCTATTGTTACACCAGGAAGGCATGCAGAATGAAGGCATGCAGAATGAAGGGAGAAAATACCTTATATACTTCTCCTTTTTAAAGGGCGACTGGTGACTAGGAGACCCAATCGGTAAATTCTGGTGGTGAAGAATCATCATCCACCACCTTTTAGTTCGGGCGCCACTGTAGAGTCGTTAGGTTTTTCGAAGCAGAAGACATGAAAAATGAGCAATGCCCTCGCTGGGACTCCAACCTGGACCTCTCGAATACGCGCCGAATATACTTCCAACTACACCACGAAGGCATGTTGGTAGAAGCCCCCTTTTAAAGGGTCACTAGGGATTAGGGGACCCAATCGCAAAGTCCTGGGATTGAGGGACTCAAACCTGGACCTTTCGAATACGCGCCGAGTGTGCTAACCGACACCACGAAGGCATGCTGGAAGAAGGGAGAAATGTCTGTTCGGGCTTCGAACTTATTTACAGCTGTGCAACTATTTTAGAGGAAAATATACATTTTATCTAACTTCGATCGATGGCTAAAATTTCAAAAGTAATAATCGCTTCTTGGTGGCGGGGAGACTCGCACGAAAAATAAAATTTTCTAAAATAGTGAAAGACCTTATGTGCCTAACTAAATGTAGAGGATAAACAAAGAAATGAAACCCTTTAATGCGCTTCAAGGCCAGTCCCAATATGACCCATAACTTACATCTCGAATTCTATCATTTTTAAAATTATCGTTTCGCTCCACATAACAATGCCATCATTTATAAGCCCCTCTCATAATTGACAGCTTATGTCACGCGCACTGGTATAGATAGCAAACAAGAACCGTTTACGACTGCAAGAACATAAAAGTAACTTGACTTCTAACGAGACTGGAAAAGACAAATGATGAAAAGATTTCGGACGTGCCACTAAATAAGGAATGCGAAAAATGAATTGTAAATACAAAGCCAGGCAAAACATAAACAACTGACACCAATAGTAAGTTCCGGAATATTTTTTAAACAGGAAATGGCTGCCCATTTATTTAAAAAAAAAAAAAAAAAGAAAGAAAGAAAAAGAAAAATATTTAACTGCTAAGTGCCCTAAGTTGGTTACCTAAAATTGCTTCTGTTTTTATGGGATTAACAATAGAAAATCCATTCAGCTTTTTTTCGTGTGAATCATTCTTTGATATTTTAAGGATTGTTTTTTAAAGATCTGTGCATTAGCACAGAAATGTTTCAATGCATGCTTCTTCTTATAAGGCTACAGTAGTACTAATATTCAGATTGCCTTCTGCGGAGTCCTAGGGTTCCATGCTGCTTCTCCAGGGGTTCCGCAATCAAAATTCGAAAGCATTTTTAATACTAAGTGTACCACAAAATTAAGCGCATGAAAATTAATTAAATAATAGTTTTTTTATTTCTGTTGCTATTATTTCTTAAATTGAACAAAACTACGAAGCCATTTTTTTTGGTTCCCCCCCCCAACATGCAACATTCATCTGTTTTCAATGCTTTTTAAATACTTAATTTCCTAAGGACTTTAGATACCACGAAAAAAGAATTACAATGAATAAGTATAACATAGAATACAATGGTAACTAGGACTCTCGTAGAAGGCCCTCTCTAAAAACTAGCCAGTGTTTCTGACAACGGGAAATAAACACCGGTTCTATTGTAAGGTTTATCCTAACTTTTTAACAGTTATCTTTAGTTAAAGCTACTTTCCTGTCTCTTCTAATTTCAGCTTACAAATTTCTTGCCAAAGTGTGTTTTTAGAATCGCCGTTAATGCAAATGAAGGAAGAGCGCTACTTAACTCGAAGTTCCACTGACTTCGTGAGAGAGCCAGAGATTCTGGCTAGCCCACGTTCGCCTTTTGGCTGCACTCTTTCTAAGCTATTACTACGCTCGGCCGTATTTCAGGCCCTTGATAGCTTCGACGTTTACTTAGCATTTAGGGGCCAACTCCTGTAGAGTTTTGATAGCTTCGGCTATATCTTTTTAGGTAAGCATTAGTTAAATTTGATTTTCTTAGTACTCTTGAGTTCAAGCCCAAGTGGAGGTTTTTCTGTACGTCCTGAGAAAAGGGCCATCTATCTGTTAATCCTTATTTTGACCAGTAAAGGGTAATTAACCCTTCTTGAGTTTACATTTCTGTTTCCTGAGCTAAAGCCCTTTTTCGCTTACCAGTTCTCAAGGTTTCACACACATAGCTGTAGAATCTAGGTTGGAACCCTATACTGTAAATAAGCTTTCTAAGACGACCACTTCCACAGAAGACCGAAATTATCTGAAACCGTAAGTGGTCGTTTGGAGGAAGTATCCACTGAAATTCCCTCGATCCGTAAAGCGCTGATCTAGTTACAGATTTATGACAGAATATTATACTCGCGATATTACCTTCTTAAGACGATGTTAATAGAACAATTCTTCTTCTTGGATCAATGTTCAGTAATGGCTAGAACTGTTTTTACTGCTCTGTTTCACTAGATCTTTCACCATGCTGTACCATGCTCTGTTTCACTAGATCTTTCACCAGGTATGTCTCTAAACGCCATCTCAAGCCCATTACTTACATAGATTTTAAGCAGCATCCACGAAATATTCAAAATCTAGATATACCGAATCACATTACGAAAAGAGTTATTCTATCTTTTTTAAGAATCCAACAGCGGCCAACCGGTAAAATCGCTGAACGCTGGCTATTCAGACCTGTTTTCGATTCCAGGCAAACGGACAAGCCGTACGGGCATTCTCTTGGTTTGTTTTACGTGTAACGAGTATGCAAGCCAGTTAGTAAGCCTTTAGAAAGTCCTCCACGAAGGCATCCCTCCACTTAGGCAGATAGCCCTAGTGTGCTTTGTCATAATCAACTTAAAATCTATCATTTCTAAAATATTATAGTATTTTTTCTAAAACAAAACTCGAGTGTAAGATCTCTGTCACATTTTAGGATAAATTTTAAGAAATAAAAGTATAGGTAAATAAACTTCAAGAAGATTTGTCGCTTTGCAGTACATGATTGTGATTAGAATCCATTTATTTCTGACTGGAATAAAAGGCAAGCTACCTAATTAAACGCGAGATTTTGCTATACTGAAAAATAAGTTAGAAAAATTAATGATACATTTGTTTTCAGGCATATCAGTAACCAATATAGTGGATGCATAACTAAACTGAAATCCCTCAACTAGACGTAGTTATTATAATTCGCGGTATTTGTGCAATTATTTATGACTCTTTAATTGTGGTCGGCGAAACCTTAGGGTCCGCGAAGCTATTGTTGAGGGGTCCGTAAAACATTTTATAATATAATTCAAGATATGTCAAATGATATAAAAGAGTAGTTATTTCCAGGAGTGCTAAAAAATACAATGTTTTCATTGCAATTAGAGCCTTCCATAAGGTATAGTGGTTAGGAGAGCCTACTGCGATACCGGTGGGCATGGGTTCGATTCCCGGTGCATGGATGTTTGTAAATGTATAGTTTGGGTGCGGCATGGGGTCACTCTAAATATTCGGTTAGCCGAAAGTTTTCTCGAGAGGTTGGTGCTAGAGAAGGAGAAATGGGAGATCCTCGGACACTCGGAGTTTATAGACGGCATGGACTACAGTCACCAATTACTTGTGATGAGAAACTTAGAATGTAACAGTTAATTAGAATGTAGAAAATAATGTAACAATTAAATTCAAAGAAAAATAGTTGTGCAAGAAAACACAATTTTTTTAACCTAACAGGTTCACTCAGAAACCTACACTGGTGATATAATAACTTCAGCGGCAAGAACGTGAAGCTGAGATTAAATTAACAACTGGTAGAATTAACAACGTGCGCTCTCAATAGCGAAGCCACGCTCTAACTAAACTTTTCGCTACTTCAGTTTAAATACACTATCGTACACCGTAATTGATTTACATACTGGAGTAGGAAACGCGAGGACAATAAGAGAAGACAGAAAAGGTTAACAAATTAAAATAACTATTAGTAAAAATAATAGAACTCTACAGCATTTAATACTTTCCTGCACAACTTACTTAAGTGAACAGGCCTTTTCTGTTTTACTCAAAATACAGAAATAAAGTTGACCTTTGAAGCGGTCCTCAGAAAAACACTTTCCGACATCGAGCCAAACACTGATGTTCTGATTTCAAGCATCATTCACATAGTAAAAATAGTACTTAAAATTTTAGGAAATCTAATAAAAACTGTGAATAATATGACGAATCATATTTAAGATATTTTTATTAGTTTTGTTATAATTAATTCAAATTTGTATATTGTGAGTTTAGTTCAATACACATTACCAACCTTCTGTGTGAATTTATTATGATAAAATAACTGTTATGACAACAAATAAAATATTAACTCCGATTATAAGTTTCACTTTAAAACAACAATAAATTTTAACTAGGATTGAAATTTGTAATGCTTAGTTTTACTTTACTTGTATGCTAATTAAAAATTTCCTTTCTGTGTTGTAGAGACATTAGGTGTTTTTTGGAAGCAAGAGAGATTAAAAAATTAACAACGCCTTCGCCAGGAATCGAACCACGGACCTCTAAAATATCGGCTCAGTGTGCTGACCACTACACCACGAAGGCACGCTAGGAAAGCAGGAGAAATACCTAATAGTGTGCACCTGCAGTAGTATACATAATGCGTAAGGATTGAGTAACTGGTATCAAACAAACTTGTTTTGTAATTGAAATATTTCTGTAGGAGTCACAAAAAATAATTGCTTAAAAGGGAATCGGTGAGTTTCATAAGTTTAACAAACACTGATCTAGGTGATTTATTTAATTTTTCAGTCTAATTATTCTCTATACTGTGATAATTGAACTTTTTTCTCTCATTCTGCAATTTCATGTAATAAAATATCCGATTATAATAACCTAACAAATTTTAGAACAAAAATGTAGTAAGAAATAAAATCTGAAAGCCTTCAGATTTTAAATTACGTCCAAAGCGGCGTTTTTTTAACGTTTTGTGTGTTACCTTTATTTATTAAATATCACGTTCTTCGCACTTAAACCATAAAATTCAGTTCAATAGTAATGTCGCAAAATAATTTTAAAATGAGCATATCTTTAGAATTTCCGATACACAATCTCGCGCGCTGCAGATAAAAATGTTTTCTTTTCTTTTTTTTTTTTTTTTTTTTTTTTTTTTCGTACAGTGTTGCCATTCCTCGCTTTGAAATCGTTAGTTTGTTAATCAAAAATTCGTTAAGGTACTAAAACAACTTCCAAATTTGGGATTATATTCCGATATTCGAGTGGAGGGCAACGTTATTCAGAATTTGATGTCTCTAGGTACCGTTGTTTTCTCACAATGCGAGAATGCGAGAAACATACATGCAGATTTTTCATTATTTAATTTCTTTAAATGTAATGCAGGGCTCTAATATTTGGGGGCAACAATTTGAAAAGTGGTTTAGACTTTTATATAATGAACCAAAGCGAAATGCCGAAACGAAATTAATAGCTGTTCTGGGCAAATTGCCCTTTTGGGTTTAGAAAAAAAGGAGTTTCGTTTTCAAGTAAATATGGAAAATTCAGATTTTTATGCTTTTTATTAAGACTTTCTTTCATTAGACTCAAAAAAGGGAAAGCAAAAAAGTTTCTTTCGCATAAATCGAAACCTTATCATTTTCCTTAGCATATAATGAAAAGAAAAATAGACAAAATTAATTTCTGACAGTCGTAAGTTGATAACTTCCGTCCTTTATTCGAAAGAAGAATAGTATTGAATAACCTGAGGCATCATGTATCGTACAGTTAAAAGGCATTTTTTTATTTTTTTTAAGAAGGCAAATGATGCAAATAAACATTTCGAAACTTTTTCCTCGCGTCTGTTTATTTATTTATTTTTCATCCGGCAACTTGTGAATTGCCGCGAAACACTATTCCCACCTCTTCTCCGGGGCCAATCAGATGACCTGGAGGTCATGGTCGCTGGATTGAAGAGGTCGCCGCTTTTTCGGATGGCCCAAACTTTCCTTCCCCCATCGATGACGAATAGCTGATAGCTTTGCACTTTGTAATCGATTACGAAGTCTCGATACTTTGTTTACGTTTTATGCGAAATTGTGGTAAGGTTGTATATGGAAAATCTTGCAGAATTGATAAGGGCCGCTCTTCATATTTAATTTGTTTTCTTGCTGTATACTAGACTGGATGCAATACGAATAAATCTCTATGCTACAGTCAATTATTTCCATTATTCGAATTAATTCGTTAAAAGTCTTAATAAACAAACTTATTCATATTGCTGATACAAAAATATTAATATGTCCTAAATTTTGTACTGAACAACACAAAATTATGTTCAAAGAAAAGAAATTCATAAATTCTGCTTTGTCTACGATTGCCAGTTAAAAAAATCATGTTTTCCATTTCTCCACATCGAAAAATTATACCGGGGGGGGGGGAGACACCACTTTACTTGGCATTTGATTTTTTATATCAATAAAAATTCCATGGCTTTAACCATTGATCCTAATTTTAATCCCTCTTCATTGTTAGCTTTTAAGGAAATTTGCATTTTGGTCTCTTTCTGTCAATAGTGGTATTAAGGATTTGGTTTGCATCATTTAATCATACTCTCCAGTTTCTTTCTGTTGCTTCTCATATAGGCACATGCTGATTTTTCATTCTTGCAGCAGTTACGAGTCCTGCCTAAGGGGAGGGATGCCTTCGTGGAGGACTTTCTAAGGAAAACTGGCTCGTATACACGTTACACATAGAGCTTTTTCTGAATTCACAGATTTGAAGACAGTTGGATAAAAAAGCCACAATTTTTTAAATGGATGAATAAATACAGCCCTGGCTTTTGTTATGTTTTATGCATTTAAATAAATTTCTGCCCGACTGTTTATTCTTTAATTCTACCTAACACAATTAATCGATACTTGTTTCTAATATATAATTTTAGCATCAATTTTACATAATAACATGAGTAATCTTTTTTTAATTGAATTTTATCATTATTAAAAAATACTTTGGCATCCTGAACTGAGAATTTTTTCCTTGACTTTTATCTTTCAATACTTTAGGAACTGGTCATTGATTTACATCTATAATAAAAGAAATAAATGCTTGTATGAGTTTTAACATATTGTTAAAAACGCAATAAACCTCAGCTCCTTTGTTGCATGAATAATGTGAAACTTCCTGTTAAGTATTTTTTTAAGATCTTCTATGTAACAGTATAGACTCCATGATTATTCCTTAAAATTGGAAGTATCAGAAATAGATGTAAATATGTATTGTCTTCTGCATTAACTTACAAAAATAATAGTGTGAATATCTGAATGGAATTATATGAAAGAGCTACAGGACACTATGTTTTCACGATGGTCATTCCACTATACTGGAAATATTAAATCAAACAATGAGTGCACGAAAAGATTCAGTAAGAGGATATTCTCTCTTCTGTAACAATACATTTGACTGCAGTTATTCCATATGATATTTCTATACAACAACCCAAAATCTTGGTAAATAACTTTCTAAATTAAGTTTACAGTGTAAAAAAAGTAGTGGAAAAATGTTGTAGTCATGTAACTGGGCTACCATACATAAAAATTAAGCAGTGTTACAAGTGTTTTTATCTTAACTGCCTGTTACAACCAAATAACTAGATACGAGAAAGGACATGCAGTGTCAGTACAGCTGGATAATCCCTTTTACAGAGTTCCTAATTTGAAAACAAGTTAACCAGTAAAACTACCCTTCATACTGGTTTGCTTTAGATTCATTTGGTAACAAATATGCCATTAAAGTCTGTACCAATCAATCAAGCAATAAACTTTGTTACAAGCAAGTTTTTGTTTGCAGGATGTTGTTCATAATCGGTTTTCTTTTGGTGGTATAGCAACAACGAAGGGATAAAGATTCCGGGTAATTTAAATTCAACTAACATAGCAAATTCCATTCTTCTGTAACTTTATAATTTGATACAGCTTTATTTTTTCAGAATTTTATTCATACTACTATTTCATCCATTGCAGAAAAAATTCCACAAGTGCATATTTTAAAATTAATTTCACATTTAAAAAAGTATGATTTGTTTATAAATGATTTGTTATAAAAATATGAGTTATAAAACTCATTGTAACTTGGACAAATACACACAAAAAAGGGAAAAAATACAAAAATGGTGATGCTGCTTATTAAAAATTGAAGCATTGTTATATGCACATACACATGGTTGACACAGTTTGGTGCATCTTGCTAAATTTGTTGTGGTAATATGGAAGCAAAAAATTTTTTTTGTTATTTTGTATTAAAATTATTAAGGTTTTGACGGCTAGCTAAGTTACACAAAGCAAGGTAACGTACACTAAGAGCTGTGTACCTTAGGCAAAGAGATGCCTTTGAGAAGGTCTTTGTATGAGAAATTGACTTATATTCACATAATACATGAGAAGAAACACGAAAATTCCCATGCAGCTATCCCATCCACCAGTATTTGTACCTGGATCAAACATCCAGTGTTCAGCTATCTTATCTGCTAGTCTACTGGTGCCAGTCAAAATAGACAGTAATGTAACATTATACAAGCTAAGTGGTATCCACTTATACATCACTAAAGAAACAACTACATTTCAGAAAACTTTCCTATTTTCCGAAAGTGTCAATATCTTCATTATTATAACTTCCTGATATTTCAGTGCATGTAATTTTATGGTGACCTATTAACTTAAAATAAAACAATATTTTTTTTAATTGGTTGTGTTTAATTATAACATTATTTTCAAAAACGTTGTTCATGATAAAACTAAAGAATGAATTTTCTTTATACACTGACTGTTAAATTATTACATCTCAAATCAACAGATTGCATTTATGCAATAAGACAGGATGAAAAATACAGTAGTCATTGAAAAATACAGTAGTCATTGAAACAATTGTTGAGTTTCTGAAGAAACAACAATAAAAATTTTCAAATCTAACACAGTATACCTTGTTTAATGTTTAATATAGTATGGAATGTTTTGTAAAGCATCAGCTATCAGGTTCAATGTTCCGTCTCACTTTCTTCGGGAACATGCAAGAACCTGACTCGGAACAGAGAGCTTACTAAAGCTATGTTCAATAACAGTGGTAAGTAGACAGGATACACAAGAAGGGTATACAAAACCCTTTATTATTCTCTATTTACAATAGTTTCCGTACTTCGGAATACAAAGACCCACTACTCGTGGTCTGAACGTAAGAATATAAAAATAAAACTAAACTCTAATTTAACTTTAAAATAATAAACGTGGAAGATTGGCCTTATATTAACAGGAAGCCGTATGTAGTACAGAGAACTGTGAACACTACAATACGTTTAAATATTATCAAGAGGATTAAACCTCTGGCCTGGAAGGCAACCAGCAACTGAGTAAAACTTCTAAGGTAAGCGGCCTGCTTCGACTAACTGCTTCCTCTCTTTCGCTTGGCAAAAAGCCACAACTTAAGCACTTGGCGTTCGCCAGACAAATTTTGCATAAATACTTTAACGCTTATAATTCTGGCCGGAAGTAGATAATAAGAAGTGATAGTAAAGATTTAAAATAAAATAAACTTTAGTAAAACTTAAGATCCTTACACAGCTATTTAAAAAAAAGTATGCAATAGCTGACAATGAAAACAAATAAAAATCAAACAGAACTCTATTACACGTTATGCAACAAAATTAATGAATATGAACGTCTATAAACTTTTTTTTTTTTTACTTGGACTAGATCTCAAACCATCAACTAGATATTAGTTGCAATATTAGATATTAGCAATAAAATTAATAAAAATTTATGTTGATAAGTACTTAAGAACAAATAGAACAAAATGGCCAAACTTTCAACTAGATAACCAAATAAACCGTTTACGTTCTAGAGGATTTTATTTACTTCACATACATACATACATTATCTTTATATTTACTTTCATAGCTCGTATCATACATAACATACTCTTATCATCGAATGATTTTCTGTAGTAAGCAAATTTTTTTAACAGTTTCTACTTAGTGTCTGCAAAGTATTCCTTTAAATCGCAAGGTTTCGCGATATAGTTCATACACGAATCCAAAACATTAAAACCTTCGTAATCGATAAGCAACGGCCATTTCATTATCGATGACATACGTCTGCCTATCGATAGTAAAAGGAAAGTTTGGGCCATCCAAAAAAGCGGCGACCGATTGAAGGTAGCATCCCCCCGCAGCCCTACACACCATTTCTTCCCATGGAGGTAGGAAGTAAGATGGAATCGCCCTAAACAAGTTTCTCCCGTACCCTGCTCTGAAGCACCGGCGATCCCTACGTGGTGACCAAAACATTGGGTCATTTACCATTGAGTTCTATGGGATTTGACGCGTTCGGATGTAAATATTTTGTAATTACGTCGTGAATATACATATAAATGCATATATTTTCTTTTTCTTACAACACTTCAGAGTCCTAAGTATGTGAAAACAACATATTTTTAAACAACATTTCATTCTGAACGGAATTAAATGCTATAATTTTCACAACAGTTTTCTCAGGATGGTTTAATTTGAATGAAATATTTTCACAAGTTTTCGTTAATTACATTAGAAAAAAAAATTAAGGTAATTCGATTTTATTCGGTTAAAGTACAAAAATTAAGATCAAAGTTTATTGTATTATTAATATTAAAATTATGCATTATTTCTTTTCTATTTATAGAGCTTCTTCCTAAAATACTTTCTTAAATATGACATGATTTTTTGGCTTCTTTTAAATCGAAAAATGTAAGTCAATTTATAATTAATGCTCTATTCGGTTCATTTTAAATTAGAGAATTATTAGGAATTAGCGAAATACTTTAAGTATTTCGCTAATTCCTAATAATTAAATAGGTATTAATTAGTATTTGACTTTCTCTGAACATTTCTGAAAGGGAATAAAATAAGTTTTTTTTTTCAAGTATTATTTCAAACTTGTAACTGAGTTATTATAAAATGTAAGGGGAATAATTCTTTTAATTATACTTATCAGATTTTTTCCCCTTCATTTCAACAATACATATTCCAAAACTCTTTATTACGTTCTTAAGTGCACATCTCATAGCATTTGCTTTACAATATCTTTTAACAGATTGCTTTCCAATACTAACAATTCTTGCTTAAATAGTTTTATAACGTATTTGTCAACAGGATTTCAATTTATGTTTATAATTCAATGTTAAGGTTATTATATATTTAGATAACATTTATAATCATTACATGCTTTTTGCAAGCACATGCATGCTTTTTGCATTGCAAGCACATGCATAAATACCCATACATATTTCCTATTTTTCATTTCCGGCATGTGCAAATCTTTAATTTCTGTGCATTCACTATATTTTTCGTGTAAAGTAATTTACACTAATTTAGCATACACCCGAAAGTTTTACATAAAATATATATATGAATATAATTTGAATGAAAATTATAAGTATTATTTTAAATACCCACTCAAAGGTCAGTTTTTCTTCAAAATTCCTCCACGGTGGCATCTTTCTCTTTAGGCAGATAGCCCTTGCATGCATTACTCTATTTAATAAAAACTTAATCTGACAATGTGCCTAATTACAAACATTTTAACATGCATAATTTTACATTTTGCATTTTATATTTTGCAATTTTATTTTTATTTTATATTTAAAAAAATTTGTTTTATTTAAAACATTTTGACGTTTGGAAAATAAAATAAAAGTAGCGAATACTCTATCAAGGGTATCGAAAGACGTATACAATTTTAAATGTACCGTAAGGTATTTTTCATTCTTTAAGCATAACATTTTTCTTAAAATCTATATTTTTGTAGTGCAACAGCTTATAATTTTAGGGTTGGAACCCGCGTTAAAAGTGAAGCATTGCTTTGAAGCTTGGGTCACCAGATGGGGTGTTCTTTGTTTACATTCAGAAGCTCGCTTGACAAGATTCTGATAGTAGTTCGGCACACGACAGTTCCATAGAAATCGAAAAAGGGACACTTTCGCATGAAAGAAACATTCATAGTGTGATGGATAATAGCAATTTGTATAGTTTAGTGACATTTACGCAAAAATCACATCTTGGTTATTTTTCGATAACTAACAACAGCAATTTTGATTATGAATTTGTTTTATAAAATTATAAGCTGTTGCACTACAAAAATATAGATTTTAAGAAAAATGTTATGCTTAAAGAATGAAAAATACCTTACGGTACATTTAAAATTGTATACGCCTTTCGATACCCTTGATAGAGTATTCGCTACTTTTATTTTATTTTCCAAACGTCAAAATGTTTTAAATAAAACAAATTTTTTACACATCCATATATTATTGTAACATGTACCTTTTAAAATTTTTTAGAGGAGAGGCTTTACTGCTGTTCATTTGAAACCCATCGTTTTAAATTTATATATCTGAAAAATAATCACTTTGGGCTTACACGTTTTATAAATATAAAATTATGTATGTTAAAATATTTGTAATTAGGCACATAGGTCAGATTAAGTTTTTATTAAATAAAGTAACGCATTCAAGGGCTATCTGCCTAAAGAGAGAGATGCCATCGTGGAGGAATTTTGAAGAAAAACTGACCTTTGAGTGGGTATTAAAAATAATACTTATAATTTTCATTCAAATTATATTCATATATATTTTTTATGTAAAACTTTCGGGTGTATGCTAAATTAGTGTAAATTACTTTACAAGAAAAATATAGTGAATGCACAGAAATTAAAGATTTGCACATGCCGGAAATGAAAAATAGGAAATATGTATGGGTATTTATGCATGTGCTTGCAAAAAGCATGTATCTGCCTTTGACAAAATACTTAAATATTCATTAAATTATTTATAAATATATTTGAAATGAAGAATTTATTCACTTATAAACAACTGTGAAAATACTGTGAAGAAATCTAATTATTAAATGTATCTAATTTATAATGATTATAAATGTTATCTAAATATATAATAAGCTTAATATTGACTTGTAAACATAAATTGAAATCCTGTTGACAAATACGTTATAAAACTATTTAAGCAAGAATTGTTCGTATTGGAAAGCAATCTGTTAAAAGGTGTTGTAAAGCAAATGCTACGAGATGCGCACTTAAGAACGTAATAAAGAGTTTTGGAATATGTATTGTTGAAATGAAGGGTAAAAAAAAATCTGATAAGTATAATTAAAAGAATTATTCCCCTTACATTTTATAATAACTCAGTTACAAGTTTGAAATAATACTTGAAAAAAAAACTTATTTTATTCCCTTTCAGAAATGTTCAGAGAAAGTCAAATACTAATTAATACCTATTTAATTATTAGGAATTAGCGAAATACTTAAAGCATTTCGCTAATTCCTAATAATTCTCTAATTTAAAATGAACCGAATAGAGCATTAATAATAAATTGACTTACATTTTTCGATTTAAAAGATGCATCAGAAGCCAAAAAATCATGTCATATTTAAGAAAGTATTTTAGGAAGAAGCTCTATAAATAGAAAAGAAATAATGCATAATTTTAATATTAATAATACAATAAACTTTGATCTTAATTTTTGTACCTAAACCGAATAAAATTAAATTACCTTAATTTTTTTTTCTAATGTAATTAACGAAAACTTGTGAAAATATTTCATTCAAATTAAACCATTCTGAGAAAACTGTCCTGTGAAAATTATAGCATTTAATTCCGTTCAGAATGAAATGTTGTTTAAAAATATGTGGTTTTCACATACTTAGGAATCTGAAGTGTTGTAGAAAAAGAAAATATGTACATTTATATGTATATTTACGACGTAATTACAAAATATTTACATCCGAACGCGTCAAATCCCATAGAACTCAATGGTAAATGACCCAATGTTTTGGTCACCCCGTAGGGATCGCCGGTGCTTCAGAGCAGGGTACGGGACAAACTTGTTTAGGGCGACTCCATCTTACTTCCTACCTCCATGTTTCTTCCGCGAGTTTTTTGCCTATGCTGTTTTCACCTGTCGAAAAGGTGCGGTCTCGCTCCACATACTGATTACAAACGCGTTTTTAAATTCGCTTCCTTTCATGCGTCTGCTCAAGAAACGCTGCATAGATAAGCACTTTCAAAAACCAATTTTTATTGTACATAACTGCATAAAAATAATGCAAAATAGTCTTTTTCAAATGTAGACCTGCAATATAGTCTTTCACTGTGACCGCTCCTTAGACGGCCGCTTCTAAAAGTGTGAACGATTTTTGAAGGTATTATTGACCGGATCTTGACCATACTGGTCAACAAAATGATTGTTTAGAACAGGGGTTCTCGACCAGGGGCCAGTTTCAGAGGTGTAATGTGGTCAGCCTTTTATTAACTGTTAAGTATTTAGTTTTAGTTCATGAATATAAAAAACTACATTTATTCAAGTTTTGGCATTTATAACATTTTCTACACTTTTTGTTATTTAACTTATAAAACACGTTAAAAACATCTGATGTGGGCACAGCATAACTTCTTTGTATGGCCTACTAAATTATGCACATTTTTGCTGCAACAATAAAATGATAGCCGATTGAAATAAAAAAGGGAGTTGCACAACTAGATGTTATTAGCAACCCCATATACAAAATTTCAACGTTCTACAACAAATCGTTTTAGAGTTATGCGAGATACGTATACAGTGGAACCTCGACATACGAGTTTAATTCGTTCCAGCATTGACCTCGTATAGCGAATTTCTAGTATTCAGATACAAACTTCCCCACTGAAAATACTGGAAAACCAGTTAATCCATTCTTCACCCTCAACAATATCAAAATAAAAATAATTTTTTCTAACAAATAACACTGGTAAATAATATAACCCATAGTTTACCTTTATGAAGCGTCCTGGCGATAGGAATGTGGGGAAGACGAAACGGTTTACTGTGGAGATGGAAAGTCTCTTTATGATTCAGGAAGACTCTTTCTTCTTAGGAATGTTACCCCAATGGAACCAGGTTCTGGGTCAGAATACCTTAAATTTGTTTTAGTTTCAGGTTGCTTTACCAAAAAACTTATCTAATAAAACTTACTTCTGTCTCCTTTCCAAGATGCCTCTAAAATGCGACACTACATTGTCATTACACAATTTCATGGTACGCCCACACACTGCTTTATTTGGGGGATTTTCTTCAAAGAAAGTTTTCACTCTTTCCCACTTTGCCAAAACTTCTTTAATTTTACTGGAAGAGTCATCTCCTGTTCCCTCCGCCCTCAATGAAAGCTCTTCTACCACCTCTTGCTGCTGCTCCTTGTGAAGTTCGTTCAGTTCGTCCATTGTAAGTTCTTCACTATGCTCCTCCACTAACTCAACCAGATCAGCAGTATCCAACAGCCAGACCCATACTTTTCTCCAGAGATACAATTTCTTCGACTAGCTGCACTGTGTTGTCCACAGGTTGAGAAGGATCGAAACCTAACTCAGGAATACATTGGGGCCACAGTTTTTTCCATGCTGAATTCAGGATCCTCAATGAAACTTCTTCCCAAGCCTTATAAATGAGGTTTAGTGTCAAGGATGTTAAAGTGATCCTTCCTTAATTGAGGGTTAGGTTTGTATTTGCAGTTACTTCAAAGCACCTTTGAAACAAAGTCTTCGTGTACAGCTTCTTAAAGTTGGAAATAACTTGCTGGTCCATAGGCTGAAGAAGTGGAGTGGTGTTGGGAAGTAGAAACTTGACTTTTATGAACTGAAATTCTTCCAACAAATAATCTTCAAGCCCTGGAGGATTTGCAGGAGCATTATCAAGGACGAGCAAAGCCTTGAGTGGCAACTTACTTTCGTGAAGGTATTTCTTCAATGAGGGACCAAAAACCTCATTGACCCACTAAGAAAAATTGGCGTGTTACCCAGGCTTTGCAAGTGGCACGCCACATCACATTCAGTTGGTTTTTCTGCACCTTCCCCTTCTTGAAAACTCGTGGACTGAGTGGTAGACGAGCAACGGCTTGATTTTACAATCTCCACTTGCGTTGACGCAAAACAAGAAGGTAAGCCTATCTTTCATTAACCTTGTCGCCAAGCAAAGATTTCTCCTCTTGCATGATGTAGGTCCTGTTACGCATTTTCTTCAGAAAAGACCTGTTTCATCGCAATTAAATGTTTGCTGGGGAAGAAAGCCCTCACTAGTAATATATTGTAGGAACTCTGGCCGTGAAACCGCGGATAATAACAAAATTGGTAAATAACAGAATATTCGTGTGAGATAATTAATTACGATTTAATTGATAAGTTATGCACTGAAGGAGATTACCGGCTTTAAATAAAATACACTAGTATTAATATACATGCATCACAATAAATTATATACTGTATTATTAAATAAAATAATGCGAAAGGTGTTATTCACTAGGCGCCGTTCCGATAATTTTACCTAATACCAGTAAAGATGTGAAAAATGAAGGAATGCCATTCTTTTATAATGTATTGCTTCAAAGGATGGTAGAAAAAAAGTATCATTCATTTTCCTAATTCTAATAGCACACCATACTTCTTTATTACAGTAGTTAAAAACTTCAACTGCAATGCATTAACGAGAGTAATAATAGAAGCAAATTTTGAAGAAATATGGGTACGGGGATAAAGATAAGTCAAATACTCTAGCTGTTATTAATCGAGATTCTCTGCCATCATGCCTATAAGTAAAAAGTTTCACAGGAAAATAAGCAAAGAACAAGCAACTAATTCTCTTTAAATGTTCTTTGCTTATAAATATCATGTTGGAGGTGTGAGCTCAGAGTTCGAAGAATTTCTTGTAATCTTGTAACCAGAGAATACACATAAGATTCCACTGTGACCCTTCCACTACCTGCATTTAATCAGCTGAAAACGGTGTGAAGATTGTGAGAAAGCAAACCAGCACATACTATATTTCGACTATATTACGGCTGCTGTCACTTTGCTTGCATTTCGAAATTTATGCAGTCTCTTTTCACTTTGAACCGCAGATACTGAGTATTCGATTACAAGACGTGACTATTATTTCGGAAAGTGATTTAAAAAAATTGTGTCACTTTGCATCAGCATTATACTTGTCCAAATATATTTATAACGTTGCGCGCCTCTAACTAGCACGCAACCAAGAGGTGACTGTGAAAGCTTGTATAAACCACAGAGTCTTATAAAGGGTTTAAGTCCCTTTTTATTCAACGTACTAATTTACAATTGCGTCCTCTTGACGCTTACAAACTTTGCCAACTAGGCAGTCAAAATAAAATAATAACCTGAAAAGAAAATAAAGATTCTAACTACGAGGCTCTCTAAAATAACTAACTCACCGCGTTTTACAAAAGCCGCAGCTAATTCAGCAGACTTGAAGCTCACTGGAACAATTGCAACTACTTCCCGCTAAGCACATAGGCCGCAACGCGGGGTTCTTTAATTCTCGATTTCTACCTCCGCGCTCGCGAAGTAAGAATAACTCTCTCACCGAACTCGTTTCCTTCTATTTAAACCATACTACTTCCGCTGATAATTTGAATGCTTGCGCGTTCTACTCAAATTTACATATTCTGGCATTGGCAGTTCCAGGGGAAAGTAAGGCTTGACAGGAAAGATAGTTTAAACTTAAAATAAATGTTAGTTAAAATAAATATAAACTCTACATATTGCACGAGAGAGGGTGCTCAGATCTAGGCTTCTAAGCCCTTCCACGAGTACGCTCCAACTCCAGAGGCGATCCAGGGTGACCGAAACCTTCAAGGACAACCTTTAGTGATTATCTAATATATAGCGATCACACAGCCCGAGACAGACTTTACAGTACCCTTATAGTCGTTGTCAAGCCTGAACGGGCCACTGTAGAAAGGGTGGTTCTAATCCTGTGGAAAGTAGCTAATCCTCCCCATACTGAGACTACCCTTATTTCCAACATATGAACGTTACGAGTGACCAGCTAAGGAAGGTCATCCCGATTAAGCAGGACAGCCACTCATGAGTTGCCGTCTCTTCCCCACGTCGAGGGAAGATCCATAGAGGGGAGTTTTCGAAATAGCATAAAGCCATCTTAAAGGCTAATATGTGCGGATAACCTAAACGAATAATTCCAAACAAACTTTTCAAATGCCTTTTTTTACACATCGGTAATAAACACCAAACGGAATGAAAAGCATAATGACATGATGATTTTGGCTAACAGTTTTAAAACAATTTCTTTTCTCGGAGGCCCATCTTTCCGGATCCATGAATCATTTTGTTGCGCTGCTGTTGCACACTTCTTTTTTGTTGCACACTTGCACAAACTTAACATTTTAACACTTGGAATAGTATTCCTCACTCATATGGTCAGTTAAAAAAATAGCATTTGCTGTTCTTTCACTCTTTGGTTCTACATATTCATGCGAACTACCTTTTTCAAGCATAAACCTAATCAAAAGTAAAATGAGAAGTATTTTTGCTAATGAACACTTGGAATCTTGTTTAAAATTAAAAACGACATACAAACCTGACTTATCCAAACTTTGCAGGAAAAATGCAAGTTCATTGTTCGCATTAAATGCGTGTTTTGTCATATTTTTATTTTAACATAAAAAGTGTTTTTTCTCAATGAATAAGATTATTATATTATTATCATTATATGTGGTTTCATTTAATGTTAGTAGTTAGTTTAAATCGACTCCTAAAAACATGGTTTTTAACAGAAAGTTGGCTCTCAAAAGAAATCTTAAACGTCGTACTGCTAATCTTTGGATCTTCTGACTAATGAGTTTGCCAACCACTGCCTATATGTCCGGAAAGTCTTTGAGCGACGAATGCTCATGTGCAAGCCTTCTGATGAATACATACTTTGTGTTCATTTTAATAAATTTAGCGATTTAGCATCTTCTAGCCGGGTGATGTGCAACCACACAAATCTAAAAACGCCAGCTTAAAGTTACAAGATATGCATTTGTATTCCGAATCTTACCAAGATTATTTAATTCACAAGATCTCAGTGTTATAAAGCACATCCGAGATGCCATAAAATATACAGGTACATTGGTCTAATATTGAATGAGTCCTTCATAGAAACGTAGCCCTGCAAATAAATTGACTACGAGAGTATGCAAGAGTATCCTGTAGGCTATGAACACTATACTCCCTGCACGCACAGTTCCTCTATTATTTTATTATATTTGGTTGTGTAGGACTTCACTTTCCAGGAACTCGTCAGCAGCATGAGTCCTGCGTGGCCGTACATTGTCATCCATAAAAACAAATTCGGGATGAATGGCACACCAGAAAAGACGCACGTGGGGGAGGATGACTTGATTACAGAAACAATCTCTGGTAGGTGAAACTCTGTCGAAAATGTGGAGCTCTGTCGGTCCGTTCATCATAATGCCTCCAATATAAGCACGCCAGGAATACCCCAACTGCCTTTCCTTGATCTTAGTGGAATCAAAGCCTGTCCTTATCTCGCTCTACATCAACCGGTGCCGAAAATCGTTTCTCAGACTGAAACGACTTTCATTGGTAAAGAGGACGTGACTCCACTGGTAAAGTGTCATGTTTTTGTGTTCTCTACAGCGTTGTAAACAGTGCCGCCATTGAGCTACTGACAAAGGAATGCAGCGTTGAA
Organism: Stegodyphus dumicola; assembly: GCF_044657685.1. Lineage (NCBI taxonomy): Eukaryota > Metazoa > Arthropoda > Arachnida > Araneae > Eresidae > Stegodyphus > Stegodyphus dumicola. The sequence goes on from NC_140770.1 coordinate 134,090,842, forward strand.
GACCGTGGATGAATAGGCTGCATTTATGAAGTTTACAGTAAACAGGGATACCTCTCATCAGGTTGCCGTGCGCAACTGCCAAGCAATGTTGTCCGCTGTCTAGTTTCAAACTTTTTTTCACCTGCAGGTCGATATATTGGTCACCAGTCACCATTGTTTTCCTTGGCCGACAACCCCAATTTTTTCTTACAGTTCCATTTGCAGTCTGGAAGGCTTTCCAAGCTCGTGAGTGAAATAACTCTTTTAGCGATTCCAAACTCTTGGACAACAGACGTCAAAACTACGTCCCTCCTCAAGCTTATCATATAAAGGCGTCCTGATGTTTTCTTGTAGTCATATTGCACGCACAATCTCACTTTCACTCGAGGAATAATACCTGAAAATGCTTCTTCCATTCTTCTTCTTCTTCTTCTTCTTCTTTTTTTTTTTTTAAAGTTGCTTTGCACTGCGCGCTGATTCCTTGCTTTTTGTGTGCCCTGATGTACCCTCTGATTATTTGCATATGCATCACCTTTCTACTGAACTGGCTTTTTTTGTACTGTCGCAAAAAGCCCTCATGGAGGCATTCTAACCTTCATGCTATACATCGCATAAACAGGTTCAGTCGCATGAGCTGACTCAAGCAGATTACAGACGTGTTTAGTCTTGAACTAATCTTCTCGAATATCAAGGACAAAATTCTGTACCGGATTGTAATTTGTAATGAGACACACACATATTTATGAATTTCGGATTGTTACATGAGAAAGAAAAGACAAAAATATACAATTAATTTGTTCAACTAAAGTTCAAATGTGCAGGATCAGACTAAAATTATCCTTTGATAACATCATTTTGCATAGTTTCTTTTTTAAAAATGTAAAACAGCTTACAACATTATTATATAAATTATTAAAAATTTTAGACCAATAACATGATTACTTCCAAATACATTTCCCATAATTAGACAAGAATACATTTATCATGCTTTAAACAAACTTTTACAGACGACAAATGAATACTTACCTACACTGTTAGAAATTTAGAGCAGTATGCTAACCAAACATCAGCAAAAAAAAAAAAAAAAAAAAAAAATCTAGCAAAAAGAAACTTTATAATTGTCGTGTCTCAAAATGAAGTTAAGCCGCCCAATGAATAATTAAAAAGATGATCATTTTCGTTTTCAAATAAGTACTTCTAGTCGATTATTGATAAATACTCTTATTTCCAAGAGTTTTATAAAAAGAAATAAAAATATTAAATTTCTCAGACTAATTTAATTACTAGACATTTAAATTTTTTATATACAGATACCACAGAAGATTGCACTTCAATATAGTTTTGTTTATTATTACTAGATGGCAGCACTACTGCATCCCGACTGATCGTAAAAATTAATGTTTTTATAAAATAAGCTTTTGTTTAAAGCTCATAAATTAACTAACAAAAGGAAAAAAAACTATTTATCATACTGTTTAACAGGAACAAGTTATTAAATAATTCTCGTTAAAAAATTAATGTGTAATTTTATATCATGAGTAATATAAAATTGGAATTTCCTAAATAACATCTAATAATTTAATTGCATTGTCAAAAGTACATTGCGCCGTATACTTTTGTTATGCAAGATATAAAAGTGCAGATGAAGTTTTCCCAAGAGAATTATTTAAATTTCTGTTCTTCTTTCAGCCTATTTATTACTTTATGAGTTTTAAATAAAATATTATTATATAAAAATGCTTTTATATAATAATATTTTATAAAAGCATTTTTATCGGGTTTTAGAAAGAGATTTGCTTTAACACTGTGTTGTAAAATCTGAAAAAAAGAAAAAAAAAAAAAAAAAAAAAGTCGTTATCATTAAGTACAAGGTGTCTGAAATGGAACTATCCCGCTACCAGATTAGAACCATCATTTACTTCCAGTTCTGTTGCAAAAAGTCACCAAATCATGTGTACAGCTTTAGATACTAATGATGTATCATATGATACTCTGAAGATTTGCTACCGAAAGTTCAAAAACAAAGACATTCAAGAAGCAGAGCCCTCTGGCCGGCCTACTGATGTTGAGGCTTGCTGCGAGAACTTGCGGAAGCAGATCAGTATGCAACCACTCGACAACTTGTTAAGAAGTTTAAGTTAGTGCCATGTCCATTAGTCGCGCTATACATCATGGAGGCATTCTAACCTTCATGCTATACATCGCATAAACAGGTTCAGTCGCATGAGCTGACTCAAGCAGATTACAGACGTGTTTAGTCTTGAGCTAATCTTCTCGAATATCAACAAAATTCTGTACCGGATTGTAATTTGTAATGAGAAGTCGATTTACTTCAACAACAAAGACCGAAAAGCGGGTTGGTCTGCGCCCGGCAGCATCGCTAAGCGCAATTTGACTAACGAAAAGATCATGCTTTGTATCTAGTTGGATTGCCGAGGTATTATCCACAAAAAGTATCTGGAAAAAGTTAAAACCTCCGAGAGTAAGGTGTACAACGAGATGCTAGTCCGTGTTGACGTTGCTATCAAGGAAAAACGTCAAACTGAGTTCCGGCGGGAAAAAAAAAAAAAATTGTTCCATGAAGATAATGCAAGACCACATTCGTCTGCATTCCTCAGGTGGATTCTGTATGGACTGGAATGGGATCTTTTGCCACACCCACCATATGGCCCCGACATCACTCCTTCGTACTTTTTTTCACATCTTGCTGATGCTATCTTCCATTCTACATAGGTTCGAAATGAGGTTGATCTGTTTTTGGAGTCGCGGTCACCAAGTTTCTATGCGAAAGGTTTGAAAAACTACCAAAACATAGGCAGAAAATCATAGATTTGGGTAGTGGTTACTACCTGCACTAAAGTTACTGCTTTCATGCTTTTTTCCTAACTTTATTCAGAACTTTTTTTGCGGAAACTCTCGTTATAACCGGATATTTTATTCTTTTAGTATCAAATTTAAGTTATCAATGAAATTATTCAATCGAAAATCTTTTTTCAACAATAAGTAATCAATGATTCTTTACTTCTAACAATTCTGTTATTATTTGCAGTCTTAACGGTAAAACATATAATTTCTAACTTAAAAATTTCTGAACATTATCTGTGGTGGGGGGGGGGGAAATCACACCTTTGATTTTGATTACCTTGGACGGTTATGCACATTTTCTCTATTTCCGCCAATGCATTATTGAAGGTTCTTTTCCCTCCCCGGGTCAGCTCTGAGTTCTATCCTTCAGAATTTCGTGCAACGAGCTTCTACATAAGGAAAGTTATTTTCAGTTTTCTGTTGCATTGCAAAATTGGTTGTTTTGCTTTGTAAACGTTTAATTAGTTTTCCGAAAAAAACTGTAATCTGCACTTGAACTAGATGTAACAGAAATAAACAAACAAAAAAAGGAATAACGTTTTTAGTCACTAGGGGCAAACTTTAAAGCTACAATTTTCAGATACTCCAGAAATAAATAGTAACTATAATTTTATGACTATTAATCTCTAATAACTACATTCTGTTACAGGTAAAATTTCATTCTAAATAAATAAAATGCATACTTGTACATTATTTTCAGTATAAATAAATAAAAGTCACATATAAATCTGATAAATGCACTGCACTTTTCTTTTTTCTTCCTGTAACATTATTAGGCCAAGAGAATATTCACAGAAGCATTTGCTTGGGAAACATTGTAGTTTGTTATATTCAGATTTTTATTCACTTAAATGCAAACTACCGTCCTTTTCCTTCTCAACAAATGCAAACCTCGCAGTCAACTTGATTGCTAAAGTCTGAAAATTTCAATAAATTGTTTTAGACCATCGGTTCACAACGGGATCGGTATTTACTCTCACATTTCAAATTGTTATCACCAAATATTTTCGTCCTGTATTATATTTAAAGAATTTAAATAATGATGAATCTACATGAATGTATGTATGTTTCTCTCATTGTGATAAAACGGTACTTAGAGCCATCAAAATTTGAATAATGTAATCTTCCATAGAATATGGGCATGTAGAAACCCTAATTTGAATTTTGTTTTATTATGGATTTCATATTTTGTAACACTTCAACGAGTTTTTGATTAAAAAAACTAAACAATTTCAAAGCGAGCAATGGCAATACTGTACGGAGGGGGGGGGGGACTTTTAATTTCCAGCGCCTGAGACTCTATATCGGAAATTCTGAAGATATGAGCATTTTAAATTATTTTGCGATATTGCTGTTGAACTGAATTTTTTGGTTTGACTACGTAAAACATATTTGATAAATAAAACGTTAAAAAATGCCCCTTTGGACGTAATCTAATACAATTATTTTCCGTTTTCATTCTAGAACTGATCTGTTTATATCGACACTGAATGGAAAAGAATTCCATTCCTTTGACAAATTAATGCCATTGTCCATTATTGAAAAGAATTGTATATTTTCAGGATATTGCTATGCATGGAGAATTTTCAAGAACAAGTCTTTTTTAAACACATGAGTATGCTAAGTTTTGAAATTTAAAAGTCATCCGAGAAAAATATTCCAAAATAAAAAAATTTTTTGCTGGTCCAACATTTCCTTCCTCTTACCTCGCGGAAGCAGGTTTTAGTTAAGTCAATAATTTACTACGGAAGACAAGAAACAAGTTGAAATTTTTTAATGAGATGATTTAAGAAATTAAGTTAAGCACTTTTATGACAGATATTAAAAAACTACATTAAAGACAGCTATCCAAAAGTACAGGGTTATCCAAATTAAACTTCCCCAACTCAGAGGCCTGTGCAGAGTGTTGTATGGGTCATAATGTGATGAAATTTTACACAGACACTTCAGATCATGGGCTCGAGATTTATTACACAAAAAAATTAGTACAAGAAGTTACCAATAGGTGGCGCTGTAACACTAGTAATGTGCATATTGCAGCAACATGATTTGCAGAAATAAAGCTTCTGCGCAACGTATCCAAACGACGAGCCCTACAAAAGTGGAAGACAGGCCTTGCGCAGGCAGTTGTTTCCAGCTCGCTGATGCACAATGGCGACTTTGAAAGACAAAGCTCTGTTAGTGAAACTTTTCTACCAGAATGACGAGAACTCCTCTGCTGCGATAAGCGCATTCCTTTGGCTGAAGATCTTACGCCGAGGACCAATGACACCACGCGCTCTACGAGACATGATGACGAAGTTCGAAAGAACGGGACAGCTGGGAATTTTACCAGGTAGAGGACGACAGGTTGTAGAATCTGCACGCGTAGAAGACGTTGCTTTGGCAGTCGTGGACCCCACTAGCCAATCGCCACATGGTGTTGTCAGTGTGCCAACTGTTTCTCGTGCTGTTGATATGCCCTATACGACCGTCTGGCGTGCGATACGTCGAATCCTCGGTTATTTTCCTTACAAAATCCATAGTCGTCATCAGCTGTCCGACGGGGATCCTGTAGTTCGGGAAACATTTGTTCAAAACCTGCTCTTTCACAAGAAAACGGTATCAGGATATGTTGACAACGTTTTTGATCCCTGAACTGCAAGAACGGCGCCGCCTCCAGGACGCGATATTTATGCTGGATGGTGCACCTCCCCATATTCTTCGTGGCGTTCAACAGGTGTTACGGGCAACTTTTACCGATGCACGTGTGATCAGCCACTATTTCCCAACAGCTTGGCCTCCCCGCTCGCCTGATCTCACGGCATGCGACTTTTGGTTATGGGATTTCTTAAAGGATCGGGTCTACCGAGAACACCCAGCAACCTTTGCACATCTGAAAGACGCAATTATTCGACATGTTCGTGGAATTAATGTGGACTTACTGCGTTCCGCTGTGGAACACACTGCTTTGCGAATGGAAAGAGTTGTGGAGAACCACGGCATATAGAACATCTTGTTGATCTGCAGCGCCACCTATCGGCAACTTCTTGTACTATTTTTGTTTTGTTTAATAAATCTCGAGCGCATGATCTGAAGAGTCTGTTTTTAAAATTTCATCACATTATGACCCATACAACACTCTGCACAGGCCTCTGAGTTGGGGAAGTTTAATTTGGATAACCCTGTATATAACTGAAATTTGTGCAATTAGACTCTGCGATTTTCTTTGCAAAAACTTGAAGAGAAACCTCTAAAAATAAAGATAGCAATAATGCCAAAAAAAAAAAAAACACTAATAAATAATTTTTTCAAAACTTTTGTTTATATTCTGTTATCTTTAAGTTATTTATATGCAATTATTTGTATTATGATCATGTTGTATGCTGTATTTTAATATCACTCTTTTAAAAAGGGTTGGAAACCCTTAGTTTAGACATAATTCGAATCTACGTTTTTATTTGATGGTATTTCCAGATTATACAGCTGACCTCTGAAAGTTAACAGATTTTACCCAAGAGTATCTAATTTTTCAAGGATTTTATTCCTATCAGTTCTATTTAATGTTTCATTTTTAGTTAATATGTATTGATATCCAAAATATATCACTAATATTATGTGATATATTTTGGTCCAAATATCCAAAATATGTTTCACTTTTTATCACTTTATTCATCAAATGATATTCTTGTTGCGTGAATCAATGAGCTCGGTGACAGAATTTTGAGACGCAAACTCTCGTTATTCTTTAATAGGGAAGGAAGATATGAAATATCTCTGAATGCAAACAGATTCAAATGGAGAATTAGAACATATGTTTAGCAAGTAATACTGTCACTGGAATGTTTGTCTTTTGCGCTTTTAGTATTTCACTTCAGGTTTTAAAATTAAACCAAACATTAGGCACACTTTAAAATGGTCGTTCTCCTTTTGATATTAAGTTTACACAGTTTGAATTATGATTAAAAATGAAACATATTTAATTTTTTAAAAGAAATCAATATTAAAAAAATTAAATTGATATAACAGATGTATTATAGCACAGAATTAAAATTTTATGTCTGCCATGCACGCAATACATTCTTAAAATTTCTATTGTATCTCTTTTTTATTCATGTCTTGAGAACATATCTTAAAAGTTGCATAATGATGCATTAATGCAATACCCTAAGACATAATTACGAATGCTTATTATTAATTTTGCATTTAACTGCTTAGACGGTATAGTGGTTAGGGAAGCCTGACTGTGAAGGGCCTGGGTTCAAATCCCAGAAAAGGTATGGATGTAAAATTGTCTATCCTTTCAGAGAAGATAACAATGGTCACCTATTAGGTGCCTCCACAATAAAATGGTCACCACTTCTGGCCTTAGTAGTGGCCAATGCTGTTATAGGCAAGTGCCCACCATTGGGAAAAAATAAAAAAAAACTTTTGCCTATAAAGAGCTTTATGTAATATATATTTGAACTCTCACATTTCAAAACTTCAATTTGCAATGAATCCCTAGTCTGGGATCCTTTGCAATAGAATTTAAGATAACAAAAGCACAGACTTCCTGGCTTAACGTCCAGAGAAACTATACAGAATCCATTGATCAGATATCTAATTAAATGTTTAAAATAAACACTTAAAATATCTTAGAAAGAAATTCCCAAAAGTTGTGATAAAAGTATTTTAAGTATCTCAAAAGATTTAAAGTAGTAGAGCAGTTGCTGTATACTGCTTGCTATGGCCCATCAATGTTTGTTTACATCACAGCATTGTAGCCGAACCCTTTTGCAAGCTCTACAACCTCCAGAAAGTTTGGTTTATTTAATTATGGCAAAGCATGCGAGGGCTATCTGCTTATGGGAACAGAAGGAGACTTCGTGGAGGACTTTCTAAGGGAAACTGACTCATATACACATCGGAAAAAATACAAAAACACCCATGCAGCCAGCCCGTTCGCCTGGAAACGAACCCAGGTCGGTACTACCCCTGTTGAGTAATTTTACTGTTGGTTGGCCAATCTCCAGAAGGAAAAGGGTTCTTTTCTTGAATATTATGGTTTGGGTGTGGTCCAAAAAGATAAACAAAAAAAAAAAAAAAAAGTTTAACCCCTTTATGCTTCAAATTATTTTATTTTTTGTAAAAGTTTGTAACTTTTTGATTATATTTCTTTATGCATGACAAAAATCTCCCATTAAACTAACAAAACTGTTATTAGTTTTTCACAGCTCTTTTTAAATTTAAAATTGTGCCTTAAGAGTACCGTGGGGAAGAAAAGTGTTAAAGACATTTTTAGACTGTGGTCATTTAAAAAAAAAAATTATACATATATATATATATTGAGGTTTATATGTTTTTAATGCATATGTTTTGGGAGGAACTGAATGCGTTTACTGACTTTCATCTTCTGCAAACAATTCTTTTTTAATCTTTTGCATTTTAACACTTTTAGCCTTGCGTGCCTTCGCATATCCTGCCATTAAAATAATAAGTACTAGTACTCATTGATGATTAGTTTATGATTGTTATGATGATTTGTTACAAATTTTAGTTATTATAGCATTTGTTTCTGGATTGCCATAGCATTGCATGAAATTTGCACTCAGTTAAACTTCTACAAAAATATTTAGAACATATATTATTAGGCTGTCATCATTATTCAGATTAAGAAAATATTACACCTCCTTATTATTAAGATATACAGTTAAAATTTAAAACTTCAAAATTAAATAATTTTTAAAACTTTAAAAAATTGCCATTTGAAGTTAACAGAATGTTCAACATTACTATGGATCTAGTATTGACTGCACAAGACAATTTTGGAAATGCATTGTGCAACAAGGAGCAGCACTTTTAATAACCATAAATACTGAATGATGATGGAAATATAAAATGTGATTCAAGTATCATAAAATGATATTTCAAATGTCCTAGCAGACTTTGAAACCAGAAATAAATCAAAAGATCATAATCAAGTTCTGAAAAGTCATGAATATATCGATAAAAATAAATATAAGAATATATTGTTGAAAATTTATAACAAGACACATACAGTTCCTGTGAATATTATACAGCAATTTTGATTAGAATTCTGTTCAACATACAGCATTATAGATAAAAACCTATAATCTATATAAAACTAAAAAATCTGCTTAAAGTTGCATACGCAAATAAATGTTTAAAACTGGCATACAACATTTGTCAAATTTTCAGGTTTTATACATAATCCAATTAACACTTAAATTACAATATATTTCTAAATTTCCATTTGGAAAACCTTAAGCAAAATGTAAAAACTTAATTTTTTATGGGAGCATATAACAAGACATTTATTTTTATGCAAATTATAATATTCGAGAAAAAACATCCATATTATATAAACTATTTATATATTTCTAGCATACACTGTCAAGAAAAATGTTTCTATATTGATAATACAGTCAAAAGTCGTTAATTCGGACACCCATAATCCGGACCTCAAATCTAAAATCTTTCTGCGCATGCGCCGCGTTGACGCAGGCTCATAGGCGTTTTACACGTGCACGCAAGACATTCACGATTGCGCATATGCGTCTGCGCAAGTGCAGAATACGTTTTCACGTGCGCGTTTAATGTATAACGGATGGTATAAGCTAAAATTATCTAATTATCTATTTCAGGTAATGTTGATGATTGTGTTGTTCCTTAATCTTTGAATTGGATCCGGCTTATTATTTTTTCCAGACTGTAAGAGCAATTTTATAAAAGTAAGCTTGAACTTTCGATTATGTCAAATAGAATTTCCGATGCTGGAGCTCCCAAAGGATCTGGAAAACGAAAGTATGATTCGATGTCCATCAAACAAAAAATGGATAAAGGTATATCCTTTGTTTATCTAACCGTTCCAAAATCTGTTTATCAATTTCACGCTGCTCTGTGCGGGGGGGGGGGCAATGAACTGGAAGTTGATCTGTCACCACTCGTTATCTTCAGGGCAGATGTTTTTATTTTATTCAGCTTATAATTCCTTACTAAATGTAGTATTTAATCTTGATGTACTCCATCTTTGATATGATTCAAATCAAATTCCTCGTCATTATAAATATCACGAATACAAATCAAATAGTTTTCTGGTTGCAATTTTCTAATTTCGGCTATGCGTAACGTACGCATGCGCGCGTTGAAAGAAATGTTTAATAAAGTAAACAAATAAATATTAAGCTTCTTTTTTTTGTAAATTTTTATACCCTTTAGATCATAATTGCTCATTATTTTATAAATTACGGTTTCATATTTTAAATTTTATAATTTCTGCATGCCATTTTACCAGATTTAAACTGATGATCTATAATCCGGAATCGCCAAAGTCCCGGCGAGTCCGGATTAAAGAGTTTTGACTGTACCTAACAAAGAAATACAAATACTTGCTAAGGAGAAAAATTATAATGCTTATTTTACTAAGAGAAATCAATTTCAGCAAAACTTTAGATGATAAAGATCTCCCTCCCTACCATCAAGAAAGTTTTTAAAGATCTTTGCAAAAACACTTAAAAATGGAACTTTACCATTATAATCCATGCCTTAATTTTATATGAACATCATATGAAAAATAACATATACGCTTAAAATACAATAAAACAAGTAACATGATAGCAGTTTTTAAGAAAATGCAGATTTCTTAAATCATGAAGATATGCATGCATATATTGTTACATTAATAATTCATACTGAATCCAAACAATAAAGTGCATTTAACATATGTCTTAAAGTAACAGAGCATTTAATTTTAAATTAAATATAACATTTCATAATCTGAATTTTGGTCTACTGTTTATCACAGTAATAGTCAAAGACAACAACTATAGTAAATGACATAATTTTAACATAGTATGGGAGAAGGCATTTATAGGAGGGGAGACTTTTTATGAAGTTTTATGTATTTCAAACACTGAATGAAACAAACTCTATTAAGCATTCTTATACACATTTAAAGCAATTTAAGAGTTACATCACAATGTCATTCATTAATAAAATACAGCCAAAATGAATATATAGAAACAAATGTTTTTATATAAAAAGAACAGAAAAATTTCTTCCTTCAAAGAAGTCAAATCCGAGCAAAACATTCCGACTGACATAACTTGTACATTTCAGTACCTTTTCTACAGTTATGTAATGCTACAAAGTACTGTTCTTTATAGCTGATTTGAAGACAGCCTAAACTGTGTTATGCGACTATGTACATTTTTTAGACACATTACATACATATTTTTTTACTTTGTAAAAAAATTACATTTGTTCAAAATAATATAAAAAAACCCAGTGAAACTCTTATTAATATTGTACACTTGAAATAAATAATAATTATACAAAAAAAAAAAAAAAAAAAAAAAAAAAAACATCTCCTTTCAATTCAAAAAATGCTTATTGAACGTTATTTAGACATTTTTAACTTGTGAAACCTGCTTATCTAAAGAGGTATTAAAATCACTGCTTAGAAATTTCTTTCAGATTTAAAAAGCTTTAAACAAATAATTGGTGAATAAGAGAGGAGATATTAATGTGGATCAACTTCTTATTCATAGGGGAAGGCACCTTCATAAAGGTGCAGGTAGGTATCATCCTCTTGAGAGTACCAGTATGCAAGTAGAATTTTCCTTTGTTTTACGAATCAGAGTAATAAACTAAAACCCTACTAGCATTTTTATACGCATTGGCCTAGTTTCAGAAAGACAGAACTTTCATAAAGAGCATCCATCCATCTACAGCTCAGTTTCCCATTTGAAGAAAACTTTCTCAAAGGTGGAATTGTCAATGGAAATCGTTTCAAAAAACTAATTTCATAGTATTTTAACAAGTCGTTACTACTGTGCACCTGCAAAGCTAAATCTCAGAAAATTACATAATATGGATGTAAAAAAAAAAAAAAAAAGTATCTCACACCCTTACATAAGATGCATGGTTTAAAAAAAAAAAGATAAAAAACTATCTTACTGGGGTGTGGGAAGAACAATTACACAGAATTTTAACATTAATTGCAAGAGCTTCATTAACACCAGTTGTCAAGTAACGCAAGAAACAAAATTCAATTCATACTTTTAAGAAATATTGAGTGCCGCATACATTTCTTACAGAAACTAATTTCTTAATAAAGAATAATTTTTAATGATTCACTTCAGCATAAAACGTACACATATTTTTAATTTAAAATACTTCTCATGTTGAGTTATATTTTTTAAATGAACCAGGATTATGAGTTTTAAAACTGCAAAATTATTTACACTAATAAAATTTAAATATAAAATTAAAGAAAATCAAATAGCATAAATAACATACTTTATTACATACCTAAAACAAAGCTATTTTTAGGACATACTTATTGGCACTAATGGTTCACAAATACCTAACGGCCAGCTAATACAAAGAGGAAAAACAAAAGGTAACTTCCAAATAAAACCAGTGAGAAAACAGTATTTTATTATTAGCTGTATATCAGGAAATACTTTATGTACAACTAGTTAGCATGGCTTTTAGCATAATTAATAATAAGTTATATATTAATATTATTATGCTTTCTAAACAAAGTCCCCCCCTCAAAAAAAGCTAGTTAGAAAAACCAGACTAGGTTAGGTAGATGCAGCAGACTTTTACAGAGAAAAGAGCAATTTTTTCCTTAAATGTTTAATGTGAAAATATACCTTTTTGCTCAATTTACTTAATTAGTATATTATATCATTAACTTAATCAACATTCTAAATTAATTATATGTAAAATTTATGCAATTTTTTATTCTCACATTTAAATTTTAGTACTATATATTATTTCATAATAAAACACTTTTATGCACTATAGCAAGTTATTAAATGAAAACAATTATCTTAACAGATAAAACTTCAAAATCCTGAGTTTTGAGCTAAAACGAACATGATTATAATACTATAAAATATTATGATTACATGATTATATACTATAAAATTTATTACATTAATTTTAAAATCAATTATTAGGACATCAAAATACTTTTCATAATTTCACTATAACTTTAAAATAATTAGCAGGCCACAGTTAAAAATGAAAAACCTTACAAAAAAGTACTTACAAAAAAAAAGGAGGAGGAACAGAAAATTTTAAAAAATTCAGCACAACAAGGTAGATGATGCAAAATATTTGTAAATTCGTGTTTTGCACATACCCCTCAAAGTCAAGTTTAAATAAAATTATGCCACAGTTATCTTTTACCAATTACAACCCATTATATTTAAGGAAAATCTGTTAATAATTGGTGAAAATGACAGCAAATAATAATACACAACCAGTTGTAAAATGCAGTATATATAAAAAAATTCCCTCCTCAAAACCAGTACTCCAGAAAGTTAAAAAAAAAAAAAAAAAAAAAAAAATAGGATAAATAAAAGATTTATAATTACAGATGTATCCCTCTGCTTCAAAAATTCATAATGTTGCTTAAACGATTTGATGAACATAATAGACATAAATGACATTAATCATGAATAATTATCTATGAAATTATTTACAACGTTTTTGAAGGAAAACACAGTTGAAAAAACACACATTTCAGATGTTTCAAAACTTTTGTTCAGCACATTACAATACTGGATCTTATATTATTCTTGTTTCCTAAATGCATGCTCTACTAAATGAATATAAAATCAAAAATAATTTTTGGTGCACCTCAGTTTTAAAAATTTGAATTATAGGAACTAACTTTAAAGTTTGAATACTTAAAAGTATTTTGCATCAAAATGCATTTCTTAACATGTTTTTGCATTATCATAAACCTTGCTCAATGGAGAAGGAATACTTCATATAAATTAACTAAAAATTCTGAATTTAACTCATATTCTTAAAATATATTTCATAAAATTCTAGATACAGATTTTAGAAGGGACTATTTGCAGTTACATATAAATGAATGTAAAAAAAATTAACATGGAAATAAATTATTTTTTAAAATTTTAGCAGGTAACTTTCATTTACTGTACACTAAAGTTCACTAGCTTCATTCTTATTATAGCCACAAATAAAAACCAACAAAGTGCATTTAATTTTTTAAAATTTTATTTTTAGTCTTTGTTTTAACTAAAATGGCTGTTAAAGCTACCATGAATCATTTGTGAAACTGGTGGACAGAATATTACATTTAACGTTTCTGGTAAATGATACAAAAAATTCAGTAATGACAATTTTACCATTACTCAAATATATTTAATGGTGAATTTTGAAGGTACCTTATATAAATAGGAAAATAAAGAGCAAAAAAGCAGGGGGGGGGAAGATATTATTGAATATCTAACATCAAGTATTGAAATAATAAATATTTACTGATCCTAAGGATGGATTGGATTATTTAACTTATTATTTATTAATTTTTAACTTAGTGATTGGATTATTTAACTTATCTCACACTTTATATTTTGGCCAAATATTTATTTAGCACAAACTTAATCAGTAATCATTACCTAAATTTACATTTACAAATATAGGCAAAACAAAGCTTCAGTGTCACAATACTGCGCATAAAACTGCCTTGTGCAAATAGAAACCTTCAGTAGATTCTTCAACTGTCTTCCATAAACGATAACAGAAGCATTTTAAGAAACACTTAAAATAAAAACTAGATAATATTCAGGTATGTCAATTTATTGCTTCAGGAAACCACGCAAAAAGGACTTGTGAAATAATACTGTCAATGCCAAGCATGAAAAATGCAAAAGCATACACAGCTCATAATTTCTGCATGACTATATATTACTTAATTTAGAATTCAATGCATAGGAACATTTCATTCTAAAATATGACCGAAATGAACAGTTATCATATTATTTTATTAGATTAAAATGAAGTGTACTTTATTGAAACCAAGCTTTACAGTTTGAAATACACTGATTTTATTAAGCTAAAATAACTATTTAATAATTCAAATAAAATACAAGATGTGAAATCTGTCACCTACTCACTATAGATCAATATACTTAATAACTACACATTATATGAAGAAAGAATAACAAATGCTTACATAAATAACTTTAAATACATAATCAAAAGATTTAATGCCAACATACCAGTAAAATGGGCACTAAATAAATGCCAGAAATATTTTTTTTAAATGAAAATAGATGTCTTAAGTACTAAAGATTACAACATTTTTTTAATTGCACATATTTACAAGAAAAAAAAGAGTTAAAATCAAGAATATCTGATTTTATTCAAAATTTAAAAAATGTTTTCAAATATTTCACAATTATCAAGGAAATGCACTACTTGTATTGTCAAATATAACATTTTTTTTGTAACAAATAATAATACAAAACTGCAATTTTTAAAACTTACAAACGATTTTACATGCTATGAAATATGAAAGAACATTTACTGTACTAAACCTTTGATAAAATGAGTTCAAATTCATTTCATCATAACATAACAATATATAAGGAATATTTACTGATGCATAAGTATGTATACTTCCTTTGCTGAATTTATGTAATATTAGCTTTACATCATCACTTTGAAAAATAATAAATTAAACATTCAATTGTTTTAAATATAGAACACCAAAAACACTATTAAATGAAACATTAGTTAAAACCTGATCTATGATCTTTTGAATATTTAAATAAATATCCTTTTAAAAATGTTGGAGTAACTTCATTTCAATGAAATTAAAATTTAAATTGTAAACAAATGATGGATGCAGTTCATAAATTTCTAATTCTTTAGAAAAATACGCATTTATGAGCACCTTGTTTTAATCTCATGAAAAATAGGTAGTATAAACATCTCACACAAGTACTCTTTGCACATGACACTTGTTTAATACTCAATATGCAATATGAAATTCATAAAATACAAAATACAACAGGCAACAAGATATTTTGCAGTGCAAAGTCTATCAAGTAATTCTGGACAATAATAATGGCTGGAATGGAGTTTTCACTATCGTTTCTTCACTCCAGATACTGAACTAGAGCGATGATGCTTTTTCTCCTCACGATCAATACGTCTGTCGGTACTGCCAGTATACACAACAGGTGATTTGTCTTCTCTCCGTGATTTAAGTTCACGATCATTTTCCATATTACGCTTCCCAGAATCCTCATCATCTTTCTCTGATTTTGGTCTTCTCCGTCTTGGAAGTTCAGAGGAACCATCATCAGGGTATTCCCTTTTCCTATTTGTTTTCTTTTCTTTAATTTTAATTTTTTCTAGAGGAGCTTCCACTTCTTTGTGACTTTTAACCTCAACAGATATTTTCTCTCGTCCTCCATTTCTTTCATCTGCTTTTGATTTATCCACACTACGAGAGTCTCTTTCTACTGGCTCACGTGGGCTTCTAGAAGAAGTTCCTTCAACTCGTCTTCTTTTATGCTCTCTTTCCATCTCTACCACTTCTAAATTATGACGATGAGAGTGAGAATCTCTACTAGATTCTACACTCTCTCTCTCGCTAATTAAAGATTTCTCATGCCTCTCCTCCCTACGATCTCGTTTATCATCTTTAGAGTTAGGAATTTTGTCAATATCATTTTTCAGATTAGATTTATCTTCCCGTCTCATTGGACTTGTGTTCTCAAGGTTAATCTTTTCTTCTTTCACTCGCGCAATTTTGCTTCGGCTTTCAATGCCATTTAATTCTGTGTCATTCCGTGCACTTCTTTTTCCAGAATTCTGTGAATTTGATGGAATAGAATTTGATTTTTCTACAGAGCCTGCTTTTAGTCGATTTGAGTCAGCTTTTGAATCTGTTTTAGACACTTTTTCTTTCACAGATTCAGGCACATTTTCACTTTCCCTCTTCTCAATTCTAGATATTGCTTCAGGTTTAATAGGGACAGTATTAACATTTGCTCGACTAGTTTCCTTTAAATGAAATTCACTCTCTTGGATTAAAGAAGGTTTCTTGACTTTCAGAATTCCAGAATAGACAGTAGCTAATGCAAAAATGTCAGGTCGCTTATCCTTTTCCTCAGCTTTAATTTTTTCTATACGTCGTTCTAATGCTAAGCCAAGACTAACAATAACAGGAAAATATGGTGCAATTTTTCGCAAAACCAAAAGGCTGTTACGAATCTGAACATAATCTCCAGAATCTAAGCACTTCAAAAGAGCTTTCGTTATTTTAAAATGCCATTTATGGCATACATGGCGATAATTTTCATAATCAACATGATCAACAGATGAATCACCAGTCTGGGCAGCAACTTTAAACTTTGTCATGAACCCAGGAAAATTTGCACATTCTTTATCAAATATAGCTTTGTCACTATGCCATCTCATTACAGTCTCCAACATAGAGCACAACAATAATCCATACCTATTTGCTTCATTTTCTGTACAAGATGCAACTGTGTTAGTTATATCACAGAAAACACGATCATAGCAGAGTAGAGTAGAGAAATTGGGTGTCTTTAAGCAATGAATGAGATGGACAAATTTAGCACAATATACAGCATCAACTGGTGTAAATATACAACGGGGAAATAAACACAGCTGCAAAAACTGAGTAATGGTTTCATTTTTTGCTGCCTTAGACTGAAACCAGTCATCTTTCTCACTCTTTAACCGAGCCATAACACGGACACAATGTTCTTGTTGCATTTTCTCTTCTTCTACAAGTTTCATAATCAAATTATCACATCTTTCCCTTTCCTTCTTCTTTTTACCAGCATCTTTATTTTCTTCACTTTGCAGAATAACTTTCAATTTATTTACTTCACGCTCGTAACTTCCAGAAGGAACTACAAGGTCATACATACTCAGAGACCAGAATGTTACATAAAACTGTGGATTCAAATCCTCCCATGTTTTTTTGTGGGCTTGATTGGACTTTACAGACTGAACAATTGGCATAATGACAGAATCTACAACCTCTATATACTTCTTCACACTTTGGGAGCTACTTATGTTTTTCAGTGCTTTGTCTTGTTTTTTGAGTTCTTCAAACTTGCAACTTATGGCATGATTTAAGGATGGTCTAGAAAGATAAAAAGCAACATCTGGTTGAATAGAATATTCATTCAACAAAACAGAAACAGGTGGTAATCTATTTGCATAATCTTCCATATTTAAACTATAAGCTAGAAAACTACCATACTGCACAAGTGTATCTTGGCATTGGTCATATAACTTCCCTACAAGTTTTATGTGGCTATTCTCTTGTTCATGAAATAAAATACATTGTCTTTGTTGAGCCATGAGCAGGCATAGCGGAATTGCAAGGTCTTGATCTAACAGAGCTTCTTTTAAACGTTGTGATGACTTCTTAACATTTCTCAGTTGGTTAAAATAGCCTCCTTCTGATCTCAACAATTCTCCACCAGTCATTGCCTCCAACTGTTCAGCAGTCATTTCTTCTGAAGCCTCAATTCCAGCCATTTTCTGAACAACTTCTTTTAAAATAAGTAAATCAAGACTTTTACCAGCTATTAACTGATTAGCAACATGTTGCAGAAGGCCAGAAATATCTATGGGATACTTTTTAAACACAGCACCTCCAAAATTTGCCAGACTTTGTAACCAAATGGATATGCTTGTTCCATCATGCTTCATGCGGTCTTTCTCAGAATTTCCCAAGGCTTCAATAACACAGAAAGCCAAAACATCATAAGACAATGATGTTAAGTACTTTAAAGAATCAATAACAGGCATTATTAAATTATCCCATGTCTGAATCTGGGATAAAATATAATCAAATATGTAACCTGGATTGCTGTGACTTAATTTTCCAATTTGCCTTCCAGATGGCTTAACATTATCTTTGTTTAATCGTTTCATAATATATTTCAGTCTTTTTAATGTATCAGCCTTCACTTTAATCAAAGGAGGGTGAGAAACATTTGCAGTAGTCTTCCACTGGAAATAAAACATGTACCTGGCTTGATATGAAAAAAGTTTTAATAAACTCCAAAGTTCTTCAGCCATACAACAATTGCATTCCAGTAATGATAATGATGGCAAAAGAGACTGATCAATCACATTTGAAATTGCTGCCATTCCATAATCAGGAACACTAGATTTTGAACAAATCCAGTACCTTGAGAGACGAATTATCTTTGCCATGAGAACTGGATCAATGTGTAAATAGGGGCCCAGAGAAAGCACCATACTGAATACTGTATCAAATAATTCAGCAAAACTTTCAATTGGTTTTACTTTAACTCCAGATTCTAGTTCAAATTTCTTTCCCTGCCTAATTTGAGGATACAAATTATGCTTCTTATAAAAATCATCTATAAGTACATGTATCAACATGCATAACTTTTTAGCTATAAACAAATGTGATGTAGCATAAAATTCAGGAAAATAACTCATAAGTTGCTGAGCATGTTTCCAATCTGCAACATCTAATAATGCAGCACATAGACCCAATTTCTGATTATCTTCATTTTCAAGCCTATTACCTTCATTTTTAACAGAATCTTTGACAGGTTCAGCAGGATTTGTTGACAAGGAATTTAACTGCTTAACATAAAGCTGGGCATTTGTAAGCTCTTGCTTATGTTCTTCTAGTATTTTACTGTCATCAGGCCTGAGTAATCCATACAACTGTCCAAGAGACATAACACCAGATTTCAAAAGAAAAGCTGTTATCCGATACAATGATGAAGGTGTTTCTTTTGAATCACCTTGTTGATAAAAACTAAACTTGAACCCAATTACTTGACTTGTAGTCTCTGATGTACTAAAATAAGAATGCAACAATTGAGTAAAAAAATAAGAAAGGTTAGTTTTATACTCAAATGATTCCAATATGACATCCAAAACTCTGTTTGGATCTAAATTAAAACAACCAATTAGTGACTGCATAACTTCCAATGTATATTCAACATTTGGTTCTTCCCCAGTCTGTGGAGCCAATTCTGTCATAAGTTTTGCATAACCTTCCATTTCTTCACGATACAAATTGAATTTCTGTTGCTTGTAAAATAGTCTAGTTTTTGTTTTAATAAATTTTGTCTGGGTGTTTCTCAGTAACTTCATGATACCTGCATCACCCAATGTATCAAATTCTAAACGTTCCTTAAGTATGAATTCAGGAACAATTTTATTGTTGCAGTAACGAAGAAGGTTGAAATAGCGTTCTCGCAATCCATGTGATTCACTACTTTGGGACTCAGTATCTAAAACAACTAGGATATCTGCAATTAATGAAGGTATCTCATTATGAAGATGAAGTATTTCACTCAGAGCAGAGACTACAGATTCAGCTGGTATGCTACCCAGCATACACTGACTGCACATTTCATACAAAATATAATTTAAGTCACTGTTCTCAGTGCCAAATACTAAACTTGAATTTTGTAATTTCTGAAGAGCACTTTGACAGACTGCAACAAATTCAGACCTCTCTTTATCACCCCATATTTTAAAAATATCTAAATTTATACCTGATGCCATGATTCTCAAAAGAGCAGTAATTATTTCTCTTACTCAAATTAAAATGAAAATAGTGGTTTAGTTTATGAAGTTGAAGTTATATATTCTTAGCAGGAACCTATGAGCAATGCATGTTTTAGGTAAGAGCAATCACTTCTACAATGGCCATCAGATAACCTGTTAAAAATAAATAAAAATTATTTCAAAAAAATTTATTACATATCTACATAAAAGTATTAATATAAATAAAGATCTTCAGACTAAAAATACTGCAATATATTATTTTACATAAAGAATAGTTTAGCTTGTACATCAAGAATCCATTACATTTTAAACAAAATTTATAAAAGTGTTTTACTGTCTACTAATTGGAAATGAAAATACATCTTCTTCCAGTAAAAAGTTTAATTTTTTTTTTTTTCTAGAAAAACTTAACAATCCTATTAGTAAAATGTTTAAATATTTTTATGCCAAGAGAAAGTAATTAAAATTGTATCATAAGTGAAATATGAAATACATTCATTCCTTTTAATCAACAGCATTAAATTGGTTTAAGTACATGAAACAGAAACATAGAAAATATTTCTCCCTTATTGCCTGTTTTTGCAATTAAAATACCGGGGGGGGGGATGAGATTTGTCATTGCTATTAAAATAAACACCATACATAATCTTAATTAACTCCAGTAAAATATAAAACCTTTTAAAGGATATTTGTGTTCTACACATCCATCATAAAAACTGCATATAAATTTATTGAAACAGTCAATTTTTTGTTTCCCAAATATGAACAGATTTATTATATCTTGGTATACATGCAAAATAATGCTAACTGGAGATCTAAACAATTTTATCTATTACAGTCTAATACTGAAATTCAAAATAAATAAATAAATAATGATATCTTGCAACGAAACATACAAGTAATCTTCCAATTTTGAGAGATACATTAACTCAAAAAATGTGTATATACTTCTATTTAGATTTATCTTCGAGCAATGATGAAAGGGTGCATGGAGTAAAACAGGCTGAGAATCATTGTTCTACAGCAATAATTAATTTATTATATTATTAATAAAAAATTGATTTCCATGTACAATAAAACAAGTGAACACATATTTTAAGTACTGAAATAATTTTTTAAAGAAATGTTACTAATTTATAATGTAACAACTACAGTAAGGTTTAGTGGCAGAAAAACAGCAGGGGCACTAGAATGCTTTTCTTTTCGTTTAATTATTTACAATCCTTCAAATGGTTTAATCTTTTGAATTATAGATATTTTACATTTTCAAGCATAATTTTCTCCCTTCCTTACGTGCTGATAGCCATTGAATTATATAAGCAACCTTGTACAAATTAGCAATTTTCCATTGAAAGTGAAAGTCTGTGCATGAGTTTAAGAGCATCTTCATAATGATGATTATAAATTTGTCATAAATATCTCAATTTTGAATAGCAATGTTTATAAAAAATGATAGAAATGATCAAATCTTCTACAGCAATGGTTATCAATCATGGGGAAAATGTTATAAGCCTTTTATTTAGCTGTTAAGTATCTAGTTTTAGTTTATGAATGTTTTAAAAAAAAAAGAACCCTACTTTTATGTAAGTTTTGATATTTATCAACATGTTTTTTTTTTGTTTAAATTGTAAGATACATTAAAAAATAATCTAAATAGAAGTATGTACACACTTTTTGAGTTTTGGAGAAGTTTCCTTTCTCCAAAACGCAAAAAATGTGTATATACTTCTATTTAGATTTATCTTCAAGCAATGATGAAAGGGTGCATGGAGTAAAACAGGCTGAGAATCACTGTTCTACAGCTTGTAATAATTGTTTTTACACAATGAGCTTTATGTTAAATTATGACAGAAAAATTATCAATATAAAGGTATACTACTATGTTACAAAACATTTCTCATCAACAAGAAATAAGATCATACATCTGGCACCAGTGATTTCAATACAGACAGAGACTGAAGTCTTGGAAAAAAGCTTGGTACTATTATAAGCATGACAATAACAACAGATTTGCAAAACTATTTTAACAAAATGGATTTCAAAGGGGGATTTTAGTATTAATATGCTATGCAATTGATTCTACTCATAATATATTTAACAATATTTATATCCTATATGACTGAATAAAGATATTGAACAGATATCATACTTGTACAAATTCTACAATTTTGGCTTTCCTTAATTTAACATAACATGGGGATAAGTAGCACTGTCTATATTGATTAACATAATGAGAGAAATCTTTATTATTTTAAACTTAGATAAAATAATTTTGCTATAATTTTTTTTTTTTTTTTTTAACTGAATGTAAAAAATGGCATTTCCCCCTTAACACCTTTTACAGAAAGGCACATAAATTGCATGTATTTATCTATACTATATATACACTTTGAAGAAAAGTGAAGAACACCATTTTGAATAAAATTCAAAGTGATTTGTCAGTTTTATAAGAATTTAAGTTTGATGGATTAAATGCAGTTTTCTGCTTTCAGTCTTGGAGATGAATGTGTTCATTATTTACAAATTGCATTCATCCTTTGCAACTAATTAAGTACAAATGCCTGTTTATTGCCAGATTACTGCATTAATTTTTATTTGCCCTGGTTGGTTTTTCAAGAAAATCAATTTAAATTAGCTGTGAAACATTCATTTAATTCTTTAGTTAATATTGACAAATAAATAGAGTGGATTTTGTCAATGTATAAAAGAATTTCTTTGAAATACTTTATTGTGTGTCAAATCTGAATTTTTTTTATTTTACCTCTGCTAATTTACAGACATAAAACCTCTTTACAGTTCACAGAATTTAATATCTTTAAATTCTCCCTACTATAACCAACTTTCTATCACATGACAGATGCTTCACTCTAGTATCTAACTATTTTCATGTAACAAAATCCAATAAAGTAAATTTTGGTTCACTTAGCAAATTCAGCCATTCAATTAGTACATCTTATATATAGCAAAGTTGCATATAATTTCTGAATAACAGATTTGAAATTTGTTAATTAAGAAAATTTTAATAGTTCATATTTCTTATTGTTTATCACCTGCAGTATGTTTATGCCTTTAAAAATTATAACATTAGACTTCTTTATCATGGGCAATTAAATATATGAAATAAGAGTAGCAATCTTACTTTAAATAAATATTAATTTTGTTACCTGCCACTTTTATATGCATACAAATGAAACAAAGATGCAGACTTAAAAACATTAAAAATGCTAAATCTTGTACTTTAATAAAAAATAAAAAAATCTGAAATGTTTCAGATTTTAAATTACGTCCAAAGGGGCGTTTTTTTAACATTTTGAGTGTTACCTTTATTTATTAAATATCATGTTCTTTGCACTTAAACCATAAAATTAAGTTCAAAAGCAATATCGCAAAATAATGTTAAATTAAGCATATCTTTAGAATTTCCGATATACACAGTCTCGCGAGCTGGAGATAAAAGTATTTTTTTTCTATATAACGTTGCCATTTCTCGCCTTTAAAGCATTGAGTTTGTAAATCAAAAATTCGTTAAAGTTTTACAAAATATAAAATCTATAATAAAACAAATTCCAAATTTGGGATTTCAGATGCTCATATTCGCAGTAGGATTTCGTCATTCAAAATTCGATGGCTCTATGTACCATTGTTTAAAGGGGGGGGACAATGCGAGAAATAGACAATCATTTATGCAGATTTTTCATTATTTAATTTCTTCAAATATAATGCAGGACTCTAACATTTTGTGGCAACAGTTTGAAAAGTGAACCCACGTTTATGAGTCCGACGCAAAATCGCAAAACGAAAACAATAGTCCTTCAGGGACAAAGCCCCTTTGGACTAATAATAAGAAAAGGGTTAACTTCAAAGTTGAACAAAATATACGATTCGATGATTATTTTTTAAAAAATGAACTTCTAGAAAAAGGCATGAAAAACTGCTTCCCTTTTATATTAAAATATGTGTTGCTTTTCATACACATCATATAAAGAGAGAAAATATGTGATCCTTACAGTGGGTAATTTTAGTGCTACAGACATTAGAAATTAACAGTAAGAATTAGCAAAATGCAGTGCTAAAATGTGCAGTACATTACAATAATACTTGTCGTTAATTTTTTATTTCTTTCAAATTTAGATCATATGTCATATTCCTTTGTAACAGATGGTAAAATTTAAGAAATATAATTTCACCAACAGTAACATGTTGCAAAACTTTCAAGTAGGATTTTATGATGACAAAGTCTTTGTGTCTCTTGGCTTCTTTGTTACCTTTTAAAAAGCCCTTTTTTTTTAAAGCTTAATATGTTTAAAAGAAAGTTATTTCAAACTCTTCTAATGCTTTAATAATTTCCCAGTGTCCTAATTAATATTTATATAAACATTTAAATACAATTGTCTTAATACTATCCTTAAAATACACACCTTAAAAGATTTAAAAAATTATGCTTTGTATTATACTTCAACTAATGCATTAAAATAGCAAGATCATAAGAGAATAAACACTACAAGGTCCAAATTTCCATTAATTTTCAAAAATTAATTACAGCTGAGGGGGGGGGACTTAAAGAATCCAAAAGCACAATGAAATAAGATGTAGGACTGTTCAACATTGCAACTCTAATACCCAGAAGGAAAATTATGGAAATTTGAAATTTATAGTATCAATTGATTTAATATGTAAATGACTAAAAAAAGAAAAAGAAACAAAATTTTCCAATTATTTTGATTTAATCAATATGGATTATGATTCCATGTGTGGAAATATTTGCACTACATCCCTTAGATCAACAGATAATTCTTCTTCTTTCAACAATGAGTCCCAGACAGCTGTAACCCTAGCTCCACAAACAAACAAATATATAACTTTCAGATGTCAGTGTGCCAGGAAGGAAAAACAAGGTTATATATATATTATATTATATATTATGTCACCCAACATCATTATTTCACGAGCAGGGCAGACATGACTTCTCTCATTAAGGCTTGTTAAAACATAAGCCTCCACACCAATCTCAAGTCATCACTGCTTATGTATCAGAGACAAGTCTCTCTCACAAGAACAGGAGGACAATCATCCATTCTCGTCTTCACTACTACCTGGATGAATACTTTATCTTTTAGAACAGTGGCCTGAGAGTAACTGAACATTTATCTCTGCTTATGTGGCTCATACTTAATATCATGCAAGCTCTTTCTTGCAGTTTTAATGCAGATATTGTTGAACATTCTGAGCTTAATATGACGCCCATATTCATTTTCAGCAAAATATGAATTATGCCACTTCAAATCTGATGAAAGTTTTCCTTTGATTATCATTTGCTGTTCCCAATTTCATAATCTCATAACCGATGGAGCACAAAAAGCTGAACAATGCCAACATTTCAGCCTAAACAACTAACAATCTGCAGGAGTGATAAACTGATATCTTTGAGTTCAAGGAATCTCCCATTCTATACAAGCCAAAAGTGATGGTAATTGCCAAGTGACATGTTAACACACTATCAAACTGTAACACTTGACCCAATTTCTAAAGTCTTATGTAATAGAGGTAAAAATTTCAAAATTTCAACTGATTAAATATTTTCATTATTTAAGCTGCACCCACATGTCATTGGAGCTAGGAACTTTGGCTATTTGCATGGCTTAGCTACACTTTCTTAGTGTTGCAAATTAAAAGTTCATCTGGGAATCGTAAATTTTTGTGAAACCATCCAGAAATTAGAGTAGAAGGGTATTTTGCAATCAAGCACTTTCATGAAAATCTGCACAAGTATAATAAAATTCTTACACATATACAATTTTTGAGAAAACCGTTTGCCAGAAGCATATTATATACCAGCTGAAATACCTGGCTTGCCTGAGTTTTAAACAGAATGAAAAGGCCTCATTTAGGGGATGAATGTAGTTTTTCCAAAATTTCAATACACAGTGATTTTCCTCTTATTTTGGTTCAAAATAAATTGTGCACAATTTTAGCAAACTCAAATAAAACTATAGAATACTGTAGAATTAACATAACATCATGCACCACGTTTCGATAAGAATTGGTGCTATGTTCTTTTTTTTTAAGAAAATGATCATCCACTTTGGCCACTTTCTTCCCCATTTTCGATATACTTACACCCCCCCCAAAAAAAAACTCATAGAGAGTGCTCTTACATTCTGTTTTAAAGGTTTTACACTGTACTAAAGAGTAAACAAATACTGTGTCATCTAACAGTTCTAGTAAGAGCTGATAGTGGGAATGTAACAACATCGGCCTGATTTCTAAATTGAAACAGTAAAACATTAATACTTATTTAAAACATTAATATTTATTTTTGTAAAAAAATAATTATAAATTCTTGCTTAGCATGTATGACCTTCACTGATAGTGAAAACACAACAATGGCTATGTGAACATAAGATGACTGACGTGAGCGCAATATTCAAATATAAGCACTGAGTGCAAAACCTACAACACACAAAGCTTTACCAATGACATACATCCTTACTGTTATATTATAGATATAAGAACTATATAAAAAATACTTTTTAAAGTTATCAGATGTGCAAATCATGCTTGAAAACAGAAAAAATAGAATTACCAATTCCCCCCTTAGCGGACCAATACCGAAATGCTCGTTTTTTATTCTATCCTCTCTGTCTCATCCCATAACAACTCAACATCATTATCAGAAATTCAAAAATTACCTCAAAAGGAATTTGGTACTGAAAGCATAAATCTGCAGACAAATTAAAATTTAAAGCAATAACGAGTATGCACATTTTTAAAGATAGATTGAACTATATAAAATAGGTGGTTATTCAAACTTCATTTAGAAAGAGTTCGAGCACTGACAATAACACTATCTTCACAGCATAAACTAATTATATGAAATTAAATCATGAATAAATTTATTCACACAATTTTTTATTCTTTAATACATTAAATAATGCAAGGAAAAAAAAAGTATCATATTACTTTAACCGGATAATCTGGAATACTTGGTATTGCTGAACTTTTGCTGTAATACTGAGGCAATTCCTGGATTTCATCCTATTTCAGAAAAACTGTGGTTGGCATAAATCTTTATTCACTCTTTGTTCTAATTTTTACACTGCCTTTCTCTTTCAGGATATTTTCATTATATATATATATATATATTATTTTCATATTTCCTTAATTAGAATTTTCTAAACTTATTTTTTAAAAATAGCGCTGAAGACTATACACACTTCACAATGCAAATCAAGAAGCACAAAACAGATGTTAATGTGACGATTACAACAAAAATTAGCTTTCTCACCCTCATTCAAAAGTTCATGTACTATAATTATATGGAAGCATAATAAACTGCTTCCTCTTCTCATAGATGTTAACAGTTTAGTTGTCCACAGTGAAAATAAAAAATGGGACAGTTCTATATTTCCCGTTCTAACTGCGCCAATTGACAAAATTTAAATTGTGTTACATGACTTAGGATATAAATTAAATTTACATATAGTATTGTTCTAACATGGGTATTTTGACACAAAACTGGACTTTTTCTGAAATAACATACCAATTTTTTCCATATTTTGAATCTACGACTCAAACTATGCCTAAATATTAAATTTTGTACAATTTGGTACAAAATTTATGGAGAAATTCAAAAAATTATCTTGCCACATTTTCTTCAGTTTGTATCAGAAATAATTCACTTGGAGAACGTCTTACTATATGGTAATCTATTTTAGTTTCCCTTCCAATGTGCAGGAGTGGAAAAAGTCACAACATTCTTAACTTTTCACATTGTGTATGGGGGGGGGTCCATCGTTCCTACGTTCAAATAATTTTAACAAAGTGCCTAAATTACATTTGATGTTACCGCTTTCAACAAATATGCCAAATTTCAAAACGTGCCAATATATAAATTCACGTGTATCTTCGGAAATTTTGAATTAAAAAACTAATTTTTTACAAGTATGTTTAGAAATACATCTACTTTAAGATGATGGAAAAAATTTACAGATTATAATTCAAAATTTTTTTTGAAAAATTATATAAAAATTATTTAAGAAATACAAATTTTAAAAATAAATCATAAAAAATGGGCGAATGTTATTTGGAATGAACATAATTTTGAAATGTGAACGGAAGAATCTAAGTTTAATTAAAAAAAGAGATATTAATAAATATATTCCAAACTCAACACTGAGGAGCTAAAATTTTGAGAGCTAGTTTTTTAAAAACTACTTGTGCGATTTTTATAAAACTTGGCAGTTTGGCATAATTTGAGTTGTAGAATTGAAATATGGAAAAAAAATTGGCATGTCATTTCGAAAAAGTCTGATTTTGTGTTCAAATACCTATATTAGAACAATGATATATATAAATCTAATACATATCAAGTCACACTTTCGAAACATGAAAAACGCAAGTTGAATATCGTCAATTGGCCCAGAAGAACAGGAGATATAGAATTGCCCTCCCCCTTTTTTTAGCAAATTACCACAACTGTCCTAATTTCCCAACCAAAACCAAAATTAATAATTCTAATACTGAAACTCGCAATGAAAGACTCCTACAAGGAATCTTCAATTCAAGAGCTGCTGATGTAGCATTTGTAATTTATTGGAGATTAAGCTGATAACAACAATTAAAAAACAAAGAGCTGCTGATGTAGCATTTGTAATTTATTGGAGATTAAGCTGATAACAATAATTAAAAAACAATCAGATTGTTAAAACCACAAAACATTGGTAATTTGTTCCCAAGTTTTATTTTTGGAATATGAAAAGATGAGAGTAATATGAAAGTAATATGTTGAAAAAATGAGAATAATATGTTGCATATGAGCAAAATCTCATGCTCATATGCAACATAAATATGGATCAACTTCCCTTTGATAGCCCTCTAACTCCTGCAAACCTTCCTCTAACATGCAATTCAAATCCAACATTAGAACTAAAAAACTAGAAAATTTGTTCTTGAAATTGCATTTATAGGGCATCAGAAACCGATATTTTTGCGATGTAAGATATGAAGTCTACTAATCTTTTCAATAATGAGATTTGTATGTACATATATAATGGATAAATTAAATATAAATTGTGAAAATCATGTTTAAGGAGTTTTGCTAAAATGCAGAAAATGAAACAAAAGTTTTACTACATATTTTAAATAAAAATAACATCAATTGCCATGAAATTACCTTTACCGTTTACTGAAATATTTACAAGTGCATAGATCTTTAACATAATTTCAGCATCATACGATTCTGTAGGTTCTTAAACCCAGATTTTCAATTCTATAGGCAAAATTCTGTACAGCTTAAATTCAAAAGCTTATTTTGCATTTGTTAAGATGCACATGCAAATTTTTTTCTAGCTTTTAAAATATTTGTTTACAAATTATGTATAAAAAACTGGAAACGGAATTCAAGTTGCATTAAAAATACAGTTACTGTACAACA
Organism: Stegodyphus dumicola; assembly: GCF_044657685.1. NCBI lineage: Eukaryota > Metazoa > Arthropoda > Arachnida > Araneae > Eresidae > Stegodyphus > Stegodyphus dumicola. Next base: position 134,120,483 of record NC_140770.1, read on the forward strand.
AATGCAAGCTACAGTATTTGATAAACCAGTTTGCAGAAGCTTGCAATAAATAGATAGCTCCAAGAAATTCTCACTCACCACATCTCATAAAAACATTAGACAAAACTATTAATATTTATGCAAAAACAAACTAGTAGGATATTTTTCTATCAAAAATTCACTGGAATCCATCTGAGATCTAATTCAAAGACACGGAAAATATAATCCTTCGGAAATTATTTTATGGAAATTCATATATACCAGCTTTATCACCATGACACCTGTGTGCAAAATTAAAATAATTTGCAAATCATGTCTATTTTTATAAAAATACTGAAACAAAGGTTTGATTCTGTGTTTCTCACAAGAATTAGGCAAATTTTATAAAATATCAATGCAATGACCAGTTTTCTTCCACAATTTCTGAAAATGGTTTCAGGGCATTGGATCCATATTGAGAAGACCTGGGCAAGATCGACCAAGGTCCACAATGATAGATGATATTCATTATTTGGCACTTTCAGAGTGGCAACACAGGACTGCTGTAGCTTAACAGTTCTCACGTGAGCTCTATGCTAGTACCGAAACCCAAGTTTCATGGTCTACAGTTGCCCAAATGCTTTCTAAGATAGGGCTGTATTCAAGAAGACCTGCTGTTCATGCGCTGCTCACTGCAGCACACAAAAGAGAGCATTTAGAATGGTGCAGGCAACATGAGCCTTGTAACAGACTTCAGTAGAGGATGGAATGCAATACCATCCACCCTCATCAGGGAAAAGGAGCATTACATTAGCAGAGGTATAATGGTTTAGGAAGGCATTATATGTTGGACGGCCACACACCCCTGCATGTATTTGACAAAGACGTCCTGACTGCTATGAGGTATACAGAGATCTTGGATATGTTCGACTTTTCAGGGGCATTCTTAGTCCTCGGTTCCTGCTAATGACTGTGTTCACAACTGGTCCAGGCTTACCTGAAAAGTGACGAAATTCACTGCACAGATTGTCCAGCCAGATCTCCTGACCTTAACCATGTACGGCATGTCTGAGATGCTCTTGGCTCTTCATCTCACCATTCCACTTTGAGAACCATCTTATAATTTAAAAGTGCCTTGCTGCAGGAGTGGGTTGACTGCCACAGGGACTCCTCAGCTGCCTCCTGTCCAGTATGCTGTCAGGCAAGGCGATATTCCTAGCTGTGAGAGATGACCATACTCCATAAGATTCATTTTCAGTTTGATATCACAACATCAATTTTAGACATCCCTACATTTTGAACTTAACTGATAATCATGCGTACATAAATGACTTTAGTGGCATATCTCTTTCCCTGTTATAAATGTATATTCGTATACAATTTCATTAAAATATGTTTTTAGTTTTTTAGAAATTCAACATAACGTACAAATTCTCTTAATTTTGCACACGAGTGTATTAAAACTTTGCTTACACTAAAAATTAAGTATAAAAAAATCTCAAAATAAAAAAATTCTGGCATATTCCCAGCAATGAAGGAACTTAGGAAATAAGGTCATTATTTCAGCAAATGTAAAAATATTAACCATTTTAGCTTCAGGATATTCTAAGCCTAAACATGCACAAAATTTTCATTCCTGCACTTCCCTAGTTGAGAGATCAATTCTTCAACTTTATAAAACTGCATAAAACTTAATGCCATCTAGTGAAGTATTATGAAAAAGTACTTCATTGTGGTTACATTATCTGGTCAATCTGTTAGTGTCAGCCATCAATATAAGATGATGAACCCAATCTTTTTGTACCTGAATATATATTTTTTGGTACTTTTCCATTAAAGCTATATCACCTTCTTTTTGTTACTGTTCTGGCATATTTTTTCAGCACTAGAGGTTGGTTTCTATCCCGGTTATAATTTTCTTTCATAGCCATGACTCTGGTGATGATGTTTTCCGTCTAATCAGATCTTTTTCAGTTTACCAAGAGATGAAGAATCAGCTATCTTGTTGGTTTAAGAAAAATGTCTTCTTCACATAAAAAGTGTTCAAAAAAACCAACTCATGAAATTAAAATGTGACTAGAAACTGAAATGGCTATTTAGCTAATTCTCATGTTTAAAACACACAATTTAATATTTGGTAAACGATATTTCAGATCTGTGAATGTTATGCTGTTTAACCCGTTCAGGACCAATGTCACGTATACGCAACGCAACGATTCTGCTCCTACGAGCCCAGTGTCACGTATAAGCCACATTAAAAACGGGACAATTTATTTGAATTTTTAAAAGCCAGTAAAGAGTAAGTGGTAATTGTTTTCACATGGATTGATTCATACAGCATTTGACCTTCATGTACTGTCATTAGTTTCTGTTTTGTGCTTCTGGTTTTGAGAGATTTATTGAAAAAAACAAACTGGAAATCACGGCTCTTTATCAGTGCGCCTGTGAATTAAAGGGGCACAGGCATTTTTGTTTATTTTGTTAGAATTTTCTTTTTTTTTTTCTTCTATTTATTTTGAAATTCAACATAAATTTTCTTGGTTAATTAAAAAGTAACATTACAACATTATCACAGAAGGAGAAAGACTATCAGCTTTATCGAACTCGTAATACGTCTTGCTCACATTTCTCAAGAAAGAGCCAGCGCTTTTGTTTTTCTTCCTCGATTTAATAGGTCATTATAGAAAATGCCCTGAATGGTCATTAAATATAATGACACAAGCATTATATTTTGGTATATAGTCAAAAGTCGTTAATTTGGACACCCATAATCCGGAGTTCAAAGTTACAAACTTTCAGCGCATGCGTCTCATTGATGTAAGACCTTTACGGCTGCGAATTGCGCATGCGCGTTTAACGTATAATGGACGGTATAAGCTAAGCTCAAATTATCTAATTCAGTTAATGTTGCAGATTGCGTTGTTCCTTAATCTTCGGATCCGGCTTATTATTTTTTGCAGACTGTTAGAGCAATTTTATTAAAGTAAGCTTGAACTTTCGATTATGTCAAATAGAATTTCCGATATATATTAATATATATTTACTAATATATAAAGGATCTACAAAGCGAAAGTATGTTTCGAAGTCCATTAAACAAAAAGTGGAATTGCTGCAAAAAATGGATAAAGGCATATCCTTCGTTTCTCTAACCACTATGAAATCTGTTTATAAATTTCACGCTGTTCTGCAGCCGGGGGGGGGGGGGACACCGCACAATGAATTGGAAGTTGATCTGTCAGCACTATCCTTATCTTCAGGGCAGATGTTTTTATTTTATTTGGCTTATAATTCCTTACTACATGTAGTATTTCATCTCGATGTACTCCGTCTTTGATATGATTTAAATCAAATTCCTCATCATTATAATTCGCTTCCAATAGTGAGGAAAGTGACACAGAGGTTATTGAAAACGAAAAAATTTTGAATGAAAAAATTTTGAAATGTTTAATAAAGTAAACAAATAAATATTAAGCTTTTTTTTTTTTTTTTGTAAACTTTGATACCCTTTAGATCATAATTGCTCTTTATTTCATAAATTACAGTTTCATATTTTTAATTTTATAATTTCTGCATGCCATCTTACCAGATTTAAACTGATGATCTATAATCCGGAATCGCTGAAGTCCCGACGAGTCCGGATTAAAGACTTTTGACTGTATAATGTATTTACGGTACTTTTCCGTTTCGCCGGTGCAAATCTCGCCAAGCAGACTTTATTGGCGACAACATACAGTATACACATAAAAAATATTTAAAAAATTTTAGTTCTAAGAATTCTCTTTTTGAAGGCATAAACATTTTAATATCGTTTAAAAATTTATAAAAAGCCAATAAATTTGTAAAAAGTCATTAATTTAAGAATTTACTATGCTTTCATGGTTCAACATACTAATTCGCCGGTTCATATCACGTGACCCCAAGCGATCTCATCACACGTAAACTACTCTACAAAAATCTAATGCTCTTAGTAATTATCTACATTAATTTCAATTTAAATCTTAATTTGGAACACAAGTTTAAATGCAAGAAATATTTCAATGCGTACGAATAGCTTACTCAGAAATTATGTAAAACTGCAGTGCTTAACTTCACTAGTGCATTCTCATTAGAATTGATGAATTTAACCCTTGACTTTCCTTTTCTATATTTTCGGCTTCGGGTAAGCGCTGTGATTGCATCCTAATTGACTTAATTACCGAAAATGGCCTTAGACATAAAACTGAACTATCTGATAAAAATTCTATGTAATAATATGCCAGCATTGAAAGAAACAATCAATCTGATAAGAAAAAGCTGCGACTTGTTTTGAAAATGAGGCGTAAAAGGTTACCAGCGAGAATATTCCGTTTGGCATCGGTTGTACCATTATTGGCGACTTTATCGCTTGCGCCGGCAAAACGGAAAAGTACCGTATTTACTTTAATGCAATTTTATATAATGTAGATTGACATGATCAGTAATGGATATCCCGCCAGTGGGTGTCTTTCCTTGATCATGGTCATCGTGGACACTGTTTTTGAATTAGAAAAACAGGAAGTTTTCTAATATAATTTGAGGATGAAATATTTCTGAGTGTCTTTTGAAGAAGTTTTGGGGCATGTGTTGGGGTTATATTCAGTTTCAGTTCATAGTTAAGAGGCCTTACTTAAAAACTTAAAAATTTGTCCAAAATTCCCGGACACTCCACCTTTCCGTCCAACTGAAAGACAGCTTCCGAAAATTTACGTTGATGAAAAAAGGTAATAAAAGTCGGAGAAAATGCGCTGTGTGCGCTAAAACCAAGGAAAAGCAAACAACGTATTTTGAGAGTGAAATATGCAATGTAGGACTGTGCGCCGATCCTTGTTTTGAATTATTTCACACACAGCAGAATTTTTAAATTTGAATTGAATTACCTACAAGTAATTCTTGTTTAGTTTTTTTTTTTTTTTTTTTTTTAAATTTCCTATTTGTAATTTTTTTATGTTTATAGTACTTATTTCTGTGCGTACAGTAATGATTTTAGTATTTTGCCTGTTTAATTTATTTCTATTAATGTGATATTCTTTATATTAATACACATTAAAAACAAGTACATTAAATATGCAACTTCAAAAATTGAAGTCATAATATCAAAATGCTGATTTTATATATTTTTTTTTTCTTTTGTAAAATTAGGCTTAAACTGCTGAAAATGCGCGGCCGATGGCGACGATCCATTTCAGCGGGTCCGGTCCCGTAACTATGCTTCGTTCTCCTGATGCTGGTCCTTAAGGGGTTAAAATATATTAGCATTCAGAATTTTCTTATCGCTTTGTTTCAAATGCCCATATTATTCAATTTTTAATAACTGCAATGAGAAAACAGATGTTTGGTACACAAGGTGTATACTTAAAATTCCTTAAGTTTTCTAAAAATTTAATTTTTAAATAATTTTTAATGCTTAGTAATGTTTTGTGGTGTTAGGTTAAGTTAAAGCAAAGCGAGATGAATTTGTAGAGGGCTTTTTAAGAGAAAGAGCATCATATTCATATTACACATGACACCCCCCCCAAAAAAACTCTCGTACATCTCACGTAGAACTTCAGCCTAGATTAAACTAACAGTGTTCAGTTACTTTAGAACTCAGCCACTGGTGTCCCCCCTTTTTTTGGCCATGTTAGACAGGAAGTACTTTATGTGTTGACAGGGTGACACTGCAAAATTCACCTAGTTGAAAGATTACACGCTAAGAATAAATGATGACAATTTGTTAATTCTTTTCTGATTACATGAATGAAAGCAGAACTGCTTACAAATTTCTTATCTCAATACTCATTAATCAATGGTTACAAATACATAAAGATTTATAAAATTATAATTTAAAACACTGAATATTGAAGTTAACTGTATGCAATTTGTCATAAAAATCTCAAATGCTTCCTTTTATGCATTAAAATGTTAAACTAAAATTGTGTAGTTTTTAACAGACTGATTATAACAAAGTTTGCATAAATACAACTCTAACTAAATTTTTTTAAACTCTCATATTTCTAATATGAACTGCATTAGATTCCTGCAGATGAACACTGAACAAATAAATCATTATGATTTCTTTTATTTTACTCATGCTAGCAAATGTCTGCTTTTCTTTGCAATGAAAGTAACAAACTACTATAGCTAGAATCTATAAAATAAATAAATAAATAAACTGCAAAAGAATAGAAGAGAAAATCTAACCTAAAATTTATTGAACAAATTTTTATACTATCAATTTCCATGTCATGATTACATAAATAGTCCACAAGTTATATGAATTTGTTTAAAAAAACAATAAGCAAATTAGCAAGGCTCTTCCATTGTTTGAAACATTTTCATTTTATCAAAATAAGTTGTATATAAATAATAACACAGTATATTCCACAGCACTGATCCTAAAGAATTTATGACCTCTCATTCCACTTATGCATGCTTTTTGAAATTCATACATGTTCTAGAATAGACTACACACAGTGTTGATGTAAAATAAACCTCTATCCTATGAGCATCGCAATTTATTCATTTTATGCTGCCCAGTATCATTCTGAGTTCATTTTTTTTATAAACTGATTGATTAGTTAATTAAGACAAAGCACACAAAAGCTGTCTACCTAACAGTAGGACTGCCTTCACAGAAAACTTTCTATGGAACAACTAGCACATATTCATGTTACATGCAAGGAAAACCTTAAAAATATCCATGCAATCAAGTTGTTCACTTGAATTTGCTTTTTATATGAAAAATTAGTTTACATAAATAAGAAATTGAAAAAGAAATTGTCAGCATGATCTCTCCTTTCTTGTTAGATAATTTATTTTTCACACAAAGGGTAAGCGTACCTCCTTTCCCTAAACTGTAATCCTTTATTTCAATTTCAATCATCTGCTAAGTTTATATGTTGATACCGATGGCAATATTTTGGATTTGAGTCTCAAAGGTCAGTTTGACTTAATAACAACATACTATTAAAAAATATCACTTTTTCAAAATACAGCATCATGGAAAAACTGATTTTGGGAAAAGAAAGAAGGCCTTATCCTACAACTGACATACACAACAGAGAGACATTTCAACATCAAAAATCAACATTTCTTTTTAAGTTTTAAACTAAAATTGAAATTTTTGTACTACAATTTACTTTAAGTTTAATGCATTGTGATACATGGAAGTAATCTCTTTTTATACAAGTGCTTTCATTATACATACATACAAATGAATAACCCTAATGTTCCTATTCTGAAGGCAGAAATCATCATAAATGCATTTTATGATTTTTTTGCCATGTAATTTTTATTTCCACTAAATACTTAAATATGCATAGATATTAAATGTTTAATTAAGAATACTGAAGGGACTTCACATAAATTTGAAAAGCTATAATTCTCAGAAGTTTCAAACTTACTATTTTAGCTTACAACATGCTAAATAATTTCTGTTTTTTCAGCACATACAGAATCTCGTATCTATTCTCTCATAGAAAATCTCTTTCTCTTCAGAAACCTGCCACAAAATTGTTATCAGGAACCACAATGTTCAGTTTTGATTCCCCCCCCCCCCCAATGAAGGAGTGAAGAATTAAAATTAAATATTTTTTTTATTTTCATTACTCAGTAAAACGCTCAGTTTTTAAACAAGGTTTTTTTTTAACGATACTGGTTTGCCAAGAGCTTTCCTACTCTGAAAACCTGAATTAGGACTCACTTTTTGAAGTTTTAATTCTTTAAATATATTTTTTTTTTCTTTAAATAGTTTTAAAAAGTGAGACACAAATTCGAGAAGTAGTAATAGCTATTTGGGACACACAATTATAAGACCTAAGTGTTTGTAGTAATTGTCATTTTTTAATAGCTTAAATAGTTAGGACCTTTTTCTTGATATGAAGTTTATTGTATTCAGTATCTATCAGAGATGATTTAAGATTTATAGCGGGAAGCATTAAAAACCAAACTAAAACCCCATATACACTATTAGAAATGACTGTGATAATTTGGTTATGATGTAGCATGCTATCTACCACATTTAGATAGTTATTTATTTATATAGATGGTGCTATTAAAATTGGTTTTTGTTGTAATTATTTCTTTTCCCCACCATTTTATTTCACATTTGAATACAAAAGCTAATTTTAATTAACTAATTTTTTATTTTATGATGCTATTATTAATGAATTATGAAGCTACTGAAATTTAAACTTAATGGAATTAAAAACTTGATGGTTTATTAAATTAATTAATGAAATCATTTTCTTTTATGCATTCTTAATTATTCATATTTATTTTCATATTTAAAAATATAATTTTTGCAGGCTCATCTGAAACATTACGAACTAACTAAACATGGTAGCTTGCATACATCAACACCGATATTTTTATGCCATCTGAAAAATATAAATTACTCCATATTCACTACATTAAACAACATTATATGCATGGTATTCAATAGCACCATTAGCTGCACAGTATTAAATATTCGCCTGCATACAGAAAATGTTAAAAGAATTAAGAAAACGAATGTAACAGCTGTTGGTTTTTGCATTATAAACGCCAGCCAGCATAGCCACTACCGAATAACTTCAGATTTATTACTTTATAATTTCTATATTATTATTTAAAGTTAAACACCGCCTAAAAAGGAAAAAAAAATTGTTTGCATTTTCTTTCTTTTGTTTTGAAAAAAACCTCCAATACCACTAGCTATAATCATGTGAAATATGCAAGTCATGTAACTGCTATATTAATTTCAAAGTTATAAGATGGGAAATATCCTGCACAATGAATAGAGCTCAGAAGTTTATGCATAATTTTCTTGAAGTGCAATTCTAAAAGATTATCATGAATAATAATTCAAACTTTACAACATAATACTAAGTAATAAATGCAAAATTTTGTTTGAAGAATATTCTGAACTACTGTAATTGATAATTATTGATCTCTAACTAATTAGTAACAGAACTTTGTTACATGTAACTTCATGCATAATTCAAATACAGTGCATACTTTAAAATTAGGCAAAAAGAAAAAATATACAAAAACATGTTGTTCATTAAAAAAAAAAAAAAAAAAAAAAAAAATGGAAAATTCACACAGCCAGATATTTAAGTCACTGAGAATGGAACTGAAGCTGAACTTTCACTTTTCAGCTATTTGCTAGCAGAAGAAGCAAGATCTGAGTCCTATCTTCTGAGTGTGTCTCATTGCTTCAAGATAAATTAAAGGCCACGATTGTAATTTACTAAATTTTATGTATAAACTTAGTTTTAATACAGAGTTTATGAAAAGAAAAATTGTTTATAACAACAAAAAAGAGGGCATTTTCAGATTATTTCAAAACGTAAAAAAAAATTCTATAAAATTAATGCAATAATATTAACGCTGATATGTTATTTGTTATTAGCCAATGCAATTAGAATTGTGCTTGTAAAAAGATTACTTTGGTAGAATAATGTTATGCCCATTATTAGTTATGTTATTCGATAACAAACTTGGATTAAATTTCATACATGATTTCTCCAAGTTTTCAGCAACATTCATATTTTCTTTCTCATATAGATGAAGCTGAATAACATTTTAACTTTTTTTTTGATTATCAAGAGTCATGGATTTCTAAAAAGTTTCAAGAAATTACACTTATTTAAAAAATAATTACAAAATAAAATTCAGGGTGCTAAAATAATTTAAACTTATATTTTTGGCTTAATCGAAAAGCAACTTTTTATATTTATTGCCATAATTCAAAATGAAATAAGATTTAATAAAACAAAAAGTGATTAACCAAACCATATGCCAAATATGATTCCTCTCTAATTTCTAAAACATTGTTTTAACATTGTTTTTAGTGAAGAAACTAAATTTTTAATACAATAAGTATGAAAGTTCTCGAATATCAAAGAAGTGTGAAAATAATTATTTTCTGTGTGCCCCTAACCACTGTGGACTAAAAAGTAAGGATATTCTCCTGCCCCCAGGTCAAATTTTCTGGCTGCACAGGATTTATGTTTTTTCTTAATTCTCATTCAGATTTTATAACTAAGAGGAAAAGTGTTGAGATTTACATGAAATCCAAAGTCAAATTTGTGCCCAAAATTAAAAAATATCTCTAATAATAACAATAATTAAATGCCTATGCACATAGAAAATAAACTAAAAATATATCAAACATTAGATTCCAGTTTTGAATTAGAGAAATTCAATAAAATTTTAATATAAAATTAAATAAATAAAATTAAAATCATAACATAACAATATACTAAAATGTGATAGATACAAAATGTGTCATTTTAAAGAAAAGTGTATCAGCTCTTGCCTAAAATACATCAAGACAGAATAGCTGTTTTTTAAATGCTTTCTACTAATGGCATTTAAATAAAGATCTAATAGTAAAGGAAAATATTAGAATATTAACAGCAGTAGCTTGAAAAATACATTACAGTATCAAAATTATTCAAGAACTGTGATGAACATAATATTTTTCACAGCAATCCTATTATGTATTATCATTTAATTTGTAATTCAGTTCTAATATAATATTTATTTCATTTAAAGAAAGTTTTAAAAAGATACTTTTCAAAAGAAATAGGAAAGAAAATTTTCATGCATACACACATAAGAAAATTTAAATACAGAGCAAATACAATGCATGCACTTAAAATGGCCATTAGCCATAATTTTATTTTGTATCCAAGAGCTTTTATACAGAACTATGCATATAATATACACACAATGTGAATTTCACAAATTGTTATACACTATAGATATGAAAATATAGAAGAAAGCTATGTATGCATCGAAATATTTACATGCAAATAATAAATTAAAAGCTTATAAATTATTAAAAAAAATTAACTTTTTTTTTTTAAATTCAGAATATACCGATATTTGTATTTTTGTTACTTGCTCGTTACAGCAGCCACCTCAATCAGTCACCCAAATCCGAAGATGACATAATAATATAGACTACTGACCATTAAAATTGCAACACCAGGAAGGAATGATCTTGTCACAATCACATGAAGGGAAGAAGAGGTTGGGATATGCAAATGATTAATATTTGAGGGCATTTAGACGATACAGAAGAGAAAATCAACTTCTGAAGCACTGCATAAAAAAAAGGTTGTGTAGTAGATTTCTCATTCAGAAAGTGTTTTGTAAGATTGCAGTTTGCTCAGAATTGTGTTATGCCTGAAATAATATGAAGAAATGCTTAATAGCAAATTTCGAAATTCGATAGAGGCAGGATTGTTGCCTATCGAAAGTGTAGATTATCGTTGTATGATAACATTGGTCGACATCCAACCACCGTCACACGAATATGGAATCAATTGATTGCTGAGAATCATACTAAATGGCATGCAGGATCTCCCATGACTAATGCCAGAGAGGACAGACATATTGTGAGGTCAGTCCTGCAAAACCAACAACATCACTGCCCATTAGTCAGGAAATGGGCATGTTTGCAGTATGCCTAGTATCAGCTCGTAAGGTGCATCGTTTGCAGCAGCGTGAACTATCAGCAGGGTGACCATTACTTCGGCTACCCTTGACAATGCAGCATAGAGAGAGATGACAACTCTGATGCGGCAACTAATAAACCTGGGTACAGAAGTGACACAATCTCGCCTTTATAACGAGTCCCGGTTCTACATGCAGTATTCTGATGGCCGTACATGTGTTTGGAGTGTCTGAGGAGACCGCATGCCGCTTACTTGCATTTGATATTGGCACCTTGTGTCATTGGGCAGCCATTGGGTACATGACACGCACATCTCTAGTTTGGATCGACAGTAATTTGAACACAAATGAGTACATTTCTGACACCTTATGCCCTATCTTCGAGGCCCCCAAACGCTTTGTTCCAACAAGATAACGCAAGACCACATATTGCATGTCGTGTTCTGTCCTTCCTAGATTCGACTGCTGCCCTGACCTGTACAGTTTCCAGATCTGTCACCCACTGAAAACATCTGGATATGAGTTGTTGAGAGACTGGCCCGCTTTCTCTCTCCATCTAAAACGGTTGATGAAGTGTGGCATAGAAATGAAACAGTATGGAATAAGTTGCCCATTTCTGTCATTGAAGACTAGTCTGACTCCGTACCTAATGAGGTAAAAGCCATTTTAGCTGCCAGAGGTGGCAGCTGTTTCTACTAATTCAACACTTCTGTAATCTTAAAAAATGCTTACAAATTTAATCATTTTTACTTCATGCCATACTGTTTACGTGCAATATCTTTTTTATATTTGCTTTATTTCATGTTGTTGCAATTTTAATGGCCAGCAGTGTACATCGATTTCTAAAGTCCTATGTGCTTACTTTTTAGATTATTTTTATTACAGAGTTGTTCATGTGATATCATTGATTGAATATTTTTCTTTTTCTAAAATATTTACATTTTAAATTTATAAACAGTTGGAAAAGAAAGAGTAATTTTTGTGATATTTATAACATGCAACATATTTGATTTCCAGGCTCATTTTAAACAATGTGACATCATGCTTTCAATACTCTTCTCCCCCCCTGAAATGTTGAGAATTTTTCATTTTCCATCAAATAAAAAACAAGTAGGTTTTTTTTTTTTTTTTTTTTTTTTTTTTTTGTGTGTGTATTACTGTACATTGTTCCCTTCAAAATATTAATCATATTTAACTTACCATAAGTTGATAAAAAGAAGTGGAGTTTTCTTAGACAGCACAGAATTTTACACACTGAGCAAAAGTGCAAAAATGGCAAACAATTTATTCAGAGATAAAGTATTTGGATATACAATTGAAAATGGTTTTGGGGTCAATTACTTTGTTTCATGGTTCCAGATTCATTTTTCTTACTGCTTTGCATTTCATATACTGTTGAGCTAAAAAGCCAACTTTTATCAGACTTTGCAATAACTAAATAAATAAATATGGATGAAAATCCAAAAGCATCAATATTTGATTCTGCAATAGCTGCAGCTTCTACAAAGGTGAATAAAACCATCATTCATCAGCTGCAGCTACAAATGGCTTCTACGAGTTATGGGTTTTACAAAGGTAAATAAAGCCACCCAGAATGGAAAGTGGTTAGTGACTCTGACTGCCATACCAAAGGGATTTGAATCCCAGAAGAGGCATTGATAAAAATTAGTTTGTCCTTTCATAGGAGGCAGCAGTGGCATACCTATTATGTGTATAATAAAGTGACCACCACTTCTAGCCTTAGTAGCGGACATCTATGACGAATTGTACCTACCATTGGGAGGGGGTGGTAAGGGATGATGAATGTTATTTCCCTCCATACACGGCACTTTTTTATTTTATGAAGGTTGCCATATTTCACATAATAATTTTAAATGTTACCAAATTTCATCAAACTGCTTACAGTGGCCACTTTAAAAAGCATAATTTCTCTTAATGTTGTTTATAATTTTTTACATATAATAAAAACTTACTATCAAGACATCACTTGATAATGATTTGTAAGCAATCTTACATGATCAAAGAAAAAAAAAATTTCCTTTCGGATTATCTGAAAGTCAGCAAAATAACTATGTAGCAATCTACAATATTGAGAAAATGTATTTATGAAGCAAGTACGTACATACACAATACATATCTGTTTTGGCCGGTGCACAATGCCAGTATTGCGTGACAGGAATTTTTTAAAGCAAATACAAATTGCTATGCACATAGGGAGAACAAAAGCATAAAAAGCAAGGATTTCTCTAACAAGGTAAATGTTTTATTATAGATGCTTTTTACCTTTTCAGTTTTATTGATTGATTGCTCTTGTATGGAATTCTTGTTGCACTGTCAATTTAAAAATGGCTGGTTCATTTCGCACATTAGCTTGGCAAAAAAATAATTGCCAACAAGTTCAAGACATTTTAGTGACAGGTGCAGATAATCAGAATGTGCCAAAAAGTTTTTAATTAAACTTAAAAATAAAAATTTTAGCTTTAGTGTAGAATTGGGTGCCCCTTTGATTAGCGACAATGTTTTTTAATTGTGGCGATGAAACCTCAAATCTGGTTACCATGATAGTTTTAACTTTGTTTTAGCTTCCTGATTTTATTTAAATGAAAATAGATTGATGTGTACATGGACAAATTCAAGGCAGTGTGCAATGCCTAGTTTGTGCAATTCTAACGTTTTTTTAATTGAAAAAAGATCAATGTGTACATGGACACAGAGTTTGTGCAATTCTTTGACTTCTTATGTTGGTTTTGTGTAGCGGTCATCTTGAAATTGTGCCTTCCTGGCATCAAAAAGCAAGAGGCACTTAATTGTAAATTTTCACCAAAATTTTAACTTAATAAATTTTAAAAACTTGAATATATCTTAGAATCTTATTACAAACAGAACTCTCTCTGCAAGTATTTTTTCAGTATCAAATATTCATATAAATATGTAATTTAAAAGATTCTAAAACAATTTTTGGGATTTGAATATTAACAGCTACAGTTAGTGCTTTAACTTTCTCAACGATCTCACTATGGATCTAAGTTTCACTCTAGTTTGGTAAATTAGCTTCCTAACTAGTTTGGTAATTTAAATAGCTCTAACTGGGGATAATCTGCAATATTTCAAAAGCATAACCTTTATCAGATGGTTGATTTATTCAAAATGTAGCTTCAAACATAATTTCCTTTCACTGTCATAAAATATTGTTTGTAATCTGCAATTCAACTAGCTCTGGAGAAGTTGTTTCTCAGAAAAAGTGCCAGTTGCATTTCATATTCATAAATCTGATAGCAGCACTATATGCCGGGTATTCGAAATGTTATCTGAATTCTTTGAAACAAATTTCCAAGCCCCATTCTTAACACCTTTTTTTTTTTTTTTTCTTTCTTTTTCCTTTTAGTGATGTACAGTTTTACTGCATGGGAATTAAAACTCTCAATTGTTCAGAAATATTAAATTTTCCTTTTTATTATTAAATCCCAGACATCAATTTCAAAATGTTGAAACTAACAGTAAAAGGCTTAACACATTACATAAGAAAATAATCAAGACGGAACCATCATGTATCAGAGAGTTAAGACATTTATTATCAAGTCAATATCATACGGTACCAACTCAAAATTTGCAGCAGCATTAATATGCAAGTATTCAACTTTTTAACTTGACAAATTTGCAATAAGGGATACACAATACTTAATTTACATGCTTGTAATGAACAAATGTATGTGTTTTTAAATCAGTAAAGCTTAACAGAAATTAAGTTGTTAAAACTAATCTATTAGAATAACGTAAAATAATTTTGAAATTAAAGAAAAAATTCAACAATATGCACATAAATAATCTAGAAATGGTCTCTGAATTTCAGAAATATTATCAATAGTTATGCATACTGCATCACTTAGCGTTAGTACACAAATTTAAATCATATTAAAAAATTTTAGAAAATTATTGAATGCCACAGAAAAATGCTGTATTTGAAACCAGAAACAATAAATCAGAATTTACCAACCAATTTTTAAGAAAATTAACATTCTCAGTTCTATTGAATGAAAATTTCATTTGTGAAACAACATCTCTCAAACAAGAACTTTGATAATTTAATGCACAGAAAACATAAAAGATATTTGTTACAAAATATGAACTGCACATGAAATCTTGTATGAGTGCTTAAAACCTAACAACTTCTATGAGTACAAAGTGATATGTATATTGATATGAAATCTGAATGATTTATATGAAGGTGCTAATTTTAACTTTCCTTGTTCCCAGAAAACAATATATTACATTGTTTATGCAAATAAATTTTTCATTGTAAGCAGTAAACATATATGCAATTCTGAATATGTAAATAAAGATTTTTAATAAAGTACAACAGCATTAATTCTTCAATAAAACCATGATAAGAATGAAAAACTGGTTACAAAAAAGCTCATAAGTTGCTTTTCTGGGAGTTTTTCTACAAGTCCAGAAATATGAAAATTATTTGTTACACATGAAAAACCAAGAAAATCATCAAGCAAAATACACATCTTAAAAGAATCTAAAAACTACTAATAAATACTATTATTTATACACACAGTTATAATTAGGGTCTAAGTAGACAAATGTGGAAAAAAATTTTATAAGTAAAAAAAATTTCAAATTTTTTTTTTTTACAAATTTACTTTTTTATGATGTTTTTGGCAAAATTTTTTTAACATATTTTCACATATCATATAATTGTAATAGCATATTTTCATATACCAATTCATCAATTCCTCTTCCCCCCCCCAACTAAAAATTTTTTAACATTTTTTCATGTATCATACATTTTTATTAATATATTTTCATGGACCAATTTATCAATTCCTCTTTTTTACCTCACCTAAAAATGTTTAGCATATTTTCATATACCATATATTTTTATTCACATATATATTTTCACATACCAATTTATTAATTCCTTTTTTCCTTAACTCAAAGTTTAAACTTTCACTACACTTAAATTAAGTTTTCATTTACCGATTTTTACTTTCACACAGAAAAATAATGATTTCAGACATTTAAAATCACAACTATATAATATTAACTACAACAAGAAAAATGGGTACTATTAGGTTTTGAGGGCCGTAAAAATCGCCAAACTATTGTTGATGTCAGTGCTGCCAAAAATAATTGCGGCAACCCTAATGCAAGAAAGAAAGTATAATACAGTCAAAAGTCGTTAAATCGGACATCAATAATTCAGAAGGATCTATAATCCGAACCTCAAGGCTACAAACTTTCTGCGCATGCGTCAACGCATAATGCGTTGATGCATGTGCATAATATGTATGTACGCATGTGCATAATACATTTACACATGCACATTTTAATTTTATAATTTTTGCATGCCATCTTACTAGATTTAAACTGATGATCTATAATCCGGAATCGACGAAGTCCAGACTAAAGACTTTTGAATGTAGAAAATAACTATCTAAGATTGATGTTTTAATTTAGATGAAAAGTTAATTTCATATAATACTTTTTTATTATTATAATTTATATATGAAAGGCTAAACATGACTGAATAAAAGCATAAGAGTAAATAATTATTTCAGATCATTATTATAATTTATATAAAAATTGCTAAATATAACTGAATGGATGCCTGCATCACTATTTCGCTACTGAGTTATCGCTAAAGCATAGTTTCATCTCGTTGCTCAAACATAATTTTCTATAATGAATGATGCCTTTTCTATGAAAAAATTCTCAGTCAAGTGCAGAACCGCCCACTTATTTGTTTGCCGCTTTTTACAAGGGTTAAAAACAATTGGATTTTCGTAAATTTTCTTTTCCGTTTTAAATGAAAATAGGTCGAGGTGTACATAGGTAAAGTCAAGGGTGCACAATGCCATTTTTGCGCCATTCTGGGATTTTTTTTTTAAAAGTGAAAATAGGTCGATGTGTACATGGATACCGAGTATTTGCAATTCTTAAAAACACGTCAAGCAGTGGGTGATTCTTCATTTTACTCAAAATTCTATTGCAGACTTTTCGTCATTGGCAATTCCCAAATTGTTAAAACCATAGGATATCAAAAAAGGATTTAAAAATTAAACTAGTATTTCAATGGTGTCTTAAGAAATATAGAACTATATAAACTTATGCAATCTGAAATCAGTGCATACGCTAGATTTGGTGTGCTGTTAAATGGGCGCATTTGCTAGATTTGGCACTTTTGTGCATACATTTTCGCTGCAATTTTCTTACGGTCCTCAAAATGGAATAGTACCGAAAAATGTTTTTAGTCAATTTTTAAGGTGCTTAGTTATTTTTTTTAAAAAAAGCATATTTCTTAGTTTATTTCCCCCTACATTTGACAGAAATAAAATTACCCTATTTCTGTTACTCATTACATTGTAAAATTCATGTTTTTAGTAAATGCTGCAAAAATATTACCATTCACTTAACATTTGGAAATAATGAAATAAAAATATATATATATTACACTGTTTAAATGCAGATTGTTTTAAATAAATTTTTAACAAATGTTTTGCAACTCTTACTACACACTCTGCTTTTTTTTTTTTTTTTTTTTTACAGCATGGTTAAAAAATTGTTTATTTTACTCTGAAAGACTTGTATTTTTAAAATATAATTTCTAAAGAATACATAGAAAACTAAGTAGAAGTCTTTAATATTTCCTCCACAGCATTCTAAAATCAGCTTCGTAAGTATTTTTTCATTAAAGTGACCACTGCACTAGCATTTGACAATTTGAAACTTCCACATTGGAACATTTATATATGCCCAGTTTTAACTACTAAGCACAGTACTCGATTTGAAAAGGAAGTATTGCTTTCTGTAATCTTACATCGGTAAAAGTTTACAATTGGGTGCCCCTTGTTTTTTGGTGATTCTTTTTTGACGCCAAGATCGGCGCCAGGAAGGCACAATTTCAAGATGGCTGCTACACTAACAATAAGAAATAAAAGAATTGCACAAATTCTGTGTCCATCTACACATCAATCTATTTTCATTTAAATAAAATTAGGAAGCTAAAACAAAGTTAAAACTCTCAACCAGAAGTGAGGTTTCATCGCCAAAATTTAAAAAAAAAATTGTTGCTAATCGAAGGGGCACCCAATTCTACACTAGAGCCCTTACAGTTACTGAATTATATTACTTTAAACACTTTATGTCATTATACAAAATACAACAAAGGACTGAAAACCATAAGCAAATATAATCTTTAAAAGAATACTGTAATACCAAGTGCCTGTTGATGAAATACAGTCTATGACAGTACAAGACACTTCTCAAAATTAAAAAGTACATTTTATCTAATCAGATGTCCTTTCCAAATAATAACAATAATAATTTCATACTTTTATGTAAATTCATACAATCCTAGGATTGCATGCTACTGAGTAAAAGTTCCGACATTTATTCATTATAATTTACACTTTCATTACATAATTAAAATCATTCAGCCAAGTCCCTCAAGCATTTTTCCTGCTAAGAAATTGTAATATATTCATGAATGTTTTTCATAAAAACCTAACGTAAATATTTCTTAATCTTCTCAGTAGTCATATACTTCAATTTCTTAATTTCAATCCCACCAATAAAGGGAAAAACTATTTCTAAGAAAATAAAATGAATAAAATAAAAGATATAAATACTTATTAATAAGCCACCTGATTTATTACCAATAACATAATTCCTATTTATGTTAGTAATATGGGTTAGGGTTATTCAATTATGGCAGAGCACACAAGGGTTATTTGCCTAAAGGAAAGGATGCCCTCATGGAGGACTTAAGTGAAACTGGCTTGTATACACGTTACACACGGGGAAAACCACAAAAATGCCCATGCAGCCAGCCAGTTTGCGGGATTCAAACCTCGGACCGAACTTCCAGTGCTCAGCGTCTTTTGTTAGTAATATGGAAAAATTTATTATTCAAAATAAATACTAAATGGAAAAATATCTACGATTATAAAAGGCTTCAATTCTAAGACACAATCATTTTCACGGCATTCATATAGAAAAAACATTACATCTTAGATATTAAAAAAATATTATATATTTTTAGAAACAATCACATAACATGTGCCTAAAAACTATTAAAAGAGTTTGGTTTTAAAAGCTTTACAAATATATATTTCATTAAAGCTCCTGTAACAATCAGATTAATCATAATTATATTTTAAAAATTACACATAGCCTGCCAAACAAAAAAACTAAACATATAAAAAGTAACACTTCTATATTGCATTACTATTAAATCTATTTTGTGTAATATCTATAATACTGGAAATAAACACACACACACGCTTTTAAAGAACAAAACATTAGCAAACTTAATTTAAAAAATGTTGCAAGATACCATCAAAAATTTAAAACAAGTCATTAATATTTGGAGACTACTAATGACTAGATTTCTGTTTTCTATCCTTCTGCTTCAACCAATTTTCTCACTGCACCATCTGGTTTTAAATATATAAGTATCCTTAAGTGATATAACACAAAAAAAAAAAAAAAAAAAAAAAAAAAAAAAATCAAGAATATATTAATCTTCTATAATGCACAATATACCTTATTTAAGTCTTTTCAAAGATAGTATATATAAGTATATTTCATTAATATAACATAAAATACAATTCTGGCGTTTAAAAGTAAAATTCCTTATTAAATTAACTATAAAATTGAATGAATATATATGTATCACAGATAAAACACTGTCCATTGAATTTTTATTTCAGAGGTACAATTTTCTAATTAGTAACTGAAATATTGATCATAGATAAACAACCTAGCAAATTCTTTTAACATATTTTTTTAAACTAACTACTTTTTCATTTATTAGTTTTTAACATTCAAAGGAATTCATCAATGGTAACAAACTTTATTTATATTACTTTTAGAAAAGTATTAAAAGATTAGTATTATATAGTACCCACATAAAATGCTGTAAAAATATTGAAAATCTTACAATAAACTATTATTTAAAACGTTACAGCAAAATTAAATTTTTATGCAGTTTTCATGTTCTAATCTCTAGGAAATATATTTTCCAAATTTGCTTAATGTAAGGAAGCATATAAAATTATAACAAAAGGTAGTTTATTATTTCTGACTTGCTAAATCTGCCATTTATGTACGTTTCTATAAAAATTATTTATCATTATATAATAAATACATTAAATCGAATCTATGATAAATAATTAAATTCCTATTCATATGTATAATACAAAGTTTTTAAATACTTTGCGTTTGTCAAAAAATATTTTTCAAATTATACTTAATATTTAATTAGGAAATGTTTAAGAATGTTTAAAAGAAAACTAAGACTTTTTTACTAGCATAAAAATGTAACGATACAAAAAAAGTTCATTACGTAATCATGTTGCAATCCACTCTTTTACAGGATTTAAATAATACTTTTTATCACCATTACAGGATAATGTTCCTATGCATCTTTTCCGGTGACTCAAACACAAAAAAAATGTCAATTTCTGCGCTGTCGGATTAGTATCCCAGGAAGTATGATGAACTTGGAAAACATAGCATCAACTCTTCTGCAAAATGCTCGTAAAGGACGGAATGGCAATGTGCAGTTTACTTTCATACCAATCTTGAAAATAATCTTCTCATTCTCATTTCAGTGCATTTTCTTCTCAGTAAATGAATTTTACAGGCAATCCTGATTATTTTCTTCTTGGAATATTAATTTTAGGAACTTCCAAAATAAAAGCACTACATCATTACTTAAAGCACTTTTTTGCAGTCCATTAATGGATGAATTTTGAATGGGACACCTAAAATACATGTAATTCTTCAGCGTGAAGTATTACGGGTTAGACAGTCCACGATACTGCTTTCCTGAAAGATCTTCAGATTTATACGACTACCTGAAGGAATATTCCATTTAGAATACTATACATTGCCTATGAGAGGGAGGTATAAACAGCAAGACAATAAGCCTTTTTTTTTTCCATTGTACTGGTGTTTACCTTCATGAAAATAATAAGAAGAAAACGACATGAGGACTGCCATTGAATCTCTACATTTTCCTCCAGAAGATTCTGCTATATATTTACTTTTAGACTTCCAATGCAGACGACATTATATACAACTTCACATATTTTTATAGATGCTAGATACTCTCAACTAAAATCGAATATAGCGTATCGTCTTTTAGACTTATACAGAAAGAGAGAATTAATGCACTTGCCAACATACGCACTTGACTGATAATTTATTAAATTTTTGGGAATGGACAGGAAAAACGAACCCCCTTGATTTCTCCCACAAGTGAAAAACTGAGATAGCAGCAACATTATTCCAGAGAAGTACCAGCAACGGAGATACGTTTCAGGGTTGAGCAGAGGTGAACTGACCACACACATTAAGTTCGATATGAGACACATAAATCAACCACATTCCAACAGACAGGATATTTTTAAAACTTCTTCTAAAAAAATACACTTCTAAACTTCTTAATATAATAAAAAAGACTTTGGTATATAAATAAGAGAAATCGCTCCCGATTTCAAGTAAGATACCTTTGCTGAAACGGCAGAGTGATGACTAACAACAATGTCCAAAATTTCTTCAAAGAAAGCTTCATATGCCAGAATGCGATGTTTTCTGCTCTTTCTCCGGGTCTTCTGTTAAGAAATCTGTAAACGCTAGGAACATTATTTTACATCTTTTCCTTTAAAATTTAAAACAATACTATAACGCGCTTTTCAGAAGGAATAACTTGGCCAAGTCAATCAGGAGTAGAGTTGTTATCTTCCTGCTACAGAAAGAGTTACAGAAATTCGCTGATAGATGTCGCTGAAAAACATTTACTAAAAGAAATTTCACAAATTAATTAGAAATTTCACATTATTAAAATCATTCAGGTTTCGCCGTAAAATGATGTGATAAAAGAAATCAATGGCGCTAAGAAAACAGAAGAGAATCCCATCCAAATTTCTTCCCAGCATTCAAGCTCGCCTGTGTGCAACTACAAAATTAATTTTCGACCCAGAAAATAATTTTGCCTCTATTATACGTAATTAGTAAAAGTAACCTCAATTAAACACAAAATTAAGGGATATTTATAAAAATCGAGATATTTTCCGTGACTTGCATTCAAGTGAAAAACTCATGAAAATTCAATAATCTACAGCGAAAATCTCCCTGCAGTTAGCAGTGCCTATAGTCTGGACACCGTCGAGATGGAAGAACGGCTGTTTTTTGCTATCTACTCGACAGAGAGCGAGTCTGGTGTCATCGCCTCGATCATTACAGAGGTTAATTTTTCCATCAGCTGTGTAGCTGCTGTTTAAGTTTCTGACTGTCGTTTTAGAGCTAAACTGAAGATAGTGGAAGTCACGGATAGTTTTTGCAAGTGTACGTAATGGATATTTATTAAGATTTGCGAACAACCTTCAAGTGTTTCCCGATAGAAATAACGCATTTGATGCTAACTGTGGCGACTTTCCTACTACAACTCAACGCAGCCTGTCTGGTAACCTATAGCAACAAAAGACAAAATAATATTTTATTCTATTTTATTGTTATGATTATTAATTATCTGTCTCAATTATTGTACTACCATAATAAAAATTGTATTACCACAATTGGTGACCGTATTTATTACGAATAGCAACCTACAATGTTGCATGAATATGGAGTTTAAATATCAAAATTCTGAGCGACAGTAAGTTATCCAGTTTGATGAGATGCAAGTAAGATATTTCACCTTTGTTTCAAGCGTTGTTCCTCATTCCGGTGAGACAACATATTTATGTCATAATTTTAGCGGATATATGTATCGTCTGCTGCATTTGAGCCGCCAAGTTCTCTGTTTTCAAGTCCCAAGAAACTGTTTCACTATATACATATTGATTATTTTTCTATACATATTATTATTGCACATATTCTATACATATTATTATTGCAAATATTCTATACATTTTCTTTGTACCGAGGAGCGGCGCAGACGCAAATTTGTTAGGTTTTTAAAGCTCGCGTTTAGAGCTTTGAGGTTGCTGTGAATTACTGGAGTTTCAACTAAGCAGAGGTTCTTTGGAGTTTGTGTTGGTAAGCCGCCACTGAAGTCGGAGTTTGTGTGGTCTTCGCCGTTCCTCAACTAACATACTGTTTGAAAGTCAATAAAGAAGTTTAGGTCAACGTTATGACTCTGAGGTTTTTTGGGTTCTATACTGAAGTAATATCAAGTCAATTTACAGTCCACTATTTTTAACAACGGATCGTACACATATTATTATTGGGCATATTTGATTGATCTAAAATGGTTGACAACGATGCTGCTTCACAATTGGCGCGAGTGGCAGTTAAGCCACCGCCTTTTTGTCGCCGAGACCCACCGTTATAGTTCGTTCAATTGGATGCGCAGTTTAAATTGAGTCACATTATTGCCGACGAAACTCAATTTTATACAGCGATCCCCGCGTTAGAATCAGAGGTACTGCAACTAGCTCGTGAAATAATTTTGAATCCACCGGTGAAGGACAAATACAAATCTTTAAAAAAATTAATTTCTGTTTATGAAGAATCCGAGACAGTTAAAATCAAGTAACTGTTGCACGATTTACAGTTGGGTGATATTAGGGCTTCTCAATTGCTGTCTAAAATGTCAGACTTAGCCCCCGGTAACCTAACGGATAACATTCTTAAAATATTATGGATGAATAGACTTCCATCTATCATGCAAACCATTTTAGCAGCCAGTAGCGAGCCACTTAAAGATCTATCCGAATTCGATGATAAAATTCACGAGCTAGCCATTCCAGCGCAAATACACGCAGCGCAGGCTCCTGGTCCAGGTATTGTGGCGTTACAGGCTCAAATTGATGATTTGTCCGAATGGGTTGCTCAGTTAGTAGCCATCCAAATTGAACCTTTTCAGCATAACCGCTCCACATCACGTGGTCGAAATACACGTCATAGCCCACTGAAGAAACGTTATGAAAGCCTCCTCCGAGTTGTTTTTACCGCCACAAATTTGGAAACAAGGCAAACAAATGCCGCCCACCGTGTCATTATAACGACCAGGGAAACGAGAAGGGCCGTCGCTTGAAGTCGTAAACGACAGCGGCCGGAGTTTTGCAAGCCTTTTCGTCATCGATAAGAATTCGGGCTTAAAGTTTCTTGTAGACACCGGGGATAATGTTTCTGTCGTTCCACCAAATTTTCCCGAAAAAAAGCACCTTACCAAGTTACAACTTTATGCAGCAAATGGAACTCCTATTCAAACTTTTGGTGAACGCCTGATATCTGTTGATTTAGGTTTGCGCCGTAATTTCCAATGGCCATTCATTATTGCTACTGTTTCAAGTCCTATAATTGGAGCTGACTTTTTACAAAAAGTTTCTTTGCTTGTCGATCTTAAGAATAGCCGTTTGATAGATTCCACAGCCAACTTAACGTATCCGGGAGTAATTCGCAATAGTGAAGCTTTGAGCATTAAACTGATTTCGGGTAACTCCCCATGGTATCAACTTCTCAGAGAATTCCCTACAATCACGCACCCAGTTATGGGTATTTCTGAAACCAAGCAGGATGTACTACATTATATGCAAACTACCGGACCTCCAATTACCTCTAAACCAACACGCTTACCTCCGGACAAGCTTAAAGCCGCCAAAGAGGAATTTCAATACGGGTATTTGCCGTAAGTCAAAAAGTTCATGGGCCAGTCCGCTCCATCTAGTTCGGAAACGGAATGGTAACTGGCGCCCGTGTGGTGATTATCGCCGGTTAAATGCAGCTAAAATTCCTGATCGTTACTCAGTCCCACACATTCAAGACTGTATGCAAGTTTTAGAGGGAAAAGCTATTTTTACAACCCTTGATCTTGAGCGGGCGTATCACCAAATGCCCATTAACCCTTTAACTGCTTAAGACGTGTTTAAACGTTTTCGGAGTTTCCTTTAAAAATGCTTTAGACGTGTTTACACAAATTTCAAATCGAATGAAAAATGTTTAAGACGTGTATACATGAAGCCCAAATTTCGCGAAAATTGCTTAAGACGTGTTTAGACGATGCGGTCAGGTCTTCCTTCCCCTACCTTTCTGCAGGCGGCTGTCAGTTGACACAAAGGTCTTAATAGAGTGTGAAGTCTGTTTGAAAAGAACACCTTACGGAAGGGTCCTGAGAGTGAAGAATCACTGTCAGACAGCAAGTGTGCATTATGTTTCCGACGACTGCAAGCTTATGAATCGTTTTACAACAGTTTGCCTTGTGGTTATTTATACAAATGAAAGTCAAACAGAATCACTCATTGTTATAGTACATTACCGAAATTTAGAAGAAACAGGAAAAAGTAACAATTGTAACATAAGACGTACTTTTTAATAAATCATATATTGTACAATGTATTAAAAGTTGACTACAATTTCTGATTCGTCAAGAATAGGATAAAATATAAAATGTTGCAAACACCTATCTTGTTTGCTCTCGTATTTCAAGTGCGAGTGTTTTTAATGGTATATTTTTCCTTTTTACATTTTGAAATGTTAAAACTGTGCTTTCAGTATGCCTAATTTTTGTATTCGTATATGTGGCTGTGTGTTCCTTATAAACGCGAACTGACATATAAAAATTTCTTGGATGTCAAAAGGAAGATATTCTACTCGAAAACTTCAATTAAATCAAATAAATTCATATGCTGCAAGAATTTCTAGAAATATTTGTTTTTAAAAATTTTATTATTAAGATTTGAAATACAAAATAGTTTTAAAATCTAGGGGAAAAAGTACGCGTTTTTGGAAAGAAATCTACCGGTATAAAATCGCATAAAATTAACGGAGTGTAAGTTAAGTAAAACAGTTAGTGTATGGAAGGGTTCCATATATTGCGCACAAAAAATTAGTCAGAGGAACAATTAGCTAACGAATTAACTTAATTACATTAAAAAAAACCTCTCCAAATGTCAATGCTGATAGTAGCACTACAAATGAAAGTTATTAAGCTATTAATCCGTTGGTACTCAATAATTTTGTCCCGCCAGCAGCCGAGCGGTAAAATCGCTGTAGTTCGGTCTGAGGTTCGAATCTCGTAAATGAGCTGGCTGCATGGGCGTTCTCATGGTTTTCGCCAAGTGTAACGTGTATACGAGCCAGTGTCTATTAGAAAGTCCTCCACGAAGGCATCCCTCCTCTTAGGCAGATAGCACTCGAAGCTTTGCTTTAGTCACATAAAACCAAATCAAATTAAAAACCAATAACTGTGTGTTCGCGATTACTTTGCAAAGATTTTTGATAAAGATTCAACAAAAGCCCGCAGCGACCCAGTAGAAATTGGCAGTTTGAAGCGAGTTTAAATCCCGGCGAATGGGCTGGCTACCTGGAAGTTTTCGTGGACTTTTTGCTGCCTAATACGCCAATCTCATTTAAAAAGTCCTTCACGAAATCTCATCTGAGTACTAGTCCTCGTTGGGGATTAGGTTTAGTTTGGTTTGTTAGATTATGATAAAACAAGCAAAGGGCGATCTGTCTAAATAAAGTATGCTTCGTGGAAGACTTTCGAAGGAAAACTATCTTGTATTTGTGTTACATATAGGTAAATTCACGAAAACGCCCATGTGGTGAGCCAGTCACAGGGGTTTCAATCCTGGTCAAACTACAATTATATTAATAGTCCTCGTGTTAAGTTAGCATGAGCTAAATAAAATAAAATACAATCTCACGAAAATCAATTTATGCTATTGAAATGGCAATAATTTCGTATTACACAGGCCATCATTTTGCGTCTAGTATGAGATTTTGCTCTTTTCTGTTACCCAAGCTAGCCCACAACGGAACACTGCTAGTTCTATCCGGGGTTCGAATCCCGGCAAAGAGCTAGCTGCATTGATGCTTCCGTGTTTTTCTCATGTGTCACGTGTACACGAGCCGGTTTCCCTTAGAAAGTCCTCCACGAAAGCATCCTTCCCCTTATGTAAAATAACACTCGAATGCTTTGCCACAATCAAATAAACCAAACGATTACTACATAACATGCTTAAAATATTTTGTGTTTAAAATTTTTACGTCAAAGTGGGCTCTCATTAAATGAAATATACTGTTCCCTTTTTTTTTTCTTTGCTTTTATAGCAATGTTCTTGTTTTCAGAATGTGAATAAAACATTTTCAATAATGTGTCATTCTATTTGGTTTCTGTTTAATGAAAAAAATGAATTTAAGCAACAAATTTCTTATGTTTAGAAAAATTGTACCATCATAGGCATGAGCTGCTGTCGAAAGTGCATTTTCTTACTAGCGCATATATTTGTATAGAGAAAATTGTTTTGCTAGTGTTATCATATAACTGAAAAGATCCTGAAAAATTTCTGTAGGGAAATAAAGTTATTAAATTTAAATAAAAAAATTAAGTTATTTGTGGATTATATGTGTTTTGAGGTAAGAGTCGAAACACGAGGTATGCGATGAATTTAAAATAAGTATGTATATAATAAGGATTTTGCCGCCAGTCATTCCCAGCGAAATTTGCTAAGTTTTTCTATATATAGAATTAATGTATATTGCATTTAGTATATAAATTCAGTGTTATAACACTCCCCTTCATCAGTGTTATTCTGTGTTATATCGAGATTTAGTTACGTCCAATATAAGCATTTTATTTTTGTTTTATAAAGCTGGTTCGTTTATTAGTATTATGCTTATTAAATACGATTTATCAGGTTTTCAAATCTATCAGACCCCAACCAGTGGCCTTCTTGTCTAAGACCGCTGATCCACTTGCACTGAAACCCAAACGAACAAATTATTTGCATGGTTGGGTTTCATAGTTTTCCCTTGTGTGACATGGATATGAGTGAGTTTTACTTAGAAAGCCCACCACGGCGACTAGTCTATCCTTTAGACAGACAGATGTCGTTTGCTTTGCCATATTCAAATAATCGGACAAAATTTAACAACAAAGACTAGTAAATGCATATACCGAAATTAAATAAAAAAGTGCATATTACAAAACTAAAATAAACGCATATAACGTAAGAAATGTGATCACAACAAATTTTTAATTATTTTTTAATACACTAATTCCTAAATTGCATTATTTTCAAATTTTATTTCATTTTTATGTATATATTAATGTATATTTTATACGTGCGAAAGTGCGCTTGTTTAGCATATCCATGCACATTAAATAATCTGATTTGAAAATACATGTATGTGAGATTTTCGTAACTTGAAAAAAAATTACTCCCAATATAATCTCTGAGAAAATATATAGGTTAATCTTTAGGTTATGGTAACTTGGCGATTTTTTGGCGAAAATTTGGCGACCAACCCTGCTACAGCAACCTGGTAGTTTTTGTTTGGACGCCATTTTGTTTTCATGAAGTAAAGGCACTTTAAAAAAAAAATTTGTTTTTACTCAACATTTTTTCCAACAATCTGCTAGCCGAATTACGCTTATGCTAGAACTTTTGTGGTACAAAAGTGCTTAATCATGACGAAGATTAGTTGAGAAATTGCGTTATATGCGTTGAAAGTGCAGAATCGCCCACTGCTTGCCGCGTTTTTAAGAATTGCACATACACGATATCATCCATGTACACGTCGACCTACTTTCACTTAAATAAACATCCCAGAATTGCACAAAAATGGCATTACGCACACTCTTGACTTTATACATGTACACTGCTAAAATCCTAGCTAGTAACCTTTATCGCCTTACCAAAATGTCACCAAACTACCTGTTACCATATTCCAAAGATTAGCCAATATATATATTAAGAAAAAAAATTTTATTTCCCTACTTGGTTCTGTGTAAAACAATTTAAAAATTAGCTTATTACTTTTTTTTAATATCGAAAACAACTTAATTTTTTCAAATCTTGCTGTCAGATCGGAAGTATTTAGAAGTACAAAATTGGTCTTTTGAACACATGTTTCTGTGGTATTTCCTTATGGACGTAGATAAACAGATAAGAGGCCTACCCTTGAAGAAGACATTGATCGATTTACCACCGAAAGACCTTTTTTCTAACATAAAGGGCGGCCACTTTTACCTTTGGCTTCTGCTTTGTAATGTAGTATAACTAAACCCGTTGGCCCTGTTTGCCCGAATAGCTTCCGAGAACCGTTCTCTAAGACTTCGTGTTCCCAAAGCAATCAATCAGACACCAATAAAATTTGTTGTCAATATTTCTACTCCCTCTTTCTTTCTGCGAGTTCTTCAAATCCGGGAAAGGGTAATGCGTGCATTTGGTACATGTGAGAAAAAATTTTCTATTCTGTTTTTTGTATTACTTTTATAGTGGAGCATTTCAAAAAAACAGCTCTATATGCAAAGTTTTTCTCTTATGAATGAACTCAGCTGAAAACATGTTTCGATCTTCTGTACATAAAAAAATAAATAAATAAAAAAGCATGACGCTCTTTTAAGTGAATTAAATTCTTTTCGTGCTCTTATTACATTTTTCTAAATTTTTCTGTTCCTCTTTTCTTATAACACATAAGCAATTTTTTAAATATGAGTGAACCCTGAGCGTTAAGTTCTGTATGGTCGCAAAAGACTGGTAATTTGAAGGAGTTCAAATCTAGGCAAATGCGTTAATTCCAGGGTAGGTTTCGTGGTTTTTCCTCATGTGAACGTAATACGAATTCTTTCCCTTTAAACGTCCTTTACGAGACGCGACTATTTTAGTCACATAATCCTCAAGTGCTGTGAACAATTCTAATCTAAATTTTTATGATATAAAATTTCATATAAATTTATTCTAGCTGCCGCTTTTGTGCACATTATATTTATGAATACAAACCTGAGATTAGCATTGAGAATACTATTGATGCAATTGATGTTATGATTAATTCTGAAAATAATGTTTATGCTAAAAATCAATTTGAACCCTTTTTTATAATAAGGTAACATGATGTTCATACAGTGCTTCGTTAAAAATTTCTTCCTTGCTTCCATTACATTAATTTTGAATCGGTTACGTCTAAAATCCACTGTCATGCTGTTCTTATGTAATACGTTTTTAAAGGTATAAACAATACCTTGTTCAAATGGGTGGAGTAACGAAGTTGTGTTAGGTAGTAGGAACAATATTTTGACGTTGGGATGATTTAAATCTCGTGACGGAGCATTATCTAGTAGTAATAGCGTCTGGAAGCTCCAATTTTTCGGTCTTCGATAAAGTTCAATGTCTAGCACAAAAAAATTAAAAAACCAGTCTTTAAATAAATTTCCAGTTACCCAAGCTCTTGGATTTGCTTTCCAATATACCGATAAGGTGTTACGCCTTTAAGTGCAAGAGGATTTAAAGATCTGTAAACTAACAAGTGTTTTGTCATAAATTCCCCCACCACGCATTACTGCACAAAATTAGCGTTAGACAATTTTTAGACACCTTAAATACGGATTTTCTTTTTTCGATATAAAGGTTCTTCTGGGCATTTTTATTCCACCGCAGCCAAGTTTTGTCCGGATTGTATCCCTTCTCTTCTATAATATTTTTAATTTTTTCAGGAAACGTTCTAGCAGCTTCATAATCAGCCGATGCAGATTCTCCTTGAATTCTTATGCTATGAATGGCAAAACGCTTTCTGAAATTTTCGAACCAGCCTTTACTTGCAACAAAATCTGGGTTGACAGAGGATTCTCCATGTTCTTTAAGGTGCTCGTAAATTTTTAATGCTTTTTGTTTAATGATTTTACCATCGAACGGAATTCTTTTTTGACAACTATCATCAATCCAAATGCTGAGTGCCTTTTCCATCTTCTCAATTATTGGCGCCTCCGGGGGACGAACTGCACCTTTTGCGGATGCTGAAGATCCTGCAGCAACTGCACTTCTTATTTCTTTTTCATTTTTCTTAATAGTCCGGACTGTTGCTTCATTCAAATTAAGAATTTTTCCAATGTGATGCCTTTTCTCCTTTCAAAAGACGATCCAAGATTTGTATCTTTACTTCTTCTTTTTTACTTCTAAAGAAATAAATTTTCTCTTAAACATTGTTTTTTTATCTTTATCGGACATGTTCTGGGATTGAAACTTAATGTCTTAAATGCAAAAAGTTATTCTTTTAACACACCGTGTCTCCACGCAGACTAACGACAGCGGCATGAGACACTTGTTTTTAGGTCACGCAGACGAGGATTCGAATTTTGAAATGCAAACATTCAGGTTGTGCGTTTTGGAGCTTATTTACTGTGACCTCATCTCGTCCATCTGCGATAGTGAGGTTCCTTCATTGTTATCTGGTGATTGCGGTCTTTTGTGACTGGGTATTGTTTCTATTATGCGATACTTTGACGGTCACGGAAGGAAACTATTTTTCCTTGATACCAGTTAAAAATTTAATCGTCGGTTTCCACCATGTGGCTCGTCTCCCTGAGGATTTTTGTTACGGAAAATCGGATCTTGGAAGACAACTTACAGGACTTACGAAACAAGGATTCTTATGTGTTAACCTTTAAAAGGCTGAAAAGCTCGGAAAGGTTTACTTAAAAAGACGAGAAATAAGAATGCTATTTCCACCCTCTTTCAATTGCCATTTCAATGTGAAACAACTATGCTCTTGAAATTTTTCCTTTAAGTTAGTTTTCAGATAACAGACTAGGGCGAAGGAGCGAAGGTCATCGGACAAGTGACACGGATGGTTGTCGGACAATGACTATCCCCCCCGCACCTGAAGGGGATTTTCTTATCGTGTCAGAGCAAAACCGTTTTATAGGATTCCGTGTTGTAGGAGGGTTCACCCAATTTATGATTCATGTTATAGCGAAACCGTGTTACAGGATGCCGTGTTGAAAGAGGGCTATCTGTATACATTATTACAAAATTTTATTAGAAGTCTATTGTATGGGCATTTATCTTTAAAAACAGTAATAATTTGATGCACATTTATCATAAATATTCTGTCAGAAACAAAAGTGTGTTTTACATAATTAAAAGTTTATATGATAGATTTCTAAAGCTTCCTATTTCATATACTTAAGTTCCCAAAAGACAAGAATGAAATTAAAAACTCAAATTTAAAGATGTCTGTGTGAAAATCTAATCCCAAATTTTGTATTGGTGTTAAAATATCGTAAAATATTTGCCAAACTAGAGAGAGAGAGAGAGAGAGAGAGAAAAAAAAAAAACTCCCTTTTTTGCGCATTATAGATTTTTCTTTATCTCCATCTTAGCTGTGTCAGGAATACACGTATGTTTTTCTTTCTTTCTTTTTTTTTTTTTTTTTTTTTTTTTCTTATACTACCTTATCAACAGAGTTTGTCAGCAAAGTAAGCTTTCGACAAATCCAGAATTTATTCTCCTTTAAATTTTTTTTTAATGTTCATGATTAACTTTTGAAATTAATACTGAATGACCAGTTTGCTTTCAATAAATTCAGGTTTCGCTTAATGTATGTTCACATTTTGAAGTGACATGCAAAAAATTACCAAAAGACAAATGTAGATTAATCATATGATATTAAAAATATTGCTAAGACTGTTAAGTTAAACAAGGCAGCAGGCATTTATCATATAATGTTACCTGTCTTAACAAATGACTCTCCATAACATTTTGAAAGTTGGATGAATCGTGAAAATTAAGCTTTTCATAGGGGTTATATATGAAGGGGATAAAGCCTAGCAGCGGATAAATCGAGAAAGATCCCATCAATAAGGGTTATTGATGAAGGAGATTAGAATAGTAGCGGCGCGATTTTGATCACAGGATGAACGGGGAAAGAACAAATCAGGAAATTCTGGTATGAAAAGGCATCATTATGTTTTGCAGCTAGCAAATTAATCATGCTGAATTGAAAAAAAAAAAAAAAAAAAAAAAAAGAAAAAAAAAAAAAAAAGAGATTCTTCTTGTACTAGTTGATTGTGCTACCAATTATACTACAAGAGCAAGTATAAAGTAATGCAATGATTCTTTATACAGAATATACAGTTAAGAGCTCCTTATATAGTATATTCCTTATGTAGTCCAGAGTAATGTAAAAATATAAAGCGCCTAGTTGATTGTGATTCACCTTTCATTTCTCCCACAAAGTCGCAATGCAATTTGTGATAAGTATTGCGCAGATTTGCAGGAAATTTATCGGAATTATCTAATGTGAAATTATCTTCAGGGGCTCTTCTCAAGTTTCAGGTTCAGTGCGTGTAGCGGGCTCGTTTCAGCGCATTCCCTAAACGAGGTCGCAAACTTAAGGGTCTTCATTCTCTAAAACGCAAACGTCTTTATTCTCTAAAACGCAAGGGTCTTCATTTCCTAAAACGGGCCGGTTTCAGTGCAAGGGTTTTCATTAAGAAAATATTTCTCCGATTGTCCAGATTAGAGGGATACAGTTCACTGTCTCTTATATGGAGGCTATCTGTATTGATTCCTTCTAGACTCTTACAGATTTAGTTAGACTTCTAGACACTACAAGATGGTGATGATTATGGCGACTTACCCAGTAAGTTTTCATAAGAATTGTAATGTTGGCCTAGTCTTTGAATATGGGGACAATTAACCCTAAGAGCTAGTTTTCGAAGTTACTTTTGTAGCTGATTTCTTTCTCTCTCTCTCTAATATATATATATATATATATACAAGTATATACACATATAGAAATTTTAAAATTAGTAATGTAATTCATATTTTCTCTTGATTTCATAAAATTTCTTATGCCTTTTTTGTTTGCTGGGAGGTCTTCCTGATTATTTTCTAATTTATGGGAAACAGTGTAAATATTTAAGATTTAATATTTGATTTCTAGTAATTAATTACATATGCAAAAATTATTCTTTCATGTGAATAATAACAATTAATTACGTAGGAAAAATTGCAACACTACATGGAAGAGAAGTACTTTATCTAGTAACATTATACAATATAGGAAAAGTTTACAGAAAATATCCATTATCTTTAACGTACAAGCAAAAATCAATAGCAGTAATTAAACAGCAATTTTAGATGAAGACCAGAATAATTAAAACTTTATTAATAAAAATACATTTTTAATGTAGCTATGTAACTTATCAGTTTCTACATAGGTTTTATAGAAAGAAAAAAAAACTATAATAAATACTATATGAAATTCCAAATAAATGTTATATGAAACTTCAAATAAACGTTATATGAAACTCCAAGTAACGTTCTGAATCTAAAAACTGATCTGTTACTTTACACACACAACTGATCCTTGAATTACGATTGAAATTCATATATAAATTTTGCCTGTTCAAAATCTTAACTGTTAATAATCTAATGTTATCAGAAGACATTATGTTAGAATAAAGAATAAATCAATGTATATATTTTCTGTGTTGCATATACTGCATGGCGTATTCATACAACAAAGTAAATCGGAAAGCAACTTTTCTTTTGAGAGAAAGAAAATTATAAACAGAAAATATACTAAAGAAAATAAACACAGTAAGGATTACATTATATTATTCATCGATTATATCATAAATCTGCGTCGACTATTCTGCGCTGAAAAAAAAAATTCTGACGATTTCAGATTTATTTTACATGTATATTTTACATACATATTTATTTTACCTACGCATATCTTATGATTTCATTGAGATGCCTATCATTTTGATGGAGAGTGACCACAAAAACAATACCCGATTTTAAAGTAACAGAAAACAAAAAATTAATTAAATAGGTTGATAAATAATATATCAAAGTTAACTAATTTTTTTCTTTTACTTTCTTTTACTAATCGCAAAACATCATCCCCACTTACATTAATTATTTTTTAAAGAATTTCAGCAAATCTACCAATTGTCATTTGTCGAGGAAATTGCTTTGCTCTTTAGAAAACTGTGTAGTAAATACCCATTGCAATGTAAGTAATTCCCATTGCAATAGGGCTTTGAAAATGGCTTTCATGCCACAACAACGAAGCTGATGCATGCTGTAATTTATAAAAACAAGCATTGTTATTAGTCTGAATCGAGCTTTAACCTTACAAATACATTTTGAAGACGGAGAAAATATTTAGTGAGTCAGGTTGAATTTTAAATAAAAGAAAAAAGACATTACGGCCAAATTTCTTGTCGGAAAAAGTAGTGGATGGAATGATTTGACTCTGTATGACATTTCTGCGGGGATCAGCGAAGGAAGAAGTGTAAGTACATCCATTATATATAGCATAGAGCTTCAACCAGGCTTCAACTTCTTCAAGAAAGCTTCAATGTTGCTCTCAACTTAGCATGCCAATTACGCTTTATCTGGATGGAACTGGATTCCACAAAATAGACAACATTGGTGACGGAAAATCAACACCACAAACCTCTATGAGCTTATGCAACTGCGACTGAAAATTGGAGAGGGTATACTTTCAATGTTAAAGTATTTCCTTTTAAAACCGAGGACTGTTTTTATGCTTATTTGCAGTCTGTGTAGTTTGTCTTTTTGTTTTATCATATTATTGCACACGTCCGAAAACTTTCCGATGTATTTATTATGGGAAAAGTATCCAAGCGAGAGTAGACATATGCATTTTAAACTAGCGTAGTTCAAGGATCAACTGTAAAATTGTTCTTTCAAGAATTAAGCCTCGATCTAATCTATGACATTTGGGCATTCGCAACTCGCTTGGCAAGAATTGTAAAGACCTTCGCAGAAGTTCGGATCTTTTCTTCTGAAGACATAACAAACGGGTATGTAGTTATCAAAAGGATAGCGGTAGGCTAGAAAGGAAATGCAAACACTATTAATTTAAAACAGATAAAAATAAAGCTGATTTCAAAGTAAAACCACAGATTTGCTAATACAGGTAATCTAAAATTGAACAGCATTTAGTATTTCTGGAAACCTATAATATACACTATGCGTCTTCAAAGATTTAGGATTAATTACTTTTTTAAGAATTTCAGCAAACCTACCAATGATGATCCACAGCATTTATTACAGTGACTTTTCAACTTGATTCTCTTAAAATATTCTCTGTTTACGGACAATTTCTCTGTGTTGTTAATTGTTTGTTTTGATCCAGTGAACATCTATTGTCATTGAAGCTATTTTGTGCTTATTAGAAAGCAGTTATTTATTTATTTTTTATTATAAAGTTTTGCTGTAAATCAAAAATCAGTCATGAGTTTTTTAATGAATTGTGACCAGAGAGGAAACTTGATACATAGCTTATGATCCTGAGACAAAACAGCAGTTTTCTGCTTGGACTGGGAAATCTTTGAGTTACAGCTAAAGTTGAGGAACTTTCCGATGTAGCACACGACGGTGCAAAGGCGTTGCAAACTGGTCCGAGAGGTTGCAAAGTGGTCATGGTAACTTTTACGACGTCTTTACAACGTTGTGATGACGCAAAATATTTGCCGTTGCATCTAGGCAATTTGACGACGTCGCTGAAACGTCATGATATGACCGCTTTTAGACCTGGTCGTTTTAGATATTTTTTCACAATTGATCAGCTTTATTTTTAGAATGAAAAGAGACTAAATCTGCCCTTTCAAGAATCCGATTTCCGCATAAGATTTACTTTGCGTTTACTTTTGTTTCATTACTTTATTTCATCTAAATATATTAATCTAAGGTATATTCATCTAATGAAATATAAATTTAATATAAATACTTTTGAATTATTAAATTTAATTAGTACTAAACTACGTGCTAAATTATTGTTTAAAATTTTGTTAAAATAATTAATAATTAAAATATTTATTTATAAATATTATAGCAAAATATTTAAAAATGAAACTAATCTATAAAGTAAGTTATTCAGTTATGTATTTTATATATTTAAAAAAATCATATTTCCGAAATCAATGCAAATCACATAATAGCAATTATTTCACTACTGAAATATGACTTTATTTCAATATTTAATAAATTAATATGACGAGCCCGATAAATATTTTTTTTTTAAATATAACTTTGTGAACATTGTTCGTAATTCTATTCAGTTGAAATAATTCTTCTAAGCCATCTTTTAAAAAACATTCTATTAAGTTATCAGAAGAACCGTCGAAAGGTTTAATGCAATCGTATAACTCGCTGAAAAGTTACACTGAAACGCTGTTAAACCAATTGACATTCCGTGTGTATAATTTACTGGGTGATTATATAAACGAGCATCTGAGCTCGAGGCTTGCGCGCTTTGGCTAGCTGCCAAATTCGAAAACGTTATTAGTTAACTGCGCAATACATTTCAGACTCCATCTTATTTCCAGGAGTGTTTTCTTCACGGTTTTGCAATTCACCGTCGTAATTAAATACTGGAGAGCTTCAATACAGAAAGAGAACGATGCACAAGAATATAGTGATGGGAGTTTATTTTGATTTGAAGAGAAATCATCGTGGTAGTGCCGAATTTCTGGTTATTTTGTTTGTGAATATCTGCTCTACAAGACTACACCAAAATTTTGAATTTTGGATGCATCGTTTAAAAAAATATCTGTTGCAGCGTTCTAAAATAGTCCATATACAGTGAAATAGTGTTCTGTTTTGGTATTTTATGTGTTACCAGTGATTAAAATTATATGGTGGTTTTCTCCAATCTTCAGTGACCACAGCGGTACAATATTTGGATACACGGATTAGCGATTCGGTTATAACGTTCTAAGTGCTATATCGTATATCATTCATATTGATCGATTACTGTGTTGGCGCTCAGAATTAATTCCTATAAAACCAAAAACAACATACAACGTTACGGCATTTTCTAATTTTGCTAAAAATGCAATCAATGCAGAAGCAACAATTCAAGCTGTTATGGTACGTTCATTAGTTTCAAAATACAAAAAAATTATTGGACTGGTACCAGTATTTAATATCACCGCTGAAGATGAATTAGCTATATGTAATAACAAGAACCAGTACATTAAAATTAATAATAATGCACATTCTATAGTATGCAGAAAAGGTTCATGATTTTAAAGTGTTTGAAATGTATGATCGAAAAAATAGTGTTAAGGAAACATTAGCATTACTATGAAATATTGTAATCTATAATTACGTGATATTTAATTGTGTAATATTAAAAAACACTAAATATTTTTTATTGATTGCAAATTGCAGTTTTATTACTTTTTGTTTGGTATCTATTCTTCTAAACACTGTGTAATTCGCGTTTTATTAAATATTTCCTTATTGTATGTTTATTAGACTATCTCAATAAATGAATGTTGGAAATTAGGTTTTATTTATCTCAATAAATGAATGTTGGAAATTGAGTTTTATTTTTTATTAAATTTAAGTATATTCTATTTTCTTCGCTTTTATGTGTTTGTGATAACAAAGAAATTCATAATAAATAGAAACAAAAAGTTTAATCGTGTACTACTTAACATACTTAGCTTACTATATACTATATTATTTAAATTATTTCAGTACGAAAAAAAAAAAAAGGAAAGCTATTGATTATAAAATGTGCATGAAATAATCATTGTAATTTACCACTATTCTAAAATGTAGAAACTAAAAATAAGTAAATACATTAACATATGATCGAAAGAAATGGTGTCAAGAAACATCAGTATGTAGGGTTTATATTTATTTTAACTAACATTTATTTTAAGTTTAAACTATCTTTCCTGTCAAGTCTTACTTTCGCCTGGAACTGCCAATGCCAGAGTATGTAAATTTTAGTAGAACGCGCAAGGATTCAAATTATCAGCGGAAGTATTCTGAGTTAAATAGAAAGGAAACGAGTTCGAAGGGTGCTTTTCTTACTTCATGAGCGCGAAGGTAGTTAGTCAGAAATTGAAGAACCACGCGTTTCGGCCTGTGTGCTTGCCTAGGCAAACTGTTAATCTTTCAACGTAATATTCAGAGTTTGCTGAAGTATCAGCGGTATTTTAGAACGCGGTGAGGTTAGTTACGTTTAGAGAGCCTCGTAGTTAGTCACTCGTTATTATCTTTTTAGTTTCTTATTTTTATTTTACCGCCGGCTCGGCGTAGTTTGTGAGCGTCAAGAGCACGCATTTGTAATTTCTAAAGTTGAATAAAAAGGGACTTAAACCCTTTTCAGGACTCAGTCTAATTTCCAGTTTCAGCAGTCACCACTTTGTTGCGTGCAGGTTGGAGGCGCGCAACTTGACAAGTATTACTAGTAAATACTGCAATTCATAATTATTGCACTTTTAATTGCTTACTATTTAAAAAACACAAATATTTTTTCTATTAATTGGAAATTTTAGTTCCGTTACCTTCCTTCTGGTATTCATACTTTCAAATCCTACTAGTTCATGTTTTTTCTTAAATAATGCCGTCATGTATGTTGTTTGTTAGGTTATTATTTCATTTTAGATATAAATATTGGAATTTTTTTTTTGGTTATTAGATTTAGGTATATTTTTGTACGAAATATTTTTGATCACATTTATTAACTGCTTTATACAGTCTTTCATTTGCATATCTTCGAGATATAGAAGTTAATGGTTATATTTTTTGCTATGAAACGTGAATAAATTTATACTTGAGTTCAGATAAAATACTGATTAAGTTACCTTAAAAATACTTCCTAATATATCATGATAGGGACAATTTTCAATGTCTCTGAGATTTAACAGAAATAAATGTGATAATGTTGTTATCAGAAACGCTCTTTTTTTTTACCCTCATATATATCTTTACTTTTATTTATGCCTGGTTGCGTTCTATTTACTTAGAACCTACTAATAATGTTATATATTTATATTAACCACTTTCATAATTACTCTCACTTAAGGGGAAAAAATGATAAAATTTTAAATAATCGTAACTTAGAATTTAAGTTATTTAAAAAATATAGTTTAAAATACTGAAAGTAATTAAGGATATTATGAATTATGCATATTTAGTCTAAAGAGAAAAAAATGTATTATCTTCTGGTTTTCAGGAAATGATAAAATATTTAAACTTTAGATAAATACAAGGAATACAAAATTTTAAAAAAGAAGAAAAATATATTAATTATTAAGCTTATTTTTCTGCATAAATCAATATGTAACACAAGGACATAATAACGACATTTTTACAACTGTTACAAAAAGGTGGAATTTTGCGAACATTTAGCCGTCCTTAAGACGTCGTGATACGATAATTTCACAACTAAAATATCACCCGCGAAAGACGCAATAACGTCTATGCGACAAAAACTTCATTTGCAAAGACGTAATAAAGACGTCTTTGCAACGGTTGCTAAACAGTGGAGTTTCGCGGACATCTGGGCGTCTTAAAGACGACATATTGCAACGTTTTTGCAACGACATCCGCGACGAGTTTGCAACGTCGTTACGATTTGCTGTGCTACTTGCGTTAAGAACTGGTAAGCGAATAATCGCTTTAGTTCAGTAAAAAGAGAACAGATACTCAAAAAGGGTTAAATACCCTTTATTATTCCAAATAACAGTCGACTCCTTCTTGGAGTTTACAAGACAGCCTCTACTCAGGCTGAAACTCGGGAAACTAAGAAATAAAGCTCAACTAAGCTAAAAAGATATAGCCGAAGCTATATCAAAATTCTAACAGAGTTGGCCCCTTAACGCTAACTAACGGCGAAGCTGTCAAGGGCCTAAACTACGGCTGATCGTAAAAATAGCTTAGAGAGTATAGCCAAAGAACGTGTATACATATTCTTTGGTATAGCCCAGGGATGGGCCAACTCCGGCCCGCCGGAAGGCTCTATCCGGCTCGCGGATAGAATTTTAATTTGCCGGTCTGAGGCAAATTAAAAGAAATATGTATTTATATATTATATACCATCTCCTTTTCTTCTTTGTTTAAATATTATTTTTTTCTTCCTTTTTTCCAAAGAGCCGATGATCTTTTTATTTTCTTTATTTTTGTTCTACAAAACATAAATTGACGGAAACAGCAAGCCCTGACAGCTTTCAATTGGTAAAGTGTTAAAAGCGGAAGTTCTTTGTTAGTTATAGCTGTAGATTGGGGAGCAGACATATGGGAATCCAATGTAGATGAATTAGACCTCTTAGAAAAAATTCAATCTTAACTTAAAACTCAATAAGAAAATTTAATCTGTTTGCTAGGCAGATATACAACTTGACATTGGCGCAACTTGACATTGGCGCCCGAACACTTGTCGAACTGAAATGGCCGAAAATCGGATGGAAGCCGCGGGACAACAACAAGAAATGGCAAGCCAATTGGAAGGATTTGGATACTTGGTCCAGACGTTGAGAGCGTCAATCAAGCCAAACGTCAATTTCGACGGAAAAAATTCGGTGGCGATATTTCTAGAAAACCTCGACAATCACTTTCAGCTCTACCCTGTGCCTGAAAGACAAAAAGTTGCCATCGCCACATCTGCACTAAGAGGACAGGCCGCGCTATGGTGGAAGAATATAGGCAAATTTTTATTAGGGGAATTTGGAGGCCAGACATATATATTTGAAAATTTCAAAAAATCGTTATTAAAGGCCTTCCCCATAGTGAAAGATTGAGCAAGGCTAGAAGCCGAACTATATAGTTTCTATCAACGGGATATAGAAGAATTAACGGACTTTATTCTGCGAAAAATTAAGCTGACGGATATGCTGTATGGGAAGAAACCCGACGCGGAGATTATTGAAATAATCTTACCAATATTGTTACTTGCTGTTGAAGACTACTTCGAAATTAGAAACCCAAGCACATTGCAGGAGCTCTTTGAATTGGCGGTGAAGTTTCAAAATCGCAGAATAGCAGAAAAAGCTAGAGGGGCATAGTATTCTCAAGGGATCCGAAGGCAATCTTCAAATGAGCAGACCAGAAATGCAAACCGCTCTTATGGGGAAAAGAGCTATCAAGCTAACTCATCGAATCTCGAAGGTCAAGGCCCGAAAAGGAAATTCGAAAACAAACGTCCGCGTACCCAGAAGGCAGAAGTTGAAAGGAAAGCTTTAAACGAGTAGAGGGGCCTGTGAAAGCGAGGGTCCAGACCCCGGAAGTTTTAAAAAAAAACTTCAAAAAGACACTTAAATACGGTCATCGTAAAGAACTCACATCTACCAATTATACAAGTTCTGGTTGGCGATGTACCAGTAGAAGCCCTCATCGATACAGCAGCAGAATGTAATTTTATGAGCGAAACATTCTTCAAAAAGAATTTTTATAGGTTACGATTATTTAAAAACAAAAACACAGAAATTATAGCGGCGCAAGGAAAAACCTGTCACTGCATCGGGAAATTATCATTAAACATACAGGTAAAAGAGGAAAGCCTCAAAGTATTAATTTTTGTAGTAA
This sequence comes from Stegodyphus dumicola, assembly GCF_044657685.1. Classification (NCBI taxonomy): domain Eukaryota; kingdom Metazoa; phylum Arthropoda; class Arachnida; order Araneae; family Eresidae; genus Stegodyphus; species Stegodyphus dumicola. Next base: position 134,162,992 of record NC_140770.1, read on the forward strand.
AACATTTGCAAAATCCTCTTATTTTAGGTATGGAGTTTTTAAGGGCCGCGAGGGCCAAATTGAATTTTCAAGACAGTTCTATTGTGCTGGAGATTGACCAGAGGGTGGTGGAACCATAGAGCTGTAATGTACTAGAGAGAGAAACGGCAACCCTGAAGGGGAACAGGAATGCGAACCACGTGACATTTGGAACATTTCCCAGATCGTATTTCCCGCGGATCTTCCTTCCCATTACAGTTCTATGGATAATTTGTGAGAAGCAAATGCTTTGCGTGTACGCGCATTGTTTCGGACTTCAAAAATGATACTTTCGTGCTCCGCAAATAGATGAAATTCCAGATACGTGAAAGGTGGAGGAGTAAGATTTCACAGCTGAGCTTTTTCTAATGTTTTAAAACGTAATTATATAAAATGTAGAGGTTTTTTTATCCACTCTACTTGCCGTTTTCTAACAAAAAATAGATTTTCTAATTTTATATAATATATGCATACATGAAATAACATTTAAATAAAAGTATATTAATATATATGTATGCTTCTAATAACTGTGTTCCGAAAAAAATGTTAAAATTTTAGTAATACCATATAATTTTAATTAGTCTAGTATTCTGCTTTGGCGACATTTTTCATTCGCCAACAGACTGCTTTGAATGCGTTTGTTTATATGTTCTTTGTATGCGTTTGCTTATGCGGACATGTGCGAAGTAGTAATGTATGTATTTAATACTTGGTAATGTTGATGTAACACTGTGTAAGAACTGCATAAAATTATGTTTTTTTTGGGGGGGGGACATGAATGACTTTATTTTATCCCCTTTTCTTGCATCCAAATATAACAAATATGTTTACTTTCAATCACGTATTTTCTTTCTTATATCATGTTTCTGGCATTTATTCCAATATTAAGAATTTGTTAAGTATTAAGAAAATAGAAATTATATAGCAGTTAAATTTCAAAACTTTAATAGTTTTAAGTTTCTTTTTAAAAATAATGAACATTATTTAAATTTTACCTTCTAAAATTATTTAAAATAAGTGCGACTACATTGTGCAACGTGCATAATATATATATATATATTTGCTAGTAAAAGGGAGTCTTAATTTACCACTTTTCAGTTTCATAATTTCATTATTTACCACTCTCTCTTCCTTTTAACTTATATCTGCTATACTGACATTCATTTTTAGTTCAATTAATCTAATATCTTTCTCACTTTGATTCGCCTACTCCGTAGTTCTCTGTAATACACCGTATTAACATTAAATTTCCTTTTTGTACTATTTTCTGTTTTCACTCATTTTTCTTATGTTATCTATTTTTTTTTTTTTATTCTGTCCTAAGTACTAAAAAACCTTCTTTTTTATTTATTTATTTTACTTATTTATTTTTTAGTTTGTTATTAGTTTATTATTTATTATTTAGTTTATTATTTATTATTTAGTTATTAGTTTATTATTTAGTTTGTTCTCTCCAGTTTTTTTTATTTTATTTTAAATTTTGTAGACGCCGAGGAACATATTACAAAATATTATTCTACAGCATGAAAATTATTTAAATTTTAAAAATTAAAATTTAAAATAAAGTTAAATTTTAAAATAAAGTGTCCAATTTTAGGGAAATTAATAATTTTGGCTGGTGTTTATCGATCTAACCTCTTCTGCAAATTCAACGGCAGCTTCTGCGAAATGACATCTTTCCAAGTTCGCATTTCGAACTAAGAGAAAAGAGAGGAAAAAATCGCCAGCCATGGCGATAGTACGCCAAAGTCTGGGTTCAGTTCCATTTCATGCCCAAACTCCTGCAGCTCATTCCTGTGCCGCTTTTTCACCCGGTTTTGAATGGCGATACTCCGTCTAGTATATAACAGGTCTATGGGTGGAACCTGTGGAACAACCGCAAGTTGACCTTAGCCATTTGAATGACCATGAAAGTCAAGCCATCCAGCAAGTGGTGAGTAATTTTTCAAACTTGTTTTCAGAAAGGCCTGGTAGCTATCAAATAGTTACGCATGAGATACAGTTAACTGCCGAAAAACCTTGTAGGACTAAACCGTATCGTTATGATAAACAATGTTATGTATTAATCGTTATATATATATATATATTTTAAGCTTAAGTTGTTTTGCTTATTTCAGTTTTGATTTGTAATTGAAGTTCTAATTTTTTTTTTTTTTTTTTTTTTTGTTGTTTAAAGTTGGTTGTAAGTTTAAATTGTAACTTTTGTAAACTTTAAGTTTTTGGTTAGGTTGCTTTTAAAAGTTCTGAGTTGAAGTGGTTTAATTTTAATTTGAGTTTAGGGACTTAAGATTTTTGTTTTGTTCTAGTTGTTTTGACCCTTAAGGTTGTTTAACTTTTAACTTTAATTTTTTTATTTTAAAACTTTGCTGTTGCACTTTTGTGTGTTAATTTTTTTTCCTTAACTCTGAGTAATTTAATTGGTATCCCTCTTTCTTTTAACGTTAAACGAATACATACTTTCTGACTGGCGGTAGAAGAAAAATAATTTGATTCTATTTGTATTTCTTTTGGATAAATTGTGTTTAGTCTCAATTGGTGGCTGAGGAAACAATTATTACAGTGCTGACATTTTTATTATGTATTATAATGTTGTGTAATTAGAAGCTTCATTTTTTTTTAATTTACCAAAGTCATTTTGTATTAACTTATTTCAGAGATTTTCACCCCTTGCCCTCTTTCCTTCAGCGGAAATTCTTATCAGCAGTTGTACTGCACCCCAAAATTCCTTTCGGCTAAGCGTTCCACCATGTGTGGAGGGCGAAAGTGTTTGATAGTTTTACCATGTGGTTTACACGAAAAGAGGACCCTGTTTTGCTGGACAAGACTAGCAGGATGATGTTCTACAGCATACTTATGGTGGGGGAAAATATACGTTGAGACAGAAGATCTGCATTATCGACGGGACCCTGGAGCGAGGCTAGTTTCTTCCCCCTTGTTTCCGCCTGCAGTTGTGATGACACATTGGTGTGGCCTTGGAAGTTGAACGATGGAATGGATGGAATGGCGAGAAACGGCTCCTTTTGGTAGTCGGGAAACCCTTTCCCGTGAAGATCCTGAGTGTGGGTTGCCTTTTTTTTGGCTTCCTGCTAGTCACCATCTACGCCAAGTTTTCAAAAAACACGCCAGCTACTAAAACGGCTGCGCAGTGTTTTTCGTGAGGCTTCGGGAGACGGGGACAGTGACGGAGACGACAGAAGAGAGACGAAAAAAAGAAATTTCACGAGAACTTATAAGATGACAACTTGGACGAGCAGCTCGGAGGTGAGCCTCATCTTAGACGTAGCAACGTAAAATAACCAACACCGAAGAGAGGCTGCAACATCTATATTTCTCTATATTTCTAAAATCCTAAAATTTACGCTGTCATGATGGCCTATGGAGGGAAGACCTGTGTCCTGCTGGTTAAAGCAGTAATAGGAGGGAAGCCTGGCCTCCGACCAAGTAGCTTGGTTGAGTCTCGTCAACCTAACCCCTTTTGTTTTCTAATTTCAGATACTATCCCAAGTTTTTCTCCGAGAAATAAGTTTCGCTAACAAAACTCAAATATATGAATGATCCCTAATATGTTAAAGAAAGGTATGTCATCCTTTTCTGTTGTTTTCACATTAGTTCTTTAATTGATCCAGCCACCACGTTTAATTGTAATGTTTAGTGAGGTCATGACTCTCTTTTTATGTTTTGTAATCATAATATTTTCCTACCTTAAATAAACGTAAGTTGATTTTATTCTCCTGTCTGTATTTATTGTAATTAATCTTTTACACTGGACCTTAAACATAAAATGGGTTTTGTTTAACACAACGCAACTTCCTGGAAATTATTGATTTGTTTACATATTTTGTTTTTATGTTTCACTATGACTGCCCACAATACTTAGTATGTTATTGTCAAAATATTGATTGATATGTTCAGTTAAGTGACTTATACACACAGTTACCTACCGCATAACACAGAATGAACTTTTTCTCTAGTTGTTTCACAAATATGGTGTTCATTTGTAATTATTGAGTATGAATTTATGTTGTTTATATAACAACAAAAAGACCTAATCATCGAATAACATATTCAGGAAATGTTAAAGAACAAAATAATAACGCCCATAAATAGTGAGTACGCGAGTCCAGTCGTACTATGTAGGAAAAAGAGCGAGTTTCCTCCTTCGGATAAAAGGGCTTGGAGGTTTGCTATCGATTACAGAAAACTGAATAGTATTACTAAATTCCCAGTTTACCCTTTGCCGGTTATAGAGGAAATTATTAGAAAGATTAAATCTACCAGATACATGACCACTTTGGACTTAACGTCTGGCTACTATCAAATAGCTATGAGACCCGAAGACATACATAAAACCGCGTTTATAACAAAATCGGGCACTTATGCATTTTTACGCATGCCCTTTGGGTTGTGTGGGGCCCCAATCAACATTCCAGAGAGCTATGGACATTGTTCTAAAGCCTGTCCTAGGAAAATCGACTTTAATCTATCTAGATGATATAATTATAACGAGTAGTACGTTGGAACAACATATTAAAGATCTAGAAGAAGTTTTTAAACTATTAAAAGAGGCCGGTCTTACAATTAACGCCTCAAAATGCAAGTTCGCAACTAAAGAACTTAAATATCTGGGTTATAAAATTTCGAAAAAGGGTATAGAAACTCAAGATTCAAAAATAAAAGCAATCAAGAATTTCCCACCTCCCAACACCGCCAAGAAACTTTCTTCTTTCCTTGGGTTATGTTCTTATTATCGGTCATTCATAAAAGATTTTGCTAATATTGTTGAACCCTTGTTAGTAATTAAAAGAAAGAAAAGTAAATTCACGTGGACAGCGGAAGCAAATACCGCATTTGAAAGATTAAAAGAAGCGCTCATCAATGCCCCTGTTTTGAAATTCCCGGAGGGGGACGAAAACCTGGAAATTGCAGCAGATGCGTCGGACTATGCGGTGGGTGCTGTTCTTATGCAAAATAGCCATCCTCTGGCATTTTTTAGTAAAACGTTGAATCACACACGAAGGAATTATACAGCTACAGAGAGAGAAACATTAGCCGTATTAATGGCTGTACACAAATTTCGAGTTTATTTCGGCAAAGCGCCAGTAACAGTCTTTTCGGATCATGCGGCTGTTGGTAGACTTTACTCGGGGAAAACCCTAACGCCCAGGTTAATAAGATGGGCTTTAAAACTCCAAGAATATAATCTAATAATAAAATATAAACCGGGTAAGAAAAACAATGTAGCTGACGCACTTTCTCGCATTAACTGGACGGTGAAGGTAATGAATTTAAATGCGCTGTGTTGACTTCAAAAATTTTAGATTCTAGAGATACAATTATCGCTGAACTGAAAACTGATCCTGAATTTGGAAGTATCTATGCATATTTGAAAGACCCCGAAAGCTTTGAGCACACAGATATCGATGCGATAAGAAATAGAGCAGAAAACTATGAAATAATAGATAATTTATTATTTTATACGAAAACAACAAACGAAAATCTCGAGTACAAACCAGTCATCCCAGCCTCGCTTCGATTAAGCATTTTGAAGGAATTACACGACGCGAAAACAGCGGGTCATTTAGGGGTCAGAAAGACTTTAAAAAGGGTACGCGAGGCGGTATATTTCCCGCAATTATACAAAATAGTAACTGCGTATGTCAGGTCCTGCAATCAACGTCAGTTAATAAATGATATTAATTACAGCCCTGCCGGGTACTTAAATAGCATTCGCGCTACATTTCCGAATGAAATTTTAGGCATAGGTCTTCTTGAACCTTGGTCCTTTCCCCCAGAGCGAGTTAAATAAAAATCTTTTAGTAATTGTAGATCATTTTTTCAAAATGGACAGAAATTGTTCCACTTAAACGCGCGTCAGCCAAAACAGTCGCAGATACATTCTTACACAGATACATTTTAAAATACGGTGCACCGATAGAAGTCATTAGCGATAACGGTAAACAATTCATTAGTCAAATATTTGAAAACATATGCAATGGACTTGGCATACGCCATATCAAAATGGTTCCGTATAGACCACAGGCAAACATAGCAGAAAGAGTTAATAAAAACATTGTAAAAATAATTCGCATTTACGTTAGCACACATTACATGCGCTGGGATGGCTACATAAATGAGTTAGCTTATGCTTTAAGAACGGCAAATCACGATACTACGGGAAAAACTCCAGCAGAATTATTTTTAGGCCGAAAGTTAATTACGCCTTTAGATAAATTATTCTTTGTGCAACAAAGAGAGCAAGAATTTAGACAGAAAGATGTGCAAAAACTTATTGACCAGGCGCTTAAAAGCTCGGATACGGCATACGGCAAGAAATAGGCAAAATATATATTACGATAGAAAACGCCGTGAAGCAGATTTTAAAGTTGGGGATAAAGTATTGAAGCGGAAATTTTCTTTATCAAGTGCCCCAGACAATTTTACTGCAAATTTAGCTCCAAAATTTGAAGGCCCCTATGTAATTCAGGAAATCAAAGGAGTCGTATTGTACCTTAAGAACGAGAGAGGGGAAATCTGTAAAGCAAGCCCCGACCAGGTGAAAAAATCCTATAATCAAAATGATTTTGAAATCCTTAAAAGTTTCTTGCAGGACTCAAGCGTAAAAGAAGTAGAAGGTCCAGAAATAACGTCATCCGTTCCACCACCCAAGAAGCAGAGAACTGAAGAGAGAACCTAGTCCTTCTACAATCCAGGAGACGGTACGGAAAAGAAAAAATTAAAACTTTCAGACTCCAGCATTTAAGAAAAACAAGAACGCAAAGCCGCCGCGTAAAGAAACTTTGGTAAAGAGGAAAACACCACCTACAACGCATCGCAGTAGAAATTATACATCAAGGAGAACGCTCCCAGGCCAGAGAGTCAGGTGCAAACAAGGCCGCCGTTCCGGAAAATAAAAAGACAGCAGGAGAAACGAAAAGACCAGCAACAACCGAAGAAATTCAAGAATGACTCCAGACCGGAGGACGCTAAGACCAGCCGTCCAGGGGAAAAACGAAAAAGACAGCAACCCGACGACTACTACGCAAAGAGGCCAGCATGCAGAGGACGAAAACGAAAAATTAATGTGGACGACACTCGGAGGTCATTAAAGAGAAGATTGACGTCCATGAAATCTATAACGTGGGAACAGTTCTGCCAGAAAAGAATGAGGGAATTCCAATCATCGAAAATTCAAAGATAAGTTAAAATCTTCTATAAAATTTTTCTTTTGTTCCAAAATGTTATGCGTAAATACGAAGTTCTATGTTTTGACGAAAGTCAATGTGTCTCGGTTGAGACTTAGTTTTGTTTTACCTTATTTAGATAAGGCAAAAGTAGTATTTTCTTTCAGTATAAAATCTAAGAACAAGCAATGTCTGTTGGTCGAAAGACTAATTCTGTTATGTTAAAGCCAAAATTTGGCCGAAGATAAAAATAACTTCGTATTCTTGTATTAATAAGAATTTTAGTTTCAGTGCCGCCAGCTTGGCGAAGAATGAGTAAAGTAAAAATTTATTTTTCTCTTATTCATTTTATGGTAAATTGTAAAAATCATATGTATTAGAATTTTGTAAATATACGTAAATACTTGAAAGTTATGTAAAAGTAGAATTTAGTCTAGAAGCATAAAATTTTAGATGCTAAAAGTAAATGCTTAAAAGCAATGAATTCAAATTTAAGTATTAAACTGTAAATAAAATCATGCTTTAGAGCGAAAGCCTGCATGTCTAAAGATGAATGAGGGGGAAGTTAGAATGAATGTGTTTTGTAGGGTTCTCCACCTACACTTGAATTTTAAGAATGTTAAAGTAGCTCACCGAGTTATAGAATGTCGAGTAAGGTGTGTCTATTTGGTCGTTGAATTCTAACAAATCATTGTGTTTAGGGGAAGTGTTGTAATACTAAAACACGAATATTCCCGTTTGACACCACACATGGTGGAGAGCCCGGGTAAAGTTAAATTAATGTTTGAATACTTGAATGAATATGAAGTAAGCAGTAACTAAGGAAAATAAATCGTTTAAAAACAAAAATGTATTCAGTGTCAAGAAAGTGTTAATTATAATGTGTTTAGAAAGATACTGATACTTATTCCTTCCAGATGCTGGAAGGAAAAGAACAAGATTGATTGCTGAAGCCCAGGAAGAGTTGCTATAAGAAGAGAGATTTAAATAAGTATCTACAGAAATTTAGTATACCTTTTGTGACATAAGATTTTTTTATGTAAACGAGGCTCTTAAAAGTTAGTTCAGAATTGTAGAAACTTTACAACAGGTCGTTTGTAGGACCTGCCTCCAAGTTTTCCAAATCCTGGCAGCGGCAAATCTAGGGTTTATATTTATTTTAACTAAAATTTATTGTAAGTTTAAACTATCTTTCCTGTCAAGCCTTACTTTCCCCTGGAACTGCCAATGCCAGAGTATGTAAATTTTAGTAGAACGCGCAAGGATTCAAATTATCAGCGGAAGTATTCTGAGTTAAATAGAAAGGAAACGAGTTCGAAGGGTGCTTTTCTTACTTCACGAGCGCGGAGGTAGTTAGAAATTGAAGAACCACGCGTTTCGGCCTGTGTGCTTGCCTAGGCAAATTGTTAATCTTTCAACGTAATATTCAGAGTTTGCTGAAGTATCAGCGGTATTTTAGAACGCGGTGAGGTTAGTTACGTTTAGAGAGCCTCGTAGTTAGTCACTCGTTATTATCTTTTTAATTTCTTATTTTTATTTTACCGCCGGGTCGGCGTAGTTTGTGATCGTCAAGAGCACGCATTTGTAATTTCTAAAGTTGAATAAAAAGGGTCTTAAACCCTTCTCAGGACTCAGTCTAATTTCCAGTTTCAGCAGTCACCACTTTGTTGCGTGCAGGTTGGAGGCGCGCAACTTGACAAGTATTACTAGTAAATACTGCAATTCATAATTATTGCACTTTTAATTGCTTACTATTTAAAAAACACAAATATTTTTTTATTAATTGGAAATTTTAGTTCCGTTACCTTCCTTCTGGTATTCATACTTTCAAATCCTACTAGTTCATGTTTTTTCTTAAATAATGCCGTCATGTATGTTGTTTGTTAGGTTATTATTTCATTTTAGATATGAATATTGGAATTTTTTTTTGGTTATTAGATTTAGGTATATTTTTGTACGAAATATTTTTGATCACATTTATTAACTACTTTATACAGTCTTTCATTTGCATATGTTCGAGACATACAAGTTAATGGTTATATTTTTTGCTATGAAACGTGAATAAATTTATACTTGAGTTCAGATAAAATACTGATTAAGTTACCTTAAAAATACTTCCTAATATATCATGATAGGGACAATTTTCAATGTCTCTGAGATTTAACAGAAATAAATGTGATAATGTTGTTATCAGAAACGCTCTTTTTTTTTACCCTCATATATATCTTTACTTTTATTTATGCCTGGTTGCGTTCTATTTACTTAGAACCTACTAATAATGTTATATATTTATACTAACCACTTTCATAATTACTCTCACTTAAGGGGAAAAAATGATAAAATTTTAAATAATCGTAACTTAGAATTTAAGTTATTTAAAAAATATAGTTTAAAATACTGAAAGTAATTAAGGATATTATGAATTATGCATATTTAGTCTAAAGAGAAAAAAATGTATTATCTTCTGGTTTTCAGGAAATGATAAAATATTTAAACTTTAGATAAATACAAGGAATACAAAATTTTAAAAAAGAAGAAAAATATATTAATTATTAAGCTTATTTTTCTGCATAAATCAATATGTAACACAAGGACATAATAACGACATTTTTACAACTGTTACAAAAAGGTGGAATTTTGCGAACATTTAGCCGTCCTTAAGACGTCGTGATACGATAATTTCACAACTAAAATATCACCCGCGAAAGACGCAATAACGTCTATGCGACAAAAACTTCATTTGCAAAGACGTAATAAAGACGTCTTTGCAACGGTTGCAAAACAGTGGAGTTTCGCGGACATCTGGGCGTCTTAAAGACGACATATTGCAACGTTTTTGCAACGACATCCGCGACGAGTTTGCAACGTCGTTACGATTTGCTGTGCTACTTGCGTTAAGAACTGGTAAGCGAATAATCGCTTTAGTTCAGTAAAAAGAGAACAGATACTCAAAAAGTGTTAAATACCCTTTATTATTCCAAATAACAGTCGACTCCTTCTTGGAGTTTACAAGACAGCGCCTACTCAGGCTGAAACTCGGGAAACTAAGAAATAAAGCTCAACTAAGCTAAAAAGATATAGCCGAAGCTATATCAAAATTCTAACAGAGTTGGCCCCTTAACGCTAACTAACGGCGAAGCTGTCAAGGGCCTAAACTACGGCTGATCGTAAAAATAGCTTAGAGAGTATAGCCAAAGGACGTGTATACATATTCTTTGGTATAGCCCAGGGATGGGCCAACTCCGGCCCGCCGGAAGGCTCTATCCGGCTCGCGGATAGAATTTTAATTTGCCGGTCTAAGGCAAATTAAAAGAAATATGTATTTATATATTATATACCATCTCCTTTTCTTCTTTGTTTAAATATTATTTTTTTCTTTCTTTTTTCCAAAGAGCCGATGATCTTTTTATTTTCTTTATTTTTGTTCTACAAAACATAAATTGACGGAAACAGCAAGCACTGACAGCTTTCAATTGGTAAAGTGTTAAAAGCGGAAGTTCTTTGTTAGTTATAGCTGTAGATTGGGGAGCAGACATATGGGAATCCAATGTAGATGAATTAGACCTCTTAGAAAAAATTCAATCTTAACTTAAAACTCAATAAGAAAATTTAATCTGTTTGCTAGGCAGATATACAAATATAACGACTTGTGTCATTTTCCAAGGTTCAAGTCAATACCCTCAGTAAATGAAGAGAAGCTTAAGAATTATGAAGATTGTTTGAAAAACTGTATTTTGAGTTCGAACGAAGATTTCACGATTTCAGCGCCATTCAAACAGAACTGGATATTTTTACCATGCCTTTCAACGTAAACTGTGAAGCAGTGAAGTCAGATTTGCAGCTTGAATTAATTGAGTTGCAATCTAACAATCATCTCATGTAGTTTTTTTCTAAATGTGAAAAAGTTAGAGTTTTATAAATCATTATCGAAAGTAAGCTTCCCAAATTTAATATTTCACGCCCAGAAAATCAGTGTTATGTTTGCTTCATCTTATGTAAACAAGTGTTTTCAACTATGAAACTTAGAAAGAATTATTTCAGAAGTAGACTGACAGATGAGCATTTAGCCTCGTTCCTTAGAATCAGTACATCTCACTTCGAAACTCAATATAAGGAACTTTTAAAAGTGAAATCGCAATTTCATGTATCTCATTGACATATTTAAATTATTATACTTGTATATTGTTTTTAAAATTTCAGAAAAAAATTATCTTGGCCCGCTAAACTTTTTGTTTTCGATTTTTGTCCCGCGACCGAAAAAGTTTGCCTATCCCTGATATAGTCAAAAGGCTAACGCGCGCTGCATAGAATCTCTGGCTCTCTCACGAAGTCAGTAGAACTTAACAGTTAAATACTCTTTCTCCTCATTTTCATTTGACCACGATTCTAAAAATACTTTCTGGCCGGAAGTTGTAAGCTGAAATTCAGAAAGGTCAGGAAAGTAACTTCCAAACTTCTCAAGATAAACCTTACAATGTATTAAAAGATATAAACTACGAATATTGTTTTCTTCAGTTTTCTATTTTGTTGGAACTTAGTCCTAAAATTTTGTAGACGCATTATGTAGAGTAAGACAATGAAGAAAGAAATATACGAAAAGTTACAATTGTTTTAAAAATAATAATAATAAAAAAAAATTTAGGAAATACATTTCTGAGTCATAAATGCATGTCTTCTGCACAGCGCTTAATCTGAAACGCAAGCTTGAAATTTAATGTAGGTAACAGCAAATCTGTGAAGATATTGTTAACTATTGAAGATATTGTGATACTTCACAAGAAATTTGATGTTTCATATATTGATACAAATATTAAACAGCTCGACCGTTTTTGCAAGTATAATTAGTCTTTGATTTTCCTCTTTTTCTAGAAGATATTTTGCAGAATTAGTTAACCATCAATAAGGCTGTTGGTCATTGGTGATCTAGAATTTAATGGCCGCTGGAGATTAATTGTTGATAACTAATGTGTGACGGAAACTAACGGGAAAACATTTTTAAAGTTTATGGCAATAAAATTATATTGAATTGTAACATTGCCCTGGCATCCAGTTCATAGACCCTAGTTTCACAGCGATGCAATAATTTCTTTGTTGGTTTTGTTTTGTCTATGAATTTTATGGAAAAACGGTTGCCAGAACCTCAAGAAGTGCAATGATTTTTGGTAAAGTTATTAGATAAAACTATATCGACTGGTCTCGATGCCCTTTAAGTCAGTTAGTCACCAGTGACCTAAAAATTTTCAGTCACTGGCAGTCAAACTACAGGTCACATGTGAAGGATTGTATAAAATCCTGACCAACTATTAAAATAAAATCAAATTGAGCTACACTAATGACGGCAAAGCCTATTATGCTTAAGATCTTTTAAATATCTTTGTTGTTAAAATTACCTTCTTTGTGCGACATAAATTAATCACAAAGAAAATAAATTTATTTCAAATTAGTAAAACTATTTTGCAATAAAGTTATTTTATATCATCAGTGTCATAAGTAAAACCTTCCCATAGCACCTATAACACGCAAAAGTGCAAACTTTCTATCTCTACTTCTCATGTGCGCACTCAAATGCACCCAGAATAAAATCTATTTATCAGGATGAAATTCTGAAATATAAGATGGGCGAAAAATATCTTTATGCCGACCGAAGTTTATATGATTTGTACAGCTTGCAAGATATTTTCTCCCTCATTATCGCATGTCTTCGTGGTGTCATTGGAAATCACGTCAGGCTAGCAAGCAGAAGATCCAGAGTTGGAATCTTGGAGAACGTATGCTGATTTTTCATATTTCGTGGCTTCAATATTAATATAGATGTTACCGTGAAAGAGTGAAATCGGAAAATGCCAGCGCATACCAGAAACGTCAGTGAAAATGCGAATATTTGGTTATATTCTTTTACATAGGATCATGACCGGTGTATATCGAAAAGAGACTGTGGACTTCAGGCATGCTATGGTGGAGGTCGAAACGAGAAACCAAGAAGAAAGAAGTATTCCATAACTAAATGCAGTTGTAAAAGCAAGGAATCATTGTGCAATTCAAAGTGTCATAACAGTTAAAGTTGTTGCAATAAATAAGATTGTATAATGTAAATCATGCAAAGTTCATTATTGATGTTATTTTCATTTCTCATTTAGGATGAATTGTTTATTTTAAGATCAACATTTTATTTACATATGTTATTACTTAAGTTTTGTCCTATTTTTAACGTATATTATAATATGTTTTAATAATGAAGAATGATTTAAAACCATAACAAAAATATTTTTATTCAACATGTCGACATTTGCCGGTGTAAGTGAGTAATAAGTATATTTAGCAAATATTTCAACATACACCAAGAGACTATATGAATGTTGACACTCTCCGAATTTCGGTCTTTCACATTAACATGCACACACATACATATAAATATATAATAAAACAAATTTCTAAAATTGCACTGTTGTTATGTACTGTTTGAAATAAGCACTGATAACAACACCTTTTCCCCTCAATACTGGAAGTAACCATTGATGATTGTCAATGGCTATAATCGAATAAGTTTGCTAATGAACAGAGCCATCGATAAAATTAGAATCAAGCACGTGTTCGGCTATCATCCCTATTCAAACTATCACACGAGAAGACTGTGCTCAGTTCCTTAAAAACGTAAAATTATTCTTTCAAATTATCAGACAAATTTTTCATATTTTTATTATTTAAAATTTTTAACTATTTTTTTAATGATAAGCTCTTTTTTAAAGCATTAGACCGCAAGTTGTATTTTTCACATTACAAGGTTTTTGTTGAATTATGTGAATTGCATGCATTCGTTTATTTTGATAAATAAATCTTACAGTAATACATTTAGTTTTATTCGTGAATCTGTTTCTTCATTCATCAATGATTATACATGTCACATTAATAATTAATATAAAATATTATCAAGTTTTTAATTACTCACTGCATAATGTCCCCAAAGTGCAGGATTTTGACATTCACCACAAGATTTTCCAGCAGTGTAAGGTTTATTGTCCGTTCTAAAACAATTGCCACTGTAAAAAAAAATGCAGAACTGCATATTATTTTTCATTTAATGCTGACTCAATGTTTGGGAGTTTGAAGACATTTAGGAAACTGATTCGAATGCAGTTTTAATTGCAACAGATATAATTACTATCAACAAAATTTTTGCTCTTCAATTCCGGTAATTAGTTAAAAATAAATATACGTCTTTATTCAATTAAGGTCTAGCATATGCAGCTGCCTTTACTTACGGCAGAAGGTCAACTATTCTTTTTTTCTCATGTCATTAAATTTGAATCTTGTTTTAGTTTGCAAGGTTTATCCTAAGTTTCTAGCAGTTAATTTTAGTTAAAGCTAATTTCCTGTCTTTCCTAATTTCAGCTTACAATTTCCTACCAGAAAGTATTTTTAGAATCATGTTTAATGCAAATGAGTAAGAGCGGTATTTAAGTCGAAGTTCCACTGACTTCGAGAGAGAGCTCAGAGTTTCTGACTAGCGCGCGTTCGCCGTTTAGCTACACGTCTCTCTTTAAGCTATGACTACGCTCGGCCGTATTTCAGGCCCCTGATAGCTTTGCTAGCTTATTCGATATTTAGGGACCAATTACTCACAATTTTGATAGCTTCGGTTATATCGTTTCAGTTAAACATTAGTTAAGTCTTATTTCTTATTATTTGAGTTCAAGCACAAGTGGAGGCTTTGTTGTACGCCCTGAGAAAGCGGCTGACTGTTTTAATTCTTATTTTGGGAAATAAAGGGTAATTTACCCTTCTTGAGTTTACGTCTCTGTTGCTGAACTAAAGCGATTATTCTCTTAAATGTTCATTATGTTCCTTCACACTAGGATGGAACACCAGAAGTTACTCGTACTAAGAAGAAGCTTGTTTATTTCAAGTAATAGTAAAAGAGTATTGCACTCCACAAGCTTAAAATCTAAAACAGAAGTACATAATTTAGATTTTTTGTTATTGTAAGCATTCAAGTAACTAAAATTACAGAAAATTAGACTTTTTTTAAATTTTCAGTTTTTAATTAAAAATGCACGGACGATGCAAGAATTAAAATTGCTTTACCAGGTCAGCTGCATTGAAAAGGAAATTTTCCCCAATGAAAATAACTGAACATTTACAGATAATTGAGGAATTATTTTCTAATGTGTTTGCTATTAAACTTCATAAGCCTTTCTGGGTATTTCAAATGCTAAATTATGCAATAATAAGTAACACAAAAACTAGAAATAACGTTCGACCATACATATTCACCAATGCAGTATCAGTTATATCAGGGATCCCCAAACTATTTTGGACAAGTGACCTCTTTTCCAAAATGAACTGTTACCTCAGACCCCCATGGCCAAATTACCTACTTTTAAGATCAACCCCCCATATTCATAATGGTCCACTAACTTAAAACAGCTGCTACAGAGTGTTATTTTTCATTCTGACTTAGGTCAATAGAAGAAGACAGAGTGGGAATTAGCAATGCTTTAAGTTAGCAGACTATTATGAATAAGGGGGCCTATCTTTAGTTTTTTCCTATTGATACAATATACCTAGGTACTAAGATACCAATTGGAAAACTTTGCGCTTGGTTAAGTGAGTAAAGTTGACTTCATTTTCTCATCAAAATTTAACAAAATAAAAAGACATACAATTCAGTAAATATCAAGTTTAATTTATAATGATTATTAAAAATTAAGTACTTAAAGAATCTTAAGTAGGTAGGAAATTATATTTAAAAAAGTATTAATTCACAAATAAAAAATAAAACATTCAGTGTGATGGATGAACCTGGTGACTATCTACCAATCTAGCTACATCCGGTTCAATATTGGTGAGTTGTAGCCTTAAATCTCCACTTTGGTTGATTTTCAAACGGTTTCTTTGTTTCGTCAAAATGTTTGTTACCACACTGAAGCCTTTTTCAACTAGGTATGATGATGGAAAAGCGATAAGGTATTTTTCAGCAATGTTCCACAATGTAGGATACTGTGTTTCAATGTTGCGTTGCAACCAGAACTTCTGATAGCCTTGGTTGAACTTCTGCTTAAGATCTTCGTCTGTGCTGATGGTAATCAACTCTTCTTGCATTATCACATTGGCTTCTTCTATGGCTGTGGTATTGTACGGATTTATTATCCATTGAGGAATTTGTAAATTTAAAAGATCCTCAAACTTCTCCGTAAAATCCTTGTGTAATGCGTCCAAGTGAGTGACATCTAATAAAATGTCATCATCTTGAAGCATTTCTGGTAATTTTGACAAATGCGGAAACTGCGAATATTCTTTTCTGCCTAAATTTTGTTTATAAAGGATTAGTTTACTAACGAAGGCCGATATTATTGATTTTGTTTTAATCAAGTTAAGATCGTCACCCTGCAGTTGCAAATTAACTTTGTTGAACATTCCAAAGATATCAGTCAAGTAATAAATATCTGTTTTACAATTGTTCAGATTTCCTTTCAAATGCGGATCTTTTTCTTGTAAAAACTCCAACACAGATTCAAAAATGGCTGAAAATCTTTCTAAGCAAAAGCCTCTTGACAGCGAGCGAAATTCAGTGTGCAGAAGTAATCGAGTAAAGACTTCGTTGTTTTCCTCACATAGCTGAGCAAATAACCGAGAGTTCAAAGAATTGCTTCGAATCTTGTTGATAGCCTTTATTACATATTGTAAAGACTTATGCAATCTAGGACTCAGCTTTTTTGCTACTGAATGCTGCTTGTGAATCACGCAGTGAATGACCAGTACATCAGGCAGTTGTCGCTTTAAGTGAGCTATAAAACCACGATGACGACCAACCATAGACGGTGCACCAACAGTCGCAACAGAAACAATATTCTTCCATGGAATAGCTTTGTCAGTAAAAAAATGTTCCACGGCCTGAAAAATCGATTCTCCTCTGGTATCAGTCTCTTTATATGTAGCAAAAAGCAGTTCTTGGCACATATTTTCATCTTTGATAAATCGAACATATCCTAACAACAGAGCTTCATTGCCGGGTAATGTAGACTCGTTCAACTGGAGAGAGAATCTCTTGGTCTGTAAGAACTTGCATAAAATGTTTTCCACATCGCATCCCATCTCGTCTATGCGTCTCTAAACGGTGTTATTGCTCAAAGGTATTCTTTTTAAAATATAATGTGCGGGTTTGTGCAATACATTGTTAAGGACCTCCGCAATGGCTGGTAAGATAAGCCGCTCTCCAATTGTGTGGGGTTTTCCCAACTTCGCTATTAGTAAAGATATATTATAGAACGCTCGTAAACTATCATCGTCTTTAATAGATGATGACGCAAACATCGATCTTATGGATGGCCTTTTGTCTAGTTTTTCTTTAAGTGATTGAAAAAATGATAAGGGCTTACGTTTTTTGTCAGCATGTACTCTTGATAAGTGGTCATCCATTTTTGAAGGCTTCATGGCATCGTTACTGAATGCTTTTTCACATATGAGACACATCGGCAAGTGTTGATTTGATGGAGATGCAATAAATCCGAACTTCATGTAATCCAAACTGTATTGTCTGCATTTTTTTTCGTGTCTGCCATCATAAAACTCTCAGTAATCAGTCACTTTACTTCACTTAATTAGCTATGTAATAACTTTGTAATCTCTTGAAATAAATGAGTATTTATATGAGTTATTATCGTTCAAGCTCCAACGAATTTCAAAACGCAAAAACTTTCAACCTAAGTGCAAGCTCGTTAAATAGTAAAATATCAGGAACATGTTTGGAATTGATCATGAATTCGTTCGCGTTAAATCGCGTAAGCGTCAAATAGAGAGCAAGTCAAAACGCGCCTGAAAGACGTACGCTCGAACTCATTATCTTGCACAAACTTGTCCACACAGACTTGCAGAGTTCTTCATCTTGTACGAACTTCAGACTTTACATTAACAATGCTGTTTCCTACAAAAATATTAATTATTCTTAGTACACGTAACACAACATAAACAATACAGTACCTACCTATCTTGAAAGTTTTAAATAAGAACTTGTGTTAATCTAATAGGGTTCGATTTTTAGACCTCGTCGACCCCCAAAATCAGTTTTCGTTTATGTCGACCCCTAGGAAACCGATATCGACACCTTATCGACCACTTTTGGAATCCCGGAGTTATATGGATCAGCTTAAACCAGACTGGCCAGCGAGTGTAGTAATAATGGGTACATAATTATCTTGTGAAATATGATTAAAGATATGAAATTATGAGCAGCAACCATAGACTAGATCAAACATTTTATTTCCACCATGTGTGCAAAACAGCATTGCCTCTTGCTTTGAACAAGCATTTTATCAAAATGTTTCATTAATCATTCTAACGCAGTACATCCAGAAGGTACTTTTTATTGGCCTCCAGAATGTATAGTTCCGTTTTGGGAGAAAGACAAGCAATGGGGGTGTACAAAATCTCAAATTATACTATAAATGCGAATGTAGACATATAGCTGCCTAGAGGTAATAGAGACCCTTTTGCGTAGCAATAAAGTACTGGACTACACAACCTCCACCACTAGATAGAACACTATTCACTTTGAAGGAAAGCTGCACTGCTTCATGCGCTTAATGTCATACACATCAGCCTGATGAAAAAGAAACTTCGTGAACCCCGTTCAATTTCATGGCGGTCCATTTCTCATTATATCCCTCTGTAGAAAGATCCTTGAGGAATTGTTGGTATCTAATAGCACATTTTTCAAAGAACATAAGAATCCCGGTTTCATACAGAAGATTAACCTTTCACTCTCCTACTACTTCTCGTATACCAGCGTCCCGCTTGGCCTACATAAGTCTTCTAATTATGATCACTTCTCAGAGTTCTATCTATTGCATTTGGTAAGACATTTGTTAAAGAAAATATGAATCTCAATTTCATAAAAAGGATTACTTTTGTACTCTACAGTACAATCTCCGTTCTCGCATTCCAGTGTCTCGCTTGGCCTACATGAGTCCCATCATTATGCTCATGTCTTAGAGTTCTATTATTATATTTGGTAGGATTCTAAGGAACACATGAATTTCAGTTACATACAGGGGATTAACTTCCAATCGGCTACCCTATTGCGATCTCAGTTTATCAGGTTCAATGTTCCGTCTTACTTTCTTTGGGAACATGCAAGGACCTGACTCGGAACAGAGAGCTTACTAAAGCTATGTTCAATAACTGTGGGAAGTAGACAGGATACACAAGAAGGGTATACAAAACCCTTTATTTTTCTCTCTTTACAATAAGTTCCGTACTTCGGAATACAAAGACCCACTACTTGTGGTCTAAACGTAAGAATATAAAAATATAACTAAACTTTGAAATAATAAACGTGGAAGATTATATTAACAGGAAGCCGTATGTAGTACAGAGAACTGTTAACACTACAATACGTTTAAAATTATCAAGAGGATTAAACCTCTGGCCTGGAAAGCAAACAGCAACCGAGTAAAACTTCTAAGGCAAGCGGCCTGCTTCGACTAACTCCTTCCTCTCTCTCGCTTGGCAAAAAGCCACAACTTAAGTACTTGGCGTTCGCCAGACAAATTTTGCATAAATAAGTTAACGCTTTTAATTCTGGCCGGAAGTAGAAAATAAGAAGTGATAGTAAAGATTTAAAATAAAATAAACGTTAGTAAAACTTAACATACTTCCCGCCAGAGTTAATACCTTACATACTTCCCGCCAGAGTTAATTAGTTTGAAACTGAGGTCTAAAACGACCTTGTTGAAAACTTTTAGCTCTAGAATCTAACGCGAGGCCAATCTTTTACAAACATTTCTCACTAGAAACTAGAAATTTAAAAAAAAATTTGTTTTTACAATAGCAGCTCCATGGACACCCAATTTTTCATCTGTACTGCATCTAAACAGGAGCTTTTATTCAAATCTGGTTACTTCCAGAGATCTGGAAGGAAAACTAGTTTAATGAAATGTTACACAAGGAAATGGCAAGTAACATGTATAATTATATTTCTCTTAATATTCTTATTTCATTCATGACTATTTTAATTATCTCTCCCCGTGCTCTCTGACATGTGTTGTAAGAGAACACCAAACACGAATGTGTTTATGTATACGTGTTCAACACTTCCTCCTACAATCAAAACACTAACGTGTTAAAATTCAACATACCAAGACCTCGTAACACACCCTAACTTCAACTCTAAACCCTGAGGTACTATTCTGAAAGTGGCTAACTCTGAAGTGTAGCGTCAGAGAGCCTAACTACATTCATTCAACCTTTAACACATATTCACCATGATTTGGTCTTTTTACAGTCACACGAATAAAAAAAAATGTTAACATTACTTTCACTTTTACCATATCACGGTATTTCTTAACATTTAAAATAACAGTTCACATTGTATATAAGAACATATTAACATGCCGTTAATTTTACGCATTTGAAAACATACATTAGTAGTACATTGTTAACTTCTATTCTTTTCAAAGCAAGTGCCAATTCTTCTACATTGAAATACTACATTTCAAAAAGTCTTTCAGACTAAAACTTCTTTCTTGCCAGAATGTTTTAAATAAAATTTATACAATAATTTTTACAATATTTAAGTCTTTACATATTCCTATTATACATCAACTTTAGTTTTACGCGCGAGTAATTGAAAAACATAATACCAAAATCGGTAACAACTCATTTCTCGCCTTTTTGGCGATAAAGGTAGACCTCGCATGAGGTAAAACTTCTTGAAATCTGCCACTTGCAGTAAGAATGAAAGATTAACTTAAGTTTGCAAAGTAACATAAAATTTTACTTATCTTTGTGATATTCGTACATTCTTTTCTGAGCCCAGTCCTGGAAGGTAGCGTAGATTCTCGTTTGATTTATCCTCCTTCGTGTGCGGGCTCGCCCTTCAGTGCCTTCCTCGAGAAGCTTTCTTTTTTCTCCAGTTCGGTCACCCTTGAATACCTTCTTTTTCGCCTCTGCCTGTGGTCTTGGCCGTTTGATGGCAGCTGGTCTTGGCGGAACCTGGAAACTTCTTTCGCGTTCCTGCTTGGACCTCGTTGCTGGCCGTTCAAATTTTCCTTGTAACTTTTCCTCCGCCGCTGGTGGCCCTTCCGCAGTTCGGCGACATTTGCTGCGGAGAGTCCTGTCGGATGAGTAGATCTTCCGTTTTAGAGACGGGTTATAGTTGCCGTCATTTCTCCTGGCTCTCTTTGCATTCGTCGTCCTTCTCCCTTCTTCATTCTGGGGGTGTTCGTGAGCTCTCTTTTCTGGACGGTGGAACGGCTTCTTTTTATTGTTACCTTCAATTTTCCCGCGGGGAAACTTTCTTTTCACTTGCTCCAGCCTCTTAATGGCTTGCCCTTGTACTTGTCGTTGTTCCAACTCTGGAACTGGTGCCTGCCGTGTCTGCCGTGCCTGCTTTGCCGGATCCTGAAAAAGATCTGTAAATATTTGCATTTTATTACGATCATAGTAGGGTTTGATTTGATCAATGTTTGCGGAGCAGGTTTCACCATTCCTGGCTTTTAACACTACTACAGCGTGAGTTATTTTTTCTATGACATAGATGAAAAACTGACATGGATGCCGCACATACGTAATTTAAGGAAGCGTACAGCAACCATAGCACAGCATTTCAGAATGCAACGCGGATTTCATTGGGGGATTAATTCTCACATACAAAAAGCGTTATATCTTACTGTCGTCGAGAAGATGGTGTCCTATGGAGTGGCCATTTGGGCCTTCCCTATGCAGGGAAGGAAAATCCGGCACCTGTCTGCACTACAGAGGCCCTTCCTACTCTCAATTACAAGAGCCTTCAGGACAACATCTACTGATGCACTAAACATCTTGGCAGGAGTGCTACCACTTCATCTACGCATAGAAGAAGAAGCGGTGACACAACAGGTTCAGCAGTTAAGACTTTCACTTACTTATGATTACGTTACCTTCTCTCAAGAACAGTTTGAGAATAAGACCTCACAACTTCATATACACCCAGCAATCAAGGGTATTGGAATTCAGCTCACGAAGAACCCAGCATATGTGGCACCATCCGGCTACATCTCCATCTACACAGATGGTTCTCGTATTAACGAAAAGGTAGGCAGCGCCTTTGTCGTGCTCAGTGATCAACAACAACCCCTTCACCAATGGTAGATGCAGCTCAGCACTGAAAACAGCGTTTTCCAAAGTGAAGCACTCGCCATTCACGAGGCCATACGCTATCTAACGAATAATAAAATCTCCAAAGCCTTAATACATACAGATAGCCTGTCTTCTATGCAAGCAATTGCCAATTCAGAACATACCTCCCCGCAAATAGCAGGCATTCAAAAAAGTCTACGTGAAAATGCTCACAATCATTACGTCATAAAATGGATTAAAGGGCACACAGGTATTTATGGCAATGAACTTGCAGACGGCCTGGCAAAAGACGCCGCCACTGGGAACAACATTACTACAGTACAGATCCCATGGCCTACCTCATATCTAAAAAAGACCTTACGGCAAATTGTTTGCAATAAATGGCAGCACGAGTGGACGAACAGCTTAACCGGCAGAAGAACTTTTTACTTCAAGCCAAAAAAAGATTTACAAAGACTTATCGCCAGTCCCCTTGTAACGTTGCGCGCCTCCAACTTGCACGCAACCAAGGGTTGACTGTGAAAACAGGATAAAACACAGAGTCTTGTAAAGGGTTTAAGTCCCTTTTTATTCAACGTAATAAATTACAATTGCGTGCTCTTGACGCTTACAGACGGCGCCAACTCGGCGGTCAAATAAAAATAATAACCTGAAAAGAACTTAAAGACAAGACTCTAACTACGAGGCTCTCTAAAATAACTACCTCACCGCGTTTTACAACACCGCTGCTAATTCAGCAGACTTGAAGCTCACTTGAACGATTAACACTACTTCCCGCCAAGCACATAGGCCGAAACGCGGGGTTCTTCAATTTCTCGCTAACTACCTCCGCGCTCGTGAAGTAAGAATATCACACCGAACTCGTTTCCTTCCTATTTAAATCATAATCCTTCCGCTGATAATTTGAATCGTTGCGCGTTCTATTAAAATTTACATATTCTGGCATTGGCAGTTCCAGGGGAAAGTAAGGCTTGACAGGAAAGATAGTTTAAACTTAAAATAAATGTTAGTTAAAATAAATATAAATCCTACACCCTCTTGGTACGTTACATATCCGGTCATGGCCCCTTCCCACAGTACTATCATCGACACGCTATCACCAGTACTGACGAATGCATCTGTGGAGAAGAGGGCACAGCAGACCATTACATCACTGCATGTTCCCTTACAGAGGACTACCATATTGCCATTCCTATAACGGATAGGCAGGCCTTCTGCAGGTTCTTCGTTAAGCATAAGCCAACAATACACCAAATCACTGCCGTCATGTCAAAGCTAATGACACTTGGCACAGAATTGTGTCAAACTGCTTAATGTAACTTATGGTGTCAAGCAGCATAGTGACTACTACATAGGAATCACAAATTTATGCATGTACTATGCCTATTTTTTCACATCAGACTATTTATATACAGACTGCAACCCAATCTGCAGATTACCTTTCCTTGTGCAATTAGTAATGTTACAATATTTCAACATAGTGACTTTTTCTGCATGTATATTACATGAAAATAATATAACCTGCATTATATAATGTGTGTAGTATGTGAAATGCAGGTTTGTAATATGCACTATGTAAAACTTGGCACAGAATTGTAAGAAACTGCTTAATGTATCTTTCAGTAATTGTAAACTGTACTATTTAATGTGTGTAATATGTACCATGCTAATATTGTAGTAATATGTACCATGCTAATATTATTATAATATGTACCATGCTAATATACTAAGTAATTGTAAACTGTAAATGCGTGTAATATATACCATGCTAATATTCTAAGTAATTGTAATCTGTAAATGTGTGTAATATGTACCATGTCTCAGTAATTGTGTGTAATATGTACCATGGCTCAGTAATTGTGTGTAATATGTACCATGCTAACACTCTCAGTACTTAAACTTAAGCACTATTCAATCTCTCACTAAATGTTAAATGTACTATGAAATGTGTGTTATATGTACCATGCAAGTATTAATTAATATTATTAACTATTAATGAACTTCTTAGTAAATGTAATCAGTCTTATGTAATGTATGTACTATCTATCATGCAAGTCTGTAAATATTAATGAATGCATAATGTTAACCTAAGTACCTAATTAAGTATGATTACGTAAATATGAACTCAACGGATGCAACGTACCTTAAACATAAGTTATATTCAATTTCCAGGTAAACGCAATATGTAGTATGTAATGTGCAAAATATATACCATGCAATATGAATGTTTATGTATCATACAAGCCTGGATTTGCAAGTCTGAACGTATTAAGTACTTTAAAGACAAGTATTCATCAATCACTCAATAAATGTAAACTGTACTATAATAAGCAAGTAATATGCACCATGCAAGTATTAATTAATATCATTAACTATTAATTAATTTCTTAGTAAATGTAATCAATATTATGTAATGTGTGTACTATGTACCATGCAAGTCTGTAAACAATAATGAATGCATAATTATGTTTAATTAATATTAAAATATTGAACCTTGCGGATGCAACGTACCTTAAACATAAGTAAAAACAATTTCTGAGTAAATGCAATATATAGTATGTAACGTGTGAGAATATGTACCATGCAATATGAATGTATATGCATCAAGCAAGTTTGAATAGGTATAGAACATATAATAGCCATGCAAGTCAGAATATGGTAATAGGTAAATGCAATTCTGCAAGTCTGAACATAACGAAATTAAGTACTATTAAATTTCTCAGTAATTGTAATCTGTACTATTTAATGTGTGCAACATGTACCATGTTAATATTATTGTAATATGTAACATGCTAATATTCTCAGCAATTGGTTTTTTTTTTTTTTTTTTTTTTTTTTTTTTTTTTTTGTAACTGTAAATTGTAAATGTGTGTAATATGTACCATGCAAATATACCCCATGTCTCAGTAATTGTGTGTAATATGTACCATGTCAATATTCACAGTACTATTTAATGTGTATAATATGTACCATTCTAATTAATTAGCATGCACTATTTAATGTGTGTAATATGTACCAATGTGTGTAATATGTACTATGCAAACTGTAAATAATAATTAATGCGTAAAGCCAACCTATGTGTTAACCTAACAACCCAACTATACATACTTATAGTAAGAATTGAATCAAACAGGTGTAAAGTACCTTAAACATAAATATTAAGTACCCTAAACAAAAGTATTAACCAATCTGTCAGTAAATGTAAACTGCACTATGAAATGTGTATGATATGTACCATGCAAGTATTAATTAATATTATTAATTAATAATTAAATTCTTAGAAATGTAACTTGTATTATGTAATGCGTGAACTATGTACAGTGCAAGTCTTCTCAGTAAATATAAGCTGTACTATGTAATGTGTATAATATGCACCATGCAAACCTGTAAACAATAATGAATGCGTAGTGTTAAACTATGTGTTAACCTAAATACCTAAGATGTAAAGTACCTTTAACATAAGTATTAATCAATCTCTCTGTGTGTAATATGTACCATGCAAGTCTGTAAATAGTAATGAATGCATAGAGTTAACCTAAGTATCTAATCATGTATAATTAACGTAAATATTGAACCTTACGGATGCAAAGAACCTTAAACATAAGTCATATTCAATTTCCCAGTAAATGTAATGTGTAATATGAAATGTGTGAAATATGTACCATGCAATATGAATGTAAATGCACCATGCAAGTATGAATGAGCAAGTCCGAATATGGTACGGCATGTGTAATAGTCGTGCAAGTCAGAGTATGGCAATATGTACCATGCAAGTCTGAATTGGTAGCGATAACCTAAGTACCTAATTATGTCATTCTAGATAAGAGCGGGCGTGGTGCTCATACCAATTAACCGTAACGGTAGAGGGATGGTGCCCACGTCCTCCGTCACTCACTCACTCACTTACTAAAATGATCAATCATAACAAGGAGATAGCGATTTTATTTAACAGACTTTTTGGGAAAGGGCCCAATAAATCGATGCCAATTATTTCATTTGTAAATTCGGATTTAATACTATTTAGAAACCCGGCCGGGCGGAAATTAATATAATTAACTGCTTGACATGTTGGGCAGGACTGGACATACGCCCTTGTTAACTTTTGCAGTTCAGGAAAATAGACTGCCTCGCGTACGCGTTGTATAGTTTTTCGAATACCAGCATGAGAAGCTAAAGGGCTGTCATGCAACTCCTGCAGGATATTTAATCTAAGACTAGCTGGGATAACAGGTCGAAATTCGTTGTTGGAATTCGTAGTTTTTGTATAAAATAATAGACCATCTATTAGTTCGTAATGGGCCGCCCTATTTCTTATCGCCACAATATCTTGGTGGCTAAAATTTTCAGGATCCTTTAAATACTCATAAATGCTTCCAAACTCAGGATCCTTACCCAGTTCGGTTATTACAGTTTCTCGGGAATTTATTGTACATGCTGTGAGCATTTTCACCTTTACAGTATTACCTTCTTCATCTATTTTAATTCTGGATAGGGCATCTGCTACGATATTTTCCTTTCCGGGGGTATGCTTGATTGCCAGATTATATTCTTGTAGCTTGAGTGCCCATCTTATTAACCTTGGGGATAAATTTTTCCCTGAGTACAATCTAGTTACCGCCGCATGATCAGAGTACACTGTTATTGGCGCCTTTCCAAAATAGACTCGGAACTTTTGCACTGCTAACAGAACAGCAAGTGCCTCTCTCTCGGTCGCGGAATAGTTTCTTTGTGTTTGATTTAAAGTTCGGCTAAAAAATGCCACGGGCTGTTGATTTTGCGAAAGTACCACTCCTACCGCATAATCCGAAGCATCCGCTGAAATTTCGAAATTCTCATCCTTTTCAGGAAATTTCAACACAGGGGCTTGCGTTAATGCTTGTTTTAATTTTTCGAAAGCACTATTGGCTTCGGCCGTCCACGAGAATCTTGCCTTTTTCCTTTTTAATTTTAACAATGGTTCAGCAATAGCTGCAAAATCTTTTATAAAGGACCTATAATATGAACAAAGTCCTAGAAAAGAAGAGAGCTTCTTCGCCGTGTTTGGAGTCGGATACTTTTGTACAGCGATTATTTTTGATTCGTCTGTCTCGTTTCCTTTCTGAGATATTTTGTAACCTAAATATTTTAATTCAGGGGCTGCAAATTTGCACTTTTCGACATTAACTTTTAGACCGGCCTCATTTAATAAAGAAAACACCTGTCTTAAATCCTGTACATGTTGGTCGAGATTATCACTAGTAATAATGATATCGTCTAAATAGATAAATGTGGACTTTCCAAGAACAGGCCTTAACACAATGTCCATTCATCGCTGAAATGTTGCCGGTGCCCCTGAAAGGCCAAACGGCATACGCAAAAATGCATAAGTGCCAGACTTGGTTATAAAAGCAGTCTTAGGCACGTCCTCAGGCCTAACCCCTATTTGAAAATAACCAGTCGTTAAGTCTAAAGTCGTCATATATTTGGTGGATGTAATGTTCCTTAGAATTTCTTCAATAATAGGTAACGGATATACCGGATATTTAGTTATGGAGTTTAATTTACGGTATTCAATTGCGAATCTCCACCTTTTTGGATGTGTCAAAGGATAGTCATTATTTTTCTTACATAAAACCAGCGGGCTAGCATAACTACTTGAGATGGGCGTTATGATCTTTTTACGTAGCATATCGGTGATATGCCATTCTATAATTTTTTCCTTATTCTTATCATACCGGTATGCTTTGTGGCGAACTGGCATTGAATCTCCGGTGTCAATACTATGGTTAGTAACCTGAGTAAATCCTGGAATATCACTAAATAACGAAGCAAATTCACTTACCACTTGTCGGATTCTTCGTTGCTCTTCGTTAGGCAGGTGGTCAAGGTTTAACATCGGCGGTTCAGCCTTTTCTTCACGAACTGGTTTCATTGTCAGCTTAACGGACGCTTCATTAAAATCCAGCGTTGCTTGTGCCTCTGAAAGAAAATCTATTCCTAAGATAATATGTGCTTGCAGATTCTTTACTATGAAAAACATAACCTTTACTTGTTCGTCCTTGATACGGATGTATAGTGGTAATTTACCTATGCACTTACATCTTTCTCCTTGCGCAGCTAACACTGTCGTATTATCCGAATTATATATACGATATTTACGAAAATACTTCCTAAAAAAATCTTCTGCCACACAGGAACACTGCGCACCTGTATCCAGGAGTGCGGTGGCTGGGATATTATTCACCAACACTTCAATCTTCGGAAGAGTCAAATTTTTCACCATTACTGTATTTAACTTGAAGGTAGAGGGATTTTCGTGGCCTTCGGATTTCCGCACCCTCCCGTCAGCAGAAATCCGTTTTAGTTTAAATTATTTTTCATTTCCGTGCTTTCCTTCTTTTTCCACTGGCCTTGAGACTTTTTTCCTGGATTTCTATTGAACTGTCGACGTTCGCCGGCTGTTTTTGAATGCTCGGGTTTCCTTGCCCACTGATTCGCTTTGCTTCCGTAGCCGTGTGCTTGAGTTTGCTGTAGTCTTGGCGCACCAAATTGGTTTCGCTGTTGATATTGGCGTCTTCTTTCAATGTCCGCCGTTCTTCTACTTTCAAACTGGATTGCTAGCTCAAATAACTTTTCCAGTGTAGTCGGATTTCTTAATTCAATAAAGTCTTGCACTTGGGGCAGTAACCTCGGCAAAATCACTTGAATTATCTCAGGATCCGGACGGTTTCCATACAAGAGTTTGAAGACGTGAATTTTTCTTAAAATAAAGCTTGAGAGATTTTCGATTCTTTGCTGATATATGCTGAAAAGTTCCGTTTCTAATTTCGCACGATCCCTTACAACAGGGAAGGCTTTTAGTAGGGCAATCTTGAAATTTTCGTAAGTATAGGTGGGACTTCCTGCTTGACCCAAGAGACTTCTGCCTATACATTTGAACCAATTAAGCGCTTGGCCCCTCAAAGCGCTGGTAGCTAAGGTAACTTTTTGAAATTCGTGCACGGGGTAGAGCATGAAGTGGTCATCCAATTTTTCCAAAAAACTGGTTACCTGTGAGTTTCCATTAAATGTTGCTTCTAGTTTCATCGAAGCGCGCATGGTCTGGACGATGTAACCAAATCCTTCCAGGGCGGCAGCTGGCATTTCTGGATTCTGAGCCGCTTCTGCAGGCAGCACAGGTTCTTCTTGAAACTCGGCCATGGTTATTCTTCTTCGTTGGGCGCCACTATCAGGTTCAATGTTCCGTCTTACTTTCTTTGGGAACATGCAAGGACCTGACTCGGAACAGAGAGCTTACTAAAGCTATGTTCAATAACTGTGGGAAGTAGACAGGATACACAAGAAGGGTATACAAAACCCTTTATTTTTCTCTCTTTACAATAAGTTCTGTACTTCGGAATACAAAGACCCACTACTTGTGGTCTAAACGTAAGAATATAAAAATATAACTAAACTCTAACTTAACTTTGAAATAATAAACGTGGAAGATTGGCCTTATATTAACAGGAAGCCGTATGTAGTACAGAGAACTGTTAACACTACAATACGTTTAAAATTATCAAGAGGATTAAAACTCTGGCCTGGAAGGCAAACAGCAACCGAGTAAAACTTCTAAGGCAAGCGGCCTGCTTCGACTAACTCCTTCCTCTCTCTCGCTTGGCAAAAAACCACAACTTAAGTACTTGGCGTTCGCCAGACAAATTTTGCATAAATAAGTTAACGCTTTTAATTCTGGCCGGAAGTAGAAAATAAGAAGTGATAGTAAAGATTTAAAATAAAATAAACGTTAGTAAAACTTAAGATCCTTACAAGTTCTCGAAAACCAGTGTTTCTCTAGGAGTTCCTTCCCTCTTAAACTTCTATCTACTGAACATAATTTCTACATATACAGGTAGCCCTCCTACATCACGGCATCCTGTAACACGGTTTCGCTATAACACGATTCATAAATTGCGGGAACCTTCCTTCAACACGGTTTCGCTCTAACACGATAAGAAAATTGCCCAGCAATCGAAAAAATTTAAAGAACTCCGCACGAAGATTTTCTATATCGTGCAAAGCGCACATACAGTTGAAATACAAATCGTACATAAATCGTCAGAAAATGAAATTAGTGGCATATTAGAACTTGCTTAAATCAATCGGAGGCGAAGGTTTTTGTGAACATGGCTACCACTTATGAAGATTGTGAAGTTAATAATTTAACATTAAAAAAATTAAAAGAAAGTCTACGCTTAGCTGAAAATCTCGAGTTATTTTTCTTGAGTGCAGACCCTTTCGCTGAAATAAGTCGAAAATTCAAAAGAGAGCAGCAAAACTGTGTAGCATTATATCGAGAAATTTAAAATGACCTGGTAAGAACTAGTAAGCAAAGTAAAGTTACAGATTTTTTTAAAGAGGGAAGAAAATGCCAGAACTTTGAATGAAGAAAGAAATTCTGAAAGTGAAAGCGAACTCATTCCACCGAAAAGACGTTCTCTGTTGATCATACTGAGCAATGACAACGAAGAAATTTATTAATCTAAAGTTGCATTAAATTAAAATATGTAATTTTTTGTGTTATATATTTTTAATACAAATTAAGTTGATTATGTATAATTAAAAACAATATTTGTTTTTAATAAGTTTTCGGAATGTAATCCCTCTTTTTATACTGGCACTGGGTCTCATATAACACGGTTTCGCACAACACGGCATTTTCTAGGAACTTATCTACCGTGTTATACGAGGGTTACCTGTACTTTGTACTATGTACTATAAGTATTATGCGTATTTTTTTTCTCCTTAATATGCGTACATTTTTGAAACCATTATTGTCTAAATAATTCTTAGGCTTGGGTGCAGTTATAAAGTAAGGATTAAAGTTGCCTATATAATTTGCATAATTGTTGTCTACCCATTTATCATTTCACTGCTTCTGTTTTGTTACAGTTATCTTTTCTTAAAGAAAATTTAATGCAGCAAGTACTTGATTTCTGTTTGATATTTGAGGCCTCAATTTCTATTTCTGTTTGAGATAAGTCACTTAAAATATTACCAAAAGTTCATGCAAGGAAATAGTGTTTACATGAGTTTCGGTATAAACTTACGTTTATCGTGGATCACGATTTACTTACCTATATAAAATGCTATTTTAGTTGTAATTACAATACGTAACTTAAAAGGTATTTCTCCTGCCTTCTTATCATGTCTTCATGGTGATTGGTCAGCATGCTCAGCGCGTATTCGAGAGGTCCGAGGTTCGAGTCCGGGCTTGGGCATTGCACATTTTTCATGTCTGCTGCTTCGAAATAACCTAATGTCTCTACTGTAGCGCCTGACTTAAAAAAAGTGGTGGATGATGATTCTCCACCACCAGGAAAGGGGGAGTACGTAAGGTATTTCTCCCGCCTTCTTAGCATGCCTTCGTGGTATAATGGCCAGCACACTCGGGGCGTATCGAGAGGTCCGAGTCCCGGCGAGAGCATTGCTCACTTTTTTCATGTCTCCTGCTTCGAAATAATCTGATGTCTCTACAAGCTCAATCAAAAGCATATTTCAATTTTATGTAAAGTGGTATTATTTACTAAAATAATTGAGAAATCCAGTTACTCTTCATTACTAAAACTTGTGATATCAAGTTTTAATAATCACTCGAAAACTTTCATATGAGTTTCCATGCATTCCGATCTACAGGCTGTCTCTAGACAGTCGCGCCCTTTAGATATGTAGGAAAAGACATCCTGATTTTACAAAGGGGTAATTTCTAAAGTTATGTCCAGTAATTTTACAAGTAATGTACTAGCTAATTAACAGCCTGTCATTAACAGAATTCGATTGCTGCAAAAGATCGGAGGCTAATTAATTTTCAGTTATACGAGTCCTTTAATGTTGCCTCTTTCAAAACAAAGAAGCTAAGTTTATGACAAAACTCAAGTGACCAGTTCATTTCAGATACGGATTCTGGAGAAAACAGTATTGGAACTCCAAAACCTACAGCTAATAGAAAGTACACCTAGTAAAGTGAAGCCAGAAACTTTTCTTTCACAGCTCACGGGCTAAATTGATTTCACTGGAAATAATGCGAAATCGTTAACTTTTGTTGGTATTTTTCAAAATATTAATAACACTAATTGAGGTTATTGCATTTTAAATATATTTATTACCATGTATTACAGTTCTCTGTAATTAGGATTGCATCAATGCTAGCGGTTCCAGCAGCGGTCTTGAACTGTGAATTGTAACTTACTCTCTTACGAATTAGTAACTACTTTATTGATAAAATAAAGCTTTTACTTTGTGCCATTGCAAAAGTTTCGATTAAACTGATAACTTAGGAACAACTTTAAAGTTCACGGTGAAACAACTCTTTACAGCTACAAGACTTTGTCCTAAAAAGTTCTTTAAAATGAATGCATCTAAGTTTCTATCTGCAATGCTAGCGTCTAGAATCTAAACACTTGAATCCTTCTGTCACCACATCAAACTAATATGCTACCAAACGGAAAAACCGACAGACGCATCCTTCTAATGTTGCCTTTATGTCATATAGCAACACTCAGACTAGAGACGTTTAAGACATATCGAAACGCATGTGGTGGTGAGCCATAACTTGTCGAATGGAATAGAAACTACATTTGGCAAACCGAATAGCATCACAATCAGTATTTACTCATAAAAAATGAAAACGTGTATGTGTACGATGCTATGTGTAGTTGTAGTCTATCATGATGCTACTGTTTTCAGGGTTTGATACCTGTACTATAAGTTCTAAACCATTGAGAATTATTACCAGTGTTTAGCGTTAATATGAATACAGGAACTTGTGTTTTCAGTATTTCGAAAAATACCGGGTCAATTCGTGTCAATCAAATTACTTGTCAAACTGCTTATGGTGGATAATTGCTCTTCTCTCATTCTTCCACAGCCTCACCATGATGATAGTCTATTAGGAGCATACGTCGGCCTATCAATAACCGTTGTGTGATTCCAGAATGTATGAGTTCCATAACCGGTACCATATCCAGTATATTATTCGATAATTTCGCGTTTGACTCAGGCATAAGCTCACGCAGGGTATTTCGGCCACAAGATCGTCTGCCTGCTTCTGAGATCTTATTGCCCCTCTCGCAGTTCGCATGCAGAGCTCGCAATTTTGGATTTTTAATTCTTAATTAGGCAGGAATTTTGTAAATTTTGGAAAAGAAAACTAAAAATAAGAATGAATTAAATTTTAAAATTACTATGAACGATTTAGCAAGTGTACGAGCTGACAGTTAACATAGTAAATAATAAAAGTCACAAACAGGAATTAAATGAAAACAAAGTTTTAAAGTAAAGCTAGTCATGAAATAACGAAGAAATTATACGTATGTTATATTATACGTATAATAATTATACGTATGAAAATATTAATTAATTATACGTATGAAAATATTGTTACGAAATGTCTAGGCGCAGTAAGATAGCTTCCCCGCAAAGCACTTTAAGGATTGCCAAAAAATGACAAGGGAAGGCAGAGCTGCCACATTTGGAGAGAAATCGCCCATTTGACGATATTTGGCGACAAAATTGGCCATATGCCATAGACGGATGGAGAACCTTCTGGAACGAATTCTTACTGGTTTAGCCCAGAATGTTCTCGAACACAAGCCAAAAGCTATATAAACCCTGCTGGTACGCATGCAGTCAGTTAGTGTCTCGTCTAGCGAGTTGATAGTCAGTCAGTGAGTGTCTAGTCGAGTCAGCTAAAAGTCAATGAGCGAGTGCCTCGAAGTCTAGTGCGAAATTGGTAGTCGAGTGCATCGACAGAGTCTCTTAGAGTATCTCTTAGAGTTTCCCTTGTGCATCGTCGTTCTAGTGCATCGTTGAGTTTCATCTTAGACTTTGTTGAGCTCCGGGAACGACTGAACCGAATCGAGAGCTGTACTCTTGGGTATTGTCGAGTGCATCGCGAGTTGTAGCGTGGAGAGTCTCGAGAGTATGTAGAGTTCTGAGAACGACCGAGATGAGCTGGGAGCTGTACTCTGGTGCTTTGCCGTGAATCTGTCTCCATCGTTATAGCCTGATAGCCTGGAGGTTATGTCGCTGATTGTTTTAGCGTGTTTATAGTAGTTCTTCGACGACTGTAAAAGTGTTTTTGGAACTGTCTTGAATAATACTGGCTAATAAATTGGGTTTTGATACTTCATCAAGTGTCATCGTTATTCACTCCAAATCCTCGAATCCTTAACCTGAAGAGAAAAACGTAACAATATAAACGGTAGAAGATTCAAGAAAGGATATTAATTTCTTTTTACTTACATGGGACAGTAACTACAGACGTAATTGTAGAACGGTCTTTCCACTTCGTCTGCACTACAGTATTTAAAACCGCAGCCTATGCGATGACTGAGGTATCGAACCATCTGCAAAGGAGCAAAAGAGAATGTTCTTTTAAAATTTCATTCTATAAAAATATGAGTAGACCACGCAGTTAAGAGACGCGGAAGGAACTAAACAGAACGCCTCCACGTAGCGCTTATTTTGACAAGAACTTATTTGCATGCAGAGAGATTCCAAATGATTCAGACTTATTCAAAAGGAAATTATCTACGTACAAGAATTTCTTATTTTAGTAATTATCTACGTACAAGTTGCACGAAGAACGGAACAACAAGAGAAATTTAATTCTTACTCCAGCATACCTGTCTTCAGCAGATGTAATCTGTACAAAAGTAACACTGCGGTTACTGAGTTCATGTAAGATTATGACCAAAACTGTCATGAGTACCGTATTTTTAACATATTGCCAAAGAAATAAGTAGAATTGTGGACTCAAAGCCATTTTAGCAAGACATGCCAACCGAAGAAATTTTGCTCTGATGAACGAAAACAATTTGAAACAACGTAAAAAAAGTATTAATGCATCACACATATCCATTGCACAGAAAAATTTTTCAAATGGATGTCTGCAATAAGGTTGCAAAACAGAAAATAATGCGTCTTCATTTAAAAAGATGTACCTAATTTAGGAAAAAAATCTCGAGACAAGTTTTGTTAATCAAAGGAAATTGGTAACATAAAGACATAACGATAATAGACAGACAAGAGGATATAATATATTCTCCGTTAATGTTCTGAGGCCCGCCAGCGGCCGAACAGTAAAGTCGCTGAACAGTCGTAGTTCAGTCCAAGGTTCGAATCCTGCGAACGGGCAGGCTGCATGGGCGTTTTCGTGGTTTTCCCTTTGTGTAACGTGTATACGAGCCAGTTTTCTTTAGAAAGTCCTCAAAAAAGGCATTCCTCCACTTAGACAGATAGTTTTAGTGTGCTTTGTCGTAATCTCAATAAACTAAACCAAACCATTATATTCTGCTATGTCAACGGAAGATCAAAAGAAGAATCAAATGTGAGTGCATTCAAATATCTGTTACAAAGAAGGTGGGTTTAAAATGCTGTCAATTAATTTTTAAAGGTTGTGAATTTCTTCTAGTAGTCGAATAACGACGAATCAATCAGCTTACGCAGAAATTTCAAACATTATTTGTTTCCTCTTAGACAACATCTGCAGGGTTCTGAATTATCAAAGGATTTATTTTATCAGAAAAATCATTTTAGGGTTAGAATTGAAACCATTACGAATTAGTGTGAAGAATATAATATCTTTGGATACATAATAGCTTATTAACTAAACCCCTAGATTTAAATCCCATTTGAAATAATACCTAGAACGACTCTGACTAAAGGAAAGAAACCAAAGTGCAGCTTTTCAGGAATCTCAAATAATTGTTAAATGAAACGTTTCTTAGAAAATCTGCATTCTGTTCTAATATCTGTACGTGGTGATACGGATAATTATTAAGGGTACATTTACAGAAGTATACAAGTTTTTACCAGTCGTCTGTATTTACAGTGAAACGTTCTTATGATGCTGTGCTACAAATCCATCATAAAGCAGAGATTTTTCTAAACATGGAAGTGGAAAGACTCTTAAGTCATAAAAATAGTAAAACTAACTATACAAAAAAAAATATAGTTTAGTCTTGAAACCATATTGGCCAAGTCGTAAGAGTGACCTACATGCAGATATAAATTTGAAACGGACATAATAAAAAAGCATAACATATAACTAATATATTTTCGAAAAGTAGAAACTATTTCGAAAAAAAATTGAGCTAAAGGGAAAAAAATCTGAAAGCTTTCAGATTTTATATTATGCCCAAAGTGCCGTATTTTCATTTACACATACATACACGTTTCAAGAACATTTGGGCTAAAATATTTAAAAACAGCATATCTTTAGAATTTTCGATAGTCAGTCTCGCGCTCTAGAGATAAAACGAATGTTTTATTCCGTACAATCTTGCTACTGCTCTCAATGAAATCGCTGAGTTTTTTTATCAAAAATTCGTTAAAGTTTTACAAAGCATGAAACAGGTAATAAACCAAATTCGAAATTTAAAATTTGGACTTCCAGGTGACCATATTCTACTGGAAGACAACGTTACTCAAAATCTGATGGCTCTAAGTACCGTTCTTCTATTCACATTGCAAGAAAAATGCATGCATTCATGCAGATTCTTCATTATTTAATATCTTTAAATATAATACAGGCCGATAATATTTGGTGGCAATAATTTAAAAAGTGAGACAACGCTTTTAGTGATTCGATGCAAAATGTCATTTCCATACTAATAGCTCTTCTGGGCCCCTTTGGGCTAATTATCTATAATTAGATTTGGGTGTTAAAAAACATATACACTATTCTAATAGCCATATCTGAAACAAAAGATATAACTATAGCTTTCAATAATTATAAAAAAATTTCCTTTGTTAAAATATTATTAAATAAAGAAAATTATGTATGTTGTTAAGGAAAAAAACAAAAATATGCACTCGTAAAAAAATTAATTGCTTTACAGTTGACCTCTTGACCATTCCTGGTAATAATTTATACATGAAATAAAAGGGTTCGTTATTTGAACTAGTGAAAATATTACCTGTGTATAATTCCCAATTACTTTCAAGTCATTATTTTGACTTCCGTAAGTGAAATTGCGGTGCTCCATATACCA
Source organism: Stegodyphus dumicola (assembly GCF_044657685.1). Lineage (NCBI taxonomy): Eukaryota > Metazoa > Arthropoda > Arachnida > Araneae > Eresidae > Stegodyphus > Stegodyphus dumicola. The sequence goes on from NC_140770.1 coordinate 134,200,319, forward strand.
AGTTGTAATTACGTCTATCCAATCCACTAGCTCCGTAGAGACGAATATATTTTGACCACAGTACATGTGATCTGTGCAAGAAGATTTGAAATACCGCATTATGAAACACTGAGAGAATTGCTTTGAATCTGAGAATGCAGCATTATTGAATACTAAGATGGTCATATTGTTTTCGTTAATCAGTATACATTTAATGAATTAAGTAAAATCACTGTAAATGATTTGTGATTGCTGAGTAAGGTGAAAAGCTCAAATTCCTTTTAAGAGAAAAAGAGGTCAACACTCAAATGTGTAATGTCTATGCAGAACATATTCCAGGTAAAACTAGGCAGGTTTAGATGAGCTGATATATTATTCGTATTGTAAATACGAATGAAGTAATGTGTTAATTAGCGCAGAACTGGAAATATTCGAAGAACTCTCCAAATATTACTGTAGACAAAACTTTATAGTCACACAAAATAGTCCAAAAATTCACATAATTCAGTTAGTAATAAGACCGAGGTGTACTTATAGGAGAAGATTAAATTACTCTGTATTTACGCTATATATTGTTACGAAATGCCTAGCTGCGGTAAAATAGCTTCCCTGCAAAGCGTGTTTAGGGTTTCCAGAAAAGGGTAAGGAAAGGCAGGGTTTCCAGATTTGGAGCGAAATAGCCCTTTTGGTGGCAAAATTGGGGATATGTCATAGACAAAGCGAGAAATGCTCTAGAACGAATTCTTACAGATTTTCCCGAGAATACTTTCGAAGGTAGTTCAAAAGTTACACATTACCTGCCTGTACGCGGAGTATCGAGAGTATGTTCAGTTCAAAGATTAACTCTAGAGCGATCGACCGAGTCGAGAGCTGTACTTTAGTGCTTTGCCATGAAGTTGTCTTCACCGTTATAGCCTGATAGCCTGAAAGCTGTGTTGTTGATTGTTTCAGCGTGTTTGTCGTAGTTTTCGACGACTGTAACGCGTCTCTTAAATTGTCCTGTGTAATGCTGACGAATAAAGTGTTTTTTGATTCTTCATCAAGTGTTCATTATCATTCCATAATAATCATCAATCACTCCAAATCCACAAACCCGTAAAACGCAACGATGTTAAAAATTGCTTTTATGAAGAAGAATTGTCGTAACTTTGCCATTTTTGTCTAGTTTATGTCTAGGTAAAAAAAAAAGTTCTTTATTGCTAAGCAACAATTCATGGAATAAGCAAAGAAGTGTACAGAAAAATAGACTTATACATATGGAAATCTCATATGAATATCTGGAATACAGGAAGCTCTCGAAATCTCTCCGAAGCTATCTCTGCATCCGAAGATAAACATACACATTGTGCTGTGTCATTCTGCATTCTCTGTTCCAGGAGATTGAAATTCTACAGCAGATCCTACATTATAGATATACAGAAAGTCTCTCATTAGGTGTCCAGTAGTGTCAATAGACATAGTCTCTTTCTACTTCCAGCCAAGACAATCCTAAAGCTAAGACAACGCTAAAGGTCATATCGTAATGAAATGAAAATTAAGCATTAAGCTTTTCATCTAAAACATAAACCTACGCCCCATCCCCCTGTTCACTGAAGCATTCGACAGTAGATTACTGTCTTTCATTTCTCTTCAACTAATAATCTCATTTGTCATATTGCTTAGAATATTGCCTCCTCATGTTTTCATTTTTTACTAGTGACTCATTTATCTGTTACACTGTGTGAGGTTTCATCGCTGCCATAGATGTTCAGTTTATCAAATGTGACACACATTGGCAGCAGAAATAGATCTTCCGCCATTATTTCTCGGCAGAAATATAATATATTTATATTACTGGTGGTTACATAAATTCTTTTCCGATTTACTATTTACAACATCCATAAATATGTTCATTTAATTTTCAGAAACCTCTTATATCTCAAAGGAAAGATTTTACAGTATATATTTTATACTTTTCGAAAATGTTTTAAATAATGCTTAATAGGAAATTGAAAAATGCACATTTAAAAACTTTACAATTTGTTTTTCTAATTCTTATAATTTTCCTTATACTTGTTTTCGAAGAAACTTACCATTCAACATTCTTTCTGTCAATTCCTCACGTTTGAGGTATTGGCATGAATCTGCCCATTTCTGGGCTTTTTCTCGTGCAGGCTCATACCATGTCTGTGAGAAAGAAAAATGAAATAAAAATTACATCCTTCAGAGCATCAGAAATAATTTGCAATCTCTGATTTAAATTCAATTTTGAAAGCAAAGTTTACGATAATTTTTAGAAGACAGCATCCACATCTTATTTTGTTTCATTTGCCCTTTTTCGACTTGTATTTGGCGCGAACTTCAAGTTTATTCACAGACTCTCTACTATTGCAAAAATAATATAGCATTTTCCTTTTTGAAAATATGTCGCATTTTTCATTTACAGAAAAATAACAACCGTTTTTAAATGTTAAAAACTTAGTTTAATCAGCTACTTAATGCATGACAAACTAAATGAGTTTATGAATTCATTCTTTAAAATTTCAATGTCTGTTGGTTTTAGTACTCATGAACAAAAGCGGTTGTTACCTGGAACTTTGATATTCTGTACAAGTTACGAACACATTTAATTTATCCAATAACAAAAGCTCTCTCTGAGAATTTGAATTGCGGAGCTGAAGTTTAGATTCCACGTCCAGAGCATAAATTCAGGATAAAAACTGGAAAAAAGATTTTCTTTGATTTATCAAGTAAAAAATCTCCTAATGTATCATCGTCGTAATCCATACTAAAATAGGCAGAATGTGTAACTAACATAAATCTATCCCGGTTTTGAAATTCTTTTATAGCGTATGTAATGGGTCTCAAAATAAAGTTTTCACACATCGAATGTTACTAGCAGAACCGCTAATAACAATAGATATGTTGATTTTTAAGATGATATACTATAGTATTAAAATTATAGGTATTAAGAATGGCCTTCATTGGCAGAAATATACATCATCTGCAATACTATGCAACAGATCGACATAAAACAGCAGACATAATTTCCACGAAAAAGAAACTATAAATAGTCTCAGTCACGTTTGTCCTGTTATCCAGTATTTGTGGCTAAGTATTGTAATCGTGAAAAATTTCGGATATCGTATGTCAACAAAAATATCCGTTTTGACCACTCTTGATTCCATTTGAACGATATTTTTGCCTGACATCTGTACGTACGGGCAGAATTCAGGACTCGTTTTTCCCCAAAGCGGATTCAAAAATGGAATTTAAAATTAATTCAGAAGAGATTTTTTTTTTTCATGACGTGTGTACTTCATATATATAAAACCTCCTCTTGATAACGTTGAATCAGATTTTTTGGTTGCATTCCTATCCCTCTATACATATTTTTGTAATTTTTGTATTTTCCACATCTGTAATTCTTCTTGTTTGGTGACTTTTCGTTGGCTTTTTACGTATTTATTGGAAATTTTGGATTTTACTGAGTTTGAATTTGTTACATCTTAAAAAAGTGAACTCACCGAGATGAGTAATACAGTGGAAATATATATATTGTCACTGCATCGGCTCGGTAATTCCAGTTTTTTTTTATTATTATATGCTAGTAACTTGTGCATTTTTTTTTTCTTTGAAAGTGATTGAATTATGTTGTTCCTATGTTCCGGTTAAGGTTTTATGCATTTAGTTAATTTGCATAAAATAATTGTAGAGTTATCAACAATTTAAAAGTTCAAGGGCCGCTAATCCTAATGAGGCTGCAATTTGTTTACATTTGAAACTCTTAGTAAAATAGAGAGTTGATGCAGCAACTTCAGTGTCTTTTTGCCCAGTGTGACCAAATGTTAGCTTTCAATTCTGTGCACTGAAAATTTTGTCTTCCTACCTGCCGGATGAATTACTTATTTCGACGTAGAAACTAAAATTTTTTAACTGTATTTGATGGTTCATATTTTTCTGTATTTTAAAAATTCTAACGAAGATTGAGATTTTTATGCATTTTTGCCTTCCCGCGAAGTGACAACTGAAATGATTATATTAGAAATATATCTCTAATGAAATTCGAGGCAGTAAAATTTAATGAAGTGCGAGAAAAAAATGTGTATAATTAAATAGGCCGTACAAGGAATTCACGTGGTGGCCACATCAGATATTTTTTCTAGTATTTTGTGAATGTCTGTAACATAATCTTCAGAGTTCCTCCGTTTGTTACCATTTTCTTCTTGGCACACCGTCCTTCCTTTACATCACATATAGTTCTTTTCACTTCAGATTTTCATTCAATATAATCTCACAACCTTTAGGATCGTAGAGTATTAAATTCTGCTTTCCATCATCTTTGTACACGGTGCACATTCTTAGTTTCTCAATAATGCTTTAAAATGTACTTACATCGATCCAAAAAATAATTTAAAAAATTAAATGCAGTGAACTGTGCCATTTCTTTCACATTGTTTCAGCCAAAATCGGAACTAAAAACGAAATAAAGGCTGCACGTGCTCGCGCACAGTCAACATTGACATTACAGCTGCAAATACCAAATCTACAATCATGTAACTTTCAAAGAGGCTAAACATTTTTTAGCAGCATTCTGTTTCACAAAAGCGATTTCTTACCTGCATTTTGAAAGAGTACCTAGAAATTTAAAAAGCTCCGTTTTCCTGTTTTTGTTTTAACTGGGTATATAAGAGAAGGTATCATTTTTGTTAAGGGATCTCTGAATCATTATTAGAAAAATAAGCCAAAGGAGAATAAAAGTACATTTTATGGCAACTTTTTATGATTTCTGAAGCCATTTCAGAGGTTACAAACAAAGTTTATTTTGAATTTTGGCTTTGCCTAATCTTTGGAGATGATGTAAGGTTCTTATAATTTTGTTATCAGTTTAAAATTTTAATTTGCCTTTTGGTGTTCTCCATTTTATTTCATTTATTCATACCGTAATTAAATAATTAATAATACTGAAATACGTAACTGATAATAAATAATACTGATACTAATTAATGATACTGATATACAATTAAATAATTATTGCACTCATATACGTAAATCAGTGCAATAAAATCTCGTTATACCGCGGATGTTAAGGGGCATTATGAATGTCTGCCTCAAATCTCTCACGTTGTAAAGAATAATCGAAAATACAGTATGATAAAACTTTTATAAACCGTTATATGCTGCAACACGTATGTTAACCTAGTATTAGCATAGTAGTTAATACGGTTTTTTATCGAAATACATAAATTAAGTTTCTGCTAGGCTACTTTTACCCAATATATAACAAGCTATGCAAAGAGAATTTTCTAACATTTTTATAATTTTGGAAGAGGGCAAGATGAGCTTGATCTGTTGGAACTGCTGTAGTCTATTCTTCAACAAATACAGTTTAGTCGAAACCAGATGTAAATATATGAATGTATTCACAAACATTCAACCATACAAGTCAGAGCTTCACAAATATTTAACCGGACAAGTCATTTACTGACGTTCAAAATCACATTGTCCGTTTTTTGAGCTGATGGTCGATTGTTCATCATTGTCATTGATGTACAAGTGGTCGATTGTTCATCATTGTCATTGATGTACAAGTGCTCTGTTTTTCATTATTGTCATATTCAGTTCCGGGAGTTTTTGCTTGTCAACCACTTTTGCAGAAACTGTGCTCCTTTTTTTTTTCTTTCATAAAGTCGTAATTCTCGCAGTTCATGAACTTTAAGATTAAATACAAATGACCTTCATCCAATTGAAATGTCAAAAATAAAGAGACTCACATTTGACAGTTGTAACAGCAAAATAGACAGAATGAAAGAGATTGGGAAATAGAAATAAACCAATCTCTTTTATTTTATTAATAAATAAAAAAGTTAAAAACCAAGCGAGACATCCATGGCTTTCAGACATCTTTATCATAAAATGATTTCTTTCAAATATAAGGGAACACAATCTTGCTTCGGATGGTACCTAAATCTAAACCAAACTAAACATTCATGGTTTTAAGACATCTCTATCATGAAATGATGTCTTTTAAATGTAAGGGAACAAGATTGTGCTCCGGATATATAAATTTACGGTATATCGAACAGTAGTATAATTGAACTTTTACTGTAGATTAGATGCTTATCTGTGATTCACGTTCTTCAAGCATCATTTACTAAATTAAAGAGTTTCTAATAAGAAATGTCTTTTTCCTAGCTTAAATTTTGTTTAACTAAGTTCAGTTGCTCTTTTTGAAACCTATTTGAGATAAGTAGTGCGTGTTTCTTGTAAAAGTTTATAGTTTTTAAACTAAAAGTTTCTTTTGATAAATAAATTTTAAGCTATTGTAAAAAAAATTTGGCAATACTCTATGCTTATTATTAGACTCTATGCTTATTATTAGATTTTAAGTTTTCCATTCATCGCTGAGGATTATGTAAAAAAGAGAGGAAGTTTGTACTGTCATTAAAAAAGCTGTAACAAAATTCTACACGAAATTTTTTTTTGAAATTAAAAATGTTTCCACGTGACCAAGAAATAACTTATTAATATAAAATTATAAAAACATTGATCAAAATGGCAATTTTTCTGTAAATACTAGTCATACTATGTGTGAAATGCCGAAAGAGGAAATACATATCTTGTCGCTAACGAAACTCACCGCTATAGTAACCGTCTTTGTAATACTGTCATATTGTTTTACCTATTTTTGATTTAAAGGCCTCCTTTTTGAGGTTGCTTTTGCTCTGTGCTCTCTTCGAATTTTTTAAACGTTCGCCTAACTTTGCAGCGATGGTATAGTAAATGCTTTTTAAACTAATGCCATAAGCACTGAAATTTTTAATCAGGGTGAACGGGCGGACTGCAAGAAGATTTTTGGAATTTTTCGCATATGTAATGTGGACTGAAGCCAGTTTCTTATAAAAATTCCTCCACGAAGGCAACACTTTCCATAGACAGATAACCGTCGAGCTGATTTCTTTTAATAATTTAATTTAACCTAAACATTTAAAGCACTAACACTGCATTCAACAATTAAAACTCAACAGATAATATAGAAATAGACTTGGTAATGATTAAAAATTTCTTAAATTTATAGTGATGGACCACCCAATAGATGGACAATTTACTGTCACAACAAGCGCATAGGAGTATATTAAAATTACATTTGTAGTTAGATATACAGAGAGGAGAATAAAGGAATTTGCCGGCACTTTCTAAGAATTTTAAAATAATTTTATTAACTTTATGTTTTCTTGGGTTAAAAAGACGAATCTGTACACAATTTAGATATATATATGTGAAGGGAAAGAAGCATAAACTGGTCGAATTCTTACAAAGATGAGCATCTGAAGTGAATGTTTCAGTGTTTAAAACTTCTGAATGTTTCAGTAACAAAGATTTTAAGCAAATTCTTATTTCCCATTTCTGGTTATTTTTCAATGTTTTTTTCCTAACCCTCGGATCAGCAAACCCTTAAAGTTTGTCAATAACCATTGATGGATAGCAGCGCCCACTTGGAAAACTGAAGACTGAATCCCAGCAAAGTTTTGGTTTATTTGATTATGGCAAAGCACTTGAGAGCTATCTGACTAAACGGAGGGATGCCTTCGTGTAGGATTTTCTAAGAGAACTGACTCGTATACACGTTGCAGATGGGGAGAACCACGAACACGCCCATGCAGCCAGCCCGTTCGCTGGATTAAAACCTCGGACCGAAATAGCAGTGTTCAGCGACTTTATCGATCGGTTGCTGGTAAGCCTCTCAGCAAAGGATTTCGATATTGGGAATCAGCTGTATAAAGCAATGGTTTTTGAGAAAGCATATACAGTTTTGATTCCTAAATTATAACTCTTACGGTATGAAATTCACTTTAAGTAAATACTCAACCTAACAGTTAACACACAGAGTTAGTTATGATAGACTATTGACGAATTATCATCCTCAACAACTATTTAACTGAAAATACAAGAACAAGTCGAGTTACAAGAACAAGTCTCATGGGACGCAACGGTTATGCGGCTAAGACACCAATAAGCCGCAGTTAAATTCCTACTTTTAAGCAATGCATATTGATTTTGAATTTTCATAATTTTCTGATCTGAACGAGTATTGAGACACGGAACAAAGAAAGATATATCTGAAATCAAAGCTAACTGTGCACTTTAAATGCCATAAAGTTTTATTTTTATTTCTTACAAACGTTTGCTATTGTATTATACCACTATGTCAATGTATTATTATCAAATATGGATAAACATTATACATGAGATCTGACTGGAGCTCTAGATGTGGTTTGTATAGAAAGATGAAAATTCCAGATTATTAGGTGATCTTTTTCTGTAGTTAGGCTTCTGAAGTTAGTTTAGTTTATGTAATCCCTAAAACTAAATAATTAAATTGGAAGAGAAACTCGTCAATGCAAAATTTAAAATTAAGTAAAAAAGTTTAAAACTAGGTCTTTGTTTAGAGCAGATTTTTAATAAAACTGTATCGATTTCGAAGCAGTCAAATTCAGATCCTCTTTTTTTCAGCAGGAAAACCTTTTTTACTCCTTGAAGGAAAGATTCAACATAAAACTATAAAGTGTTAATTAAAATAAACTTTACTGTTTTACTGTCGTTACTGCCGTTTTTATGTAACATAATTTTATAATTATTCATATGTTACACTGAATTATAAAATAAACATTTAGAACTCTGTATTAGATTTATATAAACTAAAGTTCCTTAAACCTTAGCTAATACGAGTATAGTTATATAAGTTAACCTCGTATAAGTTATATAAGTTAACCTCGTATAGCCTCGTATAGTAGTATAAGTTAACCTCCGAACTTTAAAGCGTGGTCACAGATATCGACAAATCACGCAGGTTACCAATAAATAGGTTTACCAGATGTCTTGATTTGTCAGGAAGTATCCTGATTTGATGATTTGATCCATGCATCCCGACCCATGTACCATTTTGTCGCCATATTTCGTAAAAGTTTAAAAATGCCTAATATATATGAAGTAAAAATAATGCAACGTCAGGTAAAACGGTGATTTGGAAAATTAAAATATCTCTTCTGTAATACTCGCTGTTGCCAATCTAAATATTTTCTATGTACATCTAAGTACTTTAAATAGCGTTTAAATGTTTTTCTCCTAAAAGGATGACAGATGTCTTTTTTACATTGAGCTATGAGAAAAGTCTTAGTGAAGCAGAATTAGAATGCAAGCATGCAAGGACACCATAGAAAAAGCGATATACTCACTAACATTTCGAAAGCACAGAGCTGCTTACAAAAGCGAGGTTTTGATCCTGGAAAGAACACTGCGAATAAGTTCGGAACTGTCTTCCGTACCGTACATGATAAGATGTTCACACCTTCTAATCTTACGGCCACAATACGCTAAGGAGCAGCAACTAGCGCAGAAGTAGTCGCGCACATTCTGGACAATATCTTCAGACCTGAGAACGCAGACATAGTTGACAGTAGAATCTGGACACCCGTGCGGTTTACTTAGACTATTCGGGTCTAGTCCAGGGAACGCAGACACAGACAGACAGACAGAAAGAAGTACAGGAGGCACCAAAACGTCGCCATGGGCAAAACTGGTATCGCCCCACTGCACTAACCATCTATAGAAGTGTACCCTGACCGGGCACGCTAGTCCCGCACAAAGAAAATCAGAGCCAGTGTTCAGCAATATTACAAAACCAACAAAGCAGGTATAGAACCGCTGCCAGCCGCCGAAGAAATGGGCGACATTGTTAAAGCATTAAACACCAACAAAGCCACAGGTCCTGATGGAGTAGATAATGGCATTCTGGAAGCCATTATCAGTACGCATCCATTGTTACTGTACGCCTACATAACTGCGTGTTGGCGCAACAGACATTTCCCAGCAGGCACGAAACTTGCTGAGGTGGTGCTCTTCCTTAAAGCGAACAAAGACCCTAATGTACCAACGTCTTGTCTCCCATTTGGCTCTCGCCTGCCTTGGTAAAGTACCAAAGAGAGTCGTTCTTCAAAGACTTAAGCACTTTATCCTATCTGGACAATGTATAAGTGAAAAAAAATACGCTTTTATCCCTGGCAGATCGGTGGATTACGCGCTGCAACGCTTACGAAAAATGATAGCAAATAACAGAATAAATAACTAGCATAGTCTCATTATATCTGTGGACATACAGGGCGCTTTCGATTCGGTGTGATGGCCTGACGTACTCAAGAGATTATAGGACATGAGTTGATCTAAGATCCTCTTTGACTTAATTTACAGCTACCTAAGTGATCGCCGCTTACAAGCCACTACGGACGCAGGAGTGCACTCACGATCAATGAATAAAGGCTATCCTCAAGGATCCTGTCTGGGTCAATTTCTTTGGAATATTGTAGCCGACACAGCGCTGAATCTCTTTAACACAGATCATCACATGGACATGCTGGCTTATACCGATGACGTTTTTCTGGTAACCAAAGGGCACAGCCTCAAAGCATATGAGACTAGTGCGCAAGAAGCAATGCACAAGATGGCCAAATGGGCCAATGATCATAAGTTAATTATTGCCAATTAAAAAAACCCAAGGTATGCTTATTTGACTGGGTAAGCACCATCAAAGAACCCATTGTATCAAACTTCATGGCAAAAATATCAAAATAGTTAGAAACTTGACATACTTTTGGGTTGTAATTGACGACACACTCACTTGGATGCCACATTTCAAGGAGGTCAAAGGACGACTTCACAGGATAGTCACAGGTACTCTGTGGTTGCTAAGCGTATTGCACTGCATGGGGCTTTTATGTGGGGCATAATGATCACTACTAAAATGAAAAATCTGCTACTCTCAGCACAAAGACCTTTCCCCCTAAGCATTTAAAAACCTCGCCTACTAATGCACTAAACGTGATTTCAGGACTGCCGCTTCTAAATCTCTTAGCTCAGCGCGAGAGTGCAATAGTGCGTATGCTCAGACTCAAAGAGACAACAAATTTATGATAGGACTTATGTATACACTGACTATGAGCAAAGCATTCCCGAGCCACCTTATCACCCGGCCGAATACAATATTTCGATTAACTGTAAGTCACCAACGTGGTTCAAAGCCATTGAAATCTACACTGATGGGTACAAAGGAGAATGTGGAACCGGTAGCGGATATTTTGTTCTACATGGGAAGCAGATCTTAAAGACCTAGGAAGGAAAGCTTAGGCACCACAACTCAGTTTTTCAGGCTGAACTGATTACATTAAAAGCTGCACTTGTCTATGCACTGGAAAATAACTATTCCAGTATTTATTGAGACTCGGCCTCTAGCCTTCAGGAAATCCAAGGTACACTGCTCAAAAAAAAAAAAAAAAAAAAAAAAAAAAGGGACAGTGCTATATCTCCCGTTCTACTGGGGCGATTCACGAAATTCAAATTGCGTTCTTCATGTCTCGAAAGCGCCACTTAGGATATATATTGGATTTATATATAGCACTATTCTAACATAGGTATTTTGACACAAAATCGGACTTTTTCTGAAATAACATACCAATTTTTTTACATATTTCGATTCTACGACTCAAATTATGCCAGAATACGAAGTTTTGTAAAAATCGTACGAGTAGTTTTTAAAATATTAGCTCTCAAAATTTTAGCTCCTCAATGTTAATTGAATTTGGCAAATATTTATTTATATCTCTTTTTTTTATTAAACTTGATTTTTTCTCTCACATTTCGAAATTTAGGTTAATTCCAAATAAAATTTACCCAATTTTTGTGTTTTATTTTTTAAATTTCTATTTTTAAATAATTTTTATAAATTTTTCGAAAAAAATTTTGAATTATAACCTATAAAATTTTTACCATCATCTTAAAGTAGGTATATTTTTAAGCATATCTGCAAAAAATGAGACTTTTTTATTCAAAATTTTCTAAGATATACACAAATTTACATATTTTCGCGTTTTGAAATTTGGCATCTTTTTTTTGAGCGATAATAACGCCAAAGGTGGTCTATGGTCTTCTGTTACACTGTATTGCCACAGCTATTTTTAACTTTAAATTTCAACTAAAATTTTACGGAGAGTTATTATATGACATTTTTTCCCACAATGATGCGTAATAAATATTTATTAATACTATATGAAAAGCTATTTTTTTAAATAATTTTTTAATAATTTTTTTTAAAATTTCTCTCTATTTTTTTTTTTTTTTTTTTTTTAAATAAGAGTAAATTTTTGTAAGAGTAAATTTTTACCTTCGGCGTTTTATCGTCTGCTACTTTACTTCGTTTAAATCGAATTGTCTAAAACTGAGAATTTTCGTTTGATGTTTATTTGAATTTTATGACATTAATTGCATAATTTATTTCTAAACAAACTGATGCTTTTGAAGTGGCTGAAAGAGCGGCTGGTACTATCATCCATATTTTTAAAGCACAGTATATTTTCATAGAAACATAAGATTTAGAATAATCATTTTTATAAAAGTCAAATTATGATATAAACATACAACCCTCTAGAGACTGAATTAATGGAAGTTCAATGGTTATGTAGGAATGATCTGCAGCTACTTAATCGCTGGATAAGTCAGCAGATTCTGTGGACAAGTAAGAATAATTATATAAACGGCACCCAACATTCTGAATTCAATTTACAAAGAGGATACGATGTTTATTAAATGAATTCAAGAAGTTTTAAAACATAAAAAATTCTTTTTTATCCTAAAATGTATTTTTTGTGAGTAGCGTATTTTCATTATTCTAATTTAAAATTCTAATAATTCTTAAAATTCTAATTTAGAATGTAATTGTCAAGAACTGAATCCTAATCATCAGTAATATAATAAGTAATTATTACGGTTGTTAATAAATCTTTCTTATAAAGTAATTGCAAATATTTCAAAAAACTTTCTGCCTGAATGCAAATATTTTTCTGTGCAAATATTTTTAATTTTATATTAATCAAGATTGCACACGATATTATTTATTTGCACTTCAATTCTTAACGTCAGTTCTAGTAGAAGTTACAAATCAATTATATTTAATTAAGGATTGGATTGGATTATTTAATTATGGCAAAGCACACGAGGGCTATCTGCCTAAAGGGAGGGATGCCTTCGTGGAGGACTTTCTAAGGGAAACTGGCTCGTATACACGTTACACATTGGGAAAACCACGAAAACACCCATGCAACCAGCCCGTTCACGGGATTCGAATCTCGGACCGAACTACCAGTGATCAGCGTCTTTACCGCTCGGCTGCTGGTGGGCTATTTAATTAAGGAATGACCATCTTATTTGACATTAATGACAAGTTTAGAGACAGCGTACCGTAACAGCAATTCAATTAATTCAATTATTGGCGCCGTATCTTTCACTTTACTCCCGATTGGCAAGCTACGTGATTTTTAATGAGTATTCGGCTTTTGCTTGTAACTTCACTTGAAAATCGCGCTTAAACTAGGTTAGTTGGTTATTTGAACATAGAAAGAACATGGGAGCTATTTGATTAAGATGCTTTCATAGAGAACATTTGTAAAGAGAACCTAGAAAACTACGAAAACCAACCATGCAGCCTGGGTTAGACTTCGCAACAAACAATTAGTATTTAACAGTCTTCAAATGCTAGGCAACTGGTGAGGCTCCAATTAAATATTTTATTTGTAAATATTTAAAATATTGTTGTATTCTTAGACACAAAAAGGAGAATTTAAGTTTTGTTAACTCGTTAGTAAACTACCAAGCCGTAGTGCAAATGAATATTCAATTTCTTTTGCAATAATTGTATTCACTTAATATTCTTGGAATATGAGCTAAAGAAGGAACGTTCTCGGAAGATTAAAGAAGTGTTTAAATCCAGTGATATTAGGTTTGTCTTACAAGCTCAGGATTCAAAACGATTCCGCAATTGCCCGAGTAGTTGACTTGTAAATGGCTGTGAATTAAGCAGATGACTTTTAATCTTACGTTTTCAGTCAGACAACGTATCCCCCCCAAAAAAAAGTACTTTGTATTGCATGGCAATGCATCTTTTCATTATTCAATAACCAGTCGGAGAACCGCTTGTGTTCCGTAAATAAGTATGTGTACTCAATCGTCCTGCATGTTCTTCAAATTTGTCTTCTTGTGATTTTTTTTTCTTTCCCAAAAACTAAAGTTGCCTCTCAAATGAAAGTTTTTTGACATTGAAGAGACAAAAGGAGTATGACATCTACTTTTAGAGGCATGTCAAAAACAGATCTCTAGAAGCCTTCTCTTCCATTACATGTTGTGCAGTCAGACAAAAAGTTGCATCAGCGTACATTCTATAATCTATTTTTATTACACTCTGATTACTTTATTAACATACAGTGAATATATACTAAATCTTTTACTTTAGCTCGGAATTTTTGACGGAATTGTTGTCGGAACTAGGACTTAGAAGATAAGTCAAATTAAATATTTCAATAACCCAATAAATTCAAGGTCGAAGTTTCAATATTTTATTTTCGGAAGGAAGGGAAATTTTTTCAGTTTTGGTTCATTATCCTAAGTATATTTGCTTCGATTCTTTATTTTCCATAAAAGCGAAAAATTTACGCTTGGTATACATATAACGCATAGCTTCAAATTAAAATTTAATAATATACAGAGTGGTTATAATTAAAGTTCCACATTGAAACGGTCATAAAAGGAAAACTACTGGATCAAATGTTATCAAACTTGGTAATGGTGTAAAGGAGGTCATGGGAATTTATTTTCCGCGAAAAAACGGAAGTTCGAAACATCACCACCAGGAAGAAATGGCGCTGTATGCAATATTGTTAAACGAAATATGGGTCGGAATCTAACTTAACCTTTTGTTACACGGGTTTAATATGTTGTATACCCTTAAGAAACTTTGAAGTAGGCAAATTACCATTTAAAAGCGTTAAATTCAATAAAAGTCGAGTGCGCCATCCGTGTAAGTGAAAAATTCGTCCGTGAAAACCACGAATTAGCGATTAGAAAGTGTGAGATCGCAAATCACTCGCACAAGTGCGTACAATCTGGAAATCGTTTTCTTACAGATCGCTAATTTGTAATTTTTGAAGCCTGAATTCGGCCCTAGAACATGAAGATTCAAAACGCTTTTAATCGATTTGTGCCAAAGAAATCCCTCATGTTTTCTACCTAGTTCCATTGCGTTCTCCTAATGCATTCGATTGCATAGCAGTCATTCCACACCGTCTGGTTTCATAACTGAACCATTTTTCTCTGAAAAGAAGTCGAAAGCTGGATCACTGTGATTGCACCTCGCTTAGAGTCAATGTTAAAATGTTTCGTGATACACGGACTGCACTAACGTGGCATTTTAGATACTAGGATTTCTATGCAGGGCTGGGCCCCACCTCACATGTATCGTACAGTTACTTAGGCAACATTTCACGAATGAACGTCTTATAGGCCGACACTTCCCCTCTTCCCACCAGACCTCATCCTCTGTGACTTTTGGCTATGGGGCTATCTCAAAAGCACTGTTTATGGTGATAATATAAACAATTTGGCAGAAATGAAAAATGTGATGCACTGAAATGTCCGTAACATTCCTTCTGATATGCTAAGAGTTGCTGTTGAGAATGCAGTAACATGATTTAACTTGCTTTCGGAAAATGCTGGACGCTACATTGAACATGCTTTGTAACACGTTTCGGAAAATATTAAACACATTTTAAACAGATGTTTTCGTGTCTTATTTCATTTAACAATATTGTGTACAGCGCCATTTTTTCCCTGGTGGTGAGTTTTTGAACTCTTTTTTTTCCCGCGGAAAATAAATTCCCATAACCTCCTTTACACGATTCCCAAGTTTGATAACATTTGGTCCGGTAATTTTCCTTTTATGACCATTTCAAATTGAAACTTTAATTATAACCACCATACTTCAATACTTCAAAGTATATATTCAAAGTATTCAAATATACTTTCAGGATACTTCAAAGAATTTAGGTGTTCAAAGAGAAAACACTTGGAAGTGTACACCAGCAAATACCATCAATTGAGCTTGTGTTAACAGAAAAGACAAAAACGATATCGTTGCAGATTAAAGTGAAGAGCGACTGGTTTTACACTATATGGTTGTGTAAATTACGTTATAGAACATCATATGGTATCATAAATGGAGAATCCCATGATTTTCTCAGTCGAATTATTTGAAGATTCAGGAGTTTATCTAGTCATGTATGTGGATGTCACCTAAAGATGTTTTTTCCCCCTTCTGATGAAACAGCGGCCGAGCGGTAAAGTCGCTGAACACTGGTAGTTCGGTCCGAGGTTCGAACCCCGGTAAATGGGCTGGCTGTATGGGCGTTTTCGTGGTTTTCCCCATGTGTAACGTGTATGCAAGCCAGTTTCCCTTAGAAAGTTCTCCACGAAGGCATCCCTTCTCTTAGGCAGATAGCCGTAGTGTGCTTTGTCATAATTAAATAAACCAAAACCTTTTGATGAAACCAGTCTTTACTTTCATCTCATACCTTCAAAATGTTTAGCCTCTAAAGACTGATAAAGGCTCTGACGAAATACTTCGTGAAGAACTTTCTAAGGGAAACCAGCTGTCATACGCGGTACACATGAGAAAATCCACGAAAACGCCCATGCAACCAGCCCGTTTACCGGGGTTCGAACCCCGGAGTGAACTACCAGTGTTCAGCGACTTTACCGCTCGGCCGTTTGTGGGCCTATATGAAATGGAAGGCGATAACTTTGTTTAAAATGATTGTCAGAAATACCAAAATGTTTCGAAAAGTTGGATACTTTTTAATATACTTTCAGAATGCTTAAAGAAAAAGAGAAGAAAAATAAATTTTTTCGTAAAATTTAGTATTTGTATTTTTTTTAATTTAAAACTTTTCAATCTTATGATATTTGATTCTTGCGATTTCAAAAATAAAATATTTGACTAAAATATGAATAACATTTTAAGAAACCAAATGTAGGATAAAATTGTGTAAAGCAATGGGCACAATGATAAAACTGTTTAAAGCAGTGTATGCAAGTCATCCTAAGTTAAAATGTCGGTTATACATCTCTCTTATTTATATATATCTTTTCTGAACGGAGCATTGAAAGGCGTGTAAAACTGTGCTTTACTGTATTTTCTCTTTTAATATAGTATGCAGTTTTCAAACGCATCGTAGTCTGGGTTACAAAGTATTCTTCCGAAAGAAGTCAAATAAATAAAGTTCAAATAAATAAAATCAAATTCTGGAAAATTGATATTAATAAATATATTTAAAATGCTCAGTTCGAAGGAATAAATAGAAAATTTTAAAACAATTATCTGAAGAGATGCAACACAAACAATTAAAATAAAAGTATAAAAATTTAAAAATTACCTAAAATAATAACTATGACGAAAAATTGTATATATAAAGAAAACTATTTGAAAAAAAAATAAACACTGCACCTTTATTTACGCAGTTCGAATAGGTAAATAGAAATTTTTAAAACAGTTATTCGAAAAAAAAAATGTGCAACTTAAACAATTAAAATGAAATTCGAAAAAGAAAAAATTACTTACAATAATAAGTTATAATTAAAAATATAAAGAATATTATTTGGAAAAAAGGAACGATGGTGACTTTTTTCCTCGCACGGGAAAGGAAACTAGGTTACCATATATTAAGAAGTTCGCCAAGTGAAGTATTTTTGGCGCAAACTAACAAAAAAAGTGCCAACATAAATTTGTGAATTTCTCCGTAAATTTCGCTCCAAATTTTACAAAATTTCATATTTAGGCGTAATTTGAGTCGTAGAATCGAAATATGTAAAAAAATTGGTATGTTATTTCAGAAAAAGTCCGATTTTGTGTCAAAATACCTATGTTAGAATAGTGCTATATATAAATCTAATATATATCCTAAGTCGCGCTTTCGAGACATGAAGAACGCAATTTGAATTTTGTCAATCGGCCCAGTAGATCGGGAGATATAGGACTGTCCCATTTTTTTTTTTGAGCAGTGTACATGTAGTAAGGGCTATACAAAAACTCTTAATAAAGACACCAAAACACTATATGCCTGAACTTCAATGAGTGCCTGGCCACACCGGACTACTGGGTTATGAGATTGCAGATGCAACAGCTAAAGAAGCGGCAACTGACCCCCACGTTAGCACACTTGATGTGCTTCTCCCGGCCTCGTTCTTAAAAGCCGAGCTCGAGAGAGAATTATTGAAACGTTGGCAACATGTGTGGGAGACAGAGACCACTGGCAGAAGAGTTTGCAGATTTTTACCAAAAGTCTTCCGGCTTCTAAAAAGTGGCTCGCCTCACTGCACCCAGTTTCTAACAGGGCATGGTCTCTTCATGACTTACCTGCTTCAGACCATCGCTTCAAGACGACGCGAAAACGACCATTTCTCATGCGGGATGGCAGGAGATCCGGACCATTGTACGTTCGTTTCCAGAGAGACCGCCGAACAACAGCTTAGACAGCCAGTAGCTGACCACATCCATGCATGGGCCGAAGCTACTTCGAAACATGACTATGCATTGAAACGCATATGCAATTGCGTTAATATTGCACGTAAAATCTCAGACAGGCTGACGTAATTCTCACCTCCCATCCTCGTCACCAGTACAACCCCGTATGTTCTGCACTTGTAGTTAATTTATTTTATTTTAAATTAGCTTTTTCTGTTTATACTTATTTCCTTGAACTGTGTATTTTGAATTATGTATTTTGCCTTATTTTATGTATTATTTTTGCTGTTTTATCAGTCACTCCGTTAATTGCTCATATATTGCTCAGTACTAAATTATTGTTCATGTTGTGGATGCCTATTGTAACCTTCTATCTATAACTCTGTAAATATGTAACTGAAAATGTTCTCTTCACTCGCAATGCACCTTTCTTCCACCACTGCACCACTAACTCGCCCAGCATTTGTTTGCACCACCTCCAGCACTCGTCCTGAGCACAATGTGTGTTATGTGAATCAAGTTAATTCCGTCAGCGGATCTATATGGCCGATATGCTAACAGCCCCAGTGGATCGGCTGCCTTTGCTGTCGGTGGAAAGAAAGTGCTATCATGCCGGTGTAGACTTAAGAACCAACTTCAGCGTTTAAATTACTCCGCATAGCCCTTGGCTAATAAACAGTTAGATTTAATTTTAATTTAAAATTCTACCTCTGAGTTCCCGCTATAAATGCTCATTGACTTGTAAGCTCCACTTGTGCCTTCTATGCAACTTACTTAAAAAGAAGAGAAGTCTCAAAGAAAAGAGTGTTTTGCATCCTTCTTAAGTCCTATTTCATTTTGGACACATCGATATGTCGCTTACAAGTCCATTTGAGGATTTGTCACACGTTACATTTAGTTAAGGCATTTTCTCCACAAGTTAAATGGTAATGAGTTTTGTATGCTATTAAGGATAACTGAGGATTTTTGAAGAAAGTTCGCATAGTGATAAATACTAATAACTCAACTTATTGTTGGTTTTTGTTAACAACTTCCTTATTTAGATTTTTCCTTCCCGGAGACTTATCCTAGTAGGTTTTATTCTCTGTTATGAATAGTTTCTCAAAATTGCTGAGGTCTGAGCAAAAAAATATTATGGTAAACCTACCAATAAAACATATTATGCCATTTACACTCTAAAAGCTGTGAACTGATTGATTAATTATGCTGTAAATTTGGTTAATTATTCATCCTTGCGTTTACTGAAATTTTAAACAGCTGATTTCAAATAATAAATATCATTCGTATAATTTGTGACAGTAAAATAATTGCAAACAGTGTTGTGCATATTAATTTTTAATGCAGATGCAGAGTGTTAAATGCAGATAAACTGTAAAAACTGTGTAGTTACCATTTCCAACATATTATTTGCTGGTGGTTGAACTTTGGCTCTGTACAAGTTATGAGCTCCAACTATTACATCTTGAGTCTGTTTGGTCCTTGTTTCAGGATTCCTAGCATTAATTGCTTTGTTGCATTCTAAAAGACAATTTTTTTTAAATTATTCTTAAATTACAATAAAATGTATTCAGGATTTTCACATGTGGTCTGTTTTGTCTAAAATTAGGAACTAAGATAGTTTATGCATTCTCCTCTAAAGTTTGGTTTGATTTGGTTTTACTGATTATGGCAAAGGACACAAGGGCTATCTGCCTAAGGAGAGGGATGCCTTCGTGGAGGACATTTTGAGGAAAACTGGTTCGTATATACGTTAAACAACGGGAAAACCACTAAAAAGCCCATGTAGTCAGCCCGTTTGCCTGGATTCACTTTTCTAAGGTATAGTTTTGTTTTTGTTCCCATTGCACGAGTGGAAGTTCAAGTCAGAAAAACAAGTAAACAAATTTACGTAAAGCTGAAATTTAGTATACGATCAAATTTTATTATGTCGATATAATTAAAGGCCATTTTGTTACATCAGATTTCGTTCGTTATTATATATAGATGGATACTTTCCATATATGCTGCCGTAGAATAATTTACCAAAATAATTTAATAGTAACTAGAATTTATTGCATCTAGGTATGTCACTAAATTAAGTTGTTTCAATTTTTTAGTATCTTCTAGGTTCAGTTGCTTGTATAACTCCAAGTTGCAACCGTTTTATTTTTCTACAGGATGTGATTTAGTTTCTAACCACAAAGTGCCGTTTAATTAAACTTTAACTGTCATTTGCCAAACTTCATCGGAATTTAATCCAAACATAATCAAACACTGAAAAAAAATAAATAAATAAATAAAAAATAAAAAAATAAAAGAAAGAAACACACACACACACACAAAAAAAAAAAAAAAAAAAAAAAAAAAAAAAAAAAAAAAAGGGGACGGTTTTAATATCTTCCGTTTTACTGGGCCGATTGACGAAATTCAAGTCGCGTTTTCCATGTCTCGAAAGCCCGACTTAGGATATATATTAGATTTATATATAGACTTTTGTTCTAACATAGGTATTTTGACACAAAATCGGACTTTTTCTTAAATAACATATCTATTTTTTTCCATATTTTGATTCCGCGACTCAAATTATGCCTAGATATTAACTTTTGGAATTTTTGGGGAGAAATTTACGGAGAAACTAAAAAATTTATTTTGGCGATTTTTTTCAGTTTTCACCAAGAATAATTCCCTTGGCGAACTTCTTAATTTACAGCAACCCATTTTTCTTTCCTTTTTCTTCATTTTCCACGAGCGGAAAAAAGGTCATCGTTCATACTTTCAAATAATTTCAAGAAAGTGCGTAAACCACACCTTCGTTATTATCGCTTATAATAAATACGTCAAATTTCAAAACGCGCCAAAATGTAAATTCATGTATAGCTTAGGAAATTTTGAATAAAAAATTATAATTTTTTGCAGGTACGCTTAGAAATACATCTACTTTAAGAGGATAGCAAAACGTTTATAGGTTATAATTCAAAACGTTTTTCGAAGAATTTATAAAAATTATTTATAAATACAAATTTTAAAAATAGTTCATAAAATTGGACGAATTTTATTTCGAATTAACCTAAATTTCAAAATATGAAAGGAAGAATCAAATAAGTTTCATAAAAAAAGAGAGATTAATAAATACACTGAAGTGCCACTGAATTAAGGAAAGACATGGCTATACAAATTTTGTAACGCTGTCACGCATTTTGGCTCACGTGAGGATGTTGTTGTAACTGTTTATATAGCTAGTAATATAGCTGTTGTTAATCTGTCATTTCAGTTGCCAGTATGGGTAAAACTTCTGAGTTAGACACCTCCTATCGCGGACACATAGTAGGCGCTCGAAGCATAGGCTATTCAATTTTAGAAATCGTCAGAGGACTAGGATTTTTAAGGTCTACAGTGTCAAGAGTATAATGAGAATACACGGATGGGGGGGGGAACTAGCGATCGTGCAATTTGCAAGGGACAATGAGTCTTGAAAGAGCGTGGTGTGAGACAGCTCAGCCGCATTGCACACAGTCAACGAAGCCAAACATTAGCTCAAATTATCACCCAGCTGAATCAGGATGATAGTCGTATATGGGCTTCGGAAGCCGTAGATCCACAACAGTACCATTACTCAATTCATGTCGTCGAGCTCACGTCTTGCCAAGGCAAGAGTACACAGAGAATGGACTCTAGAGGACTGTAAACGAGTAGCATGGAGTGATGAGTTTCGATTCCGACTACCTACGCCAACAAAAGGCTGAGAAAGGGCGTCAGACAAATGAAACCATGGATCGTGCACTCCAGGTTGAGCGCAACCAATGGCGGCTAAGTCACAGTCTGAGGTGTTTTCTCTTAGCAGTGTTTGGAATGTTTGGCAGTTGTACCAACCTCCCTCAATATGATTTGGTACGTAGAGTTGCTGGAAGATCATCTTTATCCATTTATGTCGTCCTGTCATTCACATAGAAATGAAGTATTCCAGCAAGATAAATGCACCTCTCACAGGTCCCGGTTGGCTACTGCCTGGTTGGATGACCATTCCTCTGACTTTTCTGTCATAAACTAGTCACCTAGAAGCTCTGACTTACTGAGCACATTTTGGAGTCTTGGAGAAAGATGAATCCACATAATACAACACTAGCAAGCCTTCCTGAATAATGGACAATTTTATCGGACGTTTGATTAGCCATTCCCGTAGAATGCTTCCGCAAACTTATTGAATTTATGCCTGGTCGTGTGCAGCCATTATAAATGCCAGAGGAGTCCTAACTCGTTAATGGCTTGCTATCCCTAATTCAGTGGCACTGCAGTGTATATATTAAATTAAATTAACACTGAAGAGCTAAAATTTGGAGAGCTCATTTTTTTAAACACTATTCGAGCGATTTTTACAAAACTTAGCACTTTTGCATAATTTCAGTCGTAGAATCGAAATATGGAAAAAATATATTATGTTCTTTCAGATAAATTCAGATTTTGTGTCAAAATACCTCTATTAAAACAATTCTATATATAAATATAATACATATCGTAAGTTACGCTTTCGAGACATGAAAAAAACAAGCTGAATTTCGTCAATTGGCCCAGTAGAACGGGAGATATAGAACTGTTCTTTTTTTGCGCAGTGTACCAGATAATATATGAATCAGGACACTTTATCGCATAAATCTTTTCCAGACTGCTGGTATATCCGCAGCCTCCCCTTTAAAAATCCCTCAAATCAGTTAGTAGTTGACAATCAAGATGACCAATTTGAGCTACTCATTTCTTTAGACGCACATACACGTACTTTCCACATTCCAGTGGAAATCCTATTGTAACTCCATGGCTGACGTCCAAGCAGAAAAAGAAATTATTTTCAGATTTTTCCCAAAAGAGCATATTATCAGTTGTCAAAGCGAACTTAGAGACGATGTAACTTCCAAATGAGAATGGGAGGAAATTTGTCCAGAAAGTGCCAACTAAAAATCACATTTTGAAAATTTTGGGCAATTTAATTTAAAAATACACTCTGTCACTATTGAGTACTTTACTCACTACTGAGAACACAACATAAAAGAATTAGAAATGTTCGTAGAAATTTTGATTGTAGTATTATCAACATTTATTCCAGAAATAAGACATCATTTCCAAGATTCGTTTTTAAAAGAATATGGTATTTATAGTTTTATATTATTCCTTTCTTATAAATACTATAAACTATATTTTAATACTCAGTGAGGATTATTAAGTGCAGTAAAAAATCCGAAATCCCGACCTCCGGACCACGAGCTAATTAAAAAAAATTCTTTTTTTCCCAAATTCCCTCATAACAAAGCCTTGGAACGAGAAGTTGTAATATAATACTCAGCAAAAAGGAAACGGTGTGCCGTAAAATCTATTTTATTTCCGACTGACTGAGATTTCTGCATGTCACATTTAAATACCTCCTGGCTAGGGAGTCGCAAGCAGCCAGTAACAATGCATGTATTAAGCCATTCCGGTGTCGCTATTTCGGCCGGTAAGTGGGCGAGCAATTTTTGTATCTGACCTAAACAATAAGTGAAGCTCCAGTATCGCTATGTCTACATGTCATCTTACTGGATTTAAACAGATGATCTAAAAATCGTCGAAGTCCCGACAATTTTCGATCTCAGAATTTGTACTGCTTTCTTAATTTTGTTTTATCTATTTTAATAATTTCGTGACTTATACTGAAAAAAATGCCATTCATACCACAAAAAATTTTTCCTTAGTCATTTTTCCTTATTCCTAAGTGTGGCTTCTTAACGAGGTTTGACAAAGCGCTAATTCGTATGAGTAAGGTTTCTCAATGTATAAGTCGATGTTCCCATTTGAGTAAGTATAAGTTTGACAACAAGCAGTTTAATTAGCATATCTAAGAGAAGTTTCGTTTTGAAAACTATAATTTGACAGTATATAGTTGAATACGGACATGAATAAATTTACTGAGTCTAATTTACGAATAACTTTTTATTTGAGCCATGAGAGCTGCACACATTGTTTTTGGCGGGGGAGGGTAAGAAATCTAATGAAAAATAAAATTACTCACCCCATGAATATGTAGCAACAAGAAGTAGGTTTGGTACCAATAAAATCGCAGAATAAAGAAGGTGAATGAATCCAGAAGCCATCTGCCTTGGAGAAGAGTTTTACTACTAAAAAAAGTACTTTATAATTTTTTGGTAGTATAAATATCAATAATTATTATAGAAAGGAAACTGACAGAAATAATATAGCGCATTTTGAAAGAAATAATATAGCGCATTTTATTAATACCACCTGAATGACTGAACCAATTAAACCGTGGTTTCAGTGTTCCCATTTATTGAAATTTCTGAAGTAACCTATTCATATAATTATGGTATTGCAGTAAACATGGACTCTCTCATTATCACAGCCACGAATACAGTTCAAGCAACACTTATATCCCAGTCACAACGCTTGTCTCAACCAAAAAAAACCTTTTCAGAAGCATTAAAACAAGCGAAAAAGCCCAGCTTAATTATCAAACCCAAAGGGGACATATCATCAATTAAATTAAGAGAACAGCTACAAGCTAAAGTACCAATATCGAAACTCTAAGTAAAAGAAGAAAAATTATACCAAATAAAGGAGATGTCGAAGTCTTAGTGTAAAACACCAGAAAATGTTTGTCAGCAGGAAAAGCACAGCAGGCAAATGTATTTGCAGACATTAAAAAACTAATCAGAAGAAAACCAAGGTGTTCAATACATGATGTCTCAGCATTTACTGATCCAGATGAGCTCATTAACGTGCCATCACTAACACATCAAGAAGCTCGTATAACGCACTCTTCCTTCTTAGAGAAAGAACAGAATTAATTTAAATGGCTTATTGAATGCGAACCTTCAAGTTTCGCAACAGCAGTCCAACATAAAAGACTCTTCATGGGATGGCATTCTCACACAATTACCGCGTACCTGGGCATCAAAAGATATTATAGCAATAAACATGGCATCATATAATTATGGCCCCAGTTTAAAAAAGAAATCATTTAAGGTGCGAAAAATTATGATTATATGATAATTTTAGTTAAAGTATAGTACAACTCCAATTATCCGAACTCCGACTATCCGAATCGCTTTCAGAATTCCAGAATTTTCCAGAATCAGCTGAAGAAGAGAAGGAAAATGAGAAGAAGAAAAAAGAAGAAAAAGAAAGGGAAGAGACAGGACAGGATGAGGATGACGTGCCACCTGAGGAATTAAGAAGCATTCTTTTGAAAATTCCTGGATGTTCAGAAGTTAGTGCTGACCATACAGCAAAATGGATGCTGTGTGATTCGTCAGATCCTAGGTTTCAAATTCTAAATGATGATGAATTTATTGAAAGCTTAAGAGAAGAAAGTGTCGAGGAAGAAGATGACCTTAATGTCGAAGTTGAAGCAGACACGGGACCATCAGCTAGTGAAACGTTTGCCGGCCTTCAAACTGCATTGAAGTGGATGGAGCATCAATCTAAGTGTGACGCATGCAACTTTTCATTGTCAAGCGGATTCGCGACTTGTCTGCCAGAAAACTTATGAAGACAGTCAAATAGCTTAACTTTGACCGAGATTTTCAGCAAGCAATGAATTTTAGCACTTGTTAAGTACACTATACAGTACGCTATATAAAATGTACGTTAAAGTGTTGCCTTTTCACATTAATTAATTAAAATCTCTTTTTCTTTTAAAATAGTTTTTTTTCTCTCATTTTCAACATATAGTAATTAATTAAAGTGTACAAAGACCCTTTCTTCAGAAAAAAATTCAAATTATCCGAATTTTTGATTATCAGAGTGAGGGGCCTGTCCAATTGGTTCGGATAATTAGAGTTTTACTGTATTGTTGTATTTCGCGAAATGAACGCAGCGCATAGCAAAATTCGTGTGGATCGAAAATTATTCCTCAAAGCGAAATCAGTCCCGCATTACGAGGTGTATGCGAATTTCATCACATATTAAAACGCTAGGCTAAATTTGTTTCACTTTCTGTTCATAATAAATGCAAGATATGGTCTATACACAAACAATGATAACAGGCAAAGGAGTAGTGTCATAAATAATGACATAATATCGTACAATAAAGCCAATTTCTTGATGTGTTATAAGATGTGGAAGTTTTCCAAAATGCGAAAATTTATTTAATTTGAAGCGAGAAGAAGCACAAGTCAGGAATAAGTACTAGCATCTCAATAAGATGAAATGAAAAGTGTGGCTAGCTCGTTCAGTACCAATACTACGCATCTCCCCTGTTCTTCAGGATCAACTATCCTGAAGAAGAGGGAGATTAAACAAACTTATTGAATCTTGAAACTAGGACATGCCAAAAAGCCAAAGCGAAAATGAAAGAATATAAAGACAGCTGACTCTGCAATCTCTTACAGAAGACTGGGAATACTCAGATTTAAACTAAACTAAAGCATTATAAGGCCATGTACACTGCGAAGAAAAAAAGGGAGTGTTCTGTATCTCCTGTTGTACTCGGCTGATTGTCGAAATTCATATTGAGTTTTCCATGTATAGAAAGTGCAGCTTAGGATATATATTAGATTTATATATAGCATTATTCTAATATAGGTATTTTGAGACAAAATCGGATTTTTTTCTGAAATGAGATGTCAACTTTTTTCCATATTTTGATTCTACGACTCAAGTTATGCCTAAATATTAAATTTTGTAAAATTTGGTGCGAAATTTAAGGAGAAATTCAAAAATTTATCTTGGCGCAGTTCTTCAGTTTGCGTCAAGAATAATTTACTTGGCGAAATTTTTAATTTATAGCAACCTATTTTCCTGTCCTTATTTTCATTGTGCGAATTTGCGAGCCGGTGAAAGCAGATAGAAAGTTTGCATTTCTTATAGGCAAGCTGGGTTGTTGTTTGAAAAAAAATACGCAGTGATTAATTATTCCAAATATCATTGAGCAATAAAAATGTTTTTTACAAAGTGCATCTAAAACGTTTTAAGCCTAAGTTTTTTAACAGATTCCATAAACCTGCCAAACACTAAATTATTTCTTGCGATGTCCAATTTCAGTCTTTCCCACTCCGGGCTTTCTAGAAATGGCAACTAGAACGTACTTCTTCAGGCTTTTCTTTACTTCAGATTTCCGTGGAGAAACATAGAAAATCGTGCAATTTCAGCCTTTTATGGCACCATCAAACAAATAATTAAAAAATATCAAAACACATTCTAGCTAAAATTGTATTCTGTGCATACCAGATTGATTCCTTCTTCAGGTTTCCGGAGAAAAAACATAGAAAATCTTGCAATTTCAGTTTTTGATCTCATCATGGAAGAATAGTTTTTAAACAAATAATTAAAAAAAAAAAAAAAAAAAAAAAAAAACTAGTGAAGACAGAATGAAAAAAAAAAAAAAATCTGAAATGTTTCAGATTTTAAATTAATCCCTTTAATCCAAAGGGGCGTTTTTTAACATTTTGTGTGTTACCTTTCTTTATTAAATATCATGTTCCTCGCACTTAAACCATAAGATCCAGTGCAACAGCAATATCTCAAAATAGTTTTAAAACGAGCATATCTTTAGAATTTCCGATACAGAGACTCACGCGCTGGAGATAAAAATGTTTTTTCTGCACAACGTTGCCATTGCTCGCTTTGAAATCCTTGAGTTTGTTAATCAAAAATTCGTTAAAGTTTTAAAAAATAGGAAATCGATCATAAAACAAATTTCAAATTTCAAATTTGGTCTTCCACATGCTCATATTCGTTGGAGGATTACGTTATTCAAAATTCGATGACTCTATGTACCGTTGTTTTATCACAATACGAGAAATATACATACATTTATGCAGATTTTTCATTATTTAATTTCTTCAAATATAATGCAGGACTCTAACATTTTGTGGCAACAGTTTGAAAAGTGAACCGACATTTATGAGTCCGACGGAAAATGCCAAAACGAAACTAATAGTCCTTCGGGATTCAAATCCCTTTGGACTAAAAAGAACACATTCTAGCTAAAATTGTATTCTGTGCATACCAGATTGATTCCACAAAAAATCTGCTGTGACAGTTTGCCGTAGAATTTTTATTAGCAAGAAAATTTTTACAATATTTGTTTTCGAAGCGGAAAATTCAGCAATAAAATATAATATATATTAAATAATCCGAAAAAAATTGTACACGAAACTAAGGAAACCGAAGAAAGAGTATATTTTAAGGCTGGTAAAAGGTATCTATTTCAATAAGAAAAAGTTGGCATACTATTTTGTTCAGTAAGCGGTTTTAAAAAATCAATTTTCTTATATATGGTTTAACATGGTTTACGACGAACCGCATATTTTAGTTAATAAAATGAAGAATCAATTGTATTGAAAATTGTGATAACAACGTAATTTTCACTTTTCTTGAGTCTTTGGAGTATCATATTTTTAAATTAAATTTAATGTAAGCCCAATCCGCAAAAGTTTTTTTTTTTCGCTTTCAGTTAAGTGAAGAATTCTCAAAATATTTTAAACAAATTGAATTGTAATGAAATAAAGCAAAATTAGATACAATCATCAGGGCGTTTAGATATTTTGTAAACTTTAGAGACATTAGGTTAATTGGAAAAGCCGGAGAGATGAAAAATTAACAACACCTTCCCCGGGAATCGAACCGCGGACCTCTGGAATACCGTCTCAGTGTGCAGAACAACTACACCACGAAGGCACGCTAGAAAAGCGAGAAAAATACTTTATATATTCCTCCTTTTAAAGGGCGATTGGGGTTTTAAGGGGACCCAATCGTCAATTTCAGGGTGAGGAGAATCAAAATCCAACACCCTTTTAGTTCGGGCGCCACTGTGGAGACATTAGGTCAATTGGAAAATCCGGAGAGATATGGTCACTTTAATTAACCCGTTCCACCAAACTAAGTTAATGACACTACAGGGTTAGGAAGTTATCCTAGTCGTTGCTAGCAATCTGACGGTTAGACCGCCTTTCTACATTTTACATTAATTAGGGAAACCATTCGTCAAATCCTGGGTGTGGAGAATCATCATCCACCACCCTTTTAGCTCGGGCGCAACTGTAGAGACATTAGGTTATTTCGATGCTGGAGAAGTGATGAATGAGCAACGCTTTCGCCGAGAATCGAACCGCGGATTTCTGGAATACCGGCCCAGTGTGCAGAACCATTACACTACGAAGGCATGCTAAGAAGGGCGGGAGAAATACCTTACAAAACATTAGCTAAATACGAAATTTAAGGGGAAGCGTCAATGTGATATCATTTTCATACATATTTGTCAATTACAGTACCTCCCCTCATATTTTTCGAATTCAGCACTAAGTATGAAAGAAAATAGGCTAAAATAAGACTATTTTTTCCAGAAGATTGATCTAGGAAAGCTTGAAATGGGACATAACTATTGATTGCTGTGATTAATAGATCTTAATGCAATTATTTCAACTTGGAACAAAATGATATTTTAAGCAGTTATCATTTGCTTTGATCCAACGAATATCTGTAGCCATGTGTTCAACAGCTGATCAAAGAATAACAAATCCTACTGCGATACCGAAAGGTATGGGCTCGAATCCTGGAGAAGGCATGGATGTTTGTATATGTATAGTGTCTGTGTGGTATCAGGGATAAATAGTTCATTCAGTTGCGAGACGATTTTTTGGAAGTCGCATATCCCAAATTAATTTTAATCATACATATTTGTTTTCTAATAATGCAAATATTTTAAATAATTTGTGTATATATGTAAAGTTTTAGTCAGTTTTCCTTCTAAATTCTACATTTAAAGTATCCTTTATTATGTAAGGATTATGTTATTATGTAAGGATTATGTTAATTTTATTAACAGTTAAATTTTAAGTTCCTTTCCTGTCAAATTCTTAACTTTAACTTACTACTTCCGGCCAGAACGTAGTTTTGGATTTATTCTGAATACTTAATGAGGAGGGGCGGCATTTAAACCGCAAAGTCTACTTGCAGAGTCAGAGAGAATCAGAGTTTCTGATTTCCGCGCGTCTGCCTTTTGGCTACTCTCTCTCTCTCTCAAAATTATATAGATTATATAATTCTCAAAATTATATAGCTCGGCCGTACTCAGGCCCTTGATAAGCTTCGTAGTCAAACAGAGTTAAGGGCCAACTCGATTAGAATCTTGATAGCTTCGGCTATATCTCTTTAGTTAATCTTAGTCTTAGTTTTAGTTTAATTTTTAGTCTCTTAAGTTCAAGCCCAAGTGTCGGCTTTTATTGTACACTCCAAGGCGGAGTTTTGTTAAATCTTATTGGAATAATAAAGGGTTAGTTACCCTTCCTTCTTGTTGTTTCTTGTCACACGAACTTAAGCAATTATTCGCTAACTAGTTCTTAAAATTCGTCACTTTCTACATTAACTGAGAAATGCACTAGTGAGAATCTTACAATGTAATATGGCTTCTTGTGCTGTAACAACGTGCCGTAACACTTATAGAAATACGAAAGGAAGACATATTGTATTTCATGCTTTCCCAAAAGACAATTTGCTTTTGACGAAGGAATGGATACATAAATGTCGAAGACAGGATTCTATTAATGCGAAAAAAAGCAAGGGAAACATTGCTCCAGCGAAAACATTATTTTCAAGAACTACCGCAAAAGGTATACTCCACCTCACAGGAAATCAAAAAGCATTTGACTTCTTTGAGTTAATCGACAATTTTTTTGATGTTATGAATAGTACCAAGCCGTACCCTCCTTCAGATAAATACTTAAAGCAGCATTTGGATTAAATGAATATCATGAAAAACAAATTCAAGTTTTGGAATTAATGAAGTCATTGGTGGATTAAGAGTTCAGGGAAAATCCAACATACTGCCTTTCCAAAAGGAATAATAATTTCAATAAATTCTCATTTTGGCCTACACCAGGATTTGAAATCATCGTAGGATGCTAAGTATATTTTAACCTCTAGATTAACTCAGGATGCACTTGAAAGTCTCTTTAGTCAGATTCGAAGGCTTGATAGGTTTAATGACCATCCATCACCTGGTGAAGTTATACGCCGCTTAAAGCAATTAATACTCCCTAATAAGCTGCAAAATTTATTTTCAAATGTGTGCATGACTAAAGAAAGCAGAAATATTAATTCATATTTAACATCAGAAATACTTGAAAGGGCTTTAAAAACTGAGGAGGAAGATGCTTTTCCATTAAATACTATTGATGATTTGGATTTGGATTTCATAGAGGAACCTTCTCCTATGGCTTGGGAATTAGAATTGAGTTCCGCCAGACAATTTTCGACCGCCGAAAAAGAAATATTAACATATGTTGTATATGATTAATATATGTTGTTAATTACCTGCCAACGACAGGCGCAATCTGGTTCTTCTTGCCATTCGTGGGCTTGTTCTGATGTCACTATCAGGTAAAGGAGTAACAAACAATAATGGTTTGGTCTACAGCGAAAATTAATTCTTTTTTTTAAAGTGAATTGTGTCTGAAAATGAAGCCTGGTGCTTTGCTTATGACCTTAAGACGAAATGGTGATTATTTGTTTGGCTTAGAATAAGTTGTCTTCCTTAAAGAAATCTCACCTCGCAGTTCTTATTTTTATACCACTGAAGAGATTCAATAAAACTTAAGCAGAGATTTAAACAAAATTCAAGAAGGTGAGATCAACCGTAAAATCAAGCGGAATGAACATATAAAGCTCTGTATACACTTGAAATAACTGTATATTGAAGGTTAAGAATTAAGAATATTGTTTTTCTTCAACTTTCGTGATTGAAAACTTTGAAGATGCACTGTGTATTAGCGATAAATTCATTAAAAGTAATTAAGTTTTTGTTGTGTAAATCGCGTGAATAAGTGCGTTATATTGTAAAGTTTATGACAACAAATTTATTTCTGCAAAGGAATTTATTTTTGGCTTTTGATTCCAACTAAGTAGTAGGATATTAATAGAATGAAATGCAATATTTTCTTCTTCGAATTCAACACTGTAAGTTAATTAAAATACAAATAAGCTCTTGGCTGTATTACATTAACTGGATCTCATATTTTAGCATTTATTATATACATTTACTATGCACCATAATTGCTTCCATTAGAAAAACTCAAAGATCTCGTTAGAAGATTTTAGCCTTGGCAATACCACATTATTTTCACCTCATGATTTGGCATTTATGCACATTTACTATACATTATAATTGCTTCCACTATAAAAACTCAAAGATTTCTTTAGGAAATTTTGACCTGGTATACAAGTTCTTTTAGTTGAAATCTTATTCTGTAAATATGCATTCTTATTTGTAAAAATAAAATGAAGAAAAAAATCTAGAGCTTATTAACAAAATCATGGAATATAGTTTTAAAAAACTATTAAATCAAATTATAATGTTCATTGTAACATTAACAAATAATTAGATAAATTTTAGGAAATGCGTATATTATAATTTTGGAAACATTTTATTATCTACTAGCAATGTGCTAACGCAAAACTGATTGCCTTTTTTTTTTTTCAATTCAAATTCTAAAATTAAAAAATGAGTAGAATGCTTTGTCTCGAAATCGTAATTGGACGTGTTATTATTATTAGAGTTTTAGCTTGCTGCCAAAGAAATTTTTTTTTTCAAAATAAAATCATAAAATTCCAAATGTCTGAGTCATTTAAATGTAAGTTTTGTAACACTAACTGATAATAAAGTTATTTTAGAAGTAAAACAACAACAACAAAAAAAAAATTAAAAATAAAATAAAAATAAAAATATATAAATTAAAAAAAGGCCGAGTTAAATAAAAAAAAAATTAAAAATAAAATAAAAATAAAAATATATAAATTAAAAAAAGGCCGAGTTAAATAAAAAAAAAAAAAACAATCTGAGAGCTTTACATTACGCCCAAGGGGGCGTTTATTTAACGTTTTGTAGGTTACCTTTTTTTAATTAAATATCATGTTCTTCGCACTTAAACCGTAAAATTCAGTTCAACAGCAATATCGCAAAATAATTTTGAAATGAGCATATCTTTAGAATTTCCGGTACATAGTCTCGGGCGCTGGAGATAAATTTTGTTGTTGTTGTTGTTGTTTTCCCCGTTGCGATTGCTTGCTTTGAAATCGTTAAGTTTGTTAATCAAAAATTCGTTAAAGCTTAAAAAAATATGAAATAGGTAATAAAAGCAATTCCAAATACCAAATTTAAGCTTCCCATGTTTGGGTGGAAACGGACGTTATTCAAAATTTGATGGTTCTAGGTACCGCCATTTAATCACAAAGCGAGAAACATGCATACAAATATGCAGATTCTTCACTATTTAATTTCTTTAAATATAATACAGGGCTGTAATATTTGGTGGCAATAGTTTGAAAAAGTGAACCGATGTTTCAAGATTTCGACGCAAAATGCCAAAAAGAAATTAATAGGCTTTCTGGACTAACACCCTTTAGGCTAAAAATCAGCGTTGTATTTGAAAATTTTCCGGGACTAGTTTCGATGGTTTAACTATCAAACCATCTTCCTGCCAAAGCGCAAATGAACTCGCTCATTTAATGCAAATATAACGCTGTTGTTTGACACTGTTATAATGCAAATACTGTTTGACTTCTAAAATAATCGTTATTCGGCGTGTTATTTTAACCTAAATGGTAATTAAGTGTTAGGAAATACCCGTTCTATAGTTTTGAAATATTTTATTCTTCAATATAAAACTAGCATTGTATCAATATAAAATTCATACCCCCTTTACTATCCTAAATTCTAAATACTCAAAAATTAGTGGAGTACCGTATCTAGAAATCATAGCTGATTAGTCTCGAAACACGATTTAGCGTTGATTCTCTCTAAATTTCTTCCACTGTAAATGTGATGTTTCACTTTTCATTCGAGTCTATTGCTATTTGGCAAAATGTAACGCATTTAATTTTCAAACTGAATCTTTCTAGTATTAATTAACAAACCGAGCTATTTAAAAGCAATAAAAGCAGTTCTTAAGGATATTATTTTCTTACTTTTGTGTTGAAAATATTTAAATAAACATATATTGATCATGATATATTTAATTAAAAATATTCAGTAAATTTTATAGAGTTGCGTTTCCTATTTTTTCACTTTTCAAATACACAGAAGATATACTATAATGTTTCCATGTTAGTCTAAATGGCTGTTCTGCTAGTAATCTATAAAACGTTTCGCTATTCCATCTGGGCCATATCTATTGGTAATCTCTACTGATAAACCATATTACAATTAAAAATAGTTCTTTAAAGAAACTGTTAAAATCTTAACTCTTTTAGAAATTTTTGAAAAACCTTTAATTGTTCCCAGCTCAAATTTTTTATCAAAATAAAATCATCAGTTCGATAGAAACTCACTAATGAAATTACACTGCACGATATTAATAGACAGTAAAGTACAATATTAATACTATTCACACGAATGAACTTCACAGGCAGATAAAATATAATTGCTGTATCTAACGAAAAAAATTTTTCATTAATTGGACTACTTTAGTAACACTCAAGAAACATTTACCTGCAACAAAACGCTTATTTATGTATTTCTTGATGAAGTTAAAGTAACAATAATTTGATCTCCAAAAGACTTTGCCTTGTGTTGCAGTTATCGCTTGCATCTAAAAATGAGAAGCTTTTCTCTTGTGACGTAAACATTTGTTGCGTTTCCTCATTTAATGACACGTAATCTTAACATTTGGAATTGACATATCTATATAACATTTGCAGTTTTAGAAGAAAAAGGGATTACACACCTGGATCACCTAAAACTATACAAAGGGATTTGGTTTTGATTGGCAAGAAGAAAATAAAAAAAAAAAAAAAAAAAGTAAAAATATGTGCAGTGAGAATCCCAACTTAACGAATACGAATACAACGATTTTTCTCATTTAAGCAATTTTTTTCTCTTTTCCCAGTGAAAGTTAAACAAAAAGATCTGATGTGCACACCATTTGACGTCCTTGTGCGGCTTATTAAATTATATACATTTTTTGTTACACTTCATTTAAACGTATTTTCTAAAATTATTTTATCTTGAAAACCTGAGCCGTCAATGCAAGTTGAAAATGACATGAAAAATATCAAATTTTGAAATCTTTCTTGTGCTAGTTATATCCCGGTCTGTTTTTGTTCGTACGGATGTCAAAAATTCTTATAAATTTACTTTTTCATAACGAGGATATTAACTTTCCCAAACATAAGCATGCTAGCTGGGAGACTGCATTAAAAGTTAGATTTCATTATTTGTCCAAAATTATTATTATTATTATTATTATTTGTTTGTTTAATTTGACATTGCCAAAACATGAATATTTTCATTCTGTAACTGGAAGTATACGACCAGCGACTGCAAAAAAAAAAAAGGCCCGGTAATATTCCGGGTTGGGTGTATATGTATGTTTGGCACATCCAATTGCAATAAAGGAGATGAGCAGCTAATTATTACAGTAGTCCTATATATAAAATTTAAACATTCTATG
Organism: Stegodyphus dumicola; assembly: GCF_044657685.1. Classification (NCBI taxonomy): domain Eukaryota; kingdom Metazoa; phylum Arthropoda; class Arachnida; order Araneae; family Eresidae; genus Stegodyphus; species Stegodyphus dumicola. Next base: position 134,236,082 of record NC_140770.1, read on the forward strand.
GCTAATCGTTTTTAAGTTATGCGATATACATGTATATACATATGTACTTACATCCAGACGCTACGAAAAAATGCCTTTTGAATCTATTTTATAATCCGATTTGCAAAAAAAAGAGTTATTTATTCTGTGCATATATACAGCACAGGTGACGGGTGAAGGCAGGGTCCGGCCATCCGGGCGGCTTTCACTGACTTTTACTGCTGCCCCCCTGTAAGATGACTGACACACCAGACGACATAGATCTCCGGCCCAGGTCCACATTCTAGCGTACCCCTACAGAGTTTAGATATCTATGGTTCAAGGGAGCTCATCCTCGCGGGCGCAACCACCGCAGTCCCCCCGACTTTATACAAAGCATTGGGCAGAACGAATCGTTGATATGTAAAAGACATTTCCATTTGTTATGGATAACATAACATTTCCATTTGTTATGGAAAGTGCATAGGGCCTTTCTGTGCATGCTACTCAGGATTTTAATTTCCTGGAGCTCGTAGGAGTTCCCCAGACTACTGCTGCGTAGGCTGCTATTTTACGTGCAGTACTAGATTGCAATACAGGATTTGGATAATCATTGAATTGCAATACATGATTATCATGCAGTACAGGATCTTCAAGACATGCGGTAGGAGACCCCAATCTGCTCCTTGCATCCTCTTTAGATTTTGGACGATAGCGTGGGTCTGCAGTCTCACCTCCTTTAGCGGCGTGATCCAGGAGAGTTTCTCATCTATCGTGAGGCTCAGAAGCCTTAGTTCATACACTCTTTTAATTGTGTTTCCCCTGAGTTTTATCACCGGATTTTCGAGCAAGCAGATCAACTTGCAAAGGAGGCTGCAAGAAACATCAATGCGGAACATATCACCATCCCTTGGCCAGTTTCATATTTAAAGAAAAGTCTGAAACACAAGGCAAAATCCGTTTGGTAGGAGGAATGGGATACTGGTGAGACAGGACGCCATGCTCACTATCACGTCCCTACGGTAGACTCAGACCGTCACATAGTGCATGCACAAATGGTCCGATACATTACCGGACACGGTCCTTTTCCCGTGTACTATGAAAAACACGGGATCGCACAAAATGCACATTGTATATGTGGTGAGATGGGCACCACAGATCATTATGTTACCCAATGCCCGCTTACAGCAGATCTGCACCTGCCAATTCCAACTACAAACACGCAGGCTTTCTGCAGATTTATGGTTAAAGACATACGTACTGTCCGAAAAATCAACAAGATAGTTGATAAACTCATGAACGTGGGCACAGACTTATGTCTAATCTAAAGCAAACGTGCTAAGATATGATATTCAAATGCAAGGTGGAGTGTGCAACGCCATTTACCATGTGCCATGTATCGTGTAAATTAAAAACCATGTCATACAAACTCCATGTATATATAACTATCGGCATGATGTGCTACGAGCAGCTCACAAACTAAAACTGTAAATATTGCAAATGAACTGAGTCAGTAATGACGCACTGAGGTCAGTTATCGTGCATATAACTATGCACTTTGCAGCGCGTATAACTGCCTTCAACAGAACAGCAACGTGTCAATACTGGCAAATTACGCAATGCAGGACAGTTCATGTACTACGCGTACTAATACCATCACATCCATATACCGCGACCTATTCTAAGGTGCGAAATGTAAGTAATGGAGAAATGCACAGATGCAAAATTCTGCAGTAATATGCTAACTGTAAATGCAAAAGTAATCTATGTATATTAGGAATGCTAATGTAATCCATTATATGTTTTTGTACATGGTAAATATGTTAATGTAATGATTAAGCAATGTATTATAAGTGTAAAGAACTTCGATACAGAATAACATTGTAAAGCTTACCGGTTTAATTATAAGGAGTAATGTAATAGTAATGGAGTATGCACTTTCGTATAAGTTTGCCAGTATAATTTATCCTGCATAATGTTTCACCAGTGCATAACAAATTTCCTTGCGTGTAACTTAACACGCATCATGTATATACCCCCTTCTGTGCATAATGGTTTTCCTACGTATCACTAATTTCCCTGTGTATAATTTAATGCGCATCCTGTGTTGAATGCGCAGCCAGTGCAAAACAACATTATTACAATCTGATGATAATGTATCTGTTACCAGTATACGGTATATTAGGAAAGAAAATTAATGTAATAAGTATTGGAAAGTTAATGTAATGTTAAGGTAAGGCGTTATTTTGTCTTGTCAATCTGATGTGTAGAATATAATGTAATGTGTAAACCATGTATCGCAATATAAAATATGTAGTGTAGTATGTACTGATAAACTATCTTGTTAATTTGATATGTAGTACATTATCTAATACGTAAGCCAAGTATCGTAATATGTAATGTAATCGTAATAGTGTCATATGTATCATAATATATAATGTAATATGTAATGCAATCGTATTAGTGTCATATGTATCATAATAAATAATGTAATATGTATGTAATCGTAATAGTGTCATATGTATCATAATATATTGTAACGTTGCACGCCTCCAACTTGCACGCAACCAAGAGGTGACTGTGAAAACTGGATAAAATACAGTCTTGTGAAGGGATTAAGTCCCTTTTTATTCAACATAAAAATTACAATTGCGTGCTCTTGACGCTCACAGACTGCGCCAACTCGGCGGTCAAATAAAAATAATAACCTGAAAAGAAAATAAAGACAAGACTCTAACTACGAGGCTCTCTAAAATAACGAACTCACCGCGTTTTACAATACCGCTGCTAATTCAGCAGACTTGAAGCTCACTTGAACGATTAACACTACTTCCCGCCAAGCCCATAGGCCGAAACGCGGGGTTCTTCAATTTCTCGCTAACTACCTCCGCGCTCGTGAAGTAAGAATTTCACACCCCGAACTTGTTTCCTTTCTATTTAAATCATAATCCTTCCGCTGATAATTTGAATCCTTGCGCGTTCTACTAAAATTTACATATTCTGGCATTGGCAGTTCCAGGGGAAAGTAAGGCTTGACAGGAAAGATAGTTTAAACTTAAAATAAATGTTAGTTAAAATAAATATAAACCCTACAATATAATGTAATATGTAATGTAGTCGTAATTTTGTCATATGTATCATAATATATAATGTAATATGTAATGTAATCGTAGTAGTGTCATATGTATCATAATATGCAATGTAATATGTAATGTAGTATGTGCTGATTAATGAGCAACATGACAGAGAATGCAAAGCCCAACTGAAGAAATGTGAATGCAAACTTTATAATAGTATTATGCATAACGATGTAGGCAGTGTATCGAGAAGCCTATCATGTGAATAAGTTATCCTGTATAATGCAATACCTGTGTATAACTAATTTCCTGTGAATAATCTAACCCGTATCGTGCTTATAACTTCCTATTGCGTATAATGTTCCTATGTATAATTAATTTCCCCGTATATAATGTAATGTGTACCCAGTGTATAATGATAATATAATGCGTATCCTGTGTCTAATGCGAATCCTGTGCAAAATAACCCTTTTATAATGTACCAATATAGGGTTTATTAGAAAAGAATTTTAATGTAATAAGTTGATGTGAAGTTAATGTAATGTTAGGATAAGGTATTAATTTGATATGTAGTATATAATGCAATGTGTAAATCATGTATCGTAATATATAATGTAATATGAAATGTAAGATAAAGGTGGACGTGGTGCTGTACTGATTAACCCAAATGGTAAAGGGACAGTGCCCACGTCCTCCGTCGCTTATCGCTTATCGCTTATCACCGGATTTTGGATGATTGTCTGCTCCGGATTGTGGATTGCTAGGTATCTCATTATGTGGATTACTAGGTACTAAAGACCTCAACTGTCATACGTGCAGTACACTAGAGAGTAGAAATATCTTGACCTAGGGAATGAAAAGCCCTTAGATGGAGTAACGCTTCTACCCCTAGCGGCCGGGTTCAATCTCGAGTGATAGTGAACTTCATCAGGTTTATAAGCACGCAAGACAGTGGCAACCAGGTCTTACAGACTTGACAGCAATGGTTCGTGCCGAGCCTGAACCCTCCGAATAATCAGTGGCTGTAGTGTTGTGAAGACAATCTGCAAAAAAAATAATTCAATACATTCGGGAACGGTCAAAATGCATATTGCCTTTGAAATGTACTATTCAAAATTTTTCGCGATTGTCAAAAATTTCGAAGTTTTTGTTTTCAATTTTATTAACAATTTTCTTTGCAAAAATTAGGGAATTTATGAGTTGTCTTAAAAATTACACAGGAGCGAAATGAAACTAATCGAAATCGGAGCGGATCGCAACTTTTGGATTTAACTCGATCATTTGAAAAACATCGAAGAAAACAATTGAAGCAAGTCACAAAGTAGACACCTTTTCGCGACTAAAAAAAACCTTGGGTTACAAGAAAAGTTGTCCAGTTTCGAACTCTCAGTGTTTCTGAAAAAATACCTGAGTTTACTCAACTAGAAATACCTAATAGTAAAAATATAGCTGCTAATATTTTATAGATAGATAGTAAAAAAATTATAAAAACTAACGACATTTGACGATACAGGGCTATTTGGAGAATTTCAAAATTTTTGAAAACAATCAAACAGGCTAAAAATCATACAAAAACGGTTCGCCATCATCATGAGTCTTACTCAGCAGAGTATATGTGAAGAAAATTCTTGAGACGAGAAAATGCTTCTGATACCATATTTAAAATGATCGCAGAAACAAGGCAGCTGCAAAAGGTATACCAGCAGTAAACATGAGTTTGACGATAATCCTTGTGCCAACTTGAAGTCAGAAAAAAAAATAAGCCATAATAGCAAATAAGTAGCAAAATACCCTAAATAATTCCATTTTGTTACCTCAGTTAATTATTCATAATTAATTTCCATATCAAAGTCTGAAATTCTGTTAATCATTTATAATTAATTTCCGTACCAAAATCTCAGATTCAGTTAATCACTCTTAATTAACTGCTAAATGCTAATGCGACTGAATGTTGTGGTTTCAAATGGCCCAACATTTGAACCTGTAACTGAATGTTACGATAAAAAAAGAAGACCGCATTTATGAAAGATTTATATAATCATCCTTTTGGTTAAGAAGTAAAGCTGCAGAGCATTTTGAATTTCACGAGGAAAGATGATTTATCACACTGCTGCTGAATCCGAAAAATTATTCAAATTTCATTCAAAACTCAATTTTGCATGTGTTTCATTAGCATGAACACAGATAATTTTTAACGCAAGAGATGGTATGCTTAATTTACAAGATGAAGTGAAATGAAGAAAAATCTCAAACTCACCCTAAAGTTCAGTTTCCAAACCCTGATTGAATTAATATAATAAGAAAATTGCGCTGGCGTGATGAAAAGCTCTGCTGAATGATTGCCATAACGACGTAACATAGAGGATAAATAAAATAACCTAACCACATTTGGTATTTTTATCGCCATTTTGGTGGTTTCTAACTTTACTTTACTTTATTCCACCGATAGAGCATCTGTTCTAGTTGAAGATGGAGTTTATCAGCCTGTTTAAACCCTGTCAATGATTCTAATTTTGTTCGTAAATCAGGATGAAAGGGAGCTAGCTGTCTCTATAGTAAAGGACAACAAAAGAAAGAGTGAAGTCAGCCGCGCAACTAAAGCAGGCTGTTCTGATTGTACCACTATAAACTGACGGGGGCAGTGCATGGACTGTTCTTTTGATTTTGATTTCGCCTTAAAAACAAAGCTATCTTTTTGTGGGTTCTCCATATAATGCACTCTTGCATACATACTCTTGTATTCATTGGTGGTTTATAATTCAAGCAGTGCCCTATTCTGAAATTTTAATAGGTCTTATTATATGATGTTTTCATATTTGTTGATGAGAACTGAAAGCATCATAGTTTACGCCATCTTGCATTAAAAAGCTCGCCTTTTGGTTTTCTAAGCGACTTCAACGACTTCTAAAGTCTTCAACGACTGGGCTAGAAACATGTATCGCAATATAAATATGCCACGTCTGTTCTGAAGCAAGCGAAATCTCTAAGCTGTTAAGCAGAAGAATATTAAAGAATTTGGAGGAAAATTCTCAAATTTTGACTTTCAAACAATACGTTTTGTATGAGGTTCGTAGATGAAGATATATTTAAAACTAGTAACTGATTTAAGAACTAGATTTTAACTACAACGTGAATGAAATGAGACCTATCCGTTATCACAGAAGACTGATAAGGTACTGTCGATAGATGAAATGAAATTTTACAATAACTGACATATTTCATATTACAACAGTGAGTTTTCGACCTTCTGCAATGGTAACGAAATAACCAGAAGTTTTCTTTATGGAATATGAAAAGGAATTACTACAGATATTTTGGGATGTTGTTACATTGGTGCTGCAGGTTTTGTTGCCGTGCAACCTGGTACGTATCATGCAATATCCCCATTTGTTAATTAGAGCTATTTATTATTATATAATGTTATTTGAGTTTGATAATCTGGATCAATGCTCGAACGCGAATTTATTTTGTCTGTAGCCTGAAGGCATAAATGATTAACCCGAAAGCGCACTTCGGTGTCAAGAATTAAGGAAGTCATGTTTTTTCTGATCCGAGTGAAGACGCTGCAGGTTGATTAGTAGCCACGATGACAAGCATAATGTAGCATGAATAAGCCCGTTGAGCCAACACCGTTTCGAAGAATCTGTCTAGAAGATTTGGATAAGCTGGTGTGTTCGGGGTTCACGTGTCTTCTCTACGACGAGTAAAATCGCTGAGCTTCTTCCCTGTACTAAGAAAATGTGAAAAAGAAGACGGACTACCTTTAAACCAAATATAGACTTAAATATTCGATTTCATTTTCAAACAGAAACTTATTTAGTACAAATTTAAAAAGATTCACTACAATACTTTGTTTACGAATAAATTCACAATTGTTCGTTTCACTGAGATTTTTATGTCGACGAAAGAATATAAATTTTGCGTTTTCCATTTTAACAATTGAACAAATAATCTCCATTTAATGAAATTTATCTCTGACCTATATATCGCTGATTAAATCAAATTTGATTCTATTAAAAAATTCTGTCTTAGTACGTGTTAAAGGACTAAGACAAATTAGACTGTGCATAATTGGAGGATATGGTTTTTTTTATAAATGAAAAAAAAGTAACTCTTAGAAAAGAAGGATGTCGGGTTTTTCCTAAGAGTAACGTTTTTTCTTTCTTTTCTTTGTATTCGGGTCAGTACAGAACCGATTAGAGAACATTATTTATGGCTTTCCTAGAAAACACAAAAAGGAAGGCATTCCTGGAAAAGAAATATCATTTGTGTCAGTATTTGTGTCAGTATGAAATCAATAATATACATTATTTTGTTTTACATAAGATATTTTTTGATTACATTCAAAATATAACGAATAAATGTTATTCATGAAATAATATGTGATGATATCAAGACAACCATGTAAACCGAAGAAAAAATTATGTCACCAAAACATTTTATTTCTAACTCAAAATACACTTTCAAAAATGAAAACATAATGTGTTATTGTACTTTGTAGCTTATGCGGCATCTTTAAAAAATTACTTTGATGATTACCTTCTCGAGACCATTGTGTACTTTTCATATGGCTGACACATGTAAACACAACAAGAAAAGAAATCTCATTATTTCATTGATTTTCGAGTTTCAATCGATATATTAAAATCATTTCTCATTTCTTTAGTGGTCTCTTAGAGATATATATTAATAAAGTATAAAAAGCATGTTGTCGTACTCGAAAAAGGCAAATTTAATCTATTATCATTGCCCTTTAGCAGTATATTTTGGTGCGCTTGAAGATTTCATAAATGTCATAATTTAAAAAAAATAATTTTCCTTATTTGAAAGTTCTGCAGCTTTTATAAATAGATTGTGATAGCAGATTTAAGGATAATACTATCCAACAATTCTAGTTTTCGCTAACTGGGAATTATTGTATTGTCTATTTATTTACCATAGATATTTAAAACATAATCTGCAGTACCTTATTCTGAAAAATTCTTTTCTGTCTTTGTCATGTGTTTTCAAATCGAGCTGCAAAAATAAAAGAAACAGACTTATCCAACTGTAAACTGAATTCTTTCCCCCTGAAGAGTTTTTTTTTTTTTTTTTTTCTTAAATTATTTCTAATGGCACGTTACCCGACAACTGAACACTGAATAAAATACAAAACAAAGACAAGAAAATTGACATCAGTTATATCTATAAACTCCTCGCCACCTAGGTAGCGCTTCCAAATCGTAATACGAAGAAGGGAAGGGCATTTTCGGAGACGTGGTAAGTCCAGTATCTTCCTTAAGATTGCAAAAGGGGCAAAGAGAGTCAGAAGCAACATTGATGCGTTGGAGGTGTTTACGAGGGCAGTCAGATAAGAGGAATAATGCGACAGATTTCTTTCTAGGCCATTTGGGTATTTCAAGAATCTGTCTAAACCATGATTTATTTCTATCTTCCAGTCCTTAATAAAAAGAATCCCCGAGGGCTTTCCTAACACTTTATGGAGCTGGATGTGACCAGGCTGTGATGGTTGAAGGACAGAAGTTCCCTTCTTAACCAAGAAGTCAGCGGCCTCATTAAACTCAACAATAAGCAGAAATCCATTGAAGTACAACCACTTTGTCATTACTTGAGAGGCAATTAAAGAGATCGAAACAGTAATCGACAATCGAAATCAGTAATCGAAATCACTAATAAGTCAATATCTTGAAGGACGACTCTGGAATCTGATAAGAAGACCACCTTCGAAAAATGCCCCAGTAGAGCCAGTAGCAGGGCTCGGTGGAAGTCAGCAATTTCACCGTCTAAAGCGAAGCTTGCGTATAAGGGAAATAACTTGCAATGAACATTCCTCTCTAATTGTGCCGGAGATCCTTGCCATTACAGAACAAACATTGATACAGGCTTTATTAGAACTTCAATGCGAAAGGTATTTGAATGTTAGTATGGAATCCAATATGCTTCTTAGGTACTTGATCGAGTTTTTATTAGAAATTTTTTCTTTGATATGTTTTCATGGTATAAAAATGTCCACAAAATATACAAAAGATTTTGCCTTCTGTAAGAAGTACATTTAGTAACGTTAATCTTAAATACCTGTCGTTAATCTGTTATATAATCGAGTAAAATTTCAGAACAAATACTTGAAAAATTTCCACCTTAATTGCTTTTACCACTGCAACAGTGCCCAATTACGAAATATCTATTTGTTAGTTTCTTTATATTGAATGAAATGCCAAAGGCAATGCAAGGCAAAGCGCAATTTGCTGTCTTACGCAAAAGCAATAAATCAAATTTTGTGAAACACTTTCTTTGTATTGACAAAGCATGCTGCTTCACTTTCTTTCTACTTCCTTGTACGAGGAAAAAGGTAGTATTGTAATCGCGAAAACTTTCAGGCATCATACTTCAAAGAAAATATCCATTTTGATCGCTATCGAATGTAATTTAACGATGTTTTTGCATGACATCCGTACGTAAGGACAGAATAAAAGATTCTTTTCCCCCAAAAAAATTATAAAACTTTTTTTAAATGAATTCTGCAGATAATTTTTCGGGGCGTCTGTACGTACGTACGTGCGTATCTCGCACAACTGAAAAACGAGTAGCCTCAGAACGTTGAAATTTTGTACGTAGGACTGCTATAACATATCAATATGCACCTCGTATTTTAATTGCAATCGGCCGCACCAAACGTATGTCAGTGATCTCAGTTTCTTTATTTTTATACGTTTGTAAAATGTACATTATTTGCTTTTAAAATGATTGAATTATGTTATTCTTATCTTTCGGTTAAGGTTTTTATGCCTTTAGTAAATCTGCATGCAATATTTGTGGAGTTATGAACAACTGAAAAGTTGTTTAAGTGCAGCTAAGCCTAATTATTTTTGCGATGGACGCCATTGCTTGAAAACATTTAAAACAGCAGAATAGTAGATTTGTTGCCATTCTAGAGAAAGTAAGCTTCAGAAGAACAAAGATAACGTCTTCTTTTATTATTGCGAATTAAATCATGCTTAATCCTTTCTGGAATTTTTTCGAGGAAATAAGTGTTTAAGATTTACTTCGTAATTTTTAATACAGATATTTTGAGTATTTATGTATTTTTGCCTTGTTGCGAAGTGAAAACTGAATTAATTGAATGAGAAATACTGAACCGTCTGTGTTGAAAAACTGTTTCTTTTTGTTGTTGTTGTTTGCTTAATTTATTTTATACATCGTTTTAGATTTATTATAGTATTTCAATAAAACATTTTCCAACGATTAGATAATTCTTAAGATGATATAAATTTTGTGCATTCTGAGTTAAAAGAATCTGATGTGTACACCACATGACTTCCTTGTACGGAATATTAAATTATGCACATTTTTTCTTGCATTTCATTTAAATTTATTGGATTGAATTAAATATACTTCATCGATAGCGCATAAACCACAATATAATAAATGCACTCTTTAAAATTCACTATATTTGTTTATAGCGACACTCTGGCGCTAGGTTCACTTAATAGCGTTATATTTCATTCATATTATAACTCAGAATGCACAAAGTTTATATCATTTGAAGAATTATCTAATCGTTGCCTATTCCATTCTATTATATCGTTATATTATCAGTATCTAATCATGTTCTATTCAATTATTATAATAAATCTAGAACGATGTATAAAAGAAATTAAGCAAACAAAACAAAAAATAAACAGTTTTCCACAGACGATTCAGTATTTTTCATTCAATTAATTCAGTTCTCACTTCGCGAGAAGGCAAAAATACATAAATACTCAAAATATTTTAAAAATTACAAAATAAATCTTAACACTGATTTCCTCGAAAAAATTCCAGAAAGGATTAAGCATGATTTAATTCGCAATAATAATAATAAATGAAGGCGTTATCTTTGCGAAGCTTAGTCTCTCTAGATTGGCAACAAATCGACTATTCTGCTGTTTCAAATGTAAATAAACATATCCACCATGTTATTTAAAATTTAGTCTTAACCGCACTTAAACAGCTTTTAAATTGTTGATAATTCTACAAATATTGCTTGCAGATTTCCTAAAAGCATAAAAACCTTAACAGGAAGATAAGAACAACATAATTCAATCAATTTTTAAAGCAAACGATGCACAATAAGAGTAAAGAAACTGAGATCACTGAGCCGGGTAACAGAGTGAATATAAGTATATTTATATACGTCTGGTGCGGCCTTTTGCAACCAAAATACGAGTTGCACATCTACATGTTATAGCAGTCCTATATACAAAATTTCAACGTTCTGAGGCTATTCGGTTTTGAATTATGCGAGATTCATACATACCTACGTACAGACACCACGAAAAATTCTCTTGAGAATTCATTTTAGAGCAGTTTTATATTTTGTTTGGAGGAAAAGAATCTTTTATTCTGTCCTTACGTACAGATGTCACGTAAAAACATCGTTAAATTGCATTTGATATTGGTCAAAATGGATATTTTCGTTAAAATAAGCTGCCTCAAACTTTTCGCGATTACAATATTTCCTTTTTACTTCGTACAAGGAAGTAAAAATGAATGAAATGTAACCCTTTTAAGTGAACCTATCACCAGAGTGTCACTATAGTAAGCAAATATAGTGAATTTTAAAGAGTGCGTTTATTCTATTGTGGTCTATGCGCTATCGACGAAGTATATTTAATCCAATCCAATACGTTTAAATGAAATGCAAGAAAAAATGCGTACAATTTAATAATCCTTACAAGGAAATCATGTGGTGTACACATCAGATTTTTTGTTAAAAGTTATAATGATTATTTTAATAATGTGGATCATCTGATTCAAAATGCCTCAACCGCGGTGAATGATTGTCCAGAAATTGATTTAGCGTCTTGCAAGGTTCTGCTATCCCAAGCCGAAGAGTAGAGTTTCCTGTAACGTATGACATATAGCAATTTAATGTAATGCAAGTAACTGCCAACATTTCCAGAGATCTGAAGCAGTTACATTTCCAGCTAAATTACCTCAAAAATCCCAGCTTGTTAGCTCTTAAGAAGTCATAAATGAGTTATGTACTTTAATCATCTTAATTTTTTCCCTTTTTAAATGTGCAACTGTTTTTCATAGGTATAATATTCTAAACATGCAATATATCTTAAGTTATATTTATCTTTCAGTTGGACTCTCTTGTTCTTATTTCATCTACGATTTTCAGCTACATAACAGAGATGATTTCCTTCATCTCTGAAATAGGAGAATTTTTCATTTCAGCAATTACGACAGTAGAATTCATCGTTACTTGTAGAGAATATACCTTTTACTAAACGTAACGTGTTTCAATTCGTCAAAAATTCGTAAGCTACTTAACGCTAAGACAAAACATAAACTTAAGAAGAATGCAAAAGACCCTTTTTTTTAAACTAAATAAGTTGGGCAGTAGGCACGCCTGGCGCTTAAAAATCAGCCAGCATTTATGGCGTTAACTCAAGGTAGAATATGAAATTCAAAAGTGAATCTACGTATCTGTTAGCTTAGTTGTATATTACACAGGGCATTTAAACGTGGAAGTCGGCTCTAAAGCTTATACCCATGTGAAAGTACTACTGGAAAGAATAAAGCAACACTGAAGACAGGAACACTATCTTGGAATAACAAACTAGTAACGTGGCGTTCAGCATGTAGAACATGCTCTATGTAAACAATCTCAAATTTTCACCTAAATATGCGCGGGCTAATTTGCATTCTGGCAGTAAAACGGAAAGAGAGAAGAGACAGTACAGATTTAGAATAAAATAAATGGTTAATTATTATAAACAAACCACACAACCTTCTTCTTTTCAGAATTTCGTATTTCTGTAACATCTCCGGCTAGCTGGTAGCTGCCTTATTTCTGTTAACAGCAATCATATATTCATTACAGATTTCAATTTTGCTTCAGTTTTCTTAGTAACAATCTTTCAAGGAGATGGAAAATTGTGACACAACTTGTTGCTTGTTTGGCGATACGTGTAGATCTCCTCAGTAACTAGCAGAAAAAGATACTGGATGTTTCATTGGAATTCTAAGCAATAATGAAGCAGACAGCAAAATAAAAATAGAGCAGTATCAAAATATAACTAAAATATGTCTTTGAAACAGAAACTAATATAACAGTTTCAATTATTTGCATTGAAAAAATACAGAATCACTTACTGCTGAAAATTATTTACATCGGCGTTCGGAAAGCGCAACAGGAGGTCAAACTTCCTGGTCAAGCTAAGGATTAATGACGATGCTTTAAGTTCCGAATCTGCTCTTGAAATTCAGAAATAAATCCCAGGAACAAATTCGGAACTTAAAAATTAACTTGCAGAGACGCAAACGCTTTCAAACGTGAAATGAAAAGTGTTACGCAGGAAGAATATTTAAGTTGCAAATTCTGTTAGGCATACGCAAGATTCTTTAGCAAAATAATTCTGCCCTATAGAGGACATTTTTGAGAATCACTGGCTCGAATTCATTTTTATGGATGATAACGTGACACTTTATCGCATTGTGGCTGTTAGAAAATTCGGACATTGCTCAAATAAAATGTCTGCTTATTTTCTAGACTTAAATTTCATCGAACTCATCAGGAATGGTTTGGGTAGACATCTTGCGACATGTGTGCACTCACTGGTAACATGCCAGCAGCAGAAAACCGCATAGACATGAAAATGGACAAGGACATTATGAACTTATCAACAAGCCATTCAAGTATAAACCTGCCGCGGAAAACATGCATCGTCAGTTGAGGCGATGATTACTAAGAGCTACTGTTCTCTACTCTTCATTTAATCTTTGACTGTGATTTCCTTATATGATGGCAATCAGTACTTTGTTGAATAAAAGTGTGATAGTACATTTTGTATCTGTTATTGTGCTGTTTACCTTACATTATCAGTTCGTTACTTTCCGAAGTATGAACTACGTGATTTTCCCATATCCCATAAAGCAAAAAGTTAGTGTAAATTTAAATGTATCCGAAAGCATTGCAAATGCATCCAAATGACATTGTTAAATTACTTTTGCACGTTAGGATACATTTCTGAAATGTACAGCAATCTAGAAGTTTGCGTATTTGAAATTTTTACAGTAAATGTCTGAGTGGTAAAAACGCTTTTAGCATTCCGAAAAAAAAATAGTAATGACATCTGCTATATACATTTTATTTTAAATAGTAAAATACAATAAATCAAATTAGAACATTTCATTATTTACACTGCTGGAACACTTAACAAACTATCACCTTCACACATACTAAATAACAATAATTATATCTTGCCATAAAAAGTTTTATCATTGTTAGAGAAACACACTTCAAGATTCACGTTAAGAATAGGTATACATAAAGCAACAAATTATGAATTCAACTATTTATAAAACTAAAAATATTGGAATCAAATAAATTAAGCCTATTATTGAAGAAATCGCGACGCACGTAAAACTAAACATAAAAATATATTGCAAGATTTCAAAGTAAATACGTTTTGAAAATCAAACTGAATCATCATTTTGAAACAAAATACTTAAAATATTTTTGTATCGTTAAATCTTTTCTTTGTCTGAGCTTCATCGTCATCATTATCAATACTGAATCATTGGCTACACTACTCAACACCTTTGCTTAACTCTGTTTAGTATTTACGATTTTCTATCTCGTATCTGATGACTAGATACTACAGAAAGATAGCTACAAAAGTAATACCTTTATATGAATTATATATAAGAGTTACATGGCAGTTGTGATAGCAAACTCATAAAAGTAAACTTGAAGAAATCTTTTTGCAGAAATGCATTGAATTGATGGTGATTTATTTTTAGCATAGCCCGTTCATGCTTTTCTCGTTCTTAATTTGTAAAATTTAAAGATTTTGTTTAAATTAGCTTCAAAAGTTTAAATAAGAGAATGTGGGGTAAAAATAAGGGGCAGCATTTATTTTAATATAAGATTCACTGTTGAGATTTAGGCTGTGACTCTTGAGAAACAAAAAAGACTTCATAGCATTTGCTACATTTCTTTGTTTAAATTCACCAATCACCCGTCACTACCTGAGTCTGTAAAGAAATTAGGTATTTTGGAAGCAGAAAAGATGAAAAATGAGCAACGCTTTCGCCGGGAATCAAACCACGGTCTTCTAGAATACGCGCCCAGCATGCAGACCACCACACCACGAAGGCATGCCAAGAAGACGGGAGTAATGCCTTATAAGTCTATGATGAATTATTCATAACACTAACAATATAAATGTAAAAAAAAAAAAGACTTCCTGAGTGTTTATAAACCCCAAAATGGTCTGTTTTCCGAACTTTAATACCGAAAATTTACTCATTAAAGCAGTTTCTATTTTATTATAAACTAGCGTTTACCCGCGGCTTCGCTCGCGTTTAATGTCCTTAAATAAGTTTCAAAGACTATTGAAAAGAAAAGAAAATAATTTAATTTTTTTCCTTATGGCCTGATCAGGATAACAGGATAAAATTTTAGTTACTATTACTTATTTTTTAAGTTAAAAATACACTCCAAGTAAAATTTCAGTAAATACTACCCTTCTTCATTGAGCTAAAAAAGAAATCCATATTGATGTCGTTAAGATGCTATTCTGCATAATTTTTTAAATCCGATTTGGATATATCAAACATTGCAATCTTATGTTTTTTTTTTTTACTAACAGATTCTAAAATTCTAACTATAATATTATAAATGCGAATACACTAAATGGCTAAGCGTGAAAGCGTAACAAACAAACACACAAACAAACTGACATTCGCATATATAATATTAGTTAAAGTAAATTTATCGTTGGTTTTTTCTACTTTACTTTAAATTATATTAGTTAAAGTAATATGTAAAGTATAAAATGTTTGCGCCACGCACCTGCGCGCACCACGCACCTGCGCGCGCCACGCACCTGCGCGCCACGCACCTGCGCGCAGACAAATTTTTACATAATTTAACTTATCGTTATGAAACTTTCAACATTTATTGTTTATACAGCGACAATCATTTTAAGCTATAAATGCTTTGGCTTAAACCACGCATTTTATAGATTATAACCTTTTCTAATATATCAAAAACATTTCTTGAAAATTTTATGACGATCGGTTAAGTGATTAAGGCGTGAAAGCATAATAAACAAACTCACATTCGCATTTATAATATTAGTTAGGAATATATGTATACAATTCAAAGTTTGGTAATGATGTGCAGAATTGAAATCAGTGTCATGGAAGGCGAATCTCCCTTTCACCACCTGCTAAAACGAGTATCATCTGCAATGAATTAATTTTAAATATATTTGCTATTTTAATCAATGATTGCTGTTCTGAGATGCTGCGAAATTGCGAGAAAATCAGTGAACAGTTTTATGCAATTAAAAAAAAATATTCTGGAATACATGAAAAAATAAAAAAATCGGGAGAAAGGGTACATAAGTCAAGAAAAGACATTTTTGGAATACATTTATGAACTCTTTTCTTAAAAGGGATACATTAAATTTCTATTCCTTACATGATTTTAATATTTTTTCCCAACTTATGCGCACCATTACTTTATACAATGGAAATTTAGAGCAGATGATTTTTTTTCCATTTTCCCAGATATTCGCTTATATATTATGGCTTAATATTAAAAATTGTTATGATTTATAATGCATTAATTATTAGTTGCATTTATTATTGCTCTAGGGTGAATTTTTGATATCAACAGGATAACAGTTTATGTGCACCCAGTTTGGCACTTTAAACATAACTGCTCTAATTAATTTCATTTATTCTATTACCTCACTTTGATTTATTCACATTAGGCAAGCAATTTATTGATATGTTCAAAAATAAATTACCATTCTTGATAAATTACAAAACAATTAACTCCCGATTCATCGGAGTAATACCGATGACAGCACCCATGAGATAAGTAGTTAAGATCACTGAATACTGAATTCGACGCGGGTTCAGGCCTAGGCGAACAGGCTAGCAGCATGGCCCGTTTTCGTGGTTTTACCTATATGTAACATGAATATCGGCAATTTGCCTCAAAAGTCCTTCACGAAGGCATCCTCCCTTTTAGGCAGGTAGCCTTCATATGCTACGCCATGTTCAAATGACCTGGCGACACCCACGATGAACAGAAAACTTGTGGCCGCAGTTAAAAACATAAGAAAGAGGAATAACTGATATAATTAACAGAAAAATACTATTAACAATTTGTCCGAATTTTCAAGCAGTTTCAACAGAAAATTAATAATGTATATATTTAAAATAATTTATATATATGTAATTTTAGTCAGTTTTTATTTTAAATTCTATATTGTAAAGTATCGTTTACGTAATATGGCTTTTGCGCTGAAGTAACGTGCCGTAGCACTTACAGAAGTATGAAAGGATGAGATATTTTATTTCATGGGACCAAAGGATCCAAATGAGAGTTTGCTTTTCACAAAAGAATGGATACGCAAATGTCAAAGAGAAGATTCTATTAATGTGAAGAGCGGAAAAATCTGCAGCGAACATTTTCTATGCAGTGTTTATGAAGATGATATGAAAAATCGCTTGTTTGGATAGCCACAAAAATAAACTGTTGAAATGGAATGCTGTGCCGAAAGCAAATTATGATGACAATAATAAATCGAAATTGATGATGACAATAATAAATAAAATTTTAATGATTTTGAAATAAAACTCACAAATGAAAATGTGGATCATGCTGAATGTTTAAGGATAAACAAGAATGCATTGATAATTTGAAGAACAAAATAATATCCTTAGAAAATTGTATTAAATTGTATTAAAGTATTGAAAAATAGAGAAAAGAAAAATTTTAGAATGTTTGTTCAGCGACAAAGAAGGTGGACGACATCTAGACAGAAATTAGTATCAGAAATTAAAATCTCAAATAGCGAAATTTGGGGGGAGGTGGAGCACAAATCGGAGGATTTGGAAAAATGTCTAAAGCCTATTTTTATAAGGACGCAGATTGATGCATTACTGAAAAAGAAGAAAAAAATCAGGTGGACTAGTGAAAATATTTCACGTTGCATCGTCATAAGAGCTCTGTCATCTTAAAGCTATGATTTTTGGAAAGAAAAAAATTGGAATATCTTTACCTAGTATTATCAAATTAAAGAAATGGTGTTTATTTTATTTTTTAGTGTTTTCTAAATTTTAGTGTAGTCCAAGAATTCAAAGTAATGTTCTTACTCTAAAGAAGGAAAGAGGCGAATATTTGTATTCTGTAGAAAAAATATGCGTTCTCAGTTTCGACGAAATGCATATAGATTGAAAATTCTGCTATGACTCTAAACTGGATTAAGTTGGTTCTTTTCAAAATGTGCAGTTTGTTTTAATCAGAGGTCTCATTTCGCGCTCTGCCTCAAATTACTGAGAAACCGCGTTTTAGATAGAGGATTTGTTTTAGAAGATGTAACTGTTTTAAATTTTGATATTATTAAAGCGGTTTTTAAACAGAGATTGAGAAGAAATCAAATTGTGTCACAAACTAAAACCAAATTATTTAATGGTCAAGGGAAACGAGAGACAAAAAGTCGCTCCAGAGAAAACATTATTTTCAAAAAGTACCGCAAAAGGTATACTCTACCCCACAGGAAATCAGAAAGCATCTGACTTCTATGAGTTAATCGATAATATCTTAGGTATTATGAATAGTACCAAAATAGTACCAACAAGAATAACAAGTATTTAACAAACTAATTTTTTTAAGTACTTGTTAAAGTTATTCTTATTGTATCCCTTGTAACTAATTATTGATTAGGTTTTGTGCTAGATTAGCATTCTAGATAAAATATAATAGTATAAAACATCAACGTAATTGGCATAAAAAGACCTGCTTCCTTTACTCACACTTTTGAAAAATTAAATAACTGTTTTAGGTACTCTGAATAAAGCTATTTTGTCAAAATTAAGATAACAATATTATATACATTTATTTAATTGTAATATAGATATAAGTATAAATTACAAAATTATTTTAAAAATATCTATTATATTGAATCGGAAGAGAATTATAACAATGTAAAATTTACAATTAGGCAAGAAATCAAACGTAGGTAGCAGAAATGTTGCCATATACTATGTCATATATGCTTAAACCTATGTCAATGTAAAGTTGTTTTTTGAGTAAATTTAAATAGCTGCTATTAGAAGTTATCTTAGAAGCAGCATAAAAATTCTCTCAGTTAGCATGCAAATAAAGAAATGATTAGAAATAAACGTGCATTAAATAAAAAAAACCTGCAAATAAAAATAAAAAACCACGGAACTTTATGTTAAAAGAGTAGCACATTTTATCTATTATTTTAAAATTGAGTAAGCATTATTAAATTTTTTAATGGTTCAGTCTAAAATGCATAAAGCAGTAACATTGCCTCTTCCAAATTATAGCTATCTTTCACACAGAGCTCATTTTAAACGCTGGTTCAAAAACGCTAATTTCCAAGCTGTGAATTATATTGGCGCGCTCAGTGTCATCATGGCTACGTCATCACTTCTGACTTTCTGCTTCAGGGGGAAAAGCTCTATGAGCTAGCCCTTCTCTTCTAAGTCCTGCATTATCTGCTGTCATCGCTGTTATCCTACATCTTTTTAATTTTCCTTTTTGAGGTTTCTGTTGACAGTTTTGTTTTGCATTGATATATTCATAAATATATCAAACTCTATTTTTAATGAATTTTTTAACAGGGCCTAGTTAACAGGCAATACGTTTAATCTGCCCTTCGTAAAGCTCGAATTAACTGCATTTCGTTCTATTTAAGAGTGTGTCAATCTTAAATAGAACGTATTATTCCAATATTAATCTAAGATTTTTCGACAAGATATACTTGGAAATGCATAGCAGTGTTGTAAATAAAGCCTTTCTTTACGGCAAAAAACCCTTATTTAAATTCGAAAATTCTTGGAACTATATGACAAACTAGTTGGCACAATATAAGAACAGCAAGAAAACAGCAACACTGAATGTGTTTACGTTTTACAAATATCACTCTAGCCTACTTAACAAGCACACGTTTCAGAATTTGAAACGCTCATTAAAATGAAGATGGTGGTTCAGATTTTGTCAGCCGTAACTGTTCTTGAACTTGTTGTATTTAGAAAGCAACAAATCTTCAATAACTGGCATTATGCAGCCACAGATTGGCTTTCTTTTTTACACGCAGAAATTTTCTTCTAAGGAGATAAACGTAGATTTATTTTATAGCGTTCGGACATTTGCAGGTCGCTTGGCAGGACTTGTAACGCTCGTTGCCGAGCTCACCACACAGCCAAGAATTCCAATTTTTGCTCAGCTCTGCGCAGTTCACCCAAAAATCAGAATAAGGACAGCTGTTCGCTGCGGAGGAAATGCAGGTAATTAATTTCGAGATCCACAGAGAAGAGAAAAGATAGCTTAAGAATAAAATAGACATTAAAACAAAACATTAATAATTATATATGACATATAAAACAAGTAATATAACACATGGTACAGGGCATATAAAGGACTTGAAAATAAGACGAATTCTGTCTCGTTATTATTAAATCTAAATTAACAGGAATTGATTACTCTTGATACACTTCACGATAAAAGCAAGATTCACAGCTACTCCGCATACAGACAGGGTTTATATAACTTTTGACATGTCTTCGAGAACATTCTGGGGTAAACCGGTCTCGCGTCTACGGTATATTGCCAATTTTATAACCAAATGGGCGATTTCGCGCCAAATCTGGCAACCCTGTCTTTCCTTGCCATTTTCTGTAAACCTTAACACCGCATTGTGGGAAAGCTGGTTGGATGCCATAAAATCTGGTTGGATGCTATCTGAAAACTAAATGAACGGATTAGGATGAGGGATGAACAGACCAATCCAAAACCTCATCTACCATACAGTAATCGAGAAGACTGCCCTATACGGGGCAGCCATATGAGCAGAACCACAAATCATTAGAACTTTTAGCAGAGAAGTACGAGACACCGGCACACCATATGAGTACCACCCAGGAAAGAAAAATAATATCGCATTAAGCATGAAAAAGAAGTAAACGAAAAGAAATTCCCCCAACTCTATACAGACGGTTCCGGCCTAGAAGAAGGTAACGGCATCGCAATCAAAATCTACCTAGAGTTGAACTCGACAACAGAACAGTAGTTCCATCTAGATCAACAAAACACTATATTCAACGCGGAATCAGAAGCGCTCTTTCAAGCAATAAAATACAGCATCACAAACTCCCTAAAAACAGCATTTATCTTTACAGACATGCATGCCATCGCAAACCCGCACCACCGATCGAAATAAATCCAAGAGATTACAGAAAGAACTTCAGCATCACAAAATCTACACTTCTTTGTCACTTGGCTGAAGGCACATGCAGGGACAAAAGGCAACAAGAAAGCTGACATCCTAGACAAAGAAGCAGCTAGAGATCAAAATGCACAAAACTTATCAGTGCCATGCCTGGCTCTCACCTTAAAAAAATCGTAAGCAACAAATCTAAAGCTGAATGGCAGAACTGGTGGGACAACGTCGAACAAGAAAGATAGATATATCAATTGTTCCTAAAAGTAGGCACAGCATCCAGTTTAATTAGGAGAGAAATAACGTGGTTACTATCAGGGCATGGCCCTTTTCCCACGTACTTTTATGCAAGGAACTTAGCAACATCAGACCTGTGTATATGTGGAGAAAGAGGCAGTCCCGAACATTACTTATTTAAATGCTCCCTCACAGCTGAGCATTATTTAATTATAAGTCCCGAATTCAGAAAGTGAAATGAATCCTTTTATAAGATATGCTATCAAGGACATCCATCTCAGAAAAAAAAATCATAAATATAATGAACTTCCTGTCCAAGGATCATTTTTTGTAAGCAGACCTAGAGATGTCCTCCATAGCATGTAAGTGCAAAAGGCACCAACTGTGAAAATATAAATGTATATATAATGGGAAAAAAGGCACTGTCCGCGGTGTGGTACCATTACAAAGCATTGCAAGCAACGCCTGGCAAGGTCACCTGTGAGCGCTGTGGGGTGTAATTATCTGGATAACTAGTGTGGCTGGACAACACCCACATTGCCAATGCTTAAATAATGAGTGTCTACATCCATATCTCAATACTACAAATTCGTTGCATATTTAAACTCGGTATGATTTGCATTCTGGTGATGACAGAATGAAACAAAAAGCAATGAATAAATGGTATTTTCTTGATTATAATACTAAAATAATCCTTCCCCTTTGTACCTTGACTCCTTTTCTTCCAGGCCGACCAGCAGCCGAGCGGTAAAGTCGTTGAACACTGATAGTTCGGTCCGAGATTCGAATCCCGCGAACGGACTGGCTGCATGGGCGTTTTCGTAGTTTTTCCCAAGTGTAACGTGTACACGAGCCAGTTTCCTTCAGAAAGTGATCCACGAAGGCATCCCTACTCTTAGGCAGATAGCACCTATACTTTCAAATTATTATTTTAAAGTTTTTAAATACATTCGCCGTATAACGCGAATCCTTTTCATTACGAAGAAAACTGAAAGATATATGAATGATGCTCTTATCTCTTGAAGTCATTCAGTCGAAGATTTTTCCCAGACTTTCGAACAATGGTATACCGAAGTGAAAAAGCGATAAGGGGAACAATATGTGTGTCTTGGAAATGGTTAAGGTACTAAATAGTTGACGGTGCGTTGCACGATGCAGCTGTGCACAAGAATGTTATTCTAGGCTTTCGAGAAAAGGTAGACATTATTTGAGGTAAGAATGCACTACCGATCTGAATGAATGGGAAGTTAGTAGTTAGATGTTTTCTCTTTCTGCAATCATTTGAAGGCATGAATTTCAAGAGAACATCGAAGGCAAGGAAAAGGAGACCAAATGCGACATGCTAGTCTAAAAATAGTGTGTGAGTGGATTATAAAACGTAGAAAGAAATTAAATCCGAGAACATTCAAAAGTCATTTAAAAAATGTAGTATATCTAACAATATCTATGGAATGGAAGATGATCTTTGGTACTTGTACCAACCTCCTTCAATATGATTCTGTACGTAGTTACTGTGCGATTATCTCCACCCATTTATGTCGTCTTGTCATTCACACGGAAATGGAGTATCCCAACAAGATAACTGTACCTCTTACAGGTCCCGGTTGGCTACTGGCTGGTTGGATAAGCGTTCTTCTGACATAAATTGGCTACTTAAAAGCCCTGACTTAAATTCTATTGCGCATCTTTCGGATGTTTTGGAGAAAGGTTTGAAATCTCATCACACAATACTAGCGACTCTTCCTGAACTATAGACAGCTCTATCCGATGTTTAGCAAGCCATTCCCGTAGAATGCTTCCAGAAACGTTTTGAATCTATGCTTCGTCGTTTGGCAGCCATTATAAAGGCCAGAGGAGGCTCAACTCGTTATTGACTAGCTATCCCTAATTCAGTGGCACTTCAGTGTATAAATAAATTAATATTGAACAAATTATAAATTTCTTTTACATTATAGAACAATTAAGGTAAACAAATAAGGTAAACTCAAAGTGAAATATGCGTTATATCGTATCTAACAAGGAATATAAAGCAAGAGCATGTTCATAATTACTTACTACACAGTTTCTTGTACTTGCAGTGTTTCGGACACTTTTCACAAGGTTTTCCAGCAATGTAGGGCTTGCCTAAGTTTCTTGGATCATTACCTCTGGAAGAAAAACAATTGCAAAATTCGATATCATTTTCCATACACTATTATCATAAAACATATAAATTTTATGAAGTTGAATTGCAAGACAGTTTTGAGTAAAAATCGAATTGCATTGCATATCTTGGGTTAAAAACATAAATCTGATTCTCTAAAAACAAACGGAATATTTAATTACAGTTTACAATTCTTGGTTGACTTTACATTTATTTTGGAACAGCAGTTAAAGAACGTCCTGGATAAGAATTAACCAATCAGCCAAATTTAATTTACGGTTTTTTAGAGTAATTTCTACGAAATTAAAAAATGAATCAGAATATCATTAAGTAAGTCCATTTTTAATGTGCACATTTAAATTTTTGGACAAATTCGGTTCAGTTTACCTTCGCAAAGTATGTTTTATTTTTCCTTACGCACGCTTGTACTCTTTCTTCAGAAACTGACTTTAAAGGCCAGAGGTTACATTCTCTTGAACTGAGTTAAAATTTTAAGCTTCTTGTTTTTTCATAGGAATATTTGTTTTTAATAACGCTCGAAACCATACGATGCCTCAAGTTTGAGAGCATTATTTAAACGCAAAATTAATTTAGTTGCTTTACAGCTTTTATATGATATCTGGTAGATAAGTCTGTCCAAAACAAAATATTGTTGCGTGAGTACGGGTTCATAATGAAATGAATGCACAAGTCGATAAAAGGTTAATAAAATTTATTCTTATCTCAAGAAATAAAGCAAAAGGCTGAAATTTCCTCAGAGATATTCCTACAATATCACAATATCTCACAGTAGTTATATTTTGAACTACTAAAACGTTAAATAGAACTCAATTCAAACTCCGATTTCACCGCAAATTCGCTACAATCAACAACAAGAATAAGTAAACAACTGAACTGAGATGTTTTTGTCCGACTTTTTAAAGCTTCTCAATCATGCACGAGAACATTCTGGTGACTTTTGTTTCTCGAGTTTTCTGGAAAGAAAAAGAGTACAATTACGAGATATCTATTTATTTCATGTTAAAAGCGCGTGCTCCTGTATTTTAAATTTTTCTGTCTGGCTTTCTCTTCAAAAATAAGTCTCGTGATGCATTGTACGGGAATATAAAACAATTTTAATTTCATTTCTACTAAAAATAGGAAACTAAATACATAAACCTTAACAATATCTTCCCTTTGATAGTCTGTTTGTTGAAATAAATCAAGACTTCTTCTAATGCACTGATTTAAATAAGCGGAACCATTTACTATTCTTTAAAGAAAGACTAGTTCAGAAACATAGTTATTGCTCTTCATCTATGATATACAACATCGATATTTCTTGTTAATTTTTATCCTGAAATATACAAGGGCATTTTTTTTTGGCTCAAATATCTTTACCATTTCTATTTTGGAGCCGTTTATTTGGCGTAGGATTTCATACCTAGATCTCGTTTAATTCAATGAACAGTGTATTTTGATATCTTCAATTTTCCAGCAATCTGACGGATAGAGATGCTGGATTTCTTAAGAAACTTCCATGAGCCGAGACCACGTTCATAAGCTGTTGGCATTTTGTTATTGGAACCCCGTTTTCTAAGCTTTTGACTGACATAAACCTGTCTATGTTTTTCAATATTGGTTTAAAACTCAACGAATCGTGGTTGGTTTATGATGTTTGACTACTTTCGTTATACCTCCTTCCAGTTCTGGTAACCGTTCTTCCATGAAATATGGGCTCGACTACAAATAAACAAAGTACTTCTGTAGAGCTTAAACACAAGCAGTTTTGTTTCCTCTGGGATCATAACCGCAAACCTACACATTTCTCCCTTAATAGGTTGCGTTAAATGAGGTGGCGTTTTATAAATGGTGGTCAGCATTCAATTGAAACTTACATGCGAGGAATTTGAAGGAAATAAGGAATTTGAATGAAGGAATACGAGGAATTACACATGAGAAATTTGAAGGACACCAAATTTTCAAGACGATGAATTGTTGTTAAGACGCCAACTTGAAAAATCTGCATACCTAAACCAACTTTTATAAGTGTAACTTAATTATTCTAGTGATCTCATCCTTATGCAGTCTTTATATTTCCCTTATTATATTTTATTATATTTCTTTATTATATCATAAAACTAACTGGCAATTAATATTCAAAAATACCTCACTATTTAATATTATAGCTACACTGCACTCTCTAGTACCTTAATAACACTCATGTAGTCGGTCTAATATAACATACCTTCGGCGGGATCTTTCATTAGCAGTCCAGGAACATTTATCTATCTTTTGAGAAATTCAAAACAGGGTTTATACAGCCTCTCAACACATCGTATATGCTACTGCGTTCGTACTTCTGTTTAAATGCGTCAGAGATCAAAGGCTGCGCAAACAAATTATTTCTGGAATAACATACATCGTCGCCACCAAATGTTGTTAATGCTCATGCACTATTATGTATATCGGGTGTCTGCAATAAAACAAGTCTGCAAATACTCCACCGCGTGCTTAAAGGATAATTCAAAGCATTAAGAGTCAACTATTACAGCATTCATCTTAGGATCTAGACAATTAGCACATCCAAATGGTAATTCAAATATCCGGGTTCGAACCTCACCGAGGGCACAATTGATTGTATATATAATTCAAAAGAGATTGGTATCTTGGCGTGAAATATTTAATGGTCTCAGTAGCGTCTGAATTAAAATGTGATGAACAATAACTTGTTACAACCATGATTTGTTCGACTGGATCGCGTGCCTTCTCCCATCGCCTGCCTTCACGTAAGTACGTAAGCAGAATAAAATAATGCCTAATTCGAATTAAAATTGGGCACTTTTCTGTTAAGAGAAACAGTACTCAGATTCTCCTATCACTGTTTAGCAATAAATCCAGCTTGTATTCGGTGAAGTTGTGAGGTATTTTCCTATTTCTTACCGCATATCTTTGAGATGTAATTGGAAGAACGTCCGTCTACCAGTCGAGAGGTCAAGAGCTGAAATCCCGGCCAAGGCATTGCACATTTTTCATGTTTCCTGCTTCAACAAATATAATGACTATAGTGGAGCCTGAACTAAAATGTATTGGATGATAATTCGTCACCATCATAGTTTAAAGACTGGGTCTC
The DNA here is from genome assembly GCF_044657685.1 of Stegodyphus dumicola. Classification (NCBI taxonomy): domain Eukaryota; kingdom Metazoa; phylum Arthropoda; class Arachnida; order Araneae; family Eresidae; genus Stegodyphus; species Stegodyphus dumicola. The sequence goes on from NC_140770.1 coordinate 134,262,872, forward strand.
CGACTCTGTAGTCGCCTTTTAAGTAAGGGAGAATGTAAGATATTTTCTCCTTCCTTATCGCGTGTTTCTGTCGTGTAACTGGAAACAGGTCTGACTAGAAATGGGGAGGTCGGGAGTTCGAATCCCGAAGGCACTACATACTTTTCATGTTTCCTGCTTTGACAAACCTAATGACTCTACAAGCTCTGTTTTTATGCAAAACCAACCTCTTTAAAATTATATACGATTTAAGACCGTTTTAAAAGAATAGATTTCAGCGTGATACCAGCATCTCACAATAGACGGAATGTTACTCACTGCTATGAACATGGAGTATAGTTTAATTATGCTATTGTCTATTGAATGGCTATTTGACGAGAGAGTGCTTCTTTTGAGAATATGCAACATATTTGAATGTATAAACCAGCATACATTTTTGACTGGTTTGCGAATTTATGAAGTTGAGAAAAGCTTAAAAAGAAAAACATTTAACAATTATTAACAAGGATAGATTTTTTTAAGCACGTTTATGATTAAACAATCAATAATAAAAAAAGGAAAAGAAAGTGTCATAGTATAGTTAATCACATTTAACCTTGGAGTCCTCAAAAGAAATTAAATGACAGAGGACACAAAAAATGACGAAACTTCCGTTTTCCTGATACTTACATAGGACAGTAATTACAGACGTAATTGAAGAAGGGTCTATTCGCTACGTCTTTCCCACAGAATTTGAAACCACATCCAATTCGATGACTGTTGTACCAAACCATCTGCAACGGCAAAAGAAAGAAGTTGTTTTCACATTTCATTCTCCGAAGAAATAAGCAGAATCTATATTCAAGAAGTGATAAAGGGACCGAAGAGAAAGCGCCCACGCAATTCTTATTTCTACGTGTTGAATAGGAGGGCGGAAACTGGCTTGTCTTTTGTTTTAGATGAAAAGAAAACGTTAAATTTTGAGAAAGGTGATATTTCCTTCGTATTCGTGATATTTTTCTGCGATGCATTTGAAGATGAATCATATTACCATAATATGGCCTATTATATCCATGCTACATCTACATTAATGAAGTTTTTGAATGAATTTTATAACACATAGAAACACTGGTTTTTATTAATTAAGGTTAATAAAAGATTAAGTAAACATTTGCTGCATGACAAAAAGACATGCCTAAAATTATTCATAAACATACATAAAGAGGTACTACAAATTGAATAATGCTAAAATATTGTTAATTCAAGCTGTATAAAAAATAATTAAAACAAACTGTCATCGTCCGTTGTGGAATGTTATCTGGTGGAAAAATACACTTCGCAAGCATCTTTCTATACTATTAGTTAAAGAGCCAATTAAGACCTAAGGATCAAATACCATTCTTGTAACATAATAAATCTGGACCAGGAGCAGAAAAAATAAGACCACTGAATATTAGTAGATGAATCTGGTTTCGAATATCGGCGAAACGACTAGCGACATTCTATGAATTCTGACAGACAGTAGAAGCTTCCTTCAATACCTTAAAAACTGGTCTAAGATTATGGATAAGACTGGTCAGAATATCATAACTAAACGTTTTGAGCTTGTACAACGTAAATCAATATATCTCCAGTGGATATCGTCCCATTTTGGGGTGTATGTAATGATATAGCTAACGATCTTGCAAGGAAAGACTGTGATCTCTCTACCCCCTTTCTACTGATTTAAGCCCATCCCACTAAAAAAATAAAATGAACATGGAGTGGAAAATTTCTCCTGCTCGGTATTGGTATATCGCTGAACAGCCAGACATGTCACTACAGAGTAAAAGAACTATATCTCTCCAAACGGCCATGGCCAGATTCAGAAGCGGGCATCTTCGATGAATAGAATACAACGGGGGGAGGGAGAACCTTTTCCTCATGTGCCTGTTTCCTCCCTGCCTCTCCCGCTTACCTACTAGATTGTATAGGCGTCTCCTTGAGACAGCCATCGGCTGAGCAGGATAATGTTAGCGATTCACTTGAGTGGCAAGGTCTCTTGGACTTGGTGTAGGCTTTCCTGACCTAAGGGGATTAGTATCAACAACAAGATATCGGCGAATAAACTAACTGCATCGTCGTTTGTCTCGTGTGTTACATCAATATCAGCCCTTAGAAGGTCCTCCTCGAAGGCATTCCTCCTTAGGTACGTTAGATTTGTATTACCTGAATCATCAACCACCAGGAGGTTCAGAAGACAAAACTGACCTGTCCAACATGTCCGTTCTAAGACAGCTCCAGAAATCCTCGATAGGATTGAGATCTGGTGAATTGATTGAGAACGCTATTCTACTAATAAACACGAACAACTGTTGCCATTCACACAAACTCAATAGTAAAATAAAGCATGTTGCCAGTAACAAGATTATTGTTAAAATCATAACATAAAATTAAACATTGAAAAAATAAATAAGGCAAAAGAAATGCAAATATTAAATATACATCCAACACGGGGTAAACCATTCGGGCAATATACTGAGTTTAAAGGTCACAATAGCAACATTATCATTAATAACCCCCCCCCCAAAAAAAAAATCTTCGCCTGTAGTAATACAAAATAGCCTCGAAAGGGAATACAAAATTTAAACCTTTTTCCTTTCCACGGTTGTGGACTCTCTGATACAGAGATGGATTTCGGTGCAATCGTTTCTTTTGATTCTTCTCCAAACAAGTAAATGGAAAATATGTCTTTTATGACTATGGAATGAAAGGTTGCATGCGCCCCGCGCTTTTCAGCTGAAAATATACCCGAAACTTTATTTCAATTGATCTAAGACATAGCCATGACTAGTACTTGGGAGTAGTCATTTTGATTATTTTTGAAGACGATGCCATCTCAAAGGTCTATCTCTGGAAGATACTGAAATCAGAATGCAGTGCAATAGTCTTCTCGCATAAAACCATGCTGATAGTCTTCGGAAGCATTCCAGTACCTTTGTTTATTCGAGTTTCAGTGGTTGTTGAGCGGTCCAAAGCGGTTTCTTCGTGTCCGTCATTAAATGATGGTCTTCACATGCTACAGTTCCTCTCGAATGATCTTGACCAGAAAGCCAGCTAACTGTTTCCTGCTTCAAACATGCTACCATATTTTTGAGATTAGGTTTTGTAGAATATTCAGCTTTCTTCACACATACAAATGTATTTGATCAGCTCGAGTCAATACACTGATTATAGCTCAAGTTCATAGCCTAGTCAAATGCGCTTGGATGTCATGTCCATCGACTACTGTCGATTTTTAAAACTCGACAATCGCCAGTTTGGGCTTTAATCATGTGATTCACACATTATTAACAATCTTTTAAAATTACTCATTTAATCTGACCACTTTCAGAATCATCAGGCTGCATTTAATCAAAATACGTAAGCGATGTGAAATAAGTTTCCTTTAACAATTCGCTCGCATTTGTCTAATTTATATATTAAGTGCAAATGCCTGCGTTATACCGGGTTTTTTAATTCGGCAGTATAAAATTTCTATAAATAATTACATTACGTGGAATTTTAATGTCTTTTACAATTACCATAAATTTCATAGTTTTCTTTCTTTTTCATCACCTGTGAGTAACTTAAAACTCCAGTTCATGTTTATTTAATACCAAGACTTTTGAAATTTTAAAGTGTATGTAAAGAAATCTCAACTAATTTGTAGTCCTTTTAAGTTCAAATCTTATAGCAGTCACAATAATGAGCCGTCATATGCTTTGCAACTCCAAAAAGGCTGTTGAATTACGAGGGTTATTTTTTTTCCGACCTCCAATCGCACAATACGATGGCCAGGCATGCGGCAGGTGGATTGGTGTACACAGTAGGCGACTGCGCATCTCCCCATACACACGCTCTGTTACTGGCGAGTTGAATACGCCATTTCCTGTTGAGTTGCAGTCACGTAAACATGGCTGTCGCATGGACCTTATAAGAAATAGACTAACCCAAACGGGTTTTCTCCCTCGTTTAAGGCGTTGCCGGCTGTCACCTTGATCACATCCCGAGAAGTAGGGACGACTTGCAGAAATTTAACATTGGTTGTCTATTGCAGCGTGTATAGTTGTCAAGAAAAAGCTCGTTGTAGCGCCTCATTTAACAAATTAGAATTTCTACATATTTTTATTTTTGAAATTGAGATTGATTTTTAAAAATTAAGCATATTTATCAAGCATAATTAACATTCCAAATAATTATAAAGCTATTGCATGCTTTCAGCACTGGATATTTTTTTAGCTTTTCCTATGCTGTAAGGAAATTTGTAACTACTTCTTTTAGAAAATAATATTTTAAATCTGAACTAATAAAAAATTTCAAACAAGCAATTTTCTCTTGCAATTTTTATGAATTTTATTGGTGTAAATAAGTAAAAAATACTAAAATATTTAAAAACGAACTTTTGAAAGTTTACTGATTCTTCCGCGAAGTGTGAATTGCCAGCTGTTATTCGTTTCTTGCAGGCAGAAGGGAACAGTGCAGCGGAAATTCATCCAAGAATGAGTCGAGTGTATGGACACAGCTTTATGAGTGATAGCGTTGTTCGTGAGTGGTGTCGAAAGTTTAAAGATGGCTGAACTGATGTGCATGATGAAGGCGGTCAAGGACGCATGTCTGTCGCTATTTACGACATTGTTCAACGAGTTGACCAAGCGGTTAAGGATAATTTAAGGTTCACCATAAATGAATTATCGATGAAATTTTCCGGAAGTTTCAACATTTTCCCAGTTATTGAAAAGTGATTATTATAGTTATTGAGTGATCGTTATTGAAAATTTGTGCTACAGAAAAGTTTGCGCTCGCTGGGCCCCACAGATGTGAACTGACGACCACAAAATTCGCCGAATGTTTGCAGCGTTGGAGTTCCTTGACCGTTACAATACTGATGGAGAAGATGTTTTGAAATCCATTGTGACAGGTGGTGAGACATTTCTTCAATATGACACGCCCGAAATGAAACGGCAATCACAACAATGAATGCACACAAATTGACCAAAGAGACCCACAAAATTCAAACGAACCTTCAACAACCGTAAGGTTATGGCAACTGCTTTTTGGGACCAAAAAGGTGTGTTGCTTGTAAAGTTCATGCAGCCTGGAACAACAATTAATGCTGATTCATATTCTGAAACTTTGCGACGCTTACGGAGAGCTATTGAAAACAAACGAAGAGATATGCTGACTTCTGGAATTGTTCTGATCCACGACAATGACTGTTCTCATAGCGCTCGTGTAACCCAGCGGCTCCCTCAGAAATTTCATTGGGACATTTTCGAACACCCACCATGTAGTCCCGACCTAGCGTCGAGTGACTATCATCTTTTCTCTGAACTGAAGCAGTAGCTTGGGAGCAGCGCTTTCAAAATTTGAGCGGAACTCAAAGAAACTGTCACAACTCACTTTTCCAATCATTGGCGGGAACATTTTATGAAGAGGGTATTGGAAAGCTTGTTCACAGATATAACAAATGCTTCAATCGTCAAGGTGATTACATAGAGAAATAACCTGTATTGTACATTACTTTTGGTAATAAAATGTTTTTTGTATATTTACCCATTTTTTCTTCATAGCCCATCGGAGGTTGAAAAAAAAAAAAAAATAGCCGACGTACTATCATCCTTTCACTCTGAAATATTGTCTTAGATTTTCCCAAATTTCAATCCATTTACGAACCGTTCTTTTATTAAATTTTGATTTATCCATAACGCTAAATAATTTGTGAGACTCAAGCAATGTATCTGTGTAGTTCATATTAAATCATTATCAGTAAGAACGTTTTTAAAGTATCATAATGCATTCATAATGTCTGCAGACACTTTGCAAAATCTATAATACAGTAAGACCCCGCTTAACGCGGGGGATACGTTCCATCAAAGTAGAGCGTAATGCGAAACAGCGCTAAACGAGGCTATCTTTACATGTAAATATTGGGGTTAGGCGAAGATGGCTAGGAAATTGGTTAGGTATTAAATTTAAAAAGTATGTTTTTTTAATAAAAATAAAACCAAACATTTATTTCTTAAAGCCCAAATTAATACCACATTATTATTTCTTACAAAAATAAAAACAAAATATAAATAAAAAAAGAATATTCTTAAAAAAAACAAATAAAATTCTCAGTCATATTTAGTTAGCCTTCCGCGTTTTCAGTGTTCTGCCTTTTTGTGACAAAAGCATCTAATGTTGTTTGCCTTTTTCTTTTGCGTTGTTCTCTTAAAAGTTCTTCATAAACGGATAGAGCATCTCTAACACCACGCCTTACTTTTGAGCTCCTGTCAAAATTCGGATCATTTTCAATGAATTGATCCATTATTTCAGTTATGGTAGACAAACTCCTTTTTACAAACGCCATCGAAAGTTCTTTTTGCTCTTCTTCTGAATCACTGCTGTCAACATTTTTGTTTTCATCTTGTTCAGTTAATTCCTTGAGCTCATCATTAGAAAGACTAGCCGCTGCTTCTTGAATTATTTCTTCGACATCTTCCACATTTACCCCTTCAAAATATATCTGTACAATACCGCACCAAACAAGAAATACAAGTACACTCTTTCGGATATGTATTTGAAACCTATCGCTGCATAATATTTCGGGGAATCCCCGTATGCTGCGAGCGATTTCGTGGAATCCCGGGTTGAAATAAAAGAGCGCTAAACCGAAACAGCGCTAAACGAAACAGCGTTAAGCGGGGTCTTACTGTATGTATATACTAATGGATAATGTAATCTACTAGACTGTAATATGTTTGAGTTCAAAACTTCAAAAATCCTTTTCAGAGTTCTCTTACTGATCTTCCAACCAACAACGCTCCTTATGGATGCCTCAGGGGTCACCAATAGGCGATAACGCCCCAAAATGGAAAACTATGGTGCAAAGGCAAAATAACAAAACGGGCCGTTGTTATGCGACGTTACAGACAGGGTAATTTGGTTTTCGGTATATAAAATCCTAGATTATAGGATATTATGTCATCTGACTTTTTTTTTTTCATTTGGAAGCGCGATAAAAGCATAATATTCATGTCATCTTTGTATATAAACTTACATGATCTTAAAATATGTATTTTTATTTGTAGAAACAGCAATAAAAATACGCGAGTGTAAAGTACAGGAAGGATCTGATTATCATCTTGAACATCGTAAATCGAAATCTTAAGACATATGTAAGTAATAATAAAAGGTTTCCTTTCATTTCGTATCTCGTTCATACCATCTTCGTAAATTTACAAAAATATAAATAAAACCAATCGAAATAGGCTCAACCATTTTAAACAAACATACATTAAAAAGACCTTTCAATTTTCTCAGAAAATACACTCAGATTTCACATCGTATGGTTCGAACAGCCATTCGAAGAAATTATGTTCATCCTTTAAAACTAAATAGTTACCTGTGTATAGTGTCCAACGACAGTTAAATTATTACTTGGACTTCCGTATGTGAAATTGAGATGTTCCATGTACCAAGCTTTAGCTACATACATCCAGTCCACTTGCTCGCTGGAGACGAATATATTTTGACCGCAGGATCCATAATCTATAAAAGAAGATCCGGGATTCAGTGGTGAAAATTAAAAAGAAAGCATTTATGTAAAGTTATGTAAAGCATTTAACACAATGGCCTCTCGATATAATGTGGATTGTGTTCAGTTAAAATTAATTCTGCCGCAATTAATTAAAAAATGAATAATAAACCCTACTCTTCGCAGTATACTGATAAGGTCACCCATATCGTATTCAGAGTGAGGGGCTTCCATGTTAAAGTTAAGAAATAAAGGTTTTAAATCGTAAAAAGGAACTGCAAGCTCATGTTATTGAATACGCAAACTGAATGAAATTCACGCTTTTTAGATAGTTGGTAAAAAAGAGGGAATCACATGCAAAAGTGTAATGCACAAACGCATGTGCAATGCACAAAAATGAGTGGTAAATATGATCATATTTATATATGGATAAATAAATCAAAATAACATTATGTATAATCTATAAATTAATTTTTAAAACTAGTTTAAAAAAAATCTGAGGATGCCTCAATGACAGGCACACAAAATCAAACTTTCGTTAGCGAATACTTATGTATCTTTAATTTCATTCATATTCTGAGCTTCAAACCTCTACCCCCGACACATCTACAGGTTCCAATGCGTGCCAAACTGGGAGGCATAATTTTTCATGCTACTTTTCGCTTTTTTTTTTTCATTATTCTATATTATTATTTTTTTATTTATTTAATGTGGTTTCATTGAACTTTCATGCACTGTCTTGCCGGCAAGGCCGTATATATGTAAGATAAAAAATATTTGAATCAAAATTATAATTTAAACTCACGGTACAATCTTTAATTCTTCCTCTCTGTTTTAAAAATTGTGATAACTTCTCTAGATTGCGTCAATTCTAGATCATTCCGTTTTGCATGGCCTGCGCAGAGCTGATGACTTAATAATTGGGAACTGAAACTTTTAACTCAAACCATAACCTTTCTCTTCGTGTGCTTCCATCTTGCCTAACTACGCACTTCAGCTTCGCTCTCTACCCTGTTAGGATGTAATTTCGCTGTCTTGCTTACTATCGCAATAATACCAAAAATATAACTGCTCTGTGAATAGGCACGACTAGAATGCCAATTGATTGTAGCTACAAATGTCAATTTCAAATAAAGCTGCCTCGACTGCCAAGTTTCTTAGATATTACGAACTCAACATATTAGCATACTACACAATCAGAAATCTTCCTCTTCTATATGCCATCGACGTGCTTCGTCATCAGTAATTTCTGCGTTTCTACATCTCTGTGTTCCTGCATCAGTACTTCTAAATTTTGCGTTTATTTTATATACATATCTATATATATCTATATAGATATATAGATATATAGATACGGAATAGAAAATTTTTTGGGATATCTGTAAGAACATATATATACGTGCATATTAAAATATGTCAAAAAAATCAAGGCAATATATTAAAAGCAAACAAATTCAGGTATAAAATACCAGGAGAATTTTTACATAAAAATCAAGAATATAACTTTTTCTCATAGTAGTTTTGGGAAATTTGTGCTTTCTTAGCAGAAACCTTGGTCGGCCAGCGGGTTAAAGGTCCCACCACGCTTAATCACAAAAATCTGATGTGTACACTACATGACATCCTTGTATGGAATATTAAATTATACGCATTTTTTCTTGCATTTCATTTAAACTTATTGGACTGAATTAAATCTACTTCGTCGACAGCACATAAACAACAATTAAATAAATGCACTCTTTAAAATTCACTATATTTTTTTACTATAGCGACATTCTGGCGCTAGGTTCACTTAACAGCGTTATGCTTCGCTCACATTATAACTCAGAATGCACAAAATTTGTATCATTTGAAGAACTATATAATCGTTGCCACATGTTCAATTCAAATGCTATAATAAAGCTAAAACGATGTATAAAAGAAATTAAGCAAACAAAACAAAAAAGAAACAGTTTTTCACAGACAATTGAGTATTTCTCATTCAATTAATTCAGTTCTCGCGACAAGGCAAAAATACATAAATACTCAAAATATCTGTATTAAAAATTACGAACTAAATCTTAAACACTTATTTCCTCGAAAAAATTCCAGAAAGGATTAAGCATGATTTAATTCGCAATAATAAATGAACGCGTTATCTTTGTTGTTGCGAAGTTAAGTTTCTCTAGATTGGCAACAAATCCACTATTCTGCTGTTTCAAATGTAAACAAGCAATGGACACCATCAAAAAAATTATTAGGCTTAGTTTCACTTAAACAACTTTAAAATTGTTGATAATTCTAAAAATATAGCATACAGATTTACTAAAGGCATAAAATACTTAACCGGAAGATAAGAACAACATAATTCAATAATTTTTAAAGCAAAAAATGTATAATTTACAAACATATAAAAGTAAAGAAACTGAGATCACTGAGCCGGTTAGTGTGCATATATATATATATATATATATATAAATATATTTATATACGTTTGTTGCTGCCGATTGCAACCACAATACGAGGTGCACATCTGCATGTTATAAGAGTCCTATATACAAAATTTCACCGTTCTGAGGCTTCTCATTTTTGAGTTATGCGAGATACGTACATACGTTCGTACAGAAGCCACGAAATATTCTCTTCAGAATTCATTTTAAAGCAGTTTTATAATTATTTTGAAGGAAAATAGTCTTTTATTCTGTTCTTACCTACTGATGTCACGCAAAAACATCGTTAAATTGCATTCGATAGCGGTCAAAATGGATATGTGTGTTGAAATATGCTGCCTGAAACTTTTCGCGATTACAATACTTCCTTTTTACTTCGTACAAGGAAGTAATTAGCAAATTTAATTGTCCAATCTATATCTTACGAATTTCAAATGTCGCCAGAGATCTACGCGGTGGTCACTTGGTGGTTTAACGACGTGGCACGAACTAAAATTTCTTTGACCTTTACTCGATTTTCTTTATTTCTAGGGCATTATTTTGGGACAGAAGTATTATTATACAAGCTGACCTCTTGTCCAGGCAAGATGCACAGGCATCCCGGAGCCCACGGTCTAGAAAGCAGATGTCAGGGCACTGCCGGCCATGGCTCTCAAAGGGCTGTTTGTGCCGCCGAGTTTAGTTAAGTATTATTATGATTCGAATAAACTTTTACGTAACATCTAGAATCGTAATATATCAAGCATTGTAATAACAAGAAATGGCTATAGTCACTCTAGGACAGTGTGCAAGGGCCCATATTTGAGTTTATACTATGAGCGAAGTTTAACCGCGTATAATCGGTTAATAAGATTAATTGAAGTAAAAGAATGTACGTCGTGTCCAAGGAATACAGCAGTTTGAATTTATATGGGCAATAAAGCACATGAAATAATTTTACTACCATTAATAACTGACAAGAGTATATGTTCCGAATAAAATATTGCCTACAGGAAGGCAAATAATTTCTATGAAATATTCAGTTTTGGAAAGGAAACAGGAAAAAGATGAAACGGTCACTGAAAATGAATAAGTAAGAAATAGTCTAATATAACTAAATGTTTGTAAATTGGTCTTAATCATTAATGGCTTTTGAATTTATTTTCTCATATCAGTAACATAAACCAATCATATGGAGTATACTGCATTCATTAGAAGTAAATTTACGACACAGAAGCAATTATTTAGTAAGGATGTGAAGACATTTTCTTCATTCCCATTCTTTTGCTGTGTATTAATCTTAAAAAAACTTACCTTCCACCCACCTATCAACAGGATTATCGTGACGCAGGAATTTGCAGGAATTGGCCCATTTTTGCGCTGCCTCTTGCGCACCTGTATGCCAAGTCTGCAAACGGAAAAGAAGAATCTAAGACAAAATGAACCTAAAATTGGTTTTAAACTGCAAGTTAATGATTCAAATACGAGTTTCAAGAGTGAAAGACTACATTAATGTAAGCCTAGTAGAATAGTCATAATTGATCTGTTTTATGATGCCAACTTTTTACTATACAAGGCCGGATGTGGTGGTCTCTTTATTATGGAGGTACCTAATAGGTGGGCCACCATCGCCTTTCCTATGAAGGGACCGACAGTTACAACCATGTCTTCTCCGGGATTCGAACTTAGACCCTTCGGCATCGCAGTCAGCTTCCCTGACCACCATACTGACTGGGCTGGGCGGCTGATGCCATCTTACAAAGTATAGTACTTGCAGTAACAAACACAAAATAGAATCGAAAAGTAAAACATTTAAATGATGAAAGGTTTAAGAAATAGATTCGCGAGACATTCCGTCGAACAGTTACTAGCTTCAGAATACATTGCTAATGAAATTGCGTTTCCTGGTCGTGTAGACATTTCAGGATATATATGAATACCATTAAACGTTTGCATCAAATGCATCATTTGAATAGATTGGCTGAGATCCAACAATCATCATTGGACTCTTTCCATCATTTCTTTGTGAATTTCATTCGAAATTTTCCGTTTATGAACCCATTACACTTTAATGTCTTTACTTTGAATTTAAAAGGAAAGCATTACTCTTCTTCCGAATTTTGTGAAATATTATCAAAGGCGTGTTGCTAAAATTATTAGTGAAGTAAATTTTGCGAAATTAGAAGCCAGGGTCATAAATCGAGACGTTAGCCTTTTCAGTACCAATATTTTTTTTCTCCTGAGAAAAAATGAAACAAATTAAGTACAATACAAATACCGATAATATGCTGAAAAAAATAATAAATAAATAAATCACCAGGGGGAGAGAGAGATCCATGGAACATATGTGTCCCATTGGTGTGTTTTACTGTGACACATATGTCTCAGTGGTACTAAAAATAGTGACTGAAACTGCAATTAAAAGTTAAGATATTTTTACTGAGACTGGTTTTGGGAAAGATGCAATAAAATAAATAATAAACAATCATGTATGATACAGTGCTAAATAGTTTTCACAAAATGTAATTTTTCACATTGCACATACAGCTTTTGTCCGTTTTCTCTTTGATACAGCGTACACATCTTCAGCGCGTTAAACTTTCTACTGGCAAGTGATCACCCACATTCAACATGAGTTTTGACGCATCCGTGGCAAGTAACTTACGGAAGACCAAATAACGTAATCAGTAGATTGAGTTAAATTGCTGTTTCTTTTTTTTTTTTTTAAGCCGTCAGCGTGTTGTCTTGCATTTTTGCGCTAATACATTAGGCAAGGAATCATTAAGGTCCAAGGCAGCCGAAGACTCCAATGCGTATTCATCATGTGACAACCTTCGCTTGTGCGATTTTTGAAGCACTTGGAATTTTTGATGGAAGTTTCTGATCCGGCGTTCCTTCAGAAGAGGAATTCTTATTATCAGAGTAGTCAGGCTTATATTCAACATTTAGGTCTGATTCATCCAATTCATCATCCGAATCTGTTTCTATCAAAAGACACTGATTTCCCTCAGCTGATAATAATTTCCGGCTACTCATAATAGATACAGCTTAAAAGACAAAAACAGAGGGTCTTAAAAAAGGAACTTCACTGTGTATTTTCATAACCAGAGGGACAATAATGTTCCAGTGAAACATACTACTTGAGCACTTAATGTCACGTATCATCTACTACTGTAACAATTATAATAAAAGCATACTTATTTTGGTAATAAATTGCGAGATTAGAAATATATGAGTCTTCTCTCTATTTCACAATACGAACAAATGATTGCTGAAGAGAAAAACAAATACCGCGCTTTGGCAGATTGCCCGGGGAAAGGACTCTGCTGCCATCTATTGGGAGGAAATTACACTAAATTACCAGTTTTACCAAGACATAGCAGTTGGACATGCATTCAAATTAATACAATGCATATTTATCCCATAGGGTCATCTGAAAGTTATCTCATAGAGTCATCTTGCGGGGCATATATGCCCCGATGGTAGCGAAAGTGTTAAACTACAAACTCGATGTGTGTAAAGAAGTTGCCAAATCTGTGCTGAAATGCAGTATGCTACGAATAATGAAGGCATTATTGATACATAAATAATGACTTCATTATTCGTAGTTAAACTTCTATTAAAATTTAATTTGCAGACTAAAAATAACAGGTGTTTAATCTCATACTTTCTGTCAATGACAGTAAAACGCTTGAATTCTATAGCGCATATAAAAGGTTCATAAAATCGAGTACACATTTACCATTTCCAACATGTTGCTTGCCGGTGGTTCAACTTTGGCTCTGTAGAAGTTATGAATGAGAACGATTTTCTTTTGTGTATTTCCATATCTTGTGTCTAGATCTCGAGCTGGAATAGCTTTTCCGTAGAGCTTTGGTTCTATACGGGGAAAAAATACAGTATATCTCATCCTTCGTTCATGCAACAGTGGTTGTACTTAAAATATAAAAGCATTCTTTTTCAAATTTTCATATATAACACCTACTGAATTAAAATTAAGGGTACTTTTCCGTTTCGCCGGCGCAAATCTCGCCAAGCAGTCTTTATTGGCGACAAAATACAGTATACACATAAAAAATGGGAACAAATGTTAGTTCTAAGAATCCTTAGTTTAAAGGCATATACATTTTAATATCGTTTAACGTTTTGAAAAAATCCAATGAATAAAGACAATAAATTTGTACAAAGACATTATTTAAGAATTTATTATGCTTTCAGGGTTCAACAAGCTGATTCTCCGGTTCATATCACGTGACCCCAAGTGATCTCATCTCACGTAAACCACGCTATGAAAATCTAATTACCTCAGTAATTATCTACATTAATTCTAAGTTAAATCTTAATTTGGAATACAAGTTTAAATGCAAGAATTATTTCAATTCGTACGAATAGCTTACTCAGAAATTATGTAAAACCGCAGTGCTCTACTTCGCTAGTGTATTCTCATTAGAATTGATGAATTTAACTGTTGACATTGCCTTTTCTATATTTTCGCCTTCGGGTGAGCGGTGTGATTGCATTCTAATCGACTAAATTACCGCGAATGGCCTTAGCGCATAAAATTGTACTATCCGGTAAAACTTCTATGTAATTATATGCCAGTATTGAAAGGAACAATTAATCTGATAAGAAATGGCTGCCACTTGTTTTGAAAATGAGGCATAAAAGGTTACCCGCGGGGATATTCCTTTTGGCATCAGTTGTACCATTATTGGCGGCTTTATCGCCTGCGCCGGCAAAACGGAAAAGTACCAAATTAAGAAATACGGCCTTTCTACTAACAATATATTGACAGATATTAAGGATAATCTAAAAATTGTCTTACTTTGAAATTTCTCGCCTGCTAAATTAAAAGGTCCTCATTTAACAGATTAACTGTACAACAACAAAAGTACTTAAGAACAAAATACAGTTAAAATAAAGATATAGATTTAAAAAACATTATTTATCAAAAACTACTAATTATAGTAGACAAATCAAGTTAATATCAACAGAAGACTTCTTTCTGGCAATACGATAGAGAAATAGTGCAAAAAATTTGAATATGTGAAAGATAAAAATATTACGTAATTTTTGAAAAGCAAATCTTTGTAAAATTAGATTACTCACTTGGTAATTTTGCTTCCACATGAAATAAATCTGATACAAGCAAAATCGCAAGAACATTTGCGAAGTAAAGAAAATTAACAAAATCAATATTCATCAGTCTTGAATATGAATTTCACCCCTGGAAAATAAAAATATAATTTTCAAAATTTCGGCAAAATTATTACTGTAATAAAACTTCGAAAAAATATATCAGCGTATAGCGTCTCGTATTCATTGCAAATATAAACTAAAGAGTTTCTGGAAGACTGTGTGAGGAATTATACTTAAGTTATTTAACTTTTAACCCTTTATTAACTCAATATAAATTTCACAGATGGCACTGAGTCGTGCTTACAAAAGCCAACACGTTTGGCTTAATTCAAAAGGTAACAAGTAACGTAAAATCAAAACAGAATAAAATTAGCCTGACGGCATTTCATAGGTTACTTACATAAGTTCATAGCGCAGGCAAGCTCTGATTCATAAAATTCGGCGTAAACAAGCGTTAGAAGCGTTCAACGCCACAGAAATCTAATCACTAGTAAACGGAAGATAACAACCTTCAGGTAGGCATAACATGCTCTAAAATCACCTTCCAAAACCTACCTTTAAATTCTACTTTCTACCTCATTTGGATACACGGCGTTAATTCATTAATTCTGGCAAGAAATCACAGGTTGAAAACCAGAACAAAAGGAAAGCTGGTTTAAAATAAAATTAAGTGTTAGATAAATTGTATGAATCCACACAAGCATTCTAAGAATATTTGGAAAAAAAAAGATTTCTGTAGGAATATAGAATGAAGTAATTCATGTATAAAACTTTTATAAATAGCTATTGCAGTTGAGATGCAAAAAATCAGGTACGAGTAGAAGTAGGCGGAAAACTGCAATTTCATCACTGGTCGTACAGGTATAGTCCTGCTACTCTAACTGCGCTGTTCCGCAACCCCAACCTCAATTTTGAATGAGAACGCCCTGGAAGGGGGCTAGTATCTTCTACGCTTCCCCCTCCACCAACCTCTCGATAGGACTTCTGGTTTGTCGAGTATTTTGAGTGTCCCCTTGCCACACAGACAGTATTCCCTTACAAACATTCATTCTTTCTCCGGCATTCGAACCTGGCCTCATAGTTAGCATCACAAATCACTATATCGGCTGGGTGGCAGTTTTACCTTAAAGTATTATATATTATTCTACTAATGTCACGTCGGATGACTGAAAACTTGGCTAAAATAAAAAGCAATATCTATTCCAGATAGAAAACATGCATAAAAACAGTTTTGTACATTTATATAGCTCAAATTTTTTTTTTCAAAACCATACGAAATAAAAAACATACAGCGGACATTTATTTCTATAAGTTTATCGTTTATTACATAGTTAAGACAAATAATAGATTCAACAATAAATTATATGTTAATATGGATGAGACGCATCCTAATATGAAAACTAAATTAACCAAACTCTGGCTTATACTGACATTTTTTCCTAAAAGTACACTGCATTTAGAAGTAGACTAAAAAGATCTCTTAGTGTGGATTTTATATTTAATTTCTAAGAGTTATTGAAAAGAACAACATCAGAGACAGAAATAGGAAAGTTATTAAACTAATGCAGACACAAAAGAGTAACTAGAAAGGCCAATGGAAAATATGCCATAGCTATAAGCGGTAATTTTACAACACAAAGGGATTCGCGAAAATCTCTCTTTTTCAGAAATGTGACACCTAACTAGAATTATTCGAATTAGCATAAGCAGTTTGAAAATGCATACATGGTATTTAATGTTTAGAACGGGGAAATGGATGGTGAATTAAGACATATCTTGTGATTTTATGCGAAAGTAATGTAAATGAAGCTTTTCCATATACTGTTCAGATATATATCAAAAATATTTGTGAAAAGGTTTTTCAGAAATTCACTTTTCATCATTGTATACCGCATTGCTAGCATTTGGTGTTGTTCTCCGAAAACATCGCAGCAGAAGGAAAAAACAATGCAAGGGGAGAAAAACCTAGTCATAGAAAATAGCATAGAAAAAAGAAAGCAGAGATAAAAAATCTTCTTCTTTAGATGCAACGTATTCTTCACGTTTTTAAAGGATAGAAAAGCTAAGGCTTAGCCTTCAAAACAAGTGCTAAATATCATGGATGATCATTATGACCCTGAAGTTTCTATTTTAAAGTAACATAATCAAGCGTGCGGTGTAAAATTTCCATAAAAATGTAGACTTTAATATGCATGGTGTTTCACATATTGAAATTATATAAAAAAATATTAAAAGTAACAGAAACAATTAATTTGGGAATGAATTTTATTATTCTAAATTTTTTAATTATGTCCGTTAAGTATTTTACCATGATTCATTATTTCTTCCCCGTAATATTCTGAACAGTCAGAACGTCACAAATGGAATACCATTTCGTTGTTTAACCACTTTGCCGTCCTACCAGAAGTCTAATATTTGCTCCCTATTTTCCCTTTTTTCTTCTTCAAAGATAAACATTTTGCGTCTAAAATTGACCTTAGAAATGTTTCTTTTCCCCTTTCACCAGCTGTCAAGACTTATTTAGAAAACTGTCTACTTGTCATGCTCAAGGATTTTTAATATTATCTCCATATCCAGGTTCTTTTATCTTTTCTAGTCTCTTATCTGAAAATTAACAAAGACGATCTCCTAATGGCCCATCTTCAAATCAGCAGTTGTTCTATTGCACAACAGACTTGTTCTATTCCAGCAGAGGTTTCATTTTCAACAGCTGAAAGGGTGCGGAAGTGTATTTCTGTTTATCATCTTTTGAAGTGAGCTTTCTTTTATGTGATTCTGACACAACCCCCATATGGAAAAAGCGTGACACCAATTACGCTGTCAAACACCTCTTTTAATTTTCGCTACATTCTGGGGGATTGGAAAACACGAAGCGAAGAGTGTCGCTTGGGGAGTAACGATCCAGGCCACATTTATCTCCGACGAATGTGTGCCATTACTGACGCTTGAAGACACTTTTCAAACGTATGAGTCTGTTTCGAGAGAAACGGTTAAGTGATTAATGTGAAAATAAATGCTGTTTCGATGATATTTAGACGATATGTACGAGAAACTATGAGCGAATATACTGTGCACCCCGTACAGCCTTCATCACAAAATATTATGAATTAAGCAATATGCCTTTACTTGCAAAGTCCTATACATGTTTTTTTGTGAATACTTATTTGACCCATAAAAAAAGACATCTTTTGTGCTCCCGGTACAGCCTTCACTACAAAATTTTATGACTTGGACTACATGCATAAATAAAAAAGAATAATAAAAAAAACCTTATTTGTTTTACAGTCAGTACTTATTTGGACCGTAATTTAAGACAAACTTTCTGTAATCCAGTACAGCTTACGTCACAAAGGTTTGTAACTTGGGCAATATGCGTTTAAAAATGCTTTGCTGTGAATATTTATTAAACTAAATTTTCAATACACCTATAAGGTATTTCTCCCACTTCACTAGCGTTCCTTCGTTGTGCAGTGGTCAGCATACTGAGTCGGCATTCCAGAGGTCCGTGGTTCGATTCCCGGCGAAGGCGGTTGCATATTTTTTTATCTTTTCTGCTTCCAATTAACCTAATGACTCTACACACCTAGCACAGCATTTGTCGCAAAGGTTTTCAATTTTGTTGCAAGACGAATTTTATGTGCAAACCAGTAACCTGTATAACCACCACAAAATTTTATTTTAAGCAGTGTGCACATAAAACAATAAGTACCTTACTTTTTTTACACAGAAAATAATTATTTCATCCAAAGCGAAAGACAAATTTTCTATGCTATAAAATTCACCATAAGCTTTTATCACTTGAGCAGTATATATGTAAGAAAAAGCATCTTTCTTGTGTTACTGTGAGAACTTACTTAGCACACAGAAGAAAAAAAAACACATTTTCTGCAGGCGCACCACACAAAGCTTCATAACTTAAGCAACTTGCATGTAAAGAAAATCATTACTTGCTTTCCAATGAACATTTATGTAAACCATATCCAAAAAGACAAGTTTTCTGCGAATCTGGTATAGCTTTTTTTATTATTATATACTCCGTCACTGGGCACTGCAGTAAGGAAATGGAGGGATAGCCCCGTGGAGGTCTTTCTAAGGGAAACTGGCTCGTTTTCACGTTACAAATGGAGAAAACCACAAAAATGCCTACGCAGCCAGCCCCGTTCGGTTCAACTCGAATCCCAAACAGAACTACCAATATTCAACGGCTGTAATCGCTCACCCGCTGCGAAGGGGCCCTAGAATAGCTTTGACTGAAAATGTCTTAAGAAATATGCATCGGGGAAAAAATCCCTCACTTGTTTCATAGCTAATATTTATTTCCCGCCAACGAAAGAGAAAATATTCGCGCACCCGATGCAACCTTCACTGCAAAATTTTATTGTTTGGATAAAAAATATATCCGAATTTTTCCAAATATCCTGGCAGGATGTCCTCACAGTGTAATTGTTCTGTATGAACAGCTTACCAATAACATAACAGTGAGTAACATATTTTGTATACCCGATGTGTCATACGCTGTCATCTTAATTCTAGTAAGTTAGAAAAAAAAATAACGAACAAAGCCGCAAGGAAGCTAAACTCATTTTTAGTATCATAAGATACTTATCTATCGGTATCATTTTCTCTAATATATATATCTACCAATTTAATATATAATTACAAACTATGCTAAACGGATTACTAACACTAGAAAAATTTTTTCACAGATATATTAATAGAATTTGTAATAGATTTATTTACATTTACTGTATTTAATTTTGTAATAGATATAATAGTAATTTCTTTCGTAAAAGCAAATAATATAGCAGTATCAGTACAAATTTCACGGATTAGTTACTTACCCAAAATTTTCTCAATTTCTTATGCGTCTTATATATGTCCACGACTTTTTATATTCTAAATTTTCAAAAAAATATTCTAAATTTAAACAAAATATTCTAAATTTTCAAAAAATATTAGTATTGATAACAAACCACGCTGTTCAAAACTCGATCTACACTTCCTCGTCCTAGCAAGCCCTCGAACAAATGATTAACATGAAATGTTTTCATAGACACTTCGTGCCTCTCCCCCACCTCCCAATAAGAGATTTAACTGGAATGCAAGCGGAAAAAATCGAATTACTTGTTAGCTGTTTTTTATTTCGCTGACAAAACTCGCATGGGGATCCGACCTTCAAAAGCAGTTAGTGGCATCTATCATCTGAACTGGACGACGTCAAGTAAAAAAGCCGGAAGTCTCGTTTTGCACCCTGTCTCCATCCTCTCATATTTACGCAGCTTCAGATCTTTAGTTGTAAACAGAAGAAAACAAACACCAAAACCTTTTGTGACGTCATATATAAGTTCTGAGGGTTTTTTTTAAGGTTTATGGTTCTAATTTATGGTTGGCTTTATGATTTACCTTGCTCCAATTACTTTTTAAAACACATTATAACTGCTTCTCTTGACGGAAGGAATGAGACCAAAAAAAAAAAAAAAAAATTTAATTCGCTTTATGCTTCTCAGTATAGTAGTTTCTTTTTACTTTTTCCTTCCTTCTCAAACACAAATAAATAAGTTCCGTATAAGGTTAATTTGAATAACGTGGCTGCACTTTGATACGGAATTTTATATACATTTATATATATATATATATATATGTGTGTGTGTGTGTGTGTGTGTAAGACAAAAAATATGAAAGCAACCTTCTAATTTTAATTGGCTATCGCATGTTTTATTTTTTATTTAATTTCGAGACTTCATTTTGTACCGTATTTCTCCCGCTTCGTAGTATGCCTTGGTAGTGTAGTGGTCAGCACGCTGGGCGCGTATCCAGAGGTCCATGGTTCGATTCCCGGCTCATTCATCACTTCTCCAGCATCGAAATAACCTAATGTGTCTACAATCTCTCTGTCTTAAAAATAGCACTGTAAGTCTAAACTGCGTCATTGTGATTATTCGTAATGGGTATGTAAAATTTTTATAATTGTGATATTGAGTGCAAACATTTATAGAAATCCTTCCCTGAAATATTGTGATGTGAATAATCCAGAAGGAAGAACTTTTTACAAATTGGACTCTAAAACACGAAGATTTTTGGATTAAAAATTTTTAATGGACACTAAAAGTGAACCCTGCATGGCTAAAATATTATCAAAGTTTATATTTTGCAATTATGTAAATAATTATTTTGTACTTTTCAGGATTTGTACTTTTCAAATTATTTCTCTTCATTTGCTAATGCTTTTTCTCTCAAAAAGGCTTCTCTATCACTCCACCTTTTTCTCTCTGAAGGGGGGAATGTGTAAGATAAAAAATATGAAAGCAAGCTTCTAATTTTAATTGGCTATTTAATTTGGGGACTTCATCTCTCTATCTTAAAAATAGCGCTATAAGTCTAAACTGCATCAATCAAATTAATCATGCGATACTACTTAACGCTTAATGCAGATACCTCTTGACCAATCACCAAATTGTAAACCAAAACGTTTTTAACTCGAACTGAAACTTATTGACTCCCTCCCTTCTTTCTCTGAATTGATGCGACCCTTTTCCGCTTAAGCTTTCCTCCTGGCAAGACACTTTGCTTCTTTTCGCTGCCGCTAGCCATGCAGGGTTCACTTTTCTAACTTCGTCCATTGTTTAACATGTAAGCTGCACAGAATTGGGGGTGGGGGTGGGAGGCATAACGCACCCACAATGATATCGAGTGTCATCTTGTTAACTGCGCAGTTATAATGCAGTGAATCATCGTTAATCCGTTGCAACGTTCTTTCACCAACAGCAATAATGACGCAGTCCTATTACAATAATAGAGCAGTTATATTACATATACGTACATATATAATGCGGAAAATACTCGAACCTCGAATATACTCGAATTTCGAGTACCTAATTCTGTTTTTACGCTATAGTACACCTGATTCTGGTAATACACCTAATTCCAGTTTTACGTGATAAAACTTCGTCCTGAAGAATGCATGTAAAATATTCGTGTAAAACAGACGTTGTATCTATGGCACAAAAGAACGCTGATTCCGAATAAAAAATCAGCAAAAATAATTAAAAAACATAACTAAAAATGTTCGTTGTTTTATATCAACAAAATACTAATGCAATAGTACTAATGAAAATGTATATTAAAATAAATTAGCATTTGAAATGAAAAAAATTCTCCACGAACAGCAACAAAAAAAAAAAAAAAAAACTGTTTTGTACGTAACAAGATTTTATTCCCTTTCCCCTTTTTGATGACAAACGATACATACGTTTACGTACGAAAAGAATACCATTGTTGTCACTAAGAATGTTGTGAACATCATCTTCTTCCTCCATTACTGAAATTCTCCCTATAATCTTACGAACAAAATCAGCACGAGTCTGCTCGAGTGCAGATATCTCACCGGTTTTACGAAAGAATTCAGTCAATAATCGTTTGTTCGTGTTTTGTTTAGGCCAGGGTTTCTTAAACGTTTTTCAGTCGCGACCCCTTTTTATCACTGAGATTTTTTTCACAGCTCCCAGGACTTTATAATACTTTAATAATAATAAAAATTTTGTGGGACCCTATAAGTATTGCGCAAATCCGACACACGCGTGAGTGAAACTATCAGTTTTTTCACTTGTACTGTAATATACTATTGCGGTTTTAGGTCATTAACTTTAATTTCTAATTTTAAGATATAGAACAAAGTGAAAATTTTAAATAAGTAACAGACGAAATGACAGCGTCAGGTGCAAAGCAAGGAAAATGAACGTTTATATTATAAAAAGAATGCGTCGAAACGTTTTCGTTTTCTTCTTTGTCTGTATTGTCTTATCTTTATCTATTTTCAAATACATTGTGTAAAAATATTTGGTAATTGTAAAATTATTATAAGTTAAATAAATATCAAAACTGCTAAAATTTTTGGCCGAACCCTGCTGCGGGTCCCGCGATCCACAGCTTAAGAAACTCTGGTTTAGATATAATTCTCAGTAAGAGGCTATCAGTAACTCCAATTCTCTTTGAAGTTACTCATATCCTCCAACGCTTTCCTCATTAGGGTCAAGAAATCTCCAATGTTTAATCTTCGTTTAGGGTTTTAAAGATTAACAATTCATTGATATCTTCAAAAAATAGATTGCTGAATTCTTCTCCACCAACTGTGCATACCATTGAAATGATGCTGGGAAACCCGGTCGTATTAGAATGATGGGATCTATACATTGCGGCCAAACAGCTTTTCGACATGTATTCAAAGTTGCTGGTTTTAATTAAATTACGATAATATAACTTAATTGATAACAAACATAATTGAGGATTTCATCCGCGTATCACTGTTAGTCTTTTATCATTTGATTCGTCGAAAACCTCTTGGGGTGTTCCGCAGGGATAAATAGATAATCTAAGTCCTGGTGTTCAGTTTTTCGTAGTATATTTACGTGCTTGCATATAGTACTATACCCACGATATAGGAGTACATACACACAAGTGATATATTCTAAGAAATAATAAGAAAAACAATTTTTATTTGTGCTTAAATAAAAATTGTTTCTTTTAGAACAGGTGGGACTTAGAACTTGTCTTGGCTTTCCCGTGTTAAATTAAAATCACACGAGTTAAAAGAGAATGAAATAATATTTATTTTGAATGCACATCGAAAACTACTTTCGTATAAAAACTGAATTAGGTGTATTATATATTTAAAACTTACAAACGAGTAACTGTACGGGTATCCGTAAGCCAAATCCCCGTAAATAGTCGGCAAAAAAATCCATCGATCTGTACAGGTACCCGTAGGCTAAATCCTAGCAAAAACGCGTAGAGTAAACCAATATAATTGTTCTGGTATTGCTAGGCCAAATACCCATAAAAGTCAGTACACGAAATCAACAGAGCTGTTGTAAAAGACTGCATAAATTCATATAACAACTGATATCTATTTCGATTTTACTGGTATCAGCGCGATTAACAAGTACAGGTCAAAATTTTCTACTGGCACTGAAGTTCTATGCATATTATTACAGGAAGGAAAACCAATAAAAGTCAGTAGAAACCAATAGTATGAACTACTGTTAGACAATAGAAGTTTTATAATTTCCATTTGTATTTACGTTAGAAATCGCGCTACCATAGGAGCTCTTTTTTAGTCTTTAATTTAATATTTGCTTCACACATAATTTAACTACTACTTCTGATTTCTGACGCAGCAAGACGCAGATGTTAAGTTTCTGTTAAACATTTTAGTTTTTGCTACTTCAATCCGAAACTGCAGCTGTTTTTACACTCATTCACCCAGTCACTTTGTGTAATTAGATTCTAAGTAACGGACGTAGCTAGAATTAGTCTGGCAGTCTAGGAATATTACATAGAGTTTCGATAAATTACAGTATAATTTTATTCACTAATTGTTTATGTCATCGATTAGTGTTTTCTTAGTCTGGCGAAAGCCTAGCGTTATTCAAGACTCAACTGTTAAACCCTCAATTCTAAAATAAATATTTATATGAATGGACTAATTGTTCATACCAAATACTGAATAATACTGAGTTAATAATTAATGCACGAAACGGTATATTTAAACTTAAAGTACAGAATATTTATGATTTATTTACCTGATTAAGAAAGTACACTTTAAAAAAAACTGAAAGGTTTCAGATCTTAAATTACGTTCAAAGCGGCGTTTTTTTAACATTTTGTGTGTTATCTTTCTTTATTAAATATAATGTTCTTCGCACTTAAACCATAACATTCAGTTCAAGAGCAATATAGCAAAATAATTTTAAAATGAGCCTATCTTTAGAATTTCCGATACACAGTCTCCGCGCTGAAGATAAAAATGTTTTTTTCTACAACGTTGCCATTGCTCGCTTTGAAATCCTTGAGTTTGTTAATCAAAAATTCGTTAAAGCTTTACAAAATATGAAATCAATAATAAAACAAATTCCTAATTTCAAAATTGGGATTCCATATGCCCATATTCTCAGGAGGATTACGTTATTCAAAATTGAATGGCTCTAGTACCGTTGTTTTATCATAATGCGAGAAATACGCATACATTTATGCAGATTCTTCATTATTTAACTTCTTCAAATATAATACAGGACGATAGTATTCGGTGGCAATGATCTGAAAAGTGAAACAACACTTGTAGTGAATCAACGCAAAATGCCAGAACGAAATTAATAGTCCTTCTGGGCAAATTGCCCTTTTGGGCTAAAAAAAATTTCAACAGAATTTTAAAAAATAGCTTGGAAATGATTTTTGTTATGGTAGGAAGGGTCCATTTGTGCTCTTTTTATTGCTCTCAGAAAATCAAACGCGTATTTACTTCTAATAAAACTTTTTCTAACACCTCCTCTTATTCTGCGTTATTACTTTGACAATCATATTCCGTAGATGATACGTAAGTGGTAATTCTTACCAGTTAATGTTTTTGCGTATACTTTATCCTCCCACAGATACAAATTACCGCAAGAATATTAGCTTTTAATCCAAAAAGGCGTTAGTCCAAATGGGCAATTAGTCTCGAAATGGGATTTGGCGGCGTATTACTTTATATGTCTGAATCGCTCTTCAGATTGTTCCCGAAATATTATTGCCCTGTATTACTTTTGAAGAAATGAAAGAATGAAAAATCTGCATGAATATATGTATGTTTCTCGCACTGTGTAGAAATGACGGTACCTAGGACCATCAAATTTTGAATAACGTAGTCCTCCACCCGAACATGTGCACCTGGAAAAACGAATTTTGAATTTCGGATTTTATATTTCATAATTTGTAAAACTTTAATGAGTTTTTAACAAACTCAACGATCTGAAAGCCAGTGGTACCAGTACTGTATGGAATAAAACATTGTTACCTCCAGCGCGCGGGAGTGTATATCGTAAATTCTAAAGATATGATGTTTTTAAATATTTTGTGAATTTATAACTCAGCTGCAATTTATGTGGCTTAAGTGCGAAGAACATTTTTAATTACTAAATATGAAACGTTAATAATGCAAAGATAAAAAAATGTTTTGCAAGCCATCTTACTAAAAAAAACTGTACAATGATATGATAAACTCAGAAATACTGAGAAATATGTATGCCAACACGTAACACTTTATCGGGAATTCTAAACACACGCTGCTTTTAAAAATTAATTTAGCTGTTGAATTGTATATGGCATATCAGCGAAGGAAATGATTCTCATAATAAAGCTAAAAAGACAAAAAAAAAAAAAAAAGGGCTAGCAGGTGTAAGTGCAACAGCAGACTTGTGGACTGCGACCGCAGCGAGAGCGTAAAGAACCTTAACAAACCGTTTTGGGCGACCGTTAAAATCTGAAACCTTTTAGATTTTTATGATTATTATTCTTATTAAATCACATTAGTTGGACTCGTTAAAATCATTCTACACTTTTTTTGTGTTGTTAAAATCAAAGCTAATGACCAAAAGAAATGAAAAAACAACAACTATTAATTGTATACATACATTGTGTACACAATTACATCAGTATATGTACATAATACAAAGGTGAGTAATTAATTTTTTCTGATATTAGTCACATATCCAGCTATTATAAATATATGACAAAGGAAAGCCCGATAAACTAACATAACTGGGAAGCAAAATCAATCAGAAATGTAATAAAATTATCTAAATCTCTTGACACTCAAATTCTCTACCACCGAGTAGAAAGAGAAGACGAAACTGAAAATGTAGTCCTCGTGCTTACGGACGGTCTCTGCTTCTAGAGATTTTCTGACATCCACTTTGGGTTGTTTACAGACTTTTAAACGGTCATGATTATCTCAGCGGAATCTAATAGGAAACGAACAAGAAAACTACACTTGTCATTGTGTCAGTTGTGCCTGTTCCGTATCTTAATTGTTTCCGGTTATTTTAAGTACGTCTTGGATTTCTTGAAATGAAAAAAATTTGAAGAATTTGAAGAAAATTTGAAAATTTTCTGTTTTATCCGTGACAGAAAATTCTACGTCGCTTGCATGGGATTGCGTGGTGTCAAATGAGGTTCTGGTCATGAATAAATTTTCATCAGAGTAAGAAGCATTCATTTATTAATTGCTACACTTTATTCTCCATTGGAAGTTTTACTCAGGTGAATAAGTTATGTGCATTAATGATATATCCGATGAGCCTCGAGATTAAATAGTTTGGTTTATGTAATTACGGCAAAGTCTCGAGGGTTATCTGCCTAAGGAAAAGGATGCCTTCGTGGTGGACTTTCTAAGGAAAACTGGCTGGTATACACGTTACACATGTGGAAAACCACGAAAACGCCCATGCAGCCAGCCCGTTTGCGGGATTCGAACCTCGAACCGAACTACCAATATTCAGCGACTTTACCGCTCAGCCGTTAGTCTGAGATTAAATAAAAGAAAGGATTAATAATCTTATAACTTACCGAATGCCTCGGCCTTAATAAACTAAAGAAAATGTGATAAAATGAAAATACATTTACATTTAGGGAAGTGTAAAAAGAGAAAAAGGCGAAGCGAAAACCAAGCCGGGCGGGAAATAGCAAAGAACCATCAAGAATAAATTTAACTGTATATTGCCGTTGTTGTTGTTGCTTATGCTCACTTGTCTGATGTAGTTAGCCCAAGCCCACAAAATTCCTCTTGATTTTATATTGATTGTCTTGTACAAGCTGTGCAATAAGTTAGAGCTTTTTGAGAACTAAAACTTCAAAATAAACGATACTGTAATCGATTATCATGTTACAAATAACTTTCATTAAGAACAATAAAGCGCAATATGCTGAGTCTAAATATTGTGCTCCCTTAAAAATATTCGAAAGATATTAGACGGGACCTGCATTTTAGGCTTTCGATTTAAAAAAAGGCATACTCTCTCCAACGCAGCATCAATGAAGTATATTTTCACAACATTATTATTCGTATTTATAATATCAGAACAAATTTATCATAAGTAGAAATACAAATGAAGATAGCACCATATTCTGCAGCCAAAACCTTCCTCATTAGATCACTGAGCCATTTTCCTTGGCAATTTCTTACCAATTATACTTTTCTAAGAATCGCCAACAAGCTTACAACTAACTGCCCTATCCTAAATTCCATTCTTAATAAATACTGTCTTCGTGTTCAAAGCGAATGACAAAATTTTTGGAAAATGATCATGAAGTTATTAACTATCTTTATTTAAAAAGAGCTGGTTTGCTTGTGGCTTCAAAATTATGGAAGACTTACGTTATCATTGTTAATTATTCATCATTAAGTTTACTATAATCAAAGCTTAAATTCATTCATTCTTTGACAGTTAATTAATTTCAATGTCAGCTTTTTAGCATCTCCGAGAAGTTGAAGGCAAGAAGGGGGGAGTTGAAACTGCTCTACACACTGCTTAAACTTTTTTCTTTCTTTCTGTCACCCCCTCTCCTCCTCTTCATTTCTCGAAACCGATGCACGAGGTTAAAGACCTTGGGAATATTTCGTTTCAGCATTCATTTATTATACAGAACTGAGCACTCATTAACGTTAATTCTTTTTTATTATTATTATTTACTTGGTCGCCGGGGGCATTTTCTTAATCTTTACAGCTGCAATGTACAAACAAATGAAAAGTGTGTTTGTTTTCACGGATGTCGCATGGAAATGAAAAGTGAGGTTAGTGTTTTGGGAGAAAAGACAGGGTTATTCTGAAATAGTGGGTGGATCATAAATTTTCCAGACACTGCAATTAATGAATAGCATCGGAAAAGACAGTTTACACGTTCTTGGTTAGGAAGTAGAATCGCAAAATATAAACGTGATTTCCATGCATCACTTTCAGAATGTTATCTTCCGATATAAAAGGAGTTAATTGTCATATCAAGGCGTATACAAGAACACTGTGGAAATGCCTGTCAAATTCAGATTATCCGTTTACACAAATTAAGATCATCTTCTAAAGAGAAAGGTCAGTTTAAGAGACGTTAGCGCTGTAAACCACACAATATCTTTTGCTTATCCGTATTTTAGAGAGTCCATGAATAATAAATAACACGAGTTACTTCAAAATACCATGCATATTTGTTTCAGACATTGAAATTTGGAAATAGATCCATGCATGCAAAAATATTGAAAAAGTAAAAGCATAAAAAATTAAAATACCATTTTAATACACTTTTCAATAAAATTTTTATGTCCTTAAAAACATTTATTGGCCTTTACGAAGTAAAAGTTTCAAAATTATTTTTCAGCTGATGATCTTTCCTCATTAATTAAAAAAATTGTAAGTTTAGTTAATATTAATTTATTTAAAAGAAATCGCTATAGCAAAACTAAAGCGATTTTTATTAGTCACAAAACTGCATTTTTTAGCGTTTTTACAATCAATGAACGGGAACACTTAATTTTCCTCTTAAAATAAGCTGAGTAATTTATGATATCGCTTAAAAGCTATCACATTTTTGGGGTGGTAATTAAAAGGACGGCAAGCAATAAGAGCGGAGAAAGAAAAATGAGTTCTACTTTCCATTTAGAGGCTAGATTATGAGTTTTTGAGATAGGTCGCTGGAAAAAAAAAACAGTCGTGGTTTCCCACCAGACTCAATGAAACTCTTAAATGCTTTTTAAAAGAAATGAAAACACTATGCTGAAAAATGAGACGTACCCTGAAATTTCCCATTTATAAATAATAAATCAGTGTAAGAAAGCGTTTGAACTCTAACGAAAAACCCTGTTTGGGCGGTAATAAAAGGACATTTCAGGAATCCTTAGAAAAATAGAATATTTATAAAATTAAGAAGAAATATCAACTTCCATAATGAATTATGTTAACAATATCAGACACCGAATGGCATTTCAGGCTCAATGAATGCTTTATTCTTGGAATAGTTAACTGACAAAAAAAGGGGGGACCACATAATTTCGAAAGAATTCTGGCTACCTTCAAATTCCTATTTCTTTTAGTGTTTGAAATTTCACAGCACCCGGATCGCTTCCTTGTGGCCTAGTTAATGTCCGGTATGTTATAATAAGTTCTGGATGGCTGTTCCTGTAGGCAGAGTGATAGAAGACTCGGTGCCATAGTCTTGAACCAGAGTTCGAATCCCGAAGAAGATATGAAATGTTTGCAAGTATGTATCATTTTTGCGACAGGCGCTTAAAATGCTTTCAAAACAAATGTTCTCTAGAGTGGCTGGTGATAGTGACAGAAGAGTATAAGACACCCAGAATCTGTTGTTCTCCGGGAGGGTTCTCCATCAAAACTTGGAAGCAGCTGGGGAAGCTTGTACACTTACCCAATGTTTAAGGCCTAGCTAGACTTATGGCCTGGCACTACTCCTTGCCTCTTGACCACGATAAAATTCGTGGACTTGATTAGGAAGATTAGTAACAACCAAAATATTCTGCATGGGTTGAGCTGCACGTGTTATTTTGGCTTCTTCATCTACGATAATCTATTATTCCTCTATATCAGGTTAGAGCCTGTCTAACCCTAAAGAATTAGCAGGCGGCATAAAAAGCACTTCATGCCGCCGGGCAGAGCTGTATGTACTATATATATGTGTGCGTGTGTTTAGTGTTTGTGTGGGTATACATGTATTGTGGCGGTAGAAGTTAAATCTACAATCTACAAGCCTTCTTAATTTATGAAGACAACTTTTAATTACATTCACACATACTCAGTCTTCCCAACAACATAAAAAAAAACACGAAAGTTCACTTTTTACAATAAAAATAAAACTGACGTCGTCTTGCACACAGTACATTGTCTTCTTCTAGGCCAGAACCGTCTGTAAAGAGTTAGGGGAATTTCTTTTCGCTTACTTCGTTTTTCATGCTTAATGTGATATTGTTTTTCTTTCCTGGGTGGTGTTCATATGGGTGTGCCGGTGTCTCGTAATTCTCTGCTAAAATTTCTAATGATTTGTAATGGCTCTTCTTTCGTAGTTGTAGTACTGTTGTCTTATGGAATTCTTGTTCAGCGCGTATAAAAAGTGGAGTGCTGTTAGCGATTTGGAAGAGTTCCGCATTTGATGTTGTTCTGTAGCTTCCTGTATAGTTAAGATGGAAGGGTCGCTGGATTGTATGAAGCTTTTTTGCTTTCTTTTTGTCATTGGTTCTGCCCATATGGCTGCTCCGTATAGGGCAATCTTCTCGATTACTGTATGGTAGATGAGGTGTTGTATTGGTCTGCTCATTCCCCCATCCTATTCCGTTCATTCGCTTTAGATTGGTTGCTATTTTGGAGGTCTTGCTTTTAATGTAGTGTAAATGGTCTATGAATTTAAGTTTTTTATCAATGATGACACCCAAGTATTTTAAGGAGTTAACAATTTTTATTTTAATTCCTTCTATTTCGAATCTTGGAAATCTTGTTATCTTTTGTAAGGTTTTGTGGATAATTAAGGAACATGATTTTTCTTGAGAGATTATTAGTTTTTGTTTTTTGCAAAGAGAGTTAAAAATTTCTAACGCGGTGTTTACATTTCTTTGTAACTCATCTCTGGAGCTACCACTCACAACAAAAGCTACATCGTCCGCAAAAGCGGTGCATTTTGAGTTGTTGGGGTCATTTGTGCTTTATGACTTTGTCAAACGTCAGGTTCTAAAAAATCTGCACTTACGCAGGACCCCTGCGGGCAGCCTCTGACTTGTACTTTGTCAATTGTACGGCTGTTACTTATAATGACACTGCGTCTGTTGGTGAAATAATCTTGAAACATTTTGTAAATGTTTTTTGGACAGTTCATTTCTTTCAGTGTGCTTAAAACCTCGGGCCACCAGAGGGAATCAAAGGCCTTTTGGAGATCTAGGCACAGTACAGCCGATTGCAGATTCTTTACTTTATTTCCTTTCACCTGCTCTAGAACATCATTGATTGCATGTATAGCGCTCATATTCGGGGAGACCCCGAACTGGTACAGGCTTGCTGTGTTGAACTTCCTTATGTGATGCCTGAGGCGGTTCGCTAGGGCTCTCTCAAGTACTTTCCCTATTGCGGGAAAAAGGATTATCGGGTGATAAGAACCTGGGTTTGATGCATTCTGGCCATTTTTATTAAAAAGAACTATCTGTCCGATTTTGAAACTTGTTGGAAAGAGGCCTGTTTCTAGAAATTTATTTATTAGATTGAAAAATAGATAGGGAAAGTTCTTGTGCAGGATCTTGATGAATTGGTTATCAATCCCGTCCGGCCCAGGTGCTTTTTTGTTTGGCAGGATCTTAATTATTTTTGAAATTTCAAAGGAACAGAATGAAATATCGTCATTTGTTTCTGGGGGGACAATTTAAAGCGATCATTCTATAAGGTATTTTCTCCCTCCTTTCGACATGCCCTCGTTGTGAAACGGTCAGCACGCTCGGCGCGTATTCGAGAGGTTCATGGTTCGAGTATCGGCGAGGGCGTTGCTCATTTTTCACACCTCCTACTTCAGAATAACCTAATGTCTCTACAGTTCTTTAAAATAAATGCAGTGTTGCCGTTTATTGGCAGACGATTAACTAAATGTTTTATTAATATTTAAAATAGGCTAAATGGCAAAACCGAAGTAAAACCAAACTTTTTGGCACAGATCAGAAGTGGATGGTCAGGAGTTACCAAAGGCATCTAAAACCTTCTCGAATGTCGAATATTCATAATTTACGTTACATGTTGGAGACAACCTTCGTATTTTGCAGTACCAAATTTGTAGTACGAAAATTTCGTACCAAATGTAATAATAATTATAAATTAAAGACACCAGACAGTTATAAATTAACGACATCAGAAGCGAATACCATTGATTGGCATCTTTAACAGGAAAAAAAATCAACTTCAAATTATTCTAATGAATTTATTAACCGACTTTTCAATGCAAATTCAAAATGATACCAGAAAAGGGAAAATTTTGAAATTAATTATCACGGTCAATTTTTGTCGTACTAGAGGGAAACTTTTACTTTTTATAAGGAGTATAACATTTTTCTAAATATACGTTTAGTGACCGGAGGAATATATAGAAACTAAGATTTCGTAATTTGTACAAAACGGTCTTCTTAAATTCAAAAATTCGGTAACATGTATAATTATGCGCCATTTAAAATGGTTTTATAGTTGGAAGTACGTGCATGTTTACGACCAACGGTTTTTAAAATAAAGGCGGCGTAAACGACGTCCATGGACATAGTGTATGTAAAAAATCATCCCCCCCCCAAAAAAAAAAACTTACCTGAAAACTATTAAAAAGAAGAGAGATTTCTTGATACAAATAGTAAAACGCTCATGAATATATTACTTATATGGATTGAAATTAAGTCGATTTTACTTATGTATTTTGAAAACATGGTCTACATAATATTGAAAGTGAAGTATTAACGTCGGAGAATGTTCAGAATGTAACTAAAATTACAAACATTGGTTCATCTTTTCAGAGCTTTTATAGCATATTTCAATCAAAACCATTTGCAGAGAGTACGATTATAGTCTCGGTGATCCTGTGTAAGTAAAAATACTACAATTATGCATCGTTATATATATATATATTAAAAATAATTTGACATCTAAAAGAATTTTCAGTAAAGGCAGAGGACTCACCTTTTTAATCATAAATATTCTGTCAACATTTTTCCAATATTTGTACAGCCGCAACATAGTTAACTTATGAGCACCAAAACACTCAAATACAAAGAAACAGAATGAAGTTTTCTAGGAAAAGCAAACGAAATTTAAATGCACCCATTTAGAACAGCTGCGGTTTACAGCTGCTTTCGATTTCAATCTGAAAACATTATTCGATTCATAATAAAGAGAAGATAGTGAAGATGATGTAGCATGAAAAACATAGCCAAGAACGAATGAATTATTCTTTTGAAGAACACCGCACTTAAAATATCATTAATTGTTCTGATTCACACAAAGCAGTTTAAGTTTTCTATAGCCGAGAAAAACAAATGCTCTTCACCGAGCATATGTTTAGAATGTCGGGCTGTCGAAAGATGTGTGTACGCCTACAATGTTAAGAGTTAGAAGCTCTTCCTTATTTATTCTTTTATCTTCGCAACAAACGGTCCATTTTCTTGGAATGTAGATAATCAGAAAAAGGAATATTTCGGTTTTTATTGCAGTATTATGACTATTATAAATTACACCTTTTTTTTCCTTTTTCTTCCCCCCCCCAGAATCGATCGAAAGCAATTTTGCATTTCAAAGACATTCGCTAACTTTGAAGATCTTTAGAGCTTTGTGTCATACTCTGGTAGCTCGAATCATTATATTGAAAATAATATGATGTTTTCTAATTGCTCAGTGATACTAATTAAATAAATAATTTAACCTCTAAAAGACAGCTATTTAATTTTATCTTTTGAAATCGTCAACCACATGTATTC
Source organism: Stegodyphus dumicola (assembly GCF_044657685.1). Taxonomy (NCBI): domain Eukaryota; kingdom Metazoa; phylum Arthropoda; class Arachnida; order Araneae; family Eresidae; genus Stegodyphus; species Stegodyphus dumicola. The sequence goes on from NC_140770.1 coordinate 134,297,211, forward strand.
TTCTCCCCTTTTTTTAAAATATCAAAATATTTTCACAAATTTCATGAATTTAATATATTAATTGTGAATCCTCGATATATTTTAAAATTTCCTTAGTATATTAATGAACTGCTTCAGTATTATATTTAGAAGTTGCAACAATGATATAAATGCAATATGCAGAGTGTTCCCAAAATAATGATTTACTCTCTTGGAATATTAAAAACAAAGAAATTTTTAAAGATGACTGGATTAGATATTTGAAATACTATTAAAAGCTGCAACATTTACTTTGAGTGTGTGACAGCGAACTGAATTAGGAGTTCTTTCATTTTTATTTTTGGAGGTAGTGAGTGTTGGAGTACAAAAAAATGGCAGAGCTGTTAAAAAAGGGAGGGCACTACTTCCCTCCCTTTTTTAACAGCTTTCAAAAGTAAGAATTTGTATCAGGTGCAAAGAAGATTTTGATATCCCGCCACAATATCAACCATAAAACTTTGAAAAAATCTTACATGAGAAAAACACTGTGTGTTTTAAAGAAAGAATGGTGTAATAGCAAGAAAACAATACTGAAAGAAGGATTTAGAAGCCGCTCAACCTATTCACTCTGACTGCCGTACCGAAGGGACAGGGTTAGAATCCCGGCATGGTTGTTTGTAAACGGCAATGGCATGGCGACACTCTAAATAATATGCCACGAGCTTTAATCCTCTCGAAAGAATGTTGGTAGGGAAATAGGGGTGGGAAACCGTCGGACCTGTTCCCCCCCGATGCTCTCCATCAAAATTGGGGGCGGAACTGAGCAAAGGCGTACTGTCACCAGTATAGCGCTCAAGGCTCATGCTAACGACAGACGCAGTCTTGCACTCCTTGCCACGATGAATTTCGTGAGCTTGATCTGATGCTGCTGTCAGACAAGTGAGATAAGTCACATCAACAACGACAGGAATTAGGAAGTAATAATTAAAGACTTTTACAAAATCCAAGCAAAAGAATAGCAACGGACAATGCATGACATAGGACATGGAACTGAAATTATCTGAGCTTACAACAAATTTGCAAAATCTCTACCAAAGTTGTTTTTAGCTTTAAAATTTAATACTTAAATAATAATAATTTTGTAAGTAATTTAATGAGTAAACATGATATGATTATTTAGTTACGTACAGAACTCACTTGATAGTTAGCTCGGGCAATGAAACCTTAACTTTTTTGTAAGAAAATATGTCTTTTAAAAAAGCACGCAGGCAGTTTATAACTGGAGATACATTCCTAGCACAAGCACAGCCTGCAACATATAAAAAATTATGGCCTTTAATTTTCGTTTCACGTTAAAAGAATTTTGTGAATAAATGGATTATAAGTATCAAACGTTGGAATTAACGATAAAAAATTTTGCACAAATCCTAACAGAATCGAAAACTGAATATCAAAAATCCTACAACAATTCCCGATATTTTTTATTATAAAATTCATTAAAGGCCTATCATTGCTGCTGACATTAAGAACTCGAGACGTGCGTTTTATATAAGTGGAAATTCACGGAAGGAAGCTCAATATTGTTATTAAAAGTTCTACAGATAAGAATTTTATGAAAGAGCAAAATCAGGTTTTTGCAATGTTATTTTCTTAAATTTTGCATTTAAATTTTTATATTATTATTGATTTTCACCACTTGGTTTTTCAGTTTTTTGAGACATCAACTTACACGCGCAATACTGATCTACTTTTAGAAAAATGTAGCAAATTAAATTAGCTACGAACAAAAATAAAAATGTAAAACTTTTTGTACATGCGAATGCATATTATTTCCTTCACGGGATTTATATTAAAATAGATATTTTAGCGGAATTTAGATTATGGAAAATGTATTAAAAAATAACGTTCCTTTTAGGTACAGCATATTTTTCGAAAATAATGAAAACAATAATAAGACAATAAAATAAGATTTAAAACAATGCAATAATAAACTTTACTATTTTTTATTAAAATAAATCTGATCATGTATAGAGCTCTCTTCCAATTAATTGGGATAAATGAGTTCTATTGCATGTGTGTTTTAAGGAATAAAAAGGCTTCTCTGTTTATAAATTTATAAACTTAAAAAAAAAAAAATTATAAATTTAAGAAATAAAAAAATTAGTAAAATGAATGAAACAAAATTGAAAGAAAGACATGTTGTGATTTGTTTAAAAGTAAATTTTGCTTTTATATTTGGAATCAAACTTGATCTCTTTATACAAACCTTAGCTTTAAACTTTTGTTAAAAAAATACACAACTCCACAGTGTTAAACCAGAATTAGGAGCAAACTTCACTTTTTCTAAAAATATCCTTTCATATTTTTGATAATACAATCACAGCTTTAATAAATATTATCTACTTCTAGTTCAAAGACGTCATATGAAGAATAGGCAAATTTTCATATTCGAACTCTTCAATTCAAATAATTTTCATTCATCTATTTTGTCTTTCGGAAAGGAATTTTAACATAATTAGGAGTAAAACATATTTTTTTCTAAAAATCCTTTTTTATGTTTACCACAGCGCACTACTTTAACAATTATGTCAAGTTCTAGCTTAGCAACTTTGAAAGATTACGTATGAAAAGATGTTTAGATGTCATATATTTCATCAACATTTTGTCTGTGGCAAAATAGGAGGAACATGAAAATCTACCTTACCGTATACCAAAGCAAACTGAAACCTACCTTCTCAGATAGTATGCCCACTTTCTCCGTGATTTTAAACGAGATCTTACGATCACTGGTGAACGCTTTCTCCTCAACCACTGACCCATTTAGACACTTAACATTCTAATTAATCGTATGCCGCAACCTTGCTTCATCCTGGAATATCCTTTTTTTCAAAGCAGACAAATTACATCGAGGTATAGCGGAACATTGGAGCATCAACAACTCTTTTTTGGATTGTTATGGCTGCCAGACACAATTGGAAGGAATCTGACGCATTCGAAACTCAGGGTGACAGAGGCCCCGCCCACTTGATGGTATTATAAATGATGATTGACGTGTGATATCTTCTTTGCTTTGTTTAGAAACTTTTTCAAATACTTTTTTTTCTTTCTGGAATCTCTCTTGCTTTCTTCAGCAGCTTCTAATGAAGAAGATTCATCTGATGGAAGATTAGAGGTCTCGTCTGACCACATCTGGGTGTATGCGGGTCAAGGGACGCGTGTAATTATAGAGAAAACTGAGTAGATGGTTTTTGTTTTAGGATGATATCTGTTCAAAAAGGAAAAGTTGGAAACGGGTTTAAGTACTGTTTGATATGCTTTGTATGAAAAAGAAATTTGCTTTCACCTCTCTGCATTCACTGAACACTCAAGTTTACAAAATTCCACGTATGTGAATCAAAAATATTCTTATTCTTGCTATTCTCGAGCAATAAGTATTTTCTTTTGCAAGCGCAAATGCAGCACTTAATACACACGAATGCAATTTGGTTGTACTGAATAATAGCAAGAAGTAATATATTCAAATCCGTATCTAGACTTTAATCAGCTATTTTCTGAATGTTTTCATAGACACTTTTCCTCTACTTTTTTATAGTTTTGTTACGTTTTTATAGCGAATTACAAATTCATTTTAAAGCATCTTAATATGTTTTTTAAATACTGTGATTTTAATTTAATACTGATTCCAACAATGCAATATATTCTTGTTCGAATATTTTCTCGGAAATTTCAGGTACTATTGAGATTAATTTTTAATCACTTAAACAAGTATTCGTGTGGAAACGTAAAGAAAACATGGTGATAGTTTGTATAGTCATTAGGTTCTTTTTGGAAGCAGAAGTGAAAAATGAGCAACTCCTTCACCGGGAATCGAACCACAGACCTCTGGAATACGCTCCCAGCGTGCTGACCACTACACTACGAAGGCATGCTATGAAGGCGGAAAAAATACCTTATAAGTTCTGCTATATCCCAATCCACATTAGGTAGTAGATTTTAAGTCTCTAAAGTGGATTAAAATTCATTGTCGTATTTAATGTAGTTAACGTAATGTGACATAAATTATGTCCCAGCCTCCAAGAAGAGATTGAGAATAAGCCACATCTCAGATTGCTACTTTACTTCTGGTACACAACTACAGAAAGAGTTTTAACTAGAACTTTGAAAATTTACCTCATTATGGGACTTTTAGGGGTCAATTTGTAAATTATACACATTAAAAACGAAAGCAACATACATTATTTTGCCTTATTTTGATATGTTACTGAATTATAAGTCCTTTTGAAGGATATTGTTTTTTCTAAAAAACGTACACAAAGCATTTAACTTTTCCAAACATGTAGAAAACATTCTAAACATAGACATAATAAAATACGGTGAATATGTTAAGAAACAATCGGCGACCATAAAATTGACTATTCTAAATTTTATGTTCTCCCCCTAAGTTCATCTGTTTTCCCAAGTTCGAGATCTTTCCAAATTACATACACTGCTTAAAATGAGAACTAGAACCTAAAAATTAACCAATCGTCGTTAGCTTTACTTATGCACCTACCTAGCCTCATAATGCTGAATTACCTGGCTTCGGCTTTGTCTCAACTCCTCCTGCCATGCAAAACCTCTGCTGCTATCCTTATTTGTCTAAGATGACGTCATTCTTTAAAACCGTGTACATAAAAATTTTCATATTTAAATATGGTTGGATAAATACCTTGTCTACAAAAATGATTTGATGTGAACTGTCATGGAATAAAAGTATGTTTCGAAACGGCCACATCTGAAAGTTGTTGGTTTATACATCCATCTGTCGAATTACGCACTTAAAACATTACATATATATCTTTATATATATAAGCGGCTAAAGTGTGTGTCACTAATAGTTTATTGTTGACACTGGGAAAAATGAGCGCGGAAATTAACGTTTCCGCAGTTTTAAATTAATATCTCAACTGATTAAAGTCGTACGAAGATGAAAACGGTATCGATGGATTCGGAGAATTTTTTGGAATCCGAGGATACGCGTCTCGAACTTCAACTCCGCGCCGTTCTTTAGATATTCGAGAAAAACGAATTTGGCACGTAGACAAATCCTTCTAATAGAGAAAACCCAAGAAAGAAAGTGGAAAATGTAGGGAAAAGGTAAAGGAAAATTAGTTTTTAATTAATAACTCGGCTAATTAAAGTCCCAAGAAGTCGCGAATGGTCAAAATAGCTTCGGAATCCAAAGGTGTGCTTCGCTAAGCCCGGGAGCCAGCCGTTTCGAAGAAGATGATGTTACTTCACCCCATGTATATATGCGGCGTAAGTGTCTGTTTGTCGCCAATAGTTTATTGGTTGCTTACGTAACTGTACTAGCCAATTGGGTGAAGCTGCCACGGCACAGGGTTACCGTTTCAATTGAGACGTAGACAATTTCCTGTAAAACTTGCCTTTGCTACGACTATAAGTCTCAGGACCAAACGCTTAAGCGTGTTGGCAATTTTTTACCTGAGCCTGCATTTGGACACGGTCAACTTTATGTTGCCTGTTCAAGAGTTCGTGAAAGAACGGATGTAAAATTAAAAATATTGGATGGTCCTCTGCAAGGCGAGCTTAAAAATGATGCAAAGATTTACACAAGAAATGTTGTGTACAAAGAGACCTTTGACATGTGAATTAACATTTCATTATTTAAATCACCTTTATTGATTGAGCCAGCCTTGGCTCTTAAGAAATGTACCGCCAGTGGTTTCCTTCATTGCACTCTACTTTAAGCAATTAAGCAAGTAGAAGGGGGAAACCCCGTGCGGCAGTAAGCAAAGGGGCGTCCTCGCCGCCTGCCCTGGGTAATTCAGCTTAAATTAGCAGACACCTTTGCACAAATCATTTTAAGTACAATTTATAATATCTAGAACAGCGGTCATTTGGTATGACCGCCGGGCCTTCTAGTATATATGTGTATATATGTGTGTGTAATAATTTCAGGAGTAGGAATTTTAATGGCGTAGAAGTGTTGATCCATAATGACTAGGAAATTGGAGGCGAATGCAGATTAAATCTTCAGTTTTATTTTCTGCATACGGCTACACACAAGTCGGCATATTAAATGGCCTTGTTCCAAAAGGCTTACATTTTTGGCAGATTTGCAGCAAAAAAGAAGCAGACAGATTGCACTCCAGCTAAGGCAAAGCGTAGAAAGAAAGTGCGTTAATGTTCAGGATGAAATCTCAAGTCAGACTGAGTTAGTTTTGTTTTCAAAGCCTTTTGATTGGACAGTTAATATTGCTGTAAAATTACTATTGGCTGGTTGAGTATCATTGGCATTGGCATTGGAAATGACGCATTGCAGAGAAGGGTTACTATTTTTAGAATTGTGAAGGGTAATTTACGTTGCTAATTTAATCTTTTACATATTCTTTATTTTTATTACATACATATTCATATATACTGATAATTATATAAGTTTAGTTAAGTACTTATAGTTATAATACTTATAATTAAAACAGTATCAAAATAAAGTAATTGAAATCTTCTTTAATACGTGTCATGTCTTGTATATCTCTGCCTATGAAACCTTAAAAATCTTGTTCTATTTGTCTTCATTTCAGAACTATGTTTCATGATTTATTATTCAGTGCATCTCTAAAGAAATTGAAATACACTTGAATTGTTCTTGAAAAGAATATTAATGCATATTTTCTTGGCGGCGCTGTGAAGTTACACTACGACAAAGAAGCGCGTATTGAAACAGGTATAGAATTGTCAGCTACGCCCAAACACCTCGAAAAATTTGCATTTTGATTTTTTGACTGCGTAATGGTCGTGACCTTTTACCTCCATAACTCTTTTTCAAGTATGTAACAGGTATTTTAGGTGTGGTGTTCTTTTGACTATTTCGACGTTAGTCTGAAAATAAGATGTTTGAAAATGGTTCTATGACTAAATAGATTTTAAAAAATTGATCACAGACCTGTTGTTCCAGTTTAGAAAACGGATCAAATAAGGTAGGATTTCAGATTACAATAAATTTGGGACGCGACATGTTCTGTCGAAACGGATGAAATTTTAATTTTTGTACAGTTCCCTTTCGATTTAGTTGATTATGACAAAGTAATATAGGCTTTGCTATAATCAACCAAACCGAACCGGACTAAAAGAGCTAACAAGGGGCTTAAGAAGAAGTAAAGGATGTCTATGTGGAGGAGGACTTTCTAGGAAATTTGGCTTGTATCCACCTTACACATTGGGAAAAACACGAAAACGCGTATCCTTTCACTTAGATTCGAAACCCAGGTTGAACTGCTAGTGGATAGCGACTTTGTCGCTCGGCCGCTGATGGAGCTTAATTTATGTAAGTTCCGTATGCAATAAAACCTATAATTAATATATTTATTCCCATTCTACTACAGTTCGTTTAGCAATCATCCGGTTCTATGAATTACAGAATTAGCTGAGGAAGGCTTGCTAGAATTATGTGATTTAAATTTCTTTCAGTCGATCGAAACATGGCTGTAAATATCGATCAAAAGGGCCCATAAAAACAAAATTTTGTTATATGCAAATATTAGGATTATTGCAAAAGGAAACTTGGATTATTACAAAAAGAATTTGAAAGTCACTTCTGCAACGGTAGAGCTACATAACTATTCTAAAATATAGATTTCGTAATATTTATTGACATATTATTATTATTAGTCCAAAGGGACAATTTGCCCTGAAGGACTATAAATTTCGTTTGGGAATTTTGTGTTGGTTCACTATAAATGTCCGATTCATTTTTCAAATTGTTGTCACCAAATATTATCGCCCTGTATTATATTCAAAGATATTAAGTAATGAAGAATATGCATAAATGTATGTATGTTTCTCGCATTGTGATAAAACAACGTTATTTAGAGCCATCAAATTTGAATAACGTAAACCTCCTGCGAATATGGGCATCTGGAAGGCCAAATTTGAAATTTGGAATTTCTTTTATTATCGATTTCATATTTTGTAACACTTCAACGAATTTTTGATAGAAAAGCTCAACGATTTCAAAGCGAGCAATGGCAACACTGCACGGGAAAAAGAACATCTTTATCTCCAGCGCGCGAGTCTCTGCATCGGAAATTCTAAAGATATGCTCATTTTAAAATTAATTTACCATATTGCTGTTTAACTGAATTTTATAGTTTGAGTACGTAGAACATGATATTTAATAAATAAAAGTAACAAACAAAACGTTAAAAAATTTTTAATCAAGTGTAATTTTAAATCTGAAACCTTTCAGATTTTTTTTTTTTTTTTTAGATGGTAGTGTTTTTACAAAAAGGGTGTTTTAGTCATTCTACAATATAGTTTTATGGATTCCACGAAAAGTTGCAGTTTTAAGGTTTCCGCAAACAACCGTAGCGTAGGGGTGTTCCTCAAGTGGACAAAGTCTGAGGAATATTATGCTACGGAAAGCAGTTTTTCTGTAGGATCCGTACAAAAACTTAAGTTTGGCTTATTTCTAAACACGCGTCACGTAAGAAAACCTGTTACACTCTTAAACTCTACCTTATTTAATTCATTATTTAAAGCTGAAACCATTAGTCTATAAGCAATAGTTCACGATATACTGAACAATGCAACTGCACTTGAAGAAAGTTTGTAACAGATATTAACAAAGGAGGAATATTTAACGTATACAAACACAGTCAACAGGAAGTGGCCCCTGTCTTTGAATAATTTCAAAAAAAAATAAAAATAGTTTATTGTGGATCGATGGAAAAATTACTCTTGCAAGCCATCAGCATTAAACAAAATTGTCTACGGAAATTCTAGAAAGGAAGATAAAAGTGCATGGCATAATAGCAATGATAGAAGATTCCATAGTATTTGGGATCATCCACGTAATATCATCATGAGTACGTAATATGGAATATATATAAACATTACACAATTAAAAAAATTTTCATCGACTTTTAACGCGAGTTTATTCTCAACATTTTTAAATTTCTCTAGTAAATCTCTTGTATTCTTTACTACCATTAATAACTTGCTTTTTTAATTTCTAAAATTATTTATTTTTTTTCTTCCGTTACTAACAGTGTTCTTAAAAATATTAGTGATTTAATTTATGTAACCAAATGAACTAGTTTTACAATTTAAACGGCTTGAAATTATGTATGTAACTTGTTACTAGGTACGTAATTTTTGTTAGTTATAATATGGATTATTCTTCTTTCCTGAATTTTTTAAACTGTTCTCAGATTAACAGTGGACATCCTATCCGGTTCGGGAGTTGAATCTACATTAAAGGTGAAAAAAGCACAAAAATTTCACTATTTATTATTGCATAAAAATAATGTAAAATAAATTATGAGAAAAGCTTTTAAATCAATGTTTTTAGCAACTAGCATAAAGCCAGTGATCTAATAAACGAAAGGAAGCCGGGGATAATTGTTCAGCTTCATTTAGTACATTGCTTAATGTTTCTTCCAAATGAAATTGTTTACGACAATGTATGAAACGACAATTAAAGCTGTCGCGACAGTCATTACAGCTTCGTTTTCGCTCCGTAAATTTCTTTTTCCGCAGAATGCGTGCTGAACACAAGTAGAGAGCTTCATTCTTTTCTTAATCATTATTCCCCCGTCCCTTTTTAGATGCTCTAGTTTCGTCTTCATTAACGTTTATTTAGTTTCAGCGTTGTGAAACTGTGTAAAAGAAATGCTTATAACAAACCTTCAGGATGAAACTTCAAATGAATTTAACTTCCGGTAGTATATACATCAGTAAAGGTATAAAAATTTAAATATTATGAAATTATATACCTGAATCAAAATATATAAATAAAATGCCTATTCTAAGTTTCATTTCCTATATCCGCTTACAGCCGGGGTTCCCAAAGCACGGTTCGTATAAAATTTATCGAATGTTAGAAAAGCATTTTAAATTTGAATTTTTGATGACTAATTGAGCAAATGAAACTCTGAAAATTCGCAAATGAAACTCTTGAAATTCACAGGATTGTTTAATTTTTAATTTTTTTCCATCGCGTTTATATTATTTCAATGTACTGTAGAAATAATTAAGTTTTCTGAAGCTTGAAACAGTTAAAAAAATGCTCTTATCGATATTCGAATTTTTGGTAACCTGCAGTTGTCAGCTAAATCCGTACTAGAGAGAACGTAACAAAGGAATGCTTTAATCCGTACTAGAGAGAACGTAACAAGGAATGCGATAATTCTTTATATTCTCCCCCCAATTAAAGGGCACCTAGGGAGAGACACAATCAATCAAATCCAAGTGATGACGAATTATCGGCCACCTCATTTTAGCTGAAGCATGGAAGGGGGAATGGCCTTCAAGTAGTGGCGGAAAGGGTGCATGGGGCAAAAAAAGTTGAGAACCAAATGGTTTACGCTAAAGCATAATTTGTCTATTAACCGTAAAACACATTCAGGAGCAAAATCCTTTCATTGTATAGAATGTGAAATGTCATTTGTTCGACATAGCGAATTAAATAGCATACGAAAATTCATACTTAAACTAGCGGGCAAGCCCGCCAGCTGAGCGGGCTGAAGCCCGCTAGTATAAGGGGTGTGATGCCTTTGTGGAGGACATTTAAAAAGGAACTGGCTTTATTTCGCCGGTATTCGAAAGTTGGTCCGAACTACCAGTGTTCAGCGGATTTACGCGGGCTGAGCCCACTTTATTCACGTATGTGACCAGAATATACTGCATACACGATACATAGGCCTAAAATCACGAAACCACCCATGCAGCCAGCGCTTTCGCGGGTATTCGAAAGTTAGAACAAACTACTAGTGTTCAGCGGGCTGCGCCCGCTTTATTCACCTATGCATCCAGAAAGTACTGCATACACTATACACTTGCGGAAGATCACGAAAACACCCACGCAGCCAGCCCGCTCACCGGGATTTGAAAGTTCGTCCGAACTACCAGTGTTCAGCGGCTTTGCGCGGGCTGAGCCCGCTTTAGTCACGTCTGCATTCAGAAGATACTGCTTACACGATATACATGCGGAAAATCACGAAAACACCCATAGAGCCAGCCCGTTGGCCTTTATTCCATAGTTCGTCCGAACTACCAGTTTTCAGCGATTTTACCTGGGCTGCGCCCGCTTTATTCGCGTATGCATCCAAAAGACACTGCATACACGTTGCGGAAAATCATGAAAACATACATGGAGGCAGCCCGTTCACCGGAAGTTGGATCAAACTACCAGTGATCAGCAAATTTCGAAAGATTTCGAAATTCAGCAAATTTCGAAAGAAGAAGCAAATTTCGAAGATTCGAAAGTTGGATCAAACTACCAGTGATCAGCAAATTTGCGCGGGCTTCGCCCGCTCTATTCTCGTATCCATCCAGAAGATACTGCATACACGATACACATGCGTATAATCACGAAAATACCCATACAGACATATCTTTAACGGGTATTCGAACTACCAGTGTTCAGCGGGTTTGCGCGGGCTGCGTCCGCTTTATTCACATATGCATCCAGAAGATACTGCGTACACGATACACATGCGTAAAATCACAAAAGTACACATGCAGCCAGCCCGCTCGTTGGAATTCGAAAGATGAACCTAACTACCAGGGTTCAGCGCGGACTGCGCCCGCTTTATTCGCGTATAAGTTCAGAAAATACTGCATATATGATAAACATACCTAAAATCACGAAAATACCCATGCAGCCAGCCCGATCGCCTTTATTCGAAAGCTGGACCGAACTACCAGTGTTTAGCGGTTTGTGCGGGCTGCGCCCGCTTTATTTACGTATGCATTCACAATATACTGCATACACGTTACTCATACTCAAAATTATGAAAACGTTGATGGAGCCAACCCGTTTGCCGGGATTCGAAATTTGGACTGAAGTACCAGTGTTCAGCGATTTCACTGCAAAGGCTTTTTGCCAAGTGTAACCGCAAAACTTTTCGGGTAAAATATTCAAACAGCAGATTCGTTATTAAATCTCCTTTTGATAAACTTCAACATAATCACACACAAAAGTGCATCAATATATATATTAATGTAATTAATCAACCATAATTATTTATATTAAGAAAACTTTTCATATATAAACTCTCAAGCAACAGAAATTCAATTTAAAACCCTGAACGAAAAAATGAACCTTCAGATGGAGTTTACGTCCTAAGAAATTTAGTGAATTTAATCATTTGGAACATCATGAAGCTTCTCCTCTTAACAGTTGTACTGAATGATCGGAAGTTTTTACAAGTAAAAGGGATTTAAGGAGACATGTGAAAACACATGAAATTTTTTTAAGTGTGGTAACTGCTCAAAGAGTTTCACTAGTGATGATGCCTTAAAAAACATGAAGCTTCTCATGTTAGAAATATATCCAATGTTCACGAATGTTTAAAAGAAAAAGCCACCTTTTACAGCATGTTCGAGTGGAGTATGGCTTGGCGCAAATCTTAGAAAAATGAAGAAAGGCTGATACTGTCAGCATGTATACCTACTAAAATCACTCTATCACTAATAGTCTCTAAGCTATTTCTCAACTGAATCAATTTGCATTAATGCAGAGAATGAGCAAAACTTATATGTGTTTCTTCGGTACATAAAATCGCAACTTGCAGGAAAATTGAATGATAGTGTAGCTACATATGAGTGTCTAAAACGGTAGCAGCTGTTACGCTTTAAAGGAGTCGTTAGTTTGAAAAATGAGAAATTAAATACATTTATCCACATTTTCATAGCAACTGGTGTGAGTTATTTAAAAGGTATAATGTAGAAGGAGAGATTGATGAAACTTTCGAAAAAGTAAAAAAGAGTTTTGACGAATTTATTTAACATTGTTCAGTATGGATTCTAGAAAAATTTACTAAATGCGAACTAAATATCATCAGATCGAGATCCCTTCCTTACAAGACTAAATTGTTAAAATAAAGTAAGAAAATTAAAAAAGAAATACAAATAATATTAAAAAATAAATTAACGCATTCTCTGCTACGTGTTTTCAATGTGTAAGTGGGGAGCACATGCAACTAGCAACATGCAAGATCCATGATTCGAATGCTTGCAGAGGTCAAAGTCATTTTTCTTGTTTACTGTCTTAATATGTTTAATGGTCTCTACAGTTGAGAAATAGCTTAGAGACTATTAGTGATAGAGTGATTTTAGTAGGTATACATGCTGACAGCATCAGCCTTTCTTCATTTTTCTAAGGTTTGCGCCAAGCCATACTCCACTCGAACATGCTGTAAAAGGTGGCTTTTTCTTTTAAACATTCGTGAACACTGGATATATTTCTAACATGAGAAGCTTCATGTTTTTAAGGCATCATCACTAGTGAAACTCTTTGAGCAGTTACCACACTTAAAAAAATTTCATTTGTTTTCACATGTCTCCTTAAATCCCTTTTACTTGTAAAAACTTCCGATCATTCAGTATAACTGTTAAGAGGAGAAGCTTCATGATGTTCCAAATGATTAAATTCACTAAATTTCTTAGGACCTAAACTCCATCTGAAGGTTCATGAAGGTCTTTCATGAGATTTTCAGATAATTTTTCAAATCTCTTGTTTTCGCGAAATTTGTAAATATTTCGCACAAGTAAAATTTCAAAGATGAATCGCTTCATAAACTCTTAAATTATCAATGCACTTTGAATACATACTGCAAAGAAGAGCTATTTTTTAAGTATGAATTTTCGTATGCTATTTAATTCGCTATATCGAACAAATGACATTTCACATTCTATACAATGAAAGGATTTTGCTCCTGAATGTGTTTTACGGTTAATAGACAAATTACGCTTTAGAGTAAACCATTTGGTTCTCAACTTTTTTTGCCCCATGCACCCTTTCCGCCACTACTTGAAGGTCATTCCCCCTTCCATTCTAAAACTCAAAAAATACATATTTACATTTATTTAGATTATTTTCGAACGTATTTTATGCATTACACAATAAAAAGTATAGAAAATGATCTTGAACACCAAAACTTCAATAAAAGTAGTTTATTTTTATATTCATAAATTGAAACTACCCCGCTTGAAACTTCAAAACGGCCCATAGGAGGGAATTCCCGTTGAGAACCTCTAGGCTAAATGCTTTGCAACAACAAGATGGACATACCTAAGAAAAAACATCAGAGACTCTTAGAATAGCTTAATACATATAAACTGAAACTATATTAATAAAACCCGTATTAGAAGACTTCACTGAAACCTATATAAGTGAAACCTGTATTAAAATAAAATAAACACACTGAAATCTATATGAGTGAAACCCGTATTAAAATGACTTAACACATACACACTGAAACCTCTATGAGGGAAATCTGTATTAGAATGACTTAACATATACACACTGAAACCTATATGAGTGAAACCTGTATTAGAATGACTTAGCACATACACACTGAAACTTATCTTACATATATGCACGCACTCACACATCCAAAATAAAATTTAATGGAATATTATTAACACGTATGCACTTCTTAAACTGTAAGGTTTGTATTCATGATAAATCTGAAACGTTACCAACCTAACATTTTTATGTTAAACCATTTCTGATTTGCATTAATTAAGTACAGTATTACCAATAACGTTTTTAGAAATGTCTGAATACCAATTAATTAATTTATGGTGATAAAATTGAATTGTTTTTTTCTTGTCAAAGCTTCTCACTTCATGATAATTAATTGTGCTATGATCTAGGTAATCAATTATATTTTGTTTTTGTTATGTTACTTTTATGAATTTTTAAAAAAGTTAAATATTGCAGTTTCCAATTGCATTGTATTTCTGGTTTTATTATTCTTTCTTGAGAAAAATTCGTGTGTGCGACGACCTGTTGTTGCTTCGTCCTACTCTTTATTGCCAGATCTTTTGTGTGTACACATTTAGTATTTTCCTTGGGTGAGTCCTGAGAAGCGGTACGTGAAGGAGTTCTCTTATTAGCTTTAGTGCTTTCTCCTTTGCATCTGCGGTGTCGTTACGTTAACCTGAGTATTGTGGACTTTTATCCACATGAGTGTAATTTTTGGCATTTTGCAAGTTGTTTTAGTATTAAATGATTTCAAATGCAATTTTAAAGTTGTTGAATGGGTTACGAAGTAATAATACTGTCGCATGGCTGTCTGATTTTAGTATGATATAGGTGAATCTCGTGACATTTTCTATTTTCAAGGTTGCTTTTATTGCCGAAAGTTCTGGGTGATGAATACAGTTACTGTTTTTTAGGTATCCTTACCATTTTATACAATTGCTGAGGCTCTTTTGAATAGGGATGTAGAGTGCCCATCCATTTTTTTCGTCTATTTTGGAGCCGTCCATGAATCCTGCTGTTTTATTGTTCATGGAATCTGCTGCTCCTTATTGAAATTTTGCCCTTGTATGCGGGACAACAGGATGCTTGCTGTAGGGAAGGAGACATCAAGCTTATTCTTTAGTTTTATAAAGATAGTCATTAAAAGAAATGTTCTGCTTCAACTGCATGACTGTTGTATAAACAGCTTTTATCTATCGCTTGTAGATGTAGAAGGATTGTTCGGGCTAGGACATTGTATGAAATTAAGTGTCATGCATAATGTAAACTAAATGTAGGGCTCAAATGGCGATACCGTAAGTCACTATTTTAGTTATTACGGTGATACATAAAATTTTGGTAATATGGGAGTTTAGGCCCCAGTTGTATCGAAGCATTCATCTTAAGTTCAGTTCTATTTGGTGAGTGGGCGTCCGTGAGATCGTGAATGAAATTTTGCTTTCGATCAATGGGATTTCTTAGGTATTTAATGGTTTTTACGTTTTTAATTCCTCCATCGCCGATTTTCAGGGAGAGTTGTTTGGTAATAGTTTGAGCTAGTTTATGTATTACCATGGACCTGTGACTTAGTAGTAGAGAGATTTTTCAGTTTATGCATTTTACATATATTTCCGAATATTTCAATATTTCAACTGCAATTCCACAGTTTTCTTGGAGTGCTGCATGTGCGTCTCCGTTCAGAACAAATTCGATGTCGTCAGCAAACTCTCTGATTTTTGAGTGAGACGGTCATTCTTCATTAAATATTTCCTTGAAAGCAATGTTCCAGAGCTCTGCACTCATGCCGGACCTCTGGCGGCACCGTCGTGTTTCCTTTCAAAATATAAGGGTATTATTATTATATAAGATAATGCTATTGGGTTTGCTTAAGAAATCATTTTATGATGCTGAAAACAATGTTTGGACAGCTGATCTTCCGTAAGGCATGGAGAATAGAGGATCACCACAGCGAGTGGAAAATATATTGGAAATCTAGGCTAAATTTTTCGGAGTAAAGTTGATGGCATTTGTTTCACAGGAAAGCACTGGCCCGCAGTTGGCTGTCTAACCACCTATAATGATGTTGATAAAAGAAAAAAGATTAAGAGAAAAATGTAATGTATTCTTTTTTGGGGGGAAGGGTGGTGCCATTAGCTATAAATCTGAACTTCATTAGCTTTTTGCGAAATACTGGCATACATACTAAGTTAGAAAATTTATTGACTCAGAAGTCAGAATTTAGTAAAATTTTGTCTTTTATAATATGCAAGAAATTTATTTAAAATAGCTCCTCTTTCGTTACTCTTTGTAACACTATAGGTAAGAGGTTCTAAGTTCTGTTTTAATAAGACAGCAATAAAACTGTTTACACATGATACTAAAATTATTACTGGTTTTGTCTAGTTTGGTAATTGTAAATTTTGTTTTAAGGTCAGAAATTTTCTTTTTGAGCTCAAGCTAAAAACCTTTCTTTTAATTCGCATTTTAGTTAGAGCTAATGACCTTGGTTCAAATTTTACTTTCCCATTCCATAAAAGTTGATGTTGTTGTTGTCATGTCCATATTACATGGAACGATGAAAAATTGATGTTGGAAGACTTAGTTCACAGTTAGCCCTTGAGCTGAGATGATCAGTGTGTCTTTGCTATCTCAATGCTTTTTACTTCCTTGTACGAAGTAAAAAGGAAGTATTGTAATCGCGAAAAGTTTCAGGCAGCATATTTCAACGAAAATATCCATTTTGACCGCTATCGAATGCAATTTAACAATGTTTTTGCGTGATATCTGTACGTAAGGACAGAATAAAATACTCTTTTCCTTCAAAAAAAAATTATAAAACTGCTTTAAAATGAATTCTGAAAAGAAATTTTCGTGGCGTCTGTACGAACGTATGTACGTACGTGCGTACGTTCGTATCTCGCATAACTCAAAAAAGAGTAGCCTCAGAACGTTGAAATTTTGTATATAGGACTGCTATAACATGTAGATGTGCACCTCGTATTTTGGTTGCAATCGGCCGCACCAAACGTATATAAATATATTTATATAAATATCCACTCTGCTACCCGGCTCAGTGATCTCAGTTTCTTTACTCTTATATGTTTGTAAATTGTACATTTTTTGCTTTAAAAATGATTGAATTATGTTGTTTTTATCTTCCGGTTAAGGATTTTATGTCTTTAGTAAATCTGTGTGCAATATTTTTAGAATTATCAGCAATTTTAAAGTTGTTTAATTGCCTCTAAGCCTTTTTTAATGGCGGTCATTGATGTTTACATTTGAAACAGGAGACTAGTGGATTTGTTGCCAATCTAGAGAAACTTAGCTTCGCAACAACAAAGATAACGCATTCATTTATTATTGCTAATTAAATCATGCTTAATTCTTTCTGGAATTTTTTCGAGGAAATAAGTGTTTGAGATTTACTTCGTAATTTTTAATATAGATATTTTGAGTTTTTATGTATTTTTGCCTTCTCGCGAAGTGAGAACTGAATTAATTAAATGAGAAATACTCAATCGTCTGTGAAAAACTGTTTCTTTTTTGTTTTGTTTGCTTAATTTCTTTTATACATCATTCTAGCTTTATTATAGTATTTGAATAGAACATGTGGCAACGATTAGATGATTCTATTCTTTAAATGATATAAATTTTGTGCATTATGAGTTATAATATGAACGAAATATATACGTTAACTGTTATATAATTATTGGATTATATTACAGTTAACTTAGTTTCCGTTATATAATTATTATAAAATTTAACTGTTATATATTTATTAATACTGTTAAGTGAATCTAGCGCCAGAGTGTCGCTATGGTAAACAAATACTAGAGTGAATTTTAAAGAATGCATTTATTCTAGTGTGGTTTATGCGCTGTCGGCGAAGTAGATTTAATTCAATCCAATAAGTTTAAATGAAATGCCAGAAAAAATGCGTATAATTTAATATTCCAATTTAATATTACAATACAAGTCATGTAGTGTACACATCAGATTGTTTTACATCAAAATGACTTTTCAAAACTGGTAATAGGCCTAAATGTGGTACCCAGTTTCATTAGCTTTCATACGAAAGTGCCAGTGACTATATCTAGATTTGCAGAGATTGAGATATTATCCATTTTGAACATAAAAAAGCAGCAAACAAACATTTCTCAATCGTAAAAGTAGTTTAGAAGGTAATTTAATAATAATTTAGGAAGGCATGAATTTATTTATACTATATTACGGATCAAGAAATCAATCAATTCACCAGTTAGCTAATATGGCTCATGAAACCAATCAAGTGTTATGAATTTACTGATACATTCTATAACAATCATTATCACGAAACTATTTCATCCTGTTATGATTCTGATGCCTATAATCACCTTGTCAGCTCTATTTCGATAACATCCTGTTTTCCAAGGGATCAAAATGGCCTTCAACCATATATGAATTTCTCAGTGTCAAGGTTAAGCAGATGGGATAACTATATTATCTTAAAACAATAAACATGTGATTAGGGAAGGAACAGTCTACCAATTATAACTAAAAAAAAGGTCCTATGTTACTATTCGCTAAGTACTCGGAAGAAAGTTTAATACATATTGCAACTTTAGACACTATTTCCAACGCCAAAATGTTTACGTATAATCATATTGTAGGGTTTATATTTATTTTAACTAACATTTATTTTAAGTTTAAACTATCTTTCCTGTCAATCCTTACTTTCCCCTGGAACTGCCAATGCCAGAATATGTAAATTTGAGTAGAACGCGCAAGCATTCAAATTATCAGCGGAATTAGTATGATTTAAATAGAAGGAAACAAGTTCGGTGAGAGAGAGTTATTCTTACTTAGCGAGCGCGGAGGTAGTTATAGAGATTTGAAAAACCCCGCATTGCGGCCTATGTGCTTGGCGGGAAGTAGTTGCAATTGTTCCAGTGAGCTTCAAGTCTGCTGAATTAGCAGCCGTATTGTAAAACGCGGTGAGTTAGTTATTTGAGAGAGCCTCGTAGTTAGAATATTGTCTTTAATTTCTTTTCAGGTTTTTATTTTTATTTTGACTGCCGAGTTGGCACCGTTTGTAAGCGTCAAGAGAACGCAATTGTAAATTAGTACGTTGAATAAAAAGGGACTTAAACCCTTTATAAGACTCTGTGGTTTATACAAGCTTTCACAGTCACCTCTTGGTTGCGTGCTAGTTAGAGGCGCGCAACGTTATAATATTAACCCACATATTTTTAAAACATTTAACCCTATTCCAGTTATATGTTCTACATTCGATTTTATTTAGGTTCTAATAACAAAAAAGCCATTTCATTGAAAGTAAAACTGGAAGTGATATCTCGATTCGAGAGTGGGCAGCGACAAGTTGACATCGCATATTCTTTAAATTTAGCAACTTCAACTATACGAGTGGCTCTCGAGTGTTTTTGTCTCATGCACTCCATACAGCACTGCTAGACAATCATTCGCCTCCTATACAAAAGTCAAAACTGCAGGGCAGCTCACGAGAGTGGGATATTTTCATTGCGTAATACACAGTCATTGTTAAATACAGCAACATTGTGAGAGCATGACAATGTAGCATATACAATGCCATTTCAGTTGTGAAGAAATGGGTGGAAAGATTTGCAGAAACAGGGGCGATACTGTACTTTAAATATGAAGGATCAAGAATAAATGGTACGAACTCGAGAGACTATCCAAGCAGTAAATGCAGCGATCGAGCAAAGTCCGCAACGTTCTGAACGACGATATACCAAGTTATTAGGATTAATACGTCAGAATTTGGGTAGAATATTGCATGAAGCTTTAAAACAAGCTCCAGGTAATCCATGCATTGCAGGACAGCGATCTCAGGAATGGACAAACCTTTGCCGAATCTTTTTAGCCAAATGTAATGTAGATCCAAAATACCTTGAAAACATATGAAAGCCTCAAAGCTGCAATACTTGCTAAACTAAAAGATGATGGATGAACTGAAAGCTGCAATATGTGAAGAAATTCGATCCGTTAATGCGGACATAGTGCGGAAAGCTATGAGAAACGTCGATATGCAGGAATGTTACCTCAGAAAGGGACATCATTTAGAAGACATTACTTTTATGTAGAAGTCGCTCAGACGGTATAATGGTTGAGGGAGCCTGACTGCGATACCGAACGGCCCGCGCTCGAATCCCGGAGAAGGCATGGATATAATTGTCTGTCCCTTCATAGAAGGCAAAGGTGGCCCACCTATTAGGTGCCTCCATAATACGGAGACCACCACATCTGGCCTTAAGAGAGACCCGGTGCCCGCATAGGCAAATGCCCGCCATTGGAAAAAAATCTTTTATGTAAAATGTGTTGCTTAGAAAGTGAGCTGTTTTCGTTTTTATGTAAATAATATACTTGTACATTCTTATATCCAGAATTAGGTAATAATATATATATAATATTACTCTACGTTATGACATTTTCAAAATCTGTCATTCCCGCGCGCCATCTTGTATATGTGAACTTTTGAAATTAATTCTTAAAGCTTAGGTAATTCTTAAAAAATTTAGAACTCCAAAAATTTATGTCAGTTTTTAAGATATGTAGAAAGAAAACATGAATAAATTTAAAAATTTATATTTTGAAAGAAAACGAACTCAAAAGCTTTTAAATTGGGCAGTGCATTTAGTTTATATATTATACAGGAAGTTGATGAACAAAATGAAACGGCACAGTGAAGCCTAAAGGCTTGAGGCCCTTGAGGAAAATTATTTTCTTTCTCATTTTAGTCACTGAATTGTTTATATTGTACAGAACATTCATTCGCTCTAATGCTTTTTCCTAAAACACTTTTCTATCGACAGGCATTTTTTCTCTTCGAAGGAGACGGGGGAATATGTATGATATAAAATATGAAACTTTTAATTTTAATTTTGCAGTAGCCCCTCTTTTGTGTTTTAATTTGAGTACTTGCCCTTTCTATTCTAAAAATAATAACATGTCTATCTAAACTGCGCTATTTCAAAATTTATCCCCATCAAGCCTTCCTACGCAGCCCTTCAATTCAGATACCTCTTATCCAATCATAGATTTAGAATTCTGTTAAAGAGCCAAAACCTTTTGACTTGCCCACTTCTTAATGCAGAGTCTCTTTCTTTCCTTACTTTACTGCAGCTAAAATGCTGTGGCCAATTTCTGTCTATCATCCATTGTCTTAAGATATAAGCTTTCAAAAATTATGGGGTACATACTATATACGGATGTTTGAATCAGATTATGCGTTAAAGGAATTATATTATCCAGTAATAAAATTATGTAAAACTACAACTACGTCTACCTGAAAGTGTCATTATCTTATCTATGCAATAAAGCTCTCCAAATCCACAGTTATCTTAAAAAGTATTTCAAATGGTGTTTTAATACATTAAGCATGAAAGAGTATGGAAAAATTTGAATAAAAGTAATTTTTTTTATATTCATAAACTGAAACTATAATCATTGACAGGTAAATAAAACGCTGGAGGCATCCTCTCAAGGGAAAAATTCTTCATTAGTTAAGAACTCGTTATCTGTTTGAATTTTCAGTTGGTGAAATAATCGCAATTTACTAAATTAATTAAAATATTTCCATTTCTGAGAGATATTAATAGGTGATAAGAATTAGCCATAGATATTTAAGTATTTAATTTTTGTTTCAGTTTCTCTCAATAGATGGCGCTATACATCACATATCCGCTAACTTTTAAACCAAGATGTTTCTTCTGGTTGTATTTCTTAAGGAATACAACTGCCATTTTATATTCTCAAAGCTCGCACTCAGAATCATAATTTTTTTAATAATTAGAAAATGAACCAAAGAAAGTAGTTATAAGTATCTACAAGTTTATGTATGAAATGGTACACTTTTTTTTTATTAAATTATTGTATTACATTTAATTGAAAGGATAATGTGTCAAGAAATTTTACGCGCAATACTACTTTTATAAACATAAATTCGACAGCAATGCAAATAAACACACCAATGTTCAGTTCAACTGTGCACATGGATTATAACTTTAAGTTTCCATTTCAATTTTATTAATATAATACAAAAATAGTTTACTAATGATATCAAGAATAGAATTACTGTATATTCGTGAGTGGAAGTAGAGGCTTGATTTTATATATAATGCGTGGAATATTATCATATCGAATGCAAAAAATCCTGCATTGGGATCTCTTTGACAAAATAATAAATAATAAGAGGTTTAATTTTTAAGCTCTTCCCTTTTCTACAATTCAACTTCAGAGTAAAATGAGCAAACAGAAAATTCTGAATTAAGTTTATTTTTCATTTGTTTTGAGAGCAAAATTATTCTTTGTCCCATTCCTAAAATAAAGTTCATTTTTCGTATGTTGGTAACACAAAATCTATATTGTAATTGTTTCACAAAATAAGGTTTGTTTATGCTAAATATGTAGTTTATTAAGCCTAATGTTTTGTTTCTACGAAATTACATTGGTAACTATTGTAGCGAATAGTTTATCCAACAGATGGCAGTATCTGCCAAGCTCCTTTGGTAATTGTCATTGCGCATGCGCAAGCGGAGTGTAAAAAGAAGTATGTTATTAGGAGAATGAGCTTTCGTTAATAATGTTGCTGCGCGTTTTCGCTGTGTAAATAAAAGTATATTTTTATATCATAGATGTTCTTTACTCTCTAATGCGAAGCACTAGGTTAGTGCACGAATCTCTTCTGATTCAGAAACCATTTTCAAACCGTGGATCACCACAATAAAAAGTGGCGTCCGTCTAACAGGACGCATTAGTTGGGTAAAGGACACTTTTGATGGTTTAACAGCAGAAATGGAAGCCTTGAAAGTAAGAAGAATACCACTGCGTGCAGCCTTCACGAAAGCATATAATAGCCTACATGGACATTTGAATGAGTCAGAATTGAACAGTGATGTTCTATTATCGTTCCTGGAAATCCTGGAAGATAAAGGAATTCGACTACAACAGTTGGATGAAGAAATATTGGATCTGCTATCAAAATCGAAAGAAGTCTCGCAAGAAGAATATACTAAAGAATTTGAGTCATGTGAGACTTACAAGGAGAAATTAATAGCAGCCAGGATGAAAGTGAAGCAAATCACTGTGAAACTAGAGAAAAATTTGCTGACTCATGCATCGGTAAATGAAACCAGAACTGTTGATTCAAGAACAACGGCAACGAATTTGAAGCTTCCGAAAATAAATTTGATTGAATTTACAGGTGATCCACGACAATGGTTGAATTTCTGGAATACCTTTAGTAAGATACACGAAGATCCAGTGCTAGATGATCATTTGAAATTCGTATATCTGATCCAGGCTACTGCTGCCAAATCGAAAGCACGGGAAATAGTGCAGTTTCCCGACAACTAAAGAAAATTATCCGAAAGTCATCGAACATTTAAAGAATCGTTTTGGACGTGAAGATATTCTTATACAAGTGTACGTTCGGGATTTATTGAATCTTGTGTTGATAAATAATAATGCAACCAAAAAGGACTTTGCGCTATCATCGTTGTACGACAGTTTAGAAACAAAACTGCGTGCTCTGGAATCTCTCGGTGTGACTGAAGATAAATACGCTAGTGTTCTTTTTCCGTTAGTTGAATCTTGCCTGCCCCCTGACATCTTACGCGTGTGGGAGAGGGAACGGGAGAGCTCGTCACAACAAGGTAAGAGCGATCTTGAATCTATTCTTCTGTTTTTGAAAAATGAAGTGATATCTGAAGAGAGAATTAAATTAGCGCGTTTTTCTTTTGATAAAAGTAGAAAATCTAAAAGTTACATTAATGATGAGTCTAATATTCCTACTTGTAATGATTTGTATACAGGAGACAAATTTAAAGAAAATGCTCCTATTAAGAAAGTTGAGGAATCGTGTTTATTTTGTGATAAGCCACATTTAACAGAAAAATGTTTTAAAGCTAGTACGCTTACATATCAGGATAAAAAAGATTTAATATTTAAGAAGGGTTTATGTCTATTATGCTTGAAGAAAAACCATATTTCTCGTAACTGTAAGTCCAAGGTTAAGTGTTTAATTTGCCAGAAAAGGCATTTGGCAGTAATGTGTCAACAAGTTCCTTCTCAATTGAAAGAGACTAAACAAGTAGAGCCTGTGGCGAAAAACGAGGTCAATGTTTTGGCTAGCAGATCCGCGAGCTCCGATGTGTTACTACAAACATTAATCGTAAGGGTAAAAAATGGCAACAGGGAAAGGATAGTCAGAGGGATTATAGATACGGGTTGCGAGAGAAGTTATTTAACGAAAGATATTACAGATTCTTTGAAATGAAACAGTGTTGGTGAAGTGAAATTACTTCATAAATTATTCGGAGGTGTAGAAACAAAAGAAAAATAGCATTCTAAATATATAGTTAATTTGAGTAGCCTTGATAATAAATATGTATGTAGTGTGCATTGTTTAAGTGAATCTGTTATCTGTTCTGATGTTAAGAAAATACCTAAAGGTCCTTGGTTGAAAGAACTTCGTAAATTAAATATTCAAGTGTCAGATGTAGAGGGTAATGCTCTCGAAAACGAAAGTGACATTAAATTGTTGATAGGTTCTGATATTGCTCGAAAATTATTCACCGGAAATATTAAATGTTTACAAAGTGGTCCGGTCGCGATGGAAACAAGTTTGGGATGGATTTTAATGGGTAAAATTCCAGCGAAGGAATCTTCGGGTATAAATGATTCTCTTGCATGTGTTTCTTTATTGCTAAACGAAAGATCAGCAGAAAACTTGTGGAAGTTAGACGTTATTGGTATAAATGACCCAGTTGAGTCTAAAACGAAAGCTGAAATTCATGAGGAGACCATGCAATATTTTGAGGAAAATTTGAATTTGGATTCAGACGGGAGATATGAAACTGCATTACCTTGGGTACTGGACCCCTCTCGCTTGTCTAATAATAAAACGTTGGCAGAAAAACGCCTGACTAATACGCGAAGGAAATTATTAGATTCGAATCAAATTAAAGTTTATCAGGAAGTATTTAAAACTTGGTTGAAGGAACGAATTATTGAAGAGGTAAATGAAGGCGAAGTAGATAGAGAGCACTATTTGCCTCATAGGCCGGTTTTTAAAGAATCTAGTGAAACTACGCGAGTAAGGCCAGTTTTTGATGCTTCGGCACACGCCAAAGGAGAACTTTCCTTAAATGATTGTCTTGAGAAAGGTCCCAACCTAATAGAAATAATTCCAACATTGTTGAATCGTTTTCGGAAATATCCTCTTGCAGTAATTTCAGACATTGAGAAAGCTTTCTTGCAGATTGGTATAAGAGAGAAGGATAGAGATTATTTGCGTTTCTTTTGGAAAGGTGCAGAAGAAGAGAATACTAAAATTTACAGACATTGTCGCGTGGTTTTTGGGCTTAACTGTAGTCCATTTTTGTTAGCCGCTACGTTGAACTATCATTTAAATCGTGCCCCTGATCAGTTTGCAGTTACAGCCAACATTTTGAAGGAGTCCTTCTATGTTGATAATTGTCTGACTAGTTTTAAGAATGTTGAAGAATTGAATAGATTTGTACTAGAATCGAGAATGTTATTGTCACTGGGAAAGTTTAATCTTAGAGGATGGCAGTCGAATTGTGAAACCGAAATAATTCCCAACTCTAAATTAGATACATTCGTTTGCGTTCTAGGGTTAAATTGGGATTTGAAGGATGATACTCTTTCTTGTAAAATTGAGTCACTAAAGAAAGAGGAGATTGTCGCGAGTAAACGAACACTCCTTTCTTGCGCGCATAAGTTATTTGACCCAGTAGGCTTCCTTTCTCCCGTTACCCTGTTCCCAAAGGTGATATTGCAAGAGTGTTGGAAATTACGATTAAATTGGGATCAAAAATTGCCAGAACATTTAGAAAAGAAGTCCATACAATGGGTAAAGGAAATGAAACTGCTGTCTGATGTCAAGATTCCTAGATGGCTTAATATTGACAGATCGGTTAACGAAGATGTAAGTCTTCATGTTTTCAGCGATGCCAGCAAGCATGCCTATGCTACCTGCATTTTCTTAAGAGTGAAGACCGAAAATAAGGTTTATTTAAATTTTGTGCAAGCACGCACTAGAGTTAAGCCTTTAAAGAGTATATCCATTCCTCGTTTGGAATTATTATCCTGCTTAATCGGAGCACGCTTGGGACGTATGGTCTTTTCAGATTTGAACATGCCAAATTTAAGAACATTCTTCTGGACTGACTCAACAACCGCTTTGTGCTGGATCCAGCGAGACGTACGGTGGGGAACTTTCGTTTGGAATCGTGTCCAAGAAATCAGAACACTTACAAAAATAGAAGATTGGCATTACATCCCTTCGGAGCTGAATGCCGCCGATCTCCCTTCTAGAGGCTGTTCAGTTAAACAGTTTTTGCTGTCGAAATGGTGGGAGGGCCCATCATGGCTGTTAGAACCAGAATCGTCATGGTCAAGAGGCACCGATTTGCCGGACGAAGAGATCATAAATTCAGAAAGGCGTAAATCAGTATTGACAACTCTTAACAAAGATTCTAAACCTGACAATTGGTATTACAGGTACTTTTCATCCATAAAGAAAATTGTACGCATGTTAGGTTGGATTCTTAGGTTTTACTTTAAATTACGAAGAATTACAAACGAAACCTCCAAAATTTTGTCAGTTTCGGAAATTGAAAGAGCTGAGATAACTCTTATGTTATTGGTTCAAAGAGAATCATTTAAGAGTGTGAACGATGATAAAATTAAAGACCTCAGACCTATAGTTGATCGTGATGGTTTGATCAGAGCTAAAACCAATATTTCTTATCGCGACGATACTGATGACTTTAAGTTTCCTGTCATTTTGCCATCTGATCATGCAGTAGTAAACTTACTAATAATGAATGCACATAATGAGCTGCTGCATGCTGGTACTTCTATGGTGATGTCTCATTTGCGGGAAAAGTATTGGATCCTCAAAACTCGTAAGACAGTACGAAACTGCATTAGAAAATGTGTTAAATGTCAAAGATTTAAATCCAAAAGTTGTGATGTAACTCCAGGAATTTTGCCGAAAGATAGAGTACGTGATGCAAATGTTTTTGAGATAGTGGGTGTCGATCTGGCAGGACCCCTCTACCTTAAGGATGGTCGAAAAGCTTATATTGTTCTTTACACATGTGCGGTCTATAGGGCCATTCATCTGGAGTCAGTAACATCCTTGACAACTGAAGCTTTTTTCCAGTCATTGAGACGTTTCATTTCTCGTCGCGGAAGACCATCTATAATATACTCAGACAATGGCAGTAATTTTAAAGGAGCGAAGAGCCTTCTGCATACAATTGATTGGGAGAGTCTGCGATCAAAAGCCGCTGAGCAAAGAATTCAGTGGAAATTTATTCCTCCTTCCGCACCTTGGTGGGGCGGTTGGTGGGAACGTTTAGTTCAAATGGTGAAACAGATTCTGAGAAAAGTTCTAGGTCGTGCTGCCCTGGATTACGAGGAGTTGGTTACAGTACTATGCGACTGTGAGAGAGTAATCAATACTAGGCCACTTACCTACGTGTCGGAAGACGTTGAAGATTCATCCCCATTAACTCCAGAAATGTTCTTGCGGGAGATTTCCAAATCAGGAGTACCTGATATCGATACAGTGGATAAGGAAAAACTGAGTAAACGAGCTAAGTATCTACAAAAGGTGAGAGAACAACTTAGAGCAAGATTCCGTGTGGAATATCTAGGACAGTTACGTCAGCAGTCCATTAAAAACTCTATAGCTAAACCTCTCCAGGTGGGTGAAATTGTTCTACTTGAAGATAACAACAAAAAACGTGGTTTTTGGAACCTGGCGCGTGTCATAAAGCTGCTACCTGGTCGTGATGGACAAATAAGACTTGCTGTCATAAAAACAGAGACTTCTGAGTTTCTGAGACCAGTGCAAAGACTGTACAGACTTGAGCTGGATAACCCAGTCCAAAAGGATATGACTGAAAATATTCCTATGACTACCAGCAGTGGTAGAACTGTGAAACCAGTGATACGTCTGTGAAATGTTTTGTACTTGTTTGAATACTTTTTAATAATTTGATTTATTTTTATTTTTCTAGGTTTAGTATTATCTGTTAATATGTCTAGAAAATTATGGAATGCTGCATCTCCAGGTAAATTTGTATTTCAATTTAATTAGAACATCTTGGTAGGCATAATTTTATACTTCAATATTGTATACTGTACTATTATGCATATATTATACTTAACAGATGTGTGAATTTACCTCCCAGTAAATTCAGGTGGGAGGAATATGTAGCGAATAGTTTATCCAACAGATGGCAGTATCTGCCAAGCTCCTTTGGTAATTGTCATTGCGCATGCGCAAGCGGAGTGTAAAAAGAAGTATGTTATTAGGAGAATGAGCTTTCGTTAATAATGTTGCTGCGCGTTTTCGCTGTGTAAATAAAAGTATATTTTTATATCATAGATGTTCTTTACTCTCTAATGCGAAGCACTAGGTTAGTGCACGAATCTCTTCTGATTCAGAAACCATTTTCAAACCGTGGATCACCACAACTATGTTGAGAATAACATTTATTTACATAACCTTCAGATACCTATGTTTAATCATAGAAAACAAATGTAAGCATCGCATTTTTTAAACATTGTATGAGGTAACTTTCATTGGAATTGCAAGTTTTCAACGTGCCCCCACCTTCGCATACCTCAACGCAGGGATGGGAAAACTACGGCCCGCCGGAAGGTTCTATCCGGTCCACGGAGAGAATTTAAATTTTTCCGTCCGAGGCAAATTAAAAGAGATAAGTATTATATATCCATCTCCTTTTCTATTTTGTTTAAATATTATTTATTTCTTCCTTTTTTCAAAGGACTGATGATCTTTTTACTCTCTCTATTTTTGTTCAACAAAACATAAAATGACAGAAATAGCAAGCACAGACAGCTTTTAATCCGTAAAGTGTGAGCAGCGGAAGTTCTTTGTTAGTTATAGCTATAGATTGACGTCAACAAGCGTTATCTCTTTCTCGGGGAGCAGACATATAAGAATCCAATTATAGGTGAATTAGACCTCTTAGAAAGAACTTAATCTTAACTTAGTAAATCTTAATATGTTTGCTGGGTAGCTAGCTAGTCTCGTTTGAGGTTAAATTCAATACCCTCAGTAATTGAAGAGAAGCTTAAGAATTATGAAGATGGCTTGAAAAAACTGCATTTTGAGTTCGAACGAAGATGTCAAGATTTCAATGCCATTCAAACATAATTGGATTTTTTACCAAGTCTTTCAACGTAAACTGGAAAGCAGTGAGGTCAGATTTGCAGTTTGAATCGAGTTGCAATCTGACAATCATCTCAAGCAGCTGTTTCTAAATATGTCAAAGTTAGAGTTTTACAAATCATTATCGAAAGTAAGTTTCCCGAATTTAATATCTCACGCCCAGAAAATCAGTGCTATGTTTGCTTCATCTTAGATATGTGAACAAGTGTTTTCAACCATAAACCTTAGAAAGAAGTATTTCAGAAGTAGATTGACACATGCGCATTTAGCTTCGTTCCTTAGAATCAGTACATCACGCCTCGAACCTCAATATAAGTAACTTTTAAAAATGAAATCGCAATTTCAGTTATCTCATTAACATAATTAAATTGTAATACTTGTATATTGTTCTTAAAATTTTAGAAAAATATCTTGGCCCGCCAAACGTTTTGTTTTCGATTTTTGGCCCGCGACCGAAAATGTTTGCCCATCCCTGCTTCAACGCATGGCATGGATTGTTGACAAGAATGACAAACGTAACATTACAGGAGGAATCTGTATAATTTCACGCTTTATAGCTTTTGTCCATTCTGATAAATCTCGTGGATTGGGTGTGCACACCTTAGATTTCAGATAACACCAGAACAGAAATCCATCGGAGGGAGTTCCGTGAATCACAGTGGCCTCTTTCTTGAAACGTTCGTTCCCGTGCCATTTATGGTTTTTGAATATGCTGATCATTTTGCGCAAGAAAAAACATTGGGAGTTGCCGTTCAAAAATTTCGAAATATTTTCACTGTAACCGTATCCATAAGAGCTCTATTGTTTTAAATCAACACAATCTCAAGTGCATACTTTCAAATTACAATACCAGAAATTTCATTTCGATTGACTGAAGAGATGAGCCGATATGGGTTCTTATATCGGAAAAGTTTTTATAATAACCACCTTGTAGTTTGTTCACGAGAATTCATGAAAACGTAGTTTTTTCTAAATAAAATGAGCCTTCGGCAAATCATGTTAGAATCCTGTTTATATGAAAATAACCGAAGAAGAATTTGTTTCCTTTCGGAACAAGAACCGGCCGTATAGCACAACGACATTTCCGATACCAGTTCTGTGTTGTGAACACAACAAAAAAACGGCCGTATAGCCCAGCTACATTTTCGATACCATTTTAGTGTTGTGAACACAAAACAATAAACGGCCGTATAACACAACTACATTTCCAATACCAGTTCAGTGTTGTGAACACAAACTGATTGAGATCGAAGGAGTGCCGGATATAACGGAATAGCTCTGGCGTTTGCTACAGTTCAAAGTTTACGTGACGGTCAGGAATTTAAAAAATGTTCATGTAAAACGCAGAGTGTCAACAAAACATAGATTTGTTTAGAAATAATGTTCTATACAAATCCAAGTGCCATTTTAGTAATCTGTACCGTAAGAAATGATTTTATGCCGGTTTTTGGTAAATAAAAATTTTGCCCGCTGTGCAGTTCAGTTAAACTGTTTATTTTACGCTTTATCATCAATTAATTTATAGAATAACTAGTTATTTTATGAGATAACTAGTCAAAGTGCGAAAATATTAATTTATTACACATTTTAACTGACTTGATATTTCATGAAATTACTAGCTATTCAATGAAATAACTGAAATATACAATTTAACGGTAATACATATACATGCAATAAAGTGGATATTCAAGACACGTATTATGTTGCTAATAGTTTGTACATGCTACATGCATAGTAATATTGTTAGCAATGACAAATGATTAATAACGTAGATGCACTGAAAGAGTACCGTATGACATTTTTCTGAGCATTAGACTTCCGAACACTGTTTTACGTGGATGACTAACGGAAGAAAATAAAATTTATACGCATGGCACTGATTCACTTAATCCTAGTCGGGTAAATAAATGTAATAATTTAGATGCTGATAGAAAAGGATAGTAGCAGTTATCGGGATCGAATGGACATATTTTTAGCCCAGAGGGGCTTTAGTCTTCACACGCCATTTTGCATCACTTTTCAAATTGTTGCCACCAAATATTATCGCCTTGTATTACATTTAAAGAAATTAAATAATGAAGAATTTGCATTAATGCATGCTTCTTGCATTGTGGGGGGAAAAATCTATACCTAGAGCCATCAAATTTTGATTAACGCAATCCTCCACCCAAACATAGGCACCTGGAATCCCGAGTTTTGAATTTCGATTTTGTTTTACTATCTATTTCATATTTTGTAAAACTTTAACGAATTTTTTTATTATCAAACTCAACGATTTCAAAGCCAGCAGTGGAGACACTGTACGGAATAAAACCTTTTATCTCCAGGGCTAGAGACTGTCGGAAATTCTTAAAATATGCTGTTTTAAAATATTTTTAGCTCAAAGAGACGTTAGCCAAACGTGTATTTGTTACGTGTATTTGTGTGTGTAACGTGTTAACGTGCTATCTAAACGTGTATTTTTTGTACAAATGAAATAAATGGCTCTTTGGACGTAACATAAAATTTGAGAGCTTTCAATTTTTTATCTTATTTTTATTTATATATTTATTTATTTTGTTGACATATCTTGGTGCAAAAGGCGTACTTAATGGAATTTACATCTTTCAGGATGTTGCGTTAAGAAAAGAAGCGACAATAAACTAGATAGACAAAGAAGTAGAGAACGAATGCAATGTATCTAAAATGAAAGATTGAAATGATTTACCTCTCGATTTGCAAATTTGAAATCCTATTCGCTGAAGCGTTATGTAAGTACCTGCGTCATTAGCGCAACGCAAGGATCCTATGACATGGCTTAATTTTGAAATGACACATTTGAGTTATTTATTATAAGCAGTTACCTTTCTTAGGATGTAAAGGGAAAATAATTAAATTAAAATTGTCAGTTAATGGACTATTGCAAATTAAAGCTAGTATTTTAATTTACATGTTTTTCTTTATTTTAAATACATGTACACTGCGGGAAAAAAAGGAGGGGGGCGGCAGTTCTATATCTCCCGTTCTACTGGGCCGATTGACGACATTCAAATTGCGTTTTTGTTGTCTTGATAGCGCGATATGTCTTGAAATTGCGTTTTCAATGTCCTGAAAGCGAACAAAGCTATATATAAATCTAATATATATATTAGATTATATATAGCTTCGTTCTAACACAGATATTTTGACACGAAATCGGACTTTTTCTGAAATAACATGCATTCTTTTTCCATATTTTAATTCCGGAATCGAACCGCGGATCTCTGGAATACGCGCCCAGTGTGAAAACCACCACATCACGAAGGCATGCTAAGAAAGCGGAAGAAATACCTCATAATTTTTATTATCATTTTAATTCAATCCTTTTAAATAATATACTGCATTTCTTTAAAATTTCCGATGGTTTACTATTTTTCAGTGTATGCGGCCTTTTTTTTACCCGCGTTTTCCTGTTATCTCTATACATAGGCAAATCAAGAGGGGTGTGCACAGGCGACGGCAATGATTTCAATAGCAATAGTTGCAATAATAATAATAAATTCTAACAATTAATGATGAAATCAGTTTTCCTAAGCTATTCAAATTAACAATCTTTTACAACACACATAGTATTTCTATTCAGGAATTTTTCGATTTTTAGAATATGGAAAACTGTGAATTATATTCACACTCAGTCTCTGCTAAATATACTTCACATTCAGTATGCACTCAGTATACTCACTATACTTCACACTCAGTATTGTTACATTGTCTTTTTCTTCTGACACTAGCTGTTGCGTTATTTTCTTCCTTCACGTTCGTACGGGGTTTGTGTGGATTTGGAGTGAAAAACGACGACACTTGATGAAGTATCGAAACACACTTTATTTGCCAGTATTGTCAGGGCAGCTCCAAAACACGTTTTACAGTCGTCGATGAACTACTATAAACACGCTGACACGATCAGCGACACAGCCTTCAGATTATCAGGCTATCACGGTGGAGACAGCTTCCTGCAAAGCACCCGACTCTGTTTTCCGGAGTACAGCTCCCGATTCTATTTGGCCGTTCTTGGAGCTCCACGTACTCTCCACGCTGCAACTCGCGATGCACTCGACGACACAAGAGCACAGCTCCTGACTCTTCGGTTCAGTCGTTCCCGGTGCTCAACGCGCTCTCTCGATGATGCACTAACCACGATACACTACGAGACTCTTTCGATGCACTCGACGACCCACTCGGCACTCGCTGCCCGGCTGTCAATATCGACTTCGCAGGGATTGACTCGCTAGACGAGACACCAACTCGATACTAACTAACTCGCACTCTATGCGAGGCACACGCACTGACTGACTGCGGACCAGCAGGGTTTATATAGCTTTCGGCTTGTGTTCGGGAACATTCTGGGCTAAACCGGTAAGCATTCGTTCCAGAAGGTTCTCCAACCGTCCTAGGTATATCGCCAATTTTGTCGTCAAACGTAGCCAAATGGGCGATTTTTTGCCAAATATGGCAACCCTGCCTTCTCTTGCTATTTTATGGCAACCCTAAACCTGCTTTGCGGGAAAGCCATCTTACCGCGCCTGTACATTTCGTAACAGTATTATACTTCACACTCGGTCTCAGCAAAATAATTATGTTCGATGCTCATTAAACTTATATCATTACGTATGTTACCCGTGCGCTTTTCTGCATTTTCTTTCCATAAATTTTAATTTTGAAATAATAAATTTATTTAATTGTAACGAAGACAAAAATTGAGATGAACGTTTTAAAAAAATATGGTATATTGGGGAAGGCTGACAAAATGTTTTCGTATTTTATACATGCGTACGACTTCTCTATCTTACAATTCGGTTTTTCTTCTTCATTAGAATTTTTTATACATTCCACGCAGTTTGGTGTGTGGGCTTTTTCAAATCTATTCTGCAGATTGCAATTTCATGAATACCCATACAGGTCTCTTTGAGCTGGTTAGTACGCCAAAGTCACGAAAACGATGTTTGCACAGCTGTCTTTCCATTTCTTTTTCTCTCTTTTATTCATTATCTCCAAACTTCTTTGTTAGGTTCCTGTATCTCTTTCTCATTGAAATACTTCGCTGCTTAGATATTTTAACAGCTGCACAAAGAGCTTAAATTACTATTCTCGCATAGTTCTCACAGCTCAGGCATGCATCCTGGCATTTGCGAAAATAATAAATACATTTGCAAAATAGGGTTGTCCATTTCATGAAGATGCATCAATTTTTGTGTTTCTGAATAAGCACAATGTTCTAGTACATAGCACTCTTTTCTCCCATAAAACGTGATTCCAATTTTCTTGTCATGCTTCCAACTGAGTATCTTTGTTTCATGATCGGACGATACTATGGTGCGTTACTTTAAAATAGAAACTTCAAGGGTATTTTTCGCAGCCCTATTTGACTAATAATTATTAGAACAGCAGCAGCGGAAAAGAAAAAAAAAAAAAAAAAATGAGCCTTAGCCTTTTTTCCCTACCATTTCCATTTGGCGTATTTCCCTTCGTCAAAAGTGTCCAAATGGAATGGACTTGAACTGCAGCCTCAAATGATGTGGAGAAAATAAATGCTATGCGACGATGGTGACACGAGTTATGATCGCCAAATAGGCAGCTAACGGCCTTGAAGTGCCTATAACAAACCATGATACTGTATTCACCTTGTTGATTTAGAATTAAGGATAATATAAACCCACTTCTCTACGCAATAAAATTTCTCAGCTACTTGCATAAATTTACGGAGTTTCAAATATTTTATCAAAAGTACCAGGTAATCAAATTGTGGTTATCTGAAGGTGTGCTCCAAATGAATCATTTTTTAAACTGGTATCATGGATTTACGACCTGTCATTCAGAAGGCCTTCAGTAATAAAAATTTTTTTAGATAACCTGCGTAATAAACTTTCTCTGATCAAATGTTATTAATTTTAATAAACATACACAACTTAGAACAAAGTCATTTTTTTCGTTTGTTGTAAATTTATTATAATCTTCTTCATTCAGAAGCCTGAATGCCTGTTCAGTTTTTACCCCAAATTCTCTACTTCATGTAGAGTTTGCATTATTTTAATTAACCAGCTATTATGATTTAGACCTTTACTGTCGCTTCTTTCCGTTTCCACGCCAGAATATAAATCAGTTCGCAAGTATTTAAACTGAGGTTTTTAGATGGTAAGACAGAGCGTGTTCTGCCTCTCCAGGCGACGTTGCGAAATCGCTGCTAACCCAGATGTGATTTGTAGCTTTCAGCCTCGCATTATAATTGCTGATATTTGAATACCTATGACGGTTATGTTGCCAACCATCTTCGCGTTAAGTTAAATTCTGTAGTCTTTGAATACTAGCTTATTTTAAATTTGAACTTAGTGCTATTTAAATTATCTCGCCATAAGTGCTAGCTGAGTTGTAAGCACCAAGTGTGCCTTCTGCTATGCTTGAAGTTTATAGAAGGGTCTTTTATATCCTTTTCAAGTCTCATTTGTTATTTTAGACACAGTAATAATTCGCTGTCAGTGTACCTAAAGTTTGGTTACCATTTATAATAGCTAAAATGACTAAGCTTTATATCGAAAATATATAAACGTGAAAATAAACTTTTAGGCTTCTTTAATGTGAAATTTTTTCTGCTCTTTGCCTGTCTTTTCTTGAAACAAAGGAAATTTTACAATATGATTTCTTAAAAGTGACAGAATTTATTTATTTTGTTTGCTTGCGCTTTAAGAATACAGTACAACTCTAAGTTGTACTTTATTAAGTTATTATTACTAAGTTGTGCTTTATTGGTCACAGATGTTATTAAGAATACGACAATCAAAGCATGTCTTAAATCTTTGTCAAAATTATTCAGGATAAAGAGAAGCTACTTCAGCACTAGAAATTTTGCTATGGCTACGAATGATCTAAGAAAAGATCTTTTTTCTTTCTTAAGTCCTATAATAATTTTAAAATTAAATTTTAACTCAAAAGATGCACTTTGGATGCAAATAACAAATTTGCAAAGTAATTCCAGGAGAAACGTAGTCAGTGCCGAAGAGATTGAACTGAATTGGATTATGGCAAGAAGAGATTTTTGTTGATGAGTGATGAATCATAAAAAAAGAACCGCTCTGATTCGATCTCATAAAAAAAAATGGTTTTTCCCATCTCTGCTTGCCATAATCCAATCCAGTTCAGTCTCTTCGGCACTGACTACGTTTCTCTTGGAATTACTTTGCAAATTTGTTATTTGCATCCAAAGTGCATCTTTTGAGTTAAAATTTAATTTTAAAATTATTACAGGACTTAAGAAAGAAAAAAGATCTTTTCTTAGATCATTCGTAGCCATAGCAAGATTTCTAGTGCTGAAGTAGCTTCTCTTTATCCTGAATAATTTTGACAAAGATTTAAGACATGCTTTGAGTCATTCATTGTCGTATTCTTAATAACATCTGTGACCAATAAAGCGCAACTTAGTTGGTAAAATCTTAGGGAAACATTGAGAAAGAGGAGTGAATGAAGAGCGGTTGGCAATGACGGAGTG
Source organism: Stegodyphus dumicola (assembly GCF_044657685.1). Lineage (NCBI taxonomy): Eukaryota > Metazoa > Arthropoda > Arachnida > Araneae > Eresidae > Stegodyphus > Stegodyphus dumicola. Next base: position 134,334,174 of record NC_140770.1, read on the forward strand.
AAGAGCTCGATCCTCGCTAGCCGCTCTTGAAAGAGAGGAAAGAATCGAACAAGCAGATGGATCAGGAACAGTTTAGAGAGGTTACAGTGAAGAGCGAAAACAATCGAATAAACACCTGGATCGGAAGAATAGAAGCAATCGAACGCTAACTCTCTGAATTGATTTTTTTAAAACTGTAATTTTCAGATTCCCTAAAACCTCATTTCCACATAGAACTAATAAAATTCCAGAATAAAAAGTATTTCTAGAAGTTGGAAAATGATAAAAGTTAAACTCAGTTTTAACGTGAGAAATTCAACATTCTTTTCTTCCCTAAAATGGAAATCTAAATTTCTTGCTCTCGGTAGGTGAATTCTAAAAGAGTTCCGTTTTTTTCTCGCAAATCAGGCGTTCGCTCGCTTAGTAAAAGTAATTAGATCGTGAATGAATAGTGCATCTCTATACTTGCACGCTTCCAACAAACACTCTCCATGAACTAGAAAAGAACTACTACTCACTTTTCTAGAATCAGAGACCATTCGCTCACTAAAGTGAATCGGTTCTTTAAATCAGTTCCGGAGCGAATCCCTCAGCTCTAACGTCAAATCATGCAATGGTTGTCTGTCTGAAGCAGTGGCTTTCAATCTGTTTTGCCCCATGCACTCCTTTCACCACTCAAGACGATAATTCCCTCCTCATTTCCCGAACTCGAAAAGTACATATACATTTATTTAAATTCAGATTTTTTTTAACTATTTTGTAAATTAAACAAGGGAAAAAATATAGGAAGTGTTGATAAATACCAAAACTTGAATGAAGGTAGTTTTTTATATTCATAAATTACAAGCGAATTCTTAAAAAGTAAATAAAAGGCTGACCGCATTTCACTCTGAAAGTATGAAATCCCCTTAAGGGGGGAGGAATTTTCCCCTGGTTGAGAATTCTGGTCCAAGGGAACAGCCGAATTGTGGAGGACGTTTAGCTGAACAGTTTGAAATGTGAGATTATGGCAAAATTAATTTTAAACAAAACTGTAATTCTTTTAACTATTTATGTTAATAGTTAATATGAATTGGTTTTGTCTCTTGTTTAAGTGATTAAATCAAAGCATAGGAGGGCTATCTGCTTCTTTTTGGTGAACTTTCTGAAGACATCTAATTACTTTTATTAATTAATAGTCACGCATGCATATAAGATACGGTTTCAAAATTTTAATAAATCAAGATATTCTTGTATATGATGGTATACATAGCAAAAGAGTAGGCCAAAAAATAAATATTGAAGCAACTATTAATAAACAACAGGAATCGTCTTAAAGTAAGTAAATTTGTCGGATTATAGTTTCGAAGATTAAATAGAAATCTTTTCCTTAGATTCGGGAATGAAAGTGACGAAAAAGAAATAGCATTCAGTTTTTGGTCAACAGATGGCGCTGGAAATTAGGGAAAAAGGTCACAGTTGTGTAGTGATGGATGATTGTTGCACCCGGTCACACGACCCTATTTGTCAAGCAGTTTCTGACCAGCAAAAACATTACTGTGATGCAGCATCCTTCTTATTCACCTGATTTGGCTCCATGCGACATTTGTTTATTTCCTAAAGTTGTTATGATGTAGGGTCACGGCACCAAAAATGTTATGGTGTTTTTTTGAATTTTTTTTTCTTCTAATTTTCCTACGTTACCAAAAGGTACCCTACTAATTGACCATAACACCAGAAGACTCTTACCACAGAAAAATACTAGTAACAATAAAGTTGAAAATTTTGCGTTGTGTTTATTCCGGATTAACCCTGAAATCCATTTGAGTAAAGACTGGTAAAATCATGAACACACAAAATAAATTTAACCATTGAATGATCTAAAAAAACTTATTTATTTAACTCTTATTGCAATTTATATATATATATTATCCATTACTTGGAAAATCAAAATATATTCAACAAATTTTGTACTATTGTTTTACAAATCAAACTATTACTGCGTAATTATTTCTTTAACATTAGTCTTTAGAATCTCTATTATAGTTACTTTTGCAATCATGTAAACATACCAAGAATAAACTATAAATTATTGAACAGTACCCTCCCCGGGGAGAAAAAAAAATATAAATTTTAACAAGTTACACCTTCCACTTCACCCAGAATAATCAACACAGAAGAAATATTATTGCACTCAATACCATCCAACAAAAAATAAAATAGTTATTGCACATAATAATTTTCATTTTTTTTTTCATTTGTTTATTAAAGTAGTGTTTAACCGGATAAATGTTAAGTAATTACGCTATTACGATCCTACCGAAAAAGTTAATCCCTGAGAGTAGCAGAGAGGCTCAAACAAAGATATTACTAATCAATCCTCACCAAGCAGGCACTCCAAAGTTGAATTACATAATTAAAAGAAGAACTTATTTTTCCTTTACAATTAAGTTAAGTTACAATAATAAAAAAATTAAATCCTTTGTCAATTTCATACTTTACTTAATCGACACACAAAAAATGATTTCTATAGAGTTAGGTTAACTTGGTCTACAACAAAAAAAAAAAAAATTAATGCTCAACGCATCAATTACTTCAATCATTTAGCTGCAGAATTCATTTTTCCTTTATCTAACCGGGAAAGAAAAACATAAAAAAAATAAACTTATCTGAGGTAAGCAGTTGCTGAGTAGCAGGCAAAATCTAACCATACGAAACAAAATTGTGTCCCTTGAAGTTCAGGAGTAAAGCCGGCAGCAAGTTCCAGGAAAGGAGTTCGTCGAGGTTATCACGGGAGCCGAGGAGGTTTTCTATTTGATACAGGATGAACAAGTAAGATCCCATCTTTTAAGAAAGTTGAAATACAGTCCAGGACTTGGAGACGACAGCTGTCAGCAAGGAGAAAATTTCAGCTCAGGAATCAGTCGGTGGAAAAGGTGAGTCCGACTTCCAAGTTCAAAGAAGAAGCGGCTGTTGGAGTAAGCCAGAAACAAATGAAGCATTTCTATGGTAGAGAACTAGGTAGAGACATCTTTCTAGACGACGATTTACAGCATTAAATTTCTTGAGAACTTAAATGTAAACGCATACACCCAAAAAAATGATGAAGCCACGAAGAATTAGGTGGAGACAAAGATACCCGTAAACCAGGGCCCGCGCTCAAGGCGCGGAGGCACGAGGCCCGTAACATTATCGCTTAAGAAAATCATTTTCTCGGCAGAATCTGCTGCCGTTGCACGCAGCACAGAAAGGAATTCAAAAGAAAGCAGAAGACGTGTCAAAAAGTGTGCTCGTCCCCCAAAACAAGCCGTTAAAAGGGAGGATGCCGGACTGCCAAGTTGGCACAACCCACTCTTCGCCAAAAGTTAAAATAGTTGCAACAACAGCATTCCCTCATGTTATCAAACTCGCCAAATCCACTACTTTGAAACCTCAACAGAAATTCTATGTCGCCAAACCCTCGCCAAATACACACCACCTGTGAAAGGGGGAAATTAGGAATTTCAACAACCCTGCAAACGGTCCCAACGAAAGAACGCTGAAACTCGCAAAAAGTGACTTTTCAACCGGAAAGAAGGCATTTCATCCCCCTTTAACTAAATCACAAGCAAACGAAGAAAAATCTACTAATTAAAGCTCATAACTGAAATGCAATTAAAGTTAGAAAAACGCTCAGCGAATTTAATTTAATTAAGTGATTCATAAAAATCAAAATTTTAATTTGTAATTATTCAAAATTTGAGCTACACAACAAAGTTAAATCTTGCTTAAATTGCTTAAGTGATGAGCCATTTTACCTCAGATGAAGAAGTTCAGGCAAAAATGGAGTCTCCTGAAGGGCCTTCCAAAAACCTCGTTCCAGAACTGTTGCCAGCAACGGCAGCACCGAATGCAGAAGTACGAGTACGTGATTGTTTAAGGGGACTCCTTTGAAGGTGATTATGATTTTGTAAGTACAATGATTTATTGGACGAGTCTCTTTTTTTTTTTTTTTTTTTTTTTTGTGTGTGTGTGTGTGTGTGTCACACCTTGTACATCAAGTTAATTTCGGTCCTTTGTTTTTATTTGAAAATGACGAAAACTCTTTTTTACACAGATACGGAGGAGCAAATTAGATTACAATTTCAATGCACCTTGCAAAGTTCACTAAATTCCTTTTTCAGCGGTAATGACGTCCAGAAATTAACCATATCTTTTGCTTGGAATGATAAAGCTCAATTTGCTGGAAAATAAGATTCATTTCAAGTCCGATATCATTACACAGTTCAAGTAACTGTTCTCTTTCATTCAATGACTTGTTTTCAGCATCGTAATGGATAGGCTCAAGAAAACGTGAAAATTTTTTATATTTTACCTGGAAAATAAGTTTCAAATTATGATCTCAAAGTTTTGACATGCAAACACATGCCATTGCTTACTTCATTTCCAATAACGATATAATTTTATACAAAAACTTTCCATTATAGGAAGTGGTGAGAATTTTCTCTATTTTACAAAATATTAACCCACAAACAAAGTATCCTCTCAAACCATTTTAATTTCACATTGGCTCTGAGAACAGTCAAAGGCAAGCCAGAGAAAGACAAGAGATTACCTTGCAGGCAAGAGATTTAGCCCATTTAGTTTTGAGAATAAATCTGGAAGACATGCCAGAATACTTAGTCACATGTCATCAGCAAGAAATGATGTAAATTCTTGTTAATTTAATTTACAAATTACAGGACATTTTTGAAGATATAGGAGAAGACAAGGGCAGGCTTCGACTGACACTTATGTTCCTCGAAACATAGTTTGAGAAACGCTGATCTGAAGTATTGCGTAAGCCTTTCTGCAGGGCAACTGTGCTACTAGCTACGTGACGAAATTTCTTTTTTTTTTTCATTTATCGCATTTTATTTCAATATAGATTATACAATAAAAATTATTCCTGCATAGTTATATTGATGCATTTATTTCCGAAAAGCAAAGTACAATTTTCTAGATAAATTATAAATAAATAAATTTTTACCGGCCTGAAAATAAACAAAAATATGTTTTTTTTATTCGTTCAAAATAAAAAACACAACTAATTTCTATTCGCCTCAGGTTACGGCTAAGATATATTTCTGAGAATGCCCTAAAAACATTTAAGCAATCCGTACCACGCCATGAACAGGGGCGAAATCCGTTCTCGTGAGTGGTCACAATGCATATGACGTTAACGTAAGTGACATACTACGCACGAGTTATTTTCGTCACTTTGTTTACGCTAAATAATGATATGAGATGGAAAAAAAAAAAAAAGTACTTTCTTTTGCAGATGACTTTCCCAATTTCCTAATAATAAAAATTGGGAAAAAAAAAAAAAAAAAAAGCGTGAATTAAGTCGCCAGGAACCTGATTTTTCCTGCTTGTTTCCACATTTAATTTTCACACCTTAATCATTAACAATCGAATGTTTTAACGAACTGTTATTAATATTCAGTAACCATCAACAAAATATTAGTTACAAAATACAAAATTTTGTCACATATGACCAAGAATATTATCAGATCTAAATAAATTATTTTTTACTTCTTAATTTATTTAACAAAAGTCATGTAACGTGTAAAGATTTTTATATAGTTTGTGTTATGCTTTTACCCTATAGAATGTCGCCTAGACGATATAGCGGTTAGGGAAGCCTATTACGGTACCGAAAGCCCTGGTTTCGAATTCCGAAGAAGACATGGTTGTTTGTAAATGTATAGTGGCTATGCAGCATGGGGGCACTCTAAATATGCGGCGAGCTGAACGTCTTCTCGTGTGGTTTGGTGGAAGGGGAGAGGGCTGGGACACCCGAAGGGCTCTTCCTCGAAATTGGGTTGGAAAGTCTAACCTCTTTCAGGCTTTGGCAACCATTCATCCATGAAATTACAAGGGCAAAACAACAACAACACACACAGTCGTAGCCTCACTAGTGGCTGAGTGGTTAAGACCACTGAGCGCTGGTACTTCGGACAGGCTATCTGCATGGTTTTCTATATGTGTAATATGAATGCCAGCCAGTTTTCCTTAGAAATTCCTACCCCCCCCCTCCAGTGAAGGATTTCTTCAGGTAGATAGTCCACTGAATCCCAAGGATCCCCGGGCTGCTCTCCCTCAAACTTGGGGTTTAAAATAGAAGTCCAACCTCTCTTTGGAGAGGGCTCTAGCAACCATTCTTCCATGTAATATGGACATGAAAACATTAACAATCCTGCAGAATGCGGAAAAAATAAGAAAGAAAATCAGCGCCTTTGATCGTAGGAAAGTTTTCTTTATAATCAGTTCAGAACCTTTCCTCTCCTCCACAACGTCTACCGATCTATCCCATAGCGTACATTTGTGTTCAAAATTTAAATTTCAGTCTGGATCTCGTAACCTTAATGAACAACACATATAGGGAATAATGAAACAGTAATAATTTTATAATAAATTATATGATGTAAAAGTTATTCAATTAAAACCTATAATAATAATAAAAATAATTACACATCATTAAGTTTTCAAAGAAGAAAAAGTGAAATATCAGTTGGATGCAGGTGAATGCCTAGTACTTTATATTCTCCTGTATTTAAAGAGAAATATGATGAAGCTGGAGATTCAGTCAACCAAATCCAGGTGGTGCCGAGTTATAGCCTATCATACTTTACTATACGGATTTCTATACAGATTACTATACAGACACTATACTTTACTATACAGATACAATATTTTAGTGCGCAGATAATTACTTGTGAGATCTAGTGTGTTTTGAAAGCATGCAATGGTAACTAGATCTACGTCAAGTTGCGACTTCTCGCACAGGCGTGAAGATGAACACAACAGGAAAAGAGTGTAAAAGACCGTTTCACTTATCACAAACTGTATACCAGAAGGTACGGACTTATGTGCTTACAAAAATCACCGACCACTTGCAATGAGAGCTTAAAAGCAATTTAACAATAAATTTAAAAGGTAAACATGTAGTGCTAGACTACACAATTTAGTTTAATCTAACAGGCTTACTCAGAAACCTAGCCCGGCGATATACTAACTAGACGGCCAGAATGCTTAGCCGCTACTAAGAGCTGGAGGACAAAATAGCAATCGTGCATTTCACTAGCGAAATCACGCTCCGTCTAATCTTTTTCTTCCAACGGTTTTAATACTCTCGTTCAATTATTTCATTTACATCCCGGCGAGGAAATGCGAGGGGGAATGAGAGAATTTAGGAAAGGCTTACAAATTAAAATAACTGTTAGTAAAACTAAACAGGAACCTGTATACTATACAGACTGGCAGGAATTTTAGAACAAAAATCATAAAAAGTCAGTTGCTTTCTCGCAAGATTCGAACTACGAATCTTCTGATTGCTGAATGGCTATGTTAACGATTTACATCATGATAGAACAAACAGAAGAATGTAGTAAGTATACGTATATGGCTGAAATAGGAATGAAGGAATAGGATCGAAGGCTGGAATAGGAATGACTGAATAGGATCGAAGGCTGGAATAGGAATGAATGAATAGGATCGAAGGCTGGAATAGGAATGAATGAATAGGATCGAAGGCTGGAATAGGAATGAAGATCCAAATGCGATACATCAGTTTCTAAAAGAGCATTTACCGCAAAGAACTTCAAAATGAATAAAGTAGTTGTTCCACTTTTTTGTCTCAATTTCAGAGTATGCCACCATAACGGTACCTTGTCATAAAAGTGCCGGCACGTTTTTTTTAAAGTTAGCCCTTGTTTGAAAAGACAGAAAGTTTCAAAAGGTGTTCTGGCATTTTTATGTAGATCAGTTTCTTACTTGAAAAAAGATACTACATTAAAGGTACCGGAACTTGCATAACGGAGTAGCATTATGCAAGTACAAATTTCATTCGCAAATCAGAGTTTTAAACTAAAATCCTCTTCGCATTAGCGATGGCCCGGAAAGATGCTTTTCAAAGATAACGTAACTTTGGAATAGGATCTTTTTTTTTTTGGGGGGGTTAGAATCTGATCTATATTTAAAGTTACGAGCGCATTTATGCCAGGGCACCTTTATGAAGATTTCTGTTTTTCCGAACAGGGGTCCATTTTTTTAAGTGCCGGCACCTACAAATGTCTGCCGGTTATAAAGCAGTCTCAGTACATAATTATTTATTCATTTAATTAGTTTATTATTATGGGTAGCTCATCTTTAATTACAAATCCCCTAACCTGGTTAGTTCGCAATCCGGTGGCTGCATGCACAGCAGTATCATATATAGATTACATATATAAATATCATATATACTAACAAGTTAAAAGCATATAAATTGTGAGGTTTATTTTAATTTTCTAATAGTTACTTTTAATTTTGAAACCCTTTCCTTTAAATTCTTCCTTTCTACTTACAACTCCCTGCCAGAATGAGCTTTCAGGATCGCATTTTATGTAAATGAAGTAGAAGCAGAATTTAATGGGAAGTTCAGTCCCATTAGTCCGTTCACTTCCGTAGAGAGCTTAGAAGTCCTCGCCTTCAGGTCACGTCGTTGCTTTAAGCCTATCTTACTACGAATGTTCGACCGTAGTCTTAGTCTCCGTTCAGACGGTGGTACAAATGCCATAGGTGGTTTAAGCCGAGCTTCGTTTCTAGGTAACCAGATCTTGCCACGTCACAGAAATTGGCTTAGGGGTTTTGGCATCAAGTTCGAAGTTTTCAACTTTATGCCGATTTGGTATAAGAGTCGACTAATTAGGGCGAACGTATGAAACCTATTGAGAGGAAAAACGGAAATTGAAAGCTGTAGACACATCCAAACGCATGAGCAAGTTTTTAGCTTCTCTAATTGGGTACGGCTTAGACACTGTCGCTCATGTATGAACGCATTTTATGCCATATGCCTCTACGACATTTATACCATCGTCTGAACGAAGCTTTACGTGCCTGTTAGTAGTATTCGCGGGTGAGGTTCAATTACAGCCCAAATCGGTTAGTTATTTTTGTCCAGCTATGGCTAAAGTTTAGAGAGTTAAAATTAGTTTAGTTCCTTATTTTCTATATTAAGTTATTATTCTATATTAAGTTTTCTATATTAAGTTCCTTATATTCTATATTAAGGCCCGAATGAAGGCTTTCCTGTAAGCCTGAAAGGGTCCATCTATAGTATTTTTTTGGGGGTGAATAAAAGGGCATTTTAACCCTTCTTTGGACTTATATTTTATAGTTGCAAATCTAAACTCAGTGGCGTAACAGCCCTAATGGGCCAAGGCCTGCAGTGCCCGAAATCTGCTTTCTTGACCGTGGACCCCAGGATGCGTAAGCATATGCCCTGAATAAGTGGTCAGTTTGTTGCAGGACCCCCAGTGTTTAGTCCCCAAGCGAACTTGGTATTCATTTTATCGACCCAAGTGAAAAGTTGCAAGAAGGCTAACGAATAGTCGCTGGACACTTCACTGAAGTTCTAGTTGCCAAAGACACATAAATTAACTAGAACTTTATAAAATTAATTTTAAAAATCTTAATTTTAATAGGTTTATGGTAAAGATGAAACGATCGTGACATCTGGAGCTCTAGATATCTGTATTCCGGATAAATGGGTTCAAATCTAAATAACCGGTTCGTGTTTTTTTTTTTTTTTTTCCCACTTTTATAATGTCAAATCAAATTTTGTCCTTATAAGTCCAACTGGAAATGAGGAAAGTAACAAGATGTCTGGCTGAATTATGTTTCATGTTGAAGGATGTTTAAAAGACGATGAGATTGACCTTGACATTCTCCCATGCTATAAAATAAAAGAAGGAGGGGGGGAGAAAGAAGCTGTGCTGAAAAAATAAGCTAGGAATTTCGAGATCTTTGGAAACGAATTCGTTTTAAGCTTGATACTAATAATAATTCTTGTCTCAGGAATAACTGCATCTAAGAAATTACTTGCTGTATTTTTAACAATGTTGTGTTAATTCTACGAAATATAACATATCGGGCCTGTTTTTCAGCATTTTCGGTGCCCCAGGCCACCAGCATAGTTCTTGATTCGTACAAATTAATATTTTAATATTCAAAACGAAATATATCTTTAGCTAATATCCCTTGTGAGAACAACTTAGAAAATGCCCTTCGAAAAATCGGCGCCATAGGCGGCTGGCTGCCTTTGTAACCTTTATTTATAACCGGCCCATTTGCCCTTTTGAATTCCATAAGTAGTAGTATCACGGAGGAAGAAGGTTTTGTTTTGGTTTCGAAATTGTACTTACGCAAACATACTCATATTATGGCTGATTCTGGTTACTTCAGCATTTGGTTCTTCAGCGTATTCTTACGTTACAATCAACTGCTTTTCGTAACCCTGCACTGGCAGTAAAAGATTATTAGCAAAGTTTTTGATAATAGGTGTTTCAGCAAATCAAATAGCTTATTTGAATCTAGGTAATCCTAACGACATTCGGGTGTTCTTCTGCTTACAAATAATTATGTTTTCTTAGAAGCTTATATCAAGTCGAAATACACCTTATCAAGCTCTAGTTAAACAATAAGTACATTCTACGCAGTACTATAAGACAGGTTCCTTACTTTTGAAATTAATAGCTAACTATGTGTGATGAATAAGAGATAGCATATTTTGCTTGCTTCAAAAAGAGGCTTAATGTATAAGTAACATTTTAATAATTATTGCAAAGATAATCGCTAGGTGAAGGACATCGTGCAGTTTTAATATAATCAGGTTCACAGGAACATGACGAACATTCCTATAACCTTCTATTAGATGCAGATGACACTAGACTTATTCTTCTTGCAATTGCCTTTCTGTGCTCCCTCAGTCTTGTTGAAATATATATATATAGAAACTGTTTACACGTATAAGTTTTTCTAAACATTTTTGCTTCCTAAATCAGAAAAGCTTATCAGCTGTTTTTTACCGTAAGTTTGTTAGCAAGGCTAAAGTTTTGTAAGTTAAAAGGATGTTGAATAGCTGGTAGCACTTAATTTGTCTAGACTTGATGATCCTACAAAATTGCTATTAAGTAAATGTCCTTGCATCAGTTCCATTTCACCAGCTTCACTGGTAGCCCACAGCTATCTTGCCCAACGCCACCCAGATTCGATGGCGGTTAATGGCGTTGGCTGCAGTAAACAAAGGCAAGAATATTGTAGAAGATGTTTGTAAGCGTAAAGTGTCTGTGCGGCAAGAAGGCACTCAAAATACACGGTGAGTTGAAATCCTTTAAAAATGTCGGTGGAAGAGCAAGAGAGTGGGAGACCCCCCCGATGTGTTATCTCCTAGAATTTCATCCGGGGCGGAAACTTACCAAGTCCCGGCGATACCTAATATACCTACTTGGATTCACAGATACCGACCTTGCTTTCTCATCCTGTACCTGTTTAACCAAGCGTTTCTCAACCTTTTATCAAGTGGGAACCATTTTTATAAATTAGAATGTTCTACGGACAGGATACTCTTGTTTCTTTCGAAAGAAATTTTTTTGGCTTATGTTACTACCAACCTACTTATACTCGTATTTAAATTTGTTATTTATTAGTCCAAAGGGGGCTTGTCCCTGAGGGACAATTGTTTTCGTTTTGCGATTTTTCGTCGAATCACTTTGAACGTCCGTTTCACTTTTCAATTTGCTGCCACCAAATATTATCGCCCTACATTATATTTGAAGAAATTAAATATAATGAAGAATCTGCATAAATGCATGTATGTTTTTCGCATTGTAATAAAACAACGGTACCTAGAGCCATCCAATTTTGAAAGATGTAATCCTATTGCGAATATGGACATCTCGAAGCCTAAATTTGAAATTTGGAATTTGTTTTATTATCGATTTCATATTTTGTAAAACTTTAACGAATCTTTGATTATTTGATTAACAAACTCGAGAATTTCAAAGCGAGAAACGGCAATGTTGTACAGAGAAAAAAAAGTTTTTATCTCCAGCGCGTGAGACTGCGTATCGGAAATTCTAAAGATATGCTCAATTTAAAATTATTCACTACTTCTACAGTAACTTTAATCATTATTTAATTTAAAAAATAAATAAATAAAAATGAAATAAAAGTACCTTTTTCAATAATTAACAAATAATATTAAAATAATATAAAAAGTAGTACAATTAATACAAAATGCATTGCATTAGCTTAATATTCCAGCTCTTTTGTAATTTAATTTTCCTTACTTTTAACGAAGTAAAATCAACAATAACTTTTTCTGAATTTTACTTGATTTCTAATTTATGTTCCATATAAAAATAGCAATGTTTGAAAGTTTTTTGCGGTGCCAAGGGTACATTTTGCATAAGTTTCAGAATTCAGATATTGCTGAATTAAACTGTGTTCCTTAATTAACTTTAAAATATTTGATCTTTAGCGGCGACAGAATTAATGAAATATCGCGTTGTTTTTAATTTCTCTTAAGAAGTAAAGGAAGTATTGTAATAGGAAAAAATTTCTAAGCATCCATTTCAACACTGTTTTGGGGTTACATCTGCAAATCGAACAGAATAAAGGACAGCTTTTTTTCAAAATGGATAGTAAAATGGAATTAAAATGGGTTCAGAAGAGATTCTTTTCATGACTTATGTATGTATCTTGCATAACTCAAAAACGAGTAGCCTCAGAACGTTGAAATTTTGTATATGGGTCTGCTATAATATGTACCTGTGGAACTCCTTTTTTGATTGCAATTGTCAGCAAAAAAAAAAAAAAAAAAAAAAAAAAAGTTGTATATTCTCTGAACTCAGAATTTTATTCTTATATGTTCGTAAATTGTGCATCTTTTCCTTCAAAAGTGATTGAATTATATTGTTCTTATGTTCCGGTTAAGGTTTTTTAAGCTTTTAGTTAATCTGCATACAATAGTTGTAGAATTATCAACAATTTAAAAATTGTTTAAGTGGTACTAAGCCTAATGAGGCCGCCATTTGTTTACATTTGAAACTCCTAGTAAAATATTGAATTAAGTCAGTTTGTGCACCAACTTCAGTCTCTTTTCACCAAGTCAGACCAAAAGAAAACTTTAAATTTTTTTTTTGGGGGGGGATATTTTTGCCTAGCTGCGAAGTGAGAACTGTATTTAATTGAATGAGAAATATAACGCTAATGAAATTCAAGGAAATAAATGTAAACGAAATGAAGCACAAAACAAAAAGCGTGTATAATTTAATAGGTCGTACAAGGAAGTGTCCACATCAGATTTTTTTAATTATATATTTCTGATGGAATATCTGAAGCGTTTATATCATTTGGATATTTAAGCGCTACTTTAAGCTTCTGCTTTTAAAATGCGTAAGTTCAGTTACATATCTCAGCGGTTAGAAACTGGAAATCGGAAGTTATCTCGTTTAATTTTTGTATATTCATTTTAAGTCTACTACTTCTTTTATTTCTACTATTAAAAAATTCTATTATAAAAAATCAGTTCTTTTTTCAATTGATCCTTGTTTGTTCGATTTATTAACCTTTCGTTTTCACTTCGTTTCATAGTATGTTAATATATTCCCATCTTTAAAGCTAAACTTTTACACGTGCCAAGAGTATTTTCTATCATTTTTTTACTTCCTGATGCGAAGTAAAAAGGATGTATTGTAATCGCGAAAAGTTTCAGGCAGCATATTTCAACGAAAATAAACATTTTGACCGCTATCGAACGCAATTTAACGATGTTTTTGTGTGATATCTGTAAGTAAGGACAAAATAAATGGCTCGTTTCTTCCAAAAAAATTATAAAACTGCTTTAAAATGAATTTAGAAGAGAATTTTTCGTGGCGTCTGTACGAACGTATGTACGTACGTACGTATCTCGCATAACTCAAAAACGAGTAGCATCAGAACGCTGAAATTTTGTATATAGGACTGCAATAACATGTAGATGTTCACCTCGTATTTTGGTTGCAGTCGACCGCACCAAACGTATATAAATATATTTATATATATATCCACTCTGTTACCCGGCTCAGTGATATCAATTTCTTTACTCTTATATGTTTGTAAATTGTACATTTTTTGCTTTAAAAATGATTGAATTATGTTGTTTTTATCTTCCGGTTAAGGTTTTTATGCCTTTAGTAAATCTGTATGCAATATTTTTAGAATTATCAACAATTTTAAAGTTGTTTAAGTGCCGCTAAGCTTTTTTTTTTTTTTTTTTTTTTGATGGCGGCCATTGATTGTTTACATTTGAAACAGCAGACTAGTGGATTTGTTGCCAATCTAGAGAAACTTAGCTTCGCAACAACAAAGATAACGCCTTCATTTATTATTGCCAATTAAATCATGCTTAATCCTTTCCGGATTTTTTTCGAGGAAATAAGTGTTTAAGACATCGTAATTTTTAATATAGATATTTTGAGTTTTTATGTATTTTTGCCTTCTTGTAAAGTGAGAACTGAATTAATTGAATGAGAAGTACTCAATCGTCTGTGAAAAACTGTTTCTTTTTTGTTTTGTTTGCTTAATTTATTTTATACATCATTCTAGATTTATTATAGTATTTGAATAGAACATGCGGCTACGATTAGATAATTCTATTCTTTAAATGTGTGTGTATGTGTATTTAATTATGGAAAAGCACACTAGGGCTATCTGCGTAAGGGGAGAAATGCCTTCGTGGAGGACTTTCTAAGGGAAACTGGCTCGTATACACGTTACACATGGAGAAAACCAAGAAAACGCCCATGCAGCCAGCCCGTTTGCGGGATTCGGACCTCGGACCGAACTATCAATGTTCAGCGACTTTACCGCTCGGCCGCTGGTGGGCCCCTAGTTTTTAAATGATATAAATTTTGTGCATTATGAGTTATAATATGAACGAAATATAATACTCTTAAGTGAATCTAGCGCCAGAGTGTCGCTATGATAAACAAATACTAGAGTGAATTTTAAAGAATGCATTTATTCTATTGTGGTTTATGTGCTGTCGACGAAGTAGATTTAATTCAATCCAATAAGTTTAAATGAAATGCAAGAAAAAGTACGTATAATTTAATATTCCGTACAAGGAAGTCATGTGGTGTACACATCAGATTTTTGTAAAGGAAGAAATAGTCCTTCTGTTTTGTTTGTTTGATTCAGTATGGCAAAGCCGGGAAGACTTTCTAAGGGAAGCTGTACAGGAGAGTGCTAGTGGAAAGTGAGGATTGCCTCATTCGTACGGTAGGCACCATACGAAGATAATGCAACGCTATGCCAACGGAAAGCTTGCAGACATGCACTGAGTGTGCGGAATAGCTGAGCGTAATGGACAAGCCGCTCCACAGATCTATCGAGAACCGACAGAAATCAACCACACCACAGTTTGTTTGCTCGTCTGCATCAAATTTTGTACTACTACGGGTCATTAAGAAGTTACTGATGGCGCAAACTTCGAACATCTGTTGTAACATTCAAGCTATCGTACACCATTTGTATTCATGTCCAATAAATGTTTCAAATTAATCATTTTCTTGTTTCCTTTCCCATTTTCTAGCTCTGCTACCACTTACCCCTGACATTTCCGAGCATAGGTTCCTACACAATTCTTAATCCTTATGATATGCCCTACCTCCCAAGAAGTTTGTCGCAACATTTACGGGACACCCTGTATAAAGCATTTCAGCTTGAATTTCTGTATCTTACTCATCGGAATTTTAAACGGAGTGTAAACTTTTCTCTTTGTCATCTGGGAAAACACAAATGAAAAACTTAAGGCAGAAATATGTCCCACTTCTAATAACTAATGGTGCAGTTCATTGGCGTACGGATCTTTCAGTGGGTCTCCAAAAGTCGTAAATGCATGAAAGCAAAGTTCGGGGGGAAAAAAGAATTAGAAATGTATTTTAGTTTGAATTTCTGGATCTGTCTCACTCGGATTTTAAAATAGACGGAATCAAAAGTTTTCCCTTCGTTATTTGGGAAAACACAAATGAGAAAAAAATTAATCCAGAAACATGCCCCAATTTCAATAAGTAATGATGAAGTTTATTGGTGTACGGACATTTCAGTGCATCCTAAAAATTACTGAGACAGTCGTAAAGGTATGAAAAGAAAGTCCCGTACGTTAGTGGATTGTGATGATATTATATGATCTCCAGCTGGGTTATAGTTGCGGGGCCAGATGTGCAGCAAAAGAATGGCGAGAAGCACCCCAGATATACACTGAAGTGACAAAAGTCATGGGATAGCAATATGCAAATATACAGATGGCAGTAGTATCGCGTAGAAAATGTATAAATGCAAAGTGCTTTGGCAGGGCTTTCATTTGTGTTCAAGTTATTCCTGTGAAGAGGCTTTGACGTGATTATGGCCGCACGACGAGAATTAACAGACTTTGAACACGGAATGGTAGTTGGAGCTAGACGCATGGGTCATTCCATTTCGGATATCGTTAGAGAATTCAACATTCCGAGATCCACAGTGTCAAGAGTGTGCCGAGAGTATCTAATTTCAGGCATAACATCCCACCATTGACAGCGCAGTGGCCGACCACCTGCACTTAACGACCGAGACCAGCAACGTCTGCGTATAGTTGTCAATGTTCACAGACAAGCAACACTGCGTCAAATAACCTCAGAAATCAATGTGGGACGTGTCCGATAGGACAGTGGGGCGAAATTTGTCTTCCTTGGGCTATGCAGCAGAAGACCGACTCGAGTGCCTTTACTGACAGCACGACATCGCCTGCAGCGACTCTAGTGGGCTTGTGAGCATATCGGTTGGTCCCTAAACGAATGGAAAACCGTGGCTTGGTCAGATGAGTCATGATTTCAGTTGGTAAGAGCTGATGGTAGGATTTGAGCGTGACGCAAACCCCACGAAGCCATGGACCCAAATTGTTAACAGGGCACTGTTCAAGCTGCTGGTGGTTCCACAATGGTCTGGGCTGTTTTTACATGACATGGACTCAGTCCTCTGGTGCAACTAAACCGATCATTGACTGGAAATGGATACCTTCAGCTACTTGGAGATCACTTACAGCCATTCATGGACCTCACGTTCTCAAACAACGATGGGATTTTTATGGATGACAATGCGCCATGTCACCGGGCCACAATTGTTCGCGATTGGTTAGAACATTCTGGACAATTCCAGCGAGTGATCTAGCCACCTAGATCGCCCACATGAATCCCATCGAACATTTATGGGACATCATCGAGAGGTCAGTTCGTGCCCAAAACCCTGCACCGTCAACACTTTCACAATTATGGACGTCTATAGAGGCAGCATGGCTCAATATTCCTGCAGGGGACTTCCAACGACTTGTTGAGTCCATGCCACGTCGAGTTGCTGCACTTCGCCGGGCAAAAGGAGGAGCGACAAAATATTAGGAGGTATCCCATGACTTTTGTCCCTTCAGTGTAGTGCTTTTAATTCTCCTTTCTTTGCTAAGACAAGAGTGGGAGATCGGTAGGTTAGGTAATAATACTCGTATATTTCATAAAATGTCAGTCTGGAGGGAAAAAGAAAATATTGTGTGATTTCCAAACTTTGAGATTTTTCAGCTATAGTGCGGTATATATGCAGTTAATATGAATTCGACTTTTTGTCTTTTTGAATATCTAATAGAGCCACAGAGATATACTTCAAGGACCACTTGTGGTCCGTCATTTTATCTCAGTTTTAAATTTGTATTTTATCTTAGATTTGTATTTCATTTGTATTGTTATTATTATTACCATTGTACGAACATATAGCTTTTGGTATTATTTGTGGCAAGTCTTGGAAGATATTATACATGGTACTGTCATTTAAAATTGGTAATATCTTATTGTGTGCAGTTAATAATTTAAACATTATCTTATTTATATACGTTTCAAGAAGAATAACGTCTGGTACTATCTGCTTACGTACTAGACGTAATATTATATGTACTAAACACAATATCAAATTTAATGTTGACGGTTTACTACAAATAATTTATCGTGCAGCTTTGAATATTATTTATAATATGTCTTGGAAGGCATTAAGTATGACAGTCGAGCATTTAATGCTGACAATGTCTTAGTACACATAACGTCTGGCATTATTCACCGTATATCTTGGATGATATTAAACATGATAACCAAGCATTTAAGGTTAATGACTTCTTGCGCTTAGTTAAGCAGTTAAGCTTTACCATATATAAGAGTGTTACACTACTATATAGCGTTCGGTATTATTTGCGGTATCCTAAAAAATATCAAACAAAATAATACCAGAGTATTACTCTATACATAGAATTTCATTCTGAGAATGAAGTTAATAATGACAAATGCAATTAATTTCTGTAAGGAATTATTGTATTCTTCTCTATAAATCTCCTTACCACGAAACACTCAAAATTTCATGCGATTTTTATCTTCTGTGCATATGTAATCATAGAAAACGTACCTAATAGTCACGTTATTTTCTTACATTCTCAGAAATTCTGCTTTTTTCAGGATTGGTCGTTGTGGGACGTTTAACTCTACTTTAAATAACTGCAAGTCACAAATTTTTAATTTGTTATATTTATTTGAAAGGTAAATAAAAATCTCAAAATAAAAATTTCTTCCGAAGATAAAGCAACACACAAACATTAAAATATTTACCCATTTCTCTAAGTCAGCGGTTCTCAACCTTTTGACTAACGCATACCATCTAACCAAAATTGAAAAACTTAAGTACCACTACTACATTTTATGATGATCATTTTTTAATTTCTCAATAGAAAGATTACAAAAATATATTTTGCCATTTGCGCAACCTATTAAATATACACGTATAAAAATAGCAATTCGAACTCAGGCTGCTCAAGGTCTGCGATGCCTTAAGATTAATTACGTCCTTCGACATCGTATATTTATTTATCGCAATTAATACTTTTGATGCGTCAAGTTAATAAATGCGGATGTTAAAATGTTTTAGGAAGAGGCAACTTCCGTTTCGTTTCCTAGATAAAATATGCTCACTTGCATGATTGTTTTTCCTTAATCGAAGAAACATCTAGTGTAAAATCAGGCAGTTACAAGGTTCTTTATTTATTTATTCAGCCAAATTATGGGCGTGCCTCTCTCGTGAAAGCAAGTTTTTTTAGAACGTAAAAAATGGCATATAAATACAATAGTTGAACGTGGTTTGAACTACGCGGTTTCATTTATGCGAAATGCTTTCAAGAAATTTAACAAATTATAAAGGAAGAGTATATCTTAGAAGTACCGAAAATATTGTGATTATGTTGAGTATGTTACTGAATGAATGAAAATGCATGTATAAATACATCTTATTTAACCAGTCTTATCCAGTCTTATTTAACTGCATGATCAATGTCTTCTTCAGCTTATCCTTTCCCCTTTAGGGCACTTTTGCTATATCAAAGAACCATCTTTGAGTATGAAATTTGAGTTACGTAAGAATGGTCGTTTGTTTTGCAACGGACAGCCAGTTAACGAATAAATCGCATCTTAATTTAAATTATATAATTCTATTTTATTTTGGACTTCCTCATATATATATATATATATATGTATGTATGTGTGTGTGTGTGTGTGTGTAAGAAAAATAAAGAATATGTAAAAGATTAAATTAGCAGCGAAAATTATTTCCCTTCTATATTCTAAAAATAGTAACTTCTATTTGCACTGCGTCATTTGGAGAAAAATCCATGTCATATGACTCTTATATAACTCTGATGATGTAAATGAAACTAAAATTCAAACAGCCAATAGTAATTTTACAGCAATATTAACCATCCAATCAAAATGCATTGAGAACCAAAACTAAGTCTGAATTAAGATTTCACTTTGAACATAACGCACCTGCTTTCCACGCTTTAGCCTAGCTGCACTGCTGTCTGTCTGCTGCTTTTTTACTACAAAGTTATCAAAAATGTAAACTTTTTCAAATAGGCACAATAAATGTGCCAACTTGTTTGTGGACACAACATGTTTACTGAAATAAAAGTTAAATTAAATATACATTGACTGTCAAATTTCTTATTCCTTGTGGATCGGCGTTTCAGCATTCTACGGCATCAAAATTCTAGCTGTTCATTGTGGATACAACCACCTGCGTTCTATTACAGAATCTGTTACGCATATATATTTGTATGTGTATGTGTAATGAACTTGGCAATATTGACGACGTAGAACGTAGAATGTTGAATCTGTAATGAATAGCAAACTTGGCAGTCGAGACATATTAAATATTCATCTTTATTTCGATTGAGATTTCCAACCACAATTTACTTTACACTCTAATCGCGCCTATTCAAGAACATTTAGATTTTTGATGCTGTTGCGATAGGAAGAGAGTTGCAAATAGCGTCTTAACGGGAACAGAGGTAGGAGCAAAGTTCGCGGTTAGTGTGGTCAAGAGAAAGGTTTTTACTTCTGGAAATCTTGATTTCAAGTTCCGAGTCAGTTACGTCAAAGTTTCGGTTTAGATTTCAAATTAGTTACGTTAAAAGGTAAGTCTCCCTTTCATATTCTTAGCATGCCTTCGCAGTGTGGTGGTCTGCACGCTGGGCGCGTATTCCAGAGGTCAGTGGTTCGATTCTGGCAAATGCGTTGCTCATTTTTCACATATCCTGCTTCCAACAAAATGCTTAATGTCTCTACAACGTCATCAGCGTTATTAAGTCGTATGTATGGATTGATCTAAAAATGACACAGTCGAGAGTAATTTTGATTCACTGCAGATGCTAGGAACGGGTCATGTAAAATTTTAAAGAAGAAATTTAAACAGCTATTGCTAGTTAAGTTAGTAATTTACGTTAATAGCAGGAGTGCAACAACTCAACACGACTGACTGTATTGCAGTGAGATGAATGATGGAAGAAGAGTATTATATTTCTTAATACTCTCCTTCCATCATTCATCTTTCGATTAAGACTTACTTAGAGTATAACATTGCTAGTTGACTACCAGTGAGGATGAATCATTGTTCATAGTCCTTAAAAAATAAACGATTAGAAATTTATTTTCTTATTTTATATTTTACACACATATATACATTAATATACCAACTACGAAATGTCTACATTTCATATTTCTTCCTGTGAACTTTCTGAATTATTAAAATATCTAAAACGAAACTGCATTCTACATTCCTCGACTACCAACCTGAATTACACAGAATTTAAATGAAGAAGTATATTTTAGGATTTAATTCAGTAAATTACTAGAAACATATTGAAGTCCATTTCACCATTTAATTCAATAAATTATTGCATATAAATCTATCTAGAACAATTTGTCATTTTTCGATCTCTAGTGTTAGTAAATCACGTAACATCTACTAAGTTTCATATTATATAAGAATTATTTCCCGTTATGGATAGTGATTAGATCTAAGAGAATGTTGTTAATCTAAAGAGCAATATGCGGACGTTGGCGGACATTTAAACGTCCAAACAAAAGTTGAAATAACATTAGGGCTTAGTGTTGAAACAAACATTTAAAATCCACGTTTATACAAACATTTTTATAAGAAGTTTATGTAGGTAAATTCAAAACTTCCCCGGTTTATTAGGTATAGTTAAACCGCCTTAACCATATGTTCTATACGGACCATTTAATCTCAAAACAGAGTGGTTGGACAGGAATCAATGTAGTAGGGATTTTTCCCATTGTTATTTTTTCCCTGTTTGTTTCCACGCCGTTCAAAAATTCCTTTTATATAATCTAAAGCTAATATGCTGATTACTATTTATAATTAGTTGTTTTATTACATGTTGTTTAATTTTGTGCGTTTATTTATTTCTATATCCATAAAAATACATGTGTTTTCCAAATTAGATTTTATGTACATATATTATTTTATAATAAAACGTAATAAGTAAATTTTATTGTACTATAATTGCAATTCTAATTATTCAATTGTTTTATTTTATTGTGTTATTTTTATTTTATATTATAATTGTAATTCTAATTATTCAATTATTACATTTAATTATCTGACTTTCGTTATTATATTGTTATTACAATGAATTCTAATAATTTAATTATTTTTATAATTAATGATAATAATTAAGCTACAATAAATAATTATTAAAATTATATTATAATTTAGAATTATTATATCTTTCTTTATCTTTGAGCTAAAATATGCTCCTGCAATGTTACTGGCTCTTTTCGTGGACTGTGAGAAGACAATGATAAGTTTTCCACTCTCAGCTTCCATGCCACAAAATATAATGACTTTATATAGCAATTTCTTAGCATAATTGCGAAACGCCTTGTTGCCACGAACTGAAATCATTTTAACGTTAAAGAGAAGCTATTCCTAACACTTATATAATGTCACGTTGGGAAAATTAAATACGATCTAGGTAAATCATGCACAAATAAAGTGGAAACCTATAGTTAGAATTCCTTTTTTTTCACTTCAAAACGATTAGCTCTAGTGTGCTTTGCCATAATTAAATAAACCAAACCAAACCAACCAAACCGTAATATCCCTGTGCTAGCCACACCCACTAAAATTATAGAATTTATCAAGAAGACAATTCTGAAAGACCCCTGAAAAGATGTTATTTCAAATAGTGCTATCAGGAATCTTCCCAAGAATATCATATGCAAATAATATAATTCACTCATCAACGACTGCCTCTGGAACTCCTACTGCTCAACTCAATGGAAAAAAGCAAATATTATACTGATTTCAAATCCAAACAAAAACCATATCAAGCCTGAAGGCCACAGACCAATATGTCTGTTTCCAGGACTTGGAAAAATCTTCGAGAGTCATACTGCGAAGAATGAGATTTTATTTACATTTGCTCCCTTCGTAAGAGTTTGGACTTCGGCTGCAGGTCTCGGCGACCAAACAGCTCATCAAAATAAAGGAGTTTGCAAAGGCTGTTCTGCACTGTACATCCAATGCTGCTGTGCTCATGCTAGAGGTGGCGAAAGCTTTCGAACGTGTCTGGCATGAAAGACTTCTTTATAAACTTATTGTCCTGAACTTCCACATAGAAATGATTCTTCTTCTCCACTCGTTACTGTCAAGTTAGAACTTTCAGTGTTAGCTGAGAACTGTTAAAGTGAATTCCGACTGAGACTTATCAATGCGGGTATCTTGGGGATCTATAATTCGCCCGATTTTATCTATATTATGTTTCAGATTTTGCAAAGCCGATCTCAAACCCCAGCTTATTGTTACTGTTAATATGCTACGCAGATGATAATGCATAAGCAATATAATCTACAAATGTTAATCATGCTATACGAAAGCTACAGGACAACATCTCACTTATCGAGGAATGGTGCAAGCAATGGAATGTCTGCATAAATACAGAAATGTCTCAGTTGTTTAATCTGCTTCTCTTTGACGAAACAGTTCCGATTGCGAAACACGAAAAATGACTCGGAGTTCACATAAATGATCGGCTCACGTGGACAGATCATGTAAAATTTGTAAAAAATAAGTCCTTGTATGTTATTTATCCATAACAGAGAAATACTCTTGCCAAAAAGCGTCTTATTTACCTCTCAACAATCAGACCTATTCTCACTTACGCCTCCCCAGTGTGGGCGACCGCAAGTAGGAATACATTTATATTTATAAGTTGCAATTGCACACACGAAATTCCTAAGTATTATGACCAACGCTATTTAGGTTGCTATTTACGCAACCTTTGAGACACGATCTGCAAAAGCCACAACACGTCGTGTTTGTTCACACAGCTTAAAGTGGAACCTGGAACCTGAGGCCGTCAATTAATCGAATCAGTATGACGTTCGCGACTTGATAGACAATATCTTGCTCGGGATTACTGCTTTTAATTCTGTTTGAATACGATCTTCATGATCTGCGACATTTTTCGCACGTGGGAAATCTGCCTAATCTTTGTTCTCATACTTGAGACATTTATAACCGTTATTTATTTCAGCAAATTTTCAATTCCTTCCTGTACATGTAACGCGGCTATTAAGAAGATCCCTACAAAGCTGTAGCCTACAACAATATGATAATATCGATATACTTACATTATCGATAAAACTTCCTGCAGCAGATATCTAATTCAGTTTTTTTTTTTTTTTTTTTTTTTTTTTTTTTAATGTTATAACCGGATTTTTGTCCACTGGAAAAGAAGAGCAGGGGAAGAAAGCAGGCCTCCAGGTCTTTCAAGGAATAATTGTATTTCTACTTTTAATTTCAAAGTTAATTCTTATTAATGTACTTCTGGGATCTGTAGTGGTCTAGTTATTGCACGAGAAATAATTATTTTTTATTTCATATATTTATTTGTTCATGTGTTTAATTATTTTATAAAATTAACTTTAATATTTTGTTAATATTCATATTTAAATTTCTTTATGCTGAATGGCAACTAGTTCTGATTCATGATTGCTAGGTTTTGGTTTCAAAACGTTGCTCATAGCGTCGCATTTCGATAGCTGGAAAATAAAATGGAATAAACTTAGCTATTTTTTTTATAATTCATGCTGTTCCTAATCGTAAATTAATTTAAAACATTAGTAGCCAAGGCTACATCGTGGTGACCCTGATGAATTTTCGAAATGTCAACAAATGACTCTTCTGAAACTGCTACGAAAGATACGATGCAATCACCAGAGCTTCATAAGGTGAGTGTAAAAATACCTTCTTTTTGGACTGATAAACCGGAAATATGGTTTTTTCAAGTTGAAGCTCAGTTCAAAATTAGTAATATCGTTTCAGAAGAAACGAAATTTAATTATTTAATTTCACAGCTTGAACCTAAGTTCGTCGAAAATATTTGGGACATTGTAACGAACGATAGTGCCACAAAATATTCGGATGCTAAAATTAGGTTATTAGATTTATTCAAAGAAAGTAAAAATGTACGGATTAAACGTTTGATTACTGGTATCGAACTTGGAGACATGAAACCAAGCCAACTTTTGCAGAAGTTGAGATCAGTTGCTACTACAGATGTGTCTGAAAATCTAATCAAAACTTTATGGCTGGAGAAGCTACCTGACTCAATAAAAAATATATTATTAGTTAGTGATGAAGATGTATCCAAGTTAGCGTCTATGGCAGATAAAATTAGTGATATGAATCGGAAACCAGAAGTATTTAGTGCTAATGCTCCTTCCGTTCCCGCAAATGATTTATTGCAAAAAATTACCTCTCTTGAACAAAAAATTTATCAAATAACTATTCGCTCAAGACGCAGGGACTCCGATTTACGTAATTCACGTTCACGATCTCGAAGCCGATCTCGTAAATAAATAAATAAATTAAAATTAAATCGATAAAATTTGCCTGTAGGGTCATATCGTTCACGATCTCGAAGCCGATCTCGTAAACGATATGACCCTACAGGCAAATTTTATTTCTATCACTTTCGATATGGAGCAAAATGTATTCCAGAGAAATGCCAGCCTCCGTTTGCTTGGGTAAAAAACGATTCCCAAAACCAGGAAAACTCGAATCTGCAGTAGGTTCAGCGGCAAACGCTGCTGCAGAAAATATCAAGGATTGTCGCAAATTTCGTTTATTCGTTCGTGACCTAAGATCAAATTTGCACTTTCTTATTGATAGCGGAGCTGACGTAAGCATAATTCCTGCGACTTCACAGAATAAATGTAAAACTGAATACAAACTGTATGCAGCTAATGGCACAGATATTTCCACTTATGGAATAAAAACGCTAACTCTTGATTTGGGATTACGTCGTGATTTTCAGTTTCCATTCATAATTGCTGATGTCGCAAAAGGTATTTTAGGAGCTGACTTTCTTCACAAATATTAATTGCTTATCGATATAAATAAGAAAAAATTAATTGATGGCGTAACACAGCTTTGTGTCCAGTGTGATGTCGCTGCTATTTCCAGTGATTACTCAGTAACCACATTAATAAATCCATAAAAATTTTCGATTTGCTGTCGAAATATCCCGAAATTTCTAAACCTAACCTTTTTCCTGCACAAATTAAACATGGTGTTACACATTTTATTACGACTGATGGTCAACCCGTTTATTCAAAGGCACGACAGCTCGATCCAAAACGCTTAGCTATAGCTAAAGAGGAATTTAAATTTATGCTTGACAATGGAATAATTTGTCCATCAAACTCCCAGTGGTCAAGCCCCTTGAACCTTGTTACGAAAAAGAATGGTTCATATCGTCCTTGCGGGGACTACCGACGATTGAATGCGCAGACGATACCAGATCGATACCCAATTCCTCGCATTGAAGATTTTCATCATATTTTAAGAGGTACAAATATTTTTTCTAAAATTGATTTATTCAAAGCATATTTTCAAATTCCCATTGCAGAAGAAGACAAATGTAAAACAGCTATCATCACTGCTTTCGGTTTATACGAATTTAAAGTAATGAGTTTCGGTTTAAAAATTGCTTCTGCAATGTTCCAACGATTTATTCACGAAGTCTTTAGAGGATAATAATTCGTTTTTCCCTATTTAGACGATATACTCATTGCATCCAGTACCCCAAAAGAACACAAAAATCACCTTAAATTAGTTTTCGAAAGGTTACATACATTTGGGTTAAGAATTAATGTTTCAAAATCTGTATTTGCTGTTCCATAAATCGAGTTTCTAGGCTACCTAATTACACCTAAGGGTTCCCGTCCTTTGACAGAAAGAGTTCAAGCTATTACTAACTACAAACGACCAGAAACAATTCATGAACTTAGAACTTTCCTTGGAATACTTAACTTTTATCGTCGTTATATAAAGGATACAGCGAAGAATCAAGCATTGTTACATGCGTACTCTAACGGAGCTAAAAAGAGGGACAAACGTAAAATCGAATGGACTGAAGAAGCTGAAAACCAGTGTGAAAAGTGCAAGAATGACCTGGTGAACACGGCACTGTTGTCTTTTCCCAATTCTGAACTACCTCTGGCGTTATTTACAGATGCTTCAGATACGGCGATTGGCTCAGTGTTGCAACAATATGAAAACTCCTCGTGGAAGCCAATAGCATTTTTTTCTAAAAAATTAAATGATACTCAGCAAAAATATAGCACCTATGATAGAGAACTATTAAGCATATATCTTTCAGTTAGACACTTTAAGCATTATCTAGAAGGAAGAGTATTTACAATTTATACAGATCACAAGTCCTTAATATTCGCCTTTTGTCAAAAACTTGACAAAGCAGCACCTAGACAGGCTCGCCAACTTCAATACATCTCCCAGTTTTCGACTGATATCAAATATGTAAAAGGTGAGAATAATATTGTGGCGGATACATTATCTAGAGTTAATGAAATTTCATTGATAGATTATGATAAAATAGCTGATGAACAAACTCAAGATAAAGAACTGAAGAGTTTGCAAACCACTACTTCCTTGAATTCAAAGCAATGTTCTCTACCTTCGGGGAAATATTTGTGGTGTGATACATCAACTAAACATATTCGACCGTATATTCCTCAGGCTTTCAGAAAATACGTCTTTCAGCGAATTCATGGTTTATCACATCCAGGAATAAAATCGACTATGAAATTAATGACATCCAAATTCATTTGGCCTAACATAAAAAAAAGATGTATAGTTGTAGACAAGAACCTGCATTCCTTGCCAAAAAGCTAAAATCAGTCGGCATACCAAAACAAAATTAGGTGAGTTTGAAGTACCACCAGGAAGATTTTCTTTTATCCATATTGATCTCATTGGACCACTTGCCCCATCTAAAGGGAATATTTATTGTCTTACTTACATAGATAGATTTTCGAATTGGATGGAAGCAATTCCTTTAGAAAATATTTCAGCTGAGAATGTCGCAAGAGCCTTTTATAGCAACTGGATTGCACGTTTCGGAACGCCAAGTAAACTCATTAGTGATCGTGGATCGTGGATCAATTTAAAAGTGATACATTACGAGCTTTGTCCAAAATCTGTGGCATCAATTTACAACACACTACTGCCTACCACCCCTCGTGTAATGGCAAAGTTGAGCGCCTTCATCGAACATTAAAAACAGCATTAAAAGCCCACAACAACATATCTTGGACGGACACATTACCAACAGTACTTTTGGGCTTGCGTACTGCTATTCAAGAAGATACAAATCATTCTATTGCGCAAGTAGTTTATGGCCAGAGTCTCAGACTTCCTGGAGAGTTTTTCAGCGAACCAAGTATCCAGACATCATCGGAGACTTTTGCTAATAAACTCCAGAAACAGATGGAAGTTGTTGGACCTAGATTAATTCGTAAAAATTTATCTGAACGGATATTTGCACATAAAGACTTAAAAACTTGTTCTCACGTGTTTCAGCGAATAGATCGGGTAAAAAAAACGTCTGGAACTTCCATATGAAGGACCATTTTCTGTTATTGATCGCAAGGACAAATATTTTACTATTAGCATAAAAGGGAAAACATGTTAATGTATCCCTGGATCGTTTGAAACCAGCTGAGGAAAATTCCCAGTTGATACAACCTGACTACAGTAACTTGCAGAGACCAGACTCAAATTCGGATGTTAATCAAAAACATTCTCGCACAGGCAGAACTATACGTTTACTTGTTAGATTTAAGGACTGACTCTAAATTATTCTTATTAATTAGTGGTTAACACTGTAATACTAGTTACTACCTATTTCTCTATCTTCGTAACGTAACTTAGTTACTGGTGGGGGAGTAGTGTAGTGGTCTAGTTATTGCACGAGAAATAATTATTTTTTATTTCATATATTTATTTGTTCATGTGTTTAATTATTTTATAAAATTAACTTTAATATTTTGTTAATATTCATATTTATATTTCTTTTATGCTGAATGGCAACAAGTAGTTCATATTTATATTTAAATTTCTTTATGCTGAATGGCAACTAGTTCTGATTCATGATTGCTAGGTTTTGGTTTGAAAACGTTGCTCGTAGCGCTGCATTTCGATAGCTGGAAAATAAAATGCAATAAACTTAGCTATTTTTTTTATAATTCATGATGTTCCTAATCGTAAATTAATTTTAAACATTAGTGGCCAAGGCTACAGATCCATTTACAGTAAAAGTTTTATTACATATTTATTTAAAAAAACTGTAAAAATTCTCTTTTATTATCCTTCATTAAGAACATATTCTTAGTATAATTTAGAAAAGCGAGAAAAATCAATTAAAAATTGCTTAGTATTTCCACAAATGGAATCTCATCGGAAATTTCACTTATATTTCCACAAGGTCACCTTACATGCTTCCAATATACATTTGAAAACCACACAGAAGTCCAGCATATTCTTTCCTCTGAGCTGTCCAATAACAGGTATTTCATTCTAGGCACGCCTTATACCTACCTCTTCTTTCATCAGATATCTTTGGTGGGCAGGACCTTCAACTTTTTTATTCATTTTATTATTCTAAATTTTCTTCACTCACGAGGGTCTCTAGAACGTCACATCGTCTTCACAAGGTCAAAGATAAAGGTGACTGATTCTCCCTCCGCCTGCGTAAGCCGGGATTATTAATGTGCATCGTTTGGAGATCTCTCCCTCCCCCTCCCTTGATTCGTGTTTCGGATGCAGGTAAATATCGTATTCAAGGGGTGGCCGCTTGAGGTAATTATTATACAACGTTTGTCTCTTTGTGGCAACATCAGAAACTCGCTTGCAATGACCTAAATCCAGTGCTATAAAGACAATCATCTGGTTTGTGCGGAGAGAAATTTTTACTTAAGTATCTTCTCAAAGATGAATAAAACTTTGGTAAGTACTGCATTTTTAGTTGGAAGTAAATAACAAGTACTTACTTACCAGGATTATCAGTGGTAAAACTTTATTTTTCTATCGCAAACATTTTCTTTACATTAATGTAATATTTCACGCCTTTTTATGACATTGTTAATTCGCGCTTTTCCCACTGCATATTTTTGTTATTATTATTGTAATTTTTTCCAGTAGTGACTAAAAGCAAATCAAACGTGTCTGTAAAATCAATGGCTTCAATACCGTGTTTTGAGAAACCATGTGGCTAGGGTTTCGATTTAAAAGAAGAAAATTAGAAGGAACTTTTGAATACCACGCGTGCTAAGTTAAAACATCTAAAATAATTAATTAAATCATATTTTTTTATTTATATTGTTACTTTAATAATGATAGAAATGTTATAGGATAAAAATAAAAAATTCATTTCAATTTTCTGTCTTAAGTAAGCGCGTGCAACATTAATGCATTATCAATGCTTTATAAGTTTTACTGTTTTAAGGAAGCGCATGTTTCAAAAAAAGGTTTGATGGGTTCCGCAAACTGCTAAAAAATTTAAGCACAATTGGCTTATGCTAACAACATTGCTTGAGTAATATATTAATGGTAGAAGAAATCTACATGCACGCGTACACTTATAGTCGTATATATCGTTGTATATATGAGATATAATATCATAATATAAGTTCATATGTTTCTAAAATCCTTAGATAACAGTTCATAAATCAGCTATATCATAAATGTTATTTTTTATGGAGGAAAGCAAAGATTACACATTTAGCATTACGTTTATTTACGATGCATACTTTATGTTGCCGAAAAAGTATGTTAAGTTGAACTTTACTTTTATATTTCCATTCTTTAGTTTAATAATAGTCACTTTTGATGTAATTCTCAAGGGCATCGAATGAAAATGAGCAGGATTTGACCATTTAACTGGGGGGGGGGAGAGAGAGGTAACTTTTCAAAAACTCAGACTTCAAAGCTAGTTTCACGTGCATTTTTATTACATCCTCTAAACAATCTTCATTTACCAGTAAAGGAGACGGAACTACATAATTATAATAATGAAAGGAAGCATGCCCTATCAAGTTTTAATTTCGGCAATATAAAATTTATGTCTGTTATACAGAAATGCAATTTGGAGCAAAGACATACAATGGCCTTTGAGGAATTTACTCCATTTTCATTGAAGAAGAAGGATACTACATTTACCTCTCTCAAAATGCACCCACTTTCTCTGTGAAATAATCATCAGTCTTAGGTTAAATTTTCCCAAAATTTAAACATTATCCTTAATGTTTTGCTTAATTGTTTAAACAGGTATGAAATTATGAATAACAAACGTATATTAGTTCAATATGTAATAGATTTCCTGCAAAAATTTTTGCTGTGAAATAAGAGTTGCCACAAAAACTGAGCTTTCTGATGTTTAATAAGGATTATTTTATCAATGATATTTATTAGTTAATTTGATATTAATTAATTATCCTTTAAAATTAATTCTGGCTCATATTAATTTTCAAATGTACTCAGTTTCTAACTACATCGTACAAATACGTAAATGTATTTTATTATTAATTTTTATCATTAACATTTTACATGCATTGAGATTTTACTAAGCCGTATAGGGAAAAAAGATTTTTATCTCTGATTGATAATTTTTTAGATGTATCTCTTTTGTACTACACCTTATAAATAAATACAATTTTTTGTTAATTTTTTATTAGTAACTTTTATATGTATTCTATTTTTATTACGTCATACAACACATAAATTGTATTGTAATTTCTAGTTAGTAATATTTCAGATACATTCAGTTTTACTAAGAAAAGAAATAAACACTTTATCTTTAATTTCTTATTAGCAATATTTTAAATGCGTTCAGTTTTTACGATGTCGTATAAATAAATGTGTTTTATTAATAATTAGCAATTAATTAAAAATTATCTAAAACACAATACATTAATATTATTAAGATAACACCAAATATCAATTAATTATTTTTAAGGCATTATTTAATGAATCAATAATTAATTAGTGTATGATTTCATTATCTTAACGAACAATAATTACTATTTGCATTATTCAGTGTATGGTCAATAAATTATTTTTGTCCAATTACTAAAAATTATGTATTAATTTCCAAATTTATTTTCCAAATCTGCTGAAAATTAACATAGCAAAAAATATTATTAATGTGGAGTTTGCTCTCATTATCTCAGCTTGGTAGAATCCCTTTATTTTTTTCTTAAAATACTCCTGTTTAATGAATTAGCAACTATTTATTTTCTTAATAAGCTATATAAAATAAGGTTTTTCATAAAATAAATTTAAAATTTTCAATCAACGTATTTTGATGTAATGGGATTCGTAATCTACAGAAAATGTATAAATCTGAATAAAAAATAATACGAATTAATAGTAACTACAAAAAATTAAAAATATCTTAGAAAATTTCCCTGTATAAGAATAGTATTAAAATTAACTACTTTAAAATACAGAATGCAATAGTAAGATGTTTATTTTATATATATGTATATATTTATTCGCATAACTTTCATGAAAACAATATACCAAAAATACCATCGAAGTCGATATATTTTTAATCGTTTTTAATTCGTATAAATTCAGTAAAAATACCGTATGAAAAACATCATATAGTCTTCAAAATGGATTTTAGAAGTCA
Source organism: Stegodyphus dumicola (assembly GCF_044657685.1). NCBI lineage: Eukaryota > Metazoa > Arthropoda > Arachnida > Araneae > Eresidae > Stegodyphus > Stegodyphus dumicola. The sequence goes on from NC_140770.1 coordinate 134,366,374, forward strand.
TCATTCTAAAGTAATTGCTTTAATTAATAGCAGAATTTTCTGATTTCCTGCTTTTGTAATAAGTATGTTTACGAAATGATAATACGTTTAAGAAATTTATCCTTTCAAAAATGCAGCGACGTCAAGCATTACTAAAGGAAAAGGAATATTTTGCCTCCCCCCCTATTAGTTTCTTACTTTTCCATCTAAGGTTGATAAGACATCAGACGTCTTGGAAACACGACAATTTTCCCGCTCATGAGTGACATGGAAGACCTTGAATCACCTTTACTTTACATTTTTTTCACTTTCCTACTTATTATTAATATTATTATTTCTTACACTTAACCTTTAGAGATTGTATCACACTGCTTCGCAGTGAGATAAACAAAATTTCAAAGGTTAAATCTTTGAATCAGCCATTTTAAAGCTGCTTATTGATAAACATAACCTATAGAATTGGCCTTTGATTGCAAAATGATAAATTCAGTATAATATGTAAAAATTTTTTATTTGTTTTCAGGCTTGCCTTTTCCTGGTCATGCTTTGCACTGCCATGGCCATGGCAACATATCGCAAATCATATCACGGAGGTCACAAAATTCACTTAGGGGGAGCTGGTTATGCATATCGTCCAAGCTACGCTCACAGCAAGCCTGTTTTGCATCATGCACCCGTGCCAGTGGTTTACGCCAGAAAATCTCACAGCAAACCACACGTGACACACTACGTCAAACCTTCGTATCATCACTCAGTAAGTAGATTTTCAGAAATACAGTAATATACTGATCTGGTAACCTCCGTAAGTGAGAATTTCGAAACAAACTATAGGGTGGGTGCATAAAAGTGTATTAGTTAATACCAGGGCAAAATAGTTATCAACACGTATTTGTACTAGAGTAATGTTGTAGTGGAGAAAAGGTAATACAGAAAAAAAAATGATATGACTGTATTAATTGAAATGAAGGCATAAAGTAGGTGTTGTAAAAAGGAAATATCTTAGCTGGTAACAATGTGACAGTTATAGGTCGAAACCAGACCGGCATCTGCGCATTTTCGAAGATGCATTATAAGTAACGCTAAGCCTTGCTGACTATTAAGCTCTGCCTCAGTTTTGAGGGAGACCACCCAGAGAGCCTGTTCAAGGATATCCCACCCCTCTTTCCCTACTAGCAACCATTCCAGAGGACTTTCAGCTCGCTATGTATTAATCTGTTTAAACCATAAGTTTCTGCAAATTCAAGTTACGCATAAATCCTTTACATTCAACAATAGTAATTTATGCTACTAAAGAATTATAGTTAAGTTGGAAGCTCAAGTAAACTTATTCCTAAGCTATTAGCACCAGTAAACATGTAATCTCATGAAAAGGTACATGATGTCAACGGTTTAGCTACTGCGCAAACTATACCACTTCATAATGGTGTCCTGGTTCATAATGGCCGCACTGATCAGTGCAAGGTTATCGATGCTGTATGCTGTTTCTTTGGGCCGGGTTGGAATCCCAAGGAATGCTTGAAAGTGAGCGATATGAGAGCATTTAAAATTCCGGTAAGCTGAAAATCCTCTCAAGGGTTTATTGGTAAGAGAAAAGAAGGGTTTGTTGGTAAAAGCTGAGGAACTTCAGACTCATTCGCCGAGGGTTTTCTCTATCAGAATCGGTATAGAACTGTACAAGTTATGCGATGGGACTGACTATACCTATAAACAACTGGTGAAGTTCTAATGTCCCACCCACTTCTTCATAAAGATGGCATCTTCGCTATACAAATCAGTTATTATTCTAAAAGACAGAAACTTTCAAACGAGTTTCTTCATATAAGGTGTCCACATCCTTAAGAAGATTAGTTTCTTATTTGTAAAAATCAGCTTGTATTAAGGAACAGGTTGATTTATGCTAAAGCTGTGCTGTACAGGAAGAATATGAAAAGTTTACTTGCACAGTGTTTTTTTTTTTTTTCCACATAAAAAGTATCCGCAGCTTTCTTAAAGTTGGTTTTTTCAAATCAGAAACCGATCTGCAAAGAGTGCGAATACATACCAGGACACTATCCAGAACTGGCTGAACTGCGTTAAGGACACCGGCACCCTTATCACAGCACTTTGACTAATCTTTCGCATCGGCCAGACACACCATTGCTTGCCTGCAGACAATTAATTTTGAAATTTTGTGTCGCAAGTAGCAGAAACACTTAGCGAACATTACCTTCAGTTGCAGTCATGTGCTGTGGAATTCGTAAATTTTAATTAATTGGCATTTAGTTGTTTTCGAATGTTATTTCTGTGGTAGACAGCATATTAACCTGTAAGGTCAATGTGAGTTATTACACACTGGCCATCCAGTATCGGTTCACAAATCAGTTACAAAGAGCAATTTTAAAAGGATTCGATATACTAATCATTTAATTATCTATCGGCTCAATGGTTACAGTACTTGGTTTATTGCCGATATAGTCCTTCCTGTCTGATTACAAAACAAAGCAGGGTATAAGTATATAAAATAAAGAATAATTTGTTACGAAATATTATCATAAGAACATCCTAGGATGCTGAAAATCAGTAAGGGTGATCCTTGTTAAGAAATACGCACTATGAAGGTTAGGATAGTAGTACTTATATTCCTAATGAAATTAACTTTGGTAAAAAAGTTGGTAACTTTATAAATTTTGTAATCTTCTTAGCAGCCATGAACAGGAACCAAACCTCAGATACAGTGGCAGCAAATTATCGCTAAGTCTAAAATAACAACTGAGCCTTAAGGGTGTAAAAGACCATTTATTTGAATCTTAGAAACAGAAGGCACACTTCGTACTTACAAACTCAGACAGCACTTCATGCCGAGATAACGTAGTATATAATAGTAAGTTCAAATGTAAAATTTAAATTCAAGTAGATAATAGACGAAGGCTATACATATCAGTTTAACGCGAAATTACTTAACCGGCGTAGATATTCAAATATTGGCAAGTATAATGCAAGGCCGAAAACTAAAATCTTAGCTGAGCTAGCAACCTAATAACGTAGCCTAAAGAAGCAGAATACGCTCATTCTTACAATCTAAAAACCTCATTACAAATACATGCGAGTTAATTTGCATTCTGGAAACGGAAGGAAAACGAAAGAAACGGAAGGAAGAAGTGACAGTAAAGACGTAAATCCTAAAATAACTGGTTAACTGGATGTAAAGAAACTTTACATCTTAAATAAGCTTTATGCGGTGAAAATAAAGTCTGGCGTCATAAACGATATTCTTTGAAGACAAATTATAGGAAATTAAACAAGCACTCTTTTGCAATCTTTAGCGAACTTCCATCCTCTGGCATCAAAAGGTTATCAGTTATATCTAATATATATCTGTTCCTCAAATAAATAAAAATTCTGAAGCCAATCAAAAGACTATATGTTCATATTTGTGTTCAAATCTGGAAGTTACATACCTTTATTGAAAGTGGATATTAAAAAAACTATTTTGAATTTCGAGTTAAATATTTAAAAGCCAGAATAATTTAGAAGTGGGGAAATCTCAGCAAATTCAATCACAGACGTTGAGTATTAAATTTTGAGATAAAATTTTAAGTGACCATCTTCGTTGATCTACGATTTCAAAATTCAAATACACGTGAAAGAACTTAACTTTAGAAAAGGTACTTCCCAGCCTTTTTCGCATAACCACGTCAACAACTACTGCGGAAAAAAAAGTAAAATCCACTAATTTCCCATATACGCTTGTGATGACACAAGTTACGATCGAAATGAGGGAGGGTCACGCTTTTGCGTTCTAAGAGTCTTAGGAGAAGCCCTGAACGCTGCATATAGCAGAAGATGACTACTGGTTCGAAAGTGTGTGTGTTCTTTTCTCCGTAAACTTTGATTGTAGTTCTTTATCCTTATTTCAACCCTCTTCGCGGGTTTAATATCGAACACCCTCTGTGGTGCATCTTGGACAATATTTTCGGTGACGAGACGACTAAATGTTCAATGCGTAACGGATAAAGAAAGTCTCACTTTCTAATTAAAATTATGACTGTTAAACTATAAGCAGTGGTGGCTTTAGAATGGCCGCTTTATCTAGAGCACTAAATGTTTTTTTTTTTTTTTTTTTTTTTTTTTTTTTTTTTTTTAAATCCTGTGCAAAAATTATAGATCAATCTTAGTTCCTTAGCATGTACGTGACTTTTATTTTCAATATTTCTCTCAAGGTCATAAAGCCCACCAGCGGCGGTGCAGTAAAGTCGCTGAACACTGATAGTTTCGACCTGGGTTCAATTCTAGGTGGCTGGCTGCATGGTCGTTTTCGTAGTTTTCCCCATGTGTAACGTGTATACGAGCCAGTTTCTCTTAGGAAGTCTTCCACGAAGGCATTTCTAGTCTTAGGCAGATAGCCCAATATGCGCTTTGCCATAATTAAATAAACGAAATAAAACCATTAAGGTCATAAATGAGGAAAATTCTGAATATGCTCATGTTCATTAATAAAAAGAAAAAAAATTTAAATATGATGGACCACCTTCAGACGGCTTTATTTTCGAATTTTACAAACACAACGTGAGAATCTTTCTTACATGAAATACGTGAAATGAAAGGAAAATTGTCCAGATTTCACTTACAAATATACTAAATTTCGTTATATGAATAACGGCGAAGATTATTCAACTTCTTGACATACTTCTTTCAGTTCTGCCTTTGCTGCTGTCTCGACAACAATAACAATGAGGATTATTTAAGCTTGAGGGCTCATGTGGCACAAACACGGTACCAATGGTATCTTTAACGCACTTCCAAATGAGAAAAAAATAGCATATGACTTATGATTCAGCGACTTCTGAGGCCAGATAAGGAGCATCAAATCGTGAGGTCCACTAAAAATGATGTAATGCAGTGAGAGAACACTCTAGAATACACGCTAAAAAAGGTTATGACATTCCCCAACCCCACCATGAAAGTGATCTGCTAAAATTAGATTTGTGCATCAGATTACTGTGTTTTAAAGTATACTCTTCAGATATCGAATATGTATAAGAACTATATATTTTACAAAATTATTATCTATATATTATACAAAGTCTATATCTTCCACTAAATGAAATTTTAGCAAATGAAAAGTTTGTTAAATGATTCTCAGTTCCGCGATTTCCAATAAAATTCTTGATTGTACAGTTTGCGATATTTTGATTGGTTAGTAATTTGGCCTATGATTATAATAATTAATAATGTGACAGTAATTATATAAATAATTTATTATATCGAAATGTACATGATATATAGTAATCAACTATTCTAGAACCAGATAAGTCATTGAAAACGTCTTTCCTATGCCTAGTAAGAAATAAAAAATACGCCAGAAAAAGGCAATTAAAATTAACAAAGAAATTGGCGACTTAAAAAGCAAATTTATATAAAAATAAGGAAGTATGTAAAGACTGATGACTGCAAATTTCCAAAAATCAAATCACTAGACGTATAATGATAGGAGTCCTTCGGAGAATACACTACGAATATCCTAGGATGTTAAATCTCGAAGATCTTCAAGATCTTCCTAGAAAAAAACATCTTCAGGACATATTTATAAATACCAAGACATAGCGACATAAGGAAGAAATTTTTTGGGATGTTCAAATTATGATATTCTCGATTCTCGGTATAGCCTTAGTATGTTCTGATATATTGTCACTTTCTGAGGACATTCTGTGTTATAGAGGATCATTCTGAACAATCTTGTATTTTAAATTTTGGAACTGTTGCTTCACACATGCTTGGGGTAGCCGTTGAAATTTATGTTTCAAACACGAAAATATCTTCTGATAAAAAGTACTTTCACATAAAGGTAATTCTTCAAAAGTATCATAAAGGATATTTAAATAGCGTGACAAATGCAGCTTTCTCTTCACAGTTGGATGAATCAGGGAAATTATGCAAGTTTCAACATTAAACAGAAATTATCCAGAACTTGTAAACAGTTCTAGACAAGGTATACGTGGGATGAGATCCTGGATTCAGTTCCTAACTGACTCTAGGTACTTACTATATTACTTCGCATTCTCTTATAAAATATATCCTACGCTATTTATCTAACAAATTTGCATTTGATGAAATAATTTTAATGGACGCTTTTGCTTCTTAATTACATCTATTTTTTCCCCTGTTTTTCTTTATTCCAGTTCGTACAATGCACGATTATTTCACAACAGGTATTGCGGTACATGTGTAGTTGGACACAGTCTTTCGATACGTGTGATGACAGCAGAGCAGTTGCATTCTAATTTTGATAAAAATCAACAACACAGGAATGGTTAGTTGGATACTGTGATAAGTTCAACAAAGGCTCTCTATCTAAGGGAACGATGCCTTCGTGGAGAATTCTCTAAGGGAAAGTGGCTGATATTAATGTTACACATGGGGAAAATCACGAAAATCAACCATAATCCAACCAACTCGATTTGAGCCCAGGATAAACTACCAGCATTTCGCGGTCTTAACCACTAGTTCGCTGGTGGACTCCTACAGGAATAAATCTTACATCTGTTCGCCATCCATTAATGTTTTGAAAGAGCTTTTTTACCGACAGATTTCACGCACCACTTCTCAGCCCGAAAACAAGAGTAATTTTGAATTAAACTGGATTATTTGGCTTACGGTAGAGCACAAGAGGGCTATTTATCTAAGGCAAGGATTCCTTCGCGGAGGAAGTTTTTAGAGTAACTCTCTCAAATTCATGTTACAGATCGGAAAACTGCAGAAATTCTAACGCAGCCAGCCCTTTCACTGGGATTTGAACCCAGATTAAACTACCAGTGTTCACGGATCTTACCGTTCGGGCACTTATTTTCAAGTTACATTACTTCAAAGTTCTTTTTCGAATTAAGGATGTTAACAGCATTATTTCGAGACAGCGATAATCAAAGATTTGTTGCTAGGCGCGCTTCTCCAGAGCTTTGTTATTTATCTCTGGTTTTAGGCAACACCAGCATAATATCCAAAACTGCATTATAATACATCATTGTCTCTCACTGTTGTTATCCTTCGCATGTTTTCCTCCTTCTATAATTTCCCTAGAAATTTTGCTTTATTCTAATGGTTTGCAATAATAATTTTTCTATCGTTCCGCAATAAATAAATATGTTCCTTTAAACAAGGTCCGCTTAACCGCGACCGGTTAATCCGATCCCGGTTAATGGAGAGCTGACTGTATATCGAGCGACATTATAAAGCAAAAATACCGTCTTTCTCATCAAAATAAAATATATAGCACTCTGAATCTTGTTTTCCATCGTAATGATAAAAGCAGATTGCCTCATCATGAAGTATCTGCGAGTTGTTCCGTCTGGCTTAAGAGCGAAAGGCAAAAGAAAAAAATAGATAGCGAGCGTTGTTTTGCATAGACTGTTAAACCATTTTCTTAGAAAAAAGAAAGAGAAAGGCATAAGTAGTCTTTTGACAAAAGTGACACTTTCAAACGTGTCAGAAATGGTCGTATATTTCAACATTTGCAGGAAATTGTGCCAACCAACTACTTAACATCAAGCTCACGTGTTATGTCAAAATTCCACCAGTTCTAGGATATGGAAACATAAATAATTAAATCACAAGCTGTCGCCTAAGGACAGGAAACTAATTCGAGTTTGTTAAGTGAAGGATTGTTGAATAAAGAAAAGTAACAGAGAAAATTATCACCGTTTCAAATGGCTCGTGTTATTTCCTTCAAATGGCTAATAGTCGTGTCATGAAAAAGCAAAACTATGTTGCGAATAATAACAAAAAAATAATAAATTATTAATAATAAATAAAATAAATTATAGTAAATTTACTACATCTCAGCATATTACATATCAATCAATATTGTGAAACGGATAAGAAATGTAAATGTTTGCAGAAATTAGTAACAGAAAATCTTAATTAAGAAACATCAGTGCCGACTGTGTGAAAAATGTAATTACAGTGATTGAAAATGAAAGAATTGACAAACTTATCTTTATTTTTCATCATATTTTAAATTAACTATGAAACTTACAGACGTTTGAAAAATCGCAAAGTAATCCTTCTCAGAGTAATAATCTCAACAACAATAACCGACGTAAAGGAATTTAATACATTTAGAATATACACACAAGCCGTCCTCGTTTTCCACGGAAAGCACGCATTACATACACTGTAAACTTCTTTTGTTTCTCTTTTTTCAAACACTAATTAACTTGCATAAATTATGCATTTTATGTATAAATTGAAAATAAATTTCAATTGGCAGTTAAAAAGAATTATTAGTCCAAAGGGGCTTTGTTAATGAAAGACTACTGTTTTCGTTTTGCGATTTTGTGTTGAAAACTTTAAAAGGCTGTATACATTTTTCAAATCGTTGCCACCAAATACTAACGCCTTGTATTATATTTGAAGAAATTAAATAATGAAGAATCTGCATAAATGTATGTATGTTTCTCGCAGTGTAATAAAACAAAGGTACCTAGAGCCATCCAGTTTTGAGTGACGTAACCCTACTGCGAATATGGGCATTTGAAAGCCCAAATTTGAAATTTGGAATTTGTTTTATTATCGATTTCACATTTTGTAAAACTCTAGCGAATTTTTGATTAACAAACTCAAGGATTTAAAGCGAGCGATGGCAACGTTGTACCTAAAAAAACATCTTTATCAACATTTTTCATTATTATTTAAACAATTAGTACAAATAGTAAATAAGAGGGTTTTTTTTATTATTATTTTATTGTATGTTTAACTAAAAGCGAAAAACGTTTAAAGACAGATAGATTAAGATCGCGGCTTTATTAATCCATCATTAATCTTCAAATTCATAACCAGTCTTCTGCAATGAAATGCGATAATCTGAAGTGAAAGAACATTACTTGCAATTAACTGAAAACAAAATCCGTGGTGTAAGTGAAAATATTTTGGATTATGGGACATATTGTTATACTGCGTTCCAACGCAAAATGCTGTTCGATATGCAGTCAGTCATAATGGCACATCCTTACACATGTCAGCAAGAAAGCACCTTTGAATAAAAAAGAAATCTGATGTGTACACCACATGACTTCCTTGTGCGGAATATTAAATTATATTAAATTATATGCATTCTATCACGAATTTCATTTAAATTTATTGGATTGAATTAAATCTACTTTGTCGATAGCGCATAAACCATAACGGAATGTATGCGCTCTTTAAAATTCAAAATATTTGTTTACCTAGCGATGCTTTGACGCTAGGTTCACTTAACAGCGTTACATGTTGTACATATAATAACTCAGAATGCACAAAAACTTATCTCATTTGAAGAATTATCCAGTTGTTGCCACATGTTCTATTCAAATACTATAATCAATCTAAAATGATGTATAAAAGAAATTAAGCATAGAAAAGAGAAAAAGAAACAGTTTTTCACAGACGATTCAGTATTTTTCATTCAATTGATTCAATTCTCACTTCGAGACAAGGCAAAAATACATAAAAACTCAAAATATCTATGTTAAAAATTAAAGTAAATCTTAAACACTTATTTCCTCGAATAAATTCCAGAATGGATTAAGCATGATTTAATTCGCAATAATAAAAGAAGGCGTTTTGCGAAGCTTAGTTTCTCTAGATTGGCAACAAATCCGCTATTCTGCCAAGTTTTAAATGTAAACAAACATGCCCGCCATGGCAAAAATAATTAGGTTTAGTCGCACTTAAATAACTTTTAAATTGTTGATAACTCTACAAATATTGCATGCAGATTTACTAAAGGCATAAAAACCTTAACCGGAAGGTGAGAAAAACATAAATCAATCATTTTTAAAGCAAAAAATGCACAATTTACAAACATATAAGAGTAAAGAAACAGAGTTCAGTGAGCCGGGTAACAGAGTGGATATATATATATATATATATATATTTATATATTTTTGGTGCTGCTGATTGCAACCAAAATACGAGGTTCACATCTACATGTTATAGCAGTCCTATATACAAAATTTCAACGTTCTGAGGCTATTCGTTTTTGAGTTATGCGAGATACCTACGCACAGACCCACCAAAATTCTCTTCAGAATTCATTTTAAACCAGATTTTTTTTTTTGGGGGGGGAAGAGTCTTTTATTCAGTCCTTACGTACAGATGTCACGCAAAAACATCGTTAAATTGAATTCGGATATTTTCGTTGAAATATGATGCCTGAAACTTCTCGCGATTACGATACTTCCTTTTTACTTCGTATAAGGAAGTAAAAAGGTATTTTAGATTCAATACTTTCTTTTTAATTTAAATTTAATTGCCAGACAGCGTAACAGATAAAAATAATGGGTATTTTTTTCCTCCATGTTTTGTTCATCTGATCATGCGCATTACCCTTTGCAAGAAGAATTTTGCGTGCCATGATTTAGCGTTCAGAGAAGTACGAGCAATATCAATAAAAGCATTTGGAAGTGCACACGCTTTTTGGATTTTCTTTACAATATTTCTTACAATTCTCCTTACATAAGAATTTTAGTTGCATTAAAATCATGCGCATTGTTCTTAAATATCTTTCTGTTTATCCAGGTACCTCATGCAGGATACAGCAAGCCTGTCTATTATTTGGGTGGCCATGCTAGTCATGGAGTTGCTCAAAAGCCTGCAGTCTACGCTTCTCATGGCTATGCATACAAACCAGCAGTTCATGCATATGCTCCACATGCCGTAGCGTATGCCCACAAAAGTTATCCCCATCATTAACTATCATCTCAATGGTAAGTATTTTACAAGTTCGCTTCTTCCCCCCAAGATGGTTCAATGTTAAAATACTCCTTCTGAAAGTAATAATCCGGGATTGAAATGAATTACAAAATCTAGATTGCCTTTTTTTTATTTTTAAGATATAACGTACACTGCGGAAAATTAATGTCTCGAGAGCCTGACTTAGGATATGTATTAGATTTATATATAGCATTGTTTTAATATAGGTATTTTGACACAAAATCGGACTTTTTCTGAAATAATTTGTTTTCATATTTTGATTATACGATTCAAATTATGCCTAGATATTCAATTTTTTAAAATTTAGTGCGAAATGTACGGAAAAATTCAAAAATTTATCGTGGCACAATTCTTCAGTTTGCGCGAAGAATAATTCACTTGGCGAACCTTTTAATATGTGGCAACCAATTTTCCTTTCCCTGCCATTATGCTAGAGCGGAAAAAAAAGGCACCTCATTCTTACCTTTTTACATTGTGCATGAGCGGAAAAAAAGCCACTGCGTTTCTTCTTCCAAATAATTTTAGCAAAGTGTCTAAATCCCATTTGATGCTTTATCGCTTTCAACAAATATATAAATTCACGTATATCTTCGGAAATTTTGAATTAAAAACTGTAATTTCTTGCAAGTATGCTTAGAAATACGTCTACTTTAAAATTTCGGTTAAAATTTTATAGATTATAATTCAAAAAAATTTTTGAACAATTTATAAAAATTATTTAAAAATACAAATTTTTAAAATAAATCATAAAAAATGAGTTAATTTTATTTTTAATGAAGCTAAATTTCGAAATGTGAAAGGAAGAATCAAATAAGTTTAATAAAAAAAGATATTAATAAGTATATACCAAATTCAATTAACATTGAAGAGCTAATTTTTTAAAAACTATTCGTGCGATTTTTCCAAAACTTGGTAGTTTGGCGTAATTTCAGTCATAGAATCAAAATATGGAAAAAAAAAATTGCTTTCTTAAAATGTCCGATTTTCTGTCGAAATAATTATATTAGAACAATGCTATATATAAATCTAATACACATCCTAAGTCGCGCTTTCGAGACATAAAAACGCAGGTTGAATTTCGTCAATCGGCCCGGTAGAACGGGAGATAGAGAACTGTCCCATCACCCTCCCGCGGTGTACGTCTTTACAACCGACATAGGCTAGAAATCTTAAGTTTGCCATCTCATTCTACGCATATATTGCTGTGATATGAAAAATAAAAAGCTTGAAATGGGGAAGAATTCATTCATTAATTCTTCTAAGTAGCTTTCTGCGACATGCAAATCTTCCATTTTCTTTTTGTTTTCTGCAGTCATGGGCGGATGGGGCTATCTGGAATACGGAAATTTCCTGAGGTGTCAGTGGCCGTAACACAACCCTTTCACCTGCTATGAATGGCTTCGAAACAGATGAAGCATTAATCATAATTGTGGAACTCATGCCAGAAAAAACAATAAACTTATTTAAAGAAATATATTTAATGGCATCCCTCTCCAAAGAAATATAAATTTATATAATAAAAAAATATAAACGTAATCAATCGTCTTAATACCGTCATCGTTATCTCATCGCAAATTTATAACTGTTGTATCTCATTCTTTATCCCTTAGTATAAAAGGAAGAAATTTTCATGTCCTAGCACCCCCCTTGACGATTTCATAACGATGCTCTATCATAAAGACATATAGACACCTTTATGCAAATCAGTGTTTATTCTTCAAAATAAAACCCCTTCAGATCGGCGGCTCGGCATCTTGATGAAAGTTCGGCATCGTGTATTTTCGTGTCTTGGCGAACAATGGCCAATGTGGAAAAAGGTGCCAGAACTTTTTTTGCAAACTGACCGCGCCGAACAGGCTAGCCCCATCCACCCCTTTCTCTAGTCATGCACAACTGATAAACCAAACCCTTAGTATACAAACAGTGGCTTTAAGAGACTATTGGTAATTTAAATTATATTTTTGGTTTATATAATTTTTATCTTGCATATATGCATGCATAACCGAGCCCCAAGTTTTTGGTAGACAAGAAGTGAAAGGACAGACGTGCAGGGTATTGAATATCCAACGCAAACATCTTGCTTTGCTAATACATTAGACGTATGAGACAGAAAGGCATGATAAAGCATATCAAAGAGGATTAAAAGAAAATGCTTTTAATGCTTCGCAAGTTCTTATAGATTCTAATAGTTTTTAATAGTTTGCACGAAAATAAGCAAGGTCTTATCTAAATTCTGGCTCTAAAAGGCTTATTTTTTGGGTATCTCTTATTTTGCCATGCAAAATAATTCATATTTAATCATTTGAAGGAATCAACATTTATTCATATATTCAATAATCCCCATTTAATTTATACAATTACATTTATTCCATAAAAATATACATGTATTCAAGTAATCTTCTTCTGAAACACTGTCATATAGATCCAAAGTCCGAATTACACCCTGAATTTTTTGGAACTCCAATTCTTTTAGAACCATTGGCCTTTAACAGTACCTTAAATGAATATTTTTAATCTACGTAACCAGCCCGTAGTGAAATGTAAGCAAAGCTTTTAATAATTTGACCCGTGAAGTCTTCACTCAAGTCATGGCCTTTTGCAGGTTAGGTTTTTCAATATTTTCCGATGATTTCTCTCTCTTCTGTTTCAGCGTGATTATTGATTTCCTTGAGTGGTTTCTTTACTACAATATCAAGTTTCCGGAGACAGCAATCATCCTGATGGTTTCATTTCTTGAACTATTTTTTTTTAATAGGAAATTTGTTATGTCTTTAGAATGGTAAAATAAAAAATTACATTTTTCATTTCGAACATTTAGGAATAATTCTATTCATGCAAAATGAAAAATTATATTTTCATTTTGCATAAATAGAACAACTTCTTACAATCAGAATATCTGACCAGAGCAGTAGAGATTTTAGATCAGGAAACATAAAATACCAACTGGACTCTCGCAGAGATTCGAATCGCGGATCTTCTACTTGCTAGTTGGATATGCTAACCACTCACGCCAAATATCCAATAAAATAACTCCTTATATTCCTCCAAACTTTTAAGGCTGCTGAGGAAGGGAACAAGACCCACTCGACTAAATTTAGATGAAAACGAATTATCGTCCATCACATTTTAGTCGGATGCCATTCTATAGAACATATGCTATTTGAGTACAGGAAACATGAAAAATTAGCCGCGCCTTCCCCAGTCTTCCAATCGCAGATCTTTCACTTGCTAGTTGGAAATTCTAACCACTTACACCACGAGGAAATGCACGGGGAATGCAATGACGTTTTACTACTATGGTCTTTTGCACTAATCGGCAAAGTTTTTTTAATATTTTTCCCCAACTCATATTATAATTTTTATAATTTTCCCATAAAACTGAGCTCAACCCCCTCCACCCCCCCAAAAAAACACCTGCTACAATACATCAGTTGAATCAAATGGTTTTAAAGTACGTTTTATTCTTATACAAATATAGGAATTTTATTGCATTGATTACCGATACCTTTTTTCTCATTTTTCAGGAAACTGAGGCTTCTCCTGCTCTTACGAATCCGAGACCAAACGTAACTATCTTCAGGGAAAACTTGATACATCATTGATCCTTGTTATTTTTAAAATGTGCAATTATCTTTTGAAAAATAAAGCACATTTGCAGGAAAAAAATTCTTTTTGCTTATCTCATTTCATATTTGACATAAAATGTTCTGAATAAAATTATACCTAAGTAAGTATTTCATTAAGACTAAACTTTAGCAAAGGTTAAAATAAAATAAAATCATTTTCTGCCTGAAGTTACAAATGGACCAACTGGTTATTTTATTCATCACATACATTTTTAGCTTAAAGTTAATTATAAATAAAGTTAATAACTGAAGTAAATTATAAATTATTTAACATCTGAAAAAAAAAAGTAATAATACAATTTACCTGAAATAAAAGGTCCGGTGACATTTTGGGCAACTTTTGAAAATATTCTGACAATTAAATGCACAAATAACTAATTATTATATTACTAAAGTAATTATTATACACATTAAACAAATAAATCATAAAAAATTGCATGTCTTTAGATTTAGTAAAAAAACGAAAAGAAAAAAACATTAACATTAAAATAAAATTAAAAAAAAACTCTCAGATTTAATAAACCAGATTTAAATGCTACGTCAGAAATTTCTAGGAAAAGTATGAATATAGTTCGATAAATTATTGATTTATAAGAAGCATTAAATATTGCTTCCTCATTATATGGTCTCTGAGTTTATTTTGGCAATTTTATTATCTTATTTGTTCAAATAAAAATATATACATATATATATATATATCTGGCATAGTAACATTTACAAGTGGTGGAATTATTTTACCAGAAAAATATTCACAAAAATTTGATTATTTTTTATTTTTAAGCCTGGCTTTCCTCACCCATTTAAATGTTTAAATGCTGCTAAAGGATACATGTGTCCCCCCCTCCAATCTGAAATGATTTAAATGAAGATCACTTGTACATTTTATAGCCATGAATCAAATATTTTAAAAAAAAATCTTTATTCAGCTGCACTTTTGCAACTGCTCCTTTCTGCCAATTTTATTTTTGCAGCAATTATGCTCATAAAACCAAAATTTAGGAACACACTGCCTCTGAATTTTAATGGATTCAGATGGTTTTCGTAATAATGCAGTAAAATCTTTCTTCTTTACTTTGATTTCTCTAAAATAATATGCCAAAAAATAATTTCAATCGATGATATAGGATCACAGGATATTCTCCACTGCAGTTAAAAACACAACAACAAATACAACACATTTTTATATTCAGGAAATGTCACCCTATTTTTTTAACATAATAAAATATAGGTAACTTTAGTATGAAGGAAAACAGAACAAACCGTAAGTGCGAATAATAAATATTTGGAAGAATATTACAATTTTGATCAGTTTATATTGTTTTATGGTTTACCAAAAGATGGCGCCATTGTTCTTTTCAGATTAAATTCTGCTCGCTAGGTAAAATTTTTCAAATATATTTTCGCCTACGTTTGATTGCACGTTTTACTGAAATACATAATAGCCCGTTTTATTTTCAATATAAAACAGTCATTATTTTCTCTCCACACAGAAAGAGCGAATTCTCCTAATTGCTCTTATATAAACTGCTTGTGCGAAATGTGTTATTAAATAAAGAATATAAAATAACGCAGCAGAACTTCGAGAAATCGAAATATTCGATAACACGAAATATATGGCATACGATATGCATTAATGGCAACTTTTCCCACTTACTCAGATTTTCGAACTTCGAAATTTTTCTACTGCCTTCAATTTCGGCGCATCGAAGTGGGGCTTGATAATAATAAATTTTTTTTGCTAATGAGCGTGCACATATATTTATACATTTGCATTTTGGATATAATGTAATTCATATATGCTTGAATGTCAAATAATAAGTTTAAATGTATTTATTGCAAAATATGTATTTATAAGAAAAATATTATTCTTCATTTGGCAAGCAATGTCTTATCAAAGAATCGCAATGAATATATCAATATACTGTTTTTATCGCTGTCCCCTGAGATAACAGAGAATTCTTCAAATAGTACGAAATAAAATCTAGCAGTCATGTGATGTCCTCTCGCATAGAAAGTCGGCAAATAGAATAGCAGAAAAATTATTTGAATAACTTTTTACGTGTTACACAATTAAAAAAGACTGCTATAACTATTTCATGAAATTATCCACTTACTCTTAAGAGTTGATTCAATCATTGATAACCCTAGGCTGTTTCGTGGTTATGTGGTTGGTGCAGAACACTAAAAAAAAATATGATGTGTGCACCACATGATTTCCTTGTTCGGAATATTAAATTATACGCATTTTTTCTTGCATTTCATTTAAGCTTATTGGATTCAGTTAAATCTACTTTGTCGATAGAACATAAACCACAATAGAATAAATGCACTCCTTAAAATTCATTATTTTTGTTTACCATAGCGACACTCTGAACTCAGAATGCACAAAATTTATATCATCTTAAGAATTATCTAATCGTTGCCACATGTGCTATTCAAATAATATAGTAAATCTAAAACAATGTATAAAAGAAATTAAGCAAAGAACAACAAAAAGAAACAGTTATTCACAGGCTATTGAGTATTTCTCATTTAATCAATTCAGTTCTCACTTCGCGACAAGGCAAAAATACATTAAAACTCAATATGTCTGTAATGAAAATTATGAAGTAAATCTTAAACACTCATTTCCTAGAATAAATTCCACAATGAAATGAGCATGATTTAATTCACAATAATAAAAGAAGGCGTTATCTTTGTTATTGCGAAGCTTACTTTCTCTAGAGTGGCAACAGCAAATCTCCTATTCTGGCTGTTTCAAATGTAAACAAACATGGCCGCCATGGCAAAAATAATTACGATTAGCGGCACTTAAACAACTTTTAAATGGTTGATAATTCTAAAAATATTGCATGCAGATTTAACTAAAGGTATAAAACTTTAACCGGAGATAAAAACAACATAATTCAATCATTTTTAAAGCAAAAAATGCACAATATACAAACATATAAGAATAAAGAAACCGAGATTACTGAGCCGAGTAACATAGTGGATGTACATATATGTATATACTTTTGGTGCGGCCGATAACAACCAAAATACGAGGTGCGCATCTACATGTTATTCCATTATGATTTATAGCAAATTGTTTAACAGACTTTCAAAGAAAAAAAAAAGTGGTTCTTATTAATTAATACCTTTATTTTAGTTTATTTAACAATACATTTAATTGATATAATTTATAATACGTTTAACTTATGCAAATGATAACTTTTATGAATTTTCGCATCATTTTTATAAAGATACTAGTTACTAGTCTTATGCCTGATGACATGTTCAAATCTAAATAACTATAAAAGCTGCGATAGAATATTGTAACTCTCTTTCATAAAAATGTCAAGAAATAACTATCCACTCCCACTACTTCCCGAAATGAAATACATGATAAAAACATCCCTTGCGAGAGAAGTCCTTTCGGAAAGGATGCATAAGAAACTCTAGATGAGAAGGTTTATACTTCCATATTTTTTTAATTACTTTCAAAACAGAAGCTGTTAAAAAAAAAAAAAAAAAAAAAAAAAAAAAAAAAAAAAAAAAAACTTCATAACACTGCTTAAGCATAAAAAGGCCTAATTTTTACTAGGCCGAAATTTACGAAATCGATTTTTTTTTATGATTTTATTCTAGGATTTTCTTTAATATCTTTTTCGTTCGCACTTTTTTCAAAACTTCAAAAGTTTCCAGATTTGAAGCTTTAAATAAAAAACGAAACGTCTCCTAGAACCCGCAGAATGCATAATTAATGCAAATTACTTACCGTAGCCGGTCTTACTATTCCACGTCAAGGCAGTTTGCAAGACAAATTCGAATGAGCCAAACTTTACTGCAGTTGAAACAAGCAACAAAACAAAACAAAACAAATTCATTTCACCGAGAGAAAAAGTATTTGGAAGAACGCCTACCTATTTCCCCAAACAAAACATTTCACAGAACCTGCAGCAAAATATCCAGCTCAATCGTTTGGTTCTTCATTTCTTTTTTTATCTTCCTTTTCCATTGCTGATTGATGTGGGTACGCAGGATATCCGGGTGTTTCACATAAACAGGAAAAAAAGGAGTTGAGAGTTTATTTACAAATTATAAAAATATTCAAACTAGGACTAGAAAGTGCAATTTCTTTCAGAGTCGGCTTCATCAGTGTTGTTGAGTGAAGAATAGGCGGGTTTATCATCATCGCTCTAAAATATATCGATTCCTAACATGGCTAAACGGTATTTGAGAAAGCAGCTAAATTCTCGCCATTTGCGAATTTTCAAGTACCAATTAATTTTTTTAAATCTATTAAGACTAAATCTTGCAAACTGGGTTGTAGGTTTAGATTTATTTTTTAAGTACAAAAATTATAGATTAGGTATAATACACGTTTTAATAAATACAGTGTCTCGAAAAAGCATTCGTACACTTACGAGTTTCAGTGAAATATTGCTTTATTCATTAATACAAATTAATGTTTGAGAATTAGAATTTTTTAATAATATCTATAATTTCTCTTAGCAAAATTAAATTAATTATTTTATGAACATAGTAAAACATTTTTTAGGAAAATCAATAATCAAAAAGTGACCGAAAGTTACCTCACAAAAGTCTTCGTACACATTCGTACATGTTTCCAGAACCTGTGGATAATTAAAGACATATCAAAAGCGAACGTTGTTCCAACCAAGGTCTTGGTATTAAAGTTCCTCATTTTTTCTTCTCCTAAAAGTATACGCCCATCGGAACCAAAAGTTTTAAATTTGCTTTCATCTGCAATGCTCCCAGTACGCTTCGGATTTATTTACCATTCATTTTGTGAAGGAAAGCCTAGGCTTTTTATTTTTTGCACTTAGAAAAATTTTCTTCGTGCAGAGCACCCATGCAATCTAGCTGGTCTGAGTACTCTTCGAACACTTTCGGGTGAAACTGAAGTAGAAAATTTTTTCAAAGAATTCTGTAGAAATCTTTGCAACACTCAAAGATAAAGTTTTCACAAATTTTCCAGCTATAAATCTCTGATCGCGTTGAGTTAACTTTGGCGAAGGACCACTTCGTACTATATCTTCGATACGATTTTCTTCTTTAGCGCTTTATCACATATTATACCGCAGAATGAGATAAATTTACTAACTTACCCTCACTTAACACAATCTCACTGAGGATGCGGTAAACTGCACATAAAAGAGACATGGCCTTTATGTGCACATCGCCAGCGCATTATCATTGACTTTTCCTATAAAAATCTGAACTGAATTTGCGATATTGTTCGTGGATGAAATTTGAAGAACATTTGGAGAACATATTTGTCGGTCTAAGTCTAAGAACAAGTTTTGTGTCTCCATCAATGTAGTGAGCATTTCAATTAAAATTTAAATTTATTTCAGAAGGAGGAGCAGTGTGGAGAAGGACAATGGATGAGAACGATTACTTAAAAGTTCCGCTTATTTTGTTAGTAATTTAAATTTGCTTTATCAGGTAAAACTGCTTTATCAGGTAGTGTTTCTTCTTATATTCTCATCATTATTTGGCAATTGCATAGAAGGAGTAATTCATTAAAAGTTATACATCAATTATTTTGCTATTATCCATCACAGTGCGCGAGATTAAACCCTTTTTAATCATCTTTCTGAAACGCAATTGCATTTTCAACTGATGGATAGTTAAATGACGAAGTGGTTGCGCCTCTAAAGAAATCAAAACAATATTTACGTCTGTTGACAACTTATCTGTTTGTTCACAGCTGCTCTTGGCGAGAAAAGGGAATTATATTTGGAGACATCCTTAGCAAGAAGAGAAGCGAGCAAGTAAGATTTATCAACGAAACGTTAACTTAAAAAAAATTTTACGAACAAGGAGAAGCGTTGGCCACTCAGCGTTTAGAAGTTTTCACGAAAGAATTTCAACTATTTATTGTTAATTCTTCCTTGTACGAAGTAAATAAAGTTGTACTTCTAAGTTACTCTTGGAAGTGAAGAATCTTAAGAACTGATAAGCAAATAATTGCTTGAGTTCTTGTGACAGAAAACAACACGATAGAAGGGTAATTAACCCTTTATTATTCCAACTAAGGTTTAACAAAACTCCGTCTTGGAGTGTATAATAAAGCCGACACCTCGGCTTGAACTTAATAGACTAAGAATAAAACTAAAGTAATCTTAACTAAAGAGATATAGCTTCGGCTATCAAAATTCGAACAGAGTTGGCCCGTTAACGCTAATAGTCTGCGAAGCTATCAAGGGCTTAAAGTCACGGCCACGAAGGTCACGCTAAAGTACGGCCGAGCGTAATAATAGCTTACGAGAGTGTAGTCTAAAAAGGCGGATGCGTGCAGCCAGAATACCTGGTATATCTCTCTCCCTAAGACCGAAGAACTTCGTGGTTAAATACTGCTTTTTCTCATTACGTATTCAGACGTGATTCTAAAACTACGTTCTGGCCGGAAGTGGTAAGTTGAAGTTAAGAACCGATAGGAAAGGAACTTTAACTCAAAATTTAACTGTTAATAAAATTAGCATAATCCTTACAAAGTATTGTAATCTCGAAAAATCTCGAGTATCATATTTCAACGAAAATAACGATTTTGACCATTCTCCGAATTTATTTGAAAAGATATTGTTGTGGATAGGAAAAAGGATTCTTTTTTCCAAAACGGACTATAAAATGGATTTAAAACACATTCAGAAGCGATTTTTCGTGACATCTGTACGTATGTATCTCGCATAATTCAATAAACCAGTAGCCGTGGCACGTTGGAATTTTGCTGTAGCATTTATCTATTTCCTTCTTTTTTTCGTTGCAATTGTCCACACTAACGTATAGAAAACATACCCACTCTATTATCCGGCTCGGTGAGGTCAGATTTTTATTCTGATGACTGCTGTTGCACTCTCTCCTGTTAACACATTTTTTTTTTTTTTTTTTTTAATCTTTAATTTTAAGCATACTTTTGTTCGCACTTACGCTATATACAATTCAACCGCAAAATTACAAACATTTTAAAAGCAGCGTAGCAGCATATTTTAGTACTCTGTACAAAAAAAAGGGGGGGGCAGTTGTATATCTCTCGTTCTACTGGGCCGACTGACGAAATTCAAATTGCGTTTTTCATGTCTCGAAAGCGTGACTTAGGATATATATTATACTTATATATAGCATAATTCTAACATAGGTATTTTGACGCAAAATCGGACTTTTTCTGAAATGATATGCCAAATGTTTTCCATATATCGATTCTACAACTAACATTATGCCTAAATATTAAATTTACACAGAATTTCAAAAATTTATCTTGCAGTATTTTTTTCAGTTTTCGCCAAGAATGACTTACTTGGCGAACTTCTTAATTTATAGGAACCCATTTTCCTTTTCTTTTTACTTCCTTGTACGAAGTAAAAAGGAAGTATTGTAATCGCGAAAAGTTTCAGGCAGCATATTTCAACGAAAATATCAATTTTGACTTCAATCGAATGCAATTTAACGATGTTTTTGCGTGATATCTGTACGTAAGGACAGAATAAAATACTCTTTTCCTTCAAAAAAAATTATAAAACTGCTTTAAAATGAATTCTGAAAAGAATTTTTCGTGGCGTCTGTACGAACGTATGTACGTACGTGCGTACGTTCGTATCTCGCATAACTCAAAAAAGAGTAGCCTCAGAACGTTGAAATTTTGTATATAGGACTGCTATAACATGTAGATGTGCACCTCGTATTTTGGTTGCAATCGGCCGCACCAAACGTATATAAATATATTTATATAAATATCCACTCTGCTACCCGGCTCAGTGATCTCAGTTTCTTTACTCTTATATGTTTGTAAATTGTACATTTTTTGCTTCAAAAATGATTGAATTATGTTGTTCTTATCTTCCGGTTAAGGTTTTTATGCCTTTAGTAAATCTCTATGCAATATTTTTAGAATTATCAACAATTTTAGAGTTGTTTAAGTTCCGCTAAGCCTAATACTTCTCTTGATGGCGGCCATTGTTTGTTTACATTTGAAACAGCAGGATAGTGGATTTGTTGCCAATCTAGAGAAACTTAGCTTCGCAACAACAAAGATAATGCATTCATTTATTATTGCCAATTAAATCATGCTTAATCCTTTCTGGAATTTTTTCGAGGAAATAAGTGTTTAAGATTTACTTCGTAATTTTTAATATAGATATTTTGAGTTTTTATGTATTTTTGCCTTCTCGCGAAGTGAGAACTGAATTAATTGAATG
This sequence comes from Stegodyphus dumicola, assembly GCF_044657685.1. NCBI lineage: Eukaryota > Metazoa > Arthropoda > Arachnida > Araneae > Eresidae > Stegodyphus > Stegodyphus dumicola. The sequence goes on from NC_140770.1 coordinate 134,388,905, forward strand.
AGAAATACACAATCGTCTGTAAAAAGCTCTTTTTTTTTTTTTTTTTTTGTTTCTTCCCCCCCCCTTTTTTTTTTTTTTTTTTTTTTTTGTTTGCTTAATTTCTTTTATACATCATTCTAGCTTTATTATAGTATTTGAATAGAACATGTGGCAACGATTAGATAATTCTTTAAATGATATAAATTTTGTGCATTCTGAGTTATAATATGAAAGAAATATAATACTGTTAAGTGAACCTAGCGCGTGTCGCTCAAGGAGGTTAGAATATTCTAACCTCCTTGGTGTCGCTATGGTAAACAAATTGAATTTTAAAGAATGCATTTATTCTATTGTGGTTTATGAGCTGTCGGCGAAGCAGATTTAATTCAATCCAATAAGTTTAAATGAAATGCAAGAAAAAATGCGTTTAATTTAATATTCCGTACAAGGAAGTCATGTGGTGTACACATCAGATTTTTTCATTGTAAACGAGCGGAAAAAAGTCATCCTTCATTTTTTCAAATAATTTTAACAAAGTGCGTATTATCGTTTGGCGTTATTATCGCTCAAAAAATAAAATAAAGATGCCAAAATTCAAAACGCTCCGATATGTAAATTCACGTATATCTTAGAAAATTTTGAATAAAAAACTCTAATTTTTTGCAGGTGTGCCTAGAGATAATTTTTTGCAGGTGTGCCTACTTTAAGAAGATGTTAAAAATTTTGTATGTTAAAATACAAAATTTGTTTCAACAAATTTATGAAAAATATTTAAAAATACAACTTTTAATAATTAAATAATAAAAAATGTGCGAATTATATTTGGATTAAACCTAAATTTCGAATTCTGGAAGAATGAATCTAGTAAGTTTAATAGAAAAAGATATTAATAAATATATATGAAATTCAATTAACATTGAGGAGCTAAAATTTTGAGAGCTAATTTTTTTAAAAAACTACTCTTGCGATTTTTTGCAAAACTTGGCAGTTTGGCATAATTTGTGTCCTAGAATCGAAATATGGAAAAAAAATGGATGTCATTTCAGGAAAAGTCCGATTTTGTGTCAAAATATCTATATTAGAACAACGCTATATATAAATCTAATATATATCCTAGGTCACGCCTTCAAGACATGAAAAACGCGATTTGAATTTCATCAATCAAAAAGTCTCAGTAGAACGGGAGATATAGAACTGTCAATCCCCTACTTTTTTTTTCCTTTTCGCAGTGTATATAAGTTTAGAATATCTCGCAGTATACCAAAACAGTGGTTAAACTCACTCCTGCGTTTTTTTTTTTTTTTTTTTTTTTTTTTTTCTTTTTAGCTTTATTATTAAGCATCATTTTCTTCGAACTTACTCAGTATGGAATTCAAATGAAAAATAACCATTTTAAAAGCAGCATATGTTTAGAATTCCCTATGGGTGTTAGGTATCGGCATACATTTTTTTGGGTTTCCCCCCCCAGCCTTCTCTTAGTTCATCCATCATATCAGTGTTCAGTTTGTAAGGATCTTAAGTTTTACTAACGTTTATTTTTATTTTAAATCTTTACTATCACTTCTTATTTTCTACTTCCGGCCAGAATTAAAAGCTTTAACTTATTTATGCAAATTTGTCTGGCAAACGCCAAGTACTTAAGTTGTGGCTTTTTGCCAAGCGAGAGAGAGGAAGGAGTTAGTCGAAGCAGGCCGCTTACCTTTGCAGTTTTACTCAGTTGCTGATTGCCTTCCAGGCCAGAGGTTTAATCCTCCTGATAATTTCTAAATGTATTGTAGTGTTAACAGTTCACTGTACTACATACGGCTTCCTGTTAATATAAGGCCAATCTTCCACGTAGGCCCTTCTTTATTATTCAAAAGTTAAGTTAGAGTTTAGTTAAATATTTTTATACTCTTACGTTCAGACCACAAGTAGTTCGTCTCTGTATTCCGAAGTACGGAAATTATTGTAAAGAGTGAAAAATAAAGGGTTTCGTATACCCTTCCTGTGTATCTTGTCTACTTCCCACATTTATTGAACATAGCTTTAGTAAGCTCCCTGTTCCGAGTCAGGTCTGTGCATGTTCCCAAAGAAAGTAAGACGGAACATTGAACATGATAGTGGCGCCCAACGAAGAAGAATAACCATGGCCGAGTTTCAAGAAGAACCTGTGCTGCCTGCAGAAGCGGCTCAGAATCCAGAAATGCCAGCTGCCGCCCTGGAAGGATTTGGTTACATCGTCCAGACCATGCGCGCTTCGATGAAACCAGAAGCAACATTTAATGGAAACTCACCGGTAACCAGTTTTTTGGAAAAATTGGATGACCACTTCATGCTCTACCCCGTGCACGAGTTTCAAAAAGTTACCTTAGCTACCAGCGCTTTGAGGGGCCAAGCGCTTAACTGGCTCAAATGTATACGCAGAAGTCTCTTGGGTCAAGCAGGAAGTCCCACCTATACTTATGAAAATTTCAAGACTGCCCTAGTAAAAGCCTTCCCTGTCGTAAGGGATCGTGCGAAATTAGAAACGGAACTTTTCAGCATATATCAGCAAAGAATCGAAAATCTCTCAAGCTTTATTTTATGAAAAATTCACGTCTTCAGACTCTTGTATGGAAACCGTCCGGATCCTGAGATAATTCAAGTGATTTTGCCGAGGTTACTTCCCCAAGTGCAAGACTTTATTGAATTAAGAAATCCGACTACACTGGAAAAATTATTTGAGCTAGCAATCCAGTTTGAAAGTAGAAGAACGGCGGACATTGAAAGAAGACGCCAATATCAACAACGAAACCAATTTGGTGCGCCAAGACCACAGCAAAGTCAAGCACACGGCTACAGAAGCAAAGCGAATCAGTGGGCAAGGAAACACGAGCATTCAAAAACAGCCGGCGAACGTCGACAGTTCAATAGCAATCCAGGAAAAAAGTCTCAAGGCCAGTGGAAAAAGAAGGAAAACATGGAAAGAAAAAAGGATTGAAACTAAAACGGATTTCTGCTGACGGGAGGGAGCGGAAATCCGAAGGCCAAGAAAACCCCTCTTCCTTCAAGTTAAATACAGTAATGGTGAAAAATTTGACTCTTCCGAAGATTGAAGTGTTGGTGAATAATATCCCAGCCACCGCACTCCTGGATACAGGCGCGCAGTGTTCCTGTGTGGCAGAAGATTTTTTAGGAAGTATTTTCGTAAATATCGCATATATAATTCGGATAATACGACAGTGTTAGCTGCGCAAGGAGAACTATGTAAGTGTATAGGTAAAGTACCGCTATATGTCCGTATCAAGGACGAACAAGTAAAGGTTATGTTTTTCATAGTAAAGAATCTGCAAGCACATATTATCTTAGGAATAGATTTTCTTTCAGAGGCACAAGCAAAGCTGGATTTTAATGAAGCGTCCCTTAAACTGACGATGAAACCAGTTCGAGAAGAAAAGGCTGAACCGCCGATGTTAAACCTTGACCACCTGCCTAATGAAGAGCAACGAAGAATCCGACAAGTGGTAAGTGAATTTGCTTCGTTATTTAGTGATATTCCAGGATTTACTCAAGTTACTAACCATAGTATTGACACCGGAGATTCAATGCCAGTTCGCCACAAAGCATACCGGTATGATAAGAATAAGAAAAAAATTATAGAATGGCACATCAGCGATATGCTACGTGAAAAGATCATAACGCCCATCTCAAGTAGTTATGCTAGCCCGGTGGTTTTATGTAAGAAAAATAATGACTATCCATTGACACATCCAAAAAGGTGGCGATTCGCGATTGACTACCGTAAATTAAACTCCATAACTAAATATCCGGTATATCCGTTACCTATTATTGAAGAAATTCTAAGGAACATAACGTCGACCAAGTATATGACGACTTTAGACTTAACGACTGGTTATTTTCAAATAGGGGTTAGACCTGAGGACGTGCCTAAGACTGCTTTTATAACCAAGTCTGGCACTTATGCATTTCTGAGTATGCCGCTTGGCCTTTCAGGGGCACCGGCAACATTTCAGCGATATATGGACATTGTGTTAAGGCCTGTTCTTTGAAAGTCCACATTTATCTATTTAGACGATATCATTATTACTAGTGATAATCTCGACCAACATGTACAGGATTTAAGACAGGTGTTTTCTTTATTAAATGAGGCCGGTCTAAAAGTTAATGTCGAAAAGTGCAAATTTGCACCCCCTGAATTAAAATATTTAGGTTACAAAATATCTCAGAAAGGAATCGAGACAAACGAATCAAAAATAATCGCTGTACAAAAGTATCCGACTCCAAACACGGCGAAGAAGCTCTCTTCTTTTCTAGGACTTTGTTCATATTATAGGTCCTTTATAAAAGATTTTGCAGCTATTGCTGAACCATTGTTAAAATTAAAAAGGAAAAAGGCAAGATTCTCGTGGACGGCCGAAGCCAATAGTGCTTTCGAAAAATTAAAACAAGCATTAACGCAAGCCCCTGTGTTGAAATTTCCTGAAAAGGATTAGAATTTAGAAATTTCAGCGGATGCTTCGGATTATGCGGTAGGAGCGGTACTTTCGCAAAATCAGCAGCCCGTGGCATTTTTTAGCCGAACTTTAAATCAAACACAAAGAAACTATTCCGCGACCGAGAGAGAGGCACTTGCAGTTCTGTTAGCAGTGCAAAAGTTCCGAGTCTATTTTGGAAAGGCGCCAATAACAGTAATAACAGTGTACTCTGATCATGCGGCGGTAACTAGATTGTACTCAGGGAAAAACTTATCCCCAAGGTTAATAAGATGGGCACTCAAGCTACAAGAATATAATCTGGTAATCAAGCATATCCCCGGAAAGGAAAATATCGTAGCAGATGCCCTATCCAGAATTAAAATAGATGAAGAGGGTAATACTGTAAAGGTGGCAATGCTCACAGCAGGTACAATAAATTCCCGAGAAACTGTAATAACCGAACTGGGTAAGGATCCTGAGTTTGGAAGCATTTATGAGTATTTAAAGGATCCTGAAAATTTTAGCCACCAAGATATTGTGGCGATAAGAATCAGGGCGGCCCATTACGAACTAATAGATGGTCTATTATTTTATACAAAAACTACGAATTCCAACAACGAATTTCGACCTGTTATTCCAGCTAGTCTTAGATTAAATATCCTCCAGGAGTTGCATGACAGCCCTTTAGCTTCTCATGCTGGTATTCGAAAAACTATACAACGCGTACGCGAAGCAGTCTATTTTCCTGAACTGCAAAAGTTAACAAGGGCGTATGTCCAGTCCTGCCCAACATGTCAAGCAGTTAATTATATTAATTTCCGCCCGGCCGGGTTTCTAAATAATATTAAATCCGAATTTCCAAATGAAATAATTGGCATCGATTTATTGGGCCCTTTCCCAAACAGTCAGTTAAATAAAAGTCGCTATCTCCTTGTTATGGTTGATCATTTTAGTAAGTGGACCGAAATTGTTCCCTTAAAACGAGCTTCCGCGAAATTAGTTACTGATTCTATTTTAAATAAATATATTTTAAAATACGGGGCGCCCCTAAAAGTTATATCGAATAATGGTCCTCAATTTGTAAGTAATATATTTGAAGACATGTGCCAAAAACTGGGCATACGTCATTTAAAAATGGTCCCGTATCGGCCGCAATCAAATATAGCGGAACGGGTCAATAGAAATATAGTGAAAATTATCCGTAGTTATGTTAAAAATTTTCATAAAAGCTGGGATAACTATGTCAATAAATTTGCTTTCGCCCTTAAGACCACAAAACATGATACAACGGGCAAAACTCCTGCTGGGTTATTTTTAGGCAGAAAGATTATAACGCCGTTAGATAAATTATTTTATGTGCAACAAAGAGCCCCAGAATTTAAAATGGGTGATATAGAAAATTAAAGAAGCAAAAAAGAATACTGAAGTAGCACAGAGAAAACAAAAACTTTATTATGATTTGAAACGACGGGGAGTAACTTAAAAAGTAGGGGATGAAGGGTTAAAAATTAAGCATTCACTTTCTTCAGCACCAGAAGAAAAAACCGCCAAATTTTTTCCACGATTTGAAGGACCATATGTCATAGAAAAAATAACTCACGCTGTAGTAGTGTTAAAAGCCAAGAATGGTGAAACCTGCTCCTCAAACATTGATAAAATAAAACCCTACTATGATCGTAATAAAATGCAAATTTTCAAAGATCTTTTGCAGGATCCGGCTCGGCAGGCACAAGCTCCAGAGGTGGAACAACGACAAGTACAAGGCCAAGCCATTAGAAGGCAGGAGCAATTGAAAAGAAAGTTTCCCCGCTGGAAAATTGAAGGTAACAAGAAAAAGAAGCCGTTCCACCGTCCAGAAAAGAGAGCTCAAGAACACCCCCAGAATGAAGAAGGGAGAAGTACGACGAATGCAAAGAAAGCCAGGAGAAATAACGGCAACTATAACCCGGCTCCCAAATGGAAGATCTACTCATCGGACAGGACTCTCCGCAGCAAATGTCGCCGAACTGCGGAAGGGCCACCAGCGGCGGAGGAAAAGGTACAAGGAAAATTTGAACGGCCAGCAACGAGGTCCAAGCAGGAACGCGAAAGAAGTGTCCCGGTTCCGCCAAGATCAGGTGGCATCAAACGGCCAAGACCACAGGCAGAGGTGAAAAAGAAGGTATTCAAGGGTGACCGAACTGGAGAAAAAAGAAAGCTTCTAGAGGAAGGCTCTGAAGGGCGAGCCCGCACAAGAAGGAGGATAAATCAAACGAGAATCTGCGCTACCTTCCAGGACTGGGCTCAGAAAAGAATGTCCGAATATCACAAAGATAAGTAAAATTTTATGTTACTTTGCAAACTTAAGTTAATCTTTCATTCTTACTGCAAGTGGCAGATTTCAAGAAGTTTTACCTCATGTGAGGTCTACCTTTATCGCCAAAAAGGCGAGAAATGAGTTGTTACCGATTTTGGTATTATGTTTTTCAATTACTCGCGCGTAAAACTAAAGTTGATGTATAATAGGAATGTGTAAATACCTAAATATTGTAAAAGTTATTGTATAAATTTTATTTAAAACATTCTGGCAAGAAAGAAGTTTTAGTCTGAAAGACTTTTTGAAATGTAGTATTTCAATGTAGAAGAATTGGCACTTGCTTGGAAAAGAATAGAAGTTAACAATGTACTACTAATGTATGTTTTAAAATGCGTAAAATGAACGGCATGTTAATATGTTCTTATATACAATGTGAACTGTTATTTTAAATGTTAAGAAATACCGTGATATGGTAAAAGTGAAAGTAATGTTAACATTTTTTTTTATTCGTGTGACTGTAAAAAGACCAAATCATGGTGAATATGTGTTAAAGGTTGAATGAATGTAGTTAGGCTCTCTGACGCTACACTTCAGAGTTAGCCACTTTCAGAATAGTACCTCAGGGTTTAGAGTTGAAGATAGGGTGTGTTACGAGGTCTTGTTATGTTGAATTTTAACACGTTAGTGTTTTGATTGTAGGAGCCAGTGTTGAACACGTATACATAAACACATTCGCGTTTGGTGTTCTTTTACAACACATGTCAGAGAGCACGGGGAGAGATAATTAAAATAAAGTCATGAATGAAATAAGAATGTTAAGAGAAATGTAAATATTTATGTTACTTGCCATTTCATTGTGTAACATTTCATTAAACTAGTTTTCCTTCCAGATCTCTGGAAGGAACCAGATTTGAATAAAAGCTCCTGTTTAGATGCAGTACAGATGAAAAATTGGTTGTCCATGGAGCTGATATTGTAAAAACAATTTTTTTTTAAATTTCTAGTTTCTAGTGAGAAATGTTTATAAAAGATTGGCCTCGCGTTAGATTCTAGAGCTAAAAGTTTTCAACAAGGTCGTTTTAGACCTCAGTTTCAAACTAATTAACTCTGGCGGGAAGTATGTAAGGATCTTAAGTTTTACTAACGTTTATTTTTATTTTAAATCTTTACTATCACTTCTTATTTTCTACTTCCGGCCAGAATTAAAAGCTTTAACTTATTTATGCAAATTTGTCTGGCGAACGCCAAGTACTTAAGTTGTGGCTTTTTGCCAAGCGATAGAGAGGAAGGAGTTAGTCGAAGCAGGCCGCTTACCTTAGCAGTTTTACTCAGTTGCTGATTGCCTTCCAGGCCAGAGTTTTAATCCTCGTGATAATTTCTAAACGTATTGTAGTATTAACAGTTCTCTGTACTACATACGGCTTCCTGTTAATATAAGGCCAATCTTTCACGTAGGCCCTTTTTTATTATTCAAAAGTTAAGTTAGAGTTTAGTTAAATATTTTTATATTCTTACGTTCAGACCACAAGTAGTTGGTCTCTGTATTCCGAAGTACGGAAATTATTGTAAAGAGTGAAAAATAAAGGGTTTCGTATACCCTTCCTGTGTATCTTGTCTACTTCCCACATTTATTGAACATAGCTTTAGTAAGCTCCCTGTTCCGAGTCAGGTCTGTGCATGTTCCCAAAGAAAGTAAGACGGAACATTGAACCTGATAAGTTTTCTTAGCAAGATGGCTAGCAAAACATTTTCGTCTTTTTATTATAAACATTTTGTCTGTTAACACCTTATTCATTACATATCACGTTCTTCGCATTTAAGCCACATAAAATTCAATTTAGCGGAAAAAATCACAAAATATTTAAAAATAGCATATCTTTAAAAGTTTCGATAGGGAGTCTTGCGCCCTTCCCCGTACAATGCCGCCACTGCTCACTTTGAAATCGTTGAGTTTCTTAATCAAAAATTCATTAATGTTTTAAAAAATATGAAATATAAAATTCAAAATTCAAAAATTGGGCTTCCAGGTGCATAGATTCGGGTGGAGGACAACGTGTTATTCAAAAATTAATGGCTCTAGGTACCGCCATTTTTTCACAGTGGGAGGAACATATATATATTCATGCAGATGCTTCATTATTTAATTTCCTTAAAAATAATACAGGGCGACAGTATTTGGCAGCAACAATTTGAAAAGTTATTCTCCGTTTATAATGGATGACGCCACATCCCGTTTCGAGACTAATAATCGTTTATAATTGTATAATTAATTATTAAGAAATGTCTTTTTTTCAGTATATTACGTACAAATATTTTAGTTCCAAACTGAAAAACTTATATAATTAATTATTAATTATAGTATTATTATAATAATTACACTAGAATTTATTGTAAGGGAAATTATATAATAAAATATAATAATTAATTATAAATGCACAAACACAATGTAATCAAACATTTAATTACAAATGATGATCAGCATATTATTTTAAACTACTTAAAAGTCATCATCTTCCACCTTAAATCCAGAGTCGTAGCTAGGGTTTTCAGCACTCGGGGACTCGGGGAAATTGAAGATTTCGCGCCCCCTCCTGTTTGCTAAGAATAGAAAATGGTTAATTCTAAAATTTCGTAACACCAGTTTCGCTTTCCCTGGATTCTACGCCCAGGGACAGATGTCCCCCCTTACCACCCTCTAGCTACGCCCCTGCTTAAATCCATGGAGGTAGGAAAGGGAGGAGGGGCCAACCCGCGCTAAAAGTGAAGCACTGCTTTGAAGCTTGGGTCACCAGATGGGGTGTTCTTTGTTTACATTCAGAAGCTCGCTTGACAAGATTCTGATAGTATTTCGACAGTTCCATAGAAATCGAAAAAGGGACACTTTCGCATGAAAGAAACATTCATAGTGTGATGGATAATAGCAATTTGTATAGTTTAGTGACATTTACGCAAAAATCACATCTTGGTTATTTTTCGATAACTAACAACAGCGATTTTGATTATGAATTTGTTTTATAAAATTATAAGCTGTTGCACTACAAAAATATAGATTTTAAGAAAAATGTGCTTGCAAAAAGCATGTATCTGCCTTTGACAAAATACTTAAATATTCATTAAATTATTTATAAATGTATTTGAAATGAAGAATTTATTCACTAATAAACAACTGTGAAAGTACTGTGAAGAAATCTAATTATTAAATGTATCTAATTTATAATGATTATAAATGTTATCTAAATATATAATAACCTTAATATTGAATTGTAAACATAAATTGAAATCCTGTTGACAAATACGTTATAAAACTATTTAAGCAAGAATTGTTCGTATTGGAAAGCAATCTGTTAAAAGGTATTATAAAGCAAATGCTATAAGATGCGCACTTAAGAACGTAATAAAGAGTTTTGGAATATGTATTGTTGAAATGAAGGGTAAAAAAAAAATCTGATAAGTATAATTAAAAGAATTATTCCCTTTACATTTTATAATAACTCAGTTACAAGTTTTAAATAATACTTAAAAAAAAAAAAAAAAAAAAAAAAAAAACTTATTTTATTCCTTTTCAGAAATGTTCAGAGAAAGTCAAATACTATTTAATACCTATTTAATTATTAGGAATTAGCGAAATACTTATTTAAAGTATTTCGCTAATTCCTAATAATTCTCTAATTTAAAATGAACCGAATAGAGCATTAATTATAAATTGACTTACATTTTTCGATTTAAAAGAAGCCAAAAAATCATGTCATATTTAAGAAAGTATTTTAGGAAGAAGCTCTATAAATAGAAAAGAAATAATGCATAATTTTAATATTAATAATACAATAAACTTTGATCTTAATTTTTGAACCTTAACCGAATAAAATCGAATTACCTTAATTTTTTTTTCTAATGTAATTAACGAAAACTTGTGAAAATATTTCATTCAAATTAAACCATTCTGAGAAAACTGTCCTGTGAAAAGTATAGCATTTAATTCCGTTCAGAATGAAATGTTGTTTAAAAATATATTGTTTTCACATACTTAGGACTCTGAAGTGTTGTAGAAAAAGAAAATATATACATTTATATGTATATTTGCGACGTAATTACAAAATATTTACACCCGAACGCGTCAAATCCCATAGAACTCAATGGTAAATGACCCAATGTTTTGGTCACCACGTAGGGATCGCCGGTGCTTTAGAGCAGGGTACGGAGAAACTTGTTTAGGGCGACTCCATCTTACTTCCTACATCCATGCTTAAATCTGCGTTCTTTGAACCGAGTGAAAATAAACAGGAAAAAAAAAGTAAGAAAGCAAAATCATCCATCCTATTTGGACAATAAATCGGCTCCACTGGCGCATGGTCGCCGCATTTTCGGATGGCCCAAACTGTCCTTTTACTATCGACAGGCAGCTTTTTGCCACCGATAATGAAATGGCGGTTGTTTGTCGATTACGAAGGTTTTAATGTTTGGATTCGTGTATAAACTTTGTCAGAAGGAAAATTAATATCGCGAAACCTTGTAATTTAAAGGAATACTTTGCAGACACGAAGTAGAAAATGTTAAAAAAAATTGCTTATTATTATAGAAAATCATAACCATTCGATGATAAGAGTATGTTACGAAGTATGTTATATATCATACGAGTTATGAAAGTAAATGTAAAGATAATGTATGTATGTATGTGAAGTAAATAAAATCCTCTAGAACGCAAACACTTTACTTGGTTATCTAGTTGAAAGTTTGGCCATTTTGTTCTTAAGTATTTATCAACATAAATTTTTATTAATTTTATTGCCCTAGATCTGGTTGATGTTTCCAGATCTGGTCCAAGTTAAAAAAAGAAAAAAATGTTTATAGACGTTCATATTCATTAATTTTGTTGCATAACGTGTAATAGAACTCTGTTTGATTTTTATTTGGTTTCATTGACAGCTATTGCATGCTTTTTTTTTTTTTTTTTTTTTTTTTTTTTTTTTTTTTAATAGCTGATGCTTTACAAAACCTTCCATACTATATTAAACATTAAACAGGGTATACTATGATAGATTTGAAAATTTTTATTGTTTCTTCAGAAACTCAACAATTGCCTCAATGACTACTGTATTTTTCATCCTGTCTTATTGTATAAATGCAGTCTGTTGATTTGAAATATAATAATTTAATAGTCAGTGTGTAAAGAAAATCCATTCTTTAGTTTTATAACGAGCAACGTTTTTCAAAATAATCTTATAATTAAAACAGGTTTTCTGAAGTGCATTTATTTCTTTAGTGATGTATAAGTCAATGCTACTTAGCTTGTATAATATTACATTACTGTCTATTTTGACTGGTACCAGTAGGCTAGCAGATAAGATAGCTGAACATTGGATGTTTGATCCAGGTACAAATACTGGTAAATGGGATAGCTGATTTTCCTTATGTATTATGTGAATACAAGTCAATTTCTCATAGAAATACCTTCTCAAAGGCATCCTTTACCTAAGGTACATAGCTCTTACTGTAGTTACCTTGTTTTGTGTAACTTAGCATAGCCGTCAAAACCTTAATAATTTTAATACAAAATAACAAAGAAAATTTTTTGCTACCATATTACCATAACAAATTTCACAGGATGCACCAAACTGTGTCAACCACGTGTATGTGCATATAACAATTCTTCAGTTTTTAATAAGCAGCATCACCATATTTTTATGTTTTTTTTTTTTTTTTTTTTTTTTTGTGTGTGTGTGTGTGTGTGTATTTATCCAAGTTACAATGATTTTTATAACTCATTTTTATTTTTATAACAAATCATTTATAAACAAATCATACTTTTTTAAATGTGAAATTAATTTTAAAATATGCACTTGTGGAATTTGTCTGCAATGGATGAAATAGTGGTGTGAATAAAATTCTGAAAAATAAAGCTGTATCAAATTATAAAGTTACAGAAGAATGGAATTTGCTATGTTAGTTGAATTTAAATTACCCGGAATCTTTCTCCCTTCGCTGTTGCTATACCACTAAAAGAAAGCCAATTATGAACAGCGTCCTGCAAACAAAAACTTGCTTGTAACAAGGTTTATTGATTGATTGGTACAGACTTTAATGGCATATTTGTTACCAAATGAATCTAAAGCAAACCAGTATGAAGGGTAGTTTTACAGGTTAACTTGTTTTCAAATTAGCAACTCTGTAAAAGGGATCATCCAGCTGTACTGACACTACATGTTCTTTCTCATAGCTTGTTATTTGGTTGTAACAGGCAGTTAAGATAAAAACACTTGTAACACTGCTTAATTTTTATGTATGGTAGCCCAGTTACATGACTATAACATTTTTCCACTACTTTTTTTACACTGTAATCTTGGTTTAGAAAGTTATTTACCAAGATTTTGGGATGTTGTATAGGAATATCATATGGAACAACTACAGCCAAATGTATTGTTTCAGAAGAGAGTATATACTCTTACTGAATCTTTTCCTGCACTGATTGTTTGATTTGATATTTCCTGTATAGTGGAATGACCATCATGACAACATAGTGTCATGTAGCTCTTTCTATATAATTCCATTCAGATATTCACACTTTTATTTTTGTAAGTTAATGCAGAAGACAATACATATTTACATCTATTTCTGATACTTCCAATTTTAAGGAATAATCATGGAGTCTATACTGTTACATAGAAGATGCTAAAAAAATACTTAACAGGGAGTTTAACATTATTCATGCAACAAAGGAGCTGAAGTTTATTGCATTTTTAACAATATGTTAAAACTCATACAAGCATTTATTTCTTTTATTATAGATGTAAATCAATGACCAGTTCCTAAAGTATTGAAAGATAAAAGTCAAGGAAAAAATTCTCAGTTCATAGTGCCAAAGTATTTTGTTAATATTGATAAAATTCAATTAAAAAAAGATTACTCATGTTATTATGTAGAATTGATGCTAAAATTCTATATTAGAAACAAGTATCGATTAATTGTGTTAGGTAGAATTAATAAACAGTCGGGCGGGAATTTATTAAATGCATAAAACATAACAAAAGCCAGGGCTGTATTTATTCCTCCATTTAAAAAATTGTGGCTTTTCTATCCAACTGTCTTCAAATCTGTAAATTCAGAAAAAACTCTAAAATTGTAATTTTTTAGAGAGAAGCATTTCCATCCTCAAAAAAAAAATGTTAAAAAAGAATTGAAATACAAAATTTGTGCATTTTATGCAGAAAGTGAAAAGAAAATCATTATTTCATTATAATGTTAATCATAAAAACAGATCTGCTTAATATTTTTTGTAACAAAAACTTAAAGAAATATTTTTATTCTATTGCATGTCCAGTGATATTAAAAATAGTTTTAAATTTTGATTTTAACTTGAAGATGCCCCAGAGGAGTTGCACGATATCTAAAATTTCTCTGAAACTTAGTTTGAAAACCTTCAAACTACTTGAAAACTTCAAATTATGTGAAAAAAGAAATGTAGATGTAAACAGCAGTGATTAAAAAGTTTTAATGACCAAAATATTTTCATTCCATCAGATTATTTGTTTATTTTGAAGAAGACATTGTAGAGACATTAGGATTTTTTTGGAAGCTGAGAGACGTGAAAAACGAGCAATGCCCTCTCCGCGACTAGAACCGTGGACCTCCCGAATATGTGCCGAGGCATGCTACGAAGGCAGGAGAAATACCTTATAAAACAATCCGATAATGAGATAACAAGTAGAAGATAAGAATTTTTTTCTTCTGGAAAATTAAAAAAAAAATTCATATTGCATATACAAGCCTATACCATAAATTATAAGTATATAAAATTCTTGGATTATCTAATGGGGGGGGAAGTAATAAATGTAAATATTAATATATAAGTAATAAATGTAAATATTTCAATAAATGAATAGATAAAAAATGGCCTTAAACAACCTCATGTTTAAATTACTTGGAGAAATTAATGCCAACAAAAACATTATTATTGAAACAAATGTAGATAATAAACACAAATTGCCTAATGTATTTAATTTGAATATCTGAATCACAGAATTTTCAAATAGAAAGGTTTCACTGAATAATGACCGGGTAAAAGATAAGTTATTATGATGGAATTAGCCTTTGGGTATCGGAAATGGACATGTAGTTGAAGAACGAAAGCTTGCTTTAAATTACAGAGATTTCTAATACATTAATTTAATATATTTTTAAAAATATTTTAATAATATAATACTTTTCTAATACATTTATTTTATTATCCAAAATTATTTTCTAATTAACAGAAAGGTACGGCGTAAGTTTCAGTGATTAATTATCAGAAAGGCTTCTTCTGAATGGTTTAATAATAATATAAGGAAATAAGCTTATTTTACACATGCCTTATGGCATAAAAAAAGGAACTAAAAACTAAAAAGATTTACATATACCATAGAAATGATTTTTAACTCTAAACAAAATTACTGGTTATCGTTTCGGAAACAAAATTCAATACTTGCCCATAGTAAGACCAACTTGTGAAAGATTTTTTGCCAAACTGCAAATCATTGCGTAAGGAAGAAAATTTCCAAAAGCCATTTTGAAATTTTTAATAATATGACTAATAATCATAAGATACTATTTTTTGATCCATAACATGGGATGTTTGAACTAACTAAGAAAAAACTTTAAATTGCATCAGTATTATAACGAGCTAATAAATTTTAAATCACAAAATACAGTGAACCATATGTAAGACAGCCAGACACAGCTGCTATAAATATATTTCTACGGAAGTGGTTGTCTTAGGGAGGGGATAATTGATGCCAATGTTGTTAAATTACCACTTTTGTCGTTCTGGTACAGTTTTCTGTCTACACATTTTGAATCTGAAATAATGCATTCAGCACAGCATGCACACTGGGTGTAAGGAAAGAGAAGCAACAGAAAGAAACTGGAGAGTATGGTTAAATGATAAAAACCAAATCCTTAATACCACTATTGACAGAAAGAGACTAAAATGCAAATAAGAAGCAAATTTCCTTAAAAGCTAACAATGAAGAAGGATTAAAATTAGAATCAATGGTTAAAACCATGGGATTTTTATTGATATAAAACATCAAATGCCAAATGAAGTGGTGTCCCCCCCCAGTATAATTTTTCGATGTGGAGAAATGGAAAACATGATATTTTTTTAACTAGCAATCGTAGGCAATGCAGAATTTATTAATTTTTCTTTGAACATAATTTTGTGTTGTTCAGTACAAAATTTAGGTCACGCATCTCTGCCGTTTGGGGAAACTTAAAAAAGAACTCTGTGAACATAATTTAAAAAAAAAAAAAAAAATACGGGTCACTAAAATAAATAAAAATTCAGATTCTTTTCTTGTGTTCTAACATATGTAATTATTATTTCAGTAGATTCTAATATTTATTTTATAATCATGCATTATTACTACTTAGGCAACAATACAGACATATATAAATTTTCACTATTTTTTACTGTCATTACATGCACAATTGCTGTTTTTTATTAACAAGAGAATTGAACAAAGCATATCAATACTTTTGTATCAGCAATATGAGTAAGTTTCTGTTTATTAAGACTTTTAAAATTCTCAAAATGAATTAATTCGAATAATGGAAATAATTGACTGTAGTATAGAGATTTATTCATATTGCGTCCACTCTCGTATACAGCAAGAAAAAAAAAAATTAAATACGAAGAGCGGCCCTTATCAATTCCGCAAGATTTTCCATATACAATCTTACCACAATTCCACATAAAACGTAAACAAAGTATCGAAGCTTCGTAATCGATTACAAAGCGCAAAGTTATCAGCTATTCGTCATCGATGGGGGAAGGAAAGTTTGGGCCATCCGAAAAAGCGGCGACCCTGGCGCATGGGTATTTGGGCTCAGCTCATTTGTTTGTAGAAAAAAGGGGAGAAGCCTGTTACTGTAATCACTTAACCAAACGAATTTTGTCAGATAGTCGGGGATATCCAAGGGAAAAAATGAAAGCCGCCCGAACAGGGACTCGAACCCTGGACCGTTAGGTTAAAAGCCTAACGCTCTACCGACTGAGCTATCCGGGCTCAAAGATTTATCATTCGCAATCCGAATTTATATTACGAGTCCAAATTTATATCACCTGACGATGATACTCGTACATCGCGTAATACTGATATCAAATCTGGTTCGACGAGTTGATTATAGCTAAGAGGGGTGAGAAAAGCGTATTTGCTAGTTCGACGATGAATGTGTTTACCCAGAGAGAGTCACGATTACGTTGAATTCCTTAACAAGAGGAGAAGCATGAAAATTCCTGTTTATATTTGACCTATCTGGTATATGTATAAATATTATTAGAATAGAGATACCAATATTATAAAAATAGGACGTGGACATTAGCTTTCACAACTAATTAATTTAACATCATGTTTCCCGGTACACTTCTTTTCCAAGCAAAATTTATAAATCGATTACGAAAAGGGAATGAATTGTAGGAAAAGCTGCAGAGGGCGCGTCTTTGCTTATACCCAAGGTTCTTTAAGAATATACCACTGTAAGTATCTGTCTGAGAAACCTTAGCATGTGGTAACAGAAGATTAGAGAGATGTTTTGTGATTTGTTACTAAGAATCATGAAATATTCAACTGTACAAAGACAATTATTGTTCATAAAATAGTACAAAATATAATGCGGAGTGAGTGCAATTAATTTCAAGAAAGATCATAACGACCAATTCTAATACTGAGTTGAAGAGAATGCGCATTTAAATTGAAGAAAGTGCGTTTGAAATTATTTATAAGAGTGATTCCCTATGCTAATCGATGGTTTCTGCATTCAGTATAATAATGATCGTATTTCTATAATTCAATAATAATATGTTTACCTTAACCGTGGTAATATGCCCTTCCCCCCAAAATTTTTTTCTTTTCCCCCAATTTTTTTTTTTTTCTTTTTCACGATCTTTGAAGAATTTGTTTGTATATTTTATTGTCAACCCGCTTACCAGCAGCTATTAAACTGCGAATCGGAGTATAACTCATAAAGGAAGAAGCTAGGAAATATTCGAAAAAAAAAAAAAAAAAAAAAAAAAAAAAAAGGACATGTGTTTACTGGAAGCGTGCCAGGAAATACTGATTTCTCTTTTAGAGAAAAGAATGCTTATCCTCCCATAATAAAAGTGAGTTAAATTTTTATCTTTTCTTAACTTTTTAAAAATGTTTTTATTCTAGAATTTTGTTGTTAGTTCTGTGTAGAAAGGAGGTTTTAGAGAATCTCAAAACTACAGTTGAAAGAAATTAAGAATTTGAGTCGATTCTCCCGAAAGCTCTTCGCTCCCACTCCGCTATCCGATCCCACTCCACTGCTTATTCGATTTTTTCCACTCTTCATTCCATTCCCTCTAACCGCTCTAGATTCACCTGTCGTTCTGGATCTTTTTCAACAACATTGCTGCTTGTGAAAGGTGAGTCATAAAAATAACGGATTCATTTCAGTGGTGAACTGTTTTGATAACTGCTTCCATAAAGAGCGATTTTACTATCTCTAGTAATCCCTCATGCCAAAAAAAAAAAAAAAAAAAAAAAAAAAAAAATTCCTTCTGCAGGGGAAAAGAGTAAGGCGGTCTGCAGAACATTAAAAGTCATAAAAGTGGTCACCACTTGAAAAAAGGTTTCAGAAGCGCTTCTCTAGTTCACATCGTTAAAAGATGAACAGTATACTTACAACGTCATATTTATGTAAGGTCTGTTTCGGGGTTTTGTAAAATGCAAGCATCGAGGGAAAAATCAGCGTAGAATAGGAAATGAAACGGCAATGCTCAGTTTGATTTCAACATTCAAATGATGTGCAATGAAAAACAGCTCACTCTTCCAACAGGTTGCGAGTTGAAAACTAAATTATTCAATAATATTGACTTCAAAGTATATACTTAGGTAATGCTTTTCACATAAATTTCTTCTGAATTTGAAATACGTGTTTCATTTATTTAACTTAATAACCACACCCTGAATGCTGTATTTTATAAGCATGCTTAACCTCTAACTTTGGTGTTGTAGAAAAATTCTGAAATATCAAGAACACCATCAACCGATAATGTCTGGGATCACCATCAACTGATAATGTATTACTGTAACCGGTAATTACAGTAATACTGCTCTCTGAAAGGGCTAGCTTTAATTAGAAATATCATCTCCATCAACTATAAAAATAGCATTATTATTAAAAGGGAGATACATAATTTTTAAGTCGCGAGTTTGTCATGTTGATAGGTAAAATATTCTTATAATTTGTAAATTAAAAATAAAAAAAAAAAAAACTTTATGCAACATTAATATTCTCAGAAACTGCAGTTTGCCAAGTTTTGTGGGTTATGAACATTTTACGACATTTTTATAAACATTTGAAATATGGCTTATAGGAACCTGTAAATAAACTTGTTTTAATGGTATGTAATTTCCGAGAGGATGCATTAATTCAAGTAAAAAAATACCCATTTTCAAAATACTGTAATTAATATGTTCAATCTGGGTAACTTTCAGCTTATCTTTTCAATCGTATCTGATGATATTTTTTATCTTATACAGTGAAAAATCATATTTCCTTAAAATATAAAATTCTATAAATTAATAAAAAGCTACCAACAAATTTTTTCTATACATTTTTAATTATCTGCAAGATAACTATTAATTCATCAGAATGTGTGATCGGTTTTAAATATCCAAAAAGAATGATTAAGAATGATTATACTTAATCATTCTTTTTGGATATTTAATCTTAAACATGATATCTGTAAATATCATATTTAAGGTTTTGGCAAAAATCGTAGAACTGGCACTCTGCCAACCTTTTTAAGCTAAAAAATACTTCGTAATGCGAAATTAACAAAACACAATTTCAGGAAAATATAAGCTAGATTACTTCTCTCGTATATTATAATTTAAAAAATTTCACATTAAATACTCTCACATTTCTTTATTTCAATAAGAGATGACGCCAGAACCTACAATTCTTTTAATACTTTAAATAATATCCAGAGTACACTTGAGAGACGTCAAAACAATGGCAAACAGATTCGCAAACGGAGTTGAACCGTGTAAAATATTTATGTTTATATGTCAAATAAATCAACAACAAAATTTAATGTACGGTTTTAGTTTTCTCATTTCATAAGAGATGGCGCCATGAGCTTTGCAAGAAGAAATGGAAAATGGAATTATTTTAGCTAAGATTCATTATGTTACTTCAATTTAAAATATTGCAATGATAATAAATATAATACCCATAAATAATAATGATAAGAAAATAAGTAAATAATATAAAAAATTTAAATTAATTCCTTTTGTTCCAAATATTTAAAAAACTCAGTCTTTTTTCAGTAAGTAAAAATTTAATAGCTTAATTGTGGTACGTGAGTCTTTAAGAGATAATTCTGCTCATATTTATTTAACGCATTTTGTGGTACTTTATAATTTAGGAAAATTTATAAGTTTATAAACAACAAACATTATCATTATATTTTCAAATTCAAAATATATAAAAATTTGAAAATTTAACGCTGATTTGTGTTGTTTGATTTCTAAATTAATTAATATATCAATGTCAGAATAACTTTTAAAGTAAAGTATATATATATAATACGAGTGCTCAAAAAATCTGCTGGAAATAACAGGTATAAAAAAGTCCTTTATTTTGGCCTCACTTCACATACAGTCTCTTACAAATATTTGAAAATCGTAGATATTTCCATCATTTACAAAAAAGCATTTTCACCACTAAAATGTAAATTCCTCTTGATAAGAAATACGTCCATCATTTCCGAAGGCGAAAATCCTGCAACTGCAATGAAAAAAAAAAAAAAAAAACTAATATTAACAACTGACCTAAAACAAAATGAAATAAAAGGATCAGCAACTTGAAAAAATAAACAAAATTGATACCGCCCGAACAGGGTGACCTAAAACAAAATGAAATAGAAGGACCAGCAACTTGAAAAAATAAACAAAATTGATACCGCCCGAACAGGGACTCGAACCCTGGACCGTTAGGTTAAAAGCCTAACGCTCTACCGACTGAGCTATCCGGGCCTGTTACACGCTTGTTAATCATTGTACTGTCCACTGAACAGTGTCGTTAAAATTCAAGATAATGAGACTCAAGGTTTCCGTAGAAATTATTATTTTACTAAAAATAACAATAAAATTATACTAAGCGTAAGTATACGATTAAGTCGTTATTTAAAAGAAAGCTTATGGGAATTAAGTAAAGAAATGAAATTTAATTTTTTAGCACATGGTGGATTATCGTACCAAATTAGTACGTTTGGGCATTTTCTATAAAATGTTGAATACATATCTTAAAACTAACATTAAATAATATTTCTACCGGGGAAAAAATCCAGAACGCCTGAAATAATAAAATTTTGATTTTAAATATAATTTTCGCTGAAAAACTGTTTGAATAAAAGGCAAAATGTTACGAAAAAGGGTGGGAATTGAACGTTAAGCAATGAAATTGAATTTTTTTTTCTCACATTTTTGATTTTCATACCAAATTAAGTTGATCCGTTTGTGGATTTTCTGTAAAGTTTTAAATATATATTAACATTAAACTATATATAACTAACATTAAAGCATACTACCATGAAAAAATAATCCAGAATGCCTGAAATAATTAAGTTATAAAATTTATTATTGAAATTGCTCCCTTCCACCTCTTCCCCCGATGTCATTTACTACAAGAAATAGTAAGAATTTATTTTCTACCTTTCTGAAAATTTATAAAGAAAATATAAAATCGCAGTTAATTTTCTAAAGTGCATGGAAATAAGTTCCTCGCTGGTTAATAACATGTTTAACATGTATTGATTCCTAAATATTAAAAGAAAATTACACGATTTCTTTTAGTTGTAGCTTCAAGCTATGAAAAATCAGTTATTATCGATTTTCGCCCATTGATATAACTTACAGATCCCCCCCCCCCAAGTACACAACTGTATTCAAACACTGAAACACAGCAATAAACAAAAACAGAAAATCATTTTTGGCACATAGCCAGTAGGACCGACGCGTAATTTTTTACCACTCAGAGCGAACTTCATCGGTCCTATATTTCTGGTTAGTTCGGCCCAAGGTCCGTAGAAAGACTGGTTAGTAGGCTCAAGGTACTTTCTACGGACCTTGAGTTCGGCCGACAAAATAACGGCTCTCGCGGCCATCCTGTATATGGCAACGTTGCTGAACAACTACAAGCTATTCGAAATGTTTTATACAATGTGAGAACGTAAGATGTTTTCTTAAATGAACTTCTGACCATTGCATTTAACATGTTAAGAACCTAACATCTTGGTTCAAATACGTCCATACTAGACTTCTCGCGAATGCTAATTCTTCAAACCGATGCAACGGGATGAATACATAGTCACTTACTCAGAACTTTTAAGTTTATTCTCAGCTTACAGATTAATCTTCGAATTCGGAACTATTTCTGCAGCCATGACATATTTGGTAGATAGCTCTAATAATTGGGAGGGTTCGTAGTTAATAGTTTTCGATTCTTCTTTGCTTTTGTACTCAAAACTTTCTGACTGACTGACTGACTGATTAATTTATTGCCGGACTACCACACAGTGTGCAGTTTTTCCGACTCAATCAAATTTGCCACATGGGCGCATCACATGGTGCGTCACATCTGCCCGTGGTATCCCTGAGGGAGCGGAGGAGGTGGAAAAAAGGGGGAGACCGAGACATCGCGCGATCATGGACAGCAAGTGGAACGTCCTATGTTCATTGAAGAAAAAGCACAATGTCTTAAAGTAACAGTACAATATAAATACAGAAAAAGTAAAAATATAACAGAAAAATATATACAATATGTACACTATATACAGGATATTGCACTATATTGCACACTACTAATCATTAAGTAGGAGTCATTTGCAAAGTGGGCCGCTAGTGGTCGAATTTCACAGTCCTCGTCTAGAATTGTATAATTTAGTGTGTTTAAATTAGACAAATGTGCACAGTTAAGAGCTTTCATGAAGAAATTCCTGTTGAGTTTGTGCAAATGCTGCTCAATTGTACTAAGTTTCAAGTCTCTGTGTAGAGTGGCGTTGCTGACGTAGTAATGAGCATTAGTAATCGTTCTAAGTATTCTATTCTGAATTACTTGCAGTATGTACAGGTCTTTCTTTTTAGCCGTATTCCAGGCTGGCGAAGCATATGTAATGATAGGCCGTATGTTCATTATATACACAAGCCGCTTTCGACGCAGATCTAATTTCGAAAACTTGTTAAGAAGGGGCTTTAAACAGTTGATTACAACGAAAGCCTTTTTCCTCACATTAGTTGATATGGTCGTTCCAAGTTAGTGTTTGATTCAGTACTACCCCGAGGTACTTGGCTTTTGTGACTTGCGGCACCTGTTCATTGAAAAGATAAAGTTTCCTTTTGAGTGGGGTCCGTGTATGTTTTCTCCTGATGACAAGTAGATCAAAACTTTCTTCCACATTCTCCTACTTTTTCTAGCATTCTCTCTACTCATTCGCGATTCTTAAATAGTTTTACTTTTTTTCATTGGTGTGCTGAAAAAAGAATTAGGTGCGTTCTCCCATTCCATGAAATCATACGTTATATTATTGAGCCTCAGGAATGCGATTCTAGTGTTTTTTAGCTTTTGAGTGAAATTATAATTACAACCGAAGACCCACATAAGATGAGATCCAGTATCTTATTAGCACAAATGGGTTGCCGTACTTATTGAATCGACCCATTTCAGCTAATGATTTTTATTCCTATTCGTTACTAGTATGGGAATAAAAGCATACGAGGTAAAAAAGTTTAAAATTTTGAACTTGTGTTGTGCAAGTCTTATACTTTACATTAATGTATAATTACAAATTGTTGGTTAGCAACGAATTTTTGCTTATGCCGCTTAAGGGACATATGCAGTATATAGTATGAAGATGCATTAGTGGGGAAAAGATGATAGGTAAAACATATCTTACCTGTACATACAAGTGAGACCACGCATCCTTTAATCAATTAATCTTCCTTGTGAGGTTCATTTCTTTAAGTAAGGGTATGTATATGCGCTGAAGTAAGGGTACCCGTAAGCATATCCAGGGTAGCCAAGAGCTGTTGCTGCAGCATACGTGTAATAATCAGAAAGCAAGCCTGCGGCTGGGGCTACACCTGGTGCTACGCCCGGGGCTGCGGCTAAAGCAGCTGCAGGGGCGACTGGTGCCACTCCTCCATAGTAGTAACTTTTGAGGGGAGCATATGGCCTGTAATAAGGATAAGGGCCAGCGGCAACTGCAAGAGACAAGCTGGCAAGACACAAAATGGCGATCTGAAATGAACAGAATAAAAATTGACTTTATTAAAAATTAATTTATTCCAACTAAAAAAAAGCAAAACATATGATTTGGTACTTCTCGCTTAAAGCTGCGCCAGTCGAACCTGCGCCCCAAAGCGGCAAAAAAAATTTTTTTTTTAATTTCATCTCTCAAATTACGTCATAATGAATAAATATGAAGAATTAACATCGATTCAGTATTTTTCCTTTAAATTTTCAGCTGTCAATTTTGTTAAAAATGCTGACCTTTTTCTTATATTTTTTTTAAAGAAAGAGTTAATGTGGATTATGCGATTTGGCAGTTGCAAAATAACGATAAAGACTAATGTCACATATAGTGAGACTTCGGGAAGTCATAAAATGAAATTTAATTTTACTAGCCGAAATAGCGCTGCAACGAAATATCGTATCGCGAAAAACAGTTTACAGTTTTATGGTGGGAAGTTTACAGAGTTCATGTTGGTGGAATTCTGCCAGTTACCTTTAGAAATGAATTACTATATAACTATCATCTAGAATAATTGAATATTTATTACTTTTAAATGCATGCATTTCTCTTTCTTTTTCAAAATTATTTTGGATTTAATTAAATGGTCCACATTTCATGAAGCTGCACGTAAATCATTCTGGTTGCAGTTCACTTTCTAGTTAGAATTGGCGTGAATGTTGGCGCCAATTCTAACTAGACACGCTAAATGGTGCTCATCCGCACGCTCAGCGCGTAATTGAGAGGTCCGCGGTTCGGTTCCCGGCGAAGGCGTTACATATTTTTCATCTCTCCTGCTTCCGAAATAAACCTAATGTCTCTACAGTGGCGCCCGAATTAAATGGGTGTTGGATGATGATTCTCCTCACCCAGGATTTGGCGATTGGGGTCCCCTAAAAACCCCAGTCGCTCTTTAAAAGGGGGAGTATATAAGGTATTTCTCCCGCCTTCTTAGCGAGCCTTCGTGGTTTTTATATATTAAAATATTTCACATTTAAATATTATAGCAATATAAATTTGAGATATATGCGATAACTGGCAGCAAAGCGTGGTTGTGCTCGCAGAAATAAAACATTTATGTTGTTTAGAATAAAGAATATCACTGATTTTTTTAATGGTAATTCTTATTTATAAACTAATTTGTCACTATTAATAACAAAAGAAGAAAATTATAGCATGCAATGAGATAAATTTGACGCATATAGAAAAATTAACTGAAGATGATTACTTTATATGGGCAAACAGAATCGAATGGGAACTAAGAAAAAGACTGGAGTGCATTATTTGGGCTATAATGGCAAAGCACGTGAAGCTTATTTGCCTAAGGGAAGATTTGCTTTCGTGGAGGAGTTTCTGAAGTAAAAAGACTTGGTGGAGACCATGACAGCTCGGATGTTGCCAACCTTTCGTCGAGATTTCAACTCCGATTAAAATATCAACAGTCAATGATCTTATCTGCTCAGTCACTAGACAGCGTCTTCCCCATTTTTAATGTGAATATGAGTAAGCGTCCGTTAGCAAGTTTTTCACGAAGGCATCCGTCATTTTAGACATTCTTCTCACAGTTTACCTTTGTCAGAATAATCCAATTCAAGCCTCAGACGCTTTATCATCTATATTCATTTCCAAATTCAATCAGTTATATATTATAAGCTAAAGTTTTAAACTTTTAATTAAAATAAAACAATGCATATTTCTGATCAGATAGGAGCAACAGAATTAACTATCTACATACACAAGTGTTTCTTATCTAATGACATTTATTTTTGATTATTAAAATATTTTGCTAAGCTTATAATCTAGACATATACTGAAGGTTGAAATGAAAGCGTTCAATTTAATAAGATAAAAAAAAAAAAAAAAAAAAAAACCCTCCCCGTTTTTTTTGCATTTAAACCATAAAATTCAATTCAGTAGCAATGTCGCAAAATAATTTTAAAATGAGCATATCTTTAGAATTTCCGATACACAGTTCCGCGCACACTGGAGATAAAATAGTTTGCCCCCCCCCCGTAGAGTGTTGCCACTGCTCGCTTTGAACTCGTTAGTGTTCGTTACTCAAAAATTAGTTAAGTTTTACAAAACATGAAACCGATGATAAAACAAATTCTAAATTTCAAATTTGGTCTTCCACATGCCCATATTCGTAGGAGGATTACGTCATTCAAAATTCGATGGCTCTATGTACCGTTGTTTTATAACAATGAGAGAAATATACATACATTTATGCATATTTTTCATTATTTAATTTCTTCAAATGTAATGCAGGACTCTAAGATTTGGTGGCAACAGTTTGAAAAGTGAAACAGACATTTATAGAAATTCAACGTAAAATCGCAAAACGAAAACAATAGTTCAGGGATAAAGCCCCTTTGGACTAAAATTTTTAATAAAAACATACACCATTTGATACAGGAAGACTTAGATTTAAAAGTTGTAGGAAACATTAAAGAATTATCCTCATTTTTACACCTTTCAGTAACTTATTTTATTAAATTATTGTCAAAATGTATGAAATTTAGAACTTAAAACAATCTGAAATTCTGGATAAACTGTATTTTGCTTTATGAACAACTTTAGCTTCTTCCAAGAACTTCCGAACTAACATTTCCACTGTCGGAAGTCTTTGGAATAAAATATGTGCCAGATTAACTAGCAATAAAATTCCGCTTACTTTTACGTACAATTTTTAAATTACAATTTGTTTTGTTCTGTTGATGTTTGTTATGGTTACTAAAAATTTACTGCGAAGTGAGATTATAGAATTTTTCATTTTTCTTAACTCTTTTTTTTTTTTTTTCTTAATACTAAGCATTTATAATTAATTTATTAGTAGTATTTTTATTTGTTAGCATTACTTTCGAAGTACCTTTTTAAACATGTAATTTTCCATTAAACTTTTTTTTTTAAGGGAAATCTTATTTAAAATATAAACATATTAATACAAATAAAAATGTTCATTTAACTAGTACGTTAGGGATCCGTTTTTGCGTGGAATATTTTTTAGCATTTGATTTAATTTTTAAACTGGTTGCTTAGAATATTTTTAAAAAGCAATTTTGATTCGGTAGTTATTGCTCAATTCAGAGTTGGCTTACTCCCATAATACCAAGTCTGCCCAAATTCTAGTTCATATAAATTGCTCATGCGATATTAAAATGACACCAGTGGTTCAAACGTCAGACAGAACATCTTGCATTTAATTTCTTATTTTTTTGCGAAATAAATATTAAATATCCAAATGCATGCTTACACGTTTTTTGTGGAAAACATTTTTGATGCACTGAATTGGCATCTCACCTGGGGAAGAGCTCTGATGTTTACTTTTGCGTTTCCCGCCTTTCCCCCCCCTCACAAAATAACAGGATTTCTGTTCAATGTCATTAGTTTAGCTTTCTATCAATAGATGGCAGCATGTGCGTACCTCTTCTGCAACTTCAGCATTGCTACAAGTTTAGCACATTCATTTCCGTTTTTGCATGGAATCTTTTTAATATGTCTTGGGTTTACCGAGCTCAAGAGAAATCAGGACCATCTTAAGCTTGTTAACTGAGACTAACGCGATTCAAACAGAAGCTTTGCAAAAGTTTTCCTCTTATTTTGACTAAAAAAAAAAAAAAAAAGATTTCCTATACAAGAAAAAATTCTAAGGTTTACATAACTGAGATGTCACTTGGAATCAAACTGATTTTAAAAATACGTAAATTCAACTAAATTCCACAAAATAAAAACTATATTAGAGCAACTACATAAGAATAATTTGAAGAATAA
Source organism: Stegodyphus dumicola (assembly GCF_044657685.1). NCBI lineage: Eukaryota > Metazoa > Arthropoda > Arachnida > Araneae > Eresidae > Stegodyphus > Stegodyphus dumicola. The sequence continues at coordinate 134,416,698 of NC_140770.1, forward strand.
AATTGTTTTCTCTGTTTTATACCACAAAACGTAACAAAAACTCCTTGATTATTGATAAAAGAATGTACTTCATTTCGTTATTTTAAACTCATTTAAATTTAATAGAAATAAGAGATAAAAATGATTTAAATCTTTGTATTTTTGAATTAATGACATATATATCATTTCCTTGACGAAGAATAATTTATTTTGCATATGCCCGTAAATAGTATTTCTTATTAATTTATAAATGAAAAATGAAAAAATATATTAAAACGGTTAAAAATCGGATTTAAATTTAACTAATTTGTTGGAGGTTTCTTTTTTTTTTTTTCCCGGGTGGGGGGTACAAAGTTTTACCTTTGCAAGCATTTTTCGATTTTTTCAAACGCATTCTACATTACTCAAAAAGTTTGTCGTCATTCCCCCAATCCAGGAATTTACTTCGTTTAAACAAAACTAGACATGCTTACATTGCATTTTTGATCCTGAAGAAAAGACATTTCTGTCCCTCAAATTTTAAACCAAGGAATAATTAGAATAATTACAGATGAAACGAATTATTATCTTAGACCAGTTTTCAATCATCCTTGACAAAATTTCATAACAGACAGTATAATACACCCAGCTTAATAATATTCAGATTAACTTTGACTTAAACTGATAGTTTTCTATCGAACCCTTTTAACGTGCTAAATTTAGTGTCATTTGCTATAAGGTGATTGGAATCGAATTCTGAACGTGCTGTACATTTAAAGTAGTTCATTGCTTTGACTCTATTAAATAATTTCAACTACACAGAAATAGTAACTAAATACTTTGAGAACTGTCGAATGATTTCGTTGGATTGAGAAAGTTTCCCTTAGAAAGTTCTCCGCGAAGGAATGTCAGTTTTAAGGAAATAGCCTTACTTAAATAAACGAAACGAACGTTCCACTGAAAGTTATCAAATAACAATTGCAGGGTACTGTTTTTCGATGATTTGCAATCACTACAAAAAATTAAACTGAACACACTTAGAAAGGTATGAATAGTGTGCATCTGCTAAGAGTGGTAATATGTAAAATTAAGAAATTAACAACTTAGTAACTTATACAGTACTTTCTATTCAAGGAGTTTATTAATGATTAAATTTTCAAAACTTTTACACTTCATGAAACTTTCAATTTGTAAACATATGTAAACATTAAAACTAAATTTCCAATTTCAATGTAAGTTTGTTTTTAGAGTTGTAGAAAAAGATTTAAAAATGTGAAAGTTTTCATAAGCGATTTCCTTTTCATCCAAAGCTGCAAAGTATTTCAGTGTAAATCCAGTTTACACTGAAATCACATGTCAAGAATAGAATCTTCATTTACATTAATTTTTTGCATTTGAATATTATGTACCAGTTATTCTCAAACTTAAATTGCGTGGAATTCTAAGGTTCCATGCTTACTAAGGGTTCCGAAATTCAAAGACAAATTTCGAAATAATTTTTTAATACCATGTAGATTGCACACCTTATTACGTTTTCTTAAAGTCTCACTATTGTTGTTATTTACAATAATATGAAGTACTCCTGTTATTTAAGCTAAATTTTAAAGAAATAATAATTTTACTTTTATTTTTCACATAAGGTGCTAGCAATATTGAATATTCATACATTCTGAATGATTTTATAACAGTTACTTTTCAAAAGATGCCAAAATTAATAATAATAAAATAAAAATAAATTATAGAGTAACTATTTTAAAGACCACTTTGTTATGGTGATTAAATTAATTAATTTTTAAATCTTTAAAATATTTTCTTTTTTAAATTTTATTTAATGATTTTTTAATGTAATCTAGACTGCATGTTTAGTTTTATAATCAGTTAATTAATTAATAACAATTTGAAAAGTAAAAAAACAACTCAACTTACCATTCCATTCATGGCTGTTGGCGAAATTTTTCCAGCAAACTGCTAAGATAAGAGAATCCAAGAGCTTGTTTCCTTGCTAAGGAAGTTGTGATAGCACTGAGTGTTTCTTCGAGCTTTTATACCTCATTTTTCTTTGCTAGTTTTGTAGTGAATGGAAGTTAAAGATCACCTCTTTCATGGCTGAGCAATTCAAAAAATTTTTTGTTTTAAATTTTTGCAGCACTTGGATCAAAGCTTTCTCACTTGTTTCCGAGTTGATGAAGGTTGACAACCCAGGGTCAGATGGGTTATAAAACACGTCTTTTTCGTAAACACAGGCAAAACGCTGCCTGACCTGTGGAATTTTCGTTTCCCCTACTTCATTATAATCTCGGTATACAGTAGCATAGAACGCTAGATCACAACTCATTCCGCCGTAGCCATTAGGCGTCGGGGTTTTGACACTAAAACAATGGTGTTTGGATAAAGAACGGCAATTGTGGGGAAACCACAGGGCAGAGGTTCATGCGGGCTGATGCGCCATCAAGCGAAGAACTGGAATGACAATTTGTATTATGAGCAATGGCAACAAAAAGATCTTTCAGTTGTCTTTTCCCGCCGAACTCAAAATTCTCAGAAACCTTTCTATAACTAAGTATTTGCATTTCTTCGCTTTAGGTTAGACCTGATTCAAAATATGTTTTGACTAGAAATGTATTCTGACTTATTCCGGAAGTTTTCATATATAGCAGAAACCAAATATCCGAACTTAAGACTTTAATAGAAATAAGAGGTAAAAATGATTTAAATCTTTGTATTTTTGAATTAATGACATATATATCATTTCCTTGACGAAGAATAATTTATTTTGCATATGCCCGTAAATAGTATTTCTTATTAATTTATAAATGAAAAATGAAAAAATATATTAAAACGGTTAAAAATCGGATTTAGATTTAACTAATTTGTTGGAGGTTTCTTTTTTTTTTCCATGGGGGGTACAAAGTTTTACCTTTGCAAGCATTTTTCGATTTTTTTCAAACGCATTCTACATTACTCAAAAAGTTTGTCGTCATTCCCCCAATCCAGGAATTTACTTCGTTTAAACAAAACTAGATAACTAACTCGTTTAAACAAACTTAACTCGTTTAAACAAAACTAGATCCCGATAACTGGAATTGCAACCAATTCCAGTTATCGGGATCGCTTATTTTTGTTTTTGAGCTTAACAAAATTAAACTTACTACTAATTTAGTACACCAAAAGGGCCTATTAGGCTCTAAATGGGATTTTGCTCTGACTCACTTATAAACGGCTTATCATTTTTCAAATTGTTTCCACCAAATATTACCGCCCAGTATTACTTTTAAAGAAATTATATAATAAAGAACCTGTATGTAAGCATACATATACCTCGCATTGTGAAAAAACGATGGTATACTGCATGTGCACCTGGAAGCCCGAATTTTGAATTTCAAATCTGTTTTATTATTTATTTCATATTTTGTGAAACTTTATAATGGATTTTTGATTATCAAACTCAACGATTTGAAAGCGAGCAATAACAACACTGTGCCCCCCCCCCAAAAAAAAACTTTTATCCATAGCGTTCAAGACTGCTACCATTCGGGAAAATGTACGATATTTATCTTTTAATTTTAACTACCAAACATTGCGCTAAGAAAGGAATGTCTTGCCGGGCCTAAAATGCTTTTACCTTCCGCGCGCCAAAATGTTGCTATTCACTAAAGCCTAAGATACTTTCAAATTCAATCTAAAATCACGAATAAACCTGGTTTTAAGAATTTTTTTTTTTTTTTTTTTTTTTTACTTTTTAAAGGTGACTGATTTAAATACATATGCATTGAAGTCACGAGATGTCTAATTGGAAATATTCAATATTTTTACAAAATTACATTAGGTGGATCATTATATGCCTTTTCTTTTTCATTGTAGAGACATTAGGTTGTTTCGAAGCAGAAGTGAAAAATGAGCAACGCTCTTGACGGGACTCAAACCTAGGACCTCTCGAATTAGCGTAGAGCGTGCTGACCACTACACCACGAAGGCATGCTAAGAAAGGCGGGGAGAAATACTTTATATTATACTTTATGTACTCCCCCTTTTAAAGGCGACTGGGGTTTTAGGGGACCCAAGCGCCAAATCCTGGCGGTGAAGAATGATCATTTACCACCTTTTAGTTAAGGCGCAGTGTAGAGGCATTAGGATTTTTTGGACCCAGGCGAGATGAAAAATGAGCAATGCTCTCGCCTGCAGTTGAACTACGTATCTCTCGAATTTGCGTCGAGCGTGCTGACCACTACACCAAGAAGGCACGCTAAGAAGTAGCACGAAAGAAATACCTTATATACCCCCCTTTTAAAAAGTTTTAGGAGTTTTAGGAGACCCAATCGCCAAATCCTGGTGGTAGAAAATTGTCATCCACCACCTTTTTTTAGTTCGGGGGGCCACTGTAGAGACATTAGGTTGTTTCGAAGCAGAGCAATGCGCTTGCTGGGACTCGAACCACGGAACTCTCGAATTCGGGTCCAGCGTGCTGATCACAACACTACGAAGACATGCTAAGAACGCGGGAAAAATACCTTATATCATGATAACTATTTTAGGCCGATAGTTTTTAAAGAAATAATATAGCGAATATCAAAATACGTATGGCAACCTTTAACACTCTAATGAAATTCTAAAGACATGCTGTTTTTAAATAGTTTGTGATTTTGCTGTTTAACTGAATTTTATGTGTCGTCAGTACGAAGACCGTTAAGAATTATGATTAGGACATACAGAGATTATTACAATGCAATCTCAATACCAGCTGAAATTCGCAAATAAACTCGAGAACATTTGCTTTGATGTAATAAAAATAACGGATAAAAATAATAAGTAACAGGTAAGAATAATGAGATCATTACAATACGAACTTGGAATACAGTATTATAATGGATTGTAATAATAACACTAAATAAGTGTCCATGGGTCAAATCATTTGCGAATAACGTTAAATAGCACTGTGAATAAGAATCAGAGAGCTCAAGGATTTGAGAATGCAAAAACTGATAATACAGAAAATAATTTTGAGAAGAAGCCAACCCAATTTTAAAAAAAAGTATTTTAAAAAAGTACTTAAAATATTATGCTGGGACAGGTTATTACAATATATAAAGTTCACATGCGGAATCCTTTTGAACATATCTCACAGGATGTAGAAGTTCTTTAAATTTATGCTGCACGAGGAGCTTAACAAAGATCTAGGCCGTAGAAAGAGAGTCGTTGCATTTTTTTTTTTTTTTTTTTTTTAATTTAGGATACTGATGTTTGGTTTTAATTAGAAACCCATGGAATGCCACGAGATAGTTTGCGGAGATTTTATTTGATTATCTTTTGTTACGGGGTACGTGAAAGTGTAACGATCTGGAATCCCTTGTTCCCCACATTTACAGATGTCGGAGTTTGCCACGTTTTCGTCCGCGATGTTTTCGGCGAAGATGCCGCTATATTTAAAACAAAAGTTTTGTTGCTACTAAATGACTGTCAGGCACAAAAATTAAATTAGCTACTATTATATCAGGTTTCAGAAACAATCTCTGAGGGTTTCACATCATAAAAAATGGAACGGACTGGCTGCATGGGCATTTTCTTGTTTTCTCCATGTGTAGTATGTATACGAGGCAGTTTCCGTTAGAAAAATCCTTCATTAAGTCATTCCTCCCCTTAGGCAGATTCTGGTCTAGGTATTAAAACCTAGACCAGGTATTCTGATAGCTAGGTATTCTAACCGACCCCCCCCCTTAGGCAGATAGCCCTTGAATGCTTTGCTATAATTAAGTAAACCTTCAAACATCGTAAAAATAAAATATTTCAAAGTTATCTTGTAAATGATAATGAGATTATAAGAAAAACTGATATTGATTCCAATTCGAAACTCATGCTGGTAAACACTACAGCGCTTCAGTTGAAAAAAACAATACGGTTGTGAAGCAAAAGATAGCCAAAAACTAAATTTGGAAGCTTAATTTCTTTTTCTTTTCTGTTGATGATGAACCATCTGAATTTAATCCATGAAAGATACAAGCAAGTGAAATTCATAGATCCCACTTTTGCTTTTATATAGTAAATCTAAACTGAAATCTAAGATGACACTTGGTTTACTAAATGTAAAATTATGGAACGTATTCTTACATGCAGAAAAGTATAGACAATGATGCTCTTTAGTTATTCGATGTATTGACGGTAGTTTCCCTCAGCATCTAGAAATAAAGTTGTTAACTAGCTATAATATTGTTGATAGCTAGTTAACAACTAGTTAATACTAGCTATGATGCGGGTTCGTAATAGATTGAACCTGCAATAGATTGAATGCACACATCTCCAATGACAGGTTGATGAGATTTATTTTGTCATATGAAACACTTCAGAGATCTCGAATTTTCCACCAAGATAGTCGTACAACTCTTCACAATATCATAGCGTACAATCAGTAGTTACACATCAAACTACTATGAACGTTAAACACAATGCAAAACGCATCTATAAAGCTCTTAGGAGATATCTCAGTACTTCGAACTCATACTCAGCTAACAACTGAGAGTATGATGCTTTGTGAATATACCGGTGTACACCATGGAACAAATCTCTCTCTTACCAGTTCCACATGAGTCCCCTAAAGGGCCGATGCTCTCTCCGGGCTTATAAAGTTGTCATCCGGCCGCCGAGATATTTCTAGTACTTTCTGCTTCTCGAAATTACTGGAAAGCAATATCCCAAGTAGCACACGACGTTGCAAAAACGTTACAAACTGGTTCGAGAGGTTGCAAAGTGGTCGTGGTAACTTTTACGACGTCTTTATAACGTTGCGAAGACGCAAAATGTTTGCCGTTGCATCTTGGCAATTTGTCGACGTCGCCGAAACGTCATGTATGACCGCTTATAGACGTGGTCGTTTTAGGACTTTTTTCATAGTTCATCAACATTACTTTTAGAATGTAAAGAGACAAAATATTTTCATTCAAGAATCTGAAGTCCGCATAAGATTTACTTTGCAATGCTTCATTACTTTATTTCATCTAAATATATTAATATAAGGTAGATTCATCAGTACTAGTACAAATGTGATAACGCGTCATCAGAAACGATCTTTTTACTTCCTTGTTCGAAGTAAAAAGGAAGTATTGTAATCGCGAAAAGTTTCAGGCAGCATATTTCAACGAAAATATGCATTTTGACCCCTATCGAATGCAATTTAACGATGTTTTTGCGTGATATCTGTAAGTAAGGACAGAATAAAACACTCTTTTCATTAAAAAAATTATAAAACTGCTTTAAAATGAATTCTGAAGAGAATTGTTCGTGGCGTCTGTACGAACGTATGTATGTACGTGCGTACGTACCTATCTCGCATAACTCAAAAACGAGTAGCCTCAGAACGTTGAAATCTTGTACATACGACTGCTATAACATGCAGATGTGCACCCCGTATTTTGGTTGCAGTCGGCCGCACCAAACTTATCTTATATTTATATATATCCACTCTGTTACCCGGCTCAGTGATTTCAGTTTCTTTACTCTTATATGTTTGGAAATTGTACATTTTTTGCTTTAAAAATGATTGAATTTTGTTGTTCTTATCTTCCGGTTAAGGTTTTTATGCCTTTAGTAAATCTGTGTGCAATATTTTTAGAATTATCAGCAATTTAAAAGTTGTTTTTAATGGCGGCCATTGATGTTTAATGGCGATTTTTAATGGCGGCCATTTGAAACAGCAGACAGTGGATTTGTTGCTAATCTAGAGAAACTTAGCTTCGCAAACAAAGATAACGCATTCATTTATTATTGCCAATTAAATCATGCTTAATTCTTTCTGGAATTTTTTCGAGGAAATAAGTGTTTGAGATTTACTTCGTAATTTTTAATATAGATATTTTGAGTTTTTATGTATTTTTGCCTTCTCGCGAAGTGAGAACTGAATTAATTAAATGAGAAATACTCAATCGTCTGTGAAAAACTGTTTCTTTTTTTTTTTTTTTTTTTTTTTTTTGCTTAATTTCTTTTATACATCATTCTAGCTTTATTATAGTATTTGAATAGAACATGTGGCAACGATTAGATGATTCTATTCTTTAAATGATATAAATTTTGTGCATTATGAGTTATAATATGAACGAAATACGAGGGCCATCCAGGAAGTAGATTACGTTTCCGTCTGTGTCCGCTAGGGGCGGGGCTAGCGCGGCCATCTTGGGGTCAGAGCGTTGCGCAGCTCAGTCTGCATCTAGCCGTGCTAGTGAGAGGTTCGTGCTGTGCTCCGTTCAGATACTGTGACGGTTTGAAATGTCTGCGTTAATTGAAAATCCCGCGAGCTGCGAGGTGCGCTCAGTAATAAGGTTTCTGACTGCAAAAAACTGTAAACCGATAGAAATCTATCGGCAGCTTCGTGAAGTGTATGGGGACAACATTATCACTGAAGGTGGAGTGCGTCAGTGGGTCATAAGATTTCAAAATGGCCGAACCAATGTTCACGACGAAGATCGAAGTGGGAGACCCAGCATAGTGACCGCCGAACTTCTCGAAAAAGTCGATGCTAAAGTCCGTGAAAATCGAAATTTCACAATAACGGAACTTTCTTTGAGTTTTCCACAAATTTCGCGAAGTTTGTTGCACGAAATCATCAGCGAAAAGCTTGGTTACCACAAGTTTTGTGCAAGATGGATTCCAAAAATCTTGACAGAGGACCACAAAAATCAGCGAATGGCTGCAGCGTTGAACTTTTTGGAAGCTTACCATAAGGATGGTGACTCTTTACTCGATCGCATCGTTACTGGTGACGAAACATGGGTGAAACATGTGAACCGTGAAACGAAATTGCAATCAATGCAGTGGGGGCACACAAGTTCTCCCCAAAAACCCAAGAAATGCATGCAAACAATGTCGGCAAGGAAGATGATGGCGACTGTTTTTTGGGACAGAAAAGGTGTAATTTTGGTGGACTTCCTGGAAAGAGGCACTACAATAAACTCTCAAAGGTATTGCCAAACTCTCCAAAAACTCAGAAGAGCAATTCAAAACAAGCGCAGAGGAATGTTGAGCTCTAAGATCTTGTTGATTCACGACAACGCCCGGCCCCACACGGCAAATGTCACTCGTAAAGTTCTTGAATCTTTTAAGTGGGAGTTGTTTCCTCATCCGCCGTACAGTCCCGACCTGGCACCGAGCGACTTCCACCTATTCCCAGCAATGAAGAAGTGGCTGGCTATGCAGCGTTTTGATGACGACGCACAGCTGCAAGAAGAGGTAACGAAGTGTTTGAAGGCGCAGGCGGCCGAATTTTTCGACGAAGGAATTTCCAAGCTCGTACATCGCTACGATAAATGCCTTAATTTGTATGGTGACTATGTAGAAAAGTAGTATTTGAGTGTGGCTTTCATCTGTATATAATAAAATTTGTTTCCTATACTTTGTTTATTTTTTTATTCCAAAACGTAATCTACTTTCTGGATAGCCCTCGTATATACGTTAACTGTTATATAATTATTGGATTATATAACAGTTAACTTAGTTTCCGTTATATAATTATTATATAAGTTAACTCTTATATAATTATTAATACTGTTAAGTGAATCTAGCGCCAGAGTGTCGCTATGGTAAACAAATACTAGAGTGAATTTTAAAGAATGCATTTATTCTATTGTGGTTTATGCGCTGTCGGCGAAGTAGATTTAATTCAATCTAATAAGTTTAAATGAAATGCAAGAAAAAAAATGCGTATAATTTAATATTCCGTACAAGGAAGTCATGTGGTGTACACATCAGATTTTTTTAAACCACATATATATTTTTACTTTTATTTATGTCTGATTGAGTTTTATTTACTTACAATCTACTATTAATGTTATATATTTTTAATAACCACTTTCATAATTATTCACACTTAAGGCAAAAAATGATGAAATTTTAAATAATGGTAACTTATAATTTGAGTTATTTAAAAAATATAGTTTAAAGTCCTGAAAATAATTAAGGCTATTATTAATTATGCATATTTAGTCTAAAGAGAAAAATATCTTATGGTTTTCAGGAAATGATAAAATATTTAAACTTTAGAAAAATACAGGGAATACAAAATTTTAAAAAAGAAAAAAAATTAATTATTAAGCTTATTTTTCAGCATAAATCAATATGTAACACAAGGACATAATGAGGACATTTTCACAATTGTTGCAAAAAGGTGAAATTTTAGGAACATTTAGGCATCGTTAAGACGTCGTGATACGATGCTATCACAACCAAATTATCACCTGCGAAAGACGCAATAACGACGTCTATGCGACAGAAACCTCATCTGCAAAGACGTAATAAAAACGTCTTTGCAACGTTTGCAAAACAGTGGAGTTTCGCGGACATCTGGGCGTCTTAAAGACGACATAGTACCACGTTCTTGCAACATGACTCGCGACCAGTTTGCAACGTTGTTACAACGTAGCCGTGCTATTTGGGATTAGGGTTGAATTACGGTTACAGCTAATATACTGAACAATTACATTTATTCAATTGCAATATTTTTTACGGTGATACAGGGACTGGACTAAAATGTCGCCAAGTTAGGCGTCTCTTGGAGAATTTTTGACAAATTACCGAGATACCCATTTACTCAATGTTAAATGGACTTGCCCCTGTATTCTTACTTTTCCGGCATAGCTTATCGCTTTAAATTTTTTGGCGTTACATTACACAGAAAAATACAATAATTCCACATATAATTACTAAAATCATCTGTCTATGTACAAATTCGTAACAATATTTAGATTAACCGGGGAATACTGGAGACTACATGCACGTTTAATTCAAAATTATGTTAGTCTGATTGTAGTTAAATAAAACAAAAAGAAACAAGAATAACTCCATATTATGAATTAGCAGAAAAGTAGTACTAACAATTTGCCTATATTTTTTGGCAGTTTAATACGAAGAGAACAGATTGATTCGGTTATGTAAATTACATCAGCACTGAATAAAAAGAACACACTTTAAACAAGAAGTAACAATGTTTTCGTGTATTCCTATATTTCTTACTTTTACTTTTTCGAGTCAGTGCGAAACAAAAGTTAAATACATGGCTGCAGACTGTGTTTATTTTCATGATTTAGCATTTTATTTTTAACAGACGATTTAACAATACTTATATATTCCACATGCAATTAAATTAAGTACTGTTCTGTATAAAAACATACGTACCTTTCTGTAAATCCTGATTTTCCTAAATACTGTATTTGCTACCACTGCAGTTATTTCATATATATTCACCTTTTTTACTTCCTATAGAAGGTTTGTTTTATTCTGGTTTGGGACAGTAATTTTTTCATCGTTCTGCAATAAATAAACTTTAGCTTTTTCAGACAAGGCTCTACCGATCGGCAACCCAGTGAATATGTCTCCGATAAATCGGGAATCGAGTACAGATGAAAATTCAAAAAATATTATCGTCATATCAGCAATAGAACCAAAACTAAAAAGCAATTTTTTTTAAACTTAGTTAACTAAACCTTATTTGCGTTCTGCAACTGCATTAATTTATTCTATTGGAAGATTTTTACATGATCGTAACTGAAAATGAAATCAGTCAGAAATCAGGCTAAACTAGTCTTATTTGTGATTTGAAAAATAAAAGCAAGACACATTGCGTTTTAAATTGTAAGTTAATAATTTAACAATGAAAATGTAAACTTATATTAATACATAACATATGTTCTAAAAGCTAAAAGAAAGTATATTTGTGATAATTGTTTCACCGCGATTAAGCCGTTCTTCATTCTATATAACATAACGAGATTTAATTATATGTATTTTCTTTTCCTTTATCTTTCTATAAAAATTATACTTATTATTAAATAATATATTATTAATATATTATTATTAAATAAATAACAATTATTAGTAGTATTAGTATTATGAATGATAATTTTTCATTAATTGATTATTTTCATTAACTAATCTTACTATTTGTAATCTATGTAATCAGATACATAGACCAGTTCATGGCTTTAAAGAAGCCACTTTAAAAGTTTTTTGGGGGGGAAGAGTATAGCAACGTATTTCAGTGCTGCCACCACTATCTAAATCAGGAATGGCCGACAAGTCGATCGCGAAGCAATTATTGGTCGATCAAAAATTTTCATTTTTCTTAAACTAAATGATGTGCAAAAACGTAAGTACCTTCTTCCTATGTCTTAAATTAAAATTACTTACCTGCATACTTTTATTTTCATTTTAGTACCATTAAAATGAGTAGTAAATCAAAAATATCAAATATATAAGAATTCCACAGGGGTTATTTAAAAGGATAACCTCAAGAGTCATTTTTTAGCTTGTTACATAACAAATAACTAACAGATTATCTTCAAAATAGAGACTTGAGAAAAATTAAAATTAGGGAACTTAAAGGAGACATGTGACATATCGACTGGCGAAATGCAACTATTTCGGGACAAAGGTTATTAGGGTATAACGTTTTTCAAAATAAACGTATACGCTAAATTCTTTTTTTTTTTTTTTTTTTTTTCATTTAAAATAGACAGCTTGCAGATTATATAAAACACATAAAGTGTATCAGGACTAGTGTTTCTTTTGACTTGCTTTGGAAACATGAATGGTCCTGAATAGGAACAGGGAGCTTATTCAAGCTATGTTCAAGAATGTGTGAAGTAGACAATACAAGCAGGAAGGGTATACGAAACCCTTTATTTTCTATACTTTACAGAGACCAACCACTTGTGGTCTGAACGTAAGAATATAAAAACTACTAACTAAAACTAACTTTGAAGTAGTATACAAGTGCCTAGCACTAAGATTGGCCTTTATTTACAGAAAGGTACGTATGTAGTACGCCGAGCTACTAAAACTACGATACGTCTGCAATTATCAAGAGGGCTAAACCTCTGGCCTTGAAGGCAACCAGCAACAGAGTGAAACTCGTAAAACTACAGTGGCAAGCGGCTTGTTTCCAATAACTCCTTCCTCTCTCTTGCTTGGCAAAAAACCACAACTTAAGTACTTGGCGTTAGCAAGACAATTTGCATAAATAAGTTAAAGCGTTTAATTCTGGCCGGAAGTAGAAAATAAGAAGTGATAGTAAAGTTTTAAAATAAAATAAACTTTAGTAAAACTTAGGATCCTTACAAGTGTAAATTTAAAGCTTAATGTTTTTAAAAACCAGTTTTTCATTTCTCTTACCTTTGACGAATCTTCTGTGATAGTGTGCTAGTTTGGTACACTTTTCTTAAAAAATACTGCATCAAACTCCTTCAAATTTTGCACGATGGTTAGAAACATATCATTTAATAATAATAAGCAGTATTTTACATTTTACTTAAAAAGAAAAAATATTAAAAATAAATTACTAAAATGTTCTGAAAATCGTAGAAAAAATGGTATTAATTTTTTAATATATCCAAAACTAATGCTCATAAATTTTACACCCTGCTTAGTTTTAAAGAAATAGTTAAGATAAACAACTGTGTAAAATTTAAACCTTTTAGGCTGAATAGTTTTCAAGAAAAGTACCGAAATTTAAAAAAAAAAAAAAAAAAAAAAAAAAAAAAAAAAAACCACGTTTTAAGAAAAACTGAAAAAACAATTTAAACACTAATAATAATAATAATATATATATATATAAGTTTTAACATTTTCCTGCCCAATAATCATCTTGAACTGGCATTTCTGCATCTAGTTATTTTTGTTTTATTAACTTATGTTTCTTTCTAGCCATTTTAGAAAGCTTTTGGTAAGCGAGATGGGCCTCACGAATTCTATCGCAATCCATTTTCGCAAAAACTTTACCATATAAAACCCTAGTTGTATTTCCCAATAATTCCATTATTTATTGCGACTTTCTACACTATCATTAAAACATATTACCGCATCTAATAAACCTACTTTTAATGTGATGACACTCACAAAAACAGTTTTTGGTATGCATGTCCAGATGCAATTATTAAAACTTCCATTCGGGTTTTGAGTTGTTGCTGTTCACTTGTCTGACGTATAACAGCACTAGGAGCACCTGTCGTTGGCAACAGCCTTGAGCACCTTACAGGTCACAATGCGATTTAGCTCAGTTTCGCCCCCAATTTTGAAGGACAGCACCCCAGGGAAACGGGTCCGAAAGTCTCCTACCCTTCTTCCCCTACCACACACCTCTCGAGAGAACTTTCAAATCGCCTCATATTTCGGGTGCTTCCATGCCGCACTGACACTATACATTTAAAAACATCAATGCCTTCTCCGAGATTCGAACCCGGACTGTTCGGCACGGTGCAATTTGACAGTAGGTTTTTGTCAGAGAGACTTCTAAAGACTTCTTCTCAGGTAATAAAACAGGTTCTAACAAAGAATGTTTATGAACATACTTTTTACCAGCTGATATGGCTTTATTGTTGCCACACCAGACATCTGTCACTTCTCAACTGGTGGGCTTACTAGCGCTTGTTTACATTTTTTAATGAAATATTTAGGTCTTAAAATTTCTAAAATGGATAAATTACATATTTTTGAAGCGTCTCAGACTACTTTATTTTTTTAGACCAAAATTGATAATTTGAATATTTGAAAATTTTTATGTCATATGTCCCCTTAAGGGTGAATTGACAAGCAGCTCAATAAAATGTTTTTTAAAAGCCCATGTTGAAATCACGCGCAATGATTATTGGATTATCAATGCAAGCCACAGAAAGGAAAATTTAACCATTTTCTGACCGGGAATTTATAAAAGAAACCTTTCTGAAAATATTATGTCCATTAGTAATAAATTTAAGAACAAGATTGAAATTATTGCTGCAATTAAAGAGCTAGAATTGTCTCGAAATACTGTGATGCGGTGGATTGGAAAAGTATATAATTGAACAGTTATATAATGACATTATCAGATGCTCTTTTTTAAATTCCTACTATTAGCTCACACACTCCCTATATCTTGTTCAAAATTTCAATCGCTAATAACATACTTTTTATTCATCCACTCAAGTTCAAATACACTTTTTTAACTTGTAATGGATGAAACTTGATAATAATACAGTTTTTTCACATATTAAAGTCCTGTTTTTTAAATATATTATAAGACTTAAAAAATAATGACCGCTTATTAGGAATTCTCACGTGATGTAAAAATTAATTTTATAACAACTTATAAATATTAAAATTAATTTTATAACAACTTATAGTACACGACTGTGATAAATGAGATTGTAATATTTAACAAAAAGAAGTGGCAACAGTAAGACAGAGTTCTAAAAATTTTTAAAGTGCATGGAATTAAAAAATTGTAGTTTTATAGAGTTGGATGAAGCGGATCTCATGTGTCATTATGGAGCTAAAATTCTCCCCATATTTCACCAGTGTGAAGTTAACTAGCCAATATCAATGCAATTGCCTGCTAAACGCAGCTACGGTACTGCTGAACGAAGAACGCTACCATTAATACGGGCAACAAAAGTACATAAGATGCAAGGTAACACTATAGATTAAGCAGTAATACAGAGGCTGTTCGCACATTTTTTAGACGATTTTGGTAAGCGGTAATAAAACATCGTTTGCTGCAAAAGAAGTAATTGTTATTGTACTATGTTTTTAAAAGTCAAAATTATCGTCTGTGGCTTGAAAGTTTTGTTTTTATTCAACAAAGCAGTGGTTCGAAGGCTACATTTACGCTCTTTCCGAAGAGAAATATGCATAATCCGTTATCCAAAAACGATGTGAGAGTCATGGTTTTGTGATATCTAAAGCATCGATAGGTAATATCATCAACAAGAAGGGGAAAAAAGTCAAATTGGAGCCTCAAGTGGGACGAAAATTCCAAACAAGTATCCAAGGAAAAAACGGACATCTTCGACTATTGCAAAGGTACGTTGTTCCAATGTTAAAAAAAAAATCCCCCTAGTCAAAGGACAGCTGTAAAATCATTAAAATGCTCGGTGTCCACTGTAAACAAAATGATAAACGTTGATTTAAATCTTAAGAAAGCGAAAAAACCCAATGTGCATCGTCTTCTTCTTCTAAAGCATATCGATCAACGCAAGACACGCTGCAGAATTCTATATGAAAAACACTTATCCAAAGAAAAATGGAAAACAATTGTCACAATGGATGAAGCATGGGTGTATTTAAATGATTGTAACAAAAAAAAGAGCCATTTATTATCATAAAAGGGGAGAAAAAAATTAAGTACATGGTTCAAAGAATCGAAAGAAAGTTTTTCTAAGGGATTCATGATTGTTGTTGGTTTTTCTTATAATTGCAAGTTAAAAATAAAGAGAGTGCATAAAAATGTCAAGATTAACTCCAAATACTCTCAGGAACATATTTTATCGCCAATTTTTCTGAATGAAATACCATCGCTTTACCCACAGTGCCAAGCTAGCAGTCACACATCAAAATCCACTGTAAATTTCCTAAAAGAATTGAAACAAAAAACTGGTATCAAGGCCATATCCTTCACTGATATCCCTACTAAATCTCCCGATGTGTCACCTATGGATTTTTGTGCTTTCGGACTTTTAAAAACTGCATTATCCAAACGTTGTCCCAAAACCCTAACAGGACTCTGGAAAGCTGTTCGGGAGGAATGGGATAGAATAGCTCTTCTGCCTTTTCAAAAGGCATTATTATCCTGGAAATTGCGGTGTCGAAAGATAGTGCAGAATAAGGGATGTTAAATAGAACATTTAAAACACAAGAATTTTATGTAATTTAGTTTTGTGAATACAATCTACATCGTCTAAAAATGTGTGAACAGCTTCTGTATATCTAGGAAGAAAACTCTTTGCAGCAGGTCACTGGACTGCTCAAACCTCACTGGAGATTCCTTGCAATAATGAAGCATTACAACAGATGTATAGCATGAGAAATTATAGATCACCATCAGTTTCATAAATTAGAAACGAAAAAATTTTAATAATGTTAATAAAAATGTAACTAAAATAAAATTTTTCTTTGTTGACCTTAATAGGAATTTAATTTTTTTTTTAATATTACTTGTTTCCCTTTAATTTGATGAATCAACAAATATTAGTGACGCAGCACAGTTCTTTATTTACTTGATTTTTAAAGATGACATATAGACTATACTATACGTGTAAAGGATAATTGTACGCTTTCTTTGAAAGAAAGGACTAGAGATGTAGATATATTCAATTTTTAAAATTTGAAACTATCACTTTTTAAATTGGTTTTAATAACGACAGATAGAGCAAGAGTAATGATAGACAACATAAACGGATTTATAACTCTATGCCAAAATGATGACGAATTCCAAAGTTTTCCGAGCTACCTCTACATTTAACACCTTATGTGCCAAATTACTTTACTTTTTGAAAAAAAAGTTTGAAACTTTTTATTGCATTTCTTTATGTATGAGAAACATCTCGCATTAAATCTACAAAAATTATTAAATCTAAATAGTTTTTTTTTTTTTTTTTAAATTTAAAATTGGAACTTAAAAGTTCCTTTGGGATATAATTGAGAGACTTTTTTGACAGACTTTGTTTAAAGTCTCTTTGGGAAATAAAGGGTTAACAAGTGTTAGTCAGTAAAGTGTTAAATTTGAAAAAAACGTAATGGGCATTAAGTTTAATTTCAATTCCATTCGATTATTCCAGGAGTTCTTTCAATCGACGTCTCTGATGACGGACAGCCTTAATTATTATCACCAGTGTGAAGTGGCAACGTTGCTTACGTAAAGTGGCTAATGTAAATTAGCCAATGTATACAGTGGTTAAGCAGAAGTACATTTCTGCAACGACTTCCATGATTTATTAATTGAGAGAAAAATTTTCTCGAAAAGCAAGATCAAGTATGTGCACATTTAAATGATGAATTCTGCAGGTACTATTAAATCGTAATGAAGTTATTTATATTTAGAAAAACAAGACAATGATTGAAATGCCTAGCAGCATTAATAAATAGAAACAAAATATTATGCTAATAGAAGATTTTAAACAAAACAATTTGAATCATTTTCCATATAATATGTCTAATTACCTACAAAAACACCAAAATAATATAGTTGAAAATAAATTGCAGACATTAAAAAGGCGGTTCAGAACTCTGAAGTCAGATTTCATGATTTTGAAAATGTTA
Organism: Stegodyphus dumicola; assembly: GCF_044657685.1. NCBI lineage: Eukaryota > Metazoa > Arthropoda > Arachnida > Araneae > Eresidae > Stegodyphus > Stegodyphus dumicola. The sequence goes on from NC_140770.1 coordinate 134,434,701, forward strand.
TTGTGCATTTTCTGTCTTTTCCGTTTAAAATTTATTTAAACGAAAAATATATAGCTATATAAATTATTGAAACACTTAAATCTTAAAAAAAAGTTTTGTGTGTTACCTTTATTTATTAAATATCATGTTCTCTGCACTTAAACCATAAAATTCAGTTCAATAGCAATGTCGCAAAATAATTTTAAAATGAGCCTATCTTTAGAATTTCCGATACACAGTTACGCGGCGCTAGAGATAAAAAAGGTTCCCCCCCCCGTACAGTGTTACCATTGCTCGCTTTGAAATCCTTGAGTTTGTTAATCAAAAATTTGTTAAAGTTTTACAAAATATGAAATCGATAATAAATCCAAATTTCAAATTTGGTCTTAGGATTACGTCATTCAAAATTCGATGGCTCAATGTACCGTTGTTTTATCGCAATGCGAGAAATATACATACATTTATGCAGATTTTTCATTATTAATTTCTTCAAATATAATGCAGGACTCTAACATTTGGTGGCATCAGTTTGAAAAGTGAAGCGGACATTTACAGTGATTCAACGCAAAAAAAAAAAAAAAAATCGCAAAACGAAAACAATAGTCCTTCAGGAGCAAAGCCCCTTTGGACTAAAAAAAAACTGCTTTAGAAAATGAAATTATAGCTCTACAAACCGAGGGAACTTTACAAGCCAGAGAACTCTAGAAAAATTTTGTGAAATATGTCAAGCGAGAAAAATACCCCATTATCACCAAAGTTAACGAATATTTCTACTCTTATTCAAGAACTACAAACTTATATGAATTGGCTTTTTTATATTTCATATTCAAGTTCACGAAGACTAAAGATTGTTTCCTTACTTAGGAATTTCTTATACTGACGATTCATTACCATTGTCTGGATACACATCAAATTATGACCATATGTTTGGGGAGATAAAGACAAATACTTCCCATTAATAGTATGATAATAAAGTAAGATTTTATCTGTATTTTCTTGTGGCCACTTTTCAATTAGTAAACTATAAAATATTAGGTTGGTTTAATACCTCTTCCCCATCGTCACCCACTGGTATGCAAGACCCAGTTTGAATGCGTTATACGCCAAGCTAGATCGCGACATATTTTTTTTTAAGAAAAAAAGTCGATCATATGTATACAGACAAGTTGGCCACTATTGATCTAAATCAGGGTTTCTTAAACTGTGAGTCGCGACTCCCAAGAGGGTCGCGAGACATGCAGCAGGGGTTGCCAGAAATTTTAGCAGTTTTGATATTTCTTTAACTTATTAGAATAATTTTACAATTATCAAATATTTTTACACAATGTACCTGAAAATAGATAAAGACAATAGAGACAAAGAAAAGAAAAACGAAAACGTTTCGACGCACTCTTTTTACAATATAAACGTTCATTTTCCTTGCTTTGCACGCCGTGACGCTGTCATTTCGTCTGTTACTTGTTTAAAATTTTCACATTGTTCTATGTCTTAAAATTAGAAATTAAATTTAATGACTAAAACTACAATAGTATATTACAGTACAAGTGAAAGCATTGACAGTTTCACTCACGCATGTGTCGGATTTGCGCAATATGGGGTCCCACAAAACTTTTGTATATATTATGGGGTCCTGGGAGTCGCGAAAAAGTCTCAGTGATAAAAATGGGCGGCGACTGAAAAGAGTTTAAGAAAGCCTAATCTAAATCATTCTCAATTCAAATAATGGCTGAAAACCGGGCGAATATTTTCCCCGTAAGATCATTGAATGTGAAACGGTTTTCAGTGATAATACGCTTGCTATGACGTTTACTGCCAATTATCCAAACAATTTTCATTCACCTTCTGAAAATTGTCAACATATTATTGCTATACATACAGCATTTTCTCAAAAAAAATGGCCATTTGGTAAATGCTTTCGAAGCCTAAGTAGTCAAGAAAATTTCCCCTTACCTTGGATTCCAGGATGTCGTTTACAGTTAATCTATACATTTAGAATAAACATTTCTTATTTCATATCAACTTAAGAGAAATTATGCCCAATTATTAATAGCTTTCTACGCAATTATTTACCACCACTCTCTCTCCATACAGAATTCCAAGTATAAGCGAAGTTACGTAACGTGAAAAGGTCTACATCTGGCGTCTGGAGCATACGCTGTAATTATATTATGGTTTACAGCTCGCAAATGACAGTTCTTCAACCCCTGGCAGTGAGAATCTGTAAGACGATTATGTATCGAGAGGCTCTTCATAGGGCTGGCCCTTTATTCACACTGGGAAGAAAAAAAATTACGAGTAACAGTTTCATTGCCTTCAGTATCTGGAACTATAAATAATAGGCATTGGAACTCCACACTGTCTACGCTAGTTGTTGATATGTTACCTATACACAGGAATGCGCAAATGATAATCCTGTTATTATCGGAAAACTCTAAAAATGGCATGCTAAATTGTAACTAACTTCTTACTGTCATACAAATAGTTACTGTTTAGGGGTTTTTTAAATGAAGGACAGGTAGTGAAATTACGACAGTTTTTCGAAGAATATTTCTACAAAACTACACTAAAACTTATATAAATTTTCACTTTTTCTTACAGAAAAATTATTCTTCCATCCTCTTGAAAAAAAGTAAAATTCATGGTAATATTCTTTCAGGCAATATGGTAAATGCTGCACATAATACCATGCAATTCGAGTCCATTTTATTCATTATAACTCCAGTCCTTGGTACGACGCGTCTTTGGAACTGTCTTCTGTATTACTGACGAATAAATTATGTTTTGATTCTTTATGAAGTGTTGTCATCATTCGTTCTAAATTCACGAAGTCGTTGAACGCAACAGTATTTTAAATTCTACTGTCTCTTATCGACATTCTTGAAAAAAAAATGTCTCGAAACTGTTCAGTCGCAGATGGCCAATGTGCTCTGTATTAGACTGTGCACAAAGAAGCTATGGGAAGCACAGTACGTAAAACATTTTTTTAACTATAGCTTGGCGAAAATATACTACTACCAACTGTTCCATAAGTTTTTAGTCAGAAATGAAAACTAAATTTTCGTATACAGTGCCAAAATGAAAAATGCAATTCAAGTATACACTATAAATGCAAGAGCTCAGCTAACAAAAAAATGTGTAAAAGCAGTAAAAAGTATTACTGGCATTGACGTAGTCTGAGAAAATGAAAAAATCATTTGTTAGTATTTGATCAATTAAAAACGAAAAACTGAATGCATATTTTCTCTGAGTGTGCATTCATTTTCTCTCATTGTACATTTTGCGTATACTTCAAGTTTATAAATTTCATTTTGTATATTTTATTTCTTCATTAACTAATTATTAATTAACGACTCAATTATTAATTTGTAATTAATAATTAATAATATTTTACGAATAATTAATAATTATTTAGTTTTACGAATATGCTCTCATGTATTTAGCTTAGGTTATAACTAATAATGCGAACATTATTTACGTTTATTTTAAATGTCGTTTTGAATCTCATTACATTTTCTCATAAAAATATTGTTCCAAAATATGTTTTGTTTTTATACATACATAATTTTACAAAACTTATAATAAACTTATTAATGAGAAATAGAATATATTTAAAATTATTGAACCATTATTTATGAAACAAAAATACGTTAAATATATTATACTCCTAGTTTTAAGTCATTCCATCAAAATGGATGGCTTTAGACATTTCAGTAAAAGAAAACGTTCAGTGAATCTCTCAGAGAGAACACAGTGCATAACAATACTGGGATCTGATGAAGTCCCAAACACAAATATCATTTTCCTGGGTAGTGAAGCGCTTTAAATAAGTTCGAATGGTTTCTTTTGATGCCTTGTTACTCAGTTCATAAAGACAGCAATCGGACGCAGAAATTCTATGAAAAATAAGAATACAAGAGTATCAACTTCTTGTAGCTTTCGTGTTCCAAATTTCTCCCTATTTAAATGTCTGAAATAAAAGTAATTTTCCTTTTGTTTGGGAGCATGGTGGGCTAAATAATAGTGTTGGACATCATAAGATGCTTCCTCTTGTACAAACGGGTTCAGCAGTACATTATGACTGGCAAAATAAAGAATTTACAAGTGTCACATAATGTAGAGAAACTACAACCGTAAGAACAGTTGCAAGTAATTCTAGCTCATTTATTCCGTTAACTCTTCTGGATATTTTTCCTGTAGTGGAGTATCAATATGATATCTCCAATTCATTTCCGTATCAAAAATACACATCTAAACTAGTATACGTTTAATTATTTGAAAAAGAGATGATGGGTTAAAACATCAATGTCTCAAAATGTGAAGGAAGAAAATCTAAAGAGCCATTTTAGAGAGATTAAAAGTCACATTATTTTTGGTACACAAACATCTAGCACCCTCTGTATTTCGTTGATCTTTCTCTCAACAGTTTCGCATTTTTTTTTTTTTTTTTTTCTGAACGTCATTTTGGAACACTAAATCACCAACAAATAACAGACATTTTCCACAATATAGTGTGCAAATAACAGTTCTCCCATAAGCCAGGTAAATCCGCAGAATCCTTTTGAAATATTTTCTCTAAAAAACATTGGATGGAATCTGTAACTCCCCAAAATGACCAAAACTAATTCCATGTTTTTTTATGACAGTTTTTGGACACTTGAAGAGAAAATATTCTCTACATATTAAATCGTATGCAGACTTAAAATCTGTCCGATCAAGTGAAATAATATGCCTTTAATGCAACGAGTCTTTTAGATGAATTTACTTTAGTTAGATATGAATGTTTTTGGCGTCCGCCGGAAGAAGACGTCGCGGAGAAAACAACTCAAGGTGAAAACGTTGTCGAACAAAACAATGCAGGCAAGCATTTTTCAGGCTTTAAAAGTTAAAATTACGTTTTCGCATAATGATTTGTGAGAGCAAGGAGGAATGAGGAATATTTATAAGCTCGATTCTTCCCAATGGTTGATGTAAAAGCGAAATAATTTCCATTAATGTACCCCTCCTGAATTTTCCAGCAACAATGACGAAACGGTCAAATCGCTGAGTACTGTTCGTTCGATCATTTTGCCGGATAAAATATTTTAATTAACGGTCTTTATTAGTTAACTACGTAAGCTTAAAATGATATTAATTGTTAAGAAAGATTTAATTTTCTACTCATTTTCAGCTTTGGGATGCTGTGTTTCTTTCTTACTTTTTCAACAAAAAGTTATTAGTTAATTCAAAAACAAGACATACAGAAGTCAAAATATTCCTCATTCCTCCTTGCGCTCATAAATCATTACGCGAATATACATTTACAACATTTAAAGCCTGAAAATAGCATGTCTGCGTTATTATCGACTTGCAATGTGCTTTATTTTTCACCACGATATTTTTCACCTGCTGTATGTGCTTTATTTTTCACCACGATATTTTTCACCTGCTGTATGTGCTTTATTTTTCACCACGATGTTTTTGATGACGATATTTTTTAACTGCGAAGGTTTTGAACCGTTTTGTTTTCGATGACGATATTCTGTACTATGATTTTTTAGAGCTCCAATGTTTTTTTCTTTTCTTCCACGATGTTTTGTACGACGACATTTTTGCTTTGCGTTGTTTTCTTCGCGACGTTTCTACCGCGATGTTTTTTGCCACTGTGCTTTTTCTGTAACCGTGTTTTTAAAAAGGAACACATCAAAAACTGTACAGAAGTTCCTCTTTAACAACCATACAGTTCTTTTAATTAGCTTAAAATAAAAAATAAAAAAAAAATCCTAAAATTCGAATTGAGGCTAAATTTGTCAAATGGACTATTAATGTACCTTGCAAGACGTGTAATAATTTTTTTTTAAATAACGCTTTTGTTGTCTTTTGAACAAAGAACTTACAGAGTCATTAGGTTACTTTAAACAAGAATCTTGAAAAATCAATCTACTGTCTTACGGAATCTAACTGAAGACTTTTCTACAGCTAGCTGGACTTACAGATCACTAAACCACAAAGGCGTAATGAAGGAATGCTTCTAGTTATTTACATTTCTATTCACCCGACTTTGAAATTGTTTTGTGAAGAAGTGCAGAGGAGTCATCGTCCACTAAGGTTTAGCTTGTACCACTTTAGTAGTTTAATTGTGAAAAGGAATCTTGCAATATAAACTAGCCATTGCCGGAAATAGATTCCGACACTTTCCAATAGATTTTTCAATTACTAGATCAAAAAAAGAAAGAGGAGAAATGACTTCTTCTGTATGTATTGTTATGATCTAGTGATCTAAACAATAAACTTGACAACAAACAATCTAAACAGTAAAACAATTTCTTGACCCATCCAATAAACTTTATTGTCAAACTCTACTGCAGTTAACGAAGAAAGTCTTTAAATCCTAATTTCTTTTATGGAAAGCCTAAAAGTATAAATTTATTGTGGAATCGCTAAAACATAACTTTTATGGTAAAAAAAAGAAAAAAACCAGAAAAATAAATGTTAAAAAAGCATTAAAAGTACACTGCGAAAAAAAAAATGAGACAGTTCTATATCTCCCATTCTATTCGGCCGATTGGCAAAATTCAAACTGCGTTTTTCATGTCTCGAAAGCGCGACTTAGGATATATATTAGATTTATATATAGCATCGTTCTAACATAGGTACTTTCCCATTTTATTAACAAAGGTATAGATCCCGGTAGAGAGGGAAATATAGAATTGTAACCATTTTTTCCGCAGTGTACATCAATGTAGCACTTTACATGGAAAATGTAATGTTTCATTATAATTTTATTTCACAAAAACAAATTTTCTTCATTAGAAAACAACAGAAACAAAAGTAACACGGTATTGCTTATTTTAAAATTTACTTTTACAGTTTTCATGGTATTAAAAAATTCTTTAAAATTTAATTTTGAATTACGGAACCCTTATAGGAGTTCCTTTGAACCCCAACGTGCAGCAGATCCCAATTTAAAGACCACTGGTCTCTTGAATATCTTGCCTTATTTTAGTTATGGCTATGAGAACTGGAAAACTCAACATATATGTCTTTCAAGTTTGTTGCTCACAAAAAGCAAAACAAAACAAAAACATCTATTTATATTTTTGCGTATCTGAAATTTCTTCGCGTACATAACTAATAACACAGAATAGATAGCAATGGGAAACAGCAGACAAGAAAATTATTTTGCAAGAGTTTTATGAGTCATCTTAGTTGTAGTTAAAAATGGTACATGAACAATTGGGAAAATTTTATGCTGACAAAGAAAACTATTAAATCAAATAAAAATATCTGAGCGATCACTGACACCAGTCATCTTTCGTCCTTGGGCTTCTCAATTTCGAAATTGCAATTTTATCACTCAACTACTTGGAACTTTCCCAGAAAAGAAAATGTTTGCATTTTGTAGCTTTTTTCAAAGCATGAACTTTTGATTTTCTCTAGTAAAAGGTATAGACAGATTAAACGATCTTATGAATAACTGTTATGAAAGTAAGACGTTATGCGTAAACATTACAAATGTAAGATGAATTGCAACGATTATTTTTATCTTTTAAAATAAGTTTATTTATTTCAGTCTTATAAGGCAATTAAATGTAACAAATATATATTAAAATCACTCATTTCTTTGAAAATTAAGCAAAAAAAAAAAAAAAAAAAAAACTTTATATTGACGTTGATTTATTATAAAACTATGCATTTTGAGAGAAACTTCATTGTGCCTCTTTTTTTCAAGATGAAACTTTAATAAGATTGACCTTATGCCTCTCTCCTTTGCAGTTCAGAGAGATTTTCGATAAATCCAGAGTCAATTTAAGACTGATTTCTCATGCTACTCTTCTTTGTAAATTTTTTTACTTAGAGCTCAGTTTTTGTATTAAAGAAATACATTAAAAATTTACGTGAACTTGCTTAATTTTTATTTGAAAGCAGGATATATGAACTATTTAACTGCGTTTATTACAGAGTATCTCCAACATATTATTTACAATATAGAAGGCTGTCGTATACGAAGATCCAGACTAACTCTTGTAAGGTAACATCTTGTAAGGTATCGTTTTGAAGCAAAAATTTCTCGGCTGGTTAGAGAAATCCGAAATGTTGGTTGAATGCTTTTTACCATTTAGCTCAAGGAAGCGTTACTCGGGAAATAAGTAATCAGTCCCCGTATATAAGAGTTTACATGCAGGGAAACTACCATGGAAGTCTCACGCAGTCAAACAGTTTGCCAGCGTCTTAAAACTGAGACGTATCTTTCGTCGTGTCTTTAGTCAAGCTGAGAGCAGTCCGAATGGACCACGTTTCTAAATGGTCTTATCCATTAAGCCATTTATAGAAACGTCTTTTTTTTTTTTTTTTTTTTTTTCAAATTTTTTTGATAAACTCGTATACTTGCAAACTGCAAACGTAAAAATTCAAAATTCTGCTATATATTATTAATTTTGTTATATTATCAATTTTCGTCATTAAAATTTATTGTAAGTTTAATAAGTATTAGTTAAGTATAAGTAAGTATTGGAAGTATTATGCTAGTGCTATCTGCCTAAACATGCCATTGAAGAATAATGTCCTAGTTTAGTTTGACATAAATAAAAACAAGCGGCATATTTTGTTTTAAGCAAATAAAAAAAATGCTTTTTAAATTACATTTAGCAGTAAAAAAATGTTTTTAGTTTTATATCTTTAGTAAACAAAAATAAATTTCAGTATTTTATAATTTTATTGAAATAAAACAATACGTGTGTTTTTAGGTAAATAAAAATTGTTATGTAAATAATTTCACAGTTTGATTTTGTTGGGGAAATATTACAATTTGTGTTTCATTTTACGAAAATAAAATTATTTTATCTTCCTAAAATTTTAATATTTGTCGAAATCATCCCTAAGATTAAAAAGAAAACCTGCTTTTACTTACATTGCTAAGAAAGTATTTTACAAACAAACAAATAAAATAATAACATAGATTTTTTGTTATCTAGAAGAGCTGTGACTTAGATTAATTCGGATAATTTGAAGTTCTACAGTTGAATAATACATGGTACCAGCATAATCTAGACTTCATTCAGAAACGAAAATTAACTTGCTTCGCTAAGTGCCAGTTCTGTTAAAGACCATTAGACGCATCTAAGTAATCATTCTTCAAGCTGTTAAACTGATTGATTAAAGCAAGACGCATGAGGCTATTTGCCTACAAGGATCCATTCTTGAAGGTCTTTCAAAGGGAAACTGGTTAGTATTTGAATTACAAGCAAGGAAGACCACAAAGTCTGTTCGTCGGAATTCGAGCCCACATTGAGCTATTACTTTTCGGTATGTAAAGAAGTATCACAATTTTCTTCATAGGCTGTCGTAGTATAAGTGGGTAGCGCGTCCAACCAGTAAATAGAAGATTCGTCGTTCGAATCCCATAGAATGCTTGATTTTTCAAGTATTCTGTCGTATTCCTGTCTTCTAGTATTCCTGCTTCAAAAACAATAAGCCTCCACATATAGCCGAATCTATTCAGGCATTGGTGTGTCTTTTGGAATTGCTAACCAATTGTCAACGAGAAGAACTGAATTATTGATGCTAATTCATCAAACATCTCTCATAATGCAACATAAAATAAATCAGAGACTGTATTTCTTTTAAATCAAGCAAACTATTCGAACTGATACTTTTAACTACTTCAAACAGGATTCCCTGTTTTACTTTAATCTCCACTTATGTCACTTAGACATCAATTGCTTAAACCTATCTTTCTATTTCTCTTTTTATGTAAATATACCACTTTATTAACAGCGTATTAGTACTATACATAATATTTACTGCATAATGTTTCTTTAAATTTTCTGTTTCACTCCATTTCCATTAAGCATACCAAATACTCAGGCTTAACATTCCCATGCTCATAGTGGAATTCCACTAAAATTCCACTGTATTTCTCTCATCTACATCTACAAGTATAGCATGAAAGATATCTTCTTTATACATTTGGCCAACACATATAATGTCACCCAGACGGTATAGTGGTTAGGGAAGCCTACTATGGTATCGAAGGGCCCGGGTTCGAATTCCGAAGAAGACATCGATGTTTGCAAATGTGTAGTGTCGGTGCGGCAGGACGGCACTCTAAATATGCGGAAAGCAGAAAATCTTCTCGTGTGGATTGGTGGAAGGGGTGAGAAGTGGGAGACTCCCAGATCCCCTTCCCCGTGGTGCTCTCCCTCAAAATTGGGGTTGGAAAATTAGAAGTCCAACCTCTCTTCGGAGTAGGCTCTGGCAACCATTGTTCCATGTAATATGAACAAGACAACAACAACAAGAGATATAATTCTTACAGCCAACCTATCCAAAGCTGTAATCCACCTTACACATGGGAAAACTGCGAAAACACCCATACAGTCAGCCCGTTCGCTGGGACGCGAACCCCGGACCGAACCCAATGTTCAGTAGCTTTTACCGCTCCACCGTTCTTGGACCCCTGAGAGGTATAGCCCTCGAATGCTTTGTTATTTTAAGTAAAGCTAAATTGCTTGATGTCAAAGTTGTTTCTGCATCGAAAGTTTAGATCTGTTTCTTTGTCGATTATGGCAAAACACACGAAGATTATTAGCCTAAAATGAGGGAAATCTCCACAGTTCACGTCTTAAAGTTCGGGATCTTGACTGAAATATGGGTGTTGAGATTTCTACCTTGATTTCACTTCAAATATAGTCAGCTTCCATGAAGGAAATTGATAATATGATTGACAACTAAAGTAAGATTTGCTACTTTCTAAAAACTGGACATTTTTAGGCAACACTTGCGTAATATGAGAAACCTTAAAGTGAACAACGCTCTAATAACTATATTCGCAGTCATATGCGTGAAGTTCAAACAAATGTGTAATTTTTCAGAGTATCTAGCAAGAGAAATCCAAGGTGTTCCGAATTAGGGCATATATTCCCATGAAACTCAAAAAACGAAGGTAAAACGTATCAGATGCATACGGTGATAAACCTTCAAGTAATTCATAATTTCATTGTCTCTTCGAGCAGATTTCCATAAACAATCGGTATCTCAACGTTTGGCGGCATACCTCGAACTTAGCTATGCAGATCCCATTGAACACAAAATATTCAAAACGCAGACAATAGGCATTATATCCAAATGACACTTTTTTCCTTTTACTTGCTTCATTAAAGTGCTGCCTTCTATGTAAGAATATTGAAGCAATTTGTCTGGAAAATTAGAAATTAAATATAGACTTACATTCGTCATTCTGCGGGAAGACGCATTACATTAATTTTGCATGAAGTGTGAAATTGCTGAGCGACTTCACACTCGGTTAAATTTGACAGTCACAGATGTACAATGGTTTCTAAGCTTTGCAGGAAAAACCCAATAAATGAATGGCTCGGCATTTTTCTTTCGCTTTTTTTCGCAGACGATAAAAAGGAGACACATTAATTTTAGTTTAACAGGTAAAAAAAAAGAATGAATTTGTAATCTTAAGATAAAATTAATGTTTATCACCACTTTTATTATTATTATTTCAAATGGAAACTTTTTTTTATTTTTAAATGCAATAACTTTTCCTCTAGCATTCGAATCTAAACGTAGCCTCTTGCGAATCATTTGGACATATTTTAGTAATCCATATGGGATTGTCAAAATCTATTTGTCAACCAGTGTTCTGCAGAACTAGATAATGCGGAAGAACATTTTAATATATCATGTGAACAAAACTAAACATCTAAATATTAAATTAAATAATAATTTTAAAAAAATTTATATTTATTATTACTTAAAATAATCTGAAATGTATATATTTTATGAAAATGTAATAAAATAATTAGAAGTAGTGGGACGAATCATCAATTTTCTATAATTCTAATCCTAATCGTTTCTCAGATCTATCGCATCGTTCGTACTATAAGAATAGTAAAAAGAAGAAAAAGAATTTTATGTTTAAACTTTGTACTTAATATTATATTTAGTTAAAGGTTTATATTAACACTAAAAATTAGAATTAATATTAGAATTTTTAATAAAAGTAAAATTTAAAGTATGCGTTTAATGAAAAATAAATTTAAGAATACAATTTTTAACAGTACACCTATATTTATTGAGAAAATACAAATGGAATTTAGTAAACGAAATGCATAGTTAAATCTCTGCATTCTTGAAGCGTATCTTCTTAATATAACTTGGAAACTATATTTGACTAAAAACTCAAATGTTTTATATTTTTCAGAATATTTTTAATATAAAGTAAGGATAAAGGTGACAAAAAGATTACTACAAGAGTTAACATAAATAAAGATTTATCATAACATAAATAAACAAATGTGGAATGTTAAGCTCTCTCCACAAATTAAGAATGTGGCTCTCAAGGCCACCATGAGGCGATCCAGATCTACTTAAATTACAGCAATTACAATAAACGCTTTTTTTTTTTTTTTTTTTTTAATGTACATTGTCAATAGAATTAATTTTTACAGAGTTAAAGATGTTAACGCTTTTTACTTCCTTGTAAGAAGTAAAAAAGAAGTATTGTAATCGCGAAAAGTTTCAGGTAACATATTTCAACGAAAATATCCATTTTGACCGCTATCGAATGCAATTTAACGATGTTTTTGCGTGAAATCTGTACGTAAGGACAGAATAAAATACTCTTTTCCTTCAAAAAAATTATAAAACTGCTTTAAAATTAATTCTGAGGAGAATTTTTCGTGGCGTCTGTACGTACGTATCTCGCATAACTCAAAAACGAGTAGCCTCAGAACTTTGAAATTTTGTATATAGGACTGCTATAACATGTAGATGTGCCCCTCGTATTTTGGTTGCAATCGGCGGCACCAAACGTACATAAATATATTTATATATACGTTACCCGGATCAATGATCTCAGTTTCGTTACTCTTTATATGTTTGTAAATTGTGCATTTTTTGCTTTAAAAATTATTGAATTATGTTGTTCTTATCTTCCGGTTAAGGTTTTTATGCCTTTAATAAATCTGCAAGCAATATTTGTACAGTTATCAACAATTTAAAAGCTGTTTACGTGCGGTTAACCGTAATTTTTAAATAACATGGTGGACATATTTGTTTACATTTGAAACAGCAGAATAGTAGATTTGTTGTCAATCCAGAGAGACTGAGCTTCGCAATAACAAAGATAACGCCTTCATTTATTATAGCGAATTAAATCATGCTTAATCCTTTCTGGAATTTTTTCGAGGTAATAAGTGTTTAACATTTACTTCGTAATTTTTAATATAGTAGATATTTTGAGTTTTTATGTATTTTTGCCTTCTCGCGAAGTGAGAACTGAATTAGTTAAATGAAAAATACTCAATCGTCTGTGAAAAACTGTTTCTTTTTTGTTTTGTTTGCTTAATTTCTTTTATACATCATTCTAGCTTTATTAAAAGTATTTGAATAGAACATGTGGCAACGATTAGATAATTCTATTCTTTAAATGATATAAATTTTGTGCATTATGAGTTATAATATGAACGAACTATATAAATTAACTGTTATATAATTATTGGATTATATAACAGTTAACCTCGTTTCCGTTACATAATTATTATATAAGTTAACTGTCATATAATTATTAATACTGTTAAGTGAATCTAGCGCCAGAGTGTCGCTATGGTAAACAAATACTAGAGTGAATTTTAAAGAATGCATTTATTATATTGTGGTTTATGCGCTGTCGGCGAAGTAGATTTAATTCAATCCAATAAGTTTAAATGAAATGCAAGAAAAATGCGTATAATTTAATATTCCATACAAGGAAGTCATGTAATGTATGTTTTGCACAGGCATTACACTATAATTTAATAAACTCAGGAACAATGGACTGTATTATATCTCACTTTTATTCTCATTAATTTACATCGTTCATGGCCACTCGAAGCCTCGAATTCTCTCACACGCTCTTAGCTCACAATCTCACGTCACAAACTCCAAGAGCTCAAGGCGCATGTGCAGACGCTAGTAATGAAATGCGCGCGCAGGCTCAACATACCGCCCGCCTTGACATGATGTAATCATTCAAAATTAAATCTTACAATAAAAAATTACAGAGTGACAATACGAAATACAGGTAAATAATTGTAAACATCAAATAATAACATCAACAAAATCAAACTACTATAATAAGAAAATACAATAATTAATTACAAAGATACTTTTTGTTTAATTTGGTATAGGTAAAAGACAAATTTTATTAATTGATCTCTTAAAAATACCTCCTTCCGTTTTCACTGAAACTACTCTAACCTTATTGTCTTTACCTAAGAATATCTCTACGATTCTGCCAAGAGGCCAGTTACATACAAGAACAATATCAGTCTTTAAAATTACCATAGTTCCAACCTTGACATTGTCTTTTTCAAAGAACCATTTAGTTCTTTCTTGCATTGCACTCAAATAGTTATTTCTCCAATACTTCCAAATTGTTTGTACTATTTTAGTCAATTTTTGACAGCTCTTTAATCTATTATCGTTAACGTTTAAAATATTAGGTTCTGCAATAGCTGTGATAGGTCTGCCTATCAGGAAGTCAAGATATCAAAGTGTCAAGATATCAAAATCTGGTGTCAAGATATCAAAATCCTCTGGTTCGGATGATAAAGAATGCAAGGGTCTAGAATTCAAAATGCCTTCAATTTGAGCAATTACTGTAAGAAACTCCTCATAGGTTAGTTTTAAATTGCCTACTACGCGTTTCAAATGAAACTTAACAGATTTGACACCTGCCTCCCCTGCTGAAAAAACGCTTTAAGGTTGCAATAAATGCTTGACTAAACAGGTCTGTTACCAACTCAAGATGGCAAGCTTTGGTAACAAAACAAACGAAAATGTGGGTATTTATAAAATAAGGACAAAAAAAAAAAAAAAAAAAAAAAAAAAAATCAACTCCAACACAATTGAATGGAAAATTCGGGTTGACTCTTTCTTGAGGGAGTTGACCCATAAGTTGTTGACAGGGCACTGGTTTTGCTTTGAAACATACGACACACTCATGTACTATTTTTCTACAAGTGTTACGCCCGTTTAAGGGCCAAAACCCTTGTTTAACAATAGACAGTAAGCCTTGTGGACCAATATGCATGTATTTCTTATGAAACATCACAATAATTAGATTAGTCAACTTACGATTCTTTGGTAAGATTATAGGAAATTTTCTATCAAAATTCAACTTACAATTAGCTGATTTGCCTCCAACTCGTAAAATTCCATATTGATCTAAAAATGGAAAAACACTTCTTACCTTGCTATCTGGAGGTACCTTACCCTCCTTTTCAAGGCTTGAGATTTCTTTTTTTAAATTCGCTATCTTGAATTAGCTTAATCAGTTTCAGCTAATTTTAATTCTGAGCTATGAAGAGGACCTGAAATCTTGTCCTTCCCCTTGCAGGGTTTTACAAACCTAAAAATAAAACTTAAAACACGAATAATTTTAGTGTAATTGTTACTTAAATTTAAGAAATCCTCAATGAAAGGGTTAGCTTTCACATTAAGAAAAATATTAGAGTCACTAAGGATTTTAAGTTCGTCTGGAAAGTCCTTCACAATGACTTCCACTGGAATCTCTCTATTTGGATAGTCGTCGTATCTCAGGAACAGAGGGCCTTTACACCACATATAATTTTGTAAAAGTTTACTGGGATCCAAACCTCGGGATATACAGATAAACTTTGTTCACAGGAATCTCTAATGCAGATATTACTCTAACCATCAACCTTGCAAGTAGGACTGCCGCACAAAGCTCCAGTCTCGGAATAGTAACTCGTTTAATAGGCGAGACTCTGGATTTACTCGTCACTAGTCTTGTCTTCACTTCTCCATCTCTCGAACGGCACTTGCAATATATGGTTGCTCCGTAAGCTACCTCAGAGGCATCCTGCAAATCCATGAAGTTCCACATAGTCTATTTCTGCAATAAGAATAAACCTTTCAATTTCTATTTTATTTAAAACTTCCAATTCAGTAGAGAACTTCTTCCATTCATCAGCTTTCTTTTTTGGTAGTGATTCATCCCAATTCAGCTTTAACAACCACAACCGTTGCAGGAATATTTTGGCTTTACTTACGATTGGCCCTAGTAAACCAATCGGGTCAAACAATTTTGCAATTGTGGACAATATCTGTCGTTTGGTAACAACTGTTTCATTATCCAGTTTCACTCTAAAACAGAAACAGTCTCTTCTAGACCTCCAAGACTCTCCAAGTGTTGTAGATTCTGCTTCATTAGGAAAGGAATAGGAGTGATCTTCTTCCGCAAGTTCAGCATGATTACTGCACCACTTGTGCAGTGTCATTCCCGCACTCTTCAGTATTTCAGTTAACTGAGATTTAAGCTCCTTAGCTGTACTCAAGGATTCCGCTCCACTAAGCACATCATCCATATAAAAATTTTTAAGTAAGACTGGCGCAGCTAATGGAAATTTTGGACCTTCATCAATCGACAATTGTTTAAGAGTTCCCATAGCTAAGTATGATGCATTAACTGTACCGTAAGTCACAGTATTAAGCTAGTAGATTTTCACAGGTGCATCATTTTCTTTTTTCCACAGGATTCGCTGCAAGCATCTCTGTTCAGGGTTAATTTTAATCATTCTATACATTCTTCTAATATTCGCCGTAAAGGCGAATGGGTACTTTCTAAATTTAAGCATGATTGAAAAGAGATCATCTTGAATAACCCCTCCATTACGTTGTAAAGAATTTAGCGAAATTCCATTTGATGTTAAACATGATGCATTAAACACTGTTCTCAATTTAGTTGTTGTTTTTTGAGGTCGGTATATCCCATGATGTGGCATATAGTACACTACCCTACGCTCATTTTTCTCTTCAACCTCAGTCATATGCCCAAGCTCTTCGTACTCCTTTAAAAAATCCTGATACAGACTCAAATATTCAGGGTCTTTAACTAATCTTTTCCATAGGGAATTTAATCTCTCTAGGGCAAAATCCTTTGAATTTCCTAAGCAAATAGGATTTTCCTTTAGTGGCATTGTTACAATGTAACTCCCTTCTTCATTCCGCTTATGAGTTTTCACATAATGTTCTTCACATATTGCTGTTTCTTTATTTTTTGGAATGGCTATTTCAACATTCTCTATTTCCCAAAATTTTCTCATTGTTTGTTATAAGTCATTAGATGTTTTCATTAACCCACAATGTACTCGGCTCTGTTCTTCTGATGTAACGCTTCTTGACACTATGAACCCGAACACGCTGTTTTGTAAAATAAGACTCAAGTTTTCATATCGAATTTGTTCAGATTTTAATATCTCAAAGAATACTCCTAAAAGCTCCTAAAAGCATCTCTATACGTTCTGGAACATTAAAATTCTCATCAGCTAATTTTATGTTACAAAAATCCTGCATTTTAATATCAATTTTCCTTGAAGGAATCAAATCTTGTGTGATTTTTGGTACTACTACTAAGTCTAAATGTCTCATGTAACTTTTATCTTTATTGCTAATGCATGCCGAAACTCTTTTCCGAATTGTAAACAAGAAATCATTTAATCCGGAAATTGCAATGCTTACCTTCTCAGAATCAAAGTTGAATTTATTCGCACAGTCTCTGCTTATAAACGATGAAGTAATGCCGCCATCAAGTAATGTTTTGATTGGATGTAGCTTACCCATACCATCACTAATAAAGCAGATAGCCGTGCTCAGCAGAACACTTTTTTTGGATCTGTTTACACTAGTCGCTCTAAGTAGAGTATTACCGCTGTTAGGCAGAAAGTCTGGCGCTAGGAAGGAAAGTACCCTGGAACTACTCGCTGTTTCGTTTTTATTTTATTATTTTTTTTTTTTTTCTTCTCTTTCGATGATTTATTTTCTACTGGAAAATGTAGTGTCACGGGGTGTCTTTTCCCACAAACGGAACACGAAAACTTTGATTTGCAGTTTTTGACAGAATGATTTAAGGCTAGACAATTAAAGCATAATTTATGACATTTTGATGATTTCAACCCGATCATTCACCGGTTGTTTCAAGAAATTTGGGCATTTTGCCAAAAAATAATTCTCCTCACAAAGAACACACTTTAAACTTTTTACATTGGCAAGGAATACCTTTGAAACATTTTTCGACGTTTTGTAATTGTTGCGAGATTTTTGAAAACTGTCCACACTTGCGGCAAGGGACTTTCCGCGAGATGTGAAAAATAAATTTGCTTCCTTTGCCATTTGTTGAGGCGGAAACCAACTTTCAGCTTGCCTTACAGAATATGGGCTGACGTTTCTCGATTTAATGTCTCAAACAATTTGTCTGATATTACTAACTGCTTCAGAGTTTAATGAAAGTTGGTATGAATATACATTTATAACAGAGAAAGAGACGCACTGTTTAAAAGTTATTGGGTGTGCGCATGATTATTGTTAAAGTTCAGTAGTGCAGGGATAGCCAAAATCCCTTTGTGATATCGAACCTAAAATGAGTCTAATATGGGGTATGGTCCCTTCTCACAGCCAGGTGGGATGGCTTGCTGGACATGAGGTAGTTAAGATTCATAAAGATTCATAAAATACTTTTTAAAGTGCATGTTCACTGCCACGCCTATCGAATTAATTTCTACCTTTTCGTTGCCCTGCGTTGGCAACACGCTTTTGAGATTTGTCGTTCGTAGGATTCGGTCGCTAAAAGCGTAGCTGGCCTGTAACGGTTGTAATTATTATTTTATGCTTATCTGTACTCCTGAATTATTACTAAATGTTTACGTGTGAATGTTCTATTATTAAATGTATTCAGTTTGGTTTAAATAGACGTGAGTGACTGAATTTATTAAGTATAATCAAAGTCGAAACTGCGTCATCCATGTCGGCGCCATTCTAATACGAGGTACGTAAACATCATTTGGAGGTACGCCGGCGAGATCATATCAAGAATTCGTCAGCAGTTCAAATACAGATAAGTGATGATTTTTTAGTTCGATTTACATCTAAATTTGATTCTTGAAGTTTTATATCTATTTTGTATTGATTTTGATTTTGAACTTGAATACTTCGATTACTTATTATGAATCAAGCTACTGTCATTAGATTGCGTGGTAGGGCAAAAGCGGCCTTCACAAGATTCAGAATACTATTTCTTCGGATTTATCTAAAAATGAAGTAATTTTGCATCTGGAGCGCTTAGAGAGGATTTATTCAGATTTTGATAAATTTGATGCCCAATTACCAGCAGAACAGTCAGAAATTGAAGATTTTGAATCGAAGTATTTTAGTTTGAAACTTCAGTATCAAAATTTATTAGATGTATTAAATGCGGCTAATTTGCCAAATGTTATAGGAAATTCTAATATTAGTAACTTTAAGTTACCTAAGTTGAATATTCCTATTTTTTCGGGTAACTTTAATGACTGGATGAATTTTAAAGATTTGTTTGTTGCAACAGTGCATAATACTTCTTAATACAATACAGAAATTCTTAATAAATATACAGAAATTTCAGTATTTAATGGGATCACTTGCTGATGAACTAGCTTCTATAATTAAACATATTCCGTTATCAAATAATTCTTATGAAGAAGCATGGGCAAAATTGCTCGCTAGGTACGATAAAAAGAAACAAATCGTACAATCGTTAATTAAAACATTTATGGATAAAAAATGTATTTCACAGGTTGATAATGTTAATTTACGGCAATTAGCTGATATTTCCGATGAAGTTATCAGAGGTTTAAAAGCTCTTGGTGACAAAGCAACTTCTAGGGATCCATGGTTATTATTTATGTTGCTTCAAAAGGTAGATTCAGAAACTCGAAAGTTATGGGATCCATGGTTATTATTTATGTTGCTTCAAAAGGTAGATTTAGAAACTCGAAAGTTATGGGCACAGAAAACAGCGAAAGATGATTTTCCTACATTGGAATCATTTTTTGAATTTTTAAATTTAAGGTTTTCTTCTCTCGAAATTATCATAAATAAAGAAGCGGAAGCTAAAGTTGTTGATAAAAGTAGTAATGTTAGTTCTAAAACATTACAGAATTCTAAATTTAGTAATACTAAATGTTCGAAATGTAACGGACTTCATGCGTTATATAAATGCGTTAAATTTAAGAATTTGGATGTTACTGCTAGAAAGAACTTTGTGAAAAAACGAGGATTGTGTTTTTTATGTTTAAATTCACATTAAATCAAAAACTGTAATTCACAGTTAAAGTGTAATTTGTGTAATTCAAAAACACATAATAGTTTGTTGCATGAAGATATTAAAGCTAACAACGCACAGCTTTTAAAAGCGCCAAATGAAAACGAAAGCACTCCAGAGCGAATTTCGAATGAATCATGCGAGGGTCAAGGTCAGGTAGTTGTCAGTAATACGATTCAAAATTGCAACTCGGCGATTTTGCCTACAGTTCTCGCGCTCGCATTTTCATCCAGTGGCGAAGCTATCGAAATTAAATTATTGCTGGATTCCGGAAGTGAAAGTTCGTTTATTTCTGAACGAGCTGTTCGAAGATTAGGATTAAAAAGAACAAATCAAAGGTTACTTTTGCGTGGAATTGGCGGAGTGCCAGCTTCCAAAACTCGTAGTTTTGTTGATTTTAAATTTCGGTCAAAGATAAATAATGAAGTAATTGATGTTAACGCATACATTTTGGATAGGTTAACTTTGCCATTGCCGGAACAAGTGATTAATGTAAAGCATATAGAATACATTAAATCTATTCCGTTAGCGGATCCAAATTTTGCTCAACCCAAAGAAATTGATTTGATTTTAGGAGCTGATTATTTTTTCTCAGTTTTAAGATGTGGCCAAATATATGGTTCAAAAAATGAGCCTGTAGCTCAAAATACAATTTTCGGTTGGGTGGTTGCTGGGAAGGTCGGAAATAATATGGAAGGCCCAAAAACAGCAAATGCACACTTCATAAAATTAGAAGATAATATAAATATTGATTACGAACTTAAACGTTTCTGGGAAATGGAGGATATTGTCGATGTTGGGAAGAAGGAATTTCTGACACCTGAGGAACAATTTTGTGAATCACATTTTCAAAATATTCATGCTGTTAATTCAGATGGGCGATTTGTTGTAAAACTTCCATTTTATAAATCGCATTTGAAGTTAGGTGATTCAAAACCGGCAGCAATTTCTAGGTTGCGTTCCATGGAACGAAAATTCAAAGATAATCCGGAATTTGAAAGACAGTATAAAGATTTCATACGTGAATATGAACAGTTAGGACATATGACTGTGATTAATGATGATTTATCTAACAGATCGGATACAGAAAAGTTTTATCTTCCTCATCATGCGGTAATTAAACCTACTAGCACAACGACAAAATTAAGAGTAGTTTTTGATGCATCCTGCAAATCTGAAAATGGTATATCATTGAATTCTCTTTTAGGAGTAGGTCCGAAATTACAAAGAGATATTTTTGAGATTTTGATTAATTTTCGATTTCCTAAAATTGTTTTCACAGCCGATGTGGAGAAGATGTATCGTCAGGTGATGGTAGTCCCTGAAGATCAGAATTATCAATTAATACTTTGGAGATACAATTCCAGTGATAAAATGCGCACGTACAAGTTGAAAACAGTTACTTATGGTCTTTCCTCTGCTTCATTTTTAGCAACTCGTTGTCTGAAGCAGGTAGCTTTAGAGTCTAAAGAGGAATCAGATGTATCTCGTATATTGCAAGAGGATATGTATATGGACGACTTATTGTCGGGTGCAAATACAGTTGATGATGCAGTATTTGTCTGCAAGAAAATATCTTCAATTTTACATGCACGTGGTTTTGATTTGAGGAAGTGGAATTCAAATTCGGTAGAATTCTTAACTAAATTTAAGGAACATTGTTCATTGAATTCTGATTTTGAGATATCTCCTAATTCGAGTTCGAAAGTCTTAGGACTTTTTTGGAATTCAACTACTGATACCTTCAGTTTTAAAGCTACACTGCACATCAACTCACCTATAACAAAAAGACACATATTAGCAGAATCTGCTCGCATTTTCGATCCTTTAGGTCTCTTATCTCCTTGCACTATATTGATTAAAATATTCTATCAAAAACTATGGTTAGTTAAAGGCGACTGGGATTCAGTTGTTCCCCAGCATATCTCAGATGATTGGTTTAAATTTCAAGAGACGTTCAGTCAAATCAATAATTGTGAAATTCCGAGATGTGTCATACTTACAACGGACAGTGTTATCCAACTACATGGATTTTCTGATGCATCTTCTCAGGCCTATGCAGCAGCCATTTACTGTCGCCAAAGATGCAATGGTACGGTTAAGGTTAATCTTTTGGTATCAAAGACTAAAGTCGCGCCTATAAAGCAAGTATCCATTCCTCGATTTGAACTCTGTGCTGCGTATTTGTTGACCAGATTAATGCGATCTCTATTGAACATTTTAAAGAAGTTTGATTTTGAAATCTTTGCGTGGACGAATTCCAAGGTAATTCTGTCTTGGCTATCAGCTCATCCACGTAAATGGAAAACTTTTGTGGCAAACAGAACATCTCAAATCATAGAAGTGATACCTTATAAACATTGGAATCATGTTCCCTCTAAACAGAATCCTTCAGACATTGCTTCTCGTGGTGAATCGAATGATTTATTAGCTAATTTGTTCGAGCATTATTCTTCGCGTTGTAAAATTGTTCGTATTCTGGCTTACTGCCAAAGATTTATTACTAATTGCAAGAAGCATCATGTTACTCAGAACATTTCACGTAGTGGCTGCTAACAGTCTAACTCCAGCTGCTAACATTTCTAGAGATTCGAGTAGCAGAAAATTTCATTATTCGTTGGATTCAGAATCATCATTTCAAAGATGATTTACAATGTATTAAAGAGGAGAAACCTTTACCCAAGAAGAGACAACTACGTTCTTTGTATCCATTCGTAGATAAAGATGGTCTCTTACGGGTGGGTGGACGTCTTCGAAATTCATCTTTAGCATTTAACATCAAACATCCTGTCATACTTCCTTCTCGACATAAATTTAGCGAATTACTAGTGAAAGAACTTCATATTACTTACCTTCATGCTGGTCCTTCTTTATTATCACACCTCATCAGACAATCTTACTGGATAATTGGAGGAAAGAAACTGATACGCAGTTGTGTCAACCAATGCTTAATATGTCATCGATTTAAAGCTGCTTCAAATCCGCAATTGATGGGTGACTTTGGAACGACCTTTTTACGCATCTGGTGTGGATGACGCTGGTCCTATTACCATGAAATTTAATAAGGGTCGTGGCTGTAAAACAACGAAAGGCTGTATAGCTCTGTTTGTTTGCTTGTCGACTAAAGCTGTGCATATAGAAGCAGTCAGTGACCTGACGGCAGACTCGTTTATCGCTGCACTTAGACGTTTCATTTCACGTCGCGGTGCACCACGGCACATTTACAGTGACAACGGTACCAATTTTGTGGGAGCATGCCGAAAACTACAAGAACTAAATCAGATTTGGTCTTCCTTGTATGCAACAGAATCGGTTTCCCGAGAACTAACTAAGTCATCTATTGAATGACATTTTATACCGCCTGCTTCGCCCCACTTCGGAGGAATATGGGAAGCCGGCATTCGCTCAGCGAAATTTCATCTGAGAAGAGTATTGAGAGAGACTCTTTTAAGCTACGAAGAATTGTCAACGCTACTTACCCAGATCGAGGCTATTTTGAATTCACGTCCACTTACTTACGTGAACGATACTGATATTGACTGTATTAATGTTTTAACCCCTTCTCATTTCATTACAGGTGATACTTTAACTTCCTTTCCAGAAAGCCATCAGACTTTACGCACAAAGAGTTCTAGGTGGGAACTTGTACAGAATCTACGTCTGGGATTCTGGAAGCGATGGAAAAAGGAATACTTGACTTCGCTTCAGCAGAGATCCAAGTGGCAGTACAACAGACCCAATCTAAAAATCGACACGGTGGTTCTTATCATCGAAGATGGATCTCCACCGCTAGCTTGGCCTACTGGACGGATCATCGATGTCCATCCGGGCAAGGACGGCTTAGCTCGCGTAGCCACTGTCAAAACTAAAACTGGTGTTTTCAAGAGAGGAATTAATAAACTTTCACCTTTGCCTGTGTTTTAGGACTAAACCTGATAGGGTGGGAGTATGTTCACTGCCACGCCTATGGAATTAATTTCTACCTTTTCGTTGCCCTGCGTTGGCAACACGCTTTTGAGATTTGTCGTTCGTAGGATTCGGTCGCTAAAAGCGTAGCTGGCCTGTAACGGTTGTAATTATTATTTTATGCTTATCTGTACTCCTGAATTATTACTAAATGTTTACGTGTGAATGTTCTATTATTAAATGTGTTCAGTTTGGTTTAAATAGACGTGAGTGACTGAATTTATTAAGTATAATCAAAGTCGAAACTGCGTCATCCATGTCGGCGCCATTCTAATACGAGGTACGTAAACAGTGCAATTAGCCTTTTATCTAAATAAAAATTTTAAAAAATACAGTGACACTCTTTAGGTTTTTATTTCATTAAGAAGACCATCTCTGAAGGTAACCAGTGTTTTTGTAAATACAGATAAGCACTTAAGCACTGCTATTGAGCATCGGCTTTTTAACTCTTTTTGAACGTCTTACTCTCTCGTGTGAGTGGTTTTCAAGACTGGCCGTTTCTGAAGTTCCCTTGTAGCTCACTAGATGGCGATCAAGAAATATAAGCCAATCAAGAAACATGAGTCAGTAGTTGATGCAGCAATTCGTCTTCAAGAAAATAAGCATCAGCCATCGAAGACAACATCACGACGATGTGCACTCTGCAACACCAAGGGAAAACCTGCAAGAACAGTGTGGGAATACAGCACGTGCAAAGTTTCACTCTGCTTAAAAAAGGAAAAATGTTTCCATGAGTACCATAGTGACTGATTTGTAGGAATGTGTTCTGTGGGCGGCGGTTACTGACACTAACCTCCAGAAGTGGTCATATTTTTTCACGCGTCTTGGACAAAATATGTGTAATTGTCGCAAATAATTTCATTGTAACACCTGATATAGTAAATAAAACAAGTGTGTGTGTGCGTGTGTGCAAAGCCTCGAGGGCTATCTGCCTAAGGCGAGTAATGCCTTCGTGGAGGACTTTCTAAGGGAAACTGGCTCGTATAAACGTTACACGTGGGGAAAGCCACGAAAACGCCCATGCAGCCAGCCCGTTCGCGGGATTCGAACCTCGTACCGAGCTACCAGTGTTCAGCGACTTTACCGCTCGGCCGCTTGTGGGCCCGTAAATAAAACGAGAGTTTTGATAGTAAATAAGGTTGCGTAAAGTAAGATAATAGTTGATAGCAAATAAAACAAGAGTTTTGGTGAAAACCTTTTCTTGTCCCTTAAAGAGTTAAGGCAGCCATATTCTCAAAAGCCTCTTGATCTGTGGTTGGTCGCCTTCGAAAGGCTTTATTCAAAACTTGGCATTTTTATTACATTTTAATCCACTTTTGCATATATCATTTCTTAAAAGTACAATTTCATTAATATATTGCATAATTGTCAAATCTTGATATCAAATGAATAAACAGAGCAAAGATTAAATTGTTCTTTTAGCAAAGTTCCAAGCATCAGCCAAGGGGGGGTGACATGGAATTAATTAGGTTGCTGTATTGAATGAGAAAAAACGCACAGAAGCTTGAGAGAGGAATGCTTTCGTGTACAACTTCCTAAGGGAAATTATTTCCTATTTACATTAATTATGGAAAATCCTTCATATTTCTATGAAATTAGCCCCTTCACTGTGATCTGAAGTTACCAGTATTCTCTAGTCCTATCCATTCAGCCGCTTCTGATCGAAAACTATTTCCTATATTTATTTTTGTAAAGAGAATAAAATGTATATGTAACTTAGACCGTAACCAGTCATCATAATAATTAATTGTTTACAGTCATTAAAATAATATACATGAACCATGTATATCAACGAAATTAAATCAAAATGTCATTAATTATCGAAATAGGAAGAATTCATTAATAATTTAGATGTTAACGGAGAAATTGTAAATGAAGAATTATTAAGAAATACTGATAAATGCATATGCAGAATGTTGAGTCACATACTAATCGTAAATTACAAACAGCTTTTACAGAAAGTATGACCATTTCAGAAAAAAAAAAAATTAAATATTGCTAATCACGCAAATTTGAAGAAACCCATATTGTAACAGAAAAAATGATAAATGCAGAAAGGATGTCTGAAATACAATGCAGAAAGGATGTTTGAAATACAGTTAGTAATTTATTTGTTCAGGATAAATTTTCTATTTTCACATTTTGCTGTACACTTTTCAGACCTGCTAAGAACACTCAAAAGTAGATCATCAAAATTTGCCAAAATCTTTATGCACACGCAGAACAAATTTGACATGAATGGAAAATCTTGAAGAGGAACGAAGTTAAAAATCGGAAAAATGAAAATACTCTGTTTCCGTTATATACGTTACGGGAAAAGTATGAAATCCGGCATTCTATAGAATGCCTAGGCATTGTATATAATGCCTAAAACTAGCCGGCAATGTATGAAACGATTCATATTTCACACATTTCCTAGGCATTCTGCAGAATGCCAAATGACAAACCGGCAAAGTATGAAATACATTTCCGATTGGTTTCGAAGAACCGAAACTACTTATCAATCAGAAATTAATAAATGACGTAAAAATGCCAAAATGACTACTAAGAAGGAACCACGGGACTACTGGGCACCAGTTGAATCGCTAGGATGAGATGTTTGTAGGAAACAAAAGTGCATTCATTTACCCTGTTAAAGAAAGCCTTACTACTATACAGTTTTACGTCACGGACGCCGAGTTATTTTCCGTATTTCATGAAAACTCATTTGAGTGTTACACAGGAATGACGTGACAGAATGTCGAAAGAACTTTCAACCAATTACAAAAACGTTACACTTAATGATATTGAACTGTAACAACCACCCTTGTGAGCCCTTCCAGAAGAAACAAAAAGGTATTGAAAAGAGAACTGATGTGAAACTTATGATTGTTTCTGAATTTAACTTCCGTTGTCAGGTAGATCTTACCGATTCCCAATCTCAGCCAGATAGAAAATACAAATTTATTACGCTTTATCAAGATCACCTCACTATCTTTTTTTTTTTTTTTTTTTTTTTTTTTACATATTTCGAAGAACAGTTTTTTAATGGCATTCTTTCATTAATTTTTCAAAATAACATTTGTATTTTAGAGGAAGGAACGTCTTTTAAATAATAGCCTTATTATAACCTTTTTTTCATACTCTGTCTAAAGAGCATCTGTTATTATATATAATGCCTATAGATCATTTGTCATTGTATAGAATGCCTAATGGTATTATATAGAATGCCTAAGTAAAGTATATAATAATTCTCTTATTCCATACTTTGCCTAAAATCGTCCTGCATTATATATAATGTCTAGTCATTCTATAGAATGTCGGCGTTTCATTCTTTGTCGGTAACATATGTTGAAAAAGAGCTGATAAATTTTTTGTGTCAATAGTTCTTTGAAAACTATTAAATATTTTATATCAAAAGATTAATGGAATCATAAAATTAGAAGAAATGTTTTCTAAATTTGATACATTATAAATTATTGGCCAGGCTTGATTATCAAAATTCTTGGAGAAAGAGCCTCGATTAAAACTGCTGGATATGTTACTTTATTTTAGTAGACAATTTGATTATATAAAAGGTTTTTGTTCATACTGAAAGTTATCAAATGCTATTCTAATTTTTGTCTGCGTGCTTAATGTGAGTGAAGCAGAACACGAAAAAAATTATGATGTAGTCTGCCGTTTGCTTTCTTAAAACTTGCAAGACCCCAGTGTTTTGTTTGATATTTAATCCTAATAGTAGCACTCACTCTTTAATGTAAACAAGTCTTTTTATTATTGCATAATTTTACATGGCAATATTAAATTATTTTTCGTTACAGGAATGCAATTTATAAGATTTACTTAAATATTCTGTTTTATTTATTTTTCGTTTTTAAATATGATAGTTGCCCTTAACAAACTGATGTTCCTGTACAACAAATACATTAGTTAGCAAAGGTATTATAAGAGCATATCTCATATTTTTTACAATCATGTAAAACATATTCGATCATTTACTTGTCATTATGATTATTTAAAATAACTTAAAATTAACCCAGAGAAGAGTGTAAATTAAAATTTCTGTTTAACAAATACTAGATTTCTCATCTTAAAAATTTATTGGGGGAAAACAATTTCCAACGCGAATCTTGAAGGTGATTACGAAATAACTGGAATCCGGAAGCTGATGACGTCAGAGGTTGGCACTTATACAAAGCAATATTCAATCATTTGGGCAAAAAAGTGATTGTTGTCTTTCTGGATATGAGCAGTCAACTATAGTACAACGCAGAGAATTTGGAAGTGAAAAAATTTAAATATCGCATTGAAGTAGAAATTCTAGGGCATTTTTGTTTTGTGGGCTGTTTGTGCTCTAAATTTAGTGATCATATAGTTATTCAGTTAGGTGATTAGTCATCAGATCATATAGTTATTCAGTCTAGCTCTCCTTCACTGTTAATTTGGGAAATGCTTTTCTTTGGGGTTCTGAAAATCTGTTTTATCCTTGAACTTCGTCAGTGTACGTTGAAATCTTTTGCTGTAGTTAATAACACTGTTTATATTATGTAAATTACTTATTATGCAATTTTTTCGCTTTCATTTTTCAGCATAAGTTTAATTTCCTAAATAGATTTAAATTTGATATCAAAGTGCATGCATCCCCTTTTTTTGGCTCTGCAAACGCCTTCATCTGGTTCAAGGACACGTTGCATCGGTTTTTGTCCTGATGAGAAACATTTTCAGGAGCGCTCAGTTACCGAAATGAAGCATCCTGATTCCTAAATTTCTTATAATTTAAGGGTCCTTTTCATAGATGGGTATGTTATGTTAATACGCGAATCAATTCACCTTTAGATTTAAAAAAAAATTAGCACGGAAGATAGTGAGCGGTAGTGTGATCTTACTTTACGCCAGCTGAAAATGGAGTTGCTGAACTTTTTCTGAATTTTTTAATTTAATACTAGAAAGAGTTCAGTTCAACAGCTGACTTAGCACACTACACATTTACAAGACTACGTAATAGACGTCATAATCAAATGAAAAAGCACAGGAGTTTTTTCAATATTCACGGCTAGACATTTTAACGCCAGGTGCAATCTTTGTGGATCCTAAATACTACTGTCCATTGCCTCTACAAAAATTTTGTCTTCCTTAAATTTTGCTGCCCATTACTTTTTCTAAATCCTAAAACGTTTGCCATCCTAAAGTTTTGCTTCTTAAAGCTTCTCTAAATTTGGGAAAAAAAAAAAAAAAAAAAAATTGCCGCCTTAAATTCTGCCATCCTGTGCTGACGCACCGGTAGCATCAGCTTTTGCGCCGACTTTAAACAATATTGACATATTGTTCATTGCACATTAGGAATTATTAATCTCTCTCACTTCTGTTTCTATCTTCTTTCTCTGACTCGGAGCCATATTTTTTTGGTAATTAATATTAACTAAGAGATGCGCCCCTCTCTGGCATTCAGGAGGCGCCAAACTGATGTTACGAAATTTCAGAATACATTTTTTCCATTTTTAGCAAACAGGAGGGGGGCGGCAGGAAATCTTAAATTTTTCCTGGTAGCTGAAAAACCTAACTACGGCTCCGTTAATTTTTATGATAATATTTAATTCAGGCTCATATTTCAAGTTCGGACTTTATTCTATTCCTTTTCTAAAACTCACTTTTTTATCTGTTCCTTAGAAAGATTCGTATCAATTGCTATGCAATTATTATTACTCTCAAACAAAATTGCCTTGAAGAAACGGTAGTGTCAAGTCAGAGTCGTAGCTAGGGTTTTCTGCGCCTAGGGACAAATGAAGACTTCGCGCCACCTATTGCTTGCCAAGGATGGAAAACATTTAATTCTAAAATGTCGTAACATCAGTTTGGTGCCCCTTGGATTCTGCGCCCGGGGACAGATGTCCCCCTTGCCCCGCTCTAGCTACTCCCCCAAGTCATTGACATTTCCCTGCGCGTTCTTCGCAATTCGCGTTGTTGACAATCGCAGCAAGAATATCAACGAGTCAAGGAAACATCTACCTTTCTATTTTCCTAGTAAAAAATATTTTATGATGACTATCCCTACCTAAATTATTCTGGTTCTTACTTTCGACGCAAAATTAGTGCTTCTGAGTTTTGACCTTTTTCTCAGTGCGAAGGCATTTAATTCTAAAGGCTTTGAAAATTTTTCAAAATTTTTACCTTATTTGATGAACTCCCCTTTTTATGATAACTTAATCTCTTTCGATGATGTGGAGGTACAGGCGTAATTCTGCCTATGAACTCCGTAGTATGAACTTCCTTAATCCTTGATCAAACAAAATTGCTTTCTTTCTAGCTGCTTTTTCTGCATAGCAAGTGTGATTTTTGGTCCAGTGGGAAAAAAGACCTAGCGGGTGCGAAACAGACATATGGCTTCTTTGCTGAAAAACAAGAAATAAGAAATTAGTTGCTTATCTTGCCGATTACGTGAGATATGAACTTTAAAATTGTAACTATCATATAAGCGTGTAAATATGATTTGAAATGAGATCTTATCCATTTCAGAAAAAAGATTGGTCTTAGTTAAATTGCCTTAAAAAGTGTCACAATGCTGAAAACACTTACATGTGTTTTCGTTTTCTTCACATGCTTAATATTTTTTATCGTTAATTATTTTGTACGTAAACCATACATGGATGAAATTTTCCACTACCCTCAGGCGCTGAAATATTACAATGGCTCCTTTTTTGAAGTAAGAAACTTTGTTTCCAAATAGATATGAACTTAAATTATGTATTTTTGTTATATCTAAATTTTAATTCCCGTAGACAGAGTTCTCAGCAAGTGTGTGTGTGTGTGGGGAATTTCATAGTTTCGGGGGGGGGGCTGTTAGCCCTTTATTTAGTTTTAGTTTATGAATATAAAAACTACTTTTATTCAAGTTAGTATTTATCAATATTTTCTGCACTTTTAATTTAGAAAACACGCTAGAAACTAAAACATAGGAATATAAACACGTTGATGTGAAACTATGGAATTCGATAAATGATTTAAATTTTTAATTAACAAGAAATATAGTTTCGGAAGTGAAAACATTTAAATTGTTACTGCTGATAGAAGAAATTTATGAAGTGAATCTTTGAGATGACCACTAATGATTCCAGACAATTCTGAGTTACTGTGGATGTGATTACATTAGAAAATAGTATTCTCAGTGATATTCAATAAATTTGATAATTGGTAGTTATTAAATGATCCATCACATCCTACAGAAAAAGGCTAATAAAATGAGTGGTCACAGTGAAAATGGATTTTATGTGCTTTTAAGAGCAGGAGGTATTTTGTACCAATCATATAAATTATGAGTAGTTTTACTAAATATTGATTGTAATACGTTTATGTGTTATTTTTATTGTTTATTTATGTGTTATTTTTTTATGTTGTTTTATTATCACTAACATGTGAAGTTAGCAGCTGGAAGATTGAATCCTGATGAAGGCAGAATTGACTTTGGTTGATCTTTACATTATGGTAACTTAACGATTTTTTGGCGAAAATTTGGCAACCAACTCTCCTACAGCAACCTTCTGTTTTTTTTTTCCCCCGCCGCCATTTTGTCTTCACGAAGTAAAGACATGTTTCTTTTCTTCTTATCTACTGAACACTTCTTCCAACAATCTACTAGCCGAATTACACTTATGCTAGAAATTTTATCAAACAAAACTGCTTAATCATGACAAATATTCACTGCAAAATTGGGAAAAAGTGCACAATACCATACTCCTTACGTGTTTTTCAAAATAACACATACACATAAACCATGTACACGCCGACTTATTTTTACTTAAAAAAACATCCCAGAATTGCACAAAAATGGCATTGTGCACGCTCTTCACTATATCCATGTACACTGCTTTTTTCTCATAAATTAGAAAAATTTCACGAAAATACATGACAATTTTCTCAATCTTTAAACCCGGTAAAAAGAACATATATGAAATTACCTGATCGCGAAAAAGTATTTACCCTTTACAAATATGAACATTTCCACATATAAAATAAATAAAATATCCAAAAACGTTTACCTCTAAATCATCTATTACATTATACAAGTCACCAACGAATTCATACCGCAAGCATTACAAATACTTCGTATCAAATATTTAAATTATTTCCATGAACGTTTATTTCAACTTAAACGTATACCAAATTCCTACAAACATAAAATTCACAAAATAACTATCATTTAAGTAAAATATCACTAAACCATGTCCACGTAGACTTATTTTTACTTAAAAAAACATCCCAGAATTGCACAAAAATGGCATTGCGCACACTCTTCACTATATCCATGTACACTGCTTTTTTCTCATAAATTAGAAAAATTTCACGAAAATATATGACAATTTTCTCAATCTTTAAACCCGGTAAAAAGAACATATATGAAATTACCTGATCGCGGAAAAGTATTTACCCTTTACAAATATGAACATTTCCACATATAAAATAAATAAAATATCCAAAAACGTTTACCTCTAAATCATCTATTACATTATACACGTCACGAACGAATTCATACCGCTAGCATTACAAATACTTAGTATCAAATATTTAAATTATTTCCATGCACGTTTATTTCAACTTAAACGTATACCAAATTCCTACAAACATAAAATTCACAAAATAACTATCATTTCATTAAAATATAATTAAATTCAAAACCTCTACTTAAAATATAAATGAGCACATACATTAAATTAATAAAAATTACCTTACAATCCTAATTACTTTAAACTAAATCATTGCTAATAACAATTTTCCCAATAATACCAAATTCCTTTCCACCTTACATTTAGAACAATGCATAAAAATAATATCCTCAAATAATTAAAAATACTAACTTACCTAATCTTCTTCAGAATCTTGATTACGTGGCGGATACACTTTTCTAATTCATTCAATAAAATTATTGAAAGATTTTTTCTGCGAATTTTTCCTCCATACTTCCTCCGCTAAATAAAAAGCAAACTTCTCTTTATCACAATGCCTAAATACCCATTTCGAATTAACTTTAGTTAGGGCCATGGGATCCAAATATTAAACAACACTGTTTCACACAACACAGTATAAAGCTAAATACAAAATTTCCACATTTTTTCCTGATTTGCCCCCTTTTCTGATTAAAGAACCGTAATTCGTCCATTAATATCACATGACATATTCCATGATCTCTCATTTCCTTCACGCAAAATAATGCGTAATCGGAACTGAGTACTGCTCACATTATTACCAAAGTCCCAGGTAGTAACCTTTATCGCCTCCAAAATGTCGCCAAACTACCAGTTACCATATTGTAAAGATCAACGTTGACTTTTTATGTCTTCTGCTTTTTTTTAAATAAGAGACTATAAAGCAATTTGTAAATTCTATGAACTAACTGTTGTTGACAATGAGGAAAAAAACCTGCCTTTTTTAATGTTTTAAGTAAATGCTATATAAGGAGAGAAATAAAAAGGGAACGGGCATATAAATTACCCAAGATATTCTTGCATCCATACGCAGCTATGCTGAAGTGTAACGTATATTCATAACTAAAGATGCCTCATATATTCATACATTCAAGCATAATGTATGAAAAAGGTAATTATATTGTGTAAACATCATATCTTGAGGTAAAATCGAGTAAATGTGTTTTCTTTTAATATAAGTGATAAAGGATAAATAATTATGATATGTTTAATTGTTAGGCCATGTATTAAAATGAATATGATTTTAAAAAATATTTCATTAAAATAAACATTATGTCATGTTTGTGCCAGTATAGTATTTATGGTTGGATATTTAAGAAATAGTAATTACCATAGTCAAATCAGTCAAGGGCCTCCAGACATGATTAACATAGTAAGTTGCCTTAATACGGGTAAAATGTCCCAACCCTTAGAGGCAATCCAAGGTGGCATAACCCCTCCTGATTAACCCAGGGGAACATAAATTCACAACGTCTAAGCAAAAATAATATTTAGTTAGTGATGCAATTGTCAACAAAGAGAACACAGGTCAGTAGGGTCTGTGCCAGAGCGAGCCAACCTCAACGGCCAACCTTCGAAATCTTGACCATGTAGCATACCCACAACCAAGGGGCAGACAAGATAGTACCATACTATCATATGGTTCCTGCCAAGCCTGAATCTACCATCGTATAAACGATGGTTCTAGTCACTGTGAAGACTGATTATTTACCCCAGAAGTTGAGTCTGTCTAGGTACAGGCCCTAGCCGGAGGACCTTAGGTTGCCCCCCCAGTCAATCCTGTGAAGGGTCTGTGTTACACATTCTTAAGAGGAAAAATACAGTGCTCAAACAACCATTATTTATGTGGTAATTCTTTGATTTTTGACTATCCATTGTTTTCATTAACTGGTATGTTTTCTGAGAAGCATTGCTATTTACTTATAACTAGGCTTATTCGTGTAACCATCTCATTAACAAGAATGTGCCTAAAAGCCAGTTAATAATACACCATCAAAAAGGGGGGAAATCTTATGCTTAAAGAAACAAACATTTTATGAGAATTAAATAAGTACTTTGCATTTTGGATTAGCATTCAACCTTCACTAATTACTCTATAGTCTGGGATAGCATAATGAAATAATAAAAACCACTGCTTAGTAGTTTCGTCCTAATTCTGGTTGCTGATGGACTGGCTTCACATTTTGCTTTACGATTTCTTTCTGCACCTCCAAATTTGGCATCAGCTGGCACTGTATTGGTATTGCGTAAAGCTAGCAAATAAATTCTTTTGTTGCTGCGTTAGTGTCATGTGTAGAATATCAGATGAAGATTAGAATTTTCAAGTTAGTGTCATGTGTAAAGCATTAAAGGTTGGTGCTTGAGGCCTGTGGTATATCGCTTGTATATGTGACTTACCAATTTCTAATTTTTAGGAAATAATTTAATAATTGAAAGGTACTTTCTGATGCTCACAAATAACTGATCTACACGCTCACTAAACATTGATGACTATGGTGCAAAACATGTGCTTGGCTAACTTTATGGCTTACAAGTTCACAAATAGTAACTCTGTTCACAAATAGTAATGAGCTGAAGTATTTTTATAAAAAATTTAAAATATTTGTGGGAAAACAAAAAATATTTATGGACGATATTTACAATTTTACAGTCAGTTCATGTTTGCTTTTGCCCTTGGAATTTCATTGAAACCGGCTCTTGCTTGCTGGCTTTTCTGCCCAGTTTCTCTGGTTCACCTAATTTCAGTGTTATTTAACATGTTGTATATGATTCCATTTTTTAGATCCAGCCCACCAACAGCTGAGCAGTAAAATCACTGAACACTGGTAGCTCCGGCCTGGGTTCAAATCCAGGCAAATGGGTTAGCTGCATGGGCGTTTTTCTGGCTTTCTTTATGTGTAATGCGTATATGAGCCAGTTTCACTTCAAAAATCCTCCATGAAGGCATTTCTTCCCTTAGGAAGATAGTTTTAGTGTGCTTTACCATAATGAACAAAGCCAAACCAAACCTTACTGGATCCACAAATTATATTTATGGTTTATTTTCCACGCTTCATAGTCAGTTTCTCACAGTTCATAACTGTTGTATCCCTTCCAACTATTGGAGAAGATGCTAGTTCTTTGATGTTCTTTTCAATTTCTTCCATCAATATTGCTGCATTTTTGATTGCAATGGTCAATATAAAAGTTTTCTTTATTATGAGGTAAATTCTTTTGGGTTTCTTCTATCAACATTCCTGTACTTCTGTCTGGAACAGTCACCATAAAAGTATCTTTTGTTATGTGTTATCAAATTCTTCAAAAAGTCCACTGATATGGAAGGATTTAGTATATTATGTTTCATGAATATTTCATAAATAGACTCTTGTCGTTTTCATCAATGCATGCAGTGCCACCTACTTTTGTACATTTTTCTTTTTCGTAGAAAGCATATGCATTTATTAGATGTAATTAAACCAGCAGCTAAATTAATTAGTTTTATATGGGGATAATCCCAATTCTACTTCAAAAAATTTGACTAATAAATAAAGCAGATATCTATTATAAATTAGATATGATTATTTTCAAACTGGTTTTTGACCCTCATTCTAACACTTTGCTTGCAGTTTTTGGCATTACATTTAGACAAAGTTTGATCCTTTATTAAATACAGCCTCACAGACATTTGCATTTTTATAGATACCATAGATTTTTGCATTGGTATAGCCTCATCGATTTTTCCATTCTGTATTGTTGGGCAGAATACCATAGTTCTTAAGAAATCTATTACTCTCTATTTCATCGGTTGGCAAAATCCACAGTACCATTACAGTTCATTACAACAACAATAAATGCTCATAATGGAGGGAAAAAATGCTGGCTAAAGTTTAAAAGTGTAAATCCACATGTACTTAAATATGTGTTGTGTTATTTATGGACAAACATGGGATTTCCAAATTTTACATATATATGCAAAAATATTCAGTAAACACGGTTATACTGACTGTTAAAATCAAAGTTGCGGTAAAAGTATAGTTTAGGGTACCCCTTGGCAATTTTTGGCAGTACATGGATACCGATTTTGTGCAATTCCTTGACTCATTATTTTGGCTTGCTAAGCGGCGATTTTTGTGCCAAAAATCGTCGCTACACGAAGCCAAAATACCAAGACAAACGATTGCACAAAATCGGGATCCATGTACACATCGACTTATTTTCACTTAAAAAAAAAAATCCCCGAATCTCACAAAAATGGCATTGCGCACTCCTTTGACTTCATCCATGTATACGTCGGCCTATTTTCACTTAAAAAAATCCCAAAATTGCACAAAAATGGCATTGCGCACTCTTTTAACTTTATCCATGTACACGTCGACCTATTTTCACTTAAAAAAAAATCCCCAAATTGCACAAAAATGGCATTGCGCACTCTTTTAACTTTATCCATGTACACGTCGACCTATTTTCACTTAAAAAAAAATCCCAGAATTGCACAAACTTGCATGGCGCACTCCCTTTACTTTGTCCATGTACACATCGATATATTTTCACTTAAAAAGTGAAAGGAGCACCAAATTCTACAATATAGGCAAGCAAAAAATACATAATCTCAATAAAATACATTTTAAACCAAACAATAAAATAACATAAAAAAGGAAAAACATGTTATACGTTTAAGCACTACCTAAAGCAAATATTCACTCACTATGATTTTCGAGTTCGCTTCGTACACCCAGAGCCACATAAAAATCAAAATATCAATCATACTCAAATTACTTTTTTCAAACCAGGTACTCTTTCTGATCGAACGCTTCAGATAGTGACCGTCTGAACCTTTCTTCCTACAAACCCATTCAAATCCATCGAAGCAGTTTTTACATTCAACTAGACGCATATCCTTCCTACATACAGGACACTTATAATGGCTACTCAGTAAACCTTCATTTACACACTAGTCAATTAAAGCTCTTTTCACCTTTCGTTTCAAATTAATCTTACTATATTCGGCCATTCTACCGTCTAAAGAATCAAACCAACACACACCACAAAATCGCTTACAAAACATCCCATGATTCAAAATTTCCCAGAATCATGTACCCGATTACGACACAATAGGGTTTCCATAACATTCAACTGCTCAGGCTACCACAAATTAAACAACAACTTGGCGATAAATCAAACAACAACTTTGCCATAATAAAAGGAGTACCTTAAAGTCTACTCTACCCCAAAGTTACTGGTAGTCAGGAAGTGCCTAGTGAAATGAAATTCTTTGGTAATGATACAGCAAGAAGTAAAATGTTGCTGCAAGATGACTGCATAGAAAGTTTATCCAATGTTCTAATTGAATGTGAAGATTCTAAAGAAAAAGAAGATTATTTTATTGAAGATTTGAATGATGTAGAATTTTCAGACTCCTTTGAAATACTTGGAGTAAAAAACTGCTGCCAAGCGATGCAGAAGATTTAGAGAACAGTATTGATATTAGTGGTAGGGGGGGGGGAATTATCCCACATGTGGATGTCAAAGTGGTAATATAAATTTTTGTTTACTAACATCTTTTACAACCCTTCCTAATGAATGTACTCTAATCTTTGTTTAAATTTTTCAGGAAAAGAGTAATTATAAGCATGTAGGTACTTCTAGTGTTAATTATACTTCCTGAAATATTTCACTTTCATTATTTGTACTATTAATGAATTCTTGCCCATGTGATTTTGTGACAAAATTATGCATTTGAAACATTATGCATTTTCTTTTTCTTTTAGTGGGATCCTAAAATAACCACACCTCCTGGACTGTATTTGTCAAGTGTAACAATACTGATTCCTTTATCCAAGTTAATTGAATATGATCTGAGAAAAATTGAATATTTTCGAATCACCAACCTGTTCTTCACATTTGGAAATTTCTTTTTACTCTACAAGATTCTCTGCTTGCAACACCTGGTAATAAGAAAAAAAAAAAAAAAAAAAAAAAATCGTACTGTATTGTATGTTATTTCTGCATGTCATAATTTGTGTATAATAATTATCTCTGGTTATTTGACTTTATTGTCTCTAGTTATGTAACAATTAAGCAAGAAATATTTCTCTTCATTAGATAAATTTGTATACTCTAATAGCTTACTTCTGTTATGTGTCATGCCTCAAATTTTCAACTGAATCTTTTGTATTCTTATTTGCTTAGATTCATTTCTGATAGCACAGGAACTGCTACATTTTAGGATAATTAGCTACTTGTATTTAATTAAGATTGCAAAAAAATAAATAAACTACAAAATCTGAAATCCAGATGTCTAGTATCCGGAATGATCTAAAATCTGGATCTGATGATCAGAAAAATTCCAAATCCAAAATTACTGAAGTGCCAATGTGTCAGTATCTTGGACTTTGTACTGTAAATATTAAAAAAAAAAGAAGAAGAAAGGTATAATTTCAGCTGAGTATTTAAAGTAATTTTCTATGCATTGTATTATTTGTGTCTAACTGTAAATCCATAATTTATATGTCATAGCTGCCAACCTCGTTTATGACCAAATCTCCTGGATCAAAACCACGATCTGCTACCATTTATTGTTTAGAGGCCCATATTTAGAGTAAAGAAGCCATTGATTTAGGACAACACACTTTATTTACACAAATATTGAATAAAAAGTGCACACAGCAAATTATATTGACCATCACACAGCATTAGTCTATCACCATCTCCGTACGCTTGAATGACAGATGTGTTGGGAGAAGAGACAGCTGCGCCAGCATAATTAATACACATGCACATAAAGAAAAAAGTTCGCTCGCCTCTACCTAACAAATATTTTCCTTCATGACATTTAATAAAATTTTTCCATTGTGGTGGAACATACCAAACGTTTTTTCTTCCAGTGAAAAGGTTTTTGTGTACTTCAGTAATCTTATCATATCCATAGTTACATGCATAAGGTGTGCCATTAAAGCTATGGCACACCTTATGCATGTAACTGTTCTAGTCTATAGATGCATTGCGGTTCATATTTAGTTGGAGTTCTCAAAATTCAATAGATATCTGCTTACATCAAAACTAGATGAATATCACAGCTGTAAGGAAGGTGATTTTTCAATCCTTCAGTTCAATTTTATGTTTTTAAACCTTTCTTCTTATTATAGGATTCTTTTCTGCCAGTACCATTTCACTATTGAGTTATTGATAAAATGCAATGGTGATCAAGTGATTGCATTTGCTAGGTTTAGTGCTTTTACTTATGTATTTTTGCTACAGTTTCGTACAGACTCGATAATGAAATTTTACTGGAAAATTATTCACAGCATTTAATTAAATATCTTAAATTAATGGAATTGTAAATATGCTAATTTCATTCTCCCCTTCCTAGCGATTTGCAGTGTAATTTTTCTTATTGATCTGAATTTTCATATTCTATTATAGATATTGGTAGATCTACTTATGAAGATTCAACCAATGTTTAATTATTGTTAATGTTTGTGTTTAATTTTGTTTCACATCAATATATGTTACATTCTTAAGTTTATTCATACATATTCATGTAAGTACATTCATTATTAATTTTATTTCCATCACATTAAAAAAAAATAATGCGAGCTTTCGTTCCCTGCTCGGGTTTTTCTCAGTAAAAAGCATAATAAACCCAAAATGAAATTAGTCTAAAGTATAAAATTTAGAATATTGAATTAAATATTGGTTGATCTTTGGATTATGGTAACTTGGCGATTTTTTGGTGAAAATTTGGCGACCAACTCTGCTACAGCAACCCTCTATTTTTTTTTCGCCGCCATTTTGTCTTCACGAAGTAAAGACATGTTTCTTTTCTTTTTATTTCCTGAACGCTTTTTCCAACAATCTACTAGCCGAATTATACTTATGCTACAAATTTTATGTAACAAAACTGCTTAATCATGACAAATATTAACTGCAAAATTGGGAAAAAGGGCACAATCGCAAACTCCTTGCACGTTTTTCAGAATAGCACATACACATAAACCATTTACACATCGACTTATTTTTACTTAAAAAAAATCCCAGAATTGCACAAAAATGGCATTGCACACACTCTTAACTTTATCCATCTACACTGCTATTTTCTCATAAATTACAAAAATTTGCACAAAAATGCAAAAAAATTCTGTGAATCTTTAAACTCGGTAAAAAGAACATATATGAAATTACCTGATCGCGAAAAAGTATGTACCCTTTCCATGGATGAACATTTCCATGTATAAAATAAATAAAATATCCAAAAACTTTTACCTCTAAATTATCTATTATATTATAAACGTCACCAACGAATTCATACCACAAACATTACAAATGGTTACAAATACTTAGTGTCAAATATTTAAATTATTTCCATACACGTTTACTTCAACTGAAACGTATACCAAATTCCTACAAACATAAAATTCACAAAATAACTATAATTTAATTAAAATATCACTAAACCATGTACACGTCGACTTATTTTTACTTAAAAAAACATCCCAGAATTGCACAAAAATGGCATTGCGCATACTCTTCACTATATCCATGTACACTGATTTTTTCTTATAAATTAGAAAAATTTCACGAAAATGCATGAAAATTTTGTGAATCTTTAAATCCAGTAAAAAGAACATATATGAAATTACCTGATTGCAAAAAGTATATACACCCTTTCCAAAGATGAACATTTCCACGTATAAAATAAATAAAATATCCAAAAACTTTTACCTCTAAATTATCTATTATATTATAAACTTCACCAACGATTTCATACCGCTAACATTACCAATGGTTACAAATACTTAATATTTAAATTATTTCCATGCACGTTTACTTCAACTGAAACGTATACCAAATTCCTACAAACATAAAATTCACAAAATAACTATCATTTAATTAAAATATCACTAAACCATGTACACGTCGAATTATTTTTACTTAAAAAAACATCCCAGAATTGCACAAAATGGCATTGTGCACACTCTTCACTATATCCATGTACACTGCTGATTTCTCATAAATTAGAAAAATTTCACGAAAATGCATGAAAATACTCAACGTATTCTACTCAAACATATTCCAAAATACTACAAACATATAACTCACAAAATCACGATCATTAAATTAAAATAGAATTAAATTAAAAAACACTACTTAAAATATAAATAAGCACATACATTAAATTAATAAAAATTAGATTACAATCCTAATTACTTTAAACTAAATCATTGCTAATAACAATTTTCCAATAATATCATATTATTTTATTTACTTCTTACATTTAGAACAATGCATAAAAATAATATCCTCAAATGATTAAAAATACTAACTTACCTAATCTTCAGAATCTTCATTACGTGGCACGCGCACTTCCACTATTTCACACAACACACAATGAAGCTTAATACAAAATAATATAGTACTACAGTTTTCCAAATTCCCCCCCTTTTCCGATTAAAGAACTGTAATTCGTCCATTAATGTCACATGACGTATCTCATGATCTCTCATTTCCCTCACACA
The DNA here is from genome assembly GCF_044657685.1 of Stegodyphus dumicola. Classification (NCBI taxonomy): domain Eukaryota; kingdom Metazoa; phylum Arthropoda; class Arachnida; order Araneae; family Eresidae; genus Stegodyphus; species Stegodyphus dumicola. Next base: position 134,476,721 of record NC_140770.1, read on the forward strand.
AAATAATGCGTAATCAGATCTGAGTACTTCTCACATTATTACCAAAGTCCTAGGTAGTAACCTTTATCGCCTCCAAAATGTCGCCAAACTACCAGTTACCATATTCCAAAGATCAGCCTAAATATTTATATAGTTTATACCAGCATCACAAATGTCTCAATATTCTGATTCATGCATTAAAGTGATTACATGTCAGTTTGGAGTTCTTTTTAAATGTTGTTGCCATGCAGCATAAAAAAAAATCTCCCAGCAGCTCTCAATTGTAACATGAAAATCTACCAGTTTTTTATATTTCAAGGTTGGTAGTTATGGTATGTAGAACAGAAGTCTTTTTCTATGGCTTGCAATAAGGCAAAGAAAATTTGTTGTTACTGTTGTTGTATTTTCTGATACATAAATTTTTCATATTTATTTTGGCAGATCCATTCAAAATCACATTAGATTGTTATTCTCTGCTAAATAAGAAGGTGAATAACTTCTTTTGAAGTAATTTTCAATTCTTATTTTACCAAACTGTTTGTTGTTGTTAACATTACATTTTCCATTCTATAGCTTCCATAATCTATAGAGTTTCAGTGTGTAAGAATTAAAACACTCACAGTTTTTGCAAAACACTGTAATACCTGGAAATCTTGCTTCTGCTTCATAACTTCAAAAATCTAGGAAATGCGTTAAGAATTAATGTAACACAAAGAAACATAGTCTGTGAAAAGTTTCTATAGAAAAACTGTTTCAAGGAAGGGGGAAGGTACACAAAGCAGATATGCACTTGGTTGTTAATGCTGTTGATGTCTTAAGTTAATATTGAAGTAATAAATAAATAAACCCCACCCCTATCTCCTTTTTTAGGGGGAAGGAGGACTGCTAATATTGCTAAATTTCATTTAAATGGGCTGTGTATTAGTGGGAGTAATAATTTTTCTGTTGAGTGTTAGCCTGTGTATTAAGAGCTGGTGTTTTAAACCATTCAGAAGGTGATTTATGCCAGTGATGGTCAACTAGTAGCCCATAACGTTCTTTTTCTGAAAAGTTAGCTTTGGCTTATTATTATCTCTTCCCTGATAAATGGCATACGTTTAAGCATCAGTGTGGTAGCATATGTTCCTGCACAAACATGCAATGTATATATTTTTGATTATCTTAAAAGATAAAATAATTTTTATAATTCTGTTACTTTGCTTGAGCATCTACATTTTTCTCATATGCTTATATTTTAGCCTTCCAGCGAGCTCGCCTTCTAGACCAACAAGAAAGGTCTTGCGTATTTCCTAGATACACTATTATAAAAAATAAATTATTCAGAGCAAAATTATTCTTTCAACGTTTTCCTTTACAAGAGCATTTGCTAGCTTTTGAAGATATTGCCTTCTTAATAATTTTTCACTATTATTCATTGAATGAATTATTGGTGCTGTATTCAGCATAGAGAAGAAAACTACAAGAGGCCAATACCTGGTGTTCCTGGCAATATTGTAGGAAGCACAGAGTTTGTCCACTGTGTCGACACTTCCTTTGGTACGATTGTAAAATTTGATAAGCTCAGGCTTTTTTTGGTCCTGTGTATCTTCATTTATTGCTAAGTCATCATGAAGACTTGAAATCAATAGACTTGTATTGGGATACCGAGTTTTTGTCAGCTTGAACTGTTTCAGAATTTGAGGTTTATTTTTTTTTCAAAGTACCTACAAATGACAATTTTTTTTTTTCATCTAGATCTCGTACTAACTCAAAACTTGAAAACCAGTTGTCTGTGGTTACATTTCTTCCATAGTTTTGAATAGGTTCTGTCAACCTTTTTACAACATCTTGTGGTTTGTTGCTTATGTAAAAAGGACCATCTGGCCGTGCTCCAGCATAAATTTCCACATTTTATGTGTAAAACATACGAGCGTCTACCATGGCATAAATTTTTATACCATATTTGTTTGTTTTTTGAGAATGTATTGAATGAAATCACATCTTCCATGAAATCCTTCTAATTTCTCATCGATTGTGACATTCTTTCCAAATGAATAGCACTTTTGGCAATTAGAGACACTCTTTTCAAAAATGTTTCTTATTGGAGCCAAGCGGTCGACTCCTCTTCGTTCTGATCTTGTGTTTATGTCATGAAACCATAAAGCTCTCAGTAAAAACAAAAATCTCTTCAAGTTCATTACTACTTTAAAATCATCCATTCTCCACAGTTCCTCAAGATTAACTCTGTTACCATGATAAATATGAGCTAAGTAAAGTATGCACAAAGGAGCTTTTATTTCTGCTCTATTTGTGTCTCTGCTGTCCCTTATACAAGAATAATTAGACCTCGTAGAAGAAATAAACTTATTAGTATTTTCAGCGATGATTTCTATTATACTATCAGTAAAGAGGCATTTTCATACATCCAAAATATCTGTTAGATATTTAGCTTCACCGATGACTTCAGGAACATGAACACATATGTTACGAGGCGCTCGTTTAGTTTTCATAAATGGTTCTTTATGTCATGACCAAGAATCGATGACTTTTCTGTTTTTCTTTTGATGAGCTATATACACTTCGGAAGAATTATCATCATTTTCCTCTTCAGAATTGCTCTCTGCACTTATCTCCGATTCTAAATCATCTTCTCTTTCTGAAATTCACTCTTCTTGATCTGTAATGCTTTCACATAAAGTAATGTCCTCATCGTCATCACTGTCACATAAAAGCATATTTCTTCTAATCTCAAGATCCTTCGGGTCATTCATGTCGAGCATTTTACTTTTATCCGTCATAACTTAAAAGAACAAAAATATCATATATGGTCGCACATATGTGACGCATACAGTGCTTGTATTTTATCAATAAAAGTAATTATGCACACAAAAATTATAAATCATTAGATTTAGATGCAGAAGAATAAAGATTTTCTATAATAAAACGGAAATTAGATATAACAAAAACTTACTTCAATGGTCGCATGTATTTCTGGAATACAAATAGTAAATCTGCAGATTACCATTAACCCCTTGAAATCCAGCAGACGACTGAAAGCAGGGCGAATGAAGAGGAGAGAATACCCAAGGACACGCGGTCATAGCGCTCTTTGGTCTATGAAACAAATGCAAAATTAATATCTAGTGTATGTCACACATACGCACGCCCATTGGAAGGTTAAAAGTAAAAATATTTTTGTGAAAAATACATTCGAACTGGAATTTTTAGTTAGTTATGTATGTAATTTTATCTTGGGCCTTGGCTTTATTCCATCTTCAAAATTCTTTACAAAAGCTAATGTAAAATAAATACTCCTTTATAGTATCTTGAAACAATAAGTGTTTATTATTTGGAATATATTCCTTAATATTGGCTTCACTATGGGTTCCCTAACTTTTCATGTCCCACAAACCTAAAAATTTTTTAATATGTTCTTGCACCCATAAAGCAGTTTCTTTTTTTATTTTGAAGAAATCATAACAGAATTTAATATTCGCATAACTCATTAAAAATTAAGGACTTTTTGTTCCTGCTTATTGGATGAGCATTTACCACATTGCAGCAATTTGCTGTTAATAGCAGTTTGTATATCTGCTTGTGCATCCGAACAATTTCTGAATTTGTTTTGATTGAGAAAAGGGCAGTAAATCCAGACTCGCATAAGTATACCATCAAAAATAGGATGAGCACAGTTAGTGCTTTGAATAAGTTTTAGGAACGTATTAATTGGTGAACTCCAATATTATTCCAAAGTATTCCTTTTAAACTGCATTTCAAGAGCACAGTTTGTGCAGAGTTCTAACAGATCCGTGGTTCATAATATTCAGACTTGAAGAGTATGGACAGGGCTGGATTAAAAATTAAGCAGTAAAGGCATCAAGGAAAAGGAACATCACAAAAGAATTCCTCAGGTAATTGGCACCAAAAAATTTTCAGTGTCAGTTTTGCCATGGAATACAACTGAGAAAGAGAAAAGATATGAAAAAAAGTTGTGATGGACATCAAAATCTTTCATATGCTTAGAGCCTGTGAAGGTGTTCATCTGGCCCTGAGTATTTGTTTATAATCCATTTTTCAGAAATTTTCAGTTCTCTATTAATATATGTTGGCATCTTATGTGATTGGCAGTCTATAGCTGAAGAACATAATAAAGTAATATAATTATAAATTAAATTTTTTTACATAGATAAATCTGGTATTGAAAACCATGAGTTGATTTAGTTTACAATTCTGAATTATGCAAGAACCAGCATTATTTTTGATTGAGAAATTTTTCATAAAATTCTAAAGTATGTCTCATATTGAATTTTTTTCTTATTTAAGAATAATTTCCTAAATATCTGTTATTAATGAATAAGCTTTTAATTGATGTTTAAATTGATTATGTTAGTTATGCATCTGATGTTTAATGCAACCATATACAGGGAGACACACACACACACACAAAAAAAAAAAAAAAAAAAAAAAAAAAAAGAAACTTTTTAACAATCCAATAAAATTAAGAGTGAAGGAAGAAAATTTTATTCATAGTAATTGAAACCTTAAAACTTGCCATTTAATAAGCATAAAAGGAATTTATCATTTTTTTTTAAAGTTATGTCCTTTAGATGGCGTCCTCCTGTACAAATGCATTCTTGAAATCTGCTGTTGAGATTCCTCATTAACCGCTGCAACATCTCAGCTGGAATTTCATCCTGAATTCTCTGTTTTAGCTATCCAGTGTTCTTGGTTGGGTCGTGTACACTTTACTCTTGAGATAGCCCCACAAGAAAAATTCACAAATGGACAAATCTGGCAATCTAGAGGGCCAGGGAACATTACTGAATCTTGAGACCACACAGCTACCAAATGATTCTCGCCAAGTTTCTTGAACATATGAAAAATTGTTCAATTCAGGTGTAATAAAAGATTGTAACATCTCCACGTAATGATCCACATTGACAGTTACTATGATACCCTGTTCATTTTCGAAAAAATAAAGTCCATTGATCCCATGTAATGAAACAGTACACCATACGGTCACCTAACTAGCATGTAAAGGGCACTCATGAATTTCTTTAGGATTTGTGTGATTTGTGAATAATTAGGATTTGTGCCTGTTGCCCGTTCCACTGATCCATGTTTACTAAAATAGCAGAGTGTTTATTTGCTCAAGGTCTCTCTCCTACAGTAAAGCCACTACACATTTCATAAATTCCTGTTACTCTGTGTCACCTCGTATTATTTAAAAATGAGTATTGTACTGATTGTTTATTTGTAAGAATATAAAAGCACTAAAGGTAACATATTCGTATCATACCATGAGCATCTATGCAGTATTTAAACATGCACAATATGAAGGCTGTGCACGTTAAATATGTATTATATTTTATTACACATGTTACCAGCAAAGTATGAAATTCCAGCATTCTATAGAATACTGAAGCATTTTATAGAATGCCTGGTGATTTTAGGCCAAATGTGAAATATAAGAATTATTATATACTTAACCTAGGCATTGCATGCAATACCCAAGCATTCTATAGAATGATAAATGCTCTTTTTTGGCAAAGTATGGGAAAAAGTGTCATGATAAGGCTATTATTTAAAAAGATTCATGCTTCAAAAATACAAATGTTATTTTGAAAACAATAATGAGTGCCTTTAAAAAATTATATTAAAAATACATAAAGAAAAGTGAAAGTTGTACAAAACAAACTTATACCTTTCTTATTAAAGAAAACAAAATGTTCATATAAAAAGTAAATTTAAATTTACCTATTTTTTGCAACATTGTAGGTTTGAATGACTTTTTGAATTTACTTCATTATTTTTTCACACAAAGACATTTCATATTTCGGTACTTTTACACATACACTTGATGAATCCTTGGCCACTTCCATTGGATTGAGCTGTGGCAACTTACCGGAGAGGAATTTCATGGTCTGGAATATCTTCGATTCTAAGTTCTTAGAACATAAAGTGAACTGTGATCTCATGTATAGTTTTAAAATTCTTTCAGAAGTTTCAAGTCAGAGACTTATATTCTGTCACACTCATTACGACTGCCAATATATTTCATGAATTGTTATGTACTTTCGCTAGGCATTGTATATAATTATGGAGATGTATTTCATGCTTTGCTTGTTTGTCATTTGGCATTCTGTAGAATGCCTGGGTAGTGTATGAAATATTTAATCATTTCTTACATTGCTGGCCAGTTTTTGGGATTCTATAAAATGCTTAGGTATTCTATAGAATGCTGAATTTTATACATTGCCAACAGCATGATGATATTTCAAATTCATTTTTTTCATAAGGCTTTATGTAAGGGCTGCTCCATTTAGTTAGATTTTGTGCTGCTGTTTATGGCTGGTGCTAAGTGGAAACCTGTTAGCAGAAAAGTATTGATTTTTCTTTTGCGAAATGGAAAATTTTTGGCAACAAAATTTAGTAATTGCTGAATTTTGTTTTAGCAGTGTAGGTAGTAAAACATTAATTTACAAACTAGCATATATTTTAATCTTTTGGTTTAATAAAGTAATTGATATTGATAATGTATTTAATGATATTTACAGTTTGAAACATTGTGAACCGAAGCCTTTACATTATTCATTTAAACCTTTTCATTGTTTAAACATTGTAATCTTTATTCTTTTTTTTAAGTAAATAGCATTTGGATTTTTATATTGCTTTACTGCTGAGGTTACTATGTTGTATTGTAAGTTGTGGCCATTCTGCAGTAGGTTTATTATGAAGATGTAGATGAAGCCACATTTTATAAGTGCAGTTGTCCTCATACATTCAAAAAATTAATGATTTTATCCAAATATACCTTCATATTAATAAAAACATTGTTTTGGTAACATGCTTCTTCTCCATTTCTTCTACAGGCTAGTTCAACTTTTGTAATAAAGCACTGAAAAATCCCAAACTCTTCATTAATCCAGCATACATCCCCTGACATAATTACAATGCTAGGACTGCTAAGTCAATCCCAGATATCTTGTAACCCTAATTATTGCATATAATTAAATAACATCAAGATAATTTTGAATTTTTATGCTGCTGTTTTGAAAATTCATTTTTTTAACCTAGCATAATATTTACTAGATTTATATAAAATCATTAAGAACATTTACTTAATTTTGTTTAAAGTTTACATTACTTTACTTGTTTAAGTTCAGCATTTCTAATTCTTGTTACAGTTATGTTTTGTTATTCTAATTATAAATTTCTTTTCTTTTTTTCAGAAGGATGAAGAACGTTTTAAAATTCTCTCTGCCATGAACATATCAATGTTTCCAGTATTATATTTTTTTACGTTTCTGTACTACACAGATTGTGGTTCAGTATTTTTTGTATTATTAATGTATTACTGGAATAAGAAATATTGCTTCATCTCTGCTGCAATTGCTGGAGCTTTGTCAATTTTCTTTCGTCAGACAAATATTGTATGGGTGTTTTATGTGAGTTGAGCTTTTAATTCCTTTATTTTTTTCATTTTTCTTTCTTTAATGGTTAAAATAATAATTAATTGAGTTAAGCCATTTTACAGTACTTGCATATTTTCACACTGACCATTAAGTTAGATGAAATAGTGCCATGTTTGTACCAGCCATTCTAGTGGAAGTTTAAAAGAATAGATCATATTTAGATAGATAATCAATTTGTAAAAGTTTCAAATATAACATATAAAAAACTTTAATAAATACGAGCTCATATCATCACCATCGCTTATCCCATTTCAAATGACATCCTGCAGCATGCCCATTTTTCTTTTTTAAATCTTTTTTAAATGCCTGGATCTGTTAAGTTTAAAAAGATACTTTAGTGCTCTTCTGTACAAGGTAGTTGTGAAATTTTAATAGCTGTTTTTGAATGAAAAGGAATAGTCATTTATGTATATTTTTCTTTACAAAAGCTAAACTGACAAACTGGTAAACTGGCATATCAATCAGTATTACAAAAAAAAAAAAAAAAAAAAAAGAAAAAGAAAAAGAAAAAACATGGTGAAGCTCTTATAAATGTGTTGTGATGTCACTCTTATCAATTACTGGCACTAAATCTCACTATTTAGCAACAGATTTTGTTGGTCAAAAATTGTCAGCAGGAAAGTATTGAAGGTTAAACATTTTAAAAACATCTAAATATTATTTATTTTTATGTTTGGATTTCAAAGTTTTATTGATATTTTTTCACCTATTACTTTTCATTTTGTTAATTTTATGATGTAGAAGTTCTTAAAATTTTATTCTCTATCAAACTAACTGTGTTTTTCCCCAAATGCTAAGGTATCTCAGAGAAAAATTTTAATGAATAAAATTTATAATGAAAATTTTCTAAGATATCATCGAACAGTTTAAAATGTTTTGGTGGTCTGTGAAGGTATTCGTCTTAGAGAGATGTGTTCAGTGCTGTGGTGAAATTATGTTTTTTTTTTAAACTTTAGGGGTAATTTTCAGAAGTGGTCATTCTGAGAAGAGCATTGTAATGAGAGATTTCACTTTATTAATGTTTTCATTATTGTTATTATTAATTTTTAAGTAAATCTGATATTTATTCTTGGTTTATAAGTTGATATAAATGGTTCCCTATCTTTTTATATTTTACTCATTTGTTTGAATATGCATATTGTTCAAAACACACAGATACATGGACATACAGATTTATTATCAGAGCAGCAGGTTTCAAATCTGAAGTAAATGTTTGAATTGAAACACTTTTTTATCACTACCACAGTGTTAACATAGCACAATATTTTGCCATGACTAATGGTAAATATTTCAGAAAATGAAATATAAAATCTACAGGAGAGTACTGTGGTATTTTATTAACTTATGTGGTGGTCATAACTGAACTGAGCTTGTAAGTAAATTCTGGAGTATAATGAATTCAAGAGCTTATCTTGGATTAGTAATTTCTGGTTATATAGACTCGAGCGAATCCTACTCACTGATTGTGTACATTCCTTTCTTCTCACAAACAGGCTGGCTTTTTTCTTGGAATAAATTTAGAGTTCTTGATATTGCAGACATATAAATTACAGAAACTAGGTTAGGTTATTTAATTACGGCAAAGCCTTGAGGGCTATCTGTCTAAGGAGAGAGATGCCTTTGTGGAGGACTCTAAGGGAAACTGGCTCGTATACACGTTACACATGGGAAAAACGACGAAAACACCCATGCAGCCAGCCCGTTCACGGGATTTGAACCTCGGACCAAACTACCAGTGTTCAGCGACTTTACCGCTCGGCTGCTGGTGGGCAATTGCAGAAACTAATTGATTTTATTAAATATATGTAAAATATAAAAAATACAATGGCTTTGCTCTATGCAAACAAGCAACCTCTAATTAACTTTTTGCAATTTCAGGATCTTCTCCCTAGACCAGTATTTTCGAGAACATTCAAGCATATTATATAACCACTTCTATAAATGAAGAATCGCGCCATTTTGCGTTAGAGACTGCTTTCTCCCCCTACTGCTGTTAAGATCTATGCTTCAGCTCTTTTCATATACCTCCCTTTGTTTAAATACTATGACGCAGTGAATTTAAAGTTAATCTTATTTAGTACAGAATAATGATCTGACTTTTGAATTGAATAAAGATATGGAGTTACAAATTTAAATCCTTCTGTGTCGTCATTGGATGCCACCTTACACTCAGCCACAACAATGTCAACAATGTCCAGAATTCAGATGTGACCAGATTGCCAAGCTTCATTCACGTGCCCGACTGCCAAAATATTACATATATATATATATACAGTTAAGAGTCGTTAATCCGGACTCGTCGGGACTTCGGCGATTCCGGATTATCGATTTTTCCGGATTATAGATCATCAGTTTAAATCTGGTAAGATGGCATGCAGAAATTACAAAATTAAAAAGATGAAACCGTAATTTATGAAATAAAGAACAATTATGATCTAAAGGGTATCAAAATTTACAAAAAGAAAAAGCTTAATATTTATTTGTTTACTTTATTAAACATTTCTTTCAATGTAAGTTGCTTCGTTTCATGTGATAATACTTTCTCTTTAATTCTATTAAACAGACATAATTTCTTGTTTAGTTACAAAGTTCCGCTGTTCAAGTCCTATAATTGCTGTGTTGAGAATACCGACTAATTTGTCAATCGAAATGTTTTCGTTTTCAATAACCTCTGGGTCACTTTCTTCACTATCGGAAGCGAATTATAATGACGAGGAACTTGATTTAAATCATATCAAAGACGGAGTACATCGAAATGAAATACTACACTTAGTACGGAATTATAAACCAAATAAAATAAAAACATCTGCCCTGAAGATAAGGATAGTGCTGACAGATCAACTTCCAATCCGCCGCGTGAAATTGATAAACAGATTTCGGATTTCAAAACATACTTTCGCTTTGTAGATACAAATTACATTAAATAAATAAATAATAATTATTATTAGTAAATATATATCGGAAATTCTATTTGACATAATCTTTCTAATCTATCATAATCTAATAATGACGTTTCTGCCCCCCCTCTGCCGCAGAGCAGCGTGAAATTGATAAACAGATTTCGGATTTCAAAACATACTTTTGCTTTGTAGTAAATATATATCGGAAATTCTATTTGACATAATCGAAAGTTCAAGCTTACTTTTATAAAATTGCTTTAACAGTCTGCAAAAAATAATAAGCCGGATCCATTTCGAAGATTAAGGAACAACGCAATCTGCAGCATTAACTGAATTAGATAACTTTAGCTTAGCGTATAACTCCGTTACACATTAAACGCGCATGCGCACAAACATATTCGCAGCCGTAAGGGTCTTACGCGCTCTCGTAAACGCCTGTGCGCATGCGTGAACGCGACGCATGCGCAGAAAGTTTGTAGCTTTGAGGTCCGGATTATAGATCATTCCGGATTATGGGTGTCCGAATTAACGACTTTTGACTGTATATATATATATGCTGAAACACGCTGCATATATATATATTGTTACCTTTTTTCCTTCCTTTATTACTTTCATTACGGGTTCATAGATTTGGAATGAATAATGACGACACTTGATGAATTATCAAAACACACTTTATTGGCCAGTATTATTCAAGACAGCTTCAAAATCTCATTTACAGTAGTTGAAGAACTACTATAAACACACTGTAACAATCAGTGACACTGCCTTCAGGTTATCAGGCTATAATGGTGGAGACAGCTTCACTGCAAAGCACCAGAGTACAGCTCCTGACTCAGCTCTGTCGTTCCTGGAACTTCACTTACTCTCAAGACTCTCAACACTACAACTTGTGATGCACTCGACGATACACCAGAGTACAGCTTCCGTCGCTCCCGGAGCTCAACATACGCTCTTGACAATGCACTAACCGCAGTACAGTAAGAGACTCTTTTGGTGCACTTGACAATCAACTTGGCACTCACTGACTGGACTGACTATCAACTTGACTATCACTAACTAACTGATTCTCCGCATACCAGCAGGGTTTATATAGCTTTGGGCTTATGTTCGAGAACATTGTGGGCTAAACCAGTAAGAACTCGTTCCAGAAGGTTCTCCATCCATTTATGGCATATCGCCAATTTTGTCGCCAAATGTTTCCAGATATTGCAACCCTGCATACCTTTGCCATTTTATGGCAAGCCTAAACCTGCTTTGCGGAGGAAGCTATCTTACCACGCCTTGACATTTCATAACAATATATACAGGGTGTTTCAGCAAATCAGCTATAAAGATTAAGGACAGATAGAGTATACCTAGATGATGAAAAAACACATAGCAATGCATGTTCAGAAATGCTTTCCTGCGTGGTAGTGATGACACAGAGCACAAGAAAAAAAGGACACAAACAAGGTGAGAATATATGTTTATTATGCTTAGGGTAAATGAAATCAAGAAATACGAACAAAAAGAGACAATAATCATCAAAGGAGGTGTTCGAAATTATGTTTGAAACATATCTTCAACAGGGGATCAGCAGGTTTGGTCCGGTGCTTTGGCTAGCAAGATTGCCAAACTTCACTTGCACTGACTACTTCCTCTTGGAAGTAGTCAGTACAGTCTTGACTACTTCCTGTTGGAAGTAATCAAGACACTGGTGTACAAAATCCCCATTAGAAGTGGTGACAAACTTGTTGCACATATCGTGGCAGCTGCTTGGGAAGCCCAGGACATGCCTGGTGTGTTCCAGAGCATCAGATCTTCCATGTGCCATAGATGTGAGGCCATCATCAGTCTCTGGGGTCATAATTTCTGACACATTGTTTGATAATGATCATTGTCTATTTTTGTTCTTATTTTTCGATTTCTTTTGTGCTAAGCGTAATAAACATGTTTCTCCAACCTGTTTATGTTCTTCCTTTCTTGTGCTCTTTGTTGTCTCTAGCATGCCAGGAAAGTCTTTTCGAGCATGCCTGAATCACCTATGTGATTTTCCATCATCTAGGTGTACTCTGTCTCTGCTGAAAGTTTGTAACCAATTTGCTGAAACACCTTATATATATATATAATCTTACTAATACAATATAATTTTCTGCATAATAGTAGATAATTTAACTATACATCTAGCATTACTCAAGAATATTTCAAGAATAATTTTGCTATTGAAATGGATATAAAAGGAGAACTTCTTTAAAGTGATGAATTAAAAGAAGGAAATGGAATTTTACAAAGTGATTGTGACAGCAAATATAATTTTAGTTTGATAGAAATTTGGATATCAATGCTGTTTATTCAGAAAACGAAACTGTCTAAAACAATGATTTCAAACATGCAAAGCAATCATATAAAAGTTAATGGTAATTTAAAAATTCCAGGTTGGTTCTACTAACAGTATAAAGTACTAGCTACATTTATATCTGTTCTTTAGAATATTTTAGTGATTGTGTATGGTGAGCTTGTAAATCATATCTTTAGTGAATGAATCGCTGTGCAACTGAAAACATGTATTAATTCCAAAATAAACAATAGTCATAAGTTCATCTTAAATCTGACAGCATCATATATATAGTATTTTCACAAAATTAATATTGAACTTGTTATGTTAACATTTCTATGTGCAGTTTTGTTAAAAATTTATTTTGAAACACTATATGAAAGATAAAAGTTAAAGAGGTGGGAAAAGTTAGAAATTATTATACAGGGTTATTCAGAATGATATATGGTATTTTAAAAACTGTAATAAATTCAATTTTGAACAGGGACTTATCAGAACAAGTTTAAGAACAAAGAAAACTCAAATATTTTCTTTTCAGTGCAGCCTGCATTGAGTATAGAAGATGCGATGGCGCTAAGATTGCTAGAATAAAAAATGATCTCAGAAAGAGAATATATTTTGCATCTTGCAGTATGCGAAATTGGATTCTGTCATTTTGGTACAATGTACATTTCATAGATGATTTGGAAATGATAGTACAATTGACAAAAGCATTCAAAAGTAGTATCACAAGTTTTAAGAAACAGGTTGTCTTTGTAAGAGCAAAGCACATGGAGGCTATGCATTAGAAGCGAGAGTGTGGGAAAGATTAGAGCGATGTTTCTGTGCTGCCCAAAGAAATCAACTAACAAAGCAAGTTTTGAACTGGGACTTTTGCAAACAACAGTGTGGTGTGTTTAAAAAAAAAAAAAAAAACAATTGCAAATGAAACCTTACAGATTGCAGATTACTCAAGCTTTACTACCTAGAGACAAGGACCAACAAATGGATTTTTTTATTAATATACAGAACAAATGTGACAAAGGGCTGAATCTCACTGAAGTGGTTAATTTGTGCTTCGCACAACAAACCAGCAAAAGTATACTATATTCCATTTGTATTCAAGGGTGATGATCTCTTTTGTGCCTATCAACTGAGAGCATCCAAGTTATGTTTGACTGGATTCAGGTCTTCAGTATATGCAGGCTGTCCTCATTTGAAGTAGGTTTTTTATATCATCTGTCTTATCTGGGCAGACCTTGTTGTTGATGTGGAGAAAATTGGCACCTCCGTGTAAAATATAAACATGATTCAGAAATATCTCTGTAAAATAGCTTTTTATAACACATTTATCTTTCTTGACACATCATTTGATGTCCAGAATTAACAATTAAAAGGATTCGTCCGTGAGCATTAACATTTGTTGTTACATTTTATATAAAAAACAGGGTTCGTACAGTCCTTAAGAATTCTTGAAAGTCCTTAAGCTTTTGGAATCAATTTTTGGGCCTTAAATGTCCTTAATTTTGGCCAAACTCAGCAGAAAGTCTTTAATTTTAATCATCTGAAATTTCTGTCTGTTTTTACGACTGCCATTTTGAGTGTGAATTAGCATTTTGGAGGAATATTTTTGGCGCTTCACTGACATATACCGTCTTTTTCCGAAAATAAGACACTGTCTTACTTTCTTTTTCGAAAATCGCGATAGGGCTTATTTTCGGAAAAAGACGGTATGTTTTTTTTAAAAATGGATTCATGGGTTATACAGTCAAAAGTCGTTAATCCGGACTCGTCGGGACTTCGGCGATTCCGGATTATCGATTTTTCCGGATTATAGATCATCAGTTTAAATCTGGTAAAATGGCATGCAGAAATTATAAAATTAAAAATATGAAACCGTAATTTACGAAATAAAGAACAATTATGATCTAAAGGGTATCAAAATTTACAAAAAAAAAGCTTAATATTTATTTGTTTACTTTATTAAACATTTCTTTCAATGTAAGTTGTTTAAGTTGCTTCGTTTTTTATGTTATAATACATTCTCTTTAATTCTATAAACAGACATAATTTCTTGTTCAGTTACAAAGTTCCGCTGTTCAAGTCCTATAATTGCTGTGTCGAGAATACCGACTAATTTGTCAATCGAAATTTTTTCGTTTTCAATAACCTCTGTTACTTTCTTCGCTATCGGAAGCGAATTATAATGACGAGGCATTTGATTTAAATCATATCAAAGACGAGATGAAATACTACATTGAGTAAGCAATTATAAGCCAAATAAAATAAAAACATCTGCTCTTAAGATAAGGATAGTGCTGACAGATCAACTTCCAATTCAATGCACGCCGCGGCGGCGTTAAAGATAAACAAAGTTTAGATAAACAAACGTTAAAGTTTAGATAAACTTTATCCATTTTTTGCAGCAATTCCACTTTTTGTTTAATGGACTCCGAAAGATACTTTCGCTTTGTATATCCTTTACATATTAGTAAATATATATCGGAAATTCTATTTGACATAATCGAAAGTTCAAGCTTACTTTTATAAAATTGCTCTAACAGTCTGCAAAAAACAATGATCCGGATCCAATTCGAAGATTAAGGAACAACGCAATCTGCAACATTAACTGAAATAGATAATTTTAGCTTAGCTTATCCCGTCCGTTATACATTAAATTCGCATTCGTAAACGTATTTTGCGCGCGCGCACACGCAAATTAGCAGCGGTAAAGGTCTTACGCGCATGCGTCAACGCGACGCATGCGCAGAAAGTTTGTAGCTTTGAGGTCCGAATTATAGATCATTCCGGATTATGGGTGTCCGAATTAAGGACTTTTGACTGTAATTTATTTCTATTTCTAATATAAATGATGGGGTACTTGAGTTTCTAAGCAAGAAGTGAAACATAAGCATTTCGAAATTCATTTTTTCTAATAAAGAGATTTTAAACAACTTTTCACTTTTGGAGATTGGAATTCTTTTATTAAATGGTTCTAAATTTGGGGACTTATCAACATTTTGGTGATTTTAAGATCAGTTTCTATAGAAAATTCACAAAATATGCACCAGTTTTCTCTATAAAATTAATTTTACACTTTTTTCTCCCCTTTTTTTTTTCCAAAATATTTCTGGCTTTTTGCTATGACAGAATTGGTAGGGATAATTTTTCGTTAGGATTTTAGACATTGCAGCTTGGAAGGTTTAGAAGGATTTGAAGGCAAGATTCATAGAGCCACGATTGTAGAAGATTAAAGAAATATGTGACAAAACGACAAATGTCTCCATGGTATCAACACGTAATTGATGTATTTTACAGAAAGTTTGCAATGAATTTCTTACTTTTTGGAGAACGTCTGAAAGAGCAATGAAAACATAATATTTGAATGTTTTACTTCGGATACTAGAATCTCAATATGTTTATCATCCCTTTATTTTCTCTGCTTTTCACTAGACTCAAGCATGGAAAATATCAAAAATGCTTCTAATCTTATCACTTAGGCAGGCATTATAGAAAGAGATTTTTTTTTTAAATAAAGAAATTGAAAACGTACAATTTAAAAGATTCATCTAATATATCTTAATGCATCATATGCATAGCATACACCTGATAGGCACCTGATGCAATTTCTGTGGATCCTGAATTCTGCTGCCTAGTGCCTTTCTAAATTCTGCTTCCGATGCCTGCTCTAAATTCTAAAAGTTTTGCCATTTTTAGATTTTGTTGTTCGGTGTGTCACAAAATTCTAAAAATTCTGCCACATCAGCTCTGTAACCAGCCTTTACCTATATTTCACATTTCTTCTAAATGTCCATATTACTTACAAAATTAAATTAGCCACTTTTTCTATACACTCTAAATGCATTAAGTGTTCTTTAGAATAACAGAAATCCTTAATTAAATTCAAAAATTCTGAGATGGAAAGGCAACGTGTTAAAGAAAGAAATGAATAAATAAAAAAAAAAAAATTAGTCTTCAAAGATATGTGCAGTTATTATTATGTAAATTACCCAATTGTTTATTATTTCAGCCTTTACTATAATTTTCCATTCCTATTTCTTCATATGATAGAATTTTTGAGCCAGATCAAATTAAAATTAAATTGTATAATCTTTGACCACTATTCCACATTTCTAGTTTGAATTTGACTGTTCTTGTTTAATTACGTCACTGTGAGCTGTAATTGATTTTGTTAGCATCAGAATATATCTTTATGTTCTAAGTTCATTATAAATAAGATGCTTATTTAAACCTTTGATATTGTAGTTACTTTCAGACATAGCAATAATATGCTTCACGTCTGTTGGGAGTTTTGGAGTATTTAACTTTTAGCAGATCAAGTTCTTTTTAAATA
This sequence comes from Stegodyphus dumicola, assembly GCF_044657685.1. Classification (NCBI taxonomy): domain Eukaryota; kingdom Metazoa; phylum Arthropoda; class Arachnida; order Araneae; family Eresidae; genus Stegodyphus; species Stegodyphus dumicola. The sequence continues at coordinate 134,493,704 of NC_140770.1, forward strand.
AGAGGCTTATTTAAATCTTTGATAGTGTAGTTACTTTCAGACATAGCAATAATATGCTTCATGTCTGTTGGGTGTTTTGGACTATTTAACTTTTAGAAGATCAAGTAACATTGTGGAGAGGTTGACAAGTTAGGAGATAAAGTGCACAGAAACTAGCAAGAGCATTAGTTTGCATATTGAGACAAATCTCTAATTGTTAGAAAAGATGCTTTAAGAGAAGGAAATCGATAATAAACTAGCCAAAATGTTTGGGAAGGCTTCAAATTAAAATGATGGATAAATATTTTGTTGAGTGTTGTTGTTACAAAACATTAACATTTTGTAGCTTTTAATGTGTAATTATCCTAATATCATTTAAGAATCAATGTCATAAATTACATGTATTTTAAACTGTGAAATTTTATTAGATTTTGATTTTTAATGGGGCTTTTTTAACAAATATTGTTAAAAATAAAATTTAATAGTAGCCATGTAAATCCATAATGTTTAAGGTTGTCAAACTACGTAATTTAATTATTTATAACTAAATGCTTACCCTTAAAAATTATCTCTACATATTAAAGCGAGTTATTGCCTTTCATTAATACTCCCTGTGGTCACAAGGTAAAACACAAAAATGTAAAAATTCAAATAAAACTTATTCTTTGCATCTAGTGAGACTTAAAATAATACAAAATAACTTATGACCTCTGGTGCTTTAATGGCTTATTGGAACCTTAAAGTATATTAAGTGGGTTATAACCCTTGGAACTCTACACGAACCTACGACACTAACTGCATCAAATAGAGCCTGAATAACTTTCAACACTTGAGGACAGTGCCTAGATCAGGCCTTTCAGGTTTATTCTAATCAGCAGGTCTCTTTCTAGACAAGCAGCAGCGGTGACAACATTCAGTCTTTTGGGTTATGAATCATGCTGATTATGATCTTAGTTCTCATTTTAACCTATGCTGTTTGACACAAAATCTACCTGCTATTTACTAAACCTCTAGACTGACCAAGTATTTGACAAAATGAGGGGGGTGGGAAATCAACATAAAGCTGTTAGTAAAACGTAAATGTCACTTATCTTCTTTCAAATAATATGTCCAACTATTATAAGTGTAAGATATTTAATGCTACTTGATAAATTGCTTAAAGTTTATTTTATTCTTGAACTTATTAATAACTATGTTAATTAATTCATGTTTAGTAGTAGTACATACTATTTAGGGATCTATTTATTTTTAGGATGGTATTACAAAAATTCAGGTACAGATAATATTTTTAATTGAATTTATTCAGTTTTGGTTTGCTCATAGGTCCTTAATTTTTTTCATTGATGGTCCTTAAAAGTACTTGATTTCCATGTGCAGAAATGTGTACGAACCCTGAAAATGTTTTTTAGCAGGTAACGCTTTCAAATAAAATGTCTTCAAAGTAGAATTTTGTAATCTCTTGATAAGCACATAAAAAAGATTTACTTGTTTTGCAATTATTTATGACAGTAAAAACTTATATTAGATACCTTTTTATTAAGACACAATGACACGCCGAACAAATACTAATTCAGAAGTCAAACAACAAAAATCAGCGTTATTTTCAAAATTTTCACAGGACTAGTTTCGATGGTTTTACCAAACCACCATTTTCTGCTACAAAATCGCAAATGGACATTTTGAAAATTTTGAAAATAATGCTGATTTTTGTTGTTTGACTTCTGAATTACCTTTTTATTATTATTATTTTATCGGTCCCTTTTTATTAGGAGAAGAGCAGAGGCAATTATAATATTTAGGAATATAAAGCTTATTCATTACTAATATGTAAGATACAATTCTAAATTTAATTTACTATAGCCCTTAAGTTTCCTTTTTAATTTGATTATTTCCTTTTTCTAGCTTAAAAGTAGTAGCAAGCTTATAATCTTCCTAAACTGTGTCATTTTAAATGCATTCTTTGCCATATGATTACTGTGTAATGCTCATAATGCATGTACATACATAATGCAAAATGCCAATGCTTCAGCCAATAATAATTAAAATTTGTAAATCAAAACATTGATTAATCTGTAGGAATAAAGTAAAACCATATCTTGTATTATTCTTAACTAATAACTTTCATGTTGAATTTTTGCAATTCTCAGCTTCTTTTGTGCTGCTGATTTTCTCTACTGCATTTCTCTTCTTAACTTCAAATATGCAATAAAAATATGAAAAATACAAAGGCAATAGATGAAGATCAGGTGCATGCTTGTGCTGATTTATCTTTATATGTTGCCTGCTTCAAAAATGTTTTATTGAGAATAAAGTATGGCACAAGCTGTGACTGCAAACACATCTTCTAGCTACATCATGTACTATTCTGTCTTTGTCAAAATTTTAATTTAAGAATGCAAAGAACTTTTTTTACTGTAAAAAGGAAAGTTCTTTTTAATACTAAAATAAACATCGTTAGCTTTACATGCTTCTATTAAAATTATCACTGAAACATGAAATGTAAAAATGCAAGCTTATACTTTTAATTATACTTAAGTCTAAATAATTAATTTTATTGGTAGAACCCTTTTAATATTACATGAAATAAAACTGTAAGATTGTATATCTTTGTTGCTGTGTTTCTTTACTTACATTTTTAAAGATTTTTTCTGTTTTTGTTTATTATATTTTTTAATTGAAAACATCAGTTTTATATTTCGGAAAGTAAAATGAAGAACGATTAATAAAATTTGATAATTTTTTAGGCATATTTAATGTTAATACACAGCAGTATTTAATCCATGTTTATACTTATTTTATTTATTTATTTATTTTTGTGGGAAACTAACTTATTCATTTTTCTCTCTCATTCCAGCTGGCTGTAGATGAAACACTGCATATTTTAATGCTACTTTTCAGTGAAGCTCTTATGAAAAAAGACAAAGAAATGTCTGATTTGACATTTCCTGAACTTATAAAAATATCTCAACCATTTTGGAAAGATCACTGGAAGGAATTACTTATGCAGATGGTTGAAGTAAATTTAGGTTATTTTGCTGTTGGTGTAGGTTTTGTACTTTTTGTTTCCATTAATGGCTCAGTTGCATTAGGTGATAAAGGTGCTCATCAAGTTTGTTTAAACTTGCCACAAATATTATACTTTTTGTTATTTTGCCTATTTTTTGCATCTCCGTACTTAATTTCATGGTATAAAACCAAAGAATTTGTTTTATTTGTAAATAGTCATAAACTATGTGTGACATTAATGTTTATAGCTTTTTCATTTTGTATTATTTTTATGTCACATATTCATCAATATCTTTTGGCAGATAATCGTCACCTTACATTCTATATATGGAGAAGGTTATTAGGAAGAAATATATTATTATCTCTATTATTGGTACCAATATACATTTATAGCTGTTGGTCTGTATTTTGTTCTGTACAAGAGAAAAATGTTTATTCTAAATTAATTCTTGCCTTCTGTGTTATCATATCAACCATACCCCAAAAGTTATTGGAACTTAGATACTTCATAATTCCATATATCATGCTGAGGATTCACATAAAAACTGAAACAAAGTGGCAACCTTACCTGGAATTTCTTGTGTATGCTTTTGTTAATTATTTGGTGCTATATTTATTTCTGTTTAAGGCATTCATGTGGCATGACAGTGAAGAAGTTCAGAGGTTTATGTGGTAAAGCATGTGCTAACTTCTTTACAAAATTTTTATATACTGATTTAAAAAAAAAAAAAAAAAATTCATTTGACAAGTCTTGTTTTTTTTTTTTTTTTTTTGAAAAACATAGCCAACTACTTGAATGTACTTTAATTTTATAATTTAAAAGGATAAACTTATTATAGCTGTTTCCTTAAAATGGTATTCAACTCATTTACTGTATTTGATGTTTTGTGGCTGTGTACCTTTTTTCCGTCTACAAATCATATATTTAGAATATTTTGTAAGTATGCATGGAAATAATTTTAGGTAATAGTTTTTAGAACAGTGTTCTTGTAAAACGAAACAGATTATGAAGGATGTATGTAAGAGAAACATGTTACTGACAAATGTAAAATTGGGCAAAATTCCACCTTAAATTAGTAGAGGTTTTGTGGAAGATCTCTATGTATTTTGAGGGAAACTGCATCAAAAGAGAAAACATATTTTGTGTTCTATTTGCTAAATACTTCATTTATGTAATGAAAATAAATAAATAAATAATAAATAATTGCAACATATTCATACCACCTTTTTTGTTTAGGTTAGATTAATTGTTTAAGGCAAAGCAATTTGAGAGATATACCAGCCTCCACCTTTTTTGAAGGAAATATATGAGAATTATTCAAAAAATAATGAAATTGAGTTCATTAAACTTGAAATGTATTTCGCAGAGTCTGTGTTAGTTTTTTTTTCTTTTTTGAAATAGTCATCACTGAGTGCTTTAAACTAGGCTCAACCTGTTTGCTTTGCAGATGATCATGCAAAATGATGAATGCCATAATGAGATTTGCCGTAACATTTGGATGAACTGCTATTTGGAACCCATCTACAGCAATGACAGTGGCTGTGTTATCATAGTGTCATTTGTATTAACATTTGTTCTTTGCAAACAAAACAGGGCATTCATTAAATTATTTGAGATACTGAACTGCTATTGTGATAAAACATCATTGCCCGATGCTTTTTGCAACATTTCATATACTTGGTAACAGATTTTTGCACTTTTTTTCCCTTCCATCATGGTTTCCCCCCACCTCCTTCCTTTTTTCCTCCTGCTGTATAACATGCATGTTAAAAATAACTTCATTCTCAATCTTTTTTCACAATCCTACATAAATCAAAGAAATGAAGGTATCAGGTAAAGTTTTTAAACTCTTAAAAGTTGGACTGAAATTAAAACTGTTAATGGAGTTAGCAAGTTTTAGTAAAATGCATTTAGTTTTGCTAAAATTATCCAAAAGATAAATAAAGTCCAGAAAATGCTCAACCTGCAGCTGGAGAAATGCAGTCTCACAGAGTCTCTAAGGTTCTTTTTTTTTTTTTTTTTTTTTTTTTTTTTCAACATTCCAATTCTATTTTTAACTCAGTTGAATGGATTCACCCTATTGCTTCTCTTTTTGTGAACTTGACTGGAGAGGGTAATTTTCTGGAAATTTTGGAATTTGCTTTTTTACTTCCTTGTACAAAGTAAAAAGGAAGTATTGTAATCGCAAAAGGTTTCAGGCAACATATTTCAATAAAAATATCCATTTTGACCGCTATCGAATGCAATTTCACGATATTTTTGCGTGACATCTGTATGTAAGAATAGAATAAAAGCCAATTTTCCTCAATATATATATATATAACTGCTTTAAAATGAATTCTGAAGAGAATTTTTCGTGGTATCTGTACGTACTGTACGTACGCATGTATCTCGCATAACTCAAAAATGAGAACCTCAGAACGTTGAAATTTTGTATATAGGATTGCTATAACATGTAAATGTGCACCTCATATTTTGGTTGCAATCGGCCACACCAAACGTATATAAATATATTTATATACAGGTAGCCCTCCTAAAACCCGGCATCCTGTAACACGGTTTCGCGATAACACAATTCATAAATTGTGAGAACCCTCCTACAACACGGTTTCGCTATAACACGATTCATAAATTGCAAGAACCCTCCTACAACACGGTTTTGCTCTAACACGATAAGAAAATTGCCCATGCTATCCAAAGAAATTTAGCGAATTCCGAAGTTTTTCCATATTGTGCAAAGCACTAATATAGTCATTTAATACATAAGAATCCTTATTTCGTAAGTTCTGCCAGTTGGCTTCCAAGATCAGGTATCTGTAAGAACAAATGTCCTCAGATGATCCGTTTGAACAAATGTCTCCAGATAAGAATGAATAAACCTGTCTATCACAGAAGGTGAACAACATGGGGTCACAATAAGTGCTCTAAAACACACAACCTGCTCGTTTGGCTTCCAAAATTCAAATCCTCTTCTCCATGGCCTGAAAACAAAATTGTCTCACGCTGCTAGTCGGCAGTCTGCGTCGAGCTACTTTGTGTTAAAGAATAACTTTTTCCTCTTTAAGACATTAAGCTTCAGTCCCCAAACATGTCCGATAAAGATTTAAAAAAAAAAAAAAAAAACATTTAAGAGGAAATCTATTTCTTTAGAAGTACAGATACAAATCCCCTTCAGGTGCGGGGATAGTCATTGTCCGACAACCATCCGTGTCACCTGTCCGATGACCTTCGCCCTAGTCTGCTATCTGAAAACAAACTTAAAGAAAAGATTTCAAGAGCATAGTTGTTTCACATTGAAATGGCAGTTGAAAGGGGGTGGAAATAGCATTCTTATTTTTCGTCTTTTTAAGTAAACCTTTCCGAGCTTTTCAGCCTTTTAAAGGTTAACACATAAGAATCCTTGTTTCGTAAGTCCTGCGAGTTGTCTTCCAAGATCTGATTCCCCGTAACAAAAATCCTCAGGAAGACGAGCCACATGGTGGAGACCGACGATTAAATTTTTAACTGGTAACAAGAAAAATAGTTTCCTTCCATGACCGTCAAAGTATCGCATAATAGAAACAATACCCAGTCACAAAAGACAACAATCACCAGATAACAATGAAAGAACCTCACTATCACAAATGGACGAGATGAGGTCACAGTAAATGAGCTCCAAAACGCACAACCTGAATGTTTGCATTCCAAAATTCGAATCCTCGTCTACGTGACCTAAAAACAAGTGTCTCATGCCGCTGTCGTTAGTCTGCGTGGAGACACGGTGTGTTAAAAGAATACCGTAATTTCCGTAAGAAAGGGCGCATCAGCGTAAACGCCGCACTCGAGAAAAATGGTGGGAAAAAAATTAAAATTACACAGAAACGTCGCATCAGCATAAATGCCGCAATAGATTAAATTGCACGTGACATTGTCATGGGCCGTATAGATGCAAAACCTCAACCTAAGTCCTGATATATGACATACCAGTTAAGAAAAATGCATGAAATGAAACCATAACTCAAAAATAAATTATAGATATAAATTATATATAGGTAAGAAATGTATAGCTTCTGTGCCTTTTAGAGACATTTTCAAAAATTTTCCTGTCCCTTCTTACATAAAAACTATTCAACAAGTACTTGTAGTCAAACTGATGGGATCTGTATTTGGGAGAATGCCAAGAAAAATCCATTCATGCTGAAGGGGAAATACGTCAGAGTTTGTTATTGCGAGGCAGGTGGAGTCGTGTCCGCCTTTGAAAAAAATTGCAGAAAAGGCAGGGGTGGGGAGAGGATGGGTCCTGAAAGATTCATCGAATCACAGAGGAGAGAGACTATTCAAACTGATGAGAATGTTGATTTGAAAGGGGGAAGAATGTTATTGTTCTGAGATCTCGTTTAGGGTGAATAAGGCATGTAGGTCCGTTCAAGGGAAAGAATGTAAACAAAATAACATTCGCAAAAAGCAACTGAGTGGTCTTTTGTGTGGGAACAGCACCAGTCTATGCACAATGACAAGGCCATCCAAACTATGTACAATGACCATCATAGGAAAGAAATATTTTATTTTCAGTGCACCTAAACGCCGCATGGGTAGAAACGCCGCACCCGCTGAAAATTTAAGTTTTAAACACGTAAACGCCGCGGTGTTTCTACCGGAAATTACGGTAACTTTTTGCATTTAAGACATTAAGTTTCAATCCCAGAACATGTCCGATAAAGATAAAAAAAATCAATGTTTAAGAGAAAATTAATTTCCTTAGAAGTAAAAAGAAGAAGTAAAGATACAAATCTTGGATCGTCTTTTGAAAGGAGAAAAGGCATCTCACATTGGAAAAAGTTTTAATTGAAATGAAGAAACATACCGAAGTATTAAGAAAAATGAAAAAGAAATAAGAAGTGCAGTTGCTGCAGGATTTTCGACAACCGCAAAATTTTCAGTTCGTCCCCCCCCCCCTGAGGCGCCAATAATTGAGAAGATGGAAAAAGCACTCAGCATTTGGATTGATGATAGTTGTCAAAAAAGAATGTCGTTGGATGGTAATATCATTAAAAAAAAGAACTCAAAATTTTCAAGCACCTCAAAGAACATGGATAACTCTCTGTCAACCTAGATTTTCTGGTAAGTAAAGGTTGTTTCGAAACTTGCAAAAAGCGTTTTGCAATTCATAGCATAAGAATTCAAGGTGAATCTGCATCTTCTGATTATGAAGCTGCTAGGACGTTTCCTGAAAAGTTTTTAAATATTATAGAAGAACAAGGATACACAGCAGATCAAGTTTTCGGTGCCGACAAAACTGGGCTTCTGTGGAAAAAAAATGCCCAGTAGAACCTTTATATCGAAAAAAGAAAAAACTGCATCCTGATTTAAGGTGTCTAAAAATTATCTTAATGCTACTTTTGTGCAGTATGACTTTATGACAAAACCCTTGTTAGTTTTTAGACTTTTAAATCTTCGTTCACACAAAGGTGTAAATAAAAACACCTTATCTGTATATTGGAAAGCAAATCAAAGAGCATGGGTAGCTGTGAATATATATAAAGATTGGTTTTTAAATAGTTTTGTGCCAGACGCTGAATGTGATTTAAGGCAGAAAAATTTGAGCTTCAAGGCGCTTATTACTATTATATTGCTCCATGTCACCCACAAGATTTGAATTATCCCAATGTCAAATACTGTTCCTACCACCTAACACTACTTCGTTATTTCAACCATTGGATCAAAGTATTATTTATACATTTAAAACATATTACATAAAAAGAACATGACAAGACATAACCTCTTCGAATTTTAGACATAACCTCTTCGAACTGAATTAATGTAATGGAAGCTTGGAAGACATTTTCAATCAAGAACTGAATCGACATCGTATCTTTGTCGCCGAAACAACTGAAAGCATCAATGTTAAATGCATGTTAGAAGAAGATATGGCCTTCTTCATTTGAAATAGAAAACGTGCGTGAATCGCCAGAAAATGAAATTGGTGGCGTATTAGAGCTTGCTAAATGAATTGGAGGCGAAGGTTTTGTAAACATGGCTATTGAGGATGTCCAAGATTTATTAGCCAAAGAAGAAATTGACGAAGATTTGATAGAAATATCATCCAAAGCTGTAAATCAGATTGATTCTGAAGATACTCCCACTGATGAAGATTGTGAAGTTAATAATTTAACATTAAAAAATTAAAAGAAGGCCTACGCTTAGCTTAAAATCTCAAGTTATTTTTCTTGAATGCAGAATCTTCCGCTGAAATAGGCCAAAAATTCAAAAGGGAGCTGCAAAACTGTCTAGCTCTATATCGAGAAATTTACAATGACCTAGTAAGCAAAGTAAAATTACAAATTTTTTAAAGAGGGAAGAAAATGCCAGAACATTAAGTGAAGAAAGAAATTTTGAAAGTGAAAGTGATCTCATTCCACCGAAAACACGTTCTCTGTTGATTATACTGAGCAATGACAGCGAAGAAATTTATTGAACTAAAGTTGCTTTAAAATTAAGTTGTTTATGTATAGTTAAAAAATAGTTGTTTTTAATAAGTTTTAGGATCGTAACCCCCCTTTTTATACTGGCTCTAGGGTCTCGTACTACATAGCATTTTCTAGGAGCCTATCTACTGTGTTATACGAGGGTTACTTGTTACAGAGTGAATATATTTACTGTCTCAATGAGCTCAGTTTCTTTACTCCTATATGTTTGTAAATTGTGTATTTTTTGCTTTAAAAATGATTGAATTATGTTGTTGTTATCTTCCGGTTAAGGTTTTTATGCCTTTAGGAAATCTGCTAGCAATATTTGTAGAATTATCAATAATTTATAAGCTGTTTAAGTGCAGTTAAGCCTAAGTTTTAAGTAACATAGCGGAAATGTTTGTTTACATTTGAAACAGTAGAATAGTAGATTTGTTGCCAATCTAAAGAGACTAAGCTTCACAACAACAAAGATAACGCCTTTATTTATTATTGCGAATTAAATTATGCTTAATCCTTTCTGGAATTTTTTTTGATGAAATAAGTGTTTAAGATTTACTTCGTAATTTTTAATATAGATATTTTGAGTTTTTATGTATTTTTGCCTTGTTGCGAAGTGAGAACTGAATTAATTAAATGAGAAGTACTCAATCGTCTGTGAAAAACTGTTTTTTTTTTTTTTTTTGTTTTGTTTGTTTAATTTCTTTTATGCATCATTTTAGATTTATTATAGGATTTAAATTGAACATGTGGCAACGATTAGATAATTCTTCAAATGATATAAATTTTGTGCATTCTGAGTTATAATATGAACGAAATATAATACTGTTAAGTGAACCTAGCGCTAGAGTGTCGCTATGGTAAACAAATAGAGTGAATTTTAAGGAATGCATTTATTCTATTGTGGTTTATGCGATGTCGGCGAAGTAGATTTAATTCAATCCAATAAGTTTAAATGAAATGCAATAGAAAATGCGTATAATTTAATTTCCGTACAAGGAAATTGTGGTGGACACATCAGTTTTTTTTTTTTTTTTTTTCTTTTTTTTTTTTAACATTCTAGCTCTTTGTTACTGTGTGGTCTAGCAGACTGCACTTGACTCTTGGTGTTCCGATTTTGTGCAAACCTTAGAGAATGGTGCTAAAGCATGGTCCTTGGAATATCATGCAATCTGCTGATCTGCACAGAACTTCCTGGTCTTCTAAACAAATCAAAATTATGATAAATCGTGTATTTTACTTACACGTAAGTAAGGCGCTTATGATCTCTTCTTCTATCATAGATAAACCAGTCGTTTGGTCTCGATCACAGCGTTTGTTTACGACGTTAGTGCAAACCCGTCGATTTGGATAGCATTGTCGGAACAAATGCTATGCTGCGGTTCCATTTTCTTTCTCCTTCTCGTAAATAAAATGTTTCTCTGTATGACTAAAGCTCCGTTCTACATCTGCAACGTTCGCGTCTCAAATGATCCTGCAACGTTAAGTTACAACTCACTTCATGCAAGGAACTCTCTCTAGCATTTGTTCGTAGCGTTTGTAACCCCACATTAAATTGGAAAAATGACTTTTATTGTATGTCTGACCTACTGTTGAAGGTTGTTTAAGGACTTCTGAATCACCCCTGTTGGCAAGAAGAGAAGAACCAGCGGAGAAGTGAGAGCGAGGAATGCGTATCAAAGGTCTATTATAACAAGCACCTGTCACATTGATCCGTTGTGATGCTTCTCGTGTAGTGTGATGTCTGGTTCTAATGTGAAGTTCTAACCAAATATGCTTTATGCATAATGCGCTGTTTGTGTAAACTGACAGTGCATGAAAAAAGAGCCATTTTGTAGAATGTCTAAGCAAAAGTATATAGAATGTCAGGATTCTTTCTCGGACATTACACTTTACTCTTCCATTTTCATACAACACACTATAGGTTAGATTCTTTGCTGAAGAAAATTCAAAGTAACGTATTTCGACACCTCCGAACAAAGACCGAAATGCAAATAGCGAATTCTCTGTTTGAGGCGAGTGTCTGAAGGTATGTGCTTTGTCACGTCACAATAGAAACATCACTACCCGAAGTATTTTATATTTTAAAAGTTTGTTGCTTGGCATTGAATAGAATGATCAAGAACTATGTGAATATTAATCGTTTCATATTCTGTATATTTATTGCTTAGGCATTCTGCACGACGCTAGCTTTTATATATTATCGGTGACATGTAATTCATTTGCCCGTGGTATTTTCATTTGGTACAAACCCCGTAAGGATGAAAGAATTCTTCGTGCAATAAAGCGAAGCACCCACTGTAACCTGAGAAACAGCCTCGCTGTTTTCCGAATATACAATTTTCTTGTTAGTCATAATAACAATATAATTATTACTTACACTGTTACACAGAGGATGAGTTTCTGTCCTGGCGCCGCGTATGTGAACTTGTTAAGCTTATTATTCCTTTCATGTCAGCTTAAATGCCATAAACATGGCAAAAGGAAAAAACTTCCAATTATAAATAAAAGTTTTTATTTAGCAAAATGTCAACAACCTATTTCTTCTGCATGTAGAACATTGAAAGGCATTCTAGGTAAGGATCCGGACGACAAGTTCACTGAGAATGGTGCTGTAGACTACTATGCCCTGAATCCAGCTTGCTTTCTTGAGAAAAAGGTTAGTAATCGCCTTATTTAAGGACGCCAGCTGTCTTGAAACATAGTAGCATGTCTGTTCTTATTAAATCCATAAAGCTTTTTACAGCCTTGCAGCTGATGGCTTATTACTCGAACCTCTCATAGTTTTACAAATAGGATCGCTACGTTTTGAATTTTGCCTCTTGGAGCTCTGCAGTTGCTCTTACTTTGTAGGGCGTAGTCACTTTACGAGGTAGACAACAGGATTTTCGACGTCCCTGGGAAGACACTGCATTCACAGCTCCGTTCGTTTTTATTTAGAGATAAACGAACTTTTCTTTTCAACGTATTTTCACCTGTATTTTATGTAATAAAGTATTAGAAATAAAGTGGTTATGAGATTTATTTATATTGACTTCGTCCATACTTTGCCATTCATAATGTTTCTTTGCATAAGATGCATTATTTCAATACCTTTAGGTGAAAGTTCTGAAAGAAAGAGTAACTTTTTATGTTTCACTCAAAGTAAAAGTTTCATACCTTTATATGCCTTTGGTAGTTTTGCCCTGAAATGATAGCATATCTTCGTAATTAAGTACAATCTAACATAAATATATGCATATATTTTTGAACTTTTGAAACAATAAATTTCTCTCTATGCACTATAAATATCTTCCTAATTTTCAGCCAACTCTTGATTTTTCACTGTAACTAATAGCTAAATGTAGATTATTTTCATTATGCAAATTATGACAAAACGTTCGAGGGATCTCTGCCTAAGGGGAGGAATGACTTTGGAAACTTGGCTTATATTCACATTTCAGGTGGGGGGGGGATACCACGAAAATTCTCATGCCGCCAGCCCGTTCGCCGGGTTTTTGAAACCTGTTCGAAAAACTAGTGCTCAGTGGTTTTATCACTCGACTGCTGGTTGACCAATTGAAATGATGAATTGACGTAGTTGGGTCTTGAATATTTTTTGCAATGCAATTATTTGGGGTTTACTGTTCTCAGGACTATCATCAATATACAAAATTGTCCAAAATACCTAAGAATATAAAGAATTGTGTACATGTGGTGTTGAAGCTTTTTATTTTGCATCCAAAACTGTTTGGAACCATAGGAGGAAATCACATGAGTTCAGTGACATTTAAGTGTAGTGGATTGTATAGGCAAAATAAGATGTCTAACTTCATGTTCTTCAAACTTCGATTGGATAATTTAATTGGCGAATGCTGGCATTATGATACTGAAAAATACTGTTATCCGTAGGCTAGTGGGGATTTATTTGGTTGTGGCAAAGTCTGCTAGGTCTATCTGCTTAAGAGGAGAGATGCCTTCTTGGAGGACGTTCTGAGAGGAACTGTCTGATATCGACATTACGTATGGGAACAACCACGAAACGGTCCATGCAGCCAGCCTGTTCACCTAGAAAGAAACCCAGGTCGAACTACTAGTTGTGAGCTATTTTATTGCTTGCCCGCTGGCGGTCGTACTGTTATTCGTAGGAATCGCAGTATATTAATGGCAATGAATGGATTTGTTTGCTTAAAATAGTTACGCGATAAAGGAATATTTATTCTTTCTTATAAGGTGATAACTGGACTTCTGGAAACCACGCTGTAGCTGTCCAAAGCATACGTGAAATATCGCCATGTTTTACTGTTAGAAGCAGACCGTCTGTCTGAATTGTAAGCTTCTGCTGTTTCTCGCACCTAAACTTGTCCTGAGGTGGAAATTAGTGTGAAGGTTGAGTTATTAGAAAACAGTGTTTGTTTCCATTGATCAACTATCCACGCTTTGTTTTGAGCATCGCCGTAGTCTCTATTTCGCATTTATTTCTGAAGCAAGATTGAAAGCAACTGGTGTGCCATGGGAACCAACTATTTATGCTGTTCCTTTCGTATTCTGTGTATATTTCGTGCACTCATTTCACGCTGCATGCATTCATTTCACGTTGCATGCATATTAAGCTCAGCTGTCACCTTTTTCACAATAGTTTTTCTTCTTCTGGTTCTGTTAATAAGTTTCTTCTTCTTTCCATTATTGTGTTTTTCAGACGATGACATGCCTTTTTGATGCCGAAGAAGCATGACATGATATTTTGCGTGTAGGACGTAGTATCTTCGATAACCCGAATAATTTACATCTGATGTTGCAGATGTACTAAAGAGCCGGGCACCAACTGTGTGACCATTTTGAAACTGAATGTAATCACCTATTTTCCTTCACTATGAACTAAATTGTACAAAACAGAACTAAAATTTACAAACCAAAAGAAAAAAAAAGGATGTCTACTTTTACGGGCTACTGCATAATAGAATGAAGCAAATCGAGTTTTTAAGAATAGTGATTGCATTATTTTAACACGCCCTATGTGTTTTATTATCATCACATGTGTTGTCACTAACAATTTTTGTTTTAGGTACAACACTGCCCCATGTTTTTCATAATGCTAACCTCTTTTCTTTTAAATGGTATATATGAAACTTTTACTTAGGTGAAAAAGATAACAACAACAACACAAGTAGCTATAAATAAGCCCCCGCCCTAAGACTCAGAAATGATTTTTTTTACAAGATTTAAATTTCTAACAATGTTAAGAAACATTTACATGCGAAAACGTCACTTATTTCTAAACTATCATAAAAACAATACATGTTTCTTATACACAAATAACAGTAATTCAGTTTAACGTTTTGCTGGAGCTTTATTTTTCGCGACATGCAGAATTGTGTCTTGTTGGCAGAGATTCAAAGTGCAAAGGGTTAAGTGTGCTTAAATTTTTCAGTTTTTAAAATTTTAAAAAGTATTTATTTTAAGCATATTTAAAGGAGAAAAAATGAAAAGAGTTACGTTCTGTCTATACATTTACAACATTTATTTTTTTTTCAAAGCTTTATGTGTTTTTTGTTGACGTTGAGCGCAACAAGAACAAGGAAATTTGCGAGTTAACCAAACTCGTGTATTTTTAAGATATGTTGAATCATTTAATATGATCCCAGGCCCTACTTAATGCCATAACTGCTAGCGTTATAGGCGTGGTAAACATTGCCATCATAAATGAGATATTTTAAGTGCTGCAGCACCTGTACAGCACTACCGTCTTCAAAACAGACAAAATTTACCAGGAAAGCGTCTACTTTGTGGGGAACCTTGAGTTGCTTCGTATCGTCGACGTCGACGTGATAAGTATCCTGAAAGTAATAAAACGATGACAGCAAGAAAATTGAATAGCAGATGCAAGTAAAAAAGACGCATCTCCACTGAAAACTAAGAAAATTTTTTTCCGTTAAACAGCACAAATACCCAAACCGATAAAAACTTGCTGGACACAAGAAATGTTTATATGCAATAATTTACTCCCAATAATTTACCACAGTAAAAGTAGAAAAATAAAAATAATTTTTCATTGACACTTGTTCTATTGTTCTTTTTTTTTTTTTTTTTTTTTTTTTTTTTATTACGAATGATCTGTCTTAGCATTGAATTTAAAAAAGAAAGCGTGAAATTTATGCTGGCTTTTCACTTTATGTTTTGCCTATTTTACGTATTTGGGCCGACCAGATGAAGAAAACAGAAATTGCGTACTTCATTTTGGCAGTGTTAGCATATTTTCCGAAATGTGCATTTCAAAGAACGCCGCTTGTTGTCAGCTACCATGTTTTACGAATGAGGAAGAAGGTCGTTGTTTTATAGTTCTTAAAACTTTTTCTTTGTGTTCTTTCTCTGTAAATGTTTCTTTCTTCACGCTGTCTTCCAGAGCATTATTCATTTCACTTTTATTCAATATGATTTTTAAGAGTTAATGAGCATGAATTTTCTTCTGAAGAATGTTATAAGCCTTGACGGTATTTACCATGAACAGGTAAGTTTCAATGCTATGCTAAAGAAAATTTGTAGTATTTATACTCTTTAAAATGTTGGCTGCCATAAATATCACTGAAGAGATTGTTAGTAAAACTTTGTTAAAAGTGTTGTTGAATATTAGAAATAAAAAGTATCAGAGAAAAGTTAGGATCATATCTTATCTGCCATAATTCCAAAGGATCCTTCGTACATTTGACATTATGCAGCGTCGACAGGGCTTAAGATCCATACTGGTATTGGATCGACACCACTATAAGGTATTCTTTGTTCTGGCTTTCGATCTTCACAAGAAAAAAGAAATTTTAATAATGCTATAATAAAGAGTAAGACGATATAATGTCGACAATGGCGTACCATCGACACGGCATAAAAATCGATGATGGCGTGACTTAGATAAGGCTTATTATGAACGGCCATAGTTAAGAGGGAAAGAATTTGACTAAATTATCATTTTTTAAAGTACCTGCCTAGAATCTGTCCGTCCATAGGATCTAAATCGGAAAGACTGTTAAGATCCTCCCCAGTGATGATCCTGCGCTGCATTCTGTCTGTCTTACTGTGTCTTGAGTACAAATCTGAGACTACTAGTCCCTCATGATTGTTTGCATGGGGATTTGGTGGTCGTGTTGCTTCTGCTGACTACTTCATGGGTATTTCCAGACAGAATATAGATTTTAAGCATCTGTTGAATTCGAACCATTTGACCAATCATTATTTCTCTAAGCCAACTTACACTGGACATTCTTTAGGGACGCTTCTATGGTGGCTCTCCTGCTCCTATTCAATGCAAAATTTAATAATAGATGAGAAGAAGAGGAAAGGACAAAGGTTTGTCACAGTTCCAGTATGTTTCGTATGTCCCTCATGGTTTCTAATAGATACTTACGTTCTTATGAAAAGTGGCTTTTGATAGAAGGTCTAGTTAAAATAATTTATTTTCAAAAGCAACACTATTTTATCCGATGTTTAATTGTTTCCATTCAGCTGTCCAGTTAATTAACCATTTGCGCTACAACTAAACTTCACGGTTGCGGTACTGTGCGTTACAATGTAACAAGCGGTAAAGTGTCTCATTTACGCCGCTCCGCATCTGCGAGTGCAATCTAAAGCTGTAACTCGAGAAATAAACAATCTCGTTGTTAGGCGACGTGTGCACCACGTTATTTTCATTTTTGCGATAAATGCCTATCGACGTGGTGTTCACGTCGCTCGCGGTTTGAGACAAAAGCATCTCTACGTGCGTGGCACGTCTTTTTAGTGCAAGTGGTTAATCCTTCATGATGGAAATGTGATATATCGGAACATCATATCACATTGAAAAAAAGTTCATACTGGCGTGGCAGGCTGAGTTTATGAATTAAAAATAAATTCTGTAAGGAACTCTATTCGCATTAGTACAAATATGGTTTTCTCTTTGATACGTTTATGAGTTAGGTTAGGTTATTTATTACACAAAGACTCGAAGGTTATTTTATAAGAAGGATGCCTTTGGGAAGAATATTTTAAGGGAAATTGATTCGTATTCACGTCATACAAGAGGAAACTAGGAAATGCGCCTGTAGTCAGACCGATCGATCGCGTCGTGTACCGGATTCGGAGCGAACTATCAGAGTTCAGTTGCAAAGTGCGCTAACATAGCAAGGGAATCAAAGATACCATCAAATAATACAAAATGCGTTGAGAACAAAGTTGCGAGATTGACATTTTAATGTAAAACTAGACTGTGCTGATAGAAATTCGAAAAAAAAAAAAAAAAAAAAGCCGAGCAAATTTAAATGCATTTATAAAAAATTTTTCTTTACGTAACTGGCCAAAATAATTTATTATGAAAAGACTACAAAAAATTATAATTTAAGTATAAATGATTTTTTGGCTTAGACCAAATACGAAATTATAAATTTAACCCGAGCGAATACAGTTCTAATTTTTAGATACATATCTTTCAGCTGAGACAGCAAGAGAACCTGTTCCATAGATGCTTAGCTAAGTGGTCTCAAACTGAAGGTCCGCGACCTGCATGCGGCTTCCGAAACAATATTACCCGGCTCACAAATGCATTTCGTTCAACTATGTAGTGTTTGTTAGACATGTAGTTAAACAACTATGTAGTCTTTAGAAACATAGATATATGGTCTGAGCTATTTGCGCATCTGTTGTTGAAGAAAATAGACAATGAATAGGTTCACGTGGCTGCGACAAGGTGAGAGAACTTTCTGCGTTGGTATAATTAGTGAATTTAGTTTGCCAGTCGACAGTTGGTAGTGCTTCATTATTCTATAGTCTTACCGATCTTTTCTATTGAATTGGTACTTCTGGTATATACGTTCCTTGTTTCAGCCATTAGTTGGTTATCTGAACGGTCAACCAGACCAGTTTATATTTCTGTGCAAGAGAAAGCGCGTGTTTGTCAAGATAAATCTGAAATTATGTACCTTTGCGAAGTTATGCGCAACGAAATTGCGTGTTTTATTTGAAAGAAAGGAATATGGTTTTCAGAAGAATGAAATTTTTTTCGTCCGAATTAAATAAGAGCCTGATTGATTGATGAGCATGTAGAATGCGCGATGAAGGTAGTTTCCAGTAATTTTTCTCCTAGGTTTACAAGTTTTATCAAAATCGATAAATTATTACCAATTTTTGTCCCACTTGGAATGCTGTCTTTGAAAACTTGAAAAGCTTTCAGAATTGGCTTATTTTTAGTTTACCTAAGTTATTAAGATTAATCCTGAATATTCGAATTGCATGCATTAAATGCTTATCTGAAAATTTAATATTTAGGTGTTGATGCGTTTAAATTGTGTAACCAACAGAAATTTCCTGCAGGTATCTATCTTTAGTTTTCAGATAGAAAATAAAAATAAATTTGAGTTTTTTCATTGTGTAATTATTATTGCTGTTATTTATATATGTTTTAATTGTGAGACGGAGGTAGCGGTTAGTGAGCTGATTACCGTACTGAAAGGCACAAGTTCGAATCCCGGAAAAGGAACGGATGTTTGTAAACGTATAGTGCCTGAGCGGCATGGGTTCACTCTAAATACATGGTGAATTGAAAGTACTTTCGAGTGGTTTAGTGGCAGTTAAAAGGGGTGGGAGTCAGAACCCTCCTCTGGGATGCTCAAAACTGGCGCGGAGATAGATCACCCATATAGAGCTGAAAGGCCCATGTCAATTTTAGATGCAACCATGCGTTTTCTTGCCACGAAATTCATCGTGGCAAAGACAGTAAGGTTGTGCCTGTCGTTGGCACGAGCCTTGAACACCATTACAGGTGATAGTACAACTTCGCTCAGTTCCGCCCTTACTTTTGATGGAGAGCACCCCGGGGGACGTGTGCGAGGATCTCCCACTCATTCTCCCCTACCATCAATCTCCCGAGATTAATTTCGGCTCGTTGCATGTTTAGAGTGCCCCCATGCCGCACAGACACTGTACATTTACAAGCATCCGTGTGCCTTCTCCGGGATTCGAACTTGAGCGCTTCGGTACGACGGTCAGCGTCGCTAACCACTATCTTGGTTGGGCGGCACAACAAAAAGTAAGTTTTGATACCTACGTTAATTGAAAAATTTAATTACAGATTTTATTTTGCTTAAAAATTTTATTTCATTTAAAAAAATTCCAGCCAGTCAATTGCTTTTAGATTGTACTTTCGGCCCTTTGAGAATGAGATCACTGTCTTAGTTTAGAGTGTGAAATCATGCAAATCTGTCAAGAAAAGAGATAAACGAAAATTAAAACTTTTTTAAAAACCCCACAGTTTAGAAATAAAGATGTTGCAGATCAAGATGCGATCAAAAGGCAGTGGTAAGAAGGGGGGAACACGTTATTTAACATAATCATCTGGTAACTTTTATTGATTCTTGCTACAGAATATTTCTAATAGTTACGAAAAGAAAAAGGTATTTCTACCTATTAATTCTTTCTATGTAATAGCAGTCCGCGTTATATATGATATTTTAAGGAACTAACGAACGCGTTGTATGCGAGTTATCTGTAAAACAGTTGTAAAATTATGTACGCAGTGGAACTTTACTTATCATGACTAGATATTAAGAACTCGGACTTTACATTGTAGGGTTTATATTTATTTTAACTAACATTTATTTTAAGCTATCTTTCCTGTCAAGCCTTTACTTTTCCCTAGAATTGCCAATGCCAGAGTATGTAAATTGTAGTAGAACGCGCAGTATATTCAAATTTTAGCAGAAGTAAGTTGAGTTTAAATAGAATGGAAACGAGATTGTATGTGTGCTTCTTGAATCGGTAACGTGAAGGTTGTTAGGTAGAAATTTAAGAACCGCGCTTTTCGGCCTGTGTGCCTATCTCGGCAGTTCGTTGAATCTTTCAACTGCTTAATCAGTAAGCTTGCTGAATCTCAGCTGTATTTTAGAACGCGGTTAAGTTAGTTAACATTTTAGAGCCTCGTAGGTAGTGATCTAATTGTTTATTCATCCTGCCATTAATTTTCAGTTTCACAGTTCTGTTTTTGTTAAACCGCCTGGTCGGCGTAGTTTGTGAGCGTCAAGTGAACGCAGCTGTTATTTCTAAAGTGGAATAAAAAAGGCTTTAAACCCTTCTTACGTGTTTGTGTAAATTTACAGTTCATAGCAGTCACTACCACAGCTACTAACAAGTTGGGGCCACACAATACTACATTGGTGCCCGAACATCTTACGAACTCAGATGGCCGATAACTGGATGCAAGCTCCTGTACAACTCCAACAGCAAGAAATGGCGATCCAGTTAGAAGGATTTGGATACCTGGTCCAAACGATGAGAGCATCTATCAAGCCAAACGTCAATTTCGACGGAAAAAATTCGGTGGCGATATTCTTAGAAGGCCTCGAAAATCACTTCCAGTTATACCCTGTGCCTGAAAGACAAAAAGTTGCCATTGCCACGTCTGCACTAAGAGGCAGGCCTCACTATGGTGGAAGAGTATAGGGAAATTTTTATTAGGAGAATTCGGAAGCCAAATATATACCTTTGAAAATTTTAAAATATCATTATTAAAGGCCTTCCCCATAGTGAAAGACCGAGCAAAGCTAGAAGCCGAACTGTATAGTTTTTATCGACGTAATATGGAAGATTTGACGGACTTTATTCTGCGAAAAGTTAAGCTGGCAAACATGCTTGTATGGAAAGAGACCCGACACAGAGATAATTTTACCAAGATTGCTACCTGCTGTCCAAGATTACTTGGAAATTCGAAATCCAAGCACCTTGCAGGAACTCTTCGAGTTGGTGGTCAAGTTCCAAACCGAAGAATAGCGGAAAAATCTAGAGGGGCATCGTATTCTCAAGGTCCCCGAAGGCAATTCTCAAATCAACAGACCGGAAACACAAATCGCTCTTATGGGGGAAAGAGTTATCCAGCCAACTCATCGAAACTAGAAGGTCAAGGTGCAAAAAGGAAATTTGAAAAAAACCGTCCGCGTACCCAAAAGACTGAAGTTGAAAGGAAAGCTTTAAACGTTTAGAGGGGCTATAAAAGCGAATGTCCAGACCCCGGAAGTTTCGAAAAAACCCTCAAGAAGATACTTAAACACGGTCGTGGTAAAGAATTCAAAATTATCAATTATACAAGTCCTGGTTGGCGATGTACCAGTGGAAGCCCTCATTGATACAGGGGCAGAAGGTAATTTTATGAGTGATAAATTTTTCAATAAGAATTTTAATAGATTACGGTTATTTAAAAATAAAAACACAGAAATTATAGCGGCCCAAGGAAAAATCTGTCAATGTATCGGGAAATTATCATTAAAAATACAGATAAAAGATGAGAGCCTTAAAGTATTAATTTTTGTGTTGAAAAATTTGCAGAATCCAGTCATCTTAGGCATGGAGTTTTTAAAGGCCGCGAAAGCCAAGCTAAATTTTCAGGAGAATTCTATTATGCTGGAAATGGATCGGAGGGTGATGGAGCCAGTGAAACAACCGCAGGTAGACCTTAGCCATTTGAGTGTCCATGAAAGCCAAGCCATCCAGCAAGTGGTGAGTACTTTTTCAAACTAGTTTTCAGAACGGCCTGGTAACTGTCAAATTGTAACACATGATATACAACTAACTGCCGATAAACCCTGTAGGACTAAACCCTACCGGTATGATAAACAGAAAGAGCAAATTATTGAGGAACACATTCAGGAAATGCTGCAGAACCAGATAAAAACGCCCATAAATTGTGAGTACGCGAGTCCAGTCGTACTATGTAGGAAAAATAACGATTTCCCTCCTTCGGATAAAAGGGATTGGAGGCTTGCTATCGATTACAGAAAGCTTAATAGTACTACTTAGTTCCCGGTTTACCCTTTGCCGGTAATAGAGGAAATTATTAGAAAGATTAAGTCTACGAGATACATGACTACGTTGGACTTAACGTCTGGCTACTATCAAATATCTTTGAGACCTGAAGATATACATAAAACCGCGTTTATCACAAAATCGGGCACTTATGCATTTTTACGCATGCCCTTTGGGTTGTGTGGGGCCCAATCAACATTCCAGAGAGCTATGGACATTGTTCTAAAACCTGTCCTAGGAAAATCGACTTTAATCTATCTAGATGATATAATTATAACGAGTAGTACGTTGGAACAACATATTAAAGACTTGGAAGAGGTTTTTAAATTATTAAAAGCGGCCGGTCTTACAATTAACGCATCAAAATGAAAGTTCGCGACTAAAGAACTTAAATATCTGGGTTATAAAATTTCGCAAAAGGGTATAGAAACGCAGGATTCAAAAATAAAAGCCATCAAGAATTTCCCACCTCCCAATACCGCCAAGAAACTTTCTTCTTTTCTTGGGTTATGTTCTTATTATCGGTCGTTCATAAAAGATTTCGCGAATATTCTTGAACCGTTGTTAGTAATTAAAAGAAAAAAAAAGTAAGTTTACGTGGACAACAGAAACAAATACAGCATTTGAAAGGTTAAAAGAAGCACTCATCAATGCCCCTGTTTCGAAATTCCCGGAAGGGGACGAAAACCTGGAAATTGCAGCAGATGCGTCACACTATGCCGTAGGTGCGGTGCTCATGCTGTGGAAATTATTTTGATTAATTGATAGATGGCGCTAGCGTTGCGTGTTAACGCGACGCGACGTGCCTTCTGAATTTCCTTAGACTCTCCACCGGCAGCTCGATAGATGGATGTCTGATGGTTCGCACACTATTTGATTAAGAACACTTCGGTTCCTATTTGATTTCGATTTTCGATTATGAAAGCATATAGATTTGTTTGTCAACTGAACCACCGTGTTTGATCTATGATCTGTAAATATCGTACATATTAAAAGTCGGAGTTGAATAAAGAAGAAATTGATACAAGTACACTGCTCAAAAAAAAAAAAAAAAAAAAAAAAGGGACAGTGCTATATCTCCCGTTCTACTGGGCCGATTGACAAAATTCAACCTGCGTTTTTCATGTCTCGAAAGCGCGACTTAGGATATATATTAGATTTATATATAGCACTATTCTAACATAGGTATTTTGACACAAAATCGGACTTTTTCTGAAATAACATACCAATTTTTTTCCATATTTCGATTCTACGACTCAAATTATGCCAGAATACCAAGTTTTGTAAAAATCGTACGAGTAGTTTTTAAAATATTAGCTCTCAAAATTTTAGCTCCTCAATGTTAATTGAATTTGGCAAATATTTATTAATTTTGTTTATTAAACTTTTTTGATTTTTTCTCTCACATTTCGAAATTTAGGTTCATTCCAAGTAAAATTTACCAATTTTTTGTGTTTTATTTTTAAAATTTCTATTTTAAAATAATTTTTATAAATTTTCGAAAAAAATTTTGAATTATAACCTATAAAATTTTTACCATCATTTAAAGTAGGTGTATTTTTAAGCATATCTGCAAAAAATTAGGCTTTTTTATTCAAAATTTTCTAAGATATACACGAATTTACATATTTTCGCGTTTTGAAATTTGGCATCTTTTTTTGAGCGATAATAACGCCAAATGTGGTCTATGGATTTTTGTTACACTGAATTGCCACAACTATTTTTAACCTTAAATTTCTAGTAAAATTTTACGGAGAATTAATTATATGACATTTTTTCCCTCAATGATGCGTAATAAATATTTATTAATACTATATTTAAAGCTATTTTTTTAAAATTATATATGATATTATTCAAATTTTTAACTATTTTTTTTATTTCTCTATATCTTTAAAAAAAAAAGAGTAAATTTTTTTATGAGTAAATTTTTACCTTCGGCGTTTTATCGTCTGCTGCTTTACTTCGTTTAAATCGAATTGTCTAAAACTGAGAATTTTTGTTTGATGTTTATTTGAATTTTATGACATTAACTGCATAATTTATTTCTAAAAACAAACTGTTGCTTTTGAAGTGGCTGAAAGAGCGGCTGATACATATTTTTAAAGCACAGTATATTTTTATAGAAACATAAGATTTAGAATAATCATTTTTATAAAAGTCAAATTATGATATAAACATACAACCCTCTAGAGACTGAATTAATGGAAGTTCGGTGGTTGTGTAGAAATGATCTGCAGCTACTTAATGGCTGGATAAGTCAGCAGATTCTGCGGACAAGTAAGAATAATTATATAAACGACACCCAACATTTTGGATTCAATTAACAACGAGGATACGATGTTTATTAAATGAATTCAAGAAGTTTTAAAACATAAAAAAAAGACTCATTTTTCTATCTTAAAATGTGTTTTTGTGGGTAGCGTATTTTCATTATATTCTTAAAATTCTAATTTAGAATGTAATTGTCAAGAACTGAATCCTAATCATTAGTAATCTAATAAGTAATTATTACGGTTATTAATAAATCCTTCTTACAAATTGCAAATATTGCACACGATATTATTTATTTACACTTCAATTCTAACCGTCAGTTCTAGTAGAAGTTACAAATCAATTACATTTAATTAAGGATTGAATTGGATTGGATTGGATTGGATTATTTAATTATCGCAAAGCACACGAGGGTTATCTGCCTAAAGGGAGGGATTCCTTTGTGGAGGACTTTCTAAGGGAAACTGGCTCGTATACACGTTACACATGGGGAAAACCACGAAAACGCCCATGCAGCCAGCCCGTTCGCGGGATTCGAACCTCGGACCAAACTACCAGTGTTCAGCGTCTTTACCGCTCGGCCGCTGGTGAGCTATTTAATTAAGGAACGACCATCTAAGTTTAAAAACAGCGTACCGTAGCAGGAATTCAATTATTGGCGCCGCATCTTTCATGTTACTCACGATTGGCAAGCTACATGATTTTTAATGAGTATTCGGGTTTTGCTAGTAACTTCACTTAGAATTCGCGCTTAAACTAGGTTAGTTGGTTATTTGAACATAGAAAGAACATGGGAGCTATTTGATTAAGATGCTTTCATAGAGAACCTTTGTAAAGAGAACCTAGAAAACTACGAAAACCAACCATGCAGCCTGAGTTAGATTTCGCAACAAACAATTAGTATTTAACAATCTTCAAATGCTAGGCAACTGGTGAGACTCCAATTAAATCTCCAATTTAATATTTTATTTGTAAATATTTAAAATATTGTTGTATTCTTAGACACAAAAAACAGAATTTAAGTTTTGTTAACTCGTTAGTAAACCACCAAGCCGTAGTGCAAATGAATATTCAATTTCTTTTGCAATAATTGTATTCACTTAATATTCTTGGAATATGATGTAAAGAAGGAACGTTCTCGGAAGATTAAAGAAGTGTTTAAATCCAGTGATATTAGGTTTGTCTTACAAGCTCAGGATCAAAACGATTCTGCTATTGCCCGAGTAGTTGACTTGTAAATAAATGGCTGTGAATTAAGCAGATGACTTTTTAATCTTACGTTTTCAGGCAGAAAACGAATTCCAAATGTTTTGTATTGCATGACAATGCATCTTTTCATTATTCAATAACCAGTCGAAGAACCGCTTGTGTTCTGAAAATAAGTATGTGTACTCAATCGTTCTGCATGCTCTTCAAATTTGTCTTCTTGTGATTTTTTTTTCTTTCCCAAAAACTAAAGTTGCCTCTCAAAGGAAAGTTTTTTGACATTGAAGAGACAAAAGGAGTATGACATCTACTTTTAGAGGCATGTCAAAAACAGATCTCTAGAAGCCTTCTCTTCCATTACATGTTGTGCAGTCAGACAAAAAGTTGCATCAGCGTACATTCTATAATCTATTTTTTATTACACTCTGATTACTTTATTAACATACAGTGAATATATACTAAATCTTTTACTTTAGCTTAAGTAATTCGGAAGTTTTGACGGAATTGTTGTCGGAACTAGGACTTAGAAGATAAGTCAAATTAAATATTTCGATAATCCAATAAATTCAAGGTCGAAGTTTCAATATTTTATTTTCGGAGGGAGGGGAAATTTTTTCAGTTTTGGTCCATTATCCTAAGTATATTTGTTTTGATTCCTTATTTTTTCCATAAAAGCGAAAAATTTACGCTTGGTATACATATAACGCATAGCTTCAAATTAAAATTTAATAATATACAGAGTAGTTAAAATCAAAGTTCCACACTGAAACGGTCATAAAAGGAAAACTACTGGATCAAATGTTATCCAACTTGGTAACCGTGTAAAGGAGGTCATGGGAATTTATTTTCCGCGAAAAAAAGGAAGTTGGAAACCTCACCACCAGGGGGGAAAATGGCGCTGTATGCAATATTGTTAAACGAAATATGGGTCGGAATCTAACTTAACCTTTTGTTACACGGGTTTAACATGTTGCATACCCTTAAGAAACTTTGCAGTAGGCAAATTACCATTTAAAAGCGTTAAATTCAATAAAAGTCGAGTGCGCCATCCGTGCAAGTGAGAAATTCGTCCGTGAAAACCACGAATTAGCGATTAGGAAATGTGAGATCGCAAATCACTCGCACAAGTGCGTACAATCTGGAAATCGTTTCCTTACAGATCGCTAATTTGTAATTTTTGAAGCCTGAATTCGGCAGTAAAATATGAAGATACTGATTCAAAACGCTTTTAATCGATTTGGGCCAAAGAAATCCCTCATGTTATCTATCTAGTTCCATTGCATTCTCCTACTGCATTCGATTGCATAGCAGTCATTCCACACCGTTTAATGTTGAATGACAGCTAGTTTTATAACTGAACCATTTTTCTCTGAAGAGCAGGCGACAGCTGGACCACTGTGATTGCAGCTCACTTAGAGTCAATGTTAAAATGTTTCGTGATACATGAACTGCATGGAACTGTAGTAACATGGCATTTTAGATACTACGATTTTTAGTGCAGGGCTGGGCCTCACCTCACGTGTGTCGCACAGTTACTTAGGAAATATTTCACGAATGAACGTCTTATAGGCCGACAATTCCCCTCTTCCCACCAGATCTCAATCTCTGTGACTTTTGGCTATGGGGTTATCTCAAAAGCACTGTTTATGGTGATATTCTAAACAATTTGGCAGAAATGAAAAATGTCCATAACATTCCTCCTGATATGCTAAGAACTGCTGTTAAGAATGCAGTAACAGGTTTTAACTTGCTCTCGGAAAATGCTGGACGCTACATTGAACATGCTTTGTAACACATTTCGGAAACTATTAAACACATTTTAAACAGATGTTTTCATGTCTTATTCCATTTACCAATATTGTATACAGCGCCATTTTTCCACTGGTGGTGAGTTTTTGAACTCTTTTTTTTCCCGCGGAAAATAAATTCCCATAACCTCCTTTACACGATTCCCAAGTTTGATAACATTTGGTCCAGTAGTTTTCCTTTTATGACCATTTCAAATTGGAACTTTAATTATAATCACCATGTAAATTAAACTTTAAAAGTCTGACAGTTTGGTTCAAGTACCAGCTTTAAAAATATATATATTTAAATATAATATTTTATATTAATTCTCGTAGAAAGAATGTTTTAAGAAGCTAATTTTTCTCTCGCGTTATAGATTGTATAAAAAAACATGATCTTTAATATGATTTAGATTGTTTCAGCCGATATAAGAATCGGGTTACTCGGTGGTACAGAATAAACCCTGCTGGACTGTTTTATTTCTTTGTCATTTAGCAAAAATCTTTTAATTAAAATATTTATGCTTTGTACTTTGCTCTATACTTTGTTTATAGTTAAAATGTCTAGAAAAGCTGTCTTCAGCTGAAACGCAGTTGATGCAATTGATGTTTTAAAAAAATTGACAAGAATGCAAAATTTATGGAAGTCTATATTAATCGAAAAATCTTAATTTTTTTGTGTGAGCACTGAAAATAACTGTAGAAGGAAAGAAGAAAATTAGGGAGAAAAGTAAGCAAAAATTTGCAGGGAAATTTGGCTGTCAGACATACCAAGATGTTTCAAAAAGTTGGACGCTTTTGAATATACCTTCAGGATACTTCAAAGATTTTAGGTGTTCAAAGAGAAAACACTTGGATGTGTTCACCACCACCACCAAATACCATCAATTGAGCTTGTGTTAACAGAAAAGACAAAAACGATATCATTACAGATTAAAGTGAAGAGCGACTGGTTGTAGACTATATGGTTGTATAAATTTAAATTACGTTATAGAACATCATATCGTATCATAAATGGAGAATCCCATGATTTTCTCAGTCGAATTATTTGAAGATTCAGGAGTTTATCCAGTGATGTATGTGGATGTCACCTAAAGACGTTTTTTTTCCTCCTGATGAAACAGCGGCTGAGCGGTAAATCGCTGAACACTGGTAGTTCGGTCCGAGGTTCGAATCCCGCGAACGGGCTGTCTGCATGGGCGTTTTCGTGGTTTTCCCCATATGTAACGTGTATGCGAGCCAGTTTCCCTTAGAAAGTCCTTCACGAAGGCATTCCTTCCCTTAGGCATAATTAAATAAACCAAAACCTCTTGATGAAACCAGACTTTCCTTTCATCTCATACCTTTAAAATGTTTAGCCTCTAAAGACTGATAAAGGCTCTGACCAAATACTTCGTGATGAACTTTCTAAGAGAAACCAGCTAGCATACACGGTACACATGAGAAAATCCACGAAAACGCCCATGTAACCAGCCCGTTTACCGGGATTCGAACCCCGGAGTGAACTACCAGTGTTCAACGATTCTCTACCGCTCGGCCGTTTGTGGGCCTTTATGAAATGGAAGAAGAAAACTTTATTTAAAATGATTGTCAGAAATACCAAGATTATTTCGAAAAGTTGGATACTTTTTAATATACTTGCAGAATGCCTAAAGAAAAAGAGCAAGAATAAAGTAGAATGCCTGAAGAAAAAGAAAAGAAAAATTAATTTTTGCGTAAAATTTAATATTTCTACTTTTTTTTAAATTTAAAACTTTTTAATCTTATGATATTTAATTCTTGCGATTTCAAAAAAAAAAAAAAAAAAAAAAAAAAAAAAAAAAAAAAAAAAAAAATATTTGACTAAAATATGAATAACATTTTAAGAAACCTGTAGCCTTGGGTTGCGGTATTCTAATTCTTCTTCAGTGACAGGTATCTTTTCATTCTGTCGAGGCCACAACTCAGACGACATTCTAAGCCATTCTGGTCCTTGAAACCAGATAGGATTGTTTTTCAAATCTGGAAGTTTAGCTCCTCTCGAAGCCAAATCAGCGGGATTACATTTACCGAGGCAATAATGCCAATTTTCTGGGGATATCAAATTTTGTATTTACTGAATACGATTTTTAACGAAAAGCTTAATTTTCTTTGCACAGTCTTTTATCCAGAAAAGTGTGATTTTCGAATCAGTCCAGAAAAAACAAGAAGGTTGTAACTTCAAAACTTTATTGATGCTAGTGCCTAATTTGGCTGACAAAAGAGCTCCCATTAGTTCCAACCTAGGTAAAGTGAGCGGTTTTAAAGGCGCTACTCTAGTCTTTGAAGCAACAAAAACCGTATATATTTGTTCATTGCTAGAAATTATACGTAGATACGCTACTGTACCATATGCCTTTTTGCTAGCGTCAGAAAAACAGTGCAGTTCAATCCTTTCCACATCACTATTACCGATTGCAGAAAAATAATATCGTGGAATACCGATTTCGTACAAATTGGAAACTTCTTTGCACCATGTTTTCCATACAGAACATAAATTTTCTGGTAGTTCATCATCCCAATCTAAAGCAAGTGTCCAAATTTGCTGCAATATGATTTTGACTCTAAGTACAAACGGTGATAATAGACCTATAGGATCAAAAATTCGTCCTATTGCTTGTAGGACAAAACGTTTAGTATTAACTTGTTTTGAGAGAAATGTTATCAAATTTTTTACATCAAAGTAAATTATGTCACCTTGGTTGTCCCAAGCGACTCCTAACACTTTCAATGGAGGATTTTTAGCTTCCGAAACATGAGGAGATTCCTCGGATTCAATACCTTCTTTAATCCATAATTCGCGCAGTTCTTGAGAATTGGTGTGCCATTTATGTAGAATCATACTAGCATCTCTAAAAATGCTGACGCATTCTAAACTGGTATTGAAAGCAAGTTCAACGTTTTGATGTCCTCCAATGATGTCATCTACATAAATGTGATCATTTAGAAATTCGCAAGTGGCAGGGTAGGTTTTCTCATATTGTTTCAAATGGTGTTTAATGGTTGCAGCCAGTAAAAATGGACTGCTATTTACGCCAAATAACCAAATAACACACGTGTGAAATGATAAGATATAAAATTTTGTGGATCATCGAATGGGTTTTTAGTAAACAGAAAACGCGTTACATCTCTGTCCTTCTCATCTACTTCTATCTGAAGAAAAGCTACTTTATGTCACTTGTAAATGCTACAGGATGAAGCCTGAAGGCCAACAGAAGTTCAAGAATGTCAGGATACAAATTTGGACCAATATGCAAGCAGTCATTTAACGAGATTTCACCAGGTCCATGTGAAGACGCATCGAATACGATACGTAGTTTACTAGTAGTACGATCACTACGAACGATTTCTCTGTGAGGCATATAAAATGTGATTTGAGATTCACTATCAACAGTGTCTGGAACTAGTTCAATGATGTTTTGTTGTAAATAATCTTCTAGAACTGTTTGGTACGAATAAAAGAGTTCAGGGTTATTCTGAAATCGCTTTACAAGTTTTTCAAATCGTTTCAGCGCAATCGCTTTATTGTCATGTTGTAAGGATCTTAAGATTTACTAACGTTTATTTTATTTTAAATCTTTACTATCACTTCTTATTTTCTGCTTCCGGCCAGAATTATAAGCGTGAAGGTTTTTATGCAAAGTTTGTCTGGCGAACGCCAAGTATTTAAGTTGTGGCCTTTTGCCAAGCGAGAGAGAGGAAGCAGTGAGTCAACGCAGGCCGCTTACCTTAGAAGTTACGCAGTTGCTGTTTGCCTTCCAGGCCAGAGGTTTTAATCCTCTTGATAAATTAAACGTATTGTAGTGTTCACAGTCTCTGTGCTACATACGCTTCCTGTTATTATAAGGCCAATCTTCCACGTGTATTATTCTAAAGTTAAATTAGAGTTTAGTTTTATTTTTATACTTTTACGTTAGACCCCAAGTGGCGGGTCAGTGTATTCCGAAGTACGGAAGTTATTGTATATAGAGAAAAATAAAGGGTTTTGTATACCCTTCGTCTGTATCCTGTCTACTTACCACAATTAGTGAACATAGCTTTAGTAAGCTTTCTGTTCCAAGTCAGGTCCTTGTATGTTCCCGAAGAAGGTTAGAAGGAACATTGACCCTGATAGTGGCGCCCAACGAAGAAGAATAACCATGGCCGAGTTTCAAGAAGAACCTGTGCTGCCTTCAGAAACGGCTCAGAATCCAGAAATGCCAGCTGCCGCCCTGGAAGGATTTGGTTACATCGTCCAGACCATGCGCGCTTCGATGAAACCAGAAGCAACATTTAACGGAAACTCACCGGTAACCAGTTTTTTTCGAAAAATTGGATGACCACTTCATGCACTACCCCGTGCACGAGTTTCAAAAAGTCACCTTAGCTACCAGCGCTTTGAGGGGCCAAGCGCTTAACTGGTTCAAATGTATAGGCAGAAGTCTCTTGGGTCAAGCAGGAAGTCCCACCTATACTTACGAAAATTTCAAGACTGCCCTACTAAAAGCCTTCCCTGTTGTAAGGGATCGTGCGAAATTAGAAACGGAACTTTTCAGTATATATCAACAAAGAATCGAAAACCTCTCAAACTTTATTTTAAGAAAAATTCACGTTTTCAAGCTCTTGTATGGAAACCGTCCGGATCCTGAAATAATTCAAGTGATTTTGCCGAGGTTACTGCCCCAAGTGCAAGACTTTATTGAATTAAGAAATCCGACTACACTGGAAAAGTTATTTGAGCTAGCAATCCAGTTTGAAAGTAGAAGAACGGCGGACGTCGAAAGAAGACGCCAATATCAACAGCGAAACCAACTTGGTACGCCAAGACTACAGCAAACTCAAGCATACGGCTACGGAGAAAAAGCGAATCAGTGGGCAAGGAAACCCGAGCATTCAAAAACAGCCGGCGAACGTCGACAGTTCAATAGCAACCCAGGAAAAAAGTCTCAAGGCCAGGGGAAAAAGAAGGAAAGCACGGAAAGGAAAAATAATTTTAACTAAAACGGATTTCTGCTGACGAGAGGGTGCGGAAATCCGAAGGCCACGAAAACCCCTCTTCCTACACGTTAAATACAGTAATGGTGAAAAATTTGACTCTTCCAAAGATTGAAGTCTTGGTGAATAATATCCCAGCCACCGCACTCCTGGATACCGGCGCGCAGTGTTCCTGTGTGGCAGAAGAGTTTTTTAGGAAGTATTTTCGCAAATACCGCATATATAATGCGGATAATACGACAGTGTTAGCGGCGCAAGGAGAAAAATGTAAGTGCGTAGGTAAAGTACTTTTGTATATCCGTATCAAGGACGAACAAATAAAGGTGATGTTTTTTATAGTAAAGAATCTGCAAGCACATTTAATTTTAGGAATAGATTTTCTTTCAGAAGCCCAAGCTACGCTGGATTTTAATGAACCGTCCCTTAAGCTGACAATGAAACCAGTTCGTACTGAAAACGCTGAACCGCCGATGTTAAAACTTGATCACCTGCCTAATGACGAGCAAGATAGAACCCGACAAGTGGTAAGTGAATTTGCTTCGTTATTTAGTGATATTCCAGGATTTACTCAGGTTACTAACCATAGTATTGACACCGGAGATGCAATGCCAGTTCGCCAAAAACCATACCGGTATGATAAGAATAAGGAAAAAATTATAGAATGGCATATTACCGATATGCTACGTAAAAAGATCATAACGCCCATCTCAAGTAGTTATGCTAGCCCGGTGGTTATATGTAAGAAAAATAATGACTATCCTTTGGAGCATCCAAAAAGGTGGAGATTCGCTATTGATTACCGTAAATTAAATTCCATAACGAAATATCCGGTATATCCGTTACCGATCATAGAAGAAATTTTAAGGAACATAAAATCAATCAAATTTATGACGACTTTAGACTTAACGACTGGTTATTTTCAAATAGGGGTGAGGCCTGAGGACGTGCCTAAGACTGCTTTTATAACCAAGTGTGGCACTTATGCATTTTTGCGTATGCCGTTTGGCCTTTCAGGGGCCCCGGCAACATTTCAGCGATGCATGGACATAGTGTTAAGACCTGTTCTTGGAAAGTCCACATTTATCTATTTAGACGATATCATTATTACTAGTGATAATCTCGACCAAAATGTACAGGATTTAAGACAGGTGTTTTCTTTATTAAATAAGGCCGGTCTAAAAGTTAATGTCGAAAAGTGCAAATTTGCAGCCCCTGAATTAAAATATTTAGGTTACAAAATATCTCAAAAAGGGATCGAGACAGATGAATCAAAAATAATCGCTGTACAAAAGTATCCGACTCCAAACACGGCAAAGAAGCTCTCTTCTTTTCTAGGACATTGTTCATATTATAGGTCCTTTATAAAAGATTTTGCGGCTATCGCTGAGCCATTGTTAAAATTAAAAAGGAAAAAGGCAAGATTCTCGTGGACGGCCGAAGCCAATAGTGCTTTCGAAAAATTAAAACAAGCATTAACGCAAGCCCCTGTGTTGAAATTTCCTGAAAAGGATGAGAATTTAGAAATTTCAGCGGATGCTTCGGATTATGCGGTAGGAGCGGTACTTTCGCAAAATCAGCAACCCGTGGCATTTTTTAGCCGAACTTTAAATCAAACACAAAGAAACTATTCCGCGACCGAGTGAGAGGCACTTGCAGTTCTGTTAGCAGTGCAAAAGTTCCGAGTCTATTTTGGAAAGGCGCCAATAACAGTATACTTTGATCATGCGGCGGTAACTAGATTGTACTCAGGGAAAAATTTATCCCCAAGGTTAATAAGATGGGCACTCAAGCTGCAAGAATATAATCTGGTAATCAAGCACACCCCTGGAAAGCAAAATATCGTAGCAGATGCCCTATCAAGGATTAAAATAGACGAACAAGGCAATACCGTAAGGATGGCAATGCTTACAGCATGTACAATAAATTCCCGAGAAACTGTAATAACCGAACTGGGTAAGGATCCTGAGTTTGGAAGCATTTATGAGTATTTGAAGGATCCTGAAAATTTTAGCCACCAAGATATTGTGGCGATAAGAAATAGGGCGGCCCATTACGAACTAATAGATGGTCTATTATTCTATACAAAAACTACGAATTCCAACAACGAATTTCGACCTGTTATCCCAGCTAGTCTTAGATTAAATATCCTGCAGGAGCTCCATGACAGCCCTTTAGCTTCTCATGCTGGTATTCGAAAAACTATCCAATGCGTACGCAAGGCAGTCTACTTTCCTGAACTGCAAAAGTTAACAAGGGCGTATGTCCAGTCCTGCCCAACATGTCAAGCAGTTAATTATATTAATTTCCGCCCGGCCGGGTTTCTAAATAGTATTAAATCCGAATTTCCAAATGAAATAATTGGCATCGATTTATTGGGCCCTTTCCCAAAAAGTCAGTTAAATAAAAGTCGCTATCTCCTTGTTATGGTTGATCATTTTAGTAAATGGACCGAAATTGTTCCCTTAAAACGAGCCTCCGCGAAATTAGTTACTGATTCTATTTTAAATAAATATATTTTAAAATACGGGGCTCCCCTAAAAGTTATATCGGATAATGGTCCTCAATTTGTAAGGAATATATTTGAAGACATGTGCCAAAAACTGGGCATACGTCATTTAAAGATGGTCCCGTATCGGCCGCAATCAAATATAGCGGAACGGGTCAATAGAAAGATAGTGAAAATTATCCGTAGTTATGTTAAAAATTTTCATAAAAGCTGGGATAACTATGTCAATGAATTTGCTTTCGCCCTTAGGACCGCAAAACATGATACAACGGGGAAAACTCCTGCTGAGTTATTTCTATGCAGAAAGATTATAACACCGTTAGATAAATTATTTTATGTGCAACAAAGAGCCCCAGAATTTAAAATGGGTGATATAGAAAAACTAATAAAAGAAGCAAAAAAGAATACGGAAGTAGCACAAAGGAAACAGAAGCTATATTATGATTTGAAACGACGGGGAGTAACTTATAAAGTAGGGGATGAAGTTTTAAAAATTAAGCATTCACTTTCTTCAGCACCAGAAGATAAAACTGCCAAATTTTTTCCACGATTTGAAGGACCATATGTTATAGAAAAAATAACTCACGCTGTTGTAGTGTTAAAAGCCAGAAATGGTGAAACCTGTTCCGCAAACATTGATCAAATCAAGCCCTACTTCGATCGTAATAAAATGCAAATCTTTTCAGATCTTTTGCAGGATCCGGCACGGCAGACACCGCAGGTATAAGCTCCAGAGGTGGAAAAACGACAAGTACAAGGGCAAGCCAATGAGAGACAGAAGCAAGTGAAAAGAAAATTGCCCCGCGGAAAAATTGAAGGTAACAAGAAAAAGAAGCCGTTCCACCGTCCAGAAAAGAGAGTTCACGAACACCCCCAGAATGAAGAAGGGAGAAGGACGACGTATGTGAAGAGAACCAGAAGAAATGACGGCAACTATAACCCGGCTTTAAAACGGAAGATCTACTCATCCGACAGAACTCTCCGCAGCAAAAGTCGCCGAACTGCGGAAGGGCCATCAGCGGCGGAGGAAAAGTTACAAGGAAAATTTGAACGGCCAACAACGAGGTCCAAGCAGGAACACGACAGAAGTTTCCCGGTTCCGCCAAGACCAGCTGCCATCAAACGGCCAGGACCACAAGCAGAGGAGAAAAAGAAGGTATTCAAGGGTGGCCGAACTGGTGAAAAAAGGAAGCTTCCAGAGGAAAGCACTGAAGGGCGAGCCCGTACAAGAAGGAGGATAAATCAAACTACTATCTGCAATACCTTTAAAGACTGGGCCCAGAAAAGGATGTCCGAATATTACAAAGATAAGTAAAATTTTATGTTACTTTGCAAACTTAAGTTAATCTTTCATTCTTACTGCAAGTGGCAGATTTCAAGAAGTTTTACCTCATGCGAGGTCTACCTTTATCGCCAAAAGGGCGAGAAATGAGTTGTGACCTATTTTCTTATTAAGTTTTTCAATTACTCGCGCGTAAAACTAAAGTTCATGCATAATAGCGTTGTGTAAAGACTTAAATATTGTAAAGAGTTATTGTATAAATTTTATTTAAAACATTCTAGCAAGAGAGAAGTTTTAGTCTGAAAGACTTTTTGAAATGTATTATTTCAATGTAGAAAGAATTGGCACTTGCTTTGAAAAGAATAGAAGTTAACAAGGTACTACTAATGTATGTTTTCAAATGTGTAAAATTAACAGCATGTTGATATGTTCTTATATACAATGTGAACTGTTATTTTAAATGTTAAGAAATACCGTGATATGGTAAAAGTGAAAGTAATGTTAAAAATTTGTTATTCGTGTGACTGTAAAGACTAAATCATGGCGAATATGTGTTAAAGGTTGAACGATGTAGTTAGGCTCTCTGACGCTACACTTTAGAGTTAGCTACTTTTAGAATAGTACCTCAGGGTTTAGAGTTGAAATTAGGGTGTGTTAAGAGGTCTCGTTATGTTGAATTTTAACACGTTAGTGTTTTGATTGTAGGAGGAAGTTTGGCACACGTTGACAGAAACACATTCGTGTTTGACGTTCTTTTACAACACATGTCAGAGAGCACGGGGAGAGATAATTAAAATAGTCATGAATGAAATGAGAATGTTAAGAGAAGTATAATTGTATATGTTACTTGTCATTTCATTGTGTAACATTTCATTAAACTAGTTTTCCTTCCAGATCTCTGGAAGGAACCAGAATTGAATAAAAGCTCCTGTTTAGATGCAGTACAGATGAAAAAAATTTTTTGTATCCTGGGAGCTGCTATTGTAACAAATTTCTTTCTTTTAAATTTCTAGTTTCTAGCGAAGTTATGTTTGTAAAAGATTGGCCTCGCGTTAGATTCTAGAGCTAAAAGTTTTCAACAAGGTCGTTTTAGACCTCAGTTTCAAACTAATTAACTCTGGCGGGAAGTATGTAAGGATCTTAAGTTTTACTAACGTTTATTTTATTTTAAATCTTTACTATCACTTCTTATTTTCTGCTTCCGGCCAGAATTATAAGCGTGAAGGTTTTTATGCAAAGTTTGTCTGGCGAACGCCAAGTATTTAAGTTGTGGCCTTTTGCCAAGCGAGAGAGAGGAAGCAGTGAGTCAACGCAGGCCGCTTACCTTAGAAGTTACGCAGTTGCTGTGTGCCTTCCAAGCCAGAGGTTTTAATCCTCTTGATAAATTAAACGTATTGTAGTGTTCACAGTCTCTGTGCTACATACGCTTCCTGTTATTATAAGGCCAATCTTCCACGTGTATTATTCTAAAGTTAAATTAGAGTTTAGTTTTATTTTTATACTTTTACGTTAGACCCTAAGTGGCGGGTCAGTGTATTCCGAAGTACGGAAGTTATTGTATATTGAGAAAAATAAAGGGTTTTGTATACCCTTCGTCTGTATCCTGTCTACTTACCACAATTAGTGAACATAGCTTTAGTAAGCTCTCTGCTCCAAGTCAGGTCCTTGTATGTTCCCGTAGAAGGTTAGAAGGAACATTGACCCTGATAATGTAACTCATATTTCCTATCAGACTTCCATGGCAGCCTAACCTTGTAACGAGAATTTCTGTATAAAATTTCCGATTCGAATTTTTCCATTATGGTATTGTCTAATGGGTCGGATGATTCATTTTCAGGTTTAATTCCTAAACTTTCAAGCTCCCAAAATTTCTTCATCTGATCAGATATTATATCTTCCTCAACTACGATATTAAAGGCTGTGGAATTATACGTTGTACCTTTAGTGTAACCTAGCAGAGACCAACCGAATAACGTTTCAGCAGCTACTAAATGTTTGTTTAAACGCTTAAGTTTCCCAGTTACTACATCATAATAATGATCAGCTCCTATCAAAAGAGTAATTTTTTCTTTGCAATCCCAAGAATCTGCGAGTTGTAAACCTTTTAACTGTTTGCCTAAAATATGTCTATTCAGATTAGGAGGTGGTAAATCAGAACTTGAAATTTGTTCAGTCACGAGAGCTTCAATTTCGATTTTCAAATTCGGTGTTTCCTTGTTCTGTAATTTTATCTTAACAACGTCAAATGTTTTTCTAATGGGTGTTTTATTTCCAAACGTAAATACCGAAAGAGTCTCTGTTCGAATAACAGGAAGCTTCAATTTATCCGCGATTTCTTTGCTCAGGAAGGAACGCATACTAGCTGAATCCAGTAGAGCTCTAATTAAAACCGACTGCGTAGTTGTTCGAAGTGTTATGCAACAAGTTTGAAGTGAAATAGTTTTAATTTTGCTGCGTGAGAATGCTGAAAGAACATGCGAATCTTCTATACTTTTATTTTTTTCATTTCGTTCTTTCTCAGCGCGAAAGCATATTGAACGGTTATGTCGACCTTTGCACTTGGAGCAGACGAGATCGCTTCGACACTGCTTTAGGCGGTGGTTTAATTTCAGGCAAAGGTAACATCGGGAATGTTTACGTAATAAATTTCTCTTCTCATCAACTGTCAGTGATTCACTGTCTTCAGTAACATGTTTGGATGTATTACAAAACAGACAGCAATTAGTATTTTTGTTTTCTTTAACCGGCGCCAAGAGCTGGTAAGTGGAATGAACGATACTCCCCTTCCCACCCTTCTTTTTATAAACACAGGAAGTGCTTTCTGATTTGTGAGTGGAGAGCAAAAGATGGCTTCTCTCGCGACTTTCCAATTCTAAACGAACAAACTGCAATAATTCGTCAACATTAAAAAAAGATGACGAATCCGTTTTACGATTGAATTCTAAAGTTATATCAGACGGCAGAGTTTTCATTATGGCTGGAATCAACATATAACTGTATTTATCCGGTGTGACTTCTAATGATTTCAAGCTGCGTATTTGAGTTTCTATAGTGTCACAAAGTTTGCGAAGTTTTACAGTGTCACTGGATTTGGTTACTGGGGTAAGATTCAGGAGTTTTTGCATGTGTGAGTTTATAATTATATCTTTTCTGCCAAACCTGTTTTTAAGTATTTCGACAACTTCATCGTAATTTGGTTCCGAAATGCAAAATCCTTCTATCGCGTTTGCAGCGTTGCTGCATAAGTACGATTTCAAATAATTAAATTTCACAAAATCGGACTTTTTCTGAAATAACATACCAATTTTTTTACATATTTCGATTCTACGACTCAAATTACGCCTAAATATGAAATGTTGTAAAATTTGGAGCGAAATTTACGGAGAAATTCACAAATTTATGTTGGCACTTTTTGTTCAGTTTGCGCCAAGAATAGTTCACTTGGAGAACGCCTTGTTTCCTTTCCCGTGAGAGGAAAAAAAGTCACCATCATTCTTTTTTCCAAATAATATTGTTTATATATTTTTTATTATAACTGTTATTATTTTAAGTAATTTTTTCTTTTTCGAATTTCATTTTAATTGTTTAAGTTGCATTTTTTTCTTCGAATAACTGTTTTAAAAATTTCTATTTACCTATTCAAACTGCGTCAATAACGGTGCAGCTTTTATTTTTTTTTTCAAATAGTTTTCTTTATATATATTTATTTGTCATAGTTATTATTTTAGGAAATTTTTAAATTTTTATACTTTTATTTTAATTGTTTGTGTTGCATTGTCTCTTCAGATAATTGTTTTAAAATTT
Organism: Stegodyphus dumicola; assembly: GCF_044657685.1. Lineage (NCBI taxonomy): Eukaryota > Metazoa > Arthropoda > Arachnida > Araneae > Eresidae > Stegodyphus > Stegodyphus dumicola. The sequence goes on from NC_140770.1 coordinate 134,533,776, forward strand.
TCTATTTATTCCTTCGAACTGAGCATTTTAAACATATTTATTAATATAAATTTTCCAGAATTTGATTTTATTTATTTGAATTGCGTTTCTTTTCGAAGAATATTTTTTAACCCAGATTATGATGCATTTGAAAACTGCATATATTAAAAGAGAAATTACAGTAAAGCACAGTTAACACGCCTTTCAATGTTCCGTTCAGAAAAGAAATATATAAATAAGAGAGATGTATAACGGACATTTTAACAAAGGATGACTTGCATACACTGCTTTAAACAGTTTAATCATTGTGCCCATTGCTTTACACAGTTTTATCCTACATTTGGTTTGTAGTGGCCCAGTTATTGCATGAGAAATAATTATTTTTTATTTCATATATTTGTTCATGTGTTTAATTATTTTATAAAATTAACTTTAATATTTTGTTAATATTCATATTTAAATTTCTTTATGTTGAATGGCAACTAGTTCTAGTTCTGATTCATGATTGCTAGGTTTTGGTTTCAAAGCGTTGCTCGTAGCGTCGCATTTCGATAGCTGGAAAATAAAATGCAATAACTTAGCTATTTGTTTATAATTCATGCTGTTACTAGTCATAAATTAATTTTAAACATTAGTAGCCAAGGCTACATCGTGGTGACCCTGATTAATTTTCGAAATGTCAACAAATGACTCTTCTGAAACTGCTATGAAAGATACGATGCAGTCACCGGAGCTTCATAAGGTGAGTGTAAAAATACCTCCTTTTTGGATTGATAAACCGGAAATATGGTTTTTTCAAGTTGAAGCTCAGTTCAAACTTAGTAATATCGTTTCAGAAGAAACGAAATTTAATTATTTAGTTTCACAGCTTGAACCTAAGTTCGTCGAAAATATTTGGGACATTGTAACGAACGATAGTGCCACAAAATATTCGGATGCTAAAATTAGGTTATTACATTTATTCAAAGAAAGTGAAAATGTACGGATTAAACATTTGATTACTGGTATCGAACTTGGAGACATGAAGCCAAGCCAACTTTTCAGAAGTTGAGATCAGTTGCTACTACAGGTGTGTCTGAAAATCTAATCAAAACTTTATGGCTGGAGAAGCTACCTGATTCCATAAAAAATATATTATTAGTTAGTGATGAAGATGTAACCAAGTTAGCGTCTATGGCAGATAAAATTAGTGATATGAATTGGAAACCAGAAGTATTTAGTGCTAATGCTCCTTCCGTTCCCGCAAATGATTTGTTGCAAAGAATTACCTTTCTTGAACAAAAAATTTATCAAATAACTATTCGCTCAAGACGCAGGGACTCGGATTTACGTAATTCACGTTCACGATCTCGAAGCCGATCTCGTAAACGATATGACACTACTGGCAAATTTTGTTTTCATCACATTCGTTTTGGGGCAAAATGCATTCCAGAGAAATGCAAGCCTCCGTGTGCTTGGGTAAAAAACGTTTTCAAAAACCAGGAAAACTCGAATCTGCAGTAGGTTCAGCGGCAAACGCTGCTGCAGAAAATATGAAGGATTGTCGCAAATTTCGTTTATTCGTTCGTGACCGAAGATCAAATTTGTACTTTCTTATTGATAGCGGAGCTGACGTAAGCATAATTCCTGCTACTTCACAGAATAAATGTAAAACTGAATATAAACTGTATGCAGCTAATGGCACACATATTTCCACTTATGGCATAAAAACGCTAACTCTTGATTTGGGATTACGTCGTGATTTTCAGTTTCCATTCATAATTGCTGATGTCACAAAAGGTATTTTAGGAGCTGACTTTCTTCACAAATATAAATTGCTTATCGATATAAATAAGAAAAAATTAATTGATGGCGTAACACAGCTTTGTGTCCAGTGTGATGTCGCTGCTATTTCCAGTGATTACTCAGTAACCACATTAAATAAATCCATAAAAATTTTCGATTTACTGTCGAAATATCCCGAAATTTCTAAACCTAACCTTTTTCAACTGAACCACCATGTTTGATCTATGATCTGTAAATATTGTACATATTAAAAGTTACATTTTAAAAGTAATTGATGTCGATTTATAGATCTTAGAATTTTTTGAAACATGCAGAATGGCCATCCTTTGGCATTTTTTAGTAAAACTTTAAATTCTACGCAAAGGAATTATACAGCTACAGAGAGAGAAACATTAGACGGCTGTACAGAAATTTCGAGTTTATTTCGGCAAAGCGCCAGTAACAGTCTTTTCGGATCATGCGGCTGTTGGTAGACTTTACTCGGGGAAAAACCTAACGCCCAGGTTAATAAAATGGGCTTTAAAACTTCAAGAATATAATCTCATAATTCAATATAAACCGGGTAAGGAAATAATGTAGCTGACGCATTATCCCGAATAAAACTGGACGATGAAGGGAATGAACTCAAATGCGCTGTGTTGACTTGCGCTGTGTTGACTAAAATTTTAGATTCTAGAGAAACAATTATTGCTGAATTGAAAGCTGATCCTGAATTTGGAAGAATTTATGCTTATTTAAAAGACCCCGAAATATTTAAACATACAGATATCGCTGCAATAAGAAGTAGAGCAGAAAACTATGAAATAATAGATAATTTATTGTTTTATACGAAATCAACAAACGAAAATTTTGATTATAGACCAGTCATCCCAGCTTCTCTTCGATTGAGCATTTTGAAGGAATTACACGACTCGCCAACATCGGGTCATTTAGGGGTCAGAAAGTCTATAAAAAGGGTACGCGAGGCGGTATATTTCCCGTAATTATACAAAATAGTAACTGCGTATGTCAGGTCCTGCAATCAATGTCAATTAATAAATGATATTAATTACAGCCCTGCCGGGTACTTAAATAGCATTCGCGCTACATTTCCGAATGAAATTTTAGGCATAGATCTTCTTCGTCCTTTTCCCCAGACTGAGTTAAATGAAAATCGTTTTCTTTTAGTAATTGTAGATGTTTTTTTTTTTGGAAGTGGACAGAAATTGTTGCACTTAAACGCGCGTCAGCCAAAACAGTTGCAGATGCATTCGTACACAGGTACATTTTAAAATACGGTGCACCGATAAAAGTCATTAGCGATAACGGTGAACAATTAATTCCTTAGCCAAATTTTTGAAAACATTTGCTCTGGACTTGGCATACGCCATATCAAAATGGTTCCGTATAGACCACAGGCAAACATCGCAGAAAGAGTTAATAAAAATATTGTAAAAATAATTCGAAGCTATGTTAGCACACAAGCGCTGGGATGGCTACATAAATGAGTTAGCTTATGCTTTAAGAACAGCAAATCATGATACTACTGGAAAAACTCCAGCAGAATTATTTTTAGGACGTAAGTTATTTACGCCACTAGATAAATTATTCTTTGTGCAACAAAGTGAAGAAGAATTTAAACAAAAAGATATACAGAAACTTATTGATCAGGCGGTTAGAAGTTCGGATACGGCAAGAAATAGACAGAAAATTTACTATTATCGAAAACGCCGTGAAGCAGATTTTAAAGTAGGGGATAAAGTGTTAAAGCGGAAATTTTTTTTATCAAGTGCCCCAGATAATTTCACTGCAAAATTGGCTCCAAAGTTTGAAGGACCCTATGTAATACAGGAAATCAAAGGAGTCGTATTGTTCCTTAAGAACGAGAGAGTGGAAACCTGTAAAGCAAGTCCCGACCAGGTTAAAAAATATTATAATCAAAATGATTTTGAAATCCTTAACAGTTTCTTGCAGGACTCAAGCGCAAAAGTAGTGGAAATTCCAGAATTAACGCCACCCGCTCCACCACCCAAGAAGCAGAGAACAGAAGAGGAACATAGCCCTTCTACAAGTCATTCTAGGGTCCCGAAAAGAAGAAGGAAAATGGTCACACTCCAGCATTCAAGAAGTGGAGGAAATCAATGCCGCCTCGTAAAGAATCTTTGGTAAACAGGAAAAGACCAGTTACAACTTCCCACAGTAGAAAATCTGCGTCGAGGAAACCACTTCCAGGGCCAGATAGTCAGGAGCAAACAATGCCGCCGTTCACGAGAAGAAAAAGACAGCAAGAGGAAAGAAAAGATTGGCACCAGCAGAAAAAATTCAAGCAAGAATCCAGACCGGAGGCCGCCAACACCAGCCGTTCAGGGGCCAAACGGAAAAGACAGGAACCCGAAGACTACCACCCCAAGAGGCCGGCGTACAGTGGGCGAAAAAGGAACGTCACCATGGAGGAAACTCGAAGAAACCAAAAGCGGAGATTAACTTCCATGAACTCTGTAACTTGGGATCAATTTTGCCAGAATAGCATGTCGGAGTTCCAAGCATCGAAAACTCAAAGATAAGTTAAAATCTTCTATAAATTTTTCTTTTGTTTTGAAATGTTATGCGTAAATACGAAGTTCTATGTCTTGACGGAAGTCAATTTGTCTCGGTTGAGACTTAGTTTTGTTTTACTTTATTTAGCTAAGGCAAAAGCATTATTTTCTTTAAGTGTAAAATCTAAGAGCAAGCAGTTCGAGTTGGTCGAAAGACTGGTTCTGTTATGTTAAAGCCAAAATTTGGCCGAAAGTAAAATAACTTCGTATTCTTGTATTAATGTAAAATTTAGTTTCAGTGCCACCAGCTTGGCGAAGAAAGCGTGAAGTAAATTTTTATTTTCTCTTATTCATTTTATGGTAAATTGTAAAAATCATATATATTAGAATTTTGTAAATATAGGTAAATACTTGAAAGTTACGTAAAAGTAAAATTTAGTCTAGAAGCATAAAATTTTAGATGCTAAAAGTAAAATGCTCCAAAGAAACGAGTTCAAGTCTAAGTATTAAACAGTAGATAAAATCATGCTTTAGAGCGAAAGCCTGCATGTCTAAAGATGAATGAGGGGGAATTTAGAATGAATGTGTTTTGTAGGGTTCTCCACCTACACTTGAATTTAAGAATGTTAAACATAGCTCATTGAGTTTCAGTAGGTTGGATTAAGGTTTGTCATATTTGGTCGTTTGAATTCTAACAAATCCTTGTGGTTAGGGGAAGTGTTGTAATACTAAAATACAAAGATTCCCGTTTGACACCACACATGGTGGAGAACCAGGGTAAAATTAAATTCATGTTTGAATATTTGAATTAATGTGAATGTAAGCAGTTAATTAAGGAAAAGAAAAGGATCGAAAACGAAAACATTATCGAGTGTTAAGAAAGTGTAAATCATAATGTATTTGGAATATACTGATACTTATTCCTTCCAGATCCTGGAAGGAAGAGAAAGCGATTGATTGATGAAGACCTAACAGAAGAAAGGATCCTGTAAGAAGATATTGTATCCAAATCTTCTACAGAAAGGATTGTAATTGTTTTAGGTAAAAGTTTGTTTTATGTAAACGGAGCTCTTGAGTTTTAGGCCAGAATATGGAAACTTTACCACAGGTCGTTTCTAGGACCTGCTTCCAAGTTTACCAAATTCTGGCAGCGGCAAATGTAGGGTTTATATTTATTTTAACTAATATTTATTTTAAGTTTAAGCTATCTTTCCTGTCAAGTCTTTACTTTCCCCTAGAATTGCCAATGCCAGAGTATGTAAATTGTAGTAGAACGCGCAGTATATTCAAATTTTATCAGAAGTAAGTTGAGTTTAAATAGAAGGGAAACGAGATTGTATGTGTGCTTCTTGAATCGCTAACGTGAAGGTTGCTAGGTAGAAATTTAAGAACCGCGCGTTTCGGCCTGTGTGCCTATCTCGGCAGTTCGTTGAATCTTTCAACTGCTTAATCAGTAAGCTCGCTGAATCTCAGCTGTATTTTAGAACGCGGTTAAGTTAGTTACGATTTTAGAGCCTCGTAGGTAGTGTTCTAGTTGTTTATTCATCCTGCCATTAATTTTTAGTTTCACAGTTCTGTTTTTGTTAAACCGCCTGGTCGGCGTAGTTTGTGAGCGTCAAGTGAACGCAGTTGTTATTTCTAAAGTGGAATAAAAAGGGATTTAAACCCTTCTTGCGAGTTTGTGTAATTTACAGTTCATAGCAGTCACTACCATAGTTGCTGACAAGTTGGGGCCACGCAACACTACAACATAATGGAATTGTTTTATCCCGAATCTAGGTAATTAATTTTTTCATTACCCAGGTTTCCATTATACAATTTTATATGCGTGAAATTCTGTTACCCAAATTCTACATATTTGGAACTCTATTATGCTAACTGTAGAATCCCGAATTATCAGGACCTTAATATGTCGGGAACTGTAATACCTGGATGTTTTGTTCACCTCTCTGGCCAAATAGAATTGAATATATTTTTAAAATGCTGTGCTGAACTTTTACTAATATGAAAAAATAATACAGTTTAGTATTTTATTAAATGAAGTACAAATTAATTTCATTAATTGATTTTATAGCTTGATTTTTAACTTAAATAATAAAATGGGTTTAGTTATCAGTACATGGTTTACATGCTTACATATAAACCAAACACACACACGACGCCCAAAAGATATAGTGGTTAGGGAACCTACTGCGGTACCAAAGGGCCAGGTTTCGAATCCCGGAGAAGGCATGGATATTTGTAAATGTATAATGTCTTTGAAGCATGAGGTTACTGTAAATATATGGCGAGCCGAAGGTCTTCTCGTGTGGTTTGATGGTAGGGGAGAGGAGTGGAAGACCCTTAGACCAGCGTCTTCAGTCCAACCTCCTTCAGGCTCTGGCAACCATTCATCAAAGAAATTACAAGCGCAAAACAACAACAACACACACACGCACACATTCACAGGCGTAGCCCCACTAGTGGCCGAGTGGTTAAAACCACTGAGTGCTGATACTTCGACTGGATTCGAACCCAGGCTTCATAGTTTTAACGGTTTTCCATATGTGTAATATGAATGCGAGCGAGTTCTTCTTAGAAATTCCTTCCCCCCCCCCGCGAAGGATTTCTTCAGGCAGATATTCCTCGTGTGCTTTCCCATGCTGAAATAACCTATCTTTTTGCAGAATTCGTGTGCACTTTAAAATCACTTGTTTTATATTTTGTCTTTCGTTTTATGATTTTGTTTTCATAGTAACGAACGATAAACAAAACAAATTCTTTTAGTAAATTAAATCCTTTATGTGTTTTCCGTGATCAAGGTCTTTAATTTTACATAAGTTGTAATTTAAACGGCCTTGTCGATTTTCCCTCTTAAATGATTGTATTCTTATAAAATGCAATGTATGGTGATAATGACTGAATATATGTATTCTAAATAATGAAAGAGAGGGGAAGGTAAAGAGTTATTGCTAAATTTATTTCCATTTCAAATGGAATCTAAGTAACACTTTCCTCAAAACAATAACACGACGGCATCCTCTTTCAATGAATTCCCTTGGAATCTTTGCATCCATATTCACTGTCAGACGAGCGTTCATGCATGAAGCGTTTTATCTTCTTGCTCGCAGTATAATAATAATAAGTTTTATTATTGAAATCATGATCTGTTGAAGGGAGAATTCCTTTGAAATCTCTTCGTGTCATCAAGGACGATATCTCGTTTTTAAATTTTTTGAGTATGTTCAGTTTGTAAGAACTGGGGTCTGATCTACAAATTGCAACCCTAAGGCAAAGACTGTTTGGAGGCCTGCTATTCTCTGATTTCTTTCACTATAATAAATTTCTGAAACGAATTATATAGATTACTTTGTGAAACAGAGTAATAATATACTATTTTCCATTTAATGACATTTAAAAATCATATTTTAGCTTTTTATATGTTTTGTTTTTATAATTGTTTGTTTTGTTTTTATGTATTGTGTGTTAGCTCGTGGTGTCGTAAAAAACTACTTTAAACAGGGTCTCTTTCTATCGGCCCCCGAAAAAAACTGGGATAAAAGTAATCTAAAGAATGCTGATTTTATTACAAATCTTATCTAAATAAAAAAATTAAAACAAAATAGTGCTATTAAATTGTTTATCATATCATATAAGTATCATCTAAGTCATATAAGTATCAATCTGTCTGCAAAAATCAACTACAAAAGGAATAAACGCGCAAAAATTCAAGCTGTTTATACTTCCTCATTCGAAGTTAATGCATTTGATAAAGCTAGCTTAGGAGAGTTTACTTAAATCCACAGGTGAGAAAATGCCTGGTAAAAGTACGGTATCATCACTTCGCCAATGAACTACAGTTTTTTTGGATAAACCGCATTCTGGATCTTCGTTTACCAGGAAAGAGCCTGGCAAGTGGTAACAGGTTGTATATAAAGATGGTTTATGAGTAGTTCTAGGTAAAGAAGTTTTTATTTCTAAAACAGGATTGCCTTGAATCTTTGCTTATGAGAACGGAATCAAGCATCAGCCTGGTAGATGGCAAGAGATTGCAGATATGATAATAATGATCTATATGCTGTAGATAATGATAATTCCCTCTTGTCAGCAAAGGAGTAGAATCGTTTGGACCAACCCCAGCTTAGATCTTCGGTTATGAGGATGGAGTCAGATTTCTGCGTGGCAAGTGGTAACAGGTTCTATATAAAAATAGTTTATAAGTTGTAAAATAATTTTATTTTTCATTTCCAAAAAGTGCCGCATTGAATCTTCGTTTGTGAGAACAGAATCAAACGTCCGCCTAGTAGACGGTAAGAAATTACAAATAATAATTCTCTATATGCCGTAGGTAATGGCAGTTTGCTCAATTCGTCAAGGGACTATAAATTTTAAATAAATCCAGCCTGGATCTTTGTCTTCGTTTACGGGCAAAGCAAATCATACTTCCGTTTGGCAAGTGGTAACAGGTTGTATATAAAGATGATTTACAAGTTGCAGATAATGAGGTTTTCATTTCCGAAAACGCAGCCTTAAATCTTTATGAGTATGAAATCAAGTGTTCATCTGATAGATGGAGAGAAATTGTAGATACTAACAGCTCTATGCGCCACAGATAACGATAGTTCCCGCACTTCGGCAAAAAACTACAGTTTTTTGGACACACCTCAGCCTGAATTTTCCTGTATTATAACGGAATCATGTATAATAGATAGTGAAAGATATTAGATAAATGTTGGTCTATAACGTATTTTAAGGCACTGAAATAATTTTGAGCATATATCTTTTGGGCAATGTTCATATTTCCCCTGGACAGTATAATACTTGTAAGACACTTCATGTTTCCATAATCGTGAATAAGCAATATATAAATCTAGCAATTTCTTTTGTAGGTTATCTAAATAATAAAAAAAGCAACAATTCATGTCACATAAACTTTTATTTTATCCCACAAGCTTTGAGTTTTCTTTACAATGTACTGAACATTTAAACAGATGGAAAGCAATCAAGGAACTGGAGCTTTGCTGAGATGCAGAGTAGCTACAAACTTTGCAGAGGACAGAGCAATGAGGTTACATCACATGGGAGCGTTGCTGAAAAAGGAGTTAAAAATCACATCAGGTAGCAGACTTGAAGAACTCGATAGTCCAGAATTATTCTGAAATGGAAAATAAAGCTATATTTAATAAATTTCTCTTAATTATGCAAAAATATACATGCGAAGTACTTGAAATAAACTCATTAATTACATTAATCTAGAAAAGATTACGTTTTCTAATATAGCTTAGATTAGGTATATCAGAACTTTAAAATACATAATGTCTCATTTTACATTTCAACGTTCATTTTTTGAAACCCCTAAAACCGCCACCTACAAAACTTATATTCTCTACAATATTTCCTCCAAAGTGACAAAAATTCACTTCAGTTATAGTTTTCCTTAGACACTTATTACGAGAAGAAAATAAAAGGCTTTTAGGAATATGTTTCTTGTTTAATTAATCTTGAAAAACTGCTGCTGAGAAAGATAAGTACAGTTCAAGAATACATGTCATGTTCTCCTTTTGTACTATAATAAAAGGCAAGTCTAGAACCTGAGAATCGCAATGTTGACAATTATGCATTAAGATTTTCTTGTATGCTCAGTTTTAACGCACAGAAGCGAGATAAAAATAAATAGTTCCTCAACATTACCTTTCAGATAATGTTGATGTTCTGTAGACTTATTGCAGCAGGACTCCCTTTACAGCGGTCTCGTCATAAAGATGCTGGAACTTTTCCAAAAGCAGACCTACGTTTGGAAAAATTCTAAACTTTCACGGGACTCTTCTGGCATAAAGTTCCTGCATCTTTATAGAGAACAGTATTCCAATTTATAAAAAGCAGATTTCATAAAGTTGCCGGCACGTTTACTGTGTGGCACCATTATGGAAGAAGAATTTTCATTTGTTTTGCTGACTAAAGTAGTAAAACAGAACCGTAGTTGCATATGATGGCTTTGGACAAAAGTGTGCGCATGTTTATGAAAGCCGATTTCTTTAAATGTTTTTCTTCTAGGAGTTTTAAACGTTTTAAAAGATTCTGTTTTAACGTTTCTGTCTTTTGAAATATTAATCGACATTCATAAAGGTTCCGGTACTTTTATGAAGAATAGGTTTATGAAGCGGTCCCATTATAATAATCTTTCAGCAATATGTATATATATATATATATTGTTTCATAAGAAACTAATTAGTAAAGTTAAAAAAATTGAATAATTCTCTTGCACCAATGCTGCAATAAATGAAATTTGAATATAACAAATACAAAATCATTATCTCATTCATATAAAGCTAATAAAAATTTTAAATTATGAAAATTCATTTGTAAACAAAATAAAATGATTAATTATTGCTGCGAACTAATTTACAATATCTCTCAAATTCAGAAAGCATAAGTAAGTTAAGTGCACGCATCTAAATGCGTGAAAAAATGTATAATAATCCAAAACATTTATCTTAAAAACTTATATTAGCAAATTAATTAGTTTAAAGAGAAATATCTTAAAAATATTTTTCTTTAAACTAAATTAATTTGCATAAAGTGAATTGTTGAGGAGGCAGGAGACAGAGATTTTCAAGGGGAAGTTTGCCTTCAAACTCTTCAATTACTCAATTCCGGTTTCGTCATCCATATAGGCATGGGTAAAGAATAACACAAAACAAAAGTTGTGAAATGTTTAAATGAGAAATTTAGTAGTAAAAGAATTTTGAGGAATTTAAAAAGCAAATCCACTGTAGGAAACAAAATGATTAATTTCAAGTACATAGCCAATGTAATAAAGCGTACACATCCAAAGTAATTTAGAAACCCTTACCTATATAGGTATATATAATATGTACATAGAAGAATGATCTAATGGTGATCTGCCCTTTGCAAGATTCCCCTGCATTCCATTTTATCGAGATAACAAAGTATTTCAAAAACGATCGATCATATTTCGGTATTTATAACGAAATGATATTAATTCAAAATTGCAAAAAAGAAAGTAAATCCTCTTCAAGAATATTACAGATAAATTGCTTGAATGATTGCGAAGATGACACTTAGCTTACATCAGTAATTGTTTCGAATCATCACTAAGTTTTGAAGTTCGTCATCGGTCGTTATATTTTAACGGTAACTTCATTCAGAAATCTCACTTCATTTGTTAATACTATAGCAGAATTAAAACTCAAATAAGATTCAGTGAAGACCAATTAAGAAACTGCAGGTCTGTGATATTAACGTCAATATTTGATGACATTAATTTCAAAAGAATATTCTCTCAAAACATAGATTTATTGTCATGAAGAAAATGAGACCTACTAAGAGCAAAGTAAGTTTAAAGTGCTGTTGGAAGATTTTTTTAGGAAGAAATGAAGCAGAAAATTCTGTCTGCCTCAGTATAAAAATCCCAGGTTTGTAATATATTCATAACTTGTTAACTAAAAGCAATCTATACCTTAACTCGCAGACCTGACTTATACTATATGATTGATAAACATTTTGAATAACTGTAAAGTAATAACATATAAATTTAATAGTTAATATTGTGTTACCTACGATAGAATTAAATGACTGCCAAAACCACCAGCTCTTTTTTTCCCTAAATTTATTCCCCAAAGTATTGAATTTAAATCTGTAACAAACACAGAAAAATAAGTTGAATTTAAATCAACAATTGTTACGGAAAGAATAGTTGAATCTGTTGAGTTGATGAATTTAAATTTATTGAATTAATGTTGAATTAATTTTAAACGCTTGAATTAATATTAATTAATTTGTTGAACTGTTTTTTAAATGATTGTTCAATCTGTAGCAAGTATAGAAAAATTACACAAGTTTAAATTAAATTCCTTCATAAATATCTTTACGAATTTTGTCCGTGTAAGTATGGATATTTTTGCTATGACTGATTAACATATAATAAAGATGAAGTAATTTTTAACTTGAGAGAAGTGACTTACATATGTAAGTGAAATTTTCACCTTATGGAAACTGTGCAACACGAGAAAAAAAATAACTCAATTCTTCCTTTCCATAATATGTAAACTGTTCAAATAACGTTCTGAACCTTATTTTCAAGAAACTTATAATTAACTTTATCTGGAAGTCCAGGATCAATGTTTAAGAAATAAGAATTCCTTCTTTTCTTTTCTTTTCTTTTTTTTCGGAGTGTCTCCTAGCATTCATATTTAGAGGTTTAATAATTTTGTCTGCTAGTGAATTAATTGGATGCCGAATTTGAAAATTTGCATTTAATGTCACGGTGTTTTTCCTAGTTATAGTATCATCAGAATTCATATTTTCATCCTTGCAAGAATTTTTGATAAATGATATTATTTTTTATCAACAAAAAGAGGAAGCAATACGTAATATTAAAAAAATATTTGAAATATTTATTTAATACAAGAATAAAAACTAGGCGGCAAAAAGTACAGTTCTGCGTGAGCGTCATTTGTAATTTCCATATTGTCAAGTTTTTAAATGTTGATAACGTATAACCCACCTACTAAACAAACACAGAAACAAAATACATGTAAATCTCTAATAAATATAACCCACCTACTAAACAAAATACATGTAAATCTCTAATAAATATAACCCACCTACTAAACAAAATACATGTAAATCTCTAATAAATATAACCCACCTACTAAACAAAATACATGTAAATCTCTAATAAATATAACCCACCTACTAAACAAAATACATGTAAATCTCTAATAAATATAACCCACCTACTAAACAAAATACATGTAAATCTCTAATAAATATAACCCACCTACTAAACAAAATACATGTAAATCTCTAATAAATCAGACTGGATCAAATGTAAAGTAATAAACAGAGGACCGTTATTCCACACAATATTTACATAATTATGACATCAGTTTCTTTTTACAAACACTACCGTTATCTATTGGCAATCTAAGGATACCATAAGCGTAAACTTAACACCTACTTTATCTTTTCTGTAAATTGTTTTGGTATTATATTTTATCTATGTTCTTTTCGAATATCATACTTATCTGAATAACCTCACGAAGATATGCTAATTATAGATCGAAATCACTAAGTCTAAACTTTTATATTCCAAGTAACATCAGGTGCACCCTTTATAAGATGCATGATGAGGTTTTTAACTGTCGTAAACTGGCCATTTTTAACAAAAGATTCTATTTTGCTAATTAGGGAGTTCTATTTTGATAATTAGTTGATTCCCGAAGTATGATGGAATCTTAAGTTATGGATTCTTTTTGAAAATGAGAAGGCAAAAATCAAAATGAATCAACCAAATGATGAAACTAATTTAACAAATATACTTATTCTGCTATTGAGAGGATACTGTAAAAATTTGAAATATTTGGGTACAAAAAATGGACAAACAAAAAAGTAGCTTTCACTTCGTGAAACAGTAAAATCGTTTGAGACCTATTTTGCAACCTGTTTATACCTTTTCAAATGGACATAGCTATCTTTGGTCGCATTTGTTTTGAGTTAGATTAGCAGGTTCGCGGGTACGACTCTCTCTATTGGTTAATATTTTTATGAGCACAAAACATCTTGGGAATTATCCTGAACTTCCTAACCAAGAGTACACATTATTTTTTTAAGATTTTTTGGCTATTTGTATGGGATTGAATGGAAACAAATGGTCTTATGGGGCCTAGGATTGATGTTAGCTAAACGCGACTGCTTCATAATGGTGCCGTTATAAAAGTGCTGGTACCTTTATGCAAATCGGCTATTGCTGACACTTTCATAAAGATGCCCGCACTCTTATGAAAAACAGTTTTTAACTTTCAGAAAACAAACTTCATAATTGTATGGGCACTTTTGTGTGGAAGCGTTAAGATTATAGTTTCCTGTCTTGATTAAAAAAGCAAATAAAATCATATTCCTAATAACGGTGACACTGTATTAATGGTACCCGAACCCTTATTAATGTTGCTTTGTTCAAGTTCATAAATACGAAGACTTGTTCAACTTTATGCCATGCCAATTCTTGAAAACAGCTGCTGACTTGCATAAAGGTTCCGGCACCTTCGTGAAAGGGTATTGCTAGGAAGGTAAAACAGTTAAATGAATACTTTGAAATAATGCGCTTAATTAGAAAACAGTTCTTAAATGGACAATGATTCATAGACCTTCTTTTCAGTTCATAAATGAATATAATGCACGAACTTTCAAAATGTTTATTGCAATATAGGTTTCATAGCTGGTTCATATAAGGCTATGCAGTCAATTCTGATCGAGTTTAGATGCAGCTGTCAAAAAGTTGTTATTTTAAAATAACCCTGGTTGAAATGTTTTAACTTTTGATTTGATATCGAAGACACTAATTTTTATAAATCAGCCCATTGTTATAAAGAAGTTAATACTGGGAACTACAATATGATAGTATTATAGTTTCCAGTATAATAGTATAATGAACATAATTAGAATATGAGAATAATATATGCACGTTAATAATATTATTGCAAAGGGAATCGATAATTTTAAAGTAATGCGCATAAATCGATACAAACCGTCATTCTTTAGACTAAATCCTATCCTTATCGTTTGAAGTACCATGCTGGTAGTACGTATGCTGATGTGTATGGAGAATAGGCTGGGTAAGTATACTGATAGGCATATCCATAAGATGGTGCCGTATACCAAAGGAGTGGCTGGGCCAAGACGACAGATAATAGGCAGAGGAGAGAAAAGATAACCACCTGAAAATAAAAGAAAATTTTTAAATTTTAGGAAGGCATCTTTGTTAAAAATAATGCATATCCAACTGAGCTAAAAATGAAAAAAAAAAAAAAAAAAAAAAAAAAAAAACAGTTTATCCTAAAAATAATCCTATTGCAAAATAATTGCTTACAATTTAACTTCAGAAAATACACCGCAGGAATGAAAAATACGGCAATAATCAGCCGCAAAATAATGACAAATCTTTCTGCTATGTCAAGAATAAAAAAATAAAAATTTAATATCAAAGTTATAATAAAATATATCAGGGAGTTATACAAAATTATTTTTCGGAAATTTTTGTTTAACATAGCTTCGTAGTTGAAGGATTAATTAAAAAAAAAGGCTAATCTGGCGTTTAAACTTCTGCTTTTGATGTACCAGGATTAAAATTTTCAGATAAGCCTCAGGAAGCTTATGCTAAAGTTTTAGAAATTTTAACCTGACTACTTCTAGTATAGGGACAAAATCCGATTACCTTTATACTTTCGGCATCTCCACAGTTTTAGCGCAGTTACACTGCGATAGAAAAAGAAACAATGCTGAAACGAAAAATACATGGGTATTTGTAAATGTTACTTCCTTTGTGACATAGAAATACTTAAAATCGGTCGAGCGAAAAGTTTGTTCGAGAGGCGGTTGGTAGATGCAAAAGGACAAGGGTCCCTCTCTTCCGTTTTCTGAGCTACTCTCTATTACCAGAGCCGGGATAAGGGTGAGCCAAGTGAGGCACTTGCCTCAGGTGAATCACTAGAAGGGGTGCCAAATTGGCTATACGAATTCGAAAATTACTTTAATTATGTTTTTTAAATTTGCCATTAATTATTGGAGAAAATAAGCTTCGGCAAATTTAAATTAATGAAACAATAGGAAAAAATTGCAAGAAAACCTCGAACTTAATGCAATGTGAATTTCGATGTTATTTTTTATTTATCAAAAAATAAATTTTTAACATTTTCACTTGAAAGTTATAAATAATTATATTATTTCTCTGAATTCATAAAAAGAGGATAAAAAATTACTTTAAAATTATGATATAATTATGATATTTTGATTTAATACATTTTTTTGTTTAATACAAATATAGCTACTTTGATATATATATATATATATATATATATATATGTATAGCGGCGCGCATTTACCTTTTTGCCTCAGGTGAAAAAAATATCTTGGCACAGAACTGTCTATTAGCTCCGAAATGGAGCTGTGTAAAGTAATTCTGCAAATAGGTATGCAAAGCTTGATGTCAACGACTAGCACTTTCGCCCACACGCATAATTGTTCATGAAGTTGGTTTGCGTTATATACGCTTAGCTATCCGGGTAATTCATAGGATATGCGATGCATACAATAGCTATTATGCGGAATTGATACTGCGCAAAATCAACATAACATGGAATCGTGCAGCAGCAGGATCAAATAGTAACAATTGCTAGCATACTGCCGACACTATAAAAATGAAATGCTGGTTGTGATGCAATACTGAGGTAATTGACGCACTTGTATGCAGTCAACATGGGCATAAGATCGAAGGTGCATAAGCGGCGTACATTCGATATGACATGGCATCTACTAAGGCATAAGATTGGCACTAAGGCATAAGATAACAGTGCTTAGAATCGTCACTGTGTAGGATTGATACAGGCATAGATTGACTCGGAATAAGATCGACTACGGATACATAAAACTGATTCGGCATATGATCAGTTCCATAGGATGAACGCCACGTATGATTGATATAACGTAAGATCGATTCTGGCACAAGGTCGACATTGGTACACAATAGTTACCGTAACTTAGATAAGGCTTATAAGTGGCGAAAAAATTTGATAATAAAAGGGAAAGAATAATTAAGAAGGAAATAATTTAATTTAATTAACATTTTTAGGGTATCTGGATAGGGCTGTCTTAGGATAAATACCGTCAGAGCATCATAACCAGTTTTTGATTAGTCCTATCGATCGAGTGCCGATAGAAAAGCTATCGATTCTATACAATGATGATGATCCAGTGCCGTATTTTCGATAATCACAAGAAGAATAACCACAATTGACAATCCAAACATTTTTAAAAATCTGTGCATGAAAGCTGCTCTTCAAACAACAAATATTTTGTTAATAACTTCTAACTTCTTAGTTCGGAAAATTATTAGAACACTGCTGAGAATTTTTTTTAAACGGCTCGCATTATTTTAATGAAAAGAAATTTGCTATTATAATTCTCAAAATATTTAAATATTTTATGTCCTTTTTATTGGCAAGAGATTTGCAGATTATCGTGATGTGTATATTGTATTGAAACAATCGGGTTTGTCTTGCTGAAGATGTTCTTGACACCAAAATAAAATGCTAAAATTAGGGACATTACATATGATTTAGAGGCACTGCTATTTTAGTTTCCTAGAAGTTTCTTCAACGAGAGGTAAGTACATTTTGTAAGCAAAAAAAGACAATATGTTTGCTGTCATTGGAAAAGAAACAAGTAGTAAACTTAAAGTCAGCCGTACATCACCCAGCCATGAAAATACTGTGATTTGTTGCTTAGTTCTGAGGGACACTGCGAAGGACAAACGATATCACTATAAAGGTGTGTACTTAGGTCTGAAGATATGAAAGCTATTCTGTTAGGCATCATAGCTCATCATAACTTTACTTGTGATTATCATAACTTTACTTCACTGTTTGAATATATTAAACGAATTAAGTTAGTAGTTTCGTTAATATTAGCAAAATGGACTGAATGAATACATCAATGAATTTAATCGGATTTTATTGACATTCTATATTTAACCCTTTTAAATAAATGCTTTTCTAGGTTTAAATTTTCTTCTGGTCATCCCTTTCTATGTTTAAATGTTCCTAAAATAGCAATCACTTGCTTTGCTGTAACCAGTTAAACAATCAACAATATTTCTACAATTTTTACACGAAGATTTTAACATTTTAGCACTTTAACAAACACTTTAAATTTTTTTTTAAATTTTAACATTTTAACACTTTGACTGCCTCGTCACCCGTATTCGGGTAATTGTAAAAATTCTGATCAGGCTGCGTCATCCGTATTCGGATGACAGTTCTCTGAGTACTTACGAGGTAAAGTAGGTATTTGAAAATATGATTGTTGATAGAAATAAATAAAAAGGATTATTGCCGAGAGCTAAATTCATTCCGTTCGCTAAGCTTTCTTCAGTACCAACTAAACAACCAATTCTTGTAAAATATGAGCAATAGTATTTACACAACATTTATTATCACTGCATTTATCAGCATTCGAATTAGAATCTGAAGATACAATTGTGGTTGTTCGAACAGAACTTTTCTGTTCGAATGTTAAAATCTCGAAAGTTCCTCATTGCTAATATTCGAATTTTTGTAAAACTCGCAACAGGTCTCTTCATTACTGTTATATGATTCACTTTAAAATTACTCTTTCATTTTTCTTTTAGACAGTGCAAAAAACATGGGCAACAATTTTAACACAAGAAAATTTCAACCGTTTTTTACCAGAGAAATGATGTTTGGAAAAGAAGAAATAATTTTCGAATCTCACACCCTTTCTTAGATACATAGTTCTTGAGAAATTTTAAACTGAATGCATGTCTCAAAATGTTTTGTTCTAGACGTTCTAAACTCCTACGATCGGAAACAAGTGACGCTTGGTATATCAGCTCTCGTGGCCTAAAGGACATTTTCTTACACACTCTCGTGGCAATCAACGTGTTAATGAATGGAAGTATCTGATTAAGAACAGCGCATACTTTGCATCAGGCACTAATGTTTTGCTTTATATTTTTCAGGTTCGCCATTTGAGTTCCTGCATCATAAATTATATAACGTTTTTCGCTCGTTAGAATGCAAAGGACGGTGAGCAGAATTAAATCAATTTGTACTGCTTCCTATTTTAAATTGAATGTTTCTTCATTGAAGGAGTTGATTATTTATGTAGCATAAAGAAACTGTGTAGCTAACATTTAACAATGAACTATAAAAACCAGTTTAACACATTTCAGTCAACAAATTATTGGGTCAGTCCATAAGTTCGTGCGCATTAAGAGTATGCGTGGAATTCACTATGACGCATTTACTAAAACAATACAATTTTGAACTTGTTGAAACTTGTCATTGTTTGATTAACATATTATTTAGTTTATCACCAACTTTCGTAAATATCGAACGTATTTTAGTACCTATAGAAGATGAATATAGATAATAAGTACAAACGTTCTGTGCTACATTTTTTATTTTCGTGTGGTGAATCTGCCAGGTTTGCAGCGATAAAAATTAATAGTGTACATGGTGAACACACTATTAGTTTAAGGACTGCCCAGAAATGGTTTAAAAAATTTAAAGTTGGAAAAAGCAGCATTGATAAAGAACCCCGTTCAGGACGTTTTGAACTGTTAGAACCAAATCAAATGATTAATTCAGAAGTTTATAGGGAACAACTTTACTTTGCCATCTAAACTCAGCACTGATCAAAAAACGCCCACGATTAGTGAATATGAAGAAAGTTTTGTTTCTTCGTGATAACGCTAGACCGCATACAGCTCGAACAACGCTGCAAAAAATTAGTGAATTTAATTGGGAGCTTTTGCCACATCCTGCGTACTCCCCAAATATTGCCCCAAGTGATTTTCACTTATTTCGTGCCTTATAAAATTTTTTACTGGGGAAAAAACTAAATTCTAAACAGGATGTACACAATGAACTTTCAAGTTCTTTTTGCATCAAAACCAGAGTCTTTCTACAGCAATGCCATAAAAAAGCTGCATGTAAGATGACGAGACATTGTAGATAATGGAGGAAAATATATAATTGATTAAAATGCTAAATTGTGTTATTGTGTTTTTTTATATTATTTAAAAATTTACCAAAAAATGCTCACGAATTTATGACTGACCAAATATATATGTGAAATGCAAAAAATATGAAAGCAAGGTTACGAAATCCACCAAACGAAACTATAGACTGAAAAGTGCATACATGTACGTGTAAAACGAATTATGTTATGCAAGTGTAAATTGTCGTATAATTTTCTAAACTCGTTTTTAAAACTTTCAGTTGCTATTTGGCTTTTATATTTTTCTCTAAAATTTAAATTTTTATAGCTCATTGATAAATTACAGTGGTTTAATCGAATCCAGGCTTTAATTTACCAGCCACTGCCTCAATGTATTCGTAGCTTTCAACGGTTATTAATTTTAAGGTAAAATTTTTTTCTACATGGTTTTGTTCTATCTCTTGATTCTAATTCTCGATTTCGTTAGATTGTAAAATTTCTTTGATCATAATGTGATTTTTGCTAAGTACGTAATTCTGAGATATGTTATTAATTTTTGGTTTTAAGCCACATGCTTGAGGTATTCGAAGAAATGTTATAACAAGGGAGTACCGTGCATGTTTAGAGTCTGTCATAACCATAAAAATATTTAAATATTTATCATCTGTAAATGTGGATTTCGAGAAAAGTGTTCAGTTTTATCTCTCCAAAAGCTTGTGTGTTTTGAACAGGTTTTCTGTCGACATTTTACTTTTATTAGTAAAATACAAACGCTTATTTGAAATCTAAATCGTCTTTCATGATTTCGAATCGAAAGGTATCCATTTAAAAGTATCTCTGAATTCCTACCGTTAATATTGTAGCGAAAATTGCTCTTTTCGACCGAGCTTCTCGTAGCTTAGCGGAGAAGACGCAAGACCCGAAGGTCCTGAGTTCGAAACCTATCAACGGCAACATGCCTGATAATTGGTTTTTATGTAAATTTCCTTCTTGTTAATGTTGTCTGATTTATGTAAATTTCCCTCTCATTCTTCCAGAGCATTTCGAGTCTAGAATGTTCCAGCATGTTCACCAACTGTATAAAAGTTGTTCTTCATTCAGTTCGAGTTAATACAAAGTCTTGAGTTTAGACTTTGAGTACTTGCATGTTCATTTGTAGGATCCCTTCACCTACGCGACAATATCACTGAAGAGCCTGCTGGATTTGGTTTTCAGAGTGAAAGGCTCAAAGAATTCAGATTCTTTTAACACATTAAAAGGAAATAAAACTTAGAAGATGGTAATAACTGATAATCGTTCAGAATAGGTCTCAACGCTTGATTCCAACGTTTGATAACCCTTTATGCGGAAAATCCGTGAATCGCTGACGTCTCTCTAAAGAGAAAGATTATAAGAAATATATTATCAACAACATTCATACTTTTCCCTCTGGTTCTTCAATTAGAAATTTCAGTGGATATTGTCTTTTTAATATAAAGTTGCAGAGACGGTTTCTCGCACAGGAAACACGAAAAAGAAAATGTACCCTCGCTATAATTCGAATCTTGGCTCTTTCATTTGCTAGTTGGAGGCAATTATCACCGATACTAAGAAAGTATGCACAGTAGAACGAGATAATTCTTTATACCTTATCACTACCTTAAAAAACGACTGGGCAGAGGTTCGTAGAGGTTAGTTCGGGTGTTATTATTATAGAACTATCTTTTTGGAGCAGAAAACGTGGAAAGTCAACTTTGCTGTCTCTGGGATTCGAACCACGAATCTTTCAACTGATAGCTGTGAGTGCTAACCCTTTGTACCACAAAACCACATATTGGAAAGTATGATAAATTTTTTACTGTGAAATTTCACTATTTAGACTCTAGAATAAATCAGTATTTCTTAAACTTGATTTTTTAAAGATTTTTGTTGGCTAAAATTATTGTTTTGTTGAGTAAACCTATAGTGGACATTGAAAAATGTTTCTTAAATTCTCATAAATTCTCTTTTAGTAAAATCTCTTCTAGTGAACACACAACTAAAAGAAATAGCTGATGCAGAAAATTAGGCTATGGCTGAGAATATCGCTAATGCTGAGCTAAAGAGACGTCTTCAGCATAGTGTAAATTTAATGAAGAGAAATAAGCTTCAAAGATTAACTTGACATTCCGTTCCACGAAGCTCTCTCATACTTGCCATCTAGTTTATATGCACTACGAAGGAAAAAACATTGCTTTTGACTTTTACAATCTCTATTTTCCGTTCGATGCATTGCTATATATAAACAAAAAATGTTATAAAATTGTTGACACTAAATTAAGGAATAGTTAATACGTTAATATTTTCTGTTAGTTTGAAATTTAAATTAAATTTATGGGAACTTATTTTTTTTTTTTTTAAATTTCTCCCTTTCACTGTTGCTGAACAGCTTCATAACTCGATTTAATTGCTTACACCAAGACATGTAGACTTAACCTAGCCCGAGTGGCACGACTGGCTCGAGACTTTCTGTCATTTGGAATATATTAGCTTATATTTTTAAATATTTTGCTTTCTTACCTTCTTTAATGATGTAAATACCATCTTAATGAATAGGAGTTTATAAAAAAACAGTGACTAAAATAAGTAATTATACACATTTAGTCAATAAATGCTGTTTAAATACATATCTTCATGAGTAGATTTCAAAACTCGTGCCATTCAGAGGACTAAATCACGCTGTAGAGAATTTCTCATTGCTAAGAACTGGAAGCAAAATAGTATCTTAATGCTAATTCAGATTTGAGCGTAACTGATCCTGACATCAGTTTTCTCCAATTTTAAGAAGACTTTATCAATAAAAGAATAACATTATCGTGTCTTGTTGAAATCCTTTCGGGTGTTCAAGGATTTGCAAAGATCAAACCTAAAAAACGTGTAGACCCAGAAATATTGCAGGAGCTTTACCAGACATAAACATTCTAAATGTTGTGATTCAAGAAAGGTGAAACAAATGAAAGTGGCTATGAAAGTGGAGCTAAAAGCATGAGCAGGAATGTGACTCATTGGAATGCACTGACAAGCAAGAGTATCACAATGAGTTCTAGTTCAATGTCCTTATAACTGCTCAAGATTCTCAGAATTATTAGAAAGAATGCCGCTGAAATTTTCTATGTGAGATTGCTGTAACTTGTAGTTGTACACCTTCCTTTTCCATTGCCATCGGCAGCAATAAACGTAGTTTTTTTTATTCGTATGTGTTGGTAAATTGTGCATTTCTTGCTTTAATTGTGTTATTCTTATGTTCTGGTTAAGGTTTTATGCCTTCAGTTAATCTGTATGCAATAGTTGTAGACTTATCAGCAATTTAAAAGTTTAAGTGGCGCTAAACCTAACGAGACCGCCATTTGTTTACATTCGAAACTCTTATTAAAAAAACGAGCTTAGAGCAGCGAACTAATTCAGTTGATGCACCAAATTGAGTGTCTTTTTGCCCAGTGTGACCAAAAGTTAACTTTGAATTTTGTGCACCAAAATTTTTGTTTTCCTGCCCGCTTGCAGAATTGTTTGAACAAGTTCTGGTGTAGAAACTCTAATTTACTTGTAAAAATTAACTGTTTTTAACTGTATTAATTTTTTATGTTTTTTTATTTTTCGTATTTTACAATTTATGAAGATCGAGTTTTTATGTATTTTTCTCTTTCCGCGAAGATGGTGTCTAAATTGATTGATTTAAAAATATATCTTTGATTACTTCAAAGAAATAAGTTTAAATGAAATGCAGCAAAAAATATGTATAATCTTATAAGCTGTACAAGGAAGTCATGTGGTGTCCATGTCAGATATTTCTATTGTGAAGATACTTTTGGATTATTTGGTTTTTCCGTTTTCTTTACATTGTTTATCGTAGATAATTTAAAGTTCAGTGTAAAAAAAAAAAAAAAAAAAAAAAAAAAAAAAAAACCCGGTAAATAAAGTATAAAATCGTTGTGTCATCTAAAGGTACTAGCGAACTGCCGAAAGTCTACATGTTTTACATCATTGGTGAAATTACAGAGATTGAAAATAGCAATATCAGTTGGATTTTTCGCACAACGATTCTCGCTGAACAGTTAGTGGTCTTGGCTATTTGAGGCATCCTGTTTTACTTACACTGCAGTGAAAATTTAATCACAGCAGTCGTACGTGGCATCTGTGAAGGTGTTATCGGATTTTTTAGGAAGCGTTTATTAGTGGAGCAAATTAATTTGCATGCGTATGACAGAAGAGGACATGGATTAATATGTATCACATGATGACTTTGTAAATAAATACTTCTTATAAATTGAACTAAAGAAGTTTTGGTATGGATGTTGGAAATGTCTGGCAAATAACATAACATACGACGGATATATGCCTTATGTTTAAAATTACATTTAGGTAAGGACTCCTTTGCCAGGATACACTTTTATTGGATATTTGAATGTGTTTTTTCCTAATGACTGGACACTCGCTCTTTGAGCATCCAGGCGGGAATTCACCATCAGTTGTTAAACTATCTCATCAGTAAGAACAACATGTAAATTGCACTGCAGCAGGCAGTCGAATATGATACCGGCGAAAAGGGGAAATAGTCAGTTAAAATCAACCATGTCTTCTCTGAGAATCGAACCGGGTCAAAGATAGTGCAGCCATCTTAGCTAACCATCATACTGAACAGAGCAGCGTATGTTTGAATATGATTAAGTTATCTGAATTTATGTAAGTGCACGAAGGCTATCTGCCTAAAGAGAGGGGTGTCTTTGTAGTGGATTTTCTAAGGGAACTAACTGTATCTCATATTCATGCTACACATGGGAAAAATTCCCGAAAATAATACATGTAGGCAATCCGTTTTTTCAAGTTTAATTACCAGAAATCAGGGTTCTGAACAACTTGGCAACTGATTGGTCAATTTTATTTCAGAATTTTATCTTGTTTTCCAAACCGCTACAACAGGCAGGTGACAGGTGACGGAGGACGGGGACGCCTGGTGTTTAACGGAGGTAAACAGGCATATGTCCCACGCCCTCCCCTATATAGATACAAGAACTCCCTGGGGTCCCACAAGGGCGCACCGGGAGTTACTGAGCCTTCATGAAAAAGTTTACATGGCCATACAAGGGCTATTCCAGTTTGACATTGGTTCTGTACAGATTCTTATGTTAATGGTTGACCTGGGTGTTCATAGGCTACAACAGGCAACCAACACTTAAGTTAGCTTTTAAGAATAAATACTTTTACCTATTATAACTTGAATCTTAACATACATTAAGCAACAAAAAGGCGCTAACTATTGCTGGAAACAAAAAATATACTTTCATCAGATTCTTTTTATGTTATTGATGCTCATAATTTTAGACTAATTATTTAATCAAATTAGAGAATATTGCATCCAATTTCTTCCGAAAATATATCGATACGTGTTTTTATAAAACAGAAGGAATTTTCAAAAATTAAACTAAAAGTAACATTTCGAAGACGGCACCAGCATTTGTGTTTTCGTTTTTTGATGGACCTTTTTCGAATTTTCTGGTCTATTGCTTTCATTGGTGTCCTGTGAACACGGGCTTGTATTTCGTCAATTTCACTTCTACAGCGGAAGAAGAAGGTTCTGTAGTGGAACTTAAGACACTATTGCCGCAAATTTATAAAAAATTAACGCTTCGTTTAACGAACGTATGAACATCGAATAATTTTCAACAATTCAAATTATGCTTCTTAATTAAAAAATTATGTTGGCTTAGAAATTTTCAAGATTCCCGAGTCCTTTCGATCTCTACGAAAATTTTATTTCAAAAATCGCTTTTTTTAAAAAATAGTTGGAAAGCTTTAATTTATAAGGTATTTCTCCCGCCTTCCTGGCGTGCCTTCGTGGTGTAGTGGTTCTGCTAACTGGATCGGTATTCCAGAGGTCCGTGGTTCGATTCCCGGCGAAGGCGGTTGCTAATTTTTCATCTCTCTGGCTTTTCCAATTAACCTAATGTCTCTACAGTGGCGCCCGAACTAAAAGCGTCGTGGATGATGAATCTTCACACCCAGGATTTGGCGACTGGGTTCCCTAAAAACCCCAGTTGCCCTTTAAAAGGGGGAGTATATAAGGTATGTCTCCCGCCTTCCTAGCGTGCGTTCGTGGTGTAATGGTTCTACACGCTGGGCCGGTATTCCAGAGGTCCGTGGTTCGATTCCCGCCGAAGATGTTTGCCAATTTTTCATCTTGCCTGCTTCCAAAAACTACCTAATGTCTCTACAAGATAATGAAAAGTATGTAGGTAAATTTGTTCCTTACATTGTGGATAAAGGGCGGCGCCTAGAACCCCAAATTTTGAATGCATAGTCGACTGCCCGAACGTCTATACCTCAAAGTCCGTATTCTAAATTCCGAATTTATATTAAAAAATATATATTTCCTATCTTTTGCGAATCTAACGAAGTTTTGATTAACAAAATCATTCATTTAAAAGTAAAACGTGTTGCCACTGCTCGAAATAAAATATTTTTAACTTCCATGAGCTAATGTGTAGCCGTTCCACAAAGAGTAAAATATTTAATGCAATATTTTAAATTTAATCTGTTTGTTATTGATTAAGAAACTGAATGGTATTTAAAAGCAATAAACGCAATTCTTATTGGTATATTGTTTACACATTTTAATCTGGTTTATTTTAATTTAAATGCATTTCATTGTCTTGCCTAGCTGGACTAGTGCTAATAATTCGTATGGAAAATTCTTCAGTATTCGTAACGTATAGTTCGGCCGGTCTTATCACCTGTTTTATGAATAAATCGCTGAAGGCTCTTTTCTGGTTTTTTTCGTGGTACTTTGAAAAACATTCGCCAGGTTTCATTTTCGTGGTAGTATGAGAAACATTCGCGAGGGGTCTTATACCTTTAATAGATATAAGAAAAATAAATTTTACTAAAATATAAATTATGATGACTAGAGAACAAAAGCTATGTTCCCTGACATCAAATTCTTCAATAAAAGCAAAAGCAAAGTAAAATAGAGAAAGTGATATTTGAGCTAGTCCCAGTCTTGACAATATGAACTGAAAAACAGCATACCATACCAAAAATAATATAAATATAGTTGAGAAGCTGAGGGTAAGAAATAAGCCCATCCATGCATTTAATATTCTGTATTTAATTGTTAAACCATAAGATGCTTCTGTGCACTAATAAAGTACGTTTCTTTACGTCAATAAAATACGTTCTTTGAAATATGTTTCTTTACGCCAGGTTTTTTTCGGAGCATAATTAAAAACGTTTATCATATTAAAGAAATTGCAATAAGCTGCAGTATTTATTATAGTTTATTACATAATTTCTACTGCATCTTAAGCGTAAAATCGCTGGATTGGAACTTCTGATTAATAAAAAAGGAATATTTAAGATAAATTATTAAAAATATTAAATATTTGAATAAAATTACACTACTGAACTTTCGATATTATTATATACTTTTTCATTTTTATAACAGTTATTTTAGGCTGTGTGTTGCACAAACGGCTGGTATTTCTAAAACTACGTATCGTTACACTATTACACTCTCCTAAAACTGCATAGTTAAAGTGCATTATAATAGTAATTTTTTTAATAGATGAAGTACTCAATTAGTAGAAATTCATGAAAAATTATCTCCAGATTTATAAAAATTTCAGTAAAGTTTCACCAAGGGATCTATAATTATGCGAGATGGTTATTGAAGATAAAACTTTCATATGATAAAGGAAAAAAAGTCTACATTTAATCGACAAACTTACCCATTAAATTCAGTGAATTCTTAAATCAGTTTTGCTTTATATGAAAAAAAAAAAAAAAAAACTGAAGTTAATTATGTTTTTAGAGTAAAAAAATGTATGCCAAAAATAATTCTTCAATGAGCATAAAAATATTTATTCAGAAGTAAATAGCTAAAAGTTTGTCAAAAAATAAATCGAATTAAAATATCAATAACATGTTTTATTATTAGTCCAAAGGTGCAATTTGCTCAGGAGGACTATTAATTTCATCTTGGGATTTTGCTTTAATTCACTATAAAAGGCGAATCAGTTTTTAAAATGTTGCCACTAAATAGTAGAGCCTGTATTATATTTAAAGAACTTAAAAAATGAAGATTCTGCATAAATGTATGTATGTTTCTCGCATTGTGATAAAACAACGGTACCTAGAGTCATCAAATTTTGAATAACGTAATTCTCCACCGAATATGGGCATCTGGAAGCCCTGATTTGGAATGTGGGTTTGTTTTATTATCTATTTAATATTTTATAACACTTTAACAAATTTTTCATTTAACGATTTCAAAGCGGACAGTGGCAACGCTGTACGGAAAAAAAAATATTTCCAGGAAGAGAGAATCTGTATTGGAAATTCTAAAGATATGCTCATTTTAAAATGATTTTTCAATATTACTGTTGAATTCAATTTTATAGTTTAAGTGGGAAGAACATGATATTTAATAAATAAAGGTAAAACACAAAACATTAAAAAAACGCCCCTTTTGGTGAAATGTAAAATCTGAAAGCTTTCAGATATTTTTTTTTTGAAAGTTAGTTACTTCTTTTTTATAAATATTACATAATTTTAAATTTACTTCAAAAATTGCTATATTTTTGTATTTAAAGAAATTTTTTTTTATCACAAATTGAGTTTTCAACTAATTTTATTTTAGGTAAATGGCCTACAGAAGTGAAAGCCCTACAGATAAAGGATGGTGATTCCGTCTGATATTTGTGTTAACTCGAAGAATACATCAAAACAGTTAATTTTACCACATAAACGACAACTTACCAAAGCCTTCATTGTCAGGTTAAATCTGACTCTCTATGAAGTCCGCAGCAGTCAGAGGCGATGAACACAAACCACAGCTTGGAGTGACATAACTGCAAAGCATATGCAACCTCTTTTATATCTCTTTAATGACCTTGTTGCAGAATATTTAAGGTTTATAGTAAACCACGGCTGAAGCCTTTCCGTATATTTTTTAAAGAGCGTCTCCCTTTTTTTTTTATTTTACTTGGTTTAAGCAATCTTGAATGGAGTACCGTCAAAATTCCTTTTTCTTGTACCTGTACGACGTAACAGTCATTTTGATATACGATCCGGGGAAAACCTTCGATCTCTCCTCGTGTTTTTCAATTCCATGCTTCAGAATCCGAGGTATGCACGACGAGACGTGCAAAAATAATGTCTCGTTTCTCATTCCGTAGTATGTGTCTACTGACTCTTGATTCTCTATTGTTCCATCAGCGTTGTGATCTTTATTTATTGGCATGTAAAACTGCTAATGATTTAACTCGCCAAGCAGCAAAGTGTGAAGCTTCCGAAGCTTGTTGCAGACTGGGAGAAGGGTAGGGAGTTTGCTTATATTTAGAATTTGTTTCATGATACTTAAGGGTATACTGATGAGTTAGTTAATTGCGTGCGGATTGGTGGGATTTCCGTTGAGAAAGAATGTTAATTTCATATCCTGTTTTTTATATGACTGTTGTCTGCGAATGCTTTTTCATTTTAAAGAAACAATATCTTTACAACATTTATTCTAGAGCGAAACTAGTATTCTATAAATTTGTTTATGAAGTGGGAAAGGAATTAACTCATGCTGGTCTTGAGGAAAAAAATGCTTAAGTTTTAAAACTTTTCGTTTTTGTAAAATTAAGTAATATTATTAAAATACACAGAGTATTTAAGTAGTTAGTTTTAAAATATACAGTAAAAGTAATTATATTTTAACTGCTAAAACGAGGAAAAGATTTATCGGGTTGCATAAATGAGACGAGGCGAGAAAAAGGCGGCGATAGAAGAGAAAGATTTATGGGGTTGAATAATAGTGAGGGGACTCTCTTCCCAAAGGGAACACTGATTAGAAATTAATTAAAAAATATAAACATACTGCATATCTTAAGATGAAAGACGTCTTAAATTTTCAGGTGATATAGGCTTCCCGCTTAACGAATCCGTTATTCTAAAACCTATACAAAAACCATTGTTGGTATTTTAATCTTTTACGAAAAATATTATATAGGCCGGTGGTCTCAAATTTGCGGTCTACGGGCTGCATGTGGCTGCCGAAGCAATTTTATGTAGACTTCGAAGACATTCTAATTATGTATTTGCTATAAACACATAATATTATGTTGCAAAGATTTCGAGATTTTAGTTACTTTAAGTCCGAGTTTATGCTGTTTTGAATTCCATTTAAAATGAACGTAAATAAGGCGCAAAAAAATTGATAAGTGGAACTAACTAATCTACAATTTGATATAAATCAAAGATTTGGCGATACAGATTTTATTAACTTCTTTTTGTATTTGTCAAAAAATAAATAATCTCAGTTGCAAATTTTTTGCACTAAGAATAATCACTTTGTTTGAGAATATATTTATGAAAGAACTGCTTCTTTCTGCAGCTGAAAATTAATCAGAAAAGTACCCAACTGACCGATCAGCCTCTACAGTCTGTGATGAAGAAAATTCCTAGTCATTTTTCTAGAACGGTGCAAACTTTATCAGAATCGAAACAAGCTGTCAAGCTATACTAAAATAAAGCAGTTTATTATTATTCCCATACAAACATATACATTTTTACATATGCGTCGAAGAAAAATTTAATAAATAAGAGAAAGAAACTATGTTGCCATTATTTATTGTTGTCTTGCTTAGTTATTATGGTTGGTTACTAAAAAAATAAACAAATTATGAAAACTTAGAAAAGTATTCATAATTTGTTTATTTTTACTTTAAATTAATGCAACTTACTTAATGATGCGTTAAAGACGGTAGAATTATTTGAAAGAGTCTAATAATTTAGTATTTAGTTAGTTGTTTTCAGATTCAAATGGAGTCGTCCAGACGATATAGTAGCTAGAAAAGCCTACTGCTGGGTACCGAAGAGACCGCGTTCGAATCCCGGAGAAGTCAGTATTTTAACTGTCTGTCTCTTTATAGGTAGGAACGGTTACGCTTCCATAATAAAATGGCCACCATTTCTGACCTTAGGAGTGGCCGATGTTGAATAGGCATGTTCCTACCATTGCATTAAAAATAAATTTCAAACAGAAAATAAATATAAATTTGAATCCATTTTTAGTGGGATATTATTATTGTTGTATATGCATGTTTTGATGTACATTTAGTAAACAAAATTTAGAAATTATTAAGATGCTTTTTGTCTTGTTAATAAAAATTTTCATTTTGTTAATTAAAAATGATAATACTCTGAACAGTTTCAGATTTTAATGGTCGCCCAAACAGGTTTGTTAAGGATTTTTACGTTCTCTCAGAGTTCACAGTCAACCAGTCTGCTGTTATACTCACTGCTACTAATCCATTTTTTTTTGGTCCTTTTAGCTTTATTATTAAGCATCATTTCCTTCACACTTACGCCGTATACAATTCAACATCAAAATTACAAAAATTTTAAAAGCAGCATAGTACTATGTATGGGTTTAGAATTTCCGATGCAGCGTTAAGCTTTGGAATATGTTTTTCTATTTTTTCAGTCTTTTCTCAGTTAATCATATCAAAGTTCTGTCTTAAGATAGCTTTGCAAAACATTTTTTGGTCTTTTAGTAAACAATAAAGTAAACATGCAAAACGTTAATAATAATTAACGTTTTGCATGTTTACTTTATTTATTAAAAGGTTCTTGGCGATTACGCTAATAAAATTCGATTCAACAGCAAAATCGCAAAATATTTAAAAGCAGCATATCTTAAGAATTTCCGACAGACATTCTCACGCATTGAAGATAATTTTTTTTTAATGTAGCGTGTTGCCACTGCTCGCTTTGAAACTGTTAAGTTTGTTAATCAAAAATTCATTAAAGTTTTACAAAATATGAAATAGAAACATGCATACAATCATTCAGATTCTTCATTATTTAATTTCTTTAAATGTGATACAGGACGATAATATTTGGTGGCAACAGTTTGAAAATTGATATAATGCTTTTAAGTGATTCGACGCTAAATGTTATTTCGAAACTAATATCCCATTTGGGCTGAAAAATGGGAAATTAACGTCCCTTTTGGGCTGAGAAATATTTTCCATTATTCCAAATGGCAACAGTCTGGCGAGATGGAGATAAAAATGCTTTATTTCGAACAGTGCTGCCACAGTTCGGTTTCAATCGATGAGTTTATTGATGAAAAATTCATTAAATTTACAAAATATGAAATAAATTCGGGAAATTCACATTTCGGGTTTTCAGGTGTATATGACTGAGTATAGATTTACGTGCATTCAAAATTGGATAGCTACTGGCGAGCTGTGATGGAACTGAAAGCAGCATAATGCCTACAGTGCGCTCACACGGAGTCAACGTAGACATGACAGATTCAAACGCAAAATGTACAGTCAAGTCATCTTCGATAATGTCTCTGTTCTTCACGTTCAATAAGCGTAAACATTATTTTTTTAATGTTCTGTATTTAATTCTCATGAACTTTGAGTACCTGAAATCCTAATTTATATATATCTAACATTTATATCATTAGCATAATCAAAAAAAGACGATTCTAATCATGCATTTTTGTTACAGAATTCTCTACTAGAAGTAAATAATTACTACTATTTTTTTTGGAAATATTTAAAAAAGTGGTGGTCAGAGAAATTTAGCGTCTTGGATCTTAAACGTAGGGATTATTCTGAAGGACATGTTGCCTCTTACAGTCGTATTTTCTCTCAGAATAACATGTTTATATTCCTCCTAAGCATAACTAATACAAGCAAAGCTGCATACATTAGTATTATGCATGCTCGCATATCAGATATGAGCTCAGATAGGGAGCTTGATTTATAACTAAAATAACGTCACTGGCTGCAGACAATGGCAAGAATTTCTCTTCCTGGTTTTATACAATAATAAATCTGCACATCAGCTACTGGCCGAATCTGATGTATTCAAAATGTCTTTTTAATTATATGCACTTAGATTCATCTTATGTATTTATACAGAATAGATTGGGGCCTGATTTATAGAACTAGATGCTCTCGGCGATACATGGTAATGGAGGCATACTCCTTTAATTTTTTCATTGTAGTAGATGTCACTAATACAAATTATATTAAATAAAGTACACTTCCTATAAACTATTTCATCAGATAACCATATAATTGAACATTTTGAATTCAAAGTTATTTCAGTAGAAACGTACATTTTTCCTTCTTATATACACTCATGTCCATAAATTAAGGATAATGCAAAATCAGGCAAAAGAAGAGTTAGAAACAAAACAAATTTGACTTATTTGTAAAGCTTATTTATTAAACAAAAGATAAAGAGCAAAAAAAAGATGCTATATGTTTGATATTATTAAAAACATTAGCGACTTTTCTGCCTGGAGCAAATTATAAAAAAAAACAATATTACATGGTTGGTATGATTGTTAATACATTGTATGTCTCCCAGACGATGCAATACAGTCCGTACAACGCCTAGGCGGCATGCTGAGTATCAAATTATCGATCTGATCTTGGTGGATATTACATCACTCAAAAAGCAATGCTCTCCGAAGTTCCGGTAGACATGTAGGAGGAGGTTGACGAGCTGCAACTTGTCGGCCAAGCATGTCCCATACGTGCTCTACAGGATTCAAGTCCGGTGAGAATGCTGGACAGTCCAAACGGGGGATATCATCCGATTGAAGGCATTCGCTTACGATGTTTGCACGGTGAGGACGGGCGTTGTCATCCATAAACACAAATTGTGCGCCCATGGCGCCCCGAAACAAACGTACATGTTATTCCATAATGACGTCCCGATAGATTTGGCTTGTCATGGTTCCAATTTGAACATGCAGGTCAGTTCTGGAACCCAGAATAATTCCACCCCAAACGAGCACCGCTGCACCATCGTAACGGTGTCGTTCAATGATGTTTTCTTGGTGGTAACGGGTACCTGGAGCTCTCCATATGAAAGTCCGGCGAAAATCAGACTGCAAGCTAAACCTGGACTCGTCGGAAAACATCACACAAGTCCACTGTTGCGGTGTCCACAATGCATGCTCTCTACTCCAGGCTAACCTCACAGGCGACAGTGAGTTGCAGTAAGCAGAACGCATCTGACAGGTCTACAAGCATATAGACCAATCTGTCCTAAGCGTCTGTACACGGTCTGACTTGAAATTGTCGTACCAGTGGCACTGTGGTAAATTGTCGTACCAGATAGCTGATGAGACAGGTCTGAGGCTGTGCTCCGGTTTCTTTTGGCAGTAACTGCCAAATACCGGTCCTCATTCGGCGTTGTAACTCTGGGGCGACCTGTGCTGTAACGTCTACTCACATTACCATCATCTTGGAATCGTTGCCAAAGCCTGGAGATGACACTCTGGGCAATTCCAAGTTCGTCTGATACTTCCAGTTGGGTACGCCCACATTCCAGACGGCCGATAATTCTACCATGCAAAAGATCATCCAAATGCGTCCTTTGTGTCATAACTATTCGGTTATTGCACTGAAATGCTTATAAAGCGCCTGCGAACAATTTTACGTCTTTGCCTTTATTTCTTATATATCACTCTCTTACTTTCTCGCCATTGTGACATACCATCGGTGTCATATGTTTACTTCCTGAAATTTGCATATGATTCTTAAAGATGTGTGTAGTGATTTTACAGGTGATATATTTATTTTAGAGTTCGATTTCCGCGTGACTCAATTATCCTTAATTTATGGACATGAGTGTATTTTGTTTTCATAGCTTCAATTTAGCATGTGTAGTACTAAATATAAACATAAATATTTTAAACCAGGCTCTTAGTTTTCCCTGGATTAAAAAATTGATTACAAAGATAAAAGAAGCTATAGAATTCTAATTTATTTTTGCTGTAAACCTTGATTGAATTGCAGTTACGATCAAATTAAAGCCATTAAAATACTTATTAATTCAATAACCATGTATGTGAATAAACTGTAGAATTAAATATTTCAGTTTCGTTTGAAAAAGGAGGAGGAAATCATTTCTTTCACTGTGTCTTTCAATGGTATTTATGTCCTGATCATTTTAAAAATTAACTTTGGAATTGTTTAAAAAATCGTATTATCTGGTTCGCTATAAATATTAATTTAATAATATTTAATTCGAGATGAAAATTATAGCATTTCTTTTCTATACCGTATCTTTTAATAATTAAATAATAATGAATTTAAACTGAATGGTTCAATAGCATAGATATTCTATCCAAAAATAAATAAATAAATAAATAAAAGGGAACTTAATTTAAGGCTAATTTTCAGTCTCTTCTTTAGCTACTTGTTCTTATTTTACATTACATTAGTTTATATAACATTTGATTTCATTTCAACCGTTGGAGCGTTACGAGTTTGGCCATGAAACTATGAAGTTTCCCAAAATGTCATGTGTCATATGTCATGAATAAGTGGTGTTTTATTAATTGTTATTCCAAAATAACCCTTTTACTTTGTACCTTGATATCTTTTCTTCCAATGCACATCAAACCCGGAAATCAAATCCATTGGAAACTTTCAAAAACTTTCGTGTGTAACAAATGAGAAGGCAATCGTTCTGTGTGGAATTTTACGCCCTTAACTCTTGTTCGGCGTACCCAATCTGGTTTCAGTTGAGAAAGATCGGCTAGAGTGAAGCTTTCTCTTTACAAATACTCTTGACAAACATTAAGTGCCCGCTTTTTGTTATAGTCCTTTTGTTTTCCTAACCTCTACAATAGTAAACACTGGCTTAGTATTATACTATGGCAATAACTACTCTGGGACGGACCCGGTTCCTGGTACCAGAAGGGGCAGTCAATACTATCCTGGAAGGTAGGTGGCTTCGGCCCTTCGAGTAGAATGACGTGCCTCCAGTCCTTTGTTTCACTTCTGAACCTGCGTTGAGTCTTGCAAGGCCTAACGACCCCTGTCTGAAATGCGGAAAACTATTGGGCGAAACTTGTTGTGAGACCTTGAATGGATGTGGTACCAATGGTGGTACAGAGTAAATTCATGACTAGTTATAATGAAATCCTTTGCGACTACTTGGATATATTTTGTGTTGTAAAACCCGAAAACTGGCAACCCGAAAGCTGGTTTGACGAGGCAAAAGAGGGCAGTTAAAAGTTGCTAAGAGAAGATAGTAGGAGGGAAGAAAGTAGGGTGAATGGTAAATGGTGAATGGTGAGAAAGACATCTATAAGTTTATTCTCAAAAATAAGTAATTTCTTGGACTATTTGAGAAGCAATTAATCTAGGATGACTGGACCCATTCACTGTAATACACTTCTCGACATTGAAAATGCAACACCAAGGAGTGGTCTAAAATTTAGGCAAATTTTAGAGTAGACGCACTTCACTGAGTTATGCGAATGATGTGAAATGCGCAGCTCTCCGACGCACGTGAAGTAAGATATAAGGGAAGGAACGTACAGAATGGGAAATATTCGTGTCGTTATTTCTGCCAGACGAATTATCGAAGAAAGTTGGTTTTTGTCCCGGAGGATACGTGTAATAGAAGAGAATGCCAGGCCGCCGTCAACGAAGGCACTTCCAGCAGATAGACAATTTTACGAGGGGTATGGTAATCGCACTGAGAAGGGAAGGTTGGTCCTTACGTCAAATCGCAGCTGATACTCACATGGATGCGATCACGGTGCATCGGCTATGGCGAACATGGTTGGAACAAGGAAGTGTGGGAAGAAGGAGGGGTGCAGGTGCTGCCAGAGTGACGTCAGCACACGTGGATCGACGCATCCGCCGACAAGCTGTGAAGTCACTTGTACCGCGATTCTGCAGCATGTGAAAGATACTCTGGGTGTTTTCGTGTCGACCAGAACCATTTACCGTCGATTGAACGTGGCCTGCACTCACGGCGCCCGTTAAGAAGACTGCCATTGACCCCACAGCACAGACGCCAACGTTTCGAATTGTGCCGGACTGGAGCGATCTGGATGAAAGAATGGCGAAACGTCGTGTTCTCAGATGAGTCAAGCTTCTGTTTATCCAGTGACAGTCGCCGCATACGTGTGCGGCGTCGACGTGGAGACAGATCTAATCCGGCAGTAACTCTGGAACGCCCCACCGGACGACAACGTAGTATAATGGTTTGGGGCGCTATTGTCTACGATTCCGGGTAACTTCTATTTCGTATTCAGGGCACTATGACGGCCCAACGATACTTGGATAATGTACTGCGGTCGGTGGCAATCCCCTACCTTCAGGGGCTGCCTAATGCAATTTTTCAGCAGCATAAAGCCCGACCACACAATGCTCGCATATACTAACATGCTCTGCAAGGTATACAGATACTTCCCTGGCCACCGTACTCTCCTGACCTCTCACCAATCGAACATGTGTGGGATGTGATTGGACGCCGTTTGAAGACTCTGCCCCTGCCTCGTTCAGAAGAGGAACTGGGGCAAATGGTTGAAAGGCAATGGAGAGCCATCCCTCAGGACACCATCCGCACTGTTATTGACTCTAGGCCTAGACGTGTTTCTTCGTGCATCGCTGTCCGCGGTGGTCCTACATAGTATGTTTGGTATAACACTCACAGTATTGCATGTTTGGGTAAAGCATTTTTAGACTGTCTAAATTTGACTATGTTTTGAGCAAGCCATTCATTGCAACAGCCATTATTTTTCTACTAAATTATATTATTGTTATCTTCTTGTATTGCTTTATTATCTTACATACTAGTGTGTATATTACTGTGTAGTTTTATTATTATTCTTATGTGTCTCGCACCGTTTGCAATCTATTTTTATGTAACTATGTACTATTTTGAGCACTTATTTGGCCATGTATTTATTGCAATTTTATTCAATAAATGCTCGGCCTGGGCGGTTGATGAGCACATGCTATTGGGGACTCTTTTGGTCTGTTGGACTGCCACCCGGATGATCCGGTTGCTGGGTTTCGGCGCCGGGTGCGAGGTGCTTGTGTGACCCATTCGGCTCTAGATAGAGGTGGACGTGTTGCATATGCCAATTAACCATTATGGTAAAGGGATGGTGCACACGTCCTCCGTCAACTTTCAACTATCAACTATCCTACTGAGCCGACGCTGTTCTCGCTCTGTATTCTGACTATCATTTTGAAATAAAGATCACTTATTGCTGCTTGCTGTCTCTGTCTTTTATCCAAATTACATCAATTTCTGACCACTCCTTCTTGGTGTTGCATTTTCAATGTCGAGTAGTGTATTAAACTCTCGAAGGCATATATTGGACCTTACACGTTGCCCCTATAAAACAACCAAATTTCTTAATTAATGTACGTCTCTAGCTTGTGTCAAGAAACTGGGATTTCGAGAAATAAAGTTTGATGTGTGTATGAGAGAATTATCAAACTTCTATTTAAGCCATTCAGTGTGTAAACACAATCTGCTGGAATGATTATCGAGAGAGTAACTGGACAACGCTGACCACGATGCTGGATGATAAGATTTTTAAAGAAAGTTATAAAAAATTAAAATACAAAGTTTAATACTTTATACTTGAGAATAATTTTATGTTTTAAAATTCTTGAACTTGGAAAAAAAAAGCATAGTATTTTACATATTATAAATACTGTAGAATGAATGAATGTCTCTTTCAAAGTGAAAGCCTGGAGCTCGTGCCCAGTTTGCCTTTGAAGAAATCAGGCCCTATTAGCTTCAAATATGGGAACTAATGCAGGCCATTACCAAATCGAAAAAGCCGGATAATTCGTCGCTTTTTTTCTTGTAGATCAAATTCTTGTTTATTGTAATGCAAGAGAAAGAAATATCTATTACTTTTTGCTTCTCGTATTTTACTTCAATAAAGATAATACAGTTAAAAAAGGAAAACATCTTAATATCCGTGAAACATATTGCAGATCACACCATCTTAAAAAAAATTAGTATTTTTCAACAACATTATCGCCGTCGATTTTTAAAGAATTTCCTGATAAGCTGTGAGGCACAAATTTTGCACGCACACACTGTAGCTGATGAAACAGTGTGCTCAAGCGAATTTTTTTCAAAATTTTTTTTAGACGTTTTAAACTATAATGTCGAATCTAGTTGTTGTACATATCTTCGTTTACGAAAACTAACACTCTTAGAATTTTATTGTTTATACCATCAGATAAAAATCTTTTACATGAAGTTCGTATAAGATTTTTAACATAACTTCTGATTTTGTTTTGCAAAATTGCTGGACCTTTTCGACCATTTGACGTAACAGAAGTTTCGGAAGTAAATGTGAGCTATTCAGAACGTGAGCTTTGTACAAAAATGGAAACTGAAGCCATTATCAAGAAAAAAGGTACTCGAACAATTGAGTCCTTTTTGGGAGCTGATTTGGTAAACATTTACACAAATGGTTCATCAGATAAGACTAACCAACAGGCTGAAGCCGGTATCTTTCACCAAATCATATCAATCGGTCAAATGGAGCAACTATACTCCAAAGCCACGGAGCAGGCAACATCGCTTCCAACTTCACATGTGAATTAAGAGCAATTCAGGAGGCCTTGAGAATTTACATCGACTTAAATGATAGTGATAAAGCCAGCGGACTTGTAATTTACTGTGACTCTAAGGCTGCTCTAGAGGCAATACTGCAGGGATATTCAAAACTCACCCAGGAGTTACGGATATATAATTCGGATAATACGACAGTGTTAGCTGCGCAAGGAGAAAGATGTAAGTGTATAGGTAAATTACCGCTGGATGTCCGTATCAAGGACGAACAAGTAAAGGTTATGTTTTTCATAGTAAAAAATCTGCAAGCACATATTATTTTAGGAATAGATTTTCTTTCAGAGGCACAAGCAACGCTAGATTTTAATGAAGCGTCCCTTAAGCTGACAATGAAACCAGTTCGTGAAGGAAAGGCTGAACCGCCGATGTTAAACCTTGACCACCTGGCTAATGAAGAGCAACGAAGAATCCGACAAGTGGTAAGTGAATTTGCTTCGTTATTTAGTGTTATTCCAGGATTTACTCAGGTTACTAAACATAGTATTTACACCGGAGATTCAATGCCAGTTCGCCACAAAGCATACCGGTATGATAAGAATAAGGAAAAAATTATAGAATGGCATATCACCGATATGCTACGTAAAAGGATCATAACGCCCATCTCAAATAGTTATGCTAGCCCGGTGGTTTTATGTAAGAAAAATAATGACTATCCTTTGACACATCCAAAAAGGTGGAGATTCGCAATTGACTGCCGTAAATTAAACTCCATAACTAAATATCCGGTATACCGTTACCTATTATTGAAGAAATTCTAAGGAACATAACATCCACCAAATATATGACGACTTTAGACTTAACGACTGGTTATTTTCAAATAGGGGTTAGGCCTGAGGACGTGCCTAAGACTGCTTTTATAACCAAGTCTGGCACTTATGCATTTCTGCGTATGCCGTTTGGCCTTTCAGGGGCACCGGCAACATTTCAGCGATGTATGGACATTGTGTTAAGGCCTGTTCTTGGAAAGTCCACATTTATCTATTTAGACGATATCATTATTACTAGTGATAATCTCGACCAACATGTACAGGATTTAAGACAGGTGTTTTCTTTATTAAATGAGACCGGTCTAAAAGTTAATGTCGAAAAGTGCAAATTTGAAGCCCCTGAATTAAAATATTTAGGTTACAAAATATCTCAGAAAGGAATCGAGACAGACGAATCAAAAATAATGGCTGTACAAAAGTATCCGACTCCAAACACGGCGAAGAATCTCTCTTCTTTTCTAGGACTTTGTTCATATTATAGGTCCTTTATAAAAGATTTTGCAGCTATTGCTGAACCATTGTTAAAATTAAAAAGGAAAAAGGCAAGATTCTCGTGGACGGCCAAAGCCAATAGTGCTTTCGAAAAATTAAAACAAGCATTAACGCAAGCCCCTGTGTTGAAATTTCCTGAAAAGGATGAGAATTTAGAAATTTCAGCGGATGCTTCGGATTATGCGGTAGGAGCGGTACTTTCGCAAAATCAGCAGCCCGTGGCATTTTTTAGCCGAACTTTAAATCAAACAGAAAGAAACTATTCCGCGACCGAGAGAGAGGCACTTGCAGTTCTGTTAGCAGTGCAAAAGTTCCGAGTCTATTTTGGAAAGGCGCCAATAACAGTGTACTCTGATCATGCGGCGGTAAATAGATTGTACTCAGGGAAAAACTTATCCCCAAGGTTAATAAGATGGGCACTCAAGTTACAAGAATATAATCTGGTAATCAAGCATACCCCCGGAAAGGAAAATATCGTAGCAGATGCCCTATCCAGAATTAAAATACATGAAGAAGGTAATACTGTAAAGGTGGCAATGCTCACAGCATGTACAATAAATTCCCGAGAAACTGTAATAACCGAACTGGGTAAGGATCCTGAGTTTGGAAGCATTTATGAGAATTTAAAGGATCCTGAAAATTTTAGCCACTAAGATATTGTGGCGATAAGAAATAGGGCGGCCCATTACGAACTAATAGATGGTCTATTATTTTATACAAAAACTACGAATTCCAACAACGAATTTCGACCTGTAATCCCAGCTAGTCTTAGATTAAATATCCTGCAGGAGTTGCATGACAGCCCTTTAGCTTCTCATGCTGGTATTCGAAAAACTATCCAATGCGTACGCAAGGCAGTCTACTTTCCTGAACTGCAAAAGTTAACAAGGGCATATGTCCAGTCCTGCCCAACATGTCAAGCAGTTAATTATATTAATTTCCGCCCGGCCGGGTTTCTAAATAGTATTAAATCCGAATTTCCAAATGAAATAATTGGCATCGGTTTATTGGGCCCTTTCCCAAAAAGTCAGTTAAATAAAAGTCGCTATCTCCTTGTTATGGTTGATCATTTTAGTAAGTGGACCGAAATTGTTCCCTTAAAACGAGCCTCAGCGAAATTAGTTACTGATTCTATTTTAAATAAATATATTTTAAAATACGGGGCGCCCCTAAAAGTTATATCGGATAATGGTCCTCAATTTGTAAGTAATATATTTGAAGACATGTGCCAAAAACTGGGCATACGTCATTTAAAAATGGTCCCGTATCGGCCGCAATCAAATATAGCGGAACGGGTCAATAGAAATATAATGAAAATTATCCGTAGTTATGTTAAAAATTTTCATAAAAGATGGGATAACTATGACAATAAATTTGCTTTCGCCCTTAGGATCGCAAAACATGATACAACGGGCAAAACTCCTGCTGAGTTATTTTTAGGCAGAAAGATTATAACGCCGTTAAATAAATTATTTTATGTGCAACAAAGAGCCCCAGAATTTAAAATGAGTGATATAGAAAAACTAATTAAAGAAGCAAAAAAAGAATACTGAAGTAGCACAGAGAAAACAAAAGCTATATTATGACTTGAAACGACGGGGAGTAACTTATAAAGTAGGGAATGAAGTATTAAAAATTAAGCATTCACTTTCTTCAGCACCAGAAGATAAAACTGCCAATTTTTTTCCACGATTTGAAGGACCATATGTCATAGAAAAAATAACTCACGCTGTAGTAGTGTTAAAAGCCAAGAATGGTGAAACCTGCTCCTCAAACATTGATCAAATCAAACCCTACTATGATCGTAATAAAATGCAAATATTTACAGATCTTTTGCAGGATCCGGCACGGCAGACGCGGCAGGCACAAGCTCCAGAGTTGGAACAACGACAAGTACAAGGGCAAGCCATTAAGAGGCAGGAGCAAGTGAAAAGAAAGTTTCCCCGCGGGAAAATTGAAGGTAACAAGAAAAAGAAGCCGTTCCACCGTCCAGAAAAGAGAGCTCACGAACACCCCCAGAATGAAGAAGGGAGAAGGACGACGTATGCAAAGAGAGCCAGGAGAAATGACGGCAACTATAACCCGGCTCTAAAAAGGAAGATCTAGTCATCCGAGAGGACTCTCCGCAGCAAATGTCGCCGAACTGCGGAAGGGCCACCAGCAGCGGAGGAAAAGTTACAAGGAAAATTTGAACGGCCAGCAACGAGGTCCAAGCAGGAACGCGAAAGAAGTTTCCCGGTTCCGCCAAGACCAGCTGCCATCAAACGGCCAAGACCACAGGCAAAGGCGAAAAAGAAGGTATTCAAGGGTGACCGAACTGGAAAAAAAAGAAAGCTTCTAGAGGAAGGCTCTGAAGGGCGAGCCCGCACAAGAAGGAGGATAAATGAAACGAGAATATGCGCTACCTTCCAGGACTGGGCTCAGAAAAGAATGTCCGAATATCACAAAGATAAGTAAAATTTTATGTTACTTTGCAAACTTAAGTTAATCTTTCATTCTTACTGCAAGTGGCAGATTTCAAGACGTTTTACCTCATGCGAGGTCTACCTTTATCGCCAAAAAGGCGAGAAATGAGTTGTTACCGATTTTGGTATTATGTTTTTCAATTACTCGCGCGTAAAACTAAAGTTGATGTATAATAGCGATGTGTAAATACTTAAATATTGTAAAAGTTATTGTATAAATTTTATTTAAAACATTCTGGCAAGAAAGAAGTTTTAGTCTGAAAGACTTTTTGAAATGTAGTATTTCAATGTAGAAAGAATTGGCACTCGCTTTGAAAAGAATAGAAGTTAACAATGTACTACTAATGTATGTTTTCAAATGCGAAAAATTAACAGCATGTTGATATGTTCTTATATACAATGTGAACTGTTATTTTAAATGTTAAGAAATACCGTGATATGGTAAAAGTGAAAGTAATGTTAAAAATTTGTTATTCGTGTGACTGTAAAGACTAAATCATGGCGAATATGTGTTAAAGGTTGAACGATGTAGTTAGGCTCTCTGACGCTACACTTTAGAGTTAGCCACTTTCAGAATAGTACCTCAGGGTTTAGAGTTGAAGTTAGGGTGTGTTACGAGGTCTTGGTATGTTGAATTTTAACACGTTAGTGTTTTGATTGTAGGAGGAAGTGTTGAACACGTATACATAAACACATTCGTGTTTGGTGTTCTTTTACAACACATGTCAGAGAGCACGGGGAGAGATAATTAAAATAGTCATGAATGAAATAAGAATGTTAAGAGAAATATAATTATACATGTTACTTGCCATTTCCTTGTGTAACATTTCATTAAACTAGTTTTCCTTCCAGATCTCTGGAAGTAACCAGATTTGAATAAAAGCTCCTGTTTAGATGCAGTACAGATGAAAAATTGGGTGTCCATGGAGCTGCTATTGTAAAAACAAATTTTTTTTTAAATTTCTAGTTTCTAGTGAGAAATGTTTGTAAAAGATTGGCCTCGCGTTAGATTCTAGAGCTAAAAGTTTTCAAGAATGTCATTTTAGACCTCAGTTTCAAACTAATTAACTCTGGCGGGAAGTATGTAAGGATCTTAAGTTTTACTAACGTTTATTTTATTTTAAATCTTTACTATCACTTCTTATTTTCTACGTCCGGCCAGAATTAAAAGCGTTAACCTATTTATGCAAAATTTGTCTGGCGAACGCCAAGTACTTAAGTGGTGGCTTTTTGCCAAGCGAGAGAGAGGAAGGAGTTAGACGAAGCAGGCCGCTTGCCTTAGAAGTTTTACTCAGTTGCTGGTTGCCTTCCAGGCCAGAGGTTTAATCCTCTTGATAATTTTTAACGTATTGTAGTGTTAACAGTTCTCTGTACTACATACGGCTTCCTGTTAATATAAGGCCAATCTTCCACGTTTATTATTTCAAAGTTAAGTTAGAGTTTAGTTCTAATTTTATATTCT
Source organism: Stegodyphus dumicola (assembly GCF_044657685.1). NCBI lineage: Eukaryota > Metazoa > Arthropoda > Arachnida > Araneae > Eresidae > Stegodyphus > Stegodyphus dumicola. The sequence continues at coordinate 134,578,201 of NC_140770.1, forward strand.
TACGTTTAGACCACAAGTAGTGGGTCTTTGTATTCCGAAGTACGGAAATTATTGTAAATAGAGAAAAATAAAGGGTTTTGTATACCCTTCTTGTGTATCCTGTCTACTTACCACAGTTATTGAACATAGCTTTAGTAAGCTCTTTGTTCCGAGTCAGGTTCCTCAATGTTCCCCAAGCAAGTAAGGAGAAACACTGAACCTGATAAGATTAATTGATAAAGTATCATTTGAGATTAAAAAGATGTGAATACTTTTTTAATAATATAAAATTTTATTTGAAACTCATAAAGTAATTATTGAACTAAAAGGAAAAAAATAATTATCTTTAATTTAATGGGAACAAGAGATTAAATTTCCTTTACTAAATTCATCTATAATTTTATGTGACGAATACTGAAAGCGTGGCATGTAATCAAATGCCACGCATTAAAATTAAAATTAAAATCTCTTAATGTCAAAAGCATAAGCCATTATTTTTATAAGTTTATCAAGGGGCACCCAAACGCTTTTTCTGTACGCGCTATAAAATTGTATATGAATTTTATAAAGAGAATTATTAATCTTTTGTTCCTGTTATATTATATGATACATTATTTTCGCCTGTTCATTTATTAATTATTTTAAGTTAATTATTAATTTTTCTCCATGATGTTTCTACAAGAAACGCTCGTTTGAAATAAAATTTGAAAAAAATACCAATTAAAAACTTATATTTCAATTTCTTTTAAAGAAAGGATTTACATCATTCTAGAATTAGAAAGAAGTATACGCAAATACCAATTGTTTGAAAATATTTATTGGAATACAATGCATAAAAAAATTTAAAATCGTAATGTACAATTTTTACACGTGCGTAGGAATTTGATGTGTTTAAAATGATCTTGCACAAATTTCATAGTTTTATATGCTTTGGAATCCTGGAATCTTAGACATCAGGCTTCTGTTAAATTCTCAGATTACTTCACAGAGTGTCAAATTAAGTCCGCAGACATCCTGAAATGAAAGGAAATAAGCATTAAATTTAACTATAACAGAGAAGAGTAAATAATAATTTAATTTTATTTACGAAAACATATAGTTGAGCTATCACAATAATATGACATGAAGATTTATCTGTTTTAGCACGGTAAACTGCAAATTCCTAACCGAGAATGAGGTCCCATATCCCCAAATATCAACCCTATTCGTTTTCGTGCATTCAAATCCCGATTTACCAAAGTCAACGATTAATTCAAAGCCGCGCTGAATCCGAGGGAAGCTACAAAATTCAATATTCAGAACAAACAGAAACCATGATAAACAACCGAAGAATAGTCATGACTGTAAATAAAGAAGTCATCTATCACATTAAAATAAAACTTCTCATTCTTTCCGTTTTTTCATTTTTAGTAGACAGTTTTGTTTCACGCTGATGGTTTGTGATGGCAGTTTTCCATCGTGCAACAATAAGCAAACTTAATATTTTTTAGACAGGGTCTGGTTCATTCGCCGTAAATAAATTAGCAGTTAACAGTACTGTAAAAAGTATGACAAGAGAATGTAAAATTTATATATATATTTTTACACTATTTACTATGATATTTTCAAGAATTTTTTTCAAAAAACTGAGGCTGTGAGAACGCGCAGATAACTGAAACTGACAATATGGCTTGCGATATGGTATCATTTTCTTTAAAACAATACAATAGGCAATAATTGCAAGCATATATTCAAATATTAATAATTATTTAAGTATTTAAATAAATACATTTAATATACCCATTCAAAACAAATCAAAGTGATTTTGAACAATTCTAGGGAAATACATTCTACATTTGCTTGAAATGGAATACCCAAGCAAAGAAGTTTGATGAAGATAATTCATAGTTTCGTCTTGGTGTAACAAAGTTTAAGCGTCAACCATGATTTCGTTTTAATGTTTTCAGTATTCTTTTCGTTTATATTCAGAAAATATAAGGCTCTTTTTCTTGGTTTTCGTTTAAATGGGAATAAGTATGCGAAAATTAGAAGATTTAATTCCATTCAATGATTGAAAAAATAAAGCAGTTACAAATAGTTAAGTTTTGCTTTTAAAAAGAGAAAATAATCTCGAAGAACTATTCGATTTTGAACGCTTTTGCTTAGACTTTGTAACTTAATTTTTACTTGAATTTAAGGGAAAATTTGTTTTAAGTCTTTACGTTAATAATATTCAACATACTTAACTATTTTATGCTATAACGATTGTTGACTGTAAAATCACAGAACAATATATACAAGTAAAACCATTAGAGAAAACATTTATAGCTAAAGAACATAACATACGGCTTTATAACATTTTTTAACCAATTACGTCAGCGAATGTGAATTTTTAAAAAGAATTACCCGACAGCCTGATTGTGACGGACAATCTCAAATTTTAATGTAGGCTTTCGCTTTAGTATATATCTTCGACAATTTACCGGATATAATAGTTCGAGATGAATTTTTAAAATGTTGGTCGACATAATGGTGGTATTTCCCTGAAATCACATCATAGTAATGCAAAAATAGTTTTAAGACACTTGAAAATTTTCAGCAATAACGCAAGAAAAGAAATTGGAATTGAAAACAAAATAGATAAAAATTTTCCCTCCATTCTCAGCATAGTCGTGTTTCTTTTAAATCTGTACATTAATAATTGAATTATGTTTGCGGTTACCAAAAAAGAAATGAAACAACTCAACGTATACTTTCCGCAACAAATACGTGAGGAAACTTGAAAAAACCCAGCTTGAACAAACCTCGACTCTTTGAAGGTTATGATAATCAGGAAATATAATACTGCTCAATCGTGAGAGTTAAGATAGTCTGTTAAAGCAGTGACCTCAAACTGGTGGCCTGCAGGCTTCGTGTACCCCTCGAATATATTTCTAGTAAACTTATTAGCATTATCAGAAAATTAATTTCTGTGGCAAGAAACTAAAGAAGAGTTTAAGTTTTTAATGATTTTGAGTCTGATTTTACATGATTTTCATTACCATTAAAAGTGAACGAAAGACTTTTAGAAAGCAGAAAAAATCTACAAATGGAGCTAATTAATTTACAGTGTGATCTTATTTAAAGCTCTGATGATACAGATTTTATTAGCCATTTTCCGTACTTGTCAAAAGAAAAATAAATACCTTTGATTTTTGCAATGAGAATAATCTCTTTGTTTGGAAATATATTTGTGAACAGTTTTTCTCGCAGCTGAATATTAGTAAACGTAAAGAACTAACCAATGAGCATCTATCATTCGTGATACAGTTAATTTCTAGTTACTTTTCTTCAACGTTATCAAAATCGAAACACGATGAGGTGTTATAGCTGAAAAGTTGTAATACGAAATAAAGAAGTTTATAATTATTTACATATAAATATATGTACTTTTTCTGTATTCATCGAAGAAAAAACTAATTAACAAAAGGAAGATTATAGACAGTTATTCACACTCAAGGTTCTACTGCTGTAAGTTTTCATAATTTGTCTATTTTTAGTTTAAGTAAGTCAAGGTTATAAGCGATTAATTCAATACACTAGAATTATTTGAAATAAATATCAGTCTGAAATTTTAATATTTAATTATCAATGCTTTTGTACAAAGTGCAACCAACAGAAATTTCTTGCAGATACCAACCTTTAGATTTCAGACAGAAAATAAAAATAATTTTGAATTGTTTGCTTTGCTTTATTATTATTACTATCGATGTATGGTTTGATAAACGTTAAGTAAATGAAATTAAAGGTTGAGTTAAAAATTTGTTTTGTTCAAAATCCTTTTCATTTTGGCAAAAGAAAAAAAATCGGTTCGACGGTTTCTTTTGGATTGTACATTCGGCTCGCATGCAGTTTGATTTACGGGCCACTGGGTTAAATAAAACAAAGATTTCTTAAAGAAATGACACACGGTGAGTAGATATTTGGTAAAATGTTTTAGGATGTAATGAATATTGAATACTTGACTCTTTTGCTATTTTTATTAGTACACGAGAGTGGAGGAAGGCTTTTAGTCCAAAAGGGCTTTGTCCCTGAAGGACTATTGTTTTCGTTTTGCGTTGAATCACTCTGAATGTTCGTTTCACTTTTCAAACTGTTGCCACCAAATGTTAGAGTCCTGCATTATATTTGAAGAAATTAAATAATGAAAAATCTGCATAAATGTATGTGTATTTCTCGCATTGTGATAAAACAACGGTACATAGAGCCATCGATTTTTGAACGACGTAATCCTCCTACGAATATGGGCATGTGGAAGACCAAATTTGAAATTTGGAATTTGTTTCATATTTTGTAAAACTTTAACGAATTTTTGAGTAACAAACTCAAAGATTTTAAAGCGAGCAATGGCAACACTCTACGGGCACTTTTTATCTCCAACGCGCGGAACTGTGTATCGGAAATTCTAAAGATATGCTCATTTTGAAATTATTTTGCGACATTGCTGTTGAACTGAATTTCATGGTTTAAATGCAAAGAACATGATATTTAACAAATAAAAGTAACACACAAAATGTTAATAAAAGCCTCTTTGGACGTAATTTAAAATATGAAACCTTTCAGATTTTTTTTATAATTATTATCATTTTTCATTTAATTCAATAAATTGATACACGTTTACAAGAAAGTTCATACATAAAGATTACAAGAAATTCTTTCACTGTGAGCTGATATAAATAAGTGATCAGAAGAAAACCGTTTGAATAGTCTACATCTTAAACTTGATTATGGAAGAGTGTCTGAAATTCGTAGGTAACATACACAATTTTAGTCAGATAGGAAACACCAGTCTAGCCTCGAAACTCATTCACATAGCTTGCGAAAGAATGTTATCAAGGAAAAAGAAGAGTTTCTTATGTTAGAAGGACCTACACGTGTTGCAAATGTACTAGGTATCCACAAAAATGTTAGCTGTTTTGGACTTATGTTAGTTAAAGCCTTCTGAAATACAAATTCATTCAGAGAAAGAATCCCTGTCTATGTTAATCAACTACTTCCAATGTGATACAAAGTCATATATGTCTTTATAATTAAACCACTCATTCTTTGGGCCGAAAAGTATCTAAACAATGTTCTGCAACTGGCTTTTGCCAACAAAAGCCTCATTTAATAAATGGTTGTCTAGAGCCCTAAACAAGTGATATTTATTGGCGAAAGCTCTAAAGAACATGGACTGGTGTCTCTAAAATGTTTTTAGTTACTTTTGCCACAGGACGGCGAGCATTGTGATGAAGACAAACGACCAACTTTCTCATTCAACAATGTTGGCTCCTTCTTTGAAAAAATGCAATGACTTCTGTCAAGCTATTGACACTCCTGAAGAGTTTTGTCTTCAGGGTGTCAGCTTCTATCGCACCCCTCAAAATATCGTTATCAGCGGTCGTTTATCTGTTTACTGCGCTATTTTGCTTCGAATGAAATGTCACCGCTTTGGAAAATGGGCAACGACCTCGCCGGGAATTGAACCATGAACCTCTGGAATACGCGCCCAACGTGCAGACCACTACACTACGAAGACATGCTAAGAAGGCGGGAGAAATACCTTATAACGTGAATTGAAACGTCTTCTTATTTGGCTGCAACAGTTAGCTTGATTCATTATATATGAACATAATCCAAGCCAAGTATTTAACAACCTTAATTACTCTACTGATTTCCGCTTGAAAATTTAATTACCCTCCTCGAGCTTCAAGCAATAAACGAGCTATAACTCACCAATGGCGATATGATTTCTAATCAGTGGTAGTTTAACTTGCATTTAAATCCTGGTGAATGAACTGGCCGCTTGGATACTAGCACATGTGTAACTTGCATATGAACCAGTTTAAATCTGAAAGTGTTAAGTCACTTGATTATCAGTGAAGTTATTTATGTTTATTATGTTATGAAGTACTCTTTTTGTTTACTTATATTTTCAGAAATAATACACTTTTAGAGGCAGCCGCTATAAGATACTTCCCTGCATTTACTACCGATATATACTTCGTGCTTCTACTATTATTCCCAGGGTGTTGAGTTCAGTTATCAATGTTATACAAACTTCAAAGAATTATGCCGCCTTTATATATTCGAAAACATCATTCAGTCACGTTTTCGTACTCGAACAATTGTACGAAAACGTGACTGAATGATACGAAATACAATATTCATAATTCGCTGTCAGATAATTATTCTTCGAAAAATAGATTCTTTTGGAAATTAAGATTTCCTTTCCATACTTTAAATCTATAGTATTTTAAAAGATGATCCATTTGGAATTCTTCAGAAGATTTAACTTGAGTGTCAGTTTCTAAGTACGAAATACAGCAAAATAAAAAAATGTAGAAATTTTTTCCAGAAACTAATATTTTTTAGACCACGTGAGTTCCCTATTGAGAAGACAATATATTATACACACTTGCTATACGACAGGTGCAAATGAGCACAGTGGAAACCATTGACTTGCTAGTTGCTGTGGCTGCAGTTTTCCCAATCGCATCGCTACTGGACAGTAGAAAACTGGAAGCATGCCATCTGACCCCATGAATCGAGATCTCAACTGCTGTAGGTGAATAGCAGAATCTATTAGTGGTGTAAACAACGCGAAAAGCCGCATCTCTTGTGTCACACAGGCGTTTTATAGGCCGGTGGTGGCGGTATATATGGCTAGGGCATCTTTACGTTGCCCTCTTTGGATCCTTTCTTCACGCTGGGCGGAGTTCTGATGATCTGGGACTGCTTTAGCATTGCTAGACGATACCATCATCCCTTTTTAAGCACCTCCATCGAGCCTTTTCCTTTGCATCATACTCTTTTTATCCGTGAAAAAGTGGTGAACCGACACATTATGAAACAATTTGTATAAAAATAAGTTTTTAGAATTCCGGATGTCCGGCCACTTTACTTGAATGCGATGTAAGTTGAATGGACATTTTATATTACAAAATAACTATACTTTTCCATAGGAAGAGGCTTAGATTAGTTACTTAAACCAGATAGGATGTAACAGGAATGAGATATTTTTTCATTAAATAATGTTAAAAATAATCAAAGCATTTTGTCTTACCTTATCCCTCAAACTCTACCACCAGTATTTCCCATATCCGTAGTAAGGCCAGTAATAGTATGGATATTTCCCATAGTACGGCCAATAGTAAGAAGATGGGTAGTAGTAGTAATAAGGCCAACTCTTGCCGTAATAATGAGGATAATATCCACCGTAGTAAGACTTTGCACCAGCCAGAACCGTGACCAAAAGAGCGAAGAATAAGATGAGCAACTGAAAAGACATGAGTTATTTATTATTTAATTATGTAATAATTAACAAAAATCTTACGTTTCAAATTTCATGAAGTCTGGATTTTAATTCTTGATGATCAAGTGGAAAACAGAAGCTGCCGTTTTTTAATTCATATTCAATTCTTCATATATGTTAAGTACTGGACGTCTTGATAAGTCTCAAGACATAAAGTTAGTTAATTAGAATTTAGCATGTTTATTTTTGAGCCATTTAAGATGTTCGGCTAGGTCAGTTTATATATCGAGTCATTTGAAATTAAGCATTCTACTAATGTTTGTGGAATGCAGATGGATCATGGTCATATGGCAAGAATCGGGTTAACTGAGTAGGATCGGGTTAACTGAGTAGGAAGCTAAACTAATTAGGAGAAAAATTAGTCATTTTATCTTTTCCGTTAAGGGAGGAAGTTACACATAATTCTCGGTTTTACGGCAGTGCAATGTTCATATTAATCCTATCACAAGTTGATTTGTGAAAGCTATCTGTCTAATGGAAGAAATGCCTTTCTCAATGATTTTCTAAGGAAAACGCTTTCTTCCCGTTGCACATGGAGGAGGGGATGAAAACGCTTACAGCAACTGTTTAAATCTACGTAATGGGGTTCGAAGCCGGGTCGAGATATTATTGTTTATTGGGGTTTTATCTAGTCGACTAATAGGCAGGCTATCGGAAGCTGGAGAAAATGAAATTAAAATGGGTACTTACTGAAAATCCCGTCGACCAACAAGAGACGGCGCCAATAGCGCCAGAAAAAAAAAAAAAAAAAAAAAAAATTACTAAATACAAGAAAAAAAGGTCTGTTGCTTTTTTTTCTTTTAAATTTATTATATTATCATTTATTTATATTGAATTTTTCATTAAAAATTTTCATTATTTTTTATTAAGAGGATATATTGTAAAAGCAATTATTTCATGTTATGGAATTAGTTATGGAATAACTTTGTAAATATTCAACAGCATGCTCTTCTGTATTTGGCAGGTCCCAAATTTTTATCATTTATTTTTTCGAAAATGCGTAATAGAGATAAAAAAAGGAGTATTTACTCAAGAATAATAATTAACCGTGTAATCAAGGTTACATCAAACCCGGCGTGTATGAAGATTTTTCCATTTTTGGCGAAAAATCGCGTATTTTGGCGTCTTTTCTTTAATAGGCAAAAATGGTCCACGGGTTTTTCCGTAAATATCTTAAAATGCAGTTAAAACCAGATTTCTATGATAAAAAAACTGTGCATGCCTAAGGTTTATTTTAATTAACACGTTGTTTCTTATGTTGAACCCTTTCTGAACTTCGTTTTCATCTACTGCACCAGAAAACGCCACTTAAAGAGACAATCTAAGTCTAGAAACTTAGGCTTAAAGCGTAGTAATTCTGTTTTCTTCCTGCTCGAGTGCTGATTGTTGGCGAGCTAACGCTTCACTAACAATTGCTAGAGATGGCGCATTAATAGAGGACCAGTTCCTTAATGTTAAATATTATGATTTGGAAACATCGATTATCTATTTCAATAACGAATATCTAATTTAAATTTTTTATTGTTTTTAATTGAAACTTCAGGCTGAAATACCGTTAGATATGTTAGTTGCTTTTACTATCATGCGTTGTTATTCGTTTGCGTTCATACCATAATTACGAGACAAAAGCTAGAGGGGAAGAAAATGACCTTGAAGTGCCTAATCTAAAGTAACGGACTGTAGTCTAATAGGTTGAGTCAGTAGTTAGATTAAATGCAATTTAAGTTAACCTTATATATTTCATATAAATTATTCACTTATTATTTCTTCTTCTATAAATGGGAATACAGAAAGCACATCCAGAAAATTCGAAAGTGATTCAATCGCCAAGCGTTTGGAGCACATGAGAATGAGGGAAATTTATTAAACATTTCGCCTTTTAAAGTCATCAGGACGCAGAGGACAATAACTTGTTGCTTTCCTTGACATTGAAAATCGCAGTTTATTCTCTGCTGTGACTGATGTGAAAGACTTACGCTTGGCTGATCAGATTCATGCATATTTCACTCGCAATCATTAATAAACTTGCTGAAATTTATGTTCTTTACATAATATTTTGCAACTGTTGCATAAAGCAATAATTTTTCGCAATTATTGCATAAAACAAGCGCTGACACTATTGTCGTCCCTCTCCTCCTACACGCAGAAAAGCAAATTGCATTTCTTTTCAGATACAGAAATGCTGGAAAGCGAATTTGCGTAATAGTGGGAACTCTTACACGCATATTCCTTTTGCTTGAATAAACGCGCGTTTTCTGACGACAAAATTCATTATATTTTTAATAAGTTTCATTCATTATATTTTCAATGAAATGCTGTGCAATTTCACAAAAGATAGTAGAATTATTACTCCAAAGAGGCAATTTGCCCAGAAGGACTATTAATTTCGTTTTGGCATTTTGCGTCGATTCACGATAAGCGTTGTTTCACTTTTCAAATTGTTGCCACCAAATAGTATCGCCCTGTATTATATTTAAAGAAATTAAATAATGAAGAATCTGCATTGAATGCATGTATGTTTCTTTCATTGTAATAAAACAATGGTACCTAGAGCCATCAAAATTTGAATAACGTAATCTTCCATAGAACATGGGCATGTAAAAGCCCTAATTTGAATTTGAAATATGTTTTATTATAGATTTCATATTTTGTAACACTTCAACGAAGTTTTGATTAACAAACTAAACGATTTCAAAGCGAGCAATGGCAACACTGTTCGGGTGGGGGACGAAACATTTTTATCTCCAACGCGCGAGACTCTGTAAGGAAATTCTAAAGATATATTCTTTTAAAAATTATTTTGAGATATTCCTGTTGAACTGAATTTTATGGTTTGAGTACGTAGAGCAAGGATGTCAAACTCGCGGCCCACAAATATTTTTGCGGCCCGGCCAATATATCGGCAAATAATAATATATAATAATAAAATAACATATCGAAGAAGAAAAATGAAATGTTTACTGCTAAGTAATTAACGATAACTTATTCAGTATTGTTAGATTACTCACAGCAAGCTGACACACACACTACTTAAATTGCAAATGTGTGTGAGTAGCTTGCGTTCAGCTAACTTCGGCTTTTGGGGGACACGTGCATTCAGAACTTGTACGCATCCCCCGATAGCCGAATGTGGCCGAACTCATGGTCTCAGTTTTCCAATAATAGTTTTGTACGATATATTGGTGCCTGCATGTGCATGCACTTTGCTTTATTATTAATTATTACTTAATTCATACGGATTTCATAGTTATTTATTTAGTTAGTTTTTTTTTTAAATTTAAAATTGTAATTAGATTTGCTTCATGTTGCCTTAGCAACGCAGACGATTTTTGAAAAGACAGCTGCGTTAGAAGGTTAAAAATAGAACAACGTGTGCATTTAATACCTAATAAATAAATATCTCGTAATTGCTGTTGCCATCCACAAAAATCCAGATATTTATAGATGTTTCCAGTATATTCGAGAAATTAATTATAAAGCTTATAAAAGCCGAGAACAAACAACTCATCTCAGTAGTAGCTGTAGTTCTAGCGAACTGTTTGTTTACTTAATGCTGTGATTGATTTGTAGCGATTTCGCTGTGAGATAGAATTAGTTTCTTTGTTTTGAATTGATTTTTGCTAAACGTTTGACATTTTGTAATATTGTTAGAATATTTTTGAAGAAATATTTCAGCATTTTGATTTATCTCTTGCGGAAAGAATAAATTTTTGTTAACTTTTTAACGTTAATCGTGTTTATTCCAGCCCTTTGTATTCAGTATGTCTATATCAAAATAAAGTGGTAGTAAAATTAAACAAAAAATCGCTGACGAACATAGAATATTCCAAGTAAAATGGGAATTAGAATATTTGTGCTGTGAAATAAAAGATAAAATAATATGCTTGATATGTAATAATACTATTAATGTACCAAAGTTATATAATATTAAACGTCATTACGAACAACACAAATCGAAATATAACAATTACGAAGGATTAATGAGAGAAGAAAAGTTGAAAGAGTTCAAGTTAGGAGTGAAAAAGCAACAGTCCATGTTTAGTAAAGTATTGCAAGAAAGTGAAGCAGCGGTACATGCAAGCTACGTCTTGTCCGAGTTGACAGCTAAACATTCGAAACCTTTTACTGACGGTGATTTCATCAAGGAATGCCTAATGAAAGCTGGAGAAATTGTTTGTCCTGGAAATGTGAAGGCTTTTCAATCAATTTCATTGTCTCGAAATACAGTTGTGGAAAGAGTTACTGATTTAGCCGCGAATTTAAGTGATCAGATCAAAGCAAAATCATCTAGTTTCGAAAGTTTCTCCATTGCCTGTGACGAGAGCACGGACATTAGTGGCAAAGCTCAATTAGCAGTGTTTCTTCGTTCTTGTGACAAGAATTTTAACATTTTTGAGGAATTACTGGAACTAATACCGATGCCTGGTACTACTACAGGAGAAGATATATTTACTTGTGTTTTTGGACTTCTGCAGAAATACAATCTACCTTTGGCAAAATTAAATTCTGTAGCTACAGATGGCGCTCCATCAATGACCGGGAAAAACAAGGGCTTCGTAGCATTACTAAGAAAAAAACTTAGTGAAATTCACGGTTCAAACATTCATCATATGCATTGTATTATACATCAAGAAGTTCTATGCACGAAAGTAATAAATATGGAGACTGTTTTGTCATATATAAAAAAGTTATAAATTTTATAAGATCTCGAGTTTTAAATCAACGTCAATTCACTGCTTTCTTAAGTGAGTTAGATAGTGAATATTCGGGTTTGTCCTACTATACCGAAGTACGTTGGTTATTTTGCTCCAAGATTCTCAAACAATTCTGGGATTTGAAAGAAGAAATATGCCAGTTTTTAAAAACGAAAAATCAAGACGTAAGTTTGTTTTACGATCCGATATGGATACAAGATTTATCTTTCTTGGTTGATATAACCAAACACTTAACCGATTTAAATTTATCGTTACAAGGAAAAGATCATATCATTACGAACATGTTTGACATAATTAAAGCATTCAAATGTTAACTAGTTCTTTGGGAAAAACAACTTAAAAATGAAGATTTGACGCCCTTCCCGACGTGCAGCATGAACAAATCAAGTTTAGATGATACTTGTTCGTATCAAAAATTGCAAATTTAACAACTGAATTTGAAACGAGGTTTAATGATTTTAGTTCCCTCGAAGACATTTTTTTTTTTTTTTTTTTTGTTTTCTTCGATTTTCTCAATAAGTATTGACTCAGTACCCAGCCATATGCAAATGGAGGTGATCGAGATTCAATGCAACTCAAATTTGAAAGCAAAATTCATTGAAGTGGGCGTGCCTGAATTTTACAAATATTTACCAGCCAGGTTTGAAAATACTCGAAAATTCGCATATGAAATTATTTCCATGTTTGGTAGCACTTATCGGTGCGAGCAGTTATTTTCAGTCATGAAAGGTAATAAGTCTCCTATTAGAAACCGTATTAATGATGCTCACCTTGGGTTAGCGTTGAAAGTTATCACTGCAAACAAAATTTCTCCCGAAATAGGAATGATAATAGCAGAGAAGAGATGTCAAATATCAGGACGTAAACATTAAATTTTTCTTGTTCTTTTCTATATAAATATATATATATATGTTTATTATTGTATTATTCGAAATAAATCTACGTTTCTATGAATATTGATTTTTTTTTGCGGCTCGCCTAAAGTTAAACCTTGTTTGTTTAATTAAGACACAATAACACGCCGAATAAATACTAATTCAGAAGTCAAACAACAAAAAAACAAGATTGTTCTTGTTTGTTTGGCCCAAGTGTACCTATGAGTTGGACATCCCTGACGTAGAGTATGATATTAAATAAATAAAGGTAACACACAAAACGTTAAAAAAACGCATCTTTGAACGTAATTTAAAATCTGATACCTATCAGTTTTATATATACATTTTTGCTAGGTTATTTTAGCATATTTCTACTCTTTTTAAAAATGCTAAACATACTTAAAATTGTAAATAAAAAATTCTTTATTTTATTTGAAATTTCTTCAAAATTTTTAACCTACTATTAGCTGCGTGGTTAAGAAAATTGTACTTTGGCAACTTAATAAGTGATCGAATCTCGATAAATGGGTTGGCTGCGTTGGTTTTTCCGTAATTGTCCACATGTGTGATGTAAACACAAGCCATTTGCTCTTTGAAAATCCTCGAAAAGGTATTCCTTTTCTTAAAGGAACAGCCCTTAAATACTTTTCATATTCACACAAAAGATATCACATAAAAGATATTGGCGATTTAAAAGATTCATCGCAAGCTTCCGTGTATGAGTCGAGAGTGTTTAGCAAATTCATTTTGCTGATGGGCTTTTAGACGAATTCCAAATAATACCCAAGTAATTCTTTCCCCAAAATCCCCTTCTGTAATAACGCGGTAATACTACTTTTTAGTTAACCAAGAAAGGCGATGTTAAGTTTTAAAATAAATATAAAAAAGACAACTTTTAAAGATATAAGGTATTTTTTGGAAGCAGGAGATATTGAAAATTAGCAAAGCCTTCGCCGGGAATTGAACCACGGACCTCTGGAATACGCGACCAGCATGCAGACCACTACACCACGAAGGCACGCTAAGAAGGTGGGAGAAATACCTTATAAACTGGTCTCAGTTTTTCCATCACAGAAGTTCGGCTTTGCTACAGTAGCAAGCTTCAGTACTGGCTTATAGCTATTTCGTAACATTATTTGCATAAATTAAAATTTAAAAATATTTCCGTTTATTGAATTTTCTTGCTGGTTATTATTTTATAATTCTAAACTAAGAAAAATTTTTAAAATAACAAAAATGAGTAAATAATAACGTATTTAGAGCGTTTGGAAACTTACAAATTACTTGTGTGAAAATTCTTTATGCCAGTTGTAATAAAATTATAATTTAAAGAATGTTACACACTAGTTAATTGATGAAAGAATATTGCAAATGGTATTTAAGAGTACATAATCAACCTCGAATTGTTCTAATTTATTTATTAAGCGAAGTTTGAAATTAAATATCACGGTCTGTTTTTGTGGTATAGGAGTCAAACTATTTTAGATTTTTAAACATTAAGTAGCGGAACGAAGGAAGGTACACTACAGAGGGGAGATAAAAAAAGGACATTTCTATATCTCCCGTTCTACTGGGCCGATTCATGAAATTCAACTTGCGTTTTTCATTTCACGAAAGCACGACTTAGGATATTTATTAGATTTATGTATAGCATTTTCTAATACAGGTATTTTGACACAAAATCGGACTTCTCCTGAAATGACATGCCAACGGTTTTTTTCAAATTTCGATTCTACGATTCAAATTATGCCAAACTGCCAAGTTTTGTAAAAATCGCACGAGTAGATTTTTAAAAAATTAGCTCTCAAAATTTTAGCTCTTCAGTGTTAAGTGAATTTGGTATATATTTATTAATATCTCTTTTTTTTATTAAATTTGTTTGATTCTTTCTACATTTCGAAATTTAAGTTCAAATAAAATTCGCCCATTTGTTATGATTTTTTTAACTTGTATTTTTAAATAATGTTTATAAATTTTTTGAAAAACATTTTGAATTATTAATCTATAAAATTTTTACTATCATCTTAAAGCAGACGTATTTCTAAGCATACCTGTAAAAAATTACAGTTTTTTATTCAAAATTTCAGAATATATACGTGAATTTATATATTGGCGTGTTATGAAATTTGGCATATTGAAAGCGATTAAAATATCAAATGTGGTTTAGATACTTTGCTATTTATTAATATCTCTTTTTTTTATTAAACCTACTTGATTTTTCCTTTCATATTTCAAAATTTAGGTTCATTCCAAATAAAATTCGCCTATTTTTTAAGATTTATTTTTAAACTTTGTATTTTAAAATAATTTTTTATAAATTTTCCAAAAGAAAATTTGAATTATAACCTATAAAAGTTTTGCCATCATCTTAAAGTACATGTGTTTCTAAGCATACCTGCAAAAACTTGGAGTTTTTTATCCCGAATTTTCTAAGACATACGTGAATTTACATTTCGGCGCGTTTTGAAATTTGGAGTATTTATTATTAGGCATAATAACGAAAATGTGTTTTCGCATTTTCGTTAATATTGTCGAATTATTTCGTTAGTATCGAAATTGTGTTGTAAAAATTATTCAAAATTATGAACGATGACATTTTTTCCGCTCATTGACAGTCGTGGACAGGTAAAAATTAAGAAATTCGCCAAGTGAATTTCTTAGTCCAAACAGGAAAAAATTCGCCAAGATAAATTTCAAAATTCCTCCATAAATTTCTTACCAAAAATTACAAAATTTAGTATCTAGGCATAATTTGAGTCGTAGGATCGAAATATGGAAAAAAATTGGTATGTTATTTCCGAAAGAGTCCGCTTTTGTGTCAAAATACCTATGTTAGAACAAAGGTATATATAAATCTAATATATATCCTATGTCGCGCTTTCGAGAAATAGAAAACGCAATTTGAATTTCATCAATTGGCCCAGTAGAACGGGAGATATAGAACTGTCCCCCTTTTTTTTTCCCCTTTCTTTCTTTTTTCTTCTTTTCTTTTCTTTTTTTTTTTTCGCAGTGTACAAAAAGTTAGATTTCGGAATTTTTATAATGTTGGTATCTCTAAGTCAAAATATAAATATCTGCGTAACTTAAAACATTTTTGTATTTGGACTATATCTACGGCCAATGGTTGCAAAAATAAGGGGCACGTAAGAAGTTTGTTGACGCGGTATATACAAATCGCCCTATATAAATCCAGCTCTCTATATATAGAGAGAACGAGAGTCCTGGATTCATAGGGCGTTTTTAAATTCGAGTTACTAACGGGTTTTTAATTTTGACTGAATTTTGAGGGAAAATATTAGCTTTCAGTTTAAACACTGATTGGCTGACACTTGGAAAATATAAGGCGTTCGTTTTATGCCAAAAGAAGTTTTTTTTATTTTATTGCAGATCAATAAGAAAATTTTATGGAAAAGAATTAGGTTTAGATTATTTGAATATAGCAAAGCAATCCAGGTCTACCTGTTTTAGGAAAAGGATGCTTTCACGTAGTACGTTCTAAGGGAAGTTGGCTAGTATTCATGTTACACATGGGGAAAGCCACTAAAAACCAATTAATTAATCGTTTGATTGGAATACAACTTAAGTCCTCTCAACATTCAGCAATCTTAATCACATGACCACTGGGGGCTTGAGAAAGTCAACTAATTATTATAGAGAATTTATTATTTATTTTTATTTAGAGCGGTAATAAGATAATTTCTCTGTTCCTCTAAGAACCTTGTTTTAAAACAGACCGTATGCTTTGCTGGAATAGCAGAATAAATAAATAATAGTTTAATTATTTTTTTTATTTACTATGCAATATTTATGTAAAGTTTGTATGTCCTATCATCGCATTTTCTCGAAAATTGATTTAATAGTGTTTTGCATGTTGTCTTCTTTTATCAGATATCTTCTGTTACTGTTTTTTATACAATTATAATTTTCATTATTTTACTCTCTCATTATAACACGAGTTGTATTGAAAAATTAAACCCCTATTACAAAGCCATCTGTATTATTAAAAATAAAGAGAGAAAAAATGAATACAATAAAACAGCACAGAAAGGGAAAACAAGCCATACTAAATTTAGCCCCAAAAAGTACTATGTGTTTCAAACAGTTTAATTTAGAGAATGAAGTCATTCGGTCCCGTGGATTGAATTAATAATCAAAACAAAAATGAATACGGTGTAAATAACGGAAGCATTAACATCTTAATATAATTAGAAATGAAGAAATTAAGAACTATTAAAGAAAAATTATCATTAAAGAATAATATTTAGATAGGAGTCAGCACAGAACAGAAGATTAATGGGTGAATATTTCATTTATTTCTATGATTGAGGAATTTACTCTTAACTGATGATTACAGTATTTAAAAACTCTGGATTAAGTACGATTAAATTACGTATTTGGCTGGAGATAAGAAACTACCAAATACTATGACATCATCTGCTATCAGATATGTTATCCCAGACATTTTTCTTTTCATTTTTTTTTTATAATACCCGAAGACAATTTTGATTAACTCTAATGGTTTGAGATAATCATTTTTCAATTGTTCTGCAATCAGCAAACTTAAAATTGTTTTAGGCCGGAACTATTTAATCCTCTAGTACATCAGAAGTCCACCGTATTTGCATAGGAGATAAAATTATGCACTCTTGATTTAATATTAAAGTTTAAAAGCATATCTTATGTATTTTACTTAATGAATTATAAAAATGTGAAGACAAAATGCAATATATAATTAAATAAAAAAAGATAACATGTAATAAATAATTAAGTAAAAAGGAAAAGGGCAAAATGCAATAAATAATTAAGTAAAAAGAAAAAGGACAAAATGCAATAAATAATTAAGTAAAAAGAAAAAGGACAAAATGCAATAAATAATTAAGTAAAGAGAAAAAGGGCAAAAAATAATATGCTAAAGTAAATACATATTTATATTAGATGTATGAACCAAAAGCATACCATATATGTATGCGTCCTAAGATTTAATTTTAAAGAAATCTGTCCAAAATTTTGAGCTACGTTTTAGCTATTGATTTTTTAATAGGATTTATTTGTTTGAAAATGACACTCTCGGTACAATGCAAATTTTAATCTTAACAGCGTTTCTTCTCAGGCAACTACCCTTGTTCTCAGCTTCTTAATGCTGAAAAAATATCTTTGATTGTAATATGATTTATTATATTGCTAAGTGAGTCATATCAGGATAGAGCTATCAATTTCAGTTTTAAGAAGCACCTGCGTATTATCGAAAATCACGATAAATTAATTCACTTTGTAGATGAACAATGTTGCATTACTTCTAAGGTTTCACAGTGTAGATTTTTTTTACTCTGTCAGAACATTTTTATACTCTTTTCCGGAGACAGGAATACTTAGGAATCATTTGCGTCATCGCTGGGATTTGAATCAGGGATTTTCCTAATTACTACTGAACATGCTAACGGCTTACACCCAAATAGTTCACGAGGAAAAATGTGATAATTTGAAACATTCTGCTTCACTTGAACAGCAACTAGGGAGAGATGCGGCACTCAGTTGACCAAATATACGCGCGACATTTTATAACCCATATTTCACTTCGAGAGCAAACGTAGAGGATTTTTACATTTTTGTTTCGAAGAAAGAAAAATCTGAGAAATTAATTATGATTTCTCGGGGATTAGAAAACACGCATCTTTTAATTGCGTTGCTGGCTGAACATGCTAACTTGTTGAATTACAAGAACACGCATGCGATAAGATCTTGTAGATACATTAGATTATTTCAAAGATGTGAAAAATGAGCAATGTCCTCGCCGGGACTTGAAACACGGACCTCTCGAATAGAGCTCTCGAGCGTGCTGACCACTAAACCACGAAGGCATGCTAAGAAGGCGGGAGAAATATCTTATATACTTCCGCTTTTAAAGGGCGACTGGGATTTTAGGGGACCTAGTCCCCTAAAATATATGGATATTTTAGGATATATGGATATTATATAAAATATATGGATATTTTAGGATTTATATATGGATATTTTAGGGATTTTAGGGGACCTAGAAAAAAAAAATCCTAAAGGATTTTTTTTTTTCCTGGTGAAATCCTGATGGTGAAGAATCATCATTCCCCACTTTTTAGTTCGGGCGCCACTGTAGAGACATTAAATTATTTCGAAGCAGAGGATGTGAAAAATGACCAATGCCCTCGCCGGGACTCGAAGCAAGGGACCTCTCGTATACGTGTCGAGCGTGCTGACCACTACACCACAAAGGCACGCTAAGAAGGCGGGAGAAATACCTTATAACCTAATATACCCCAAATTATCATACTAACTGCTAAAATAAACCCATTTCCCTTTTTTAATTTGCACGGATAATTTTGAAACTACTCAAAACCACATCCAAAATAAATAAACAAGTGCACAAATTGCGATCATAACATACCATAGACGCTTTCATATTGGCAAAAGAAGAAAGTGCGAAAAATCCCAAAACTCTACAAATACGTTAGAGCACTGCAAACTCTGCTAATGAATTCTATTCGGTCGAAGCTATCTCTTTATATACCTCCAAGTCACTCTATGATAATACCCATTCCGTAGAAAGTATCCAACCCAAATACAAAAAACAAGCTTTGGCTGACAAAAGATCGGTGGAAAAACATTTGAAAAGATACAAATTAAGGAGTTACAGCAATCAGGTTCAGCTTGGTCTGAAACCAAGGTCGTGGAGTTTTACATTTTGATATGCTTAACAACTGCAGTCCCTCTTTTGTCAGCACAGTTACCTTTTAACGCTGGTATTATTCATTTTTCTTTCGCGTTCTTTTCCTGTAGTATTTGCTTTCTATACAAAATGTGCTGGAAACAAAAGGCAGCGAGAGGTAAAAAAAACTTCGCAACGGAAATACGAGTAGTTAAAATCTAAAATGATGGTCACGTAGAATATTTTGCTGTTGTTTGCTAAATTACTTTTATGTTCTCTTGGATGTCGGGGGAGTTTGTGCCATGTTAATGCCGTTGGTTTTTGTTGGCTTGATTTCGATGAAAGAATGTTGGTTGTTTTAGGTTGGATGTTTAAGGAAATTAGAACGCATAGTCAAATTTACATTCGAAAGCAGTTACCAATACGTAACATTTCGATCGGGTCATGCAGAACTGAGTTTAAGAATTAGGTGCTTTAGAATAAGGTTATTTAATTTAATCCGGCGAGATACATATTTATTTCGTATATTGAAAACTTGCGCAAGGAAAGAAAGAATTAAATTATCCCTTATACTGCGAATTAATCACTTTATATATGGATATTACGGATTACTTATTGCCGATATTAAGGGTGTTATTATTACTTTTTGGATATTACGCTTATGTTGTTTAAAATTACTGTAAATAACGGAGTTTTGGAACTATGCATGTAGTAATACAATAAATCAAATTATCTCGAAGAAGAGAAAAGTACATTCAAAAGAGGCGGAGAATGAGATCGGGGTAGTGTGTAATAAAACTGCAAGACAAAGAAAAATGTTTTTCTTCAACAAGGCATAGAAAGCCATGACCAGGTAGGGGGTAGTAGGTAAAAACTAAAAATGCATATTCCAAAATCGTGAAAATATCCAAGATCGTACGTTGAAATTCACAAAAATATATGGACTGCTGAAAATTTCGGAAAATTTATTTAGTTTAGTATATAAATCATGTACATGATTTACATTTATATACCTACTATCGACGTGCTTTAGAAAAAGTTTTTCATATATTATATCCAAGGAACAGATATTCATTTAAACCTATAAGTTATTAAAAGTTATATATATATATATATATATAACTTTTAATTATACATATATATATTGGTCTTTGTGAAACATTAGTTCTAAATTTCATACTTTATGTCTTTAATGATAATTTTCAGCAGCTTACAGCGAGAAAATACTAGGCATTTTTATATTTTGTTTTTAAAAAAATTGTTTTGTAATTATATATATATATATCTACCGTTCAATGAACTATAATTATATATATATGTAATGTTTTCAGTTATTCCATCACATCGTGGGCGAATGGTGAGGCTATTCCATTACACGTTCTGGCAGATGGTTGACGAAGCTGGGATGATTGAAGTACGGAGAAAAATGACGACTCAGGACTTTTCACTTTTAGCAGCAAGCATATCTTTATTTTAATTTATAGCAGATGACTTTTTCCAGATGAAGTTAATCAAATAACTTATTCAGTAATTGAACTATTAGATACGACTGACTTTAAACTTTAATACGTCATAACGTTCTAACAAAGAAAGAGGAGCATAGCGGAAGCGTTAGCAGGACGAAGGCGAGAAGGCATCTGTTTAGGAGACCTTATGACGCAGCATTTATATGAAAGGTTATGTAACAAAGTAGCTTCTAGAAAAATGTAGAAAAACTTATGACGCAGCATTTATATGAGGAGGTTATGTAATGGGTGCGAATGTTCTAGAAGGTACTGGCTTAGGGGAAGATCCTGAATTGCAGAAAATTAATTAAAGGTTGCTGGTTCGCAAAGAGCATAGCCATCGTATTTTTTTTTTATATTTTACACATATATATATATATATTATAGTTCAGTATAGTTCATTGAACGGAAATTGTTTTGTTCCCCTTGAAAAGTCAACTAATTTCCGATCAATGGCAATGAGTACTTGCATTTAATTTAATTACTTGCTTTTAATTTATTTCTTTTTACAACTGAAATTTTGTTATTCATGATTTAATTCAAGTCCCCGTTAAACATTTTTAACAATTTACATTCAAGTTACTTTAAAACAATTTTCGAAATTGAACTTACTGACTATGGATTCACTCTTTTAAGATAATTCTACTAAAATTAATCTTAGGAGATAATATAATCAATATTTCTTTAGTAAATATATATATATATATATGTACGAACTAAGAATTTTCTTTTTATATATATATATATATATATATATATAAAAGAAAATTCCTAGTTCGTACGCTAAAAGTTGCTTTTTTGACCACATAGGTCTTTCATAGTTTGTTCTCTTTTCCTTATATAATAAATATATGTAATAATAAAATCACAAGAAAAAGGAAAAGACAGAACACTGTAGATGCGTGATTAGATCCATATTGAAGAAGAATTTTGATTGCGTAGTATTTAAAGAACTTGGCAGTCGAGGCAGTTTTAATTCCATTTTTATTTCCAGTTGATATTTGTGGCCACAATCACTTGGCACTCTAGTCGTGCCTTTCCACAGAAGATTTACATTTTTGATATTTTTGAGATAGAAAGCAAGCCAGCGAAATTACATCTTAGCACAGCACAGAGCAAAAGCTGAAGTGCGTAGTTATGAAAGATGGAGGCACGCGAAGAGAAAAGTTTTGGTTTACAATTCGGTGATTGGTCGAGAGGGATCTGCATTATGGGTTAAGTAAGATCGCATGATTAATTTGAATGACGCAATTTAGACTTAAGCGCTATTTTTAGGACAGATAGAGGAAGTTCTCAAATGAAATAGAAAATAATGGAAGTTATAGTGAATTAAGTTTAGAAGTTTGCTTTCATATTTTTTATCTTACATATATATATAGCTCCTTTTCTAAATTCTCTATAGTCTTTCCCATTTCTTGAATTTTTTTATACTTATAAAATTGGATTGAAATGCGTTATTTCTTTCGAAAGAAGTACCTAAGAATAGTTAAAAAGTTCACTGTTAAATATACCTTTTAAATAATTTCTTCATTTTGATGCAAGCATGTTTTATTCAAGTATCCACAATCCCATTTACTGCCAACTTTTACTTTTATTTTATAGGGGGAACGGAGCTTTATAATCCTGCTTTAACTCTTAGTACCTTCCTTAAAGTTGTTGCTTATTCGTTCCATACAATAAATAAAGTTTAAAATTAAAATTACAAAACAAAATTCAAAATAATTGGGTATTTTTTCCTTAAATAAATTTTACGTTATTTCAAATAATGTTTAAATTAGTTAATTTCTAACAATATATTAAAAAACAAAATGGCATTTTTGATGCCTTTTATCACATAAAACTTTTACCTAGATTTCACAGCTGCTTTAAATAATATTTGTTGAAAATTTAATAAAATTAGTAAAAGCTAAAATGCACATTAGACAATAACAATTAACACTGCTAGCAGTTTCTAACTGGTGAAAGTTGGCCTTTATTCGCTCTGATTTAAAACGAAGAAGGGAAATTGCAAATATGTAAAGTGATGGATCAACTGAGGGTATTTTAGAGCATTCCAAACCCGTAAGTCTTTTATGCTATATCAGGCGTCGGCAATCTATGGCACGTGTGCCAGATTTGGCACGGGGTACAGTTTTCAGTGGCACTCTACACCACTCTTCAAAATTATCAGGCAAAGATAAATCGCCCTGTCTATCCTCTCAGTGCTGTCAGGAGAGTTTAATTGTCATAATTTCATCGCAGCGCTTAATTTTTGTAAAGAACACTGTTGTTAAAATGGTTAATTTCATAGTGTTTCGTTCTTCATTGGTACACAGGCAATTTAAATCAATTTTAGAAGAAATGAGAAGCGAATATGTGGATCTTCCTTTATACAGCCATGTTTATTGGCTTGCATAAGTTTGTGTCATGCATGGAACAATTAAAGTTTTTCTTTATGAGAAGAATCAACATTTTCCCGACATGAAAGATAAATGTGTCTTAATTAATGAAAGATAAAGAATAGTTATGCAAACTGATGTTTCTGACTGATATAACTAAACACTTTAGTGAACTAAGGATTACAAGGAAAGGGTTAAGCAATGCTTGAAATTTTTCAATATTGGAAATACTTTGCTACAAAATTAAATACGATTTTCCGTTTCTAAAAATACCTTCCAAATGTAAAGCACTTGCAGATACATCGAGCTTAGATAAAAATGAACTACAAACTCATGCTGAAGTACTTAAGGAGGAATTTTTCAAATAATGCAAAGATTCTGAAGCTTGCATGCCTACATTTTCCTTCCTAATGAAACCAGGTTTCGTAGACCATCAATAATACCATCCGATTTGTCAATTTTTGCAGAAGTTGATAGTTTTGAAATCGAACTTATTGAACTAACATCTTCAGAATTATGGAAAGCAAAACTTATGGAATTACGAAAAAAATCTGGAAGATAGTTCTAATGATAAATCGACAGCTATTTTAAATTGCTGAATATCAGTGTCGGACAGATTTAATTGAAGAAAATTGCATGTGCTCTGCTTTCAGCTTTTGGTTTTACATATCTATGTGAAAAATCTTTTCTTAGATGAAAAAGAAGTTGTTTAGCAACTGAATGTTCAGAATCATGTGTCGATTTGAAAGTCACACATTATACACCTGATATTGCGATATTAAGTAGTGCGGTACAAGGATAAGTTTCACATTAAAACTATTATTTTTTATTTAACTATATTGAAGGACTACTTATATTTTATGTTGTTTATTTATTATTTTAATAAATATGTTTAAAAGATACATAATACATGTATAATTTTAATTTTTTATTTATGTTGAAGGAATAGTTATATTTTATGTTTTTAATTTTTATGCTAAGAAATATCTTTAAATGATGCATAGTTAATACATAATAAAATTCTAAATCTGTATTCTTGTCCTCTATTTCCTAACTCTGAATGCATTGCCACGGGAATCGAATTGTTTCAAATATTTTCTACTGCGTGGCATTCTGAATCATACTGGTAGAATGGGCTGGCACACCACAGCTACAAGGCTGCCGACCCCTGTGCTATATCATCAAATCATTTTTATAAAAAAATCATGGGTACGAGAAAAGTTATGTTCCTAAGTTGTGTTAATGCTATGTTCATCTACATCAGTTAGAATCATGATAGTAAAAATGGAAGCTCGCGACGGAATATCGCACTTGAAAAGTCAACGCTCAAATCCACGCCTCATCGCCTGAAATATGAAAATCGCTTAATTTGTAAAGGGACATTACGGAATTTACTTGATCAAAATCAGAAAGTAAAAAGAGAACTGGATCTTTGTTTCTAAAATCTGTGATATTAAATTTCAGTAAAATTAAAACAGAATCTTAATATGAAAAGAAGAGCAAAGGGAAAAGTATTCAAGTGCTATTTGCAGAAAATTTATGTATCAGTTTCCTGACAGCGTTAGAGAGTTCAGATAGTTCACATTTATGATTTTGTAAAACGATTTGCTTGTATTATTAGCAATTTTGTTAAGCACAGTTTCTGATTGAGAAAAATGTAAAAGGAATTAAGGCATCTTTCTCAAGCGTTCTTCGTGCAAAATCGGCACATAGATCCATCAATCCAAAATCTCGATTTCAAGTTTGAGAAAGGGCGCTGGACGCTATCCTGTTTCTCTGCTACAACCTCATCCTGTTTCTCAGCATTCACCCCCCCCTCTATAACTGGTACTCAAACTAAAAATGCTAGGTGATAGTTAATAACTGAAATATAATTGGTTGATTAGGAGTTTTTCGGCCTCCTTTTCACTGATCTTAAAAAGTAGGAATATAAGGAATTAGAGCCAGTTCTTTTATGTGCTGATATGATGTATCAGTTCGGTAATTCAAGAGTACCGAAATTCGAATCTAGGTAAAAGCATGATTTGAAAATTCAGTTCAAAGATCCTGGATTATAGTTTCAGAAATGTTTATTTTCCTATGATATTTCACTTCATAGCTGTTTTTCTTATCTACTAATTACTTGAATTGATTCCTCCAAAAAAGGAAACTAAATAATACACAGGAATTTCTAAGGAAAACGTTGTAAGGATACTTATATTTGAGAAAGATTTTGAGTATAAAAAGCCCCGAAGTTGAAGACCTCCTGACAGGCCCCTAGTCATCGGGATCAAATCTAAAATAAAGGAAAAAGCTAAAACACTACAGGACAAACGAAGAAAACCACAGAAAAAGAAGAGAAAAAGCCAAAAAAGGTTTCTGTGGTTTACACAAAAAGAAATTTCATCTGAAACGCAGAAGTTTATAATTAATCGGTTTAGTATTTAAAAAAGAAAGCGATTTTTAAATGAATTTTAGAAATTATCCCGTTCGTCATTATAAAACTTTGATTGAATGAAAATAGTAAACAAAATGTCTTGGTGAATTCTTAAGCTTAGTTAAGCTGTCTTAGTTTGTCTTTACTCATAAAAAATATCCTTACGGCTGCTTAAAATTTTATTCCGGTATATTGATTAATACAGAATTATTATGTTAAAACTTTCAGAACACTTTTTCAGCGCTTCTGTTCAAATATCATAGAGTACCCGATATTTGTAAGCTTCGAATAACTGGATTGCCGGCGTTCACAAGTAATTACCTTAATGCAAGTATTTATCTTAAATAAGGTTTTGTTTTATTGCATTTTCTTAGATTTAAAAGGATATAATAAAAGAATAAATAGCTTTTATTTTCGAAAAAAAAAATATAAGCGATTCGATGAAATTAAGCAATTAAATTATTTTTTTATTTGACTAAAGCAAAACACATAAGCTATTTTTATACCAATTAAACAAATTTTCACTCATGCTAAATTATAAAGTTGTTTTATAAATTATTGCTTCTTTATGAAAAAGGTTTAACGTCTCACGTTTTTACTTCCTTATACGGCCCACCAGCGGACGAGCGGTAAAGTCGCTGAACACTGGTAGTTCGGTCCGAGGTTCGAATTCCGCGAACGGGCTGGCTGCATGGGCGTTTTCGTGGTTTTCCCCATGTGTAAAGTGTATACGAGCCAGTTTGCCTTAGAAAGTCCTCCACGAAGGCATCCCTTCCCTTAGGCAGATAGCCCTCGAGGCTTTGCCATAATCACACACACACATACTTCCTTATACGAAGTAAAAAGCAAGTATTATAATGATGAAAAATTTCGGGTACCATATTTTAACAAAAATATCCATTTTGACAGCTATCGAATGCAATTTAAAGATGTTTTTGATTGACATCTGTACGTAAGCACAGAACAAAGGACTCTTTTCCCCAATACGAATTATAAAACTGATTTAAAATGGATTCAGAAAAGATTTTTTTTTCGTGGCGTCTGTACATACGTACATAATTATCTCGCATAACTCAAAAAAGAGTAGCCTCATAATGTTGAAATTTTGTATATAGGACTGCTATAACATATAGATGTGCATTTCCTATTTTGGTTGTAATCGGCAGCACTAAAAGTATATATATATATATATATCCACTCTATTACTCGGCTCAGTGATTTCAGTTTCTTTATTTTTATACGCTTGTAAATTGTTCATTTTTTGCTTTAAAACTGATTAAATGATGCTGTTCTTATCTTGCGGTTAAACTTTTTAAGCCTTTAGTTAATCTGCATGCAATATTTGTAGAATTATCAACAAATTAAAAGTTGTTTGAGTGCGGCTAAGCCTAATTGTTTTATTACCATAGCAGCCATATTTGTTTACAGTTGAAACATAGCAGAATAGTGAATTAATTTTTTCTGCAACTTCGGTGTCTTTTTGCTAAGTGGGACTAAAAGGAAACTTTTAGTTTTGAGCACCGAAAAATCTGCCTTCTTGCCTGCTGGCTGAATTGCTTAATTTTGTGTAAACTGTAATTTTAATTGTAAAAATCTTTTTTAATTGTTTTAACTATATTTGGTGTTTTATGTTTTATGTTATTTGGTTTATATTTGGTGTTATGTTTTTCTATATCTTTCAAGTTTAATGAAAATATTTTGGGTTTTTACGTATTTTCGACTTGCCGCGAAGTGAGAACTGAATTAAATGAATGAGAAATACATCTCTAAAGAACTTCGAGGAAATAAGTTTAAATGAAATGCAGGAAAAGATGCGTATAATTTAATATTCCTTTCAAGGAAGTCAAGCGGTATTAACTTCAACGTTTTTAGGTTTTAATCTTTTAAATCAACAACAACTAAAGAAGATAAATAAATAAAAAGCGTTTCGATCAGTCTGCTACAGTTTAAATTAAGTTTGCAACAAGTTAAAAACCCTTTAATTTGTTGTAAACTTTATTTAATTTAAACTAAATTAACAGCAAGTTCTAAAACAATAATACACAATTCAGATAATTGAGTTTCCGAATATCTAGAGTTTGGATAATTAAAGTTTAATTGTAATTTAGCGGCCCTGTAATATGGAACTTGTCACTTAATAACATAGAATAAATTAGCTACTTTGACAGTCGAAGACCATGGTAACAGTACTTTAATTCATTGCATTAGAAAAGACTGTTATGAAAAGGAGAGTCATTCTTCCAATCCTCTTTTGGAACTTCCTCTTTTAAATCAAAACAACCGGAGACATTAAGAAAAAGGTAACTCACGAAGCTTTTGCTAAAGCCGTCCCTTCCTTTAGCTTTTCACTACGCATTTCTTTAGCCATTCTCTGAGTTTCACAAATAATCACCGCTTAACATTAGAGTTTTCACCTTGTTAAAAAACTCAGGGTCATTTATTTTAGAAGCAGGCGAGGTATTCTTAAAAGTGGTCAATGACAGTCACAGAGGTCAAAGAGAACCTTTTTCGACTTTTGAATATGGAATGAAGTGCAGTATCATCGGGCACTTCATCAAAGATTTTATCTAGCCTTAAGGCTGCATGATTCGAGAAAACTCAATTTAGAATTGCTTAAATTATATTCAAAATGAGGATAAAATGTCAATGACGAAATTGACTAAAAATGTTTTATTTTATAATATTAATATATCTCAAAACTGCAGCTCTAATTATACCGACTAGATGTACGGATATTTCTTGGTTTGACAAAATTCCCATTGCGCCATTTTCTTTTTATGGAAGCGTAATTCAAAAAGTATACTTGAGGGAAAAAAGTATATTACGTTTCCCTACTAAAAAATATACGCATATTGTTTTAAGCATGTTGCCTGGGATACATTATCACCACTTGTTTAAATAGAAAGATGACTTTTTTTTCTGAAAAGAGTTGAAAAAAAATTTATGTTAGCTTGTTTTAGTTTTATGTAGTAATTACAGTTCCTATGTTTATGACATATGTAGGGGATTCTTTAACTGTCTATAAAGAATTTAACACAGAAATTGCATGAATCCAACTAAACTATCATATTTAAAATATTTCACACCTCATTAAAAGAGAAAAAAAGTCGAAAATTATATTCTCAGAAATTATCTCAGAAAAGAAAATAGTGGGTTCCTATCCATGGGTTATCTCTAAATGGCAACTTTCTTGTATAACATTTGCAGTGTTTTCCCGGGAAAAATAAATATTATGGAATACATAGTTTGTATCTTCCCGGTTTAATGAGGATTTCTATGTGGTTTAATCAACTAAATGGGATTTGTGGTCTCTTTAGTTGATATATGGATCATAATTTCCCAGTATACTTTATTTCGCTCATTAGTGGGTAGGAGTGTTACTAGTCCGAGAGGCAGTACAGGGAAGCAAGTGAGCACTAAAAAATGACAACTTTTGGTTATAGTAAAGCTTTGTTTATCCGACAATCGATAATCTTTAATAATCGTTAAAATGTTGCTTACGATTTTGATAAAACTAAGAAAATAAAGTAGAGGTATGGTGACCGAAATTTTTCGAAATATTCCTCTAGTATTGCATAAGTTAGTTTCTAGATCTGTAAGACATATCTCACTATCACCATTATCGTAATCCCATGTCCCAACTTCTCTCAGCCTCTTTAGGTCTACCAGCGGCCGAGCGATAAAGTCGCTGAACACTGGTAGTTCGGTCTGAGGTTTGAATACCGTGAACGGGCTGGATGGATGGACGTTTTCGTGGTTTTCCCTATGTGTAGCGTGTATACGAGGTAGTTTCCCTTAGACAGTCCTCCACGAAGTATCATTCACCTTAGGCAGATAATCCTCGAGGCTTTGCCATAATTAAATAAACAAACAAACGAACAAACTCTCCGCCTCTTTTTTACCGAACTTATTTCGTTTTTTCAGTCTGTTTCAGATTTTGGACCTGGGCAAGAAAACATGTTTGTGAATTATATATTTTCCGAAAATATGTTTTGTAGTTGCGGGGGAAAAAAGCAATTACCAGTACAATTAAAACAAGTTAAGAACTATTATATTCTATTTTTTGTCTATGATAAGAATGCTATGTAATATCCAAATAAAACATTTGTGCTTGAAAATAACTATCTGTTTACTTAAAATAAGTAATGCAATGTTCGAGGGAAAAATGCATTAGTTGAAATAGTAAAAGTTAAAATCTTTCTCCCAGTCAAGGTGGATAATCTAGAATCTATTGTTTTATTATATTAAAACGAATTTAAGACCTAGAGATTGTTTGAAATGAACCAAGAGTTATCAGCGCAAGTGCAAAATCAATTAAATGCATATTTAACTCATATATAAGAAACCTTTTAGCAAATTAAAAGTCATCGTGATCTTAAGCTTTGTATTCATTGGACAGAACCTCGTAATACCAAACCAAGAATGCTGGCTTTGTTTGTAGACAATATGAAGACATTTTTCCACAACAGGAAATCTGCATGTTTGGTTTTACGATATTCATCGCCGAAAACAATGATTCGCAGAAATAAATGGAAGCGAAAATTGTTTTCCGCTTCCATTTATGAGTTGTACATTTTTAAGAAATTTTTTCCGCCAAATAAATTTGAGGTTTAAAGCAAGGTTTCAGCACAATTTCATTTTGAAGATGATAATGTTTCCAGATCCATTTTCCCCTCGTTTCATGAGGTGTTTAATTATGATTTTGATACTGATTATGATTTTGATACTTAGTATTACACAAGCGAAAATTATATCCATGGAAATATGAAAGTTTCGCCCAGTGCCATCTCACACGAATAAGTAGCTTGCAGTATCATAGTTGTTGAATGTTTGTCCAAACAATTATTGAACAATAAGTGCATTGTGACAAAGAGCATTAGCGTAGTGCAGAATGCATGAATATCTTCCTACAGTTTAGTTTGTTTTCTATGAAATGCTTTATGCAAAGTCCGCAAAAAATATTCAAATAATTCTTTGCTAAACGT
This sequence comes from Stegodyphus dumicola, assembly GCF_044657685.1. Taxonomy (NCBI): domain Eukaryota; kingdom Metazoa; phylum Arthropoda; class Arachnida; order Araneae; family Eresidae; genus Stegodyphus; species Stegodyphus dumicola. The sequence goes on from NC_140770.1 coordinate 134,609,045, forward strand.
TTGACCATCTGGTGAAAATTCATGATGAACAGCACCACGACAGTCGAAGAAAATAATCAGTTTTGGTTTATAGTCGCCGTATTTTAAACGTGGTCTTTTTGGTCTAGTTTCTCTTTTTAAGAGCCATTCACTCGATTGTTGAGAGATTTCTGTATAGAAAGCATAGACCCATATTCATCATTGGTAACAATGCGTTTAAGAAAGATTTGCCTTGAGAAAGCGTCTCCTGGGACACTTGAAGTTGTTCCTGTTTTTGCAAAAAGTTCAACGTTTTCTGGAACAGCTCGAGAAGCGACGTCACATGTCTCAAATGATTTATCGAAATTGCTTAATAGGATTTAAGTATTGTAGGAACATGTGCGATAATACCTTTAATTATTAAACGAAGATCACCAAGTACCAAATCTCTGTCTTGAACCTTTGCTATCATTTGGAAGATAGGTAGTGGCTATTAGAGAAGGTTAATTGCAAGCCTGAACCAAGGATATGGTTTTAGATATATCTAAGGCTTAAGTCCCTATGACATATGCTTCCGCTACGCGGGACGGGACGCCGAAAGAGACGTTTCTCAGAAACCCGCACATTTCCACGACACCTATGTAGCTAGGTTAGCATTTCTACTTACTAAACAAACTTGAACGCCAAACAGTAATCGATTAGCGCTCAGATTTAGGAATCGCCCCCCTTGCTACCAGAATCTCGTTTCTCAGAAAAGTCCTGTCTAGCGGGGATCGTCGCTAGACGTGATAACCCTTTTAGGTGTATGTATGTTGGATTGCCCTATTCTTGCAGTATAATACCAGTCGCTCACTTTGGTACAAAGAGCCCGATTTAAATAATATGGCATCCTACGCACAAAGGACTTTCAGAGGCTTCCATATTCATATCCTTTATTTTCATAACATAAAAAGTGAATTATAGGATTATTCGAACGCTCGTTAAAATCTTGCCTAGGGATAGGACCTTGTAGGCCTAAATAGTAATAAGATCTTATACCTGGGCTCTGTTCTCAGTGACGATATGACTAAATGCCCGTTGGGTTCAACCATAATTGCCGACGAATGCGTAACCTAAAATGCGTAAACCGCTGAGGAAGGAAACAGAAGTTAGAAAACACGAAAGAACTTTATACCTGAGAAACCAAAAGTATTTTGCACAAAATTGATTTTCTTCACACATTATTATTTAAAAAAATTCCTTTGTTGATATTAAAAATACTGCGTATGACCGTGATTATGTTCTTTTCATCTTTATTCACTGAAACGTTTGAAGACTGACAAACAGAAGAGTTTTTTATATCACCTAAGCGAAATCTCCGCCCACTCACGTACTGCGTATTAAGAGAAATACGTCTTCGTAAAATTCGTTTCAATTGGAATCTACCCATAATTGTACATGCATATTCCAACGCAAGATTTCTTTTTTCCTTTCTTTTTCTTATGTAAGCTTATTTTCGGGAATGATTCCTCCCACGACAGATGCATTCGTTTAATCCGCACCAGTGAGTTCGAAAAGTCCCTTTTTTTTATAATATCACTTTTCTGTGCAATTAGTTACACACGGTGCTCATCAAGGTCCATAGAAAAGAAGGAATAGTATATTTTTTCCCCAAGTTTTCGAAAATGCTATTTCTTTTAAACCTGATACATTGCGCAAGAAACAATTCTAAGAAAATCTACCAGCTGTTTTAGAGAAGTGTTGGAAAATTTCGTTTTGATACAAGTGTTATATTACGCAGATATATTTTTACTGTCTAGTTTTAAAGTTATCTATCAGACACCTGCTTATTTTTTTTTTTTTTTTCTCTTTCAGAGTTGAGTGATGTAATGCATTTCAATGTAACTATCACCGATGTCAATGCATTCATGCATTTCATCAGCAGATGATTCAGGATATCAAAAATTTAGCAACTCAACATATTATTACGTTTACGGGTTTGTGGATTTGGAGTGGCTGATGACACGTTCGAGCTACTCCGGACACCAAGACACTATTACTGAAGTCAAAATACTCAGAATACTCTTCACGATGCACTTTTACTTCGCGTACAGGTAGGATATTTATAGCTTTTGATCTGTCTTCCAGAGCATTCTCGAAAAAACCGATAAGAATTCGTTCTAGAATGTTCTCGCTTCGTCTATGGCATATCGCCAATTTTGTTGTCAAATGTCAGAAAATGGGTGATTTCGCGTCAAATTTGGCAACCTGACTTTCCTTGTCACTTTCTGGCAATCCTAACCTAGCTCTGAGAGGAAGCTATCCTACCGCAGCTGGACGTTTCGTAACGATATTGATGAAACGTACTTTATTTTTATTTTTGCTTGTTTCTGTTTGATAATAGTATTAAAAACTTCATCACTCTGTGATTCCTAGTGGCTTTTCTCTGCAAACATATAAATTCTGACAAATAAAAAATTTAAAAATTTTTAAAAAAATTTAAAATAACTACTTGTCCCGAACTGATTTTTATACTTTGTCGGTTGATTTTTGCATAATGACACGAGATTGTACATTTATATCTTAAACGGTTCCATTGCATAATTTCTGTAACATTTGTAATTTTGGGGGAAAATATATGCCTTTAAAAAATGGGTGGATTCCTTTTTCACGCCTAGGCAAATCTAATAAATGCATAACGCAAAATACAATAAAAATTAACACAAGGCCGAGACGTTCCAAGGAAGTTCCGTGGGGTTACAGATTTTAAGAAATCAAGAAACTTCTAACCTTCCCAGACAGTGAAAGTTAATAGTGATGTTTCTGGATGTGATCGGACAGTATCGGATGACACAAATTATGATATATGAAAGTAATACATTTTCTTGCTGTCACCGCATGATTTATTTTCGAAAATTAAATTCTAAAACGTATGGTGTTCTTAGAAGCATAAAATTAGACCAGAAATCTAAAAAGAATGACTTTTCACCGTGTGGCATAAATACCACAGAGAGAGGCAAATGGTGTGAAGAACCCTTTTATTAATCCAAATAAAGTTTAACAGACGGCACAAATTCGTACTTATAGCAGCGAACACTTCTGGCTTAAACCAAAGATAATGGATTACCTAAAATTGCTGAAGTATAGCATAACGGTTTCATAGTATAACTAGCTGGCTCTAACCGAAGTCTGCATAAGCAAATTTAATGGCAAGATTATCTCAACGCCTCAGAATTCTATTCAAGAGAATCAAAATGAGCAATATGGCCTTCAAGCAGTCAAAACACTCTCTGATTTCACCCTCCAAAATCTGATTTTAAATGCTGAATTAAATGGTAAATATCCGGTGGGCAGGAAAAGTTTATTTGTTCAGATTTGCATTTCTTATTCTTCTCTATAAAGCTAACATCAATGAAAATATGAGCAATGAGATTAGTCGATGTGTGCCACTATCCCAGGTCGCAAAACCGTGGCAGTAAGTTATGATGTGTGTAAGTCACTGGTTCGATAGATGTATTATTTTCCTTTGAAAGAGAAGTTTTTCAGCCAATTTTGTTCAGCACGTACAAAAAAAAAAAAAAAAAAAGACAAAATTGATTCCATTTTAAGGAATTTCAAAGTAGGGAATGAGATTTCATTTCCAAATTTTTTTATTCTTTTTTTAAAAAATTTGATGTGTACACCACATGACTTCCTTGTACGGAATATTAAATTATACGCATTTTTTCTTGCATTTCACTTAAACTTATGGAATTGAATTAAATCTACTTCGCCGACAGCGCATAAACCACAGTAGAATAAATGCATTCTTTAAAATTCACTCTAGTATTTGTTTACCATAGCGACACTCTGGCGCTAGATTCACTTAACAATATTATATTTCGTTCATATTATAACTCATAATGCACAAAATTTATATCATTTAAAGAACAGAATTATCTAATCGTTGCCACATGTTCTATTCAAATACTATAACAAAGCTTGAATGATCTATAAAAGAAATTAAGCAAACAAAACAAAAAAGAAACAGTTTTTCCCAGACAATTGAGTATTTCTCATTCAATTAATTCAGTTCTCACTTCGCGAGAAGGCAAAAAAAGTCAAAATATCTGTATTAAAAATTACGAAGTAAATCTTAAACACTTATTTCCTCGAAAAAATTCTAGAAAGGATTAAGCATGATTTAATTGGCAATAATAAATGAAAGCGTTATCTTTGTTGTTACGAAGCTAAGTTTTTCTAGATTGGCAACAAATCCACTAGTCTGCTGTTTCAAATGTAAACAATAAATAGCCGCCAAAAAAAAAAAAAAATGGCCTTAGCGGCACTTAAGCAACTTTAAAATTGTTGATAATTCTAAAAATATTGCATACAGATTTACTAAAGGCATAAAAACCTTAACCGGAAGATAAAAACAACATAATTAAATCATTTTTAAAGCAAAAAATGTACAATTTACAAACATATAATAGTAAAGAACTTGAGATCACTCAGCCGGCTAACAGAGTAGATATATATATAAATATATTAATATACGTTTGGTGCGGCCGATGGCAACAAAATACGAAGTGCACATCTACATGTTATAGCAGTCCTATATACAAAATTTCAACGTTCTGAGGCTACTCGTTTTTGAGTTAAGTTTTTGAGTAATGCGAGATACGTTCGTACAGACGCCACGAAAAATTCTCTTCAGAATTAATTTTAAAGCAGTTTTATAATTTTTTTGGAGGAAACGAGTCTTTTATTCTGTCCTTACGTACAGATATCACGCACAAAGATCGTTAAATTGCATTCGATAGCGGTCAAATTGGATATTTTCGTTGAAATATGCTGCCTGAATCTTTTCGCGATTACAATACTTCCTTTTTACTTCGTACAAGGAAGTAAAAAGCAGATGTCCAAGGAGGAAGAAAATGCGAGTAAGGAGTTAACTTTCGATTACTGTCAGTTCAGTTGGCAAAGCGATGGATGTAGATAATAAATATGACCATTCAATAGGTCAATAGACCGAAAAAAAGGCTTTAAAAAATTCTTGAGTCCCTTTTGTTCCGCGTGCATCTGAAGTGAAGAAAAAATTGACGCTGTCATAAAGAAGATAACTGCAATAAAGCAAGCCAATGGCGAACAATGTATTATACCTTTGTAATGCCGTCGATAGCAAACAAGCTCAGATGGCAGAGGTGTAACTGTAAATAAATCTTCCCAGATAATACAATTTTTCGCAAATTTGTTACTTTCGACAAACTTGTGTTACTAAAATCTAGGTGTATGCGATTTTATGAAATTTCTGCTACTCCTTCATCTTCTTGTGCTGCTTTCTGCTCTTTAATGTTTTTTTATTCTATTAGAAAATGCGCAAAAATTAAAAGACTGTATCGTGGAAAATTAATTTATAATATAAAAAGAATAATTTATTTTAGGGTTATATAAAAACTGGCGACTGAGAACTCTCGATCGTAAGACATAAGCACATTTGCACTCAATTTCCACTGTTTTCACGTTTTTAATTGATTGCTGCATTTAATATTTTGGTGATCCGTGAGTAACTTTACAAAGTGTTAGTATAGTTGCTATGTTAACTAATTAAACTAAATTAAAATGTGAACTGGAAATAGGGTCAGTTTGAATGCCTAGCAGGCATCAGACCGCATCCATCTAGTATATGAAACACATTCAGCTTGGCATCCTTTCCATATAGTATATGCCAAATTTGCAATTGTTTTTTTTTTTTTAATTAGATTACGGCAAAGCACTCGAGGGCCATCTGCCTTAAGGGAGGGATGTTTCGTGGAGGACTATCTAAGGGAAACTGGCTCGTATACATGTTACACATGGGGAAAACCACGAAAACGCCCATGCAGCCAGCCCGTTCGCGGGATTTAAACCTCGGACCGAACTACCAGTGTTCAGCGACGTTACCGCTCGGCCGCCGGTAACGTCGGGCATCATGAATGGAAGACATCTTCTTATATGCGCAAAACTAGATAAAGAGTCTCAGAAACGTGATGAGATAAGTAAACTATATTGGAATGACAGAGCTTTTTAATGAGCTCCTTGTAAAGACTACATCTCTTATGTTCCTTTCCCTGTTGTTTAAATTTTTAACTTTTTACTTTTGTTCCTGTGTTCATTCATTCTGATTCTTACTTTATAAATGTTTGTTCTTTTTTATTAATTAGCACTGCGCTTGTGTGATACTTGAGCTGTTGTATATGTTTGGATTGATCTTTCCTATTTAGCCATATGTAACAACAACAAAATGTGAATTGTGAACAAAACAACGTGAAAGAATTCAGAGCTACCTTACAAAATGCTTAACTTAAATTACTCATGTTTGAGAATTGGCTGAAAAGAAGTAAAAAACAAGGTGAAAGCTTCTTCTGAGTTATGTAAATATGAAGTAAAGGGCACATAAAACTTGCAATGAAGCACAGTAATTCTTTAAAGCAGTAGGAAAATTCACAACAAATTTGTTTCGCAGCAGCATAAACATGCATTTGAAAAAAATCAATACATTGGTGTGCAAAATTTAAGAACGAGATAGTTTTTCGAATGTAACGTCGTGCAGAAGTCTCTCACATCGATTATATTGCACTCGTTTTTATTGCTTAAACATATTTTAAAATCAAATGGTTTTATTGGTATTTTCGCGAAGTGCTTGGTTCAAAGCAAATAATTATAATTTTTTTAAAAAAAGATATTCTAAATTACTGTTGTGAATTTGGTGTCTCTCCTACAAGTTCACCTGAGCCAAGTACCTTTTCTTTGCCTCACCCTTGTTCCGGCTGTAATGAAAAGCGTTAACAATTAACGCAGGCCAATAAAGAATGCGTAAAGAAAACAAACTAGTAACTCTTGCAACAAATTCCATTGTAAGGAACGAAGGCTCTGTTTCAAATCATTTCATTTTTTTACTTTGAAAGCAAGTTACAAAGAAGAAGCAAAATGCGAGTTATGAAGAATGCTTGCGTCACCATCGATAGCTCAGATGGTAAGGCAGTGGACTATAGATAGTAAACATCGATATCCATAGGTTTCTGCTTCGTATCCTGCTCGCTGGAGGACTGTTTTTTTCATTTTGCAAGAAAGGATCGGAAATGAAATAAAAGTTGATTCTTTGAAAAAGACTTTCAATCTCACGAACTTGATTTTCTTTTTCAAGTTCTTTCTCTCTCCGTTCTAAAAAGAAGCTGCAAGGAAAGAATGAAACTACTTCGCATCGCTGTCGATAGCTCAGGTGGCAGAGCGGTTGACTGTAGATAATAAACATGGGGATCCATAGGTCGCTGGTTCGAATCCGGCTCGACGGAGGAATTTTTTTTTTTTTTTTTCATTTTGTAAGAAAACATCGGAAATGAAATGAAAGTTTATCCTTCGGCAAAGAATTTTTATGTCGCGAACGAGATTTTCTTTTTCAAATTCTTCCTCCCTTCATTCTAAAAAGAAGCTGCAAAAGAAGGAAAGAAACGCAAGTAACGAAACAGCTTTGCATCGCCGTCAGTAGCTTCTACTTGTAGAGTGTTGGGGTGTAGAGAGTAAATGTGGGCACCCATAGGTCGCTAGTTCGGCCCCAGGTCGACGGCGAAAAATGGTTTTATTTTGCAGTAAAATATTGTTGATATAGTAATATTTGATAGTAAATAAAGTTGATTCTTTGTCAAAAATGTAGGAAACAAGATTTCTTTTCTAAATTCTTTCTTTTTGCATTTAAAAAACAAGCTGCAAAGAAGGAAGGCAATATGAGGAACGAGCCAGCTTTGCATTGCCGTCTATAGCTCTGATGATGGACTATTGGACCGTATAAAATAAGTACGGACATCTTCAATTAGTGGCTTGATTGCAACTCGAAGGTTGAGGTTTTTCATTTTGCTATGAAGTTCGTTGTTCTGTTTCACGTGCATCCGAAAGAAATAGAAAGTTGATATTAGAATAAAGAATTTCACTACAGTTAAAGAGAATTTTTTTTCATGCTTCATTTTGAAAGCAACGTGCAAAGTGGAAATGCAAGGAAAGGTTGCTCTACGTGTATCCGCCTATAATTTAATTAGCAGAGGTGTGGATTGTACGTAATAAATCTAAGGTATTCAAAATAATGTTTACAGCCTTTAACGTTAACAGCACAAATAATATTAAAAACATGTATTAAATTTTGATACCTCAGTTCATAAACCTTTATGTTTTCGAAATAACTGCGTTTATTACGATATCCTAATCTTCAACGCTTGTAGAAGCCATTGTTCCTGTTGCAGTTCCCTTGCCGTTACATTAACCTTTCTTCAAATATCACATAGTCCTTTTCCATGAACATGTTACTTAATCTCCTTTAACTCGTATTAACTGAGTATTAACTCGTTTAACTGAGTTGGAAAAGCAAATTCTATCTGCCATTATCTTTGCACCTGGTTCCTGTTCTCAGTTTTCGGAAAACAGTTTCAAATTTATTTATGTTGCTGGAAACGTTCTCATCTGTATCACTTGGTATACATCTGTGTCAATTGGTAGCTGTCGCTTGGTGGCCTGTGCTGTGATAAAACTGAAATCAAAATAATTATGCATATTTAATTTAGAAATTGAAGCTTCAAATATAAAATATCTACTTAGATTATATTTAATAGTTTTGAAACTCTGAATGTACAACAACAACGCTTGTTTTAACTCGAGTTCAATAGGCTAAACTCTCTGTTTTTTGCTACAGAAATCCTTGAATAATGTATGTCTTGTATGTATATAGCTTTGTTCTGCATGCATCTAGAAATGAAGAGCAACTTGATTCTAAACTTGCTAAAGAAATTCCAACAGATGGCAAAAGATTTGCTTTCCAAATTCTGTTAATTTTTTACTATAAAAGCAATGTGCTATCTATCGCCATCCCTTGATGATTAACTGGCTGAGCAGTGTCTAGTAAAGAAGTAATTCAACTTCGGACAGGCCAGTGAGATCATCGTGAGTATTTGCATCATTTAAAAAAAATTTTGTACTTGGAACTGCATGTTTAAGACCACCGGTTGCAAAAACAAACGATGTATATTTTAAATATATATAATGACTTTTGTAGAAACAATGTATATTTTAAACCAGGATTATGCCTCCTCCTCTGGAGAAAATTGGGATAAAAGACATTGAAAACACGCTACTGATTTTATTACTAACCCTTAATTAATTTCTTTAAAAAAAAAAAGAAAGGAAGGACCAAGGAGTGTGAGCACTGTGAGTAATTAACATTCTTCAATTTTAAGACTCATTTTTTTCAATATAATCTGAGAAAAATGTACTTTCAAAATTATTATTCGCTACACAGAAGGGAGGAATGCTTTCGTGAAGAAATTACTAAGCGGAACTGGTTCGTATTTAAACAGGTTACGCATGGGGAAAACCACGAAAACGTCCATGCAGCCAGCCCGTTTGCTAGATTCCAAGCTTAGACCAAACTACCAGTGTTCAGCGACTTTACCCATCAGCCACTGGTGGGCGAAAAAGTTGCTTGAAATAGACATTTTACAATTTACAGATCTTAAGATTCCATAATGGCAGTAAAATGTGGACACTCTTAACACTATCTAAAAAAATCTGATTTGGAGAACACATGACATCCTTGTAAGGACTATTAAATTAAATACCCTTTTTGTTGCATTTCATTTAAACTTCTTACCCAGAATTTCGTTTGAGATATGTTTCTCATTCAGTTAATTCCTTTCTCACTTCGAAGCAAGGCAAAAATATATAAAAACTCAAAACATCTTCATTAAAATTTGAAAAATATAAAAAAGCATAAAACACTAAATACAACTCAAATATTTTTTTTTACAATTAAAATTGGAGTTTCTCTGCAGAAATAATCAATTCGGCCAGCGGGCAAGAAGGAAGATTGTTCGATGCACAAAACTTTAAGTTAATTTTATTTTTGGTCCTACTCGACAAAAAGACTCTAAAGGTGCAAAAAGTGACTTAATTCATTATTCTGTTCAGTTTCAAATGTAAAAAAAATATGGCTACTCTATTAGGGTTAGTCGCACTTAAATAACCTTTAAATTGTTGATAATTCTACAACTATTGCATGGAGATTAACTAAGGTATAAAACCCTTAACCGCAACATAAGAAAAACAAAATTCAATCACGTTTACAGCAAAAAATTCGCCATATACCAACATATAAGAACAAAAAAAAAAAAAAAAAAAAAAAAAAAATGACATAAACGAGCCAAGTAACAAAGTGTATATATATACTTCTGATGCGGCCGAGTTGAGTCTAAAAGGGAGGTGTACAACTACATGTTATAGCAGTCCTATATACAAAATTTGAACGTTCGGAGGCTACTCGTTTTTGAGTTATGCGAAATACGTACCTACGCATGTACGCACATATGCACAGACGTCACGAAAAAATCTGTTTTGAATCCATTTTATAATCCGTTTTGGGAAAAAGAGTCCTTTATTCTGTCCTTACGTACAAGCGTCAAAGAAAAGCATCATTAAATTGCATTCGATAGCGGTCAAAATGGATATTTTTGTTGAAAAATGATACACGAAGTTTTTTGCGACATTACAATACTTACTTTACTTCGTGCAAGGAAGTAATAAGCAGAAACGAATATAGTGAACAATGGCCATTTTCATTTAAGAAAGATATCAATTTAAATAGCTCAGCACTTCATTTTTTACTTCTTTGCAGGAAGTAAACGAAATGTTATAATCGCGAAAAATTTCGATATGATATTTCGACGGAAATATCCATTCTGACCTTTCTTGAATCGATTTAGAGGATTTTTTTGCGTAATGTTCGTACATAGTGACAGAATAAAGGACTCTTTTTTTTCCAAAATGGATTGTAATTTAAAATGGATTCAAAAGGGATTTTTTTTTTCGTGACGTCTGAACATACGTTAAGTTTATACAGTTACGTACGTATATACAAGCGAGTAGCCTCAGAATGTTTAAATTTTGTATTTGGGATTGCTATAATATGCAGTCGTGCACCTTCCTTTTTGGTTGCAAACGGTGGCACCAAAAGTATATATATATAATCCGTTTCGGGAAAAAGAGTCCTTTATTCTGTCCTTACGTACAAGCGTAATATATATATAGTATACAATATATATATACATAAAACTAGAATTTATCTTTTATTATATATATTATATATATATATATTACTATAATTAATCTTAGGAGATAATATAATCAATTTTATTTAGTAAATAAATTATTATTAACTTACTTTCCAGCAATTGCGCAAGTAGTACAATAACTTAATTTCGCACTAAATAAATTTAAGATTATATATATATATATATTAAGTTTAATATCTTCAAATAGCAGCCGCCTTGTATATACATCATGGAGCACCTTTATAAAAGTTCAACACCGGCTCTCTAAAGCAGACCAGTTTCTAACTATAAAAAATGTAATTAAGAAGTACCAAGCCTAACGACGCCGCAGTTGGTTTACATTTGAAACTCTTAATAGATTAGTGACTGAAATCAGTTGGTGAATCAACTTCAGTGTCTTTCTGCGCAGTGGGACCAAAAGTTAACTTTCAGTTTTGTGCATCGAAAAATATGTTTTCTTGCCCGTTGGCCGAATTGTGTGTAAAGGTACTCTAATTTTAACTATTAAAAATTTTTAACAGTTTTTAACTGTATTTGCTGTTTTATGTTTTTCTCTATTTTACAATTTTTATTGAAAATGCTTTGAGTTTTTATATATTTTTGCCTTGCTTGAAGTGAGAACAGAATTGGTTGAACGAGAAATATATTTCGAATGAAATTCGAGAAAATGAGTTTAAATGAATTGCAGCAAAAAATGTGTATAATTTAATAGGTCGTACCATGAAATCGGGTGGACTTCAGATAATTTTTAATAATGTATTAAATGTGTTTTAAAAATACATATTACTACATCCAGATGACAATTTTATGTATCAAATTATTACAATTTACTTATAGCTAATAAAAACTGTTTCGTAACAATTATTAAATTCAAGGACGTTTCCCAATTTATTGCAGATTTTATCCCGAATACCAAATGAATAATATTGATAAATTTTGTCCCCCCCCCCCGATTTTTGCTCCGAAAGGGTCGGAAAGGGAAACATAAACTCGAAATGGGATTTTATTTGTATTCACTATAAACGGCGTATCACTTTTCAAATTTTTGCCACGAAATATTATCGCCCTGTATTATTAAATTAAGTGATTAAGAAATTAAGTGATGAAGAGTCTGCATGTATATATATATATTCCTCGCAAAATGAATAAATGATCAAATTTCCTCCTCCCGAATCTATGTACCTCGAAGCCCAAATTCTGAATTTCGAATTTGTTTTATTATTTATTTCATATGATGTGAAACTGTAATGAAGTTTTGATTAACAAACTCAATGACTTTGAAAGCGACCATTGGCAACACTGTCCAAAATAAAACATAAACTGCAGGGCGTCACATTGTTGTCATTCGGAAAAATTCCTTCAATTTTTAATTTACAAACTCGGCTGTGTGAAAGCAATGTGTTGCCTCAGACGAAAATAAAATACTTTTACCTTCCAGGCGCCAGCATGTTGCTATTCAGTAAAGCATAAGGTACTTTCAAATTTAATCTGGGAAGTTATTGAAACATAAACTAAGTGATAAACCCAGTTTTTAAGAATAATTGTTTTCTACTTTTTAATGTGATTCACTTAAATAAACATGTATTAAAACCACTAGATGTCTAATTAGAGATGTTCAATACTTTTATGAACTTACAGTAGCTAGGTTCATTAAAATCATTGTACACCTTTTATTTTTAGAACCGGAAGTTCTAAAAATATGCTCATTTTAAAATTATTTTGCGATATTGCTGTTGAACTGAATTTTATGTTTTAACTGCGAAGAACATAATATTTCATAAATAAAGGCAACACACAAAACTTTTAAAAAATGCTCCTTTGGGCGTAATGTAAAATCTGAAAGCTTCCAACTTTTTTTTCATTATTTACTTTTTTTTATTTCTGTTGTTATTTCTGGATGTTAGATTATTTTTACATTAAACAGTTTTTACGGAATTTTCTTTAAAAATGCATTGCAAAACAATCCTTTTTCCAAATCCGAAGAACTTTGAATTATCTTCCGAATTTTTATTTTTTTTTAGTTTTCTAGAATGCAAAATAAATTTCCGTCACAAGGTTACATAAAGTCATTCTCCAGTGTGTATCAAGGACGACAAACATTCGTTGTAGAAAGATCCTTTCTTAAAAATGTGCTGTTTAATAAAGAAAATTTATGTAGATACTATTATAACGTAAAATACTCCATATGCAGTAAAATTCATCGTAACCTGCACCCAATTAACTGGCAATATTTACGAGTAAATAACTGTACTTTTGAAAATCTAGATTTATATCTGAAATTCAGTGCTATGAGACAAAAAGTATGTAATGGACTAACATATGGAAAATGGGTAATGGGCTAACATATGCGTTATGGTCCTGCCGCCGAAGCCTTTTCTGACTAAAGAATCGAGAAATTATCCAGAATATAAAGATTCCTTTTTATGTTCCCTTGCATAAACTTTGAAAGCAGTGACTACAATTTTCAGAAGTAATTCACGCTGACGAACGCCCTATTTACTTTGTCTTTTTGGAAAGATGCAAAAAATCATTAAATCACTGTTGATATAAATTGTGTCCTATGATCATGTTTATACATGACCAACCGAGTTATTGGTTTTAAAACTCGTCTGGTACCCGTGCCAGACATCTTGGAACTACACAGAGAAGTTTAGTGAAGAAGAGGTGCAGGGTTGGATGGATGCAGACAGTTTTATTATCGTCGCCCTCTCTCAAGATAACTATGAAATAAAAGGACGTGTACTTGGAAAGTAGGAAAATAATGAGAAGGGGGCAAGATGACTGTGAAGACGACACACAGAGTAAGAAAGTTACGCGGAAAAAAGCTGACGAAGAATTACAGACTTTCATAATATTTAGACATAATCATCTATCGCAGTACACGCTATTGAGACTTCTTCATATACGCAGAGAATTTTTAATCTCTGTGTATACGAAGAATCTTTGCACGCGGCCGCCCGCGTGCAAAGATTTAATGTGCCGCCTTGCTAGAGAATTTTTCATGTTTTGACTAATACTGTACGTTGGTGTTATAGACTCATCTACTTGTATAAGAGTAAAAAATAAAACATTAATAAAAATGCAAATAAAATTCGAAGTGCAAAACTTTACTTTTTTGGCCAGCTAATAGGTTACCATAGTGACAAAATACTTTAACAAACAAACAAAAATATTACCTTGTAGAGACATTAGGTTCTTTCGAAGCAGGAGAGATGAAAAATGAGTAATGCCCTCGCCAGGACTCGAACCACGGACCTCTCGAATACGCGTCGAGCGTAATGACCACTACACCACGAAGGCATGCTAAGGAGGCGTGAGAAAAACCTTATATACTCCGCCTTTCGAAGGGTGACTGGGGATTAAGGGAGCCAATCGCCAAATCCTGCTGGTGGAGAAGCGTCATCCACCATCTTTTTTAGTTCGGGAGCCACTTGTAGGTTCGTTCCATGTTTTTCCACATAAACTAAATTAGATCCTACAATGAACCTGGCGAATTTTCTCACAGACGTGAATAAATACCAGCACAGAAGAAAGGTGAAAGTATCCCTTTATTAAATCCAAAATAGTTAACAGAAAGGCACGATCTTTGTGCGTTACAATGGCACCGTCAAACTTGCGGTAAAACTAAAAACGTAGAATATAATACAAATCAAAATCTAAAATAAGTAGTGCTGGTTAGCACATATGTTACGCCTAACAGATTGACTCAGAAAAAACTAACAGGCATGATGAGAATCCGAAATGGCCAAGAGGCTTACTAGCGTAACAGCGAAACAACAACGAAAAGTGCGCTGGCGAGCAAAAGCATTCTCTGAATAAACTCAGAGATTCATCTGTTTAAATACGCACTTCACTTATCTTTAAATTTACATCCTGGCGAGAAAATGTGAGCGGAAGTTGAGGAGTTCAGGAAAGGCATCAAACTTAAAATAAATTACTTATGCAAAATAAGGGAAACCCTACAACTTTGGAAATAAAAATAGACATTTTATAACTAGAAATGCAAAATAACACTATTTACTTAAATCTACGTAATCTAATAAAAAAAGTACTAAAGCATAAATCTCGCAATAAGAAAAGTATATAAATCAGTTCTTCTACAAAGACTACCCAATACTTAACTATAAAAAAACTTTTCTGGCTTTCTGAGAGCCAAATTTGTCAATAATTTCGGTGAAATCATTTTTTTCCAGAAATTTTGGATTCAGTAGAGATGATGGCCAAATCTGAAAGCCATTCGTAGATATTATTTCTCAAGTAATTTTTAATTAAACTTCTTTCACCTGAAGCCACAGAAACAGGTAAGGTTAAAAAAATTCTTATTGCTAGAGCAAAATTTGGAGAACAGGAAATGAGATCATTTTCGATCATAATTTCTAATATTAAGTGGCTGTTTTTTACCTGGAAAAAATCTTTGAATGAAGTTATTTCATTAATATGTTATATACCGTCTATGTCTTTCAAAATACTTCCTTCCTATTGTACTCTGCGAAAAAAAAGGGGGGGGGGGAGGAAAGAAAAGGACAGTTCTATACCTCCCGTTCTACTGGGCCGATTAACGAAATTCAACTGTCGTTTTTTATGTCTCGAAAGAGCCACTTAAGATATGTATTAGATTTATATATAGCATTGTTCTAATGTGGGTAATTCTGAAAAAAAAATCGGACATTTTCTGAAATAACATACCAGTTTTTTCCATATTTCAATTCTACGACTTAAATTACGCCAAACTGTCAATTTTTTTTTTCAAATCGCACAAGTAGTATTTAAAAAATTACCTCTCAAAATTTTAGCTGCTCCATGTTAATTGAATTTGGCATATATTTAATAATATCTCTTTTTTTATTAAACTTATTTGATTCTTCCTTTCCCATTTCGAAATTTAGGTTCATTCTGAATAACATTCGCCCATTTTTTATGATTTATTTTCAAAATTTATATTTTTAAATATTTTTTGAAAAACATTTTGAATTATAATCTATAAAACTTTTACCCTCATCTTAAAGTAGATGTATTTCTAAGCATACTTGCAAAAATTTACAGTTTTTTATTCAAAATTTCCGAAGATATATGAGAATTTATATATTGGCGCGTTTTGCAATTTGGCATATTTGTTGAAAGCGATAATAACATGAAATGTGCACTTGGCACATTTGATGGCACTTAGTTAAAATTATTTGAAAATTATTTGCACTTGGTTAAAATTATTTGAAAGTAGGAACACTGTTAATTTTTTTCCGTTCATGTAAAAAGGTAGGAACAATGGGGCTTTTTTTTCCGCTCCTGCTCAATGGAAGGGAAAGGAAAATAGTTTGCTATATATTAAGAAGTTGGCCAAGTAAATTATTCTAGGAGCAAACTGAAAAAAAATCGCCAAGATAAATTTTTGAATTTCTCCCTAAATTTCGAACCAAATTTTACAAAATTTAATATTTAGGCATTATTTGAGTCGTAGAATCGAAATATGGAAAACAATTGGCATGTCCTTTCAGAAAAAATCCGATTTTTTGTCAAAAAACCTATATTAGAACAATGCTAAATATAAATCTAATCTATATCCTAAGACGCACTTTCGAGACATGAAAAATGCCATTCGAATTTTGTCAATTGGCCAAGTTGAACGGAAGATAAAGAATTGTTCCATTTTTTTTCCGCAGTGTACCTTTAACCCAGTGCTTAAATTGCGCCGGAGGCCACCAGAGTCTGCTTTTTGATTTTTAAGATAAATTACAATTTTAGCCGGAGCGTACCGGAGACCTAAATAAGATGAGCTCCGGTACTTCGTTTTATAAAACTGAACCACAATTTAAAGGGAAAATAATTTAGAATTCCTAGCGTTTTAGTTTAACCCTTTCCGGCACGCTACCTTTTAAAGTCGGAGTTTTGATTAAAAAAAAAAAAAAAAAAAAAAAAAAAAAAAGGTAGGCAGTCTAATTAGGCCTAGAGGAATACACAAGTAAAATTTTGTGAGGATAGCACTTATCGTTTTATTTCTGTGGTTGTGCCCAAAGTGGCACACTGATTGAATAGAGCTTCGAAAAGAGGGCTGAAACGAGCATTGTTTTCAATGAACTGACCGATGAGATGTGGAGAAACAAAGAATACACCCTCAGTTGTCCTAGATTATCCGTGGGCCCGGTCTGGGCACACCTAGGCTTCGCCGTTTGATTTTAGGCAAGATTTCAAGGTAAATATTTAAAACGAATATAGAATAAGGAGATTAGCATACAGCCAAAAAAATATAGAAATTTCTTTTCAAACAGTTCCTTTTATAGCCTAAAAAAATCTGGAAGATTTCTTTGAAAAATGAGAGTTTGAAAAACTAAACATGGGTAAAATATATGGACTGGTTTGTGTTGAGCTGCCATCTACAATAAATAAAGAAGTTTAGAGTAACCTATAGTAACCTATAAATCCTTTTTCATTAAATTTTTCTGTGTGTACAGAAGAAAATTTTTAGGTGTGTCGAGACCGGACACACTGTGAAGCAAAGGGCTAAAAATAAGCAGACTTGAAATACTTTATTTCCCTAGAAATACGAACTCATGAGAATATGAGACGTTCAAGTAAAGTCCCCTCACATGCGGAAACCTTTCTCCTTAAGAAAAGCAATAAATTTGGGGGAATTTATTTAGGAACGAGTAAATTTCTCGCCATGCTATCGTATCTAGTGCATTGTTATCGATGCTTACAGTTAGTTATCCTCGCAGGAAGGAAATTTTGTGCTCTTAAATGTGCGTTAAGTGACAGCGAGTACAATAAGAGGGAAATACTGAGATAAACTGCTCAAGCACGTCCTATACATCGTCTTCCCACAGTATCCACTAATGGGGAGGAGGAGATAGCGTAACCAGCAACTTTACATTCATCCTTAGGAGTCAAATTCAGGACTCATTTTACCCCTGACACACATCTGCCATCTGCTTGATGGCTATAATTATATCAGCACAGAGCCGCGGTAAAAGAGAACGTTCTCTCTCACCAAGATTTCCCTCATTTTTTGTTTCCACCCACTCATACCCACATTCTGTTTTGCCCTGGAATTTTCATCAGCTATACTTTAAGTATATTTAATTTTTGTGATGATAAAAGAACTCCCCCCTATGATCAGAGCTTAAATTGGACCGGAGCCCACCGGATATCGGCTCCGGTGCTTCTTAGTTTTTGTTTTAAATTATAATTCCAGCCGGAACGCACAGGAGCCCTGAACAAGAAGGTTACGGCACTTCTTTTATGTAAATGAATAAAAATTTCAGTAGAAATTTTATCTCGAAAATTTTATTTTAACAATAAAATTATATTAAAAACCGCGTTTTAAATTTCAGTTTATCTCTTTACATTTTATTTAATTTAAATTATTTAATTACTTCAATCTTTAATTATTTCAATAAATATAATAATTAATTATTTAATAATTATCAATTAAATTATAATTAGTTAATTATATAATAATTATTGATTAAATAACAATTTATAAACATTAATTAAATAGCTATTAATTAATTTGATAATAATTAACTATTTAATTTAAAAATTATTAATGAGTTTAATAGTCATTTTATTTATTTCTTTACTCTTGTTCCTCTTTGCTGACGGTCTTCCATAGGACTCCTGCACTTCTAATCTTAGAAATTAAGCCCTTTTTTTAACTTAATATCTAACTCCATGTAGGCCTTCATTAGATCATCATTAGAAATATTGTGAAACCCATCGATATGGGGACGCAGAAAAGTAATTATACAAATTGTGGAAACATTAGGTTGTTTCGAAGCACGAGGCATGAAAAATGAGCAATGCCCTAGCCGGGAATCCAGCCATGGACCTCTCAAATACGCGCCGAGCGTGCTGACCAGTACACCACGAAGGCATGCTAAGAAGGCGGTAGAAATACCTAATAACCTCTTGTACCATATTAAAACAAAACAAAACAAAACAAAAAAAAAAACCCAGATTTTTTACCACTGTAGCTTGTAGCTTCATTAATGACGAGATTTAATGTAGGAGCTTCACATGGCACGTATAATGTTCTAGGATTAATTTTGAGAATCTGTTTCTGAAGCTCTTATTTTTTCTATCTTACCATCTGTCTTACTATCAGTAGTGTTCACACATCTGATTACAAATGTTACTTGTTCTGTGTGACTAATATTTAGTGTAGCGAGAATTATAATGTAGTATTTGACTCTTTTGACAATGCGTGTTATCTCATTAGAAATAGATTCGGCTAAAATATTAATTATTTCATTTTGAAAATGCTGCGCTAAGTAGTGTGGAATATGTTTTTTGTTATCTTCTTTGCATTTATTGATATTATTAAGGCGTTCTGAAATAACTGGATCGAATCTGGCCAACATCTCCACTACCTTTAAAAAATTACCATTATCTCTATGATACAACTTCGTACTAGTTCCTCTGAATGACAAATTTTGACTGGCTGAAAACTGTACTAAATTTGGTACACTTATTCTCGAACATATAGGCTATCTAAAAAGGATACTTTACATTTATATACAGTTCGATATTTTGCCTATTATACAGTATATAGTGAGTTTTTTATCAATGCACCTAGGTGTTTATGCAGTAAAAACTTTATTTCTTGTTAATGACTTATACAGGGTGTACCGTAAATGTTGCGACAAACTTCTAGAGGAGATAGGGCACTTCATAAGGATTAAGAATTGCATAAGGAACCAATGGCCAGAAATGTCAGGGGTAAGCGGTAGCGGAGGTAGAAGATGGAAAAAGAAACAAGAGTGATTAATTTGAAATGATTAATTTGAAACATTTTATTGGACATGAATACAAATTGTGTACGACAGCTTGAATGTTACAACAGATGCTCAAGCTTGCACATCAGACGCCAAACATGCCTGACACAGACGAACCATTTATTGCCGGACATGTTGAAACACACCGAGAGTTTCTTTGATTGTAGCAGCTGCGCAGGTGAGTCTTGCCACGAGATCTATTTCAGACACAACAGGATCGTGATACACGACAGTTTTGATGGCTTCCCACAAAAAGAAATCAAGGCTCGATAAATCCGGTGAGCTTGGGGGGGGGGCAGGGAACTAGTCCACCACGCCCAATCCATCGATGCGGGAATAGTTTGTTCAAACGGCTACGAACATCCAGTTCAAAATAAGCAGGGGTCCCATCATGTTGGAATCACATTGTTTCGCCTCACATTTGGTGGAACATCGTCAAGCAAATCGGGAAGAACCTGCTCCAGAAAGATGAAATAATTCGCGACATTCAAATGGCCCATCGATATCAGGCATGTTTGGCGTCTGATGATGCAAACTTCGAGCATCTGTTGTAACATTCAAGCTGCCGTACACAATTTGTATTCATGTAAAATTAAATGTTTCTAATTAATCACTTTTCTTTCTTTTCCCGTCTTCTTCTACCTTTGCTACCACTTACCCTATACCAATTACCTTAACGGATAACAACCCTATACCATTGAAATGGATTATAGCTGGTAATATTAAGAGTGCGCGCCGCACAGTCGGTATAGTGGTCAGGGAAGCTGACTGCGATGCCGCATCATAGGAAAGGCGATGGTGGATCACCTATTAGATGCCTCCATAATAAAGAAACCACCACATCCGGCCTTGTATAGATTAATGGACTGGATTACATTTGTAATTGTTCACTATCTGCCATTGGGGGAAAAAATATATTAAGAGTGTGTTTGTGCGATATTTAGACAGAAGATCTTTCATAAAAAAATCCATTTGAAATCCAGCGTTTTCTTCATTCCTCTACGTAGTTAATTTAAAGTGATCTTTCATAGTTTGATAAATGTCACTTTATTTTTAATATACAAGGAAAGATAAAAATAATAAGATCAGAAATATAACTTTTTATTAGAAAAAAATTTTATTAGAAAAAAGGGGCTAATTGGATTGCGGATGATAATGAAATTATATTCTTCAACTAGGAGATGGAGTATACATGTAAGCGGATAAGATAAAAAAAAAATACTACTGTCGGGCTTCGTACGTTTCCCCTAGTTTCTACAGCTGATATCCCAAAACATGAACATGCAAGTTCTGCAAATCTATATTCAATTATCCGTAATCTGCGCGGTGCGTAAAATAACCATATTGTAGTTGTTTTCAATACTTCACTAGCTTAAATTAAGAATAAAGATTTGTAATATTTATTTAGTAACGCACTAGTTATGTGTAATTATTGGTTTTATAATATATTCGGATGTTACTTCCGAAACGTTAATGAAACAGCGATAAACCTGTTTTACTAAAGTCCGAAGCTACCACAAATTCAAAATGTAGCAACTTGTGCTGCCATCTGTACTCAACAATAAGAACCACAACAATTCTAGTAAAATACTTATGAAGAAAATGTAATCGAAATCTAGTAACTGGTCTTCGAGACTAAATAAAATATAATGAAATAAAAGTCTAACCATAAAAAATTTCTTTTTAAATTTAACAAATTTTGAAATGACGATAATTCAATTAGAATAGAAATATTCGGCAAAGTGCATGTTAATAAAAAATTGTATCGAAAGTAATTACATAATGAATTAAAATAATAAATTATTTTTAAATTTAAAAGTAATTCATTATAAATGTTATATTTATTTTTTTTTTCATTTTAAGTAAATAAAGTATGCATTGAGCTTTACAATTTCCATGAAAAAAAATATTACAGGTAAATGCAAAAGTGATAAGACATACTTCATATTTAAAATAAGAAAAATTAACATCTTGAAGCTGATGTCAAGAAAAAGAGTTCAACATAATAAAGAACTAAATTCATAAAATCACAATTTAACAATAGCGTTTGTGAGAAGGAAACACAGGAAGAAAATATTCCTCAAATTCTTAGCTCTGTTAAATTGTGATTTCATGAATTTAGCAAGGAAAAAAGAACCATCCGTCGAGCCGGAGTCGAACCAGCGACCTATGGATATCTGCTTTAACCAGCTACAGTCCACCGCTCTGCCAACTGAGCTATCGACGGACAAGTTTGTAATACTAAAAACAATCCAAGTTTAAAAACTGTATTTTTTTAAGCAGAAAAATTAGTTGAATTTGTATTTAGAAAATTTATTATACATTTTAAATATTTTCTTCAGTTTCCACTTTGTTTTCAGATTTCACATCATGTCTGCGGTGTGTGAATAAAATACAAATCTAGAAAATTCTGTAGCATAGAACAATTTTCACTTGGGAATTTATGCCGAAGTCAGATTAAAATTTTTTATAACTGTCATTAAGGAATTTTTTTTAATAGTTTACTTACTTGTGGAATTGGAGAAAAATAAAAAAAATTAAAAAAACTAACAGGGACCAATTTGTAAGGATGGAAGTCAATGAAATTTACAAATTCTTATTCAAATTTTGTAATGTGTAGAGCAATGGTAGTTTGTTTGATCAAATTTGTTATTTGAAGAACGCAGAAATTAATTACTTGTTTCAAATTATTTGCTGCATAAAGTCAAAAGATAATAAATTTTACTTATACTGTTAAACAAAATTATGTGATAATACATAACGAATAACAGTAACTACATTACAGTAATAACATAACCACAGTAAATTTGTTTTGAAAAAGATATTATAAATTTTAGCAAATCATCCACAGATGGATAATGGGTGGTGTTCAAGCGAATGGGTAAGCATACCTTTAGTTAGCTGCGAAGAAATACGTATGGAATTGTCTAGTAAATACAATTCGTTGATACTCATGTACATGAAACCGAAGTTTCATGGTGGGTGGTTTTCGGATAATCGGCTCTTGGCGATTTATTGACATCGGAAGAGAGAGCGACTGCTCTTGATCATGGTAACCCTAACAAATGTTGAAACCCACACAGGGAATTTTCGCAGGTATGAACTTTTCTGAAGTACGAAAAGGGATATTTTCTGTTTACATAGATTACGGAACATTATGGTAAGAGAAAATAAAAGTTGTAAAATCGTAAATCATAATTAGTTCATATTTTCGAAAATTTATTTAAAATATATTCTAATATAAATTAACTTTAATTTCATATATTCTTCGAGAATGCTTCCAGAATAAAGTAAATACTTAGTTTAAAAAATAATTACTTAACCTGATCTTTTATTAACGACACAGAAAGAACTTCTTTTTTTTTTTTTTTTTTTTTTTTTTTTTTTACTTATAGTGTATGTTTTAAGCTTATAGTTAAAAATAGTTTATGTAGTTATTATTTATAAAAGAGTGTGTTTCTTGATTGCTTTTATGACAGATGTTTCTTTTATCTTTAAAGCATGAAACTTATCGCTTGCGATTTATAAAATATTGTGCAAAATATGCGCTTTGTAAATAGCTGTACAAATCGCATATTTGTAAAGCTGTTTTCAAATATTTTCAAAAATTTGTAGAAAATACTAAATTTCTCGCATTTTATTTATATCGATCTTTATTTAAACTAAAAAAAAATTATGTTTAATAAAACTTTAATGTGATTTCGTCTAAAGTATTTTTCAGACAATTATTATTTATAAAAAATTAATTTTAAAAAAATTTAATTTTTTAAGAAAAAGTTTAATTCTTGGCTTTGCTTGCTTGTTGGGAAAACAACTTTAGCCGCCATCTTGGATTTAAAAATGTTTTTTTTTGGCTCATTTTTGAAATCTAAGATGGCGGCTAAAAATTCGCCAAAGTTAGCCAAGAGCCGGCTATCCGAAACGTGCCTTAACGGCGCGAGAATAATAGAAAAATTTTAAACGCAAACAAGGACCGATCTGTAAAAGGGAAAAGCCGGGCAAAGTCTGCAACTGCAACAGAAGTACTCTGCTCTATGTTTTTTTAGCTGTAGCAATTAACACAGATACGAACTATATGAAATATTTAATGAAATAATCAAACAATAAAATATTTTTTTGGTTATAGTTAGTTAGAGTTATTTTTTAAAAAATGTTTTCATGTTTCAGGTTACTTTAAATAGAATATAAACTTATACACTTTAAATCAGAGTCTCAATTTTTTTTTTTTTTTTTTTTCCCCTGTGAAAAATAGGGTAGGTTCATTCATGGATGGGCAAAACATGCAAAGCTTCTACTAAGCATGCTAATCTCCCAAAAGAAATTCGGAAATGGAAAAGTTTAAAATTTTAAAATTTTTCGTTTGCTTCTAATTTTATAAAATTTAGAATTGAAGAAATACATAAAATTTTACGTATTTTAAATACCACAGAGGAATTTGAAAGCCATCAGTAAATAGAGAATTCCCTGCACTAGGTTATGGTCATTTAAATAATGCAAAGCACACGTGGGGAGGATGTTTTTATGGAAAGCTTTCTTAGGAAAACTGCAAAAAATTCACATTATACATACAGTCAGCTTTCTCACCTGGAATCAGTTCGTGTCGAGCTATTAGAAATCAGCAACTTTAACCACTTAGCCACTAGTAAGACCTTTCTTTAGGTCAAGAAATGATTCTAAATATTATCCCAATTCTGTGAAACAGGTACTGAATTGATTAGGAACGAAAATAAGAGGCACTTTTATCTGTTCACAAAAATTATTACTTAAAATACATACGTTTCTTTTATCCAAGATTTATCGGTTCTTACCACTTATTGCCAGTTAGTAAGGTTCTAATGCCACCAGTTCCCCTTATATTCAACTCCCACTTACTTGAGCCTAAAGCCTCGTGATATAAGGATGACTCATAGCAATTCATTCCGCTTCGAAACACTTTATTCAGCTATATAACCTTGTACCCACCTTATCATAAGAATTTGTATGTTATAAATGAACTTTAAAAGCAGCAATACAGTCCATTTAAAAAATCTGTTACTTTAAAACAGGCACTCCCCCTCCCCTCAACTATGATCGCAATATGAGTCGTCATTATTTTTTATTATTTACTGTTTATTACATTAACTAGTTATTTATATCTGTTCAACATTCTCGATTACTTTCTATGGACTTCTCACACTTTAGGTTTTTAGAATTTAAACTCTAGAAAAATACATTTACAAACGTTTTAATGAAATAAAAGGAAGCACGTGATGTTCATATGTGATTGACAACAGCTCTTCATTCGGGACGTTAGGAAGCTTTCATTGACTTTCTTGTAACTTGACAATGCTAATTTAAAGAGAGTGCTAAGATTTAAAATTTCGGTCTAACAGCAATTTCCCTGTTGCTTCTTTTAACAAACAAACAAACGAATAAACACATGAAAAAAAAAAAAAAAAAAAAAAAAAAAAATCTGATATGTTTCAGATTTTAAATTACGTCCAAAGGGGCGTTTTTTTAACGTTTTGAGTGTTACCTTTATTTATTAAATATCATGTTCTTTGCACTTAAACCATTAAATTCAGTTCAAGAGCAATATCGCAAAATAATGTTAAATTAAGCATATCTTTAGAATTTCCGATATACACAGTCTCGCGAGCTGGAGATAAAAGTATTTTTTTTTCTATATAACGTTGCCATTTCTCGCTTTTAAAGCATTGAGTTTGTAAATCAAAAATTCGTTAAAGTTTTACAAAATATAAAATCTATAATAAAACAAATTCCAAATTTGGGATTTCAGATGCCCATATTCGCAGTAGGATTTCGTCATTCAAAATTCGATGGCTCTATGTACCATTGTTTTATCACAATGCGAGAAATAGACAATCATTTATGCAGATTTTTCATTATTTAATTTCTTCAAATATAATGCAGGACTCTAACATTTTGTGGCAACAGTTTGAAAAGTGAACCGACGTTTATGAGTCCGACGCAAAATCGCAAAACGAAAACAATAGTCCTTCAGGGACAAAGCCCCTTTGGACTAAAAAAAAAAGTTTAAAAAAATAAAAAAAGAAAATTTGATTGGTTTCAGATTTTAAATTACCTTCAAAGAGCTTTTTTTTTTAATATTTATTATTATTTTTTAAATATTTATTATTATTTTTTAAAATTTTTATTATTATTTTTAAAAAATTTTTTGTAACATTTTGTGTGTTACCTTTGTTTATTAAATATTGTTCTTTGCACTTAAACCATAAACTTCAGTTCAAGAGCAATATCGCAAAATAATTTTTAAATGAGCATATCTTTAGAATTTCCGATACACAGTCTCGCGCGCTGGAGATAAAAATGTTTTTTCTGTACAACGTTGCCATTGCTCGCTTTGAAATCCTTGAGTGTGTTAATCAAAAATTCGTTAAAGTTTTACAAAATACGAAATCGATAATAAAAGAAATTCCAAATTTCAAATTTGGGCTTCCAGATGCCCATATTCGCAGTAGAATTACGTCATTCAAAACTGGATGTATCTGGGTACCGTTGTTTTATCACAACGTGAGAAACATGCATACATTTATGTAGATTCTTCATTATTTAATTTCTTTAAATATAACACAGGGTGATCATATTTGGTGGCAACACTTTGAAAAGTGAAACGGACATTCAGAGTGATTCGACACAAAAACGCAAAACAAAAATAATAAACCCTCAGGGATAAAGCCTCTTTGGACTAAAATAATAAAAATAGAACACATGTTGGCAGAGAAGGTTACTTTCTAAGGCGCGGAAACTTGCGCTAATTCGGTGGAAAATATTTACCAGTTACATGTAGTACAGGTTAGGTTTATTGTTAAAGACATAAACAACTCGAGGGCTACCAGCCTATGGGAAGGTGGTGTTGGTGTGTGGTGTATTTAATTAAGGCAAAGCACACTAGGGCTATCTGCCTAAAGGGAGGGATGCCTTCGTGGAGGACTTTCTAAGGGAAACTGGCTCGTATACACGTTACACACGGGGAAAACCACGAAAACACCCATGCAGCCATGCCCGTTCGCGAGATTCGAACCTCGTACCGAACTACCAGTGTTCAGCGACTTTACCGCTCGGCCGCTGGTGGGCCTCCTATGGGAAGCAATGTCTTCGTGGATAACTTTCTGAGGAAAAACTGCCTCGTATCTATGTTAAACATGTGGAAAACCAACGAAAAACATCCTTGCATCCAGACCGTTTGCCGGGAGATTCGATCCCATGTGAAACTATCAGTGTTCAGCGACCTTAGCCTTCGACTGCTGGTTGGCCAATTACATATACAGAACTACTTAGTTTTGAGTATGCTGAGCTATTACAATACAGAGGAAATTAAGAGTTTTACAAATTAGTGGTTTCAATCTTTTTCTCACAGCAATCTTTGCCTTGATGATGAGTCAAGTTGGGGGGGGGAAGAAATGGCTTTGAAATGCCTATTAAAAAGTAGTAGCTTATAACACAGAGTAGTTTAGGTTTGACTCTACCTATGATTTCAAAGTTGTGAACAATCAGAACTAGCAAATTGACATTAATACCGTTCTCGACCGAACTCCATTATTATTAAGGTATACATTTTTCATATGATTCGTTATTTCATTTAATTTTTACTATTCATTTGATTTTTATTCAATTATTAATTTAAATTTATTAACATGTTTATTTATTAATTTGCATTTTATTTAGCTTTAAACACCTAATTATTAGCCTAAGGGGGAATAGCCCATAAGGTCAACTAACATTTAAACGGCATTTTGCGCCAAATCACTAAAAGCGTTGAATCACTTTTCAAATGTTTGCCACCAAATATTATCGCCATGTATTATATTAAAAGAAATTAAATAATGAAGAATCTACATGAATGTATGTATGTTCCTCACATTGTGAAAAAACTACGATAGTTAGAGCTATCAAATTTTGAATAACTAGTCTTCCACAAGAATATGGGTATCTGTCTGGAATTTTGAATTTATTTTATTTTTTACTTCATATTTTGTAAAACTTTAACGAATTTTTGATTAAGAATCTCAAGGATTTCAAAGCGAGCAATGGCAACGTTATACAGAAAAAACATTTTTATCTCCAGCACGTGAGACTGTGTATCGGAAATTCTAAAGATATGCTCAATTTAAAATTATTTTGCGATATTGCTCTTGAACTGAATTTTATGTTTTAAGTGAGAAGAACATGATATTTAGTAAATAAAGGTAACACACGAAATGTTAAAAAAAGTTTCTCTGCACGTAATTTAACTAATTATTTATCTCTGTTCATCATTCTCGACTCCTTTCCATGGAGTTCAAGCACTTTAGCTTTTTAGAAATTAAGTTCTTCAAGACATACATTTTATGAGTTTTAATGAAGTAAAAAGAACCAAGCAATGGTCGTATCTGATTAACAGCAACTCTTCATTCCACAGGTTAAGGAGCTCTGTGTGAATTTCTTGTAATTTACGTATTTCTTAAGCTAATAAGGAGAATGCTAAGCTTTATATTTTCTGAGTTACAGCATTTTCCTTGTTTTCTTTTGCAAACAAGAAAGGATACCGTCCAAGGTGTGAACCATACGAATACCAATTCCGGGTAAAATATTTATCTGGTATATATACAGGCCTGCTTAGTGTTGAATATGCTGAGATATTACAATATACGAGCTGAACTACCACAATATACGGCCGCTTATGCCATTCATACACACGTGCATGAGACAAAGTTTCATCTCCATAAGCTTCGATTAACATTTGAAATGGCTGATTTCTTCACGAGAAACTTGATATTGATTCGCTGTTCCGTTTTTACATCAGACAGTTTTCCGGCAGAATGCAGTTACACGTGTTCACTCAATGACGTACTTCCCACAGGCGTGGTCGGTTAAGTCGAAACTGGCCGCATGCATAGAGCAAGTGTGTGGCATGACGTCACAAAAACCGTTGTTGCCAACTCCGCTCTGTTTTCAAGCTACACACTTAGTCTCGCTTTTTTTTGTGTCACACCTCGTACATTTACAACATGTCAACATATGTGCTTAACACTTAGTACACTATAACTTACAATATCCAATACAAATTTTAAGTACACATAACATCATACATAATGAGGGGGGGGGGGAGGTGACCAACTAGAACTCGCACTAAAAAATAGATTTACATACTTACTTTGGAGATAGCCACAGACTTCGGGACGATCACCAAGACCATTACCACCTCGATGGGCAGCTAAGTAGTCACAGCGCTATTACCAACCTCAGTACGAGGTGGCTTCACCAAATGGCAATCCGGCCCCGCTGTGCATCTGTATTAATGTAATAAGCGATTACCTAGTAGCTCTTATTTGTACTATATTACTGAACCCGTTTAAAATTTATTTGATGTCGATACATCACATATTCCAAATATTATAAATTTTCATAATAAATAAAAGAAGTTTAACGCTGTTACATTATTGAATAGATGATATAAAAGTTGCACTTAATATATAAGCAGTTATTATAAAAATGTATGCAATTATCATTAATGCCTGATATACCATGTCCATGCATTACAACATAACCATAGTTTTACGTGATGTTTACTAATAATTTATTATTTATTATTTGAACTACACATAATGCAACTCATAAAGTGTAATTATACTTTATATTGAGGATTCAATGGTAGCTTATTATGTACCATACTGCTTAAAACCGCAATCAGATCTAACAGCTACTCTAAAGACAGTTTCTGCGAATCTTGAGTTTCCTGGATAACTGGTTGACTTAACATGAAAACCAGTTCTTTGGCGAGGACTTACAGAGCAAGCGCAGAGAATATTTTTGTCATAGTCGCAAAATGTCTCTCATACATAGCCAAGTAGTAGCTTCCACTCAGCAATGCCATCTGAAAGGGGCCGGACGTACATTCCCATTCCCTTCTTTTTATATGAACTCTCTTTTGTGTGATTCTCATAAAATTCCACTCTGTAGAGAGCGTGACCAGTTAAGGCATCGCTGCCCCCTTTTCATTTTCAATCCCTTCTGAGGGTTAGGAAAACTCGAATCGACAAGTGTCTTTTTAGGGTAACGATCTAGGACATATTTAACCCCGACGAGTGTGTGTCGGTACTGTTGCCTCAAGATACTTTTCATATCGACTTCTTAAGGGCCGTTCAAACTGGGGTTTATCCGAGCTAACGGAGCCATGTGACATAGTCGACTCATCTCGAAAACGAGTTTTTCTCCATAGGGCAGCGAGTTGTAAAATCTGAACTGCAGGTATAGCGGAGCTAGTCGACAGACGGAACTGACTCCATTAGCTCAGATAAACCCCAATCTGAAAGGCGCTTTAGGTGGCTGCAGGTCACGAAACACGAGTTCTTGGGCCCCAAACCTATCCCAGGCTAACAAGATATGTGACAAACATAGCATGAAAACATAATATATAAATAATATAATAACTTATAATAAGCAGAATAGTCCTTGTAGCATATCGACCAGTCTGTCTTGGGAAGAAACGGTGAAATGGTTAATAAAAAACTTGGCTGTAAATAATGTTTCCAGAAAAATGTATAATTGCGTCTAAACAACAGTTTGCTTTGAAGAGAAATGTTTAGTACTTTAACATCAGAGGATCCATGAACTCTGAAAAATGCTACATAAAGTTGTCAGTGCCTCAAAAACGTTCTGATGACATTTTTCAATATTTTCAAGTTTTCCCCCCTGTGATTTATTTAAGGTCATTGCAGTTTCAGGCTTGACAAGTACAGGTAGAAGTCAGCGGGACAAAACGCAGGCTTGAGAGTAGTAGATTACGAAGAAGGGGCACTCAGACCTAGCTTAAGAGTTACCACATACTGTTAATTGAACCAAACGGAACAGGCTTGAAAGGAAATTGTCTCCTTTCCAACTTCAATGGCAATCCATATCCGAGCTAATGAGGTCAATTCTTGAAATCGGAACAATTTGCCATTCGCCCAAACTCTTAAACGCTTCAAAGTGTAAAATGTTTTTTTTTTTTTTTTTTTTTTTTTTTTTTTTTTTTGCATGCCCTTTATAAAACCAGCATCGTTCCATTACACGACCGTGTTTTGTGTTGAGGTTTTTTAGGAGTACGACCGTACTCTGAATTTTTAAACCTAATTTCTGATAAGGAAGGCCACATGGGTTGATAATTTACAAATACTCTAATGGAAAGTTCAAACGCTCCCCGTATCACCTTCTGTCAAAATTTCGTTAGTGCTCAAGTAAAGGAGACCTTCTTCTCAAAGAATATTAACCACTTCATTATTTATCCTGTCAACATCAAAGTTCCTAAGACAGGGAATGGCAAAGGTTTCAGTGACTAAATCGTTTTTGCATATGAAATCCAGTATTATTTCAATCATATCCGGTCCCAATCAGCAGTTGTTTCTTCTCACTGTTCCGTTTCCAAATTTAAGCAGCACTTGTTAAAAATTTTTATCGAAGCGTCTTAAGTTGGTAGTCAAACTTAGGTTTTCATAATGGGGCAAGCCTTCGGAATGTTTAAGGCCGGAATGTATTATGGCTGTTCGCTTACATGGGAAACTATAGTGAGGCAATTCCGGGAAATAATAAAACTAATAAACTGTCTTTCCACAGAAAGGAACATCAATTGGCATAATTTCCTTTAACCCTTTCCGGCACGCTACCTTTTAAAGTTGGAATTTCGAATAAAAAAATGTGGGCAGTCTAATTAGGCCTAGAGGAGTACACAAGTAAAATTTTGTTAAGATAGCACTTATCGTTTTAATTCTGTGGGTGTGCCCAAAGTGGCACACTGATTGAATAGAGCTTCGAAAACAGTGCTGAAACGAGCATTGCTGGGAAGCGCTTAAAAGAGTAAGAGATTTTGCCTATGATTAAAAAACACTAGCTTCTGAATACCGTAACATATTTAGCATTACCCAGGGTGTGCCACTGGGAGACCTGCTACTCTACAGCCCCCCCCTGAAAAGCTCTTTTTTGATTATATGATGATTACCTGCGTATGAATGGGAAGAAAAAGTAACTTGGGTATGTGATATTTACATTATTTACATTTCATATTTACACTTTAGTCTATGTTTTTCTTTTTGAAGAAAGTGAGACCACCTTTCAAAAAGCACAACCCAATATTGCATGTTTTGCACATGTACCGGGATCCGTATCAGGTTCACTATCTGAAAGCAATTCGTATAGTTCAGAAATGGTCAGCGCTCTCCGATCCGTTTGGAAAATAGTTAAAAATCTGAAAAAAAATAAACTAATATTATATTTAAAATTAGAAATTATAAACTATAAAATGAAATTAAATAAATGTCTACAACTCAAAACTATTAAACAGCTAGCGAAACTTTGAACGAAAGCGAAAGAGAAAAAGAGAACTGCTCTAGTGAAAAACCAAACAGCTAACTGACAAAATTGCCGTTGACCTACAGAAAATCACCCCAACAATTTGTTAGTTGATAACCAAACGTCCCATCCCCCCCCCCAAAAAGAGAGAGAGAGAAAGGAAGAAAGAGAAAAACAAGAAATGAAACACAGATATGGACCCACCTTTCTGTTGTCAATGAACTGACCGATGAGATGCGGAGAAACAAAGAATACAGACTCTCAGTTGTTCTGGCTTATCAGTGACCCCGGTCTGGGCACACCTGGGGTTCACCTTTCGATTTTAGGCAAAATTTCAAGGTACAAGTTTAAAACTAATATAAGGAGATTAGCATACAGCTAAAAAAGTAACATAGAAATTTCTTTTCAAACAATTCCTTTTATACCCTAAAATAAATCCGGTAGATTTCTTTGAAAAATGAGGGTCATAAAAAACTAAACATGGCTAAAATATATGGAGTGGTTTATGTTGAGCTGCCATCTACTATAAATAAAGAAGGTTCAGAGTAACCTACAGTAACCTATAAATCCCTTTTCATTCAATTTTTCTGTGCGTACAGAAGGAAATTTTTAGTTGTGCACAGGTCGGGCACACCGTGCTGCAGAGGGTTAACAATTTGGGCCCATTAGCGGAGTTGCTGAATACCGGTAGTTCGATCCGTGGATTGAATCCCGGCGGAAGGGCTGGCTGCATGGACACTTTCGTGGTTTTCCCCATGTGTAAGTGTATGAGCCAGTTTCCCTTCGAAAGTCCGCAATGAAGGCATCCCTTCCTTCAGATAAATGCTCCTAGAGTGTTTTGCCTGTAACTTTCAACAATTTGTCAACAGTGTTTAATACGTTTTTGCTGTACATTCGTCAATAATCAACATATTTGCTTTCCGGATATTTTAGCCTTTTCTATTTTCACTTCCATTCGCGATACTGAAGTTTCGGCAACCAGAACAGTTAGCTTAAATAATGAATGGTATTCTCCTCTGTTAATTAATAGGTTTGCTGCAATTCAGTTGATGCAAATGGTAGTACTAAATCTATCTTTCCTCCGAAATCATAAGCAGTGTTGAAGGCAGATACGTTTTGCTATTCCCTCCTCGCTCCATGAAGAAAAACAAAAGATTTTACTTGAAGTGTAAAACTGTTCGATGCATCCACCCTTTTTTGAAATGCAAAAAGTTGTTTCGCATTTAAAGAGCGCATCATAATCTTTGGCATGGATCGGTCTTCATCTGCATTGAAACCAGCGGTTTCAGTAACAGGAAAATCCAAATGTTCTCTTGGTAGCTTAGTTTTAAGGACATGCCTAACATCTGCAAAGTAGAGAGCGATATCTTTAAGGGTTTGCAAATCGCAAGCCTTTAAAGATATCGCAAATTGTTGCATTGCTGATCATCAGTATGAAACTTATAACAAAATTCTTCAATCATTGCTTCCTTGTGTCTTTCCGAAGCCTTGGCTGAGTCAGTCGGCAATGAAAATACGCAAATCAATGTACGCAATTCTCTCAGCAGTCTAAGCCAGAACATACAACTTTATATCATCAATTTTACATTGCCGAACAGAAAAATAAAGAAAAAGTCGAGAAAGTGCCCCTTTCATTTTTCAGCTTCTTTTCGTGTCCCACAAACAGTAACATTCTTAGGAATTTTAATTAATCTCATGCTTTCAAATGAAGAGGGCCCACCAGCGGCCGACCGGTAGAATCACTGAACACTGGTAGTTCAGACCTGGGTTCGATTCCAGGCGAACGGGCTGGGGACGTTTTCGTGGATTTTTCCATGCGTAACGTATATACGAATCAGTTTCCCTTAGAAATCTTTCACGAAAGTATCCCTTCTTTCAGGCAGATAACCCCAGTATACTTTGCCGTATTAATAATTAAGCTAAACTTAAACTATAAACGAAATTAAGCTTTCAAACGAAACACACTCTGTTTCGTCGTGACGGAAAAGTCTTAGTAAAATAAAATCAAATAATGTCCTATTGACTATATTATAGGAATCTTGAAATTCACAACTTTAAATATATAAAAATAAATTCTTAGGTGTTTTCCAAAACAAAAGCCTTAAAACTGGACCTTCAGTTTTAAATTGCTTTAAAAATCGTTGCCATCCTCAGCTTCAAAACAAAGAGCAACTAAATTAAACATTTTGATTTTTTCTACCGTTTTCAAGTATTGAGTGTTTTTATGTGTTAACAGTTCATATAATTTTTTTGTGAATTAACATACCATAATAATAATAATAATAATAATAATAATAATAACTAATAAAACAAATCTGAAAGGTTTCAGATTTTAAATTACGTCCAAAGGAGTATTTTTTTAACATTTTGTGTGTTACCTTTATTTATTAAATATTATGTTCTTCTCACTTAAACCATAAAATTCAGTTCAAGAGCAATATCCCAAAATAATTTTAAAATGAGCCCATCTTTAGAATTTCCGATACACGATCTCGCGCGCTGGAGATAAAAGGGTTTTTTCTGTAAAATGTTACCATTTTTCTCTTTGAAATATTTGAGTTTGTTAATCTAAAATTCGTTAAAGTTTTACAAAATATGAAATCAGTAATAAAACAAATTCCAAATTTCAAATTTCGCAGGAGGATTACGTTATTGAAAATTCGATGGCTCTAGGTACCGTTGTTTTATCACAGGGCGAGAAACATGCATACATTTACGCAGATTCGTCATTATGTAATTTCTTAAAACATAATACATGGCATGGCAACAATTTGTAAAGGAAAACAACCCTTATCGTCAATCGATGCAAAATGCCAAAATAAAATTAAGAGTCCTTCGGGGCATTGGACTAAAAAAATCACTTTTGCGTCTCTAGTCAATAACAATTTTTACAAGTGACGATTTTTACAAGTACATCAGTTTAAATCCCAAATGATTTAAATTGGCGAATTCAGAATATTACAAAAATATTATAAAATATGGCAATACTTAACATTCTTTAACCCTTTGCGGCACAGTGTGTCCGGTCTGGACACACATAAAAATTTTCTTCTGTACGCACAGAAAAATTGAATGAAAAAGGATTTATAAGTTACTATAGGTTACTCTGAACCTTCTTTATTTATAGTAGATGGCAGCTCAACACAAACCAGTCCATATAGTTTAGCCATGTTTAGTTTTTTAAGACCCTCATTTTTCAAAGAAAACTTCCAGACATTTTTTTAGGGTATAAAAGGAATTGTTTAAAAAGAAATTTCTATGTTATTTTTTTGGCTATATGCTAATCTCTTTACTCTATATTAGTTTTAAGTTTTTACCTTGAAATATTGCCTAAAATCAAACGGCGAACCCTAGATGTGCCCAGACCGGGCTCACCGATAATCTAGGACAACTGAGAGTCTATGTTCTTTGTTTCTCCGCATCTCATCGGTCAGTTCATTGACAACAATGCTCGTTTCAGCACTCTTTTCGAAGCTCTATTCAATCAGTGTGCCACTATGGGCACACCCACAGAATTAAAACGATAAGTGCTATCTTCACAAACTTTCACTTGTGTACTCCTCTAGGCCTAATTAGACTGCCTACTTAAAAAAAAAAAATAATAATAATAATAATAATTTTATTTATTTTATTTTATTTTATTTTATTTTTTTTATCAAAACTCCGACTATAAAAGGTAGTCTACCGAAAAGGGTTAAAGGCAAACTTTGATCAGCTTAGTGCGTCATGTCCGAGAATGTTTTCTTCTCTACGCCTTTTCTAATATTTGTAAAAGATATTAGATAAACGAAATCGCTAAGAGTTGCTGGAAAAATGATTCGAAAATACCTAAAAAAAGTCTGGAAATAAGATACAGGCATGGTTAGCTAAAAATCGTGCGATTACTATTTCCTTAGTACTCGATAATATAGCTGTGCAATTTAGTTTTCGATATTTCTAGCCAGTGTAACTCTATATTAATGGTTACCGAACATGGTCGAAGACCAGCCGTAAGTAGGCGGTTTGTTTTAGTGGGTGTTTAAAAGATTGGGTTTAGATAGCTCCAGAGACATATGTTTTAAAACTTACTAAATATAACAGTTTCATAAAATTACAATAATGTTTTTCGGTACCATGGAATTAGGTTTGTTAAGCGAAAATCTTAAGAAGCTGGAATTTCATACTCTGCAAAAATCTGCTTATATCTTTTAAATTCTCTCTCAAAATTTTGAAATTAAAAATTCTTAAGACGTTCTTTTTTAGAAATATTTTTTGTTTTATTTCATAGGGATGGATATTTGCTAGCTAAGCAGCTTTCTTGAGACTTGAAAAAACTGAAAGGCAGTATAAAAATTTTCAAGACAAGTAAAATCATTTCTTAGGTGGGGAAAAATTGCGTTAAAGTAAATTTTAAGGTTTAAAAGAAAAATAAAAATCAAAGAGAAATAATTTTTAAACGAAATTTATGATGTATTCAAAAAGACCAAAAGAAATTATAATAAAAAAAGAAAACTTCGTAATCAGGAACTACTTAAATTAATTCTTTTCCGAAGAAGCAAAAGCAAAACTTAATGTTTGTAAATCTGCATTTTAAGCGGATTAGTTTAAATTACGGGCTGTGAAATAATTAAATGACACAATTACTGAAGGAATTTATACCATTAATTGTTCGACCATTAAATTTCGAATAGTTTCAGCGGCGAGAACGCCACAGAAGAAAAAAACAATTCAACCGTAATCAGCTGCTAACCAATTAGAACTTTAATACCAGCAGTCAAACAAGTTCAATTTTTCTAAAATTCCTTTTTACATTCTTAGAAAAAGAATTATTTTTAACATACTCAAAGTTCGAAAAATAAATATATTAAGATTAATACGCATACAAATAAGGGCACTTAAGCTGACATATAAGAGCCTTCTGTTTTATTTTTATTCATTTTCGAGAATTTCAAATTTTTTGGACTCTCTTATTAATTTTGATTAATTAGACTAATTTCACTACAAAGGCAATTTATTTTTAAGTTCAAAATTAGCTAAAAAATAATTCTAAGCAATTTCAAATAATCAGATTTTTAAGTAATCAATAGCTGCGTTAGGGAACTTGTCCGCAATCATTACAGCAAAATGAATAAAACAAACTTCTTTTTTTATTAAATACAATTATCTTGTAGGGATTTATATTTATTTTGAATAACCAGTTAAATTTAAGTTTACGCTTTCCTGTAAGGCTTCATTCCCCTAACTGTCAATGACAGAATATTTAAATTTGGTAGCGCGAGTGAAGGAATGTAAATTCAACCTTGAGGGGAAAAGGTTTAAATACTGAGCTTTAGAAGGGAAAGTTAGAGAGTGTAAGTGCAAGCGCTGTACCTTTGTAGGGTAAGCTGCAGATTCTGCATTTATTGTCGGTTAAAGTGGCCTAAACAGCTGTTACTTTTCTGTCGCTAGACTTCAACGCGATTTTAGGTAGCAAGATTATCTGAGCCCTCCTTGAAGTTTTAGTTTAGTTCTTGTGAGTTAAGTCATCGCCCGAGTGAGGCGTAGTTTGTTAGCGTGAAGTAGACGACCTGTAAATTTTAAAGAGATTTAATAAAGGATTCTTTTAACCCTTCTGCCTGGTTCTTGCACATACTTCAGCTATCACAACTAAAATTTAGGTATTTCTTGGCATGCCTTTGTGATGTGGTGGTCTTCACACTGGGCGCGTATTCCAGAGGTCCACGGTTCGATTCCCGGCGAAAGGCG
The DNA here is from genome assembly GCF_044657685.1 of Stegodyphus dumicola. Lineage (NCBI taxonomy): Eukaryota > Metazoa > Arthropoda > Arachnida > Araneae > Eresidae > Stegodyphus > Stegodyphus dumicola. The sequence continues at coordinate 134,646,909 of NC_140770.1, forward strand.
TTGCATATTTTTCTCCTTGCCTGCTTCCAAAAAAAATCCTAATGTCTCTACAAACTAAACAAGTAGATATTACAATCTTCAAAAAATTAAAAATATTTTAAAAATAATACGTAGGAATATAAAGAGGTCTTGTCTTACTGAAATAATACAAACATTTCAATAAAGCCATAAAACTGGCTGTTTTCTGGATTTGCTAGAAGTAGAAAGAAATATAATTTGTAATTAATTAATAATTATGTTAATATTTTGTGGACAGATATGATTTCTTCGTAATATTATGCGTCTATATTTAGAAAATGACTCAATATATGTCAATCAAAATATTTTTAAGTTCTTTCGCACGGGTACTTATATATTATTTATTACTTCTAACTGCGTAAAAGCATCACGAGTAAATATCGACGAGGGCAAGCGCTAAAATTTCTCACTGCTCATGTCAAAAGTTTCCAATAACTTTCCACCGAAATATAATGCTTATCATACAGGTAAAATGCTAAAAGACAAACTAATCCTTGTCGAGTGAGAACATTGTCCTAATCGTTTCGAAAGTATAGGATGGTTAAGTGATTAATTATTCCAGATCTTTTGTCAGGTGACAGACACATCAGCATTCGGGAAGTTTAATAAGCTGACAGAAACAACTGCAGAGTTATAATTCGCCTATGAATATTACCTTAATTGGTAAACTGATGATTTTCAAATCATGAAACCTTTACCAGGTTAATACTTAACAAAAAAGCTTATAAGAAAGTAATTTGAATTTATGTAAAATGATTGAAATTAAATTATAATCAACAATTATTAATTTGATTATTAATTGATTAATGATTTTCAAATCATGAAACCTTTACCAGGTTAATACTTAACAAAAAAGCTTATAAGAAAGTAATTTGAATTTATGTAAAATGATTGAAATTAAATTATAATCAACAAAAGGAAAAATTCACATTGTGCAATATATATGGAAGAGCTATTGATATAAAAAAGTCAAAACGAAAAATTTTCTCCAAGAAAGATGGAAGATAATGAAAGCTGTCACAGGAAATGGCACAGCTGGAGAAAATTCTTCTTCTTGATGGTTTTTATATCAATAGTTCTTTCATATATACAATATGAATTTTCTCTTGTGTTGATTGGCCCACTAGCGGACGAGCGGTAACGTCGCTGAACACTAGTAGTTCAGTCCGAGGTTCGGATCCCGCGAACGGGCTGGCTGCATGGGTGTTTTCGTCATGTGTAACGGGTATATGAGCCAGTTTCCCTTAAAAGTCCTCCACGAAAGCATCCCTCCCTTAAGGCTCGATAGCCCTCGAGTGCTTTGCCGTAATCTAATAAACCAACCAAAAAAAAAATCCTCTTATGTTGATTATAATTTAATTTCAATTCCTTTTACATAAATTACTTCTTCAATTTTTTTTTTTTTTTTTTTTTTTTTTTTTTGTTGTTGTTGTTGTTGTTGTTGGGTGTTAAAGCAGTAGAGGTTTCAATGTGACAGCTTTCGATTGACAATATAAAATAATATGTGTTAGCTGTGATAACTTATGATAGCTTTCAGCAGGACATTATTCTCGAATGACTGCAGCCAGATTATTATTAATAGTCCAACTATTATTAAGCCTTTTTTTCTCAAAAGAGAATTCCATTTCAGTAAAAACGATGACAAGCTTATTATTTCGATTATGCGCTATAACCCCCCAAGTAAGCATATCCGGGTAGCTTTTCTCGATTCCTTTAAAATTTTGCATGCAAATACTTTAAGAACAAACATGTTTAAAAATTCAAAATCACTGTCTTATTCATGAACTTCCACGATGCACAACAGACTGCATATCAAAATATAATGATCAAATGCAAGTGTTTTAGCACTAGTTTGAAGTTGCGTAAGACATTTCAGACTGTAGAGATGTTCTGAAGAATTTTGTGCATAATACGAGGAAATAAATGAGGTTCAGAGGGAGTATAGCTAACATTGTCCCCTCCATGTGACTGAGTGGCCGGCAGCATAGGAGCTAGTGAGGCAAACGAGGATAGATGTCCAGGGAAGAAGATTGTAACAAGCATGATAACAGCACTCATCGCGAGATATTTCATTACTCATAGCTTTCGTTATTATATTAACTATTAGATAAGTTAATATAATAAAGAGGAAATTAAGGATGTCCATTCTAAACATTGCGAATTGACTTGTAGAACATCATTGAATCGATGACGAAATCTGCATATATTTTTATTCCAAATGAGGTGGGTACTGTACGATTAGATATGTAGCTAGATGTATGGTGATTGCTCCGTCAATATAGTATTGTATCTAAATCTAATCAATGTCTTTAGTAAATTTATTCCACTTAGTGTAGAACTTCCTCTAGTTATGTAGCTAGATCTGAAAATTTATAGCCTCATATAGTTGTAAAAGAAATGGAGAAAATTTTAATAGCTTCTTTTTCAACAGAATTTACCTCGATGTAATCCACACCATCATCTTCATTACATCATTCCTCACAAAAATCCAAATTTTAGTTTGGAGAACAGAAATTAATCACTTGAGTAGCTAAATCTGAGCTATAAAAGGGTGGTTGTAGTTCGTAAACCTACAGGGCTTTAAAAATCATTATATGTCTTTATCCCATCGTTGGAAAATACTCTTCACTAGATTTGGATAAGAAGAAGATACTCATTTATTTTTATGTTATTAGGTCAATAATGTCCTACGCTTCACCGGTCTAGACGACAATCACTCACCAGGAACTGAATAAATTACACGTTGGGTAGAACAGATTCCGGCGACGTTTTGGTGCCTCCTGCACTTGTTTCTGTCTGTCTGCGTATAATCACAGATGCCCATTTTTTTGTGAGGAATAAGTGTCTTCATGATGACCCTAGCGAAGTACTTACACAAAATTAATAAGCAATTCTATCAGAACGCACAAGATTGTAACATGAATCAATTAAATCACTTCAGCTATGAAATTCTGCAAGAAGATCGACACTTTTGCCCTTTCACAGCTTTTATGTTAAATGAAAACCAAAATTTCCCTACATAGGATTTAAAATTGTTATTACAACTCCATATTGTTCAAACTCAAGCCTTCTAAATCTTTTTCCTACTTTTTGTAGGCCTTTCTGCTATTTTAGCATGACATGTAAATATTATGTAAATAGTGGTCTATTTTCTGAGAAAAATGTGTATTTTATATTTTATGTACTGTATAATTCTGTAAATGTGTTTTTTCACATCCCTCACGTAACAAAGGAGTCACGCCCTCTCCAACTTTTATCCTGTTCTCTGGACCCACTCCTTCCCCCCAAGCATTTGTGTTCTTGCATCGCTCCTTGAAGCACCTACGATAGCCGGAATACAGCTTGCATATTTAGCAAGCTAGATGTGGCAACAGCGGCAACTGGAACTTAAAGATTTAAGTTGCTGTTTTCGAATTGCATTGACTTACTGCATTCTGGAAATGCTGAAAGAAATCAAAATACCCTGATGTTTGATTTTAAGACTGAAGTTTCTAACTTCAAATTCTGTGACTAGATGGCAGCTCTGGACATTATTCTATTTTCTTAAAGTGCTTTTTATTATTTCTAAAATTATTCTGTTGTATTAGTTTTTAATTTTTTTTCATACATACTAACTAGAATTTATTTTATTGGAATTATAATGTTTAACTACTCTTTTTATTTTTAAGTTTTGGAATTTTTGTCATTTTGTTTTTCCTTTGATGCGGGGAACCAAATTGCTATTCTGGAATTCAGTTGTTTTCTGTGCTATGAAGGCTAGTATGTATGAATCAAAAACCTAAGCTGAAATAAACTGTTTAGTTTGGATTTACTGGATTTATTGTTATTAATATTCTAAAAAGGTGTGTATCTTTTTTTCTTTGATTAAGTATCTTCTTCCTTTGATTCAAATCTATTCAACTGAAGTCTAGTTAGTTTAAACAAATTCCTTAAATTCATTACAGATTAAAATTTTACTTTTTTGTATTCATCATTACACATAGGACACATACAATCTTTTTTATGTATTTGGTCATTGTACACACAATACATAAAATCATTTTATGCATTCATCAAATTGGAATAATCAAATGAGATAAAAGAGTATTTTTAGATAGACTAAAACATGCTGCAATCTCCTATCACTCAATATTTCATCTTGGACATGAGTAATATTTTCTGACGTCACTGTAGAATATGAAAGATACGAATCATTATACATATAATCCAAGCATTGTTTTATTTCTTTGGAATTAAAATCTTCTAATAAAAAATTTAATCATAGAACGACACTTAGTTTTGAAGATCGTAGAATAAACTGGCACATTCCTTCACTTAGCAAACAGTCAAAAAGGCATACATACGATTTCTCTAATGCAGGGTTTCTCAACCAATGGGGAAATTTCTCTAGGGGGGGATACGGTCAGCCTGACTGATTCTGCTGTGCCGTTAAAAAGGTATATAAATTTAAATAAGTGTACACTGCGCAAAAAAAGGGGGGAAGGGGGTACTGTTCTATATCTCCCGTTCTACTGGGCCGATTGACGAAATTCAGCGTGCGTTTTTCATGCCTCGAAAGCGCGACTTAGGATACGTATTAGATTTATATATAACATTGTTCTAATATAGGTATTTTGACACAAAATCGGATTTTTCTGAAATGACATGCCAATTTTTTTCCCATATTTCTACTCTACGACTCAAATTATGCCGAATTGCCAAGCTTTGTAAAAATCGCACGAGCAGTTTTTCAAAAATTAGCTCCTCCACGTTAATTGAGTTTGGAATATATTTACTAATATCTCTTTTTTCTATTAAACTTATTTTATTCTTCCTTTCACATTTCGAAATGTATGTATGTTTCTCGCATTGTGATAAAACAAAGGTACCTAGAGCCATCCAAGTCTGAATGACGTAATTCTACTGCGAATATGGGCATCTGAAAGCTCCAATTTAAAATTTGGAATTTGTTTTATTATCGATTTCATACTTTGTAAAACTTTAAGGAATTTATGATTAACAAACTCAACGATTTAAAAGCGAGCGATGACTACACTGGGGAGAAAAAAAAACCCTATTATCTCCAGTGCGCAGAACTGTGTATCAGAAATTCTAAAGCTATGCTCATTTTTAAAATTATTTTGCGACATTGCTGTTGAACTGAATTTTATAGTTTAAGTGCAAAGAGCATTATATTTAATAAATAAAGGTAACACACAAAAAGTTAAAAAAACGCCCCTTTGGATATAATTTAAAATCCGAATCCTTTCAGATTTTTATTTATATTTTTTTATAATTTATTTTTAAAATTTGTTTTTTTATATAATTTTTACAAATTTTTCGAAAACATTTTTTAAATTATAATCTGTAAAAGTTTTACCATCATCTTAAAGAAGATGTATCTCTAAGCATATCTGCAAAAAATTAAAATTTTTCATTCAAAATTTCAGAAGATATACGTGAATTTATATATTGGCGCGTTTTGAAATTGGGCGTCATTGTTGAAAGCGATAATAACATCAAATGTGGCTTAGGCACTTGTTAAAATTATTCGAAAGGAGAACGATGTCACTTTTTTTATCAGCTCATGCACAATGTAAAAAGATAGGAACGAAGTGACTTTTTTCCTGGTCCTTCACAATGGAAGGGAAAGGAAAATGAGTTACTTATATTAAGAAGTTCGCCAACTGAATTATTCTTGTCTCAAACTGAGAAATTTGTGAATTTCTTCGTAAATTTTGCACCAAATTTTACAAAATTTAATACTTAGGCATAATTAAGACACAATAACACGCCGAACAAACACTAATTCAGAAGTCAAACAACAAAAATCAGCGTTATATTTACCAAATTTTCACAGGACTAGTTTCGATGGCTTTACCGAACCACCATCTTCAGCTGCAAAACCGCAAAGGAACCAGATAGGAAATAATGATTAGATAAGATAAGAAAGCCTGGACAAGAATAAGCAAGTGGCGCCATCTGTTGGTGAAACCAGAACTAAAACATAATTTCTTTAAAGGCCGAAGGCAAATTTGGATTGGAATTAGGATCGTTAACTAGAACAGAAAGATTTTTATGAATGTGAAATGCCTCTAGAAAATCCAGTTCTCCAATGGAAGATGTTTTTTGAATAATTGTGGCAGCAGAAAAGCTGAAAGTGTGGTTTTCGGACCAACAATGTTGAGCAACAGAAGACTTCCGTGTTTCCTTTTTTCTAACATATGCCTCATGTTCCTTGACGCGAAATTTTAAGGCTCTCTTAGTTTGGCCAATGTAAATTAAACCACACTGGCAAGGAATCCTATAAATACCCCAGGAATTCATATCCGGAATGGGGTCCTTGAGTATGGAACTCGGAATTTTATTGATGGGAGAATAAACAACTCGAAAGTTAAATTTCTGAAAAATATGTGCAACTTTATAGCTTTATTCCTATGTTTTCCGTGCTCTTCAAGTTTGCTCCTCCAAACTAGCCCTTGATGAAGAACTAAATTATTTAAAAGCAATAGCTATTGACAGGGGCTTTCCACCCAACATTATTAATCAAGCAGTTAAAAAATTCTCATCTCAACACACTAAAAGGCACACTCTTGTTTTAGGAGATTATAAAAATTCTGTTGTCATTCCCTTCTTTCCATCAATTAGCTATAAAGTCGCACATATTTTGCAGAAATTTAACTTTCGAGTTGTTTATTCTCCCATCAATAAAATTCCGAGTTCCATACTCAAGGACCCCATTCCGGATATGAATTCCTGGGGTATTTATAGGATTCCTTGCCAGTGTGGTTTAATTTACATTGGCCAAACTAAGAGAGCCTTAAAATTTCGCGTCAAGGAACATGAGGCATATGTTAGAAAAAAGGAAACACAGAAGTCTTCTGTTGCTCAACATTGTTGGTCCGAAAAACCACACTTTCAGTTTTTCTGCTGCCACAATTATTCAAAAAACATCTTCCATTGGAGAACTGGATTTTCTAGAGGCATTTCACATTCATAAAAATCTTTCTGTTCTAGTTAACGATCCTAATTCCAATCCAAATTTGCCTTCGGCCTTTAAAGAAATTATGTTTTAGTTCTGGTTTCACCAACAGATGGCGCCACTTGCTTATTCTTGTCCAGGCTTTCTTATCTTATCTAATCATTATTTCCTATCTGGTTCATTTGCGGTTTTGCAGCTGAAGATGGTGGTTCGGTAAAGCCATCGAAACTAGTCCTGTGAAAATTTGGTAAATATAACGCTGATTTTTGTTGTTTGACTTCTGACTTAGGCATAATTCGAACCTCAGAATCGAAATATGGAAAAACAATGTATGCTATTTCAAAAAAAGTCCCATTTTGTGCCAAAATACCTATGTTAGACTAATGCTATATATAAATCTAATACATATCCTAAGTCACGCTTTTGAGACATGAAAAACGCAATTTGAATTTCGTCAATCAGCCTAGAATTGTCCATAGAAAAGAGAGGGAAATAGAACTGTCCCTCCCTTTTTTTTTCCGTAGTGTACATGCATTTTTTAATTTTGGAATCTTCTGGCAATAGTGAAAGGGGTGCAGAAAGTTGAGAATCATTGCTCTGATGAAACTTTCAAGTTTATTCATTTAGAATTGCAGCTACATGTCTACAAAGAAATTTATTGCCAAACAATTTTTGTATGACAGGCCGGAAGCGTTTAGATCTATCTACGTGGTTGGCTAGTCTTCAAAGAGACAGCATGTTATGCACCGATCCTTAACCAAACTCATCTATATGTCTGAAAACACGTCTGGAACGGACTTGCCAAAGCACAAAATTTATCTAATTGTATGGTCTTCAATGACGTATCATGGGTTGCAATGGGAGCCAATGACGCTCACCTATGTGTCTGCTTATCCAAAACATTGAATCTACCTTTTGAGGAGAGTTACATGTGTCTTGTAGAAATGTGACTGTCTGGAAATCGTTACTTTTGACAGATAAATACTTTAGTTCGTAATGACAGTACATTATGTTAACAACATTTTATAATCACTTACACTGCCGTTTTCTTAAAATGTTTCTAAAGCTGTTTTGTAAGATGATGATGATGCCTGGCCACATACTCTGCCTTTCTTCCAGAACAGTCTTTGTAACGTAGGACATCTACAACGGTAATCATGATTATCGAACCTTTCGGCGGTTGAGTATATCTGTTATACAATGAGATCCTCCTATATTAATTATTAATAACTAATAATAAACTCTAATGTTTACGCAAAACGATACAAAAACTGAAATTTTGTTTGGAAATAACAAAGTTAGAAGGGACTGTTTGTAAAAGGTAAAAAATCAATTACGCCCTAGCCATAATTTAAATTAAGAATCTTTCAGTTGCTATTTGAACGTGTTAACCACTTACACCGCAACGGCTCGCATGGGAAATGCAATTATTCCTTACTGCTTCATAACAGGTTTTGTTTTAACTTCGCTCATTTGATGAAACTTGAAACAAAGCACTTGAAGCCTATCTGCCTAAGAGAAGGAATGCCTTCGTGGAGGATTTTCTAAACTTTATAATGGGAAAGATATGAAAGGCAGCAGAGCCTTGATTATTACAACGCTTGCTCATGGAACACGTTTACAGCGACCTTTTGGTTTCATCCCTTCAATTTTTCAATAGTGCTTGTGAACATGGAAAGCGAAGGTAGAGTGCTGATTCTAATTCAGTAGCCCAAGTTTCTGCCAAAAAGAGAAAGAAAACAGATAGAATCGGCAATGTTTTGAAAGTTTTAAGAGCAATTACATGTGAGTTAGGACCTGATGTAAGAGCAAACCTTTTCGATGTTTTCCTTTGTTTCGTAAAAAACAATGAATTCTCAAAACTTTCACACTTTTGCCTGTGCTGCATTGACGTTCTCGTTCGGGAAATGAGGAATCTTCACAAAATGCGTATTAGTCTTATCGAGTATGGTTTTCTAAGACAGCCAATGCAATGATGTACAGGATTGTATAACACCATTGCTTCATCGGGCTAAAAAAATAAGAGAAGCTTTGGCAGTTGACGGAAAAACACCGGTAAACCTCAAAGGGAAACATATAAACTGAAAACATGTGAAAGTTATTTTTAAAACGATCCATTTTATCAGTTGCCTCAAGGAGAGAAAGCCTCATGATTTCTTAAAAAAGAGAAAGAAATTATACCTTTTGGAAGAGAATTATACTTTTTGGAAAAATTCTGTTCCATTACAAATTTACATGACATACACAAAATGAACAATCCAGTACCGTATGATAAATTCAGAGATATTTTTAATTAAGGTATTTCTTCTCCCTTCTTGGCATGCCTTCGTGGTGTGGTGGTCTGCACGCTGGGCGCGTATGCAGAGTTGCGTGGTTCGATTCCCGGCGAAGGCATTCTAATTTTTCATCTCTCCTGCTTCCAAAAAATACGTAATGTCCAAAAGATACCTAATGTCTCTACAAGTTTAACATTGGATTCGGTTACCAGAGAATGGAGCTTTTAGTCTTTTTAATGCATTAAAACCGAAAATTGATATGCTTGCCAAATAACCGAGAAAACGTGCTGAAGACAAAAAAGAAGCAGAACTGTTTCAATGACAGAAAAATAAAATGAAAAAAAAAATATCATTTGAGAAAAATCCATTCGTGTATGGCGCTGTCGTACACTGTGTGGCATTCCTTACTTCAGATTTACTGTCTCTTTCATTTAGTTTCATTCCGAAACCCTAGATGAAAGAAAATTTATTTTGCGAATGTATTATTCTTAATTATGGCATCTAAGCAAAAGCATTAAAACAACTACTATTGTCCTAGAAGTAGCCTTTAAACTTTCCGAAAATGAAATGTTTAAAATCAGAAAGTCTTTTTTTATGTTCATCGTAAAACTGTATGAAATATACACCAAACAATTTAATAAAAAGTAAGTCTATTGAAAGAATAATATTTTCTACTCTGAGAAAGTAATTAACGTAAGATAAATTTCCTTAGAAATTAATAAGTATAATTAATTTCATAATGCAAAGTCCAGTTATACGTACTTATAGCGTCCAAAACTTCTCATATTTTGCTCCTTCAAGAAAAAGGATTTGATTGAATTCAGTTCACTTTAAAGAAAAGGAAAAATCATTTTCGAAACTAACATAATAAAGATAACAATTTAATGATAATATTTTTAGAAAAAACAAGTGATTGAAATTTGAGCTGAAATCACTTTTTTTCTTCCTATCAAAGCATTGCTGGGTTTTATAATTTTGATGAAAGCCAAATAAAATAATTCGAAGCAGGAAATTCAGCTGAAGTAGTCTCCTGATAAAAATGAATTTGATTATAATTTTTGGCACGTATTCCTTTTCTTTACTTTTATAATAAGTTTAAAATTAATCATATGTTAGCAATCTAGTTAATTTTTTCTTTATTATATTTTTTCCAAGAAAATTATGTATAGTTTGCTTAACTTTTAGCCTTTTTTTTATTTCAATTAAAATACTGTTAGGAAACTTTCTTAAATTTTTTCCAGGATAACGAGTAAATTCGTTACTTCATTCGGAGAATGGAATTATAGCGTTATTAAAAACTTTAAAGTAATCCTGATGCAATAGTCACAAATGTTAATTCGAAGTACGAATAAAATATAAGCGTTTTTGAATTGGTTTTATTTTTTATAATTAAAGGACAATCTTTTAAAAATTTTCCCCTTTTTTGATAATGCAATTACATTTCCCACAAACTGAAAAGCATTTTTTTTTTTTTTTTTGTCTATTTCGCTCTATCTAATTAGTTCTCCTTTTTCTTTTATTTCTAAGATTTTCTTCCTTCAAAGTATTCATTTACCATATTTGTCCTGTCTTTTTAAAAATATGGCACATTATTCACTTGCATGTATATACGATTCATGAGTGATACATACAGTTCAAGGGCAATACCTTCAGTTATAACGAGCCAGATATGGGCCAGGAACCTAACCAACTTGTCGACATTCAATAATTAATATAGGAGGATCTCATTGTATAACAGATATACTCAACCGCCGAAAGGTTCGATAATCATGATTACCGTTGTAGATGTCCTACGTTACAAAGACTGTTCTGGAAGAAAGGCAGAGTATGTGGCCAGGCATCATCATCATCTTACAAAACAGCTTTAGAAACATTTTAAGAAAACGGCAGTGTAAGTGATTATAAAATGTTGTTAACATAATGTACTGTCATTACGAACTAAAGTATTTATCTGTCAAAAGTAACGATTTCCAGACAGTCACATTTCTACAAGACACATGTAACTCTCCTCAAAAGGTAGATTCAATGTTTTGGATAAGCAGACACATAGGTGAGCGTCATTGGCTCCCATTGCAACCCATGATACGTCATTGAAGACCATACAATTAGATAAATTTTGTGCTTTGGCAAGTCCGTTCCAGACGTGTTTTCAGACATATAGATGAGTTTGGTTAAGGATCGGTGCATAACATGCTGTCTCTTTGAAGACTAGCCAACCACGTAGATAGATCTAAACGCTTCCGGCCTGTCATATAAAAATTGTTTGGCAATAAATTTCTTTGTAGACATGTAGCTGCAATTCTAAATGAATAAACTTGAAAGTTTCATCAGAGCAATGATTCTCAACTTTCTGCACCCCTTTCACTATTGCCAGAAGATTCCAAAATTAAAAAATGCATGTACACTACGGAAAAAAAAAGGGAGGGACAGTTCTATTTCCCTCTCTTTTCTATGGACAATTCTAGGCTGATTGACGAAATTCAAATTGCGTTTTTCATGTCTCAAAAGCGTGACTTAGGATATGTATTAGATTTATATATAGCATTAGTCTAACATAGGTATTTTGGCACAAAATGGGACTTTTTTTGAAATAGCATACATTGTTTTTCCATATTTCGATTCTGAGGTTCGAATTATGCCTAAGTCAGAAGTCAAACAACAAAAATCAGCGTTATATTTACCAAATTTTCACAGGACTAGTTTCGATGGCTTTACCGAACCACCATCTTCAGCTGCAAAACCGCAAATGAACCAGATAGGAAATAATGATTAGATAAGATAAGAAAGCCTGGACAAGAATAAGCAAGTGGCGCCATCTGTTGGTGAAACCAGAACTAAAACATAATTTCTTTAAAGGCCGAAGGCAAATTTGGATTGGAATTAGGATCGTTAACTAGAACAGAAAGATTTTTATGAATGTGAAATGCCTCTAGAAAATCCAGTTCTCCAATGGAAGATGTTTTTTGAATAATTGTGGCAGCAGAAAAACTGAAAGTGTGGTTTTTCGGACCAACAATGTTGAGCAACAGAAGACTTCTGTGTTTCCTTTTTTCTAACATATGCCTCATGTTCCTTGACGCGAAATTTTAAGGCTCTCTTAGTTTGGCCAATGTAAATTAAACCACACTGGCAAGGAATCCTATAAATACCCCAGGAATTCATATCCGGAATGGGGTCCTTGAGTATGGAACTCGGAATTTTATTGATGGGAGAATAAACAACTCGAAAGTTAAATTTCTGCAAAATATGTGCGACTTTATAGCTAATTGATGGAAAGAAGGGAATGACAACAGAATTTTTATAATCTCCTAAAACAAGAGTGTGCCTTTTAGTGTGTTGAGATGAGAATTTTTTAACTGCTTGATTAATAATGTTGGGTGGAAAGCCCCTGTCAATAGCTATTGCTTTTAAATAATTTAGTTCTTCATCAAGGGCTAGTTTGGAGGAGCAAACTTGAAGAGCACGGAAAACATAGGAATAAAGCTATAAAGTTGCACATATTTTTCAGAAATTTAACTTTCGAGTTGTTTATTCTCCCATCAATAAAATTCCGAGTTCCATACTCAAGGACCCCATTCCGGATATGAATTCCTGGGGTATTTATAGGATTCCTTGCCAGTGTGGTTTAATTTACATTGGCCAAACTAAGAGAGCCTTAAAATTTCGCGTCAAGGAACATGAGGCATATGTTAGAAAAAAGGAAACACGGAAGTCTTCTGTTGCTCAACATTGTTGGTCCGAAAACCACACTTTCAGCTTTTCTGCTGCCACAATTATTCAAAAAACATCTTCCATTGGAGAACTGGATTTTCTAGAGGCATTTCACATTCATAAAAATCTTTCTGTTCTAGTTAACGATCCTAATTCCAATCCAAATTTGCCTTCGGCCTTTAAAGAAATTATGTTTTAGTTCTGGTTTCACCAACAGATGGCGCCACTTGCTTATTCTTGTCCAGGCTTTCTTATCTTATCTAATCATTATTTCCTATCTGGTTCATTTGCGGTTTTGCAGCTGAAGATGGTGGTTCGGTAAAGCCATCGAAACTAGTCCTGTGAAAATTTGGTAAATATAACGCTGATTTTTGTTGTTTGACTTCTGACTTAGGCATAATTCGAACCTCAGAATCGAAATATGGAAAAACAATGTATGCTATTTCAAAAAAAGTCCCATTTTGTGCCAAAATACCTATGTTAGACTAATGCTATATATAAATCTAATACATATCCTAAGTCACGCTTTTGAGACATGAAAAACGCAATTTGAATTTCGTCAATCAGCCTAGAATTGTCCATAGAAAAGAGAGGGAAATAGAACTGTCCCTCCCTTTTTTTTTCCGTAGTGTACATGCATTTTTTAATTTTGGAATCTTCTGGCAATAGTGAAAGGGGTGCAGAAAGTTGAGAATCATTGCTCTGATGAAACTTTCAAGTTTATTCATTTAGAATTGCAGCTACATGTCTACAAAGAAATTTATTGCCAAACAATTTTTATATGACAGGCCGGAAGCGTTTAGATCTATCTACGTGGTTGGCTAGTCTTCAAAGAGACAGCATGTTATGCACCGATCCTTAACCAAACTCATCTATATGTCTGAAAACACGTCTGGAACGGACTTGCCAAAGCACAAAATTTATCTAATTGTATGGTCTTCAATGACGTATCATGGGTTGCAATGGGAGCCAATGACGCTCACCTATGTGTCTGCTTATCCAAAACATTGAATCTACCTTTTGAGGAGAGTTACATGTGTCTTGTAGAAATGTGACTGTCTGGAAATCGTTACTTTTGACAGATAAATACTTTAGTTCGTAATGACAGTACATTATGTTAACAACATTTTATAATCACTTACACTGCCGTTTTCTTAAAATGTTTCTAAAGCTGTTTTGTAAGATGATGATGATGCCTGGCCACATACTCTGCCTTTCTTCCAGAACAGTCTTTGTAACGTAGGACATCTACAACGGTAATCATGATTATCGAACCTTTCGGCGGTTGAGTATATCTGTTATACAATGAGATCCTCCTATATTAATTATTGAATGTCGACAAGTTGGTTAGGTTCCTGGCCCATATCTGGCTCGTTATAACTGAAGGTATTGCCCTTGAACTGTATGTATCACTCATGAATCGTATATACATGCAAGTGAATAATGTGCCATATTTTTAAAAAGACAGGACAAATATGGTAAATGAATACTTTGAAGGAAGAAAATCTTAGAAATAAAAGAAAAAGGAGAACTAATTAGATAGAGCGAAATAGACAAAAAAAAAAAAAAAAAATGCTTTTCAGTTTGTGGGAAATGTAATTGCATTATCAAAAAAGGGGAAAATTTTTAAAAGATTGTCCTTTAATTATAAAAAATAAAACCAATTCAAAAACGCTTATATTTTATTCGTACTTCGAATTAACATTTGTGACTATTGCATCAGGATTACTTTAAAGTTTTTAATAACGCTATAATTCCATTCTCCGAATGAAGTAACGAATTTACTCGTTATCCTGGAAAAAATTTAAGAAAGTTTCCTAACAGTATTTTAATTGAAATAAAAAAAAGGCTAAAAGTTAAGCAAACTATACATAATTTTCTTGGAAAAAATATAATAAAGAAAAAATTAACTAGATTGCTAACATATGATTAATTTTAAACTTATTATAAAAGTAAAGAAAAGGAATACGTGCCAAAAATTATAATCAAATTCATTTTTATCAGGAGACTACTTCAGCTGAATTTCCTGCTTCGAATTATTTTATTTGGCTTTCATCAAAATTATAAAACCCAGCAATGCTTTGATAGGAAGAAAAAAAGTGATTTCAGCTCAAATTTCAATCACTTGTTTTTTCTAAAAATATTATCATTAAATTGTTATCTTTATTATGTTAGTTTCGAAAATGATTTTTCCTTTTCTTTAAAGTGAACTGAATTCAATCAAATCCTTTTTCTTGAAGGAGCAAAATATGAGAAGTTTTGGACGCTATAAGTACGTATAACTGGACTTTGCATTATGAAATTAATTATACTTATTAATTTCTAAGGAAATTTATCTTACGTTAATTACTTTCTCAGAGTAGAAAATATTATTCTTTCAATAGACTTACTTTTTATTAAATTGTTTGGTGTATATTTCATACAGTTTTACGATGAACATAAAAAAAGACTTTCTGATTTTAAACATTTCATTTTCGGAAAGTTTAAAGGCTACTTCTAGGACAATAGTAGTTGTTTTAATGCTTTTGCTTAGATGCCATAATTAAGAATAATACATTCGCAAAATAAATTTTCTTTCATCTAGGGTTTCGGAATGAAACTAAATGAAAGAGACAGTAAATCTGAAGTAAGGAATGCCACACAGTGTACGACAGCGCCATACACGAATGGATTTTTCTCAAATGATATTTTTTTTTTCATTTTATTTTTCTGTCATTGAAACAGTTCTGCTTCTTTTTTGTCTTCAGCACGTTTTCTCGGTTATTTGGCAAGCATATCAATTTTCGGTTTTAATGCATTAAAAAGACTAAAAGCTCCATTCTCTGGTAACCGAATCCAATGTTAAACTTGTAGAGACATTAGGTATCTTTTGGACATTACGTATTTTTTGGAAGCAGGAGAGATGAAAAATTAGAATGCCTTCGCCGGGAATCGAACCACGCAACTCTGCATACGCGCCCAGCGTGCAGACCACCACACCACGAAGGCATGCCAAGAAGGGAGAAGAAATACCTTAATTAAAAATATCTCTGAATTTATCATACGGTACTGGATTGTTCATTTTGTGTATGTCATGTAAATTTGTAATGGAACAGAATTTTTCCAAAAAGTATAATTCTCTTCCAAAAGGTATAATTTCTTTCTCTTTTTTAAGAAATCATGAGGCTTTCTCTCCTTGAGGCAACTGATAAAATGGATCGTTTTAAAAATAACTTTCACATGTTTTCAGTTTATATGTTTCCCTTTGAGGTTTACCGGTGTTTTTCCGTCAACTGCCAAAGCTTCTCTTATTTTTTTAGCCCGATGAAGCAATGGTGTTATACAATCCTGTACATCATTGCATTGGCTGTCTTAGAAAACCATACTCGATAAGACTAATACGCATTTTGTGAAGATTCCTCATTTCCCGAACGAGAACGTCAATGCAGCACAGGCAAAAGTGTGAAAGTTTTGAGAATTCATTGTTTTTTACGAAACAAAGGAAAACATCGAAAAGGTTTGCTCTTACATCAGGTCCTAACTCACATGTAATTGCTCTTAAAACTTTCAAAACATTGCCGATTCTATCTGTTTTCTTTCTCTTTTTGGCAGAAACTTGGGCTACTGAATTAGAATCAGCACTCTACCTTCGCTTTCCATGTTCACAAGCACTATTGAAAAATTGAAGGGATGAAACCAAAAGGTCGCTGTAAACGTGTTCCATGAGCAAGCGTTGTAATAATCAAGGCTCTGCTGCCTTTCATATCTTTCCCATTATAAAGTTTAGAAAATCCTCCACGAAGGCATTCCTTCTCTTAGGCAGATAGGCTTCAAGTGCTTTGTTTCAAGTTTCATCAAATGAGCGAAGTTAAAACAAAACCTGTTATGAAGCAGTAAGGAATAATTGCATTTCCCATGCGAGCCGTTGCGGTGTAAGTGGTTAACACGTTCAAATAGCAACTGAAAGATTCTTAATTTAAATTATGGCTAGGGCGTAATTGATTTTTTACCTTTTACAAACAGTCCCTTCTAACTTTGTTATTTCCAAACAAAATTTCAGTTTTTGTATCGTTTTGCGTAAACATTAGAGTTTATACTTTAGTGTATTTTTCAATTTTATTTCTCTTTGAACAGGACATTTCGATAAATTTACGATCATCTCTTGGGAATACTAGCATGATATGCTAATCCATTACACTATGAAAACATGTTAGACGAACGTCTTTAATTCCATGCAACGCAAATGATACACATATTGATGTAAAATTTCTGTATGTCGAAGTACCATTTTTTAAGTTCTAAACCATAAGAAGCTGAATTTACAGGAGGTTAAAATGACATGGTCATGATGCTGATGCTTTGCAGAAGCTGAAAGTTTTATTTCTTAGTGTTACATAACTTTCCTTCTTTATACAGAGTGAAGCTTTTCAATTATTCAAAGTTTTGAACGAAATAAAACTAAATAAGGTAAAATATACTGAAGAAGATGCATTTTGTAGTTTAAAAAGTTGAAGCAATGCAAATCTGAATTGCTTATTTGGAATAATTCATGTTTCATTTCGATTTCTCCTTCGGGGGAGCATATATAAATTTATTTTGATTTTCCGTGTAGCGACTGTTTTTATAGTAGAAATTTTGAGTTGCTGCCTCAGGACTATATTTTACCACCGGATAGAGAAGAAGTTGTATCATTTTTAGAAAATTGCTTTTAGAGAAAAGATTGACTTAAAGCATATTTTATACTCTTAGGAATATTTTACATAAAAAAAAAAAAAAAAAAAAAAAAAAAAAAAAAAAAAAAAAAACAGAAAGGAAAAAAATAGCATAACTAAATTATTGCTATTTGTTTTATATATAAAGTCTATTTCCTTCAAAACTGATCTTAACTGAATCTTATTTTCTTCTGTATGTAATTTGATTTCAGAGCAGGTTAAATGATACCAACTGTTTGTTTTGATTCCGTGAAAAGAAAATGAAAAGCGAGTAACCTTGTTGTCACAGTGCTTGCAAGCACCGAGAAAAGAGACAAATAAAAGGGTTGCAGTAAAAGATCCTTTTCCTTTATTAATTCTTGTAGCGTAGAGAATACATTTTGTCGTTCTAATGAGTCTAACATTTCAGAGCCTTGGGTGCTTCGTGCGAAGAAAAGAACATTACTCTTAAAGGAAATGATTCCTTGAGTGGGATTGCCGAAATGCTAGAAGGTTTAAATTAGGGAATCTGTAAGACATCGACAAAAATTTCGTTGTATGCATTAAATACAACAGTAGTTCTTAAAGAAGTTTCGTTTATAAGGTACGGCGTAATTTTTTTTTTGTTTGGATTGCTTCTGGGCTTCGTAAAGAATTATAATGTAGGTAGAATGTCTACGAAGCCTATTATTCCTCAAGAGTCATTACCTCTAATGTGGGTCTTGTGCTGTGTGACAGAGAGTTAAAAATGCGTTAGTGTTTCTGTTGGGACAAAGTAGGAAAGCTGATTTTATTTTGACCACCTGCGTGTCTCTAATTGGTTTGGAGAAAGTGGCGTGAAGTAGTCTTCGATCAATGTAAACATTACGTGAAGCGTGATTAAGTCAGTTTAAATAATAAAAGCACGAAAATGAAGATCGAATGGAATATGGAGAGAGTAAAGAAAAACTGTGTGATGCCACAGTTGACTATTATTTAAGAATGAATTTATTTTTAGTGTGGCTGTTTTTTATGAGAGTGAAATAATGTGTAAAGTTATGCGCGAATCTATGACTGTGAGGAAAAGATTATTCTCTGTCTTCTCTTTTTCCAATTCGTCTGTACCATCTGTTCGGTTTAATATAGCGCCCTCTTGTTTTAGGAGACAAATTTAGTTTAGTTAGTAGTTCTATATCGTACGCAGCGGATCTATGGTGCGTTCGGTCGTTCCACTTTGTCTGTGCTAATAGAGCACCTAACTTGTACACTTGTATATTATGTACTAAATAATTAAATATTTGCGTGACCTAATTTAGTTAGTTTTAATTAGAACCAGTGCCATTATCTCTCGTAATTCATCGCTCGTATTTATTACCAAACACCATTTGTACTTTCTGTTTCTGTGATTAATTGTGAACCCGATGGCCAGTGCTTCTGTGATTAATTGTGAGCCATGACCAGTGTGCACTGTTCTTACAGTGTGCAGTCTCAGTAAGAAATGTTTTGCGAGAGCATTCCTTGATCCCGATCTTGAATTTTGAGTTGTTTCGATCATGCATTCTGCCGAACTGAGTCGAGTATGTCTGTTCGGATCCTTCTGCTTCTGGAGATGTGTTTTCGATCGCCTTCGAGACTGATGAACCTTGGTGTGTTTTAAAGTGTAAAACTCGTTGGTTAGCTAATGTGCAGAGGGAGCGTTCGTTAAAAACTTCGTTAAACGTTTAAAAATTCACGAAAAAGGAAGGAATTATAATAAAGAAGTGCGGTTTGCAAAAAAGGGCTCACAAGGAAGTCGCATTTTTTAGCAGCAAAAATATGTTTAGTTATAAATGTCACCGGTAGAGGGCACTGACATGCGAGAGATTCAGCAGAATTACGCAAACTAATCTTGCAGTAGAAGACCATGATACATGAGTATTTCTCATTTGCTTTCAGAATGTTATCATGACCCGAGCGAGCCCTGTTGGTGAAGTTTTTTTATTTGAATGGAGAGTCAGCAACTGTTGCGTTGCGAAAATTTCGCATGGCGAAAGGACTGAAGACGAAGAATGGCCCCATATCATGTTCTGGAATACTGAAGCTTTTCAAATGGTTCGAAGAAACTGGTTCTTTGGAGGATCAGCCACGAAATTGAAGACTCTCATTGGAGAAGGGTCGAATTATTACGATTGAAACCTTTATGAAAGATATGGCTGCGAAATCTCCACGGGGAGCAGCAGTGCTGACAAAGCTGGAAGGATGTGCCTCACCTCATCGATTCAACGTATTCTGCACGGGATATCCCTACAATTGCAGTCAATGAATGAGTTACAACCGGGAGACACAGCTATGAGAGAATCATTTGCCGAGTGGGCTATGGCAAGTATTGAAACTGACTCTCAGTGGTTGTTCCATGTTTTCTGCCGGATGAAACGCACTTCACACTACACGGGGATGTCAACACCCAGAGCAACCCTATATCGGCGACGTCAAAACTTCGTGAATACACGGTAAAGTCACTGCATCCATCCAAGTTGTCAGTCTAGTGTGGTTCATCTCATATTTCATTGTCGGACAATTCTTCTTTGAAAAAGCGTGTGCCATATCTGGATGGAAAAATATGCACAGTAACCGATAAGCGTAATCTCACTCTTTTGCGTGACCCGCATTAAATCTTAGACCACATTAAGCCTTGCCCGCATGAAATCAGAGGTTATCTGTAATAACCTTTATGCAGGATGGCGCACCGCCACACTATGCCAGTCGAGTAAATATTCATATTGAGTACCTTTGGTTAAGATAGAGTGATCAGTCGAGGCTGCTAAATCGCATGGCCTCCACGATCACCCTATCTCACTCCGGTCGACTTTTGGTTGTGGGGCTATTTGAAATCACTTGGGTACCGTTCATCCCCTTAAACATTGGCCGAACTCAGAGCTTCTATATGTCGTTAAGTTTTCTGCAGTTCATTCCGACATCTTGTATTCAGCTCTAATTGGCGTTGTGAATCGTCTTAATTGTGTCGTACCGTGTTCTGGAGGTTATGTTGAACAATTGCTATTACAAGAATAAATGAATGTAGCGTACTGTTGTCCTGTTCATTGTGTTTCGAGTCGTTAGCGCCCCCTACTGGTGACATTTTTAACAAAATTTGTTTTTTACTGCTAAAATATCCGACTTCCTTATGAGCTCTTTTTTGCAAGCCGCACTTTTTATCATAATTTCTTTCTTTTTTATGAATTTTTAAAGTTTTAACGAACTTTTCGCTCACCCGGTATATATTTGCTATTTTTCAGAACGATTTTAGAAGAAAATATTAACCTTTAATAATAAAAAAAACTTTATATGAGTCCCCGTAACCATTCATTACCCCCACTTAGCATGTAGTAATGATTTTCTAAGCTTTGAACGCGAACTTACGTTTAAAATTCTAACTAGGTTAAGTTATTTTTTCTATGTCTGTAACGAATTCGAGTGGTAAATTCCCTCGTTATTTGTATGCGTTATTTAGCATCTAATAACTTTTCAAGGAATTTAATATTGAATCAGGTACTGATATATGTTTTAGGTATGTAAAATCCTAAAACAATATTGAGAATGCATATTTGTGATTTATATGCAATGCTGATCATCTGTCTACTATAATATAGCTTAAACAGCACATTTTTTATCCCAATTGAAGCTAGGCGTAAAACATTTGGTTCAAGTTTAAGAGAACATTAAGGTTCAATGCTAATTTGTTTATTTATGAAAGAAATCTAAAGTTGTTTATCAGACGGAACATGATATATTTAACTTTCTCTTCTGTACAAAATTAAAAAGAGTTGCTGAAATTAAAATTTTAACAAAATAGGAAGGGAAGCATTTTATTTACTTCAAAACATTTCAAAATCTCATTCAAATACTTCAAGAGCAGGGTTTACATCTTAAAATGAAGAGAACAAAATCTTTGGAAGAAGACTGTTGATTAAAACGGTCGTGAAATATATTAGATAATGTTAAATTAAAACAGTTTAATTAGTTGTTAAGTGCCACGTGGACTGTTGAAATATTAGAGACGATAAGTAAGTAATTAGGATAATAAGTAAGTAACACGCAGCGTAAGAAGGATCTTTTATTATTTTATTACAGAATTTCCTTTTGCATTTTTCCTTATTTTTATCTAATTTTACTGTTCGAAATCAAGATGGAAAAATTATGCTAATAGTTTTATTTCCGAAGAAAACGGCTACAGTGAGTTCCTATCAAATGAAAGTAGTCATGGTGAAACAACTGGTATCATTTTTTAAAAAGAAACTTACACTCCCATGCATAGTAATATTAACATTACAATATATGCAAGTATTGAGCTGATATCTGAACTGCCCGATGTGTACGCCTCAATTACCTTGCAAACCACAGTGGCACCTCACATGAATGAGTCTTACCGAACTTCAGAAGAGAGACATCGGAAGAATGAAGGAGAAGATGGGCGCATCAGCAGTAGATAAAGTGAGCTAGGACTTAAATAATAGAAGTAAGGTAACAATCATATGTCCTAAATAAGAGGCTCAGCAAGATTAATGCCCGAATAAAATAGTAGTAATAAAATTAATGCTCAAAACGTTAATGTAATTAATATTCTCATATATTATTCTTTTAGTGCAATAAATGCACAGCACAAGTAAATTAAGAAACTTGAGTAATAAATTTACACAATGAAAATATAATAAACACAATTTATTCTCCAGTGTTACACAGGATATTTCCAAAGACACCTTTACAGTCGTCGAAGAGCTACGATAAACACGCTGAAACAATCAGCAACACAGCCTTCAGGCGGCAAAGCACTAAAGTACAGCTACCGGCTCGGTCAATCGCTCTCAAGCTGATCGCTGAGATCAAGACACTACTACTACACTAGTACTCTCTCTCAGGACAGGAAGGTTATATAGCTTTAACCTACATTCGAGAGTATTCCCGTGAAAACCTCTGAAAAAGCGTTCTAGAAGGCTAATGCACCGTCTATCGCATATCGACAATATTGTTGCCAAATATCGCCAAATGGGCATTTCGCCCCAATTGCGACAAGCCTGCCTTTTCCTGGAAAGCAGCTAAGCATTTCGCAACAATATCAAAAGACATGAGAAACACAATTTACTATATTGCCTATGCTACAATAATGAGATTACTATGTTGCCTATAGCTAGTGGTTATCATTTATAATGTAAAAGTTACTAAGACTGTTTAAATTACCAGAAATTATATCTATATATATAATGCAAAATAAAAAGAATAAATACGTTTACAGCTAGGAATAAACCACATGAAAAAACAAAACAAAACAAAAAGCGCAGCGACAAATCTCAATAAAGGGGGGGGGGCTAAACATACCAAAAGCGAAAATGGGAAAAAAAAATAAAGAAAGATATTTACGTCTTTTATTGCGTCGACATCAGGGGGTTGGTGCTGTTAAAGAGGTAAATATATAATATAGCCTAAAATTAATCTTAGAAAAGCAATAACCACTTCATTTTTGATGACGATGTTTTAGAACTGTGATGTTTTCTCTTTGCTTTCTTTTCTCCCACGGTGTTTTGCAGCACGACGTTTTCTCCTTGTTTTGTTCTCCGCAATGTTTTTGTCAGCGATAATTTTGCCGGCATGTTTTTGGCGGACATCGAAAGAAATGCCACCAAAGATCTTTCTGCCAATAGGATGGGGCCTCCTATTATGGGTTACATATGTATATGTATTCCTTGATGAAACATTCCCAGATGTTTGGATTGGTAAAGGTGAACCAGTTTCATGGTAACCCCGGTCTCCAGACGTCGCACTATTCGACTTCTTTTTCTGTAGATATCTGAAGAACCGAGTTTATGCTAGAGAAGTTAGAAATATCGAAAAATTAAAAAAAATCGAATCACCACAGAACAGCTATTGCGATTCCGCAAGTGCCTTGATAACGTCTGAAGGAAATCTAGTACTGACTTTGTATTCTCCGAACAACTAATGGTGCTCATGTTGAAGATCCCTATCAGGGTATTTTCCCTTCAGGCTTTTCCCCCTATCTCTTATACTGTATTATTTAAAACGTATCTTTATATAAATAATAAATTATAGACACATTGTACTTACAAGCAAAGAAAAGGCTTCGGTTAAGATTATAGTTTCATATAGTGTGAAAAATGAATTACTTGAAAATACATTTTTGATAAATGATTTCTTATTTCTATGAAAATAAGATGATTTTTTTTTTTTTTTTGCTTCTTTTTTTCACCGAAAGCATTAGAAATGAGAAGGTGGAAAACGGATGATATTCATAGGTTTGTTTGACAGATATATCTCATAATAAATTGTTTGTCACTCAGTTCAGAACGGAAGTTTTAGAATCAAATGTTTTTCAAGAGGTTAGCTGGCAAATATTTTCGTGTCCACATATAGCAAATGTTCAAAACATGCTAGTATTTGTAAATCTCAATCGGACGAATGCAAATATGCAGACAGATATCAAAGATTCTCTTCTCCTATATACTGTATACTCCACTGTACGTCTACGACCGAATTTAGGTCAATATGTGTCTTGATATCGCTCAAATAAACTATTGCTGGACGATGCAAATTTAAGTCAAAGCGATAAACACCACACCATATCCTGTAAGAAATAAATTGAGAGGGGGAGAAAGCTAGCAGAGCTACAATTTATGAGTTAAGACCTCTAAAATTACCCAGAAAATTTTCTAAAGGAACTAAAATAAACAATAGTGATCGACACAACATTAGTAAATTTACAAGATTATAGTTTCGAAGGTTAAGCAGAATTTCCTCCATACTCCGACACGTATTTTTCACTCCCACACCTGATGAGGAAGGTTCTGTTTAACCTTCGAAACTACAGCCCTGCAAATTTACTTGCATCGTTACGATGACTCATTTGGATAGTTATTAGTTCGTTTAGCATTTGGGTATCAGTTATGCAGTGTGGTTCTTATTTTTTTTCCGGTTACAAAACCTTCTTAGGTACACAGTTGCATACTGTGTAAGAAATGTATTTTATTCATTAAGTTATTGTATAATCTAGAGTTTTATTTTTAATCATTTACAATTACAAATAACGTGTATTATTATTTAATGATAGCTGCACTTTGGATTCTTTTAGTACGCAGACCGATTGAAGTTATCTTAAAAAATAAGCAAGTTTCATAATAATAACGTGCAATATTTCACTGCGGGTATTTTCAAAGAAAATGTAATAACTTTGTGCAGGATGATTAAAAAATATTTAGAAAAAATATAGAGGGCACCTATATAAGCAAACTTTGTAATGGAATATGTGCCTTCGAAATTGAATGCTGAGGTGGTACAGGGCGCTGATAAACGGAGGCTAAAAACTTTTTGCTGGCGTAAATCTTCATTTTTCGTGAGGCTTTAGAGAGATATGCATCACTACACGAACGCGAAATTCGCCATTATGCATATTGTCTATGTTGCAGCTGAGAGAAATGAAACAGCTGCTCACAGGAGGCTCTCGAGAATTGTTCTCTGGACACCTCCTTTGAGAAGCTGTTTCGTTTTAGTTCTCCTCTACTTGCTTTAAATTTTTGCCAGATATTTTTGAATTATTCTGTGTTTGGATGAATATAATGGCACAGTAAAATGAAGTCAATAATTGCTATGTTTACCTGTAATAAAAATGATCTACAATTCGGCACGGGTGAGACGGGGGCAGTATGTCATTTACAAGGCAAGTTTGGAATAAATTTTAAAACAGACCAGTGGATAAGACGACGAAATTCTGTAGCTAGAACTGAACCTGACATGCCTCAGTCAAGAACACCGAGGTCTTATGGCGCTACCTAGTTCTGCCTAAAAAGGTCACTTTTTTATGGCAGATAAAATCCGAGTTTCGAATCTTGGAGACAGTACAAGTATATTTTATATTTCCTGGCATCAAAAATTCTACTACCTTGCTAAAACGGATCTAACTTCAGTATTATATTTATACCTAATAAAATTAACATACTGTAGTGTTTTATGTAAATTCTATTCTATTTATTGCTTGTTTTAATTACTGTATTGCGTTGTAGTATGTTACTGTGTATTTTTTTTATATTATTATGTGTACAATCTTCGTATCGTTCAGTGTATGCATGTTACCTCCAGCGTTATAACAGCCTGCTACCAGACGAATAAATGTAGATAAAAAATACAATGAAATATAATTGTAGATATGCAGTACTGCAACGTCGGGGCAACACTTCGGAATTTTTAAAGTTCTTAGCCGTGTAATGCTGCCGAAATCTTTGGGATGGAAGTACAGGGATATCTGTTAATTTGGAGGGATTTTTTTATTCAAACTCAACAATTAAATGACATATCAAACATCTCAGGAACACTATTATAGTTTTATCATTAGAAAATCTCCACGGACGCGGGCTGTGTTCATTCATTACCAGATCTTCAATCATTCTTATAATCTCCGTTATTTCCTAATTTAATAACGTTGTAGAGACATTAGGTATTTTTTGGAAGCAGGAGACTTGAAAAATGAGCAACGCCTTCGCCGGGAATTGAACCACAGACCTCTGGAATAGGCGCTCAGCGTGCAGACCATCACACCAAGAAGGCACGCTAAGAAAGCGGGAGAAATACCTTATAACATAAACAACTCAGGGTTCAACCTCAAGCCTCTGAAACTTCCCTGTCCGGTTATTAGGTTCGATTTTCCGGATAAACGCCTAAATGCTTAGTTCTTTTCTGATGGATGAAGGAACTCTTTAATTATAAAAAGTATGCTGTAATGTTGCAAGCCACTCGCAGAGGCTGCCATTAAAATAAACGTGTATATAATGAGTAACGTTGTGTTAAATATTCACTGTGTCTAAAATTTCAGAAACACGTAATTTTTACGTACATTTTACGTATACTGCCTTCATACAATTTTGCGGATGAGCTGAATTACAAAATGTAATGTGGATATCTTACACAATAGAAGCATATAAATTCATATTCATTAATTGTTTGCAATTTACAATTTGCTGTAGCTATACATTATCCCATTGCAGGAAATGTTGAAAGTACTTTAGATTTTGATTAACGTACTTCATTCAGAGCTTTTTGACATTTTTAAACTATTACATGAACAGCCATAATCCAAACACCATTTTAGGTCGTGAACTCTCTGCCCCTTCTTCCTTTATGACTATCAGGTATCGAACAGATTAGCTTCATGAATGAATGGTTACTTAATAAGAAAAAAATAATGATAAAAGCATTTCCTTTGCTTGGATAGAACTCGCTGGCTTTCGACTTAATCCGTAATCTCTATCTCCAGAATAGAAATCATTAAGCAAGAAAGGCTTACACCACGCAGCCAACCGCTGCTTAATTACGAGAGTATTTGTTATTAAATGATAACAAATACTCTCGATAACGTAATCACTTACGTTATCGAAGGCCCATAATTTACTAGTTACAGTCATTTGAGACCAATTTTCTAACAGAAAAAATAAATTCCTTCAGAAAATGACAGTCGTAATCTTATTTATGACATATATAACAATATTATATGTTTGGCTGCTGTAAAATAACGCCTCAAATAAATTAAATGTTAAGAAGGCCAAAATTATAAACTTTTGTAATATCAGCACGCTTACGTTAGTTCATTTTGATAATTTTTTCCCTTAACTTCTACTGGTTACAAGAGCCTTTGAGTGCATAAAACCATTATCAACATTGGACAGTAAATTTTGATTTGTCGAGTACCTCCCTGCTTACTTTCTTTGCATTTTTTCTCGCTTATTACGTGCTTCACCCTTAGGCACTACACGGAAAGGGAGGTCTTTTTAAAGGAAACTGGTTCTTATCCACGTTACACATGAGGGAAACCGGCGAACAGGCTGTCTGCAAGAAAACGCCAATGCAGCCAGCCTGTTCTCCAAAACTCGAACCCCGGACCCAGCTACCAGTGTTCAGCGGCTTTAACCGCTCGGCCGCTTGTGGGCTTTCTTTGCATTTGGAATGTTTAAAGTGAAAAACAGTACCCGTGCTGAAAGATACGCTTTCGCTTCTGAAACATAACAAGTACAATATTCCACACTCGGTTATATTACTGTAATTATAGGTATATATTACCCAGTCTGCAATTTTTGGAAGTTCATATATGGGACCTTTTCGATTGGCTTTTGCGCTCAGTATCTAGCGTGTCCCTTGTGTTATTTGGCAGCAGTCAGCCAGCGTAGCTGTATACCATGTGCCTTCCTACCACTTTTGAAACGATGAAATGATCCGATGAAGCTTTCTGCATGCTCATCCATGATTGCAATGCAGATTTCCAGGTAGAAATTCAGGTGTGAATTCAGGTAGTGGTGTGAAATCAGTGATAATTTTAAGCCCAATGTTTGGTACATGGAGAGTGTTTTCCACAGGCTTGCATTTATTTTCTTTTTTGCTTCCAAGGGAACTGATTGCAATTTGTCAAACGACATTACAAACTTCCAGCTCGTTCTGAGCAAAATTTTGCTAAAATTGATCATAAGAATTTCTCAGGTTGCAGTATCCAAATTTTATTTAAATCTCGCAAGGAAACGATTTTATCTTGCATTGAAAATATACACAGTAAACTGTCTTGTGAGCAGCTCTAATTGCACACCTTTATGAATCAAAATTTCTGCAGCCTATTTCTATTGTGATACTTTAGATTCACTGATTCGTTTAATGGGCAAAAAGTTTTTCTAAGGAATTGGATGAAACAATACCTAACCTGTTTCTATTACTCCAAAATCTCAGATCTATTTAAAAGAGCAAAAATACAAATTTGATCAAATGAACAATACAAAATTGATCTCACCTGCTTGCAACGGAACAATTTTAAATTGAATTAGCTTTCTATTTAACAAAGAGCTTTTAAAGTTTTATATTGTTAGTACACATAAAATATAATAATAATAACTTCAATTAGTTAATAAGTTTAGACGATAAATTCATTATCTTCGCACTCCAACTAATAAAATATTGATGCTTTTATTTGCGGAATATTTAGTCTTGATCAGTGTTATTATGGCTAAATCATGTCTCGGAATCATGTCAACGGAATTCTTTTAATCTAACACAGGCACCGTATTAACATATTTGCAATATTTAACACAATACTAAATATTTAAAAAAAAATGGAAATCTTGAATTAAATTTTACCATATCTCCTTGGAAGAAAGTAGACAACGCGAGTAGAAAACGGTGAAGAAGTGAAAGGCTGAAAATGTTATTCTTTGAGGGGGAAATCCTATTCCGTAAAAGTATCATATAGCTCCTGTATTTCTTTACATTTTTTTCTGTTACATCAGTTGCCTCTAAAGAATCGCCAAGCCTTGTTCCATTAAAAATTTGTCCACTGTGATTTGTTTCTATTTATGTTTTAAAATGATTTTAGTGCAAGATGTGACATTGCCACTGAAGTATTTTGTATCAGTAATGTACCAGTAATGTATCTTGAGTGTTAATCTGTAACTCTGTAAACCTGTTATTTCGCATGTCTTGTCATGCAGGTTGAACACCTTTCACCAAATATACCAAAATACATAATGCAACCTTTCAGGTGGCATTATGTATTTTGGTATATTTGTGTTGAGTAGTTCGGCACATCATTGTTTTTAAAACCTTGTTCGAAACCTCTGTTTGCTCTTATATATATCACCTAAGTTAAAATCATACGTTAAATTGAATAATCTGACTAATTGTATTTAGAACTACAGCTACATGTATTAAGAACGCCCTTGTATGGCCATGTATGTGATACATATGCTCCTTACAAACTCTTAGTATTGGCTTGTTCTGGCTGGGCTGCCGCCCGAAACAGACGCCCATCTTGAAACAGCCCCTGATGCATGCATCGCGTGCTGGGCTTCGAAGGTCGGTGCGATCGGACTGTGTAGCCCTCTTCTAAAATCTAAGGGGTGCTGTAGTGATTAACCGTTTGGTAAAGGGATAGTGCCCACGTCCCTCATTCTCTCTTTCACTGAAGTATTTATGTTACGACATACTACAAGTTTATCAGAGTAATTAACTTTTATAAACCTTACCTCTTTACACCTTATCCGATTTTGCACAAATTTTGCGGATCAAATAGCTAAAAATATTTACCCCTCGGTCTTCTTCTAAAGACATTTTCTTCGCTGCATTAAATGCAATTTGGCTTATCGTTTGTTGCCGGCTTATTTGTTGGCATCTGGAGACATCGTTCGTCATCCAATATATTTTTTGTTTAGAAAATTTATTTTCGAACCGGTCTGTTCGTAATCCAAAGCATCCGTGAAACAAACTTCCGTTGTAAAAACTTCATGATTGTGCCCGAACAACATTAATAAAAAAATATTATTAAAAAAGCGTTAGCAAATAAATTTTAGGATACTAGTCTCAAGATAAAATAATGGTTTCTGCGCACAAATTCTCTTTTGAAATCAAATCTTTTTCATATGCAAACTAACGTTAAAATATATTAAAAAAACTGTCACTTAAGCCTTAACTTTCGCATTGAAAAAAACCCACCTTTCTGAGCCTTATCTTAGGATGCGGGGGGAAAAATCATTTCAATATATCGAGGAAAACACAAATTTATAGATAATATTATTATGTTATAAGGTATAGAACACTATAACAATCTATAGTTTTGCACAATTTATTTCAATAACGCCAATTTTATGAGATATTTCCGTTAGGTGCCTAGTAAATGTTTGCCTAGTCCATGCAATTGTGTCGCATTTTCCAATCCCTAGCTGACTCCACTGCAGCTCTAAGGTACCAGCGAGTTGATTTGTTGATTAGTTAGTTAAATATGGCAAAGCACGGCCAGAGTTAACTGCTTAAGGAGAGGAATGATTTCAAAGAGGTTTTTCTAAGGAAAACTGATTTGTATTTATGTTACATTATGGCAGAATCATTAAAATGTCAATAGAGTCAGCTCGTTCATCGATATTCAAACCCTGATTGAACTAACAATGTTCAGCAGTCTTAACCACTCAGCCGTTGCTAGGCCGGTGCCGAAAGGAATTGGGTACTTTAATGAATTTATAAGGGCACATGTTCAGCAAATATATGGACAGACTAAGATGCAGATTATTGCAATAGAAGTACATGACTTGATAATTTATATAAAAAAGAGAACGGAGAAAGAAACTGTGATGAAACGTTCAGAGTGACGCGCATGCAGACACGAAAGTTTCACATCATTTCCGTAAGCGATCCTTGATTGTAACAAGATTCAGTGGACAAAGCAGCCAAGTCGGTAAAGATTATTTTAACTACCCATATTATTCCTCAAGCTGAATCTGTTAGTGAGTTCTACTGATTTCTCTATTTCACCATAAAAAAACAAATTAAGTCATTTGAAATAACGAACGAGACTCTAAATTTAGAAGGAGACAGAAAGAAAGAGAGAGAGAGAGCTTTGGAAATTTATACCTTTAGCGCTTTAGATTTATTCTGTCTGCTAGCATTCTGTGGTGATTGATGAGTATATTTTCACTTGTTCCAAGAGGAAGGTCATTAGAATAGATCATAGCCGCTTAGAATTTAGCCGCTCAGGTTATAAGCAGCGGGAATTAAGTTTTTGTTTATCTTCTTTAGCTTCAAATTGAAGTAATACTAGTTATGCTAATTGTCGTCATACATTTGTAGTTATTATTTGTTATTAGTAGTATTAGTGTAGGATTATAAGTTGTAAGGAATTTTTTACTTCTACACCGCATGTTTTCGTGGTGTAATTGGAAACAGATCCAACTAGAAATCGGGAGGTCCGGAGTTTTGAATCCCAACGGAAACATTCCTGATTCTTTCTGTTTTTTGCTCTGAAATAAACCTAATAACTTACGTTATTGGCTGAGACGGGGTTACACTCACAGAGGCCTTTAAGACGTTTGCCTTTGACCCCACAACATCGGCGGAGTCATTTGGAGTGGTGTCGCAGCCGATCATCATAACTTCAATCAGACTGGCATCGTATAGAGTTCAGCGATGAATCTTGCTTCATTCTTGGAGCAGATGACCACCGTCTTCGTGTCTGTAGAAGATGCGGCCAGCGGTCCTAATCGGCCTTTGTTTTACAAAGGCATGCAGTTAATATTCCCGGCTGTGATGGTGTGGGGCGCTATTTCTTATGACAGCAGGCATCTTTAGTCATCCTCCGCACATCTTTAACAACTCAACGATATGTTCATACCATCCTCTGTCCGGCTGATCGTGATCATACGATGTCCAGAGCCAGAATCACAAATGACTTCCCTTCTTGCATCCCCAGCTAAATCAACAGTAGCTAAAATCAGATCGGAATTTGTACCATTTCCATTATAATGTATATAAGAAGGAATATACATGTTCTGGTAGATTAGTTCCAGTCTGGTTGAGTTAATTAGGTCCTCCATTATCCTCCCGGAATGGTTAGAATCGTTATAATTCCAGCGGGAGCTATGAGCATTAAAATCTCCACAAAGGATAGTTTTATTATGGAAGGAAAGACCCTGGAAACTTAATTTATTATTGTTCGGTGGGCTATAACAAGCATAAATAGTGAAATGGGTTTTTTGTTTCCAAACGTCGATTTGGACCACCTCAGCAATAATATGAGAGGATTAGTCACTGATAATATTGAATATGGACGTCTTAATACCAACCAAGATTCCACTAGCGATTCTTCTTGATTTAGGCAACAGCTGCAGATAGTAGTTATCAAAAGAATAGTATTTCATATCGTCCGTAGATAAATTTGCCTCAAAAATAAGAAATACATCTATTTGTCGATCATTTAATTCAGTCATAAACTGTGTTGTCTTTTCTTGGGAAAAACCACCCGCATTCCACTGGACAATCACTGAGCACTGTTTGCCCTGAAAAGGACAGTTTGGAGAATCTCTAGGAGCCACTAACAAGCAGCAAAGCTGTTGAAGCGGCAAAGTTTTTAGTTAAATATCTCTACCTTTTTTTTATCTGTTATTGTGTTGTCATATACATTTATAGAATTTATTGTTCATCTAAGGGTTGCTCAGTTAGTACTTTGTTAAAGATAGCAAAAATTTATCAAAATGTCATACCTATCTGTTGATCCCCCCCTAAAAATAAAACATTCGTACCGATAAAGAAATTTACAATATGACGAGTATTATATGAACCAGCATCCTATGCTACTAAATTCAAAGAAAATTAAGCAAGGACCATAAAATGCAGATTAATTTAAATTAAATAAATGTTTTTGTCCTGTGTTACCTCTTTTATGCATCTTAGCTGCCAATGCCCCAACTTTAATCCTATGAATCATTTAAATTTACTCCAAAAGGAATTTGTTTTGATTTATTAACCTATTCCTTCTTATTATGAATCTCGATTAAACTTGGAGATGTTCATGCACCACTCATATTTCTACAAAACTGAAGCTAACGTGAAAAATCAAATCAGCGTCATCTATAGCATATACTTTAACTTCCAGTTTTTGCGTCTAAAGCACTGCAGAGGTTTTAGCGATGAATGCTTTCCTAAAGTTATCAATCTAATGATTAGATTAATTTGGAAAGAAAAGAGTCTTATCACTAGGAAAAGTGTATTAAGAAAGTTACACATTCTAAAATGGAACAAATATTCACTTACAATATACAGCTGGATAACATACATGTTGACAATTTGAAATGCTTTGCTAGTTTTTTGTTTATACTGCCAAGATAAATGCAGCTATTGAAGTTCTTTCCTTAATAAATGACCTCCCCCTCTCACCACAAGAAAAGGTTTAAAATTCAGATACTCAAAGCTATATCAGTGCAAAGTTCTACACTCTTTTGCAAAAAAAAAAATCGAAGTACCAAGAAGGACTTTTGCAATCGTGACGAAATTTGGTATGCAAAAACATCTTGATCGAACATGAAAATGATCAAAGTTTCAAGGCAAATAAACAGGAATTGTGATCATAGCGCTCATTTCTAGTGCGCAATTCGCAAAGTATAAAACCAGTAACAGAGACGGAAATTTTATCTTTTTCTGTTGCTGCCATTGTAATTCCGTAAAGAAGCAACTAAAGATGCCATTATGACGATATCGAAGACAGACAACTAAACGACTTTAAATGTGGTTGCATTGTAGGGTTGCGTGAAGCTGGGTGGTCTTACCGAGCAATAGGCCGCCACATGCAGCGTACTGACACTGCTGTGCAAAGATGTTGGCAGCAATAGTTGCTACAAGGAAATTGCAGACGAAATGAAGGCTCTGGAAGGTCAAGGAGCACAAATTCGAGGCAAGATGGGATGATTATTCGCCAGGCCCGAACCGCCCCAACGGAATCATTGTAGACTACTCAACGCATTAGAGCCACGTCTATACCTCCCGTGGTACCATCCACCATCTCACGGCGCTTGTCTGAGGCGGGTTACGCTCACAGAGGCTCTTAAGACGCTTGCCTTTGACCTCACAACATCGGCGGAGTGGTCTGGAATAGTGTCGCAGCCGATCACCATGGCTGCCATCAGACTGGCATCGTACAGTGTTCAGCGATGAATCCCGCTTCACTCTTAAAGCAGATGACCCAAACGTGTACGTGTCTGGAGAGGACGGGGCCAGCAGTCTCATTCAGCCTTTGTTTTACAAAGGCATACAGCTATAATCCTGGTGTGATGATGTGGGGTGCTATTTGTTACGACAGCAGGTCATCTTTACTCATCCTCCGTACATCTTTAACAGCTCAACGATAAGTTGATACCATCCTGCGACCCGGTTGCATTACCCTTCATGGCACGTCATCCTGGAGCCATTTTCCAACAAGATAATGCCAAGCCACATATCTCTGGACTATCTCCGTGCAGTTGACACTCTTCCTTGGCCAGCAAGACCACCAGACCTTTCACCGCCAGATTCAGGCGCAACAAAATATCGCAGCTCTGAAGCGACAACTGACGAATGCCTGGCAGAATGTGTCGCAGGATGACATTAGGAACCTCTAACACTCCTTGCCTCGACGAATTCAAGCATGCATTGCCGCCAGGGGCGGTTCGACCAACTACTAATTTGAACACTCAGTGGTTGATTGTGAGTCGTGAAGAGGTACTATGACCTTGATGTTTTAATCATTTTATTATCTGTGTATGAGCTATACACATATTCAATTTCATCAAAAAAAAAATCCACTTCCTTCATGGTACTTCAATTTTTTTTGCAATAGAGTGCAATTCAAAAAGCAAATCCCCACCATAATTTGCTATGAGTCAGAAAAGAGAAGACGATTAAGAAGCCGCATAAAACAAAATTGGGATTACGTACATTATTTCAAATTATAGCCCCTTTGCAAATGATAGCTCAAAATCAATGCATCTAAGCTCTCAAGTTTCTAATGTAAACGTTATCTTTTAGAAATTCGAATTAGAAAATTTAACCTCAGTAGTTTTTAGTTTTCTACAGCAATATTTTTAAATGTTCTAAAAAATTAATTTATTTTACTTCGATTGACGTTTTACTCAGTAAAAGACGATTTTTTTACAACCTTTTTTGTGGTTTAAAAGAGAAAAGTTTGTGAAGTAACAACACATTAGGGAAAATACTTAGATAAACCATGTAATTTTCTTTGATAGTTTTTATCTTTCTTAAATAAATAAACTGTGAATGTGGAAGTTAGAAGAAAGAACATTTTGAGCGAGGAGTAGGGAGGAGGCAAAGATTGGAGTCTAATAATTTTTATTTCTGCATTTTTATTAATGTCGCCCAGACATTTATAGTGGTTTGGAGAGCCGACTGTAGTGGTGATTAAAAGCAGATTATAAAATATAGTATGCATTCGATCTTATAAAAATACATTTTTACTTGATCCTAACGGCGCAAATATCCCATTTGCTCCTTCCTGCGGACTTTCACTGCAATAGACCACGCCATGAATTCCAAAGTGGACAACACATGACTTCCTTATATGCGTTATTAAATTACGCACGTTTTTTGCTGCATTTCATTTAAAATTATTACCTCGAATTTTTCTAGCCTAACTAACTGATCTCGCTAGACAAGTTGAAATGACATCAAAAATTGCAGATTTTGAAATAAAATATTTCAGCCAATTTTTGTTTTAAGGGAGTTGTACATAATTTTTGTTGTACATAACGAGTATGAAACGTTCCCAAATATAAGTACAGGAACTAGGGCACCTCATTAGAAGTTAGGTTCATTATTTGTCGAAAATTAAAATTTTTTAAAATTTGACACTGCCAAAACATGAATATATGCGTCATTTAAAACATTTTTGTAATTGGAGGTACATGACTACGACCAAGGATTGCAAAAATAAAAGGACCGTTTATGGACTTTAAAGCTGAGTAATGAGTATATATATATATGTGTGTGTGTGTGTGTGTGTGTGTATAAATAAAGTAAGACATTTAGAACTACTTTTTCACAAGCATCAAAAATTGAAATTTATGATTAATAAATTTGAAATAATCCATTAGATATTACAGAGAATTTAAAAAATGTTAAAAAACTGAAACTTTTCAAGCAAGCAATGCCTCAATTAAAAATTAATGAAATTTAAAAAAAAAAGTGAAAAGAACAGAAGAAGAATTCAATCAACTTCAGTGCCACTGCGTCAGGCGGCAGGAACATTGAAATCAATTGAAATCTCTCTTCTAGAATTCTTTAAATTTCATTAATTTTTGAGTTGGGAATGCTTCTGTGGGGATTGCTTGTTTGAAAAGTTTGGGTTTTCACACATTTTTATTGCCGATTGCAATACAAAGGGAGGTGAACAACTAGATCTTATAGCAGTCCTATTTACAAAATTTTAAAGTTCTACGGCTAATCTTTTTGAGTTATGCGAGATACATGCTTACATAAGTATGTACTGGCGTCACTAGAAATTCCCTTTGTAATTCATTTTAGATCCCTTTTGCAATGCGTTTTGGAAGCAAGACTCCTCTATTCTATCCGTACGTACAGATGTCACGCAAAAAAATCTTCCAAATATATTCGGAAACGGTCGAAATGGATATTTCCGCTGAAACAAGATAACCGAAATTTTTTGAGAGGCTGATTAGACTTTTAGACTTAATATTAGGAGAAATCAAATGAACCTTTACCAGAAATCAGAGCCACGGATATTTTAATTACTAACTATATGCTAACCACTTACACTGCAAGAATACGTAAACGTGAATGGAAAATTCCTCATATTCTTCCCTCATTTTATAACTTCTGTGGTACTAATCTAGCTTGAACTGCTTTTCGTCAAACCTACCGGTTTTCAAAAGGAAATTATATCTAGAAGTTGGCAAGTTACCATTTGATACGCCTTATAACGGACAATATTATACGTTTCAGATTTAAGATTTAACATCCCATTTACGAACCACGACTTGTGAATAGAATAATTAAAATTGAAACAAACTGAATTATACGACTTTTCTTCGAATGATCACAAGAGTTACTTGCTGGTATGTTAAAAGTAAGACTTGTGACTGCAGTAACGAGACCTGCTCAGACCTAGAGCATATTTTGGGCGCAACGTAAACTAATATCCTCAAACTTACCGTATTCCCACAAATCTTTAGTAGCTTTTAGCAAATATTTTGCGGGAGGCTTACGATCGTATTCCAGAACACGTTTTAAAGCTTTCACAGTTAAAATTACATTTCAATTTTAAACTATGTTATTTGGCTTAAAAATTACATAAAGCTTTGATCTGAGTGTATATTGTGACGGCACAGAGCACACAGGAAAGAAATTAACATAAAGTTAAACGTTGGTAAAACTTAAATTCTAAATGTCTAAATTCTGAGGGACGATTTGGGAGTGGCACAATACCCCGGCGACTAAATGCAATTAGTTATGAATTACTATTCATCTCTTTCCCTTTCGGGTACCACTATTGCGACTTATTTAAAAATTTCGGAGTAAAAAACTTGAAAAATCAAATGTGTTCCCCTCAGGGTTTCAACAGCAGCTTTCCTGCTTGCTAGCTCGATGAACTATTCGACCTACACTATGAATGCTCACACAGGGATAATGCGATAATTCTTTACAAGATTATTAAATTTATGGAAGAGAATACGCGAAAAAATACAGTAACTTATAAAATTTAAAATAGCATTCATGTATTATAAATGGAAGAATGATGTATTAAATACACGGGACACGCATTTACACAAAATAAATGTGCAGTTTAATTTAACATTCCAGAATCTGAAATACATTCAGAAAGGTAGATGACTTACAGAAGACGGTTAGGGTATTGATGCGTTAAACTGAAATGTCAAAGGCAGAAAACTACAAAGGTGAAAAAAGATTTATAGGGGGATTTCCTATAACAAGGTATCGTGATTTGAATTCATTACACCTTTATGTTTAAAATATTTATACCTATTAACTACAGAGAAGAAAATCAAGGCTTATCTTTTGCTATGTGTAATTCAAAAGGCAGGAATACAAGAATACTTAAAATTAGGTCCCCCTCCCCAGAAAAAAAAAGGAATCTGAATATGTAAATTTTGAAGAAAACAACTAAAACGCTTTGTAAAAAGTAACAGGAACTTTGGTCATTTTATTTTTGAAGTTTCTACATCTGCTTGAACTCAAAATTGACAGATATTTATCAAAATTGTTAAATTAAGATCGTTCGTTTTACCAAATTTTAAATTTTACACTCACATGTTTCTTTTATCGTAAGACATACGACACTATGCCGAAATTCAGAGCTTAAATTCAACCTGAGATCAAAGGAATCCAGCCCTTGCACTTCTCAGCTTTTCAATGAAATTTAAACAGAGCTTTAACAAGATGAGCTACGATACCTTGTTTAATAATGGAATCCCAGTTAAGCAGAAAATCAAATTAATAATACTACATTTATTTAATAAATTAAGAAAACTGACATTAATGAAAGTTAACGAATGATAACTCGGTTTCAACATGAAAAGGAAAGTACGTAAAAAGACCTCAGAATGAAATATGCTATTTTGAAATACTATCTCTTCAGGAAGAGGAATATTTATGGACTCTTTTCATTCAGTCAAGCTTTAAATGAATTAGAAGCCAAAATAAGGAAATAGTTTAATCTGGTTTCGAAGAATATTTTTCAAAATCTTTCTTTTATCTTTGATGTTTTATCATTTATTTAGACGCCTCTCATTTTTTTTTAAATTTTCATTTTATACTTAGAGTGCATTAGCTAATTAAAAAAATTCTAATTATAATTAATTAACAACTATTAAAATTACAATTTATTTAGTTTTAATTATTAATTATATTTGATTATATTGTTACCAAATGTACAGGCGCGGTAGGATAGCTTTCCCGCAAAGCAGGTTTAGGGGTGCCATAAAATGGCTAGGGAAGGCAGAGTTGCCCCATTTGGCAATAAATCGCCCATTTGGAGACATTTGGCGACAAAATTGGCGGAATGCCATGGACGGATGGAGAACCTTCTGGAACGAATTCTTACCGGTTTAGCCCAGAATGTTCTCGAACACAAGCCGAAAGCTATATAAACCTTGCTGGTCCGCAGTCAGTATGCCTCAGCGAGAGGGCGAGAGTGAATGTGCTTCATCGAGAGGGCCAGTCAGAGTGCCTCGTATGGAGTGCGAGTTAGTATCAAGTGAGTGCCTCGTCTAGAGTGCGAGCGCGAGGTAGTCAGTATCGAGTTGGTGTCTCGCCTAACGAGTCAATCCCTGCGGAGTCGATCGAGTTGACAGCCGGGCAGCGAGTGCCGAGTGGGTCGTCGAGTGCATCGAAGAGTCTCTTAGTGTATCGCGGTTAGTGCGTCGAGAGAGCGTGTTGAGCTCCGGGAACGACTGAACCGAAGAGTCGGAAGCTGTACTGTAGTGTATCGTCGAGTACATCGCCAGTTGTAGCGTGGAGAATCTCGAGAGCACGTAGAGTTCCGAGAACGACAGAGGAGAATCGGTAACTGTTACTCTGGTGCTTAGCAGGAAGTTGTCGCCACCGTTATTACCTGACAGTGTGAAAGCTGTGTCGCTGATTATTCCAATGTGTTTATAGTAGATCTTCGACGACTGTAAAAAGTGTTATTGGAGCTGTCCTGATTAATACCGGCCAATAAAGTGTGTTTGGATACTTTATAAAGTGTCGTTATTCACTCCAAATCTACGAACCCCGTACGAACGCGAAGGAAGAAAATAACGTAACAACTGGTGTCAGAAAAAGAAAAACGCAGCAATATTTATTTTATTTATTTATTTTAATTCAGAGTTCTCGATGGCTTTCTTTAGAGTTTCAAATCACTTCTAATTCTAATCCTTCTTCTTCTAAGCCTTACCTGAATAGGAAGGGCTATTAAAAATTTTTGGAAACCCATTCCCTCTCTAAATAACTGCTAAAGCTAGCCACGAATTATCTAAGAAAATATTAACATTTAATTTTAATAATAGATTTACCGAAGTAAACATATTTTAAGAAATTGTTTCGCTGGCTGAATTCCAGTATTAGCCTGAATGCATAAACTCGCTCTCTAACCATGGAGTTCATTGTAGGCATTTAAAAAGTTTTGCCGAACAACACTAAAACGATCTTCTGTTAAACTTGCATCTGTCTGAATTGATACGATAAAAACAAACTTTGTGTTCAAGAAAAATATTTTTTGTAAAAATGAAAACTTTTCTTCACACACTTTTGGGTCGGGAAGATATTGATGCAAAGTATTAATGTATTGAAGTGTTTCGTAGAAGAGAAATGGAGTGATATATAAAGAAAAATGACTTTTATTTTTATATGTACTTAGGTCAGCTTACATGCTAGGCACATTCTTCACACATACACACACAAAAAAAAGGGGGACAGTTTTATGTATCTCGTTCTACTGGGCTCACTGACGAAATTTAACTTGGGTTCTTCATATCTCGAAATAGCGACTTAGAATATATATTAGGTTTAAATATAATATTTTTATAACATAAGTATTTTGACACAAAATTGGACTTTCTTCTTCTGAAGCGACTATTTTTTCCATATCTTAATTCTGTGACTCAAATGATGCCTAAATATTAAATTTTATCAAATTTGGTAAGAAACTTACTGATAAATTAAAACATTTATTTTGGTGCATTTTTTCATTTTTGGCAAAGAATAATTCATTTAGTGAAATTCTTTAGTTATTGTAACCTATTTACCTTTCACTTTCGTTGTGCATGAGCGGGGAAAAAGGTGCATTGTTCATACTTTCAAATGATTTTAACAAAGTGAGTAAATCACATTTGACGTTATTATCTCTTATAAGAAATATGTCAAATTTCTAAACGCGCCTATATATGAATTGGGAAATTTTAAATTAAAAAATTCTAGTGTTTGGTAGGTGTACCTAGAAATACAACTAGTTTAAGGTGATGATACAAATTTTAAAGGTTATAATTCAAAAATGTTTTCGAAAAACCTATAAAAGTTGTTAAAAAATGCAAATGTTAAAATTAAATTGGAAATATCTGCGAAATTTGTTTGGATTAAACCTAAATTTTGCATTGTGAAAGAAGAAACCAAATACGTTTAATAAAAAGAAGAGATATTAGTAAATATATACGAAATTCAATGAACTTTGAGGAGCTAA
Source organism: Stegodyphus dumicola (assembly GCF_044657685.1). NCBI lineage: Eukaryota > Metazoa > Arthropoda > Arachnida > Araneae > Eresidae > Stegodyphus > Stegodyphus dumicola. The sequence goes on from NC_140770.1 coordinate 134,688,042, forward strand.
AATTTTAAGAACTAATTTTTTAAAAACCGCTCTTGCGAGTTTTAGAAAATTTGCCATTTCGGCATAATTTGAGTCGTAGAATTGAAATCTGAAAAAAAAAAAAAAAAAAAAATAGGTATGTCATTTCAGAAAAGTCCAATTTTGTGTCATAATATCTAAGTTAGAACATTGCTATATATCAGGGTTTCTTAAACTGTGGGTTACGACGCCTAAGGGGATCACGGGATCTTCAGCAGAGGGGGTCGTCAAAATTTTAGCAGTTTTGATATTTCTTTAACTTATTATAATATCGGGTTCGTGCGCATTAAGAGTATGTGTGGAATTCACTATGACGCATTTACTAAAACAATACAATTTTGAACCTGTTGAAACTTGTCATCATTTGACTAACATATTATTCAGTTCATCACCAACTTTCTTAAATATCGAACGCATTTTAGAACCCATAGAAGATGAATATAGATAATCAGTACAAACGTGCCGTGCTACATTTTTTATTTTCGTGTGGTGAACATTTTACTTTTGCTTTATACTGAATAGAGTATGGGTAATTGCCCTTCAGATGGATGCATGCTCTTTAAATAATATGACAATGAGAATACACTTTTTACAAAATTCGCTCATTCATTTTTTTATTGTTTAAACAAAGTTTACAATATGCGAATTAAATAAAATAAAGAAAACGCTTGTGCCACGAAACTTTTTATTTTCATTTATTTCATAAATAATAGGAAACTGCCATGACTACCTGGAGATTAATAACTATTTAACACTTGAGATTCCTAAGTACGAGCGACGACAAAATAACTTTTAAAGAATAACCATTGTGACAGCAAGTCCACAGTATTGTACACACATAGATTTCACCCAGAATTTTCCAACGTAAAGAAAATTTACAGAATATCACCTCAGTATCGCGTTTCTCTCTCGTTAATACTGTGCTTCTGGAGATTGGAATATCAGTACGATGTTATTATTTTTCATGGCTTAAATCTTTTCCTGTAGCAAAAATATTTCATGGCGCATCTTCGAGCTTACGGGCAATTACGAGAAAGTGTTGACAAAATAACGGCGAAATGGAAAACTTCTGCGAGTTCCCTTTACTACATACTGTTCCTTCCTTTTGTATCATTATGTATTTATCTGTATGCCTCAATAAAAGAAAAAATCCTAAATCTCTACTCGAGCAAATATTTATTCTATTTTTCATTCTTAGGAATTAAATGATTCCTGAAAATATAAAACTTCCTCCAATTTTTTTATATGAATAAAATGCAAGAAATCTGTGATATGTGATAAGAAAACAATACTTTTATAAGACACAAAATAATTAGTTTGAAAAAAACCCTAAACGCGTTTTGAGAATAAAAGCATTAATAATAATTTATGTATTTATTTTCTATTAATAATTTTTACAGTTTACTACATATTTAAAAAAACTGCTATTAACAATCATAAAAGTAGATTCATAACAGGAGGAAGTCATTTTTCACTTCGAGAAAAAGCCATTTTTAATTAGTGAATAATCAATGAAAATCAATAGTTTTAATTAATTTTGAAGAATGAAAACAAAAATGATAAATGCATACTATGCAATGTTATTTGCTCTGTCGATTGTTCATTCCAACTTTTGTCTCTTTAGCGCTCGTATAAAGATATTGTTTCGATACTTCCCGTTAGTGAAAAACTATTCTGTTATTAGATTTTCCCCAAAGTAAAGCCAAAATGCAGCTAAAAATTGTCGTCGTAAATTGCGTTATTTCCATGCACAAAAACGATAATGCTGCATGTAAATAGCAGTGGAAGTTTCCAGAAAAACGAATGTGCTTGCGTACATGGAGTCCATTATGATGGTATTGAGTACCACGAAACTCTTTGCAACCTCCCGCATGTTATATGTGGTTTATGTGATTCTTCTTCGATTAGCCATAAGTAAATGCCCAGAATGACCCAAAATTTCGAGATGGAAGCTGTCATTAGGAAAAAGCCAGAAGTAGTTTAGGTTGCAGTCAAATCTCGATTTAATGGGGGCAGATTAACTCGCTCTGTTTGTATCTTAAGGAAGGATGAAAAATTAAACCATCAGCAGAAAACAAAACTGTTTACAAAAGTGTGGAAAAGGAAACGTTTCAGATACCAGCTGTGATAGTAGATGATGTCCGTGCTCAACTATTATTCTTTCATCATATCATTTACAATTTAGAATCTTGTTTCTATGTTGTTTATGCTTTTGTTATTTACGGTTTGTTCTTTATGTTTTTAAAACTTATTTGAATTACGCAAACAGTAAAAGTTATAAACTGCTTGAAGAAAAAGGTGAAGTGTTGATAGTATTTTTCTATTAATTATAATCCGGGATATTTCTATTACCTGCGCTTTTAAATGCTCTTGGTTTAACCATAATTTTCTGTTAATCCTGGACATTGTGATAAATCAGAAAATTACTATATATTTGCTTAAGAAATTCTTACCAAATGAGACGTACGTCCAATGATTTGGTTCAACAAATACGCGGACGCTAAGCTACAGAGCTGATGGTTGTAAACGTAGAATTCAAAGATGCGCTATACAGTACGTAACTGTTTTTTGTTATCGTTTACAATCAACATGTTTGTTAATGATATTTCTTGACAGATTTTTGAAAATCTGTATGTTGACATATTGTGACATATTATTGATACGTAATATATAGTGACCTATCATTAATATACTGCTAATTGAAAGAGATTAATGTGTATATCATGCGTATTGGCTTACAATACGTTATTTTACATTGAAAACTAATAAACTGATAGTCACCAATTACTATTTTAATTACTATTTTATGAACTAATATTAAAAGAAATGTTTTAGGAGTGTTGTAGCATACCATCAAGTGATCCTAACATCCAGAGTTTTCGGAAGTTCCAAAGACGATGGCGTCACTTGGTAAAAAGTCATATACGACAGTGCTGGATGAAGAATGTCTAGTCCATGTCTTTCTAGAACAACAAGTGCAAATGGTTAACTACATCCAAAATGTGCTAAAAGTCATCCAGGAGAAGACTACAAAGAGTTATTACAACTGTCACTAATGTACCTAGTAGGCTGGTGTCAAAACGACTTCAGTTTCAATTATGATTTGATTCTTTAAACATTGATCATTAAATGCCATTTCGTTACGCATTAAGCAAGGGGGATTTCAAAGGCAATATATACACTTACAATTATCTTCTTCACTAAACATTTGAATATCAACGAGAATTGAAAGGAATGGAACAGGCTATACATTTTGTCAATATCATATATGTTCGCAACTTCTGAGCACTTAACTAACATGGACCTTATAAGAAATAGACTAACCCAAACGGGTTTTCTCTCTCGTCTGAGGCGTTGCCGGCTGTCACCTTGATCACATCCAAAGGAGCAGGGACGACTTGCAGAAATTTAACATTGGTTGCCTATTGCAGCGGGTATAATTGTCAAGAAAAAGCTGGTTGTAGCGCCTCATTCCACAAATTAGAATTTCTACATATTTTTATTTTGGAAATTGAGATTGATTTTTAAAAATTTAGCATATCAAGAATCATTAAAGTTCCAAATAATTATAAAGCTATTGCATGCTTTCAGGGATGGATATTTTTTTAGCTTTTCATATGCTGTAAGGAAATTTGTAACTACATCTTTTAGAAAATAATATTTTAAATCTGAACTAATAGAAAATTTCAAACAAGTAATTTTCTCTTGCAATTTTTATGCTTTTTATTAATGTAAATAAGTAAAAAGTACTAAAATATTTAAAAACGAATTTTTGAAAGTTTTGTTTAAAATTCTAAATTGTGCTGGTTTTTTAAAATTATAGATGAGTGTTATAGCAGAATTTCTATAAAGGAATTTTATTTCAATTATATTTCACAATACATCATAGTGATAAACACTTTTGACGCCTTAAAAATTTTTATACATTTAATTCTAATATTAAAATAGTATTTAACCGTAATAAAGATGTTTGTACAAGAATTACGCGTGAAAACAATGAGCGAGATGCAGTAAAAAGTGCTTTAATGAGATATATTAAATCCTATTTGGAAAAAAACTGTGGCTTTCATAATCTCGTTACTATACAACGTATCACATTTAATAATTAAAAAGAGTTATGCGATACAAACGCCATTGGTTTCAATGTTAAAGTAAACCAGATCATCCCTACTCTTTCTTGCCGACATGTCGGTGACGCGCGACCCGCTCACTGGGTTAGTCTATCTCTTATAAGGTCCATGTTAACTAGACGCTGACGTCAAATGAAGTGTTCTCACAGTTGCTGAGAGACACCTTTGGTATTTGTCAGAAACATAAGAATTTTTTTTTTCATCATAAGAATTTTTTTTTTTTGATTGACGAACGTATTACTCAGGCTGATAAGGAAAATCTGACTAAAAATTTAAAAACTAAACCTGCAAAGAAAAAGAATATGAAACGATTAGACGGTAAAAAACTTAGTGTTTGATGGAAAAGACCCAAGCCATTTCGTTAATAATAAAACAAAGACGTTCTTTGAATTGTTTGGAATCCACAACGTGATAGAATTCTGATGTGATTCTCTGAGAAGTCATGTGAATGCTCCTAATGTGGTCAGTGATACTGCAGAAAGAATTGCTCTGATTAAAAAGTTTAACGAATCAGTCAGGTACGGGGGGAGGTACCCACTTTCTTATTAAAGGTAGTCGAGCATCCCAAAAAACTTTCCGCCAAACGAACAAAAGAATGTATTGCATCCTTTAAAGTTAATATAAAAGATGTTTTGTGTATCATAACTACCTATTAATCTTAATATCTAGTTTTAATATTACTTAATTTTGTGATTTCTAGTTTTCCCGATAAAAGTCATTAACATTGAAATATTGTATTTTTTTTGGCCTACTTTTAAAAAATTGATCAAAGTGTGCAACTTCTAAATATATATATATTTATAAAAAATATATATATTTTGTACATCAATAAAAATTACTGACTGAGACTCGAGGAGTAAGCAACATCATCACTGAGACTATAGGTATGATATACTGAGTAACATCACTGAGACTCGAGGAGTAAGCAACGTCTGCAGAAATTTTATATTTTATTTTTTACCTTACAAAATGAAACACTCCAATAGTCATTATACAATTATATCTAAATTAATTTAACAACTTCTTAAAGGTATTAAAAGTTTAGTTCTTATTTTAAAAATATAAACTTACATTTTTTTGTTTATTAAAGTAAAGAAAAAAACTAAAGACATATAAAGTAATTAGCAGCAACAAAATTTTCGTATTTCTGGAGTAAATGAGACTAATAAATGCCATAATTATAAAACAAAATCTGTCCTGCTATTTAAACCTAAAATAAAATTTTGAAAGCTTAAGTAACACAAATAGGATTAAAAAGTAAGTTTTCCTAATTTTAGTCCAAGAAAATATTTTCCCACTGTTGTTTTGGTAATCAGGATATTTAAATATACAGAGGGCATTTATTATGTCATAAATTAAAAATAAATACCGCATTTAGTCTAAAATAAAACTCTCTCGAATATAAGACCCGCCCTTACATTTTAGAATAATTTTTTTCAAGAAGTAAATATATGTGAAGAAGTACAAGAAGTATTAGAATTCATTTGATTCTGATTAAAATAAAAAGCAAACTACATAAACAAATACAATAATTTACTATGGCATAAAAAGACAAATTAACTCCTCGGATATAAGGCTCTCTCTTACATGTTAGAATAAATTTTAACAAAATAAACATATAGGTGAATATTTCATGTGATCGGGATTTTAATTAGAATTCATTTGATTCTGATTTAAATAAAAAGCGAATCATATAAACAAGTGCAATAATTTACTATGGTATAAAAAGGCAAATTAGCTCCCTCGAATATAATACCTCCCTTATATTTTAGGATAAATTTTAAGAAATAAAAATATAGGTGAATATTTGATGAGATCAGGATTTTGATTAGAATTCATTTGATTCTGATTAAAATAAAAAGCAAACTACATAAACAAATACGATAATTTACAATCGTATAAAAAGACGAATTAGGAAAACCCAATGATGCATTATTGCCTATTTGTTTTCAAAACTTACCAGTAACCGGTAATGTGGATACAGACCTAAACTGAAGTCGCTTAACTAGATGTAGTATATCATAATTACTAGTAGTTATACATTTCTTATAATTACGCATTTGGTATACATAGTATTTAACAGAGTAGTTATTCTATATAGTATGCTAATTAAACACTTTTTTTCTCAATCTGCAATTTAGTTTGTTGAAGTACCAGTTTATGACATCTTATCAAATTTTAGAACAAAAACACGAGAAACCATTATTATAATCGATCCAAACGAGAGAATTACAAGAAAAAAAATCAGTGTAGGAACTTTCATTCCTTTGATCTAAAAGCCTTAAGAATGGAAGCTGAAAATAACGTTTGAAAACTCTAAAAAACAGATAATCACTTTTAAAGCGTAATGAAAATTGTTTATGACATTAAACGATGAAGTACTTAATAACACCTAGGTAAAAATAATTTTGTGGGTATGTTAATCAATAGAAGGTAAATCTTTTTCTCCTTCCGTAAAATTTTATACGATGAAAAGTCGCCAATACTTGGCGAATTTGGCTGGATATTCCGAAAGTCTCCCAACTTCGATCACAAAAGATCACATCTTTAGAGAATCTAGAAGCAGACGATAACCAATGCGGAGGAATTGAGTAACTTAAGTATAAATACTCAGTTTCTTCTTCTAAGATTAAGATATCTGCTAAGAGATAAAAATGTGGATAGGCAATTCGAAATGTTTTCTTTTATTATTTTCCTTATTATTATTTTATTATTAAGAGTTTTATTTTTGAAAGATAAAAATATTTATTGTTTCGAAGTTAAAAATTAAGATTTTGAGAAACTTTTTATTGAAAGTTTGCTTCTTCTTTTGAAAACATTAGTAAAATATTTCTAAAATGTTTACTTAATCGTAAAATAAATATTACAGAATTTTAAAAGTCTCTAAAATGAATATAACTTTTATGAAGATACTTTGAGAATGCGTTTTATATCGTAGAGTTTTCAAAACGATACTTGTTGCATTTCTGATTTCTTCCTAAATATTTATATGAAATGATAGTAATGAGATATCTTAAAATCATGCTTTAAAAAGAAAGTTATTTTGAAAGCAAATGAGTATAATATTATGGATTACGTTTAAAGAGCACAGGTGCAGATTAAATTAAATAAACATAATATATGAAAAAATGTGGCCAAAAAACATATGCAAACAAGAAATAAGTGTTTTTATGTAAATTAAAAATTTCGGCAATACTGGTAAAGATATAATCTGAACTAAAAATCAAAGAAAAATTATTTTAAATTAATTCAATGAATAAATAAGTTTTTATCAAACTTAATTTAACCATTATTACGTTATTTGATTTAAACTAAGTTATTTTATTTCGGAAACAACAGACTAGAAGTCAAGATCCATTAAGTTCTAAAAATAGATTTTTTATGAGACATAATATTTTGATTCTCTAACTAGTGTTAAAAACTTTCATAAATTATCATCGTCAAGCCAACAAAAAATTTTGCTACTGGAAAATGGATGAAAGAAACTGCCTGGAACAATACCAGAACTTTACTTTATCAGGTGAGATTAAATTTTATTTATATTTACTTTATCCGGTAAGTTTAATTGTATTTATCGTTAATATACATGATCAGATAAGCCAAACAACTTTTATTTTAATAAAACGAATAATGCTATAGTCCAAATTTTATGGAAAACTTCGAGTTTTTAATTCAGATTTTAAATTTCTTGAATTAAAGGAGGTAATAATTATAGTTGGAATTTATGTAAAAAATGGAATCATATCATTTTAATCTAGTTTCTGTATCAATAACTAATAATAATATATGAAACAAAAATTTTAATTGAAAGACTTGTATTGACAGTAGTTCGCATGAGATTTTAGTTTTATTATTTTAGAGTATTTTTATAAACAGTCTATAAAAATAATGTTTTTAAAATACTGACCTTTTGAATGCCTGCCTTTTCCTTCAATATAATTTAAATGTGTGAAAATAGTATTTCAAAATGCATATTTATTCAACATGTTCTCTAAACAGTGAATAAACAGAAGATGGATAGAAGTATAATATGAAATGAAGTCTTTGGAATAGAGGTTTGATTTACAGGTATCCTATGAGTGTTTGAAAGCGTTTTAAAAAGTCTGTTTTTAAGTTTGGAATAAAATGCCCCGTACATATATATAAACAAATCTATCCTAAATGATTTATGTTGATACTATAAAGTAGAATGTATAATAAATATACCTCTCGTAAGTTTGGCTCAAAATTCAAAATGGAGATTTCTCTCATTTTATTTATTTTTCATTATTTTACACTACTCACAGTTTTAGAAATCAGCAAATAGCTGATAAACGGTTTTGAATTTCTTAGATTCGTAACCAATAGGGTACATTTGAAACATTGTTTTAGGTCTGTTTATTAACCTTTGCAAAATTCGAAAATACCACAAAACGTGAAACATTGTAACATATAAAAAATGAAAAATTGATCAAATTAAGTGGTTTATAAAATACTTTAAGCCATTAGTAGCTTTAAGATATTGAATAAGTATTTAGAGCTTCAAAATAGTAAATTATACTAATTTAAAAAGCATAATTTTAAAATTTAAAAATAAAAATTAATATTCAGGAATTTTGAAACTATCTTTTATTGCATTTCTTGCTGTATTTAAAGTAAACTAAAAATTTAAAATGCAATAGAAATTTAAAAAAAGGAAAAACATTTTCTTAAAAGGGAAAAAATTGAATTTTTTGTCATCGCTAATATTTTTAATCATTCTTTCAGTATTTACTAAAATTATTTTTAAGATAGTACTATATATGAAAATAATTCTTATCATTTATTAATAACTGTACAAATATTCTCAATTCTACATTTAAATTACAAAGGGTTTGAAAATTATGTCGCCATTTAATTAGCTGTGATACAAAAAACTGTTAACTATATGCAAATTTAAGGTAATTAGCTTAATAATTTACCTCTAAAACCAGCCTCAATCAAGATTTCAACAATATTTTTTTAATTATCTATTGACTGCAATCTGCCTTGGACAAATATGTGCTATTCTGGATAAAAATAGTATTTATACACTTTGTTGCCAAGTTCTTATTCGAGGATTACATCTGCTTGTTCCACATATAGTTGTTCATTAATTATTAAATTTGCATTGTATATTCTAAATTTAAGCTATAAAATGTCACAATATAATTACCAGATAATTATTTAAATTTCTATTTAACTATTTTCAATATATGGAGCTTCTACGCAGGGAAATTAAAATAAATCCTAACGGTTTCAAGACGTCTATTTATTTTAAATAACGAATAATTATTTATTATTATTACTAGTAGAGATAATTATCCAGTTTTAATGAGCTTCCATATTGAGAAATTTAAAGGTTTCTATTGAAGTGTTTATTTATTTTTCATACAACATAATTATTTGTTACTATCCAGATAATTATTTAATTAATTATTTGTTACTATACAGATAATTCTTTATTTTTGTCTTTAAATTATTTTCAGTTTATGGAATTTTCACATACAGAAGTTTAAAACAAATAATAAGTGTACCGAAGTCTGTTTTTTTAAAAAATGTGTAATTATTTATTATATTTTTAATACAGATAATAATTATTCAGTTTTCTCTTTCATTATGTTGAATTTAAGGAGGTTCTGTGCAGAGAAATTTGAAACAAATCTAAATGCTCCAAATTGTTTATTTATTTTAAATAATGTATTATTATCATTTACTATTATTAATACATAACTTTTCTATGGATTGTTTGTTATTATATACTGGTTTAAGTATAAAACAAATAATTTAAAATATCCTTTTCTCTGTAGAAGCTATTAGGTAATCGAGCCATTGCGATAAATTTGAAAAATAGTTAATTTAAATAAATTATTTTGAAATATTTCTTACTGGGAATATTGTTCAATAGCAGAAGAGAAAATATTTCGAAAATAAACGTTTAAAATTGACTGAATTCATTTATCTCATATTTTAATTAAGTGGACAAGAAAACAGAACCTATGTGCAAGAAGATATATTTTATAGTATAAGATGCAATTACTAAAATTTGCAGATTTTAAAAATTACTTCGTTTTTAGCTTTTAAAATAATTTTATGAATTTGAAAAGTTCTAATTAAAACTCAAACTTTGAATGTTCTTAGGCACCAGCAAATTTCTGTAGAAGAGTTATCGATATTTTCGAAATTTGAAATTTGACTTTAAGTTCTTAGTGAGACTTGGACTAAGTTCTTAGAAAATCATTTCCTCACAACAGAAAGTAAGAAAAGCTGATTCTTTCATAGATATATACTATTGTTAACTTTATTGATTAACAGCCAGTCATCAGAACACTAAAGTTTAAATTTTAGTTTGCAACTTATTGAATGAACAACTTGAACAACTTATGAATGAACACCGGAGCCGGTGAACCTAAGCTAAAACCATTTTGAACAATTTGAACAATTTGTTACCATACAGCAAATACTTGAGTTAAATAGCTTTATGCAGTTTACAAATAATAATTGAAGATGTTCAGCATAAATATTACCGCAATTAAGAAAAGAAATTAAAATAATCCCTGACCTCAGTTTAGCTGGAACTAAATTCAGCTTTATTTGCAAGCTGTTGTTATGGTTGCAAACGCAATAGTCTCTTCTTTTCTTACGCATCTAACCAACACCTACTGATTTCATAGTAAGGGTTTGGTTTACTTTAATTTATTTGAGTATGGATAAAAACGTTACTTGATTAAGGGATGCTTTCGTCTAAGACATTTCTAAGGAAAATTCGCTCTGATCCACTTTACACACGGATAAAACCACGGAAACGCCCATGCAGCCAGTCCATTCACCTGGAATCGAATGTAGGTTGAACTATTATTGTTTAACGACTTTCCCACACCACCACTGATGGGCTAGACATTCAGGGAGCGTTCACAGCCGTCATAACTTGCTCAAGCCTTATTTCCCTTGCTAGGCAACCATTCATTGCTACGTCACCAAAACTGGTGTAAGGGTTGGTCTAAACGTTCTAACTGTTCCACTTTATATCGAATAGTCACAACTGACATCTTGTCGACTATTTTACAAGTCAGTTGTACATCCACGCATGCGAAACTTTAGCTTTCCCGATTGGCTACGATTTAAACACTGTTCCAACAAAACTAATGAATTTTACGCCTTAGGACTATGACAACTGTGACAGTTATACAACCACTTGAACGTTCTCTAACTAAGTCATTAGAAAAAAAATTGCAATGCTTAAGATTATGGACATTAATAACATAAGAAATTCATACTGAGAGGTTCACTAGTTTGAGCAACGATGAGATATGGCCAACGACATTTTCCCATCCTTCCGTTTGATATAATGGCTGATTTTCTTTAACCTGAAATTCAAAAGATCTGTCCTATATAAGCAAACCGAATACACGAGGATGAAGTTCTATATTCCTAGTTTGAAGAGGATGAAGTTTCGGGAAGTTTTTCTTACTGCGATGTCGATTACATTAATTGATATTTTCATTATTCGAATCTTTCGAATCCTAAGCTAAAAGCCATTAAACATTTTAACTCAAAATTTTGGAAAGATTAATATGACTGAAGTTTCATAGAAGCATTCAACAAGAAAATAATGCAATTATTACAATTTTAATCGATCTGAATTGCCAGTATTATTTTGTAGTAGCTCTGAGTACCACATTGTTATTGTTATGAAAAGGATTTTATCGTTCTAGATTTCGTATTTATTTATGTGAGTTCTTGAAACACTCTTTCTCTTTCTACACTTGCTTTGATTTAAAACGACTCTGGAAAAATGAAAAAGAATGATTTCTGGTGGAACTTTATATCTCGTTAATTTAATGAGTAGGCCTGAATGGCAAACTCTGTCAAAGGATTTTTCTATTGTCGATGAATATTCTCATGACTTCCTTTTTGTTAAAACTTTCCCTGATATGCTCAACTATGCGGGTTATTTGCTGTGTAGTAGAAAACCCATGCCTAAAGCCAAACTGGTGATCTCTAATGATGTTATGATCTTAAGGTATTGATGAATATGAAGGTATTGATTTTATTTATGATGTATACCTATGAAGGTATTGATTTTATTTATGATGAGACGTCCAAATAATTTTCCGAAAGCTGAGAGTAAGTAATAGGTCGGTAATCTGAAGTTTCAGAACCTTTCTTTCCAGGCTTCTTCAGTACAAAAATAACGGAGTGTTTCCAGTTGCGAGGATAAAGGTTTAATCTTAAGCAGGCATTAAAGATATTTGTGATTTGCACAATTCCTCTTCTGGGAAGCTCCATGAATGCTTTATTAGTGATGGTCTCGAAACCTGCTGCGTTTTTAGGATTTAATTTAGTAATTAAAGATTTAATTTCATTAGGTGAGGTAGGACAGTTTCTTTTATCTTGGTGGGTAGAGAGAAAGTCGGTCACATGATTACAGATAAGCGAATCATTTGGGTTGCAGGATTGATTGAGGGTAAATTCCTTTTCATACGTACCGGCAAATTTATTAGCAATATATAAAGTTTTGTTAATTTGTATATTGTTATCTTTAATCGGACCCATTTCAGAATTATTTTTCTTTAAGGCTTTTACAATCTTCCATATGGAGTGGTCGATGTGCGATAGGTTACTAATAAAATTATGCCAGCTAGAATATTTATAATCCGCCATTAATTTTTTGAGCTGCCTGGATGCTTGGTTCAGACAAAATTTGTCAATAGGATTTAGAGTGTTTTTACAAATTTTCCGTAATCAATTCTCTGTAATTTTATTTTTGGTATGAACTGGTAAGGTAAATTTATCTTGGGGACCGGGAGATCTTGAGTTATGAATAGCCGAAATGATATTGTTGGTGAGCACTTTTATGGCATTTTCAGCTTCATTACTATCTGTGATGTTATTATTCATAGCAATGTTGTTATCGAGAATGTGGGTTTAGTTATTCCAGTTTATTTTTCTATGTAACGGTGCTAATCCATGGCGAAGTCCATATAGCGTAAATCTGATGGGAAGATGATCGGAAGCGAGTGCGTTATCTACACTAAGATAAGGTACTTGTTTAATTTTAGAAATAATTATTATATCCAAGACATTAGGATTAAAGAATGAATTGCTAGAGTAGTGAGTAGGTTCCGTAGGAGCATGAATTCTGATATCATTAAATAAGCTGTAATTATACAAGTTAATTCCATTCTGATTTGTTCTCCTAGAGGGCCAAGAAGTATGTTTACAGTTAAAATCTCCGGCTATAATTGTGCAGTAGCCTAAGTTTAATATTATATCTAGATCTTGAGTATTAAGCTGCGTTTGCGGGCGTTTGTAAGCAGAAACCAAAACATAATTCAAGTTGTTGCTGGGGAAGACACAAGCAACTGCTTCAATGCTGGATAGCAAAGGAAGAACTAATTTATAGCTTTTTAGGCTGCGTTTAATAATTATAGCGGTTCCACCGCCTCTTTTATGTAATCTGTCTGAGCGATATCGAAATCGGCAATTTTCAGACTGTCCGTGCTTCTAATATGTGTTTCATTAAGCAATATAATGTCTAAATCGTTAGTTTTGATATAGTGCTTGAGCTCAAGGAGTTGTGAACAATACCATTGCAATTATGAAACATAAATTTAGCATAATTTATAGGCTGTAAATTTTGTTGGGGATTTGAATAAGTTTTAAAAGACATTATCGTTTTTGATAAAGATCTTTACAGCATCCATAGCGATGTTAATTTTGCGAGCTGGGTCGCTAGTACTCCTGCATTTGGTGTAGATTTGATACAGACTTTTTATTAATTCGGTAAACCTTTCAAATTCATCCTCTTCGGGGATTTCTTTTTCACTTATATTTAAGTACTTTTCGTACAACAATTATTTGAATTTTTTGAATGTGCTGCGGCAGCAGCTGCGTATGATTGGCTGTTAGCCGTAGTTTAATTATTTTCTGATTGGCTGTGAGAAGCCAAACTTGTTGAGTTTTCTTTTCCTGTTGCAGAGGACTTCGTTATTTTAGTAGAAGATTTGCGGATAGGTGCATCTTCATTACCCGGTCTCTTGGGACAATCAACACTGCAGGCTGGATGTGGCCCTTTGCAAAGTATACAGGTAGAGGCTATACTTTTATCATTTTTAATAGCACACTCTACAGTTTTATGAGACTCCAAACATGTAACACAATAAGCAACAGCTCAAAAACAGCTCTTTATATACAACTGCTGGATGCGCAGTTCCGATGCGTTTTATATCACACTATTCATTCATTGGATACCAAATTTTAATCGTTTGCATATTTGGTCAAAGCATTTATGCTGACGAAATTTCAAAGCAATCGGACGATTCCTTCTTGGTGCGTTGAGTTTGTGGTTACTGAGTTTATTTCTTTGAAGGGACTTGTAACTTAACAACATGTATGCCAATGTAACTTAACAACAAATGTTTAAATTATATCGCTTGTCCTCTCGGGCTTGGCCGTGTTGGCAGATAGTGGATGCTTTACCTCCAGAGGACATGCCATAACAGCTTAAGCATAAGAACAGGCTTTGCTGTCCTAATGGGGATGTAAAATGTAGAGAGAGGTTTTGTAGTATGTTAAAAGGGGTGAATGACCCTCATATTTCTTCCCCCACCGAGGTATTTTCTATCGAAATTGTGATGTAGATTCACATTATCTGTGGTATAATATTCAGTTCTCACCCTGGGTAACGTTCTCAGTGATTAGACAGCTAAATGATCGATGGGTGTTTGCCATTCCTGACAATGCATCAAGTTGAAAGTGTTTGGTCATTTGGAAGGAAAACATCTTTCATGTCATAATTTCTTTCACACGTCTTTCTTTTGTAAAATTGCCCATCGGCATAGTAACATAAACTATTTAGAAGTAATTTTATATGTTTTTATAACATACTGAAGCAAATGTTATTTTACACTATTAGTATGAGTTTAAAAGATATTTCTAAAATATTTTTTCTGCTCCTCATTCTTTATTTTATTTTGCAGCAAAACTGCTTTGAAAATACTGTTTTTTTGTTTTTTTTGTTTTTGCTAAATATTTAATTTCAGGATCATAGTATTAATCCGGGGCTTCGGACAGCAAGTGCTTAATATCTAAAACTACAGTGTATTTAAATGCGTTAGGATCTGGATCAACTATGTATCTTCAAATTTTACTGTATAATACAGGAAAAGAGTTCTCGATCTTTACCCTTCAAGAACGTTATTTTTAAAACATCTAGCTTTTGAGTTGTTGTATATGGTTTATTTTAAAGTGTTAATAATTTAACAAATGAGAAAAAATATGCAGAACAGCATTAAAATTTACAGAAAAAAAGGAAACATTCACATTTCACATGTTTAGCTATAGCTTGTTTCAAACCCTTTTTGCCTTGATATATTTTTCTGTTCCCTTTTTATGGAGCACACAAATTTTCAAGCTATTTCTGTTTTAGGACATCTGTCTCCAATGGGCTTTATGTTTTGTTATTTCTTCCTGAAAGATGTATACTTTTCTTTTGACGGGGAGAGAGGATCGTTGAGTAGGATCGACATTGCGTAAGATGGAAATCCTTTCTTGAGGCACATGATAAACATAACGCGAGGAAAAATCTGTTTCGATCTAATGGCATTGTCGACCCTACGCTAACGTTGATCCTGTGGAGCTGTCTTTCAGAATAATAATTTACTCGGATTCTTTCTTCCAAGATAATGCATAGCTACTAACTATACGATTTGTGCACGAAAAAAACAATTTACACGGTATACTGGTGTCCATGCCAAACAGGTATAGATTCTACGCAATGTAGATCTTGAGCTTGCATCGACGTAAGGCTATGTCGTTAGTATGCTAGTGTCACTCCTTCTCAGTGTCAATTGTATACCAGTAATGAGTCTGCGCATTAAGTCTGCGCATTTTATCCCTCCTACTCATTATTACACTATGTCGACTTCGCTCGCCGATAAAAAGACGAAGCTTCTTCAATGTTAGAGTTTCGACGGGCACTTTTGGCTTAATCGTTTAAGGCACTATGCCAGAACGGAAATGGATCAGAGTTCGATGCTCAGTATTGAAATAAAGAATAACATTCACTGGTGCCATATATCGGCGAACATCGCAATTAACAAATCCTTACTGAATTCTCCAGTAGCATATGGTTTTAATAACCAAACATAGATGTCAGCTCGTGATTAAACTAGTTCACACGATAATAAAAGAATAACTGTAAATTTACTAAATTTCCATATATCGTGTCGACGGTAATGACATTCCAAAATTGATTGCATGCAACAGAATTATAGCAGAGTGGGTTCTAAATATCTCATAAGTCTGGACCTTTTTTTTTACACCTTTTTTTTCATTCTCTTCTTTAAAGTGAAGTAATTGCGATATTGAATGCTTTCATGAAAGTCAGGATTCTTTGCTTTTCTACAGATGAATCAATAAGGATGTTTGTATCATTTACACTTAATTAATTAAGGAGAGTGATACTAAATATTCATAAATTACTCTAATAAATTATAAGCTCCTAATTGTAAGAAACTTTTAGAACTAGTACGCTGTTTTGCACGATCAGGAAATCCTTTTGAGTGGCAACTTTTAAAGAAATGTTCAATGTGTGAACATTCTGAATGATGAGCGCATCATTATAAAATCAACCTTTAAATGATGCTTTGAATTTTAAAAAGTGTCACAGGAAGGTAAGTGCAGCGAATAAGCAGGCTGTGACAAATACATATATATTTCTCGGCAAAAAATACTTTCGAAAGAATACAACAATACATAGAGGTTTCATTTCTGGTTTCCAACGACGAATTTAATACATGACATTTTATGTTTCTACTATCCCGAAAAAGGATTGAGCTTGTAGCTATGGGTTTGTAGAGATCGTCTTAATAACTACATAAAATGATCAGAAGAAAACTGACTCTTTATCAGAATAAATAGCAGCTCATAGCAAAGTAAGGTTATAAATACTCGTAGCTCAACAAAATCAACAGCGGTAAGTTAAACTCTCCTTTACATACCAAGACACTGTAAGTCACGAATTAGTCAGAGAATAGCCTTCGTATATATAGGCTTACCCGGCACTTCTGGCGGATTCTGGAAAATTCGATATTAAGGCTTTGAAGATGCGTTTTTCGGAAATTTTCTAAAATGCTGCTGAGTGAACAAGAATTTGATTTGGCAGCATAAATTATTGCCAGAACCCGTCGGAGTGCTTCTGCGTATATCTCAACTTTTAACTGAGCAATTTTTACAATTTAAATAACAATCAGTTGAGAATTATAAGATCTGTAACATAATACACGAAACAAAACTTCCAAACAACAAAACCTGATCACACATTAGATTAAACAAGGACATAGTAAAATTTTTGCATAAAAACGCTTTGCATAAATAAATAAATACTATACACAAATATTTAGAGCTATATGTACGTTCACTATTTTCGGAGAAAATTCAATTCATATTGCTAAACTTGTACCTTAATTAATGCAGTTACTGAAACTGAATATTTTTTACAAACTAAATTTATTTTTATTGAATCGTAAAACTTATCTTTGAAATACAATGTAATAATCATATACTTACTTTTGTCTCAAGATACTCCGAGTGGAATAAAATACTCTGCTTCCGCATAATAATAAAATAGTTAATGTAAGAATTAAACCTGGGTTATAATGAAAAAGACTATCTTTTAAGGAAAAAATCGATCGCAAAGAAGATGTTACATACTCATGTATTAAATAAAGACTCCAACATCCATGAATTTTAAGAATCCCTTTTTACATTTCAGTTGTAGAAACTAGCTTGTATTTTTAAAAAAGAAAGGTGATAAATGAGCTCTATTTTCCCCGAGATATTCTAGTTACTAACCGAACCCTTCAACCACTTGCACCGCAAAAGCGCGGACGGGGTTTGCAGTAATTTCTTATAAGGAAAAATCATGTAAAATAAAGTTATAGACAAAATAGAATGTTAAAAATATAAAGATTATTATAAAAAGTAATGATATATGAATAAAATCGCATCACGTAAGTACGGTTTTATAAATTTATTAAAAACACATTCTGAAATTTTGAGGTGTTTATATGTTTATGTAATCAGTTATGTAATTTCGTACTTTTATATTCTAATGTGCTTTGTTTCCGAAAATAATTAAATGTACAGAAATATATTAACGTGTCTGAAGAAAATAATCCTGGATAGGTTTGGTTCTGTTTAGTTAATTTCGGCAAAGCATACTAGTGCTATCTGTCTAAGGGAAGGAATGCCTTCGTGGAGGTGTGTCTAAGGGAAACTGGCTTGTATACACGCTACACATAGGGAAAATGACAAAAACACCCAAGCAGCCACCCCGTTGGTTTGGAATCGAACTCAGATTGGAAATACCAGGGTTCCACAATTTTATCCTCTTGGTCGCTGGAAGGCTTAATCCTGGACAGGAGCTCTTAGGCTGTCGAGGCTGTGATGTAAAAACCCAGAATAATTTTCGATATTACCAGGCGGTCTACAAATGAGAAAATCCAGTGTAAAACAGAACTTTTAAGACCTACTTTTAGCTTTTTCTTACTAAGTTTGTAGAGACATTAGGTTAATTCGAAGCAGGAGAGATGAAAAATGAGCAACGCCCTCGCCGGGAATCGAACCACGGAATTCTAGAATACGCGCCCAGCGTGCAGACGACTACACCATGAAGGCACGCTAAGAAGGCGGGAGAAATGACTTATAAGTTTTTATTGGAATTTTGTATTACACTTAATGCTTCCTTAGTTTGAGTAAACAATAATACGTTTCTTGCTTTATTTTAGTATAAAATAAATTCATCATATTCACAAGACTGAGAGAAAGTATGTAACTCTGCTGCTTCCCCAAGTGTTACTGTAGCCAATTACAGCGTGAATCTAGCTTGCGATTTTACCCTTCGTACGCATTACCTACGTTGACGTTTTGACGTTATACGGAATTGAAGTTTAAAAGGAGAGTATGCATGCTGCAATTTACCTCGCTGCTCTAAAGCTAACGAAAGGAATCTTAAACCACTTTAATGAAAAGTGACTTTTATCATGAGACTTAATTGAACAATTCTGACAATGTGGACATCTTCTCGGCTGTACTTCGCCGAAGCCTAATGTGAATTTAAACTTTTCGTGACGTTAAACTTCCGGTATAATGTCACTTTAAAGTCCTGAACCTTAACAGTCTTGTAAAATCTAAAGATGCTTTAAAGTGCAATAGTGTTCTCATGATTTATTCCTTCTAAATTTAGTTTTTAATTACATGTAGTCTTTTTTCTTTTTTAAAAATATTTTACTTCCTCCGTTTCCTTGGAGCTAATCTTTTTCTTTGTCTTACTCGCTGTGAGTTCTTAATGGTATAGTAGGATCCTTTTTTCTCGACATTACAAGCTATCAGATAAATAAATCGATTTAAGGTTACATTTAAGTTACACTTAAAGTATGCATTTGTTTACAATGTCGCAGTGAGTTTCATTGAAATTAACTGCCTGACCATTTCTGACTCAAAAGTTTAATTGCAATCCACAATTTAATAATTTGTTTTTTACTTCGAAGGAGATTATATTTACCCTCTGCTTACATAACGCAATACACGTTAAAAAGAAATGTAAGCTTCAGTTTTTAGTATCAAAGCATTTTTTCTGTGTTGCCAATCCAAGATTGCTAATATGAAAATGAAATTACTGATACAGAAAAAAAAATCTGTTGTGTGAAAAATCTGACATGACTTCCTTGTACGGAACATTATATTACACAAATTTTTCTTGAATTTCATTTAAGCATATTGGATTGAATTAAATCTACTTCGTCGATAGCTCATAAACCACAACAGAATAAATGCACTCTTTAAAATTAACTACATTTGCTTACCATAGGGACACTTTGGCGCTATGTTCACTTAACAGCGTTACATTTCATTCATTTTATAACTCAGAATGCACAAAATGTATATCATCTTAAGAATTATCTAATCATTGCCACATGTTCTATTTAAATACTATAATATATCTAAAACGATGTATAAAAGAAATTAAACAAATTAAAAAAAGAAACAGTTTTTCACAGGCGATTCAGTCAATTAATTCAGTTCTCGCTTCGCGACAAGGCAAAAATACATAAAAATTCAAAATATCTATATTAAAATTACGAAGTAAATCTTAAATACTTACTTCCTTGAAAAAATGCCAGAATGGATTAAGCATGATTTAATTCGCAATTACAAATGAAAGCATTATCTTTGTTGATGCGAAGCTTAGTTTCTCTAGATTGGCAACAAATTCAGTATTCTGTTGTTTCAAATGTAAACAAACAAGGCCTCCATGTGATTTAAAAATTAGGTTTAGCCGCACTTAAACAGCCTTTAAATTGTTTATAATTCTACAATTATTGCATGCAGATTAACTAAAGGCATAAAAATTTTAACCAGAACAACATGACTAAATCATTTTTAAAGTAAAAAATGCACAATTTACAAACATATAAGAATAAAGAAACTGAGCTCACTGAGCCGAGTAACTGAGTGGATATATATATATATATGCATATATATTTATTATTATAAGCAAGGTTGTAAAAACAAACGAAAAAAGACCGATTTTGGTCAAAATTTTGCGCATTGTGCTGCAAAATTAAGGAAATTAGAAGATAAGTTTTAGAAAGCTCGCCAAAAAGTTACCAAAAACTGTGTATCCGATAAAACTCCAACATACGCATATTTAGTTGCTATGTAAAGTGTGAAATTATGCATATATTTATATATACTTTTGGTGCGGCCGATTGCAAACAAAATACAAGGTGCACATCTACATGTTTTATTTCAACGTTCTGAGGCTACTCGATTTTGAGTTATGCGAGATACGTACATACGTACGCCACGAAAAATTATCTTCAGAATTCATTTTATATCAGTTTTATATTTTTTGGGGGGAGAAGTGTCTTTTGTTCTCTTCTTTCGTACAGATGTGACACAAAAACATCGTTAAATTGCATTCTATATCAGTCAAAATGGATATTTCCGTTGAAATATGAGGCCTGAAATTTTTCACGATTACAATACTTCCTTTTTACTTCGTACAAGGAAGTAATAAACGTACTAGATGGTTTACGTAACCCACCCACCTCCCACATTTTGATGAGACAGATTATATAATCAAAACTAATATGATATATGTAAACAATCAAAACTAATATGATATATGTAATGATATATGTAAACATACGGTTATACATATATCAAATTCAGATTTAGTAATAAATCCTAAATTTCAATTTGGAAAGTTACTAGAAAATTCTCAAATGTGTAATATAATTTCTAAAATTAATATGAAAATAAATTAATTCAATTAATATAAGTTCGAGAACAATTGCTGTCCACTGTAAGGTGCTTTGAACTAGTCTAAATTTTGCTGGTAGTCTAACAACTTAGTGGTTCCGTTCTGACGGCAGATTCTTCTAAAATCATTTTGAGTACGCTCTATATTTAAAGTTTCACTCTATATTTAAAGTCGAATTTTATCCTTAATTATAAGTTGAAAACACGGTTCACTTATCGATTTTGCCTTTAACTTGCAATTCTGATATAATGATTTAGCAGAACAACAGAGAAATCCAGCTAAATTTATCAAGTAATATTTGTACTAAAAGCATAAACAAAAACTTTTAATTTTATTAATCTTAATTGAATAATTAATAAGTAAACTGAAAGATGGCTAATGTCACGCTGTGAGAATAAAAACATGCGAATTAATTAGGTGTAGATGTAAGATAAATTTTAATGAACACATTACTTTTATTCTAAATCTGTTCGAAATGGACTAACTTAAATTTGAGGCGAATAAATTCTTTCAGTGTAGCCAAGAACGTCGACCAATTTCCTACACATCAATGATTTCAAATAGTTCCGTTACAAAAAGTCCAAAGGTGTGTGGTCTGGAGTCCTCTGTAGTCATTCGATTTGAAAAGAGATACAAGAGACACGGACATCAGCAAATGTAGATTGTAGCAGATACTGGGCAGAACCTGTGCGGACATGCACTATTGTTCATGAATATAAATTTGCACCTAGCTGTAATCTTTGACTAATGCAACTATAATCGCGTATGAGTTTTTATTCTTCAGATATGGTAGCTGTGTGCATTTACATATCCTTTAAGCGAAAAATGTGCTCCGACAATCAACATGCCGTCTAACATACATTCCGCATTCTTTTCCAAAGTCCAATTTGCAAATTTAAATATATTGAAATTCGTTGCTTTCATTTCTTGCTGGATTTTGTGTGGATATATTTTCAGAAGGATCCTTAATGATCGTCATACTTCTAAAGAGCTACCTTTTCGCGAAAAATATAATCATTTTCTCAATAAGTTCGTAGAGCCTTTAGGTTATTTTGAAGTATGAGGCCTGAAAAATGAACAATGCCCTCGCCGGGACTCGAACCTGGACGTCTTGAATACGAGCCGACTCTGCTAACCGTTACACACGAAGGCATGCAGAAAGGAGGGAAAAATACCTTGTATACTCTTCCTTTTAAAGGGCAACTGGATATTAGGGGTACCAATCGCCAAATCCTGGTGGTGAAGAATCCTCATCCACCTCCTTCATTTCGGGAGTCATTAGGGTTTTTTTTTTATGCTGGAGAAAGGAAAAATGAGCAATGCTCTCGCCGGGACTCGGACCTTGAGCTCTCGAATACGTGTTGAGTGTGCTAACCGTTACACCATGCAGGCATGCAGAAAGAAAGGAGAAAATATAAGTTTCCGGTATTAACAAAAATTTCACATTATTTATTTATTATCACATTATCATGTATTTTATGTGCATTTCTAGGGAAACCACATCGTGCTACTATTTATACTTGTCGACGCATTGAATTTTTAATTTTTTTGCTATGCTTTAATCACCCAGCATTTAAAACAAATATCATGTATAAAAAAATCAATCACTGATTAAAAAAGTCATCATTGATAAATAAGTTACTGTTTAGGAGAACAATTAATTAAGCACTAATTACCTTTTTTTAAAGAAAAAAAAAAAAAAAAAAAAAAACGAGTAGTTCTGATGACAGAATAAGATTCTGATCGTAAATCTCAAAGCAAACGGAAATTTACCTAGGAAACGCAAGAAATGAGCCTGACATTATCAAAATGTGATGTAGCAACGAAACTCATTTACCATTTCTAGGGTTGCTAATAGGGGAACTTTCATCAAATAAATGAAGTATTAACTTAATGTCGTCATCCTGCCTTGCATCATTCAAGCAGCTGCAGTTGCACAGATATTGAGTTGGAAGGGATTTTAGTTCTGTCCTGAAAACTGCTTGGTATCGCAATAATGTTTCCAGACATTCATTCATTGTCAGACCTTTGTTTACCATCAATAATAAATAACAGATGGGAAAGAAACACGCCATTTAGCATTTCAAAATAATTAAAATTCAAGCTTGAATTGCTGTTGTCTTTATAGCTGTGAGTTACGAAGTAATTTGATACGAGTACTTTGTCTTCAAGCATATATTTTGCGCTTTTCGTTTGGACAAGAGAAATAAAATAAAGAACATGATAATAATAATAATAATAATAAATAAAATAAAATAAAAAATTGTAGAGGTATCTAAGATGTAAAAAAGGAAGGAAAAAGTTAAAGTATGAGATGTGATTTTAAACTCTTTCGGGGGTAAAAAGAGTTGAGTTCGAAATGCCAAGAGTTTACTTGCTTCTTAAGGCACGTATTCTTGATGTAATTGGAAGCATGTCCTACTAACAATCCAAAAAACAAAATCATATAACAGTTTCATCGCTAAGAAAAAACGAAAGTTCACTAGCAGAAAATTACAAAGAATAGTTAGGTAGTTGAATTGTATATTAATTTACTTTCTTAATGTAGTTTTATATGTATTTTCTATGTACTTATTTTGAATTTTGTATCTATGAGTTTTCTTAATTTAATTTTTTGTCAATATGGACAGGAAAATAAATGTTATAGTCTCTTAAGGAGAAATCAAGTTGGTACAAAGCCGAAATCAAGAAAATTGCAATTTGAATATTTTTAACTAGATTTTAATGCATGAAAAAATTTCAAAGTTAAATAATTTCCCAAGAATGGAAAAAAAAGATAAAAACCTTATGAAAATAAAAATAAATTATTCTATACCATTTCTTCAACGTATGACATTAGAAACAACTTTTATTTAAAACATAGTGCTGCAAATTTTCGTAAACATTATTAGAAGGATATAATATTTTTTTACTTATTACGCGCTCCACTCCCAGGCACTACACGGAAAGGAAGGGGTGGCCCGTGGAAGTCTTTTTAAAAAAGTAAACTAGCTTATATCCACGTTAAAAAAAAAAAAAAAAAAAAAAAAAAATTTAAAGTAAACCAGCTCGTATCCACGTTACACATGCGGAAAAACACGAAAGTGCCCATGCAGCCAGCCCCGTTCGCAGGGCTCGAACATCGGACCGAACTACGGTGCTCAGCGGCTTTTACCGCTAGGCCGCTGGTGGGAAGAAGGATATAATATAAATATAGTAATTATATATAATTGAAAATATAAGGATCTGCTGCAAACCTCCATGCATGCTGTTGTGATGTACGTCATCCAGTTAGCAAATGTAAGATCCGTGTTTCGAATGCCGGGGAGGGAAATGTTGACTTATCATGCTTCCTGACTTAGAAAAATTTAAATAATGTCTGTAGTGGCGCCCAAATGTGACAGTCTATAATTCATCCTCATGTCGTTTAGCTCGATTAGATAACGCAAATTTTCAATTTTCCCTTTTTGCCTTACTAATGAAGGATACTGTAAGGAACAACGCATATCCATTGCGTGCTGTTGGTGTGTGTGTATGTGTGTGTGTGTGTATGATTATGGCAAAGCCTTGAGGACTATCTGCCTAAGGGGAGGGATGCCTTCGTGGAGGACTTTCTAAGGGAAACTGGCTCGTATACACGTTACACATGGGGAAAACCACGAAAACGCCCATGCAGCCAGCCCGTTCACGGGATTCGAACCTCGGACCGAACTACCAGTGTTCAGCGACTTTACCGCTCGGCCGCTGGTGGGCTGCGTGCTGTTGGAGTGTAAGTGTTTAGCTCATACACCTAGCAACTGGAAGAAATATTTTTTAAATCCTTGAGAAAGTACCTTTGATGTTTCAGTTTTCCTA
Source organism: Stegodyphus dumicola (assembly GCF_044657685.1). Classification (NCBI taxonomy): domain Eukaryota; kingdom Metazoa; phylum Arthropoda; class Arachnida; order Araneae; family Eresidae; genus Stegodyphus; species Stegodyphus dumicola. The sequence goes on from NC_140770.1 coordinate 134,713,353, forward strand.
GTATCAGTAAACGTAGATGTCTGTGCAAAGAGTTAAATTATTAAAATGAAAGTCTGTTACTTTTAAATCATTTAATTAAGGCGAGATATTAAATTTCAAAGAAAAATTAAAGACTTTATACCTTTCCTAGTGGCCAAACCTTGACAATCCTCTATGTGGCAGGCCAGTGTGGAAGATAAATTAAATGTCTTATGTTTCGAACTGAGGTAGCATTTACCAAAAGGTGCTACGAGGTTCTTTCTCTTCTGCCCCTCTCAGTTAATTTTGCCAGCCAGGATTTTGTATCTTAAGTGAAACAATATAACACCTTCGAGATGCCAAGCCCAATTTCGTTTCTTTCCTCTTTTTTTTTTTTTTTTTTTTTTTTTTTCCGCGGGATGACAGATTTAACAAGTGGGGGAAAGCCGACAGAGAAAAGGCTTCGAAAGTAAACTGTAATTAAAATTCGGTACTTTTCCGTTTCGCCGGAGCAGGTGATAAAGTCGTCAATAATGGTACAACCGATGCCAAACGGAATATCCTCGCTAGTAACCTTTTACGCCTCATTTTCAAAACAAGTCTCAGCCATTTCTTATCAGATTGATTGTTTCTTTCAACAATGACGTACAATTACGCGGAATGTTTACTAGATAGTTCAATTTTATGCCCTAAAGCCATTCGCGGGTGGTAATTAAGCCAATTAGGATGCAATCACACCGCTCACATGACGGCGAAAATATAGAAAAGGCAAAGTTAAGGGTTAAATTCATCAGTTCTAATGAAAACGCACTAGGGAAATAAAGCACTGCGGTTTTACATAATTTCTGAGTAAACTATTCGTACGAATTGAAATAATTCTTGCATTTAAACTTGTATTTCAAATTAAGATTTAACTTCAAATTAATGTAGGTAATTACTGAGAGAAGTAGATTTTTGTAGCGTAGTTTACGTGAGATAAGATCACTTGGGGTCACGGGATATAAACCGGAGAATCAGGTTGTTGTACCATGAAAGCATAGTAAATTCTTAATTTAATGTCTTTTTCCAAATTTATTGTCTTTATTTATTGGCTTTTTTACAAAATTTTAAACGACATTAAAATGTTTGTACCTTCAAAACAAAAATTCTTAGAAATAACATTTGTCAAAATTTTTTATCTGTATATTATGTGTTGCCGCCAATAAAGTCTGAGGCGAGATTTGCTCCGGCGAAACGGAAAAGTACCTTAAATTCTTGAGTGTAGTTAGAATATCAGGTTATATAGTATTGTTGAAATACTAAAGCAACAGGAATTATCGTAAAGTTACATAAATTTGCAGGACTAGTTTCAAAGGTTAAATAGGACCTTCTTCTTCAGTTGCAGAAGTGAAAATGAAGAAGGATAAGTATGTGCTACCGCGATGACCGCAATAGACAAAAAATCCAAGAAAGAAGGAAACCTTGGCCATCTATTAACAAAAAATGAACACAACCGTGAGATAATTTCTTTAAAAAGGTGAAGGTAAAGATGGATTAGAATGGAGATCATTACTAGCACTAAAAACGTTTTTTAAAAAAAGTGAAATGTCTCTAGGAAATATAATTCGCCAAATTGAAATGTTTTTTGGATAGCTGCAGAAAAATGAGAAATATCTTTTTTTCACTGTAGAGAACTTATGCGTTTCTTTTTTAATGTAATATGCTGTTTAATGCGGAACTTCCAGGCTGTCTTAGTTTGATTAATGTAAATTAAAACAATAGTCTCAAAGTGGTGAACCGTGGGCAGCAAACTCAAAAAGTAGCAAAGATTTTAAGATTTAAGTTATTTGAAGTTATATTTATTTCCTTTACCGTTGAAAATGAACATGAATGACGCACCAGAAAATCTATAAATGGAGGTAATTAATTTATAATTTGATACAAATATTATTCAAAGATTTGAAAAAGATAAAAGATATAGAAGAAAGAAGAAGCAGAAGAAAGATACAGATTTGATTATCTTTTATTCCTAAATTTCAAAAAAGGAAATACATTCAGTTACGAATTTTTACATTAAGAATAATCGCTTTGTTTGGAAATACATTTGTATACTCAAACAAAACATTTATTTATACGTGAACAGTTTTTTTAACAATTGTAAATTAATAAGAAAAGAATCCGATACACCGAAGTGCATTTTCATATCCGCGATAAAGATCATTTCTAGTAATTTTTCTTTAAGGATATTGCTGGAAGATTTATCAGAATTGAAGCGAAGAACTATCCGAGTTTTTTTCAAAATTGAAACACTATTTAATATCAAGCTTTAGTAAAGAAACGAAGTTTAAAATTATTTGCATTTAAACATACATAATTTTAATATATTCGTCGGGGAAAAATTTCATAAATAAGAGAAGGAGCTATATTCACATTATTTATTCTTAAGTTTTTATCTCACTTTAAAGCTTAAATAATTTGTTTACTTTTAGTTGCAGGTACAAAGCTTTCAAATAGAAAATAAATTAAAATTTGAATTTTTTCCCTTTGTTCCTTTTTTATCATTATTATTTATACACGTTTTAATAAAAATTTAATAAGCAAAACTTACTTAAAATATTTTTTTTACTTTGTTAATAAAAATTTTCATTTTGTTAACAGAAATGTGTCTGTCAGTTGTTTTCAGACTGTGCAATGAGCTCGCATGCCGCGTGAGTTTCAGACCACTGCATTAATTCACGCTGGCAAGGAATACTATATATACCCCAAGAGTTGATGTCCGGAATAGACCTTTTGTTTAAGTATGGAACTGCAAAATTTTTTGGAAGGGAAGTAAAACGACATGAAAATTAAATCTCTCTAAAATACACTCAATTTTATAGTTAATGAATAGAAAGAAAGGAATAATTACCGAATCCTTATTTGTTCTTCTGTTTTGTTGTTGTCTTGCCGATGAATTTCATGGAAGAATGGTAGCCAGAATCTCAAGGACGTTGAACTTCTATTTCCACCCCAATTTTGAGGGAGAGCATGCCGAGGGTCTCCCACCCCTCTTCCCTACTGACAATACACACGAGAGGACGTTCGGCTCACCATATACTTAGAGCACCTTCATGCCGCAAAGATACTATACACTTACAAATCTTCATGCCTTCTCCGGGACTCGAACCTGGGCCCTTCAGTACCGCAGTAGACTGCCCTAACCACTATACAGTCTGGGCGGTCTTCGGTTTGTTACTTGTGTTAATATTCTACAAGATTTATTAAGCTTGTATCTTAACTGCTGCTCTTGTATCTAAACTTAACTAGCTTTCAAACAAACATAAATAATTTATTGATATGTTTTTATTAACCGAATGCCATATACATACTGATTGAGTACCAGGCACCGATATTCAGTTTTTAGGTTTGAACTTAAGTATTGCACAAATAGCTATTAACAGTTTAGTTTTAATCTCTTTTCATTTGCATACGTTATTCTCACTTATAAGAAAGTATAGCTCAGCTTAAACAAATATCCAGTGCTGTAAATATAATTATATCACCTGAAACTCAGTTTCAATAGCGTCTAAGAAAATGTCTGGCTGAATAACGAACCTAACGTTATGTTGGCGAATGATTTCACGAAATCTCGTAACAACTTATGATTCTGAAACCTCAAATTAACGGGTGCGTAAAGCTTCTAATATGTTTTATTCATCTCAAGCAAGTAATCTTTTCCTAAGCATCACACGTTAATAGTGTTTCCTGGAATTCCCAGAGTTGAATCTCTTATAAATGCGAGTATAATTCTGCTGATTACCATACGGTATTTCGCTGCAATAACGCTTTTCGATATACCATGATTTCGGAGACTAGACGTTGATTCGAACCACATATAAATAAAGCGCTTCTAAAAAATATAACTGTTAGCAATAAGGCATGCCAAATTATAGCCACAGGAATTTTTACGGTCATAGCAAATCGAAACCAAAGATGATAGTTAAGAACAAGACGATGCATGAAAAAAATTAAACTTCAAAAATAAGCGGCCAATAGGAACTGTGGATATGTTTCTAGAATGCTTTGATACTCAGAATATGTGTTCCTCTAAAAATATTTATTAATATGGTTCTCCAAAAATGTGTATTTTAAACACCGAACATGAGCTAAAATTTTTGTAAATGTTTTTAATAAATAACTTTATAAAATATTTCTACATATGCATTATAAAGTCGTCTTTTAAATAGCTTTTTATTTCAATATGGATAGCTTTTCTTTTATATCTTATACCTGTTTGCATAATAATCGGTCCCACAAGCGGCCGAGCGAACACTGGGAATTCGGTCTGAGGTTCGAATCCCGCGAACGGGCTGGCTGCATGGGCGTTTTCGTGGTTTTCCCCATGTGCAACGTGTATACGAGCCAGGTTTCCTTAGAAATCCTCCACGAAATCAGCCATCCCTTTAGGCAGATAGCCCTCGTGTGCTTTGCTATAACTGAATAATCCAATCCAATTACATAATAATCAGACGTTTCTATATTTTTCATTCTTTTAATGGGAACGTAGAATTTCCAATACTTGAAAGGTATAAAACCGAGTACAATCAAATATTAAACCCAGTTTGTTTAATACACATATAATGAAAAATTAAGCGTAATAACAGCAAGGGCTTAGTTCGATTACATTAGGGTATTTATCACATTAAAGCATTCGAAAATTATCTGCTTCTATTCAAGAAATTTCTAAAGGCAAATTATTCTTATTGACCCTGAGATAAAATATCATTATGCAAGGATCCTGCACTTTATTCACTGCTAAACTAATGCTAATAATATTTTTCTTCCTATTTTAATAATGTTTGTTTCTCTTATTTAATTATAAAAAATACACTATTCAGCGTTCTTTGTTTTGCTATAGACCTGTAAATGCTAAAACTGTTACGTACAATTTAAACACACTTCGACTCACTCCTGCTCCCCTGATCAGACATATGCTTCTTAGGCTTTCATTGGAAATGGTACGGTCCACTGGCCATCACTAACCGTATCATTAGTCAGGAAGTTGCCAAGGATGCACCCCAAGGAGCTATTGATATTACTCTAGGGAAGATGAAGAAACGAGAGCATACATATTGCGTGGGCTTCTTTACGCGGAAGTCAAATCTACAGTCCCAGATTCGGACTAGCAGTCATCTTCCATGACCACTGTACCATCCAGAACAGCTCATTTAAAAATACTGAGATTTGTTTTCAATCCTTTCGCCAGGCCCATCAGCAGCCGAGTGGTAAAAGCCATTGAACTCTGGTAGTTCGGTCCGGTTTTCCAGTCCCGACGAACGGGTTGGCTGCATGGGCATTTTCGTGGTTTTCCCATGTGTAACGTGGATACGAGCCAGTTTCCCTTAAAGAGACTTCCACGGGGCATCCCTGCCTTTCCGTTTAGTGCTTCGTAATAAGTTTAAAAGAATCCTTTCACCAGTGGTTAATTGCAGGTGACAGCTGAACATCAGAAAGTTCCTGGCAAACGAGTTGGCTAAGGACTTTTTTGCTTATATAATGTGAATATGAGACAATGCTTTATAAAGTTCTCCATGAAAGCATCCCTTCTAAGGCAGTCAGACCTCAAAATTCTACCGTAATCAGGTAACTAACCAAGCACTTCCAGTCGACCGTAGAAAAACCACGTAAACTTTGGTTTTTCACAGCATGGGAAAGTTATATTTACGCCGTGTGGAGTAGCCTACGAAGCGGCAAAGCTCTACTTTCCTTATGGTGGGTTTCCTGGAGTGGGATATATAGTTTTCATCAAAAACTTTTATTTTGTGTTCAAAACTCGGTTAACCGTTTGATAAAAGACGCCACGCTTTCAACTTGTCTTGGGGCTCAGCGTGATCTACCTAATATCAACTATTTACAGTTTCTGTTTTAAAATACTGCATTCTCTGTTGTAATTGTTACATAGCTTCCTAATATTGAGATATATATTCAGTTCTTTGGCTAAGAAGAATAGAGATCTTGTAATTGATTATGATCTTGGGTGCCGTATGATGGGATTACTTAAAATACAGCGAAACATAGAAGTGTTACGTCCCTAAGCGGAGGAATGCTTTTGTAGAGAACTTTTAAGGGAAACTGACTGGTATTAACGGTACAAATGGGAAAAACCACGAAAACGACTATGCTACCTATCCGTCTGCTTGGCTACGAGCCTCTCTCATCCCGAGAAACTATCCGAGGATTTCCTACATTTTCTTCCCTTTTTCAAATATCTCGATGTACGTTTCAAACCAGTAGTATTTTAAGTGTCCCTATGACTCAAAAAGCTATATATTTATGGACATCTCTGTCGTCTCCGGGACCCAAACTTGGACCTAACGATATAGCATCCGGTAACTCTAACCATCATACTGACCAATCAGAGCAGACATTTGCACTTAGGAAAATATTTGATTATCAGTTGTTGTTAAGTATAACATTAGTAAAAATGCTTGAAATATTGGAATTAGTGTAACTAAATGCACGAACTTCACTAAAAGTACAGTGCTAGTCTAGAAAACATTAGATTCATATGATGGACAAAAGCCTCAAAAACAAAAATTAACTAGTAATCTTTAGAAACTTAAATGACAATAGGAAGTCTAGTCACATAACACTTTGTGGCTATCATTTGGGCGTATCTCAGTCTCACTTAACATAAAAACTTGTCCGGATATCTTGAAGATATTTACTAGCGGGTTCGACATATTTACTATAAACATCCAAGAATATATCATAGTAACTTCCCAAACATACACTTCCAAGTGCTTAATGTCACTGTCTCAAGGCTTTAACAAGTGCTTAATGTCTTAATGAGTAATACGCAATTTCTTAATATCAAGTCACTTCAGCAGACCATGAGATTTTGTAATGATTTAAAGGCGTACTTACCATATCCTCAGGGCATTCTGAAATATCGCTTGACCTCTTAAACACATCCTACCAAGCCACATATTAGTATATCTCCATAACTTCCTCGCTAGGTCCTTTCGACAGTACATGAAGTGTTATGAGTCCTATTTATAACATCTTAAGAGCAACTCATAATATTCGCTTAACTAAGCATATTCTCCCTGATGCTTAATTTCGCAATTCATTATGTCCTAATGACGTCCTCACTAAGTCCTCTTAATAATGTATGGTGATCTGTGAGGACTTACAAACATCCTTCATTTTTGAGTGACATCCTCCCTATACCTTCTCAACATTGTACACTGACTACCAATAAGTATTTGGACAGCTGTGATAGAAAAGAAAAACTAACTTTATTCATAATCAATAGTTGGTACGACCTCCACGAGGGGTAATTACAACGTGGACCCTCCGGGGCATACTTTCCACAAGTCTTTGTATGACAGCTAGTGGTATTTTCTTCCACTCGGCTTGGAGAAGACATAGAAGTTCCTTCACCGATTTTGCACGGGTAGTGCACCCCTGAATTCGGCGATGCAACTCGTGCCAAAGGTTCTCGATAGGGTTCAAGTCTGGACTCTGGCCAGGCCAGTCCATTCGATGAACTCCATTGGCACCATACCAAGCCTTGGTTAACGTCGAAACATGACAACTGGCATTGTCGCTCTGAAAGTAACAGGGGTCCAACCCGTAAAACTGCCACAACGTAGGAAGCACATTGTCATCCAAAATAGTGCAGTATGCATCGGAGTTGAGCTTACCATGAATGGGGACCATGGGTCTCAGCCCATACCAGGAGAAACACCCCGAGACCATAATTCCACCTTCGCCGAACTTGACTGTTGGCACAATGCATTCAGGCAGGAGACGTTCTCCAGGTAGACGCCAGACCTAGACCCTGCCATCCGAACGGCAAAGGGTGAACTTTGATTCGTCACTCCAAAGAACCCGTTTCCACTGATCTACGGTCCAATTTCGATGTGCTTTGCACCACATTAAAGAAGCGCGGTTGGACTTTATGATCAAAGGTTTATGGGCAGCAGCACGACCATGAAAACCAAGCAGATGTGCTTCCTTACGGATGGTATTCATTGAAACAATACTCCCGGATGCCTGTTGAAACTCCTCGCGGATGAGGGCTATCGGTTGGGTGCGGTTCTTCCGAATTTCTCTGAACAGCACTTGTCGGTCTCTATCCCCCAGTTTCGTTGGTCTGCCTACTCGGGGCACATTCCGATAATCACTCCTCACCTTCCACTTCTTAATCACATAGGCCACTGTCGATATTGGGTACTTCAGGTCGCTAGATATGTCCCTTAAGGATAGGCCACATTTGTGATACCCGATAATTATACCTTTCTCGAAATCAGAGAGCTCCGAACTGCGAGGCATCTTGCATGCGACTAAAGCCGATGCTGTTTCCTACACGATATATACCGGCGGAGTCCGTGGCGTACGTTGGGAACGCAGATATCGTCATTCGCATAGGTGTCCAAATCCTTATTGGTAGTCAGTGTATTAGGATTTGCGAGGACTTAAAGACATCATTCATGTTCCAAGACATCCTCGCTAGATCTTTGCAATATTATATTAGGATTTGTGGGGACTTAAAGAATTAACTAGATTTACCATTGGGATTTGAGGGGACCTAACTAAGATTATAGAGTCTCCCGTGTTCTTTTTGGTAGTATACAGCGTTAACGAAGTAGCGAATATTCGCTGTGTCTTGAAGAATAAATACTGCAGAAGAAAGATTTAAATAACCTTTTATTTGAACTAAAAAAGAACAGATGCATGCACTTGGTGCTCACAGTTCACCACCACTTGTAGCTAACTTAAATTTAACAAAAAATAAGAATGTAACAAATCACTAACAAATTTAAAGGGCTAACGACTGGCTCCTTAGCTTAACTAAACGCTAAATCGGCTGCACACAGCAAAGCCGATCCTAGAAATAACAGTATAAACTGAAAGGTGTCTAACACCGCCTACAGAGCTAATTTCAAACACGCAGCATAAACATCGAAATTAACTGCGCTACGCAAACTCTTGAAGTGATTCTTGAACCCTTGAACTCTCTGAAAATACTGCAATACTGGGAGAATTAACAGCTGCAGAAATATAAAAAAAGATACTGCAAATGCTAAATGTTTGGCTCGAAGCAGGATTACTACGACTCTTATGCTTAGAACAAGAGCTCAATATCTGTGCTAAAAATAATAAATTGAAATAACGTTAGGAATGAAACCCTGCATCCTTGTAAATCTTCTGCAGAAAGGAACCATAGATTTGAGGTTTAAATTTTTTGTTAATTTTTTGGCGAGAAGATAAAAAAAAAGTGTTAAGCGGAACCTTTATATTCGAATCGAAATGCAGGGCCATGATGCATTTTAATGTTCAGGATGGCATTTTCTCCCTTACTGGGAAAAAAGAAATATATGTATATTTTTTCTTTCTTTTTCACTGTAAAGGCAGCACAGATTTCTAAAGTAGACTACGTGACTGTAATATTTATCTTTTAAACGCTTTTATTTAGGTATTTTTATTTTTACTGTATATTTAAGTAATCTCTTAACATTCCATACATTTTCTTCTTCTATATATGAAAGTAATACATTCCTGTACTTTTTTATATCGAAATGGCATAATGTGAAAGAGGATTAAGCAATTTTTGTTTTTGAAACATTTCAAGGCATCCCTAAACATCTAAAATATCCAGCGCGAAGACAAGAGAAAGAATACCTATAAGATTATAGGGTATTTTCTCCCTCCTTCCAGCATGCCTTTGTGGTGTATTCGAGAGGTTGCATTTCGAGTCCCGGTGAGAGCAATGCTTATATTCCAAGTCTCCTGTTAAGAGAGGGGGACACTAATGACTCCAGAGTAACGCCCGAACACAGAAGACGTAGTAGTGAAGTAGTAGACAATAATTCATCAGTGAGTTCCCTAATTCCCAGACGCCCTTTAAAATGGGGTTTTATATTGTATTTTCGCCCTTTTTCCAGCAAACCTTCGGGTGTAACGGTAACACACTCGGCGCGTATTTGAGAGGTCCAGGTTCGAGTCCATGCGAGGGCATTATTCAAAAACTTGCTTTAAAAAACTTAATGACCCTACAAGGTAACGCTTAAAGCATAAAGTAGCACATAAAACATTAATGCATTTTTTCCAAAGGAACCAAATTCCACATAAGGCTTAATTTCTCCTAGCTTTAAATTGTCCTATAAATTAAAAGTTGTTTCCAAAGAAACATGAAATTAACAGATCTCGAATGAACTTATAATTTGACTTCTCAAAACGTCATTTGATTGCTTATTGGTTCCAGAAATCTTATTTGACTCCTTCGATTTCCATATCTGACTCGTTAGTTTGTTGGCTAGTGGAGTTTCTACCGTAGTGATGGGCAAATCTGGATCCCGAGTTTGATGTACGTAGCTTTTGTGACTATAATATTTATGAAGAGAAGCGGCATCTAAAAATCGTCTGTTTATTCATGGTTTCATTTACTGGAGATAAGCTACAATAGCATGAACGTAACTGAAATTTAATTTGAACTAATTTAAATTGTCCATGTTTTAACTAAAAATAACTAAACTGGAATTAGTGTTATCAAATATACCGAAAAAGCCTAAAGTTAGCATTATACGTAAATAAAACTGAATCGAAAGCTTTATTGTACGAATACTTATTATAGTAGTTAAACTGTTGCATACTTATATTCATAATCAAGCGTCTGACTGATAGACTTAGTGTCACGTGTTTACCTTCATAAATTAAAATTATATTTTATTATATACCTGAAATCTTAAGATATAACAAGATATAACTAAACCTTAAAACAAGCACCTTGATTATTAAATTTTGTAGTTACTACATAAAAAAGTAGTATTAATTAAGTATTATTTCATTTATTAATAAAATTAATATTAACTAGTTTTAATTACCCATTGTATACAAGTTAACGCTCTGTGTACTCACTCTCTTTAGTCTCCTAAAGCGCACATTGTAATTATAAATCAAGGATACATAGTTGTTAACTTTAGGACATCCAAAGAAAAGCATAATGTGGATCTGATGAACTTTACCACCATTTAAAAAGCGATTCCAGTTCAGGGTTATTTTGTTCGCAGAGCAATCAAGATGGGTACAAAATGCACCTATGTGTAGCTCAGAACTATTTTTTACCTTTAGGCTGCTTTTATTGCCGGCTTATCTGTACCACAGAAATAACACAGTACCTTTGTTGATATTTGAAGCAAAGGAGAGAATCCTTTACACGAAACAACATGAAACATGAAATACATTTTAATAGAAACAACATGAAATATATTTTAGTAGTTCAAGAAGGACCAACCGTTATAGGTCTTGGCAGTTCACAAACGCCACTTTTATTGTCTAAGCCTTTTCGTTTTTGCCTCAGTTGAAGGCCGTTGAGGAATAAGTTGGCTAACAATTAATTCAATTGTCTAAAAGTAATCCTTTATAGAGACCCTTTATTCCTTGTATTTAAAAAGACAACCGACTGATATTTTAAGAATCGTCTGTATTCATCGTCTGGACTCAAATGATAACTTAGTTTCCTTTGCTACTCCAGATAAATAAAAGCTGTAAGGAGTGGAATTTTCGATTCTCTAGGATGCATTTTTCTGCTGTTGAAACGATTGTAATAATCTTTCGTTCAGCATTGAAGAAAGCTGAAAAGTCGTTCAACTATAAAAATTTCTAATTTTACAAACTATAAAAATTTCTAATTTTACAAACGTAGGCTAGAAAGCTTCCGTTTCTCTAGAAAAAAGTTAATCTTCTACTTCCTTTCCTTTCTAAATCTTTGTACTGCAAATTCTTTAAAAAAATTTCAAACTCTCTTGTTTTAGATTTAGTCAGCTTCTACATATGCATCAAGGTTCTAATCTAATTCTAAATCGTATACAGTTTTCTCTCGGTATTCGAAATTAGATCTTTTCATACGAAACTCTTCGCATTTTCTTCTTGCGTAAATTAAAATGAAAAAGTTATTACCGATACCTCACTTGGGACAAAATACTGAGTTTTCGCCGATCTAAAAAAGGTCATTTAAGTCAAGGAGTGCATGAAGCGAAAAATAAGGCAAACACGTAACACAATCAAACATCATCTGAATAAATATACAGTCTAAGCAAAGAGAAAGCAATATATTGTTGCGTTATTTTCTTCCTTTACGGGTTCTTGGATTTGGAATGAATAATCAGGACACTTGATGAAGTATGAAAACATACTTTATTGGCCAATATCATTCAAGACAGCTCCAAAATCACGTTTACAGTCATCGAAGAACTATTATAAACACGCTGACACAATCAGCGATATAGCCTCCAAGCTATGAGGTTATAACGGTGGAGACAACTTCACGGCAAAGCACCAGAGTAACAGCTCCCAACTCACCAGAGTAACAGCTGTGTCGTTCTCGGAACTCTACGTACTCTCGAGACTCTCCACGCTACAACTCGCGATGCACTCGACGATACACTAGAGTGCAGATCCTGACTCCTCGGTTCAGTCGTCCCTGGAGCTCAACACACTCTAAGATCAAAATAGACGATGCACTAACTCGCGATACTCTAAAAGACTGACTCGATGCACTCGACGACCAACTGTGCACTAGGCATTCATTGACTGACTATCAACTCGATCGGCTCCTCACGGACTGACTCTCCGCGTACCAGTAGGGTTTATATAGCTTTTGGCTTGTGTTCGAGAACATTCTGGGCTAAATCAGTAAGAATTTGCTCCATCCGTCTACGGCATATCGCCATTTTGTCGTCAAATTTCACCAAATGAAGTAATTCTGTCTTTCCTCGCTATTTTCTGGCAAACCTAAGACTGCTTTGCGGGAAGCTATCCCACCGCGCCTGGACATTTCGTAACAATATGTATGTAATAGTAATAAATTCGGATGGGATAAGGAAAAGCATGATGATGCAGATAGCACATAAGGATATAGCTGCAGCCACGGCTGGCTGAATTTCTTCATTCTTAACAAAATTTTCTTTTAGTTAAAAATATACAGAGAATAAAGATCTTTTTCCTATACCTCTCGACACTCACAGTGCCTCTGGAAAGAGAATGAAATTCTGTCCAACATGATGCCTACACAGACTTTCGTTGCCATACTGGTCTATTTCGTACACATTGGAGAACAGGTATCGGGATCCTAATTGTCTCCAGATTAAATTACATCTAAAATCAGTGGTTAGGCTGAATCGGGACTCATCTGTGAAGGGAACAATTGGCCACTAATGCTTAGTCCGAAGTCGATGTGTTCTGTACTATATAAAACGAGTTGTCTCATTGCAGAAATGAGCAGGACAAAAAACGGACTAGATCTTAGAACACTGTGTTCATCTTTTCAGGTTTTGCAGTTGGTTTTCATTTTTACGCACGACAAAACTCATTCACATGGCGAAAAACTAGTGAATGATTTTCTGGAATGTGACGTAATTAGTCGGAGAGCTAGTCCAACCATATTTCCAGAATGAAATCCTGCATATCATCTCTGGGAAACTCTTAGAAGGGCAGTTGCAACTCACCTTAAACCTTTCATAGGAGGATCCAGCAGCCCAGGATCTAAAATTAGCGTTGTTGTAGACATGGAACTGACCGCCACAGTGACTCATAAACTGCCTCATTTTCAGTATGAAGCTACGTTGTGAGAATTGCGTGACTGTCAGACCTCTCAGATGTTCATCAGACCTTTCAGATATGACGAAATTTACTCGAGATCATGCGTGTGTACTACGACTCTCTGTTTTTATTTTGCTATTATATCAACCTATGTCCGTATAAAATTTCATTAAAATATACCCATCAGTTTCTAGAGATAGATCGAATGTGAAAATTTTCTCAATTTTGGAAACCAACGTAAATAATAATATTGAAAATCATAGACAGTCATTTTTTCTAAGAAGACTACTACTAAAGAGTGTCAGATTCGTCTAGAACTATGATGGTCGTCTTAAAAAGGTTTTATTTCATATTCAATAGCAACTTTTCAGTACCGTAAACATTTTGTGCACCTTCAGTACATCAGAAACTTAATACGTCAAATCCTGTATTTGAGTGCTTTCAACGTATCAGAAAGTTTTGCTCGCCTTTAAGTTTTTGCTTACTGTTACGGCAGAACGACCTGTTTGTAAAATGGGTAAAACTTTTATCAGTATAGACGATCTACTTTAGCGAATTACACTTTTCTTTACTACAATTTGAAAACAAATTTATACTTGAATATACAAAATATACTTTTATAGCCCGAAACGTAGAAATCTTAAACGCCGGGATATGTTAGCTATCTTAAAAATTACACAGCATTTTTCCGGGAAAATTCTTAGTATGATTCCAACAATAGGGTTTCACAAATACACAAAAAATAGTAACTTATTTATTTTCGTTCACAATTGTAAAAATAACTTTCCTAAAGTAGAATCTTAAAGGAAGATAAAACGGAAGCTCTTTATATAAAGGTTCTTTAAAAGTAGATATTTTTCAAAAGCGCAAATGTGAAAACGATTTTTTTTAAAACGAGTAATGCTGTTTCAACTAAAAGCATTTTACGGATTTAGAAATTTATCACTCAGGTTTTGAGTTTTGCTTTCCCATAAATTTAAGATACTTAGCACATCTGGAATACTTCAAATTTAATTCTTTTCAAGAATAGGGTTCATTTCAGTAAGACGAGCTAAAAGCCTTTCAGAATGAACCTCTTTCGTACCAGGCATTTTAATGTTGATATTTTTGTTTTGCTACATTTTAAGAAACGTATCGGTGAAAAGGTAATCACCCTGTTCAAATACTTCCTGGTAAATTTGACTTTGAGTTACATTTTATTGGTTCATTCTTTGAATTAAAAATGACTTATGGAGAAAGTTTTTATATTGACATTTCTTCAAATTAGAGAAATGACAAATTCATGTAGTTTGAACGTAACCTCATTCTTGTTTGATGGCATAAAAAGAAATGTGAGAATTTTTTTGAACAAATTACGAAATCCAAAGGATGTCTGTTTTATTGGATATACCATTCTGAGAGAGAAAAATTTATACAAAAATTAAAACGTTTCTGAGATTTAATTATTTTCAAAGAAAAATTAATTGAATTCAAAACTAACTGAAAAATAAATTTATTGCTTACAGAGAAATATTAATGGATTTCATATTATTCATTAGCTGATCATCAGATGATAGCATAGAACTTCTGTACACTGGGATAGTTTGTCTAAAGCTCAAATTCTAGGCGAAAGGGTTGACTGGATGGGTGTTTTTGTGATTTTCTACATGCGTAACTGGAATACGAGCAAGTCTCTCTTAGAAAGCCTTCTACTAAGGCATTCCTTTCCTGAGGTGGAGTCCAGGAGCCTAGATTATGGTATAGCAAAGTCGCAATTGCGATGCCTCCCGTATTCCACTAGGCAAGCCAATACTTTTGTTTATTTTTTATAAATAATAAACTTGCCAATGGATAAGCCTAGTGTTCTTTGACGAAATCAAATCTTTAGAGAAATTAGGTTTCTCTTAAAGTAGGAAGCGCAAAAAATCAGCTGTGCTTTCTCCTTGACTCGAATCACGAATATTTGAAATGCTAGCTGGCCGTGTTACTACTTACACCACGAGAGTACATAAGGGGATGATCAGATAATTTCTTTAAACTCAAACCAAATCCTATTTATTAATTAAGTTTTTAAGAAACTATCAATTTTTTGCAGATAGTGCAAAATTAGTTTCAAATGAAACCAGAATCTCTCTAAACTAGTAAAATATTATTTCTGTATATTAATAGCACGACTTTGCTTCTAAAACGTCTACCTGATGCCAATTATACTTTATATTAGGAAATCTGACAGAGAGCTTTATAGCTATCATGCGCAACAGAACACCAAATAACAGGATTTTTAAATATCCAATTATTCAGATAGCTGGTTCTGCAAGTCGTGTTTACTATAACAAAGCTCATCAGCACATGAATGTATAAGACCGTTAAACACTGGCAGTTCGACTCTGTTTCAAAATGATTGAGAACAGTTTGGGTGCAGCCACGATTTTGTAGACCTCCCCATATGTAAATTAAATGTCAGTTAAGATTAGGAAATCCTCCATGAAGAGAGGTCTCTCTTCATGATAGACCTCGAGTTACTGTGTCGTAATTAACTAGCCCAAACCTACTGCAATCAAAATATTTTTTTTCATTTATTGTAATTTACATCAACGAATATTATACCGCCAAAACTGCATTACTCTTTACGGTCGAAGAAAACATATTTTACTCTCAAGAAAAAAATAAAGACTAATAAAAATAATTATGCAGGGGATAGGGAACAAAGCAATGCACACAAAAAGGTTAATTTCTAATACCACAAGTTGTGAATCTTTGATAAAATGTAATAACATTTGTATAACAATGCATATTTATGGGCTGTAGAGTTATCTTTAATTAGGCCATATAAGCATAAATTAAGCCAGGTAAGCATAATTAGGCCAGGAACTAAGAATCTTGGAACTGAGAAAAGTAACAGCTTTTATGTGAGAGATAAACAATTATAAATATACTAAGGAGGGAACAGAGATAAGGCGAAATTTTTTTTAAGAGACGGACATAGATCATCAAAACCGCTGGCAAAGCAAACAAAGGGAAACAAACGCAATCACCACTCAAAGGGACAATATAGTTCCTCCTCTCCAGTGCCAGTTAACTGAACCAACAGACTCACAGTCGCTTACAGACTCATTTTTATAAGGCTGGCAAAGGTGAAGAGACAGTACTTCTGAAAGGGAGAAGAAAAATTGGTCCTAAGGCTTCCAGCATGCTGCCGTTCTCTGAAAATTTCTCAAAAGGCGCCAAATTTAACAGTCATCACCAAATATTAGCAAATGGGCAATTTGTTTTTGGGGTTGCTGTTGTTACATTACTCTAGGAGGATTTTCGCCTATGGCTCCAGTTCTACTTGAGCTATCTTATAGTTAAAATGAATCTACAGAGCTAAAAGATCAGCAACAATAACATGAAATAAACATACACAAACATGTCTAATGGCCATAAATTTCAAAACTAAACAAGCATGCAATAAGTAATCATAAAATTGCTATATAAAATGCACTAATAAAAAAATTAATAAAATCCACCCAGAACATTGCAAATAAAGCAAAATTGTAAATAATTAAGAAAATAAATATTTACAAACAATTATATCAAAGTGTTTTAATACATATTTTAATACGTCTTTTTTACGTAATATGTATTTTTAATATATATTAATATGTATATAATTAAAGAGATAATATATAATACTTTGCCTAACAATCTGTTATACTCAACAAAATATTGACAAAGTGTAGCTATTTGCTTTGCACATTTTTATTTTCTCAAAAATACCGAAAATAGGAAAAATGCGAATTTCCCCCATAAAAATTTGATGAAAAATATTTGGAACTAAGCTTCGGTTCTTTCGCAGATCGATAGAAAAAATATTTTAAGGGAAGTTCCAGACTGTTGGGAATATCATGAAATTCTGCATACAGCTCCAGTCGGAGTTCTAGATCGTTATCCTTTTTCATTTCAAAAAGGTTTCCGATGCAAGAAAAAATAACATTTTCGCTTTGTAGGAAATGAATGTTCTGAGCCGCTATCTTTCAGGAAATACTAAGATACCTGAATTTCTTGGATATATATGTAATATTCTTTTAGTGTGAAAACGATCTTTGGATCGCACGTAATCTATCCATAGAAATTTTAAAGTGTCAAATAGATGTGAAATTAAATCTGAATTTTCTCGAATCCGAATCTTGAAAGGTTTTTAGAGTCTCTCAAATTTTTCGAATCTCAAATCTCTGGAATCTTTCATAATAACAAGAAGAAGAAAGGAACGAGTACGTAATATGAAAGGTGACCTTAGTATTGATAAAAGATAAATTTAATAATACATATTAAAGAAAAAGAAATTAAGCAAGTCAGTTTTAAGAATATGTATTTATATTTATTAAGAAGGTACAAGCGAAATTTATCAAAAAATATAACTATATTAAGTTCTTTTAAACCTTGAAATTCTTTTCGTGAAAAAACGCTGCAGACAAAATATAGTTAAGCAACATTTCAATTTTTTAAAAAATTTTCTCAGAATCTTTGAAAATCAAAGTGTAAAGGGAGCAGGAATATTTCAAAAGTAAAGTAAATATGGAATGGTAACTTTGTGAGAATTAATATTTAATTTAATTAACAGTTATTTTATGTTTAAGCAGCTTTCCTATCTCTCTTCGGCCCACCAGCGGCCGAGCGTTAAAATCGCTGAACACTGGTAGTTCGGTACGAGTTTCGAATCCAGCGAACGGGCTGGCTGCATGGGCGTTTTCGTGGTTTTCCCCATGTGTAACGTGTATACGAGCCAGTTTCCCTTAGAAAGTCCTCCACGAAGGCATCCCTCCCCTTAGGCAGATAGCCCTAGTGTGCTTTGCCGTATTCTCAGTACACCTATCTCTTTTGCTTTCAACTCACACATTCTTCCCAGAATGCAAAGTGCCTAGCGCGCGTGTATTCAAATGAGGTAGGAAGAAATCTGTATTTAAGGGAAGTATTTCACTAGTATTTAAGGGAAGGTTTGGGAAGGTGATATTAGAGCGTGTGCAGCCAGCTTGAAGGCCACGTTGCTAATTATTTATTCTCTAGAGATTAAAATTCTGTGCCGTTGTGCTATTCTTGCCATTAGGCTTGTTTACGCCGACTTTCGAGTCAGAGTCAGCTTGCGTGATAGTTTATAAGGTATTTCTCCCACTTTCCTAGCGTCCTTCGTGGCGTAGTGGTTCTGCACACTGGGCCGGTATTCCAGAGGTACGTGGTTCGATTCCCGGCGAAGGTGATTGCTCATTTTTCAACTCTCTGGCTTCCAAAAAATCCTAATGTCTCTATTAGTGGCGCCCGAACTAAAAGGGTTGTGAAAGATGATTCTCCGCACCCAGGATTTGGCGACTAGGTCCCCTAAAACCCTAGTCGCCCTTTAAAAAGGGGAGTATATAAGGTATTTCTCCCACTTCCCTAGAGTGCCTTCGTGGTGTAACGGTAGCACGCTGGGCCGGTATTTCAGAGGACCGTGGTTCGATTCCCGGCGAAGGTGGCTGCATATTTTTCATCTATCTGCTTCCAATTAACTTAATGACTCTACATGTTAACCCGTGAAGCTATATTTAACTTCACGTAGATTAATTTTAAATTTTTCATTACTTTGTGAGTTAAGCCAAAAGTGTTGGCTTTCTGTAAGCACCAGCTGGTGCCCTCTGTGAACTTTATTTGAGTTAATAAAGGGCTCTTTACACCTTTCTCTTGTCTTTGTAGTACTTGGTGATTATTTACTAAACAGTCTTCTAACGTCGAGCTCAGTTTATGATAGCTAAGCATGCAAGGCGTTATAAGGTACAATCGAAATTTGTCAAAAAATAAATAATTAAGCTTTTTAACATTGAAATTCGTTTCCTTAATATAATTTGATTAAATCTATAAGTAACATTTCAGTGTTTTTAAGATTTTTCTCAGACTTTTTTAAAATCAAAGTAAGTGTAGAAGGAACAGAAATATTTTCCAAGTTAACATACAAAAACTAAATATAGAATATTACTTCCTCAGTAGAAAATTAAAGGGTGGAACTTGGAGCCAATCACGGAAGGATATTGGTGATCTAAATCAATAAAAAAAATCTATAATCGCGAATTTTTTTTCAAATGAAAAAACTATGTTAGAAGTCAGCAGTACTAATTTTTCTCAGATTTAGAGGGTAGATCTGGAACTTCCCGAATTATTTATATAAGATTAATGTTAAAAAGAACAAAGAAATAAAATCTTTTACTTAAAATTTCATGTTTTTATTCAAAGCGAAATTTCGAACCGGATTTTACTAAAATAGGAAAATTAATTATGTAATTTTAAGAAAATATATTTATATCAATGATTAAGAAAATGCAAATAAAATTCAGGAAATGAAACATAAATGCAAAGCTCTGGAATCTTTAAATTCATCTTGCTCTCAAGTAACAACAATCAACGGCATAGTCAGAGTTTTAGCGTTCCGTTGCGATCTGCTCATCACCTTTTCAACGCATACCAAAAGTCTGTAAAATATCAAAATGATATGTAATGAAATATTTTAAAATGGTATTTTAAAATGGTAATTGAAATATTTTAAAATGCTTTCTTTTAAAGAAATCGTAAATGGCATTATAGAGCAGGGTTTCCAACCTTTTTTGCCTCATGCAACCCTTTCACCACTGCTAGAAATTCCTTTTCCCCATTTTCCCAAAACGTAAAACATACATATGCACAGTTATTTAGATTTAGATTATTTTTAACGCGTTCTATTAATTAAACAACAATAAGTATAGAAAATAATTATAAATAACAAAACTTGAATAAACAGTCTTCTAATAAAAGTATTTTTTATAACCATAAAGTAAAACTAAATACTAAACAACTAACTAAACGTTTGATGGTACTCCCCCCTGAAAGTACGAAACTTCTTCAAAGGAGAGAAATTCTCCCTTGTTGAGAGCCCTATTGTAGAGGTTTGTTTCATTATTCCAGTTGCTGTTCTGTAAACAATGCAGTATTATTTTTTAAACGCTTTTATCACACTTTAAACACTGGATTTTAAACATATTTTGCCGTTAAAAAATTCCTATATGGAATTCACATGACTTCCTTGTATGGCTTGTTAAATTATACACAGTTTTTGCTGCATTTTATTTAAACTTACCTCCTAGAATTTCATTAGAGATATATTTCTCATTTAATTAGTTCAGTTCTAATTTCACGGCAAGGCAAAAATACATAAAATCTCAAAAATCTTCATTAAAAATTGGAAAATACAGAAAAACATAAAACACAAAATACAGTTAAAACCAGCTAAACAAAATTTTTATAGTTAAAATTACAGTTTCTACGCCAAACAAGCAATTTGACCAGTGAGCAGGACTAGTGGCTGCCCTTAGACAGTTAATAGTAGTGAGCTTTTAATCCAATAAGTCCCAAGCTTTACTTTTTTGTACACTGGACATCCATATCAATAACCCATATAAAAATTATATTCGAGGTGAAAAACACCATCCCAAATATTGTGCAGCCGGAGGCTGACCGTTTCTTCCACCTAGCAATCTACCTGCGCTGCTGGCAACAGTTTTTTTTTCTTTTTTTTTCCTAGTTTCTTCTTTAATTAAAGCGAGTGTAAAGAGGGGGAGAAGGATAATTTCAAAAGATAAAGCTTAAGCATGGAATAGTACAGATAAATACTAAACGTGGAATGCTAAATTCTCTCCATAAAGTTAATAATCTAGCGTTCAGAACTGTCACGAGTTTGTACTAGAGATGGACAAAATCGCTATTCTATGCTATCAGATCAAAATTGTTCCCTCAATTTTTTTTTTTTTTTTTTTTTTTTTTTTTTTTTTTTTTTTATGATTCAACGCTTACTAACCTTGATGAAAAATATGGAAAACTGGAGAATGAAGAACGGTTAGCGAGAGTGGAGCTATGAACGGAAAAAAATCAAACGATGAATGGGATCGGGAACTTCCAGTGAGGATAGATTATACGCTAGAGCGATGGTTCAGTACGAGAAGAACAGCTCCTGCCACAGTTTCTGGCGGGTGGCGGTCCCTATAGCAACAAGAATAGTATATTTCAAATAGGGTTGCTTTATTCTTATTTTGTTTTTGGCGACTGTTGGCTGAGGGGAAAAGAGCTATCATTCGTCTTCAACACATCCCTACGGGAAATGGGTCAAGACTCAGACGGCTGCAGACTAACTGGCGGGTGCTTTTCTTATGATAGACAGACTGTACCAATTACAGTTATTGTGAAGGTAGCTAATCTCTTGTATAGTGTCCACTTCCAACGTATGGACGTTACGAGTTGCGGGTTCGGGGGGAGGTCGGCCCGATTAATCGCTTAAGTGGTAGAACTCACCCATGCCATGATCCTTTTCTTCACGTCGAGGAAGGCCCGAAGAGGATCGAGGACGGATTTAAAAGTGAAAACAATAGAACGAACTTTGGGATCGGGAATAGTTAACAAGGATGAAGCGAAAGAATCGAAAGAGCGGTGGAATCGTAAAAGTGAGCTCAATCAAGCATCAAATCACAAACTTCGTGGATTGATTTCTATCAGCTATAGTCTTGAGTTTTCCAAAAGCCTCCCTTCTACGTAGAACGAACATTAAATTTCTAGAATAAAAAATTTGAGAAGTTATAAGGTATTTCTCCACCTTCCTAGCGTGCCTTCGTAGTTTAGTGGCCAGCACACTGAGCCAGTATTTCAGAGGTCCGTAATTCGATTTCTGGCGAAGGCGTTGCTAGTTTTTCAGTCTCTCTCGTTTAAAAAAAAAATCCTAATGTCTCTACAGTGGCGCCCTAACTAAAAGGCTGGTGGATGACGATTTCTCCCCACCCAGGATTTGGCGATTGGGTCTCTAAAAACCTAGCCGCCGTTTAAAACAGGGAGTATATAAGGTATTTCTTCCACCTTCCTAGCTTGCCTTCGTGGTGTAGTGGTCAGCACACTGAGCCGGTTTTTCAGAGGTCCGTGGTTCGATTCCCGATGAAGGCGTTGCTAATTTTTCAATCGCTCTTGCTTCAAGAAAAAAAATCCTAATGTCTCTACAAAGTAAGAAATGATAAAAAGTAAACTCGCTTCGAACCTGGAAAAACAAACAATCTTTTCTAGCCTAAAATTGGAATCGAACTTTCCTTTCAATTTCCCGTTAGAACTCTCGGCGGGTGAACTCTACAGCGTTCGATCAATTAATAAAATGAATCAGTTCTTTTAGTTAGTTCCAGAACGAAGAGCATATCCCTAGATGATATTAGCGATTCAGGTCCATTGAAATTGCAACAACTCCATTCTTTTATTAGTGAACGCTTTTTTTTATTGGACATTAATAAAAATAATCTTCCCCCAGTTTTAGTTAAAATTCGAAAGATTCAAACCATGAAAAAATTGCGAAGATTCGAGTTTTTCAATCTGTGAGATTCTATAATCGGCTCCTTAGTTTGAAATGCTGTTAATTTTTGCCTTAAAAATTTCGTTTTATGAAAGTAGAACATTCCCAAACAAGTTTTCGGAATGGTATCAATCGAAAAAGCAGATTCCATTAATTTATATGGAAAACATTTTAAAAACTCGCAAGTCTCCAAAAGAAAAGAAAAGGACATAAAGTAACTCATATAAATGGATGCATAAAATTGTATGCAGGTAAAAGAAAGAATACAATGATTGCAAAGTCCATATAGTACGTAAAAGAGTATGTTAGTATAAAGAGTACGCTAGCATTAAGTCCATATAGCACTTTTATACAAAGAGGATAATTTAATGTTCCAGAATTATGACTAAATCAAAAACACTGGAAAGCTTAGAAGATTGTTAAAGATTGATTTCATGTTAAGCTGAATCTTTGGAGATTAGGTAGCGGGCATGTGTGAGATTCAGGTATAGTAAAAAGGGACTGTCATTTGTATCCATCAGATTACAATATCTAAAAAAAACTCTCTTCAGTTCCATGGACGGAAATGTGATTGAATTATGTGACAAATTAATATAATATTAAGATGCCACTTATTGCTTACTGTTGAGAGTTATACTATACTATAAATTATTCAAATATTGATTAATGGAAAAGCCGTTGTCCGCAATCGTAAAAATGTGTATTTAGCCTTATTTCGATAGTTATACACTGCTTGCTACCCAAATTGCAACACCAAGAATGACAAGAGATATGACAACAAAATTTATTTAGTAGATGACATGTTGACCAAGTATCCAATGGTTAAATATATAGACTTCTGTGAAGTGTGGTTCCTTCCAGAATCAGTAGCCAGAGTAGCCGCCATTGTTGGAGATCACCGCTGCCACACGCCTTGGCATTGATTCAAAAAGACTTTGGATATGTTCGTGGGGTACAGCAAACCAAGCAGCTTCCACACGCTGCCAAAGTTAATCTGGTGTCGCAGCCTGGGATGTAATCTGGGTCAATCGTTCAGCAACCATGGACCCCATGTTTTCTATCGGCGAAAGATCCAGAGAGCGAGCAGGCCAGGGAAGCAATTCAATTTGGCGATTGACGAAGAACCCTTGGACAATACTTGCTACGTGTACTCGCACATTATATGTTGAAATATGGTTGTGGGCAAGCCCCGAAGGTAAGGAAGGACAACTGGCTCCAACACCTTGGAGATATAGCGCTGGCTGTTTAAGTACCAGCAATGCGTATTAGAAGAGTGCGAGAGTGATATCCAATAACGCCCCATACCATAATACCCGGTGCAGGACGAGTTGGACGGTGCATAACGCAGCTGTTCAGCATCCTCTCTCCACGGTGTCTCCAGACTTGAATCCGACCATCGTGGTGTTGCAGACAGAAGCGTGACTCGTCAGTAAAGACAATTTCATTCCATTATGCCGTCCACATCCTTCTTTCATCGCAAAATTGGCGGCGGGGACGTCTGTGGTTCTGCGTCAAGGGTAGACGAAGCAATGGACGTCTTGCGGACAGACCACTCTGCTGTAAATGGCGTCGAATTTGTACGCGCAGACACTGGCTGATGCGTTACAGACTGAATGTGCTGTGCTATGGTTCGTGATGTGACTGAGAGATCCGTCACTGCCATTCGCACACGAGGCATAATTTATCGTTTTTTTTTCGGGGGGGGGGAACCACAAGAAAAACATTAGTACTTTGAAGTGGCACGCATGATGTGCGTCTGCGCTGAAATTCTAATCATTTGCATATCTCGCCTCCGCTAATGCATGTTGTAAATTTTATGTTATTTGCATGCTTCCTTCGGGGTGTTGCATTTACGGTGGCCAGCAGTGTATATTTGAGGCGTCCAGCAAAAATTTGGAAATAAAATATTAGTATATAGAGACTATTAGGTTTTCGAAGTAGGAAGCACGGAAAAAGTCAGCTTTGATTTTTGGCCGGATTTCGAACCACAGGTCTTTTATTTGTCAGCTGAACATAATAACCGTGTATACCACAAGAGCACTCAAAGGAAAATGTGGTAATTCCTAATATGTTTCTTCATTTAAAAGGCGAGTGGGATGAAATACGATCGAACATATCTAATATTATTGTCAACCATATTTTAGTTCATTCGCAGCTTCAGAGATATTGGAATTTCCCAAGAGGGAAATTCATTAATTCTCTGACAGAAATTCGAACCACAGATCTTCTAGCACCTACATGCTTCATGAATGTATGCAAGGGAAAATACAACAATATGTTTGTTGTTCTCCACTCAAAGAGCGGCTGGAAAGAGGCCCGAGATCCAATGGAACAATACCTGATAGTAACGAGTTATTTTATCGTTCTTTAGTTCAGGAACATTGTAGAAATATTAGAATTTTCGGAGTGAGAAGCGTGAGAAATTAACCAGTGGCTTCTCCTCTACTCGAATTACAGATATTTCACTGCATTGTTAGCAGCACATGCTAGGAACTTACACCATGAGTAATGTAAAATATCTTTTGGGCATCATTGTGATATATTTGCAAAATATAGTTTGGTGGATATGGGATAGATAACTTGCATTATTTAAATGTCCACCAAGGTCTTCCGACATATCACCCTATACGTTTTTCCATGATGCGGATGTTAAAGGCAATATTGTATTTGCTTGCATACGTGTGGGCAGAATAGGAGTATTTTTTGACGTGTGTTATATACAAGAGGAGGATACATGAAACGTTTCCGGTATAATGGATAAAAGTGGAAGATATTTCCTTCACTTTACGTAATACTAATTTTTTCATTTGCAGTACTTTATGAAATACAGCATTTTAAGACCCCAAAAGATTATTTGTAATAAGCCTGTATTTTATTACATTATAAATCATACTTTAAAAAAATTTGGTGCTTCCTTATTATAGCGGCTCCTTAGATTGATTTACTAATCAGCAGAGATAACTTGCCCAAACGTCGCTACATGTTACATCTCAGTTGATTAGTGATTAAATTTTAGGGGCCGCTGTAATAAAGAAGTACCAAAAATTTCTATTTGTCTAAACATATAAAGGGCTATTAGTCTCAAAACACAATTTTGCGTAGAATCACTATAAATGCATCGTTTCACTTTTGATTCGAGTCGGTTGCCATTCAGCAAAATGTAAGATATTTATCTTCCAAACTGAATCTGTCTATTGTGGATTAATAAAGGATTTGAAAGCAACAGATGAAGTTCTTAAGAATATTCATTTCTTACTTCTGAACCGGAAGAATTAAAATAATAAAAATGCATTTAAATCATGATATAGCTAATGAAAAATATTCAGCATTTTCATAGAATGAGGTTATATAGTTTTTATTATTTATTTCACATTTTGTAAAACTTTAATGAATTTTTTATTCATAAACTCCACGATTTGAAAGAGAGCAGGGGCAAAAGTGCACGGAATAAAATATTTTTAACACAATATTGATATTGTAAAACTTTCACTGTGTAAATCTCAGTTACTGTAGAAAGTGACGAATCTTAAGAACTAGATAGCGAATAATCGCTTAAGTTCGTGTGACAAGAAACGACAAGATGGAAGGGTAACTAACACTTTATTATTTCAATAAGATTTAACAAAACTCCGCCTTGGAGCGTACAATCAAAACCGACACTTGGGCTTGAACTTAAGAGACGAAGAATTAAACTAAAACTAAGATTAACTAAAGAAATATAGCCGAAGCTATCGAGTTTAGAATGCAGTTGGCCCCTTAAACACCAGATGACTGCGAAACTATCAAGGGCCTGAGTACGGCCGGAGCGTAATAACAGCTTTGAGAGAGAGAGTGGCCAAAAAGGGAGACGCGCGTAAATCAGAAACTCTGATTCTCTCTCTCTCTAAGACTATAGAACTTCGCGGTTAAATACCGCTCTTCCTCATTATGTATTCAGACGTGATTCTAAAACTACTTTCTGGCCGGAGGTAGTAAGTTGAAGTTAAGAATTTGACAGGAAAGGAACTTTAACTTAAAATTTAACTGTTCATAAAATTAACATAATCCTTACAATATGATAAACTGAAAAATGATTGAAAACATTTTTAAAAAAAGAGAAAGAAAAACATTTGAAAGCTTTTTTCAGATTTAATATTAGGTCCAAAGGGGCGTTTTCAACGTTTTGTGTATTATCTTTATTTATCAAATATCATGTTCTTCGCCTTTAAACCATAAAATTGATTTCAACAGCGATATCACAAAATAATTTAAAAAGAGCATAAAATTTTTGATACAAAGCCTCGTGCGCTGAAGATAATTTTTTTTTTTACCTACAGTGTTGCCATTGCTCGCTTTGAAATCATTGAATTTATTAATCAAAAAATCATAAATGCTTTAGAAAATATGAAACAGATAATAAAACAAATTCCGGCTTCCAGATGCCCATATTCGGGTGGAGACGTACGTTATTCAAAATTTGATGGGTCTAGATAGCGTTGTTTTATCACAACGCAAGAAACATGCATACATTTATGCAAATTTTTCAATGTTTAATTTCTTTAAATTTAATACAGGGAGATAATATTTGATGGTAATCATTTCAAAAGTGATTCAGACTTTTAAAGTTTTCTACTCAAAATGCCAAAACAAAATTAATAGCCTTTCTGGGCCTTTGGGATAAAAATAGAGAAAATGTATGCCAGCCGTTAAATTGCATCGAAAATTCTAAACACATGCTGCTATTAAAAGTTTTATGATTTTGCTGTTGAACTATATGTGGCATAATTGCGAAGAAATCGATGCTTAATAATAAAGTAAAAAAGACAAAAATAAATAAATAAATAAATAAATAAAAGGAACGAGAAGATTTAACTAGAGTATGTACAAGAGCAAAGTGGTAGATGGCAAGCTAGCTCAGCGAGAGTGTAAAAAACCGTAACAAACCTGACCATTAAAATTTAAAACCTTTAATTTCTTAGTTACATAGGTATAAAACTTAGCCTCTAATTTTAAATTTTAGTATCCTAAAATGAATAAAAGCAATTCGTTTTCTATTACGTATAGCCTCTTTCTACATATTTGCCGAACATTTTAACTAAGAATGGAACTAACCACGAATTTTCTCAGATCCGTACCCAGATCTATAAAGTTATCGAAATTTCAAAGCTCTTGAAATCTCGAATTGAAAAAAAAACCATCATACTGAAGGAGTTTTAAGTATATTAAAATTTGAAATGTGCGTTTAATGCAAAACAAATTTAAGAACACAGTTTTTAAAAATGCTTCTTTATTTATTAAAATTAAACAAAGGAAATTTAATGTATGGTGTACATAACTAAATCTCTTTAATCTTTATTCCCATTCTCAGCATAATTTGATCCAAAACGTTTGAGTAATTGTTCAAATTCTTTACAATTACCCAGAATATTTTTGAATTGAAGCAAATGTAAAAAAGGGAAGAACTGTTAACATAAACAAGTACTATACTTAAAATACTAAATTCTTTCTAAAATATTAAGAGTTTTGCACTCAGGGCCTTCACGGGATGATATTCGTATACTGAAATTACAAAGTAATTTTTTAAGA
Organism: Stegodyphus dumicola; assembly: GCF_044657685.1. Taxonomy (NCBI): domain Eukaryota; kingdom Metazoa; phylum Arthropoda; class Arachnida; order Araneae; family Eresidae; genus Stegodyphus; species Stegodyphus dumicola. The sequence continues at coordinate 134,741,782 of NC_140770.1, forward strand.
AAATTACTGAAATTACGGTCAAGTGGGTAAAAAGAACTTGAGCACATTGGCGCAGTAAATATCGCTTTCTTTCATAGTGAAAATTACTACCAAGCTAATTTTTATCTGATAATAAAAACAATTTTCCTAATAAAGTTATGCGTTTCTAAGAAATTTGATTTAAGATGGTAGAGGTTTCTTAGATTAGGATTCGAAAGATTCGAATGATGATAAAAGTGAAAAGTTTAGAATTTCCGAGTTTCGAATATTTTTTTAAATTCAAGATTCAAGCTGCTTTCAAGATTCTTATGTCTCCTTCTTTACTTTAATTCAATCTTATTGTCATATAAATTAATTAGTTGCTTCATGAAACAAGTTTAATGCATGCTACCAGATAACAGAGGTTTTAAAAATGCCAGATGAAGAGGAAGACTTGAAACAATTTTGAGAAAAACAAGAGCTTCTAACAGCAAGAAAAACAGCTATAAGTATCTTAAGGAGAAAAACAAAGATGAGGCGAAATTATTAATACATGAAGAATATCGCAGATCACCAAAACCACTTATAGAACAATATTTGTAATCAAAAATCCCGAGAATAGACTGACAACTTCCTATTTATAGGGTCTACTCAACAATACACCTTATTTACCATTTTAAAATGAACTACTAGTTTTTTTGAAAATACCAAACCAAATTTTTTAACTCATTTCTACCGCATTTCTTTGGAAAAATACAAAACATTTCTGGTACAGAGAACATTAAATTTTCGATAACATTAAATAGAAATTTATTCTTTACGTGGAAGGAAAGTAATAAGTAAAAGCCATTAATTAAAATCTTTACTCACGTCTTTCGTCCGCTCACGATGTGTCAGAAAACTCTGACATTGGTATTTTAAGTGAATTCCAGTGTCTTTCTGTAAACAAGTAGAAGCTACTAATGGCTTTTAGCAAATAATGCTTTATTTAAGACCATAGCAATGACCTTTTAAGTTTAATGTGAATTTCCCGTTTATGGCTTCTTTTTGAATCGCTTAAGATTATTTCTTTGCACAAGACTTCTAAGATGTGGAACTTTTAGTGCGTATATTCTAAAAAAAGGAAGGGGGAGAGAAGAAAGAAAATGAAAAGAAGGGAAGAAAAACTATGCACTACTAAGGATTTTCCGAAATGAGATGAAATTCGGTAGCTAGAATGTATTTATATAAATGAAGAAAGAATAACTGTGATGTAGCCGTTCCTCAATAGACACTAATGCCGGCTAGATTAAAAGGCCGATAAAAGATTTATTAACAGAGCACACAGGAACGGTTAAAAACAAAAAAATATACATAAAATGAAACATATACCAAATGGAACATCAAACATTAGTATTACAGAGACATTTAGCACATGGTAACCTATCATCATCGCGGCTGGAGGTCGACTGCCGTTTTTCCTCTTCGCCACTAGATGGCGTTCAATAAAGTAGTTCGGTTACAGTTAAATAGTTCTGTTACATAACAAAAATTTCAGAGGATTTAATATTTGATTCAGTTAAAACGAATAAATTTATAAGGCTTTACCCAACCAAGTTGCTTGAGTTTGAAATGGATTCGAATAAAATTCTGCCGGACTTCTTGACAAATTCTTTCCGGTTGTCGAGTTAGATCGGCAACATCCAGTAAGAGTCAAAGGCGTTGGCCATCCAACTCCACACGTGGTCTGTTGGGGATAGATTTGGCCAAGGAAATGTATGGCAAAAATGAATTTCCAAATTCAGAATTCCCATATCAAAATCTGCAACAGATTAAAATACCTTGGAATTATCTTGGATGACAAAATTTCTTTGTACACTCATATTGAATATCTCAGTAATAAAATCTCGATAATTAACAGTAATCGAATACGCACCACCTCAACGTCTTAGGGAATCAGCCCCAGTCTCCTAATGGACATAGGCATAGTCTGTGCATTCTCAGTTGTCCAAAATAATCAAACAGTATAGAACTGGAGTGCTAAATTAAGTTTTATTAACTCTGTATATCAATCAGAGTTGACGGTTGTTAGGTGAGCAGCTTTATGGGCGTTAGCGCATCGAACACAAACCGTGATCAACTGAGATACTTTTCCTAGTATTTTGGCAAAAACAGGCATCGAAAGCGAAAGCAGAGTTGTACATGACATCCGCTGTCTTATTGCACATAGCAAAGGGAACACTAAACTGAGTTGGGTCAACATTCACATCGGAATATAAAGAAATGAACTCGGGGATAAACTAGCGAACGCCGTAATAGCTGATCCTAAAATGTATCCTGTCTGCATTCCAAAACCTGTCTTTCACTTTAAGAACAGGACCAATGATCAGGCCATCTCAGAAAGGTAAGCATATGAGCTCGAGAATAAACTAGCGAACATCGCAATAGCAGATTCTGGAATGTATCCTCTCTACATTCCAAATCCAGTCTCTCACTTTAGGAACAGGACGAATCATCAGGCTATCTCAGAAAGGCAAGGAAAGGAACCTAGTGAACGCCGCAATAGCTGATCCTTGAATGTATCCTGTCTACATTCCAAATCCAGTCTCTCACTTTAAGAACAGGACCAATATTCAGACCATCTTAGAAAGGCAAGAGAATTGGAACAACACGGATATAGGCCGAGAGATCTACAAATACGTCCTGAAAGTCTTAACCGAAATCAAGACTAACTATAGATATGTCGCGCAGCTGTGTGTAGGCCATTGTCCAGCCCCCTGCATATCTACTCGTACATACATATGGCAAAAGAGAAGCGAAAATATGCTACTGTTATACCAAAGACGATCTCAGCCATTACCTACACGACTGTCAAGTGACGGCAATCTGTCAAACCTATCGATAAATAATGAACGGAAATTGTGCGAATCGCTCCCGAACAATCTCGGAGTTTTAAATACAACGATACAGTTAATTAAATACAAAAACGATTAGGCTGATGAATTGTAGCACCTTTCAAAACTAAAAAGATTGTAAACATTAAAGACTGTAAACATCAATTCTGTAATAACTGAAAATTATTTTAACAACTGCAACACATAATAACACAATTACGAATTCTGTTCGAAATTGAAATGTAAATACATATCTTCGAGATTTGTCTTCCGGAACTACAACTACAACTGTTGAAACTTTATTTTAAATATCTACAAAATTCCATTTTCAAGGTTTGTAAAATTGCAGTGTTTGTAGATTACAGTTCCACATAATGTACGCGGAACTACGTCTGTAGACTCTTATTGTAATTCTACTAATACACAAAAATAAATGCACGATTGTTTTTTGCCTGCTGACTCTGCCTTTGGGGTACGGTTCACTAGGTAGTAGACAGTTTCACATTGGCTAGACATAATGGCTTGAAGCAAAGCAGTAATTCAACCGTCTATTCAGCGATGCAAAGAAAAGTTATTGAAAAGAAGTCTAAAATATTTAAATCAAATTGGAAAAAGTAGTAAAGCTAGGTAAAATGACCTTTTTCATCTTTCTTTGGGAATGTCTTTTATATTGTTGTAATATAGTAACAAATGAAAGTTGTTTCTAAAGCTATAGTCATGTTCGACATTATTATTATTTAATTGTGCTTGTCATTGGTTTAGGGTTGAGCACCTTAGAGATGTCTGCACGACTTTGGCCGATTCTGTCCCAATTTTTGAAGAAGAATCTCCAGAGGGACGTGTTCAAGAGTCTCTTACCCCTCTTCTCCTACCACCGAATCACTAGAGAGGACTTTTGTCTTGAGAGTTATTTTTTAAGTTCGCTCAAGCCGCTAAAACATTATACACTTTCAAACATCCATGCCTTTTCCTGGATTCCAACTCGGCTAGAGGCTTGGCTATGGCAGATGGCTTTCCTACTACCACACAAACGGGTTGCAGCTTAATTTATCGCGAATGAAAGGACATTCCACATAAATCGTTCTTTGTGGTTTCTATAGTCAATAAAGCTTCAATACCACTATATAGTCTAACAAATTGCTTATTTCATTGCCCGAAGGACACAATTCTCGTTATTTTAACCTGCATATCTCCAAAATACTACATCAATTCAAAAAATAGTATGTATATTTCTGTTTTGCATTCCGCTTTTGATTTGAGGTCTTACTTCGAAAAAAAAAATTCTTTGCTTTTCTTGAAAAAAAAATTGTTATGTCTGTAACTATGCTTAAAAATTATTTTCTTGCTTTGTGGATATAATAAGCCAATTTGAGCAATATAGAACAGCTTTAGATTGAGTAATTTTGATCCCTTTTTTTGGAAGTTTTGTCAGTTGAATGTCAACATATTTCATACCTTTCTTTAGTTACAGTTTTTGCATTGAATCTGTAATTACATTTGAATTTATAAAATGCTATTTCTGTATTAAAATTTATACTGCTTTTCAGCGAGCACATTAATAATTAAAATCAATCATGGTAATATTCATGTTAATGTTTGCCGCCCTTTTGGCGTGGTGGCAGCGACCAACACCCGATTCATGTGTGTCTGTTCAATATTTTCAGTAATTTTCTAACAGTCAATTAAAAAATATGTTATTTTTGTAGCTGAAATTATCGTTATATATACATAAATTTCAAATATCACTCCACTGCTTTCGAAAACATTTCGATACCTGTTATTATATTTTACACAAATTTGCTTTTGTTAAATAATTATAAATTGGCTTAGTTGCATTCCATGGAAAAAAAAATTATTTAATTATGCAAAATGTTTGGACAATAGCACTCAAAAGCCATTATTTTGGGATATATTTTAAACGCATGTGCGAATAAATTTATTTAAAAGTTGCACAACTTTTGACTGTACCTAAAATTTAGAACTTCTCATATCAATTTAGTTCATTATACACGTAAGCAATAAAGGACACATGATGTGTAACTAAACGTCACATTCATGTCGTGCTACTTCATTTGCATGACAATGTTTGAAACAACTTGCGAGTTTGAAACAACTTGCACATTCCAACTACAGAGCATTCCCTTACCTATTGCAACAGCTTTCGCTATGGTCTCCTGTTATGTAATAGATAATTTAAATATGAAAAGATTTAAACCCTCAGAATGCTTAGATTTAGGTGTTTTCATTCTTGCCTTTCATTATCCCGTTGGGTTCTGAGCGCAAACTGAGTATATTATTTAGGATTCCTAATCCTTGCTTCACTTCAAATCATCCTATGTGTCTAACAGCTGATTCAGGAAAAGGAAACTTGTTGAATGGAGCGAAATGTGTAAGAGATCAGACGATTTCGTTTGCTACATTCGTCATGGGAACACAAATACGGATTTGTAAATTATGAAATATGCCCCATTTCTAGCCTACCTGAAAATTGCAACTATTGTTTGCATGATAATAAAAGTGTGCAGATATTACTTTTATAAAATACCAGAAATGTTAATTAGCTTCGTTATGTATTCGCAAGTTCGCCTTCACGTTATTTACTTTTTTACTTCATTGTACGAAGTAAAGGAAGTATTGTAATAGTTAAACATTTCTGGTTTCATACTTCAACGAAAAAATCCATTTGTCCATTCCCGAATCCATTTGGATTAATTTTTTTTTTCGCTATTTTTTTCAGTATGTAAGGACAGACTAAAGGACTTTTTTTCTTAAACACATCGCAAACTCAATTTAAAAAGAATTCCAAAGGGACTTTTTTCGTGACGTATGTATGTAGGCATGTATCTTGCATAACTCAAAAACGATTAGCGCGTTGAAATTTTGGACTACTGTAATATCTAGTTGGGCATCTTCGTTTTTTTATTGCAAATCGGCAATATCAAGGCATATATATATATATATATATATATAATGTTGTATGATCTTAAATTCATTTAGTGCGAAAACAAGTTACTACTACTTGCGCAATTGCTAATTCTGTTCTTCATGATGATTTAATTCCAGTCCCCGTTAAAACATTATTAACATTTTACTTTCAAGTTACTTCAAAACATCTTTCAAAATATAATTTACTAGTATGGATTCACTCTTTTAAGATAATTCTACTTTAATTAAACTTAGGAGATAATATAATCAATTAATCAATATTATTTAGTAAATAAATTATATATATATATATATATATAAATACAATTCATAGTCATACATTTTTCAGTCTGATGCTGTATGTAAGCCACATAAAGAATTTCGATAGAAAAATGAGCTAATTTTCTCTCATTATATCAGCAACAATGACACGCAGTTTTTAATGATTTTCGTCTTTCTAATCAAATGGTCGTAAAAGCTCATGTTCCACCCAATATTTTGCCTATATTTAATTTTAATCGATTAAATGTGGCAACAAATGGATCATAATTGATCAGAAATCCATAACGCGAATAAACAAACACACAAATAGACATTTTTCTTTATACGTATAGATTTTGTAAAACTTAAAAATTTTTGATTAGCAAACTCTACGATTTGAAAACGAGCAGTAACAACACTTTTCGAAATAAAGCATTTTTATCGCCAACGCGCGACACAGTTGCAATACTCGGAAAAATGAGTGCGAAAATTAGCGCTTTCAGAATTTTTAATTAATATTTCGGCTGATTAAAGTCGTACGAAGATGGGAATAGCCGAAATATTTCACGAATTTTTGGAATCGGGAATAATGTGTTTAATGTTCGACAATGCTATTTTTTATTTCATCGTAAAACTCAGAAATTTTTATTAGCAAACTCTAGGATTTGAATGTGAGAAGTGGCAACAACTTTCGAAATAAAGCAGATTTTCATCTCAAGCTTGCGAGACTGTTGCCAGTTGAAAACCTGAGGGATAAAACGATCGTTTTTACGAGTTTTTTATTAATATCTCTGATTTTAGCTTTTTTTTTTTTTTTTTTTTTTTTTTTGAAAAAAGTGGACATCGACGTTTTCCAGGATCCAGAAAGAAAAGAATGGCAGGATGTTTTGTGACGATAGCTGGAGTAGTGACTGAGTTATTAGAGGAAAAACACACATATTTTCTTCTTTATATATATATATATATATATAAATATATATTATATATATACTTTATATATATATATAGAGATAGATAGATAGATAAGAATTGAAGAAATGTGATATTAAAATCTAAAAGTTATAAATACTTGAAAAATACACCAATACCAGAAAAATTTTAAAAAGCGAGAAAAAAAGGGCGAGGGAGAAAAGAAAGAAATTCAATAAATCTGATGTAACATTATCTAGTGGAGGATACATCAGACTCAATTAAAATCCCCTTACGCTTGAAAGCCTTGCGTTTCTGCATTCAGAATAATTATGCTTTTCAAAAACATTTTTTGATATATATATATATATATATATATATCAATCCCCTAAACCCGGCTTAAAAGTCCATAAACGGCTTTTATTTTTGCAATTGTTGGTCAAAGTCATATACTTCCAAGTACAGAAAGGTTTTGAATGATGATAATATTCGTGTTTTGGCAATGTCAAGTTTTTAAAAAAATTATTTCTGACCAATAGCGAAATCTAACTTCTAAAGTGGTCTCGGGATTTCTATATTCATATCTGGTAAAGTTTTGAACTCGTTATGAAAAATATAAATACAAAGAGTTTGACTCCTGTGCGATAAAAATTGACCAGGATATTTAATTTCAAAATTTGCAATTTTTGTTGTCATTTTCAACTTGCCATGAGAAATGGGTTATTCATGTTAGAGTAATTCGAGGAAATAAGATTAAATGAAGTGCAGCCAAAAATGTGTTTAATTTAATAAGCGGTACAAGAAAGTCATGTCGCGTCCACATCGGATTTTTAATTATAGTGAACGAAATTCAATTTTAACTGGAAGAGACTATCAGTTTTTTCTAAATCGAAAATATGTATTAGCGACTCGGCTTTCGCTAAATTCGAGCGGCGGGCTTTCGATCTTATACTTAGATGTACTAACCAGTTACATCGCTAGAGCACATACAGAAAAACACTGAGATTAAATATATTCTTTCCAATTTATCAGGCAAGAGTCACAAGATGCAGTCGACAAAATCCAAGTGATATCCTCTTCCACACATTTAATTCGGGTGTCATTATACAAACTATCAGGTATTCGGAGGGGCAAAGACAAAAATGAGCTGTGCACTCATTGGGATTCGAACCACGTATCTTGCAGGTGCTTACTGGACATACTAAAGGCTTAGTGCGGTGAAAATGCATACAGTTAGGAAGGATTATTTAATATGGCAAAGTATATGACGGCTATCTGCAATAAGAGAAGGGAAGCCTTCATGGAAGAATTACTAAGAGAAACTAGTTCGTATTCTCGGTATACACAGGGGAAAATCACGAAAACCAGCCATGCAACTAGTTCGCCTGGGTTCCAATCCGGATCGAACTTTTAGTATTCAATGGTCTTAACCACTTGGCTACTGGTGGGACCCTGAATATGCATGGAGGAACGCGATAATTTAAATTCATATTTTTAATGATTTCCAGTGTTCGATAATGCTTTGATGCCCCCTTTGTTGAAAAAGAAAGAAAGTTTACGTTAGGATAACATCTCTTGGTGGAAGGATATTTCTACAATACAGATTAATTGTTTATTTTGATCCATTTAGTTTCCATATGTATCATCATTCATCATTCACCATCCTTTCTCGTAGTAGAGAGAGTTCGTAATGAGACATAATAGAAAACCGATGATCGATTATAGAACGAGACACTGGCTGAGATAATTACGTTCAAATATCAATGTAAAATTAAAGAAATATTAATATTTTTACTAATAAATTTTTAATTTCAGCGACTAACTTCTGCTTCAAAGGTAAATGAAACTATAAATTTTAATTCATCTTATGATACTGAAGAGCACGTCGACTTTGCTTTCATTGTTAAAGTGAAATTAGTATATCGTTATTGATTCCAAACCTGATTCTCAATGACTGACGTATTGGTTTAAAGACAAGCAAATCCTCAGTGCGTGCTATCAACATAAATAAATGACAGTTCTGAAGTCGAGGTACAGAATACAATTATTTCATTAAGAATATTATTTTTAATTACATTAACCATGTAAAAGTAGACAAACATTAAAAGCTAAGCAATATCTAGGAATCAACTCACTGGTTAAATTTATTAAGAAGTCTAATGTTTTGAAATTTGACTTGAAACAAGATATTTTTATATTTGGAAAATAAAAGAAATAATTAATGGTAAAAATTATTAAGAAATACCTACATGGCTCGCTTTTATGTAAGTCAAGCTTTTATTTAGATAAGAAAATCAATAATATAAACTGAACAATAAATTTAAAATTTATGTTCAGTAATGGTAACAGCTATCACAATTTTCTGTTTAAAAGGCTATGTAGTTGATAAAATATGATGCAATATAACCTAAAGTAACTCAAAAATTGGAAAAATTCAGTAGACATATTTGCAACACGGGTGTTTGTCACATATTATCTATTTGTTTATTTAAAATAATCAGTTCATGAGAATATATATAGAAAAGTGCATATCAAAGAATAAAATGTTAAACCAAATAATTTTTAATCCAAATAAGAATAAGCAAATATCGGCATAATTTGTTAAACCAAATAATAATAAGCAAATATCGGCATAATTTTTCAAAATTTGCAGCGAAAGAAATTCGAGAACACTATACCTAAAGGATAGAAAACGAAACTACAAATCCCACATATTAACAAAAAAGTGAGCTCAGAGGAACTAAATATAAATAAAATGCAATAATATAAAACTGAATATAAATAATATAAAACTAAATATAAATTCTTCAAAAACTGAAGCTAAAGATAACTGTTAATCTTTCAGAGACAGCTTTTCCACTTTCTTTTCATTTGATCTTTGAGACTGCAGTCCTATACATTTATTCAATTTATGGCGATTCTTGCTAATTATCATTAGTTATTTTAACATTCGACTTACCGTTTTAAGATTTTTCGATATCTCTGTTATTTATCAGACAAGAATCTGCATGTATGTTTGTTTCTTGCACTGTGCAAAACCTGCGACGCATAGAGCCACTAAATTTTGACCATACATAATCGCCCACCAAAATACGAGTATGTGCATCTCGAAGTCAAAATTTTGAATTTTGAATATGGTTTTCCTTTAAGTTCTTCGAAAACTTGATGAAACTTGGATTAGCAAACTGGGGGGATTAAAAGCAATGTCTTATCACTGAACAAAGTGTAAGTTTCTCGCTCTTGAAAGTGAAAGATGTTTATGTCTCATTTAACCTGAAAACTCATATAAAATATAAAGAAATGTGTTGCCACTCGGCAAAGCGGAAGATATTTGTTTTTACAAATTGTATAAAAAAACTCAGCGATTTAAAATAAATCTCTTGCAACTGCCTGAAATAAATCATTTTTATTTTCTATTGTCGGCGTGTTACAGTTCCGCAAAGCATAACATATTTAATTTTTTTTTAAATTTAATCTCATTTACTGTTGTGCGCAAATCAACTGAGACAGAGATTTTTTTTCACAGAATTTTAAGTTGGTTGCGCGTTGGGCCAGCAGGTTTCTCAAAGCAGTTTTATCTTCTTTAATTTCATATAGATGTCTGCTTTCGACTATTTAGACAATAAATTAGAATTCTTACACTATTTTTAACTGGTTTCTGTGAAAGTTACATTTTCATACTCTTTAAGTATGTTTTGCATTCGTTTACTTTTAGTGTACTAAAAATGGATAAAACGCTAGAAAGAGAGCAAAGATTATCGCATTTAACAATCTCGCTTCTATTAGTAAAACAAATATCTGTATCCTTAATATATCTGTATGCCTTAAAGATGTACCATAATAGTGAAAAGTGTTCCTCTTAATCTTAGCAGTCCCGACCATGCACCTTCTTTTCATGTTCTGGTCCTTCTATCAATGTTCCTCGTTTAGCGTGGCCAATTCCCGGAGGACACAGCATTAAGCTCTAAATGTAATCAATTCCCGAAGTATTTATTTTTAATTCCATCGACGGGATCTAACAGTCCCTAACCCAGTGGGATAGCTGTTCTGTCGATGGCCAAAAGGGGAAAAAAAAGTGGAACAAATAATTACTTCCGCTGCTGTTGATGGAAAATCGAGCGTTTCTCGAATTCTGAGGAAACGGATTGGAACTGGAATATTTTCTGCAGAAGGAAAAGACAAATGTGGAAAGAAAAGAAAAACTACTCCAAAATCTGATCGATTCCTATTCCAAAATAGCATTATTAATCCAACAAATCTAGCAAAGATCTTAAAAAGATCTGTTTGCTATTAGTGTTGATATTCATCTTTCAAATAGGCCTAGACTTTTACTACTGGTCAAAAGGCGAGAAAACCAATTAAAAAACAACTTTTGACATGCCAAATGAAGCAAGGAAAGATTACTTTGGGCCAAAAAATATAAATCTTGGGTAATAAATGACTTACAAAATATGATTTTGAACAATTGACTCATTTTTTGGTCATGGACATACACCTAACATTGTTAGATATATACCAAGGGTGAATCAGCAAAACCTCGACATACCCAACAAACCGTAAAATACCATAAAAATGTTTTGAGGTTTTTTTCACGACAGATTATTAATGATGGATTCATCGAAGTATGAAGAATTTTAAATGACGTAATCCTTCTACGAATACGGGCATGTGGAAGACCAAATTTGAAATTTGGAATTTGTTTTTTGATCGATTTCATATTTTGTAAAACTTTAACGAATGTTTGAGTAACAAACTCGACTGTTTAAAAGCGAGCAATGACAACACCCTACGGGGGGGGAACCTTTTTATCTCCAGCGCGCGGAACTGTGTATCGGAAATTCTAAAGATATGCTCATTTTTAAATTATTTTGCGACATTGCTATTGAACTGTATTTTATGGTTTAAGTGCAAAGAACATGATATTTAATAAATAAAGGGGACACACAAAACGTTGAAAAAACGCCCTTTGGACGTAATTTAAAATCTGAAACCTTTCAGATTTTTTTTTTAAATTTCTTTTTCATAATAAATATTTTAAGCAGATGGTCGCGTATGCAGCCTAGTTTAATGAATAGCAAGTTTAATAAAATGTGCTGGCTGCATGCTGCATATATTTATCAAATACATGGCAAATATTGTTTTCTTCTACAGACTTAACCGTAAATTATGAATACTTGAATTGAGTAACGTGGTTTCAAGTACATTCGTGTCATTTTAAGCTAGGGCTGTTAACATAAACTCAAATGAATCTATGATAATCCATCAGTTATTTAACTCTCTCATGACACAACACATTTCTTCCTCCTCAAAGTTATAGTTGAGAAACCGTAGTAAATCCTCATTTCCGTTTTTGCATTATCTTTTACTTTACATTTGAGTACGATTTCTGGTCCATTATACAGTGGAAACTCAAGATACGAGCACCTCTATATACGAGAAATTCGAGATATGAGGAAAGTATGAGGGAAACATTTGTCTTTAAATACGAGCATTGACTCCAGTAACGTGCAACGAGCCGGGCTGTTGGTATGCAAGGCGCCTTTTCCGGATCCTTCTCGACTCCGGGAATCCCATCATCAGATCACTCGGTGTTCTTTGATCTACGTGTTTGTGCGCTTGTGAGTTAATTGTTTATTACATTTAACGTGAAAATAATTATTTCACGATGCCTCTCAAGACGATTCTTGCCTCAGATAGTGCTACCAAGAAAAATAAGGAAGCCATGGCCGTTAGTAACGGAATTGGCGAAGACTTACGGCCTTTTGACATCGACAATCTACAGTATTCTGAAGAAGATGGAAGAAACTAAAAACTTGATGTAGGCAAAGGAGTTACTGTTACTTCCAAACTTCCAAACACCGTCCAAAACTCCTAGACTCTCTTGAGAAGCTGTTGTTGGTGTGAATTACCGAGAGGCAGTCGGTGTTGGAAGCTATTATAGAGATAAACTACGGTTATATTATTTACCGGTATTATTTATTAGAAAAATTAATTTTTATGTTGATATTTTTGGGGGTGCGGAATGTATTAACTGGATTTCTATTATTTTAAATGGGAAAGTTTGTTTCTAGATAAGAGAAATTCACTATACAAGCTCAATGCTGGAACGAATTAAACTCTTATCTCGAGGTTCCAGTGTATGTATATTACTCTATCTAAATCTGAGAGGTATTCCGCATAAGCAGTATTTTGTTTGATCAGGAACGCTTTTTAAAGGTTATATTACCCACTACTATTGATACATAAACTGTTTTTATTTTTATGGAAAAGAGGTATGTTAAGCAAACAAGCGCTGTTGGAAAATGATTATTTTTTTTAACAAATCTATTATAATGGTTAGATATGCCAAGAACCATAAAGTAACCACACCCACAGAAAGTAAAAAAGGGAATTTAAGTAACAGAAAGCATAATGTTTTTGTAATGATGATCTATGATAGATGAGAGCACTTAAACTGTCACATAATTTCAAGAACTGCAGACTTTCATCAATGTATTCTAAAGAAATTCAAAGGTAATTTTATAGTTAATTATGCTTGAATTTCCAATTATTTCTGAAGCTTTAGCTATAGACAGACTCGTGACAATATTTGGGCATGACTTAAAAATATATTCGGTAAACATTATTAGACATTATCGTGTTTTCGTATGCATATTAAATGTAATAATACCCAACTACCATTAGAACATTGTGAACGTTTAGTGTGCTTTTCAAAATTGTTAGAAACGTTCAGGTGAAACGTTTTCAATCATGTCCATAAATTAAAGTTCAAAAACGTCCAACAGCATTCCAGCGTCGGTGCAAATGGCATTCTCGTGTAACATTTAAAAAACGTTTTACAAAGAACCGTTTTATCAGAATGAGCTAAATTTCATCTATATATCTACAGGGTCATTCTAAATGTGTTTGCAAATTAATCCGGGTGATAGTACCCATCGACGAGCAATTATTACCATAGAACATAGTTTCGCATTCCACTCTGAGAGGCAGAAAAGAGGAATATTAGAATTCCAACCTGAACTTACAACAGCATTGGGAAAGCGAATGAACGAGACCAAAAGTTGCGCAATCAGATGTATTATTTACTGAAAAACTCACAGAAAGTGCTCAAATTGCCGACCATACGTGTCGTTGCACAGTTGACATCGGGGAAGGAACGACTCGACGCTCACTCGAAGATTCCCAGTGTAGTGTTAATTTTTACCGAGGCAACAACGATTCTCGGCACGGGATCTTCAGTTGAGTCCACAGGCTTCCCGTACACTAAAGATTTCATGTGCTTCCAAAAGAAAAGGTGCAGGGTGTTGAAGTCCTGTGAGCGAGGAGACCAAGCCACAGGTCCGCCACGTCCGATCCATAGTGCGGGATATATGGCATTCAAGAAGTTACGGACCGTGACAGAAATATGTGCTGGGGCTCCAGTGTGCATAAACCACATGCTCGCTGGATGGGGAGTGAAACAGCCTGCAATAAACTGGAAGGCATCTATTCAAAGAAGATACGGTATGTTGCATCGGTCAAACGATCTGGTATGATGTAAGGCCCTACTAGGTAATCACCTAGGATACCAGCCCAGTTGTTCAGGGAAAATTTCTACGGGTGTTTATAAGGGGTAGTGCTGCCAGATCAAACGTGCCCGTTGCCCGTTGTGCCCGTTGAAGCGTTGATGCCTTCTCTGCTGAATGTTGCCTCATGACTAAATAATATTAATGCAGGAAATCGTGGATCGTTATTCCTCATGCCAAGCATCCACCGCACAAAGTATTCCTGTCAGAAATAATCATCTGTGTCCAAAGATTGCACTTTTTGCAAGTGTTAGGGGTGCATTTCTCGTGTAAAATACGCCACACACTGGCTAAGAAATAACCATTTCGTATGCCACTCGCGTACTTGTGGAAGGGGCTGCTTCAGATCTGGTCAAAACTCGATCTTCCATCTCTGGCTTTCGAGCATTTCGCGAACGTCCTGCATTGGAGATGGCAAGAGAACCGATTCCTTGCAGTCTTGTATCAATATTGGAAAAGGCTGGATGACTTGGAATTCGACGAGTTGGAAACCGCTGTTCGTACACTTCTCATGCTTCGCTTCCATTCCCTTTTGCTTCACCGTATGTGAGGTGAATATCTGCCAATTCCTCGTACGAGTACTCCGCCATAGTATTCACGAAACGTTTCGGACGATGTTGTCAAGGTAATACTTGAAGCGATGATGATGTGCCGTTTTCAAGGACGCCGTTTGCTCTGATCGGCTTTCTCCGGTACTAATTAAGAAAAAAATGCTGTTTCTTCTCAGTGTAAATTTGCATCGGTTAATTCTTGATAGTCTTAGGAGATAGTCTCCTTGTTCTTCCTCGATACGTTTCTACTTTCCTCTTTTCTGCCTCTCGGAGTGGAATGCGACCCTACGTTCTATGGTAATTATTGTTCGTCTGCATGGGTACTATAAACCCTCTTAATTTGTTAAAAACAATTTAGAATCCCCCTGTATATGTATTATGACGAACAAAAGCGCGTCAGATACCAGTGCTATAACGCACAAATACAAATACTGATAGCACTCTCGCGTGGCATATAAAGAACGAATTACACAAGTGCACCTATAATGTGTTCAGAAACTGTATGTTTTAATAGAAGTGTATACGGTTTTTTGTACATTTGTGTATGATTTTCTTAAATATCTTTCGGAATATTTGTATATAAATGCAAATGTTTTAATATGTTATAAAATTAAAATGTAAGAGGTATATTTATAGATCATCCGAAATATTTAATATTTTGTTTCATCAAATAGCATTTGATATATGCAATAAAGATTCTGTTTTTAGTATTTCATAAGGTAATGAAGAAAAGTGAAAATTACTGGATTTCAGATTTTTTCCCTCATTCATTCACGTATATCGAGAAAAAATTTATTACGATCATTAGTTTCCAGAATTTAATTCTTCCATATACTCCAAATATTTCAAACTATACTTCTTTTTTTCAGCAGTTTTTATTCACTATTAAATAAAAAAAGTTGTTAATTATTGAGCTCTGTGGTAGATTACTCTCTCCATTCCTCTCAAAATAAGAAAGCATTTTTAAAAATAAAAGGCACAATATAGAAAGCAGCATACCACAAAATTCAGAAACAATAATATATCTTCCTCACAAATGAATTAAAGTTACTTCTGAGCGACGGGAGGAGAAACATATTTTCTTCAAATTGCTCTTGTATTTTGAAAAAAGTTCGGTTTGAAACAAAAGTCAGGGCTTTACACCAGGGAAGAATTCATTTCTGGAAGGAATTTTATGGTTTCGGGGGGAATACAAAGAGTCTTTTATTTAGCTGTTAGGTATTTAGCTTTAGTTTATGAATTTAAAAAGTTCACTTTTTAAAAAGTTACTTTTATTCAAGTTTTGATATTTATCAACATTTTGTATAGAAAATTTATAAAACACGTTAGAGAATAATTTAAACTTTAATTTATAGTACGCATTAAAGAACAATTTAAATCTAAATAAATGTATATGCATTTTTCGAGTTTCGGAAAAGTGGGAGAAGCTGATCTAGCAACGGCAAAAAGAGTGTATTTGTAGAGAAAATATTTTGAGAAAACTTTGTCACTAATTGTTATACACTTAATTCATTTATACTAACAGCAACTTTCGATAGTTTAATCATTCTGCATTACATATAGTTAGTTAAATTATGCACTGTTGTGGATAAAAATAATTTCTTAATACTGTAACATCATCTGCTATCACTGCAGTTAGCTCATGCTTTTTCTTTTCTTTTTTTTTTTTTTTTTTTGTATATCTGTAAAAAGTTTTTGTTTTATATTGATAGCTCATGACTATAATTTTCCCACATTTTTGCAACAACCAAACTTAATTTTTTTCACAGAGTAACCGATTAATTCGCAACTAGTTAAATCGCTTCTAGTTAATCGGTAGTTAATTACATTTTTCGGGACATTAATATTTGACGTGAAAAGTTACCTTTTCTTTCCTCGAGTAAATAATATGCGAAGGCTGACTAAGCAAAAAGGTTTGCTGTGCCTATCATTGCCCACGGTATTCCTAGAAAGCACACCTGGGTCTTACATTGAGCGATATGCGATGATTGATGAGCCTTGTCCGCTGATAATCCATATAACAATGTTGTTTATCTTTAGATATCTCCTAACATAATTAATTTCTTGGTTATATGCAGAGTTTTGGCGAACAATAGGGGCACATGTGAGCTCTTTCATATGTGACAGCATTAACGTTATGCCGATAGCAGTAAAATTCCGATGAAATGGGCGGTACTGAAGGTAAAATTTAGTTTCTCTTTGAATTTACGCAGGCAAGTCAATTTGCCTCAATTCTCAATTGAGCAAGCCGATTGGGGCATTTTATAACCCCTTGAGTATTGCCTCGTAAGTTATGATTTTTCTCAAATTATTTCACATACTTATTATCATTGTATCAAAATTAGGCTTAATAACAGATACACGATTCCTTGTTATATCTTTTGAATAATTCTTTTGAAAGAAATTATACCACACTTAAAACTGCAAAGAAAAAAATCTGAAATAATCTCATTATTATTTAATCCGTAAACCATTATGGGGAATTTCCAGCATATTTCAAATATTTCTTTTAAACGAATGTTCAACAGTGGCGTAGTGTGGGTTTCAGCCGCCCAGGGCGTAGGCTGAATTCGCCGCCCTCCTAATAACAAAAAACTAATAAAATTATTCTTGATTGTCCATCAACTATTGTACACTACAAACCAGGGTTTCTAAAATTACGGAAAAGTAAATTGCGTAACTATGAACGTAATTTTCAGTTTGAATTATGTAATTACGTAACCTACCTGTTCTTTTTATAAAAAAATGAATGAGTCATTGTAAATGAAAGATTAATATATTCGCTATTCAGATATACTGTACATTGAATTACCACTATATCCTAGCTTGTTTTTACTTATAAAACAATGTAAAGTTACTACTAGCTAGCAGGTAAACAAAAATAAAAATCGTAATACTCACATGATTGTATATATACTAAAAGTCGAACGTGTAAACCATCTATTTATAGTTTACGTAAATTTTTTTGACAAAATTCAATAATTTAAAAATTTAAATTACAACATATGCAACTTAAAGAAAATCAAGAATTATAGCACGTTAATTCAATGTGAATTGGACTTCTGATGTTGCAGGTGTTATTAGATAATATTGAACTGTATCCTTTACATGAAAGAATTAATTATCGTTGAGTATTCGTCGTGAAAGATTCGAGCGCAAAGTAAATGCAGGTTAATTAGGTCAATATGAATTGGACGTTTGATGTTGCAGGTGTTATTAGATAATATGGAATTGTATCCTTTATATTGAAGAATAAATTCTTGTTGAGTATTCGTTATGAATAATTCGAGCACAAAGTAAAACACAGGGCAAATACCGCAAGGCAACTATTTAGTACAGACGGTGTTAGCAGTCCTTACAGCAAACGAGATGAGTTCTCTGACTTTAAGAAAGAGGATTCCCCGGTTCCGTTGTAGATTAAATAATAAAAAGTACCGTTCTCATTTTAATCGAATGGTAGTTTCGCAAAATATTTGAAAAGAAATGGTTCACATTTTTAGTTCAAATTACAAGATATTATTATTATTTAATGTGGAATTTTGCCGTTCCCAAATAAATGCCGGCCGTCTATCGCTACGCCACTGATGTTGGATGCGTGTGTATATTGGAATACCTGCTTACGATCGCACAGTGTTACCTACAAGAGTTCCATTTCCAGTTCGAATCAGAACAAGTTTTCTTGCAAGAAATTAAACTCAGCTATCGAGTGGATGTTATTTCAAGATCAATGGGGCAGAAAAGTATTTTGTATATATGTAGTATTTTTTTATAACTTCGTTTTAAAGTATTTATGTGACAAACTTAGATAACAGTGTTTCTATCTTCTAACACAAAAATTTGATTAAAATATCTGATGTGTACACCACATGACTTCCTTGTACGGAATATTAAGTTATACACATTTTTTTCCTGCATTTCATTTAAACACATTAAATTGAATTAAATCTACTTCGTCGATAGCGCATAAACCGCAATAGAATAAATGCACTTTTTAAAATTCACTACATTACTACACTCTGGAACTTCCAGAGTGTCTCTGTAGTAGAGACACTCTGGAACTAGGTTCACTTAACAGCGTTAAATCTCATTCATTTTATAACTCAAAATGTATAAAAATTACATCATCTGAAGAATAATCTAATCGTTGCCACATGTTCTCTTTCAATACTATAATAAATCTGAAACGATGTATAAAAGAAATTAAACAACTGAAAAAGGAACAGTTTTTCCCAGACGATTCAGCGCCGCTTACCTAGTATTGCTGCTAATATGAAACTATTGATGCTAATATTTTCTGCTAATACGAAACACTTGTTTCCTCCAATTTCGTTAAAGATATATTTCTCATTCATTTGATTCAGTTCTCACATGGTGAGAAGGCAAAAATGCAAAAAAGCTCAAAATATTTCCATTAAATTGATAGATCTAGAAAAACATAAAACACAAAGTGCACTTAAAACAATTGGAAAAAATTGAATTAAAATTACTGTTTCGATGCAAAAACAAGCAATTCCGCCAGCAGGCAAAATGGCACATTTTTCGAAGCACAAAACTGAAAGTTTACTTTTGGTCTCACTCAACAAAAATGCACTGAAGGCGCAGAAACTGATTTAATTTGTAGTGGACGCTGAGTTAACATTTGGGACAGTTTAATAACTTAAATGATAATTCCAGAAAGAATATAGCATGATTTAATTCGCAATAATAAAAGAGAGCGTTACCTTTCTTGTTGCGAAGCTTAGTTTCTCTAGTTTGGCCACAAATCTACTATTCTACTAAGTTTCAAATGTAAGCAAATATGGCTGTTATGGTAAAAATGATTAGGCTTAGCCGCACTTAAACAACTTTTAAATTACTAATAATTCTACAAATATTGCATGCAGATTTACTAGATATAAAAACCGTAACCGGAAGATAACAACATAAATCAATCACTTTTAAAGCAAAAAATGCGCAATTTATACCCAGTATATATATTTATATACTTTTGATGAAGTCGATTGCAACCAAAAAGAGAGGTGCATAGCTACGTGTTATAGCAGTCTTATGTACAAAATTTGAAGGTTCTGAGACTACTCGTTTTAGATTATGAAAGATACATACATACATACGTAAATACGTACACATATCATGAAACAATCTAATGTGTACACAACGTGACTTCTTTGCACGTATTAAAATATATGCCTTTTTTCCTGCATTTCATTTAAACTTATTGAATTCAACTAAATCTACTTCGTCATTTAGCGCATAAACCACAATAGATAAATGCGCTTTTTAAAGTTCACTACATTTATTTACCATAGCGATACTCTGCTGCTAGGTTCACTTAACGGTGTCATTCATTTTATAACTCAGAATGCAAAATAATTATATCATCTAAAGAATTATCTAATCGCTGCCACATGTTCTATTCAAATACTAAAATAAATCTGATGTATAAAAGAAATTAAACAAATATAAAAGAAACAATTTTTTCACAGACGATTCAGCGCTGCATAACTAATGCGAATACGCTACCCGTAAATATTCTCCTCTGTCGGAAACAGACTGGCGACAGTATTTTCTGCTGTTCTCATTCAGTTAGTTCAGTACATAACTACTCAAAATATCTATATTAAAAATTGAAAGATATAGAAAAATATAAAACACCGAATACAGTTGAAACAATTAAAAAATGTTTTGCAATTAAAATTACCGTTTAAAACAAGCAATTCGGCCAGTGGGCAACAAGACAGATTTTTCGTACACAAAACTAAAATTTTACTTTTGGTCTCACTCGGCAAAAAGACACTGAAAGCGTAGAAACTGATTTAATTTCTTATGGACGCTATGCTGAGTCAATATATGGGATAATTTAAAAAGTTAATTGATAATTGCAGAATGGATAAGCATAATTTAATTCGCAATAATGGCAACAAATTCACTATTCTACTAAGTTTCAAATGTAAACAAACATGGCTGCTATAGTACAAAAATGAGGCTTAGACGCATTGAAATAAATTATAAATTGTTGATAATTTTACAAACATAACATTCAGATTAACTAAAGGCATAAAAACCTTAATCGGTAGATAAAAACAACATAATTCAATCATTTTTAAAACAAAAAATACACAATTTACAAACATATAAAAGTAAAGAAGCCGAACTCACTGAGTCAAGTAACAGAATGGATATATAAATATATGCATATATTTAAATACTTTTGGTGCGGCCGATTGGCAACCAAAAACGGAGGTGCACATCTACATGTTATAGCAGTCGCACATACAAAATTTCAACTTTCTGAGGATTTTTGTTTTTGAGTTATGCAAGTTGCATACATACATACGTAACGTACGTGCGTATAGACGTCACAAAAAAATCTCTTCTGAATCCATTTTAAATCAGTTTTTTAATTCGTTTTTGGAAAAAGAGTCCTTTATTCTGTCCTTACATACAGACGTCAGGGGAAAACATCATTAAATTGCATTCGATAGCGGTCAATATGGATATTTTTGTTGAAATATGATACCCGGAATGTTTTGTGATTACAATACTTCCTTTACTTCGTAGAAGGAAGTAAAAATCTCTTCTGAACCCACTTTAAATTAGTTTTATAATTCGTTTGGGGAAATTATATTAGTTTATTCATTCATTACGTACAGATGTCACGCAAAAACTTCGTTAAATTGCATTCGATAGCGATCATAATGGATATTTTCGTTGAAATATGGCACCTAGAATTTATCGTGATTACAATACTTCCCTTACTTCGTACAAGGAATTAAATAAAGAATAGAAAGAAAAAAGAAAGAAAGAAAGGAAAGGGAAAAGGTTTATAACCTGTCTGAAGAGTTTACAATAATTCCTTTGCAAATAATTCAGTTTAGCAAGAAAATTATTTAAATAAATAAATAAAATCAATATTTGAGATATCTGTGCATGAGTAAAGAAACTAGTGTGATGTATAATGACGTCATATCCTCAAAACCAGTGTTGGAAGTGGAATCACGTGGAGCGTAAGGAAAAGTGGAAAACAAACTTTTATTCAAAGTTAGACGGTAACATTTTTTAAAAAATAATTCGAAAACCGTCTAGTTAATATTTGTTAGCATGTTTATTTGAAAAGAAAACGAGAAGCTTGTTTCATAAATTTTCAAAAACTCAAAATAGGTATTGTGTATTTTTGGATGTTGGAGATGCTAAAGGAACAGTACCCAGTACAGTTACAAATTTTGCAGGTCTAGTTTGGAAAGTTTAAATATCAGCTTCTTCAGCTGGAAGAACGAAAATGACAAAAAAGCATTTACGCACGCTATAACAATTCACCAAGAATTCGAGAAAATTCTTGACAAGGAAAGTAACAAAGCTATTGGTGCCATCTATTGACAGAAACTGGAAATAAATATGAAACAATTTCCTTAAAAGCTAAAGGTAAAGGAAGTAAGGAAAATATTTCACAGGTGTATGTATGCGTAAGAAAATTATTTCGTAGTTATTGAACACATTTTCACTCCTGCAGCTGAAGAAGTAAGTTCTATTTAAACTTTGACACTGGTCCTGTACATTTTTTAACTTACGCTCATTCTTGTTGCTTTAGTACATCCAGCCTTTATTCTTCTGTTTTTCCTCGAGGATTTAAAAAATATCTTCAAAATGCTGCAAATTATGATAAAAATTCAGTCGACTCTGTTTAGCAGATTTTCATCGTTTGTAAAAAGAACAAAATTCTGAGATTTTTAGCTTCTTTATCAAGTAAAGATATGTGTGAGAAATCGACAGAAAATAAATTCAGCATTAAATAAAAAAGATCTAAATTAAAGTTTTAAAAAATCGCTTTTTATCGGCCAGATAATGCATATTCCAAATTTCGTAATTCTGATCCTTTCGTTAGTGCAGTATATGACGAAATAAATTAAACACAGTTTCTTAGTTTTATAATAATATAAGTGTACCTAATTACACTAAGCTTTATACTAAGCAGAAACGGGTAGTTAAAAATTGATTATTTGATTCCTTTTTTTAAAAAAGAAGCCTTTTACTTTCTGCTGTCTTTTAAAATTATTGTCAACATACTTAAATTATTGTTACCACTTAAAAGACTTTTATAGCTTCGGTGTACTACCATTTTAGTGCCCTTAATGTATAAATGCATTTATTCTTTGAGATGCCACTATCTTTATTTTTAACACTGTTTTTAAGATTCAAAATTTATTGAAAATAAATTATCTTAAAGGAAGAACTAATACTTCAGAGATTATTTCTAAATCAGCTCTTTTAAAGAAACTAAGCTTTTTCTATTTCATATTTTGAACAAACTTTGTTTTTTCTTTTTCTGCTATTCTATTTCACATTCCAAAACTTCAAGTGCAAAATATATGCGCATACAATAAAATAGCTTTTATTCAAAAATTTCATCTACATTTGTGGAAATGTGAAAGTTCACTTCTCAAAATTAGGTATAAAAATTTTCAGTGCATTTTTTCCTTCATTTGTTTTTAGGCATTCTTTCCCTGAGTATTTTCACCCTCCATGTCTCACGCAGTTCAATCACTTCAAAAACGTTCCAGAGTGTCTTTCAATCTGAACTATTGGTATCTGTTGAACTACTTTGAATTATTTTAACTGCTTTGAATTTTTGATGTTTATTGAAATTCGCAATTCGTGTTACTAATATTTGCAAAACAATAAACTGAAAATTTTGCTATCGAAATTTTCAATAAAAGGCACCGTACAAGGAGATAAAAAAATGCAGTAAACATTAAAAAAATTTATACCCGCTACTGGCGTTTAAACGTTAAGCACGCAATGCAAATTAGCAGTTTTCGAAAGGTAGTTGGGCCCACCAGCGGCCGAGCGGTAAAGTCGCTGAACACTGGTAGTTCGGTCTGAGGTTCGAATCCCGCGAACGGGCTGGCTGCATGGGCGTTTTCGTGGTTTTCCCCATGTGTAACGTGTATACGAGCCAGTTTCCCTTAGAAAGTCCTCCACGAAGGCATCCCTCCTCTTAGGCAGATAGCCCTCGAGGCTTTGCCATAATCACATACACACACACACACGAAAGGTAGTTGAATTTGTGTGGCTCAGAATCGCTGGGGATGTGGATAATACTATGAAGATGTTGTCAATTACAGCTAACTACGACTGAACATATACTAATTAGAGAGTCGTCAAAGACACTAGCGCTCTGAGAAGTGTGAAGAGGTTCATTTAAATGCTAATACGTAGTAGTCATAACGTTTTATGATATTCATGTTTCTATGAAAGAAGACGAATGGCAGATAGCGAATGATGATGTATTTTCAGAGGTATTGTAATAGGTTTTCAGAGGTATTGTTCTGTTCTGTACAGTCAATCACAGATGTCGCGCTTTTCTGTGGTGTTTTTCAGTCGGTAATGTCTCGAATGAGGGAACAATTTCAGACAAGTCAAATAATTCTCCGGACACCTGTGCCCGGTTGATCACGGGTTACCATTCCTTCTGAAAATCGATAGATTACTATATTAGCTAAACGGAGTCGATGACTGGACTCCACAGCTATTACATCCATGGTTGCAGCCACTTGTAAGACTATATCTGCTACTCACTTCGTAAGACAACTGTTATTCAAAAGATTCGTTTGAAGGTACTGTATGCCCTAGTGCTAAGTGTTTGTGTTCCAGTAACCATCCAATCCAGAGGAACAAGATTAAAGTGGTGTCTCGTCAATATCTCAATTGGACTGCCTCAGACTGGAGCATCGTTCTGTTACTTGAACGAGTCGAGATTTCATCTGGAATCAGATGAGAGCGTGTAAGGGTCTGGATAGAGCCTGGAAGAATCAGGCCCAGAACATTATTCGAACATGATGTATTCAAAGGTGGTAGCCTCATGGTGTGGGTTAGAATCTCAAAGGAATATCGCTCCCAAAGGAACATCTTTAAAGACGGTTTTCTGAGGGCTGAATGGTCTTGGAACGACAATGGAATCTCAGACACCACTTTGAGATTCTGCACTGCAGTAGTTGGTCGTTCTCGTTTCCTCCTTATATGTGTTAATGCCCGTACATAAACAACCAAAATCGTTAACGATTTATCCGGACAGCGAGGGCATTTCTCGTATAGAGTGGCCACCATATTCTTTCCATCTAAATTTCGTGGAAAATCTTTGGGATACCCTCGGACGTGCTGCCTTCATATTTACCTCCTTCGGCCGGTCATAGATAGGTGCAAACTGCTCTACTGGAGGAATGGCCATTGCTCTGCGATGAGTTATCACCTCATTGAAAGCATGGACAATCGTTGTAAACTATGGTACGGTATAGTAACATACGTTATCAATGTAAGTTTTGTTTGTTCATTAATATGTTAATGATCCAAATGTAATACTAGAATATAATTTACGAATATTAAGTACTTTTTTCATCTTTGTATATAACGTTTGTTTTCTTTAATCCATAAATACATTCGCTACCTTCATGTGCAAATTTGTCGTTAATCAAAACTTTAAATTAACCTTTTTGCGCAGACTATCACGTATACGTGCCAGAAAGAAAAGCACACTCATTTCCCAGCGGACACGTTGGCGTACCAGAGCGTTTTCTCGTTCAGCCCCGGCCGTCACACATTTGTGCCAGTGTCCTGGAACGTTTTAAAAAATATAGCGTTTGTCACAAGATTGCATTGTATGTCCATACGGTTTCCAGATACAGGTAGATTTGACTTTCTACTTAAAATGAGAGTAGCATGACTCACATATACGTGGTTTTTGATTGTATAAACATAAGAGGAAAGGAATGTTTCCCAAAGGCATGCTTTATGACGGCTGTTAAAGCTATCATGTAAGTTAAAATTAGCTTAAATATCTTTTTCCTTTACTTTACACTAAAATATGTATAAAAAATTGCTCACTTTGAGAAGTAATTATCGGAAGCGCTAATGAAATTATTTCAAAGCTTTAATTGATAAAATACATTAATGAACCTTTAAATTAATAATAAATAAAAGAAAGTCTGTTTACAAAAAGTAAAATTTTTTACGTGAACAGGAAGATAGATACTCAGTGAGCTGAGTCTCTGACAAAATGCCCATATGAGAATCACTAGAAAAACCGTTTTCTAATTCTTTAGGAAATGAATAATCACTCTCATTCATATCACTAATTGGTTCATTTATCATTCGTCTGGTAAAAAAAGCTTGCTTGATATAATAAACTGAAGTCGTATACGGTATATAAGTAAACTGAAGGCTTTCCGATATTAAAAGCAATGCAAAACGTAATATAATCACACATAGTAACTCTAAAAGACTCTACGTAGTAGCAAAAAAAGAATACAAAAAGGACTCGAAGGGATATAGAAACGCGAACGTCTATATCCCGTGTTTATATCACGAGATAACGCTTTGGCAGTCCAGCGTGTCGCGTTTCTTGCTTCTTCATGGATTTAGGCTTAATAGCAAAAAACCCTCCGACCCTGGACAGACACTCGCCAAAGAGACTGCCGGCCTCAGCTATAAGCGCGCGTTTGCGCTTCCCGTCGCGAAATGCTTAAGGGCCAACTACGATAGATATTTGTATTAGCTTCGTCTAAGTCTCTTAGTTAGAGGCTTTGTTGTAAGCCCCAGAAAGGAACCAATTGTTCCTCTTATTTTGCGAGAAATGAAGGGTAGTCAACCCTGAGTCTACGTCTTTAGTTACTTAAACTCAGCGATAAGATGCTTAACAGTCCACTACGTTCCTCACATTTACTTTAGCCAAAAGGAATGAAGAACCCTACAAGCTCATACGAGAGAAATATACCAAAATGAAAAGTGCTGTTGTGATTTACCCCACTTTCTGACAGTAACTTGGGCATGCTTCAGGTGACAGTACGATTCTGCTTAGTTCCAGCCCGTGTTGATAGACAGCAACCTGGGTGTGTCCAAGAGTCTCCCACTTCTCTTCCCGTACCACAACCTCTTTAGAAGATTTTCGACCCACAGCATATTTATGCCCATGCCCCATGCCGCACAGACAATATACATTTACAAAAACCCATGAATCTTCCGGGATTCGAGCCCGGGCCATTCGGTACGGCAGTAAGCATAGCTAACCACTGTCCCAGTTGGGCGGCTTCCGATTCAACATTATTGACTTCTTGTTCTTCTTGTTTAGTAGATGCAGGCTTTAGTCATGTTGATAATTTGTTTCGAGAAACAAGAAATGCGTTGAATATTTTTTTTGAATGAGGTGATTTAAGATTTCAGCTAAGCAATTTTATTCCAAACATTAAAAAAACTGCATCAATACATCAATTTCAGTTAT
The DNA here is from genome assembly GCF_044657685.1 of Stegodyphus dumicola. NCBI lineage: Eukaryota > Metazoa > Arthropoda > Arachnida > Araneae > Eresidae > Stegodyphus > Stegodyphus dumicola. The sequence goes on from NC_140770.1 coordinate 134,769,092, forward strand.
CATATTAATTGAAATTGAACATTTGTGCAAATAAAATCTGTGATTTTATTTCTGAAAAATTCTTTATGTTTCTAAAACTAAAAATAGTAATATAACTAGAAAAAATATTAAAACATAAATCGAATAAGCCATTTATCTTAAAACATGTTCATAGTATTAGTCTAATTATCGCATTGTTAGTCTAATTGTTAATTATATGTAATTATTTGTATTATGATTATGTTACATGCTGTATACTTTAGAGACATATATAAGGGGTTCGTTGAAGGAAACCATATTTTTAAAAGGGGTCGATGCAATAAAAAGGTTGGGATCCCTGATTTAAATACGCAGAACTGAATCTTGTGAATAATATAGTATATAATAGTGGTTCTTAACAATATTTTGTCACATGCACCCTTTTCACTTATAAGGTAATTTAATGTAATGTAGTAATACGAGTGTGCTGCAACTCTCCTGGCCGATAATAATCGGTCTCATGGTTAATGCAGCCACTTAAAAGGTAATTTCTCTCTCTTTCCAACGTGTCTTCGTGGTGCAATGGTGTAAGGTATTTTCTCCCTCCTTTCCGCATGCTTTCGTGGTGTAACGGTAGCACATTCGGTACTTATTTGAAAGGCCTGGGTTCGAGTCCCGGCGAGGCCATTGCTCCTTTTTTTCACTTTTCCCACATAAAAAGAACTAATGACTCTACAGTTGTAGCAGACACGACGCGTATTCGGGAGGTCCAGGTTCGAGTCCCGGCAAGAGCACTGCTTTTTTTTTCACGTCTCCAGCATCAAAAACCTAAAACAAATTCTACAGTCGCGTCGGAAATAAAAGGTGGTGGACAAAAATTCGTCACCAACAGGATTTGGCGACTGGGTCCCGTAATGCCCAGTCGCCCTTTCTTGCACGTATTCGTGGTGTAACGGTAGCACACTCAGCGAGTATTCGAGAAGTCCGGGTTTGAGTCCTGGCGAGAGCATTGCACAATTTTTAGGTCTTCTGCTTCAAAATAGCCTAAGGACTTTGCACACTGTTACTAGAGGATAATTCCCCCTCCTTTCCTTAATTTGAAAAATAGATTTATATTATATTCTAATGTATTTCATAAATTAAATTCCCACCAGTGGTCGAGCGGTAAAGTCGCTGAACACTGGTAGTTCGGTCCGAGGTTCCAATTCCGCGAACGGGCTGGCTGCATGGGTGTGTTTGTGGTTTTCCCCATGTGTAACGTGTATACGAACCAGTTTCCCTTAGAAAGTCCTCCACGAAGGCATCCCTCCCCTTAGGCAGATAGCCCTTGAGGCTTTGCCATAATCACACACACATTCATAAATTAAACAACAAAAAGATACAGAAGATGTTGATAAATACCAAAATCTGAATAAAAATAGTATTTTATTTTCATAAACTAAAACTAAATACTTAACAACTTACCTGTTACCTATTTATTTAGCTCCCCCTCCTTGAAACTATGAAACTCCCACCTATGGGAATTTAAACATGAATACAATAATAATTGTATAATAAAGAGTTTCTGGTATAACAAACCATTGTTTAATTATATTTATTAATCTACCTGTTCGAAATTTATCGTTTGTATGACAAGCGCTACTAAAGACCTTCGATTATCTTATTGTACTGAATTTTCTGAAATATTTAACACTTTTTAAAATAAACAAAAAACTCTTTTCTGTTTCATTATTTATTGGACATTTTGGAAGTAAACCCTGAATAATATTTCGGTATTAGAGAAAGAAGAATACAATAATAATTGTATAATAAAGAGTTTCTGGTATAACAAACCATTGTTTAATTATATTTATTAATCTACCTGTTCGAAATTTATCGTTTGTATGACAAGCGCTACTAAAGACCTTCGATTATCTTATTGTACTGAATTTTCTGAAATATTTAACACTTTTTAAAATAAACAAAAAACTCTTTTCTGTTTCATTATTTATTGGACACTTTGAAAGTAAACCCTGAATAATATTTCGGTATTAGAGAAAGAAACTTTTGTCTTACATTTTTTATGAACTGAAACGTATTCTTCTGGTTTCGTAAATTCTGCTTCTTAAATAAATTATGTAAGCCCTTTGTCTAGCTTTCAACATCAATGTCTTTGACGCAAATATGTTTTTTTTATTATTATTTTACTGGAATTATCCGATAATCTTTAAATCTTCAGTCTTCAAATTCTGTAAAAATATAAACGAAGTACTTTGTTAATTTCTTGATCTTTTTAATCACCCTGAATAAAGAGTTACTGGTATAATAAAGAGTTTCTGGTATAACAAAGCATTGTTTAATTATATTTATTAATCTACCTGTTCGAAATTTATCGTTTGTATGACAAGCGCTACTAAAGACCTTCGATTATCTTATTGTACTGAATTTTCCTATTAGTTTTGCTAAAACTTTTACCTAAAATAATGAAAAATGTATTTACTTTAAAATCAGCTCGGCCAGATAAACTGTCTCCGTCTATTTGGTTTTCATCGAAATACCATTTCCGTTTCATTATTTTTATAATGATTATTATTATTTTATAGTAAACTTTAATGCCGTACATTGCTAATGCCAGGAAACGTATATAGTTAAGTTATTTCTGCGATCTATACAGATCTTTATAATATTAACCAGAATATGATTGCTGCGTTATAATAGCTTTGATCCCTGATATCTTTACTATTTCTATATAATGAATTAAACTGGTAAAATATTATAGTTTCCAGCACTGAAACAGTAAGCTAATACATAATATAGAAACCAAACCAAACAAATAAAGACAAATAAAAGCTATTAACCAACAGACAGTGCAATATGATAATTAGTTGACTAAAATGCGTTATATTATGTGCTGAGTCAACAAATATGCTATGACAGTTTGTTTCTTAACTTCAGTTTTAAAATTATATATAAATGTGTTTAATAAAATGGTGTATAATGTAATAGGCCTCATAAGGATGTCATTCGTTGATGATGGTCATGTTTACATTACATTTGTAAAACAGTTAATCAATGCTTCTGGCTGCTTTAACTTTTCTTTGTCTTTTATATGATTTTCTTTCTTTTCTGAAATCCTGACTTAATGCCGATTACTCATATTTCCTATTTTATAGAATTCTGATAAAAACTCAAATAAATCTTAAAATAAGTGAAACATTTTTATGTTACTTATTACAATAACAACTGCAGTTCTAAGCAGGTGAACAGTGAAAATGGGGGAGCATACATACACAGTATGCAAAATTTGAAATTATCACTTGCCTATTCAGCATTGGACACTCCTAACGTCAGATGTGGTGGCCATTTTATTGTGGACTCACCTAATATTCTGCCACCGTTGCCTCTTACGAAGAGACGGACAACTTTAAGTACGCCTTCTCCGGGATTCAAACCGGGCCCTTATTCGTACCACAGTGCTTTCCTAACCACTATACTACCTGGCCGGCCTTTCTAAAGATATGAAAATCTATAGAAAGGTATTTTATGAATATTTTGGGATTTGAAATTTTCCAAAATCTTGAGATTCTGAAATATTTTTCATTTGAAAAAAGACTTGCTTTAATAATTAGTGAAAAGAAAAACAAAGCAAATTGAGAAAGAAAAAAAAAGCGATTATTTTACTTGTGTACTTAAAAAGGATTATTTTACTATTTAATTAACTTTACTTTTGCTAGGCGTATTTTATATAACACATAATTTTTTATGCTGAATCTTTCCTGTATTTCTGCATTTACGTCCCATTCACCAAAAAATGCAAAGTAAGGGAGTTTATTTAATAATTAATTGGCAAAAGTTTATAAAGTGAGCTGTGGCAATTTAGGGCCGGAAGGCGGTACTTCTTATTCAACTTGCTAATGTGCTCTGTTAACTGCTGGTGAGTGTAAGGTTTATCACTTTAAATTACGCCAGTAACGCGTTAACACAGGAACCAGTTCTTAATTTTTACTATTTTAATTTTTAAATATTGAGCTACTATGTATTACCAGACAGCAAGCATCAGAGAAATTTTGTTTTGTTCTCCTTAATTGTAAACTCCATACTGAAGTATCACTAAATACTCCAATTATTATTTTTAAACACTTCTTTTATAAGCTTACGTTTTAATAGTATTTTAAGGTATTTCTCCCACATTCTTAGCATGCCTTCGTAGTGCAATGGTCAGCAAGCTCGGCGCGTATTCGAGAGGTACGTGGCTCGAATTCCGGCGACGGCTTTGCTCAATTTTCATCTCTCCGGCTTCGAAATAGCCTAATGCCTCTGCACTCTAAGGCAGGACAAAAGGGCTTAGGCAGTCGAAGTCGAGTAAGGTCTGTGTAAATTAAGTGTGTTTGAAAGATACCTTATATAGATATATTTAAAAATTACTAGTATTGGTTTTATAATTGCTGATAGTTTTATTCAAGTTTCTTATTTTGTTCTACAGTAACAGTGTTGTGGATTTAACTGGTTTATTGTTTATTATGGAACGATGGATAAATTACACTGGAAACCATAATCGTTAATTCGAATTGTCTATTGAAAATCCCAATAGGCGATGTAAAATTCGGACGATAGTAACAGTGACGGAAATTGCTATCATAATATCTGGGCGTTGTTTTTATCCAAAACAGTGCGCAATTTAGCTGTACTTAATCTGGATGATATAAAAATTCATTCATTAAAAATAAATCGCTCAAACATAAAAATAAACCGAGCGTAAAACCTTTATCTTCAAAGTAACTCCTCTCGAAATAAAAAGTAATGTAAGTAAAAGTAAACAGCAAATGCAGTGTGAAATGATGTTTATTCTTCCGTTATTTACTATGCGCTCTTTTTATTCTGAATACTGCTTTAATTCACTTTACTAAATAAAGATACCATCCAGGTTTAGCTACATCAAAATACAGGCACATTTTTAATAGCATTTTTATTTTAATTATAATGTTGGACATGTATTTTTTAGTACCACAGGTGTTATTATCTCAATTCTCACTAACCCCTGTACCGATGGCAGCGACACATGATGAAAATAGTTGAACCTTTTTCTTATCTTGAATACCTCCTTATGAGGGAACAAAAAGAACTATTTCTTTCATTTTTAATATTCAATTAATACATTTTCCGATGACTTGTAGAGTCATTAGGTTGTTTTAAGAAGAAAATTTGAAAAATGAGCAATGCCCTCACCAAAACGTGAACCTCGACTTGTCGAATACGCGCCGAGTGTGCTACCGTTGCACCACGAAGGCATGCACAAAGGAGGGAGACAATATCTTATATATTCCTTTTTTCTAAGGACGACTGGGAATTAAGGGATCCAGTCGTGAAATCCTGGTGGTGAAGAATTATCATGCATCACCTTTAGTAGTTTGGGCCCCACTGTAGAGATATTAGTTTATTTCGATGCTGGAGACGAGAAAACGAGCAGTGACCTCGCCGGGACTTTCACCTGTGCCTCTCGAATACGCGCCGAGTGTGCTACCGTTACACCCCGAAGGCATTCATAAAGGAAGAAGAAAATTAATTAATTATCTATCGTTTTGTTCATTTTTTTTAAAAATCATGAGTGAATGAACTGCGGTTGAATGAAAGCAAGAAACAGGGCTTTTATTAAATGATTTGTGCTCACAGTATTAAAATCTGGAGTTCATTTCCTCGACAGTATTTAACTACCTTTCCGTAATTTAAGCTTTAAAACATCCTGTTTTCTGAATTTATTTGCTTAGTTAAATGAACGCAGATTAATTTAATCATTTAACAACGACTATTTAACAAGGGAATAAAGCGTGGGACAACTTTAGAACAAACTTCAGTTAAATCCATTAATTTTGTATAAATAGCATTTCTTTTAAAAGCTCCATTTATCATAAATGAGATTATTTATTGCTAAATTACACTACAGTGGAGCCGGTAATTAAATATTGCTTAAATAGGATCATTTCATTATCGGTCGCTTTAAAGTACGAGGGAGTGGTTGCCGAAAGGGTGATGCCAAGTAAAACTATTTGCAATGAATTAATAATGCGATGCACATGAAATTTTCAAAAATTATGGAAATTTTTAATGGAAATTAATGAGAATTGTTTCAATGGATGACATTTGTATTATATTATAAGTAACATAATACTTGATATTTCAATTGCAGTTTATATTGTATAGAGTCATTAGATATTTTGAAGCAGAAGACATGAGAAATAAGCAATGCCTTCGCCGGGACTCGCGACCACTTTGGTTCAATTTGTTCAATAAACACTATGGTTTTTTGGTTGTTTTATTAATTACATACCCACTGATAATCAAATGTGATATAATATTTCAACTAATAAGTATAAAAATGTACGCAGTACCTGAACTAATAAATAACACAGAATCATTGAGAGTATGAATAAACCTGTATTCCCTCTAAAAAGCTGCTACAATATGGCCATAGACACTAACGAAGTTTTCTTCGTTTAGTCTAGACTTCGTCTCTGTCATTCAAAAACATTAATTACTCTGCTGCCGTACTTCAACCAAGCCTGATAAAATGTTGGTGGCTCCATAGATAATACTAAAATTGGGAATAAACTAAAATATATATTGATAAACGATACGTTTCAGTATGTGTCATCTATGAAAAAAATTAAATTTCTAAATAACGTCATCTATTGACAAATTAGAATGTACACTCGTGAGCAATATTAAGAGAATTTGCAAATTATATCTATTTTTTCGAAAGCTATTGAACCAAAGGTACTAATTATGCCTCAGAGTAATTACGCAAACATTCAGAGTTGAATACGTAAGTGTACAAGATTTGTATGCTTGGACTGCGATATTCGCCATCTTTCTCACAAGAGTTAGGTAAATTTTATAAGTTATCAAGTAAAGTGAGTAACCTTGACCATATGGATAACGGAATGAGATGGAGAATTGTCTGTAGATTGAAGGCAGACCAATCACAAGCGCAGGTGGCTACAAAGCTCAATGTGCGCCTGCAATCTGTGGAAAAGGTTTCGGGACACTAGATCCACATCGAGAAGACCTGAACAAGGTCAAACAAGATTCGCAACACGCAAATGTAGTTTTGTGCTACTGTAATAAATTTGCCCACAAGTGTAGTTTCATGCTACTGGAATTAATATGTATGGTTAGCAGTTTCGTTAAGTTTATCTGCGACCAGATGTTTCGCTTTTGAGACCAACCTTTTGCGCTTTGGGTCACTACTTGGCGCTTGCTAAAAAGCATTTCGCAAGGATAGGGTACACCCATCCGCAATTGTAATCAAATGCAAATGTCTGACACGAATTCCAGACATGTTTTAAAACTAAGTGAATCTTTTCCACTCGATTCCTCATTTATGGACATAATCATAGGCCACAATTTACTTCAACAACGACAGAAAGTAATGTTCTATATATCCTTCAAGGAAAGACACGAAGTAAATAGGGCATTTTTCAGTGTCAATTGTTTTTGGAAATCGTCGATACTAGTTTCCAAAGTTAAAAAGTGACTGTTACACATAAAAGGGAACTGTTAGTTAATTTTTATATTTCGGATAATTCCTTGATTCGCGAGTTGGATAAGGCTTAAAACGTTATGCCGCAGAAACATAACTCAAATATTTTCAACATTTAATAGTCGTCAGATTATACATACTTTGTTATCTCATAGGCCTAAATTTCGGATTTAAATCTAGATTAAAAATAGTTTCATTATTTTGATATTGCCGGTTACGAAGAAATTTACAGTATTTAGTTTTATAAGTCTCGTTTCACTGACCAGACATTATCGCTGTCTTTGTAGTTACTGAAATCTTTTAAAGGAGTCTCAATTTGCAAACTGACGCTAACTTGCAGCACGGCCCTCTGTTAATCATCATCATCTTATTCAAATTTATTCCAAATTTAGCTTTCACACGAGTATGAAGGTCTTTCGATTAACGTAGATGTAGTGATATGCTTAGTTATTAGATTGATCAGCATTTCAATCGGATCATTTTGGCATAACCTCTGTAATTTCGCTAATTAAGGTTTGTAATAAATCATAAAGAAGCTTTTATGTTTTGCTTTTTATACAAGTATTTTCCAAAAATAAACAAGATTTAAAATTTATAAAGCTTGATTTAAAATTTATAAACTCATATTTTATGTAACGCATAACAAAATAAACCCCCAAAAAATAAACCATATAGGAAAGTGGATCTTTTATTATTGTTGTTTAAATACCTGTAAATGAAAAATATATTTCATCATTAATTTATTTCATGAAATAGTTCATCGCATCTGAGATTAAATACTTAGAGGAAGACGGATCTCAATAAAAGGTTTTGCTCCTAGCGTTTACTTTTTAAAATCGAATTTTGATTATATACCCCCAGTGCTTTTAAGGATATTATATAATATTAGATTTCTTAAAAGAACGGAATCTACTTTCGCTTTCGACTTTCGCTTTACGTAATCTGCTTCCATGTGCTTATTGTTTTGCAGAAATAATGGATTCTGGCATTTGTGATCCAATAAAATAAAAAATAATGCTCTACGTTAATTGCATATTTTTATGTACACATTTTCAACTGATGACTGAATATGACTGTTTTCACAAACATCATATTAATAATGATAAAATATGAAATGCATTGATAATGATAAATATGACTCTTTTCGAAAACATTACATTGATAATGAAGCTTTGATTCGAATAGCACATGCGAATACGGGAGTATGGCTTCTTTGATTATTCATTTAAAGTATGGCAAAGTACACAAGGTAAAACTTAGAGATGTGTTATTTTCTCCCGAACTGGTTCAAAGAACCGATTCACTTAACTGAGAAAACGCACGGTGATTCGAGAAGAATCTCCAAGTTGCCAAGGTTACAAGGTTTATTTTGTGCGATGTCACGGACTACTGATTTGTTCAAAAACAGCCTTTCTCTTTGTGGCTTCTTTCTCAAACTTCTGTAATTAAATGACGTGAGGGTTTGGAAGTGTCTAATCTTGTATGTCTGCCGACTTGGTGACTCTTCAAGGATTGGTAAACCAAGAGCTTTTGCTGGAAGCGTACCAGGAAATTCGATATACATTTTCAGGAGAGAAAAGAATGTTTCTCCCTCTAAGTTAAAATTTGCTTTAATTTTTATCCCTTCTTAACGTTTCTATCATTTTTCATTCCATAATTTTATAGTTTTATGTAGAAAGGATGTTTCGAAGAACCTCAGAACTTTCACAGATAGATTTAAAAAAATTACTCCAGGCGTTTTAGCAGTTCCATTGAGTCAGTGCTCCTGATCCCAGTGATCATTCGACTCTTTCCGCCATTCGCTCCGTTCTCGCACACCTCTTTTGATTTACTGCCCGCTCCTTACCTTATTCATCGAGATTATTATTAGGAAGCGGTGAGCCTTAAAAAGTAACAATTCACTTCAGTGAGCGATCCGTTCTGATCTGATAGCCTAAAAGAGGTATTTTATCCACCTCTTAGGCTATTTGTAATATTAGATAAAATCTTTCGTGTATTAATACCTACAGGAAAACTATCTAGCATTACTGTTACATGTGGCAAAACCACAAAAACACACCACGTGCACGTAGCCCAAATTACTATCCAATTATATAAATTAATATCAAGTATTAGGCTTTTATGGAAAATTATATTCTCTTTTATCATTGCCAATTTTGAATAACTAATATTGAAGAAGAAAGAACTTACCAAGTTGTAAGTCTAACTTTGCTCAAAGGAGAATTTTTGAAATTACACCTAGTTTATCAGAAGGAATATTTATACATTTTATTTTACTTGAAACGTTATTCACTTTTTAATCCAAACGGGCAATCGGCCCTGATGGACTATTAATTTCGTATTGGCATTTTGGGTTGGTTCACTATAAATGTGGGTTCACTTTTCAAATTGTTGCCACCAAATATTATCGACCTGTGCCTTTTTTTAAAGAAAATAAATAATGAAGAATCTCCATAAATGTATCCATGTTTCTCGCATTGGATAAAACAATGGTACATAGAACCATCTAATTTTTAATAACGTAATCTTCTACACAATATGGGCATCTGGGAAGCCAAAATTTGGAATTCGAAATTTGTTTTATTAACGATTTCATACTTTGTAACACTTTAACGAATTTTTGATAACAAACTCAAGGATTTCAAAGCGAGAAATGGCAACGTTGTACAGAAAAGGCATTTTTATCTCCAGCGCGCGAGACTGTGTATAGGAAATTCTAGATATGCTCATTTTAAAATTATTTTGTGATATTGCTCTTGAACTGATTTTTATGGTTTAAGTGCGAAGAACATGATATTTAATAAATAAAGGAAACACACAAAATGTTAAAAAACGCCCCTTTGGAAGTAATTTAAAATCTAGAAACTTCTAGATTTTATTTTTTTTTTCTGGTGAATTTGATCATTTAACGAACAGCAGTGAACGTTTCTCTATATTTTAACTTGTGGCAACTTTTTTTTTGGCATTAAAAATAATCATTTTGAAAGTGGGTATTTTATGACTCAATACGGAGCTTAAGTAACTGCATAAGGTTTATAGTTTTCCTACTCATTTATTTATCATGTTTTTGATATTTATTTCGAAATTTAAAAGCAAATTATCTTCAGAGGAAGAAAAGTGACTTTTAAACAGGGAAATAGGTATACACAGTTTTAATACGAATAATGAATTATCAAAAGCATACTTAAGCACTTTTATGTGGTGCAATTCAATTTTCATATAAATAAAATGCATTAAAAAAAGGAGAAGAAATCCATACTCTAAGTGAGAAAAATGTTTTTCTAGTCATCATTTTTATAAAAATAAAAAGTGATTTCTTTATTCATCATTTTTAATGAACACCAAGCCTTTTTTACTTTATAAAAAATGCGATTATTTCTTCTCCAGCTTACGAAAAAACTAAGTAAAATTCTCCTTTAGCCTTTTCCAACTACTCTTTTCTGTTTATATTTTTTTGTAGACTGAACTCTTTTGAATGTCAGTAATTACAGTCACTGCACTTAATGTGTCTGAGCAAAGTATTATTTATTCAGTACCTAAAAGTGAAGAGTATTTGTAAGTCAAATAAACAGCATGGATTTAGCAACATATGTTCATGCTTCTCTTCTGCATTTTATAGTGAATTTTCCTTCACTCTGATATACATTCCAATGAATATGTTTTCTGATGCTTCTATTATGTTTGCATAAACAAAGACAAGCTTAGATAAAAATATGTAAACTCTTGGTAAAACGGATGTGTACAATAGCACACGTTTTTTTTTTCTTGAAAATGTATATGTTTAATCATTTGGTTTATTTTACAAGAGGAAACATGAAAAACAGCTGTGTCCTGGCCGTAATTTTAAACACGAATCCTAGCCGGGCGTGCTTTCCAATTACACCTTAAAGGCACACTGTAAAGAAGGGGATAATTCCTTACATATAGTGCCGCAATTATTCAGGTATCTTTTATAGTGACGAACCTGCCAATCTAACAGAATTGCTTTCTAGTCATGATTTACGCTGCTACAAATGAATTAACGATCTTGCAGATTACCAAAGAAGGTAAATTTGGGAACATGCTTAGTAATACATTTATGCAATGTATCAAGTAGCACAGTTATGTAATTTTTAAACGAGATTTTGAACAAATCTTCATCGATATCGAAGGCAATTAAGACACTAAGCAACCTCTCTAGCTTCTGTTGCTAGCTATATTTCTTCTGCTGCTTTTATTAATGCAATGTCTTCAAAAATTTAAAATATTCTTTAAGAACAGGCGCACTTTTTGTGCAAAATTATTTGTTGCTACTTATGCCAACAATAAAAGACATATTAAAATAAGCCGTGGCTATAATTACTTCTATACGCATCTCCACGCTACCAACTTTTAAATTATTTCAAGATGATTCGTTGTTGTACGCCACGTTGAAATTGTTACAAGAGTTAGAGTCCAATACTGACTTGAGTTAGAGTCCAACATGACATCTACAGAATTTGTTAGGAACAAAAGAACTGAATATGCGTTTTTAACATTCAGTAGGATGACTGAATGCATGACATTTAATGCACTATCCTATACATCGCCAAATGTGCAAATATTTAATCGCTTAACTTTAGCTGAACCTTAGACTAGCTGAAGTTGACTGTCGGTCCATCATCAGCTGTTTTCTACTCGGTAAAGCGGTTAGTGCGCTGACTTCCGTACCGATGTGCCAGGATTCAAATCCTTGACAAGACACGAATGTTTGTAAGTGTATAGTTTCTATGCAGCAGGCGGACCCTCAAAATACACAACGTTCCGAAAATCCTCTTGAGAGGTTGGGGGTAAGGAAACAGCAACAAGAAGGCTTTAGATAGCTCCCCGGAGTATTATTCATTAAAATAAGCGGGGGTGGGGAGTTTGGGTGCTTAAAAGTTAGCAAGGCTATAAGATACCTAACACCGGTGTCGCCTTCTCGTCAACCTGTATCTGTGTATAATTTCAGCTTCCATTTAAAAATACGAATAAGAGAAATGGCACTTTTTGTTGCTAATAGTTTCTTCTTCTCATATCTGCTAACTTTGGGGAATGCACATCATTTGGGGGCCTTGGCAATAATGCGGCAAGATTTACTTTGGTTCTGTATTGTATAATCATTACTGAAAAATCACAAGATATTTTCACTCGGAATTTTATAAGTAAAATAACGATTTTTTATTCTTGCTATACAGTGAGAGATACCAGGAACAAAAATGCTGCACGTTCTGCTAGTTTTAAAGTAAAAGTTATAACTTTTGCTAATTTAATACTATGGGCGTAACTATAAATGATATATACTATTATCTACGGCGCGTATGATAGTGATGTTAATGGTCAAATGGAGAAGGATGACATTTATTCGGACTTGCCTGTACCAAAGAGAATTGGTTGAAATTTCGAAATCAAATGACGATAATAAAAACTTTGATTAATATTCTTGCGTGCGTACTGGTTCGTAATAGATTGAATACACAAGTCCGATAATATGTTAATAGAATTTATTCTTATTAAAAGAAATATAACAGAACGATGGAATTTTCCTCAGAGATATTCGTACAAGTGTTCACAATATCACACAGTATAATCAGTAGTTATAACTCAACATTAAAATACAATGTAGTGCAAAGCGTTATCTAAAGAAAAAGCTAACTCCGATTTACCTCAGTTCACGGAACTACAACTCGCAACAGCAGTAACTGAGCAACTAACTAAACAACTGGACTGAGACTCTCTCCGACCTTCTACAGTTTTCAAGCGGTCCGAGAAATTTCTGCTTCTCAAGATTTCTGGAAAGCAATAAGAGGATGGAATTGCGGTTAGAGCTAACACAGTAGTTAATTACATTTGTTCAATTTGAATACAAATTCCCGAGATATCCATTTATTCAATGTTAAATGCATATCCTCCTGTACTTTTACTTTTCCGGCATAGCTTTCTCTTAAAATTTGTCTCGCGCTGCATTGCAAAGGGAAATTCAACAATTTTAATTATATTTCTTCTGAAGTTAGCTATCTAAATACAAAATTCGTAACAATGTGTATTAGGATTAATTAAAACAAAAAAGGCATTTCTTCAGTTATTAACCCAAAGCTTCGTTAGCGCAGAAGGTATATTATTAGTCTCGAAACGGCATTTTGGATAGAATCACTAAAAGCGTTGAAATCACTTTTAAAATTGCTACCAACAAATATTATCGCCCTGTATTATCTTTAAAGAAGGTAAATAATGAAAAACAAGGGCACCAGAGTCAAATTTTTATTAATGTAGTCCTCCACCCGAATATAGGCACATGGAAGCCCGAATTTTGAATTTCGAATTTGTTTTATTACCTGTTTTATATTTTGTAGAATTTTAAGGAATTTTTGATTAAAAAATCAAAGTTTTCAAAGTCAGCACTGAATAATTTTTTTTTTTTTTTTTTTATGTGTCCAGCCCGCGAGACTGTCTATCGGAAATTCTAAAGATATGCTGTTTTTAAGTATTTTTAGCCCAAAGGAGCGTTAGTCCAAATGCTTTCGAAAGGGCTCTCGAAACATATATGTGTTTGTAAATGAAAAAATCTGATGTGTACACCTAATGACCTCCTTGTACGGAATATTAAATTATACGCATTTTTTCTTGCATTTCATTTAAACTTATTGGATTGAATTAAATCTACTTCGTCGACAGCGCATAAACCACAATAGAATAAATGCATTCTTTAAAATTCACTTTGTTTACCATAGCGACACTCTGGCGCTAGCTTCACTTAACAGTATTATATTTCATTCATATTATAACTCAGAATGCACAAAATTTATATAATTTAAAGAACAGAATTATCTAATCGTTGACAGATGTTCTATTCAAATACTATAATAAAGCTAGAACGATGTATAAAAGAAATTAAGCAAACAAAACAAAAAAGAAACAGTTTTTCACATACGATTGAGTATATCTCATTCAATTAATTCAGTTCTCACTTCGCGAGAAGGCAAAAATACATAAAAACTCAAAATATCTACTATATTAAAAATTACGAAGTTAATGTTAAACATTTATTTCCTCGAAAGAATTCCAGAAAGGATTAAGGATGATTTAATTCGCAATAATAAATGAAGGCGTTATCTTTGTTGTTGCGAAGCTAAGTTTCTCTAGATTGGCAACAAATCCACTATCCTGATGTTTCAAATGTAAACAAACAATGGCCGCCATCAAGAGAAGTATTAGGCTTAGCGGCACTTAAAAAACTTTAAAATTGTTGATAATTCTAAAAATATTGCATATAGATTTACTAAAGGCATAAAAACCTTAACCGGAAGATAAGAAAAACTTAATTCAAACAATTTTAAAGGCAAAAATGTACAATTTACAAACACATAAGTGTAAAGAAACTGAGATCACTGAGCCGGGTAACAGAGTGGATATTTTTATAAATATATTTATATACGTTTGGTGCAGCCGATGGCAACCAAAATACGAGGTGCACATCTACATGTTATAGCTGTCCTATATACAAAATTTCAACGTTCTGAGGCTACTCGTTTTTGAGTTATGCGAGATTCGTACGTACGTACGTACGAACGAACGTACGCACGTACGTACATACGTTCGTACAGACGCCACGAAAAATTCTCTTCAGAATTCATTTTAAAGCAGTTTTTTTTATTTGTTTGAAGGAAAAGAGTATTTTATTCTGTCCTTACGTACAGATATCACGCAAAAACATCGTTAAATTGCATTCGATTGCAGTCAAAATTGATATTTTCGTTGAAATATGCTGGCTGAAACTTTTCGCGATTACAATACTTCCATTTTACTTCGTACAAGGAAGTAAAAAACTTCCCTTTTGGCCTAATATAAAATATGAATGCTTTCAGATTTTGTTGATTTAAGTTTTATTACCATTTTTGTGATCGAATTATTTGTAAATGAAATTGAACCCGTATATAAGGCTATCGTCAAATTTCTGATGTCACATAACTGCTAAAAATTCTCATCTAATACAAGAAATTATTCGGGGCACTCTTTCATTATCAGAATCTCTGTTGATATTCTACCTTTTATGTTGATTCGGCTAAAACAGGGGATCCGACAAATTAAATCAATAGCCATCTACACTACTTCTTTTCCTAGAACAAAACTTTCTCTGCAGACTTCCTTGTGTTTTCTTTGTATACGGGCTTGCTACTAAAAGTAAATTTATAAGGTCGACTTAATTTGACATCTTTGTAGTAATATTTATACAGATATTAACCAGCTTAAAACGGTGATGAGTTAATTAAACAAAACATGATCTGAGGCTGAATATTATTACATGGAAAGAGAGAGGGAGAGTTTTAAAAATTATTGCTATTTTTGAAATAATGTTACCCTCAGGAGATATTGAGAGGTTTTTGATAATTATTGATCTATGCGGAGCTTTAATCTGTAGTTCCAAGGTAGGAAAATGTGACAAATTCACTATGATACATAATTAATAACTGATATTATTCTAGTTAAGTTCATAATATATAGCCATAGTAACATATTTTATTATTTATATTAATGATACACATGTTTCAAGAAACTATTAGTTAAAGATGCATTTGAAACTAGATCCGCTACTTTGCAAAATACATTTTTGTTGCACATAAATTATAAAATTGGGTTATGAAATACAATACTACTCCAATTATCCGAACTCCGACTATCCGAATCGCTGATTATCCGAATCGCTTTCAGAATTTCAGAATCAACTGAAGAAGACAAGGAAAAGGAGAAAAAAGAAAAAGAAGCTCAAGAAAAGAAAGAGGCAGGATCAAATGAGGATTTTGAATATTCCTAGGTGCAGAAGTTAGTGCTGAGGATACAGCAGAATGGATAGTGATTCGTCAGACCCTGAGTTTCAAATTCTAAATGATGAACTTATTGAAACTGTGAAAGACGAAAGTGTCGAGGAAGATGACCTTAACATCGAAGTTGAAGCAGATACGGTACCATCAGCTAGTGAATCGTTTTCCGGCCTTGAAACTGAGATTTGTGGATGGAGCGTCAGCCCGAATGTGATCACATGCAACTTCTCATTGTCAAGCGGACGCGCGACTTGGCTGCCCTAAAATGGATGAAGACAGTCAAAAAACTTGCTTTGACTAAGATGTTCAACAAGCAATGACTGTCAGCACTTGTAAGTACTGTAGATTATGCTATATACAGACCCTTCCTTCGAAAAAAAACCAATTATCCGAATAGGGTCCGGTCTCAATTGATTTGGATAATTGGAGTTCTACAGTACATCTTTTTGTAACCTGTAACTAAAAGATACGTTATTAAAAATGAAATAATGACACAAATTATTTAATAATATGGGTATTATTTTTAAATCATTAAGCTTGTAATGTAATCTACTGTATAAATTAGAAAATAAATTAAATATTTCCCTCTCTCAGGAATGGTAACACTTCACAAAACAGGCATTTTGCCGGAGAATAAAGATGATTAAATATTTGGTGGTATGAAATAATGAAATGTGATGTGAAAAATGGGAAGTCTAATGAGTTCAAAAAATGGGCATTGATAAATAGTTCTTGCTGTATGCAAATTTGCTTACATGGAACAAACATTTCCAAACTTTTCATTATTCATTTTATATTTATAAACGTCCGCTCATTTTAATATCATGTATTAATTTTATATTTAGTAGTAATAATTGAAGTAACTGGTGTTGTTACCTGGCAAGCAGTGAAGCAATAATCGTCAAAATAGACAAAATCTCACCAAAAATGTATGCCTTTGTACCACGGTCATGTAACATTCAGGCATGATTGCAGGCATACTTTTTTAAGCCCAACAGCGGCAAGCGGTAAAGTCGATGAACACTGGTAGTACGGTCCGAGGTTCGAATCCCGCGAACGGGCTGGCTGCATGGGCGTTTTCGTGGTTTTCCCCATGTGGAACGCGTATACGAACCAGTTTGCCTTAGAAAGACCTCCACGAAAGTATTCCTTCCCTTAGGCAGAAAGCCCTCGAGGTTTTGCCATAATCACACACAGGGATAGTTTTACTCATTAGTGAGTTTTCCAAACATGTGACGTTTAATTTCTTTTTAATTCAATGAATTGCAATCTTCCTACTGGTTTTATTTCATCATTTCCGGGATGTGTTTGTGAGAACTGACTCGAAATTATTGCATCAGAAATTATTAATAACTGTTAAGAATTCATAACTATGAATTTATTATTAATAATTATTTGCAATTTATAACTATCGTCTGATTATTAAAAATCGTATATGCATGTTTATCGATATTTAATTATTAGATATACAGTGGATGGACAAAAATATGGAAACACCTTGTGAAATGCATGTTTGAAAAGAAAGATTGATTTTAATGAAATATATAGGTGGCGCTGGCGTTTTTGACTACTGACGCCACCTATACAACTTCGTAAATGTGCTAAACAGTTCAGTTGTTTGTCGGAGTACTGTTATGTGAGGTTATCATTGCATTATGTCAGAGTTAACAGACTTCGAACGTGGGCAAATTGTTGGAGCACGTATGGTAGGTGCTTCCGGAAGCAAGGTAGCCGAGGTGTTTAGTGTTTCAAGAGGTACTGTATCGAAGATTTATTCCGCATATTTGAAAAGCGAAAAACATCATCTGCTAAATCACAGCGCGGACGAAAGTGTGTCCTGAGTGATCGTGACAGACGATCATTAAGGGCAATTGTGACGAAAAATAAGAAGACCACAGCTGCAAAAGTTACTGCTGAAATGAATGTTGTGTTACCGAACCCTGTGAGTACCAAAACAATTAGAAGGGAGCTTCACAAACAGGGAATTGCTGGCCGTGCTGCAATTGAGAAGCCACTCATCAGTGATGCTAATGCCGTAACAGGAAAAGGTGGTGTTTAAGTCATAAAGCCTGGACTATAGAGCAGTGGAAGCGAGTGATATGGTCTGACGAGTCTTCTTTCACATTGTTTCCCACTTCTGGCCGAGTTTACGTCTGGAGAACGCCATCTCAAGCCTATAATACAGACTGCTTGTTGCCAAGAGTGAAACATGGCGGGGGTTCTGTTATGGTTTGGGCAGCCATATCGTGGTTCTCTGCTAGCTCCATGATAACTGTGTCAGGGCACATGACTGCAAGACTTATGTGAACATTTTGGCCCATCAAGTTCATCCCATGGTACAAACTTTGTTCCCCGATGGTGATGGTGTCTTCCAAGGCGACAAAGCCCCTGTTCACACAACTCACATTGTGCAGGACTGGTTTTCTGAGCACGAGGATGAGTTGTCCCATCTCCCCTGGCCACCACAGTCACCAGACCTGAATATTATCGAACTTTTGTGGTCTACATTGGAACGGAAAGTGCGTTCTCGTTATCCACCGCCAACATCGTTATCTGAACTTGCCACCGTTTTGCAGGAAGAATGGTATAATATTCCGTTGGCAAACATACAGGAACTGTATTTATCCATTCCGAGAAGACTGCAAGCTGTTTTGGATGCCAACGGGTTTTCTACACCATATTAAGCAAAGAAACATGTTTTTTTTAAAGGTGTTTCCATATTTTTGTCCAACCCCTGTATGTGAGATCTAGTAGGTTTGGCTAGTATGAAATGGTAACTAGATCTACGTCAAGTTTGAACCTGGCGACTTGTTGCGCAGGTATGATGATGAACACAATACGGAAGGGTGTAAAAGACTCTTTATTTATCACAAACTGAATAACAGAAGGGACGGACTTACGTGCTTACACGAAAAATACCGTTCACTTGTGGTGAGAACTTAAACGATAGCAATAAATGTAAAAGGTAAATAGGTAGTGCTAGACTACATAATTCAATTAAATCTAACAAGTTGACTAAGAAACCTATACCGGCGATATACAAATTAGCCGGCCAGAATGTGTAGCCGCTACTAAGATTAACAGCTGGAGGACAAAATAGCAAACGTGCGCTTCAGTAGCGAAATCATGCTCTCTCTAAACGTTTCGTTTCAACAGTTTAAATACTCTCGTGCAGGTGCTTAATTTAACATCCTGGCGAGGAAATGCAATGAGAAATGAGAGAATTCAAGAAAGGTTCAATAGTTAAACTAATTGGTAGTGCAAGTAAACATAATCCTATACATTATTTTTTTTATAATCTCAAATTCATCTCTCTTCATCTAATAGAATGCGTGTACATAGCAATAAATCACAACAATATATATATGAAAATTGAGAGGCTGAAACGTGTGGAAAACCTTCAATCTAATTGATGTAATCAATAATTTTCAAAATATTAATGTAACAAAAAGTGTTTTCTCACCAAGCATTTTATACTTTGGATACATTATAATTATTTGTATGCCGGTTCAGAATAAAATTTTCTGCTTTTCTTTGGTAGTTTCTTTGGTGGTTTTTTTCGTTCAGTACCGGAATAGATAGTACGTTAACCACTGATAGTTTAAAACAGGTTTGAATCACAATGAATAGCCTGGCTGGCTGCGCTTTTTACTGATTTCCACATGTGTAACATGGATACTAATCAACTTGTCTTATATGGCAATCTAAAAGGCGTCTTTCGCTTTAGGTAGATAACAATGGCGTAATTAGGCCTAGCATAAGATAACTGTGGCTACATTTTAGGGTTCCTTAACTTGATCAATAAATTTTAGACTATAATATTCAACTATAACTAATAATTACAGCCAATAATAATACGGTATGAAAATATAATAATCCACTGTGACTGGTAATGATATTTCCAATAACGCTTTTTTATGAGTTAGATCATTTTTTACAACATACTAGCTTATGATAAATATTTACAAGCATTTTTATTTACACTATTATTTTTTAATGTTCTTATTTAAAATAACTATCGTATTATACACCCGTTTTATTGACTTAATTGCATAATGAGTACGGGATAGATAAGAACCCGTATAGCGATTCTATTAGAAAAGTAACCCATCCTCATAAATCAATACGGCAGTGACTCGCATTTATTTATTTAATGAATTAAGGCAAAGCTCGGTAAACTATTTGCGTAAGGGGACGGATACCTTCCTATAGAACGTTTTAAGGAGAGCTGATCTTCTGCTCGTGTTACACACGGGACGCGTATAAGCAAACTGCACACTGCTACCGCTTGTACCGTCCACTGGCAGACCAAGGTTTTTTTAATTTTTTTTTATTTCGGGCACTAATCCTTTTAAGAATTTCGCCACTACTAAAGCCGGAAGCGTTGGTTATTTAATTATCGAGATGCCTAATAAGCGGTCACCTTTACCTCCTATGAAGGGACAGACGCCGTCCAATCAGTATAGTGGTTAACATCGCTGGCAGCTGTGCCGCAGTTTCCGGGTTCGAATTCCGGAGAAGGCATGGATGTTTGTAAACGTATAGTGTCGCTGCGGCATGGCGGAAGTCTAAATATGCGGCGAGCCGAAAGTCCTCTCGTGTGGTTTAGTGGAAGGGAAGAGGGGTGGGAGACCTTCGGACCCATCCCCCAGGGTTCCCTCCATCACAATTATGGGCGAAACAGAGCCAAATGGCACTGTCACCTGTTAGATGCTCAAGGCTGTTGCCAACGACAGGTCTAATGTATGCTCTTTGCCACGAGGATTTTCGTGGACTTGGGCTGACTACGTCAGACAAGTGAGCATAAGCAATAACAACAACGCACAGACAATTTACATCCATGCCTTTTCCGAGATTCGAGCCCGGGTCCTTTGGTACCGCAGTAGGCTACCGTAACCACTCTACCGACTGGGTGGCCTGACTAACCAGATAAGCATCTCTATTAATTTTGCCCATATTGATGATGTCATATTGCCAGAAATTTGCATTCTGCCATGTTACAAAGATGATGGCAGACAAGCTGACAGAAAAGTGTTTCAGTTGCCCTACAACAGAATGCACAGCACACCAATTTATCCAAACCATTTCAGTTTGAGTTATGATATCTCTTATGCATGGAGTTTTTAGCGATAATATTTCAAAATAACTCTGGTAATACCTGAATTTAAATAAACTTCAGGTCTTGTGGCATCATCATTGTGGGCAGAATCAATAACGATGCTTATCTAGACTGCCATTGGTCAAATTTTAAATGTTTGTTCTAATAGTGTAGAGTTTGTTTACATGCACACAGGACAAATGCCGAAATCTTTCCCATAATTTGAAATTATTTTTGAAATTTCGCTGGAATTTGAAATCGCGTCGATCAGCAATCTTGTCCACTCGACTTTTGCAGGATTCAACTGAACCAGTTTATGGCAGGTAATAAATTACCCATTTCTGTAATATATACATTATATATAACGAGTTATATATATAACGAGTATTAAAATAGTTTCATGCCATTTTATTACATTTTAATGAATTCAAAATACGATTATCTTAATTTACGGATAACTGAAGTTTTAGTAAGTATGCTATAAAAAGATTTAGTAGCAAGTATACACGTAAATTGTTACATAAAATAATCTGAGTAAAAATGTTAAAATGAAGCATTTAGGTTCTGAAGAACACAGCTAGAGTACGATTGATCTAGAGTAATTAAGCAAGAAGCTTTTATTTCTACTACCATCTATTCGTTATTTTTGCAAAGAATATTTGTTAGCCATCAAAAACGTCTCGAGCATTTAACATCAAAACATTGCCTTACACAAGATGACAAGTCTTGTTACTTTTCCGAGAAATAACTGTTATCAAAAGAGACTAAAATCTATTACGTTAGGAAAGTTCTGTTCATAATGTATATAATAAAGTTTCCAAACCTCGAAATTGATGCATCTATTCTATCGTACGACTGGATACGAATATTGAACAGGCATAGCTACGTGTTACTCTTGCATAAGTAGCTTGAATAATTATTTTCTCGAAGCTTGCTGCGAAAAATTTAATTCTGTAAAGTTTCAAAACTGTGACTAACAAGAGATGACTTTAATGATATAATTATAGCTTCGGGAGTATAATAAATATTTAATACTCAGTAGTTCAGCGACACAAGAAAATGTTTATTATTTGAGGAATTAGCTTACAACCATTTGTTTTGAAACTATTAAGAAAACTATAGTTTTGAAAAAGAGCCAAGCACTTTAAAATCCATATATTACGCGCTAGAAAAAGAAAGGTTTGCGTGACACCATTTTGCTTTTGCCGATGACCTGCATTACTATCTTAGTTAGAAATCAAAAGAAATTCAAATTTGATTTTTTGCTTTCACAAAAAATACCATTCGTCATTTCTTTGATACAACGCATGTCTTTAAAAGTAAATTAAAAATCTTTTTAAACTAAGCTTTTATTTAAAATTTATAAAATAATTAACGAACTAAAAGGAGAAAAATAATTTAGTATCTAGTTTAATGAGAATGACAGATTGTATAATTTTCATTTCAAAATTCTGCTATAATTTTATTTCACGTTTAACAAAAGTGTGGGTTGCCCTTGATAAATTTATTTATAAATTTATTATTTATAAAAAGTAATGATTTATACTTTGCCAATGCAATTCGCTTAACAGATTTCGTTATTTAGGCACCTACACTTTTATTATTTGTGATATAAAATTGAAGATGCATTTTATAAGGAGAATTATTTAATCTCTTGTACCTACCAAACTATTTGATAAATTATTAATCCAAAGCGGCCATTTGCCCTGAAGGACCATTATTTTTGTTTTGGCATTTTGCTTTGGTTCACTATAAATGTTCCATTCACTTTTCAAATTGTTGCCACCAAATATCATCGCTCTGTATTATAGTTAAAGAAATTAAATAATGAAGAATCTGCATAAATGTATGTATGTTTCTCGCATTGTGATACAACAACGGTATATCTAGAGCCATCTAATTTTGAATGACGTAATCCTCTTACGAATATTGGCATCTGAAGGCCCAAACTTGAAATTTAAAATTTGTTTTATTATCGATGTCATGTTTTGTAAAATTTTAACGAATGTTTGAGTAACAAACTCAAGAATTAAAAGTGAGCAATAGCAACACTCTACGGGGGGAGAAACCTTTTTATGTCCAGCGCGCGGAACTGTGTATCGGAAATTCTTAAGATATGCTCATTTTAAAATTATTTTGCGTTGAACTGAAATTTTATGGTTTAAATGCGAAGATCTAAAATAGAATTGAATTTAAGATTTGAAACTTTTCGGAATTTTTATTTATTGTTATTTTTCTTCTTTCATTTTTTAATTGCTTAGTGAATTTTTAATAACAGCTATTTTATAAAGAATTATTTTTATTAGCATAAAAATTCTATTTGTCTCGAAAAGTTTCTGCATCGTCCGCTGTGAATGCATTGTTTCACTTTTCATTCGAGTCTGTTGCCAGTCGGCAAAATGTAAGATATTCATCACTCAAATTATATCTGCGGTTATTTATTAACAAACTAAGCTATTTAAAGCAATAAATGCAGTATTTAAGGATATTATTTTTTTGCATTTCAATCGGATTGATTTAAATAAAAATTCATTTAATTCAAGATATTCGAGTATCTAATTAAAAATAGTAAATAGCTTTACACAATTTCACTGTATATTTTTTCATTTACACATTAGTCTAAATGTACATTCAACTAGTATCCTATAATTCTTTTTTGCTGTTCCACCTGGGTGATTTTCATTGATAATCTGTACCATGAAACCATATTAAATTTCAAATGAGCCCTTTAGGATGACTGTGAATATCAGAACACTTTCAAATTTTTTGGAATTGGAAACTCACTTTCTGTCCGAACTGTTGCCGCCAAATATTATCGTCAGGTATTATTTTTAAAGAAATTAAACAATGAAGAATCTGTGTGAATGCATGTAGGTATGTTCGTCGCTATTTCAACCTTCAAATTAATTTTTTTAGTTTATTTTATATTTTGCGCAAATTTAATGAATTAATTGTAATAAATTCTGTGATTTGCAGAGAGCAGTGGCAACACTGTTCGAAATGAACAAAAAATTATCTCCATCTCGAGAGACTGTTGCCATTAGGAAAAATGTGACATGTTTACCTTTAAATTTTAATTAACAAACTCAACCTTTTGAAAACAATGTGTTGTTGCTGCCACACAAAAAAGGAATAAAAAGAAACGCTTTTATTTTCCACTGGGGCAGCGTACTGCCATTCAGTACAGCATAAGACGTTTAACTTTCAAATTTAATCTGGAGGTTATTGAGCAACAATCTAATCTATTTAAAGGCAATAAATACAGGTCCATAAGAACAATTTTTCTACTTTTTAGTGTGATTGATTTAAATAAAAATGCATTAAAATCGTGAGATGTCTATTTGGAAATATTACATTTTTTAGAAACTACACGGGATAGAACTCACTGAAATCATTATATACTTTTCAATTTTAAGATGAATAATTTAGGTGATTCAGCGTCCAAGCGGCTAGATTTTTAAAGAAATAATATAGCACATATTAAAAAAATATGCCAACTTAACACACAGTAATTCTACAGATATGCAATTTTCGAAAACATCTTCAAAAAATGAGAATTTATGTTTAAGAGACTTCATGTAAACTTCATTCAAAAGATTTTTTCCCGTTCCATCTGATACAGCAATAAATGAAATAGTTTAGTTTATTTATAAGACGACGATATGTGCCAAACACCATTTCAACATTAAACTTAAAATAAATGTAAATGGAATTTTCAAAAACAGATCGCTTCATCCCATTGTATTGTCATCCATAGAGGGCATGTGGTAAAATTTCAGCTGGATATCTCATTTGGAAGTAATTTAAAAACCGAAGGCAAAATTTTGAAGCATAATTAAAAACACCCTGAGAGAGTTTAAAAAAAGCTTACAAAAAAGCGAAGCTAATTAAAAAAATTCTAGAAAGACTTTTAATTAAAAATGTTTAATCATACTTGTTTTAAGAGACAGCGAAGGGTTTGTTTTATATTCTCTGAAACTTTCAAATTTTTATAACAGTTACGTTTTGAACGTTAGAAATTTTAACACATGAGAATATAATTTTACATATTACGATAACTGTAAGAAAATCACCTTTTAAAATAAAATGTTGAGATTATTTATGAAAGATAAAAATTGAAAACGACACGTTAAATTGCACTGCAGGTAATTTTAAGTGCGAATCTATTCTTAGACTCTGCTGTTTTTAAAATTAGTGAAATTAATAGTAAATACAACATGTGTCCATAAAGGAAATGAAGGAAGAAAACATCTGGCATTTAGAAAATCCCAGAAGATTTCTCTAGTAAGCTTAATTTCTTTTCAAGTAATTCATTTAACAAAGGGTGGGAAACTAATAAATAGAAATAGTATTATAGAAATCTACAAAGAAGAAAGAAAAATAGTGAGACATAATATCATTAAACCCTTAAAATTTTAAGTTTGAAGAAGAACCGAAACTTCCCCTTCTGCTTTCTACCGCACATTTTTTTAAATGCTGAAGACTTCCATTTAATATTTGAAATCAATAAAAATAACAATAGATGTCAATAACAATAGAAATTATTATTAAATAAATATTAAAAAGACTCAATTCTTCTGTCCATGTGGTACTGAAAAATTTCTTTCGTATTTTGAGTTTGATTTCTTTAAAGGAGATGCATGGAAGCAAAAGGCTCCGGAGAAAAACAGTTTGGACACCATTCTTTTAGCCTGGTGATCGACATGCTGTATATTGATGATTTTTGATTTAAAATGAGAAACTTTGACACATTGTTTCAACAAAATAATTTCTACCATTGTGATTATTAGTCCAAAGGGGCAATTTGGCTTGAAGGACTATTGGCATTTTTCGTTGGTTCACTATAAATGTCCGATTCACTTTTCAGATTGTTGCCACTAAATATTATCGCTTTGTATTATATTCAAAGAAATTATAATGAAAAATGTGCATAAATGTATGTATGTTTCTCGTATTGTGATAAAACCTAGAGCCATCTAATTTTGAATAACGTACGTTTGCCCCCGAAAATGGGCATTTGGAAGCCCAAATTTGGAATTTGTTTTATTACCTAGTTCATATTTTGTAAAACTTGAGCGAATGTTTGATGAACAAACTCAAGGATTCCAAATCGAGCAATGGCAGCGTTTTACAGAAAAAAACATTTTTATCTAAAACGCGCAAGACTGTGTATCGGAAATTCTAAAGATATACTCATTTAAAAATTATTTTGCGATATTGCTGTCGAACTGAATTTTATGTTTTAAGTGCTAAGAACATGATATTTAATAAATAAAGGTAACACACAAAAGTTTAACAAAACGCCCCTTTGGACGTAGTTGAAAATTTGAAATCTTTCAGATTTTTTTTTTATTTAATTATTTAAGAAAGTGCTTAGAGATATTTATTTGTCATTCAGTTTTTCATTGCCGTTATTTTCATTATTTTATTTTTGCCTTTTTTTTGTTTTCTATTCTATCAATAAGTAAGCTTTAACTTACTTACTGTCCACTTCTTCTCTGTTTCCGTCTCAAGTTTATACAAATTTAAGTAAAATGCAAGAGTCGTTAAATAGAGCAGAGCTTGCTGTTATAGAATCTGAGACCAACTGCGGATGGAGGGGTAGGTGTTTATAATATAATGGGAGCTAATGGGTTATAATAAAATGGGAGCTTAAACTAATGGGTTATAATAAAATAGGAGCGGTAAATTATGCTCTAATGTTCATTGTCCTACATTCTTTGTAGCAATTCCGCTTTTTGACTTAAATTTAATTCCATAGTTAAATTTTATTCTTTTATCGTATTTTTTTTAATGTCCCGAGAGGAAAAGATTAAAATTAAAAATTATTGTAAACATATCCACAGAAATAAATGTGCCCAGTTAGAATAGCAAACGGATTTGAGATATCTGAAGTTCGAATTTCGAAACTGGGAGGAAATAAAAATTTCAGAGATTAAAATTCTAAGAAAATTTTGAAAGGAAAATTTTTTTAAAATGTATGATTAAAAACTAATACACTTCCAAATATATATAAATAAAATAAAAATTCATAGTAATTAATAAAAATAAATAAAAAAAGGGTACAAAAACTTATAAAACCACTTCAAAATATAAATAAACAAAAAATAGGTAATAAAAATATAAAAAAATTAAATAAAAACCAGCAAACCTGAAAAGGAGAAAGAACCCCATTAAATCGATTTTAAAACTTTTAATACAGCTATCTGTGCCCCCACATAATTTCTTTTCTTTTTTACTTCCTTGTACGAAGTAAAAAAGAAGTATTGTAATCGCGAAAAGTTTCAGGCAGCATATTTCAACGAAAATATCCCATTTTGACTTCTTTCAAATGCAATTTAAATATGTATTTCCGCCATAACTGTATGTAAGGACAGAATAAAACACTCTTTTCTCGAAAAAAATTATAAAACTGCTTTAAAATGTATTCTGAAGAGAATTTTTCGTGGCGTCTGTACGAACGTATGTACATACGTACGTATCTCGCATAACTCAAAAACGAGTAGCCTCAGAACGTTGAAATCTTGTACATACGACTGCTATAACATGCAGATGTGCACCCCGTATTTTGGTTGCAGTCGGCCGCACCAAACGTATAGAAATGTATTTATATATATATCCACTCTGTTACCCGGCTCAGTGATTTCAGTTTCTTTACTCTTATATGTTTGTAAATTGTACATTTTTTGCTTTAAAAATGATTGAATTATGTTGTTCTTATCTTCCGGTTAAGGTTTTTATGCCTTTAGTAAATCTGTATGCAATATTTTTAGAATTATCAACAATTTTATAATTGTTTAAGTGCCGCTAAGCCTATTAATGTTTTTGACGGCGGCCATTGCTCTTGCTTATATTTGAAACAGCAGGATAGTGGATTTGTTGCCAATCTAGAGAAACGTAGCTTCGCAACAACAAAGATAACGCATTCATTTATTATTTAAATCATGCTTAATCCTTTCTGGAATTTTTTCGAGGAAATAAGCGTTTAAGATTTACTTCGTAATTTTTAAATACAGATATTTTGAGTTTGTGTGTATTTTTGCCTTGTCGCGAAGTGAAAACTGATTTAATTGAATGAGAAATTCAATGGTCTGTGAAAAACTGTTTCTTTTTGTTTTGTTTGCTTAATTTCTTTTATACATAGTTCTAGCTTTATTATAATATTTGAAAAAACATGGGGCAACGATTAGATAATTCTTTAAATGATATAAATTTTGTGCATTCTGAGTTATAATATTATAAACGAAATATAATACTATTAAGGAAACCTAGCGCCAGAGTGTCGCTATGGTAAACAAAGTGAATTTAAAGAATGCATTTATTCTATTGTGGTTTATGCGCTGTCGGCGAAGTAGGTTTAATTCAATCTAATAAGTTTAAATTAAATGCAAGAAAAAATGCGTATAATTTAATATTCCGTACAAGGAAGTCATGTGGTGTACACATCAGATTTTTTATTTAATGTAGACTGTTTTATTTTACACTAATGATTATTACGCAATTAACGAATATAACGTTTTTTAAGCAGAGCTTTGTTAATCCACCGACAGTTATTTGGATACACTAAGCCGCAAGAGGGTTATTTACCTAAGAAGTGGGATGTTTTCGTGAATGAATTTCCTAAAGAAACTGACTCGTATTTAAGCTATACAAAAAGAAAGTCAAGGTCAGTAGACAAGAAAGCTGAGGCTTTAACGCTGATGTTACTTATTTAACTTGAATGTGAGAAAGGTAGTTGGAGGAGGAATAGTTGGTTTTAAGCAGACTAGGAGTCGCTGACGTCTCACAAGAGCAAATATTTCATAAAAACCTTAAAGGAAATCATGAAAATATTTATGCGTTTAGTTCGGTATAGTTCGACCGTCTTAAACGCAATCCTGGTCGGCATTCTGCCAAAACACTTAGACTCGTCCAAAAGGGCGTTATTACTTGCTGCAACGTGAAAGGCCACATGAAAAATCTTCTCATCTCTGGAAAGAGATATGCTGGAGGGAAAGAAAGTCCCCATTCTTCCACCCTATTTTGAGAATAATTCGGTCCGAATGGTGCATGCGTATATGCGGTCATGGTCGCGGATGAGGTGGTCGAACTACAGTCGGATTTCAAATTTAGGTGGAATTACCTACGTTCATCGCTCTTAATGATTCGACCAATAGTTACTACTGGTTTGTTACGGAGTTTAACGTGCGGGATTATCGGGGTTAAACCCCATTACGCGAAATTTACCTGTAAGAAGCAGGGAAGAAGATTCTTCGGAGGAAATTTTTGGCAAAGATCTAAGCTGATGTTCTCAGTGTGGTAGTGTGTAGTTAATACTAAGGATTTTAAATTCCGTATACAGAGAAGAAGAATTTAAAATTTAATTGCCAGTATATAATTCTAGGTGTCTCAGCTTAGCCAAACATTGGCTTCTGTAGATTTCAGAGACAATTAGCTTATTGTAAAATTTTGTGGGGCAAATAGAGCGATCATTTTAGATTAACCATAGCTTGAACAAAAGTTATAGAATAATTAAATTTTAGTTGACGCACATTTATAGTCAACTTCTGATTTACCAGGATAGTATGGAAGATGATATCCACGTTTAACAGCAACATGACATTAATAAAAAGGTAAGAAAAAAGAAAAGTTTCAATCAAAAGAAGAAAAGTTTGCTAGATTTTTTGGTGTTTTCTGTAAAGAAGTTTGGCTTTTCCCATTGCGTACCTTCGTGGTGCAAGTGAGCACGTGCATCTAGCAATCGGAAGAGCACAAACCGTTGATTTTTCTTTCTTCTAAAAGAGCAGTAGACTCTTAAATTTTTCAGGCAACTGTCATCTCTTAACAGATTTATTCCACGCAGTTTTTATTTTTTTTTTAATATTTTCCGTGGATTGTTTTATTTTACGCTGATGCTTGTTACGTAATAAACGAACAAACCGTTTTACGGAAAAGACTTGGTTAATACAACTACAGTTAGTTGGAAGCTGACAATAGGTTGATTTGAAACTTATTCTTGTTGCAAGTAAAATTAACTTGAGGTAACTCTCATTGAACATTTAAACTTGGACTACTCAGATCACCCTGTAGCTATAACTAAAATATGGATTTAAAAATATGTAGAGAGACAATGCAGAAGGTGCGCTTAAAGATTCCCCCCGCCAAAACGCTAAAAAGTTTCACAAAATTTCTGCTAGGGGGCGCATTACAGACGAAATACTCTAAAAGACATACGGTAAATAATTGTGGGCTATTATAACATTTTTGAAATTTATTGAGTAGTATCCT
Organism: Stegodyphus dumicola; assembly: GCF_044657685.1. NCBI lineage: Eukaryota > Metazoa > Arthropoda > Arachnida > Araneae > Eresidae > Stegodyphus > Stegodyphus dumicola. The sequence goes on from NC_140770.1 coordinate 134,799,747, forward strand.
TTCAATTACGATGACTATTAGTTTCCCAGAACATGCGTTAATTGTGAAACTGTTTTAGAAAAACGAGGGAAATGCTATGGGAGCTCTTCGCGAATTTCGAAGTCGAAACAAGTTGACCCGGAGTCTTAGGTCTCAACAAAGTGTGACACACAGGATGTTTCGATTCGAAAAAATCGGACTGTTATTCGTTCAATGTCGCTGAGGCCGAAAATCTATTAGCGCAAAAGTCAATTCAGAGGTAACAAAGCCGATCCCGAGGAGCCACTGACGAATGATTATGACGTCAGTAGGGCACGTGCATTGTCACTGCAATTAGACGTATCGCATGGAAAACCGTGGCAACTACTCAGAAAAATAGTGCAGGTTTTTCCGTTTAAGATCAGCCACAACCAGCAGCCGCCTGTCATCGACGGTGATCGTCGCTTATGCTTTGCACTGACTTTTCTTGCCCGAAAGTAAGTCGATAACTCCTAGCCGTGGAACATCCTCTGAGGTCATGATAAATACTTTTATCTCAATAGAACCGTGAACACTCAGAATTATCTCATTTGGCCCATGAAAAGTCTACATGCCTTTCACACAATTCCACTACCCTCGCCTAAAGTTACCATCTGGTGTGGGTTCACTTCCCAGTTTATCTTTGGACCATTCTTCTTCGAAGAAAATTACAATAATAGCACTGTAACATGCTCTGTAATGGTCTTCAGATATCGTGTCATGGTCAACAGTTTCATCTTACCTCAACTTCAGCAACTACAGTGCCTCGCATCTGCCATTTTCATGCAGGATGTTCTCCTCCACTTAATGACCTCTGTGTGGACAGGTTTGAGGCAACAGTTTTACCGATGGATATTCTGGGCAGGCGGTTGATTCAGAGACTCTGAAGGTGTAGTACGCTTTTTGGATACGCTCTGAAATTTGATTTTTCTGCTGACCCAGTCTGCTAGGCGGTCAGCATTGCTCAGTTATTTCTCTTTGCTAGTGCATTTCTCTCGTACAGTACCGAAATATTTTTTCATTGCTGCTGTACCCTCGGGTGCACTAAAAATGTCCTTTTATAGGACATCGACTGATGTTAGCGAGGACGACATGAGTGAGAAGGACTCGCTTAATTCTTCTATCTCGATGAAATCGCAACCGCTCCCATTTCGAAAAGAAGATTTTCTACTTACGGAGCCAACGAAGAAATCAGCGAAGAAAAAGGTTAAGCATGTTAAACTACTGCAGAAGTGTTGTTGAGAGGCATACGATTACAGTGTAAGGAACAGGAGCATTCATGTCCATGTGAAGAACTCGGCGGATTACAAGAACGCTTTGAAAGTGTTAAGTAAGAAATCCATACCCTTTCACACGTTCTTACTCCAGAGCGAAAGGAACATTCGTGCAATTTAAAGAACTTACCGTCCTCCGTGAGGAAGAGGCAATCTTCAGTGATATTGTGAGCAGGAAATTTCCTGTTGTTAAGATGAAACAGTTTGTTAGATACAAAAGTGGGGTGCATTAGAAGCTGCCCATTTTCTTTCTAGAATTGAAGAGAAACGCAGAAGGTAACCAGATATTTTACCTGAACGATGTGTTTAGTTTCGAAGTACGCGTGGAAAAATATAATCTCAAGAAACGACCAACGCAATGTTTTCGTTGTCAGGCGTACGGACACTCTCAACCCCTGTGTAATAACTCGGAGAGATGTGTCAAGTGTGGTGGCCCGCATCTCAGTAAGGTATGTCCAAAGAAACCAGAGCACAAGCCCCGCTGCATTTTTTGAAATGGGGAACATGTCAGTAGCTTTCGATTGTGCAGTTTACAAAGCAAGATACGAACAGAGGAGGCAGAAGGTGCAGCGACCCTCGGTTCCTGAGCAATCGATTGCTAATTTTCCTGAGCTCGTGAAGGAGGACGATCAGCCGGCGCAGAATTCAGGAAGACCACGCTACAGCGATAAAGTTAAGGGGAAGCCCAGTGCCACCACCAGTGCTCTAGAGGAGATAATCTCATGGATCCTTTGTTCTAAATTTCAGGACTTCTTCTAAACCTTATTAGAAATTTTCAGGTTTTTTTCTTCAGAGCACCAACTTCCTTGAAAAAGCGAGTTCCAGCCTACAAGCTGTCCAGAAACTTGTGGAATCTGCTGCAAGAGATTAAATTCCGCAGTAATCATTACTTCTTGTTCACCAGTTCGACGGCTTTCCTGACCTGCAGTTATTAGAGTATTTGCCTAAATTACTTATTTTTGTCTAAATCTTACTTAATCTTTTTAGCTTAAATTTTATCTTTATTTTTAACTTATCTAAGTTCGTAGTTTTTTGTTTAGTTATTTCTCTGAAATTATTCAAAACAACTTACTTGCTCTACAAGAAGTAGGGTTTACGTTAACCCAGATACCCTGGTGCTACACCGTTCCACTGGAGTTTTACCGATGACAGGGTGATTAGCCGTTCATTTCCCACTTCTTGACCGGTACATTTTTTTATCTCAACCCGAGTGATGTTTGGCAATGGAACCATTTAAAGAGGGTGGTTTATCGGTAAAATATTGCAACTTTGGCTAACCTGGAGAACCATATAATGTTGCATATACGAAAGATCACTGGCGATCAGCTGCGGTCAGCTGTTGAACGTTCTGTTCATTTCCTGCACATTTTACACTTAAACGAGGAGAGGCCCACATTAAACAATATTGCTAAATGGTCTGTAGCAAGTAAACGATGTTTGTATTATAATTTCTAGCTTGTTTTATCAGGTTCAGTGTTCCGCCTTACTTTCTTTGGGAACATGCAAGAACCTGACTCGAAACAGGGAGCTTACTAAAGCTATGTTCAATAAATGTGGAAAGTAGACAAGATACACAGGAAGGGTATACGAAACCCTTTATTTTTCACTCTTTACAAATGATTTCCGGACTTCGGAATACAGAGATCCACCACTTGTGGTCTGAACGTAAGAATATAAAAATATTAACTAAACTCTAACTTAACTTTGGAATAATAAACAAGGGCCTACGTGGAAGATTGGCCGTATATTAACAGGAGGCCGTATGTAGTACAGAGAACGGTTAACACTACAATACGTTTAAAATTATCATAAACCTCTGGCCTGGAAGGCAACCAGCAACCGAGTAAAACTGCTAAGGCAAGCGGCCTGCTTCGACTAACTCCTTCCTCTCTCTCGCTTGGCAAAAAGCCAAAACTTAAGTACTTGGCGTTCGCCAGACAAATTTGCATAAATAAGTTAAAGCTTTTAATTCTGGCCGGAAGTAGAAAATAAGAAGTGATAGTAAAGATTTAAAATAAAAATAAACGTTAGTAAAACTCAAGATCCTTACAGTTTGTATTTCGGTGTATTGCGTCTCTTAGCGGAAATTTTTTTAACTATTTTTTTTTAATCTTTCAGAGCATCTTTTGAATTGTATATCTACAAATTTTCTAATCAAATTGCAATTTAATTACAACCACAGAGTGCTTTGAACAGGCCGAGTTTAATTACGATCACTCTGCAGTTCCCATTCCAGGGAAAACAATTAATTTACTCAAGAATTACCTGAAAAATTAAACAATGATCTTTTGAAAATTTAAACAACAGTATTATTCACTAAAGACTTACCTCACAATATAAGATTACTTACTGTTCTACACTATTTATGTAGAATAATAAAGAAAACGTATTTCAAACTCTGTGAGAATTAATAAAGAAAACAATACAACAATAAAACACACTTTTGGCAAAATAGCATCGAATAATTGCGTCGACAAAAAATTGCCACACATCTTCGTTTTATATAAAAAAGCAATATTTGTGAAACTTATTTAAACAAGATACATCTTTCCATTAAAACCTTAATTTCTTCATTAATGCATTTAACGCGCTTCCTAATCCTCCATGTTGAATTCAATATTAAAAAATTCATTAGTGACGATAATGTGAAGATTTTTTTTAGCTTGGAATTTTAGTCGAACGAACATAATAATTGAACTGTTCAATACTAACTTCGACAAAAGACGAAAGAATAAACTTTTAATTAGCTTGAGCATAAAATTAGTTCAATTAGGATCAACAACGGGGAAAAAACATTCCCATCCTCAGCACGAAAACTATTCTTTTCTTAAAAATATTTGGATAACGAATTAAATCTTTAGAATTAAAAATCTGGAATTTTCGTAATTGGTTTTGTGGAAAAGGTGCTATTCGTCGGTTTCATTAACAATTCTCATGAATATAATTAAATTACCAGCGATTATTGTTACGAAAACGTTCTAGAATCAAAACAATAATTCACGGTTTTTGGCAAATTTTCAACCCATTTGTTTATGCAATTTCCCGTTTGTTTATGCAAACTGAATCACTTCAGCACAAGTGACGTTAAAAACTGTTATTACGATAATGAGAATAAACTGTATTTGTGTTGAAAATCATTCGTGTTTTTAGTCCAAAGGAGCTTTTTCCCGATGGACTATTGTTTTCATTTTGCGATTTTGCGTTGGTTCACAATAAATTTTCAAATTTTGCGTTGGTTACTTTTCAAACTGTTGCCACCAAATCTTAGAGTCCTGCATTATATTTGAAGAAATTAAATAATGAAAAATCTGCATAAATGTATGTCTATTTCTAAACAACAAGTGTACGTAGAGCCATCGAAATTTGAATAACGTAATTCTCCTACGAATATGAGCATGTGGAAGCCCAAATTTGAAATTTGTTTTATTATTGATTTCATATTTTGTAAAACTTTAACGAATTTTCGATTAACAAACTCAACGATTTAAAAGTCAGCAATGACAACACTCTACGGGGACAAAAAACTTTTCATCTCCAGCGCGCGGAACTGTGTATCGGAAATTCTAAAGCTATGCTCATTTTAAAATTATTTTGCGACATTGCTATTGAACTGAATTTTATGGTTTAAGTGCAACGAACATAATATTTAATAAATAACGGTAACACACCAAAACTTTAAAAAAACGCCCCTTCGGACGTAATTTAAAATTTGAAACCTTTCAGATTTTCTTTTTTTTAAATTTTATTCACGTTTTTTATTTCTGTAAAATTTTTAATTCACTTATCATTCTTTATTGCGAAGTTTTGACCTTTATTTTGAATCAAACATTGTCTCTATCTTCTCTTTGATTCTTAAAAACTGAACAAGCATAGGGCAATTACACTGGTGTGCAAAAATTAAGGACGAGACGGTTTTTTCACTATAACTTTGTACAAAAGCTTTCCAAATCAACACATTTAATACCGTAAGATCCCTAATACGTAACGACATTAGTAATGTAAGCAACACGTACTAAAAGAGAAATCAGAGGGATAAAAAGAAGCTTTATTGAAAAAGTAGCATGGAGCGCAATGCGACTGAAGGCCGAAACATCCCTGTGATGGGTGTCCAGCAAGGAACATCCGGTCTTTAATAGGGGATATGATCTCCTCAGACTGCTAGGCAGGTTTCACAGCGTCTGACCATGCTGAGAATGAGGGTGTCAATGAGTTGTTGAGGCATTGCTGCCCATTCGTCTTGCAGCGCCAATCGAAGATCCGGAATCATTACTGGTGGTAAGGTACGAGCTGCCAAGCGTCTGCCTAGAAAATCCCATACATGCTCGATAGGATTGAGATCCGGAGATCGTGCCGGCCGATCCATACGTTCAATATCCTCACTCTCTAAGAGCTGTTCGGCAGCTACTGTGCGATGACATGGTGTATTGTCGTCCATGAAAAGGAACTGCGGACCCATAGCTCCTCTAAAAAGACGCACATATGGAAGAAGAATCTCGTTACAATAACTTGACCGTTGACTGAACCTGCTTCGAAGATGTGAAGGTCTGTACGACTACCAAGCATGATGCCTCCCCAAACGAGCACACCGCCACCTCCATACCTGTCCCTTTCAATGATGTTCGAGGGAAGATTGCGGCTTACCCGCTCTCTCCAGATGAGTATGCGATTAGAATCGCTACTCAGACTGAATCTGCTCTCATCTGTAAAGAGTACTCGTCCCCATTCATTGTCTCTCCAATTCCGGTGTTCCCGGCACCACAGAGAACGCCTTCTCCGATGGGCAGGCGTTAGAGGTACACACCGTACAGGGCGTCGTGCAAACAGACCACCACCGTGCAGTCTTCTGGCCACGGTAAAACGCGATATCGGTCATCCAGTCGCCTGTGTCGTGTGTCTAGCAATTTCTCTCGCTGTCTGCCGCCTGTTTCTTCTGGCATGTAAGGCAATATACAGGTCATCTGCGGGTGTGGTTCCTCGTGGACGACCACTACTAAACCCCCGGATAGCTGTTCCTGTAGTTTGAAATTGTCTCCAAAGTCGTGAAACGATGCTTTGAGCAATTCCGAACTCTGCAGCCACACTTGTCACACTGCGGCCTTCCTCCAACTTCCCAATGATTCGACCTCGGGTAAAAGCATCCAGATGTCGTCTAACAGATTGATTATTTGCCATTTCTCGCTGAGGCAGCAACTCGGTGTGATTTTAACTGCTATACGGCGTGCAATCTCTTTGCCAGAAATACTGATCTTACACCGACAACATGATTTATCGTACTCAGACACTCCCCCATTACGTCTGCCTGCATATCTGCGCATGCGCTACCGTACATCACCTTACTTAATCTCCTGATTGGTCTTTCTGTCCGCTCTGCCTCTTCGTTCAGCTGATATGCTAATTTTTCGACTTCGTCCTTAATTTTTGCACACCAGTGTATGTTACATACTTTCACTTGCACCAAAAGAGTACATAATTTGCTGCTTTTAGGTTAACAGGAGCCACCTGGTATCAAATATAAATACTGGAGCGAAATCGAATTGGAGATAGGAAAGCTAACTCTAAAGATATGCACAGTTTCGCAAAAAAAAGTTACTATTTTATTAAATCCAAAATAAATGCAAAGAGACAAGTACAAATATCAAAATTTACAAATAAGAACATTTGAAATTATCCCAATCGACAGTCGTACTGTATTTCATTCTTCGTTGCAGGTGATATAACAAGAGTTATTGAACCAAATACGAATGTAAGGAATGAAATAAATTTCGAACCATTTTCCGCGGTCAAGCGGTTAAAGCCGTTGAACACAGGTAGTTCAAGCTCAAGTCCACATTCCCGCTGGCTCAAGCCCCAGGTAACAATTTGGCTGCATGGGCGTTTTTTGTGGTTTTTCTCATGTGTTGTGTGGATACGGGCCAGTTTCTCTTAAAAAGTCTTCCATGAAGCATCCATCGCTTTCCGTGAAGTGCCTAATAACGGAGAACGTATTAAATAATTTAAGGAAAAAAAAAAAAAACAGAAGCTTCCAACTTTGCCATTTTTTTAAGGCCCCTCTCCGGTACTTCAGTAGTATTGAAATACAATTTTAGTTTGTAGTTTTTACGAACGAAATCTTTTGGTATGGATGATGATGCTTTTATTTCTGAAGAAAAAAGTGTATTACGACTGGATGACTATGCATTCAACAGCCATCTATATATATGCTTGAACCATCTTATGTATATATGCACATTTTTAGTAAGGGTGTCAGTACTGTTCCAATTAACTATATGGTAAAATAATCGTGCGCGCGTTTTTCGTGTCTGACTGTTATTTGGTTGTAATTCAAGTAGTCCACACTCCCGCTTTCTTTAAAAAAAAAATAAAAATAATAAAAATATAATAATATAATCTGAAAGCGTTCAGATTTTGTATTACACCCAAAAGGGCGTTTTTCTAACATTTTGTGTTTTACCTTTATCTATTAAGTAACATGTTCTTCGCACTTAAACCATAAAATTCAGTTCAAAAGCAATATCGCAAAATAATTTTTAAATGTGTATGTCTTTACATTTTCCGATACACAGTCCAACGCGCTGGAGATAAAAATGTTTTTCTTTCGTACAATGTTGCCATTGCTAGCTTTGAAATCGTAGAGATTGTTAACCGAAAATTCGTTAAAGGTTTTTTCACAGTGCGAGAAACACACATACATTCTTGCAGCTTCTTCGTTATTTAACTTCTTTAAATATAATGCAGGGCAATAATATTTGGTGGCAACAATTTGAAAAGTGAAACGCCATTTATAGTCAACCAACGCAAAATGCCAAAACAAAATTAATAGCCCTTCTGGGCTAATAAAAAGTAAAATTGAAAATTTATTACACTAAATTATTAGTGATATGAGAACAAATTTTGTACCACGCTAAACAATTTTTAAACTCCTTTGGTGTTCTGCACGGGATGTGAAGGGAAAATGTATAAGAGGAATTTTCTTTAAAAAATTAGAAAGAATTGTTTTATGAGGATGAGTGTTTGGCAGAAACGCTTAATAAATTAAAGAATAAATTATTACGCACTGAATTCGTTTTCGTTTTTATCACCAAGATCTCAAAAGCACATCTAAAGACGGTTTTCACGCGCTCATGAATATTTTGCCCCTGTATCTAAATCGAAGAAGTTAAATTACGTTACACAGAATATTTCAAAATGTTACAAGACAAAATTCCCAAGACAACTGACCTAGCCCCAGGTAACAAGTTTAAGAAGAGTGAATAAAATAACATTGGCATTCAGTCTACAACAATATTGGCCACGTTCCCGAATTTTATTTAAACTCTAAGAAATTTAAAACTTTCCCATTGCTTTTTGCAAGTTTCTACGCTGAATGGGATAAAATGAATAACAAATGGGAAAAAAAATGCCTACCACAAAAACTGCGAATCTCGGAATTTTTAGATGTGAGAAATTCTGTTTCACCTAATCTCAACATTTATAAAGGATGAGACACTCGCATCTTCGAATTTCCAGAATTTGGAGTACGATTCGAATATTAGAAAAAAAAGTTAACGGCTTTATCGCAGAATTTTGGAAAGTTTAATTTTACTCACGTCTGATAGAAACTTTTATATGAATAGGAATGTGATTATTGCAATTTCAGTGAACATGAATCATTTATAAAGTATTTCTCCCGTCTTCTTAGCGTGCCTTCGTGGTGTAGTGGTCTGCACGCTGGACGCGTATACCAGAGATCCGTGGTTTTATTCCCGGCGAAGGCGTTGCTCATTTTTCTTCTCGCCTGCTTCCAGAAATACCTAATGTCTATACAGTGGCGCCCGAACTAAAAGGGTCGTGGATAATGATTCTCCACACCCCGTATTTGGCGATTGGGTCCCCTAAAACCCCAGTCACCCTTTAAAAGGAGAGTATATAAGGTATTTCTCCTTCCTTCTTTGCATGCTTTCATGGTGTGGTGGTATGCACGCTAAGCGCCTATTCCAATGGTCCGTGGTTCGATTCCCGGCTAAGGCGTTGCTCATTTTTCATCACTCCTGCTTCCAAAATACCTAATGCCTCTACACATTTATATCACTAAATTCTCTTTAGAAAATAGGGAATGCCACAATTCTTTGTCTTCTGGAGAGAATTTTAGTGTTTCGTCTTTAGAGTTTATCTATGTTGACTCTTGAAATAGCCATTTCCGCTTTACATGTGATTGATTTTAAAAGATCCTGAGAAAATACACTCATGTCCATAAATTAAGGATAATTCGGAGTCCCTCGGAAATCGAACTCTAAAATAAATATATCACCTGTAAAATCACTACTCACATCTTCAAGAATCATATGCAAATTTCAGGAAGTAATCAGATGACACTGATGGTACGTCACAATGACGAGAGTGTAAGAGAGTGATATATAAGGAATACAGGCAAAGAAGTAAAATTGTTCGCAGGCGCTTTATAAGCATTTCAGTGCAATAACCGAATAGTTATGACACAAAGGACGCATTTGGATGATTTTTTACGTGGTAAAATTATCGGCCGTCTGGAATGTGGGCGTACCCAACTGGAAGTATCAGACGAACTTGGAATTGCCCAGAGTGTCACCTCCAGGCTTTGGCAACGATTCCAAGATGATGGTAATGTGAGAAGACGTTACAGCCCAGGTCTCCCCAGAGTTACAACGCCGAATGAGGACCGGTATTTGGCAGTTACTGCCAAAAGAAACAGGCGGAGCACAGCCTCAGACTTGTCTCGTCAGCTCTCTTCAGCCACTGGTACGACAGTTTCAAGGCAGACCGTGTACAGAGGCTTAAGGCAGATTGGTCTATATGCTCGTAGACCTGTCAGATGCGTTTCGCTTACTGCAACTCACTGTCGCCTGCGGTTAGCCTGGAGTAGAGAGTATGCATTGTGGACACCGCAACAGTGGGCTTGTGTGATGTTTTCCGACGAGTCCGGGTTTAGCTTGCAGTCCTATTCTCGCCGGACTTTCATATGGAGAGCTCCAGGTACCCGTTACCACCAAGAAAACACCATTGAACGACACCGTTACGGTGGTGCAGGGGTGCTCGTTTGGGGTGAAATTATTCTGGGTTCCAGAACTGACCTCCGTGTTCAGATTGGAACCATGACAAGCCAAATCTATCGGGATGTCATTCTGGAACAACATGTACGTTTGTTTCGGGGCGCCATGGGCGCAAAATTTGTGTTTATGGATGACAACGCCCGTCCTCACCGTGCAAACATCGTAAGCGAATGCCTTCAATCGGAGGATATCACCCGTATGGACTGTCCAGCATTCTCACCGGACTTGAATCCTGTAGAGCACGTGTGGGACATGCTTGGCCGACAAGTTGCAGCCCGTCAACCTCCTCATACATGTCTACCGGAACTTCGGAGAGCATTGTTTTTTGAGTGGTGTAATATCCCCCAAGATCAGATCGATAATTTGATACTCAGCATGCCTAGGCGTTGTACGGACTGTATTGCATTGTCTGGGAGACATATAATGTATTAACTATCATATCAACCATGTAATATTGTTTTTTTGTTAATAGTTTTTTTTTTTTTGTAATTTGCTCCAGGGAGAAAAAATCGCTCATTTTTTTAAATAATATCAAACATATAGCATCTTTTTTTGCTCTTTACTTTTTGTTTAATAAATAAGCTTTACAAATAAGTCAAATTTGTTTTGCTTCTAACGCTTCCTTTGCTTGATTTTGCATTATCGTTAATTTATGGACATGAGTGTATATAAAAGAATTTCAACTCTTATTCAAATGGTTTTTGTCATAATACACTGATACATTGTTGCTAACACATAGTTATACTAACACATTGCTAATGAATTATCGTCTTTCCTAACATGTGTTCTCGCGGAATAAACGGTTTGCACATCAGCTTGAGCCGCCCAGACAGTGATTAGGGGAGGTAAACCGCTGAGTTGGCTTCCGACCCAGGTATAGATATTCAGAATCCAAGAATTTTAATTATGTATTTCATTTATAAATTTTCACTTGTATGTTCTTACTAAGTATACTTGAAAATTTTAAAAACTGTACATTAAAATATTCGTATTATTGGTCCAAAGGGGATTTGATGATTTTTAGCCCAAAAAGGATGACGAAACACCATTTTGCGTTGTTTCTGTTGGCAACCGCCGTTGATTCCCCTAGCGCATGCGCATGATAAGCAAGTTCTCTGCTGCGTTAATACTTATACTTAGTTAATACGTAGTTAGCCAAAGTCAATGGTGAGTATTGCATGTAAGCGAGAAGTGCAAACCGCTGTGTAATATCATGTTTCTACTCTGCTGTTCAACGTCTTCATAGTTTAAATAAATGTTTGTCATGTATATGGAAGACGTCATTTTATTCTTCAGTTTCACTTTAATGTTTTATTTTTCATTCGAGTCTATTGCCATTCGGAAAAACGTAAGGTAGCATTTTTCCTATTTAATATGTCTGTTTTTAATTAACAACTAAACTATTTAAAAGCAACGATTCAATTCTTAAAAATATTTTTTTTTTACTTTTTAATCTGATGCATTTAAATAAAAGTAAAGTTTAATTCATCATATATCCAATTAAAAAATTTTAATATTTTTATAGAATTTTATTACCTATTTTTTCACTTTTTTAATTTACAGATTTTATATAACGCCCCCATGTTGGTCTAAATGCATATTCATTTAACATCCTATAAAATGTTCTGCTATTCCACCTGAACCATCTGTAGCAATCATCTCTACTGATAAATCCTACTAAAGTTAGCCCTTCTGGGCTATCGTTAAAATCTAAACCGATTCAGATTCTTTTAAAATTCTTTCTTCTTATTCTTATGTGAAGGATTCAAAAGATTCGAATCAATTTCGGATTTGATAAATTCGAGATACATTCCACCTGTAATATATTTCTTAATATCTGTAATGGAATGTGTGCTGATTATACACACACTGACAGCCGAATATTTGAAGAGAAAAATAAATACTTTTCCGTCCTGTTATTACAGAAATTTCGGAGACCTCACAGACTCAAACACTAGTTTCAGCTCCCCGAAACTGTTTTCTAACGCAGATTATTTATGGAAGCAGAAGTTAGCGCTCGCAAAATTATGTCGTAATTGTTGATTCAGTTAAAAATTTCCGGTTAGCTTTATTCAGATTTATTCCGGTTAAGTACTTCCGGTATCAACGAAAGCGTCGAGAAAAATAACCTACCTGTGGAAGATAAATTTCAAGGCTGAAAGTAAAGTGACTAGTACATGCTTCAGTTATTTATAGATTTAGCTTAATAATATTTTAACACTCAAAGAATACTCCTTCCTGGGATAAGTTCCGTTATTTTTCTCATTAACGCCTGGAAGACTTGCTTAGAAGCAATTGCTCTCGTTTCGCTCAGATCATAGCGTCTAGAGGGAAAAAAAGCGTTTGGGCTAAAAATATTTTAAAATAGCATATCTTTAGAATTTCCGACAGACAGTCTCGCGCCTGGAGATAAAAATGCTTTATTCCGTATAATGTTGCCTGTGCTCGCTTTGAAATCATTGAGTTTGTTAATTAAAAATTCGTTAGAGTTTTAGAAAGTATGAACTAGAGAATAAAACAATTTGAAAATTCCTGTTTCCACGTGCCCATATTCATGCTCATTTCGTACACGATTCTCATGCGGTGTCACTGACATTTTGTTGCTCAAGGCCATATACTGGCCTTTTCTTGCATTTTATTTTTGCTTTCAGTAAATCCTCATATCATTTCAAGCATGTATGTCAATTTTTACCTTTATATCTACAATACTCCGTGAATTATTGAATTTTCGAATGTTAATGGATTTTGGGGTCACCTGTATATGGGCCAATTTTCAGTGTTACAAGGGAGCCAAACCTTTTCTGATTTATTTCTTATAAGGAAAACAAAATTTTCCTAAATATAACTATAGGGTTCGAATCATATGTAAAATGACAGATTTCATACTTTTTTCAATAATGAATTGTTTAAATTGAAAAATGCCAAATAACGATTCTTTGAAACATTTGATCATCATTTGAAACATTTTTGTAAGTGTCGACGACCAACGGTTGCAAAAATAAAGACAAGGACTTCTGTATATACTAAAGTTAAGGACGGTTCGATCTACTAAAGTTAAGGATGTGGATACGGTTTGATCTACTGGAGACTTTCCCGTTGTATGGCACGTGACTATTCAATAGCATCTCTTGTGCCCTGTATCATCATTGCAGCTTGCGGTATGTTGTCAGTTTTCCGATATCACTTTTAAATATACTTAAAGATGCTTGAAAAGAAACATGCTTACCTTATTAGGTATTTCTCCCATCTTCTTAGCATGCCTTCGTGGTATAATAGTAAGCATGCTCGGCGCGTATTCGAGAGGTCCGTGATTCGAGTCCCGGCAAGGGCATTGCTCATTTTTCATCTCTTTTACTTCAAAAGTACCTAATGTCTCTACAGTGGCGCCCGAACTAAAAGATAGCGGTCAGCATACTCGGCGCGCATTCGAGGCCCGTGGCTCAAGAAGTCCCGGCGAGGACATTGCTCTTTTTTCACTTCTTCTGTTTAAAAAAAGAACTCTAATGACTCTAGGGTGGCGCCCGAACTAAAAGGAGGTGGTGGATGATGATTCTTCAAACCAGGATTTTGTGATTCGTCCGCTAATCCCCAGTCGCCCTTTTAAAGGGGGAGTATATAAGGTATTTCTCCCGTCTTCTTAGCATGCCTTCGTGGTGTAATGGTAAGCACGCTCGGCGAGTGTTCAAGAGGTCCGTGGTTTGAGACCCGGCGAGGGCATTGCTCATTTTTCATCTCTTCTGCTTCAAAAATACCTAACATCTCTACAACTTCTACTATTTAGTATACTTTGATGCATGATCTCCGGAAGGTTGCGACGCATGGTCAATGTCTGCATGGTTTCCATACACTCAGAGTTGTCATTGCAACTTTAAAAATAAAATGTCCAATCAAATCATCTTTAACGATTTTTTTGTTATTAACCTTCAGAAAGAATAAACATTATTTTAGGACCTCGACATGTAAAAAAGGAAAAGATATTGTTTTCCCAAAGAATGGATGTCAGCGTATTTATTGTATTGAACCTCTGTTTAATATAGATGAAAATGAAGTATCTGTGAAGAATGACTCTTGAACTTTTCTATTACTTCAAATTCCTTTCTTTTCTATGTACGAGTAACGTTTATGATTTAGTCAATCAAAGATCACAAGCTACGTTTTGAGTAAATATTGGTCAGAAATTCTATATCTCTACCCTCAGTGTAGAAGTTTATATCAAATATTTGTTAACTGCGATATTATGCGTACAATGGAACCATGTTATAGTTATGGAATCAAAATTTTTTTACGTTTTTCTATCGAAAATACGTTAGCCTTTCCTTTTGAGAACTTGTAATTGAAAAAAGTCTTCTTAGAATTCTGCCGATTTTATACATTTGATAAAGATTTGATTTCAGTTACAATTTTCTGATGTAATGCGAATATTTTTCTAGAGAATATAAATGATTTTAATGGAAACAGTCTCAGATTATGTTCACAAAACTGCGTGTTCGATTATATCTGCTTTTTGAGATCGATAGATGTTATTAAACAATATGTTGGCGATATTAATGTTTATATGAAGTTATTATTGAACGTTACTTCATTTAAAACAGAGCAGATTCATTTTAATGGATGCTGAATTGTGTTGTTTTGTTTTTGATAGCCTTGGAAACCTTATGACTTTATTAAAAGCAATTCTTACTGTATTCCATACAATGCCATATAATTCCATTGTTTGTAAATACCAGTTGTGAAACACTGCATATAGTTGTACATTTTTATTAATATTTAAATATACTTGCGTATAACTTGTTATTCTTGTAATTTTACATCAAAACGTGAGTTTATTTTTATTTCCTTCCTCATTTATTTAGTAGCCCAAAAGGACTATTAGTCTCGAAATGGAATTTTACGTCGGTTCCCCACAAACGGCGTATTACTTTTCAAATTATTATCAGAAATTAAATAATGAAGAATTTGAATGTATACATATTCATCGCATTGTGAATAAGCGATGATACCCAGAGCCATCAAATTTTGAACAACGTAGTCCTCCACTCGAACATGGGCACCTAGAAGCTCGAAATTTGAATTTCGAATTTGTTTTATTATTTATTTTATATTTTGTAGAAACTTTAGTGCATTTTTTATTGACAAACTCAACGATTTGAAAACGAGCACTGGCAACACTGTTCGAAATCAAACACTTTCATCCCCCCACGCGAGACTGCTGCCATTCCGAAAAATGTAAGATATTTATCTTTCAGTTTTAATTAATGAGCTCAGTTCTAAAAAAGCAATGAGTTGCCACTGCCGGAAATAAAATACATTTATCTTCCACGTGCCAGCGTGTTGGTATTCAGTAAAGCCTAAGACACCTTTAAATTTAATCTGGAAAGTTACTGAGTAAATAATTAAGCGACTTAAAAGCAATAAACACACTTCTTAAGAAGACTTTGGATTGATTAAAATAAAAGTGTATCATGAGGTGACTAATTAGAAATATTCAGTATATTTACGAAACTACACTAGCTAGACTCATCTAAATCATTATATACTTTTTGCTGTTTCAGGCGGCTGACTTCCGATTTTTACGCGATCAAATAATTTTTAAAGAAATAATATAAAAGTATGTATGGCAACCTCTAACACGCTATTAGAAATATTAAAGGTATGCTATATTTAAGTACTTTGTGATTTTGCTGCTGTATTGAATTGTATGTGGCATTAATAAATAAAGTTAGCAAATAAGAAGTTAATAATAAAAAGACAAAAAAGAAATTTTTGGCAAAAAAAGTCTGATAAAAATATTCAAATGTCTGCCATAACTTAACACGACATTGGCAATTCTGACCATATGCTGTTATACAGATTTTAAATTTTGTGATTTTGGTTTTGAGCTATATGTGACGTAAATGTGAAGAAAACAATGCTTAATAAAAGTAAAGCAAAAAAATCTGATGTGTACACCACATGAATTCCTTGTGCGGAATATTAAATTATACGCATTTTTTCTTGCATTTTATTTAAACGTATTGGATTAAATTAAATCTACTTCGCCGACAACGCATAAACCACAATAGAATAAATGCATTCTTTAAAATTAACTGTATTTGTTTACCAAAGCGACACTCTGACGCTAGATTCACGTAACAGTATTATATTTCGTTCATATTATAACACAGAATGCACAAAATTTATATCATTTAAAGAATTACCTAACCGTTGCCACTTATTCTGTTTAAATACTATAATAAAGCTAGAACGATGTGTAAAAGAAATTAAGCAAAAAAAAAAAAAAAAAAAAAAAAAAAACAGGTTTTCACAGACAATTGAGTATTTCTCATTCAATTAATTCGGTTCTCACTTCGCGACAAGGGAAAAGTACGTAAAAACTCAAAATATCTGTATTAAAAATTACGAAGTAGATCTTAAACACTTATTTCCTCGAAAAAATTCCAGAAAGGATTAAGCATGATTTAATTCGCAATAATAAATGAAGGCGTTATCTTTGTTTTTGCGAAGCTAATTTTCTCTAGATTGGCAACAAATCCACTAGTCTGCTGTTTCAAATGTAAACAGGCAATGGCCGCCATCAAAAAATTATTAGGCTTAGCGGCACTTAAACAATTTTAAAATTGTTGATAATTCTAAAAATATTGCATACAGATTTACTAAAGGCATAAAAACCTTAACCGGAAGATAAGAACAACATAATTCAATCACTAATTCAGAAGTCAAACAACAAAAATCAGCGTTAATTTACAAAATTTTCACAGGACTAGTTTCGATGCTTTTACCGAACCATCATCTTCAGCTGCAAAACCGCAAATGAACAAGATAGGAAATAATGTTTAGATAAGATAAGAAAGCCTGGACAAGAATAAGCAAGTGGCGCCATCTGTTGGCGAAACCAGAACTAAAACATAATTTCTCTAAAAGCCGAAGGCAAATTTGGATTGGAATTAGGATCGTTAACTAGAACAGAAAGATTTTTATGAATGTGAAATGCCTCTAGAAAATCCAGTTCTCCAATAGAAGATGTTTTTTGAATAATTTTGGCAGCAGAAAAATTGAAAGTGTGATTTTCGGACCAACAATGTTGAGCAACAGAAGACTTCTGTGTTTCCTTTTTTCTAACATATGGCTCATGTTCTTTGACGCGAAATTTTAAGGCTCTCTTAGTTTGGCCAATGTAAATTAAACCGCACTGGCAAGGAATCCTATAAATACCCCAGGAATTCATATCCGGAATGGGGTCCTTGAGTATAGAAGTTGGAATTTTATTGATGGGAGAGTAAACAACCCGAAAGTTAAATTTCTGCAAAATATGTGCAACTTTATAGCTAATTGATGGAAAAGAGGGAATGACAACAGAATTTTTATAATCTCCTAAAATAAGATTGTGGCTTTTAGTGTGTTGAGATGAGAATTTTTTAACTGCTTGATTAATAATGTTGGGTGAAAAGCCCCTGTCAATAGCTATTGCTTTTAAATAATTTAGTTCTTCATCAAGGGCTAGTTTGGAGGAGCAAACTTGAAGAGCACGGAAAACATAGGAATAAAATGAAGCTAACTTTTGTTTAGTCGGATGACATGATTTAAAGTGTGGTGGAAGGCAAACCGATGAAGGTTTACGGTAAACTGTAGTACTGAAGTTGGATGTGTTACGTGTGACCAGAATGTCGAGAAACGGAAGAGAATTGCAAGTCTCAAGTTCAAAAGTGAACTGAATAGCAGGATCAATAGAATTCATTGTTGAAAGAACTCTATTTAAATCATCTTTATTACCTTCAAACAGGGTAAAAGTATCTTCTACGTAGCGGAACCATGCCGGGAAGTTTAAAGTTTCAAACAATTTTGATTCATAATAATGCATGTAGATATCAGCCAGGATGGGACTGAGGGGGCTTCCCATGGCTAATCCCTCAGTTTGCTTGTAATATTTATTTTGGAAAACAAAATGTGTTTGTTTCAAACAGAGTTGAGTGAGAGAAATTAGCTCATCAATTTCGATGCAAGAGAAATGAAATTCGCGAAGTCTGGTTTCTAGACATCTTAATGCACCCTCCACTGGGACATTGGTGAATAATGATTTTACATCAAAAGAAACCATGAGTAAATTACGAGGAGAAATGTTTTTAACCTTTTTTACAAACTCTATTCAATTTTTTATGGTGTAAATGTTATTGTCTAATAGAGTGGAAAATCTAGAAACTAAATATTTAGCTAATGGATACGAGGCAGTACCTAAATTTGATACAATAGGGCGGAAAGGAATACCACTTTTATGAATTTTGGGAAGAGCATATAATCTGGCACAATTCGCAACAGATGGGATAAGCGAATGTTTTAAGTTGCTTGAAATGATTTGCGAAGATTTGATCGCAGTTTTTATTTTGGATAAGTCCGAAGGTGAAGGATCTTTAGGGATCGGATTATATGGTCCTTCGTTTAAGAGTTTAGAGTTCTTCGTTTAAGAGCTCTTCGTTTAAGAGTTTAGAGCTCTTCGTTTAAGAGTTCGTTTAAGAGTTTAAACTCTTAAACGAAGGACCATATAATCCGATCCCTAAAGATCCTTCACCTTCGGACTTATCCAAAATAAAAACTGCGATCAAATCTTCGCAAATCATTTCAAGCAACTTAAAACATTCGCTTATCCCATCTGTTGCGAATTGTGCCAGATTATATGCTCTTCCCAAAATTCATAAAAGTGGTATTCCTTTCCGCCCTATTGTATCAAATTTAGGTACTGCCTCGTATCCATTAGCTAAATATTTAGTTTCTAGATTTTCCACTCTATTAGACAATAACATTTACACCATAAAAAATTGAATAGAGTTTGTAAAAAAGGTTAAAAACATTTCTCCTCGTAATTTACTCATGGTTTCTTTTGATGTAAAATCATTATTCACCAATGTCCCAGTGGAGGGTGCATTAAGATGTCTAGAAACCAAACTTCGCGAATTTCATTTCTCTTGCATCGAAATTGATGAGCTAATTTCTCTCACTCAACTCTGTTTGAAACAAACACATTTTGTTTTCCAAAATAAATATTACAAGCAAACTGAGGGATTAGCCATGGGAAGCCCCCTCAGTCCCATCCTGGCTGATATCTACATGCATTATTATGAATCAAAATTGTTTGAAACTTTAAACTTCCCGGCATGGTTCCGCTACGTAGAAGATACTTTTACCCTGTTTGAAGGTAATAAAGATGATTTAAATAGAGTTCTTTCAACAATGAATTCTATTGATCCTGCTATTCAGTTCACTTTTGAACTTGAGACTTGCAATTCTCTTCCGTTTCTCGACATTCTGGTCACACGTAACACATCCAACTTCAGTACTACAGTTTACCGTAAACCTTCATCGGTTTGCCTTCCACCACACTTTAAATCATGTCATCCGACTAAACAAAAGTTAGCTTCATTTTATTCCTATGTTTTCCGTGCTCTTCAAGTTTGCTCCTCCAAACTAGCCCTTGATGAAGAACTAAATTATTTAAAAGCAATAGCTATTGACAGGGGCTTTTCACCCAACATTATTAATCAAGCAGTTAAAAAATTCTCATCTCAACACACTAAAAGCCACAATCTTATTTTAGGAGATTATAAAAATTCTGTTGTCATTCCCTCTTTTCCATCAATTAGCTATAAAGTTGCACATATTTTGCAGAAATTTAACTTTCGGGTTGTTTACTCTCCCATCAATAAAATTCCAACTTCTATACTCAAGGACCCCATTCCGGATATGAATTCCTGGGGTATTTATAGGATTCCTTGCCAGTGCGGTTTAATTTACATTGGCCAAACTAAGAGAGCCTTAAAATTTCGCGTCAAAGAACATGAGGCATATGTTAGAAAAAAGGAAACACAGAAGTCTTCTGTTGCTCAACATTGTTGGTCCGAAAATCACACTTTCAATTTTTCTGCCGCCAAAATTATTCAAAAAACATCTTCTATTGGAGAACTGGATTTTCTAGAGGCATTTCACATTCATAAAAATCTTTCTGTTCTAGTTAACGATCCTAATTCCAATCCAAATTTGCCTTCGGCTTTTAGAGAAATTATGTTTTAGTTCTGGTTTCGCCAACAGATGGCGCCACTTGCTTATTCTTGTCCAGGCATTGTTATCTTATCTAAACATTATTTCCTATCTTGTTCATTTGCGGTTTTGCAGCTGAAGATGTTGGTTCGGTAAAACCATCGAAACTAGTCCTGTGAAAATTTTGTAAATTAACGCTGATTTTTGTTGTTTGACTTCTGAATTAGTATTTATTCGGCGTGTTATTGTGTCTTAATTATAATTCAATCATTTTTAAAGCAAAAAAAAATGTACAATTTCCAAACATATAAGAGTAAAGAAACTGAAATCACTGAGCCGGGTAACAGAGTGGATATATATAAATATAAGATACGTTTGGTGCGGCCGACTGCAACCAAAATACGGGGTGCACATCTACATGTTATAACAGTCGTATGTACAAGATTTCAACGTTCTGAGGCTACTCGTTTTTGAGTTATGCGACATACGTACGTACATATGTTCGTACAGACGGCACGAAAAATTCTCTTCAGAATTAATTTTAAAGCCGTTTTATAATTTTTTTCGAGGAAAAGAGTCTTTTATTCTGTCCTTACGTACAGATATCACGCAAAAACATCGTTAAATTGCATTCGAAAGCGGTTAAAATCGATATTTTCGTTGAAATATGCTGCCTGAAACTTTTCGCGATTACTATGCTTCCTTTTTACTTCGTACAAGGAAGTAAGAAAAGGAGGGTTATCAGGGGTGAATATAAAAAGTAGACTGGTAAATTGTGAGCTCAATGAGAGACTAAAAAATCCTTAATACACCCTCTTGAACGATCGTTAAATTCTGAAAACTTTGAGATTATTTTATTTCTTTTAATTAATGCATTTTATATACATATGAAATTTTTTATTGTGTCGTGAGGTATATTTTAATTTTGTAAAAGTTAATTTAATTACGATTTCCTATCTTTCCTCATTTCAAGTTACAACGCCCTACCAGAATGAGTTTTCAGAATCGCATTGAATGCAAATGAGTAAGAAGTAGTGGGTAAGGAATTTTCAGCTTAGTTCGAGAGAGAGAGTGAGCTAGGCATCTTGAGTAGCGCGTGTTTGCCTTCGAGCCAAGTCTATAGGTGCTGTTACGCTCGGCCGTATATTACGTAACTCTTACATAGTCGCCGGCTAATTTTAATTTAAGGGCCAACTACGTTAGATTTGTGTTAGCTTTGGCTAAGTCTCTTAGCTAAATATAATTAGTTCTTAGTTTTGATTTCAAGCACAAATGGTGGCTTTGTTGTAAGCCCGAAGAAAAGGGCGGATTATTCATCTTATTTTGAGTGAAATAAAGGGCAGTTAAGCTTTTTTGAGTTTACGATTCCTGTTATTTGAACTAAGCGATAATTCGCTTAATAATTCATTAGGTTCCCCGACATTTACTTTAGTAAAATAGGAGTGAGGAACTGTACAGTGCATTTCATTTTGAATCTGTGGGTCACAGGGAATTTCAAAAAAGTATGTCTTTATGTGACCACTCAGTGTGCTTACTTATGCTATGTTGTAGAAGTTTTAATTCTGAGTTGATTGATGCTTGAATTTTAAGACTCTGATAATTATTTAGAATTTTACTAGTAACTGAGCTTAAGTGAAATATTGCCTTATCTTCTTGTTTGTCGACGTCACAAATATTCGCATAAACCATAATATTATGCAAACCGAGAAAGCTTAAAAGTTGGTTAGATTAATTAAAAATCCTTCTTATCAGAGCGAGCCGTCGTGTGTTGCCCCAGCGAAAGTTAACTCCTGCTTGTAATTGGTCGAAGATCGCAGTATTACAGTTGGCTGTTGCGAATTGGTAAGTAAGTTTAAGTGCTTACTTTGTAGAAAGAATCCAAGGGAGGTCTCTGTTGAGAGAAATTGTTTTTGTAATCCTCAAAAAGGCAACATGTAAATTAAGATGAGTATATAAGTGAAACAAAATTAGACTCAATTTCGAAAGAAAGTGAAAATTTCTAACTAGAAATTTTTAAGAAGAAAACAAATTTATGCAGCACAAATATTAATAAAGCAAAATCTGAACGCTTTCAGATTTTACATTACGCCCAAAGGGGTGTTTTTAACGTTTTGTGTGTTACCTTTATTTATTAAATGCCATGCTCTTCACGCTTAAACAATAAAATTCAGTTCAACAAAAATATCACAAATTAATTTTAAAATCAGCATAACATTACGATTTTCGATACACAGTGTCGCGCGCTGAGATGAGAAAAGTCTCTCCACCCCCGCGAACTGTGTTGGAGGCCATTTCTCACTTTTAAATTGTTAAGTTTGTTAATGAAAAATTCGTTAAAGTTTCACAAAATATGAAATAGATAATAAAACAAATTCAAAATTTAGGCTTCCAGATGACATATTCGGGTGGAAACCTACATTATTCAAAATTCGATGGCTCTAGGTACCTTTGTTTTATCACAATGTAAGAAACATACATACATTTATTTAGATTCTTCATTATTTAATTTCTTTATATATAATACTGGGCTCTGATATTTGGTGGCAAAAGTTTAAAAAGTAAACCGACATTTATCGGGAGTCAACGTAAAATGCAAAAACGAAATTAATAGCCCTTATGGGCTAACGCCCTTTGGGCTAATAAATTTAAAATCGGTAATATGAAATAACAAAGAAGGAATATTTATAAATATTACGCAAGTAACTAACGAAAAAGATAACTGTAAAAACTAAAACCTTAAAAAAATTGAAAAAGCATTACAAATGTACATAAAAAGCTCAGTAGTGGCTGCGCGGTCCTTGAACACTAGCATTTCGATCCGAGGTTCGAATCCCGTAAACGGGTTAGCTGCAAGGCCGTTTACGTGGTTATTCCCCATGTGAAAAGTGTTAATACGATCCAGTTCCCTTAGAAAGTCTTCTACGAAGGCGTACCCTCCTTCCGTTCAGTGTCTTAGGGCTGAACACATGTATAATAATGTACATAAAAGCCAAAAAGGCTAGAAACCAAGGACAAATATAAAATATTACTTCGGACACAAAAAAATAAGGTACTATTCGGTTTCGAGGGCCGTAAAAAATCGCCAAACTATTGTTGATGCCAATGCTGCCAAAAATAATTGCGGCAACCCTAATAATTGCGGCAAGAAAGGAAGTACAATAGTAAACAACTATCTAAGATTGATGTTTTAATTTAGATGAAAGGTTAATTTCATACAATACTTTTTTATTATTATAATTTATATGAAAAAGTCTAAACATGACTGAATGAAAGCATAAGAGTAAATAACTATTTCAGATCATTATTATAATTTATATAAAAATTGCTAAACATAACTGAATGGATGCCTGCATCGCTATTTCGCTACCGACTTATCGCTAAAGCATAATGTCATCTCGTTGGTTGTTCAAACGTAATTTTCTATAATGAATGATGCCTTTTCCTTGAAAATATTCAAAATCGGAATTCAGAAGTGCAGAATCGCTTACTTATTTGTTTGCCGCTTTTTACAAGGGTAAAAACAAGTGGAATTTTGTCAATTTTATTTTACTTTTTAAATGAAAATAGGTCGATGTGTACATAAATGAAGTCAAGGGGGTGCGCAGTGTCTTTTGTGCAATTCTGGGATTTTCTTTTTTAAGTGAAAATAGGTCGACGGGCACATGGATATTTAGTGTGTGCAATTCTTAAAAACGCGTCAAGCAGTGAATGATTCTACACTTTACCCAAAATTCTATTGCCGACTTTTCATCATGGGAAATTCCCAAATTGTTAAATCCATAGGATATCACAAAAGGATTTAAAATCAAAAAAGGATTTAAAAATTAAACTTGTACTTCAATGGCGGCTTAAGAAATATAGAACTATAAAAACTTAAGCAATCTGAAACCATCGCGTACGCTAGATTTGGCGCGCTGTTAAATGGGAGCGTTTGCTAGATTTTGCGCTTTTGCGCATACATTTTCGCTGCAATTTTTTTACAGAAGAGTACCAAAAATAATTAAACCTGGTTCCAAGCACTAGTATAGGAGACAGAGCGGCGAACGCGAAGTAATATGCAGAAAGCAAAGTGCGTGAAAGGAAACCAATAAGTTAAAAAAATTTAGTGCTTCATTACAATCACCTGATATTCTAGACTTATAAATAATCTAAAACGAAGATACACATTTTAAATAGCTGGACATATAAAAATTGATATATGCATATAAATAAATAACTGCGCAAAATAAATCATGAGACAGTCCAAGGAAAGACAATGACAGTGAAAAAAGAAGAAAGCGATTTTAAACTCGAAACTGGCAATATTTCATGAAACTGAATCCTCTAAAATTAAAAATGGTTAATGAATTCACCGCAAGTAAGACGCTGCAAGGAATAATGCAGAAGTTGAGAAGTTACTATGCTGATTCAGCAGAAAAAATATTGAAAATAAATTCTTATATTGGAAAAGGCGAAAAGAAGGAAAAAAAGTCTGCTGCGGAGGGGATGCACTCAGCAAATCATTGTTTATTAAACAACGCGTAATTTATTAACTGTACAGTATTTTTATTGAAATATTCTGCACAATGAAGTGTTTGATTAATATCATGAGTTGATTTATTTTGTTAACTGCACTGCTCATTGCTGCGCAAGGTTTAAGTTTTGTTGTAAAATAAAACAATAAAATAATTTATTCTCCTTCGTTCAATCTTTATTTAATATTATTTATTAATTATTTAATTGCCTTTAATCTTATCGCCAAGTCTCAAAATGTATATACAATTTTAAAGTTGGATTTATCCTTTATTTTTTAATTCTCCCATTCTCATTCCCTTGCCCATAGTATAGCGAGCTTCAAGCGTTCCCTTAGTCGATTTGTTAAAGAATCGGAAGCTTACTAGTTAAATAATAAAATACTGTTTGGTTATTTTGTATTTTTTCTCTTACATTTGGTGTTTGGAGTTTAACTGTTTTCGGAAAGCCAATTAGAACTTTTTATGATTCTGTGTATGTATAAATGTAATTTGAGTTAGTTTATGTAAAATAAATAGAAGTATTTTAATAATATGAGTTTCACTCATGCGGATCTAGACGGTATAGTGGTTAGGGTAGCCGATTGCGATACCAAAGGGCCCGGGTTCGAACCCGGAGTGGCCAAGGCGAAGTCGGCTGAGACTCGCCATTGGTTAAAAAAAACGTTTTCCTCATGCAGATTCAGTTTCCAATTCTTAAAAATATACAGTCATAAGATATAACAGTTACATTGTTTAAATGTGAGAGTGAAAATTAAAATATATCATATATTGAAATGTCGCCATGGCAGCACTCTTAAATATGCGGCGAGACGAGAGTATTCTCGTGTGGACTGGTGGAAGGGGAGACATGTGGGAGTGTTGCGGCAAAGTCAGCGAACTATTAAAAATAACATCACCCTTTTTGCGAATGGCATCACTTACGTTTTTGTATTTATTAAATGTCTTTTGCTTGTTCTATACTTCATGTTTATGTTAGGAAATAAATAAGTATAAAATACTATCTCCTAATATCTGGTGATACCATTTACGAAACAGAACCTTGAACTTATACTTCCTACTGTTGAATTATTCTTGCTGAATTATTTTACTTCCGACATTAAACCTCAGTTTTGTTTTTGTTCTTTTCTACTACTCGGGCAATGGCGCCGACTGGTGAAGCTGTAGACAAAATGACGCAACTGAAACGAAAGCGGAAAGCCGTGCGAAGTAATGTTTCTTGCTTTTCTACTGAAATTGATACTTTGCACGATGATTTCTCAATTGAGAATGTTGAATATATTTGTAATCGCTTAACAACTGCTTTAAATGATATGAAACTAATAGATAACGAAATTACAACTTCCTTTCTGACGATGAATATGAAAGTGATAATTTGCAGTGTGAAAACTACATAGATACTGGTGAATCCGCAATTTTCAAAGCACGAAAAATTATTCAAAATAAATTATCGCCAACTGCAAATAATGTTACTGCTTCGAATATGGATACCAATGATTTGGCGATGACATTTGGCGACCCTTCTACTACAGCGCCTGTGACTCAACCATATACAGTTAAATTGCCAACAATTAAACTACAATCATTTACAGGAGAAATTGAACAGTGGCAATGTTTTAGGAACAGTTTAAATCTTCTGTAGATGCCAATCCACATCTTTCTGTTATTGATAAACATGTTTTCCTCAGAGGTTATTTAGATGGTGAAGCTAAACGCCTTGTTGATGGAATTCGTGTAATAGGAGACACCTATGAAACAACAAAAGAATTGTTGCAGGAAAGATACGGAAATAAAGATCGAATTATCCAATCACACTTAGATTACTTAAAACATTTAAATGTTATTCAAGACCCATCTCCTACGCATCTAAATGATCTTTACATAGAATGTAACAGAAGAATTCAAGCTTTAACTGCTCTGGGTGAAAATATTGAAGCATACGGTAGAATCCTAGTGCCAAAAATTATTCGTGCATTCCCCAATCATATTTGTTGCCGCTGGATTATCTAAGACAAGCGCGAAAAACTAAACGAAGGTAATATTACTAGAATGATGCAGTTCTTGGCAGAAGAACTGGAAGGTGTAGTTGCAGCACAAAGAGTTAAAGTTACGTATTTTTCTGATCACACCGTAAGGTGCACTGTAGAAAATTTTAATATCAATTCCAAAACAGTAAACAAACGTAAACAAATTTCACCATTTTGTTCATTTTGTGATACTACAGGACATTGGCCTCAATATTGTAAAACTGTTACAGATTATGATACTCGTTTCAAAAACTTAAAACTTCAAATTGCTGCTTTTTGTGTACTAACCGTGGTCATAGAGTTTCAAACTGCCCAAGGAAAAATACCGCACGGTGCACTAAATGCAAGAAAAGGCATCATGTTTCTATTTGTCCTCCTGTTGAAAACAATCAACTGCGGATAACTAACAGTGCTGTAAATCACATAACCTTTCCTAAAACAATTTTCACACATTTGCAAGCTGCTCGTGTGTGTGTTACTGGCCCCACAGGCATTACTAAATTAACACGCTGCATTTTAGATGGTGGTAGCCAAGCAAGTTTTGTTCACACAAACCTCATTGAAAAACTGAAGCTTAAAGTTGTCAGTTCTGCCTCACTTTCAGTTCAAGCATTTGAATCTTTTACTTCACAAGAACAACGTAGATGTGTTCAACTGTCACTTTCAAGATTGTGGAGCAACCAAGCATTTTTGATCTCCGCATTTGAAAGCTGCAATTCCTATACTACACATCCTACTGCTCCACCAGAAATAGTTCATTTTGCTCAGAAGAAAAGATTGAGAATTGCTTATCCTTCGAATGACGCTTCACTGCCCATAGAAAGATTTATTGGTGGAGATCATTATTGGCGAATTTTTTCCACAGAAGCTCCAATCAAGCTTTCAGAATCTTTTGTTATGGTACCGTCAGTGTTTGGATGGGTTTTTAGTGGAACAAGAACACATACTACAATCGCTGAGACGACTTCTGTCCATCAAGTTTGTGTGCAAGTTAAAACTGATTGTTTAAATGATCAGGTACGTCGCTTCTGGGAATTAGACTCCATAGGGATACAAGATGCACAGAAACGAAGAATGACTACTTGAGATGGAGAAATTTTATCAGAATTTCACAAAACTTACAACACTGAAGACAATCGAAGAATTGTGTCTCTACCTAGAAAACCATTGGTCACACCTTTGCCTACAAACAAAATTATAGCGGAAAACAGATTTCATTCTCTTCAAAAACGACTTGCATCTAGTGATGTGTTGGAGACACAATATGACAAATGCATGCTGAATTACATTGAACAAAAGCATGTTGAAGTTTGTTCCATAGATGAATCCAATGAGAAGCCAGTATATTACCTTCCTCATCATGCTGTACGAAAGAAAACGCAATCTGAAACCAAGTGGAGAATTGTGTTTGACGCTTCCTCGCATGCTCCAGGAATGATTTAACTGAACGATACCTTGGAAGCTGGTCCGAATCTTCTTCCTGAATCTGTTGGTTGTCTACTAAGATTTCAATTGCATGAATTCGCTGTTACATGTGATGGTAAGCAAGCTTTTTTACAGTTGTCATTACATAAAGAAGATAGGGACGTCACAAAATTTTTCTGGTACAAATTAAAATCTGATTCATCTCAACCTACTACTTTTACAGATGAAATAACTATTTACAGATTTACTCGTTTACCATTTAGCCTTACTTGCAGTCCGTTTTTACTCTGTGCTGAGACACGAGAATTGGCTGCAAAACATATCGCAGAATTTCCAATTGCTGCACCAATGATAGATAAACATCTCTATCTCTATATGGATGAGTTTCTTGCTAGTATGGAAACTGAATCACGGATTATAATGCTATATCACGAGATCAAGAATTTAATGACTCTAATGAAATTGCCTATGGAAAAATGGACTACAAACTCTTTGAAACTCAAAGATGTACTACAAACACATGAAGTATCTCACAAAACGGAAACAACTGTCTTAGGTATAGGCTGGAATACAACTTCTGATACATTGAAGCATGCATTAAAGACTTCCCTCTGTGTTTCTACAGACAAACCATTTACAAAGAGATGATTACTCTGCTGCATTGCTAGTTTTTATGATCCCTTAGGCCTTTTTTCACCGTTTACCATTCTTGAAAAAATCTTATTCCAAGATACATGGATTTTTGGAATCAAGTGCGATGAATTACTACCTGCTAATTTATCAACTTTATGGTATGCAGCTGTGAAAGAACTTGATGACATTTGCTCCCTTTAAATTCCTCGATGCATAGGCATTTCATCACATGTTCCTTTTGCTATTCATGTGTTTTGTGACGCGTCTGAACGTGCCTATGGTTCAGTTCTGTACATTGTTACCTTTAAAGGTGACCAATCGAATGTGAATCTAGTGTGTAGTCGCAACAAACTAGCTCCTATAAAGAAAGTTACCTTACCTCGTATAAAGCTTTTGGCGGTCCTGAAGGGAGCACGATTGTTGCAATATTTCTAAGTTGAAACAAACATCTGTTCGTCAAATGCAACATTGTGGAGTGATTCTCAAGTCGTCTTATGGTGGATACGCAGTGACCTCAACAAATGGAAAACTTTTGTTAACAACAGAGTAACAGAAATTATTTCCTATACCAATCCTTCACCATGGAGACATTGCCCTGGCAAAGACAATCCAGCTGACAAACTTTCTCGAGTTGTTTCACCATCAACACTAAAAAACCTGGAAATTTGGTGGAACGGCCCCCCATGGTTAGTCGAATCTCTAGAATATTGGCCTCTTTCTGACACTATTTCTAAAGATTACAGTCATAACTTTGAGGCAAAGAAAGAAAAATTTCAGACCCTTCACATCGTATCTACTCAACCAATCATAAAGGCTGGAAACTACAGTTCTTACGTTCGATTATTACGTGTAACATCTTGGATCTTCGCTTTATTCACAACTGTAGGAAACAAGAAAAGTTAGTGGGTGAATTACATGCCACAGAACTGAATCAAGCTCGTATTTATTGGATACAGACCGTTCAGAAAGAATCCTTTCCTTCAGAATATGAAGCTCTGTTGACAGGAAAATTACTCCCTAAGAAATCAAGGATAAAACAATTTAACCCTTTTTTCAAGAACAATATTATACTTCTTGGTGGTCGATTACAATTTTCTGATTTATCTCATCCTGAAAAACATCCCGTATTATTGGAAGGTTCTCATCATTTTACATGCCCACTGATACGCCAAACACGTTTACGAATGCATCATCTCGGTGTTCGGATTGTACGTTCTCAGCTTCGTTCAGAATATTGGATATTAAGAGCAAGACAAGCCATTAAAAAGGTGATAAAGACTTGCCTTCCATGTAAAATACTGAAACAAAAGAGAAGTGAACAGATAGAAGCTCCATTACCAGCTGAGCGAATTCAAAAGTCATCTCCTTTCGAAATTACCGGAATTGATTTTGCTGGACCACTCTACGTAAAAAATAATAACTCCGTTACAAAAGCTTACATTTTCATCTTCACATGTGCTACAACTCGAGCTATCCACTTAGAATTAGTTTCCGATCTGCGTACTGACGTCTTCCTACTTGCATTACAACGTTTTGTCTCTAGACGTTTACTTCCTCATACAGTGTACACTGATAATGCCACAACATTCTGCGCTGCGAACAAGGAGCTGAAATTATTCTGGGAGACTATATCCTCTGCCAAGGCACAACAGTTTTATGCCCACTACAACATCAAATGGAAATTGATCGCCCCACGAGCGGCTTGGTGGGGAGGATGGTGGGAAAGAATGATAGGCTCAATTAAGCGATGCCTTCGGAAAACATTAGGTAAGGCTCTTTTGGATGACGCTGGTTTGATCACTATATTATGTGATATTGAAACCGCTGTTAACAGTAGACCGATTGTCCACGAATATGGAATATTTGATGGACTTGCGTACATTTCATCAAGTTCGAAATCCATCTGAAACAAATAAAATACGGAAAGGGGACATTGTCCTACTACAAGAAGATGTTAGACCTCGCCACACCTGGTAAAAATGTCCGTACTTGTGTTCTGCGCAACAATGGATATACCATCGACCGACCTGTGCAGCTGGTCATCCCCCTGGAGGTTGACCAGGGTGGAGAGGATGTTGTGGCAAAGCCAGCGAACTATCAAAAATAACATTACCCTTTTTGTGAATGGCAAGACTTACGTTTTTGTATGTATAAAATGTCTTTTGCTTGTTCTATACGGTTACAGCCGAAAACATCGCGGACGAAAACGTCGCGGAGAAAACAACGCAAGGCAAAAATGTCGTGCTACAAAACATTGTGGGAGAAAACATCGCAGTTCTAAAACATCGTGGTACAAAACATCGTCGTCGACAATAAAGCGGTTCAAAAACTTCGCAGTTTAAAAACATCGTCGTCGAAAATATCGTATTAAAAAATAAAGTATCTACAAATCATCGCATGACGATAACATCGCAGACATGCTTCTTTCAGGCTTTAATAACTGTAAATGGATATTCCCATATTGATTTGTGATCGCAAGATGGAAAGAAGGATAATTTTTACTTTCATACTTTTTATTAACTAATAAATTTTTGCTGAGAAAATAAGAATGAAACTTAAGCATAGAAAATTAATGCGACTTATAGCACTTAATAGAATTTTAAACCGACATAGTTAACTAACAAAGGCCATTAATAAATCTTTTTTATAAAGTTTTTACTGGTAATTTTTCATGAAAAGTATAATCTATAATTTGCATTTAATTTTTTATGCTTAAGTTTCCTTCTTACTTTTTCAGCAAACATTTATTAGTTAATAAAATATGTGAAAATAAAAATTATCCTTCTTTACATACTGAGCTCACAAATCATTATGGGAATATCCATTTACAATAATTAAAACCTGAAAAAAGCATGTCTGCGAAGTTATCGTCTTGCGATGATTTGTAGATACTTTATTTTTTACCACGATATTTTCGATGACGATGTTTTTAAACTGCGAAGTTTTTGAACCGCTTTATTGTCGACGACTATGTTTTGTAGCACGATGCTTTAGAACTGCGATGTTTTCTCTTTGCGATGTTTTCTCCCACGATGTTTTGTAGCACGACGTTTTCGCCTTGCGTTGTTTTCTCCGCGACGTTTTCGTCCGCGATGTTTTTGCCGCGATGTTATCGGCGGACACCTTCTATACTTCATGTTTAGGTTAGGAAATAAATAAGTATAAAATACTATCTCTTAACAGGGAGTGACCGAGAGTGACTATATTTCTGTCTTTATGCTTCAGATCCAGCCTCAGTATTTTCAATATCAAACCAAAATTTACATAATATATACAGGCAAAAAATACTCTTTAAGTATCATAATCAGATAAAGACAGAACACATAAATGGTTCAACTATTCAGATAAATGTTTCCTTTCAAATTGCCTTTCTATTCGCAAAAATATAAATAAATTCTAAAGAAGCGATTTTGTGGATTTTGAAGCTTACAAACCTCGAGAAGTGGCGTTGGTTCACTAGAAGGGGGTAGCAGTTTTCGAATTTTTGCTAACAAATATTATCGCTGTGTATTTTTTTTAATACTATTAAATAATGAAGAATCTACATGTATATATATTTCTCGGATTGTGAAAAAACAGTGTTACCAAGGATAAACGGCGGAATCATCAAATTTGGAATAACGTAATCCTTCACGCAAATATGTGCAACTGGAAGCCCGAATTTTAAATTTCGAATATGTGTCATTATTTATATCATATTTTGTAAAACTTAAAAGAATTTTTTTATTAACATTCCCGACCATTTGAAAGCGAGCAGTGTGAATACTGTTCAAAATAAAACACGTTTATCTCGAGATGAGACTGCTTCCATTCCGAAGAATGCAAAATATCTATCTTTCAGTTTTTCCTCGTGTATACTAGCCAGTTTCCCTTAGAAAGTCCTCCACGAATGCATTCCTCTCCTTAGGCAGATAGCCCTAGACTGCTTTGTAATGAACATATAACCTAAACTAAGCCAAACTTTCCTTCGTTTTGTTCCTTCATTTATTCATAGCTATGTAGTTTGTTATAAAACTGTAATTTGTTTCAATAACGTGAGGATTTCTCCTTTTATTAAATAAAATATTTCAGGAAGGATTTAATGTCTCCCTGCCCACCTGGCGTAATTTTAAAGTGGTGTCTACAAACTATAACGGGCATCATCTACGAAGGCAACCATCCCCTTAGGCAGATAGACCTAGTATGCCATAGTTAACACCCTTAAATTTATTATTTATGCATAGACAACATGCTTTTGCGTTAAAGAAATTTCAGAATGCTTTTTAAGCACTTTCGTACCTCCAGAAAGATTTTGAAAGTTGCTGGTTTATATCAAAAATTGCTCAGCATTTGTATGTAAATTATTTTTTTAATCGTACAAAAATGTTTCATCCGTTTAGATTAAAAATCTGAATAACAAATACAAAAATATGAATACAGCTCTTAATATGAAACCAGTAAATATTTTGATAGGATACAACTTCGTGGTACGTTACTTTGTTGTGCAAAATATTAAAATCACATATATAATATTTTGCTACTATTTGCAGTGGAACATCTTATCATATCTCATAAGTTGATATGTCAATACAAATTCTCACTTCAGTTGCTTATACTTTCTTTCGTGGTTTAATCAAATTCGGAACCATTATGTGATTTCTATTCCTAAAGAATTGAATATCTGAACAAAAAATTGAATTTCTAAGGGTGTTCTGAGCACAAAGATTATGACGTTTCAGCTTTATTCCCTTAAGTGCTTCATAATAAATTGGAATATCGATATTTTTTAACTTCGAGAAAACGATACGTTTCTTTCTTCATACTGGTAACAAAATTGAAAAACCGCAATCGCTTTAAAAGTTTTCTTTGTGAAAATTGAGATTCTTTGCTTTCTTTTATAACTCAGAATTTGCATTCACTTTTTTTTTCGGTTTGAAAATACTATAAACGCGATTTCAATTTGTGATCTGAAAATAAGGTTACATCAAGTTCTTGAGGGGATTTTCGCTGTTAGATTTTTATGAATAAATAAATAAATAACTGGATTGCAAATCGCAACTTATTATTGCCATTCATTTCGAAAAGTTAATTTGAAATTTCGTCTTACAGGCCCTTCTAGAAAATTGAATATCTCATTTGCTCTTTGCACTTTGGATTTTATAGGCTAGAAATACTCCAAACTATTGAGGAACGATTTTGGGATTTTATATTTCTATAAAATTAACTTGAAATTATGGTATTAAATGTTTCACAGATGTATAACTGTTTAATTGATAATGAAACTCGGAGCGTTTTATGTTTGTATTTAAACGCCTCCTTTCCTTTTAGTGTTTTCAAAGTAAGCAACACAAAAAATCCACTATGACATCGTGGGGACTCAGTCTGGGCCATTCAGCTGCCTATTTGACATGCTTCCAATTACACCAAGAAAGCACGCAGAAAGGAAGTAAAAATTCCTGATACCCTTTCGATCCTTAACACTATAACATACTTACAATATATTTCTCTAAACTGCGCCATCACAAAATAAGCCTAATAGTATGATTTTGATGTAACGAAAGTGACGCCGGCATATATAACTCTTAAACCAATAATAATATTAAAATTTGCTGAGTAAAATCTTTATTAGCAACCAATGAAAATGAAGTTGAACTAACATGCAATCAGTCTTAACCAAGCCTTTTAAATAGAATCTTCAGATTCCTATCTCGCTTCTTGCTTGTGCTAATATTGTAAGATATTTTCTCCCTCCTTAACGCCTGCGATCTTGGTGTCATTAGAAAGCACGTCCGGCTAGAAATTGGAAGGTGCGAAGCTCGAATCAGGTGAGAGAACTGCGCATTTGTCATGTTCTTAGCTTCAAAAAAAAATCTAATTACTGTATAGGTGACGTAGGTGCATAATATCTCCGGATAGTTGAAAGAGGTGCGATAAATACCTATTTACCCTCTTAGATATCAGGTATCCCCGTCTATCTTCACCTATCACCTGTGAAGAAGAAGGTACAGAAAAGAATGTCTATGTAAAGAAGGAAAGGTTCCATAGACGTAATGTAAACCAATTTGCTATTACGCCGCTGGAAAGAGGAGGGAAAATTCGCCAAGGGATTTGGCGAAGGAACCTGGCTGCGAGGATTTCCCCCTCCCCGATGTGTACAGGAAATTGAGGAGCAAGTGTTAAGAAGGCACGTTCTTCAACTTTTCCCGATAATTTAAACTCGGGTTTTCATAGTTTTTTTGACCAAAAAAACTAATTAATTAATTAATTAACTTGCGCGAAGCAATAATTTATTTCCCTTTAAAGTTTAAAGAAATTTAAAACGGTATTCGTTTTATGAATTCTTGATTAACGTGACCTTCGAACTTCGGCGACAGATATTTCGCGCATGCGCTCTGTTTCCTTCTTCGCGCTGTTTTCCTCTACGTTGGGACGAAGCCACTCCTGTTGCGCAGACGTTTTCCTTCTTAACAATACATATTGTTTCGATACAGTCTGTCTATCATAAGTAAAGCTCCCGCCAGTTAGTCTGAAACTGTCTGAGTCTTGACCCATTTTCCGTAGGGATGTCTTGAAGCCAAATGATAACTCTTTCCCCTCATCAAACAGTCGCCAAAAACAAAATAACAATAAAGCAAACGTTATTTCGCCCCTATATGAAATATGCTAGACCTGTTGCGATCACCACCCACCAGACACTGTGGCGGGGCTGTTCTTCTCGTAGACAGAAAGTATGAATCTTTCAACAGGTTATAGACACTGCATGCGTCCTTTATAGTTTTTAACAGACGATGAAATGTCAGACCTGACAGACCTCCAGATTGCGGGGTTCTACAAGGGAAAATAACAGTATTAAAAGGGAGAATTAATGGCCTATTGGAAATAAAATTCGTATTTCATTTTATTTATGCTTTACAGATATTTCTTATACATAAACGTTTTTAAACACACCTAAAACAAGCAGGTATTTTATTTATTGCACGAATTAAGGGACTCTTAAAATTAAATGTTGTTCAGCATCATTTTAAAGCTTTTCCACAAAACCTAGAGGAAAATAATCTTAAAATAAAATGGGAAAATAGCACGACAGCAAAGCTCGCCATGGTAATTAATAATTCAGTTTTCTCTTTTAATAATACCCTTCCTCGTGGTCTGATCTTCCTACTGATGATTAATGCACATCACTGGGAGTGCATTCAAAATTCAATGAATCATCCAATTTATGCTAATCGCTTAAAGGAATGAACTTAATTTCCACAGAGAGTCATTTCTATGCATGTTAATCGAGCTAATCCTCGAATTTCAACAAAGCGATTGGGGAAGCTTAAAATTTGGCGTGTAATTGGTTTCTGAAAGCGTTGGTTAATCCCTAAGGCTATCGGCAATCGAGTATTAGCTTTAATCAATGGTAGTACCGAAGAAGTAGGTTATGGGAGAGATTAAAACACAGCGAAACTTCAAATATAAGGCATCACAGATTACCCAGATATTCCAACTATCCACATAACTATATTTTTACAGGCCAAATATGTGTTAAATGTAAATAAAAGTTAGGAAATTTTATTTTTTATTTCAGCATACTTTATCCCAACAAAAATTACGCAGTATAAAAAATAAAAATATAATACTCTTATTTCTGTTGTGAGCATTTACAAAAATTACTTAACAGTTAATTTTATTTTGAAACAACCTTTCCTATTACTCTTGGTTTCAACTCACGCTTTCTTGTCGGAATGTAAATGATCTACCGCGCGCATATCCAATGAGGTAGTAGTAAGCATTTAAGGGAAGGTTTCAGAAGGTAATTTTAGAGAGCGTGTTTTACCTGACTGAAAGGAGATGAATTTTTATTTGTATAATTTTGTACATTTTCCCTTTCGCATTTATATTTATCGAGTTTGTTCTACTATGAATTTTTATTTTAAATCTAATTTGTTTAGATATTGTATTAAACCTCTTATACAAGATTGCAATTATTACTATTACAGAGGAATTGCCTTGCATTGATTCTAATTTAATAATAAATGTAGATGCTTTAAGTTTATTCAAGTAATAAATTATATATTTATTTATATCAGCGTTTCTCAACCTTTTGTCTAACGCGTAGCATCTAAACAAAAATTGAAAACTTTAGTACCACCATTACGTTTTACAATGATTATTTTTCAATTTCTCAATGGAAATGTTTAAAAAAAAGTATATTTTCCCATTTGCACAACCTATTGGCTATTTGTATTAAATATGCATGAAAAAAATATAACAATATTGGGTTAAGAATTGGTTACCATTTTAAATATCAAAATTTAAGCTATAATATACTTCTAAAAATTTAATGTGAAATTTGGGCATGTCTAAGAGAGATCAATTCATTACCTCTGGTCTTAATTAGTTTTAACAGTAAATTAGGATCCACTTTTAATTTTATTCAGTATTAATGTTTCATATATAACATGGAAGAAAATCCTTGTTCATACAAATAGGTTGCACAAAAAGGCGATAAAAATTTGATTAGCTTTATTCGAAATGCCTTTAAATTCTTTTTTTCGGTTCAGCCAGAATTCGATCACAGGAAATTTCTATCAATTGTTGTTTTTCTTCAGGAGATAACATATCAGATACATTTGAAAAAATGGATTCCTAATCCAATTTTCTTTTTCATAATCCTCGTGAAAATATATGTTGAAATTATTTATCAGTCAAAAACAATGAGTTTTAATGTCGGATGCTAATTCTTTTATTTTTAAATTATTTTCGGTTACAAAACTTTTAAAATATTACTATCAAATTCTTTGATTATTAGCTCGATTTTTTTATAATTGCATTTATTTTATCTCTAATGGTAAACAAATTAATTTTTTCCCTCGTAATCTTAAAATTAATTCATTTAACCTTCCAAAAATATCAGCTAAATACGCTCACCGTGCCAATCATAACTCAGTAAATAAACATTTTTGCAATTCCAGTTTTGAATCAAAGAGGAAAATTTGAATTTATGATCTAAGTTCCCAAAGTTGATTTTAAACTTTGCCTATGGATAACCACCTTATGCTGGAATGTAACAAAAGCGTTCATCATCACTGCCATCTCTTGGCATAAAATCGTAAATATTATTGAATTTAAGGGTTGGCCTTAAATAAAATTAATAATTTTCACATCTAGATTTAAAAGGTTTTTCAGGTTTTCGAGAATTGTTTTAGCTACTAAAGCTTCATATGAATAGAGTAATGAGTAAATTTGGTTTCAGGTGTGAGTTTCTTTATTTGAGAAATAACACCGCAACTCTTTCCTGTTAAAGCCCGAGTTCCATCACTGCATACGGCAATGCGTTTATTCCAAGGAATATCATTCTCACACATAAAATTGTCAATTAATTACTTGGAAAATTTCATTTGCAGTTGCTCTATCGTGAAGAGATTTACAATATAAATA
Source organism: Stegodyphus dumicola (assembly GCF_044657685.1). Classification (NCBI taxonomy): domain Eukaryota; kingdom Metazoa; phylum Arthropoda; class Arachnida; order Araneae; family Eresidae; genus Stegodyphus; species Stegodyphus dumicola. The sequence continues at coordinate 134,838,110 of NC_140770.1, forward strand.
CTCTTCGGTAATTCTTTTATATTCTTCGAAACGTATTTAAAGCAATAATTGAACAAAGCTCGTTGTATCAGTACTTTCATTCTACTGCAACACGAAATCCCCACTGTGTTTTTTTTTTCGGGGGGGGGGGATAAATATCTCTTTTATGAAATTTGCCATTTCGTGAATTCAGCTTACTGTATCATTTGATAACGGTATATTATTAAGCTCATTAGCCGCTTTTTCGTTGAATAATTTTAAAACGGTGTCTTTAGCTCTTGGTAATATAAGGTTTTCTCCAATAGTGTGAGCCTGCCCAGTCTTGGCAATTCTTAAGCTTACTAGATAACTAGCTTCCAAAGCTTTTTCACTTGAAGTAACAAACAACACATTGAGGTTGAGGGTCCATTTCATCTCCATTCCAAATAAACCCAAATGATAAAGAACTCATTATATGTTTTATAAACAATGTTTCTTTCCTTTTCAATATTCCTAGTGCTAGTAGATTGTCCTAGATCCATTCACCTATGAATCATCACTTTTCCGCTCAGTCAATCTAGCCATTTTTCCATTTTGAAAAATATAGGTTTGTTTTATTACTTTTTCACAAATAATTAAATGTACAATATATTACGAGTTATTCAAAAACAAACGGCGATATTCTAAAATCCCGTAGAAAAGTAACGAATACAAAGGAACAAGAAGACAAAATACCTAGGCAGATAGCAAATTGACGTAAAAATATAATTTTAATTGAAAATCGAGGAATATGAGCCCAGAAATGGTGGCGACATAAATTGCAGACATGCTAATAAATCGTTCAACTGTAAAAGAATTCATGAGGTACTGTTATCTTTCTTGCAAAAACTTACTTTTGATTCCTATTAAAAACAACTGTTTTGCACAGGCATTACACTATAATTTAATAAACTCAGGAACAATGGACTGTATTATATCTCACTTTTATTCTCATTAATTTACATCGTTCATGGCCACTCGAAGCCACGAATTCTCTCACACGCTCTTAGCTCACAATCTCACGTCACAAACTCCAAAAGCTCAAGGCGCATGGCCGACACTAGTAATGAAATGCGCGCGCAGGCTCAACATACCGCCCGCCTTGACATGATGTAATCATTCAAAATTAAATCTTACAATAAAAAATTACAGAATGACAATACGAAATACAGGTAAATAATTGTAAACATCAAATAATAACATCAACAAAATCAAACTACTGTAATAAGAAAATACAATAATTAATTACAAACATACTTTTTGTTTAATTTGGCATAGGTAAAAGACAAATTTTATTAATTGATCTCTTAAAAATACCTCCTTTCGTTTTCACTGAAACTACTCTAACCTTATTGTCTTTACCTAAGAATATCTCTACGATTCTGCCAAGAGGCCAGTTACATACAGGAACAATATCAGTCTTTAAAATTACCATAGTTCCAACCTTGACATTGTCTTTTTCAAAGAACCATTTAATTCTTCCTTGCATTGCACTCAAATAGTTATTTCTCCAATACTTCCAAATTGTTTGTACTATTTAAGTCAATTTTTGCCAGCTTTTTAATCTATTATCGTTCACGTTTAAAATATTAGGTTCTGCAATAGCCTTGATAGGTCTGCCTAACAGGAAGTGGCCTGGTGTCAAGATATCAAAATCCTCTGGTTCAGATGATAAAGGATGCAAGGGCCTAAAATTCAAAAGGCCTTCAATTTGAGCAATTACAGTAAGAAACTTCTCATAGGTTAGTTTTAAATTGCCTACTACGCGTTTCAAATGAAACTTAACAGATTTGACGGAAAAAACGCTTTAAGGTTGCAATAAATGCTTGACTTAGACAGGTCTGTTACCAACTCAAGATTGCAAGCTTTGGTAACAAAACAAACAAAAATGCACACATACACCTTGTTAAGGCGACCTTTTCTCTGATGTGGGTATTTTATAAAATAAGGACCAAAAAATTTCAACTCCAACCCAATTGAATGGAAAATTCGGGTTGACTCTTTCTTGAGGGAGTTGACCCCGTAAGTTGTTGACAGGGCACTGGTTTTGCTTTGAAACATACGACACACTCATGTACTATTTTTCTACAAGTGTTACGCCCGTTTAAGGGCCAAAACCCTTGTCTAACAATAGACAGTAAGCCTTGTGGACCAATATGCATATATTTCTTATGAAACATCACAATAATTAGATTAGTCAACTTATGATTCTTTGGTAAGATTATAGGAAATTTTCTATCAAAATTCAACTTACAATTAGCTAATCTGCCTCCAACTCGTAAAATTCCATATTGATCTAAAAATGGAAAAGCACTTCTTACCTTGCTATCTGGAGGTACCTTACCCTCCTTTTCAAGGCTTGAGATTTCTTTTTTAAATTTATCAGGTTCTATGTTCCGTCTTACTTTCTTCGGGAATATGCAAGGACCTGACTCGGAACAGAGAGCTTACTAAAGCTATGTTCAATAACTGTGGGAAGTAGACAGGATACACAAGAAGGGTATACAAAACCCTTTATTTTTCTCTATTTACAATAACTTCCGTACTTCGGAATACAAAGACCCACTACTTGTGGTCTAAACGTAAAAATATAAAAATAAAACTACTTAACTTTGAAATAATAAACGTGGAAGATTGGCCTTATATGAACAGGAAGCCGTATGTAGTACAGAGAACTGCTAACACTACAATACGTTTAAAGTTATCAAGAGGATTAAACCTCTGGCCTGGAAGCCAACCAGCAACTGAGTAAAACTTCTAAGGTGAGCGGCCTGCTTCGACTAACTGCTTCCTCTCTCTCGCTTGGCAAAAAGCCACAACTTAAATACTTGGCGTTCGCCAGACAAATTTTGCGTAAATACGTTAACGCTTATAATTCTGGCCGGAAGTAGAAAATAAGAAGTGATAGTAAAGATTTAAAATAAAATAAACGTTAGTAAAATTTAAGATCCTTACAAATTCACTATCTTAAATTAGCTTAATCAGTTTAAGTTCAGTTAATTTTAATTCTGAGCTCTGAAGAGGACCTGAAACCTTGTCCTTCCCCCTGCAGTTGTTTACAAACCTAAAAATAAAACTTAAAACATGAATAATTTTAGTATAATTGTTACATAAATTTAAGAAATCCTCAATGAAAGGGTTAGATTTCACATTAAGAATTATATTAGAGTCACTAAGGATTTTAAGTTCGTCTGGAAAGTTTTTCACAATGACTTCCACCGGAATCTCTCTATTTGGATAGTCGTCGTATCTCAGAAACAGAGGGCCTTTACACCACATATCATTTTGTAGAAGTTTACTGTGATCCAAACCTCGGGATATAAGATCACTCGGATTCTCCTTTGATGACACATGACGCCATTGGTGACCGTTAGTCAACTCTTGAATTGTTGCCACTCGATTTGCAACAAATGTCTTCAACTGGTAAGGATCCTTTTGTATCCATGAAAGCACGATTATGGAGTCACTCCACAATAAACTTTGTTCACAGGAATCTCTAATGCAGATATTACTCTAACCATCAACCTTGCAAGTAGGACTGCCGCACAAAGCTCCAGTCTCGGAATAGTAACTCGTTTAATAGGCGAGACTCTGGATTTACTCGTCACTAGTCTTGTCTTCACTTCTCTATCTCTCGAACGGCACTTGCAATATATGGTTGCTCCGTAAGCTACCTCAGAGGCATCTGCAAATTGATGAAGTTCCACATAGTCTATTTCTGCAATAAGAATAAACCTTTCAATTTCTATTTTACTTAAAACTTCCAATTCAGTAAAGAACTTCTTCCATTCATCAGCTTCCTTTTTTGGTAGTGATTCATCCCAATTCAGCTTTAACCTTTTCCAGGGGGTTGGGACATATATGTCCCGCACATTCACTACTTTAAATGTGTCTCAAGAAATTTCAGTAAACTATGGAGATTTAAAATTTACTCCTTAATATGGATTAGGAAGTGCAATAGCCTGTCGATTTGTTTTTCTGTTCCTTTCAGTTAAAATAAGTGACTAAATTGCCAAAATACATTCAAAATTGGACCCTATAGCCCACGGGAAAAAGTTAACAACCACAACCGTTGCAGGGATATTTTGGCTTTACTTATGATTGGCCCTAGTAAACCAATCGGGTCAAACAATCTTGCAATTGTGGACAATATTTGTCGTTTGGTAACAACTATGTCATTATCGACTTTCACTCTAAAACAGAAACAGTCTCTTCTAGACCTCCAAGACACTCCAAGTGTTGTAGATTCTGCTTCATTAGGAAAGGAATAGGCGTGATCTTCTTCCGCAAATTCAGCATGATTACTGCACCACTTGAGCAGTGTCATTCCGACACTCTTCAGTATTGCAGTTAACTGAGATTTAAGCTCCTTAGCTGTACTCAAAGATTCCGTCCACTAAGCACATCATCCATATAAAAATTTTTAAGTAAGACTGGCGCAGCTAATTGAAATTTTGAACCTTCATCAATCGACAATTGTTTAAGAGTTCTCATAGCTAAGTATGGCGCATTAACTGTACCGTAAGTCACAGTATTAAGCTCGTAGATTTTCACAGGTGCATCATTTTCTTTTTTCCACAGGATTCGGTGCAAGCATCTCTGTTCAGGGTTAATTTTAATCATTCTATACATTCTTCTAATATCCGCCGTAAATGCGAATGGGTACTTTCTAAATCTACCTTTCTCTCTAATCTCTTTCTAAATCTTAAGCATGATTGAAAAGAGATCATCTTGAATAACCCCTCCATTACGTTGTAAAGAATTTAGCGAAATTCCATTTGATGTTAAACATGATGCATTAAACACTGTTCTCAATTTAGTTGTTGTTTTTTGTATCCCATGATGTGGCATATAGTACACTACCCTAGGCTCATTTTTTTCTTCAACCTCAGTCATATGCCCAAGCTCTTCATACTCCTTTAAAAAATCCTGATACACACTCAAATATTCAGGGTCTTTAACTAATCTTTTCCATAGGGAATTTATCCTCTCAAAGGCAAAATCTTTTGAATTTCCTAAGCAAATAGGATCTTCCTTTAGTCGCATTGTTAACAATGTAACTTCCTTCTTTATTCCGCTTATGAGTTTGCAGATAATGTTCTTCACATATTGCTGTTTCTTTATTTTTTGGAATGGCTATTTCAACATTCTCTATTTCCCAAAATTTTCTCATTGTTTGTTCTAAGTCATTAGATGTTTTCATTAAATCACAATGTACGTGGCTCTGTTCTTCTGATGTAACGCTTCCCGACACTATAAACCCGAACATGCTGTTTTGTAAAATAAGACTCAAGTTTTCATATCGAATTTGTTCAGATTTTAATATCTCAAAGAAAGCCTCAGCTCCTAAAAGCATCTCTATACGTTCTGGAACATTAAAATTCTCCTCAGCTAATTTTATGTTACAAAAATCCTGCATTTTAATATCAATTTTCCTTGAAGGAATCAAATCTTGCGTGATTTTTGGTACTACTACTAAGTCTAAATGTCTCATGTAACTTTTATCTTTATTGCTAATGCATGCCGAAACTCTTTTCCGAGTTGTAAACAAGGAATCATTTTATCTGGAAATCGCAATGTTTACCTTCTCAGAATCAAAGTTGAATTTATTCGCACAGTCTCTGCTTCTAAACGATGAAGTACTGCCGCCATCAAGTAATGTTTTGAGGATATAGCTTACCCATACCATCACTAATAAAGCACATAGCCGTGCTCAGAAGAACCCTTTTTTTTTTGGATCTGTTTACACTAGTCGCTGTAAGCAGAGTATTACCGCTGTTAGGCAGAAGGTCTGGCGCTAGGGGGGAAAGTACACTGGAATTACTCGCTGTTTCGTTTTCATTTTTTTACTTCTCTTTCGATGATTTATTTTCTACTGGAAAATGCAGTGTCACGGAGTGTCTTTTCCCACAAACGGAACACGAAAACTTTGATTTGCAGTTTTTGACAGAATGACTTAAGGCTAGACAATAAAAGCATAATTTACGACTTTTGATGATTTCAACCCGATCATTCACCAGTTGTTTCAAGAAATTTGGGCACTTTGCCAAAAATGATTCTCCTCACAAAGAACACACTTTAAACCTTTTACATCGGCAAGGAATACCTTTGAAACATTTTTCGACGTTTTGTAATTGTTGCGAGATTTTTGAAAACTGTCCACACTTGCGGCAAGGGACTTTCCGCGAGATGTGAAAAATAAATCTGCTCCCTTTGCCATTTGTTGAGGCGGAAACCAACTTTCAGCTTGCCGTACAGAAATATGGGCTGACGTTTCTCGATCTAATATCTCAAACAATTTGTCTGATATTACTAACTGCTTCAGAGTTTCAATATCAGACACTTTCCTCAATTTTAAGTAATATTTGAAATTTGTGGTTAATCGCGACACGAACTGCACATGGGTCTCATTTAGGCGTTGAGCCTTTTTAAAATTTTCTAAAACAATTTGTGGTGTAGGTTCGAATTCTTTTAGAACAGTAGCTTTTACTTTTTCGTGGTCACTTACCTCCTCATCTCTAATATACACGATAATGTTCGAAGCCCGTTTCCCTAACAAGTTTAACAATATTTCCGCTTTAGATTTCTCAGGCACATTTTTTTTTCGCGAAAGCTCTTTCTAAACACGAGAAAAAATAACTCCAATTTTCAGGTTTACTCGGAACCTTCAATGTTAGTGTTCTTATACTTTTAATAAGAGAATCTAAGGAATCGGAACTTTCTCCTTTAGTTTCGTTTTGATCGTTATTAACACTTTTGGTTTCAGCTCGCAATCGAGCAATTTCCAGTTCTGTTTTACATCTCTCTAATTTAATTTGTTTTAACTGTAATACTTTAGCTTCTTCAGATTTACAATGCTCTACTATGGAATTACCCAACTCTATTACCGAATTTGGATCGGATTTAAAAGCTTCACTACTTTTAATCGCTAAATTTAAATCTGTAACAGTTATCTTTTCACTTAATTCTATATTCAGTTCTAAAGCCAATAGCTTTAAATCCTCTTTAAGTGCACCTTTTATCAACATTATACTCTTAATGAAATAACACAAGATAATAAGTAATTCTTCTCAATTACTTAAACACAGTAACACAGTATATAAATTTTCTCAAAACTCTTACACAATATCTCAAAATAACAAAATGGCACTTTATTCTTAAATCGAAACTTCTGACTTACTTGTTACTTGTAAATAACTCATAATCCATAGATCTCTGGCCCATGACGGACCACGATGTTTCGCACAGGCGTTACACTATAATTTAATAAACTCAGGAACAATGGACTGTATTATATCTCACTTTTATTCTCATTAATTTACATCGTTCATGGCCACTCGAAGCCACGAATTCTCTCACACGCTCTTAGCTCACAATCTCACGTCACAAACTCCAAGAGCTCAAGGCGCATGCGCCGACGCTAGTAATGAAATGCGCGCGCAGGCGCAACAACAACGTCTATTTATATTACTTCTTTTAAAAACACCATTTATGACAAATTTTTGTTATGTCTGTAAATATTGTTAATCCATTTTGTGAAAATAAAAATGGATTATTTTGCTAAAGTCTATGAGCAGCTATTGACATTGAACAAACTCCAGCTCGCATAAATTTACGAGTGTTTGAGAAAAAACATAAACAGAATGCTAAGATATTTAATTTTTAAATTAAATAATGGAAAATATTTTTTCTTTGCGTACCATCTACTTTTCTCTTGCGTTGAGAATCGCTGATTTATGCATATTTATTTATATTTGCGCAGATCCTGAAACTGAAAGCATAAACTTGTTTTAAATTTTACTACGCTAGAATAAGTAACGAAATTAGTTTCATTTGCATCAGACAAAATGAATGATTAATGCAATCAAAAATGCACAAAATGCCTATATATGATAGATAACTGTTTTTGTATTTATATTTTTGTATTTTAGATTACATATTCCGAACGTTACAGACCAGGTCGTACTGATTCATGTAGATTCATTTAAAAAATAGCCTTTAAATAGATGCTTTTGTAATGCATTAGCTTGTAATATTATATACATGAACAAAAAATCTTAAACACGAAACGAAACCGAGAATAATATTAATTCAGTAAATCCTGAAAATTGTTGCATATCTAGAATCGAGTTACTTGAACTTTGTTTACACCAATCAATAAACAGTAAGTAAATTTGTAAACTGATCTACCATGTTTTAGTTCCGAGGAACATGTCAAATATTTTTTTTATCTCTAAATGAATGAAAGAAAAAGTGAAGATATGTTTTGCTTCAAATTATAAGGTATTTCTCCCGTCTTCTTAGCGTGCATTCGCAGTGTAGTGGTCTGCATGCTGGGCGCGTATTAAAGAGATGCATGGCTCAATTCTTGGCGAAGGTGTTGAATATTTGCCATCTCTTCTGCTTCCAAAAAATAAACTAATGTCTCTACAATATTAGCTGTCGCACTGCCATGAGAATATGGAATCAACGGGTTGTTGAGGGTCATACTGAACGGCATGCAGGATCTCAACGCCCTTCTCTGACTAACCTCGGAGAGAACAGACATATTGTGAGGTCAGCCTTGCAAAACTATACAACCACATAGTGGGTTATTAGTCAGGAAATGGGCATTTTGCAGCACGCCCAGTATTCGCTAGGATGGTGCGTCGACGTTTGCAGCAGCGTGAACTATCAGCCCGCCGACCATTACTTCGGCTTCCCTTGACAATGCACGATATAGAGAGACGGTGACTGGTGCGGCGAGCGAAAAAGCTGGAAAGTGTTGCTCATTTTTCATCTCTCCTGCTTCCAAAATACCTAATGTCTCTACAAAGTGATTGCCGGATATTTGAGATTCCGTTAATTGAAACGTCGGATATATGGAATCCGTATCATTGAAATTCAGTTATGTACGAATCACTATTTGTTTCCTGTTCCGAAATTTTGAACTGAATTACTTTATATAAATCTACAAAATATATCTAAACGTCTTTTTAATTGTCTCAAGCCAATGATTATAAAAAAGCTGATTGAGAAAATTGTTTGCCTCGGATAATTGTCAAATATCCAGGGTTTGCATAATTTGGTTAAGGATAACTGGAATCCCTGTAATACTTGTTATACTTAATTCTAAGTTTGGAAAGTGTGTTTAAACTTTTTTTATCATCTCAACTTCAAAATATCTGGTAAATATTTTTAGTATACATACTGCACTATTCTATATTTGATATGTGTTTCTATTTATTTGTTTATAATTTGGTTTTATTTTTGAATTGTGTATACCATTTTTTTTTCATTTAATTAATTATTTATTAACTGCATTTTGTGCAAAGATGTTATGATATTTTTTTGGCTCATTTTATTTCATTTTGATTTTGTTGCAACTTATTGTGCTTGTAAGTGTTTATTTTAAGAAATATATTACGTACCTTTCAATTCTAAGTCCGCAGATGCTTTAATTGTAAAAGTGGTTCATGTAGGACTAGAGATATGAAGATAAATCTTCATATTTAGCTTTGACCACATCTAGCAATTTATTAGCAACACATTGCAAGTTTTTTTTAAAACCTTTCAAAGATCTTATAAGGTACTTCCTCCCTCCTTCCTGCATGCCTTCGTAGTGTAACGGTAGCACATTCGACCCGTATTCGAGAATACCAGGGTTCGAATCCCGGCGAGGGCATTGCTCATTTTCCCCTTCTCCTAAATCCAAAAATCCTAATGACTCTACAGTAGCGCCGGAACTAAAAGGTGGTGGATGTTGATTCTTCACCACCAGGGTTCGGCGATAGGGTCCCCTAATCTCCAGTCGCCATTTAAAGGGGGGAGAGTGTATAAGGTATTTTCTCTCTTTCTGCACGCCTTCGTGGTGTTAAGGTAGCACACTCGGCGCGTATTCCAGAGGTCCAGAGTAGAGTCCTGGCAAAGGCATTGCACATTTTTCACATCTCTCGCTGCAAAAAAAGCTTTAATAACTCTACAAACTAAAGGCAATTTTTTCTGAAATTTTCAGAAATTCGTACTCTTCTACTTCAAATAGCTTTATAAATAACATCTATGAGTGACCGTCAGTCAATTTGATAAAGATTCTTATTATTCTTTTACTGTTCAACTTTCTGCTCAATAATTACTATCTTAGATTATACAGGAGAATTTTGGCTGATTTCTCTTTTCTTCTTGGATTAGTTATAGCTGTTTGTTTGGCCTGTAATAGCTTTTATTTTTCTTTTCAAAAGTTTTAAAGTATTTTTATTCATTTAGGGCAGTTACTTAAACAGATATGCATATACCAGGCAGCAGAACACTCGAGTATATATTTCTTGTTGCTAAAGGTTCGATTTGGAATTTTTGATGGATGTAACTTTCAAACTAGAATAAATGTATGAGACTCTTTAAATGTCCATTAAATTGCACATCCTCCTTTATCTGGCATTTCAGCCATATTTCCATAAAAAAGAAGTCATCTGTAGTGAAATAGTCTTGCAAAATAAGAAGGAAAAAATTCCACCATACTCCATTTAGGAGCCCTCAAAGCATCATTAGTTCTCTTTCTACCTATAACGAAAAGAAACCATTCCTTTTTTATTCTTATTGAATTTAAATTTTTTTCAATTCTCTTTCAATCTTTTGTCGTTTTATCACAGAAAACAGAAGTATATTTTTTTACTACGTATAAAAATAATTTGTTATCCAATTCTGGATCATCTTTGACTATAAAGTGAGAGTTGAAACGAGAATTACAGCTTTTTGTTTTCATATAACATACACAATTCCACCATTATACTCTCTAGAGGAGCAAATATTATTTAATAAACCTATTCCTTCTTCCAGTTTCAGCTCTCAGAAATCAATAACTTATTCTCCTGCGTAATTTCTAGAAAAGAAATTGTTCTAATGAAAAACTTAAATGCCCATTAAAGCGGTACAGTTTCTTAGGTATCTTAGGAAGAAGGATATAATGTATTAAAGATAGTTTAAGCTCTCTCGAAAATAAAGCTGTTGCCAGTTAAATCTTTAGAAACGTTCTGTAGATCTTTAGATGTTTGTAATCTATCGCAGTTTATTCCGATGTTCGAAAATCTTGGATAATTAAGCTGATTTTTTCTGTTTAAGTCAAATAATTTTTTGTTGCAAAACCATAATTGATCTTAAAATGAATTTTACTGTGATGTAAAAGGATAAAACATTTTTTAGGTCATTTATTTTATTCACGATCACATTTGTAAAAATCGCTTGGTTCTGATTAATTATCCTAATTCTAACCAACTTTACCGTCAGCTTTTAAAATAATTATTTCCTAGCTGATTTTCGTTCACATTTTTTATATTAAATGGCGCTAGTGGTTCTGTTTCCTATCGTTCAGCTGGAAATGTTTCGAATTCTCTGTTATTGTTGATTACGTATAAGTTGATCTGTCATTATGTTCACTCCCGTAGCTAAAGAAAGATTCCTATTTAACCTTCGAAAATTATAGTTTTGCAAATTCCCTCACGTTAGGCCTATTCGTAAGCCTCATTGTTAGTGTTTTTAATATTTGTTTTCAGTCGTGTTCTAATGTTATATTAGTATAATGAAGGTACTATTTTCTATGCCAAACACGAAACTAATTTTTAGTTTGACTGAAGCAAAGCGATAAAATTAAATTTTTTTGAACACTGCGAAAATTTGCGAATGCTGCTCTGTGTAAATTTGACTTTTCTGTTTCCAAAATATCAAATTGAAAAGTGCTTATTCAAAAGAGGATAAAATACAAGATGTCTGCCGCTTTACCTGGGCCTAGTTTATTTGAATATGCCAGAGCTAGGATGGCTATCTGCGGGAGAGAAGGGATGCCTTCGTGAAGGACTTTCTGAGGGACGCTGGATCAGATTCATGTCACACATGCGGAAAAGTACGAAAAACAGCCATCCAACCAGCCCTTTCTCCTATGATAGAAGCCATGTCAAGTCGAACTACCAGTTTTCAGCGATCTTAACCACTCGGCCACTGGTAGGACTTACTTACCTGAGCCATATTCCAGATGAATCGAACAAAATCACAGTGTTGAAATTAGTGCATAATTACAGAAGAAACCACTGCAAACAGGCTGGAGACTAGATTTACACCAGGCACGTTTTCAAAATTTTATTTAATTTCAATTTTTTATTTTATTAATCTTAACAGAAGAAACTAACTCCAAATTAAAGTACTAAATTAATCCAAAAACGGAAACTTCGGGTTAACGTACACTTTGTGTAAATTGGTTCTGTGCCATAGATCCTTCTTAAATAAGTAAATAAAACAATGCAAGGCGAAAACGACGATTGCGAAGTTTTTGAACCGCTTTATTTTCGATGACGATATTTTGTACCACGATGTTTTAGGACTGCGATGTTTCCTCTTTGCTTTATTTTCTCCTACGATGTTTTGTACCACGATGTTTTCGCCTCGCGTTGTTTTCTCCGCGAACTTTTCATCCGTGACGTTTTTGCCGCGATATTTTCGGCGGACACCACAGCAATAAATATCCTTCGATACCGTATCATAGGCCCATTACTTTCAAAGAGTGAAAATAAAGAATTTTAAAATCATACAGATTCGCAATACTTATATGGCAATAAAGTTCTTACGATTTCTTGTTAAGAGTTCTACTTCTTTAAAGAGAGGAAAATAGAAATTTTATTGCTGTGCAGATTCCCTGTACTAACGTGGTAGCAAAGTTCTTTTGATTTCGTGGCGTAAGTCTTACTCTTTCTAGAAGCAAAAATGATAACTATTATCGTCGTATAACTTTGTAGTATCTAGGTAATAATATAATTCTGTTAATTTCGTGACTGATTCCTTCTTCAATTTTAGAGACATTAGGTATTTTTTAATAGCAGGAGAGATGAAAAGTGAGCAACGCCTTCGCCGGGAATCGAGCGACAGACCTCTGGAACACGCACTCAGCATGCAGACCACTACACCACGAAGGCACGCTAAGAAAGCGGGAGAAATACCTCATATATTCCCCCTTTTTAAAGGGCGACTGGGACTTTAGGAGACCCAAAATCCTGGGTGGGTACATTCATCATCCACCACCCTTTTAGTTCGAGCGCCAATGTAGAGACATTAGGTACTTTTAATAGCAGGAGGGATGATAAAAGAGCAACGTTTTCGCCGGGAATCGAACCTCTGGAATACGCGCCCACGGTACAGACCACTACACCACGAAGGCACGCTAAGAAGGCGAGAGAAATATCTTATACAGTAAACAAAAATAAAAAATTTTATCATCATGTAGCTTCGTTCTACTTACATACATATTCAGTAATTAAGCTCTTTCTATTTCATGATATACATCCTTCTTCAAGAAGCAAAAGTGATAAATGTTGTCATGGCGTAGATTCGTTTTTCAGGAATTTATTTCAGATAAATTACTAGCATGCTTCTAACGGGTATGCGTTATTATACTTTTCATGTCTAAAATGATTTACAGCGGCATTATAAAGCCCCTTTGTCTAGAGCCTCAAGCACTGTGGGATCCAAGAATCTGTCGCGCTTATAATGATAAAATCGTCATTTCTTTTATGGGGACCTGCTTAGTAGAAAGCGGTGGATTTATCTCTAAAAAGATTGCTAATCTTTAAAAAATATTTTTTCTTTATTAGAATAAAACAATGCCTAAGCATTTTTTTCTTGAAATATACTTAGTAGCAACGTTAATGAAAGGGTAACGCTTCTGAAAGATATTACCTAGGATAAGAGAAAATTTGTAAATCATTTCAATGCACTATTATTTCTTAAAATTTATTACCATTATTTCTTAAACTTTAGTTTTCGTATCGAAAAGAAAATCAGCAGGAGTTGTGAACGTAAACCAAATTCACGAAAATTGTATAAAACAAACAAAATAATTTAAAGTTAGGTAACGGACCTCGTTCGAAAGGCGTTTTTTCAAAATGTTTCTTATATTTCTGAATTTGATGAGAGTATTTATTGGATTGCATTCCCCCTTGAATATAATCACTAGAAAAATGATAAAAAAAAATCATTAGTTTGTGAAACTGATGCAAAAGACTGAAAATATTATATAAAAATTAACAAAAACTTCAACTACCGCTGACAAGAAAATAATGATGATAAAAACATGTTTTTGACTTTATATTAACCATAAGCATACAGTGAAGTAGAATAACTGGAAAATATTAATTTACTAGTAATGTATGGCTAAATATGTTAGTCAACACACAAAAATTTAGAAATAATGCATACAACCTCTTAATGTATGTTATGCATAATAATATCAAACCCTGCGTGCAAAATTTCAAGTGATTTTATAAGGAGATTTTAGAGTTGTCATGGTTACTGTGAACATAAGTCATAAAAAAAGTTATCAAAAATAGCATTTAAAGTTCTCAGATTAACATTAAATTACATACATGCAAAACTATTCCCGTTGTCAAAAGAAAATGAGAAAATACATAATAAAAATACTTTGCCAGATACTAATCGAAATGCTTAAAAGTATTTAGTTAACAAGTAACATAAAACATAACAAGTAACAATTAAAGCTCGAAAATTGCATTTTTAATTTTCCCTTTAAACTTTCACTTCCGCTGTGGCAAATAATAATTTCCGGTTCTTCGTCTCTCAGAACAACTAGTATATGCCTACTTCTAATACAATCAAGAAAAGAAAAGTTGTTTTTGTTAGCTAAGAGTGTGACCTTTAAAAATGTGAAATAAAAAAAAAATTCACATTTTTAAAGGTCACATTTAATCTTGCATATAGGATGAATTTTGACAATAATTATTTATTCAGTTAGATATATAATATTAATTTAGCCTATTAACATATATAATTTTTGAAATGATGGGTAAATTGGTAATTTTCCCACTTTGAATTTTTGGTGATTAGTTTTTAAGATTTGTGCTAAAATTGATTACCAATGTAAATAACCAAGTCCTTGATTGAATTATAATGACTGGATGCACTGCTTGAGATTACGAGTAGTTACTATAACGGTGTTACATACTGAGATTTCTGAGATTATGAACATGTTGAGTACAGACGAATGTGTACATATTATTCTGATAAAAAATTATCACGAATGATTCTTTTAAACTGCACATGTGTATGAAATCGTTTTTTCAGAAACTGTTACGACTTTCATCGATATCCAGTCACAAATGGTATTTTAATTTCTTTTACTGTTGACAAAGAAATTTGTTATTAATTAATAAAGATTTTTCTTTAGGGATTTCCCGAAATTCTGGATGTAATTAAGCAGCGAACATGTATTACCTTTAATGTCTCCATTTTTTTTTTAAAGTTTGAAATGTTGTAAAACGTTTTTGAGGACACTACTTTATCAAAAATAAATATTTTGGAGTAGTGTATGCTATTATTAGAAAGCACAGAATGCTTCAAAGATGAACTATTCTCTAATTTATCATCTACTTGCATACGCCAGATCAGATCAGAGATTTATTTTTCAATGATCGTCGTTTAACATTTAATGATATTTTTAAACAATTTCTTGCGTTATATGGATCCCGTCAAGCAGTTTTGGGAGCTCATTTGAGCTTGTGAATCTCCGCTTCCCAAACTGTACTTTAAAATTGTAATCTTTTCTAAAAACAATTATGATTTCGAGTGGCCCTGGAGATGTTGTCTCAAGACGAGTTTTCCTTACAGTGCTTTGTCATCAATGATGAAACACGCATCTATACTTTTGAAAGCTACAGCACTCTCAAAGGGTGAAGAAAAATCAAAAAAGAAGAATTCAGTCGAAACATCAAAATAGTATTGACAGTTCTTTTTTCAATTGTCATGATGTAATGCATCATGAATTTCTATCAACTGACCAGAATGTGAACGTACTTCAAAAATGTTAGTTGAAAACAAATGAAGGTGTATATCGTGAACTTATCGTCGCAATTTTATAAAAATAATTTTTCTTATTTGTTTATCTTCATCTGTACTTTGTGGTACAATAATATTGATTTTATTTAGTAATCTCTTGTGGATTTGCATTTCTGAAATTATAACTTTTGTCTAGTTTGCTGTATGTCATTTGGCTAAATTATGCCTAATTATCATCAACATTGTGCATGTTGATGATGATTATATGAATGATGAAGATATTATTTGTTCAGCTTTTTTTTGTTAAAGGTGCAATTTTCCCAGGTGCAACCCAGGTGCAATTTTCAACAGCATACATATTCGCTTGTGTTTTAATGTGGATCAGTTTGTTCAATTCCTCGTCGGAACTGGAGTATTGCTCAGGTCAAAAGTTTCACAAAAGCTATTGTAAAGCTGATTCAGAATGCCGTTTCATAGTTTGCTTTCTATAGTATTCTAAGCTATCTATGGTATAGTTTTTTTATACTATATCCATATTCAGCACAAATTTGTTTAGAAGCCTCTGTAACACCTACACTGAATTTATACACGTCATTCTGAATACTGCTTCGTCTTTTTAACTTAACACTTCATACTTCAGAGCCTAGAAAAATCACCTGGTTAGCCGGAAAAAAGCCGTTTATTATTATTATCAGGATTATAATCATTAGCCATAATTTAGGCTATTAAATGCCATGGTCATCTTTTCTAGTGGTATCCAAGAAAGGATTCTGAGAAGCAAAACGAAAATGAATTTATGTACCAAGTCAGTATCATATATTCCAGGGGATTAATCTGCCTCAATAACTCGGATAGCTAGCTGAATTCGAGCCTGAAATAATCTATTTTTCCTGAAATTTAAATTCCTAATCTTCATTGGTTTCAAAGCTATTTTGATAGATGTAATTTAATCATTGAAGGCTGCTTTAAATTTTCCAGTAAGACCTATTAAAAATGAACTTTTCACAAAAAGCTTTGGCTTCAACATTAAAGGGATTCCGTATATAAAGATCTTATGTCAAAAAATGTGTCTGTAACTGGAAATAAAAATGAATGCTAGTGTAAAATCATACTTACATGCTTCGAAAAGGAAATTTAGATGAGATTTAAATCAATATGATTATGCCAAATAACATTAAAATATTAACAGAAATATACTGTGTCATTTTATATATCAATGAGATGCGCCAATTTTCATAATTACGATTTTCCAGAAACATTTCGATTGAAAAAATCAAGGCCACTAGGAGTTCGATATTTCTGTTTCAGTGTGTCAAGCTTTACTCATACAATCTACAAAACCAATTCTATTGGACGATACAACAGATTATAACTGTGTGTGATCGTTAAGGGAGGAAGATTATTTCAACCTGAAGATCTGTTGCATACTAATAGCAGTGAGTTGTGAATAATGCCTGGATCGATAATCACCATGGCAGAGGTATTTGCCTGTCATTTCAGGCAGAATGATGGATAACTCTTAAAATGACAGTAAACTATAGTTTGAAGTCCATAATCCTAAGCATATCTATGTGATTACATGATTGGCCAGCCTTATGAAATTTTGTCTCATAGGAGGTAATGGTATTTAATTTCTTATTTTAAAAAATGCTGCATTTAATTAATTGCGCTTAAATATCATATTAAACCACACTTATTTATTTTATTATTATAATACAAAAGCAGATTTTAGAGCAGAGTTAGTTATTATAGGATAAACATAGGTACTTTTAACATATTTTATACAGTTAAGGTTTATTGGTTTTGTTCCCTTACGTACAAGGGCCTACTGTTTACAGAGGCAAGCAGGGCACTCTCTTCGAAGCTCCATTTTGAAGAAAACTTCCAAATACTCTTAAAATGTTTAAAATATGTAAAATATTATTCATGTTATCAAATTTTGGTTTTAAAATTCCTTCATCACGCAGAAGGAAAGAAGTCTAAAAGAAATGCATAAAAGAAGTCTGTATTCTAGACGACTGGTATTGTGCGTCCCAAATACTTCCCGCCACCAAAGGGTGCATTTGAATTGAGCTTGCAGTCATGCAAACTGAATTAAAGGTGGAAATATGTTCTATTCACTGAGGAGTCGCGCTTTGCTGTACAGAATGACTCTCGACGTATTTACGTATGGGAAAACCACACTATATCTTTCGTCTAACATACAGAAAAGGGATACCTAACCAGGAGGTAAGATTCTGTTCTTGTATGGAGAGCAGTATCTTTAGGCGAGCACACAGACCTATAAATGCAACTAACATGGATCTCGCAATGCTCATAGGTAAAATGTAAAACCAAATATATATACTATTTATTGTTCGTCCATATGCTGCCGCTGTTGGCGATACCTTCATTTTGCAAGCAGATAATGCCCGTCCTCACATTGCTCGACTCGTGCAGCAATTTATCGAAGAAGAAACTGTAACGGAATAGTCCAAACGGAGTAGCCAAAGCTTTTCTGATCTTAATCTCACTGAGCATCGGGAGGCGTGCTGCTGGTTTCTAAACCCCTTCTCAAACCCTAGATGGGCTTAGATCTGCTTTACATGGATTTTACATGGACAATGGACATTTCTATCCAGCGCGACACTTCAGAAATATACACCATGACAACTAAGGTCCTTGCCAGGCATTTATTTTCGCAACCATTGATCTTAGACATATTACAGTAATGTTTTAAACACTTTAAATTTTCGTATTTTGGCAATTTTAAATTAAAAAA
Organism: Stegodyphus dumicola; assembly: GCF_044657685.1. Taxonomy (NCBI): domain Eukaryota; kingdom Metazoa; phylum Arthropoda; class Arachnida; order Araneae; family Eresidae; genus Stegodyphus; species Stegodyphus dumicola. The sequence goes on from NC_140770.1 coordinate 134,856,675, forward strand.
TAAGTTATGCAAAATGACATAATAAAATTTTTCATACGTTTTATGTTTAAGAAAGTTTTATACTCTTTATAAGAACTCAAAATCAAAACGCTTGGCTCTTTTACAAAGAAAGTTGATCAAGATGATTAACATAAGAATTTAGGATGTTTGACGTTATCTTCAACTTGAGTTGACTTATCGGTTAATAAATAAATACTCATTCGAGGTTTAGTTTTCGCTTTAAATGCCATTTAACGACATTCTTTTGTGATTTATTCGTAGTTTACTTTCTTAATTTACAATTTTACCACAAGTGATATGCAAAAAGAATTTTCGCACAAGTAGGTTTTCAAATACTATATACATTATTAATATTCTCATGAAGTTTAATTATTGTAAAATCATAATCTAATAATCATGAGAAACAACCTTTAATCTAAATTCCAAACCATTAATTCATTAAATAATTAAACTTATTTGTTTTATTTTTAATTTATACATATATAATGTTATGAGTTCGATACTAAAGCTTGCAAGTATTTTCTGGAATACAAATTCTATAAGACTCTATAAGTAAAATCTGTTTTTTGAAAAAAATTAAATCGTTCTATACTTTTCTCTTTTAATCTCATAACTTAATGTTTTAGCATCAAAGACCGTTTTTTAAACGAGTATTTTATTTTTGTTCACGTATAAAATGGAACATTCGCTGTTCAGTCTGTGAGCGAACCCTGAATACATGCGCAAAATTTAAAATGAAATATTTCAGTCACTTTTTCTTGCACGAGAGTCAGAGGTTTTATATTTTATTTTTATACTAACTATATTTTTTAATATATGCACAAGATAGGTACAACGATAGGACAGCGATTATCAACAGTTGGTACGCAAGAGAAAAATAGGTGGTAAGAAAATAAAGTATTTTTAACTATTAAACTAAAAAATCTTGTGAAGAAAACGAAAAATTGGCAGAAATTTCCTGTGATCGAACTCTAACTGAAGATTTAACCAAAAAAAAAAAAAACCTCTCATTAACTTTTGGCTGAACCCCAAGAAAGAATTTAAAGGCATTTCAAATAAAAGTTATTAAATTTTTATTGTCTTTTCGCAGAGCCTATTTGTGTGAATAAGTATTTTCTTCCACGTTTTATTTAAAAAAGAAATGTAGAAAAAAATTAAAGGTGAACCCTAATTTACGGTCAAAGTTAAGTGAAATAAGACCAGATATAAAGAAATTATCTCTCTTAAGCAAGCTCAAATTTCATACTAAATTTTAGAACTAAAGTCTCATGACTTAAAATATTCAATTAAAATGGTAACCAAATTTTAATTTAATATTTTTTTTATGTGTGCACGTTTGATGCAGCCAATAGGTTGTGCAAATGACAAAACATATTTTTTTAACTTTTCTATTGAGAAATAATCATTTTAAAATGCAGTGGTGGTGCAGTGGAGTTTTTTAGTTTTGTTTAAATGGTACAAGTTAGTCAAAAGATTGAGAACCGCTGATATAGGAAATTAGATTTTGCAATTTTTACAAAGCTGCATTTTTTTAAAATCATATGCACAGGAAACGAGACAACATATAGGAAACTAGATTTTTCAATTTTTACTAAACTGATATATTTAAGTTTAATATCACCAAGATATGAATATTTGCGTTATTTAAAACATATTTGTAACTGTAAGGATATGTCTATGATCAATGGTTGAGAAAACGAAGGACGGCAAAGGACTTTTTCGAACGCAGTATGTATTTGTTACCGGCAAAGTATGAAAAACAGCATTCTATAGAATAACTAGGCGTTTTATAAAATGCTGAAAACTGGCCTGCAATGCATGAAACGATTAAACATTTCACACATTGCTTAGTCATTCTAATTATCATTGGTAAACATACCAAATGACAAACCAGCAAAGTATGAAATACATTTCCATAATCATATAAAATGCCTAGAGAAAGTATATAATAATTCGTGCAGTACATTGGCAGCTGTAATGGATGTGACACAGGATAGGAACTTCTGAAAGAATTTTAAAACTTGTACACGATATTATAGTTGATTTGTATGTTCTAAGAACTTGCTTAGAATTGAAGGTATTCAACGATGATTGCAAGCTTTTAGCAGGTAATTCATACACTCTATTACTGTTTTGTCGGCAATATTCAGAAACCATATCATGGCCATTAATAGAAACTTTTTTTAATGGTATGATCTATAATTATGAAAGCAATGCATTGCTTGTTGTTCTGCAGAGGGCTGCACCTTAAATCTTATCTTTGTTTTCAAAAATCAAGAAAAAAAAACAGTTAAGTCCTTCGTAAAAACCAAAGGTGATTTATCGAGAACGAAAAATATTTAAATCAAAGGAAAGCACAGATGTTTACAGTGTGTTTTTACTTTACGTATACCCAAAACTGACTCTTAATCGCACTGCTTGGCGACAGTTTCATGGTCAACGGAGTAACACGTTAGTCATCTTTATAAATTATAATAATAAATATAAATTGTAACAAATTTATGATCATTTAGAGGTTTCCTGGAAGGAATTCTGAAATTATCTAGTGGATCATAGAAAAGCCATACTAAAATAATTATGGAAACCATCATAATGGTAATCAATTAACTTTAGTAAAAGTGATAGTTCCCTTATGAGAAGAATGTATATAATTAGACCAGTGTTAAAAAGCGATTGTAATATTTTGACTTCAGAAATCATGATAAGGACTTTTTCTATTCGTACTGAAATTTCTGAGATACACATAGGTTTTTAAATTTTATCAAAAACAGATTAAAAATTTCAGGAGTGTTCAAAGTAGTCTCCTCCAGCATCAATGCAGCTCTGTAGGCCAATTTTCCAAAGATTCAAGTCATTCATTTCTTGGAATCGATGAAAAAATACATTTATAGCCTCATCAATCTCATCTTCGGAATGAAAATGTCGTCCATGTAAGTTCTTTTTTAGATTAAAAAAATAACCAAAAGTCACACATAGCTAGGTTGGGTGAAGAGGGTGGATGTTCTGTCACTTTGGTATGATTTTTGTTCAAGAAATTCAATTGCCAATCTTGCTGAATGAAAAGATGCATTGTCATGGTGAAGCATGAGTCTTCTGACATTCACTTTTTGAAGAATTTCTGGAAGACACTTAGTGGTGTACGAGCTGTATGTAGACAGTTAGTGATGACTGTCTTCTGTTCTTCCAGCTTGATGGCTTTGACCAATCTTATACTTCTACAGAAAATGCCGTGCATTACTTTGCTGATGGTCTTTTCACCACTGTGGGTGTGGAATCATCTTCAAAAATACATACTTTTACTTTCTTGACGTCTAGGAAAGTCAAAAAATGGTATGAACGCTTCATCACGATTTTGGAAATAATGCGGTGGGCCACCATTTTTAAGTAATTTAAGGGTTTCTTTACTGATTCTGAATTACTTCTCTTTTTGGTTCCTAAATTAATTATGGGGAACCCAACGGGAAACTAGTTTTTTCATATGCAGATCTTCATGAAACATTTTATGTATGGAGGCGGATTAAATGTTAAGTTCCTTTGGTACAATTTGGTAGGTGCAGCGATTATCATCGATTAACATTTTCCGTATGGCAGACACATTATCCGGAATACACTATTGACAACGGCCTTCCTCGTTCTGAAGAGTGTTGCGACGTCTTTGAAATTTTGTAAACCATCTGAATACCGTAGAACAAGATGGACCTTCATTTCTAAAGGCTAATTGAAGACGTCGAACGCATTCTTCTTGATTTAATCCCACTTTAAAATCCTACCGCAATAATGTTCTCGCGTCAATACCATTTTTCCTTGCGCCTGAAATTTATTCTACTCTAAACTACTTGCAAATGGCCAATAAAAAAACGCTTACTAGGCTAAAATAATTCATATTTCAAATATAACCGTTCATTTTTTTCTGTCACTCGTCGTCTGCGTGTATCTCAAAATTTTCAGAGTGATCTCCAGTATTATAATGGGAAAAATAACGTATGAACATTAGTAAACTGAATTCAAAGAAATATCACTGCAAATTCACTGAAATCTTGCTAATACAATTAAGTTTTCGACGTATCTAGATCGCTGTGCTCATTTACAATTAAAACTTAAAGCACTGTTTCTATGGCTTCTATTTTAAGACAATTCCCCAATTTATTATTAGTCCATGTAAGCAGAATAGGTAGGAGAGTGTAATGTAAAACAACTACCATATCCTATTGATGATAACTGGTTCAAATGAAGAATAAAATTAGTGCGCTTTAAACCACGAGATCCCTTCATTACATTTTAAATTAATTCAACGCCTGAAGCTCTTTTGTAAGTCTGCTAATTAACAGACATTAGAATTCTAGAAATTTCCATTGCTGATGAAAATGTCTAACCTCGAAAATTTATTCTTGGTAGTTCTTATTGTTTAAACCATTTTATAATTAATGATTTACATGAAGTATCTGGAAGCTCTATTATTGATTTTTTAAACTGACTTTAAGAAGCTGCCAGGGCTAATGATTAATTAGCGCCTCAATCGTTTAAAATTGCGACAGAATAATCTAAATTATACAAAAAATGAGATATGTTGCATTATTTCTATAATTACTCAGTTAATCTTTTTATGTTAATGAAGTGTGGTTCGTCAAGCAAAAGGTTGGAAAAGCATTTCTAACATCTTGAATGGTAAAAATTGCTGTACGGCAACTGAGGTACAGGCTCGTCAGAATTTTAACTAAAGCAAAGCACGCGAGAGCTATCTGCTAAGAGAGGATGCCTTTATGGAGGATATTTTAAGGAAAACTGGCTCATATTCAAATTATACATACAGAAAATATAGCCAGTCATTCCTTGGGATTCAAATTCGAGTCGAACAATTAGCGTTTAAACCAGTTTTATCTTATCCAGCCGTCTGTGGGACGAAAAAAGGGCAATCCGATTTTAATGATTCAGAATCCATTTTTTTCTTTATCGCATTTTGAAGCTAATTGAACTGATCACATGTTACTGTCCAGCCAAAAACATTTTATTACGCGTTGCCGAACTCACATTTCATTGGTGGCATGTGTTTTTTTCGCCAAGAAACAAGATGTGAAAAGTAAGCACCAAATATAAAAACAAATTAAAAATACCACATTTAGCTCAAATTTACTTCAAAAACATTATTTGCTATACAAAAGAAAAAATGCTCAGAAATTTACTTTTTGCAATTGCGTGTATTTGCAAAAAAAAAAAAAAAAAAAAAAAAAAAAAAAAAAAAAAAAAAAAAGCGGAAAATTCGAGCTGAAAGCTTATTTTTTTTCAACAAAATATTGTTGGTGGCATTTATTGTGAAACAAGCAAATTTTTTGTTTGTAATAATTTGATACAGAACTGCAAAACTTAATTTAGTTGATTAGAGATAGCAGGATTGAGAACTCGCTATATTTAAAAGTACATATTCAATATATGAATTGTATGTATTTAAGTATATTAAATAATATTTTAAAAGGAGCTATTGTTAAAGTTATAATTTTGATTTATACCTTTTTTATCTACACAAATACACATATAATTATGTTGTATAAAAAATTCATTATTTATAGTTTATACTCTTTGTAATAATATAAATAACCGAAATGAAATTATCTGTAGCGATGTTATAAAAATAAAATACCTTACTTTGAAGTAGTTTAGTCAAGACATAACGTCTAATGGCGTTTTCATATTTGCGAATTTTTTTTCAAAATAAAGGCATGAAAAACCCCTCAAGTTTAAATGTTTTAAATATTGAGTTTTAAATTAAATTTGAGATTTCTTCTTGAACTAAATTTCATTCCTTAGTGAGTTTTGAGTTACGTAATATATTAAATTATTATTTCGATGTAATCAAGTTATGGACGAATTCGTTACTGGAGTCGGAATATTTTTGTCTGACTTCAAGTCTACTGAACTATTGGACTACTGAACTTGAATAAAGTTCAGTAATTCCAATTTAAAGACTGCATCTCTTTCTTCATTTTCAATGAAAGATATTTTAACGTGGAAATTACAAAATTAAATGAGATATATGTAGTCTAAAAAACAATAAATACTATGAAAAAAAAAATAAATCTGAAAGGTTTCAGATTTTAAATTACATCCAAAGGGGCGTTTTTTTAACATTTTGTGTGTTACCTTTAATTATTAAATATCACGTTCTTGGCACTTAAACCACAAAATTCAGTTCAACAGCAATGTCGCAAAATAGTTTTAAAATTAGCATATCTTTAGAATTTCCGGTACACAGTATCGCGCGATGGAGATAAATTTTTTTTTTTTTTTTTTTTCGTACAGTGTCGCATTGCTCACTTTGAAATCCTTGAGTTTGTTAATCAAAAATTCGTTAAAAGTTTATATAATATGAAGTCGATAATAAAACAAATTAAAAATTCAAAATTTGATCTTCTAGATGCCCATATTCGCAGTGAAATTACGTCATTCAGAATTAGATGGCTCTAGGTACCGTTGTTTTATCCCAATGCAAGAAACTTACATACATTTATGCAGATTCTTCATCATTTAATTACTTCAAATATAATACAGGGCGATAGTATTTGGTGGCAACAGTTTGAAAAGTGGAACCAACATTCAAAATGATTAGAAGCAAAATCGCAAAACGAAAATAAAAGTCCCTCAGGGACAAAGCCTCTTTGGACTGATAAGCAATCAAAAGTCATGGAAGTTTCTTTTTTATTTGTCCAATCATAATTATGTGATTAATGTTCGATAAAATTCGAAAAATTCTTACTTATATCTCTTGCTCTTGTTTGCTGATTGAAGCTTGCTGTTTTTATTCCAGGTATTTACTGTTCAGCAGCTTGGGATTCTTTCTTGTGTTGGCCTCCTCTTGCTTCTGGAGAGGTCTTAAGCAGACCATGTCCTCAATTAGATGCCCGAGGTGCCGTCATAGGCGAAACTACAGAACCAGGTACGTGAAGCAGATTTATCTGAAATCTTCCAAATAACACAGATTTGTTTGACCCTTTTCCAAAGCCTGAGAATCATTAACCTGGGAAAATTCAAAACTAGTATTCAAAGTTGTAGATAGCATACTTTTCCTTACTGGTGTTTATTTGGTTACAGCCGAAAACATCGCGGCAAAAACATCGCAGACGAAAATGTCGCGGAGAAAACAACGCAAGGCGAAAACGTCGTGCTACAAAACATCGCAAAGAGAAAACATCGCAGTTCTAAAACATCGTGGTACAAAACATCGTCGTCGAAAATAAAGCGGTTCAAAAACATCGCAGTTTAAAAACATCGTCGTCGAAAATATCGTGGTAAAAAATAAAGTATCTACAAATCATCGCATGACGATAACATCGCAGACATGCTTTTTTCAGGCATGCTTTAATAAGTGTAAATGGATATTCCCATAATGATTTGTGAGCACAAGATGGAAAGAAGGATAATTTTTACTTTCATATTTTTTATTAATTAATACATTTTTGCTGAGAAAATAAAAAGGAAACTTAAGCATAAAAAATTAATGCAACTTATAGCACTTAATAGAATTTTAAACAGACATAGTTAACTAACAAAGGCCATTAATAAAACATTTTTATAAAGTTTTTACTGGTAATATTTCATGAAAAGTATAATCTATAAGTTACATTTAATTTTCTATGCTTAAGTTTCCTTCTTACGTTTTCAGCAAAAATTTATTAGTTAATAAAATATGTGAAAGTAAAATTTATCCTTCTTTACACCTTGCGCTCATTATGGGAATATCCATTTACAATTATTAAAACCTGAAAAAAGCATGGCTGCGATGTTATCGTCATGCGATGATTTGTAGATACTTTATTTTTTACCACGATATTTTCGACGACGATGTTTTTAAACTGCGATGTTTTTGAACCGCTTTATTTTCGACGACGATGTTTTGTAGCACGATGTTTTAGAACTGCGATGTTTTCTCTTTGCAATGTTTTCTTCCACGATGTTTTGTAGCACGACGTTTTCACCTTGCGTTGTTTTCTCCGCGACGTTTTCGTCCACGATGTTTTTGCCGCGATGTTATCGGCGGACACCGTTTATTTTGAGTTACTAACCAATGTAGTCCTAAGCTTTATTCGTTTATATCCTTTTTACTTTCAAAATAGATAGGCTGGCTATGCAACGTAGCTGAGAAAAAGCAACATAGATGAGTATTAAAAACAACTCTTTCTATAAGCTAGGATGAGACTAGATACATCACTAACTGAAAATGAGCATTGACTAATTATAAATACCCTATCTGCAATAAAATCTGCAATTTAGATGAGGGATTCTCAACCGGTGGTACGCAAGAGAAAAATAGGTGGTACGCAAAGAATTTTTAACTATTAAATTCGAAAATTAAAACTCGAACATCCGGATTGAGTTTTTTCTCTAACACTTGTAAATTTATGCGATCTGAGCTTTGTTCAAAAGTGGTGGTGGTAGTAGTACTTTGTAGTGGTGGTACTAAAGATTTTCAGTTTTTGTTTAGGTGGGACGCGTTAGTCAAAAGGTCGAAAACCGCTGGTTCAGATTGTTTCAGGACGCAGCTGAGTGGGAAGACTTTCATCAAACGAGGTATTCGAGATGAATAAAACAGCTGTTGAACATCTTCTTCAGCTCTAGATTAGATATACTACAGCTTACAACTAGATATTTTGCAAATGGCCACGTAGAATACCTGATATTACACTTCGATTTTTTTCTACCGAAAGTGTGTAGTTATAGCACCAACACAATAAATGAAAAAAAATCTGAAATGTTTCAGATTTTAACGGTTGACCAAAAAGGTTTCTTAAGGTTTTTTACACTCTCGCTAAGCTCACAGTCTACCAGTCTGCTGTTACATTCACACTTACTAACCCTTTTTTCTTTTTGTCTTTTTAGCTTTATTCTTACGCATAATGTTTTTCGCACTTACACATTATACAAATCAAAGCATAATTACAAAAATTTTAAAAGCAGCATAGCAAGCACTATTCCTGAAGAATATAATTTTAAGAATTTAAAATTTCTGAAGCAGCGTTAAATGTCAGCATACATTTTTCCGTCCCCCCTAGTCTTTGCTCAGTTTGTTATATCAACGTTCAGTTTTTCTAAGATGGCTTTAAAACAACTTTCTTTGTCTTTTTTATTAACGTTTTGTGTATTTAATTTATTTATTAAATATCAATCTCTTGGCGCTTACGTAGCATAATATTCGATTCGACAGCAAAATCACAAAATGTTTAAAAACAGCATATCTTCAGAATTTCCGATAAACAGGCTCGCACGTTGGAGATAAAAATGATTTCTTTCATACTGTGTAGCCACAGCTCGCTTCGAAACCGTTGAGTTTGTTAATCAAAAATTCGGTAAAGTTTTACAAAATATTATAAGGTATTTTATCCCTCCTTTCTGCACGCTTCCGTGGTGTAACAGTTAGCACACTCGGCGTGTATTCGAAAGGTCCAAGTCCACAAAATGCCATTTTGATACTAATAACCGTTCCGAGCTAATGTCTCTTTGAGCTAATAATTATAAGAAGAAATAAAATGAGATAAAATAAAGTCCATATCTTCAAAAGATCTTCCAACGTTACCAATGCGTATTGAAATAGTCATCGAATACCAACTCCGTTGAGTATGTAGTTTAGCGCTTGAAACAAGACATCCGTCAAGTTGCCTTTGTTATAAGAACTTATGAACACGTTTAAACAACAACTGTGCGTTGCTATATCTTAATATGAGTACAGTAACGAGCATACTTACGGTTCGGCTAGTACGTAACTATTTAGGCAAAAATTATAAATCTTTGCGAAACAAGTAAAACTTTGATATTTCTCTTCTTTACAAACAGCTAAATAACTTGTTTCTCTATCACATACAATTCCCTTATACCAAATGTAGAATTCGGTTTCATTAGTTTTCATTTTGACCAGTAATTTGAAATGTTAATTGTTAGTAAAATTATGCAGCATCATTTCTTAGCCCAGTACTATCAAAGAGATGTAAGGCCTTATTCTGAATATCTTTTCGTACATTTAACTAGGAGAAAATAATATGGTTATCGTTTAGTTTTATGACTTAGAAATCTGAGAAAACAGGAGGTTCAGAACTTCAGAAACAGGAGGAGAAAACAGGAGGTTCAGAAACGACTTCTACCAAAGTAAGAAATAAAATATTTTTAACATTGCAACCAGTTTACCTAGCAACGATTGCTATGGATTTTTTCTTTCTTCGTATTGGCATCACCTTTGTCGTTTTAGTTGTTTAATTATTTTTTTATATGTATGTGCAAAAAAATGTTGTGAGACAACTATCTATAAAATATGAGAAAATTAAGAGAAATAAATAAATGGCTGTCTTTACTTGAGTAATTTTTCTGCTTAGTGTTACGTGAATGGAGATATTAGTTCGAGTACTACAATACTTATATTGTGAACAGTCATACGAAGGCTGTTCACACATTTTTTAGATGACGTATATTGTATTCACAAAACTAAATTACATAAAATTCTTGTGTTTTAAATGTTCTATTTGACATCCCTTATTCTGATCTATCTTTCGACACCGTAATTTCCAGGATAATAATTCCTTTTGAAGTGGCAGAAGAGGTATTCGATCCCATTCCTCCCGAACAGTTTTCCAGAGTCCTGTTAGGGTTTTGGGACAACATTTAGATAATGCAGTTTTTAAAAGTCCGAAAGCACAAAAATCCATAGGTGACACATCGGGAGATTTAGTACGGATATCAGCGAAGGGTATGGCATTGATACCAGTTTTTTGTTCCATTTCTTTTAGGAAAGATTTTGATGTGTGACATCTAGCTTTGTCCTGATGGAGTCTCACAGATTGATGGGACTGTGGGTAACGCGATGGTATTCCATTCAGAAAAATTGGCGATAAAATATGTTCCTGATAGTATTTGGAGTTAATCTTCACATTTTTTGCACTCTCTTTATTTTTAACTTGCCATTATAAGAAAAACCAGAAACAATCATGAATCCGTTAGAAAAACTTTCTTTCGATTCTTTGAACCATGTACATAAATTTTTCCCCCTTTTATGATAATAAATGGCTCTTTTTTTGTTACAATCATTTAAATACACCCATGCTTCATCTATTGTGACAATTGTTTTCCATTTTTCTTTGGATAAGTGTTTCTCATATAGAATTCTGCAGAGTGTCCTGCGTTGAGCGATATGCTTTGGAACAAGACGATGCACATTGCGTTTTTTTCGCTTTTTAAAGATATAAATCAACGTTTATCATTTTGTTTACAGTGGACACAGAGCATTTTAATGATTTTGCAACTGTCTTTTGACTAGGAGGATTTTCGTTTAACATTAAACAACGATCTTTGCAATAGTCGAAGATGTCCGTTTTTTTCCTTGGATACTTGATTGGAATTTTTGTCCCACTTGAGGCTCCAATTTGACGTTTGTTTCCTTTCTTTTTGATGATATTACCTATCGACGCTTTAGATATCACAAAACCATGACTCTCACATCGTTTTTGGATAACGGAGTATGCATATTTCTCTTCGGAAAGAGCGTAAATGTAGCCTTCGAACTACTGCTTTGTTAAATTCGCCATTTTTAGTTTAAATACACCCATGCTTCATCCTATTGTGACAATTGTTTCTTATTTTTCTTTGGATAAGTGTTTCTCATATAGAATTCTGCAGCGCGTCCTGCGTGGAGCAATATGCTTTGGAAGAAGACGATGCACATTGCGTTTTTTCGCTTTCTTAAGATTTAAATCAACGTTTATCATTTTGTTTACAGTGGACACCGAGCATTTTAATGATTTTGCAACTGTCATTTGACTAGGGGATTTTCCTTTAACATTAAACAACCGTACCTTTGCTATAGTCAAAGATGTCCGTTTCTTCTTTGGATATTTGTTTGGAATTTTTGTCCCACTTGAGGCTCCAATTTGACTTTTGTTTTTCCTTTCTTGTTGATGATATTACCTATCGACGCTTTAGATGTCACAAAACCATGACTCTCACATCGTTTTTGGATAACGGAGTATGCATATTTCTCTTAGGAAAGAGCGTAAATGTAACCTTCGAACCACTGCTTTGTTAAATTCGCCATTTTGAATAAAAACAAAACTTTCAAGCCACAGACGATAATTTTGACTTTTAAAAACATAATACAAATTATCAAAATCGTCTAAAAAATGTGCTAACAGACTCTGTAGTTGTATCCCGAGTAAATAAAAACGTAACTTGGCGGGCACGAGGTATGAGTTTGGAGCATTTTTACATTGCTAATTATCTCCTCAGACGTTGATTCTCGTAGAATATCTTTGAACATCGAAGATAAATCGAACAGGCTTGTAGAGAGAAAATATTTAGCAGTTTCACTTTTTACAACTTTTCAACTTTATTCAACAGCTACACGAACAATATGCAAACGGATCATAAAAGTCAAACCATTTAAAAATCGCTGAATACACTTAAAATAAGGAGCGGTCCGCCATGGGAAGGTATAGCAGCATAGCAAGCAAACATCTTAACTGCAACAGACTTCTCATAGCGCAGTTATACTGGAAATGATGCCCACTATTAATTCAAAGTTATGATTACCATAATGGCATTTTAAAGTCCCAGGCAAAAGGAACAACCTGTTATATTGGAAAAAAGAAATTTATGTTTGTATTTTAAATACTTTATTCCATTATAACTTAAACTTAACTGACTCACTGTGGTGCCAGATAAATTAACAAAAAAAAAAAAAAAATCAAAATCAGATAATTCACATTCATTCAAAATCTATTTCATAATAATCAAATATCATTTCGACATTCTTATAAATATTCGTATATCATATCTATCAATCAATCGTATAGTGGTATAGTACAATTTAACTTTTAGGTTTGCGTTGTGAGTAACCTATGTAAAGAGAAAATCAATAACTCCAAATTCAAGTAAACTCCATGTTTCTTAAAAGCCCCCCGGCTCAAACAAATGGAGGGACATGACAGACCACAGAAACTACGCTAAATTAAACAAATGAAACATAAAATACATATCAAACACATTTATTAATTTCTAGAATATTCAAACATATGATAACTAGGTAAACTGATCAGTCCCCTACAAATTAACCTTAAGAGGTAAATTAACATATATATCATTTTAAATCTTATACTCATGTTAGGTGTACTAATTTTTTTTAACATTACATAACTCACAATTTAGGCGGTTGTACCGTATATTAATATAGTATCATTACTCGGTTACAATTTAAATACAAAAGACAGAAAAAAAAATTCACTCACAGGGTGAAGTTCATACATTCAACTCCTATGCCATCATCGATTGATTAATATGGAGTGCTGATAGTTCAACAGATCGTCCTACTCATTGCGTTGACCATTCGAAGAGATCGAGAATGCCATCATCGACGGATTAATACGGAGTTTTAGAGAGTTCAACAGATCGTCCTACTCATTTCGTTCACCATTCGAAGAGATCGAGAATGCCATCATCGACGGATTAATACGGAGTTTTAGATAGTTCAACAGATCGTCCAGCGTCCGAAGTTTACTCGAGCACCACATTATTCCTGCTGTCCTTTATTCACAAAATCATCGTTAATGGAGGCAGACAGTTCTTGCGAATTTTAAAGATGACTTGGTTGCAACACCATTGAAGCTGTCCTTACAATAAATAAATTCCAGAGCATGGAATGATGAAAAAAAAAATCGACGCAGCTGGCACAGGCAGAATAAACAGCAATGCACACCTTAGAAGGGTCCTACACGAGTCTCTTTCATTCTGGAAGCCCCGAAACTCACCATAAGCGTAGAGCACCTTTGGAACAAAATCTAATTAGGAAGTCAAAGCCGGTAAAAAACAGGAATACCGCATCAGGATGTCAGGATCACCAAGAGAATCTGCCGAACAATTCTTGGGATAAGAGAAATCGAAATTCTTCTGCTGAGCTCTATGCCTTATGCCAACGCAAATTCTCGCCAGCTAAAAGCCGAGAGAAAAATCATACCCTCTGCCGGCTGTTCACGCGGCTCGCGAGAAGCAAGACCCGAAGGGTCAAGCCCCCGCTTTTCTCCTCTTACTCTTCTTGAAAATCAGAATCAGAAAAAATGAACTCTAGCCTGGTGCAAGCACCCAGGAAATCTCGGTTTCTCCGCCTCTGTGAGTTCATAGGCTTTCAAAAAAATCATAAAATTAAATCTTACCAATCCCGGAATTTTAAGTTATCTAAATTGAGAAAATGACACACCCATGACGAATCAAACACCAGAAAATCTGACAATGCATTCCGAAAAACATCTGCACTCACATAACGTGAGAAAAAAAATAGACCCCCCAACTAACAAGCGAAACTAGCTTTTAGGAGTATCCAATTATTAGCCACCCCCACTGTCTTGAAGTAAGAAAACTGCAAACTTTAAACAAAGCGATTTCCGTTTCCCACGCATTAGCTGAAAAGACCCTACTACCTTCATTGTTGGAAAGGCCATAAACCAGATGTGTGTCCTCGCAACCGTCTCTCGCCTTTGTTACAATTCCCACTCAAGAATAATGAGTTAAATAAAACCTTAAGAGCTTAAGAATACTTTTTTTCCCAGATCAAAATACACATGAATACAAATAAAAATATTAGAATAATAATAATTTAAAACACATATTAATAATTTAAATTCGCTACATAACAAACCTATATTATAATTAACGGAGTCTATTAAAAATTTACCTGCATTTTTTCCCTAGAATTAGTTATTTTCGTAAACTGAATTTGCTTTAAAAAAATTACAACCTTTAAAAACAGGAAGAACAATATTTTTGTTTATATTACTGTTTGATTTCAATAAAAATCAATGGGAAAAAAAATAATAATGACTGTACGCTTAATTCATTTAACCGGTTTGGCAGTTTTTCTCTTTGTCATTTTGTATTTACAAGGATTTTGATTTAGCAATGTTTAGATAATCCCGATTATGGGTCATTAATTATGTACAGTTGTGGATAAAAACGATTCCTATATACCGTTTCTAACCCCATCTGCTATTATTGATTGTTATCTCTTCATCTCTTATCCTGGTTTATCGTTCTTTTTTCTTAACCCACACAAATGTTGCTTTAATCTAGTAATTTGTGATAATAACTTTTCTAATATTCCACAATATACTGGCTTAACGTTTTCTAAAAAAAGACGTGCTATTTCTCAACCACTTTAATTCAACTCAGGTTAATCACAATATGTGTTTCGTCGCAGAAAGACGACCATAACAGAAATGTAACGATTAATTAAGTGGTAGTCTGGTGTAAGACATTCAGCCTTTTTGCACTTCAGAAAATGAGATATTTATTGTGGAGCGCACCACGAGAAAAGAAATTATTTCAACAGCACATATTAAAATGCGCAGACTCGAAACGAATCTGAAACAACATTCTTCTTTTATCGTGCCCTGTCAAAGCGAAACAAAGCCAGCCCCAAAACCAGCATTCAAAAGTAGTCGAACACTTGTCGACTTGACATAAGATTCGTCGAAAACAACAATTGTCCCCGAAACCAAAAGAATTGTTATAATGAATAAAAAAAAGGATTGTTTGCAACTTTTTGAACTAGGCAAGCATTTAGTTTTAATTATGGAATTTTATATATATTATACTTCATGCGATTACATTTTTTCGTCTACAGCATTATATCATTATGTTTTCTCATCGAAGAACTGACTTGAAAAACTTACGCCATTATACGTATTATACATGTTATAGCAGTCCTATATACAAAATTTGAACGTTCTGAGGCGATTCGTTTTTGAGTTATGCGAGATATATATATACGTTCGTACAGACGTCAAGAAAAAATCTCCTCTGAATCCATTTTAAATCCATTTTATAACCCGTTTTGGGAAAAAGAGTCATTTATTCTGTCCTTACGTACAGATATCACGCAAAACCATCGCTAAATTGCATTCGATAGCGCTCAAAAATGTACATTTTGGTTGAAACGTGATGCCCGATATTTTTCGTGATTACAATACTTCTTTTACTTCGTACAAAGATGTAATAAAATGGCGGTCAAATTAGATGTTTCTTATAATTTTAATTTATGTTAATTACTTTTTAATTAGCAATTAAAACTAAATAATTCGAAACATGAAAATTTAATCATTACCTTTCAAATGATTTAATCGTGTTTATGAGAAAGAAGTATGTATTTCCATCAAAATTTGTGCTATCAAATTATTCCAAATTCATTTGCCATTTATTTGCGAGAGAAATAAAAAGGTTTGATTTTCTGAAATGTTTCGTTTTAGTACTTTGGTAAAGAAAGTTTAATAAAATGAAGCCTATAATTATACATTTTGATAAGAAATTGAACTCCATAATTACTAGGTATAACTTGAATAACCATTTGTAACATTGCTTATGAGCTTGCTATTTGTGCGTTATAATTTCGTCTTCGTTGTCTCTTCATATGTTTATTTTTCGAATTACTGCAAAATCATTGGGCATTTTTTTCCAAGATGCAAGTGGTCTTTTTCGCTATTTATTCGGGCAAAATGAATATTAATCTTGAATTTTTTATATGGGAAAAAATCTTGCTCTTACTTTCCCGTTCTCACATAAGTGGATTTAAAAAACAAAAAGAGAAGGGAATTATTTTGACAACTTAATCACATATGCAAAAAAACTTCTACATAGCTTAAAGATATTTATATGTGCTTATCATAATAATTTGTATTACTTTGGTAAAAAATTGTATAAGAATTATAAACCCGAAAAACTTTATTTAAGCGTAGTTTGTTTGCCCTGAAATTGAAAAAAAGATTGCTTTTCCGCCTTTTTTTTTATACTTTTGAAAGCGAAGTATAAAATAGTAATTCGTAAAAAATAATGATGAACTCAAGGAAAAGGAAAACTGTTTCATATTTTTTATTTCCGATGTTAAATCGAAGATGAAATCCATAATCCATTCCTTTACATGTAATTTACCCCTTCAGCAGTTTCCTGGGAACTTTACGTTTTCATAGCCTGGTGCAAATTAATATGGTGCCAGAGCACCGAATAAAACTTTATTTAATTATAAAGTTTGTATTTGTAGAATCATAGCATGTTAAAAAGAATCATCAGTTTCAATCATCAAAAAATAAAATTGTGTACATTTATATGAGCATGATTTAGAAAAACTTCTAGGTATGTTGCTGCCTTTTCTCTAAACATACTTGCAACAAAGTGTATTCATTAGGAATGGCCAATACCTACCTGCCATTCAACTGTCACATCATTGAGAGCTTTGCAAACAGTGCATCACAAAGGGTGGTCAAATTATATCCGCGAGAATGAGAACATTTCGTTCCAGTTTTCGTGAAAAACACCACGGGGCACTCATCTAAGAGTCTCTGATCCCTCTTCTCCTCATACAAAACCTTTCTAAAGAATATTTGGCTTGCCGATATTTCAAACGCCTTGATGCGGTGCGCTTTGCACTTACAAATATTCAAACTTGCTCCGGGATTTGAATTCGGGCCCAAGAGTACATCAACCAGCATTACTAACCACCATGTCTATCAGAAAGTAACATCTAACTGTGAAGGTTGCTATTTATACGTAGGTTGGGGCAAAAGTCATGGCAACTATTTTTTTCTTGAAGATACCAGTCCGGTTGAAAAATGTGACTTATACAGACGAAAGAACAAGGTCTTAACTACATGTGTGGACAATGAATACCACTAATATATCGTAACACACGAATTTATTACGGTAGTATACAGGGGAATATAGCCTTTACCGTGCAAAAGAATGATAACACAATACACATAAAGTTGACACGACAAACCTGGGCCTAAAGACCATCAATGTAGTTCCCTGCTACTGTCACCACACGCTGCCAACGATGTAGGAGGCGCTGAATACTATCAGCCTCAGCATTTGCCGCACCATGTGTGAATCGGGTCATCTGTTGGCGCACTTCATTAGCAATGTCCTCTCGTGTTGCAAACGGCCTACCACGTATTGGTTCCTTAATCTTGGGAATGAGATCAAAGTCACAGAGCGAAAGGTCAGGAGAGCACGGTGGGTGCTCCAATTCTTCCCATCCCCAACGTCGGAGTAGCTGCCGTACACACTCTGCTTTATGTGGTCTTGCACTGTCGTGCAGAATTATTGCACTGTTCACAAGATCCGGACATTTATCCCGCACGCCACGTCGTACTTGTCGCACCAGGAAGTCCCTGTAGTACTGTGCAGTCACTGTTCTGCCATGACGAACAATGTGGCAAACAATGACAGCCCTGACGCCATACGTGCCGATCACCATCAACTTGACTGGGGAAAGATTCTGACGCTAGCTCATTACTCCATATCCTGTGGACAGTGCTTTTCTCGATGCCACTTGCTGTCTCTAACTCCAGTAATGCCCATCGTCTGTCTTCATCCATGAGGTGCTCGATGACAGCACGTGCCAAGTCGGTCCGCACACTCACCGGTCGTCCCGAACGTTGCTCACCACTGGTTGACACACGTCCTTGCTGAAACTTTCCTACGCACCGTGCTACTGTACAATGTGGTAGGGCATTATTCCCAAGGGCTTCTAGTAATTCACTGTGACATTCCATCGCATTTCTCCCTCAGAGAACGGCTATTTTGATGTAAGCGCGCTGCTCAACACGGGTTACCTCCATCTCGCACGGCACTCACTGACTGATTTCAGAGCCCTCGCTACCACAGAGCCAGCTATCAGAAAGCCATCTGTTGTTCTGCATACACACTATGCCTGCAGAACTTCCACTCGACACATATATGCTTTGCGTTCCGTTCACATATCTACAAGAAAAAAATAGTTGCAATGACTTTTGACCCAACCCTCGTATTTCTGGCCTTGGCAACAGTAAGTGTTGCTAGGCGACCGCAGATGATTCCAATCAAAAGTTCGATATTTTTAACCAAACTTCACCAGTAAGACTTTCCATTTTAGCGTGATTTGTGTTGTTTACAATAAACTGAAAAATTCATCTCGAGCAAAAATTGGAATTGACTCGTGAACATTTTCCTGCGATTATTTTTCATAATTTTCGACGTATATTATCAAGACAAGAGTGCTTCGATAAACTTAATTCTTTATACAGCGATAAAGCACCATCCTACAGCAATGTAAAAAACTAGCATAACGAATTCAATCGTGGTCGACGTTCGCTCCAGGGCGAATTTCGTGAAGGGCTTCTAAAATCGGTTGTTGTGCCAGAAAATATCGTTGTTGCTTGTGAAATGACAAAGCAAGATCGCCATGTGACATACCGTGAGACTCAGGCAACTTTGGATATTAGTATGACAAGTATCAATAAGATATTACATTAAAATTTGGACGTAAAAAATGTGTTCACGTTGCATCCTGCATAATCTGACAAACGATCAAAAGAAGGCTCATGTCGATTGGATCAAGGAAATGTTGTAAAAATACGTTCAAGATGCATCAAAGGCTGTGTATTATATCTATCTACACAGGTGACAAATTATGGATCTATGCATATGAGCCCGAAACCAAACAGCAGCCGACTGTATGGGTCTTTCAAGACGAGCCAAATCCAACAAAAGTTGTACACGGAAGAAGCACATCGAAGCAAGTGGTTGCTTGTTTCTTTGGCATTACCGATCACGTGACGACAGTGGAGTTAGAGCAACGCAGGACGGTCAATTCCGAATGATACATGCCCATTTGTTTGCCAGAAGTCATCGGAGAAATTCGAAAAAAGCAGAAAGAAATAAAGGCGAATCATTCTTCATCATAGCAATGCGAGCTCTCACACATTGACTCAAGCAAAGGAATTTTTGACGGTCCAAAACATCGAACTGATGGGTGAACCGCCGTGCAGCCCTGATTGGGCACTCAATTACTTTTTTTATTCCCGTACATCAAAAATAAATTACGCGGTCAGCGGTTTGTGATACCCGAAAAAGCAGTTGATGCATTCAAAACACATGTTTTGAAGTTACCTCAATCGGAGTGAAAAACGTGCTTCGAAAATTAGTACAAACGCATACAAAAGCGTATTGATCTTCACGAAGAATATTTTTAAAAACAATGAAAACAAATTAGATCAGAAACTTTTTCACATTATTAGGCCAAAAATATATATAAGCAACCCTCGTAGTACCTACATCAACAATGCACGCAATAGTTAAAAAATAGAGGGACGGTGCCTCTTAAAATGTCCCCCCCCCTGGCTCCAGTTTTGTAAATCGAACCCTGGTGCCACTTACCGCAAACCTTCCCTTCGACCTGGGCTCAATAATATAGTAGGCAGTACCACAAAACGCCATATCGATCAGGTACATGTATCTAGGCTTTTGTTCAAACATCTTATAGGGCTATCAACGTAGTAGTTTGACATTTTACCCTAAGAATTTGCAGAATAAAATTTTAAATGACATGAATTTGCCCATGATTCTTATTTTAAATTCGATGGGCTTTTGGTGAAGTTTTTGTTTTCGTTAAATTAAATAAGTATTATAAAAAGTATTCCTTGCGCCGTTTTAATGCCTGTGTTTTATTAAAAACATAACCGCCTCGCCTTCCGGTACAAATCTGACTGAAATCATTAACAAAAAGCAAAGCAATTGCTGCGCGTTACAATTTGTGAAAACAACTTTAAAATTACTTCAGATAAACAGGACGACATTAACCTCTTACCAAAATATTTTTTTTTTTTTTTTTTTTTTTAGTAAAGGGAGAAATCAACACTCTTTTGAAACAAATTACATCTTTATAACATGCTAATAGCTATGAACAGATGAAGGAACAAAACGAAGAAAAAGAAAATTTTCCTTAAAAAGCGAGGATTATTGCAGATCAGCAAAATCACTCATGAAGCAAGGTACAAAGCTCATTACAATTGCATAACACTAAATTAAGTCTCAACTCCAAAGCGGTTACATTTATACGGTTTTTCATGCACGCAGCTAAGGTTTCTGGAAATAACTTCTACTAATGCACTTTGCAGAAACTTCCAAAACGTCGCCAAAACCCGTCAGGAGAGTTTCTGTCTATATCTCATGTACAGTACTATCAAAATAATTCAAGCATCGATCGATGTCTAATTGCAAGATCTAGATCATAATATACAAAATAAATATTTACAAGCTAACATAGCTGGTAGGCTAGCAAAGGAGGGCACTTTCATGACTCAGGTTAATGCTTAACCTTTGACCTACCTTGAACTATACTCGAGAAGAAAGGCTTTAATTAGCAATTCTTGGAAACAGCTGCCGACACAATTATGGTATCGTAGTACAGGTCCTGGTACTGCTGTTGGTTTCAAGGGTTAGAGGGAAGGACCAAACGGCTCTGGCTCAGTTGACTTCAGGGCATTTAATGATCCTTAGATATTGCCGTGGCCCTAAAACTTCTCCCACTTGCTCCAAATGTAAAAGCCATGAAGTTACTTCGCAACATTTACACTGCGAAAAGAAAATTATCTATTATTTATTTATTTCCGAATTTATTTAAGTATGTCATTTAAGAACTCTGTATATCAAATATGTTTAACACTGCATTTTATAGTTATATCTGAGTGTTTCTGAGATGTTAAAAAAAGTTCTTATAATTTTTTTAAATTTTCTTTTTGTCCGATCTGTTAAACTTTGAAATTATATCATCATCAAAACTTGTGCTCATGTACACTGCGAAAAAAAACAGGAAAAGTTCTATATCTCCCGTTCTACAGGCCCAATTGACGAAATTCAATTTTCATGTCTCGAAAGCCCGTCTTAGGATATATATTAGATTTATATATAGCATCATTCTAACATAAGTATTTTTGCACAAAATCGGACTTTTTCTGAAATGACATGCCAATTGTTTTCCATATTTCGATTCTACGACTTAAATTATGTCTCAATATTTAATTTTGTAAAGTTGGGTGCGAAATTTGAGGAAAAATTGAAAAAATTATCTTGGCGTATTTTTTCAGTTCTCGCCAAGAATAATTTACTCGGCGAACTCCTTAATTTTTAGCAACCTATTTTCCTTTTCTCTTTTTTATTGTAAACTAGCGGAAAAAAGTTATCGTTCATACTTTCGAATAATTTTACTTAGTGCTTATTATCGTTTGGCGTATTATTGTCAAAAAAAGATGCCAAATTTCAAAACGCTCCAATATGTAAATTCATGTATATCGTAGAAAATTTTGAATAAAAAACTCTTAATTTTTTGCAGGTGTGCCTTGAAATACATCTACTTTAAGATGATGTTAAAAATTTTATAGGTTATAATACAATTTTTTTTTGAAAAATTTATAAAAAAAAATATTTAAAACTGCAAATTAAAAAAATAAATCACAAAAAGTGTGCGAATTATTGGATTAAGCCTAAATTTCGAATTCTGGAAGAAGTAATCAAGTAAGTTTATTAAAAAAAGATCTATTAATAAATATATATCAATTACAATTAAGATTGAGAAGCTAAAATGTTGAAAACTAATTTTTTAAAACCTACTCCTGCGATTTTTATAAAATCATTTCAGAAAAGGTCCTGTGTTAAAATACCTATATTATAACAGCATTATATATAACTCTAATACATATCCTAAGTCCCGCTTTCGAGACATGAAAAGCACAATTTGAATTTTGTCTATCCGCCCAGTTGAACGGGAGATATAGAACTGTCCCATTTTCTTTCTCTTTTTTGTCTTTTTTCTTTTGCGCAGTGTACCTGCGAAAACAGTGTATTGAAGTGGTAGAGGGCACTGCAGATCGGTAGGTGTGCCGTTCCTTGTGATGTTTCCAGTGGTATGCATCGTTAACGTTAAACTTGCCGATGTACACTTTATTTAGACTCTGTGGACGAAAATGGAGCAAATGGTCAAAAGATGTACGGAGGGTCACCCATAGTAAAATAGAATAGTTGAGTTATTAGAAGTCTGTTTCTTTTGGTTTTACTTGCCTTTCTGAGTGATTAGCGGTTCATATCTATCTGATACTCCAATAATTCCCAAGCTATTTCCAAACACACATATTGCGTTATAAAATCTGCTTTTTTCTTCCTTCTCTACTTTTACATTTTTATCAGATTTTATCTGACTTTTACATTTTCATCAGATCCTGCATATTTCATGCGCCTTACTGCATAACGGATTCTCAGGTTGCCGTCATTCGGCAAAGCTTAAGATCCTTAAATTATTTTTCAAATTTTGTGTGCGACTTAGTAATATAAATATTGAAATCTGTTGTGAATTAAATCAGCCTGTTGTGAAATAAAATAATTAAGCGACTTAGAAGCAATAAACATGTATCTTTATGATTTAAATCTCTATTTTACTTCATCAGTATTGTATAAATTATATATCACATTGATAAATTAAATTGATTTCATATTTTAAAATATTTAAATTATATTGATATTTTAAAATACTTAAATTACAATGTACGCAATGGAAAATTTTTAAGAACTTTTGCAATTTTTCTGTAACAATTAAAAGTTGCTTCTAATGTAATGTCTAATCTCAGCCTTTTTCACTTATCATCAAATATCATCAAATATCGTGCCACTTCATACTTTTTCTTTTCCTTTATGAGTATTTGGAGACGGATATCAGTAATTGTATTTTTTCATAGACTATTTTCACCTATTACATTTGTTCGGCGGTGAGACTATTATGAGTTAAATTTGCTTAAAAACCTTAAACGCATTTTGTTTACGACGACATATACTTTTAATGATGATAAATTACGAGATAAAACATGATGAATTATGAGCATATGGTAATTCAAACCGTCATAAATGTGATATCATGTGTACATTAAGTAACAAAATGATGCAGTTGTTTAAAAGCCCGAGGCTGAAAGGAGAACTCATGATACACCAGCATGCTTACCTCTTTAAGCGAGGCTGAAAAGGGACGAAACTTTTTATTGCCAGTATGACAATATTTGATGATTCCTTCTCAACTTAGGTCCTTTCTGGAAGATTCCAGATAACGTATTCTCGAAACTCTGGAAGCGATTTATATCTAAATTTCCAAAAGTACTTTGAGCAACCCTAATAAATAAGAGACTATATAAAAAAACAGTAAAATAAATGGATTGAGCTTCTTCCTGTTTATTTTATAATTGAGGAGCTTCTACTCGATGATTACTACTCTCAACTTTGCTCTGCGATCAAATCTGATGATTTTCCATATTCATCGCTTATTATCGTCTTATCTCTCACTTTCAGTTCTTTAGCTGTTTTTAGCAATTTATCCTGCCTGTAAGAATTGTTACTTTCCTCCAAGCTTTCCTATTCATCTGGCCTAGTTTTTTAAGGAGATCCCTAAGACGACAATATTTTGTCAGTTTTTAAAGAATTGCTAGTAAGATCCTATCATATTTGTGTTTATTGAATTAAATTCTTTTGTTATTGTTGTTACTTACCTCGCTTGTCTGTCAGTAACGTCATAACAAAGCCCATGAAATTCATCTTCGCAAGGAGTGCAAGATTACGCCTGTCGTTGACAAGAGCCTTGAGCACCATACAGATACGACTTGGCTCAATTCCGCCCCCAATTTTGATGGAGAGCACCCTGGGAGACGAGTCCGAAGCCTCACGTCCCTCTCCACCTACTTCTCCAGAGGACTTTTGGCTCGCTGGATATTTAGAGTGCCCCCATGCCGCACAGACACTAAGCATTTACAAACATCATGCCTTTTCCGGGATTCGAACTTGGACCCTACGGTACGGTAGTCGAATTAAATCTTTCGTCCACTTTGTGATTAAAATTGATTGTGCCTACATTTACCACATTCCGCATAACTGAAAGATTCAAAATGCAATTGATGAGAAGAAATACGAGAATCTATTTGAAAAACTACACTTGACCATATAGCCAAGGTCGTTTAGAAACACATCTTCTAATTTCTCAATCATATATAATACTGAGCCAAAAAATACTTCAAAAAACATATCGTATTTTTAAAAACAATTTAAAATTTTCTTTTAAAGGAAAATAAAATTAAAGTAGAACGAAAATCTTATTTTTAGCTATTTATTAATGTTCAACCAAAATTAGAACTTTTCAACCCAAAATTAAAATTTTCAAAACGTTCTAAAAATGTGTCTGTTTAATCTGCTTTGATGGAATCACAACGTTGTGTGTCTACTAATTGGGACAAAACTCTACGGAACTGTCTAACATAAAAACTCTACGGAGCTGTCTAACATAAATACTTCCTAAACGCTTCTATTTAGATTACCTATGAAAATATGCCATAAACCCTGATACGCCTTTTTACAGTCTAACATTTGGCAACAACAATTTGAAAAGTGAAATGCCATTTATAGTGAACCCACGCAAAATGCCAAAACTAAATTAATAGCCCTTCTGGGCAAATTGCTTCTTTGCCAAAATTACGTTTGAGTTGAGTGTGGCTTGAATAAGTAAAATACTTATAGTTAAGATTCTTATTAACCGCTGCAGTGTTTCATTGTTGTTTTTTGATGGAATGTATTGTCTTTAATTTAACGGATACGCATACTATTAACTTTAAAATCTACATTTTTTATAAAAGTTAATATTAATTGCACATTTTTGAAGGTGAAAGATTACTTCCAGTCTGTTAGGCATTGCTGAACGAAGACTTTAATTAAATTATGTCTGCTTTCTTTGTTATTGTTTAAGAGTGAGCATCTATAAGATATCGTTATTAAAATTCTTATAATTTTGTTAAAGGAATTCAGCTCACAGGTATTCTGTCACAATGATGGCAGACAATTGAGGATGTATTTTCAGTGTAAAGAAGCCCTTCTCTAGTTTCGTTGATGATGCTTCTGATCATCTGTAGCTAATGATGCACAAGAAACTTTAAAATAGCTTTTAATTTTTTTAATGTGAATGCTGAAATACTGGTCTAATAAATATCTATTTGTTTATTCCCGATAATTATTTAAATTATGCAAAATAACATTTTTAGGCTGACGTAAAGTTTTGAATCGTATTGACGTAAAGTTTTGAAATTGACGTAAAGTTTTGAAAAGTTTTGAATTGGTTTCTAGAACTTTAAAACATAACTTTATTCATAAGTAAGAAAAAAAATTCTTTCTAACGAATGCAGCGCTCTCTGTCGAGAAAATAATGATTATCTAACAAAAAAGCATTACAATTTCCGAAACGTTAGGAAAAAAAGGATTGGAACTAATATCTCTAACTAAAAAATATGATGAGTACACCAGATGAGTTCCTTGTACGGAATATTAAATTATATGCATGTTTTCTTGCATTTCATTTGAACTTATTGGATTGAATTAAATCTACTTCGTCGATACCGCATAAACCGCAATAGAATAAATGCCCTCTTTAAAATTCACTATATTTGTTTACCATAGCGACATTCTCTCGCTAGGTTTACTTTACAGAGTTACACTTCATTCATTTTTATAACGGTATATCGGCAGTTATGTAGCAAAGTGTGCGATCCGAAGATCTTTACTCCCATACATCACTTAAAGTTAATAGACTTGAAAAACGTAAGTTCGTGAAATTTCAAAAATTCGGAGGTACGTCTATGGCTGGAGCAATTTAATGTCATGCGAAATCGTCATCTTTAAAAGCAGTCTCTTGAGTAGTAGCAATCTCATGGCTCATTTTTATAAGTTACGTTTCACAGTTATCACCGCGATATCGTGCGACGTTTCCGGCTTAATTAGATTCAGCCACATGGACACATAACGTAGCAATATCAAAACAGAGCATTTTTATAACTCAGAAAGCACAAAGAAATCTAAAATGATGTATAAAAGAAATCAAATAAACACATACGCAAAAAAAAAAAAAAAAAAAAAAAAAAAGTTTTTCACAGACGATTTAGTATTTCTCATTCAATTAATTCAGTTCTAACTTCGCGACAAGGCAAAAATACATAAAAACTCATAAACATACATAAAACTATATTAAAAATTACGAAGTAAATCTTAAACACTTATTTCCGCTAATAATAAGCAGGATTTAATTCGCAATAATAAAAGGCGTTGTCTTTGTTGTTGCAGAGCTGACTTTCTCTAGAATGGCAAGAGATATACTGTTATGCTAAGTTTCAAATGTAAACAAATATGGCCGTCATGGCAAAAATAATAAGGCTTAGTGGCACTTAAAAAACTTTTTAAATTGTTGATAATTCTACAAATATTAGATTTATTAAAGGCATATAAACCTTAACCGGAAGATAAGAACAACATAATTCAATCATTTTTAAAGCAAAAAATGCACAATTTACAACATATAAGAATAAAGAAACCGAGATCACTGAGCCGAGTAAAATATATACATATATTTACATATTTTTGGTGCGGCCAATTGCAACCAAAATACGAGGTGCACATCTACATGTTACAACCCAGGCAATCCAAGACACATGTAGTAAAACTCCACTCGTCAGGGCCATACAAAAACTCTTACTAAGAACACCAAAATACTATAGGCCTGAACTCCAGTGGGTACCTGCCCACACCGGAATACTGGGTAATGAAATTGCAGATGCAATAGCCAAATGAGCAGCAACTGACCCCCACGTTCGCACACTTTGACGTGCCTCTCCCGGGCTCGTTCTTAAAAGCTGAGCTCGAGAGAGAATTACTAAAAGTTGGCAACATCTGTGGGAGACAGAGACCACTGGCAGAAGAGTTCACAGATTTTTTTCCAAAAGTCTGCCAGCTTCTAAAAAGTGGCTCGTTTCACTTCACTCAGTTTCTAATAGGACGTGGTCCCTTCATGACTTACCTGCATCGCTTCAGACGACGCGAAAACGACCATTGCTCATGCGAGATGGCAGGAGATCCGGACCACTGTCTGTTCGCTTGCACAGAGACCGCCAAATATCATCTTAGGCAACCAGTAACAAACCACATTCATGAATGGGCCGAAGCTACTTCGAAAAATCGCAATGCATTGAAACGCATATGCGATTGCATAAATATTGCACGCAAAATCTCAGACAGGCTGGAGTAATTCTCAGCTGCTATCTTCGTCACCAGCACAGCCCCTATATGCTCTGTACCTGTAATGAACTAATTTTATCTTAAGTTAGCTTATTCGGCTTTTCCCTGTATAGAATTCTCTTTAAACTGTAAACCTTGAATTTTACCTTATTTTATGTATTGTTTTCACTGTTTTGCCTTTTTTTATTTTATGTATTATTTCGCTTTTTAGTATTTTACTTCTTATTATTTTTAGTATTGCTATTTAGTATTTAGCCCGATTTTAGATATTACTTTTACTGTTTTATCAGTCACTTTGTTAATTGCTCATATATTGCACTGTACTCATTTATTGTTCACGTTGTGGATATCTTTTGTAATCACCTATCTATATCTCTGTAAATATGTAATTGAAATTGTTCTTCTCACCCGCAATGCACCCTTCTTCCATCACTGCACTATCGTCTCGTCCAGCATTTTTTCCACTGCCTCTAGCACTCGTACATGTTTCGTATGTGTTACATGTTTTGGAGAACTTTTGATATTCTGTGAAGTAAAAATGTCTTTCGAAACGAAAAGAAAATAAAGTAATGTGACAGTGGAAACGGAACTAGATGCCTTAAATAACTTGAACAAAGGGGAAAGTGTAAACAAAATTACTGTGGATTTAGGTGTTGGACGGACTACTTTGATACGATAGAGGCATTACCCATTTCAGGACCAATTTTACAAGAGAAAACCCTAAAACTTTATGAAGAATGTTAAGAAGTAGGATCTGGATTTACTGCTCGTGCT
The DNA here is from genome assembly GCF_044657685.1 of Stegodyphus dumicola. NCBI lineage: Eukaryota > Metazoa > Arthropoda > Arachnida > Araneae > Eresidae > Stegodyphus > Stegodyphus dumicola. Next base: position 134,885,358 of record NC_140770.1, read on the forward strand.
GGCTGGCTCGACAGATGGAAAAAGCGGTACGGCATGGGGAAAAGCTCTCTGCTGACTTGTAAAATGCTGTAATATTCAAGGATAATTTCCAAAAACTAATTGAAAAGGATTATATACCTGCAGATCAAATTAAAGCGGCACCTGTCTACAAAAGCAGCAAGGAGAGAGTCACGAGCTTGGCATGCCGCAATGTAACCGGCAGCCATGAGCTCAAACTAGTGCTCATTAGGTAAGTCAAAAAATCCCCGCGCGTTTAAAAACGCAAAAAAGTACACTAATGGGACCTAAGCCAACTATGATCTTCCTGTTTGGTACCGGTATTGGTAACCAAACTCCTGTTAGGTACAAGGCAAACGCATGGCAATATTTAACGATTGTTTTCATCAGCAGTTCGTTCTATCAGTGGAAACGTTTTTTAAATAATAAAAATCTACCAAGGAAGGCGATTCTCGTTTTAGAAAATGCCTCATCCCATCCTTATGCAGAACAGTTACGAAACAAAGAGCCATTTTTCTCCCTCCTAGCGTATATTCAGTGTGTCAGCCATGGACTAGGGCATTTTGGAGGCATTGAAGAAAAATACAGATGTAAACTTCTTTCATCTCTTGGCCTAGCCATGGAGGAAAAGTGCGATATGATCGAGAAACTGAAGAAAATAGATATGTTGGATATTGGTTGAACGAATAGCTCATTCTTGGAGTGAAATCGAGCAGATAAGCCTCGTTCGTTCCTTGAGAAATTTGCTGGACCATTCAGGAAACGGATTTTACGAAAGCAGAGAAGAGAAAGAAAATTGTGAAATGGTTGACATACATAAGAAAATTCCAGGCTGCGAAGATGTTAGTGATGATGATGTTGAAGAATGAATGGGACAAGATGAAAATTGTGAAATTTTAGGCCATGCAGAAATAATTGCACTGGTGAAAAACAATGTGGATAAACAGAAAACGAAGAGATTGAAAACAATGAAAAAGCTAAAATGATGACCCATAGTGGAGGACTGAAGGCCACTGAAGGCATGCTTGGTTAATGGTGCATCTGGTATGGATATTTTGTTCCTCCGTCGCCTACGTGATTAAGCTGCACGACGACGAAATGAGTGAGATAGATAATCTACCATCACATGATATATCCAAGAACTACTAATAAATTTTCTTCATTTTTGTATGTAAATATTTTTACTTAATTACCTTAGTGTATTTGTTCTTTTTATTACTCTTATTGTGCTAGAACTTGACATAAAAATTAACATTAATTTAATTGCATGCTGTATTTTTCCGTGTCCAATATCATTTTACAAATGTCTAACAGTTAAATATTCAGAGTTCTGAAAAATCCACCTCTTATTCCGCAAAACTCGACGTTTCGGAAACTCGACAGTCTCTCAGTCCACTTTTTGTCGAGTCTGCAGGACTGTACTGTAATTATCAAAATAACTTCTCTCAAACAATACACCTTGTTTGATTCTCAACTAATCACTATAACGAAGTACTTACTATACTCAAGCTCTAACAGAAACCAATGTGGCCTCTGACGAACTATTAATTTTTTGTAGACAGACTGGAGCTTTTAGAGTCTTCACACCTAGCATTCACAGTAAGCCCCATTCCACATGGCATGAGTTACACTTAATTTATGCTAGCTTGAAACTCTCTTTCGAGTATTTTTAATTTTTATCAGATGCTGGTCTGAGTGAATATATGTGACATGAATCAAAGACAAGCTAGCGTTTAAAGTAAGCTTAATTATTGGTAAAATTTAAACAATTGCCGCAGAACGTTACTGGCAACTTCAAGTTATTAGTTCAAATAATAAGCTTAAATGAATTCAATCTTAAAATAAAATCATTAACTAGCATTTTTTTAACCTGATTCTGTTCTATCCTTGATGATTTTGATTAAACAAGCATACAGCGCAGATTTTTATCCAAATTAGTTTGCCAAGTGAAGAAAAATCTTTCATTCCCTTGTGTAAAAAAACAGCTTTACTGTAACTAAATAGGATTAACTGAGATTGAATCGCATGATGAGTTAAACAAAGCTATCTCTTGAAAGCAGTTACTCAATTCTGCACACGTGCTCATGTGGTATAAGCGTGTAAAGTCATTAGGATTTTTGAAGCATGAAACATGAAAAATGAGCAATGCCCTCGCCAGGACTGGAACCTGGACCTTTCGAATACGCGTCCAGTGTCCTATCGTTACACCACGAAGACATGCACAAAGAAGGGAGAAAATATCTTATAGATTCCCCTTTTCTAAGGGGGACTGGGGATTAGGGGGCCCATTCGCGAAATTCTGGTGGTGAAGAATCGTCATCTACCACCTTTTGTAGTTCGGGCGCCAATGTTAAGTTATTTTGATGCTGGGGATGTGAAAAATGAGCAGTGCCCTTGCTCATTTAACCGTAATTTGTTACTAGCTGAATTTTGTCCACTGGCTGTCATGCCCTTCGTTGCCGTTTCTTTAAGTGGTGGAGAATGTAAGGGATTATCACCCTTTCCCATGCGTTATCTTGTGATGTGAATAGTTAAGGCTTCCAGCTAGCAAGTGAAAGATCAGTGGCTCGAATCCCATTCACAGCTCAGTTGACTTTTCCTGCCTCAAGATCCAAAATAAAAATTACTAATAATCTCTGCACTCTCCCGACATAACTAAAACATATTCTATCTCTTCTAAAACTTCTTATAAAACTTCTTTCTTATCAGTCTAAAAACAGGCTTTTCAAAGCTCTAAACGGAGGTGCATATTTACTGTCAAGACGTCAAACTGCTAAGCAAAATTGAGCATTCCTAGATGCTTACAAATTTTGCGGAAATATCCTTTTCTGCATTACATTTGTTGAACGGCCGGAAGTCGTTTTGGCGTTTAATTTTTATTTCTAGTTACAGCTCGTAGTTTAACAGAATATAATTTTTTTTTTAATTTTGGTGTTCTTTGGTTTTGTAATTCAGTTAATAGGAAATGTATCGTCACTAAATGACTAATTACTTTAAGGTCAAAACGTAACAGAAGAAGCAGGTAAGATCACATTTTAAATTGCGCTTGTTGAATTAATACTTCATTACTGTGCAGTTAATTATTAGGTAACTAACGAATTAAGTGGGAAACATATTCAAACATACGCTTTAAGCCAGTTCTGGTCTTTCGTACATTAGCTTAACTATATTTGTAATTATTTAAATGCCTTCATATTATGATAACTTTAATTAAAGTGTTTTAACTATACCAGAGTAATTCTCAGATTTGTTATCATAAAAGTTAAGGAGCAAAGTTTATTAAAAGATATGTAAGAAGTTTCAAAATGATTGATTGACTAATATCATTTGAACGGTTTATCGTAGACTGGTGACTTAAGTTATAGTAATTAATCAACTGAACACTTTCGAATTATACTAATCTTGTTCTCATTATAGGCTTTAATAAAATGTATAAAAATTATGTTTTTATGGTATCGAGCTTTAAAAAAATTCTAGATGTCTCTTATCCTACTAGAATTTTAAAATAACGTCCTCAGAACAAATGCATCTTTCTGCAGATTGTGATAAAACGTAGACGTAGTAAATACTCTCTATTTCTGGAATTAATTTCAGGTTAAAAATTGCCTAGTGTAGTATTGTAATAAAAATTAATGATAATTGTCTTGTCGTTTCAGGTGTGTTTGCAGTTAGGACGTGCGATGACAACGGAAGATGGTTTGAAAACAAGACAAACTTTTCTCTGTGTGTTGCAAATATGGCGGTATGAAACTTTTAAAGGATTTAAAAATTTCGCTTTCTGATTAAGCTTTTAAATTTCAGCTAATTCTTTTCTTCTTTGGTATTAAAACTGTTTGTTATCTGAAATATCAAACGCAGAATTAAAAGATAAACTGAGTATCCTCCGAAAACGGGGAAGGGACATAATTATCAAGCACAAATTTTATGACCGAATTCTTTCAGTTTTCATTTTGTACTATTTTTAGGCTTTTAAGAAACGTTTCCGAATTGAACTTATTAAGGGTTATGAAGTACAGGGTGGTCGAAAAATCGTGCTTGTTAACAAAACACACACAAACACAAAAAACGTTAATAAAACGCCTTTTGGGGCGTAATATCAAATATGAGAGCTTTCAGATTTTTTTTCCTTTGTTGTATAATTATTTCATTATTTTATCTGGGTAATCTTCTACCCAGTTCCTTTTTATTCAGAGCAATTATACTTGCATTAGGATTTTATCTGGGTAATCTTCTACCCAGTTCCTTTTTATTCAGAGCAATTATACTTGCATTAGGATCATAAAGCTAGAAATTTGTGAAAATAATTTTGCAGAGGAAAGGCAATCTAATTATCAGATATTTTTGAATATTTAGAGATAGAATATGTTTTAGTTATTCCTAATACTATAGCTTTACTGTACTAGTACATTATCAAATCATAATACAGTACGCAGAAGATAAGCGAAAATTCAAAACAAATAACTTTATTTCTTACATACATAAAATGCAAATATTTCTTCAATAAACCAAGAAAATTAAAGAACGAATGAAATTAATTTTTACTAAGCCAGGCCCTTTCTCATAAAAACATCAGATTAGTGTCTGCCAATTTCAGAAACGTAATACTCCTACTATTCAAACAAAATCCGAGGGAGAAAAAGGTCTATAAAACGCCTTTCTCTTCTCAATAGCTGCTATAAACTGCCGTAATTGGGGAGCTAGACTTCAATCTAACAGCACTCTTTCCAGTTAAGTAGAAATTTATTTTGCCCGAAAATCTGCTCACGTTAGTCGTATTTTCTTGCCCTAACTGGATATAAAAAGGCTGTAAAATGATTTTTATCGTGTTTACGTAAAACTGGAAACTACAGTTGCAAATTTCAAATGCAGACAAGAGAATGTAACAATCTAACTATTCAGTTTATCTTTTCTGTCTGATGAAAATGCCACAAATGTAGGATTTTTCTTGAAGGGCACAAATTCAGATTGCGATAATTTGAACCATGTGACAGCTTTTAATAATCCCTTTTTTTTTTTTTTTTTTCCTAAGCTAGGTAGGATGAAGCATTGCTAAGGAGAAAAGTATTTTCCGTAGTTTAATTAGTCTAAAGCAGAAAACATATTTTAGCCGTATGCGATCAAAATAGTCGAAGGTTTCATTATGTATTGTGAAACAAATACTGATGAACTGAACGCAAAAGTATTGTTGCGAAATGCCCAGCTGCGGTACGATAGCTTCCCCGTAAAGTAGGCTTAGGGTTGCCAGAAAATGGGCACGAAAAGGCAGGGTTGCCAGATTCGGTGTCCAGTTGAAATCGCGCATTTGGCGACAAAATTGGCGATATGCCATAGATGGAGCGAGATCATTTTAGAACGAATTCTTACCGGTTTCCCCGAGAATGTTCTCGAAAGCATGTCAAAAGCTATAAATATCCTGCCTACTGTACTTTAGTGCTATGCCGTAAAGCTGTCTTCACCGTTATAGCCTGATGGCTGCGCTGCTAATTATTTCAGCATGTTTATCACAGTTTTTCGAAGACTGTAAACGTGTCTTTGGAACTTTTCTGTGTAGTACTGACGAATAAATTGTATTTTTAATTCTTCATAAAATGTTGTCATCAATCACTCCAAATCCACAAACTCGTAGAACGAAACAATATAAAAAAATTTTGATTTAGAGATCCTCTATAGCTATGTTTGTACAGATTTTGAATGCAAAACTTTACAAAACAACTTTAACGTCAAGAAATCGTACATTCAAAAGCAGGTACAAGATCTCTGAGAACGAATGGTAAGATTTCATGAGGTCTGAGATGAGTTTATGAAATGCATTGAAAATGCTTTTATTTAATACAATATCTATTATTAAATCATGAAAAATCTGTACATTTCTGCATTGCAGTGTAGAAAAATGGAGGCACTTTGAACCACCAAGTTTCAAACGCATGTAGACCAGCTTCTGAACATGTGGATCTGGAAGCACAAATTTTGAATTTGTTTTTCACTTATTTCATCTCTTGTCCGAATTTAATGAATTTTTTTATTAATAGACTAAGCGATTTAAAAGCAATCTGCTACTCCGGCCTAAAGTAAAATGTTTTTATATTCCACATGCTAGCATTTCACCGTTCATCAAAGCGTAAGCTGTCCTTCAAATTTTAAATACAAATCTAACAATTTAAAAGCAGTCTGTTGTCACTAGTCAAAATAAAATATTTTTTTATTCCATGGATCAGTATGCTGCCATTCTGCAAAGCGTAATAGCTTTAATGTAATTTTCAAATTTAATCTGTCGGTTATTGGTCGACAAACCAATGCAGTTTTATTAATATTTTTAAAAATTTTTTAACTTGATTGATTTAAATAAAAACATTTTTAATACACTATACATCTCATTAATAACTTTCATGAATATTTTAAATTGTTTTATATATATTTACCAAAGTGTTTTAACGTCATATGATACCTAATTAATATAGAAGTCTTTGTTCTTCATTTTTATGGCTCTTTATATTTTTATTGGTAAATCCTTATTCGAGGTATTATAGTTAACGAGAACTTAAAATGCAGTAGTGTAGCCTAGACCTGTGTTAAAAATTCGTAGGTAATTTCTTTTACATTCATTATGTTTATTGGGCTCAGTCTATACTATATCATATGACAATGTTAGTAAACATTTCTTGGTCTTTTGCGATGTTTTTTGAGAGCATTCCAGCCGGCCATTTCATTGCATAGGTAGAGAAAAGAGAGGAATTTTACTACATAAATAATATATACGACTACTGTTCCGTGTAACTATTGCGCTATTGCGCTTTCTATCGTTAATATCTTCAATGGAAATAAAAGGAAAATCAATGATGTTCCATTTTTAAAGGCCCCCGTTCCTTATATGAACTTCTGAGTATACGAAGTATTCCTTCCCAGTGTGGCTTAATATACGCTAGTCAAACTAGGAGAGTTTTGAAACACATAAAACCTCCATTTCCCAAAATTCCTGGTCAAAAAATCCCATTTTCCATTTCTGAGCAGCCAGAAGATTCGCCAATGGAAGGAACTTCCATCGGCGAATTCGATTTCCTACAGCCCTTTCCCATTCATAAAATTCTTTTAACTTTTATTAATGATTCCAATTCTTATCCATCTTTACCTTCAAAGTTTAAGCAAATTAATCAATAGTTGCTTTCTGCCTTTGTCAATAGATGGTGCCAGCAGCTTTTTTGGTCATCCTTGGCTAGAATTTTATAAAGTTTTAGTCTGTTCTTTTCAGATGAGCCAGTGCCTCCTAGATATATAAAGCCGTCGGACTGGTCTGTGACGTCACGAGCACTAGGCCGTAGAATATGAAACGGCGGAACTTCCGATAGCGATGATTTCTCCGTGCATACCTCCGTGCATACCATGCTGATGACCTCAGGCATTGTGTCCCCAGATAATTCTAAGCCGAAAAGAAAAATTGAAGAGAGTAAAACTAAAAAGTATCATTATCAGTATCAATTTGCTTTAAATAATGAACTCTCAAAATAATCCAGAATCTATATTTCCACAATAAAAAAGTTATGTTGCTATCGGAATATCTTTGAACATTACAATACAGGAGCAATAAAACTCATTAAAGATGCATTAAAATTTCATATGTAATGTAATAAGATTTGATATATACTCCAGCAAAACTTGATTATCTTAAATATCAAATTTGGTTTCATGAAATTATTAGTAGAAGCTGAATTTTCAAATCATTCAATTAAAAATCAGTTCTAAAGACCAAAACTGTCCTTGTTCCTCGCACGAGTAGGTTGCGCATTATGAGCGCTCCGCCGGAGACGAGTACGTTAGGACCGAAAATGGCGCACGGATGGACGTTAGCGTTCCACCAGAGATGCCTTCTACAAGTTCGAGCTGCGTTGGGATTACTCCGCAAACTCAAATCGATGACGCGCATATAGATTATTACCGCGAAAACTTATCGCAAGTGGAAAAATAAATTGATGGACTTAAAATAGCGATTATGATAAACCGACGACTACATTTAGCTGCGGGTCCTGACGCTACTACGGATACTATGAAGAAGAATCTACAAATCCTCCAAGCTGAGGCAACTGATTTAAGAGATAAGTGTAATTTGACTTGTTCCCCCCTCCCCGGGGTCGACGTAGAGAATTCTGCGAAGCTGCTTGCTAGGATCTGCACCTAGGCAGTCTCGGCCACGGGGGTACAAAATTTATGAACTTGGTAGTTCTAATAAGGCCCCGGGAAAGGTCACTCACTGGCCGGCCTCGGGGTCTGGCATGTCCTGAGCGGTTGGATCCGTAGCCAGGGGTTTTTTCCCCCGGTTTGCTAGGTAACCGCCCTCAGCGACGGCTCGCCCATGCGCCTGGCAGGAACTGGCAATTAACGATCAGTGCTGCCTGGTGTCTTATCCAGGTGGTGCGCTGCTCCCCTGGAAGGGTAATAGTAGAGGTTGAACCTCCACGAAGTGCCCAAAGGCGGAGTGGACCTGTAGTGTGATTGAGTTCACGAAGCAGAAAATGCCCAAATTTTGCTTGCTTGCTTGACTTGTTCCTCAGGCATTGTGTCCCCCAGATAATTCTAAGCCGAAAAGAAAAAATGAAGAGAGTAAAACTAAAAGGAAAATCAGTAGTAGTCTCATTAATATTGATAGTGATGGATTTAAAATACCTAACAAAACAGCTAATTAACAAAAGTTAGAAAATATACCTGCGAACAGATTTAATATTTTAAATGAAAATTCTGAAAACGTTGATAGTGCTAATGTTAGGGTTAACCCAGACGAACAGGTGGTGCAGCAGCAGCCGATTATTAGCCAGACCCAGGCCTTCCCCCCTGTTATGGTCAACCCCGGAAAATTAACGCATGGGGCCTTCTTAAAAGAATTGTCTGAGATGATGGAAGCTAATTTTCTAGGAAAAGTAAATGGAGAGCTTCTAAAAATTTTACCAAGTACTGCTGATGACCACAGGCTGCTTACAGCTTTGTTTCCGGAGAAAAACAATTGAGCACTACATTATTAATGCAAATTAAGCAAATTATTATGCAAATTATGCAAGACCAATTAAAGTGGTTTTTCGAGGTTTGTCCTTGACCACAAAAATTGAGGATATTGCCAGTGTTCTGACTGCCAAAAGTTTCGGAATTAACAAAGTTACCCAGTTAACAAGACAACGAACCAAAGCTCCCATGCCTTTATTTCTAGTGCAGGTCATCAAGAATGATATAGCTGAGGAAATATACCATGTTACGGATCTATTTCTCTTCGCAGTCAAGGTAGAAAAATATGTATCCAAGAATCAGGTGTCACAGTGCTATAACTGTCAAAAGTGGCACCATTCTTCGAAAAATTGCCATTTCGCTCCACCCTGCGTTAAATGCTCACTTGAGCATAGAACCATGGACTGCCCTGCAAAAGGAAAGATAAATGAACTGAAGTGTGCGAACTGTTTAAAAAATCACGTGGCTTCCTACCGGGGTTGCGAGAAATTCTCAAGGAACAGAATTAACCCTAAAAAAAAAGGACAGTACAGTGAAAAAAGGCATCTCATTTGTAGATATGTTAAAAAATCAGGCACGTATGTTCAACGATAACTCAAATGTTCATACCCCAAAATCGGCTTCTTCTGCACAATGCGAGACCTCTAAGAATACCGATAATATTAAGCTAACTGAAGTGATAATGCCTTAAAAAAAGTAAATATGTCTAATGCTAGTAATTCAAATGTGAATATATCTGATAATGTAATGCATAACACCCAGAAGAGGCCGCAAAGCTCAGAATTTTTAAGTTTTATCAAAAATATATCAGAGTTCACTAATATTTTAGGAATCAACAACATCAATCAACAACATGAATCAGCAACATCAACTAATGAATAATGTGTTCAAAAACTATCTGCCTAATATTAAAGAGTTGTCTGATCCAGTTGATAAACTTTTTATGTTTTATAAAATTGTAAAGGAAATCGATAATAATGTCTCAGATTAATCAGGATAGGTCTCTTACTATCTGATACTACCCACTACCTATTGACTTTCGATAGGATTAGCAAATGCTTAGCCAAATTTGCGAAGAATATTTTTTTCAATAGTTTTTGACAAATTCCAAATTCTCTGCATATACTTCATTTCTGGTATGTTTTGTAAGTCTCATTCAACAGCTGTTCAGGCCGCCCATTTATTACACTCCACGATCCTATTACTTGATAGTTATACGTGATTATTAATATTTTATTTTATCTTATTACTTATGTTGTAAAATTGACTTAAAATTTGAGCTTAATTCTTAGCCCTGCCCCGACCAATGCCTGAGTTTCAAGTCAGTGCACTTCTTTTCCAGCCATTTCATTAGATCTTTTCACCGGTAGCTCCTCCCCTTAGCCAAAGGACATCTTTCTCCACCCATGCTTCGACCTTTCTATCAGTCCTGCGAAGAAACCAGGTTAGCTGTTTCTGTAGACATTGTTACTTGTTCTTCATCTTCGGACATTGTGCATCTGAGTAACAACGAACTGACCTACTGATCTGTATATGCGAGAGGCTCATCAATTCTCACGATATTTTTCTCCCATCTGGCTCTGCCATGTTATGTAATTAGGGACGATATGCTCTTCTCTGCACGAGTTATACACAGGATGCGGCTAACCAGCCTAGGTGCCTGACAGCCTAGGTGCATAACACTGAGCCTTCTGAAAACCAAAACTCCTAGATATCTTAAAAATTTCTGATATGTTGTTTTTATCTCATCTGTAGATACAATATCAGATGTTTTTATAAATCATATTCCTTGAAAATCAGAATTTAAAATTTCAGTAAGGAAAAATTATATTTATTAGTCTTAAATATACTCTCAAATGTGTGAAAATTATAACATATATATATATATTCTGTAGCGAAATTCTCGCAATCTTATTTAATGTATGGAAAATTGCCTTATCAAGAAGTCTATCCACCAATCATTTCTTAACATAGCCATCGTATTTAATTATCTTATATATATATATATATATATATATATATATATTCCATACATTAAATAAGATTGCGAGAATTTCGCTACAGAATGAATTGTATTATTATATTCTTAAGTAACTTGAGGTAACAATTTTATCCAATTTACACTTTTGTTAGATTAACTCGTTTAACTTTACCATTAGTTTGAGGCCTGTTAGTAGTTAATAATTGTTTTACATTATGATTTCTTAAAAAGTGCCTTAATTTGGAAGAAGCAGCATTTCTATCACTTAAAATTTTGTTTGGTACATGAATTTGAAAAATTTGTCTGAAACAATTTATGTAACTATCTGTAATTACACTTTTAGAAGCAAAAGTCCATATATAATGAGTAGCATGATCAATAATTAAGTGAATATACTTTTTAATAGAATTATAATAGTTTAAACCACCAACAGTATCAATAGATAATAATTCAAAAGGTTCACATTAAACCGAATCTGTTTTGTTTACTTTTCTTATTAAACTGACACACTTCGCAATGTTTACAAAAAATGCTAACATCTTGGATAATTCCTGACCAATAATATTGACAAGATAATAAATTTAGCATTGAGGACACACCAACATGACCAAAATTAATATGAGCCATTTTAAGTAATTTAGTACGAAGAGAGATTGCTATTATGATTTTGTATATTCCTTGCTTTTTAATAGTTAACACATCATTAATTTTTTTATATTTAGGATTACATTCATTACCTAAATTTTGATGCTCTTTAATTTCTCCTAATGATAATAAATTAACTTGCAAACTTAAATTTGACAAATAGGATTGCTAGTTAACATATCAGCTTCAATATTAGTAGAACTATTTTCATATTTTATATTAAAATCATGCATTGATAATTTTAAAAATCATCTAATTAACCTACCTGCAGGATGTTTAATGTTCTTAAGCCAAACTAAAGCAGCATGATTAGTATATACAGTAAAATAATTACCAAGTAAGTAATAATAAAATTTATCTGCAGCATCATTAATGGCTAAACATTCAAATTCAGTAATTGCATAATTTTGCTCTTAAGACCTTAATTTTCTAGAATGAAAAACAGTTTGGATGTAGGTTCCCATCCGGGTGCAGTTTTAAAACTGCACCAACAGCTACTTTAGATGCATCTCTCCCCCCAAGTTCTCTCAAATTGAAGATCTTTTCAAATTATTCAATTATATTGCTGAATTTCTGGGTTTATGCATCCATATTTCTAACTATGCGATTAAAATATCACGCATGTAACTATATAAGCATAATACCCACTAAGTTTTCTCATCGTGCAAACTTCTAAAATATCCCATATGTATAATAATATACATACACGAAAGATTACTTAAAAGTAACGTCCAAGCATAAAGTTTATATTTTAAATGTAAAAATATTTTGATGTGAAAAACATGAGTATAAATCTAAATTAATTGCTGGTATGTAATGGACAACTATTGCTGTTACCTATATAAAAAAATACAATGCAACAGATGAAGCCTTTAAAATTATTTATTCATATCACATATTTAAATACAATTCCATAAATTTTTAATGTTTTAATACAAAAACAAGAAATTCAATTACAAAAATAATAAAATTACATATATATTTACTAATGCATGTTTACAGAGTAATTAAAATTTAAAAAGTGAAATACACTAAATTTTTTTTCCAAACCAAAAATTATATTGGTACATTCCTAATATATTCTTTGTGAATTTCTAATGTTATAGCGGATATTAAATTACGTTAGTTAGATATTTGCAGGAAACTCATTAAAATTTCCTTTCAAATATTTAAGGATCAGTTAACACTACATATAGAAAATCTGATCTTGCCAGCATACGACCTCCAGCCTTTTCTATGGCTTATACAGCAACGAGCTTCGAAGTATCATTACCCCTTGATTGTTTGTAAACGAAATGTAAGTTGTTGCTTCAAATAGAAAGCTATAGACTGAAACCTATTTATACATGTTGGTGAAAGGTAAAAATAGTAAGGTAAAAAACCTTACTATACATGTTGGTGGAAGGTATATACTTGTAGAAAGTTTCCACACCAGAGTAAGAGTATTCTACCAAAAATTTATTGAATCTTAATAAATTAATTAGGAGAAAGCAAAGCTCTGAGACACCTACCCGAGAATATGGAGTTACTGAGAAGTCCTTCCTAGTTATATTTCGTAGCCAACTCTCTCTAAGAGCATCATTTTTGGGAAAGGAAAATGTACGCACCTTTTGAGTATAGTTCGCCCGTCTCAAGCGCAACCCTGGTTGGCATTCTGCCAAACCACATTGACTCGTCCAAAAGGGGCGGTATTACTTGCTGCGACGTGAAAGGTCTTCTCTTCTCCGGAAAGAGCTATGCTGAAGAGAAAGAAAGTCCCCATCCTTCCCTATTTTGAGAATAATTCGGTCCGAATGGCGCATGCGTGCTTGCGCTCATGGTCGCGGATGAGGCGGTTGAACTTTATAATTTCCCCGACAACCAGTTACGCAACATTTAAAGGGCATATTTCCTGTAAAAACAGTACAAAAATCAGTTATATTATAAGGTATATTCTCCCACTTCCCTAGCGTGCCTTCGTGGTGTAACGGTAGCACGCTGGGCCGGTATTCCAGAGGTTCGTGGTTCGATTCCCGGCGAAGGCGGTTGCATATTTTTCATCTTTCCTGCTTCCAATTAACCTAATGACTCTACAATATAAATACTAAATATTATAACAATTTAAATTTGCACATTCAAATCATTGCATAATTATACATTTGAACTTTGATACACCATAAACCAACAAGAACAGTGGAGAATTTCAAACGTCATTTAAAAATCTGAATGAACCTTCAAGAAATTCGTACCTGAAGGACACCTAAGCTTCTATAAAGACATCTATTATTATTATACTGAAGTTATTGCTCGCATCAATGATGATAATTTTGATATTTAAAACATGCTAAAATAATCAAATGAAAATAATATCATGTTCAGCTGAATCATGTTTAGAATATTTAGAATATAGAACAGTAAAATATATACGTGAAATCTGAAGAAAGACTTTGTTTGGTAAACTAAACACTATTTATGAGATGTTAAGATGAATTTACTGCCCTAATATTTAAATACATTGTATGCAAATACACAGCATACATTTAGAAACCACATAAAATACATCTTTCATTAGTGATAAATTAATATATAAATTAAACTCACAATAAAAAAAACTCTTTTACTAGCCTGTTCTTCAAATACTGAATGCTTCGATCCCATAGCTTAGAATTTTCCCATTCTCGCTTATACGCACTTACATTTATTCACATTTATATTACACACTCACATATTAGCGTACATACGTTTGTTAACTGATACATGTAATTATTAATTTAACTATATTTATTGCATAGGTTTAATTTTAATTACATTTTAAAAAATTGTTAAGCTTTATATAAATTATTAGGTTAAAAATTAGTAAAACAGTAATGAAATAATAACAGACTTTTATAAAAGAATATACGTAACATTAGATACTGCACACATAAGATTAAAACTTCAGTGAAGCATTTAAACAAACTACATTAAATAAATTCAGTATTTAAATTAAGGTTGAACTTTGGATTATGGTAACTTGGCGATTTCTTGGCGAAACTTTGGCGACCAATTCTGCTACAGCAACCCTCTATTTTTTTTCCGCCGCCATTTTGTCTTCACGAAGTAAAGACATGTTTCTTTTCTTTTTATTTACTGAACACTTTTTCCAACAATCTACTAGCCAAATTACACTTATACTAGAAATTTTATCTAATAAAACTGCTTAATCATGACAAATATTCACTGCAAAATTGGGAAAAAGTGCACAATACCATACTCCTTACGTGTTTTTCAAAATAACACATACACATAAACCATGTACACGTCGACTTATTTTTACTTAAAAAAAATCCCAGAATTACACAAAAATGGCATTGCGCACACTCTTCACTATATCCATGTACACTGCTTTTTTTTTTCATAAATTAGAAAAATTTCACGAAAATACATGACAATTTTCTGAATCTTTAAACCCGGTAAAAAAGAACATATATGAAATTACCTGATCGCGAAAAAGTATATACCCTTTCCAAATATGAACATTTCCACATATAAAATAAATAAAATATCCAAAAACTTTTACCTCTAAATCATCTATTATATTATAAACGTCACCAACGAATTCATACCGCAAGCATTACAAATACTTAGTGTCAAATATTTAAATTATTTCCATGCACGTTTACTTCAACTAAAACGTATACCAAATTCCTACAAACATAAAATTCACAAAATAACTATCATTTAATTAAAATATAATTAAATTCAAAAACACTACTTAAAATATAAATAAGCACATACAGTAAATTAATAAAAATTAGCTTACAATTCTAATTACTTTAAACTAAATCATTGCTAATAACAATTTTCCCAATAATACCAAATTACTTTACTTCCCCCTTACATTTAGAACAATGCATAAAAATAATATCCTCAAATAATTAAAAATACTAACTTACCTAATCTTCTTCAGAATCTTGCTTACATGGTGGATACACTTTTATTATGTATTCAATACAATTATTGAATGATTTTTTCTGCGAATTTTAACTCCACACTTCCTCCGCTAAATAAAAAGCAAAATCCTATCACAATGCCTCGGAATAGCGCTTTTTATAGCACTCCACGTGCCCTCTATTGTATTGGTATGTGCACCTGTTTCCGGATCTTTAAAATAATATTTGTGGTTCACAGCAAGATGTTTAAAACCTTCATCTTCCAAGCATTCATACGATTTTTCACTTTAGACAGCGCCATACAGTCCCAAAATTATTCAACCCTACTTCACACAACACACAATGAAGCTTAATACAAAATAATATACAGCCATAGATATTTTTCCAAATTCTCCCCTTTTCCGATTAAAGAACCGTAATTCGTCCATTAATATCACATGACATATCCCATGATCTCTCATTTCCCTCACACAAAATAATGCGTAATCGGAACTGAGTACTGCTCACATTATTACCAAAGTCCCAGGTAGTAACCTTTATCGCCTCCAAAATGTCGCCAAACTACCAGTTACCATATTCTAAAGATCAGCCAAAATTAATGATAATAATAATGGCTAATCTACTAATTTAATTTAGAAGCACCTACAGTGTATAGAAATACGGAGATAAACATAATAGCTATACGTGTGTTACTTAATAATTAAGCAATTCATACTTAATTTAATTCAACATTAGTAATAGCAAGCGTTTATTTCAATGTACAAAATATAAAGTTACATTACAATATATACGAACTTACCAAGTATTTCTTCTCCTCGAGAGCACGTGCTAACATTCCACTCTACGTACACCGCAATGGCTCCGCACTTGAGAATCCAAATCTCGAGAACATCACGTGGATCTACTAACTTTGACGTCACAGTAGTTTCTACAACCTGTCCGTTGGCTTTATAATCTAGGAGGTACTGGACGAGCACACGCTTCTCTTTCATCATTTTCACTCCTGCAGCTGAAGAGGCATGTTTCATCATCGAAACTATAACGTTGCAAATATTACATTGAGTCTTATTGCTCTAAGTACCTGTAACATTTGTTCTTCGGCATGCTGCTGTGATTATATTTAGTTAATTAAAAGTTCAAAAGATTGAGTTTCAATTTTGAATGTCATAACTTGGCGATATAGATTTTTTTGGGGGGGTGTAAAAAATTAAAAAAATAATTTTAAGTTATTTAGGTACATAAAATGATAAACTATTTAATTAAAATTTTAAAATAATAAGAAAAAGTCGAAAATTTTGAGATTATATTTACAAAGATTTAACATTCATTAAATTTGAGAAACTTGCTTAAAATTCGATGTACTTTCTACGATGTTCTTTCTTCGATGTACTTTCTACTCTAATCATTATAAGCATAAATGAGTTAAGAATTCAAAGTGTTTTACAGAATTCAAATATCAGAATGTCTTTTAAAATTACGGTAAAAAGAAACATTCTTTACAAACAAACACATAAGATTTGTACTTTTGCAACAAGCTGTGCATTTATTTAAACAGTTTAATTAGATATATATTCTACATATTTATTTAAGCAGTTTTACTTAGGCTCCTTAGCTTTTACTGAGGCATTTTTTTTCATCATATTTTTTCTTTCTTCGTATAAACGTTTAATAGCTTTTGTGTGTCGTCTTAATTGCAATATTCCTCTCTGAGCAATGGCAACAGCTCGCCATCACGACAGCGTTTCATCATCCTTGCTTTACTTTCTTAAACTTTGTTTAATGCTTTAGTAGGGTTTTTTTTCTTCAATTTGTTACTAGTCATGTTCAATTTAATAAGCATGTCGAGATAAGAGTGCAGAAAATTAAATTTGAACTCTCACTGTAACCGAATAAAAAAAATTAATGCGTCTTCTAGTGTAATTCTGTTATTAGTTTTAAATGATTTCCCACAAATTTCTGCATTATGTACTGCCCAGGCATTTTTCCTTCTTAACAACCCTTTTCTTTCAACATTTGTGTCTTAATCTAATTTTTTTATATCTGGACGCATAAAATTACCTTATTGAATTCTTTGCATATTTGGGTATATTTTAATCATAATATTTATTGTTTGCATGAATTATATTAGCACAGTAAGGTAAACTATAGATTAATATAAAAATAAAACTACAAGAACTCGCGATTAATCAAGCTGAGAATTAACTAAAACTTCTCTTTAAAACATTTCTTTAAAAAGTTAAACTTTTTATTTATTTATTGCAAACGGCAGAAAACGGTTTATTTATTTATAGCATTTGGTTGTAACGAAAGTTTACCGCTAAAAAACATTCTTAATAAAGTTAGGGAAAAAAAACACATGAAAGCAGCTCCCATATTACGGGTAGTAATCACCCCTCAAATATATGATTTTCTGCCAAAGTTTTGGTAGTTTTTCAAAGCCTTCGGCCCAGAAACGTGGTGGCCGCGATTTAAAACAGATCAATCTCATTCCGGACGTCCTGTACAGAATGGAAGATAGCACCAGCAAGATATAGCTGAAGGTGTGAAAAACGTTAAAAGATATAGCTGCAGGTCCTAAGGGAGCGATGCCGGGACTATATGTGGGTGTGGAAAAGGTCTCATTCGAGTCCATACCGAGTCCAGATGGTAAATGCAGGCGCATGTGGTCTTGCATTATCTTGATGGAACAATACCTTTTTACGCTGGAACTCAATTTGACGTTTTTCGTTGATAGCAGCGTCAACACGGACTAGCATCTCGTTATACACCTTACTGAGGGTTTTACCTTTTGCCAGGTAATCTCTGAGGTAATTCCACGGCAATAATACTAGATACAAATTGTCGATCTTTCTGTTAGTCAGATTGCGCTTTACGACACTGCCGATGGGCTCACGGGGTGCCCTTTTCGGCCTGTGTTGAAGTAAATTAACTTTTCGTCGCAAGTGACGATCTGGTCCAGAATTCTTTCCTTGCGTTAATATTTGAGCAGATTAGCGCAGGCCTGAACACGGCTGTCTTTATTTGCTTGAGTCAGCTCATGCTGCATCCAGCGATTGAACTCGTACGTCAAGTTTATGCGATGCATAACGCGACTAATAGACATGGCACTAACGACTAACTCCTTAGCAAGCTCTCGAGGGGATGCATACTGATCTTCTTCTACAAGTTCTCGCAGGCGGGCCTCATCAACATCAGTAGTTCGGCCAGAGGGCTTTGCTTCTTGAATATCATTTGGAACTTTTGGTACCAAGCCTTTACAGTGTCATATGATACAACATTAGTACCTAAAGCTGTATACATGATTTGGTGACATTCTGTTGCTGACGTTTTGCAGCAGAACTAGAAGTAAATGACGGTTCTAATCTGGTAGCGTGACACCTTGTACTGAATGGTAACGATATTTTTACAAAATTTCAGAACACAGTGTTCTGAAGCAATTCTCTTTCTTTCAAATGCCAAAAATCGTTTGGCAAAATATGATCTAATATGCCAACGCAAACTCTTCGCGCAGACGATATTTGCGGTGGCGGGAAACTTTCGTTAAAACCTGATATTACTACAAAACAACTGTTTAAAACAAAACAATTTACGGGAAAAATGAACAGGAATAGAAAGCTATCTTAACTAAAAGTTTTAATTGACAATTTTATACGAGTCTGAATTTTAATGACACGGTCAAGTTCTCTTTTATTGCTGTTTAATGTCATCTATAGCTTAGTTTTTTTTTCCATTTCTGATGATGCTCATTCTTCATTTAGTTACAGCGTGTTCTGTCGCTCTGGATATCAATTTAATTAATGCAATCAAACAAATTTATTTTCTACATGAAACCGCTTGAAAATTCATGTCAATTATTAATATTATTTTCTGTTAATTATAATACAAGTTAATCATCTTACACACGTTTATTTTAACTACAGTGCAACTTACTATGGTTCCGTGTTGACTGTGGAGGTCTTTCCAGGATGTTACGTTAGTAAATTGGGAAGTGAGCATTGATTAAAATTATCAATATCATAATATTAAACTTTTTATAGCTTTAATGCATAACTTTAACAAATAAAGCATCCGCATAATAAATTATGCGCTAGTGTTATATCATGATAGCATAATATAATTTCATTCACATATGTCTTATTTACTACTGAACATCATTACTGTGTAATTACTATTATCAATGTTGATACCAGATTATGAGGCAGGTAATTGTATGTGTATGGGTAACATAACAGAACATTTCAACCAATATTGTATCAATCACATAACATAGTATATGAGTAGTTATCATAGTGTAACATAAAAACAAAATATGCAAACAATTATAAATTTCAGGTATATGCGTTGTGTAGGCTAAACCCATTCTATGACTAAGGTCCAGTGTAAGGAATTAACTACAATAATTACAAGGCTAAGTAGGTAAAATCAATGTAACGTTTATTAATTTACATTTAATTTACATTTTTAACAAGGGTGGCGGCAGGTCTGCCTTAACTCTGAAGAAACAATTAAAAGACATACCTGCTTACAAATTTAACAATTTCACCTTTCGAAGGCATCAAACAATATTTTGGGTACTTGGTACGCGAGCTGGAAATACCAATTTCGTCGGTAGAGGTTTCTGTAAAAGAAAACAATCAGAATTAATAATGTGCAACACTTTCGGAGGCCAGGCTCTCCGCCCCACAGCCGCTTCCAACAGGCAGGACTCCGGTCATCACCAAAACGCTGGCCATTCTGCAAGTCTGGCGCTACAACTCCTTCCTTCGGGGTAAGTTGTTTAATTTCTTCGTTTACTCAGGAACACCGTCTGCTGATCCCCGCTCTGCATCTTAGAAGTCATCGAAAAATAAAAAAAAGTCTCCTTGGCCCCTTCCTTCAAAAAAAAAAAAAAAAAAAAAAAAAAAAAAAAAAAAACGTGCCATTCAAAATGGTTTCCTCGTCACCTCCGAAAAACACTGCGCATCCACTTTAATAGCTGGCGCGTTTCTTGAAAATTTGGCGTAGATGGTGATCAGCAGGAAGCCAAAAACCTGCAACCCAAACTGAGAAATCTTCACGGGAAAGGGTTTCCCGACTACCAGAATAGCCAGTTATCTCCATTCATCCATTCAGCTTCCAAGGCCACACCAAATCTGTCAACAAATGCGCAGACAAAAACTAAGGGGGGATAAACTAGCCTCGCTCGAGGTCCCAGTCGACCAAGCAGAGCTTCTAACCCACCGAATATTTTCCCCTCCATGAAATACGCTGTAGAACCTCTCCATGCTCGCCTGTCCAGCAAAACAGAGTCCTCTTTTCGGGAAACACCATATGGTGTAACCATCCAACACGTCCCCCGCACATATGGTTTTTCGCTTAGGCTGAGGAATTTTTGGGGTGCACTAACTCCTCTGATAAGAGATTTCCGAGAATGAAATCCAAGCCGACGGCAAGGGGTGAAAATTTTCTGAACCAAGTTAACACAAAAATGACTTTGGGAAGTGAAAAATGAAACTACTAATTACACAACAATATAATTCATAAAAAAAGGTTCAGCACTATATAAATTGTTTCTTCAGCAGCAACTAAAGTATACACACATATTATCAATATTGAATAACAATTACAATAGATTTTTCCTATCGCCAATCAGAAAATAATGTATTCGTTTAATTTTAATAGAAAGAGGGATAAAAATTAAGTTACTTAAGGTTAAGAAAAAAAAATTAGCACACCAAAAGTGCAGCAACAAGGCTTTAAAATAATTAAAGTCAAAAGTTAAACAACCTTAAATGTCAAAACAACAAGATACAAAAACCGAAAATCTTAAGTCCCTAAACTCAAATTAAAATTAAACAACTTCAACTCAAGAAAACTTTTAAAGCAACCTAACCTAATTAAGACACAATAACACGCCGAATAAATACTGATTCAGAAGTCAAACAACAAAAATCAGCGTTAATTCACAAAATTTTCACAGGACTAGTTTCGATGGTTTTACCGAACCATCATCTTCAGCTGCAAAACCGCAAATGAACAAGATAGGAAATGATCATTTCCAAAAATCAAAATTTTGTGAATTAACGCTGATTTTTGTTGTTTGACTTCTGAATCAACCTAACCTAAATTTAAAGTTTACAAAAGTTACAGTTTAAACTTACAACCAACTTTAAACAACAAAACTAAAAAAGAAAATTAAAAACTTCAATTACAGAACAAAACTGAAATAATAAGCAAAACTTAAGCTTGAAAATAAAACGATTAATACATAACACTAGTGTTGTGTAGCGAATTTAATTTAAGTGATTCATAAAAATCAAAATTTTAATTTGTAATTATTCAAAATTTGAGCTACACAAGTTTGGTTATATTCTTTTTTGGCCTATTAATTCTAGTGTAATATATTTTGGCTTTCCGAGTTTACGCGAACTGCGTCTTCAATCTTGTACACGCAAACAATGGATAAGTGATTTTTTTCACTTAATAAACTCAGTTTTTCATGTCAAAAATTAATTTGATTTCTTAGTATTTAATATCATTAGTTGCAGAAAAATTAGCTCTTTAATTTGGCATAACTTTCGTTTTTTTAACTTTAATTGCATTTCAGTTATGAGCTTTAATTAGTAGATTTTTCTTCGTTTGCTTGTGATTTAGTTAAAGGGGGATGAAATGCCTTCCTTCCGGTTGAAAAGTCACTTTTTGCGAGTTTCAGCGTTCTTTCGTTGGGACCCCTTGCAGGGTTGTTGAAATTCCTAATTTTCCCCTGTCACAGGTGGTGTTTATTTGGCGAGGGTTTGGCGACATAGATTTTCCGTTGAGGTTTCATAGTAGTGGATTTGGCGACATGAGGGTATGCTGTTGTTGCAACTATTTTAACTTTCGGCGAATAGTGGGTTGTGCCAACTTGGCAGTCCGGCGCTCTCCCTTTTAACGGGTTGTTTTGTGGGACGAGGTCACTTTTTGACACTTCTTTTGCCCTTTGAATTGCTTTCCGATGCTGCCGAGGCGACAGCTGACTCCGACGAAGAAAATGGAGCTTCGCCCCTATAGATCTACGGGCCTCTTGGCTAAGCGATTTGAGCGCGGGCCGTAGGTATGGGCATCTATGTCTTCGCAAAAATTCGAAATTCTTTCATCAGTTTTTTTTGTTGTGTGTGTTTGTGTATCTCAAGAAAAATATACAGAAGTAAATTTCTAGAAAAATGATGCGTGCTCCCAGCTCAACCATTTGAATGTCGCTATACTCTGAAATGAAGCGTTAATTTACAACCGTTGCTTTTGGAACCTGTTAGAATTTGATTCGTCATTTCCCGCTGAAGATGTCCGGGAATTGGTTTGAAAATTAGTTCCTGTTAATCTCCTCGTATCTCCAAATCCGGGACTGTATTCAATTATTTGGCCTGTTTAGATCCTCATTTGTTCATCATAATCTTCTCGTATCTCCACATCCGGAACTGTATTTCACTTATCTTGCCGTATTGGAACCTCATTTGTTCATCCTAAAATCTACTAGAACTTCTAGGCTACCGTAATGACTCCATACAATTCGACGAAAATTTTTTTTCCATTCAACCGGCTGCCAGCATTCCTCATGAGCTTCAATGGATATTTTTTTTGTTTGACTTTCCTGCAACTCAGCAAACAGATAAGTTCTTTTTTTTTTTTTTTTTTTTTTTTTTTGGTTAATTTTTGGTTAGTTAAATATTATAGATTTCTGCAGTGAAAATGATTGAATTAACTTAATTTGTTGAACCTTAAATTTTTTGTAGTTGATAACTTTATCCTAACTCTATAGAAATCATTTTTCTTTGGTGTATCAATTAAGTAAAAGCATTAAATTGATTAAAGATTTATAACCTTATTAAAATTATTGTAACTTAACTTAATGGTTAAGAAAATTAAGTTCTGCAAGAAATTATTTAATTGAATTTTTTTTTTGAATTACTCATTGGTGAGATGATTTGTAATAGTGCTTGTATTAGAGCATTCTTGCTTCTCTCAGGACGAACTTGTTTGTAGAAGAGTAAATGTGTCAGTACTTATCTTTATCCGGTTAAACCATATTTAATTAATCAAAGGAAAAAAAATTAAATAATAAAAATTATTATGTGCAATAATAGTATTTAAATGATGGTATTGAGTGCAATATTAAGCAATATTTTTTGTTGTATTGATGAATTCTGTGTGAAGTGGAGAGTGTAACTTGTTAAATTTATTTTTTTATTATTTTCTCCCCGGGGAGGGTAGTCATTGTTATATCGAAAATTTTAATTTGTTGTTTTAATACCTTTAAACTTTAAACTTTGATGCAAGGTGCCGGACAAAATTAACAAAAAAAAAAAAATCAAATAAACAAATAATTCACATTCAAGATCTAATTCATAATAATCAAAAGATGAATCGAATAAACAATCGTATATCATATCTGTCAATCAATCGTATATCATATCTATCAATCAATCGTATATCATATCTATCAATCAATCGTATATCATATCTATCAATCAATCGTATATCATATCTATCAATCAAACGTATAGTGGTATAGTAAAATTTAACTTTAGGAAGGTTTGCGTTGTGAGTAACCTATGTAAAAGGAAATATCAATAACTCCAAATTCAATTAAACTCCATGTTTCTTAAAAGCCTCCCGGCTCAAACAAATGGAGAGACATGACAGACCACAGTAAATTATACGCAGCATAAATACACAAATGCCATTAAATTTTAAACACACATTTATTAAATTCTTGACTATTTTATATAATTAAATAATGGATAACTGATCAGCAATACATATTTTTTCTAAGCAAAATAACACATAATACTACACCAAATTACAGCTTATATTAATTAAGATTAACATTATCAAATTCTACTGTATCATAAGTGTAACACTAGTATTTTCTCCCATTTCATCTTCTAACTTTAAGTATTTATCATGGTAATTCACTTTAAGAACACTGATAATTTCCACATCGATTAATTAAATTAAGTAATTGCTCAAATTTCAACAAACATTAAAATGACGACTCTTGCTTGAGTATTAAGATAATTATTGAAGTAAAACAAATAAAAAAAATTCACTCACGGGGTGAAGTCCAAACTGCAACACTCACTTTACTCGGGAATACCTTCGTATACTGATTTAATAAGGTGATTTGACAGCTCCACAGATTGTCCAGCGTCAAAGTTTACTCGAGCACCACATTATTCCTGCTGTTCTTTATTCACAAAATCATCGTTAATGGAGGCAGACAGTTCTTGCGCATTTTAAAGATGACTTGGTTGCAACACCATTGAAGCTGTCCTTACAATAAATAAATTCCAGAGCATGGAATGATGAAAAAAAAATCGACGCAGCTGGCACAGGCAGAATAAACAGCAATGCACACCTTAGAAGGGTCCTACACGAGTCTCTTTCATTCTGGAAGCCCCGAAACTCACCATAAGCGTAGAGCACCTTTGGAACAAAATCTAATTATGAAGTCAAAGCCGGTAAAAAACAGGAATACCGCATCAGGATGTCAGGATCACCAAGAGAATCTTCCGAACAATTCTTGGGATAAGAGAAATCGAAATTCTTCTG
Organism: Stegodyphus dumicola; assembly: GCF_044657685.1. Taxonomy (NCBI): domain Eukaryota; kingdom Metazoa; phylum Arthropoda; class Arachnida; order Araneae; family Eresidae; genus Stegodyphus; species Stegodyphus dumicola. The sequence goes on from NC_140770.1 coordinate 134,910,444, forward strand.
CTGAGCTCTATGCCTTATACCAACGCAAATTCTCGCCAGCTAAAAGCCGAGAGAAAAATCATACCCTCTGCCGGCTGTTCACGCGGCTCGCGAGAAGCAAGACCCGAAGGGTCAAGCCCCCACTTTTTCTCCTCTTACTCTTCTTGAAAATCAGAATCAGCATGAACTCTAGCCTGGTGCAAGCACCCAGGAAATCTCGGTTTCTCCGCCTCTGTGAGTTCATAGGCTTTCAAAAAAATCATAAAATTAAATCTTACCAATGCCGGAATTTTAAGTTATCTAAATTGAGAAAATGACACATCCATGACGAATCAAACACCAGAAAATCTGACAATGCAATCCGAAAAACATCTGCACTCACATAACGTGAGATAAAAAAAAAATAGACCCACCAACTAACAAGCGAAACTAGCTTTTACGAGTATCCAATTATTTAACTTAGTACACCTCCCACTGTCTTGAAGTAAGAAAACTGCCAAAGCGACAGGAAAAAGGATTTCCGTTTTACACGCATTAGCTAAAAGGCGACAATACATACCCTACTACCTTCATTGTTGGAAAGGCCATAAACCAGATGTGTGTCCTCGCAACCGTCTCTCGCCTTTGTTACAATTCCCACTCAAGAATAATGAGTTAAATAAAACCTTAAGAGCTTAAGAATACTTTTTTTTCCAGATTAAAATACACATGAATACAAATAAAAATATTAGAATAATAATAATTTAAAACACATATTAATAATTTAAATTCGCTACATAACATATTCCCCCACGCACCAGGGAAAAAAAATTTTGAGCAACAAAATTTATTTTCAAAACAAAACAGAACAGCATTTCAAACTAGTACCAAGTTAAGTGCCATACAAATAATCAACTCAAAACTAGTTGTCACGGAGAGCAGTGATAATTTTTTTTTTAAATTTACTTACAAAGCATTAAATTTAACAAATTAAATTCAAAATCTAAATGCAACTCACATAACCAATTAAACAGCAGGAGTGAAGTGTCAAAAAATTCCATTTGCGAAAACAAGTTAATAAAATTACACAAACCGAAAAAAAAATCACTAGTGAGGGGAAAAAAAATTACACTTTAACAATTCAGTCAGCCAACAGTGACAACAAAAAAAAATCTTAAAAGAATTAAACACTGAACTGAACCAGAGGCTGAAACAAACGGAGAACACCCCCAGGAACGGAAAAGAGAACTTGACCAAAAAAAATTAAGCCGAAAAGAAACTAGAACGCATCTAGAAGCAAAAGGGGAAAAAATAATTTAGACAAACTTACTTGGAAACAAGGAAATTAAAATTCGGACCAGCGGAAAAAAATCCTTAAAAACAAAACACTATTGAGTCAAGAACTCGAAACCGAAACTAAAAGAAATTCACACAAAAGCAGACAACTCCTAGACCAAACCAGTTGAAAATACTGAGAAAAACCTTTAACTAATCTTTTCAAGAAAACAAAACTAACACTCTTAAAAAAAAATCAAATTCATAAGCAAGTCAAGCTCAAACCAAAAAAAAAAAAAAAAAAATTCTGAAAATAGTCGAAATGAATCCAACAAAACAGAACTGAAGCAGGTTACACACAGAAGTTACACGTAAACAAGAAGGTGCCCAACAAAAGGTTTGCCACAATTTTTAAAGAAAACAATGCTGCACCAATGTTCTCAAAGTCTAGCTCCTGGAGAGTAATTAAGAAGATGAAGAGTATGCATTGCACTCTAGGTAGCAATCGTAAGCATGACTACTTCACATCAAAACTACAAAACTGCAGGCACAAAAGTGCAAAAGCCAACAAGAGGGAAGTGTTTACACAAAAAAAAAAAAAAAAAAAAAATCTCAACTCAAAATCTCAAAACTCTAATTCCACAAATCTCAATTCTATACTTCTCCTTAAACCACTTCAAAACAAAACTCCTTGAAATACACTAAGCCTCAAGAGCAATCACAAATTTTTCAGTAACCACACAGTATAACCAGAAACCAGAAAAGAAAAAGTTTTTTGAAAGACAACCAACTTGGAAACAGAAACTCAGTGGAATTAATCTCTCTTAAAAATCTTAAAATCAAAACACAATTCTTCTCAAAAACAACTTTCACTTTCACTAGTATCAAAGTTTAAATTCCAAAACACATTTCACATCCACCAAGTTACTGCAACACTGCAACAAGTTCAACCAAAGAAAAAAAATTAATTCAAAACTAAAGCAATAAAACTATTAAAGCTCAAAAATTGACAAACAAAAACAAATCACTGTTAAAACAAATGTTAGACCACTCACAAGTAACCTCACTATGAATCTACCTTTAAAACTACTTGAAAAGCCAAAACTATGAGTAAGAATAATATCTTTTAACTACATTTCCAAAACTTCAAACAAAACCAGCTCTACCTTTCCAAAAAAAAATCTTTTTTTTTTCCAAAATTCACAACTCAAAATTGCTGTAAAACGCAAAACTCACTATTCTACTGTTTTCAGACATTTCTGAGACAGCAATAAATGTTCACTAAACTCACAACTAAGGTAGAAAATTAATTACTCAAACTCAGAAAAGCCAAAGAAGAACTTCACTCTTACTGAAAACTAACTTCCAAAAAAAAAAAAAAATTCAATCAATCCCTAAGTAAACAATCACTGGTCCCCCGGAACTTTACAAATCTAACCAAAATTAACTTTAAGAAACAAACATTTAAGATTTTTCCAAAAATAAATTCAAAAATAAAAACATTTAACTCAATTCTATTAGGCACAAATTCCATAAAATCTATTAACACACTGCAAGAAGTTAAAAAAAAAAATTACTATTTCTTGAACACACAAAAAAAAAAAAAAAAAAAAAATACTGCTCTGACATTAAATCAATTAATTAAAATTAGAAATCTACAAAGCAATTATTCAAAATGCAATAGCAAAATCAACTAATTAACACAAATGCTGAACGCACCAAAACTTTAAACAAAATGATAAATGGATCAAACATCTAGGTGAGCGCAAAAAATTTTTTTTCTTCGTTTATAATCAAAAAATGTAATATTCATACACATAAAAACAAAATAGAAATCAAATAAAAAATAATACTCAAATAATATACACAAAAACTTTTATAGTGGTCTGCCAGTCGCGAGGTCACGGCACCATTGTTATAGCGAAAATTTTTATTTGTTGTTTTAATACCTTTAAACTTTAAACTTTGATGCAAGGTGCCGGACAAAATTAACAAAAAAAAAAAAAAAAAAAAATCAAATAAACAAATAATTCACATTCAAGATCTAATTCATAATAATCAAAAGATGAATCGAATAAACAATCGTATATCATATCTGTCAATCAATCGTATATCATATCTATCAATCAATCGTATATCATATCTATCAATCAATCGTATATCATATCTATCAATCAATCGTATATCATATCTATCAATCAAACGTATAGTGGTATAGTAAAATTTAACTTTAGGAAGGTTTGCGTTGTGAGTAACCTATGTAAAAGGAAATATCAATAACTCCAAATTCAATTAAACTCCATGTTTCTTAAAAGCCTCCCGGCTCAAACAAATGGAGAGACATGACAGACCACAGTAAATTATACGCAGCATAAATACACAAATGCCATTAAATTTTAAACACACATTTATTAAATTCTTGACTATTTTATATAATTAAATAATGGATAACTGATCAGCAATACATATTTTTTCTAAGCAAAATAACACATAATACTACACCAAATTACAGCTTATATTAATTAAGATTAACATTATCAAATTCTACTGTATCATAAGTGTAACACTAGTATTTTCTCCCATTTCATCTTCTAACTTTAAGTATTTATCATGGTAATTCACTTTAAGAACACTGATAATTTCCACATCGATTAATTAAATTAAGTAATTGCTCAAATTTCAACAAACATTAAAATGACGACTCTTGCTTGAGTATTAAGATAATTATTGAAGTAAAACAAATAAAAAAAATTCACTCACGGGGTGAAGTCCAAACTGCAACACTCACTTTACTCGGGAATACCTTCGTATACTGATTTAATAAGGTGATTTGACAGCTCCACAGATTGTCCAGCGTCAAAGTTTACTCGAGCACCACATTATTCCTGCTGTTCTTTATTCACAAAATCATCGTTAATGGAGGCAGACAGTTCTTGCGCATTTTAAAGATGACTTGGTTGCAACACCATTGAAGCTGTCCTTACAATAAATAAATTCCAGAGCATGGAATGATGAAAAAAAAATCGACGCAGCTGGCACAGGCAGAATAAACAGCAATGCACACCTTAGAAGGGTCCTACACGAGTCTCTTTCATTCTGGAAGCCCCGAAACTCACCATAAGCGTAGAGCACCTTTGGAACAAAATCTAATTATGAAGTCAAAGCCGGTAAAAAACAGGAATACCGCATCAGGATGTCAGGATCACCAAGAGAATCTTCCGAACAATTCTTGGGATAAGAGAAATCGAAATTCTTCTGCTGAGCTCTATGCCTTATACCAACGCAAATTCTCGCCAGCTAAATGCCGAGAGAAAAATCATACCCTCTGCCGGCTGTTCACGCGGCTCGCGAGAAGCAAGACCCGAAGGGTCAAGCCCCCACTTTTTCTCCTCTTACTCTTCTTGAATATCAGAATCAGCGTGAAATCTAGCCTGGTGCAAGCACCCAGGAAATCTCGGTTTCTCCGCCTCTGTGAGTTCATAGGCTTTCAAAAAAATCATAAAATTAAATCTTACCAATGCCGGAATTTTAAGTTATCTAAATTGAGAAAATGACACATCCATGACGAATCAAACACCAGAAAATCTGACAATGCAATCCGAAAAACATCTGCACTCACATAACGTGAGATAAAAAAAAAAATAGACCCACCAACTAACAAGCGAAACTAGCTTTTACGAGTATCCAATTATTTAACTTAGTACACCTCCCACTGTCTTGAAGTAAGAAAACTGCCAAAGCGACAGGAAAAAGGATTTCCGTTTCACACGCATTAGCTAAAAGGCGACAATACATACCCTACTACCTTCATTGTTGGAAAGGCCATAAACCAGATGTGTGTCCTCGCAACCGTCTCTCGCCTTTGTTACAATTCCCACTCAAGAATAATGAGTTAAATAAAACCTTAAGAGCTTAAGAATACTTTTTTTTCCAGATTAAAATACACATGAATACAAATAAAAATATTAGAATAATAATAATTTAAAACACATATTAATAATTTAAATTCGCTACATAACACTAGGAATAAAGAATTACGTGCATAATTCTAAAATACAGCTTGCAAGTGCTGTGAGTTTTACATCTTTATTACCAAGAAAAATTTTTTAAAAATATCGTTATTTATAAATATTAAAAAAAAAGTAGGGACGTTCGAGATACCATTTCGAGCTCAAACCACGCGAGAAATATGCAAATTTACTTAAAATTTAAGAGAATGTAACCCATAGCAAAATATTGACACTAGCTTTCTTGATTCATTAGTACAATTTCTTAGGAATTCGTACGATATTTTCTAGGTGGACAAAATTACCGAGAATTAGTTTTCACCCCAAAACTATAAAAGAAGGAAACATAACTAGTAACAGTAAGGTAAGCTCCGAATTTCGAGGAATTAAGAAATAAACATATTCAGTCCAATCAGCTATTTTGATGAAAAAAACGAACTAACGTTATTTCGCACAATAGCTACAAAGAAATTTAGTCCTTTATCTTGCTCAGGTGTATTTGATTGAATTCAAAATGCCTTCAGTTTGAGCAAGAGATCTTCAGACTTATTTTTTTTCCCTGGGTGTGTGTGGGGGGGAGCTGTCTGCAACTGCAACAAAGCAAGTGTGAAAGAAACACTCAAAATATATGAGTGTTACGAAAACTTTATATGTAGAAAAAAATGCAAATAATTTTTTCATTACAATTTTAACCATAAAAGTATCTACTACGTATTTATATAAATGACAATAACAGTGGAAATTAAAAACTGTTAAGTAATTAATGGTAAAACTCACTCATCAGGTGCAAGCCAGTGATTTTAGTGCCATATCTTAATTGCAAGTTATCGATATTTATCGTAAGTCGACAAACATTATCAACATATCAAAATAAATTAAACTTTAAATATTTGAAATAATAGAGATTATGTGAAACATTACAAAAAAATAAAACACTTACCTTTTCCAAGAAAACATTGTATGATTTTTTGTGGTGTTGATCTTTCCATGTGCACAGCGATCTGTTTTCACTAAAGAAGTCAAAGAATTTCAAAATAATATTATATTGCTTTTCATTTGGGAACTTTTTAATTAACCCACCCGTAAGCAGCCAGAACGCACAGCCAAAACAGCTGTCAAATACTTAATTCCATTTATAATTGTTCTATAAATGTCCATCTTTAAGAAATCTATACCTCATGAACTTCAACAAAAAATTTTGCGAGGACAAGGTGCAGAATTTAATATTTATTATGCACCAAAACAAAAATACAAAAATTCCTTACAAATGAACGTAGTATTGCGTTTGGTAAAATTACACTAACATTTTTATCCAAAAATGGACTTATCAGTAAAAGTATAAAGATAATATTTTGAACGTAATTATAGAGAATTTGTTTTAATACCAGTGCATCTAAATATAGTTTGATGGACATGGAGGCTGTAAAAAGTATTTTTAAAGACGTCCGTCTGAAATTTTTATTTCTCTTATACTTTTCCTATGCTTCTTACCGGAGCATTTTGCTTGCAAATATACATGCTTTCAGAGCGACATGCTTTCAGAGAGACGTCATACATGTTTCAGGGGGGAGGGGAAACATAAAATTTTCGTGAAGCACTAGAAATTTCTCTTTAGATAGATAAAACTTTTACAAGATCTCTTGCACAAAATTTCTTTGCTTTGCATATCTTATGCAACTCTATGTATTCCATTTTCAAGTTCACAGGAGAATTTGATGTCAGCTGAGAATGGAAGAAGCAAGTATATGAAATGCTGATCAATCATGTTTTCTGAGATCTTGAAATTTATATTAAAATTCTGCTGGTAAAATGGCACTTTTTTTTTTTTTTTTCTGTTTATCAAAACAGAATTTCAGTTTTTAATTTCGATTTCATTTCAAATGCTGTTTATTTTTAACATCATTTACTAGTTGTTTCGTCTCCGCCTCTAATGGTGCATATTCCATTCATTTAAATAAGCAGTCATGGCCAATAAAAATAATGCACTCGTTTGCAAAGCTGAGAGAATTTGCACATTGTATCGAATTATTAAAAAACTAACGGACAGAGTTTAATGGAATTTGGCAGGAATACACATTTATAGCAGAGAAAATGACGTACCATTTAAAAGTCGATTTATGTACTCATGATTTTCAGTAAAGCTCATAGTGCAGGATATCCAAAATCCATGTTCTGATATCGAAATCAGACTTATTCTAATATAAGGTATGACCCCCTCTCACAGCCAGACAGGTAGGGAAGCGTGACAGAGTACTAAACAGGAAGTAGTTGAGAAGTCCTTGTGGCAGTCGATTCCACTCCTGCCGCAAAGCACTTTTCAACTCCGCGATGATTCTCTCAGGAGGATGGTTAGACGACATTGCGTTCCAATAGCGTCATAAACATGTTCTGTACAGTTACGATAAGGAGATCTGGTTGACCAATCCATACGGCGAATATCCTCACTTTTCAGATAAATGTCGACCAACTGAGTCCTATGTGGATGGGCGTAGTTGTCCATTAACAGGAACGCAGGACCAGCTAAGATCTGCTCTCTGTACCTCATAGCAATCAGGAAGCCTTTAAAACACACGCAGAGGTGAGCCACCGTCCGATGTAGTGCCTTTCCAAACCATTATGCCTCCATCACCATAATGATCCTTTTCTCTGATAAGGGAGTATTGGTTCGTATCCAGGCTCTCTTCCCATACAGGTACAAAAATCCGTGTCCATGCTAAATTTGGGCTCATTTGTAGAAAGCACAATGCTCCACTGAAGTTTGGTCCAAGGCGCATGTTGCCAGTACCATGCTAAATGCACTCTCTTATATGATGCAGCGAGTGGGACGCAAACAACGGGTATTCTAGAATACAGACTTACCTCATGAAGCCTTCGGGTGACTGTAAACCATGAAGCTCGGGCTCAAATGGCCGCATACGGCTCACTGGATAGCTATGAAGTTGTAGGAATTCTGTGCCGCCGCGCTGAAAGCGCCAGATAACGATATGGATGCCGTGTCCTCGATTATGTGCCCGAGTTCTCGATATGGATATAGTGTTCTGAAACTGCTTCCACAAATTACAGACTACAGTGACATTACACAAAGCTCTGTGGCCACCTATTCTCGTGATTTCCTTGCCTCTAATCTACCGAAAATTCGCCATCTCATTTTGTCATCCATGCGTTCGTGTCTGCTCATTTTACCTGATACCTGATAAAATTTGTATAACTTTTGCAAGGAACACGGCGAATGTCGGAAAGGATTAGTATCACACAAGTCATTGTAAACACGTAATGCGCTTATATCCCCTCCACGTTCGGTGGGTATTCACGTGTACACTTAGGTATTCGACTCTGAATATTTTCATAATTCTTCTGCGGGATAAATAATACTTTTGGTTCAGCAACATGTGTAAAATTCAAAACTATACACTGACTACCAATAAGTATTTGGACACCTATATTTGGACACCTTAGAACTTGTTTTTTGAACAATTTTAGTAGCAGACAAACGAAAAATGTGATTTTTTTAAAACATTAATAGCGGACAACAAAGGATTTAAAAGTTCCTCTTTCGAAAATAAGTCTTATGACTTTTGATACGAAATTTCAAGACTGTTCTTATTTAACTGATGCATGTTAAACCACACTGGTATTAAATACTATTAAAAGAGTGTCGGTGTTTTTCAATCTTTGATGTATCGTAAGTAAAGAACAAAATGAATTCATTACCAAGTGCTATGTACAAACATGGTTACTTTTCGATAACTTCGCTGTGAACATTCCGGCATCAGTCATACCGGTGGAGGAGCTTTCCGATCCCCTCTTCCAAGTACTTAGCCGTGGTGTTTAAGCCTGAACGTTGTTTTGAAGCTCCTCATTGGTCTGGAATCTTTGACTTTCTAGCTATTTCTTTGGTCTGGAATCTCTGAGTTCTTACTTCCTAGCTAGTTCAGAGAAAATATGAATACCATTCAGCTTAAGCCGGGACTGTAAGCTAAGGGATCAAACACGTCCCATTTAATTTGCTCCAGAAGCTATTGTAGTATTACAACCGCACTTTGAGGATTTATAGTTCCAAGGGATTTCCACCTCTTTCCTGAATTGACGAACTAGCTAAGAGGTCAAAGATTCCAGACCAATGAGGGGCTTCAAACAACACTTAGGATTATCTAACATTACTTCACAGTGGTTTATCGAAACATAACTATCTTTTTACATAACGTTTGGTAATAACAGTTTATTACCAAACGTTATGTACAAAGATAATTACCATTTTGTTCTTTACTCTTGTTTCTTTTATGGTCCACGGAAGATTGAAAAATTAGCCATCTTTGGAAAAAAAATAGTTCCCAGGATTTTATATATCTGAAATTGTAAGGTTTCTTCTTCCTCTTTACGGAGTGCCTTCATGTATAATCGGAAAGTATACCCGGCTAGCAGTCGGGAGATTTGGAGCTCAAATCCCAGTGAGAACACTGCACTTTTCTTCGGTTTCCTGATTCTAAAAACTCAGAATCGCTGTACAGTGAACCTCCAACTAAAGAGGTGGTGCAGGATAATTTGCCACCATAGGCGTTAGAGATCAGGTTTCCTCCAGTCCAGTCGCTTTTAAATGGAGAGAAAGAAAAGTATTTTAATCTTCCTTTCCGCGTGTCTTCATGATGCAACCGGAATGCACATTTTTCACGTCTCTTACTTCGATTTAAATTTCTTACTGATTTCTTCAAAATGAGAACTTTAAGTGTCGATTTCGGATTAAGTATCAATAAATAAAGTCTTTAAGTACACGGAATTTTATTAGTAGGAGTAAAAACGATATAAAAATTAAATTTATGTAAAATGCATGCAATTTTATAATCAGTCATGAAGAATTTTGAAGTCTTATTTTTTGGACTAATATATATTAATTACATGTTGCGTAGTTAAAATTATTAAAATGGTACGCTTTGAGGTTATATGCTTGGAGTACTACATTATCTTACATTAAGTTTTTGATAAATTTTAATGTCGTGCTTTGATGTTATTTAGTTTTTGAAGCCTATTCTCGGATTTTTGATTACTTTCCATTATTGTTGGGATAAGGGTTTCTCATATCGGATTCTCACAGGATATTGTACTGGAGAGTGGACCTCTTTGCTCCGACTTTACAGAATCCCTTAAGGGTTACCCAATAAAATTCAGATTGGGTTTGATGTTGGACAGACTGTCATAATGCAATCACCCGTGTCCATAGCCTGTTTATAAGGCAGTGACTTTATCGTGAACATCACCGCAATTATTTTCACGTATATTAGAAGATTTTTTTTAAAAATTTCACGAATATTAGATTTTTTTCAGGAAATTCGGATATTTTCCTTACTATTTTTCAATTTCTCTCGTCAGTTCTACATTAAAATTATTTTTACATTAGACTGTTTTTGTACTTTAATTATTTTATGTTATTTTGTATTAAGATTTTTGAAACAAAAAACAAACAAACTAAAAACGTGCATTGCAAAGTAATATTATAAAGTGCTTCTCCCACCTCTTTCGCAAGCCTTCGCGGTGTGGTGCTCTGCACGCTAGGCGCGTATTCCAGAGGTCCGCGGTTCGATTCCCGGCAAAGACGTTGCATATTTTTCCTCTCTCCTGCTTCCAAAATAAACCTAATGACTCTACAGTGTCGCGCGAACTAAAAGGGTGTTGGATGATGGTTTTCCTCACCCAGGATTTGGAGATTGGGTCCCCTAGAAACCCCAGTCGCCCTTTAAAAGGGGGGAGTATATAAAGTACTTCTTCCCGCATGCCTTCATGGTGTGATGGTCTGCATGCTGGGCGCGTGTTCTAGAGGTCCGTGATTCGATTTCTGGCGAAAGCGGTTGCTCATTTTGCATCTTGCATGTTTAAAATTAAGCTAATGTCTCGACAATACAAACGAGAGCTTTATATTACCATAAACTTTGCTGGATTTCTGAAATATAAAAAAAAATTCCTTCCCCAAAGTCATAAAGTCGTCCTCTGCTACCTATCAATACTGATAAATAATATCTATTTTAAATTATCTTTTTTTAGTGCCATTTAATGAAGAAACGGTGTATGTATAATACTCGTATAATGTATAAAAATCCATTTAAATAGTAATTTTAATTTTAAGTAGCGTGTTGAATAGATTTTCAGAATTTGCCTGGTTTTTTAATGAAATTTTGCATCAAAAATATTATAACACAGTGCTTATTTGCGTACTAGTCATTTGTGTTATTGAGTTATTTCTTCCTTTCTCTTTCCGAAATGTCAATCTAAATCCTCGAGGATAAAATGTTTCGCGAAAATGTTAGTGCAAGTACCAGTCCATGAAAGTTTCAGAAATGTCCGCTACATTAGAATCTCTCATAATCAGCAAAAATCAGACTTCTCTGATTCCAGATAAAAGATTTTTCCCGATAACTGAATATATATCTCTAGGTTATGGCCTTGTGCTGCTATATGTAGAAAAACAACGCGCGAATGTAGAAAATCGAAGAGATTATTTAAAATTAAAATGCATACACATTTTATACTTCAGAAAACAAAATTAAGCAATATTTTTAAATTATCGTATATATTATGGTACGAAACTTACAGATTTCTTAATATGATGATATGCAATGTCGAGTGCCTGCTTGCTTACCAAATTGTCAATTTAAAAATTCGCAGTGATATACAATGGAGCTTCATAACATCATATGCTGACAAAGATGAACAGAGATCCGCAAATCTTATAAAAATTTGCAATTCTTCGTCGACTTTCTTCCATGCTATTCATGTTCTGTATGTTGCCTTTATCTTAATCTTCACCCTTCCCATCGTCTTTCTCGTTTCCCAGTATATGCCCGATTACTTCGTTATTATCTTGAGACATAATTCGTCATTATCTTGGAAACAGAACTGTTTATATCTATCCAAGGCTGCACTTTCTCTTCACTGATAGAAATCTTATTCGAACATGTTACTAAATTCAATATGTCGAACACGGACGTCATACGTGTTTTTAAAATCAAACGAATCTTCGTCACTTCTTCTTCTTACTAATCCCTCTGATCTGAATCTGATCAGATCCATAAATTCATTCGCTTTAAATTCCTGCTTTCCAACACGAAATTAGGTCTTTACAGCAAATATTCACGCAACAAGGTAACACGTCATCTACGAACAAGACTTCATCATTAGCCAAGTCATCTAAGAACATGATAATAAGCCACAATTTAGTCCAACAGCGACGTAATGTTCTTTACATATTTTCAGGTAAGAAACAAAGTAAATGTGATGTGTTTCAATGTGAAGAAAATCAAAAACTGTTTCAGAAAATCAGACTCCTTTCAAAGTTTATGCCCCCTATTGATGCAAAAAAGGAATCGATAGTTCATCTTTATATTCTGGATAATTCCTTGGTTCATTAGTTGGATAAATCATGGGCAACAGCAGGAAAACGCCAATCTTTTCCATTGTTCAGCCCATTACATATTTTTATCTCATAGGCTTAAATTTCGGTTTTAAATCTAGGCCTTCAAATGCGCCATTATTCTAATACACTGCTGGCCACCCAAATTGCAACACCAAGAACGACAAGAGATATCATAACAAAATTTCTTTAGTAGATAACATGTTGACCAAGTATCAAATGATTAAATTTATAGACTTCTGTGAAGTGTGGTTCCTTCCAGAATCAGTAGCCAGAGTAGCCGCCATTATTGGAGATCACCGCTGCCACACGCCTCGGCATTGATTCAAAAAGACTTTGGATGTGTTCTGGGGTACAGCAGACCAAGCAACTTCTACACGTTGCCAAAGTTGATCTGGTGTGGCAGCTTTTGATGTAATCTGGGAAAATCGTTCAGCAACCATGGACCCCATGTTTTCTATCGGCGAAAGATCCGGAGAGCGAGCCGGCCAGGGAAGCAATTCAATCCGGCGATTGACGAAGAACCCTTGGAGAATGCGTACCACGTGTGGTCGCGCATTATCCTGTTGAAATATGGCTGTGGATAAGCCATGAAGGTAAGGAAGGACAATTGGCTCCAACAGCTCGAAGATGTAGCGCTGGCTGTTTAAAGTACCGGAAATGCGTATTAAAAGAGTGCGAGAGTGAAATCCAATACCGCCCCATACCATAATGTCTGGTGCAGAACCAGTGTGGCGGTGCATAATGTAGCTGTTCAGCATCTTCTCTCCACGGTGTCTCCAGACTCGAATCCGACCATCGTGGTGTTGCAGACAGAAGCGTGACTCGTCAGTAAAGACAATTTTATTCCATTCTGCCGTCCACATCCTTCTTTCATCGCACCATTGGCGGCGGAGACGTCTGTGGTTCTGCGTCAAGGGTAGACGAAGCAATGGACGTCTTGCGGACAGACCAGTCTGCTGTAAAAGGCGTCGAATGGTACGCGTCGGCCCGTCGTACCCTCCCGCGTCCAACGGTCACATATCCGCATTATAGTTGTTTGGTTTCGGCCAACACGACTACTGATTTCCCTGAAAGATAATCCACACTCTCGGTAGGCCACTATCCTTCTCTGTCGAATTCGGATACTTGATCAAACGATGATCGCTGTTTACTACGAGGCATAATTAATCGTTTTTTTTTAACCACAAGAAAAACACAATTGCCGAACTTGAAATCGTCGAAAACTCCAAGCGCTAAAAACCGCTTTGAAGTGGCACCACAAACGCGCGTGGTGTGCGTCGGCGCTGAAATTCTAATCATTTGCATATCTCACCTCCGCTAATGCATGTTGTAAATTTCATGTTATTTTCATGCTTCCTTCACGGTGTTGCATTTCCGGTAGCCAGCAGTGTATTGCAAGTTAACTGGGTCTTGGTGCAGATTTCACTGAGCTTATACCGTGCCAGCCAGTATAGTGGTTAATGACTCTAACTTCAGTGCCAATGGATCCGGGTTCAAATCCTGAAATAGATCCTGAGATATCCTGAAATCCTGAGAAAGGCATAGATGTTTGTATTCTTATAGCATCTGTATGGCAAAGGGGCTCTCAAGATACACGGTGAGCCGAAAATCCTCTTGAGAGCTTACGGAAGGGAAAGAGGTAATATGAGACCTTAGAATCGTTCTGCGGGTGAGGGAGGGAATGAGCCGCTAAGATGGCTTCCGACCATAGAAGTGAACCAAACGGAATTGTATACCCTCCCAACGGAGAAATCTGTCGAAACGTAGACAAAATAATACGAGTAATAATAATGATGATGATAATCTAGTAAAATACAAATGATCCCAAAATTTTGAGTAGCATAACAACAGTGTGCTAATTCTATAGTACAAAAATCCAATATTTAAGAAAAGGGAATTGCATATATTATCTGCTTTATACTACTATGTTGCTTACTGTTCTAGTACTTCTTGTCCAGAAAAGGTAAGGAATGAAACGCAAACACTAAAGGTGCATTTTGCTAATATTTACCGCCAGTTTAAGACTTATACTAAAATTCTAAATCGCATTAAGGGAAAACGAGGGCGTACATGAATATATAATAATAAATGTATACAAAATATCATAGTAATATGCATCTGAAACTCCTATATCAACAGCTACAGTAAATTGCATAAGTATATGATTCCAGTACAGTTATATGCATATGAAGCCAATATATTGAATGTTACGAGGTTAACAAATAATGCATTGTGGCAAATTATATACACAAAAGGAATGAAACCAGTTCGCTGAATGTGGGGAATAAAACTTAAATACTAAATATAATACAGTGCTGTGCTTACTGCATATCTCTAGTTGGTAATGTTCCTTGGATTTCTAATGCAATAACTTGCTTGTCCTGTAGGGATCGAATAAATACAAAATAAAACTAGTTATAACCTAAGCAGTTTTTAGGGAACCTTAAAGAACTATTCTAACTTATTAATCAGTATAAGATGGGGAAAAAATTAAGCACTATAAGAATATTTGCTGTTGTCCCCCCTGGGTGGTTTTTCCCTTGGGTGGTTGCACAGTTAGTGCTGCGGGACCATATTTGCGCGACCAATGATGAAATAAATTCTGGTATGCCGCCTACGTCTACCTGTACGTGTGCTTATTCCGCGATTTATCCCCTCCACTACAATTTTTTCTTTTCCTCCTGCAATAAAATTGCTACCTTGTCTGTTACAAACGACAGCTGCACCTTTTCCTTCAAACCATTTTTCATAATTTTCTCAATTTAGACATGAGATAGGACCACAGATACTCGATGCAATGTTGAGGAAAGCATAAAGTTCTCATACGCAAGGATATGGGTTTATGTCAAAAGAATACTTACTTAAATGACGTCAGAGCACTGGGATGCATATAGAATATGTTGTTTCAGGTGCGTTTAAAAAATACGTGTTCTTACTTGGTAGCACTTATGAAAGTTAATTTGAATTTAGCTGACATGTTACAGAAAAAAAAAAAAGAAAACGTAAACCGTCTTCTCTTGGAACATGCGCCACAATTTCTTCGAACGTTTGAAGTAAATTTCCTTACCCCTCTTCATTTTGATTTTCATATGAAGATTTAGTATCTCAATGAAGTGCAAACTGAATATTTCTATACGAATTCTTTTCCCAGATGTCCAGAAGACAAGTTTGTTTTCATACCATTTGTCAAATATAGCAGAAAAGGTAAAAGAATTGTGAAAAGGTTTAGAGATAGTATAAAACTGTTTACATCGTTTTTCACGCGAAATGAATGAATACCAATCGCATTTTAAAATATATTTCCATGAAATAGGAGCATCTCTTTTAAAGCCGAAATATCGAAACATATTTTTTCCCGATTAGTTTAATCATAAAATGCATACGGCTATAAATCGTTTAAATGAATTTTCATCCAATTCAGTATATATCTACAAGTAGATTTTTATATATTTCTATGGCGTGTTACGTTCAAGAAAAGTATATTCCCTTTTGCGTGAACACACAAAAGCTATAATTCTATTTCTTCTCTGCTACCTGAAAGGAATTGGTATTTTTTCGTCATTGCCATTTCTTATCTTGATAAAAAAAAGTAAATATCAAAAGCGCAATTGAAGCAGAAGATTACGGAATTAATCGCAAAAGTTGCAAAGCGTAATATATCTTCTTTTTTTGCTAACATTTTAGCTGATTTTACCAAACTCAGTAAATAATTTATATATTTTTTCTTATATTAGATGAAAAAGAAGATTTTAGAAGCTCTTAATACTGAAATGCATGCATCTTACGTATACACTACAATGTTTAATTAATTCTGGTTTTAAATGTCTATGCATTGATTTTTATTCTCTGATAACAAATAATTAATCAATACACACTACCGATTAATTATTTGCGTTTGGGTTTCAGAACTGATTGTTAATTTAGTGTAGCCTACGAAATTCAAATTACATTTTTCATGTCTCAAAAGTGCGACTTAGGATATATATTAGATTTATATATAGTGTTGTTCTAATATAGGTATTTTGACACAAAATCGGATTTTTTCTGAAATAACACGCCGAGTTTTTTCCATATTTCGATTCTACTACTCAAATTATGCCAAACTTCCAAGTTTTGTAAAAATCGCACAAGTAGGTTTTAAAAAATTAGCTTTCAAAATTTTAGCTCCTCAGTGTTAATTGAATTAGATATGCTATATTTATTAATATCTCTTTTTTTTTCTTAAATTTACTTGGTTCCTGTTTTACTGATATTGGCCCATTTTGAAATTTGGCATCTTTTTTTTCGAGCGATAGTAACGTCAAATGTGGTTTACGCACTTTGTTAAAATTATTTCAAAGTATGACAAGTATTGAACGATGATTTTTCTCTCCGCTCGTCTGCAATGCAAAAAAGAAAAGGAAAATTAGGTTGCTGTAAATAAAGAAGTTTGCGAGGTAAATTATTCTTGGTGTAGACTGAAAAATATACGCCAAGATAAATTTTTGAATTTCTTCGTAAGTTTCGTACCAAATTTTACAAAATTTAATATTTAGGCTTAATTTGAGTCGCAGAATCGAAATATGGGAAACAATTGGCATGTCATTTCAGAAAAAGTCCGATTTTGTGTCAAAATACCTATGTCAGAATAATCGTGCTTCGAGACATAAAAAACGCAATCTGAGTTTTGTCAATCGGCGCAGTAAAACGGGAGATATAGTTTTTTTTTTTTTTTTTGTAGTAGTGTGCGAAAGTTCTTACGATGATATAAATTCAAAGTTTAACAGTTTAGACAAAACGAAAGTCAGGAAAATTATAAGAAATGTTTCAACACCTCAGAAACAATCAAACGTAAATATAAGTATGCAGTTTTAAACATAATTACTATACGGACTTCTTTAATGACAGACTTAAATTTCTTTTTTTAAATTTAAAATTCAGAGATCTTTAATAAAACGCAAAATTCGGATAATATCTGAGCATAGATGGCGCGACCAATGTTAAGACTCTGGTAAAATAGAGACCACGAATTTTAAGTAAGTATGAAGTGTAGTATAATGCTAGAACTGCTTGCTAATATCGATTGCCTACTAGTACGAAGACACCATGTTTTTTCCTCATGTGTAACATGAATGCGAGCCTGCTTTTCTTAAAACGTTTTTCATGAAAGCATCCCTTCTCTCAGGCAGACCATTCTCGAGCGCTTTACTGCGACCATATTAAAAAGTATTTTCTGCATGCTTTCAGCATGCCTTTGCGATGCAACCTAAACCACACTCGACGCGTATTCGAGAAGTTTACTATTCGAGTCCCGGCGAAGGCATTGCAGATTTCTTCACGTCTGCAGCATCGAAAAGCCAAATGACCCTACAATGGTGCCCGAACTAAACGGTAGTGGATGACAATTCATCCCCATAACAATTTGGCGATTGGGTTCTATAATCCCCAAAAAGGTTCCTACACACATATTTAGAAAAACTGTGCATTCATTGTAAAAAATAAAACACAAAATGTTTCATTCCCGTGCGGCAAAATTTGACCAAGATATTTAATTTCAAAATCTGGGATATTTAACGTTATTTTCCAACTTAGCCTGAGGAGCTATTAACAAATTAATTGATATTTTCTCCTTAAATGCTGATAGGAGATACTCGTTTATGATTTACTAACGCGCAACAATCTTTAATTTTAGAATTTTGTTCACAATTTACGTGAAGAAAATATCTTTACATAAGTTAATTTATAAGTTTTCAATCGCTAAATGTATGCTGTTAATGGTCTGAGCTAAAAATATGCCATTAATGATCTCAGCTAAAAGTACTATGTTATTACTCGTAGTTTTCAAATGTAAAAAATATGTTAATAGACGTTTGATTACTTTAGAATCATTATCTAATAATCATACCAAAAATTCACTAAACTAAAATATTTTTCATTTTTCATGTGTGCAAATAATGTTACGAATTGGCTATATACAAATTCTAAACAGTATATTGGCAGGCTGCTTGCCTGCCAATATGTTTTACAATACGAATTACGTAAGATTCTATAAATAAAATCTCTTTTTTTGGGGGGGGGGGATCTGTTAGCGGAACAATCAGTTACGTTATAAGAGGAAAGAAGGGGAAGAGAAAAGTTACTTTTATCCTTTTAAAATACTTATACAACCAATGCTAAACCTGATAGCAAGTACAGTTTATTAAGACCAGAAAGAATGATGTCACTCAGAGAACAATTCGTTTTGTTTTAAATTTTTTATTTTAAATAAAATCCACGCTTTATTACAAAGCTGTATATTTAAAATAACTTATAAGGATTTTGTTATATGATTTAGTTATAAAAATAACTCCTCTAACACAATTTTAAATTTATGCGTATGAGTCGCATTCATTACATATTCTTAGACGATGGCCCTGCAGTTATCAGATTTTCTTGTAAACTCTAATTAGTCATCCTCAGCGCATCTTCAGCTATGATAGCAGTTTATGCAAGTCCCGTAAATAATCCATATTTTATGTATATTAATTTTTATAAAGCAGAATATTTTGAATTTTCAGGGATTAACTCTCTATTAACACTTAAAATTAGACAGAGAAAATAATTTTAAATTAGCACAGTTTTTGAATGAGACCCAATGTGTTTCGTCGATTATCACACATAGGTCCTTTTTGAGCAGGAGTTAAACATTTTGCGAAGATGGGAGAAGCAAAAAATACAGTTATAGCGAAATATCAACAGACGGAAGCAAAGCAAAAAAGAACATAGCTCCATCTGTCGGAGAACATCGTAATAAAATGTAAAAATTAAGGTGTTAGAAATCTGAAGGTGTTCGGAAAAATTACATTCGTGTTCATGTCATAAAGTTTAGACTAAATTGTTCAGAATGTGAAAAGTTTCGAGGAAGACAAGTTCATCAATAGAAGAAGGACTGTGTTTAATTTTCGCAAGAACCAAAATTGTAGTAAAAAACTAATTTGCAAAAGTTCTTTGTATCTGAAGGAGAGTTATCGCCGACCAGCGCCGAGCAGTACAGTCACTGAACAATGGTAGTTTGGTCCGAAGTTCGAATCTCGAAAAACAGGCTGTCTGCATTGATATTTTCATGGTTTTTCCCATGTGTAATGTGTACATGAAGCATTTTTCCTTAGAAAGTCATTCACGAAGGCATCCCTCCCTTTAAACAGGTAGCCCTCGAGGGCTTTGCCATTATCAAACAGACCAAACCTGAAGGCGAAGGACTGAAATCTGACTGCCCTCGAAATTGACATTTTATTTAAAATCGTCTCCAATCTCCAAAGTTGTTTTCTACCTAATTTTTAATTCTGCATTGCCCTGATTTCGCTTACAATTAAAGGTTTTATTAACATTCAGAACTATTAACTAATCTCAAACATAAAATCGTATATTTCTTGCTCAAAATTTTCTATTAGCTTAGGTGATGGAAATGAAGAAATAAATTTGCAGTAGTAACACACTAATTTCTTGCACATAACTAACAAACTTATGTAATTTTGCTCAAATTTGTATTTTCTCTGTTCATTGCACTAGCATTCATTTAAAGCATTTCTTACGTTTATAACAAGCAGATTACTTGAAGGTGTATTTAATTTTGTGGGGAATGCTTTTTTAATATGCGCTAGTGGAAGTTATAGTATTCATAATTCATTCTCTCGTTTTGTAAAGAAAATGCAACTAGAACATTAATTTAAATGCATATGTCTGGCGCTGTCTATGTCACCTTCACTGAAATTTTTAATAGCACTCTAATCTGAACATCAGTTATTAACTTTGACTTTCCCATTTTTATGTGACACGCACAATGAGAAAGTATCGTCGTAGTTTGAGAAGTTTTGATAGGGCTTCAAACAGCAATTAAGAAACGTGTTCAAATGCGAGATGATTTTATATCCCTAGGGTGTGATTAAGAAATCATTTTCCATTTATATTGCGGGTCGTAAAAATTTATTATTATTATTATTATTATTATTATTATTATTATTATTATTATTTTTTGTTGTTGTTGTTGTTGTTGTTGTTGTAACTAGATACGAAACTTTTTTCTTTTAAAATGAAGATGAGATTTATTTCACGATTAATTCAGTGGCACTTAAAATGGTGAAGCTCTTACGCGTCTACTAATTTAGAAACTATAAATATTCGAATTAAATTCTTTGGCACTGTGCTAACTAAAGTAATTTCTATTTAAAAATGTCTTAAATGACACTAATAATTTATATTGAAAATATGCGTTTTAACTAGAAAATATCTTCTAAAAGAAGATTTTATTTTTTTGCGCAAATTCGCTCAATAAAAGTTTATAACGTGAATATATAACATTTTGATAAACTCTGTAATACACCAGAAAAAGATAAAGCCAAAGATGAGTATGGGTAAAGACCTAATGTGTGGTTGACCTTAATACAGGTCTTCATTTTGAAATTAAAGCCTGTAAAGACATTAGAATTTTTTTTTTTTTTTTTTTTTTTTTTTTTTTTTTTTTTTTTTAAGTAGGAGATGGGAAAAATGAGCAATGTCCTCTCCGGGAGTGGAACCACGGACCTCTCGAATACGCGCCGACACCACGAAGGCATACTAAGAAGGCGGGGAGAACTTCCTTATATACTCCCACTTTTAAAGGGCGGCTGGGGATAAGGGGACCCAAGCACCAAATCCTGGTGATGGAGAATCATCATTCACCACTTTTAGTTCGGGCGCCACTGTAGATTATTTTTGAAAGCAGGAGAGAGGAAAAATCAGCAGTGCCATCGCCGGGACTCGAACCACAGACCTCTTGAATACACGCCGAGCATGCTGACCATTGCACCACGAAGGCATGCTTAGAAGGCGGGAAAAATATTTTATAAGCAAAATTAGGATTTTTTTCGTTTTTTGCCCTCTTAAGGTTTTACTTGGAGGATTTTGTTTAGTTGATTATGACAAAGCACTCGAAGGCTATCTGCCTAAGGGAAGGGATGCCTTCGTGAAAAACTTTCTAAGGAAAACTGTCTCGTGTACACGTTACACATGGTAACAACACGAAAACAAACAACCTTTAAAGAAAAATAAGAGGTAAATGAAAAATATTCTATTCAGACCTGACTTTATGCATGAAATCGAATGCAGTCGAAGTCCAATACATGTGTTTAAAAACTGATGGAACACACTTTAAGGGACAATATAATACACTGAAAAAAAAAAACATTTTTCAGAATGCATAGTAACACGTTAAGCGGTTAGTCGCTGGAAGACAATTTCCGTTTCTCATACATGCTGTCTTTTGCAGCTAAAACTACATTATGCTTTCATGACACCAATTTTCTCGGGGTTTTCCCCATTAATCCTCATTATTCTTTGTGTATTACGTTTTATTTTCCATTTGTATTTTACATTTTTCATGTATTGTGTTTATATGTGCTCTTCGGTTTTGCAGGGCTTTGTTTCTCAGATGATGACTTTTATATTCGATGATGTAAGTAGCTAATGGTCCTGAAATTTTCTCAAAACATCCAAGTAAATTTGTATAAAAGATAGTGTTTTCATTTCTTTACATTCCCCATCCGTCATCTCCTGAGAAGCATCCTCAGCTCTAGACTTAATGCGTCATGTGAAAGTGAGCCGTTCGTTGTTAATTCTTCAAGTTCGTAGTTCATGCATCCTTGTTTCGACATGAAATGGACTGATCTGTTATTCTGGAAAAGGCGGAGATCATCATATGTGTTTGCGTAACAAAAGTCGATACTTGTGGAGATCGGAAAACGCCTTCTGGTAACGTGACGTTTAAATTATTTCTATGTATTCTGTTAAAAGTGTTTCACGACCTTTGAAGTTTGGTCCACTAGTTTTGAAACACC
Source organism: Stegodyphus dumicola (assembly GCF_044657685.1). NCBI lineage: Eukaryota > Metazoa > Arthropoda > Arachnida > Araneae > Eresidae > Stegodyphus > Stegodyphus dumicola. The sequence goes on from NC_140770.1 coordinate 134,932,916, forward strand.
TTGTGTATGATTGTTGTTTATTAGGCTATGGCAAAGCATCTAAGGACTATCTGCTAAGCGTAGAATGCCTTCGTGGCAGATTTTCACATAATAAAAACCTTGGAACCCTCATGCAGCTAGCCTATTCAACGGATTCTAACCCAGTCGAACTACTCTTGTTAAATGATTCTTATCCATTTGGCCACTAAACAACATGTACTGTGTATATTAATTCAAGAGAAGAAATAACAGAAAAATTACAGGATAATAGCAAACAAATTCAGCTTTTACAATATAAAGTACCAAATAATTTAACGAATAAAATAAACATTTTAACATAAATAATTTATGTTAAAATGTCATTAACGAATAAAATAAACATTTTAACATAAATTTTATGTTAAAATGTTTATTTTATTCGTAAGGGTTGTTTAAGGCATTAAATATATTAACTAAAATTAATTGTATCAGTTTATGGGTTAAGAGTGGATAGTTATGAGAAATTTTTTGTCCATTTCATTTAAGTCTCCAGTATAATACTAGATAAGTGCAGTTGATTGTAGCACTAAACGTTTATACCCTACTTTAATAGTTAGTTTATCTCGAATTGCATGTTGTCTGGTAGTTCGGTTTAATAAGAAGTCAAACTCTAAGTGACATCTCATGTGAGCTGAAGAAATTTCTTTCCAGGTACTGTAAAAATAATAATTTGATAAAATATTTTCTCTCTTGATTATACTTCGTATTATTAAATTCTTCTAATTGTAAGCCTTATTTACTACGGGCTAATATCTGTTGTATGTCGACGTGGAACCTACTCTGCGTCAATACTATGTCAGTGTCAAATTGCCGTGTCGATCGTATGTGAATCCTCTCCAGATGCTGATTCTATACCGTATCGATTTTATTCCAAATTCAATCCTGCAACGTGTTCCTTCTTTACCGATGTTGATCCTAGGCTATGCTGATTTTATTCAGCTCTTGATTCTACATAGTATCAGCCTACAATATGCTGATGTAGTATCAGCCTACAATATGCTGATGCTACCCCGTATCGATAGTATGCAGCTGTCGATCCTAAGCACTGCCGATTTTATGGCTGTGCAGGTGAAAAATGAGCGTCAGTATTCTTATTCAGTCATTATCAGAATTTCGTTTTCATAGTGTCGATGATATGCCGATAATTACTGTCGATTGTGCACCATAATGAACTTATGCTGGTGTCTATCTACGTCATGTCGATTCTTTGCCAGTGTCGATATTACTCTGTTTGGCCTGATGCTGGTGTTGGTTCTACACAATGTCAGTCTATAATGTACCAATCTTATTCTATATCTGCGGTATGCAGGTGTAAACGCAACGTATTAATTTTATTTAAAATGTATTTTCCCGATTGGCAACAACAGTTTTTTCAGAACGATAATATTTTTGAACTGTAAGTTTTTGAGCAGTAATGTTGACGGTAATGTTTCTGAATAAAGCAAGTATTTAACAATTAATGTTTGACGGAATGTGTTTTTAATAAAGTAACTAATTAAATGCTAACATTTCAGAAGTGGGATAAACTAGAATTATTATCTAGATTTAACAACGTATTGCCTTAACGTACGCTAAGCCTAAACTGAATGTGGAAACTCGCCAAAACTGAAAGTAGAAAGGTACGTGAATTTATAAACTGTTTATGTTATGTCTAAGTATTAAACGGAAAGAACTTAAGAATAATTATTGTATTAGTATTTGAAAATTGAAGTCTAAGATGGCTTATTTGGCAAGAGGCAAAAAGTGTGATTTAAAAGAACTTGCTTTGGAACTTGATGTAGATGTCCCTTCTGATATTAAAATTGTAGGCTTAAGAGATATGATTTTGAATAGTAAGAATTATAACGAAGACTTTACTAAACAAATGCTAGATAGAATTATAAATGATCGTTTAGACAGGGAAAAGTTAGAAATTTTAGAAAAAGATAAGCAAAAAGCATTTGAAATGGAAATTATAGAAAAAGATAAGCAAAGAGCATTTGAAATGGAAATTATAGAAAGAGATAAGCAAAGAACTTTTGAACTTGAAAAATTGAAAATAGAAGCGGAAATCAGTAGTAATGTAAATGATTCTGTTTCTTCTAATGTTAGTAGAAGTAATATTTGTGATATGAGTAAATTAATGCATAAGTATGATTTGAATGAAGGTGATATAAGTTTTTATTTAGTTTTATTTGAGAGACAGGCACGACGTATTGGGTTAGAAGAACAATACTGGGTTTCTCAGCTGTTGGGTCTATTGCCTTATGAAATAACTCAATTAATTGCTCGTGAATCAGAAGAGAAAGCTAACGACTATAAGCACGTTAAACAACTGCTACTGAGAAAATTTAAGTTAAGCCCTGAACAGTTTCGGCAAAAGTTCGTTGATCATATTAAAACGTTGCGTAATACGTAGAAGGACTTCACGTTTGAATTAAAAAATTATTTTGAAGAGTGGCTTGCTGGATTAAATGTAACAGATTTTGACTCTTTAAAACAACTTATTATTACTGATCAATTAAAGAAGAGGGTCCCCGCTGCTATCCGAGACCATTTCATTGATGATTGGTCTAAATTCATTAATCCTGAAGAGTTGGCTGAAAAACTAGATGAATATGAAAATATTCGGGTAGGGATAAAAGTACTTAACTATAAATAAAGTAAAGTAGAAAATAAAACTTTTAGGCATAATTTTAAGCCCAAATCTGGTTCTAAATTTTATGAAGGATCCTATAATCAGTATTCAACACAAAGAAATGTTAACGATTCCATGCAGAGAGATGGTAATTTCAAAAGTGGGTTTTAAAAACAGTTTTGATAATAAATACAATCTAAGAGATAAATTTTATAAAACAGACGAAAGGAAAAGGGAAATAAGTTTTTTGAGAAACAAAACAAAAGACAACCGTAGAAAGATATTGCAAAAGGAAATAAACCTCGGGAAGATGTAAATCCATCTGCAAAGCAATCTAAGATAAATGAGGGAATAGACAAATCTCTTAAGAAAGTAATTACTGGTAAAAGAGAGCATCTAAAAAGGAAGAAGTTAAAGAAGAGAATTGAAGATATGCAGATGAAAATGAAAGCAAATTATGACAAGAAGAAAAGTAATTCTTTAACATTCGAACGAGGAGAAATAGTAGTTATGAGAAGAGTACCTAAATCAACTGGAGAAGCAACCAAAACACAACAAAAGTATCGAGGACCTTTGGTAGTTACAGAAGTTTTACCAAGTGATACCTATAGAGTGACTCAATTAGAAGAGAAGGTGAAAGGACATTTCTTTAGTACGACAGCTCATGTGAGCCAATTAAAGTCATGGCAGTGTCAAGCTGAATCAGAAGAAGACGATGATGATGGTGATGACATTAGTGTTACTGGGGATAACGATAACAGCACGCCGCATATTACTAAAACTAGGACACGGAAAAAGAATAGAAAACGACGGTGAATCTATATGACAGCTAAAGACTTTCGAACTATAAACATTAATATTACAGATTTAATTTTTTTAAATATAAGTTCTTAATGTTCCGAGGTCGTAACTAAGTCAGGATGCCCGAATGTAAACGCAACGTATTAATTTTTTTTTAAAAAATGTATTTTCCCGATTGGCAACAACAGTTTTTTTCAGAACGATAATTTTTTTGAACTGTAAGTTTTTGACCAGTAATGTTGACGGTAATGTTTCTGAATAAAGCAAGTATTTAACAATTAATGTTTGACGGAATGTGTTTTTAATAAAGGAACTAATTAAATGCTAACACAGGTATCGAAATTAAGCCTCTGCAGGTGATAAATGTGCATCAATATTCTTATTCGATATTGCACAATCATTGAAATTTCTGCATCGATTCTAAACCGGTAGAAGAATGTGGACACAGTTTCGATCCTAGACAATGATGACGCCATATGCGTACTCTCGATCTAGGGCAGTTAAAATTCTATGCACTGGTTCGCCCTGTAAAGTAACAAGTGTATGCACTGTTGATCCTGTACAGTGGCGATTATGTGAATGTGAACGCGTGTATCACCAATGGCCGAATTATTAAGGTCTCTGAACATCAGTTGTTTGATCTGGTTTCAAATCCTAGCTAGTTGACTGTATGTTTTTCCTCCCTCTAAGTGCATACTTTAATATAATTGATTAAATAAATATCTAGACAACTTGCAAAGACATTTCTTTATATTTTTAGGAATCGGAAAAAATTGCATTTTTAAGAACATTAGAACCATGCATCCTACATTCGAATACTTGCCAGCTGGTCGTGTGAACTGCTTACATCATGACATAGGAAAATGCTGTAATTCCTTACAAAATGAACTCAAGAAATTTGAGTGAAAAGGTGAACGATTTTTAATCTCCTAGATTGTTGACGTAAAATTTGAAAGCTTGGGTGAAATAGCGGCGGCCTTGTAAAAATGCGAACTGCATCAGAAGAAGTTAAGAATTTATACGTACAAGCTTTCTTCTTCTTTGTTTTGCTGTTACCTAATTACGAGCCCTTTGTGAAATTAAAAATCGAATTTGATGTTCGTTCGCTGACAAAATGCTTACTCCTTTGACTGTGTTAAATGAATTTTAAAATAAAGAAGATTAAAATTATTTTCCAGTTTCATTTCCTTTGTTACCGTTTCAAATACTTTGTAATAAAAAAATGAGTTAAAGAAGAATATTTCAGTGTTAATTAAAATGTAATTGTTTGTACGCGATTTAATGTATATTTCTACATTGACTTGCTTTCTACTTTTTTATAAGTTGTAATAACACAGTTAAGTATCGGACACAATGCTTTTCCCTTGCGTGTTGCTTATCATGTAATTAAACAATATTTTTAATGCAACTGAAACAGCTTTTGTGGTTTCCTAATTGGTTTTCGAAGAAGAAAATTGGTGACACTAATTATATAACAATAGAAAATGCATGCTGTAGAAAGTTAATGAGCAGCCACCTTTAAAATGAAGTTGAATAATCTTTTCTAAAAAACATAAAGTGGTTTTTAAGTACTAATTTTAATATTAATTTACATATGTATGCTATAAATATTTACAAGAAGATTTAAAACTTAAGTTTTAAATTACGTAAATGTTTTACTATTAAAAGATTTCGAATCACTAAATGTTCGATTAAAATGATCAGATTTTCTCAAACCCAAACGAAAATAAGACAGAAAAAATGTTAGTGAATTTAAAAAAAGAATAAAATAAATAATAAATACTTTTTAATTAATATAATTATTTCAAACAATTAACTACACCTTCTTTTCAAGTCGCCTACACACTGCAGTGAATTCTATAAACGATCATTTACGATCTTCTTTGGAAGTGATCGCTTTAAAGAATGATGTCGGTGATATTCATTACCTGAGTTTATTTTCGTGCTCAAAAATATTCGCCAGTTTTAGAAGTGGTTGTCTCAGGAAGTGGTTACCACGAAACCTTTCTGTGCATTTACTATCAAAATACACGCTGTGCGCCAGTAAAGAGCGTTTTGTTACTAAATTGCTGTGAAAATGTAAAATATCTAGTCCATTTGTTTTATCAAAACTCCCTTTTGTGGGAATATTTTCTTGTAAAGTTAGCATTCCTTCAATATTTTTTCATTTTACAGTTTTTTCAAAGCCACTTCATTTAAAATTGTATAGGTGATTTAATTTCGAGACTTATAAAAATATGAACGCAGCTTTAATAGAAACCCAAAAACATTTTCATAAATCATTCTTTTTCCGAACCTTGCAGGTTTCCTAAAATATATGTTCAAAATATTGGTTTATTTATTGATTGAATATATTTTTGATTTATAAGGAACTATTTAGTTTTAAACTAACAAATTGTTTTCAATTAATTATTTTTCTGTCTTCTCTCATTTCCATTTCCTTCCAGAATGAGATATTTTAATTTCGCGCGGTATGCAAAATAGCGTAGAAAAAAATTATTTAAGCTGATGTCTGAGTTACTTCAGAGAGAGCCGATATTTTATTTATTTTATGCAGATTTTCCATAAATATCCCAGAACAACTCTATTTTGGCTTGCTATGCAGAAGACACCGCGTTAGCTGTGAAATCTGCAAATGTAAATCATGCAATCAAAAAACTTCAAGATCTTATTCCTTCGATTGAACAGTAGTGTGCACAATGGAAAATCCAAATTGATGCCTCAAAGTCACAGCTCTTGATCATTCGGAAACACAAAAGGAAGGCTCCGATCAAAAAACAACTTTCTTTATTCAACGAAATTGTTCCGGTGGTTTCACAGACTAAATATCTTGGATTTTATTTATTGACCGCCTTACTGGGATACATCATGTTAACAATGTGTGTGACAGGGCACTTAAAATCATCAAATGCTTATATCCAGTTATTGGGAAATACTTTTCACTGGACCTGAACAAGAAAAGACTTATTTACCTCTCCGTTACCAAACCCGTCATGATTTACGTTTCGCCGGCATGGACAACTATCTCCGATAAGGATCTTAAAAAGCTTCAGGTGGTGCAAAGCAGACACCTTCGCATCATCACAAATGCCCATTTCTATGTACGTGACGAATGTCTTCACGACGACCTTAAGATCGAACTGTTAGCGAAGTTCTCAGAAAACTCAATGAACGCTTCTATCAGGAAGCACAAGAACGTAATATAATGAACCACTTTGAATTTTTCACCTACGAGATTTTTCATGAGGACCGCTATCTTCGCCTTTTTGGGGCTTTCATCCTTAGCGATAACCAAAATTTTAAAATCTCAGCTGAATGTGTATTTTTAGCATGATTTTCACTTCATCTTCACCACTCATTTAATGCAAAGCAAATGGTTGTGAATATTGTGTATATGGTGTTCCAGTTTATGAGAAAATTTTGTATTTTATGTATTATATCTTGTCTCCAGGACTCACTTAGGCATTTCTGTCCCTCATCTGTTCATCGCTACATGAAGCAACGAAATGAAGCTAGCCGGTATACAGCTTGCAGCTTTGTAAGCTAGACGCGGCGGCAACGGCAAACGGAACGTCAGACAGAATGCATTCTGCTTTTCTGCCTCGCTGTTTCGCTGACATTTGAGCTTGCTATTTTACGAACATTTATATTAATTGCCGGTTTGTCTATGTACATGGCAGGGATAAGAGTTACTCGCGTTATTGCCTATGTGCAGCTGTGGTCGATTACTTAACTTATTCTTAGTTTTAATTTTACATTTCTATTTTGAATTACAGCCAAAAGTATTGCCTTCGCAACAGAAATGCCGACTGTAAATCCTTTTTTGAGTTGAATAAAGGGTCTTTCCACTCTTCGTAGGCCTTATCATTTATACAGTTGAACTTAGCGGATAATCGTTTCCCAATTCAAGTAAAGATCTAACCAGCAAATGTAAACTTTAATTTAGCTAGAATCTTACAACATATTGTTACGAAATGTCCAGGCGCGGTAAGATAGCTTCCCCGCAAAGCAGTTTTAGAGTTGCCATAAAATGGTAAGAGAAGGCAGGTTTGCCACATTTGGCGACAAAATTGGCGATATGTCATGGACGGATGGAGAACCTTCTGGAACGAATTCTTACCGGATTAGCCCAGAATGTACTCGAACACAAGCCAAAAGCTGTATAAACCCTGCTGGTACGCGGAGAGTTAATTAGTGCCTCGTCTAGCGAGTTGATAGTCAGTCATTGAGCGAGTGTCTCGAAGTCTAGCACCGAGTTGGTCGTCGAGTGTATCGAGAGTGTCTTTTAGTGTATCGCGAGTTAGTGCATCGTCGAGTTTCATCTTAGAGTGTGCTGAGTCGAGAGCTGTACTCTTGTGTATCGTCGAAAGCATCGCGAGTTGTAGCGTGGAGAGTGTCAAGAGTGCGTAGAGTTCCGAGAACGACCGAGTAGAGTCGGGAGTACTCTGGTGCTTTGAAGTGAAGCTGTCTCCACCGTGATAGCCTGATAACCTGAAGGCTGTGTCGCTTATTGTTCCAGGGAGTTTATAGTAGATCTTCGACGACTGTAAAACGTGACTTTGGAGCTGTCCTGATTAATATTGGTAAATAAAGTGTATTTCGATATTCCATCAAATGCTGCCGTCATTATTCACTCCAAATCTGCACGAACCCCGTACGAACGTGAAGTGAAGGAAGAAAATAACGTAACAATATGAAAACATATCTAAAGTAATGCAGAGTGGCACTAACCTATTTCATATCATTTACATGATTCAGGGCATATCTAGAAACTGAATATTGCTTCAAAGTATGATATTATACCACACAATGTATAACGTCTGATCACTATATGGTAGAAATAAAATGAAAATTATTTTTTTTTAATTTTTTTTTAACATAATTTGCTATTTTGCAATGTGAAAGAAAAACAGCTTCATAAACAACAAACCAGAGGGGGAAAAATTCATTTCTCAGACAAAATTAGCTCCAGTTTTGAACGGTTTGTTATCTAGCACATAGTAAAATACATACAAACGCGAGATGTAGCTACACCACCCAATCGGGGATAGTGGTTAGCGATGCTAACTGCCATGTCGAAGGTCTCTGCTTCGAGTTCCGGAGAAGGTTGGGTATTTGTAAATGCTTAGCGCCTGTGCGGCATGGATGCACTATAGACCATTTTGTGGGTAGGCTTAGACTACGTTACTTGAATTTAAACTTGGAAAGTCATTAGGTTATTTTGAAGCAGGAGACATAAAAAATGAGCAATGCCCTCGCCAAGACTCAAATCTGCACCTCTCGAATGAGCCGAGTGTGCTACTGTTACACCACTAAGGCAAGCTGAAAGGAGGGAGAAAATATCTTAGTAGTTACTTCGCAATCTTTGAACTTGAAATTCTACCTTATATACTGCAACATTTTAAAGTACGACTGGGGATTAATGAACCCTGTCGCTCTTTAAATCCTGGTGGTCACGAATTAGCATTCGCCACCATTTAGTTCGGACGCCACGTTTAGAGTCATTTATTTATTCTGATGCTGGAGACGTAAAAAATAAGCAATGCCGTCGCCAGGACTCGAACCTGAATCTTTCGAACACGCAAGGAGTGTGCTACCGTTACACCACGAAGGTATGGTGAAGGAGGGAGAAAATACCTTTAACCTTTCAGTTTTATGTTGTTTTAAATACCTGTAGGTCGCGGAGTTTCGTCTGCAGCCCAAGCAGTACCTACTGTTAATTTGAAGTATTCAATAAAAAGGTTATTTTAACCTTAACACATTTTCATCTTAATTCAGACTAGAGCGATAAATCATAGAAATGGGTAGAGTTTTTATATAAATCTAATGTCAGTCAAATTTGACTAAATTGATAAATGATGATGGAAATGAAGATTCACAAATAGCGCAATTTTTCAATATTCGTACTTTAAATTCGTTTCTGCAAAGATCTGCCTTCTCTTTGTTTCTCTATAGTCGTATAAAAATTTCAAAATTCTTAAGTATACAGAATTAACATTTATTTTATTGTTAAACAAGAATAAGAGAAAGTATTGCCTTCTTTTCCTTCCGTGGTATTCAAGTTTCTGTGGTATTCTGTTAAGATCTGTTAAAATTTTTAAAAAATTTCCTTCGAAACACCGAGCGTTTAATCTGGACATAATTAAGGACGTCATCTTTGGAATTTTCGGTATTTCCTCTTTTTTTCCCATTTTGAAAAAAAGGTTTTGATAGGTGAAATGGAAATCTGCTAAGTGCTTGCTTGTAAGCGAAATAATCTCGCCAGATTTTTATATCTTTGTCAACTTGAACTGGTCTACCATACTTATTTTCGGACCGAAAGAATTCTTTCCACGTTTATTAAATTTCTAAATCATTGCCTAGTTACTGATTGTTTTTTATTATTTTACTAGGAAGCTGGACTCATTTTGTCGTTGTATTAGTTCAAGGGATAAGAAAAACATTGTTGTTCTGCTTCAGCAGCTACTTTCATTTGCTGTGGGTATTCAACCGTTTTCATTTTTGTTGTTGCCATTTCATAGCTAATAACAGCAGCTTATACTGTTATTTTCTTGTCCCATTTCGATAGGAATATACTCACTAGACTAAATTTTCCTGCCTTTTCCTTAAAATTCCAGAATATTGTAATCAAAGCACCATTTTTCAAATATTTCCAGAAATTTCGGCGGAGTATTGTAGGAAACAATACAATCCAAATTTATATTTATAAGCCTTTGTAATCGGATTGAATTTATTATAAAAATGGGCCGGAGTATGGAGCAAATACTAGAGCATGGAGCAATACCCTAGGGGGCTCGAGACTTTCCGTGTGTAGCACTCAGGATATTCACAGATTTCCTGTAGACGATTTACTCAGGATAAGGGTGGGAAATGGCAAAACCAAAATAACCTTTTCGGCAACGTCATGATATCCTCACGTTCTTGTCACTTTTCACCTTAAGAGAGCTGTATTATGAAGAATCCAGGTATGTTGAAAAATGGACTCCGAATTCAGTGATATGAATCGTAGGAAAGTTGGCATTAGAATGTTGTCGACAAACTTTCTTACCGTGAGAGGAATAGAAATGATTGTAAAGGATGTCCTCTATTGTAATGCTACCATGAGAGAAGAAAAAACAATTATAAAGGTGGTCCGCTATTGTAATGCTACCATGAGTGAAGTAAAAATAATTATAAAAGTGTCTCCTATTGTAATGCTACCGGGAAAGAAGTCCACTATTGTAAAGCTCTTAACAGAGTCACGTCATAGCGTTCGATAATCAGGAATAATTAAAAAGGTTATTCTACTTGTCTATAGGTGTACATGTTAAACGCACATGTTAGGTATGTTAGTGGCGTGTCGATCATTAACGTTTCGTGCAAAACATGCGCGACTACAAAGACCATGCGGAAAGCTGACCACTGCACCAGATTTACCAGAGCAGATATCGCTGCAAATAGTCCCTGCAATGCACAGTGGCCAGGATTAGACCCTAGAAGAATCTTCCAGAGCAAAATTCTTTGTTCTTAAACCTTTTTTAAAAAGTTTCAGAAAGATTCATTTACACTTTTAGACAACACTAGGTAACCATGAAAGTGGAAATCGTTGTTGGATCGTTGTTGTTTGTTGTTTAGCATAGAGTTCACTAGCAATTAATCACGATGCTTTATCGATTCCTTTTTCGTTTAACGAGCGCATGTCTTCAAAGTTTTATTTAATTAAAAACTTATGCTTTGCCATGGTGGATTATATTGCCTTGCCTCATGGGATCAGAAATATATTATTTGGCTAACCAGCTTTTTCAAAGCAGTGATAAAACTCTCCTCTACCGTGGTCATCTCCTCAAATAACATGTTTAAGGCTTCCTTATAGTAATTAGGTATTCAAACAAAAACGTCAGCCTCCGTTACAATTACCTTTTCATGTGGCAAGTTATTTAGTCACTAGTCGTAACAAATCAGTCATTTACAGTTTTAGCGCCAGAGTATTTGCAAGTTACATTTCATTCACGTAAAAGCTTAGAGCCGTCAGCGGTAGTTCCGACTAGTAGATATCTGAGTAAAGGGGCCTGGATGGCTGTATTTTGGTGGAAAATATTTGGGATTCACTTCAGCGGAGCCCATAGAAATTCAAGCTAACAATAAGCTATGATCCAGTTCTAACCACTATTCTAGCTACCTAATATCCTTTAATCCACGTGAACATTTGGGGAATAAATAAAGTTTCATTCTCCATAAAACACTTTTGCCTGGTTAGAAGTTTGAAATTTCTTTGATTAATAAAATAAAGCTCCTCGAAACCGGTTTATTTCCCTTTAGTTTACCTGTGTTATGTTTCTAATCATGAGATTTGATTTAGTTCTGACCAGAGAAGTGAAACATTTTGACATCTTATTACTGTTTTTGAGCACACCTCTTGAAGGACCGTAACCTGAGCGGTAAAATGCATATGGTTTAAACAAAATCTTCAGTGTGAGATTCAGAAACGCTCAGTGTTTCTTTTGAAAACAAAATTATTCATAAAATGTACTTGTAGAGAAACAACGCTAAAATGACACATTACAAAAACTTCAAAGAAGAGCTCATTTCTAATTACTTTGTTATAACTTTTTTCTAAATAGTTTTTAATTAATAAGAGCATGTTTATCTTTAAAACAATCAGAGCTTTAAATATTGTGGTATGGCGCGCACTGAATAAACAAATCATGCATTTTAAAATGAGACAAAATTTCAGACTTAAATTGTCGTAGGTACTGAATATCGATTAGGTATCCACTATCGATTTTGAGATAATGAGATAAAAATCCCTATTGTTCAGAACCAACAAATTTTTCAATATGGTAGGAGCAACAGCCGTAATTATAACGAAATCGATAGTCTAACTTTGGTTCTATAAAAATTATTCACGAAGCTTCTACAGTTCAGGGACTGGTATTTCCTTAAAGCCTTTTACACTCACAAAAATTTACCTTAATTGTTTAATAACATTAGTTTCTATCCAGTTCTTCCAGATACTTTCAAAATTCTAACGTTTTCGTCTTTTCATATTTCAGTAATTTCTTCTTCTATAGGTAGCTGTTCATTCGTTTACTCTTTGCTCGACCCATTGATTTCATTACAAGTTTTGTTGTCTCCCCATTAGGACAGTTTAAGACATTTAGAAGCCATAAACGTTTATGAGATTTTGGTACTTCCACATAAATTTGTGCCTGTTTTACTCCAATTTTCCCTCTCGGTTTGACTTTAGCTGCAACGTATAATCTATGATAAAACCGGGAATGGGAAATTTTTCTGGTACCCCTGTTCGAGTTTCTAAACAGCTTTATATGGTGCCCTCTTTCTTTGATGGCCAAAACTCGTGATTATTGCTCTTAATACGTAATCCAGCTTTGTCACCTACCTTTGATCGTTCTCGAAATTCATAGAATTATATTTTAAAAATCTCAGCCAGTCTAATGTTGTTTTTCTGCCGTATATGAAATTCAACATTAGCCTGTTTCTTTTTTAATTGAATGGTGGATTTGTTAAATTAAAACTTTTTTGAGACTATTTTCTCATAACTTCAATGTAGAAAATATAATTTTTCGATATTTATAATTATTATCTATTGATGATATATCAGATAATATGCGAATAGTGTAAATTTCCACACCTGTTCAGAATAGAAGCCTCAATAATTAGAGCACAGAAGAATGATTCTTGAGGTCATCTATTCGAAAGGCGATGTCTGACGTTTTTTAGCGATTAACCCTTTAACTGTCAAGTTATTTTGATGATTTCGGTACACAAATTGTCAAATTTTTTTATTGCAAAAACCAAATGTTTAGTACAAAATAAAATATACTTAAGTAGTTAAAAATTGATATTTTGACGTACATGGGTAAAATTTTTAAAGTTTTGTAGCCACTGCATATTTTCTTTGAGGCGGCTGTCACTCAACATGGCAGTTGCAAAGTTCGCTTCTAGTGGAGCATTATTTTCTAAAAATGAAAACAAATAACTATTTTCGAAAATATAAATAAATATAAGTGAATACCTATTAGTAGTCCAGTAATTCAGTCTTGTGTGGCACAACTGGAAACACTTTTCCAAGCACAAACCAACTCCACAATCACTACACCAGAATCGTGATTCCCTCCTTATCTTTTCCCCATTTTTATCCTTTTTCGAACAACACACTTTGCACTGTCTTGTAGGCTCACGTTTCGCAGGAATAGGAAGAAAATGGGATATGAAATGTCGTTCAGTAAGACGAGCAGGGTTATCTATTGTAGGTGGTCTGCCAACATTCTTTTGTCCAGAAGCTGCATCATCATATTTATGTAAAAGCTCTTCTACAACTTGGATTCGAAAATCTAAAAATGTAATACGTTTCCCAACTACATTTTTATAGAGCAAATATGAGTTCCAGAGTACCTTGTGTAGTAAATGTAAAAATATCTTTTTATAATATTTTTTCTGACGTTTTCGGATTGTTGGATGAAAGGATATTTCCTGATCACAGCGATCTACACCACCCATAGTTAGACCGTAATTAGAAACAATCTTCGGCTTGAGTATATCGTCATTTTTTATTTTTGAGGCTGACCATAGAAGTATCATGAATACTGCTCATCAAACACACATCCTTCATCTTCGGTTGAAGAATCTAAATCATCTATATAACGTTTCAAAGAACTGGACGCTATTTTACAACAAAAAGATCCCATGCACCTTGAACCAAATAACCTCTAACCTTTGAAATCTTCAGTAAAGTGCTGTCATCTATTGAACTGAGCGCACATTAACTTTTCCCGAAATACAGTCGGGTTTGACAAAGAGATGAAGCCGAAATAAACGTCTCCCGATATATATTCGGGTATAACAATACGATGCACTCAAAAAAAATTACCCCGAGTAATACTCGGGCTGACATTTTCGAACACCAGTGCTGTGCCCGAGATTATCTCGGGCATGACAGTTAAAAGGTTAAAAGTGTAGTTTCGTGTTTTTCCACAAAACGTTTGGCTTACAGATAGACATACGCATCTCCAAACTGCTTATTGTAATGAAAAGACTAAAAATAGTTCATTTCTATCTTCCATTTTATTCATTCATTTGCAAGAAGACAATTTAATTAATTATCTCAATTATAAATATTTTTATGAAGAATTTTTTCTCTAAAATAAAATAAAAACAGAATAATATAAATGGGAAGTATCACAGAACCAGAATACAAATCCCGAGCCTTTCGTTTGAAATAACGGTCCTTATCTACGAACCAACAAATTCAAATGAGTTCTTTAGAGCTTTAGGGTGTAATTTCCCAAGATGGTCGGCTAATCCTGAATGAATACAATTTTTAAAATGTCAGTAAATTTGAAGAAATGCCGGGATTTTCGTTTAAATATGATACCCAAAAGTTTTCGCAATTACAATACTACCTTTACTTCATTTACTTCCTTTACTTTTCGTGATTACAATACTTTGTAGAGACATTAAGTTATTTCGAAGCAGGAGATGTGAAAAATTAGCAATGTCCTCCCCGGGACTTGAAACACGGGCCTCTCGAATACGCGTCGAGCGTGCGACCACGAAGGAGTGCAAAGAAGGCGGGAGAAATACCTTATACCTTTACTTTAGAAGGAAGTAAAAAATTACTAAAAGACAAATTACTGAAAATATAATAAGGCTTTCACATTTCCTAAGAGTTAAATATACCTAATCTCAGGCGTAAAATTTCTTTTAGGATAACATAACGAAATTACGAAATAGCTCGTCGCAAGATTGCAACATTTCACATCAAGAATTAATGAAATCTTTGTTAATGAGTTGTTGCTAGTAATGGTTTGGTGAAAGATTACATCTTAGTCGGTTATATTTTAGGTCCAAAGAGTTCGACTCATTCGTTGATATCACGTAGCTCGATGCTGTTAGAATATTACAATTAATAACAGCGTTCCTTATCATTCTACATAGCCTGAGGAAATTAAGTTTCCCGTTTTCGGAGACTTTCGCAAATACATTCATGCTTGTTTGATTTCCTTTTGCAGTACTTGACACCTTCATAAACATTGTGTTTAACCTTTCCCTTTCCCATTTTCTGCTGTTTAAATATTTCCGCATCTCATTAACTTCCCTGTGAAATGTTCTAGAAATCCAGAACTAGGATATGCATGGGAACCATAAAAGAATGCACCCGGGCGTTTGTTTTCGCAACTGTACGTCGTCGACTTGTAGCTTCCAATTACAAAATTGTTTTATGTGACACAGATATTCATATTTTTGCATTTTTAAATTTAAAAAGAAATCGATTTAATAAAAATTGCAAATTTTACCTTTTTGCCCCTTTTTCCAGTCTTGTATTTAGGTTTTATTGGTTTATTGAGATTACGGCAAAGCACAAAAGGGTTATCTGCCTAAGGGGAGGGATGCCTTCGTGAAGGACTTTCTGAGAGAAATTGGCTCGTATACACGTTACACGTGGGGAAAACCACAAAAACGCCCATGCAGCCATTCCGTTCGCGGGATTCGAACCTCGGACCGAACTACCAGTGTTCAGCGACTTTACGGCTCAGCCGCTGGTGGGCCCTTGTATTTAGGAAATATTTATACTCATTTACAAAAAAACAAAACGTAAAATGTATGATTGCCATTCGAAAGAATTTCTTTCTGCTATTAAGAGACAGCACATACTTTCGAGTAAATATCTATTGCAGAAATATTTTATAAGCATTTTTTCTCTTCCCCTTTTTTCCTGCCACAACGTTTTTGATTTTGTTTGATCAAAGATTTTAAAGCGAGCAGAGACAACATTGTATGGAAAAAAATATTATTTCTCCCCAGCGAGCGAGAGTCTACTGGAATTCCACACGAGGAGTTGTTTATAAATATTTTGTGATTTTGCTGTTGAATCGAGTTTTATGTGGCGTAAACGCCAAGAACCTGAAATGTAATAAATAAAGTAAATGCACAAAACGTTAATAATAAATACACAACAAAATATTCTATAAAGCCATCTCAGTAAGAATACTGAATATTGATATGATTAACTGAGAAAAGACTGAAAAAAGCAGGAACACGTGTCCAGAAACTTAGCGTTGCATCGGGAATTCTAAATACTCTATTTTTGCTTTTGAATTGTATATGGCGTAACTGAGAAGCAAATGATGCTTAAAGAATAAAGCTAAAAGGACAAAAAAAGGGGTTAATAGGAATGAGTTTAACAGCAGACTTGTAGATTGCGATGTCATCGAGAGCGTAAAAACCTTAACAACCCCTTTTGGGTGACCGTTAAAATCTGAATCTTTTCAGGTTCCACCCCCCAAAAAAAAAACGTTTTATTCAAGGAACTTTATAGAATTCGTAATCTAGAAAATTCTGGCAGACACACAGTCAAACGTATTGCTACTTAGACAGCTCGTAACATTATTTGCATGAATGAAAAATGAAAAGCATTTTTAGTAATGAATTTTGGAAATGATTATTAGATAATGGTTCTAAATTAACAAAACTTTATGAGAATATTAATAACATAATTTAAATATAAATTACTTATGCGAAAAAAAGTTTGGCACATGACATGCAGCAAAATTACAAATTAAAGGCTGTTATACACTAGTAAATGGCAACCGAACATCACTGAATAGAATTTAAAAGCGAAAAGTGAATCTCGAATTAATCTAATTTATTTATTTACTCACTCTTCAAGGCAAATTAAAAATGATGACAAATGTCAAAATTTTGAAATTAAATATGTTGGACAATTTTTGTGGGAAGAAAGTCAAACTTTTTTTTTTTTTTTTTTTTTTTTTTTAATCTTTATACCGAATATAAATTTTTTTCTGAAAATAAGAATTAGGACTGAGGGACTGCATACAAATTTAGATTTCACAAATTTTACGAATTAATTTGTTTTGTCAATATATGAACATTTGCGGTATTTAAAATATTTTTTTAAGTACTTGCCTATGACCATCGATTGCGAAAATTAAGGCCGGGTATGGACATTTGCGGGAAAGGTCACTGAGATTGAATTCTGGGATTTAGAAGGTTTTCATAAAATACAGTGTACTCTCAATTATTTCGGATGGCGAATTATTCGACAGTTGTGATGCTTATGCACCTACACTCAACGCTACGCGCTAGTTCAAGCACGCTCTAAAAACGTTTCATTGCTAACTATGACTAATCCTTGTGATGAAAAAAACGTTTTTAACCTGGTATCGATAAAGGATATCCCGAAGTAATACAAACATATTTTAATACCCCGTAATTCAAAGTTTCTTATCTTTCAGATTTAATAAATTGAAAATTTGAATGGAGTAAGAATAAGCTTAGGAAAAAAATTTATCCCGGAGCTTCAAAAACATTTATCGAGAAGTTTCAAATTGGATTCGAAGGGCAAAGACTGTATACTAAAGTGTTTCCAGCAAACGCACTTATATAATTTACCCTCACTCGAATCTGAGAGAAATTTGGGCAGCTAGAAGAGCAAGAACTTTTTTTCTATCTTACCGCATGCCTCCGTGATGTAACAACACCTCCTAGGAACCTCTAAGTTCTAGGAGGTGTCGATTTCGGAAGCACATTCGGTTAACAGTCGAAGGGTTGGGTTTCGAATTCTAAATCACTTTACAACTCTTTAGAATATCCACAAAAATGTTCTAGAAGAGTGCGGTCATTAACGCATCTCAAAAGACGGGAAATTTAATGAAAATTTTTTATCAGAATTAGAGCAAATATCTGTTAGGCAAGCGGATTATGAGTTTAAAAATCACGTGTTAATTACATTTTGTAGCATTGTTATTGAAATTATATTCAAAGAATAATCCATGTTTTCCGATGAAGATAATTCGGGCAGATGGTACGGTGTTTTGTAGGAACTGCGAGGGTAACCTTAAAAACAGACATTGATAAGACATTTATTCATTCCGTTCTATTAATTCTTTTAAATTTTGAAAATAAGCCCTATATTAATAAACTAGACGCTTCGTTCATCTTTTAAATAAACCAGAAAAATGTCTAAAGGGAACACCAAACATTAAATTTAAACATTGCACAGAATTTTACTCTGCAGAACAACCATATAAAAAACTTTTAAAAAAGCAGAAATTTGAATAAAAATGTATTATATATATATATAAAACATTACAATGAAATAAGCAATACTCCTTAACACAAATATTAACTACCCTAATAAATAAATTAACGAAGTTCCCGTTGCAAAATCTTAAGAATTCAAATGGTATAAAGAAAGTTAAGAACTTTGTTTCCTAAAAAAGATCATGCAAAACTTTTTATATAATTAAAATATAATGAAAAAAAATTACAATGAAATAAGCAACAAATCTCATATTTTTCAAAAGAAAACAGTCAACAATCCAGTATCCAAAGCAATGAATGAAAAACGGTTGTCAAAACCACATTTCTAAAAGAATGAAACTATTACCAGGAAGAAACAACTAATCAAAATTGTGCTTTGCGGATAACATAATTCAAAATGTACAAACCTCTTTGCCATTAGCTAATAAAGAGAGGAAAAAAAGGAAATTGTTTCTGTTGTGCCTCGCGAGACACATGAACGTCAGAATACGAAGATTGCGATGTTCGTGTTGCGTGTATAATCTATATATATATAAAGAAGAAAGTATGTTTGTTTGTTCTCTAATAACTCAGTCACTATTATAGCTAGCGTCGCCAAACTTTCTGCGATTCTTTTCTGGGTCCTGGAAAAGGTCGACGTCGACTTTTTTCCAGAAAAAAGTAGCTAAAATCAAAGATATTCATTAAAAACTCAAAAAAACGATAATTTTTGCTCTCATTTTTCCGAGTGGCGACAGTGTCGAGAGCTAGCAATGAAAATCTGCTTTATTTCGAAAATTGTTGCCACTGCTCGCTTTCAAATCCTAGAGTTTGTTAATAAAAAATTTCAAACAAATAAAATGTTTTACGATGAAATAATAACATTACCACACATTAAATACATTATTCCCGATTCCAAAAATTCGTGGAAACTATTTCGACTGCGTACCATTTTAATCAGCTGAAATATTAATTAAAAACTCTGAAAGCGCTCATTTTCGCACTCATTTTTCCGAGTAGGAACAGTGTCTCGCGTTGAAGATAAAAATTCTTTATTTCGAAAAGTGTTGCTACTGCTCGCTTCCAAATCGTACAGTCTGTTAATCAAAAATTTGTAGATTTTACAAAATCTATACATATAAAGAAGAATGTCTGTTTGTGTGTTTGTTTGTTCGCGTTAATTAAGTCTGAACAATTATAATAAGTTTTTTTTCACATTTAATCGATTAAAATTGAATACAGGTGAAATATTGGATGGAACTTGAGCCTTTACGATTATTTGATTAGAAAGACGAAAATCATTAGAAACTGCACGCCATTGTTGCTGATATAATGAGAGAGAATTAGTTTATTTTTTTATCAAAATTTGTTATGTGATTTCCATATAGCATCAGACTGAAACATGTATGACGATGAATCGTGTTTTTTGCATCGTTATTAGAGAAGGAATACAGCGGTATCGTTCTCTCTGTTGTTAGAGGTATTACTCTCAATCTAACTTAATTGGCATCGGGTACTTGCGCTAGTTAATAATACATTAGCTCCTATTTTCAACAGTCAGCAGTCCAGTATACAAAGCATTGAATGAAAACCTGTTGCTAAACCCACATTTCTAAAAGAATGAAACTATTCAAAATGATGCGATTTCATCAAAAAATATAAAATAAAAAAATCTGACTAGAATCAGATCGCTTCAAGCTTCAAGCTGTACTGGCTGTTGTCTAGATGCACCTATGTACCAAATTTCGTAGCCATTGATCTTTTAAGCTTAGCGCAGCATGAACGATAGTCACATACAGATAGACTCTTTCTTTTATTATATGTAGAGACAATAATTTTAAGATTATTCAAAATATGTATATATTTCTTTTGGCACACCTTAGTACGATAAAAACAAAAAGTATATTTCAAAAATTATTTATTATCAGAAATTAATAAAAAAAAAGACTGGAACTTAAAAATTCCAAATCCTCCAAATGTAAGAATAATGTGAAAAGAGGAAAAGATCAATTGAATCCCATACGATTAAGTAAGGCAAGAAGAGATTGAGAATATTCCCGTAATAAATAGCTTAATCTAATCGCGGAGGATGAAAGCTAAGATTCAAAGATAGAGAATGCAGTCAGCTGAAATAGAAGATGTTAAATTGTACGAAAAAAAGTTCTTTCAAAGTTCGGTCGAACATGCTTATAATGAAAAGATTTTCCAAATCAAAATTCTACTGCTAAATTTTATACGGAATACTGCGAAATCGATAAATTTTACGAAAGAGTAACTAGATTTGGGCTACTTAAGATCTCCAACGTATTTGCAGTATCGTCTTATCTATTACACTTTCTTTTATTATTCTTCAAGCTAAATTCTGTTTTCTCTGCCTGTTCAGATTATGATTCTGGTCTTCCAGTAAAAGTTCGATGCCGAGGTATTTAGAGACACATAGTTAAGGGAGTATCTTTATCGTGGCGCGAATTTTCATGGTTATTTTGCGAATTTTAACACGGCACGCGAAAGTATTAGATTATATTTTATGCTTAAATAAATTTATTCTTACATTAGAATTTTTTTAACTACATTGCATAATAATCCCATTCCAAAGTACAAAGTAGATCAAAAGTACAGGATTATTTTGTAGTTAGAATACCACTTCGCTAATCTTCCATTTTTCATCTTTTAAGATATTATTCTTCTAATCTTTCTGTAGAGTCAAATTTTCAGGAATTTGTTTCTTACTATGTTTGCGTTCATTTTTTGATCAATAGATGGCGCCACAGGATTCAATTCCTATCATTTAGCTAGAACATTCTCGAATTTCTCTCTTTAATCTCGCAAGTGCATATGCTTCTCTTTCATCATTTCCCCTTCCAGAACTGAAGGAAGTTTTATTTAACCTCCAAAACTGTAGTCCTTTTCATCCTTAATTATCAGTCGCAACACCGTACACGTTTTTCCCCTCAAAAACACTTCATAACTCTACTGTGAATTCCGCTTGGAAGCAACTACAGTCGTTTTATGTGTTTTTGAGTCTTTTGTATTCAAAATTGCTGATAACCTCGCAAATAATGAAATGATGTTCGCCATTTTTTTAGCGCCTGAGTGGACATGGACCGAAACGAAACGCTTGTTTATTTAGGAGAAAATCTGGCAATAAGTGAACAGTTTTCATTTTCTTACATGTGAATTTTAATTTATGTACGTGAAAATTGTAAAGTGTGTTATTTATGCGTGCTATTTTACTATTTATTTTTAGGCTCTGTACCCAAGTTCATGGATACCTACAATCGTTGCACTGATCGTCGTCATTGGATCTGCTATCTCAATAATTTCATTATCCATATCACTCTTCATTTTCTGTTATTTTAAGTGAGTATCAATTCAAGTAATTCAAGTACGCAATTAATTAATCTTGTTGAATTATGAAATACGCTAAGCTTATTTTAAGGAACTGCGTTTATTACATATACAGGGTGATTCAAAAATATAGTGAACTCAAGAGGAATAAAAAATTGCTTACAAAATAAAAATTTTGTTTTCAGTTAAGTCCACATTGTTTCACACTTATGTTTTCAGTTTGAAAGAATCGGATGTGGGCAACACATGACTTCCTTGCATGGCCTCTTGCAACGGAAAAGTGCAACGAAAAAGTTTACACATTTTTCGTTGCATTTAATTTAAACTTATTTCCTCAAATTTTATTAGAGATATATCTCTCACTCAATTAATTCAATTCTCACTTTGCGGCAAGGCAAAAATACCCAAAAACTCAGAATATCTTCATTAAAATTTGTAAAATACAGAAAAAAATAAAACACCAAATACAGTTAAAAATCAGTTAAAAGAAATTTTTAAATTACTATTAAAATTTCAACGCAAAAGTAAGCAATTCGGCCAAAACTGAAAGCTTATTTTTGGTCCCACTCGGCAGAAAGACACTGAAGTTGGTTCAGGAAGTTACTTAATTCACTACCCTACTTTTCAAATGTAAACTAATTGGGCTTCGTTAGGCTCAATAGCAATTATCAAAAAAATTTTAATTGTTGATAATTCTACAACTATTCCATGCAGTTAACTAAGTGCATAAAAGCCTTAACCGGGACTTAAGAACTACATAATTCAATCACTCTAAAGCAGAATATATGCAATTTATCAATATATAACAATAAAAAATCTGTACTCACCCAGCCAGGTTTGCAACCAAAAACAGAGGTGAACAACTACATATTGTAGCAATTCCATCTACAAAATTTCAACGTTCGGAGGGTACTCGTTTTTGAGTATTACGAGACACGTAAGAAAATCCCGAAAATATCTCTTCTGAATTCATTTTAAATCAATTTTAAAATCCGTTTGGGGAGAAATGAGCGTTTATTGTTTTGGTAATTACCCATATCACTCAAAAACATCGTTCAAATTGATTCAAGGGCGATCAAAATGGATATTTTCGTTTAAATACGATACCCGAAATTTCTTGCGATTGCAATACTTCCTTTATTTCGTACAAGAAATTAAAAAATCTGATGTTATGTTTAGCGTTATGTTTGTTGTTGCGAAGCTTAGTTTGTCTAGATTGGCAACAAATCCACTATTATGCTAAGTTTCAAATGTAAACAAATATGGCTGCTGTAGTAAAAATAATTAGGCTTAGCCACACTCAAACAGCTTTAAAATTGTTGATAATACTACAAATATTGCACGACGATTTAAAAGCATAAAAACCTTAACCGGAAGATAAGAATAACATAATTCAATTACGGTTAAAGCAAAAAATCCGCAACTTACCAAACATATAAGAATAAAAAATCTGAGCTCACTGAACCGAGTAGCAGAGTGGTAATATTATAATTATATAATATATATAATTATATATATATATATATATTGTTTCACAAGAATAGTAGTAGGTAGGAACATTGCAGCAACCTTGCTAAAAAGTTATTAGGAGCTGTAGCTCCACGAAATGTTGTAACATAGTACTACATAAACAATAAGAATATAGTAAAGTAAAATTAAATTTAAATAATTCTCTTGCGCCATTGCTGCAAGGAATTAAATTTGAATTTAATAAATATTCTCTATTCGTAACAAATATTCTGTATTCGTAACAAACATTCTCTATTCGTATTCGTCTATTCGTATAAATATAAAATTAAATAATTCGATTTAAATCAATATTTCAATTAATATGGTAAAATCCAAAATAAATAATATATCCAAAATAAATATTCCAATTAATATTAATCTGGCTTTTATTATTATATTTTGATAGATTGTATATAGTTTATTTTAGGCTTACATGTATAATTCGTGTAGAGTTTCTAAATTGCTTTGGTTTTCTAAAAATTTTGGTTATCTACTCTTAATTGATATTTAATTAATTTTAACTCTAGTCATTTTCTTGCTAATTTCTCATAATTCCACTATTTAAATTTCTTTTTTAGTAATTCACAACATTTGGTTTTACTTTTACCCTTGCCTATATGGATGACGAAACACGAATTGAGTAATTGAAGAGTTAGGTTTGGAGGCAACTTCCCCTTGATAAGTCTGTCTCCTGCCTACTCAACAATTATTCACTTATGCAATTTAATTTTTTGGAATAATATATTTTTTCATGGTTTTAGATACATGAACTTAATTTACATATGCGCTTAGAATTTAAATGATATTGTAAATTAGTTCGCAGCAATAATAAATTTTATTTTTATTTTTTTTTTTTTGCAATTAAAATTTCTTAATTAAAATTTTAATTTTATATTAGCTTTATACGAATAGAGAATATTTGTTTATATATATATATATATATATATATCTACAAATATTTATGTTACTCGGAATTTTTCGTGATTACAATGCTTCCTTTACTTTATACAAGGAAGCAAAAATGAGCCAAATAATATAAACTTTCATTCTGCGATATTTTTGGTTCCGTTCCGTTTAAGAAATGAATTAAAGCAAGCAAACGTACAAGGTGAGACGATTACAAGACATATGGTTTTAGTTGAAATACGTAAAGACCATAGATCCGAGGTCAAAATTTAAGAAATCAGTCAAGTAAGGTAGACTTTCAATGCACGACATGTTCTGTCACTTTTCCCTTAAGAAACGAGTTAAATGAGATTCAGACTAAGAAAATTCTGATCCCGTGTTTTTTCTTTTTATTTTTATTATTATTGTTATTATTATTATTATTATTATTATTATTATTAAAGGAACATGAAATCTATATTTTTTATGGGTACTATATATATATAGTAATAAAAATGTGTCAATAAGAAAGTTTTCATAGAGCAGTTAATCAAGCAAGACTATAAATACTTTCGTACACCAAAATTATCCAATGTGTCATTCATTAAAGTGTTCATATGTTAATTAGAGAACTGTATGAAGATAATGCTAAAGACAGCTACAAATATAAAATCTCCAATGAAAATTTCTAAAAGGTGTTAAAAAAATATGCATGTATTTGAATAAGTATATTTTCCAAACTCCCATCTCTAGAAGGGCCCACCAGCGGCCGAGCGGTAAAGTCGCTGAACACTGGTAGTTCGGTCCGAGGTTCGAATCCCGCGAACGGGCTGGCTGCATGGGCGCTTTCGTGGTTTTCCCCATGTGTAACGCAAATACGAGCCAGTTTCCCTTAGAAAGTCCTCCACGAAGGCATCCCTCCCCTTAGGCAGATAGCCCTCGAGGCTTTGCCATAATCACACACACCCATCACTAGAAATGCTAAATTTTGAATTTGTATATTTAATGAAATTAAATTTTTAAGCAACCAATTAATCGACATTTTGGCCTTTTGTTTTCGTCAGATGAACGCAATTCAAGTGTTTTATGTAAAAGATTTCATGTAATCGAATCTATTGTTGTCCGAGAAACATATGAAGAATCATTGATGAGACATTGTTTGTGCAATAGTTTTGAAGCAGCTTGTAGAATAAATATGGTAATTTATTGTCTCGAAAAAAAAAAAAAGAATATTAAATTCGTCTTTTTGTTATGAGTGGAAATTTTCTCTTCCTTTCTGAAATGAGAATCTGTGACGCTAAGTAGTGTTATTCACTAGAATAGGAAAACAAAAGCAACTTTAACAAGATTTTCGACATAATCATATAACGACGACTAAAAAACTAAACGACTAAACGACTTTTTGTCATACAATATTCCTCTTAAATGAAATAGTACTCATATATTCTTTAGTTGATTATATACTATATATTAAAAGTCCGCATATATTCTTTTGTGAGTTTCTACGTTACAAAAATCTCAGTGTTACTCACATTTATACATTACATATAATTAAAAACTATTCATGCATATTTGATCTGCGTATGTCAATATGTTCCTGTTGTACAAATAAGGTAATACAATTGCATATTTAGTAAACTGCTGATTCCCGTTTTTCTTTTTAATAAATCAAGTAAGACTTTAACGAAGCAAGGTTCTTGCTCTGCTACATTTATGTTATTACATTACGTTCGTATTACATTTACGTCCTAGCAAGATGATAGCTTATTAATGCTATGCCAGATATGCTATGCCAGATATGGCCACGTTAAAATTTTACGTGTGTTTTCATATATTATTAATGATATTTATAATTTTTAAAGATAGCGTAAGCTACTTTCAGTGACAAGTTAAGTGCTCTTTTAAGTAAAATCTCAAAATTAATTTCTCTTTTATTCACCTATTAGAGTGGCTTAATATCTTTGCAGACGGAGTAAATAACTTAGTATAATAAATCATGCACGATGAAAAATATATTAACTCGGCATTCAATAAAATCTTCAATTTTCCTCTTCTTTTTTTCTTTCTTTACTTTTTAAAGGCTAAAATTTCTAAAGAGAAAAAAAAATACTTTCTTTCTTGTTATTGAATAAACTGACGTATTGAACTGCAAATAATAAATGCATTCTCTTTACAAGACGTTAGATAAAAATTCGGAAATACTCATCGCACTTAATCTAGAGAAACATTTTTCTACCATGCCTGAGATTCAGAAACCTTACCAGAGGTGTCCGTATGATGTATAATGTTACGAATATGTTTCTTTAAATTATATACTTTTGTGAATTTCTAGGTTAAATTAATGGTATAAAATTTTGCAATTTATTTCCAAAAATTTATTATCATTAGTTAGCTATAAATAGTATTTTCTACGATAGCTGAAATATCTAATACACTCGTAGTTTAAAGATTTAAAAATGTCTGTTATCTGCAAAATATTCTTTTAGTTATTTTTCCATTTCTTGTAGCCCACTGCTTAAAACAGCTAGGGTATATTCTGAGTTCGTTATGAAATAACCATATAATGGACAACCTTTTAATAAAAATGAAATAGAAGAGGTTAAAAAGGAAAATTATAACGTTTACAAAATTTAGAATACAGAAATTTTGCCTCTGACGTGGAGAACTATGCGTTTGAAATAAGAAGTGAAAAGCGGGCTATAGCATTCCTTCCGTAGAAGGAGATCAAAAACAATTTACATGCGTTTAATGTTTTTAACAGTTAGTACGATGTCCTAGCAAGATGACTTAGCTGAATTGATTGCGTGGAGGGTCATTGGTTGTTTAGATGCGGATGAAACGCAATTCGTTCTAGCGCAATTGTTAGAAGATTCTCAAAGTGTCATTTCCAGTATATGGGATCGGTTTTTGGAAACTGGAGCTGTTCGAAGATCGGGACAAGATCGTACGCCTGCAACAACGGCCAGAAGAAATCTCATTATGAACGCCACTTTGTGCAGTATCTCCTTCAGAGGACTACTGGTACTAGAATCTCGACTCAAAGTGTTCGAAACTGACTCCACCATGTGGGTTTGTATGCTCGCAAGCCAACTGTCTGTGTTTCATTGACACAGGCCCTCTGTATTTCCCACAGAAAGTAAACACATGAACCTCTTAGATGAGACCGAGATGAGTGGAGCAATGTGCTTTTCACGAACGGCGCTTTAGTGTACACGGTAAAAAAAAAGTTCGCTCTTTACAGGCAAAAGTTTTGTAAAGTTACAGAAATCAAAAAGTTGCAGAAGAATTTCCTGTAATGGTAACAGGTTGAAAGCAAACTGTAGCGGTAACAGTTGATTTGCTTGTAGCATTACAGATAATGTTTCAGTAGCCGCGCGGAAGAATCACGTGACTGACTGGAAATTAGCCAATCAGGAGAAAAGTGTTTGAAAGCTAGTTGCAGAAAAAAACATGACTGAATGCATGTTGGTTGTATAGCGCAGGTAAGTAAGAAAATGTTTACAATTACTGCTTGAAATATTTTTTGTTCATTTTATGCAGATTATTCTCGTGCACTTTTCACTGTTATATGCAGTGAGTAAGTATTTAAACGTTTAAGCTTTTCGATTAATTAATATCAGTGTTCGTAATGTCTAATGAGTTGAAAGAGTGCAAAATATTTATTCCAAATACAGATCTAATAGTAGTATTTTGTCATTGTGCATTCGATAAATTACGCCTTAAATTGCCCGTATTATTATTTAAAACTAATTATTCCAAAATTTAATCACTGTTTGTGGTATTTAATTGAAATGGTAATGTGGTTGTTAAAAACAAAACTAATCATGTTAGCGTTCTTTTCCAATCGTCTGACCAAAGAACGTTTGACATCTTTTTCCCGGCAGGCCTTGCGAGAAACGTTTATATAAACATTTAGAATTCTGAATGTAATGTATATATTTTTTTGCTTACTAGGTTTAGTTTATTCTTTTTTCTAGGATTATCTAATTAGTTATACCTGGTTTATAATTCAGTCTAATATGTTTATGTACGAGTGTGTTATGAAGTAAAATTACAAAAACTTGAACAACGCGGTCGAGAATCTCGTTTATTCCTTTAGTGTAATAATATTTTCAGTGGTATTAATTTCTTACGAAAATATTATAATTTCAAAATGAAGTAATTATATTGATTAAAAATATGCCGTATCATACTTTTCGTAATGTTTTGTTTTACTAACTAGATGCAACTTAATTATTCCATATATTTTAATATACCAATATCAACAGGGGAAAAATGGAAATGACCTAAAATATTTTTCTAACAATTCGTTAAACTAATTATAAAACAAAACTAAAATTTTGTGCATTATTTCCAAAAATATCATTTCATTAATATTTTATAAATGACAACATATATTATATTGTATATATAACTACCATTACATACTTATAAGTTTTTAAACATTTAATGTAGAATTTATGTTGATTTTATTTTGCCCAGTTTTAATACAGTTTTGCAGTATGATAGTCTTGTTACTAGGATAGCATGAATCTGCTAGTACAAGTTTAATACATTTCTTGACAAATGTTTCTCTTATTCATGTAATATAATATATAAATCATAAAATAAGTTTTCTTAAAAATAAATTATTATTGTTTACTGGAATTTAAAACAATTCTATATCTGTATGTTGTATTAAAAATAAAATAATAATGAATTTTTAATGAAACATTGATTTTAGCATTAACAATGTAAATATATATATATATATACACACATGAATAAATGGAAATGCAAGCTACTTTTATTTACAAAACCGCCCATGAATATATGCTTTCCTTTAGGCTGATAGCCTTTGCATGCTTTGCCATATTCTATCAATCCAAATGATGCAAATACGCAGAAAATTTTACTTTCTTTGAAAGTTAATACCGGAAATAAAATTCAGTGCATTTGTAAACTACATTAGTTCTCTATACGTGATTCCTGAAACTTTTGATCTTTAAATGATAGTGGGCATCCTAGAGAAGTTATGTTTACTAATTAGTTATTTTATGAGGAATGCTGGTTAAATTTAAAAAGTGATTGACTGAGGTAGCTTGTCGTAATGAGACGGTTCACTGTAATCCAATTTTTTAAAGAATTTAAGCTGTTCTTAATTAATTAAGATATTATAAAGAAATATGATTAAAAGTGTTATATAAGCACATGTTTAAAACATCTATTAAAATTTTTATAAGCTTTTTAAGAGCATGATAATGATTTTAAAAGAAATGTTTTTTTCTTTATTTAGGAGACATGGTTTACAAAGAGGGGAAAAACCATTTATTTTTTCCAAGCAGTCGAAACGAATTTTTATGAAATGTTTATTAAATTATATTATGTTATTTTTTAATTAATTCTTTTTTCAGGTTTTATGTAAAGTTTATGGATTAAGTAATAAATTATTTTTACTTCTGTATTTTAATTAGCATATTATTTGCTTCATAGTGTTTCACAATAAAGTTATAAATTCAATAAACTTCTTAATTAACATGCTGTAATATAGAGAGAGCATAAAGTTTGTTTTCTGTTGTCACATGTTTATTTCACAATTTTGTATGCGAATCTCGAAATTTATAATAACTAGGAATACTTTTTTAGTATCACTTTCGAAATGATAAATATTAAGCTTAGATTTATTACATATTATGTTTGTAAAAAATTATAGGTAAAATTAAAATGCATTAAATTTTAAGCTAAACTGAAGTATTAATTTTAGAAATAAATTTCTTAAAGGCATAATTGTATTAAAAATTTTAAGGGAAACAAGGCTTTAAAAATTAAGGTCAGTTGGCAAAGTTTTATGCTTATTCAAAAAGCATGACATTAGGTTTTTAATGAAAGACTTCTATCTGTTAATTCAAAGGAAATTATTTAAAGGTAAGTAAAAAAGTTATGCATTTTTTCAAACAATAACAGACTGTTGACAAACACTGAGTGCAGATAAGAATAAAAAGATTAGTTAGACGTTGTAATTCAAGCGCATGAACAAAATTTGAATTCCTTGTAGTAACAAAATGAAGTTCATTGCTATGTTGAATTCTTTACTGAAAATGTCATTTTTAGAAGGAGAGAATATATTTTTGAAATATGAAGAACAGCTGTTCTGAGTTCTTCATAGAAATATTTCACAAAATGTCTTTTACTGTAATAATATGATCATATCAACATGCAACACGTTTACTCATATAAGTTAAATCTAAAGCAACATGTGTCTATTTTAGCTAAAATTACTAAAAGGAAAGTTCTAGAACATATCTTATTAACTGACACTAAAACATGCAAATAAAACATACTATTTTTTTCAGCTTTACAGGGCAAATATAAGGAGTAGTATATCAATTTGAACTTTTAAATTAATCAAAATGATAATATGAAAGGCCTTTCAGTAATATCAGACATAAGTTTCTCTTCATAAAACAAAAATACTCTGCAACAGACTAATGTTACTTTTTGAAAAAAGAACATTGCTGTTGAAAGCACATCTTTTAAATTAATGCTATTCTGAGGTCAAATTGACTAATTTAAAAAGCCAAACTATTATGCTTCACTTGCATATATCTGTATAATGATATACACAGGCAGATATTGTTTTACTCAAAACATCTTCATTTCAATATATTTTATTATAATAAGCATCATTTTAGACAAAAAAATCTATTACTTTTATAGACATATCCTTTAGTATTATCTATGAAAAATATATTCTACACATATAATTACTTAATGGGATATTAGAAGGAAATAATCTGAAACCTTTACAGATACAACCATTGGAATTTTACGTAAGAAAAGTATCTTCTACTCACATAATAACTTGCTATAATAATACAAGCAAATAACCTGTAACGGTTACAGATATATCTGTTGAGATTTTACATGAGAAAAACATGTTCTTTTTACATAATTATTTGCTGTAATATTACACGCAAATAATCTGTAACCATTACAGATATATCGTTTGGGAATTTACATGAGAAAAATATGTTCTACTTACATAACTATATGTTGTGATATTACAAGAAAAAGATCTGTAACCATTACAGGCAAAACTCTTGTAATGTTACAAAGAAAACACCTGTTTCTGTTACTCAAATAACCCATGGCACCCCAGTTTCCATTATTTTTCTTAGTAACCTTACAGATTTTTTTTTACAGTGTACAACCTGACAATAGACAGATGGTATAGGGAATACCCTGCATTTGTGCATGAAATTGTTCAATTTAACGGAGACGGTCTGAGCAGATATTTCTACCAGTGTGTGTACAGACCTGCACTTTATCAGGAATGGAGCACTCATGGCTCAGCAATATAGGGATGAGATCATCAGACCTATTGTGGTCCTTTACACTGCAGCAGTCGGAGATGAATTCATTCTCATAGCTGATAACACCAGGCCATATCGTGATCAGCTAATGGACAATTTCCTCTTCGATGAAGGAATCTTTCTAATGGATTGGCCAGCATATTCTCCAGATCTGAGCCCAATAGAACATGTTGAGGACATTCTAGGGAGAAGGGTTGTTAGTCGCTTATCACCCCCAGAAGCAATTCAGCAGTTTGAAAGCTCTCTTCTATAGAAGTGAGAGAAAATATCCCAGTACCTCAGTGATGATCTCATTAATTCCGTGCTTAGTAAGCGTGCGGCATTGCTTTCGGTCAGGAGAAACCATACCCTTTACTGAAACTCATTTGTATCCACGAAATCATATTTTTTGTTTGTTTGTACATTGTGCAGAAATTGTGCGTTTTTTATTTACCGACAAAAATCCTCAATAAAATTTAATTACTCTTTAGTCGTTGATTCTTCTTTTCTCATATCTTACAACACGTATACATCATATATCAGTCACCAAAACATTTCTTAACTCGCAGTCTATAACTGAAATCGTAATATCTCCTAACTGTTTTGGGCAGTGTATATAGAGAATTAAAGGAATAGCGATGATAAGAACTGCTCCATTTTTAATAAAGTGAATCATTTTTAAATGGTTTGCTTCGTTACACTGATAAAAAAAGACTTTGTTATAATTCGAATAACATTGCTGTAATTGCTGTACCAATAAACTGAAATAAAGCTTAAGCTTACAGAAGAATAGGTTGGAGCATTTTAAAGGTAAAGGTAAGAAAAAGGCTTCGCTTAAGGTAGTTTTTAAATTAAAAAAACATTAAAAATTTACTTAAATAAGTAGTAATAATATAGAGTGAACTCTCCCTATGACGACCACTCACTGTTCCAGATGATTTTGACTTTCTATGGAGGTGGTCGCCTTAGAGCTCTGATGGGTAAGTATCGATGTTTTTATGCCCTCAGAAATGCAAATCAGTTTTAGAAGTGGTTGTCTTAGACCTAGTTTTAGAAGTGGTTGTCTTAGACCTAGTTTTAGAAGTGGTCGTCCTAGAGGGGTAGTCGCGCTGAGAGAATTCACTGTAAAAATAAAATACTTTAAATATACCTTTTCATAACATTCGTTATAAAATATCTTCTTGAGCCTGAAGCTTTTGAAAACCAAAATGAAGTAAAAAGAGGATTCTAATGGCGTTTTCTTAGGTTAATTTTTTTTTTACATGGCAGACACTTTTTTACAATAATAATAATTTAAAGGGACACAGTTCCTCCAAATTGGTCAAAATATAATTTTTCATTATTTAAGTTGCATCTATGATGCCTTTAAAAATTAAGTAGAGAAAATTTCCGAGCTGTAAATTTTCAAAGCTATGCTTTCGGTAGTTTAGAACTTATTAAGTTTCTTTAATGTAAAAATTAAAAAAGCAATTCTTCCAAAACGGCTGCTTTTGCTAGTGTCTTAGCCTGGTGAAATATCAAATCACAGTGAACCTTCTCTTCACGACCATCTGCTTAAAACGACGCCACTGAAAGGGAACTGAGATTTCTCTGAGAATAGAAACGAATATCTACATTAAACAAGATTTCTCTATGATGACTATCTCTACAAAAGACCAAATTCATCTGGAATTGTGAGTGACCTTCTTAGACAACGTTCACTGTGTTTTATTGTATGCTAATAAAAGCGAGCCAAATAAAAGGGCCAACTAAGTGAAGTGATGATTCATGTTAGCAGTTAATATATATTTATGTTTTTAATACATATGTTTATGAAAAATGCGTATAATTAATTAGCACTTTACACAAATGAAGATCGTAATAGAATTTTTACTTATTACTTCCTTGTACGAAGCAAAGGAAGTATTGTAATCACGAGAAATTCCTAATACCATATTTAAACGAAAATATCCATTTTGACCAATCAAATGCAATTTAACGATGTTTTTCCCTGACATCTGTACGTAAAGACAGAATAAAGCACTCTTTTTCCCCAAACAAATTACAAAACTGATTTAAAATGGATTCAGAATAGATTATTTTCGTGGCATATATGTATCTTAACTCAAAACGAATAGCCTTAAAACGATGAAATTTTGTATTAGTTCACATCCCTTTTCGATTGCAATCGGACGCACCGAAATTACAGAAACATGTGAAACACGTATATATATATATATATATATATATATATATATATATACATGTTTCACATGTACATATATACATGTGAAAGTGGGTATATATATATATATATATATATATGTGTGTGTGTGTAATAATAAAATTCCATAGTCAAGAATACACTTAAAATTCTAACTGTATGTTCTTTTCATTTTTAATGGCGACGGTCTCTTATTTGAAAGTACGTGGAATTAAATTCACAGCCCCGTAGTCAAGTTGTTTTTCCCGCCTTTTCTACACCTACAGTTTTAGAATGTTCTGGAGTTATTTAAAGCGAACTGGATTGGCTGACGAGGCTGACGTCATTTCTTGGAAGCTCCGCCTTTCCAGAGGCTATAAAAGAACTCGCAAAAGGAATATCGGGGCTTTTACTTTAATGTCACGATGCAGTAAACTTCATACAAAAAGTTATTAGTAATTCTTTTTTATTTACCCCGAATATCTGATATTTGTAACTGCTATTTTTACTTGAAATATAATAAATGGATCCTGTTTTTTAAAACTTGTCGTCTGATAGTTTAACTTACGACAAAAGCTGGTACATCACAAGCAGTCGGCAGGATGGGTGTACCCAAAAGGAAAATAATTCTAGTGGAAGAGAAAGAACTTTTTAAGTGCAAGTTGTGTCTGTTTTTTACAAACTGAAGAATTGTGAATTGTGATACAGCTTTGTCTTCGAATTTTGAGCGCGTCTCATAGTTAGAACCGCATGATTTCGATATCGTCTGCTGGAAAGAATGTGAAGAATTTCAATCATTTATGCTGTGTTTTTTTTAACAGCACACAAACGAGCAGGATTAAATAGTGTACTCAACAGCCAAGTAAGAACATATTTTAAGAAATTATTTTTTCTCAGTGTGTGAACTAAGTTGCTACGACAATAGTTTGTTTTAATATATTATGTTAAAGTAACTACGAGTTTATTTAAATTTCAAGTCTTATTCTAATTAATAGTATTCTAAGTAAGATTTGATATTATCCTGAAATGTGTAGTTATAATCATAAAATTTGAGAATACAAATATTTATTTAAGTCTATTATTCTATGAAGTGTTGAAAATACTCTGAAGAGTTTTTGGTTTAAAAAAAAATATTTTAACTATTGTAAAAATATTTTGAGAAAAGTGCACAATTTTGTTCTCAAGAAACTTTTAAAGTTTCAGTTACAAATATCAGATATCCGGAGTAAATAAAAAAGAATTACTAATAACTTTTTGTATGAAGTTTACTGCATCGTGACATTAAAGAAAAAGCCCCAATATTCCTTTTGCGAGTCCTTTTATAGCCTCTGGAAAGGCGGAGCTTCCAAGAAATGACGTCAGCCTCGTCAGCCAATCCAGTTCGCTTTAAATATCTCCAGAACATTATAAAACTGTAGTTGTAGAAAAGGCTAGAAAAACAACTTGACTACGGGGCTTTGGATTTAATTCCACGTACTTTCAAATAAGAGACCGTCGCCATTAAAAATGAAAAGAACATACAGTTAGAATTTTAAGTGTATTCTTGACTATGGAATTTTATTATTACATATATATATATATATATATATATATATATAGTCTATTATTCTATGAAGTATTATTATTATATATATATATATATATATATATATAATAATAATACTTCATAGATTATTATATATAATATAGATATCATTCTATATTATATATATATATATATATATATATATATATATATATAATGTTGTATGATCCTAAATTCACTTAGTGCGAAATCGAGTTATTCTACTACTTGCGCAATTGCTGCAAAGTATAATAATAATTTATTTACTAAAGAAATATTGATTATATTATCTCCTAAGATTAATTTTAGTAGAATTATCTAAAAAGAGTGAATCCATAGTTAGTAAGTTTAATTCCGAAAATTGTTTTAAAGTAATTGAATGTAAATTGTTAAAAATGTTTAACGGAGACTTGAATTAAATCATGAATAACAAAATTTCAATTATAAACAGAAATTAAATTAAAAGCAAGTAATCATTGCCATTGATCGGAAATTAGTTGACTTTTCAAGGGAAACAAACCAACTCCCGTTCAATGAACAATAACTAGGAAATAAATACGAAGGTGTTTCGTTTTTTACTCAAGTAATAAGGCGATGCCAAACTGGCAATTTAAGTTAGGCCAATTATTTCCGTGAATTGAAAGGATCAAGAACCAATGCAGAGCACTAAAGAACTCATTCTGATTAAGCTATGTTGAGTGTAATGTTGAGCAATGTTGAGTGAAAAGGAATTTATACCCACTCTTAGTCGACTGAGTGAGTTCATTTTTGTTTAATTCTTATATGTTGGTAAATTGCGCATTTTTTGCTTTAAAAAATGATTGAATTTTGTTGTTCTTATCTTCCGGTTAAGGTTTTTGTGTCTTTATTTAATCTGTTTGCAATAGTTGTGGAATTATCAAAATTTTAAAGTTGTTTAAGTGCGGCTAAGCGTATTTTTTTCAAGGGGAACAAACCAACTCCCGTTCAATGAACAATAACTAATAGATAAATACGAAGGTGTTTCGTCCTTTACTCAAGTAATAAAGCGATGCCAAACCATAGCAGCCACATTTGTTTACATTTGAAACTTAGCAGAATAGTGAAATCAGTTTCTGTATTTTCAGTGTCTTTTTGCCGAGTGGGACCATAATTAAGCTTTCATTACTGTACACCGAAAAATCTGCCTTGTTGCCTGCTGGCCGAATTGCTTGTTTTTGCGTAGATATTCTAATTTTAATTGTAAATTTTTGTATTGTTTTATTTTTTTCTATATTTTTCAGTTTTTAATGAAGATAGTTTGAGGTTTTATATTCTTTTGCCTTGCCACGATTTGAGAAGAGAATTAATTCAATGAGAAATATATCTGTAATGTTCATGTTATGATTAACAACATAATTATTCTTAGAAAATAAAGGTAAAAAGGGCTTACCTTTTAGTCGATCTTTTTTCTCGTTCCAAAGCCATATCCAGGAATGTTTTTATTAATTACATTCGTCAAAGGCACTATTCAGGCAAAAAGAGAGGCTTCTAAGATAATAATATATTTAATTTACAAATCACATCACTAAACTAAAATGTATATGTAACACAGAAGAGAAAAATTACATGTTTCACTCAAACGCCCATCACGAGTTCTAAAAGTTCAGTTACAGTTCTATTCTAGTTTTTGCTCGGCGCATGCGCAAATCACGTGTTGGACGGTGAGAGTTTCAACAATATCTCTATATTGAAATTCGAGGAAATAAGTTTAAATGAAATGCAGCAAAAAGTGCGTATAATTTAATACTCCGTACAAGGAAGTCATGTTGTGTACACATCAGATTTTTTGTCATAGCTGTCAACTCACATTTTTGAAGAATTATACGATTATCCAGTATACATGACAGTACAAAATTTTTATTAAATCTATAACAACAGTAGCATCCAAAATTCGATGTACAGTTTTGTGTAATTAAATTCTTAGGGTTAGCTCACACTCTATAAAATACTTTTAGTTCATCCATTCAAGTTCAAATACAGTTTTTTAAACTTATAGTGGATGACGGTACTTTTCCGTTTCGCCGGCGCAAATCTCGCCAAGCAGACTTTGTTGGCGACAACATACAGTATACACATAAAAAATGTTAACAAATGTTAGTTCTAAGAATTTGTTATTTTGAAGGCATAAACATTTTAATATGGTTTAAAATATTTTAAAAAGCCAATAAATAAAGACAATAAATTCGTAAGAAGACATTAATTTAAGAATTTACTATGCTTTCATGGTTCAACATCCAGATTCGCCAGTTCTTATCACGTGACCCCCAAGTGATCTCATCTCACGTAAACTACGCTACAAAAATCTAATTCTACCATTAATGATTTACATTAATTTCAAGTTAAATCTTGGTTTGGAATACAAGTTAGTTTAAATGCAAGAATTATTTCAATTCGTACGAATAGCTTACTCAGAAATTATGTAAAACCGCAGTGCTTTACTTCGCTAGTGCATTCTCATTAGAATGGATGAATTTAACCCTTGAATTTGCCTTTTCTATATTTCCTCCTTCCGATGAGCGGTGTGATTGCATCCTAATTGACTTAATTACCGGGAATAGCCTTAGGGCATAAAATTGAACCATCTTGTAAAAATTCTATGTAATTGTATGCCAGTATTGAAAGAATGGCTGCAACTTGTTTTGAAAATGAAGCGTAAAAGTTTGCCAGCGAAGGTATTCCGTTTGGCTTCAGTTGTACCATTATTGGCGACTTTATCATTTGCGCCGGCAAAACGGAAAAGTACCTGGATGACACTTGATGTTAATACAGTTTTTTCACATATTAAAGGTCAATTCCTACATATTTATTCCTGTTTATCGGAACTAAAGATATGCTGTTTTTAAATATATTATAAATACATAAACCCGGGTAATATATACTCGTATATAAATGGTCTTACAAATAATGACCGTTTATATATATATATTATTCGGGTATAAGTCAATAATAATAATATACAATAAAATAAATAATATATTAAGGTATATATTATTTATATATATTTTGTATATATTAATATACAGTAGACGCTCGTTTTTACGAACTCGTAGGGATTACGAAAACAGTTCGTTAAATCGAGAGTTCGTAATTTAGAAAGGCATCGGAAATTGTTAGTATTTCACATTTTAATGTTTTCGAGACAGGTTAGTGATACTATTCCATGCTTTTATTTATGCATTAGGAATTATTTTTATTAGTATTACTACTTAATAAATGATATCCATTCTATTAAACAAACAAGAAATATAAATATTTGTAAAACGTATCTTTATTAAGTCATTGAGTAACAAAATAATCACTTATCTTTGTCTGTTTTAAAACAACAGATTGTACAATGCAAGACTCCATCTTCTCTATATTTGTTAGCATTTCACAATTATTACTGGCCTCAAAAAATCGTCTAAGTTCTGACAAGTATTCAGCAGCTTGTTTTAAAGTTGGTCTTGGTGTTACTTCATTTTCTTCTTGTTCTGGATCTGAAAGTCTCTCATTCTCGTTGATTATGCTGCTAATAATATCGTGATCCGATATTTCCTCCGTGCAGATGACATTAGAATCCACATTTAAAAAATCCTCGAATGAAAGTTCTGGCAACTGTGGATTTCTACGGCGAAGTTCATGCATGAGAACCTCATCTTCGTCGTGAGATCTATTGTCATGGATTTCTTCAGTTACGTCTGTTTCTTTAATAAAACCTGCATGTCGAAAAGCTTTAGAAATTGTTTCATCTAAAACATCATTCCATGCACTGATTGATAAATGCATTGCACCAAGAATATCAATCTGATAAGGTTGTTCCCTTTTCAAGCCAAGGATTACTCTTTGCAAGAGCACTGTCTTATATTTTCGCTTGAAACTATTGATCATCCCCTGATCCATTGGCTGTAAAACTGCAGTTGCATTTGGTGGGAGATATTCCACACGGATTGCCTGAAGCCCAGTGACTTCTATGTGTGCAGTACAATTGTCCACGATTAGGAGAACTTTGCGCTTCTCTGCTGAAAAACGGTTATCTAAATCTCTCAACCATTTTTCGTAGATGTTGCCAGTCATCCAGGCCTTATTATTAGCATAATATGCAGCAGGAATCTTCTGAACATTTTTGAAACACCTTGGTTTCAGATATTTTCCAATAAAGAGCAGAGGCAATTTTTATGACCCAGTCATGTTGGCTGCAATCAAAACTGTAAGTCTCTTTTTAGCTTTATTACCTCCAACACATTTATCTCCTTTGTAAGCTAATGTTCTTTCTGGCAAAATCTTAAAAATCAAAGTCATTTCGTCCGCATTAAAAACGTCATCTGCAGCGTATTCAGAAAGAAGCAACTTCAACTTTTCTTCTTTCCATTCATTTCCTGATGACGTGTCTACTGCTGCACTTTCACCACACACTTTCCGGAAACTCAAACCATTCCGAAATTTAAATTTCTGTAACCAACCATCCGATGCTTTAAAATCTTTGATGTTTAATTTGGAAGCAAAACAGTGTGCTTGTTCTTTAAGTACATTTCCATCAATTGGAATGTTTAAGCTTCTCATCTTTCGAAACCAAACAAGCAAAGCCCTTTCCAAATTTGGGTGTTTTGATTCTCGAAAATATTTTCGAGAGGAGGGTCCACATTCACCGTTTCCGTTTTTAGCTCCAAAGATCTTCTCTCTTGCCTTTAAAATCGTCGATAAACTATTTTTAGGAATTCTATATTTCTGAGCAATTTGTGTCTTGCTTAATATTTTTTCGTCAACTTCTTTTAAAATCTTCTTCTTTATTTCAACCGCTAAACAAATTCGTTTCTTCATTTGCGACATAGCTCTAAGAATCTTACTTAACAAAAACTGGCCCAATCTCCCTCTCGACTAACGAGCCTTCACTGATTGAGTTGTCCAGATCAAATGACTATGGCATTACAAAAAACAACAACTCTCTTTCAGAAGCAACCCAAACCCCTTTAACACGAATGGTCTCACCCCCACCCAACAACATCAGGCCGATGCTCTTCTGAGAGCCTCCCACAACAAACAACACCATAAATTTGTCCTAATTCCCCCTCTTCTCCGCCCCCTCCTTCCTTACTGTACTTCTTCGAATGTTTCGCACTTGCTGCCTCAAAATAGTTGGAGATTTTATTTGACCTTCACACTTCGTCCCAATAAAACACGCAGAAGTATGAAAACTGAGTTCGCAAAAAAGAGATTTTCCTGACTTGTAGTTCGCAAATAAGAGCGCAAAATTACATCTATGGGAGTGTATTCGGGATCATTCGCTAGTTCGTCAAATCGAGAGTGTTCGTAAAAAAGAGGTTCGTAAAAACGAACGTCTACTGTAATATATAAATATTTATTATTTATATTATATCAAATAATATATATATATATATCAAATATGTTATGGAAAATTATTATGTATTATTTTACTGTGCATAATGTATTCTTAGTTATATTATTTTACTGTGATTAATGAATTTTATTGTTCTGATTTAAAAATTAATGTATAATATTTAATATTGTTGTACCTTACGGCAAGGCTCTTTTAAGTTTGGCAGAATATGTGTTACAGATAAAAGGGCGCGGGTGTATTTCCGTTTCTCACGAGTCGGCTTCTTTAGGAGGTTAGGGGTCAGATGCCGAGCTGCATTTTCTTCTTTTCGCGGGGTGGAAAACAATTGTTTTACTCGTTCAGAGGCGAATAGTTCTAAGGGGCAGCGATTTTTTTGACAGAGTTATAGGTTGGAAACATTCTTCTGTTGCGTGGGAAAGAAAGGGTCTGTCATCTTGTAGAAAGTTCTGTATTTTCTGAGAATTTTAGAGGCTATTTAATACCTTTTTTCTAGTTGGCTAGAGGGAGTCCAAGTTTCTTTAAGATTGGTTAAATTTTTAATTTTAGTGTTGTTTGAGCCAATAGTGATTTTGAGGCGTTTCTTGGTGAGCGTAAACCGAGTTTTCTTAAGCCGTTGCACGAGAAGCAGGGGTGATTTTAGACTGAAAGAGACCTTTTAGCAGATTTTTTCAGAGCTTCAGGGGTTTGATTCCTTAACGGCGTCCCTTTCGGGGCCGGCTGCAGTCAGTGAGGTTCTGGGATGGAGCGGAGGAAAAACGCGGCGGCTCTTCGGGGGTCGACCGCTGTTTACAGTTAAAGCTGTTTATCTCAGGGATTCTCGTTGCAGAGACCTGTCCGAGATAGTGCGCGTGCTCTTCGTGTTGGACGGCGGCGATTCCTGTCCTGCGGCGTATTATTTTCAATTTCGTCGCTGATATTTTTTCCCAACTGTGGAAGAGTCTGAACTGCTCATGCTGGAGTTTCTATTTTGCTTTGGAAAATATGGAAATATGGAAAGTCGTCATCTCCTTAGGTCTGCCTTGGTCTGTTGTCTCCAGTTTCGACCTCCTTCTCTAATCTTCAGTGGAACTACGAAATCGGGAAGCTGATTTTGTTAAGTTAAAATGCTGCTTGACGGAGGTTAGTGCTGGAACTATGTAAAAAGTCCGGTTCTTGAAAACGATGAAGATTTGGCAGTTATTGTTTCGGCGTTTTGTGACTGGATCCGGGCAGCTCCCTGAGTCTCCCTGAGTCCCTCAGTACGCGGATTTCGTGACTTTATATTTTCATTGGTGCTTTTCTTTTGATAATTAATCCTAATAAATTTGGAAATGTTTAATACTAAAGCAAGAGCTGTCATGTTTAAGTAGGTGAAAATTGAATATTTATTGTTACTAAATTTCTAGCTCATAAGGTAAATTTTTTTATTAATGTTTAATAGTCAGACGTTAATTGAACTAATTGGAGGAAGTGAATCTTTGTTTTAATGTTTAAGTGCTATGTTTATGTAATTTCACTTGACAGAGGATGAACATGCTGATGTGTCTCAGTTGAAGAAATATGATTTATTCTAAATTAGCTTTTATAAATGAGTTTAAACTTCTTGAGTTCCTGTTTAAAATGATTAAGAACTGTGACGTGTTTCATTATGATTTTTGTATTAATGGAATAATGTTTAATGTGATATCGATATGGAAAAAAAACTATGAGTAACTTTAAAAGATTTTTGTAGGGGTAGTCTGGCCAGCTATCTTGAATTATAAGATGTGAATTATTTAATAAATGTGTTTATTACTTTTATTATTGTATGTTTCTTTGAGGTTGATTGTGGTCTACTGTAGATCACCCTATTGTATGTTTCTTTGAGGTTGATTGTGGTCTACTGTAGATCACCCTATTGTATGTTTCTTTGAGGTTGATTGTGGTCTACTGTAGATGTGATCCTTACGGAACATGGTTATTTTAGAACCTTGGGTATTTATATTGCGGTAGTAGGAAAAAAATCGGTTTTAAGAGTTGGTGACTATACGATCGGTTTACTGAATTTATTTTGATTTGATGAGTAGACTTCTTAATTGTGAGATTGTATCTTTCCCTGGTGTTTTGAAGAGATCTGTGTGGTATTTGAAATGTTAAGGGTCTAAGGCTATCTCTAGATTTTGTATTGAAATTTATGTGTTTTGTGGATGGAGATCTCTAAATTAGTTTTAATTTAGTGAGAGATAGTGTGTTAAAGATTTTGTTGTGGAAGTGCATTTTCGAATTTTGTTTTTGTCAAATAATCGTGATTCTACCAAAACACCAGGGAGGATATCTTTCTTTGGTGTCCGCCGATAACATCGCGGCAAAATCATCGCGGGCGAAAACGTCGCGGAGAAAACAACGCAAGGCGAAAACGTCGTGCTACAAAACATCGTGGGAGAAAACATCGCAAAGAGATAACATCGCAGTTCTAAAACATCGTGATACAAAATATCGTCGTCGAAAATAAAGCGGTTCAAAAACTTCGGAATTTAAAAACATCGTCGTCGAAAATATCGCGGTAAAAAATAAAGTATTGACAAATCATCGCAGGACGATAACATCGCAGACATGCTTTTTTCAAGCTTTAATAATTGTAAATGGATATTCCCATAATGATTTGTGAGCGCGAGATGGAAAGAAAGATAATTTTTACTTTCATGTTTTTTATTAACTAATAAATTTTTGCTGAAAAAGTAAGAAGGAAACTTAATACTTAAGAATAAACTGAAGCAGAACAAGAAATAGTTTTCATTATAAGAGTATCAGATTGACAAAAGTGAAAAAAATAATATCATAATTAGCAATTTTTTATAGCTAAGGTCATGAAGTTATGCTTAAATTTCCTTCTTACTTTTTCAGCAAAAATTTATTGGTTAATAAAAAATATGAAAGTAAAGATTATCCTTCTTTCCATCTTGAGCTCACAAATCATTATGGGAATATTCATTTACAATTATTAAAGCCCGAAAAAAGCATGTCTGCGATGTTATCGTCATGCGATGATTTGTAGATACTTTATTTT
The DNA here is from genome assembly GCF_044657685.1 of Stegodyphus dumicola. Classification (NCBI taxonomy): domain Eukaryota; kingdom Metazoa; phylum Arthropoda; class Arachnida; order Araneae; family Eresidae; genus Stegodyphus; species Stegodyphus dumicola. The sequence continues at coordinate 134,976,594 of NC_140770.1, forward strand.
TTACCGCGATATTTTCGATGACGATGTTTTTAAACTGCGAAATTTTTAAACCGCTTTATTTTGGACGACGATATTTTGTAGCCCGATGTTTTAGAACTGCGATGTTTTCTCTTTGCGATGTTTTCTTCCACGATGTTTTGTATCATGACGTTTTCGCCTTGCGTTGTTTTCGTCCGCGATGTTTTTGCCGCGATGTTTTCGGCTGTAACCCTTTCTTTGATGTGTCTTAGATTTAAAAGTTTTGATTATGTAAGTACTGAGTTTAGTTTTAGATTAGTGTTTTTTTTTTTTTATTATTTTTATTTTATTTTTATTTATTTATTTATTTTATTTTATTTTATTTTATTTTATTTATTTATTTATTTATTTATTTATTTATTTATTTATTTATTTATTTTTTGTCGCGGCACCAGTTTAGTCAGTTTTAAAGAGTTAAAAGTTAAATGTAAAAGAAAATTTTTTTTTATTATTTATATATTTTATTTATTATTTATATTTTGTATATTTTATAAATATTCGGGTATTTTATATCAAATAATATATTATTACTCGGGTAATACTGAATATATTATTTATTTTATATATAAAAAGAGATATGCTGTTTTTAAATATATTATAAGACTTACAAATAATGATTGCTTATTAGGAATTTTCACTTATAACATAGAGAATGTAATTGAAATTTTTCTTTGTTAACCTTAAGTAGGAATTGGCTTTCATTTTTTTTATATTACTTGTTTTATTTTGATTTTTCAAAGAAACTTAAAAGAAAAATATTAAAGAAAACTTAAAAAGAACTTAAAAGAAAAATATTATTTTTGAAAATTACTGAATTTTTTTAAATTAAATTATGAAAAGAATTTTATATTTTTGTTAACAAACAGATTAATATTATTAACTAACTATAAATTCTATTTTTCAAAATTCTGTTACCATTTTATTGTTAAAATTTATTACAACCAAAATTTCCACCGCAAATAATATACTAAGCACCCTTAAATTGCCTGCAGTTACGAATTTACAAGCTATGACTTTTTTCTATCTAACCTTTTATATTAAATTCGCTATTCTATTTTCCAGCTGCCTGAAATGCAGTCGTCTGAAAGTCCACAGGAATCTCTCCATTGCTCTTCTTCTCAATTTGCTTTTGCTGATTATATCATCGTCTCCCGTCCTATTAGATGTTTCTTACAGACACACGGTAAGCGGAAATTAAAATCCTGGAACTTGATGCTCCCTCGGTAATGAGCGCTAATTATTTTTCTTGGATACCCTCTCCCAATATTTATTGTCTCAATCGAGATGACACGTTCTTTACTTTGCGCGTAAATAATTCTAGATTAGTTTCGCGTTAAAAGCATTATATTTCATGAAGCTATCAATTTCCTTAGGTATTGTTTGGTTAAGATTTGAGACGAAAAATGATTGGAGGGTGACACAAAATCGAAACATCACTTCAGAAACCGGTTTCGATCCTATCCCAATATTGATCCTGTGCCGATAAGAATCGCGTGCAAGTACAGTAAAATGTAAATTTATTAAAAAACTATCCTCTTCATTATGAGTCGTTGATAATTATAAGCCTTGTCTACGCATCGAAAACGTTAGTTATATTCTAGAGTCATTAGGTTACTTCGAAGCAGGAGATATAAAAAATGAGCAATGTTCTGGCCGGGACTCGAACCACGAACCTTTCGAATTCGCTTCGAGTTGCTGAACGACTACACCACGAAGGCATTCTAAGAAGAAGGGAGAAAATACTGCCCCTTTTAAAGGGCGACTGGGGCTTTAGGGGACCCAATCACCATTTACAACCTTTTAGTTCGGGCGCCACTGTAGAGTCATTAGATTATTTCGAAGCAGATGTGAAAAATGATCAATGCCCTCGCCGTGACTCGAACCACGGACCTCTGAAATTTTCGTCGAGCGTGCTGACCACTACACCACGAAGGCATGCTAAGAAGGCGGGAGAAATACCTTATAATATGTTGTTTTGTTAATTCGGAATAAGCAATTTAAGGTCATTTTCCCTTATATAGCTTACTTCGTAGCCATGGCAACGACGGCTGCAGAAGATAATCGAACTTTCTAATTTACTAAGATCCCTAATGTTTTTTGTTTAGAAATAACTACACTTGATACAGTCGTAAGGGGATGGGTCGTTACTATCTGTAAATGCCTGTTTTAGAGTAGTAGACTATAGCTAGATATGGTAACTATTTTACCACAAGGATATGTTAGAAAAATGCCTTTAATTCCTTACAAATATATAAATTAATCTGGAAATCGTGAAAAAATATTAATCTGGAGTTGTTCTTTTAAAATTGTTTAATGAACAAGTGCAGTACAGAAAAAGCATATATTTTGAAACTGTGAGGAATAATTATATATTTTACTGTGCAGCATGTTCAATAAAAGAAATACAGAATTCGATAACTTTTTGCAATCGTTTTTCAAAATCGCATTTTGAGTAGCTGAGGATTTAGATAGACGAGATTTAATTTATACTGGCAATTTTCAGATAGATATTTGTAAGCTCTTTACTTGATTGTAAGCGTCTTGTTTAATAATCAGATGTCTCCTCGTTTTAATTGGACCCATGGATATTCTGACTGTCAGATGGAAGGATAATTTTTTATGTGTCTTCCACAGTCGCCTTTTAACAGGAGAAGAGTGTGAAGAAATGCCGTATATCGACGGACTTGCTGTCGTAGTGTACAGACTGTCTATCATAAGAAACCTCTCGCCAGTTAGTCTGCACCTGTCTGTTGCCGTAGAAACGAGTATTGGCCCATTTTCCATAGAGGTGTCTTGAAGATGAATTAACACTTTTCCCCTCAGCAAAAAGTCGCGAAAACAAAATAACAATAAAGCAACCCTTGGCCCGCCACCACCAGACACTGTGGCGGGATCTTTTCTTCTCGTACACAGAGAGTAAGTGGCTAACACATCCACCTGGCAGCTGGTAGTCGGTGGTTCGAGTCTCAGCGAAGACACGCTTGGTTTTTCATGCTTCTTGCTTCGATTAACTTTATAAACTTTGTAAATACTGTAATAGATCAAATAATATGTATATTAATAGTCGCATCGTTTATGTTTCTTTATGCAAATATTTTTGATAAAGCATTTCCAGTTATTTTTGGATTGAAAACTGCCTATTAATAACTAATCGAAAACTGACAATCAAAAGTAACAAAATTACACATATTCTCTTCTTGAATTCTATTTACCCATTTATTTTCTTCATTAAATATTAATAATCATTTCACTAATAACAGTAATTAACTTCATTAATCTTTATATATATAAGCGGCTAAAGTGTGTGTCGCCGATAGTTTATTGTTGCCATTCGGAAAAATGAGCACGGAAATTAACGTTTCCGCAGTTTTTAATTAATATCTCAACCGATAAAGTCGTACGAAAATGTGAACGGTGTCGATGGATTTGGAGAATTTTTTGGAATCCGAGGATATGCGTCTCGAATTTCAACTCGGCGCCGTTCCGTAGATATTCGAGAAAAAAGAATTTGGCACGTAGCCAAATCCCTCTAAGAGGAAAAACCCAAGAAAGGAAGTGGAAAATGTAGGGAAAAATTAGTTTTTAATTAATATCTCGGCTAATTATAGTCCTAAGAAGACGCGAATGGTTAAAATGGCGGGCCACGGACCTGCGGAATCCAACGGTGTACTTCGCTAAGCCAGCCGTTTCGGAGGAGATGATGTTACTTCACCCTATATATATATGCGGCTTAAGTGTCTGTTTGTCGCTGATAGTTTATTGGTTGCTTGCGTAACTGTACTAGCCAATGGTGTAAGGTTGCCACGACACAGGGTTGCCGTTTCAATTGAGACGTAGACAATTTCCTGGCTTTGCTACGACAAAAACTTGCCTTTGCTACGACCATCAATAAGTCTCAGGGCCAAACGCTTAAGCTCGTTGGCATTTTTTTATCTGAGCCTGCATTTGGACACGGTCAACTTTATGTTGCCTGTTCAAGAGTTCGTGAAAGAATGGACATATAATTAAAAACATTGGATGGTCCTCTGCAAGGCGCGCTTAAAAATGATGGAAAGATCTACACAAGAATTGTTGTGTACAAAGAGATCTTTGACATGTGAATTAACATTTCATTATTTAAATCATTTTTACTGATTGAGCTAGCGGTGGAATCTTAAGAAATGTACCGCCAGTGGTTTCCTTCATTGTACTCTACTTTAAGCAATTATGCAAGTAGAAGGGAGAAACCCCGTGGGACAGTAAGCAAAGGTGGGCCTCGCCGCCTACCCTGGGTAATTCAGTTTAAATTAGCAGACACCTTTGCACAAATCATTTTAATTACAATTTATAATATTTTCATTCATTCGAGCGGTCATTTCGTATGACCGCTTGGCTTTCTAGTCATTAATAATCTAAGTAACGGAAATCAAAAATATTACACGACGAAATTCCATTTAACATCTTCATGAATAATAAAATTTACGTTGAATATTCTAGTATTTCCAAGCGATAAAATTTCCAATTTTTTAAACTACGATGCTTTAACAGATGGAATAAAAGTTATGAAATGATAACCTAACAATTCATTCTGCCATAACTTGTTGTTTTAGCATTTTTATTTCGTAATCATAATGTCCGCAAGGAACCATTACGACAAAAGAATTATAACTTTTATCTTCTAGATTGCTCTGCAAAAGTCCTGAGTAAAATTCCGATTACGATGAATGATGCATGAAAGACTAAAACGAAACAAAAAACAATCGCTTGGTTGCGTTTGTTAAAACTGAAATTCGCACGGAAAGAAAGCAAGTTCTTGATTTTGTAAACTTTGTAAGCTCCGTTTATGAAACTTTAACTGCCTATTAAAAATCAGAAATATATAGCAATAAATACCTTCTTGTATAATGCTGTATCATTTTTCAGCAATAAATTTCCTCGTTATAAATGTTAATATTTAACTTTTTGATAAACTTCCTGAGAGAAAATTCTACTTCTGCTCTAAACGATTTCGTTAAAATTTATGTACAAAAATTATTATTTTCGGAAAACTTCCCAATTTTATTCCTGAATTTTGAGAAAATTTTTTAACGACGAGAATATAATTGAGCATTTAGAAATGAAAAGCGAAAGCCAGAAAGTTAATTAAAATTAGAACTGATGTCTTTATTCTGTGAGTTCGTTTCAATAATTCAATATTTCCCAAGCCCAGTATTATACGTTTTCAAAATGGAGTCATCATATATCATCTGTTTCAGTCATTAATTACGCTGAAATCTGAATTTTACATTTTCCCTAACATTTTTCTTCATTAAACACGCTCATATAATATGTATTTACTAAATTCATGAATGAGCTTTGTATTTTAAAGCGAAATTACTAAACCGTTTTCAGTAAATGAATACATAAATGGGATTCTCTGGTTCATAACTACATATTAAATTTTCTAATGCTCAATAAGTGAAGCATGATACATTTCACATGCATTCTTTTGTGAATATCGAGCACTAAAGCAATCACTTGGCTAGCATTCATTTTCTATAAAAGATGCCTTGAGAATAATCTTAAATGTGTTCATAAAATCATTGCATCTAGGGAAAAAAAACGTAGAGGTTTAAAATGTTGCAAATTGAGCATAATTTTCGCACATTATCCATTTTCTCCTTTCATCATTTAAAATATTTCGATCCTTTCATTGGCCAGGCATGCTTAGTTTAATAGTCCTAACATCTTGGAACAGCGATTTGGATTTTAAATTTCTCTTCTTGTCATATATATACTGTGTGTACAAAAGTCACTTATCCGGCCTTTATTTTGCAACCATTGCTAGTAGATATATTTCAAAATTTTCGTTTTCTGAATTTGTAATTTGTATTTGTAATTATAAGTAACAGAATTTATACTCAGTAACTGCTTAATTAAAATAATAACAGTAAACTTACACCCTTTTTTCTGTGTTTGCATTTCTAGGATTAAGAGTTTTTATGATATATATGTCTTCAATATTATGCTAACATTATACTACTTGTATGTTATATATTACATATGTTATTTTATAATATACTACTATTGTACTATTTGTACTCTTCAATACTACTTGTAAATGCCTATTAGAATTTGTATTAGAGAGTAACTTATGCATATTTGGCGTAATACGCCCATCTTGCATATATATGTAGTATTCGCACTATTCATTGTGACATTGGTGCCTCATTCAGGTTTTAATCTGTGTACTTGGTTTAATCTATGCTTATTTTACTAAATAAATGCCGCCTGACCTGTCAGCCTGTCCTCAGAGCTGTGATCAACCAAGCAGATGGTGATTGACATCTGCTTGGTTGGTAACCATTTCAGTGCAAATACAGGAATTGTACCTGGTTTGAAAGCCAACGCTAGTATTTTACGTCACTAACCACTATCCCGTCTGGGCAGCAAACCAAGATACAATCAAATAAATTCAAATATTTACAAAACAAAACCCCAAAAAATACAACAATGTAATAAGTTTCTTTTAGTATAAATATTTAACTTGTCAGCCCACTTTTTTATGAACAATATGATAGATAGTGAACGTTTGTTTAAATGAGAAATTAGAATAATTTTAATTTTCTGTATAGGAATGGCTCTGTAAAGGTGTTTTGATCCTGCAAATGTATTCTGGAATGGCAAGTATCAACTGGATGTTTGTAGAAGGTTTACTACTCCATAGCCGTGTGACGGTCCACATATTCAAGCAGGATGCTCCTTTTAAACTTTATTACTGCATAGGATGGGGTAAGATGATTTATTAACCATTTAATTTAATTATGTCAAAAGAGCTATTATATTAGCTGCGAAAAAAAAACTATTTTCAATGAGATTCGTACATTATATTTCCATACCCTTAAATATGCAGCAATTTTTTATATCAAAACTGAGTATTAAAATTTTCCTGAATTTTATCATAATAGTAAGAAATTTGGCAAAAACATCAACTTTTTTCTTTTATATAACTCCTTTTTGAATATATTTTAACATATATTCAGAATAAAATTATTTCATTATTTTCAGTTGGTTTTTTTAAATAATATAGTGTTTAAAATGCCCTTTGATTTCCATACTTTGGGTCGATAAAATGAGTACCAAATTTGCTTGGGGATAAAATCCAGGGGTCTTGCAACCAAGCTCACCACTTGTTAAGAGCATATGCTTACGCACCCCGGGGCCCACGGTCAAGAAAGCAGATTTCGGGGCACTGCAGGCATTGGCCCACTAGGGATTTTGTGCCACTGAGTTTAGTTTAGTGTTTAAAATGAACCGGGGGTGTTTCTATAAAACATAGTATTTATTCGTCAATATGTTTTCCGTAACCTTCAAAGTTAACCCTACGACTAAAATACACCATTACCAACATTTCTTCCAACTCTCGAAACAGGATTTAAAGTCATTTTCGCGAAACCCATTCAAGGCTCGTAAGCAATTTTCTTTTATTGCTTCAATAGATTCGAAAGGGTGACTTAAAAGTGGCAATTGTAATTTGTGGATGTAAGAAACTTTCACATGGTGACATTATCCGGTGCAGAGGGAGCATTCATACGTTGGTTAACACGTCATTATTGGCATAGTTTTAAGTCATTAGCTCCGTTCACACTTGTCGAATACTGTTTAAGTATTAGCTAATCAGGAAAAGTAAAGTCGTGATGAATGTGCAGCTGACTCAGCGAAATCGACGACCTAATGTCAATTTGTCTTTGCTTCCCTGTGGCTGTCGGGTCTTATACCAGTTTGGCATAGTGTTCAAAAGTTAAAACATTTAGATAAAATCCGGTGTCTGATTATCAAACTCTAGTTGCCTAACAATGAAGATCGGATTTTGCCATTTGGTATCTTAAAGCCCTTGTGTGAAATCTCCATATGAAGTTCGCTGGCCGAGGGGGGTTATTTACTGAATGTTTGATCACAAATTGAGGAATAATAAGAGTATTATGAGTAGGTAAATTATAATGGTGCAGAATCAGTAAGCTCTCTCGTTACAATTTAGGTCGGTTTCTTCGAATTATTTCATGTAAACGCCACAAATTACAAAAGTAATACCCTCTATTAGCTAACCGTTATTCCGAACTCTAGGATGCGAGTTCGAAGTCCACCTAAGGCTTCTTTGCCTGAGTTCTGCATGTCATCTGCTACTTTGTAGCAAGTGTAATATTTCTACCTACGTGGTGCAACCCTGGGCAAAGCTTTCGGCGATGAGACGGCTAAATGACAGAACAGTTCAGTCATTTGGACAAATGGTTGAGATTCAAGTGCCCAGCCGTTTGGGGAAAAAGAAGTATATGTTCCTTGTTAAACATTTTCAGCCTTTGTTAGCAGTCTTTACAGGAAATCAGGTTGGTAGAAATTCATACATGTAACTCTCCGGTAATACTAACGTAAAATACTAACGTTTTTTTGAACCGGAGAAACAATGTTTCGGAAAACTTGAGAAGCAAAGCACTTCGAGACTTCAAATCACTTCATAAAATCCAAATCACATAGGCACTTTTTCAATAATAATAATTAAGAGACGAATGCTAAGCACGAAATTTCTGACATGATTGAGATATTGTTCACAAGTTGAAGGGGATGGTCCATAAGAAAGTGCTTCGTGTTGTTGTTGTCGTCGTATCAATGATTTAAAAACTTATTCAAATAGTACCATGAACGAAGGTGGCAGCCCTGGAAATCATCTCGGTCTCTTAAATAAAACCCCAGTTTTTAATAATCAGCAAGGATGGCTTGAAAATAAAAAAAAAATGTGTGCAAACATCAATTCTGTGTCCAGGCAGTTATCACAGTTTCTGTAGGTTTTCCTACCCCCTCTGTCAATTTTGAACCACTTATGATGACCAGTTCTAAAATTGACTATTTTAGTTATAAGTAGATTCTCATTGATGTTATGGGGAAGCTTGCTTCATCTTTGGCGCATTAGCTACCTTCCTTAAACACCTTGCACCAGTCAGAAAGTAATTTTCTTAAGATTTTGTTGTACAGCTTGCATTAAAAAACAAAATACGTATAACGCAGATTCTTTGCTTAATTGCATTCGCCATTTTGGAAAATTCCGAAGGCCAAAAATCCCATATCTGTTGAAAACGAATTATTTTTCCAATGATAAAAGGCTGAGAAATATGGATTTTTTCCAGTCATATATAAAATATTTAACAATATCTGCAGAATCTTCGCAAGCGATTTCTTGCCTTGCGCCTATTTTAAATGAATTATTCCCGACACTCTTTGATCACAATAACAATATTAATTTCAAGATAAATAAAAAATAAAAATGTTAAAAATATAAAATATTTTCCGTAATAATCATCACAATTCAGAAATCTAAGTATTTAATATTAGACTGATCACTACACATAGCCATCATTTATTATAGTACATATTATTTAGTATTTTTAGCACCAAGCTGCGTTACAAATAAGCAAAATTCACCTTCAGGTTTGGACTGGTTTTAAATAAAAATCTCATTGCAAGTGAAAAGAAATTTAAAAGATATATGACCTGCAGCAATTTTTTCACATTCACTCTAATTCAAGACAGTTTTGAGAGTAATACTTAAAAATTGTAATTCATTGACAGATGGTACAAAAGAAAAGGAACAAATTTCTCAGAAGAAAAAAAGATCTCTCAATTAAAATTCAATTAGGCTGGATCTGGTCTATTTTCAAAGCTTTAGCATTTATTGTACCTTTTAATCAGTTTTATATTTCAGATGTATCTAAGCAGTAGACTACCAGCACCGATGTATACATATAAGTACCTACTCCATTTTAAGCTTTTAAAAATCTTTTCAACCTTTTAAGAAACAGAAGTTTATTATCTACTTTTAAACATTAATTAAAATTTCTACTGATGTTTTTTAGGTATGCCAGCTGTTTCTATTGGATGTTGGTGCTTCGTCATGTTCCTGTATCACAATACACCTTGTTGGTCCGGGTACGGGAATCTTCCACACATTTGGATAATTACAGGCCCTATGTTAGCAGCTCTGTTGGTAAGTATCTAAATCTTTTCTAAAATGTTTCTCATTTTTCAGAAATATTAAATGTTTGAGTTCCTTAATACAGCTTCTAGAAATATTTTCAGTTGTACTATTTTATTTATTTATTTTACAAATGCCAAACATTGGCGCTTAAGCCATTACTTCCCCTGCTAAAAATGACCAATTGGAACCAGTAAAACTACTGGTATCAATTGACACCCAAACAACCAACATCAATATCAGAACTTTCTACTGGTTTGCATTGGTTTATATTGACGTTTACTGGTTTTCTTACTGGTATCAATATAATAATAAATCTTCTGTTGATTTATATGAGTTTATGCTAATTTTCTATCTGACGTTAATAGACCTCTTGTAAACAATAAAATTAATAGAATGAAAATATGATCCCCTTAAAATCATCTCTCTTAAAAGACCACCTGGAAGCGCAGGTGGTCGTTTAAGAGAGGGCTTTTACTGAATATTCTTATTTATTTGATTTTTAAAAACCTTTTGTCAGAAGCAATAACAGTAACCATATACACCACACACAACGAGGTCTTTCTAAGGCGACCAGTCGCAAATAAAAATGCATCTTTGCAAGTGATCTCCTTACAGAGGTGATGCTCAATACCAATATATACTCATGTTCTCAGAAATACGTTTATCTTTTAGAGGTGGTCGTCTTAGGGAAGTTGTCTCTCTTTCTATGGGTTTTTACGGGGATTTGGCCTACGTGTACCCGTAAAGCTGTACGGGTCTCTTCCTATGGGTTTTTACGGGGATTTGGCCTACAGGTACCCGCAGAGCTGTACGGGTACTCATAGGCCAATTCCCCGTAAAAAAAAAAAAAAAAAAATATGAGTTTCTACGGGGCGTTTTAGCACGGTCACTGGCTCTCCAGTACTTTTTAACGATGTCATCATACCGAGAAAGTGCAATACAGTTATTTAAATGTTCAAAAATCATAGGCTGATTGAAGTCACACCAAATACAGTTTGGAGAGTCCACCACTCCAGTTCTATAGAGGTGGTCTCGCAAACAGTCATATCCGGTCAGACGTCTAAATAGAGCTACAGATGTCTTTCTTGGGAAACTGGGAATGAAAGTCGTCTCTTCCCCCAAAATCCTGCATCTCTGATCCATAACACGTTGAATCATACCCTGCTTAAAAATTTTCTTAAGAGTCAGGTTAACAAACAATTTAGTCGTATGAAATAAAAGCGGTCGATTAATGCGTAGCATTATGAAAGTTTCTTTCTTAGCCAAAGTATCAGCTTTTCATTTCCCATAATTCCACAGTGGGCTGGAATCCATTAGAAAGAAATTCTGTGTGCCTCAGTTGTGGTGTAGGGTTACAGTCGAAAACATCGCGGCAAAAACAAAGCGGACGAAAACGTCGCGGAGAAAACAACGCAAGGTGAAAACGTCGTGCTACAAAACATCGTGGGAGAAAACATCGCACTTCTAAAATATCGTGGTACAAAAAATCGTCGTCGAAAATAAAGCGGTTCAAAAACATCGCAGTTTAAAAACATCGTCGTCGAAATTATCGTGGGAAATAATAAAGTATCTACAAATGATCGCACGACGATAACATCGCAGACACGCTTTTTTCAGGCTTTAATAACTGTAAATGGATTTCCATAATGATTTGTGAGCGCAAGATGGAAAGAAGGATAATTTTTACTTTCATATTTTTTATTAACTAATAAATTTTTGCTAATAAAGTTTTTTTATTTTTTACAGAAGCAATATTTTTTTTTTATAGATAAGGTCATGTAGTTACTTTTCTAATCTTTTTTAGATTGTACTTTTCATGAAAAATTGCCAGTAAAAATTTCATCAGAAAAGATTTATTAATGGCCTTTTTTAGTTAACTATGTCGGTTTAAAATTCTGTGAAGTGCTATAAGTTGCATTAATTTTTTTATGCTTAAGTTTCCTTCTTACTTAATCAGCAAAAATTTACTAGTTAATAAAAAATATGAAAGTAAAAATTATCCTTCTTTCCATCTTGCGCTCACAAATCATTATGGGAATATCCATTTACAGTTATTAAAGCCTGAAAATAGCGTGTTTGCGATGTTATCGTCGTGCGATCATTTGTAGATACTTTATTTTTTATCACGATATTTTCGCCGACGATGTTTTTAAACTGCGAAGTTTCTGAACCGCGTTATTTTCGACGACGATATTTTGTGCCACGATGTTTTAGGAGTGCGATGTTTTCTCTTTGCGATGTTTTCTTCCACGGTGTTTTGTAGCACGACGTTTTCATCTTGCGTTGTTTTCTCCGCGATGTTATCGGCGGACACCGTGGTGTAGTGCATTTAATTATGGCAAAGCACACTAGGGCTATCTGCCTAAGGGGAGGGATGCCTTCGTGGAGGACTTTCTAAGGGAAACTGGCTCGTATAAACGTTACACATGGGAAAAACCACAAAAACAATCATGCAACCAGCCCGTTCGCGGGATTCGAACCTCAGACCGAACTATCAGTGTTCAGCGACTTTACCGCTCGGCCGCTGGTGGGCCCTGTGCCTCAGTTGTACTTATCAAGAAATTAATGACAGTCTGAGGACTAAAAACTCGGAAAACTTAACGCTGCTGTTTAGTAAATTCAAGGTCATTGATAGTTAAGTTATCTGACTTAACGTTTTCAACAATTTTGAATAGTTTAGCTGTTTTAAGTTACCAACATGAAATAATTCCTTTGAGCGTTTTGCGCAATGGTCTTTATTTTGTACAGACTGCTAGGCTTCTCGGAGCAGGACTCGCAAAATTTCAACTGTATCCTCATTAGAATTTGAGCAACAAATCATCTTGATGCTAGCTGGACGTGCTAACAATACTCCACGAGAGCACACACGGGAGAATAGGATAATTCCTTACAACCATCTTAAATATTAAAACATTTCATAATAATTTATGCATGTTTACTTTTTTAAACAAATATGTAACAATTTTTTAATGCTTTAACTTTTGAGGAAAAAAAAAAAAAAGCAAAATAACTATGCTGTTTCCTTGACATTTACACTCTTTCCTTAGATTGTAAAATTCAAGTTAAAATTCAAACAAAAAGATGGAGGATAGTGAGATGTAAATGTAATCATGGTAACTGTCAGACAACAATGTTGAAAGATGAAAATTAACAATTATTATGTCCTCATTGCTAGCAGTAGTTAAGAGCTTTCAAATTATTGGAATTAATTTCATAATAAAGCACTCTAATTCTTCGCGTGTTACCAATGAGGTCTTCTGACAGATATGTAATTTGCATTAATTAAGTTCTGTGTTGGAGGCAAATAACGTAATGAGGGAATGGAGAATTAGCGTTTATTATACTGAATTTTATACGAAATGAGGTGAAGCATTTCAGAGATTTCAGCTCAAGTAATTCAGTGGTATTTCAAAGTCGTTATGCGAGTTTGAATCTGCTGCGAAGTTGAATATGCGCTACTTTCATCAATAATCATTTGTTCAGATAGTTCCTATCAATTACTGCATTTAAAAACAATATTGCTTCTGGACGCTAATTGATGCATGTTAACTGAAGGTAAAATTGCAAAAACGTTTTGCCTTCTCCCTTGCATGTTCCTGTATTGTAAGTGGTTAGCAAGTCTTGCTAGCAATTGGAAGATGTATGATTCGAATCCCACACAGGGAACATTTGATTAGTTTCCTGCACCAAAGAACTGAAAATTTTTATTAAGTAAGTAATGTAAATGAAATCATAAGCCATAAGAAACACTTAGATAATCTGAAAGTTGTGACAAAAGGCATTGGTATTTTGGTGGTTTATCACATGTATAGCGTAAATGCAAGTAAATACCTCCTATAAAATCCTGGATGTACAAATGCCTTCGTGGAGGACTTCCTAAGGAAAACTGGCTCGTATACACGTTACGCATGAACAAAAATACGAAAACGCACATGAAGTCAGCCGATTCGCCGGGATTTGAATCCAGGACCAAACTACCAGTTGTCAGCGGCAACCAAGTTTTCCCAATTGTGATGCAAGTTTCTGTGTGGTATCCCTGTGTTTTTCATTCTTAAGTGCTACGACATAAGCAGCTTTCGTAACATTATGGATTGCTTTATGCATCACCTAATTTGAATCATAATTCTTCTTTTTAAGAAAATGTGCATAGCGCTCGGAAAGACCTTTATTCTTATTTCTGAGCTGAGAATGAACATTCTGCTAATGTTGCTTCAATTAGTTCACAGAAACATTTTTTAAACCTCTGCTATAGTACATAACACACTGAGATATTCCTTTTGCATTAATGATGGTGGATGTAAACCCATGTTGAATACAAGAATCACAGCATCCCTTTTGTCAGCACTCATGATGAACAACTTTATGTCATATAAAATATTTTTATCACATTTGTACAATTTATATCTAATAAAATGAACAAATGGTAAAAATAATTTTGTAAAAAAATTTTAAAAAACAAGCAAATAAATAAATCGAAGCTAAAGCGTGAATATGAGTCACATCACCTTATTTTGGGAAAATAAAAAAACCGAGGGGAGTATCACACGAGCGTTAATAATTTTAACAGCATCTTCAGAAAAACATATTCCAGGATTACAAAGAAATGAGTACGTCAAAGACAATTTTTATTGGATTTGTGAATAGGTATATAAATATATTGTATGATTTTTTTAAGATTATTTTTACAGTTATTAACTCGTGTTACAGTTGTTAACGTCTACCAATTTAAGGGTTACAGTTATTAACGTCTACCAACGTTACACTCTAATGTTACAGTTATTAACGTCTACCAGTTCCCCACTTGAGAGGGAAAAGTCCACCTGTTGCAAAACTTTAGTCTGTTTGTATTTGTTTCTGATAAAAAAAAATATATCTTTTAGAAATCTCCACTCTAAACATTTCGTGCATATCTATCTTTAGCAATGTTTGTATTCGAACTGTGATCAATTAACAATGATATTTCGGATAATTTTGATCACATACTGAAGCAATTTTTTGGTAATTAAATCTGCTATGAAAATCCTTATTATTCCAAAGACATTTTTTTATGCAGTCCGTGTAAAAATTAAGGTTTTTCATTATTTTTACTGAAAATGTCGACTGTAAATCGATGACCGTTCCTTGAGAAGATTTTTAGTTGCGTAGTCTTCTTCAAACACTCTGTATTTACGTACAATGACTCAAAAAAGTTTAGATTCATAGAAAAGTTCCAAACATTCAATGATGAAAATTCAAGTATTATTCTAAAACTAATTTTTTTCTTACTTGCTGTATCCAAATACCATGCTAAATCTATTACGATATATAAATTTAATTATAAAATAAAATAATATAATTATAAAATTAAATAAAACTGATAAATAAATGAGAATTTTTAAATACGAAATTAAGGTAAAAGTACTGAATTGTTCAGATAACAAACTAGACGCAGAAAGATAATAAAAGTGATCATTCTAGCAGATTTTTCTTTGTTAACATGAATCGAGAAAGTTCTAGGATTTTGTTTAACGAGAGGAAGTTTATAATTTTTCATTTGAATACATACTGGGAGAAAAATAAATGAATGTAAGCAAATTTACTGTTCATTATTTAATTTCGAGGTACCATGAAACAAATTATGATTGATAACAAATCATGAACAGGGCGTCCACTTAACACGAAAAGAGGTTAATCGTTAGAAATATTATTTATAATCGTAAAATTAATGCAGTCAAACAGAATTTAGTTGCTTAGCGAATTATTAGCAAATCTGTTTATGAAGAAACTGTTAGAAATATTTTTAAGGAAGTATAACGTTCATGTTCGAATAACTAGAAGTAACCATATCTGTATTGTCGAGACGTTTTTGATGTTTGACACATGAAAAATAAGCAATGTCCTCGTAGGAACTCGAACCTGGACCTCTTGAATACATACCGAGGGTGCTACCGTTACACCACGAAGCCATGCAAATAGAAGAAAGAAAATACCTTAAAGTGTCAAGCGGACAGAAAGGGCAGGATTACAGTTCGCTGATTCCTATAGTAAAATGCTTAATGATTTTCTTGGAATTCATTTATGCATATATATGACTGTAAATTCAATACTTCGAGGAGTGATGGAAAGCAAATGGTAAGGCGGAGATCCACAACTAAACTCCAAATGACAAATAGCTCTTTCTGTAAAAGGTAGTGGAGGTCAAGCCAGATCGTCAAGGATTGTATAAGCAGCTGCAGCATTGGAAATCTACATTTTACTATGGCCAAAATGTATAAATTCATGCTTTTAAATATTTTAAAGTAAAGTTTGAAGCAAATTGTTCTAGAAAGAAGCATATTTTTGAATTATTAAAATTATCAGATCAATGATTCCAAGCACAATGATTATACTTGCAGTTGTGGACTTTATATAACTATCCACGTGTAACGAAAGCACCTACGCGGAGTCCAGACCTCATATTAGGGATAATTTGCAAATTAGGGATATTAGCATATTAGGATTGAGCATATTAGGGACAATTTTCGAAACAAAATTAATAAGCTTAAAATTTCCAGTTGAAGTAGCAACTTCGGGAAAACACTGACTGCAGAATGGGAAAAAATAGAAGAAAATTTATGTCAAAATCTTGTGAAATCCATGGCTCAGGGAAATCGTAATAAAAGAGACCCGACGCATTATTAAAATACTTCTTTAGGATTAAAATACTTCTTTAGGAATACTAATTAAAATTCTACCTTTAAAAGTGGAGTATATAAGGTGTTTCTCCCGCCTTCCTAGCGGGCCTTCGTGGTGTAATGGTCAGTACACTGAGCCGGTATTTCAGAGCTCCGTGGTTCGATTCCCGGCGAAGGCGTTGCTAATTTTTCAATCTCTCTTGCTTCCAAAAAATCCTAATGTCTCTACAGAGTTTTGTGGAACTTTCTTTTTCTTTTCCGCAAAGTGTATTTGTATGCCCAAATATTTTTTACCATTACTTCCTCATTTGTATACACGAAATATATACGTTAGTAATTATTTAGCATTATTTTTCATTAATTTAAAGATGTTTTTGACTTTTTTTAGCTCTATGACAAAGCATATAAGAAACTTATTTCGCTCAATTTGAAAAAATATTTAATTATTCTCTCAAAAACCGTTTCAATGCTTGTTGTGCCTCAATACTTTTTTGTGCATTAATTACAAATCTATTGGGTCATAAAATGACAGAAAACATAGGCTTCATTCTTCTTTTTCATTATGCGATAAAAACTGTGAAAGTTAAATTAACCAGGAATCGTCTTTATAATCAGAAGTTAAATAGTTTCTTAAAATATCAAGGAAAAAATAAATGCTATCTCCCCGTCTCTGTATCCATCTTGAAATAGGGCTTGTCATTATTTTCCAAACACAGAGGCGAAATGAATTATGAAAAGAGAAAATCTGCCAAGAAAATTAAATTATGTAAAACATGTTCTACGAAGTATTTGTGTAACAGATTGATGATTAAAAACTTTGGCGAATGAAAGAAATTAATTTTTAAAAGCCTAAATGAGTTTTTGTCTTTTGGAATTGTGTTTCTTACCACCCATACAGTATAGCGGTTAGCAGAGCCTACTGTGGTACTTAAAGGCCTGGATTCGAATCCCGGAGAAGGTATGGATGTTTGTAAATGTATAGTGTCTTTGCAGCATGGGGGCACTCTAAATATATGGCGAGCCGAAAGTTCTCTCATGTAGTTTCCTGGTAAGAGAGAGGAGTGGAAGACTTCCAGACCACCACCCCGGAAGGGGGGGTAATGGCATATAGCACATCCAGTTGATCAATGTTAAACGGATTTTGCGTACTGCGCATGCTCAAAAGAGAATTTGGCGCAATTCTAAAAGAAGATAAATGCGGTGTATGTTTAATATTCTGTTATCTGAGCGTAAAACAGTTCGCGGTTTTAAAACTTGTTACTCAGTAAATAAGTTGCTTCATTACTTAGAGTGTAAATATCGATTGTAAACTGCGCAAATTTTCGTTTAAGAAGGATTACAAAACAGGAAACATTACAAGATATATTTAGCTGAATGTATATTGATTATATTTCTGAGGAAAAAAAGCAACTGATTATTTACTATACATTCCATTTGTTCCACTTTAACAAATTAAAGGATAAATCCAGTTTAAATTACTGAAGTATAGTCCAAGAAGTTATTATCATGGTTATGAGTAAAATAAACCACAATGAAATGAAAAAGAAGCAACAATTAAGCACAAACAAATTTCCGTAGTACTGCAATTGTAAACAGCCGATAAGACCTACATTTGACGAACAGGGCTTGTGTAGGGTTGCTTATGTTTAGTCGCCAGTATTTTCTCCCACGCGACACTGAGCATGCGCTGTAAGCGAAATTCGTTAACATTGATCAACTCAATGTGCGGTTTGCCATTACGTCCCCCGGGGTGGGTTCTCTCTCACAAAATTGAGGTGGAAAGTAGAGGTCCAACTTCTACTTTCCAGGTTCTGGCAACCATTCTTCCGTGAAATTACATGGGCAAAACAACGACAATAATTGTGTTTTCTTTTTTCAAAACGCGAAATTGTATTAAAAAGCTTTCAAAACACAAAGTTTTTTTATCATTTTAGGGTAACTAATTATTCAAAAAAATTCTATTTAATGTCCTTAATAACAAAACTTACAGCCCGTGATCCCACTTAGATTGCTATTTATTGAAGTTTACCATGAAACGAAGTCATCACACTGCTCCGGAAATCGAGCAGTAGATTGATAGTTAGAGCATCAGTTATAGTTTTTCCAGTCAATCAAAATAACAGATTTCAATTGTTTTATAAATATTTCTCTTTTAAATATTTCATATGATTTTTCAAGATGTGATATTTCCTGAATGTATATAAGAGTATTCCATATTTCCTACAAAAAAATAATAATCCTCGTGAATCAGTATGCGATAAGTTTTTCATTTTTTGTACCTAACTCTAAAGAATGTAGCAGCTTTTAAACTTAAAATTTTTAATTTAAATCCTTTGTGTATTATTTTCTAGATCAACAGTATATTTCTTGTGGACATCATACGAGTTTTGGTGACGAAGCAACATGCTCATTTGACCGCTGACAGTACTCAAGTGAGATGTGCCCTCTACGATGGCCTCACTCAGAGAAAGTATTGTCCTTGGCCTCATACACAGCCTTCTGTCAGCACGTGTGGTAGAAGGTAAACATTTGTTCACCGCTTATAAAATTAGAAGATCAAACTTTTAAAAAAAACTGATGAATGTCAAATTGCATTTATCATACATCATCTCAAGAAAAGGTATATTACACGAATATAGTCTAAAATCCTGTTAAAAATAGTCTCAGTTTAAAAATGCCAGTTTAGAATAGCCATTCGGAGTGCAAGGAAACAATATTAGTTGATACAGATATTATTTTAGCGAAAGTGTTTTCAACTATTGAACATATTATCTTTTCAGCTACTACTGCTTGAAAGATTGAAGGAAATCCAATGCTTCGGGAATGATTTTCACAGAACCAAACCAAAATTGTGGCCTTTAGTCAAAGGCATTAATTCCGATCCAGTTCATTCCAACACTTTCCAAATTCTAGCATCTTAGTTATTTCATACTTCATTATGTATTTCTTCAACAGTTGGAGTTGTTTTGGCTTTGCTCCAATGATTTCATTGTAAATAATCCCCCCATTTTGCAACAACTCAAGAGATAAAATACTTTCCATAAAAAACACATAAATACATAAAATAACACATAAAAATCAGCACAGTTATCAATAAGTGACTTTTAAACTGAGTTGGAAGTATATGAGAATATATAACTGTTGATTTAACTTTCGTGAGGCAAGAAGTTGAAGGATTCTTACGGATCGAGCAGTATGGCCTTCATTTATCAGTTCAGTAGCTCCATCAGGGTATGCGTGCTGTTTATCCACAAGATCGTTCTGTTCACCCTTATCAGCTTTGGCAATAATAATGTTAGGATCAGAATTAATTTCACACAGGCCCTTCCTTTCCTTTGGGTTAAGATTCAAAACAGACGATTTGTTATTAAAATTTACGTTATGAGTAATTAAATGGCGGATTTAACCGTTCTGTGCTTCTGAAATTTAAAATCTTTTCTTCCTCTTCCCCTCTTCAGTTCTTCCTAATGTTTTTAAAATACTATTAACTTAATTTTTTAAGTTCCTTTACTATTTCTGTGGACAGATAATGTTACTTTCTTCTTCGTTTTGCTCGTTTTCTATTGCTATGAAAGATGAAGAACCTGTATATGTTGCCCTCGAAATCAATATGGTTAAAATATATGCCAAACAGAACGTTGTACTTGCCTAATTTAATGTTTTACTTTGGCGTGCTTCTTTTCTCTCTTTATTAACACATATTCCCAAAGCATCCAGAAATCTATTTTCTCCAAATAATATTCCTTCGAACAATGACTTTTGGTCATATAAAAATTCGATTGAGGACTTGCTTTCAGCTTCCACGGCAAAACTTTTTAGGGCAATCACTATCCAGGAAAACAAAAATCATTCGACTAAAAAGGCTCAGTTGAAGAAACTAGTATTTTCAATGGTATTTCAAACCTTTATTTTGCGCATACATTTAAATTGGTATGAATTTTTCTGCTTCCCAAATCTGGATAAGACCTGGTGAAGCCAGAGGGCTAGTGACCAGGTAAGTTATTTTCTGGATTAAGCAAGCTTCTCCAGCAGTTAATTCTAAACAGACTGCACAAATATTTTATTCGCCTTTCAGATGACTAGCACGGCTTTCAGATGACTAGCACTGGTGACATTTGGCGATCTCTTGCTAAATTTCGTGATTCCATCGCGAAATTTGGCGACAAAAAATTATTCGCTAAAACCAACTAAATAGCACTGCTCATTTTTCGTGTTTCCTACTTCAAAAATCCTAATAACTCTACACAGATATTTTTCATATTCGGTTTGTACATAATTTTAATGATTCTGTAATTTTTATGCTGTTTTTTTCCCATAGGAAAGCTATCAAGGCTACTGCTCTGCTGTTTCCACTTCTTGGAATACCACATTTGCTGTTCTGCATTAATCCTAAAGATAATGGTAAACTAGAAGAAGCTTACATGATTGTTAACGCCTTCATAAAATCATCACAGGTAAAATTTTAGCTAATTTAGTGCTTTTTAATTTTTTTATTAACGGAGCCCATTTTTTTAAACACAGTTTATTGCAATCATTCCCAAAATATTGCTCTGAAACGAGAGAAAAAGAAAAAAATCTGTAATAATAATGAGGATGATGATGTTAAATATATATTTATAATACGAAATGTATTTACTAAAGGCAGTGGCGCACGAATTTAAGGACAAATGGACTAAAAGAAGAATGAACAGTAATAAATGAACATAGATAAAGACAAGCATAAGGTCACGTACGTGATCCGATTTCTTGCACCAATAAATTCGTCTAACTAACTTAGGAGCAATGTAGGATCTTGTTAAGTATTTTTGTTGGGCGCCAATAAATTGGATTTAAGGAATTGGAAGTTGTTCTATATGTGAAAGAACGTCCAGTTTCTTTGATGCATGAACCAATGAAACGACAGCAATTTTACGGCATTTAGTCCTTCGGCTGATAATCGCTGTTTCTAAGCGCCATATTTTTTATGTTCCATACTTTTTACTAAGAACGTTTTTACTTTATACGAAATATATGAAATATATCAAAACAATGAACTAGGCTTTCATGATTAAGTTACCTTGCGTTCCTTAAAAATAAAACAAATGAAAGAAAATGTAGTTATAAATAAATTGAAGATAAAACCAATAAATTAAATAAAATAAAAACTTAGTCTTCATAGTTAGATGTCTGTTTCGCCCTAGCTGGAACAGATAACATAAGTTTCGTTAAAAAAATATTAGGTATTAATTATGTAATAATAAAATAATTTTGCACACATATACAACTACATGTAAACCAGTCATATTTACAAGGGAGCATATGCTTGAATATCCTTATTTATGGCTCACATAAAATATGGGGTGTTTATAAAGTCTCTATGCATTTTTGCTTAAACAGGCTTTATTCTGAAATATAAGTTATTTACATGAAAATGCAACATAATAGACCACTAAATCAGTACAATTCAATGTGGTCCCCCCTGAATGTCTAGGCACAATTTCCATCATTCTACTACACTCCGGAAAACCTTATGTAAAGTTACTGATGTAATTTCAGCAGCTGCAGACATAATTCACTGTTTTAATTTGTTGACATAATTCACTGTTTTAATTGTTCAATGCTGCCAGTCTTCAATTGGTATACTTTCGACTTGACAAAAACCTTGTAGTAAATCTAGGGGAGCTGTCTTGTAATTGTGGAGTCCAAAACCGTTGAATGCCCGACCAATCCACCTATCAAAAGAAGTTTCATTAAGATAATTACGCACAATAATGGGCTAAATGGTGAGGTGCCCCATCTTGTTGGTTGACAACAGTGTCGATAATGCCATCTGATACTAGCTGTGGCTCAAGATATTGTTGCAACATATCGAGATAAATTTCTCCAGTGATGGTCCTTTCTGCAAACATGAAAAGTCCACAGAGCTTTATTATTCTAATCCGTACATTAATTTCAGGTGTATCTCCCTGAGATTCGTATAACACGTTTGGTTGTTCATCAGCCCTCATTCGGCAATTATGCCTATTAACATGGTCGCAGAGATGGAATGTGGCTTCGTCGCTAAATGGAACATTCTTCATTAAGTTCTCATTATCCACAGCTTCCAACAAATCATAACACATGGTTTGCCGAGCTGCATAGTTCTCGGCTTCAAGCTCTTGTATAGTTTGAATGTTGTCGGCATCCTTGTTTAAATGACAGCGTAGAGTTTTCCAAACAGTAGTATGAGAAATACCGAGTTCCCGGCTGAGTCTTCGTGTAGATGCCAGGAGCTAAGCGTAATCGCTTCTTGTGCGCTTTACTCAGCATGTGGAGTTATCGAAGGTCTCCCAGAAAGGGTCTTCATCTTTAACACTACCAGTTCGCTTAAATTTGTTTACGAAGGTTTTAACAGCTGCTGGTAGGGGCTTGTTTTCTGAATTTGCGGGTGAAATCCACTTGCATCCGTTGATACGTTAATCCACGTGTACGAGCACAAACAACGGCTATTCTTTCCTCTGTTGACAGCATTCTTTCAAATCGCCACCAAAGAAATTGGAATTAGAACATATTTCTCAAAAATGTATAGAGATTTTATAAACACTTTGTGGTATGATGACACAGATATATGTCATCTAAAAACTCTAGTCAGGAGGATATAAGTTCGAACTCTTCAGCCACATTTTATGTTTTAAATTTGAAAATGCGGTTTGTTTATTCTAAATTCCAATAATAAAATGAATTTATATCTATTAAATATATATTTTGTACTTATCTTAGCAGTTATTTATGATAATTTTAATATTTTATTTAATTAAATATATATTTTATACTTATCTTAGCAGTTATTTATGATAGTTTTAACATTTTATTTTGCACTCTCATTTGATTTGCAGGATCTAAAATTAAAAACAAAAAATCGTTTAAATAAATTAAAAGAAATCCGAAAACGAAGATGTCGCTTTTTTGGGTTTAATGCTATAAATAAAATTAATAAATAAATACCAAAAAATGAGTCAAACAGAAAATAGTAAAATAAATTGAAACAACGCAAAAATTATTTTCAGCAAAAAGCAGTTTACTCTTAACGAAAATAGTAGAATATTTAGCGTTGCTTTTTCTAAAAGCAAATCAAAGTAAAAAACTCTGATGTGACCAGCACAATGACCTCCCGCCAATTCCATGTCTTAAACGGTGTTAGAAATTTTGAATTACATTTTATTACGTATGTGTAGAAACGGTTTTTCTAAATTTATATCAACATAATTAAATGTTTACTCCTTTATTTTATTTAACCAGTTTCAGCAATTTTATCCAGAGTCTAACGCCTTTCAACAAGAAAATGAGGATATTATTATCCAATAACACGATTTGGATTATTTTATGATCTTGAGTTTTTTTTAGGGGGGGGTGACGAATTAGACGTTTCTACAGATGACTCTGGAATTGATGGGGGAGTGGGTAGCACTTTGGTAATTAATTTTCATGGAGTAGAGATAGATAATGTGAGAATAAAACTTAAACCAATGAATTCGGTTTATCAAGCAGAACTACACGCATTGACAGAGGCTTTGAATTGGATTAATAAAAAATTAACAGTTCGAGATTTTATAAATATTTATAGAATGCCATAACTGCGCTACAAGCACTCTCCCAACCAGATCATAAAACCCTACTAATTAATAAAATAAAAGACTTGTTTATAAAGGCTGAAAGAAAACGTGTTGTTAAATCACACTGCGTGAAAACACACAGTGGAATTGTCGGAAATGAAAGGGCGGACACCCTTGCTAAAAGGGCGTCACTTAGGAATGCGGCCGATAATTTTGATATCCAAGATTCAAGAAAAAAGACCACTGCTGAAATAGAAAACTGGATTTATACAGAATGAAATTTTTACTGGGAGTCGGTCTAATAAGAAAAAGAGTTAACGGAAAATATAAAATCTTCTTGTTTACAAGAAGATGAATATTATAAATGACGTTGATATACATCACATACTGACTAATCATAGGCGTTTACTGGCTTATTTTAATCTATTCCATCTACAGAATAGTGATAATTGCTTAATATGTGATAAGTTCATCGATGATGTACTCTTACCCGGCATGCAAGAGAGAAATATAGAAAGAATTTTAAGGAAGATTTTAAAAGAAACTATTCAATCTGAAAAATTTTGCAAAGACAATAATGAAGATTATAAATATGAACAAAGATAGAATTGGAATTTGGCACTGAGACTCAGATTTTGGACTTTCTTATATTTGTTTTTTTCTGGCCAGTCGCACTTTTTGATCGTACGGCTGGCTTGTAGCGGCTAGGAGGATCGGGACTCTACCCTTATGAGGATGATGATGATGTTTTTTCCTTTGATTTAAAGTCTTTATAGTAAAATTGAAATGTTCTAGATTATATTTTAATATAGTTTTTCATTAACAATTGTTATGGGCTTCACGTAAAGGAACCACTTTCGATTGTGTAACCCTTACTCAAAATTTTAATTCATCTCTTTATATGAATGCAGAATGCTTAAACAAGGGACACAAAAATTTTTGGATGTTTCATGTAAAAATTATCGTGGACATAAAAGTCATCCCCCACAATACACTCAGACAGACATAGACTCAGACTCAGACAGAGGCTGTTCGCACATTTTTTAGACGATTTTGGTAAGCGGTAATAAAAAGTCGCTTGCTGCAAAAGAAGTAATTTCAATTGTACTATGTTTTTAAAAGTCAAAATTATCGACTGTGGCTTGAAAGTTTTGTTTTTATTCAAAATGGAAGTTTAACAAAGCAGTAGTTCGAAGGCTACATTTACGCTCTTTTCGAAGAGAAATATGCATACTCCGTTATCCAAAAACGATGTGAGAGTCATGGTTTTGTGATATCTAAAGTGTCGATAGGTAATATAGGTCGATAGGTAATAAAAAGAAAGGAAACAAACGTCAAATTGGAGCCTCAAGTGGGACAAAAATTCCAATCAAGTATCCAAGGAAAAAAACGGACATCTTCGACTATTGCAAAGATCGTTGTTTAATGTTAAACGAAAATCCTCCTAGTCAAAAGACAGTTGCAAAATCATTAAAATGCTCTGTGTCCACTGTAAACAAAATGATAAACGTTGATTTATATCTTTAAAAAGCAAAAAAAACGCAATGTGCATCGTCTTGTTCCAAAGCATATCGCTCAACGCAGGACACTCTGCAGAATTCTATATGAGAAACACTTATCCAAAGAAAAATGGAAAA
Source organism: Stegodyphus dumicola (assembly GCF_044657685.1). NCBI lineage: Eukaryota > Metazoa > Arthropoda > Arachnida > Araneae > Eresidae > Stegodyphus > Stegodyphus dumicola. Next base: position 135,002,458 of record NC_140770.1, read on the forward strand.
CAATTGTCACAATAGATGAAGCATGGGTGTATTTAAATGATTGTAACAAAAAAAGAGCCATTTATTATCATAAAAGGGGGGAAAATTTATGTACATGGTTCAAAGAATCGAAAGAAAGTTTTTCTAACGGATTCATGATTGTTTCTGGTTTTTCTTATAATGGCAAGTTAAAAATAAAGAGAGTGAAAAAACTATCAAGATTAACTCCAAATACTATCAGGAACATATTTTATCGCCAATTTTTCTGAATGAAATACCATCGTTTTACCCACAGTGCCATCAATCTGTGAGACTCCATCAGGACAAAGCTAGCAGTTGCACATCAAAATCCACTGTAAATTTCCTAAAAGAAATGGAACAAAAAACTGGTAACAAGGCCATACCCTTCACTGATATCCCTACTAAATCTTCCGATGTGTCACCTATGGATTTTTGTGCTTTCGGACTTTTAAAACCTGCATTATCCAAACGTTGTCCCCAAACCCTAACAGGACTCTGAAAAGCTGTTCGGGAGGAATGGGATAGAATACCTCTTCTGCCACTTCAAAAGGCATTATTATCCTGGAAATTGCGGGGTCGAAAGATAGTTCAGAATAAAAGATGTCAAATAAAACATTTAAAACACAAGAATTTTATGTAATTTAGTTTTGTGAATACAATATACATTGTCTAAAAAATGTGTGAACAGTCTCTGTACTAGATCATTATTAAAATCGTAAAACAAGATTCTCAGAATTGCAATTCGTGCTTATTCACTGAGAACTCATCAAATTTTCGGACCAAAAACAATATTTCCCTTGGCAGGAGGTCAAACACGATAAAATATAACATAGTGGTTTTATTAAAAATAATCAGAATCTAAAAGCATCATTACAAAAGTTCAAGATAATTCATACTTGCATATACAATATTTCCCTTGGCAGGAGGTCAAACAAGATAAAATACTACATACTGGTTTTATTAAAAATAATCAGAATCTAAAAACATCATTACAAAAGTTCACGATAATTCATACTTGCATATATCTTCAAAATAAACAGTTTATAAATTGAAAAAAAAAAGCATTCTTAACTATAAATTAAAATTCTTAACTATTAAATAAATTATTTGAGAAATCATCTGAGTCCAGCACTCATGAGAAGGAGATCACACTCGTTCGAGACGAATCTCATCATCTTCTATCACAATGCGCGGAATCATAAAGCGAGTTCTGTAATGGGTCTCCTGCGACGACTGCCATAAGCGGTACTGGAACACCCTGCATAGTAGCCGGATATGAACCCGCACGATTATTATCTCTTTGCCAGAATGAAAGATCTGCTGCGAAAAATCCATCATCACAGTAAAAGGAAGTTTATCCCAAGATCAGCAGACAGACAAGGTTATGCTTTTTGAAGGTCAAACTTTTCTCTTTACGACGCTGGTGACAGTGACGTATCTTATTAATCTGGTCAGACTAAGGAGTCGAGGATACCGACATCACCATACCAGTCGACTTTGGTCGAGAAAAACAAACCTTATTGTATAATAATCGTAATTTATCCGTGCTTTTCTCTGCAGAACATCAATAGAATTGGATGCCCTTATGGTGTAAAATGCCTTCTCCTAAGCCACCTTTTACGAAGATTGCTTGTTGCAAATTAGAAACTGATGTTCATAAAGATGAAGAATCTTTATACGAGAGCTCCCTTGGGAAGATTTCCTAGCTTTTTGAGTATTGCCGACATGCATAAAGGTCTCAACAGCTTTGTAACGGGGCATAGTTGTAGAATTTTACTTTATTTTTCTAATATAGTTATTTTTATTTTGGAACAAGCCTTTCCTTTACCTTCTAGTTTCTCACCTATGTTTCCCTCCCAGAATGAGTTTTCAGCATTACGATTTATGCAAATAAGGTAGAAACGAGTATTTAAGCTGAAGTCGGGGTTACTTCAGGAGACCGTGTTCCGCCTGCCACCGTTGCTACTATTAGTTTAAGCTTGCTATTCTACGGCCGTACTTAATACGTGCTTGCAGCCTACGCCGGTTATCCTTAATTAAAGGCCAACTCCGCGAGTTTGATTCTGTGTAGCTCCGGCTGCTTAATTTTTAATTAGCATTAGATTATTTTTATATTTTCTAGTTTAAATCCCGATTGGAGGCTTCTTGTATGCCCGGAAGGGGCCATTTTTTAATTCATTTTGAGTTGGAATGAATGGTAGTAATGTCCTGCAGAGTTCTAACTTCAGCGAATAGTTGTTACGTAGTTCTTCCGTATTCTAGCTTTCAAGGAGCTCTAATTTAGTTAGGATATTACATAGTTACGAAGCGATTACGATCTTCACAATTACTACAGTTACAAACATCGGTCTCTGGTCAGATCTAGACAACAAGATACGACGATCTAAACGAGTCTGTCATATCAAAAGATCTAACTTTCAAGATCAAATATTAGCGAAATTGAATTATATATTTTTGGAATTTAATCTTTCTTCAAGCAATGGCAAGAATACAGCTTTATTGTTATTACTTTGCCCCAACTCACATAATTTCTTCAAAATTCAAAACATTTCCGAATACTTTTCAATGAATTTTGTCAGTCAGAAAAAGAAATTTCTGTTTGCTTTATTACTACGAATTTTCACGGAAATGGAGCGCATTTTTGACAGTTTTTTTAAATCGTTATACCTTTTAAAATGTCAAAACTTTTCATATTTACGTCATTTTCTTCAATAATAATGAGATTGATTTGATTCAGGTTTAAAGCACCGTAAATTTTTACGCAAATATAAATGCCAGCTATATTTTGCAAACCCTTCGAGAATGGATGAAAGTGAATGACTTTCATAGACTTTATCAATTTCATAAAACTGTCTATAATAACCTTAAAGTTATATTTGAGAACGAATTCAGATGCCGTTGTCAAATTATCTTTTTCTTTTACAGGGATTATTCGTCTCAGTTCTTTATTGTTTTATGAATAATGACGTAAGTATTGCTTCAGATTTAATTTAATTTGTAAATAAATTTGAAAATTATGTGAGTTTTATGTAACAAACTAGCGAAACAATTTACATGCATACGGTTCAGCTCTAAATTCATTGCACCAAGAAATGTTTGTCAAATCTTAATTGTCTATAATTTTGTATGTATTTACACAAATTTAGAAATTTTGTATTGATGCTTTAAACATTTATACAAATTATTTTATTATAACTTTTTATTTATTTTTTTACTAACTTTTTAACTTATATTTATTTTTTAAGTCTTCTACTGAGCACAATAAAAAATAGTGCTCAGTAGAAGACTTAAAAAATAAACTAGCGTACTTAAAAAATAAACTAGCTTACAATTTTGGTTTTTGTTTGACCGTTATATTTAATAATTTCTTTAATTTAAGGCAGTATGAATGAAATTACGAGAGCTAGTTTAAAATAGATTGCTTAACTAGAAGAGAAGTACTGAAGTACACTGTCTCCCCAAAAAGTGGGGGGGACAGTTCTATATCTCCCGTTCTACTGGGCCGACTGACGAAATCCAACTTATGTTTTTCATGTCTCGAAAGCGCGACTTAGGATATGTATTAGATTTATATAAGGAAAATTGTTCTAATATAGGTATTTTGACACAATATCGGACTTTTTTCTGAAATGACATACCAAGTTTCTGCCAAATTCCGATTGTACGACTCAAATTATGCCAAACTGCCAAGTTTTGTAAAAATAGCACGAGTAGTTTTTAAAAAATTAACTCTCAAAATTTTAGCTTCTCATTGTTAATTCAATCTGATATATATTTATTAATCTCTCTTTTTTATTGAACTTATTTGATTCTTCCTTTCATATTTCGAAATTTAGGTTAATTGCAAATAAAATTCGCCAATTTTTTATGATTTATTTTTAAAATTTGTATTTTTAAATAATTTTTACAAATTTTTCGAAAATTTCAAAATTTATTATCTAGGCATAATTTCAGTCGTAGAATTGAAATATGGAAAAAATTGGTATATTATTTCAGAAGTTCGATTTTGTGTCAAAATATCTAAGTTAGAACAAAGCTGTATATAATTTTTTTATATATATATATCCTAAATCACGCTTTCGAGACATGAAACAAGCAAATTGAATTTCGTCAATCGCCCCAGTAGAACGGGAGATATAGAACTGTCCTTTTTGCGCTGTGTACCTTCATGAAGAACTGAAAATTAAATAAAAAAGATGGGAGGAGGAAAAAAAGTCTTATTTACAAGCAAATCAATGGCGAAGCAAAGAGAAAATGAACGTAGCACAATTTGCAGAGCAAGATTGTAATGAGAAGCGAAACGCTAAGATGTTAGCTTTGTGTAGAATTGAAAACTTTCAGAGTGGTTAAATTTGACTTTTTTAATTAAGGTGATCAATCCTATTCCCTTTTTCCAACATTTTCAATATTTCTTTCCATGTTTCATTACTTTTTCTTCAACAGAATGCGCTGTATCCGTTTTAAGATAAAATACCAGCCTTAATCTGCAATTCATTCTTAACTTTCCCTTTATTAATTTTTCCTTCCTGTTCTTAAAACAGTAACATGTAAATCTCTCTACACAGCACCGTTTCAAAGTTCCAAAGTTCAAAGTTGATGCACGTACTTCCATAACGCATCAGCCAATTATAGTATTAAAATCTGAGAACTGAAATTTAATTTAGCTGATAAAGCGAAACCATAATTGAAATCATTTCTAACCAAATTTTCATACTAAAAACATTTGTTTTCTTCTTTACTTCTCTTCTCCAGCTGGCTTAGTGCTACTATCTCCTTCTTCAAATTTATTACAAAAGTGTAAAAAGTAGCAAATTAACTATTCAAAAACTGGCATACGGCTTGCGTCGATTTATCTATGTACATCTTAGCTGTATATCAATTTTTTCCACCTCAAAAAAAAATTTAAATGTGTTCAATTAGCTCCAAATGCCGTCATCTCCTTAATGATTAGCTTTCATCATTGGCATCTGCTTCATCATTGAAAATGATTTCATCACGCCTATTTAATGCAGCGAAATCCTTTTTGATGACTATGTATATGTTAACAATGAAAGCCAATTCATAAGGAGCAATCGTTGCAATCGTTCCTTCTAACACTTCTTTTATAGTAGACAAAATAATTTTTATGCAAACACTATGAAATTGGCGCAAAGAGTACTTGGATACTCAATTGGCACCTTTTACATTTTTGTAATAAATTTGAAGAACGATTAATAGAAAAGCATAGAAGCAAACGCGATGTTTCCAGTATGAAATGTTAGTAAGACTGATTCAGTTATGGTTTCACTTTATATCTGTCGGCTAGTTTAAATTGCAGTTCACAAATTTTAGTATTAGGATTTACTGAAGCACTATGCAAATACATGCATTATTAGCGTTACATAAGAATCATACAACAAGGATGAATTTTAAAATGACACAGTTTAAGAAGATTTATTATAAGCATGATGTTAATTTTATAATTGAAAAAAGAAATAATCAAATTAAAAAGGAGATCTATAAAGCTACTGTAAATTAAAGCTAGCATTTTACTTTATATTATCTCTATTTTTGTATGTTACATATACGTCTCTTTGCATTTTGTATTTATAATTATTCAACATGACTATTAATTGACACTTAGAATTTAGTCACAAAGAAATTCGTTTTATGTTTTTTTACATTACGCATTTATAATTATTGAACATGACTGTTAAGTAATCCTACACCTCTTTCTAAATGAATTTTGCTTTACAGTTTTAAGTATATTTCTATATCAAATGTTTATAATTATTTAACAGGATTCTGAGATTTTATACCAAAACTTAAATAAATTTTTTGTATAGTTTTATGTCAAAATATTGTCCAACCACAAGAGATGTAACTGATTAGCACTTTGATAGGTGTAGAACTGAATTGTGGGCACCTTATATACAAAACCGGGAAGTCGAAAACCTATTATATTAAAATTAGGCAAAAAAGCAACCTTCGATTAGAGTACATTTAAATTTATGCCGATATAAGGTTACGTTTTAGCCTAATTTTAAATTTTACACAGGTACGCTTCTCTTCCTGTTAGACTTTCTGCTATTATTAGTTGATTTGATTATTATTATTATTGAAATCCTTTCTAATTAATTTGTACTTTAATTTTTGCTTCCTGAAAAGTGATGTTAAATAACTAGAAGCTTAAAAGTAACCACAAAGGCTTTACGCATCAAACATGTTTGATAAACACACCAATCTGAACATCGCATATGCTTGTTGCCGGCCACATTCGGGATTTTAGTTGGAGACAATATTTTCTTAATATGTAATTGATCAAAAAGAAATCTGAGAAGACCAACCAAATTTTGAAAATAATTGGAGGGAAAATGGTCTGTATCACGTCAAAGTAGTCCCATTCAAAATACATTCAAAATGTGGCAAGACACAAATCTCTACTGGTTTACACTGGTGTTTGGTTAGCGCCATCTGCAATTAGATCTGAGGTTCCTCTGGGATCAGAATAGAGATCGAGAATCTCATTCAAAATTATTAGCTGAGCAGAAGAACTAAGCATTGTGGGAAAGAACTTCAGTTTTCCTCAAGACAGGAAGGCAAAGGAAAGCTAGGATTCGCCTTCTTTACTACGACGATTCTAAACGTTTGATAAAAGAACATCAACGAAAAACATCTTGTCCAATACAGGAATTGCTTTTTGCTATGAGCATTCGAAACGTTTTATAAAGAACATTTAACGAAAAAGATCTGTCCAGCGCAGGAACTGCTATTTACTATGATGATTCGAAACATTTCATAAAGAACTTCAAAGAAAAATAGCTGTCCAGTACAAAATGTTTACCTACAGAAATTCTTTGTCACAATGCCCTGAAGCATGACCATCTGAAGACTTGGTTGTACTTCAGGGAGAAGTACTCGGGCTTCAGAGATGATCCGTTTGGTCTCCAGGCATACCAAGTGGGGTGTTGGTCTCCACTTTGTAATGCTGAAGACACAAACGTTGAAGGTGAAAGTCCCACTAATCTGTCATCCATTCCAGTTGCCAGATTTGAGAAACATGCTTGTTTTTCTCGGGCAGACGGTTGAAATCCAACTTTGAAAAGGCTATTCTTTTTATTTCTTAAACTAAATTAAATGTGGGTCGCAGACGGTGCTAAATATATTCCAATTAACAAACTTCCAGAAAATATTCCAGTTAGTACTACAACTGCTGAGACAGATGAATAACTTCAGGAGGCGAGTACTTTAAAAAATACATATAGACTAGATTTGATTCAAGTAAATTTTCAGAATTTGGTTAGCCCTCTTCAGTTTCTTCTCGATCATTCTAGTAAAGCTAAATAAGTTATTCTTGAAACCTGAATTTCTTTCCATTTTAATATAAAAACTTTACATTAGAATGGAAGTTACTTACATCATAACTTTACATTAAACATTCTCTCATTTTCCAATTTATTTAAGGTCCAGACTGCACTTCGGAAAGCTTATATGCGTTCAGTTGCACGGAGGAATCCCAACCACAGATACACATGCAGAGCGAGAGGCATGTCGCAGACTTCTGGAACATATCTATCGTCTCATTCTGACGCTGGAATTCTGGGTGAATTAGGAGGCCGGCACAACAAACTTTCCAGTTCAAGAACTGTGATTCGATTACAAGATATGCCAAATAAAAACGATACGAAGTCAAGAACTGAATACATGACTGTTATATTTTGATTGTGAAGAATTAAAAACTTGCTTATGTTTAGTGGTATAAAGTATTGTCATTATTGTTTTTACAAATTTGTATTTATGAAACATTTCAGTGTTCTTAAAATAAAATGTTTCTCTTTTGTCGTCCTTTCATGAGTAAATAAATTTCATGAATATGTGAATAAATCATCACACTAACTATTTACAGAACACCAAAGACGACCCCCGCCATGGTACTATGCCTTCCGGGAGTTGCGTCCATATTCTGGAGACCATCTAAGAGGGCGCAGCCTCCGCGGTCCCTCCTGGGCTTCTACAAAGCATGGGACCGAAGAACGCTATGACGAGTTAAGAACGGAGATATCTTTGCCCCGGACATCATGCCGGGAGCACCGAATATTCAAGAGGGCGGGCAAAACTAGTACAAGTCCTCCAAGAGAGAACGAATAAGACCAAACCCACAAAGACAACCACATATCATCATACGATGTAACAACCCCACAGCCAAGGGGCAGACAAGACAGCACCAGTACGGTACCTGCCAAGCCTGAACCATCTCCTGAATAAACGGAGGTCCTATGAAGAGTGATTACATATCCTCTTGGTTGAGACTGCCTAGGTACAAATCCTAGCCATTACTTTCCAGGAATTCTCCTAAGTCAATCGTCGGGGGGGACTAACTATATACAGGTCTATTTACAAGTTAACAATTTAACTTGTAAGGATTTATTAAAATTTTATTTTGAAGCAACCTTCCTATTACTCTCGCTTTCAACCCACGATTTCTTGCCAGAATGTAAATGAGAAACGCGGATGTATCCTAATGAGGTAGAAAGAAGTTAGTATTTAAGGGCAGGTTTTGGGAAGGTGAATTTAAAAAGAAGTGAGAGAGAGCGTGTCTGCCTGCTTGTAAGCCACGTTGTTATCTTTGATTTACTAGAGATTAGATTTCTGTGGCATTGAATGCTTACAGCCTTGTTTAAGCCGACTTTTACGTATCAGAGCCTGCGCCTGAGCATTAAGTGACCTGTGAAACGTCGTTAAGCTAATTAAGTCTATTCTAAGTTAATTGTAACCTATTGAGTTAGGCCAAAAGTGTTGGCTTTTGTAAGTACGAGTTGGTGCCATCTGTGAATATATTGAGTTAATAAAGGGTCCTTTACACCAGTTCTCTAGACTTTGTCGTACTTAGGGATAACTTCTTACACAGTCTGTTAACATCTAGTTAATTTATGCTCGCTAAGAGCATAAGACGTTGCAGGCTGTTTCAAATTACTCTCAAAACAATAATTCAATATTATTATTACCGAATCATTTAGTTATAGGAACAGTTCTAAAGACAAATGTAACAGAGTTGCAACAAAATTATGCAAAATATCATGAGCCAGTGTTTCACAGTTTTCGTGTGAAACAATTTTTGCCAGCTGATTTGGCTCCCGTTATTTGCTCAACTTATTACTAAAACAACGGCGCACACAAAAATAAATAAAATCAATGCAAAATCAACCTATAGGGTCTAGTCTTCTTAAGTAGCATAAAAATTAGGAAAAAAAGTTAAAAAATCCGGGTCAAACTGTTGAAGGGTTAAAATAATTTACTAAAAAATCTGAAAGGTTTCAGTTACGTCCAAAGGAGCGGTTTTTTTTTTTTTTTTACGTTTTCTGTGTTACCTTTATTTATTAAATATCATGTTCTTCGCACTTAAACCATAAATTTCAGTTCAAAAGCAATGTCGTAAAATAATTTTAAAATGAGCCCCTATCTTTAGAATTTCCGATACACAGTTCCGCGCGATGGAGATGGAAAGGTTTCCCCCTCCCCCTCGTAGATTGTTGCCATTGCTCGCTTTCAAATCGTTGAGTTTGTTACTCAGAAATTCGTTAAAGTTTTACAAAATATGAAATCGATACAAAAACAAATTCCAAATTTCGAATTTGGTCTTCCATATGCCCATATTCGCAGTAGGATTACATCATTCAAAATTCGATGCCTCTAGGTACTGTTGTCTTATCACAATGCAAGAAATATACATACATTTATGCAGATTTTTCATTATTTAATTTCTTCAAATATAATGCAGGACTATCGGGTGGCAACAGTTTGAAAAGTGAAACGGACATTTATAGTGATTCAACGCAAAATCGCAAAACGAAAACAATAGTCCTTCAGGGAACAAAGCCCCTTTGGACTAACAAGAAGACAATTTGTGAGTAATCACTTTGCCTTGGAAGTCCCAAAGATTCAAGGAAAGGGTATAAAGGACGCTTTATTAATCCAGATAAAGTTTAACAGTAGGAACCAACTCGCGCTTACAGGAACCAATAGTTTTTGGACTAAAACTAATTAAATTTAACTAACGGCTTTACGGTATAACTAGCGCAAAAGCTGGTTCTGACCGAAGTCGGCGCAAACAAGCCTAATGGCAAGAATAACTCAGGGCCACAGAATACTAATCGAGAGAAACAAAATTAGCAACGTGTCCTTCAAGCAGGCAGAAAACGATGTGATTTCATCCTCCAGAGCCTTCCTTTACGTACTTTCTTCTTCCTACCGAATTTGAACATCGCACGAGCTAAAAATTTACATTTTGGCAGGGAAATGGGAAAGAGGCTGATAAAAAATGAAATTAACATGAAATAGCGGGTTAGAAACTTAAATTTTACTCTACAAAAGATAGCAGCATATCGGATAATTCAGTATGATCTAAAAGAGGTTTATACGACTGGAAGAACTAAATAATTCATAAAAGATACGCAGTGTATTTTATTATGCTACGCCTCTTCTTGCTTGATACCAGTAACTTGAATACGAATCATTTTCCTTTAGAAAGACTTCCACGAATGCACCTCTACCATCGCATGCTTTGTCATAATCTAAATTATCCAATTCAGTCTATTCTGCGGCAATCTTGACAGTAAAAAGCACATATCTGTTAAACGCTTCAAATTAAGCTTTCACTGCTAATTCATGAAACATTACTGCATTCATTTTTAGTTCCTTGTACGAAGTAAAAAGGAAATATCATAAACGCGAAAAGTTTCAGGCTGAAATGGAAATATCTGAAATGGAAACCGCGAAACGTTTCAGGCTGAAATATCAAGAATGGATATTTCAACGAAAATATCCATTTTCACCATTATCGAATGCTATTTAACGATGTTTTTGCGTGACATCTGTACGTAAGGACAGAATAAAAAACTCTTTCCCCCCCCCAAAAAAAATATAAAACTGATTTAAAATTGATTCTTAAGAGAATTTTTCGTGGCGTCTTTGCGTACGTATACCTATCTCGCCTAACTGAAAAAGGAGTAGCCTTTTTCAGAACGTGGAAATTTTATATATAGGACTGCTATAACATGTAAATGTGCACCTCATACTTTGGTTGCAATCGGCCGCACCAAAAGTATATAAATAATGTATATATATATCTACTTTGTTACCCGCCTCAGTGATCTCAATTTCTTTATTCTTATATTTTTGTAAATTGTGCATTTTTTGCTTTAAAAATGATTGAATTATGTTGTTCTTATCTTCCGGTTAAGGTTTTTATGCCTTTAGTAAATCTGCATGCAATATTTGTAGAATTATCAACAATTTAAAAGTTTTTTAAGTGCGGCTAAGCCTAATTATTTTTGCTATGGCGGCTATGTTTGTTTACATTTGAAACTTGGCAAAATAGTGCATTTGTTGCCAATCTAGAGAAAGTAAGCTTCCCAACAACAAAGATAACGCCTTCTTTTATTATTGCGAATTAAATCATGCTTAATCCATTCTGGAATTTACTCCAGGAAATAAGTATCTAGAATTTACTTCGTAATTTTTAATATAGATATTATGAGTTTTTATGTATTTTAGCCTTGTAGCGTAGTGAATGATTGAATTAATTGAATGAGAAATACTGAATCGTCAGTGAAAAACTTTTTTTTTTTTTTTTTTTTTTTTTTGTTTAATTTCTTTTATACATCGTTTTAGATTTATTATAATATTTGAATAGAACATGTGGCAACGATTAGATAATTCTTCAGATGATATAAATTTTGTGCATTCTGTTACAAATTGTGTGTGTGTGTTATTATGACAAAGCCTCGAGGGCTAGCTGCCTAAAGGGAGGGATGCCTTCGTGGAGGGCTTTCTAAGGGAAACTGGCTCGTATACACGTTACACATGGGAAAAACCACGAAAACGCCCATGCAGCCAGCCCGTTCGCGGGATTCGAGTAATAAAGAAACTAAACTTTTGATTTTTCATGAAAAATGTAGAAAAATGATTCCTTTAAAGCTGGTATCTTCTTAAAAAGAATAGTGTGTATTTATTATCTTTTCATCTAATATTAATTAACGGAAAACTGAAAAACGCGTAGATTTACAAAAAGCTTAACTTAGCCTAAAAAGAAACTATCCAAACACATCATCTTCCGATTATTGTTACTTCTAGCAGCGAGTATCTCTCGCAAAATATGTAGACGATTATATTACTGAATGTTCATGAATGTAAAATAAGACATAATTCATCCTTCGATTCACAAAAGCCTTATAGCTAAGAGTCATGGCCCTCTACTACTCTTTCAAAGAATCCAGGCCCTCTACTTCATTGGGGAAAAATGTCGCCTTCATTTTGACTAAGTATGCCATATAAATACAGTGGCTCACAGAAATGATTAGACACTTTGAATTTTTGTATTCTTTAATGAACATAAAAACTAAAATAAATTAAACAAAAAGGAAGGCTTTTATTTTGATTACATATGAATTAAACATTTTTCTTACAATAAATATATTTTCGAAAAGACGAAAATTAAATTTAAAAATCGATTTATGATCGCGATTATGAGCGTAGGATTTTTAGATTTTTGCCTAGCTTCTTCATCCAATAAAGAAACAATTAAAAATATAATTTTTTTTTAAGAGAAAAAATATTCTGACGAAAGTACTCGGACACTTTTAGTAACAGCAAAAAATGACAAAAACTTACATTATTTTGCTTCTTAATAACTTATGGGATTACTTTTACGCTTGATCATTTTATTTCATCTTTTGGGAACCGACTCCAAAAGTTTTTTTATTTCCTTGTGCGAAGTAAAAAGGAAGTATTGTAATCGCGAAAAGTTTCAGGCAGCATATTTCAACGAAAATATCCATTTTGACAGCTATCGAATGCAATTTAACGATGCTTTTGCGTGATATCTGTACGTAAGGACAGAATAAAATACTCTTTTCCTTCAAAAAAATTATAAAACTGCTTTAAAATTAATTCTGAAGAAAAATTTTCGTGGCGTCTGTACGAACGTATGTACGTACGTGCGTGCGTACGTACGTATCTCGCATAACTCAAAAACGAGTAGCCTCAGAACGTTGAAATTTTGTATATAGGGCTGCTATAACATGTAGATGTGCACCTCGTATTTTGCTTGCAATCGGCCGCACCAAACGTATATAAATATATTTATATATATATATCCACTCTATTACCCGGCTCAGTGATCTCAGTTTCTTTACTCTTATATGTTTGTAAATTGTACATTTTTTGCTTTAAAAATGATTGAATTTTGTTGTTTTTATCTTCCGGTTAAGGATTTTATGCCTTTAGTAAATCTGTGTGCAATATTTTTAGAATTATCAGCAATTTTAAAGTTGTTTAATTGCCGCTAAGCCTGTTTTTAATGGCGGCCATTGATGTTTACATTTGACACAGGAGACTAGTAGATTTGTTGCCAATCTAGAGAAACTTAGCTTCGCAACAACAAAGATAACGCGTTCATTTATTATTGCCAATTAAATCATGCTTAATTCTTTCTGGAATTTTTTCGAGGAAATAAGTGTTTGAGATTTACTTGGTAATTTTTAATATAGATATTTTAAGTGTTTATGTATTTTTGCCTTCTCGCGAAGTGAGAACTGAATTAATTAAATGAGAAATACTCAATCGTCTGTGAAAAACTGTTTCTTTTTTGTTTTGTTTGCTTAATTTCTTTTATACATCGTTCTAGCTTTATTATAGAATTTGAATAGAACATGTGGCAACGATTAGATAATTCTTTAAATGATATACATTTTGTGCATTCTGAGTTATAATATGAATGAAATATAATACTGTTAAGTAAGCCTAGCGCCAGAGTGTCGCTATAGTAAACAAAGTGAATTTTAAAAAATGCATTTATTCTATTGTGGTTTATGCGCTGTCGGCGAAGTAGGTTTAATTCAATCTAATAAGTTTAAATAAAGTGAAGAAAAAATGCGTATAATTTAATATTCCGTACAAGGAAGTCATGTGGTGTACACATCAGATTTTTTTTTTTTTTTATGTAAAATATGTTTTACAGAATTAAGATCTGACGATTGGAGTGATGCTTTACTTACTGCTGGACACTTATATAACAATCAGAGTCTAACATTGTTTGGCAGTATGCATTGGCCTGGTAGAATTTAAAGCTATTTTGCATATTACGTTTTTCACTGACGATGCCAAATTTCACTTCAAGAAGTCAAGGTACTTATACTGATCCACAATACCATCTTTATTACCCGAATCTTTATTACCGAAGTACCAGTGTTCAGCGACTTTACCGCTCGGCCGCTGGTGGGCCGAGTTACAAAATGAATTAAATGTAAGGGAACTTAGCGCCAGAATGTCACTATGGTAAACAAATATATTGCATAGAGTGTATTTATTTAACTGTGGTTTATGCGCTATCGACGAAATAGATTTAATTCAATCCAAAAATTTTTCATGAAATGCAAGAAAAAGTGCGTATAATTTAATATTTCGTACAAGGAAGTCATGTGGTGTCTACATCACATTTTTTCATTTAGTTTAGTTGAACAACATTTTTCGCTGTAGTCATAGAGCCTTATATTCCTTATTTAAATATTTAGTCCGACTTTCCAGTATGATTCAGTGCAAATGCCAGTTTCTTAAACACGATATGCTGGCTCCTTGCTTAATTGTTTATTTGCTTAGCAGATTTCCTGTAACTGCGCATTCGGAGCTTCTGAAGACCGAAGCTTATTACTAAAAGCGCGGTGTTTGGGTTTTCAACTCATTTCATCCCATTTAATTAAACCCTACATAACCAATCCTTGAAGTGTTTGTAAGGTACTCGGGTTCCGTCTGTCAACGCTTCCCTATGCAGCATTAGTGAATCCCTTCGAGATTATTAGCAAAGTCCACGTCCATTCAGCTATCGTACATATTAACATATTGTTCCAGCAAGTAACTGTCATTTCATTGCAATATATCGGAAGTTACTTGATATGATTAGTCCATGTAATAAGTTCAAGAAAATTTAAATAGAATACAGATTGTTCTAAATCAAAAGGACTTGTCAAAAAATCAAAGAGTTTAGAAAAGAAGCAGTGGGAGCTAAAGTAAAAAAAAATAGTTCTGAAAGCTTTCAGATTTTAAGCCCAAAGAGGTATTCCTCTCCCCCTCATTTAGACACACGGATACAAGCTTCGAGAGCATTTGGGCTAAAAATATTTAAAAACAGCATATCTTTAGAATTTTCGATAGACCGTCTCGTGTGCTGGAGATAAAAATGTTTTATTCCGTACAGTGTTGCCACTGCTTGCTTTCAAAGTCTTTGCGTTTTTTAATCAAAAATTAAGTTTTACGAAATATGAAAGAGATACTAAAACAAATTCAAAATCCAAAATTCGGTCTTCCAGGTGCCCATATTCGGGTGGAGGACTATGCTATTCAAACTCTGATGGCTTGAGGTACAGTTGTTCTTTCACAATGCTAGAAACATACATTTTATGTCGTGCAGACTCTTCATTATTTAATTTCTTTAAATATAATACAAGGCGAAAATATACTGTTGACCATTAAAATTGCAACATCAGGAAGGAATGACCTCATGAACGTCAAAATCATACGAAAGGAAGAAGTTGGGCTATGCAAATGATTAGTATTTCAGCGCATTTAGGTGTAGAGGATTTCTCATTTGGAAAATGCTTTGTAAGGTCGGAGTTTCCTCAGAATATCGTGTTATGCCTCGAATAAGAAGAGAAAATGCTTATCAGCAAGTTTCGAAATTCGATAAAGGCAGGATCGTTTCCTATCGAAAGTGTAGATTACTGTTCTGTGATAGCACCTGTCACACTGTTCGACATTCAACCACGTCAGGCGAATATGGAATCAATTGATTGCTGAGCGTCATAATAAACGGCATTCAGGATCTCAACGTCTACCATGACTAATGCCAGAGAAGACATACATATCTTAAGGTCAGCCCTGCAAAACCGTACGACCACGTCACAAACCATTAGTCAGGAAATGGGCATGTTTGCAGCACGCCCAGTATCAGCTCGTAAGGTGCGTCGACGTTTGCAGTAGCGTTTACTATCAGCAGGTTGACTATTACTTCTTCACTTGACAATGCAGCATAGAGAGAGATAGTGACTCTGGTGTGCCAAACAACAAAGCTGGATACAGGAGTGGTACAATGTCGCCTTTTCAAACGAGTCCCGGTTCTACGTACAGTATTCTGATGGCAGTATATGTGTCTGGAGCGTCCGTTGGGAACCGCACGTCACCAGCTTGCATTCGATATCGGCAGAGGGGCCGTGCACGTGTTATGATGGTTTGAACAGCCACTGGGTACACGACACGCACATCTCTAGATCAGATCGACGCGATAATTTGAACGCAGATGGGTAATTTCTGACATCTTACGTCCAGTGGTTGTGCCCCATCTTCGAGGCCTCAAACGTCATTTTCCATCAAGATAATGCAAGACCACATGTTGCACGACGTGTTCTGATCTTTCTCGATACGCAAGGTATTCGATTGCTGCCCTGGCCTGCGCAGTCTCCATATCTGTCACCCATTGAAAGCATCTGGTCATGGGTTGCTGAGAAACTGGCTCGCCACCCCTCTCCAACTAATACGGGTAATGAAGTGTGGCATAGACTTGACGCAGCTTAGAATGAATTGTCCATTTCTGTCATCCAAGCCTAGTTTGACCCCATGCCTAATGGGGTAAGGGACGTTTTAGCTGCCAGGTGTGGCAGCTGTTTCTATTAACTTCGCATCCCTGTAAACCTCCAAAATGCTTACAAATTTAATCATTTTGTCTTCATGCCATACTGTTTAAGTGAAATAAATATATTTTTTCGTATTTGTTTTCCTTCATGGTGTTGCAATTTTAATGGCCAGCAGTGTATTTGGTGGCAACAATTTGAAAAGTGGTTCAATGCTTTTAGTGATTCGACGCAAAATGCCGTTTCGAGACTAATAGCCCTTCTGGGCTAACGCCCCTTCAGGCTAAAAATGTGTATGATTTGACGAAAACGAAAATAAGTTATATTTCAGATTAATTTCTGCATAAATTAACAAAACTTTATTTTGAGACCTCTCTAACTTATGTTTTTCCACTCATTTTTTTCCAGATTTATTTTTTAGGCAAGTTTTTAGACAAGATGTTTTCATATTAGTGCTTCTATTATTTTTGATGTTAGTAGTTTCACTTGATACTTCTGCTGTAAAAAAAGGAAACAAATACCAAACGAGAAACAACTTTTCTTAATTTTCCCTAACGCTTTCAAATGCCGTTTAGTATGCAGTTTAATTCTCCAATAGAACTTTATAAATTCAAGACACAATCATATTATGCAGCACATTTTTAGTATAGCTATGTAATTAAAAACTAAATTTCTTGATTTGAAATATATTCAACATTTCGTCTGCATCAAAATAATCTTCATTATTACTATGCACAGTAATTTCTTGCTTGCTTTGTTACTTAAATTTGTTTCTGTGAACAATTCTGGAAATGATCTTAGACACAATGATTCATGCAATGGCTTCAGAATTCAAACCTCATCTATCTATTACCTCCGAAGTGTCTTACTGCCTTTCCATGTCTAGTAACCTAAGCTATTTTGCAACTGTTAAAATATTCTTTCCTGCATTTTCATTTCAGATCAAAGCAAGAAACTTAACACTCCTGAATCTTATTATTATTTGTGAATATCCAAACAGGACTATGTTACATTATTTATAGTAAATGTAGCAATACAATGATTGGTATTCGCTTATGAACTGACAGACCAAAAGTAATTTAATATATCCTTAGTGATGGTCGCACTTCGGGGCAGTGGCTGCTCTACAGAGGTAGCCATCTGCACATGTTGCAATGCATAGTCCTAACTGCATTGCTTTGAATAATGATGTCTTCAACAAAAATCATTAACTTATTGTAAATGGGTCATAAATAATAGAAGAGATTTTTGTTCGGAGATAAGATTCTCGTGATACTATTAAGGAAATATTCCAGTTACATCCAGACAACTACAGGCCTGTGACATATGGCGACTATCAAGGATGTTCCAGAATAATGAAGAAATGCAGATAGTATAATAAATTCACACCGAAGTTCGGTATGCGTCAGTTATTACTTAAGACAGACTGAAGGTATAAGGTTTTTCTCTCGCCTTCCTAGCATGCCTTCGTGGTGTAGTGGTCAACGGGCTCGAAGCGAATTCGAGAGGTCCGAGGTTCGGGTTCAGGTGAGGGCATTGCTCATTTTTCATATCTCCTGCTTCGAAATAACCTAACATCTCTACAAAGGAACCAGTGAAAATTATTTGAATCTATTTTGTACAATTACAGATCCTCTTCCATTCCCAAGGGACATAGCTGACGAAAAAGGTCGATGATTTCATAGGGCTTTCTTCTCTTTCACATTCTAACACCCTCTTTGCACAGAAACTAAATTTGTCATACACTGCTGCCCATTTTCAAGATTCTGTTTCCCAATTCCAGTATCTTTGAGATCATTCTATTCCTTGAACTTTTCGACGAGGAAAGTAGTTTAGAAGATAAGTTTTTCGGTTACCAATTTTGATGAAGGACTGGTGAAAATGGGCAGTCCTTTCAGAAATATTTTGTATTTGATCGACCTTGAAATTACCATAATTAATCCATGCTACCCCATAAGCTGATCATTACCGTTTTTGATATCAGTATTATACTATGTTTAAATACACTACATGCAGCAAGCTAAATGACTAATTACTCTGAAAAAAATCTTGTTAGCGATTCTGTAACTGATGGTCAGCACTTCGGTTATGTGTTCAGCACACTGATTATATTCTGATTTCCATGCCTTTCTACCTTTCAGTGGGTGGCATTCAAAAATCCCACAAAACTTACGTGTGGAAGTTCTGTACCGAAGAATTGAAATCATATAGGTAAATACGAACATTCGAAATCGAATGATAAAGCAAAGCTGCTACGCAGTCCCTTAAAAATCAAAATCATTTTTATTAAGGCCTGAAATAATTTAAAGTCAATCGTGCAATACGAATTTGTGAAAGTATTATTGTTTTTTGTTTTTTAATCATGCAAAATAAAAGTTGTTTTGTGGCTTTAAAACTCGATAACCAAATAATAATATTAGGCTCTAAACCTCATACATTTAAAATAATATATATATAAAAAATACATTATACATGCGTATATTAAATATACATATAATAAAATTATTCCCTTCTTATTTTTACAGAATGCTAAATAAAATTCGAGTAAAGCGAAAAAGATTTTAATGAATATATTTTGCCGTATAGACTAAGTTACCTTATAACCAAAACTAACATAAACAAAAGACTCACCTGGGCTTTTTAATTAGCTTTAATTAACATAACATAATTAAGATAAAATATTACAATTAAGGGCGTTATAATTACACATTTAAGTTGCAAAGTAAATCTCGGGGAACAACATGCTTACTTTGGGACTCCAGTACACCGACTGAAGGCTTATTATCTTTTTGCTGGTGTTTCTACCGGCGGCCGCTAGGTGGCGTTCGTTGGGCCGTGGTGTTACAGACTTCCAATCTGGCTCGTACGACGTCTCGGGGAGAGTGATGGCAGACCGCACATTGAGTTGAACAGTGTTAAGGGAATTTCGCTTACTGCGCATGCTTGATGGTGTACCTTTGGCGCGGGGAGAAATATTGGCGACTAAGCAACCCTACGCTAGCTTTTTCGTGATCTCCATGGCTGTCGATTGTGTTCGACTGATGTTTACAACTACAGTGTTGTGGAACTTTGTTTATTACTTATTTTAACGTCCATACTGATTGCACTTGCTTATTTTTCTAATATATATTTCATTTTAATTTGTCAATAACAATGCATTTAATATCTGTTAACATATGTTGTCCGTAATAATTCGTTATTTAGATGTAATTTGTTTACATGTTATAATTCAGTAATGTAAACTGGATTTTATCGCTTTGTTTGTTAGCGTATATTCGCGCTTTTATTTTTAAGAAATTAATAAACAGCATTAAAGAATTGTAAAATTTCTTCAATGTTATTTACAAGCACTTGCTATATTCCTCAGTGTTTCTTTATGTATGTACGAATGGAAAGTATGTTAAATCCTGAATTGTTTCTATTGCTTAAAAGTATAATGAATAAATTTTCAACTAATATATCCTAAATTTCATTTTCTGGACGAAAATATGTACAGTTCCAAAGGAATGTGCAGAATTTCATAAGTATTACATCTTGCATTTTGAACGCAAACACTGCTTCACATTATTTTGTAATAATGATTTACATCTTATCTCTCTATGCCTGTATCAACTGATTCATCGGATTATTTATCAATAACTCCTGGTAGAATAAGAAATATATACATATTATTAGAAAAGGTTTTTCCTGTATCATCTCCAAGGAACAGGAATTCAATTAAAGCGATGAATTTTTGGAATGAATTTTAGTTAGTATTTAAAGTTATTTAGAATTCTACTGCAGTGGAAAATATGTTATTTAGATTTCTGTTGCATTAAAAATTATTTAAAAGCTGTGTAAAAATATTATTTTGAAATGTAAAAATTTTAAGAAGCAGAATTAAAAGTATTTAAAAGGTAGCTTTTGTCATTGATCATAGATTAATTGACTTGGTTTGTTTCCCTTCACAAAAGGGAAACAAACCAAGACATAAACAATATATTTTTTATTCTGGGGGGTTAATATTGTTATTAATAATCAAATAAATAACAAAGAATCTTTACAAGTGAAACACATTTTACCATTTCTTTGAATTTAGATATTTTTTCAAATATTCCAAGCATTTAAAAGAAATATATTTTACATATTATGTAACTGTGGGTATATTTCTATTTCCTGAAGTTCTGAATATCTGCAGAAACACATTTTGGTCTATGATTTAGATGGCTTAGAAAGTTAAAAAATATTTTTTTTTAATATTTTGAAATTACAATACAAATACTTACAGAAATTTTAGTTGTACATAAATTTGATTCCCCCCCCTCAACTACATGTGACGAACTTGGACGTACGTGTGATGAGTATTTTCCGTTAGACTTTGTGATTATTTTGTGACAACTATACTTGCTGCCAAAATTTGGTCTTTATGCATATATATAATGTATACAACATGCATGCTAATTTATGATGTGTGTGATTATGGGAAAGCCTCGAGGGCTATCTGCCTAACGGAAGGGATGCCTTCATGGAGGACTTTCTAAGGAAAACTGGCTCGTATACACGTTACACGCGGGGAAAACCACAAAAACGCCCATGCAGCCAGCCCATTCGCGGAATTCGAACCTCAGACTAAACTACCAGTGTTCAGGGACTTTACCGCTCGGCCGCTGGAGGGCCTGTGCAAAGTTATGATAGCTGTTAATTTATCATAATTGACCAAACATTACGAATACTGTTTCTCTTTCAAGATACGTACTTTCAGTTATTTCATAACAACTTCTGTATTTATTTAGAAAAAATTCTGCTGATAAAATACTGCACACAGAAATATTTTTAAAATGGTGTTTAAGAATGCTGTTGATTTTTCAGAGACACAGTAACAATTTAACTGGTTATAAATTTAACAGAGCACAGATGTTGAACAGAAAAAAAAAAAAAATACCATTAGAAATGCTCAAATGCCAAATTAAAATATTTGATCATAAAACAAATGTAATTACAGTTAACTGATTTTTGAACTTGAAGAATGATTATCAAATATAAGTTAATGTTTAATAAAGAATTTCATGAAAACAACCTAATTTTGAAGAACAATGAAACCAGTAGATTTTACTTTACCAAAATAGCTTAGTACGATGATTTTGTCAATGTATTCTTTATGTTTATTTATGGAAAACTCACAGTATGTAACATATATTATGAGTATAAAGGTGAATTTTTTCTTTTAAACTATCGTTAATTAAATATAAAATACTTTACAAAAGTTTGAAAATTTGTTGTAAAATTCGACTTTTCATAATTAAGATTAAAAGCCCTTTCCACTGATTACTTTTCTTGATTAAATGAATCTCCTTTTGGTCTTTCTTACACCTTATAAGAGTTTCACCCACTTTGGCAATATATACTGTGTGAGAATTCTGGAAAACTTAAGCGACTCGTTATGTTTTGGAAATTACAACAGAGGTTTGGAATAGGTGTAAAAAACCCTTTTATAAACTTAGACAAATTAACATAGTGTACAGCTGATTCATACATAATAAGCCAGCATTTATGGCGTAAATCAAAAGTGACGAAATGAATTTAACTAAGTAAATTTTAGTTAGCCCAAAGGCTACACAGACAGAAAATGCACAAATTGTCTCAGATCTAATATTGGCATGATAAGCTAATGGCGAGAAAAATGCAATGCTGCAGATAACCTGCTCCCAAGGGAACCCAACTAATATTGTGGTCTTCAAGTAGATTCTTCATTCTGATTCTACCACCTAAAACCTCTTCTTTTAAATACTACTGCTTTCTATCTCGTTCGAATATACTCAAAATTAGTATTCTGGCAGGAAAAGGGAAAGCGAGAAAAAAAGCTAAATAACATAAAATAACTGGTTAATAAAAAAAACTCAACAACCTCAATTCACCACTTTAATTTAGCCATTTTCATTTTTATGTAGCCTGTATGTCGAAATATACATTTTTTTTGGTGATAATAAACTTAATTCTTTCATTTTTTACCCAATTACATAACATCACGTGCAACAGCTGTAAATATGAAAAACACATGCATATATCTAGCAGTATGTTAATTTCTTTTGAATGTATGGTGTCTGTCATCTACAAAAGAAAACTGTAAACTTAAAATATAAGATGTGAACACAGGTCTCCTGTTGGATAATATAAGAAAGTCACACTTTCTGGTATTATTATTTGTAGGACAATAATAAAAAATAATAATTAAAACCAAATACTGTGTGGAAAGTAAAAAGCATAACGCAGAAACGTGTTGAAAAATTAACATGTATATCACTTTGTCCTAGTGTTATAATCAGAATCCCATTCTGTATAATAATATATGCATTTGACATTATTAGGTATAACTAATTAAATTAACATTTTAATACTTCAATGAAATATCAAGAAAATGAGAAAAAATTATGAATACTACTTACTGTATGATATGAATTTTTTTAAAGTGAGCTAATTAATAAACAAAGACCAAAATATATAATTCTATATTCCTTATGCTGAAGTCTACTTCATACTATTGTATCAGCATTAGTTATAAGGGAAGAACATTGTAGTCTTCACCTTGCAAAATCCACGAGCAACATTTTAATAATATAGGAAAAGTTCATATAATGGCCAGTAGCTGAATTGAATGAAATGAGTATTTTAAATTTATAATTAAACATATCTTATATTTCCTAGAAATTTAGGGACATATAATGTTTAAATATTTAAAGTTTCTGAGGAAACTATTTAAAATGTCTTCTTTTTTGGGGGGGGGTTGCTTTAACTGCTTATGGGTTACAGATTTCAGCCATATAATCTCTTAAATAGCATTTAAAGATTATATTTCCTCGTATGAAGTTATTATTCAAAATGTATTCACTGCCTTACTTATTCATTACACACACAATATATTCAAATACTAATTAATCATATAGTAATACAATATTCAAATACTAATAATTAAATCCTTAAAAAAAAGTCCCCTATTAAAAGAAAGAACATTTTAAAATGCCCAATTGAGCAGTATTTTTTTAATCTCAAAATACGTCACAGTTGTATTATTTTTTAAATTCTTTACTAATATATGAATTAAGTAAACTCAAGTATTATTTAGAATCAAAGAATTAGTGATGTGGGTGTTTTGAATGTTCAGAGTTTTATGGAAAAGTATTACTGAATGTTAAAAAAAGGTTTATTAAAATTCAAATACAGTAATTCAATGATGTAATATACACATATAATTAATATGTACAACAAAAAATTATTATATGAAATGCATAACAAAGCAAAAAATGAAAACATATACATGAATTTACAATAACATAAGCTGAAAAATAAACAGACTACAGGAATATTCGCATACATTTACAATAATATGAAACATGAAACAGTATGTTATGACTAATAACATTACTCAGATTTTTCCTTATAGTTAAATCTTAATTTTCATTGTTCTTTTAATATCTTGTGTTGGTGGTTGGCCTGCACCCATTCTTTGAGTGATAATCTCTGTGGCACTTCATCAAAGCCTATATTATTGAAACAAACATTACCAAGTGCTAACTTGTAATGACATTGATACATGCATCATAACAAATACACAATGAAAATTAAGAAAATGTTAATGTACTAATATTTCTTGTTTCAGTAGTATTCATTCTTGAAATATCATAAAAGAGGAATTAGACATTTTTTTATTAAACATTCAATTATACATTCACCAATTTCAGTGTTATAGTGTGGCACCAGGATAACTATGCGAAACACACTAATCCCCTCGAAGATTTCTGATATACAAAATAATTTTGGCAGTAACTTGTAAAGGCTAAAAAAATATTATCAAAAAGATACAATTCTTAAGTAATTACATATATTTTGCAGAAATACTTTGGAAATGTTTGAGCTGGTATTCGTGAGAATCCTCGAGTAATTTTTTGAAAGCAGAATAATTGAACTGAGAAACAACAGAATGTAACCAAATTATACCCCTAAGTATTCTTTCATTTCACTTTCTAATGCATGCATAATACCATTAATTAAAAATTTAATAAAAACATTAAAAATAATTACATGAAGCAAGATCTCTAAAATTTCAAAATTGCATATAATTAAAATCTAGTTTAATATCCGCAATACATTTTTAACTCGTTATATTTTCATAAATTTTACTTTACAATCCAAGCCGAATTATAATAAAACATACTTTTGACAAAAGAACATAAACTTCCAGGCTAAATATAATGTGCATCATTTAGTCTGAGATTAAAAACTTTACTAGGAAACATTCTGGAAAACCATATTTAACACGTTGGCTAGCGCGGGCATTTTACGTGGTTTGCCCATGGCGCCCATACGATTTTTTTTTTATTATGCGATTTACATTATGTTGAAATATTATCTACGGAAGATAAGATAAGTTATATAAATGTGTTTAATGTATTTTTCATGGTGGGGGGGGGTCACCGGTGACCCTCGAGGCGCTGTAGATAATTTTTGCAATTTATTATTCTTCAAACCATTATAGTAACAATGGCGTTACTTAAAAATGTATCAGTATCAATATTTACTCCAATTATGTATTTTTACTATTGGTCGCATCGTCGGTCATCGGTGGCCCCCACAGCGCTGTAGCCAAATCGAGTGCCGGCCACCGGTGAAACCCGTGGCAATCAACGTGTTAATACGTTTTAAACTATTTAACTTTCAGAGATAAAGTTTCATCATTTCATCAATATTATTAAATATTCATCAATCTTTTGATCGTCAGTTTCTATTACCTGCTAGTGAGGCAGAATGTATTCACCAAGACACAAAGAATATGTATTACATACATGTAAAATATAAAAAATACGATGGCTTTGTTCTATGCAAGCATGCAACCTATAATTAATTTTCCGCAATTTCAGGATCTTCCCCCGAGACCAGTACTTTCGAGAACATTCTGTCATGTTATATAACCGCTAGTATAAGTACTGAGTACGTGCCATTTTTTGTCAGACTTCTTTCTTCTACAGCTGCTACAAGACCTTGCAGCTGCTCATCCCATCTTGTTCTTTCCTTTGTTAAAATAGTTATGACTTAAAATCTAAATTCAATTTTACTTAGTTTAAATCAATATTGAATATGTAATTTTGAGAATTTCATCTAAAGGCAAAATGATCTGCTGTAATTAAAGATGTGGGATCTAAACAGTTAAATCCTTCTTTGTCGTCATTTTGCAGTCTTCTACTCAGCCATAACAATGCCCGGATTATGATGAAGTTAGTCAAGCTTTGTCCTTCCTGTGCCTGCCTGCCAAAATATTACATACATACGTATGAAAGCTATTACTATAAGCTACATAATGTAATCTATTACAATTGTTTTGTCACAGTATTTAGAATAAAAGTCTGAAATATTGCCATGTCTTGCAAAATAGCAACTAAATCTGTACACAAGATACGAAATATCAACTAAATCTATACACAAGAATTTTCCATTTAAAATTTCTATGCAGACCTGATAATCATTATATATACTGTTCTTTGTATAATGTACTGAACAGTAAAGCTCCATCTATACAAAAACTTTTAATACACGTGATATTTATTATGTTGCAGAAGCACACTGTTTATTTTCAATGTATATAATAATAAGCAAAGATGATGTGTGTCAAATTTTCAGTTCTATAATTTTTATATCTAATATACAGTGCACTATTATGCTAATAAGCAATCTTTATTTTCAAATTCTTGCATTATATGTTGGTGATTATGGGTAGTATTTTATTCATCTGTTTTCTTATCCGTCATGGCGACTACACTGACTGTTAATCAAGGCTCAAATGTATCCCTGCCTCCCGTAATTTTGAAGAAATATTTGAAGGAAAGATAGGTTAAATTACATAATAATTATATGTACTTTGCTTGTGTGTTTACAGTCAGACATAATACTTAACAGCTAGTATGCTTGAAAATGCCCAAGAGGGATTTGAATGGCTTCAATAACATATACTGGAAAAGTAAATAAAAGTATTATAAAAATATTGCCTCCATTTTAAATAATAGTTGTGTAATAAAAGAACATTTTAGATATGAAATTAACTAATTATTTTTTTTAATTTTATCTCTTTAACCTGTAAGGATCTTAAGTTTTACTAACGTTTATTTTATTTTAAATCTTTACTATCACTTCTTATTTTCTACTTCCGGCCAGAATTAAAAGCTTTAACTTATTTATGCAAATTTGTCTGGCGAACGCCAAGTACTTAAGTAGTGGCTTTTTGCCAAGCAAGAGAGGAAGGAGTTAGTAGAAGCAGGCCGCTTGCCTTAGCAGTTTTTACTCGGTTGCTGGTTGCCTTCCAGGCCAGAGGTTTAATCCTCTTAATAATTTTAAACGTATCGTAGTGTTAACAGTTCTCTGTACTACATACGGTTTCCTGTTAATATGCGGCCAATCTTCACGGTAGCCCTTGTTTATTATTTCACAATTAAGTTAGAGTTTAGTTAATATTTTTATATTCTTACGTTCAGACCACAAGTGGTTGGTTTCTGTATTCCGAAGTCCGGAAATTATTGTAAAGAGTGAAAAATAAAGGCTTTCGTATACCCTTCCTGTGTATCTTGTCTACTTCCCACATTTACTGAACATAGCTCTAGTAAGCTCCCTGTTCCGAGTCAGGTGTTTGTATGTTCCCAAAGAAAGTAAGGAGAAACACTGAACCTGATAGTGGCGCCCGACGAAGAAGAATAACCATGGCCGAGTTTCAAGAAGAACCTGTGCTGCCTGCAGAAGCGGCTCAGAATCCAGAAATGCCAGCTGCCGCCCTGGAAGGATTTGGTTACATCGTCCAGACCATGCGCGCAGCGATGAAACCAGAAGCAACATTTAATGGAAACTCACCGGTAACCAGATTTTTGGAAAAACTAGACGACCACTTCATGATGTATCCGTCCATGAGTTTCAAAAAGTCACCTTAGCTACCAGCGCTTTGAGGGGCCAAGCGCTTAATTGGTTCAAATGCATAGGCAGAAGTCTCTTGGGTCAAGCGGGAAGTCCCACCTATACTTACGAAAATTTCAAGACTGCCTTAGTAAAAGCCTTCCCTGTCGTAAGGGATCGTGCGAAATTAGAAGCGGAACTTTTCAGCATATACCAGAAACCAATTGAAAATCTCTCAAGCTTTATTTTAAGAAAAATTCACGTTTTCAAGCTCTTGTATGGAAACCGTCCGGATCCTGAAATAATTCAAGTGATTTTGCCGAGGTTACTGCCCCAAGTGCAAGACTTTATTGAATTAAGAAATCCGACTACACTGGAAAAGTTATTTGAGCTAGCAATCCAGTTTGAAAGTAGAAGAACGGCGGACATTGAAAGAAGACATCAATATCAACAACGAAACCAATTTGGTGAGCCAAGACCACAGCAAAGTCAAGCACACGGCTACGGAAGCAAAGCGAATCAGTGGCCAAGGAAACCCGAGCGTCCAAAAACAGCCGGCGAATGTCGACAGTTCAATAGCAATCCAGAAAAAAAGTCTCAAGGCCAGTGGAAAAAGAAGGAAAGCATGGAAAGAAAAAAAGATTTAAACTAAAACGGATTTCTGCTGACGGGAGGGTGCGGAAATCCGAAGGCCAAGAAAACCCCTCTTCCTTCAAGTTAAATACAGTAGTGGTGAAAAATTTGACTCTTCCGAAGATTCAAGTGTTGGTGAATAAAATCCCAGCCACCGCACTCCTGGATACAGGCGCGCAGTGTTCCTGTGTGGCAGAAGATTTTTTTAGGAAGTATTTTCGTAAATATCGCATATATAATTCGGATAATACGACAGTGTTAGCTGCGCAAGGAGAAAGATGTAAGTGCATAGGTAAATTACCGCTATACATTCGTATCAAGGACGAACAAGTAAAGGTTATGTTTTTTATAGTAAAGAATCTGCAAGCACATATTATCTAAGGAATAGATTTTCTTTCAGAGGCAGAAGCAACGCTGGATTTTAATGAAGCGTCCCTAAAGCTGATGATGAAACCAGTTCGAGAAGAAAAAACGGAACCGCCAATGTTAAACCTTGACCACCTGCCTAAGGAAGAGCAACAAAGAATCCGACAAGTGGTAAGTGAATTTGCTTCGTTATTTAGTGATATTCCAGGATTTACTCAAGTTACTAACCATAGTATCGACACCGGAGATTCAATGCCAGTTCGCCACAAAGCATACCGGTATGATAAGAATAAAGAAAAAATTATAGAATGGCACATTAGAGATAGGTTACGGAAAAAGATCATAACGCCCATCTCAAATAGTTATGCTAGCCCGGTGGTTTTATGTAAGAAAAACAATGACTATCCATTAACACATCCCAAAAGGTGGCGTTTCGCGATTGACTATCGTAAATTAAACTCCATAACTAAATATCCGGTATATCCGTTACCTATTATTGAAGAAATTCTAAGGAACATAACGTCTACCAAATATATGACGACTTTAGACTTAACGACTGGTTATTTTCAAATAGGGGTTAGACCAGAGGACGTGCCTAAGACTGCTTTTATAACCAAGTCTGGCACTTATGCATTCCTGCGTATGCCATTTGGCCTTTCAGGGGCACCGGCAACATTTCAGCGATGTATGGACATTGTGTCTGTTCTTGGAAATTCCACATTTATCTATTTAGACGATATCATTATTACTAGTGATAATCTGGACCAACATGTAATACAATATTTAAGACGGGTGTTTTCATTATTAAATGAGGCCGGTCTAAAAGTTAATGTCGAAAAGTGCAAATTTGCAGCCCCTGAATTAAAATACTTAGGTTACAAAATATCTCAGAAAGGAATAGAGAGAGACGAATCAAAAATAATCGCTGTGCAAAATTATCCGCCGCCAAATACGGCGAAGAAGCTCTCTTCTTTTCTAGGACTTTGTTCATATTATAGGTCCTTTATAAAAGATTTTGCAGCTATTGCTGAACCATTGTTAAAATTAAAAAGGAAAAAGGCAAGATTCTCGTGGACGGCCGAAGCCAATAGTGCTTTCGAAAAATTAAAGCAATCATTAACGCAAGCCCCTGTGTTGAAATTTCCTGAAAAGGATGAGAATTTAGAAATTTCAGCGGATGCTTCGGATTATGCGGTAGGAGTGGTACTTTCGCAAAATCAGCAGCCCGTGGCATTTTTTAGTCGAACTTTAAATCAAACACAAAGAAATTATTCCGCGACCGAGGGAGAGGCACTTGCAGTTCTGTTAGCAGTGCAAAAGTTCCGAGTCTATTTTGGAAGAGCGCCAATAACAGTGTATTCTGATCATGCGGCGGTAACTAGATTGTACTCAGGGAAAAACTTATCCCCAAGGTTAATAAGATGGGCACTCAATCTACAAGAATATAATCTGGTAATCAAGCATAACCCCGGAAAGGAAAATATCGTAGCAGATGCCCTATCCAGAATAAAAATAGATGAAGAATGTAATACTGTAAAGGTGGCAATGCTCACAGCATGAACAATAAATTCCCGAGAAACTGTAATAACCGAACTGGGTAAGGATCCTGAGTTTGGAAACATTTATGAGTATTTAAAGGATCCTGAAAATTTTAGCCACCAAGATATTGTGGCGATAAGAAATAGGGCAGCCCATTACGAACTAATAGATGGTCTATTATTTTATTCAAAAACTACAAATTCCAACAACGAATTTCGACCTGTTATCCCAGCTAGTCTTAGATTAAATATCCTGCAGGAGTTGCATGACAGCCCTTTAGCTTCTTATGCTGGTATTCGAAAAACTATCCAACGCGTACGCGAGGCAGTCTATTTTCCTGAACTGCAAAAGTTAACAAGGGCGTATGTCCAGTCCTGCCCAACATGTCAAGCAGTTAATTATATTAATTTCCGCCCGGCCGGGTTTCTAAATAGTATTAAATCCGATTTTCCAAATGAAATAATTGGCATCGATTTATTGGGCCTTTTCCCAAAAAGTCAGTTAAATAAAAGTCGCTATCTCCTTGTTATAGTTGATCATTTTAGTAAGTGGACCGAAATTGTTCCCTTAAAACGAGCCTCCGCGAAATTAGTTACTGATTCTATTTTAAATAAATATATTTTAAAATACGGGGCGCCCCTAAAAGTTATATCGGATAATGGTCCTCAATTTGTAAGTAATATATTTGAAGACATGTGCAAAAAACTGGGCACACATCATTTAAAAATGGTCCCGTATCGGCCGCAATCAAATATAGCGGAACGGGTCAATAGAAATATAGTGAAAATTATCCGTAGTTATGTTAAAAATTTTCATAAAAGCTGGGATAACTATGTCAATGAATTAGCTTTCGCCCTTAGGACCGCAAAACATGATACAACGGGCAAAACTCCTGCTGAGTTAGTTTTAGGTAGAAAGATTATAACGCCGTTAGATAAATTATTTTATGTTCAACAAAGAGCCCCAGAATTTAAAATGGGTGATACAGAAAAATTAATTAAAGAAGCAAAAAAGAACACTGAAGTAGCACAAAGAAAACAGAAGCTGTATTATGATATGAAACGACGGGGAGTAACTTATAAAGTAGGAGATGAAGTATTAAAAATTAAGCATTCACTTTCTTCAGCACCAGAAGATAAAACCGCCAAATTTTTTCCACGATTTGAAGGACCATATGTCATAGAAAAAATAACTCACGCTGTAGTGGTGTTAAAAGCCAGGAATGGTGAAACATGCTCCGCAAACATTGACCAAATAAAACCATACTATGACCGTAATAAAATGCAAATATGTAAAGATCTTTTGCAGGATCCGGCACGGCAGACACGGCAGGCACAAGCTCCAGAGGTGGAACAACGACAAGCACAAGGACAAGACATTAGGAGGCAGGAGCAATTGAAAAGAAAGTTTCCCTGTTGGAAAATTGAAGGTAACAAGAAAAAGAAGCCGTTCCACCGACCACAAAAGAGAGCGCACGACCACCCCCAGAATGAAGAAGGGAGAAGTACGACGAATGCAAAGAGAGCCAGGAGAAATAACGGCAACTATAACCCGGCTCCCAAACGGAAGATCTACTCATCGGACAGGACTCTACGCAGCAAATGTCGCCGAATTGCGGAAGGACCACCAGCGGCGGAGGAAAAGATACAAGGAAAATTTGAACAGCCAGCAACGAGATCCAAGCAGGAACGAGAGAGAAGTGTCCCGGTTCCGCCAAGACCAGCTGCCATCAAACGGCCAAGACCACAGGCAGAGGCGAAAAAGAAGGTATTCAAGGGTGACCGAACTGGAGGGAAAAGAAAGCTCCTAGAGGAAGGCACTGAAGGGCGAGCCCGCACAAGAAGGAGGATAAATCAAACACGAATCTTCGCTACCTTTCAGGACTGGACAAAGAAAAGAATGTCCGAATATCACAAAGATAAGTAAAATTTTATGTTACTTTGCAAACTCAAGTTAATCTTTCATTCTTACTGCAAGTGGCAGATTTCAAGACGTTTTACCTCATGTGAGGTCTACCTTATCGCCAAAAAGGCGAGAAATGAGTTGTTACCTATTTTGGTATTATGTTTTTCAATTACTCGCGAGTAAAACTAAAATTAATATATAATAGGAATGTGTAAATACTTGAATATTGTAAAAATTATTGCATAAAATTTTATTTAAAAGATTCTGGGAAGAAAGAAGTTTTAGTCTGAAAGACTTTTGAAATGTAGTATTTTAATGTAGAAGAATTGGCACTTGCTTGGAAAAGAATAGAAGTTAACAATGTACTACTAATGTATATTTTAAAATGCGTAAAATTAACGGCATGTTAATATGTTCTTATATACAATGTGAACTGTTATTTTAAGCGTTAAGAAATACTGTGATATGTTAAAAATGAAAGTAATGCCAAAAAATTTTAACTTATTCGTGTGACCGTAAAAAGGCCAAATTATTGTGAATATGTGTTAAAGGTTGAATGAATGTAGTTAGGCTCTCTGACGCTACACTTCAGAGTTAGCCACTTTCAGAATAGTACCTCAGGGTTTAGAGATGAAGTTAAGGTGTGTTACGAGGTCTTGTTATGTTGAATTTTAACACGTTAGTGTTTTGATTGTAGGCGGCAGTGTTGAACACTTTTACATAAACACATTCGTGTTTGGTGTTTTCTTTTACAACACATGTCAGAGAGCACGGGGAGAGAATTAAATAAAGTCATGAATGAAATAAGAATGTTAAGAGAAATATAAATATTCATGTTACTTGCCATTGAATTGTGTAACATTTCATTAAACTAGTTTTCCTTCCAGATCTCTGGAAGGAACCAGATTTCAACTAAAAGCTCCTGTTTAGATGCAGTACAGATGAAAAGTAATTGTGGACAATTACTTTTTTTTACTGGACTGGAGCTAATAATGTAAAAACAATTTTTTTTTTTTTTTTTTTTTTTTTAATTTCTAGTTTCTAGTGAGGAATATTTGTAAAAGATTAACCTCGCGTTAGATTCTAGAGCTAAACGTTTTCAACAAGGCCGTTTTAGACCTCAGTTTCAAACTAATTAACTCTGGCGGGAAGTATGTAAGGATCTTAAGTTTTACTAACGTTTATTTTATTTTAAATCTTTACTATCACTTCTTATTTTCTACTTCCGGCCAGAATTAAAAGCTTTAACTTATTTATGCAAATTTGTCTGGCGAACGCCAAGTACTTAAGTTGTGGCTTTTTGCCAAGCAAGAGAGGAAGGAGTTAGTAGAAGCAGGCCGCTTGCTTTAGCAGTTTTTACTCGGTTTCTGGTTGCCTTCCAGGCCAGAGTTTTAATCCTCTTAATAATTTTAAACGTATCGTAGTGTTAACAGTTCTCTGTACTACATACGGCTTCCTGTTAATATACGGCCAATCTTCTCAGAGGCCCTTGTTTATTATTTCAAAGTTAAGTTAGAGTTTAGTTAATATTTTTATATTCTTACTTTCAGACCACAAGTGGTTGGTCTCTGTATTCCGAAGTCTGGAAATTATTGTAAAGAGTGAAAAATAAAGGCTTTCGTATACCCTTCCTGTGTATCTTGTCTACTTCCCACATTTATTGAACATAGCTTTAGTAAGCTCCCTGTTCCGAGTCAGGTCTTTGCATGTTCCCAAAGAAAGTAAGGAGAAACACTGAACCTGATAAACCTTTAAAATGGAGGTAATGTTGCTGGTTGATATTATGCCAAAACCTGAAAAGCAAACAACTACACTAAATCTAAAAATGTTCCCAAATTTCACACATCTGCGAGAAACTAATAAGATCAACAATGCCTGATTAACTGAATTTGTCGGCAGATGATGATTCAAATCTGAATATAAGACACATGTAAATAGTATAAAAGCACACCAAATTTATATCAGCGTGCGAGTCATCGTATGTGTGAATGAATGCTTACTATAAATTAAGTATAAATCTTACTCTGAACTACTTAGTATGCTTATGCACTAATTTTTGTATTTTCTTAATTCATATATTTAATTAGCATTATTACAAAATTAAATAATGTCTGTAATAATTGTAATTGAAACAATTGTATTTGAAATTTCACCTCTTTCATTAACTGTATTAGCAAAGCATACAATTAAGTGCTTCACAGTATTATTAACTATAACTCAGACATTTACTTACATCTTAACATTCCACTTCCAGAAACAACGGTCAAAATTTTTCAACTGCCATTCACTGTGCCAATGCCTGAAATTAAAATCATTTTATAAAAATCTTTAAAATGATGATTCAAGTATTGAAAAATCTTAGATCATAACATGGTCATATACACAAAATATTTTATTATTTTTATACCAATAAAATGATATGTTGTTCTGTCCTGAATGACTTATTTAACACGAGAGTGTCAATGGTTGTGAAATCACATCATAATAATAAGAAAATTTATAAAAAATGAAATAAGGGGTTATTGTATTTAAATTTTACTATTAAGAATGATTATCTACTAACTGTAATTCATATATTCATCTCTGGTACATACTTTCTACAAATTATCTTTGGCTGCTATAGTCTGTATAGTCAGCTTGACAGGTACAAGCAAATGATGATTGACAGTCATAATTATTATCTTGCCTTCCTGCTACATGTGCATGTTTTGCTATAACTTTCATAATGGCATACATACTTTTCACTGCAGAAACATACAATTTTATGAAGAACTAATTTGAAATAATATATAGCACACATGAAAACAATCTAAGCGTACTTTATAATATTAAAGTGCTATGTTATGTAATCATTGACGAAAAATTACATACATCAAAATATACTTTATTGTTGACTTTAATATTACTTTAGGATTATTAAAAATCATCATCAATTCCTACATGCTGTATAATCATCTGCCTTTTAAAAATAGAACTTGTTACATTTAATATTTCATCAGATTTTTCTATTCAATTGATATTTGATAATATAAAGAGTTAAGTAAATTTAAACCAATTATATTTTATTTTTACCAGCTCTTTACAGTTATACCACATTTTATTTCATTACGAGTTCATTACATTACTTTATATCATATTAACTTCAATTAAAACATTTCAACATATTTGGAGATAAAAGACCCAAGTACCTTGCATCACTTTGACCTGTGATAAAATTACGCTGTAAATACTAATAGTTTTCTTCTTGAAGTTTCTTGAAAATGATGTTTCTTTTCGAAAAAATTATAACAGTAAGGAAACAAATCATTCCTTAAAACGTTTTTCTTAATGTTACATTATAAAGAAATTTAGGAAATGTTAAAAAAAGTTATTGAACTGTATGTGTGTTAAGAAAAATGATACTGTGACATAGTACATAAACATACTTATAAATATATCAAATTTACTGAAATGGGAAAATATATACATACCTGAAAGCGATCTTACAATAGCATTTGGTTTGGAGCTCTTGCGCTATCCGCTGGGGCATTTGTATTTACGCTGATTTCCTTTACCCATTTTTGCACTATTCAATCGAATTTATACTTGATCGTATCATTCAGCTTTCCAGTTGTTGGAGCAGCACAGCAAAAAAATTGTATTTTAATACAGTAATTACAGTATACTCTACGAAGATTTAAACGCCAGGTTTGTTTACAATCAGATGGCGGTACAACTACCATATACCGTATTTATCCTCTTTTCAAATCGCGCCAACATAGTAATTACGCCAAATGTTTTTCTGGGCATGCGCAGTATGCGACATTCGTTTAACACTGTTCAACTCAATGTGCGGTCTGCCATTACGTTCTACAAAAGGAGAACCGGATATGTTTGAGAGAACGGACGTGTGTCGTTTCGCTCCTGTTTTTTCGAGATTTTCTATTGGAAATTCTGCCGCCGAAAGTGCGCCGTTGGTTTTAAAGTGTGTATGAATATCTGCTACATGCGTGGATACTTTGTTTATGTGTGTGTGACCATTTTTTACGGAGATATAAGTGTTTTAGTGCAATAACAAAGGATTATAGGCTGCTGCAATTTCAGCGGACTTCTGTTCACTTACCTCGCCGCCTTCCCTACGGAAGGTTCCCGCTGGCCAAACACGTGGCACCGAGGTAGGCTTAACTTTTTGCTTGAAATTTTCTAAGTCCAGAGACTAGACAATTGTTTTCAAAAATCCATAACTCTTCAAATTTTAGTGATTTTCACACCGGGTTTTGTTCAAAATGTGTTAAATTTTAAGTTCTATCTTTTTGTATTACTTAATATAATCTTGTATTGATTTTTAACGAGTTAGTATATAATAGCTATGTTTTTATGCACTTATGCTAAATTTCACCCTGTATTTAAATAGGCTTAACTGTATTTTCATATGTATTTGCTCCAAAGGGTTTGTCCTTTTGGCAGTTGTTTTTCGCGAAATTTTTAACATTGTCGAGAAGTTGAACTTTTTGTCGAGATCCAGTTCTCGTCATTAGACTATTGTCGAATCTCACTCGACAAGTGTTCGGTTTTCGTTTTTTGACATTTGTATTGATTAAAATAGTGTTTTAAGTATATTTCTTGATCTCTCAACTGTCTTATAATATTCCTTAAGCATTGTTTCACTTTTTTTTTTATGTAATTTAATTAATTTTACTGGACTTAGTTGTTTCATATTGTGAAGATTGAAATCTATAATCTCTGCCTATATTTAGTGTCTTGCTATTATAACTGCTGATAATATACCTCGATATGTATTTGAGTCAGTTAAAATTTTAGTCATTCTGCTGTCTAAACATTACTTTGTGTATATTGATTAGTTATACAGGAATTTTGCTTGTATTATTCTCTGTTATCACGTGTCACATATACATTTTAATCTGATCGTTCTTAGTGACTTTTGGACATTGCACTTTTAGTCTATGTTTTACTATTGCTCTTTAATACTTTATAATGTCCCGTAAATCTGTTTTAACAACTGCCAGAGAAACATCACAGGGGGCTACTAGCGCACCCGATTTGTTAGACTGACTTACCTTATGCGGATAAAATTACACTACTCTGTGCTGATATACGCAAAGTAGCTACCACCAGCAGAGGTGGCAGAATCCTCTTATCTTCGGATCTTCGAGAGCATCTGTTACAATCTCTGACAACTTTGCAAACTTTGGCCTTACAGGGGCCTGAGGGCTTACCTATTCCAGAATTGGTGGACGCTGAAGTCAATACATCTACCATAGTTTGCTGTGAAGCGGTTCGACAACATTCTTTCCAGTCACCTGTTCTCCCATCTACAGCTGATCAGGCTTTGGCTCCTGCTCCATCTTTTGCGGATATTGTTCGACGACCTAAAAAGCCTAGCCTTATTATTCGTCCTAAAGCTGACACTACTAGTGATACGCTTAAAGAACAACTTAATACCAAAGTTCCGCTCTCACAACTTAAAATTGGAATAGATCGTATTACTAAAATAAATAACGGAGGTTTGGAGGTCTTCTGTCAAACACCTGATGATGTTGCGATACTCGAACAAGAACTCACGCGCTCTGATGTACCAGCAGATGTCAGTAGACCAATCAGACGAAAACCAAGAATTGCTATCCATGACTTGCCGGAATCAATCACACCGCAAACAGTACTTTCAGAACTCAGCGGAGCCACGGGATTGCCAGAAACAGCATTCACGATGCGATTCCGTCTCAGGGAGCGACAGAAGGGATACATTAAATGGATTGTTGAATGTGACTCCCCAGGTTTTGCTGCGGTCATGCGTCGGCGAAAAATTTTCGTCGGCTGGCAAGCTCACAG
This sequence comes from Stegodyphus dumicola, assembly GCF_044657685.1. Taxonomy (NCBI): domain Eukaryota; kingdom Metazoa; phylum Arthropoda; class Arachnida; order Araneae; family Eresidae; genus Stegodyphus; species Stegodyphus dumicola. Next base: position 135,040,293 of record NC_140770.1, read on the forward strand.
AGCCACTGAATTTATTGGAATTAAAAGATGTTACTCCTGTCAGCAATATGGCCATGTGCAAACAGAATGCAAGAGTAAGCGAAAATACTGCTCCTACTGTGCAGGAGATCACGGGCTCAAAGATTGCACAGCTCAAACACCTGAATGCATCAACTGTGGCGAAGCCAATAATCGTTACGGTACCAGATATGACTTCGCCCATCCCGCCTACCACCCCGATTGTCCAGAGTATCAACGTCGCGTCCAGCTCATCAGGGCAAACACAGACTACTAACTTCAATCCTTATAGTCTAGCATCAGGTAACTTAGTATCTGATTCTTCATTGGATCATATACAAAAAGATCTTAATACCACTCTTCTGCAACGAACTTTACCGACGGAATGTCTACAAATAAATCTTCAACATGCTCGAGCTGCGACGGCACAGACTGTAGAATATGCTACTTCTGAGCATATTGACTTCATCTTAATCCAGGAGCCGTATTGTCTAAATGGTAAGGCGGTTGGCTTTCCACTGCACTGGACACTATATCAAAAGGAAGATCCTTTACTTCCACCCCGTGCAATTATTGTCAATTGTAATTCTTCCTGGTCTCCTTTACTTGTCACTGCGCAGCGAGATATTGTTGCTGTTCTTCTGGAAGTTCATCATCTGACAGTCCTTCTGGTTTCCATTTATTCCTCACCGTCCTCAGAAATCGAACCTGTGCTCTCTGCGATGCAAGATTTACTGACCTCAATTCAAATTCCAAATTTGCTCTTTTCTGGTGATTTTAATGCTCATAATGTTTCGTGGGGATATGCTACTACGGACGTAAAGGGTAGACTTCTGGAAGATTTTATATCCAGTTTTAATCTCGTGAAACATAATTCACATGATGCTCCTCCGGCTTTTGATCGTCAACATTCACATGGTTGGCCAGATTTGACTTTGTCTACTTTGCCTATGGCCTCTCTTCTTCAAGATTGGCGAGTAATTGAGGGTCTAAGTCTATCAGACCATAACTATATACGTTTTTCACTCGCGGGAACTACAGCCACCTCAATCATACGGCGTTATAATTTACCTGGCCGAAAGGTCAGACAGTTTACTGCAGCCATTCAAGCCAATTTGGCCTCTTATCATTCTCGTCTTCAATCTCTGCATTCTCGTGAAGATCTACAACATTTTACTAGTGATCTTATGGCTACCATTCGAATAGTATGTGATAGTGTTTTGCCTATTCGTACCACTAAGAAGTTATGTACATTAAATTGGTGGAATGCTCAGCTTCGTACTCAACAACAAAAATGTAGAGCTCTTCGACGTCGGCTAAAGCAAGAGCGTCGAAATAATATCAGCTCCAATACTCTGCTTCTTTACCGACAGGAAAGAGCATGTTACAAACAAATGATTATACGTGCCAAATTAACTAGCTGGCGCAAATTTTGTTCTGAGACAACATCTGTTTATGGTATTCATCATAAGATTGCGACCGAAAAGCTGTTTAAGCCAGCAACTTTCCATCTTTTACCTACAGTTAGTCCTAATAGTCACCTGACTGAATCAACTCTATCAGAAGTCCTTGATACGGTTTTTTCTACAGATGATAATTCAACTGATTCCTCCTTTCATCAGACTATTCGAAATCAAACTTCTAGTCTTCAAACACCAGACGATGTTATTTTTACTACTCAAGAAATTCGGCAAGTCTTACGCCAACTCCCTAATAAGCGCGCACCGGGTCCAGATGGTGTTGACTATCGTATTGTCAAATTGATTATTAGCACCAATCTCAGTCTCTTCCAAAGCCTGTTTAATAAGCTATTCAATAGTGGAACTTTTCCTCAATGTTTTAAAATTGGCCAGGTGATCTTATTTTTAAAGAAACACCGTGATCCAGCCCGTGCCGATTCTTATCGCCCTATTTGTTTGTTGTCAGCTTTTGGCAAAACTTTTGAAAAACTTCTTATGGGACGATTGAGATTTCATTTGCAATCAACAAATTATCTGTGTCCTTTTCAATACGGTTTTCGCACCAAAAGATCAACACTGCACGCTTTAAAGGAAGTTCAAGATACCATCCTGCGCAATAAGTTCTCCGGCCACCACACAGCGTTTATCTCAGTGGATTTAAAGAGCGCCTTCGATACGTTGTGGTGGCCGGCAGTTCTATATGCATTAAGAGATGCCAATTGCCCCCACAATTTATATAATACTCTTGCACATTATCTGTCCGATCGACATTTGATCATTTCCTATAATGGAGGCCTGGTACATAGATGTCAGACTCGAGGGTGCCCGCAGGGTTCATGTGCGAGCCCCTTTCTCTGGAATGTGACATACAATCTTATCCTTAAGCAGCCATGGCCTGAACATACAACTGTGGTTACTTATGCCGATGATACCGCATTCATAGTGCGAGGTAGGACTCGTGATCAACTTCAAGCAAACTCACAGGAGACCTGTTCTTTGTTTCAGTCTAGATGTGAAGATTTTAAATTGCAAATCTCTGAAGAGAAATCGCAAATTCTGATCATTCCTAAGAAGGGTGGTTCTATGGCTCGTCAGCCGAGAATAACCATAAATGGCAAGCGTCTTCGTATTAAACGTGAACTTAAATACCTTGGAATTATTTTCGACGACAAACTCAATTGGATTCCCCATGTGTTAGATCTCAAGAAGCGTACTGCTGTGATTGCTCAACGCCTTAAACTTATGAAGGGAATCCACTGGGGCTTAAATCCACATCTTCTTAAAGTTTTATATGCAACAGTAACTGAAAAGATTGTTTCATATGGTGCTGCAATTTGGGCAGCACCAATGCAAGGACGCAAAGTCCGACATTTAAATAGTATACAGAGACCATTTCTCTTAAATATCACTCGTGCCTTCCGCACATCACCAACTAACGCCCTCGCAGTTGCAGCTGGAGTCTTGCCTTTACCTATTGCGGTTGAAAAGGACGCAGCTTATCAGTTGATTAGACAACTTGGCTGTTCAGTTCAGTTTGGAGATCACTCTTTCTCCTCCCATGATTATGAAGCAGCAATAAACAGAGAAGACCAACACCCCTCCCTCTATGGTACGGGAGTTAAAGTTAATCTCAAACCGAGTCATCAAGTTTCTCATGCTGATCTGGTCTTTTATACTGATGGCTCTAAATTGGAAGATCAGGTTGGCTGTGCATATATAGCCATACTGCAAGATCAGACAACTCTTCACCAGTGGAAATGCCATCTGTCTTCTTTTAACAGCGTCTTCCAGAGTGAGGCTATTGCTATTCGACAAGCAATACAAACAATCATTAATCATCGATATTCACATTCCTATGTTCTTACCGATAGTCTCTCCACATTGTATGCCATTTTAAATCCTCTGCATTCATCCCCCATTATTGTGGACATTCAAACTAGCTTGTCTCGACATAAAAATCTACACATTTGTTTAGAATGGACAAAAGCTCATGTGGGGAACTACGGTAATGAAACTGTCGATAGGCTTGCTAAAGAAGCAGCACAGAATCACGAGATAACACAGACCTTGACGGTTTCACGCCCAGTATCTAATCTAAAGCGTCACTTACTTCTCACAGCCATCTCTTTGTGGCAAAATGCATGGAGTTCGGAGGAAACTGGTCGCCGAGCATTTGCCCATGTCCCTAAAGTAGATTTAGACCGATTAATCATGCCACCACAGCTGATCTTCTACATTACGGGCCACGGGCCTTTTCCCTTATATTTCGAGAGACATGGACTCTCTTCCTCAGCACTCTGTAGTTGTGGACAACTGGGCAATCCAGAACACTATCTAATCGATTGTCCACTTACTACTGAATTCCATATTCCTTTTCCACCAACGGATAGGAATGCCTTTAGTCGTTTTTTGATTAAGCAACGGCATCAAGTCAAAAAGGTAGTCCGTTTAATTGACAAACTGATGAATCTGGGACTTGATCTTTGTGCCTTATAATATCGACATATGATTCAACTTCTTCAACTGCTTGTATATATTATAACCCATCTACTTTTATGCTCTGAAGTGTTTGTAACCATTGTAATCTATTGTAATCCATCTGTTATAAGTCGCTGTGTATAGCAGCAGTCAAATATTTGTATATTCTCTCTCAGCATCTTTTTCTAAGTGCAACCAGGTAATATTGTCTATAACAGCTGTCCTTGTACCTATGGTACATTTAATACCAGGTGCTGTTTAGTATCTGTATATCTTGCATTTGCCTATTTACCGATGAATAATAATGTTATCTTTTGCATATGCACATTTATTATCAAGTGCTGTTAAATATCTGTATATATTGAATTTGCATATTTATCTGTTGCATATGTATTGTCCTAATAGTCTCTTTGTTGTCCATAGCAGCTATCAATGTACTTATGGTACATTTTTTACCAGGTGCTGTTAAATATCTGAATATATTAAATCTGCATATTTACCTATGAATAATAATGTTATTGTCTTTATTTTTATCTTTTGCCCATGTATTATCAAACATATAACTGTCTGTATTCCCTCATAATGCACTATGATAATATCTACATTGAACGTGTTTTGCGTTTTTCACTGTATAATAGTATATAATATCTTGGCATATTTAGTTGGGCGTATTAATGGTACATTGTTTGCCAGTTGCTGTTAAACATCGGTATACCATATACTTGCATATTTGGCTATACATTATACTGTTACTGTCTTCTTTTCATCAATTGCCCATGTAATATCATTCATTTAATTCTCTGTGTAATAATAACACTGAATGTATTGGGGTCGCTAGAGATTTTCATTGTATAATATATCCAACCATTATCCATTGTTTTAAATATATCCATTGTATTTATACCAACATTGAATGTATTTTGTGTTTTTCACGGTATAATATATGTTCATAATTTGTGGCATACTTAAGTCTATATTTCATCCTTTGCAAATGTATAGTAACACATTTAACTGTCTGCATCAATTTATTTGCTGCATAAGGATCACAAGTGTCATGATAATTTTAAATGTATATTTGTGTTACCAACACTGAATGTATTTTATATTTCTATTGTATAGTATTGTATAGTATCTACTGTATCGTATCGTATTATGGTATTTTTTTTTTTTTTTTTTTTGTATTGTATAGTATCTTATATCAATTGGCTTTATACAGGTTAAATATGTTAATTTTTATTCATTATAATCGTTTAATTAGCTTTTGTATTGTATTGTATTGTAGTATTGTATAGTATTGTATGGTATCTTATATAAGTTATCTTTTATGCAGGTAACTGCATCAATTTATTTGCTGCATTAGGATCACTGGTATCATGACAATTTTAAATGTATTTTTGTGTCACCAACACTGAATGTATTTTGTATTTTCATCACTAGTGTCATGACAATTTTAAATGTATTTTTGTGTCACCAACACTGAATGTATTTTGTATTTTCATTGTATAGTATTGTATAGCATCTACTGTATCGTATTATATTGTGGTATTGTATCTACTGTATCGTATTGTATTGTGGTATTGTATAGTATTGTATAGTATCTTATATCAGTTGGCTTTTAGTACAGGTTAAATATGTTAATTTTTTTTTTGTATTGTATTGTATTGTAATATTGTATAGTATTGTATAGTATCTTATATTCGTTAACTTTTATGCAGGCTAAATATGTTATTTTTATTCCTCATAATCGTATAATTAGCCTTATTGCATGTTTTTCCCACAATACCACGTGATCAAGTGTATTGTACCGCTATTGCATTCTGTTACATTGTATTCTTTTATTTTTATTTCTTTTGGTATATCCTCTCTGTATTGCTGTAATCATTTACATTCATTATTTCACTATGTTCTCTATTTTTATGTTATATTGTCATTAAGTCTAATTCTACTGTCTATATTTTATTCATTGTATATTATTGGGCTGCCCAACATCAGACTGTACTTTAGCTTATGTATATTCTATATTTGTGTGTATTACACCTTTGTAAAATTTTTGCTTATTGTCCAAACTCGCCCTTTTTGGCCCTGCATGCTTTTGTTATTTTATTTAATAAATGTGGGGCCTGGGCGGTTGTTGGGACTGTCTTTCGTGGGCATTTGGTCTGTTGGACTGCCCCCGGGTTGAATTTGGCTCTGGGTTTGGGCGCCCGGCGCGTGGCGTCTTGTGATTCCTCTTTAGGCTCTAGATATAGGTGGACGTGGTGCTATACCGATTAACCTTTTGGTAAAGGGACAGTGCCCACGTCCTCCGTTGCTTATCGCTTATCGCCATTACGTTCTCGGGGAAGAGTCAGAAATATGTTTTTTTGGTCTGCCTCGTCTGCGAAGAGGTTCTACAGTCCCACTATCTCTTGAAACGGGCAATTCATAAGCAAGTAAGGCTGAGCTTTGGTAAGTCCCAATGAATTCATCTGGCTTAGCTGGATCAGCAATATCATACATAGTGGGTGAACTATTAGTTATCACTAAATAAGGTGCTTCACGTCTAGGCATGAATTTTGGCACTTTTTATTCTGTGATCTGCAAATAGGATGTAATGTTATCCATTCTCTATGACCTGGTTCGTAAGAAATCTTTTGACGTCGACAATCATAATACATTTTTGCGCTTTTCATACTCTTCATTAAATCGGGATGATTCATCAGCAGCATAGAATCTGGAGGATTCTCTTCAAGCTTCATTGAATCAGGATGATTCATGACACAGCATGGAATTAGGATGACACTCTTCAAACGTCACTGAATCAGGATGATTCATTCGAAACTTCATAGAATCCAGATGATTTCCTACATACTTCACAGAATTAGGATGATTTTTTTCAAACTTCATTGAATCGGAATGATTCAATCAACATCACAGAATCAGGATGATTCATTCAACAGCTCAGAATCAGGATGATTCTCTTCAAACCTTCACTGAATCGGAATGATTCATTCAACACTACAGAATCAGGGTGATCCATTCAACAGCACAGATTCAGAATGATTTTTCATCAAATCTTCACGGAATCGGGATGATTTATTCAACAATACAGAATCAGGATGATTCAGTCAATAGCACAGAATCAGGATGATTCTCTTCAGACTTTATTGAATCGGAATGATTCATTCAATAGTATAGAATCAGGATGATTCTAGAAAAGTTCACTACATGGGGTTGGATCTCCCCCTAGTTTGAAGCAGCAGTTTTGAATTTTTGCAATAAGCGATTTAGTTGAGTACGCCGTTTTGTATGTATATGTTTACTTTCGTCACTTCAAAAATTCACTACTAGTGGATGTTTCAAAACTTTACCTTAATTGGAAATTTATGAAATTTTTGTCTACGTGCGTAATTAGCTCTTTGAGTTGAATCACTTTCAAATTATCTGAGACGGGCTGACCCAGTTCTGTGATTAACAGTTGCACATCATTTTTTCTGGTTAGTTCCGAAAATGCATGTTATCGTACTTTCAATGCCCGTTGAAAAGTTCAATATTTGTTTGAGGAAAAATTATATGTTCAAAAATTTTATGAATTTCTTAATTACCCTTAACAATTACATTATATTTGAAAAACAACATCGAACAAAATCATTAATCTGAGTTTACTTCGAAAACGAAACTAACACTTAACAAGAATTATTACTCTTGCTAATGGACAATAAAATGCACAAATTTAGTAAACATAAAGTCCCCAAATTAGAATTTAACTTTGATAAATCTTCTATTAGTAATGCCTATGATGTCTATAAAATCCTAAATGCTTTAAGAAATTAAATTTCGACTGTAGTTCTCTTTGAAAAACACAATTAGATGTATAAGTTGTTAATTTAAAAGTCAAACAACAAAAATCAGCGTTATATTCTCAAATTTTCACAGGACTAATTTCGATGGTTTTACCGAACCATCATTCTCAGCTGCAAAAGCGCAAACGAACGAGCTAAGATAAGAAAGCCTGTACAGGAGATAAGCCAATGGCGCCATCTGTTGATGAAACCAGAATTAAAACATAATTTCTTTAAAGATCTTTTTGTTGTTTGACTTCTAAATTAATATTTGTTCGGCGTGTTATTGTACCTTAATTATAAGTTGTTCTCAAATATTACGAGATAATAATTTAAAAATTTCATAAAAACACAATTCGAAAATGCAGCCAGTTTCAGAATGCCTTTTCGTAATAACGGCAATTAATCCCCTTTTTTTTTTTTACTTTTGATTTGACTTTTTATTTTTATTTTTATTTTAAAAATATAGTTAAGAAATGTATGTATATAAATCACAATATACAATAAGATCTCTCATAACCAGCAATATCGAAATAGCGGCACATTTGAAGCCTTATATTTTAATCGGATACTTAGGTCTATGAGATAAAAATTATGTAAAGGCTTACAAAGACCTTAAAAAGTGGAAAACATTTATGTTATGTTTCTGTCACCTAACGTTACAAGTATATCCAATCAATGAACCAAGGAAATATCCAAAATATAAAAATTAACTACCGATTCTTTTTTTTTATGCGTCGATGTACGAAATTTCAAATAGTTTCCACGATTTTCAGAAGCAATTAACATTGAAAGATGCTAGATTTACTTCTTCTCTTGCTTAGAAAGATGTAAAAACATTACATTATGTCGCTATTGGCGAAAATTGGTCCTGTGATCATTATATTCTGAAATTGGTCCTGTGATCATATTTGCACTAGTCGCGTGATGAAGATCCTCTCGGTTTTCAATGTACGACATTCGGATTTAGTTACATGTTTGGAGAAGATTAGTATTAGTCAAAAAGCAGCGCAGACTTGGTAGCATGTAGATAATTCTGTTTCCAGAATACCACTCACGAAATGAAAACAACGAAATAATCTGACGAACAAAAAGAGAGATGGCAACGACAGGAAGCATGAAAATGAAGGTGGCGAAGAATTAGACTCGTGCAATTTTCCGAGAAATGTTCACCTATGTACCCTAGGCAAAAAAAAAAAAAAAAAAAAAAAAGGCAGTTTTATATCTCCCGTTCTACTGGGCCCAATTGACGAAATTCAAAGTGCGTTTTTCATATCTCGAAAGCGCAGATTTACATATAGCATCATTCTAACATAAGTATTTTGACTGAAATCGGACTTTTTCTGTAGGTGTATTTAATTATGGCAAAGCACACTAGGCTACCTGCCTAAGGGAAACTGGCTCGTATACACGTTACACATGGGGAAAACCACGAAAACGCCCATGCAGCCAGCCCGTTCGCCGGATTCGAACCTCGTACCGAACTACCAGTGTTCAGTGATTTTAACGCTCGGCCGCTGGTGGGCCGAAGAGAGATAGGAAAGCTGCTTAAACATAAAATAACTGTTAATTAAATTAAATATTAATTCTCACAAAGTTACCATTCCATATTTATTTTTTGACTGCGTTAACTTTTGAAATATTCCTGCTCCCTTTACACTTTTGATTTTCAAAGATTCTGAGAAAATTTTTTAAAAAATTGAAATGTTTCTTAACTATATTTTGTCTGCAGCGTTTTTTAACGAAAAGAATTTCAAGGTTTAAAAAAACTTAATTATATATATGTATTTTGATAAATTTCGATTGTACCTTCTTAATAAATATTAATACATATTCTTAAAACTGACTTGCTTAATTTCTTTTTCTTTAATATGCATTATTAAATTTATCTTTTATCAATAAGTTCACCTTTCATATTACGTACTCGTTCCTTTCTTCTTCTTGTTATTATGAAAGATTCCAGAGATTTGAGATTCGAAAAATTTGAGAGACTCTAAAAACCTTTCAAGATTCGGATTCGAGAAAATTCAGATTTAATTTCACCTCTATTTGACACTTTAAAATTTCTATGGATAGATTACGTGCGATCCAAAGATCGTTTTCACACTAAAATATTACATATATATCCAAGAAATTCAGGTATCTTAGTATTTCCTGAAAGATAGCGGCTCAGAACATTCATTTCCTACAAAGCGAAAATGTTATTTTTTCTTGCATCAGAAACCTTTTTGAAATGAAAAAGGATAACGATCTAGAACTCCGACTGGAGCTGTATGCAGAATTTCATAATATTCCCAACAGCCTGGAACTTCCCTTAAAATATTTTTTCTATCGATCTGCGAAAGAACCGAAGCTTAGTTCCAAATATTTTTCATCAAATTTTTATGGGGGAAATTCGCCATTTTTTCTATTTTCGGTATTTTTGAGAAAATAAAAATGTGCAAAGCAAATAGCTACACTTTGTCGATATTTTGTTGAGTTATAACAGATTGTTAGGCAAAGTATTATATATTATCTCTTTAATTATATACATATTAATATATATTAAAAATACATATTACGTAAAAAAGACGTATTAAAATATGTATTAAAACACTTTGATATAATTGTTTGTAAATATTTATTTTCTTAATTATTTACAATTTTGCTTTATTTGCAATGGATTTTATTTAATTTTTTATTAGTGCATTTTATATAGCAATTTTATGATTATTTTATTATTATTATTATTTTATTACGTAATCGCCGTTAAACATACGGCAAGGGAGACGTTTAAGAAGCCTCGTGGAAGACGTTTTAAGAAAAACTGGCTTCTGTCCTCGTTACACATGGAGAAAAACACGAAAGCGCCATGCAGCTAGTCTGTTCGCCGACAGTTGAACTCCGGACTGAACTACCAAAGTTAGGTGGCTTTTACCACTCTACTGCTTTTAGGCCAAGGCAGAACCATCAAGTTTTAGTACAGATTTGTCCCCATTGACTACCGTTTTGGTTCAAATTTGAATTATTACATAAACACTTGCGTCACGAGCGATATGTAATAATCATATGACATGGATTAATTTTGAAATGATGCAGTTCAGACTGATTTACGGAGCTTAGGACGGAAAGCGGAAATAACCAAATGAAAATAGAAAGTTAAAAGAGTATTTAAAGTTAAAATTTTTGTTTACATATTATTTTATCTTACATATCCCCCAACCTTTTAAAGAGAAATAAGACTTTTTTAGAAAGAAAGCGTTAAAGCATTAGAAAATGTAGGTAAATAACTCGTGGAAAACATAAATTATGAAATTAAAAAACAATAATCATTTCTAAAGAATGCAGAGGAAAATTTTCTTCGTTTTGCTTTTTTAGAAAAATTTACAATCCAATTGGGGAAAAAAAAAAAAAAAAAAAAAGTATCTGTTTTTTTTTTGGAAAACCCAATTAATTTTGATTTTTTCAGGAAATTCTTTGTTTCTTAGTATACCACAAGTCTCTTTTCCATACCCATCACTTACATTGATATAGTGGAACAAATCAGAAAAACTAACAATATTCTAATTTTCACTTTTATAATTTACTTTTTAACATTATAAGCATTGTTAATACCTTATTAAAATTTTATACAGACTGAAGGCTCCACAATTACCTAATTGATTAAAAGACTCTGGAATATTATTTCATCAATGGTATAAGAGTTGCTCGATCATCATTTGAAATAGACCACCGTTGCTTGGCAATCGGTCCTTAGAGGTAGAGATGGACTAAAACCTTTCGCTCACTGAACTGAATAAATTCTTTTTAACAATGCACCGCTCACTAACAATGACCTTGATGAATGCGCTCAGAACAGGCTTGGTTCAAGAGCAGTGTGCAAAGATGTTGGAAAAGCAGAAAGAATTGTACAAGGAGTGGAATCAACCAAACCGTTCACTCCCTGGACTGACTTCTTTCAACTACACTTTTGAGATTCCCTAAAAAACCTTTCTACATACAGCAATAATAAAATTTTGAAATTAAAAAAATTCTAAAAGTTAAAAAATAATGAAAACTAAACGCACTTTTGTTAAAGATTACATTATTTTATAACTATTATTGATATTTTGTTACTACTACAAAGCAAGATGTAAAAAAAAAAAAAATTTAGATTGGAAGGTAGATCGCAAAAAGCAAGAAATTGTCTGCTGACAATACCGGCATTTTTTTTTTTTTTTTTTTTTTTTTTTTTTAATTTGACAAAATGATACAGAATATCGCTTAAGTTTCTTCTATTCAGTAGGATCTACAATTTGTTCTGCTGTAAAATGAGAGTTCTGCGCCAGGAAGGTAGCACTTCTTTAAACTTTATTTAACCCTTCACCTGTAACTGATTTTGGGATACAAAAGGGACCCTTATCATCATGCGTTGTTTCATTTGCAGTGCTTAAATTGCGCCGAAGCCCACTGGAGTCCGGCTCCGGAACTTCTAAATTTTTAAGATAAATTACAATTTTAGCAGGAGCGCTTCGGAGCCCTAAATAAGATGAGCTCTGGTATTTCTTTTTATAAAACTGAACCACAATTTAAAGGGAAAAAAATTTAGAATTCCTAACGTTTTAGTTTAACAATAAGCAGGCTTTGCAATATTCTGTTTCCCTAGAAATACGAACTCATGAAAACATGAGACGTTCAAGTAAAGTCCCCTCACTCACATTTCCCTTTACGAAGGGCAATAAATTTAGGGAAGTTTGTTTAGGAACGCATAAATTTCTCGCCATGCCATCATATCTAGTGTATTGTTATCGATGCTTACAATTAGTTATCCTCGCAGGAAAGAAAAATTGTGTTCTTAAATGTGCGTTCAGTGACAGCGAGTACGATAAGAGTGAAATACTGAGATTAAACTGTTTAGCACATCCCATACATCGTCTTCCCACAGTATCCACTAATGGGGGAGGGAAAGCGTGACCAGCAACTTTACATTGATTCTTAGCTGTCAGATTCAGGTCTCATTTTACCCCTGACATACATATGCTTGATGGCTATAATTATGTCAACAGAGAGCCGCGATCAAAGAGAACGTTCTCTCTCACCAAAATTTCCCTCATTTTTTGTTTCCACCCACTCATACCCTCATTCTATTTCGCTCTGGAATTTTCATCAGTTATACTTTAAGTATACAGTACGAAGTTCGTAATCCGGACATCAAAGCCACAAACTTTACGCATGCGCGCGTTGAAAGAAATGTTTAATAAAGTAAACAAATAAATATTAAGCTTCTTTTTTTTTTGTAAAATTTGATACCCTTTAGATTAATTGTATAATTTCTGCATGTTATCATACCAGATTTAAATTGATGACCTATAATCCGGAAAAACCCCTAATCCGGAATAGCCAAAGACCCGACGAGCCCGGATTACGGACTTTGTACTGTATTTAATTTTTTGGATGATAAAAGAACTCCCCCCTTAGCTTAAATTCAGCCTAAAATCAGAGCTTAAATTCAGCCCATTGGATCTCGGCTCCGGTGCTTCTTAGTTTTTGTAATAAATCGTAATTCTAGCCGGAACACACCGGAGTCCTGACTAAGAAGGCTGAGGCACATTTTTTATGTAATTGAATAACAATTTCAGTCGAAATTTTCTCTCGAAAGTTTTATTTTAAAAATAAAATTACATTAAAAAATTGCTTATTAAATTTCAATTTATCTCTTTACATTTTATTTAATTACTTCAATAAACAATAATTAATTATCTAACCGTTATCAATTAAATTATAATTAAATATCTACTAATTATAATTTATATTATAATTAATTATCTGGTAATTATCAATTAAATTATAATTAATTATCTAATGATTATTTATATTATAATTAATTATTTATTTAATAATTATTGATTAAATAACAATTTATAAACATTAATTAAATAGTTATTAATTAATTTGATAATAATTAACTATTTAATTTTAAAATTATTAATGAGTTTAATAGTCATTTTACTTATTTATTTATTACTCTTGTTCCTCTTTGCTGACGGTCTTCCATAGGGCTCCGGCATTTCTAATCTTAGAAATTAAGCCCTGTTCAGTTGTAAACATCTTTCGATACTTCAGGGTTTCAGAACTTCTTTCGCAAGCATTTCAGCAACATCAGAAAATATACTCGACATTTTTAGGCGATATACTGTTACAGGGATTTTTTAAAATTAAATTTATAATGCAGATAACAAGATTTTGTGCTAAATACGCATTAACACTTAGATTCAGAATATTCCTTTTTAATCCGATGTAAAACAATCTTCATTCATGATACAGTTTTCCTACAGAATTATTTGATAATCCATTATAGAAAATTTTTATTTTACAAATTCAGTTTTTAACAAAATAGAAATAAAAAATGTGATACACCTGCTGTTTTTAATAAAAGGAACTTTGGGTACTTTTCCATTTCGCTGGTGCAAATCTCGCCAAGCAGACTTTATTGGCGATAGCATACAGTATGCACATAAAAAATGTTAACAAATGTTAGTTCTAAGAATTTTTTATTTTGAAGGCATAAATATTTTAATATGGTTTAAAATTTTTTAAAAATCCAGTAAATAAAGACAATAAATTTGTAAAAAGACATTAATTTAAAATTTACTATGCTTTCATGGTTCAACATCGTGATTCGCCAGTTCATATCACGTGACCCCAAGTGATCTTATCTCACGTAAACTACGCTACAAAAAACTAATTCTCTCAGTAATTATCTACATTAATTTCAAATTAAATCTTAATTTGGAATATAAGTTTAAATGCAAGAATTTTTTCAATTCGTACAAATAGCTTAGTCAGAAATTATGTAAAACTGCATTGCTTTACTTCGCTAGTGCATTCTCATTAGAATTGAATTTAATCCTTGATTTTGCCTTTTCTATATTTTCGCCTTCGGCTGAGCAGTATGATTGCATCCTAATTTACTTAATTACCGCGAATGGTCTTAGGACATAAAATTGAACAATCTTGTAAAACTTCTATATAATTATATGCCAGTATTTAAGAAATGGCTGCGACTTGTTTTGAAAATGAAGCGTAAAAGGTTACCAGTGAAGATATTCTGTTTGACATTAGTTGTACCATTATTGGTGGCTTTATCGTTTGGGCCGGCAAAACGGAAAAGTACCGAACTTTGATATATATCTGGAAATGTAAATGCATCTATAGTTTTCTTTTCCATAACATCGGTTTTCATTAGTTTACTAATTACAGTTACATTAATCAATGGAATATCATCATTCAATAAATGTATATGTATTAAACTTAAAAGTTTAGCAGTCTTACCTTTAAAGAGCTGAATAACTAACTATTGGAAGAAAGATGTCCATATCTTACAATATTTAGTTCACATTGAACAACTTTTTTCAAGACCTACACAGAACCCATGTTCATTAAATTCCTCAAAGCTTTTTTTTTATATATATACCTTTTTGAAAGCTTTGCCAATCTCTCTTTCTATATCATGCCCTTTGCAAACAGTTGCTACAAAAATACAGATAAATATGTTCAATTTCTCTATTTTCACATTCACGATTCTTATTAACGGTACCTACTGAATACCATTTCAGACACTGATATGTATCTACATCATAACTCAATTTTTCTTCAAGTTGCAATTTTATGTATTCAAGAAACACATCTAAGTCATGATTATTCTCTGTGTTGAAGAAAAGACAATTAAGACTTGTGATTTTAGTGCATTAACAGGTTTCAAAAAATTTCATGAGATTTCACATGTCACTCCAAATACCTCTTATTTGAAAAAAAAAAGTCTGAACATTCAGTACAATGTCTAACATATAAAGTTGCATGTTGTTTTTATATCATTAAGCTCACTAAATATTTTTTAGCATGATTTACACTTAAAAATAACTTTATGCTTCCATATTCTTTTAACATGAAAAAAAAAAAAAAAAAACTTATCATTCACTACAAATTCTAAATTGAGAAATTTGATGACTATCAATTTCAATAAATTTCTTAGTACACACGCTACATCTGAAGATTCTTTCATGAGATTTGAAAATGTCTAATCAGATCACTTGATTTCAGGAAGAATCACAAACATATTGCACAAATTAAATTTTCGGAGATGAATCGCTTCATAAACCCTTATTTTCAACACGAGTGAATCACTTAAAACATATACTGCATTGGAAATATAGTATAAAGCTTTAAAAAATGTAATAAAAATAATGATATTTTCCTTTTCAATACATTTATTTATTTTTCAAAAAACATCTTCCTATACTATATTAAAAAACATACTTAAAATTTTTTCATAAATTTCTATCAAATTAATAGCAGTATCCATTTATTGGATATTGCTATTAATTGTATTGTATTAATTAGTAAAAAAATAATAATTTACATATTTTTTTTAATTAAAACAAAATTTTCAGTACATTTCTATTAAAAAAATACAAGAAAATCAAAACAGACATAACATCAATCAAACATAGAAATTTAAATAGAACAGCTTTACTCAAAGCACTTTGTAAACTTCACAACATTTAGATTCAAAAAACATGTCACGAAATAAGCGCTTTTTCTCATGGCCCTACAGTCTCTTGCATTTTTTAAAATTTATACATAAAAATACATTTTCACCAATACATTTAATTCTATCATCAACATTTATTATTGTGCATTCAAGTCGTGTTTGCAAAGAATCATTTATAATGCCTTCCTCCCATTTAAAGAGTTTTTTAATCACTGAATTTAATTCAGATTTCATAGAGAGTTTACGAGTTCTTTAAAAAGTTCATCATTACTTGTTTCAGTTGAACAAATGTTTTTACATCTGAATTGTAGTGGTAAAATAATCTCAAAAATATATTTATATGAAGCATGAGATACATCTGGAATAATTTCATTCGAGTCTTCTTAAAATATCATAGTCTAATTTTAAATAAGTAGGTTTTAGTTTAAAGGAATGTTCATCCTGTTTAAAAACTTGCAGTAAAATACATTCACTTTGTTTGTTGAACACTATCAGCTCATTATTACAAACGAGGCTGGCACTTGTATAAGCAAGATTAAATTCAAATATTTTTGCAGAAAATTCTTGCCATGTAGCAGGAGTTATAACAATACCATGTGTAGTAGGATATAACTTTTTTATACTGTTTGTTATTTTGTTCCACAAATTCAGATACATGAATGTTCATTCTGTTTTTGAATTGAATTATGCATACAAAATATCTACAACCAACAGTCCACTGTGTTATTAACTTCAAATTTTCTTTTTTCCTTTCTTGATTATGGCATGAAGATACTTGCAGGAGCAGATTTCATGTAGTTGAGAAGCCAGTCACCCTCTGGGAATTCAACGTCATCATCTTCCAATTGTCATTTTTTTTTATTTTTGATATTTTTATACTTCGAAATGTAAGATTAATTCTCGGATTTTTAACATCAGGTTGAGTAAGTATTCTATGCATCCAAAACTTATTTGTTGGTGATTTTATAACAATTAGTGAACCATTATTTAAGTACACAGTATGGAATATAAAATTTTGCCTTGAAAATATCATTCGACGTTTTGCACGTAAACTGATGGTGGGTATTTCACATTCTTGTTTAAGACAAACTTCATTATCTTGCATTGATATTTTAGCAAGTCTGTCAGGATAGTTATTCAATAAGACAAAATCATATTTTTTGCCTGTCACTGTTTCAGTGTTTTCTTTAATATTTAGAAGACAGTGTGTCCAAGATTCTGCACAAATAACAGTTCCAGAGAATTCATAATTTATTCCTTGATCAATAAATCCCAGAATTTTTCTTCATGGAATATACTGATTTCTGTTAATTTGAATATTAATATTTTTAAATTCATACTCTGATAGTTTTTCTAGCAAAATATCAGCTTCCTTTTGTAAATAAAATTCTTCATATAATTCTAAGTTTAACTATGTGTCAGTTAATGACTAATTCTCTAGTTTATTTATGTGTCCAATGACAATTCTAAATGAATTAGAAATACAAAACTTTCTTAAATAGTAGGAATTATCTAAACCGCATTAGCAAAATGATTTCTTCACTCTGATAGGATAAAAAGAAGGCTTCATTTGTTTCATTCATATGAGTAAATATTTTTAAAAACAATAGAAGAATTTTCTTTATCGCCAGAAAACTACGACAAAGTACTTAAAATTCTTAACGACAGATATGGTCGGAAAGACCTCCTTATTAATTCGCACATGCATAAACTATTAAATTTACGACCTGTCCAAAGTTCAAATGATATTCGTGCTTTGAGAGAATTATATGACACATGTAATATACAAGTTAATGTACGTTATCGTTATCGAATTTAGCGATCTTTCGATAAGAATCAAAACTGAATCATACAGAAGTTTACTGTATCCTTTATTAATGAAATGTATTCCTCACAATGTAAAATTTTATTTTGCTTGCTAGAAAGTAGTTGAGGAAAGTTTTAATGTCGAAGACCTCATGAAATTTCTAAAACAAGAAATTGTAAGTCACGAAAGAACTTCATTAAATACAATGAAACAGTTATCTTTAATTAGAAAGATTTAGGCTGAAATTTATTTTTTGGCAATCAGTCTCTAAAACAGCGAGCATTTTCTTTTTAATTTTTAAATCTGTCCTTAAAATTTCCATTTTTATATCATCTTTTTCTTTCTTATACTTCATCATTAATTCATGTTCCTCTCTTAGGAATTCATTTTTAAGTTTTAATTCTTCTAACAGAGCAGCTGTGACTACACTAGATGCTGTACAATCCCTTCTCATTTTCTTAAGAAGTTTAGATGTTGGTGTAATTCTTGAATATTTTTCAATTTCATTTTTTTATAAAGGTGAATATACTTCATGTTTTTGAGTTTTTGATACCTGTGAAGAAGATGACTTAGTAGCCTCGCCTGGGGATATAACATGCAAAACTGGTTGTTGTTCTACAGGCACAATAGCCTTTTCTGTTATTTCATCAGGAGCATTTCCTGAATTATCCTATAAAATGAAATAAAAATATCACACACTGCATATAAAATTTAAGCATAGTCTAAAAATAATGCTAAACTACTGTTTGTAACACAAAAAACTGCAACATGATGTATTTTAATATAATCTATAAAAGTTTAACTTAGAGCACATAAATTTTTTAGTATATTTCAGTATACAGACTCTTTATTAACATCCTGTATGAGACTAAAATACCCTCAATTTAGTAAATTATTAAAACAAATATTAAAAATGTAAAACTCATAACTGCTTACTGATTAATTTTTTAAGAAGAAATTATTACTTTTTAACAGTAGCCAACAAACTAAATGTTTGTTCGGCTCTACTTGTATACGCACCCTAAGATCACCAAATGTGGCGATATGTCTTCTGCGCTGGTTTTTGGCGCGATTCCGTGCTGTGGGATGGTTTGGTGGATGATGCTGTTTGTATGGCAACCCTTTTGACGTTCAAACTTAACTCTTTTGCTGCAATGTTGTGCGTGTTTTGAAATGGCCTATGTTGCAAAGATAGACGTAGTGGGATAGTTTCAGTCTCATATTTTAGATTGTGTGGAAAGTAAATTTAGTATTAAAAGGTACGATGTTGGAGTTCTTAACGAGTCTTTTGTTCACGGGTGTATTTATGAGGATCGAAGTGTAGTTTTGGAATTTCTGTGGTACTTTTAAAATGGAGTACGAAATACAGAGCTGCTATGAGAACTTGGATGAAAGAGCATGTTTCTGATAAGTTCTTGTGTGGATTTGCAGTCAAATGCTTGCTGGTAAAGTATGTGGCTGTCAGTGGAGTTTAAGATTTGGATCGTGGTTTTCGTGTAGTAAGTTAATTTTGGAGGAAGTTTTTATCGTTACTTTCGAAATTTTAATCGCAGAAAGACATGTGATATAGCAAAATGGTGGCACTTTTGTTCACAGATGTCGTGTGACTGGCGAAATTTTATTAATGAATGTATTATAGTAAGTGCATTTTATTTTACTGTTTTTATTTTGTAGAATGTTATGTTCATTTTTTTTTACTACGAATTTCTGTTCTTAATTTGTTTTATAAACTGTTTGTAATTTTAGTTTATTTTGTTGATTTGTGCGCAATGCCTAGATTGTGCAATTCGTAGATTTTTTTTAAGTTTAAACATGCTGTGTACATAGTATTCTTTAAAATTTATTGTTATGTTAATTTATTAAAGCAAGGTGTGTGTAATTCGTAGATTCTTTCGCTGTCTAGATTGTGCAATTCATAGATGTTTCTTTAAGTTAAAAGATATCACTGTGTACATGGATTCTTGTCAAATATTTTTGGTTAGAGACTTAACGTTTTTGCTATCTCAATTTTTTGTTTTTGTTTCAGATTTTTAGCTTAAATGTGTGTTCAAAACATGTTTCTGTTTCAAAATTATTGACAGGAGACATTTTTTTTTTATGGCAGGTTTTTGCATGTGCGAAAACTGCGTTTTTGGAGACATTTTAGGCTTAAAGCTTGAAACTTAGACAAAAAATTTAGATAGTAATATTGGACCATGGAGTTCATCGCCAAAAATGTTTGGCAAGAAATTTGGCGACTTGAGGGCACATATAAGAGTAGTTCCTTTTATCCTAATAATTTAGGACAAAATTTCATTCTACATTTTACTAATTTCAGTGTTACAGTACAAAGTCCAAAATTCATACCACAATTATTTGGACCTCCAGACAACCAACCAAATAAGTAAATAAATTTATCTTCCCTTACAAAATCCAGGAAGTACTTTCAAAAAGGAGAAAGTAAGCTATAAATGTGATTTTCCCTTAGACTAAGTGAGATTTACTTTCAAACCTCTGCTAGCTAGGAAGTTGCACTGCTGCCATTAACAATGCATTGACTGGCACTGTATTGATACTGGCCAGGATCACACCTTCAACCCTTTAGTGCTTGTGGAAGGGGAAAGACTGGCATTATGCACTTCCAGGGAAATTTTTGTGGTCCTAAATTCTGCTGCCTGGTACCTTTCTAAATTCTAAATATTTCGCCACCCCAGTTCTTTTCCTAAATTCTAAAAATTTTTCCATTTCTACTTTTTGCTGCTCATTGCTCTTCCAAACTCTAAAACTTTTTCTGCCTCTGAAATCTGCCCCCTGGTGCAGGCAAGCCAGATCTGGCCTGGCCCAGTTGGAAGGTTAGTTTTCTTCTAATAAAGAATAAGCAAAGCAGCAATGCTGTATGTCTACATCTCATCTCACCACATTTAAGCTGATCATCTAAAATCTGGAAATTTTTCATATCTGAAATTGCCAAAATCTTGACGATGCCAAATCTTGGACTTCGTACTGTAGAATAATTGCCTTAAAATTTGCTTATTATCTAGATGCTCACTAATTATCGATGTTGATGAGTTGTACCTTTAGTTATCTGATAATGTTCCTATGTTTATAATTTTGGTTCTTATATGTCTCCCATCAATAATTTTTGACAAACAGAAACTGTGACCAAGCAATGTAATTTAGTGACAATAATGGATAAGCAAAGACATCACACATACATAAAATCTTCACCTAGCTTTATGTAGCCTCATAAAGCAAGTAATCCCCAATACACCAGTTTACTTTTTCTAAAGAAGAATATAAGTTAACAACTAACAGTCACCAATCTCGTGTCAGTATGTACTATACTCCCTCTGCCATATGTAGGGTTCTACCTGTGAGTAGCCAATCCAAATGTGGCTTATCAGTCATTTCTCTCTCACTGGGAAAGAATTTGAAACAGTTGTAAACACACTTAAGTCTTTAATCCAGAATCATCTACAATCCGGACCTCAAAGCTACAAACTTTCTGTGCATGTGTAAATACATAATGCGTTTACGCATGCGCATATGCCTTTACGCATGAGCGTAATACATTTACGAATGTGCGTTTAATGTATAACTGATGGTAAGCTAAAATTATCTAATTATCCATTTCAGTCGCGTTATTTCAGGTTGCGTTGTTCCTTAATCTTCGAATTGGATCCGGTTTATTATTTTTTGCAGACTGTTAGAGCAATTTTATAAAAGTAAGCTTGAACTTTCGATTATGTCAAATAGAATTTCTGATTCTGGAGCTGCCAAAGGATCTACAAAGTGAAAGCATGTTTCGATGTCCATTAAACAAAAAGTGAAATTGCTGTAAAAAATGAATGAAAGTTGATCTGTCAGCACTATCCTCATCTTCAGGGCAGATGTTTTTATTTTATTCGGCTTATAATTCCTTACTAAATGTACTGTTTCATCTCAATGTACTCCGATATGATTTAAATCAATTTCCTCATTATTATAAATATCATGAATATGCATAAAATAGTTTTTTGGTAGCAATTTTCTAATTTCGACTATGCGTAATGTATGCTTTACACATGAGTGCTGAAAGAAATGTTTAATAAAGTAAACAAATAAATATTAAGCTTTTTTTTTTTGGAAATTTTGATACCCTTTAGATCACAATTGCTCTTTATTTCATAAATTACGATTTCATATTTTTAATTGTATAATTTCTGCATGCCATCTCACCAGATTTAAAATTGATGATCTATAATCTGGAAAAATTGATAATCCGGAATCGCCGAAGTCCCGACGAATCCGGATTAAAGACTTTTGACTGTTCTATTCATCTATACCACCAATCTCCCCACTCCCCAATTTACAGCAGAAATTGACATTTATGTTATTTCATCGCATAATGAGACTACCTCTCATGCTGACTACATCTGACTGTCCACAGTAGATTTATCCCTAACAGCCACAGTTATTCCATACTACATGGCACTACTCGATTCATCTCTGAATTAGGTATTTGTATGCACTAGGCCCATGTTTCTGTTGAAGCACAAGATCATTCACAGAACTGTTTAGAACCCTACATACAGATGTAGGTATGTAAACAGAGCTGGGACAAGGGGTGAGGCACTTGTGTCAAGTAAACAACCAGAAGGGATACTAAATTAGCAAGAATAATTTAGGAATTCATTTAAAAAAAAAAAATCATTGTTGCAAAATTCCTATAGGGCTCTACCTTACCCTTTTCTTCAAGTTGTAATTAGAATTTTGAGTTGTAGCTAGATGTATAGAATGCTTGTAAGGGATTTGCCAGCCCTAATAGTTAATGGGAAGAAAGCTCTATTTAAGTAACATTAACCTGTACATAAATTAATTGTTATTGTGTTTCTTTTTATCATCTATTGTTTAAAACCTGAACCACTGAAAAAATTTGATTGAACTTGATGACAGTTACTTCTCGATTTCCAAATCAAAATAAAAAGTAGGTACTGATTATGTATTTCTTGATGATCCTTGGTGTATTTCTATTGCATGGTATTAAAAAATGGCAGCATTAGAACTTGCAAAAGCTAAATGAACAACAGTTCAAAAATTAACAAATCCATTAATTAACCAAATTGATGCTAAATTTAAATCAGGAGAGGAGCTTGCCAAGACGATTTAAGAGATGATTACTACCTCTTAATAGGAAAAAAATAACAAATTGAAAGTTCTTGATGTTGAAATCAAAACTTTCATTGCAATTGCTCAAATGGAAAAAAAGGTTATGGGTGAGTCAGGAATGTAAAGCAAAATGTTTGAAATATTCAAAGAGAATATTATGTTATCTTGAAACGAAAACTAAGGTGAAGATAGCTTCAAGTGATTTGCATAATCAAAGTGAATAATTCTTTAAGTGAAAATTTAAGAAATCATAAATTGCTAAAGTTAGTAATTGGAAAATTTTCCACTTATCTGAAACACTGGCAAAATTTTTTCATTCTGATATGTAAATCACACCCAGTTTGTTCTTCTTAAGAATGCAATACAATGCATTAAACTAGGCACTACTTGATAACTACATATTTATGTATCTAAGCCTCATCAACAACAACATATACATTAATTTCATAGACCTGCGGCAGACCACACAGAGATGAGAAAATTGTGTGTGCTTTCCCCACAAATCACTGAGTTCAAGCTTTTATGATGTGTCACACAACATGGTTTGACATCTCAGATGCAATAATTTGTTTCAGTTGACAGTACAAGAGACATAACTTCACAACCAGTATCAGGAGATTTTACAGTTCTGCACTGTGTCTGTCGTCAAAGCCACGATTTCAGGAAGGCTGACGAACCAATGATCTTTTTTTTTCCTCTGATATCGTTCCAGATATAACGAAGCAGAGGATATAAAATACAGCTGAAAAATTATGGAAGCATCGCTAATTCAGTCTCAAAAACACGCCAGAATGCACTTGAACTCTCTACTAGAAAGACCCTCGTTAGCAGTGTCCTCATGTCACGAGGACTATACTTCACTACCATAATTGTTTTAGGCTATCCATGAAATTATATATATATTTGTAAAGAGCTTCTCGTAATTGTAATATATATGTCTTGAGTTCAAAATGCAATAAGTATTGTACTATGCAACCTCACAAATGTGCCAATCATTATATGGAGTCACAAGCGCTACCTGCAGACTTTTATATGTTAAGAGTAATCACTTGACAACAATTTGCCATGAAATGGATCTGAGTATTAAATGATTGTATGCTGATGCTGTTCAATATATTATACACCTTTAAACAAATATTGTCTCACAGTTAAACTATATAATTACTATCTGGGAAAATGCATGCCTACAGAATGTTCGCAATCAAAAGTTAACGTATTTGGACTAACTTAGTCCACATTTTTCTTCTTGATCACTGATAGGCACCTATTGTTGATCCTGGTAAAAAAATAATAAATAAATAAATAAAGGTACTTACGTATTCACGCAACCAGGCCAAAATTCGCATAAATCACCAAATTTGGCGACCCTACTTACGGCAACCCTACGTGTTTAGACGAAAGTTTATTTGTAAAAAGAAAAAATAACACTGAGCGTGTACTACCACAGCAACGGGTTTTCAGCGGAATTTGCCAAGAAAAGAAACAGACTTTTTTGGTTACTGTACCTAACAGATGCGCCATTACCCTCATGGAAAAAATTTGCGAAAATATCATGGAAGGAAGCATTATTTATTCGAATTGCTGGAAAGGATACAATACAAGTGAGTTCGAAAATGCTGGATTTCTGCATGGAACTGTTAATCACAAATATAACTTTGTGGATCCCAAGACGGGCGTTCACACACAACATATAGAGCGCATGTGGGGCTCAGCCAAATGGCGCAACAAAAAACAGAGAGGAACAGCCCGTCATCATCTTGACTCATACCTTATCGAATTAATATGCCGTCAAGCTCAAGCTGTTAATGGCGAAGACGGTTTTCAATCACTGCTAAAAGCAATAGCCAAAAGATTTCTGCCGAAAAAATAATTCTGCAACTTATTCAAATTCGAAACCGGAAGGGTTTAATTGCTATTTTATATTTTAAAACAAAATAATATAAAAAACTGTATTAAAAATTATCTGTAATTAATAAATGTACATTTTCTTTCCATTCATACTTTTTTACTCAAACTTACAAATCGCACCAACCTGGTTGCGATAATACGTAAGTACCTAAATAAATTTTTTAAAAAAATTAAGACAAAGTAACTACTTCATTAGACATTTCTAACATCAAAATAGAAAACTAATACAGAGTATGACAATCACCTTGCTATATTTATCATTAGAAAATTTAGTAAAATAATAAAACTTACTTTTTCCAAATTATTAGCATCCTTTTCCAAGTTCCCTTCCTCTAAAAAAATTAAACATTTATATTCACATGACAACACATTATACAATCCCAGAATAATGTCTAAATAAAAATAAATTTTTCAAAAGAAAAATTTTATGAATTTAAAAAGTATATGAGCTAAAGAAGTTAATGCTCCTCAAAATTATGACAAATTGAAAAATTAAATGAAATAACAGATCAGTGTTGTTACATAATTTTACAATTCAAACTCTGTGCAATTTATCATCAGCTTCAGATTAAATGCTAAATTAAAAATTGCCTCTACAAATTAAAATCATCTTTCCTCATCACTAAAAAATTAGGAAATTAAGAACTTCTATTTATTCCTCCATCACTATCCTAGATTTTACACTATCTTTACGACTTTATACTGATTAAGATGAATATTCCTTTGATAGAAGCCTTGAAAGTATGACATTTGCTCAAATAGTCCCCCTTCTACTCTTGAAAACTGAGAAAGGAAAATTACACAGCATATGCTAAGCTTGAGAAAGTGAAAATAATCTGTCCTATCTTCTTTTTCTCTTTTTTTTTTAAAGGAAGGGCTTAATACACAAAAAAGAGTTTGTAAATAAATTTATTAATATTGTATTATGCATTTCAATGAGGACCAAAAACATTACATCTTTTACAAGAAATGCAGGGGTTGAGAACCCCTGCATTAGTGCATGGCTCAATGGTTTTGGGAGTTGTTAAATGACATGCCAATCATTCTTCTGAAGCAACTTATAGAAGCTTTCTTGTTTGAATGCACCTTCCCTGTTCTTTGTTTAACATCAAGATTTGGCTGTTGATACTCACAATTACAATTCTGTCCTTAGGAAACTGCACACAGTAAGTGAAAGCACACACCCAAGGTAGAAGTAATCATTTTACTTATTGTTAATGCTGTAGTATTTTGCTAGACATGTGGTAAAGAAATCCATTTCAACAAAAATTTGGGTACTATTCTGTTATCAGGACCAGATCCAGAAATGTATGTATGGATGGATTTATGTGTTCATGTACTCATGTAAGCAAGAATGCATGTCTGTATATACATATACACATACATGAACATACATACATTCATACATTTCCGAATCTGGTTCCAATAACAGAACAGTACCAAAATTTGTATATAATGTCATTTTAGATGTTTGAGAAGAACAGATTTTGGCCTTGAGTTAAAAAATTGTTTCCAGTGATTCAAAACTGAAATTAAAAGGTTGAATTTAATTAAAAATAAAACAAAATAGCATTATATTTTTATAAGATCTACTTAATAATCTTTTATGAAGAAACTTGATATGTGTTTCAATTTTACTGCATTAATTTTTTTCTTGACATTTATAGTCATTTTTCCACTATGTGCAACAAAAATCTCTGTCGCATGCGATACAACATGTATGATTTACGAAAATTTTACAGCCTTTAATGCATGAAAATTCTGAAGAATTAGAATCTTTAAATTTCTGACAATAAAATTTTAGCCTCTTATTTAGAGGCAACATATTCCTAGATTTAAAAACTTTGAGTTTAATCACAACTCTCAACAAACATGCTGGTCTCACTACAATCTTCATAAATAGAACCAAACAATTTGCAGGGTAAACAAGTTTTTTTGCTGTGGGGTGCTTGATCTTAAAGTGTAATGACTGAATGCTAAAAATCCACATTTGGCTACTCAAAGCCAAAAAGATTTTCAACTTACCACATAATACATGATGTCATAACGATCATTATACATGATGATCATTTTGCCAAACATTAGATGAATAAGTTGATTCTGTTTTGCATATAATTTCTCTTGCCCTCTTTTTGTAAAATTTATAGATGCTTCCAGAGCTTGCAGTTTTCCACAGAAGCTATGAAGAATCTGTAACAGTTAGATTCTATGCTTAACCTAAAAAAACATGTAGAAGAACAATGTAGACATGATACTGGCATTTTATCAACATTCAGTCATCAAGTTCAAAGCTTTCTTGTGCATATTCCATAAGGATCTCCTGCATGGGAACTAGCTTTTTATTGCTTCACTCTTCACAATCAATATATTTTACTTTAAATTATTCATATATGAGAAGCATACTTTCCGGAAAAACAAACTAAAGCACTAAAATCAATTCTATAAATTCATAAGAATTATGAGAAAATTCAAATTCTTACACGTACTACGTGCAATTAACAGCATATCAAAGGTAGCTAGAAAAAGAAATGAAAGCCGGTCTTTCCTCAGAGAGTTGATACAATCCATGTTCTTCTCATTTGTATGAAAATCAGACTATACTCAAGCGGTCCACAGTTTCAGAAGCAATAAAAATTATAATCTTTTTAATACTTTCGAATATTAGGCAAAAATATATTTGAAAGTGTTACTAACTAAAATGTCAGAGAACTAGCCTAGTCCTTGGAATCCAATAACAGCATTTCACTGGTACAATGGTAATGATTAAAGAATTCTTAAAGCGTTATACAAACCCGATTATACACACACAGATTCCTACTACACGTGCAGTGTGAAGCAAGGCTGGCACTTGTGCTCCATCTGGGCATAATAGGCATCACAAGTTTTCACTTAATGCTAAGCTTACACCCTGGATGAATTTTCGGGCAAGAACACTCTGGCGAATGGTCTAAGAGTCTCCTCTCACTCTTCCCCTGCACCAACCTCTCGAACACATTTCAGCTCACCACATATTGGGTTCAAAAGTTTCCCGCCACCACAAATATCATATGCGCAAAATTTTGCATTGGCATGTTTAATCATACTTTGTCAAACAAATTTTGCCATTTTAAAGAAAGAGACCTGCTTCCGAACACTGTGTTGTGAAATCTGTAAAAGAATATTATTATCATTAAGTACAAAGTGGAACTATCACACTACCAGATTAGAACCATCATTTACTTCCAGTTCTGTTGCAAAAGGTCAGCCACAGAAATATCACCAAATCATGTGTACAGCTTTAGATACTAATGTTGTATCATATGACACTGTGAAGGTTTCATACCAAAAGTTCAAAAACAAGGACTATGATTAAGACACAATAACACACCGAATAAATACTAATTCAGAAGTCAAACAACAAAAATCAGCGTTATATTCACAAAATTTTCACAGGACTAGTTTCGATGGTTTTACCGAACCATCATCTTCAGCTGCAAAACCGCAAATGAACAAGATAGGAAATAATGATTAGATAAGATAAGAAAGCCTGGACAAGAATAAGCAAGTGGCGCCATCTGTTGGCGAAACCAGAACTAAAACATAATTTCTCTAAAAGCCGAAGGCAAATTTGGATTGGAATTAGGATCGTTAACTAGAACAGAAAGATTTTTATGAATGTGAAATGCTCTAGAAAATCCAGTTCTCCAATGGAAGATGTTTTTTGAATAATTTTGGCAGCAGAAAAATTGAAAGTGTGATTTTCGGACCAACAATGTCGAGCAACAGAAGACTTCTGTGTTTCCTTTTTTCATACATATGCCTCATGTTCTTTGACGCGGAATTTTAAGTCTCTTTCTGGTTTCGCCAACAGATGGCGCCACTTGCTTATTCTTGTCCAGGCTTTCTTATCTTATCTAATCATTATTTCCTATCTTGTTCATTTGCGGTTTTGCAGCTGAAGATGATGGTTCGGTAAAACCATCGAAACTAGTCCTGTGAAAATTTTGTGAATATAACGCTGATTTTTGTTGTTTGACTTCTGAATTAGTATTTATTCGGCGTGTTATTGTGTCTTAATTATAGAAGCCCCAAACAGGCTTACATTTTGCTTTCTTTTTTGCACGTGGTGTGGCCGCCATTTTGTGATTGTAGGAGTTTCGGTGAGTACATTTTTGCAACTTTCAAGTTATGTTTATGTTTTGTACATTTGGATATTGTGCTTTGCTTGTCTGACTTCATGCATTTTTCTTACAAACGTTTTGTTTTCTATTCATTTCAGTGAGGGATTTTTCTGCTGTATTGTGTGTACTTTATTATAAGTTAATTTAATTATGTTTATGCTATTAGTTTATGCTCAGTTAATTTAGTTTGATTTTCTGCATTGTTTATCATGCCTTCATCCGTTAATCGTTTCACTAAATTACGCCTGAAACGGCAAAAATTCCTGAATCATCTTGACTTTTTACTTAAATGTAAATGTAAAAAATTGATCCCCAATTTTATTCAAATCAAATCTAATCAAAAACCTTCGAGTCGCGTTTCAAGAATTCTGTTAAATTGCAAACTTGCCTTACTTCGGTCCGTGATAAGGGATACACGTCAACAATTGTCCAAAATTGAACATGAACTCTATAAGCTTCATCTGGAACTCGCTAAATCATATCCAAAATTCACTGCCCTTGAACAAAAGTCTTGGTCTAGAACGGAGAATGCAGTTATCCGTCATAAAAACACCCTTGCAGTTAAATTCGAAAAACTTCTTTTACAGTCTTCCAGTTCAAGTAGCTCAAAAAATCTTCCCATTGTAAACATCAAGCCAATAGTTAATATTTCTAATGTTAGTCTTTCAGAAGAACAAGAGAGAATTCTAAAATATAATTTTAACTTCTCACAAACCTGTAAACCCTTGATTCCAAAGATTTTGGCTCCTATCGAAAAAGCTTTCAAGTTCAGTAAAGTTTCAGATTCACAAAAAGAAATGATAAGGCATCTTATCGCTCATAATGTGAAATTCAATAATAAACCTTTGAAACCAAATCTAACTGCGAGAGAAAGAGCTACAATGCGCGAAATTCATTCTAACCCGGATATTATCATTTCAAAGGCCGACAAAGGTGGCCAGATAGTCGTCATGGATAAGAACACTTACATCGATGGTGTCACTAAACTCTTAAACGAAGGACCATATAATCCAATCCCTAAAGATCCTTCACCTTCGGACTTATCCAAAATAAAAACTGCGATCAAATCTTCGCAAATCATTTCAAGCAACTTAAAACATTCGCTTATCCCATCTGTTGCGAATTGTGCCAGATTATATGCTCTTCCCAAAATTCATAAAAGTTGTATTCCTTTCCACCCTATTGTATCAAATTTAGGTACTGCCTCGTATCCATTAGCTAAATATTTAGTTTCTAGATTTTCCACTCTATTAGACAATAACATTTACACCATAAAAAATTCAATAGAGTTTGTAAAAAAGGTTAAAAACATTTCTCCTAGTAATTTACTCATGGTTTCTTTTGATGTAAAATCATTATTCACCAATGTCCCAGTGGAGGGTGCATTAAGATGTCTAGAAACCAGACTTCGCGAATTTCATTTCTCTTGCATCGAAATTGATGAGCTAATTTCTCTCACTCAACTCTGTTTGAAACAAACACATTTTGTTTTCCAAAATAAATATTACAAGCAAACTGAGGGATTAGCCATGGGAAGCCCCCTCAGTCCCATCCTGGCTGATATCTACATGCATTATTATGAATCAAAATTGTTTGAAACTTTAAACTTCCCGGCATGGTTCCGCTACGTAGACGATACTTTTACCCTGTTTGAAGGTAATAAAGATGATTTAAAGAAAGTTCTTTTAACAATGAATTCTATTGATCCTGCTATTCAGTTCACTTTTGAACCTGAGACTTGCAATTCTCTTCCGTTTCTCGACATTCTGGTCACATGTAACACATCCAACTTCAGTACTACAGTTTACCGTAAACCTTCATCGGTTTGCCTTCCACCACACTTTAAATCATGTCATCCGACTAAACAAAAGTTAGCTTCATTTTATTCCTATGTTTTCCGTGCTCTTCAAGTTTGCTCCTCCAAACTAGCCCTTGATGAAGAACTAAATTATTTAAAAGCAATAGCTATTGACAGGGGCTTTTCACCCAACATTATTAATCAAGCAGTTAAAAAATTCTCATCTCAACACACTAAAAACCACACTCTTATTTTAGGTGATTATAAAAATTCTGTTGTCATTCCCTTCTTTCCATCAATTAGCTATAAAGTTGCACATATTTTGGAGAAATTTAACTTTCGGGTTGTTTACCCTCCCATCAATAAAATTCCAACTTCTATACTCAAGGACCCCATTCCGGATATGAATTCCTGGGGTATTTATAGGATTCCTTGCCAGTGCGGTTTAATTTACATTGGCCAAACTAAGAGAGCCTTAAAATTTCGCGTCAAAGAACATGAGGCATATGTTAGAAAAAAGGAAACACAGAAGTCTTCTGTTGCTCAACATTGTTGGTCCGAAAATCACACTTTCAATTTTTCTGCTGCCAAAATTATTCAAAAAACATCTTCCATTGGAGAACTGGATTTTCTAGAGGCATTTCACATTCATAAAAATCTTTCTGTTCTAGTTAACGATCCTAATTCCAATCCAAATTTGCCTTCGGCTTTTAGAGAAATTATGTTTTAGTTCTGGTTTCGCCAACAGATGGCGCCACTTGCTTATTCTTGTCCTGGCTTTCCTATCTTATCTAATCATTATTTCCTATCTTGTTCATTTGCGGTTTTGCAGCTGAAGATGATGGTTCGGTAAAACCATCGAAACTAGTCCTGTGAAAATTTTGTGAATATAACGCTGATTTTTGTTGTTTGACTTCTGAATTAGAAGGACTATGATATTCAAGAAGCAGAGCGCTCTGGTCACCCTACTGATGTCGATGAGGCCCGCCTGCGAGAATTTGTGGAAGAAAATCAATATGCAACTGCTCGAGAGCTTGCTAAGAAATTAAGACATTAGTGCCATGTCCATTAGTTGTGCTACGTATTGCATGTACTAGACGTACAAGTTCAATCCCTGGGTACAACAGGAGCTGACTCAAGCAAATAAGGATAGACGTGTAGGGGCCTGCATGAATCTGCTCGAATATCAACACAAGGACAATATTCTGGATCGGTTCGTTATTTGTGATGAAAAGTAGATTTACTTCAACAACACAGGCTGAAAAAGGGGTTGGTTTGCACCTGATAAGCCTATCAGCAGCTTCACAAAGCCCAATTTGACTAACAAAAAGATCACGCTTTGTCATCTTGTGGAACTGCCATAGTATTATCCACAAAAAGTATCTGGAAAAGGTAAAACCCTCGTCAGTAAGGTGTACAGCAAGATGCTGCTACTCAATGCTGATGCAGCTGCCAAGGAAAAACATCAAACCGAGTTCCGGCTCAATAAGGTAAATGTTCCATCAGGATAATACAAGATCACAGGTATCTGCATTCACAGGTTGGACTCTGTGCTGACACGAATGAGATCTTTTGCCACACCCACAATACAGCCCTAACATTGTTCCTTCAGATTTCTATCTTTTTTACATGCCTGTAGGTATATCGGTTGATCTTTACAATATGGTAACTGATAGTTTGGCGACATTTTGGAGGCGATAAAGGTTACTACCTGGGACTTTGGTAATAATGTGAGCAGTACTCAGTTCTGATTACGCATTGTTTTGTGTGAGGGAAATGAGAGATCATGGGATATGTCATGTGATATTAATGGACGAATTACGGTTCTTTAATCGGAAAAGGGGGGAAATCGGGAAAAAATGTAGATATTTTGTATTTAGCTTTATTCTGTGTTGTGTGAAACAGTGTTGTTTAATTTTTGGATCCCATGGCCCTAAATAAAGTGAATTCGAAATGGGTATTTAGGCATTGTGATAGAGAGAAGTTTGCTTTTTATTTAGCGGAGGAAGTATGGAGGAAAAATTCGCACAAAAAATCTTTCAATAATTTTATTGAATGAATTAGAAAAGTGTATCCGCCACATAATCAAGATTCTGAAGAAGATTAGGTAAGTTAGTATTTTTAATTATTTGAGGATATTATTTTTATGCATTGTTCAAAATGTAAGGTGGAAAGGAATTTTGGTATTATTGGGAAAATTGTTTTTAGCAATGATTTAGTTTAAAGTAATTAGAATTGTAAGGTAATTTTTATTAATTTAATGTATGTGCTCATTTATATTTTAAGTAGTATTTTTGAATTTAATTATATTTTAATGAAATGGTAGTTATTTTGTGAATTTTATGTTTGTAGGAATTTGGTATACGTTTAAGTTGAAATAAACGTGCATGAAAATAATTTAAATATTTGATACTAAGTATTCGTAATGCTTGCGGTATGAATTCGTTGGTGACGTGTATAACGTAATAGATGATTTAGAGGTAAAAGTTTTTGGATATTTTATTTATTTTATATGTGGAAATGTTCATATTTGTAAAGGGTAAATACTTTTTCGCGGTCAGGTAATTTCATATATGTTCTTTTTACCGGGTTTAAAGATTGAGAAAATTGTCATGTATTTTCGTGAAATTTTTCTAATTTATGAGAAAAAAGCAGTGTACATGGATATAGTGAAGAGTGTGCGCAATGCCATTTTTGTGCAATTCTGGGATGTTTTTTTAAGTAAAAATAAGTCGGCGTGTACATGGTTTATGTGTATGTGTTATTTTGAAAAACGCGTAAGGAGTATGGTATTGTGCACTTTTTCCCAATTTTGCAGTGAATATTTGTCATGATTAAGCAGTTTTGTTAGATAAAATTTCTAGCATAAGTGTAATTTGGCTAGTAGATTGTTGGAAGAAGTGTTCAGTAGATAAAAAGAAAAGAAACATGTCTTTACTTAGTGAAGACAAAATGGCGGCGGGAAGAAAAAAATAGAGGGTTGCTGTAAGAGAGTTGGTCGCCAAATTTTCGCCAAAAAAACGCCAAGTTACCATAATGTAAAGATCAACCGGTATATCTTGCTGGTGCTATCCTTCATTCTGCACAGGATGCTCTAATTGAGGTTGACCTGTTTTTGGACATGCAGCCACAAGTTTTCTAAGCCGGAGGCTTTGAAAACTTACCAAAACGTTGGCAGAAAATCATAGATTTGGGTGGTGATTACTATCGGCACTAAAGATACTGCTTTCATGTTTTTTTCTAACTTTATTAAGAATGTTTCTTGGTGGAAAACTTTGATTACAACCAGATATTTTGAGTGACCCATTTAAACAAAGGCACTGTTGCTTACAAACAATACCTCTTATGAGATTCAAACGTGGCTCCTTTGGTACAGTAATCAGCATAACTTGCTACTATACATGCTAAGCAGCAATTACTACCACAACATACCTGGTGGGAAAGGGCTTACAGAATATAATATTTGTACATACTTGATATCACTAGATCAGGGGTTCTCAATCTTATTTGCTCCATGCACCTCTTTCACCACTGCTAGAGATTCATTCCCCCTCTTCTTTTCGAAAACTTGAAAATTATATTTTAGAACATTTTATTAACTAAACAGCAAAAAGTGTAGAAAGTATTGAAAACTTGAATAAAAGATGTTTCTTTCTATTCATAAATAAAAACTAGACTCTAGTGTAGAATTGGGTGCCCCTTATTTAGCAACAATTTCTTTTTAAATTTTGGCGATAAAACCTCACTTCTGGTTACCATGAGAGTTTTAACTTTGTTTTAGCTTCCTGATTTTATTTAAATGAAAATAGATTGATGTGTACATGGACAAATTTAAGGCAGTGTGCAGTGCCTAGTTTGTGCAATTCTAGGATGTTATTTTAAGTGAAAACAGATATATGTGTACATGAACACAGAGATTGTGCAATTCTTTGACTTCTTATTTTGGTTTTGTGTAGCGGCCATCTTGAAATTGTGCCTTCCTGGCACCAATCTTGGCATCAAAAAACACGGGGCACCCAATCGTAAACTTTTACCGAAAACTACATAGTGAATAGTTAAATAAAATGTTAACTGCATTCCCCCCAATCCTGAAATAATGAAATTTTCCCCACAGAGAATTCTTCCCTTTTCTTATGAAGTCTCTTGAAACTTCCAAACGTTATTTGGAAATTTAAATTTCCCACCAAGCAAGCAGTTGTAGAATGACCCCTTACAACTAAACACTGAAATGCCACTAAAGAGTTCTCTGATCACGTACAACCCAATTACCTTTTATTCTTTAAAAATATTTCATAAAAGATAGACTGATAGCAACTTACCGCCAAAAAATTATGCATACAAAATTTAATTTATATTGATATGGATAAATTAAGGGCGAGAATTCTCATACAATTTCGAAAATCATACTTGAAAAACCGAATACCAATATTTAACATATAATAACTTACCAGAATCAGAAGTTTGCACGTTTAGAAAATTATCAACCCATTCAAACACTTCTTTTTGCGAAGATGTTGCTGCACTTACGGCAAATAAAGTTTCATTTATTGCATCATCTTCATGCGTTACCGTAGGGCAGCCCCCATTACGAAGTTCTATTTCATACGCCTTCCGTTTCTTCGCTTTTCTTTTTAAATTTTTGTAGCAGAAATTCAGTTGTTTCACACTCCGCAAAGTAACACCAGGAATTCTATTGAATTTTTCTGCAATCGAATTCCATGCATCTTGTTTTTGTTTATTCGTTACCGCGTCAGTAGTCTTATTTTCAATAATATGTTTATATTTTATTATACATTCAGCCAAGGCAGATTTTTCAAGCAAGGTAAAGTTTTGCCTTTTGGACTCGCTCATACTCCATACAGATGACGCAATCATCACTTAACAACCTCTCCGTAGACAAAACTTTTAAGTCAAACCCGCCTATTAATCATAATCTTAGGAATTCAATAGAATTAGACAGACAGACAGACAAAGTAGGCAGATGTCTTGTTTTGCACCCGCTAAGTCTTTCTGCACCGATTGGCGATAAATCAAGCATAGGTGCGAAGGAAGGAAAGGTATATAGAAAGAGGGGCAATTTCGTATTTGAGGAGAGTAAAAAGAAACTTCGTACATCTTGTACGAGTTCAAAAGGCCAGGAAGAAAAGATGGGATAAAATAAAATTTAAAATAAATGGCCCAAAAATAATAGAGGAAAAAAAAAAAAAAAAAAAAAGGGCCTATAGAAAGAAAAGGAAAAGAAGTAGAAAATATCCTAAAATACGATTGTGTCCATGAGTGTAGTTAAAAGGAGAAGAAACTGTCTTCATTTACAATAAATAGTGTCTCACAGGTGTGTGTGTGTGTAGTGAGTGTGTTTGGTAATGGTGAATAGATGTGTTACTGAGGGAAAAACAAATATTGACGGTGTTAAAATGCTTCGTATCAAGGTATTTAGCATGGAATATAAAGTAATATGTATGCTTGCATCCTGAGATATCAACAAAGGTCATCAAACAAAAGTACATATTAATTTAACCAAAGTAACTTATGCTACTTTCATTCTCAATATTTTCATACATTTTTCAAAAAACAGCAGCAGACTAACAACATAGAACCATATACAATACAAGACCACAACCGCACACACCAAAATATATACATATATATATATATTTATGTGTGTAAATTACTGAGTATATGTATTAAAAACACAAATTAAACAGTATTTATTAATTTAACTATCATAACTTATTACAAGATTAATTATTTTACTATCATAATTTATTACTAGTTAATTAATGTTACTATAACACAATGAGGCACACTGTTATTTATATAAGCTCATAGTTCTAAGAATTCATTTAAGGCAGGTGAAGAATAAACCATCTCTTACATAAGGACATTTAACAGATAGCAAAGAACAGTATGAGAAAAAATCGGTGAGGTATAATATTATTTAAAGGCGAAACTATATTCAAGCGATCTAAAAAGAAAAGAGAATCCAGAAGATCCGAGAGGGAAATAGCGCAATGCCCAAATTTTCCCTCTCTCGAGATTCCTTAAGGGTTTGTACGTGTTGACAGACGTGAACTGATAACGTTGGCGTCTGTTTGGAGTTGATACACAAAGGAAGCCACAAGCAATGGCAATTTCAAGTATTTTTTAATGTTTTAAACTGATGAAAAATTAAGATTTATTGATTTAAAGGCACTTATTTATAGAAATTTGATTTAGTTTAGATGAAAGAAAAGTACTTATCTTAAAATTCCAGGCTTTTGAAGTATATCCTTACATTGTCCGCTGTTTTATTCTCGTCAACTTAGGAGTCGAAATTCATTGGAATAATATAGGTGCTGTAGGAAAAAAAAAAAAAAAAAAAAAAATTTCAAAGAAATTTAATTGATAATCACCAAGAGGAAAGGAAATTTTTTCACTTTTTTACGGAGCGCAGCGATCGTGCTGCCGCTTGCCTCGGTGATCCTCGTTTATCGCTGGCGAAAACCTTCAATAGAATTAACTAGAATTAACACGCGCAGTACAGACACAGATGCAGACGCACAAAGTAGACACATGTTTTGTGTTGTGACACCTGCTAAGTCTTTCTGCACCGACGGGGGACAAACCCGAAATCCTATAAAATAACGTAAAAGAAAAAATATAAAATAAAGTTTTTTTTTTTTTTAAGAAATATATCTAGTAAAATATTCAAGTAGAATCTCATTTATCCAAATTATTGGGATAATTCAGATAAACATTTTTCCAAATCAGCTATTATTAATAGTCTTTTCATAATGTTAGAACCCAGCCTCAGTTGTTATTTTCTTTTCATAGTTTATCACTGTAAGAGTGGCAACCATCTGATCTTTGTTGTAGTTTCTTGTAGTTCTATGGATTTTGAAAATAAATATGATGCTGTAGAATTTTTATATGTAAAGTTATTTTATTTTAAGTTTATTAGGAGAAAGGAGAATGGTTAGTTCTTGCAAATCTCGAACAATTTTGGTGACGACGGAAGTGATCGGTAAAACAAGTCAAGGTAATTTTATTGGTTTTATCGAATTTAATTCTATTTGACTTTATTGAATTTATTTTTATTGAAATGGAATCATTAATTGAGAAACGAAAACCTGTCAGAGCGTCTTTTACGAGAACAATTAATGCAATTTTGCAAGAATTAGAAAAGGAAATTCCTGATGCAAAATCTGTAAAAACGAAACTTGTTACTTTAGAACGTTTATCTGTTGAACTTAATGCATTTGATACTCAAATATTAAATTCGGAATTTTCTTCAAATAATAAGTTTGAAAGTGAATGGGCGAAAATTGAAGAATACAAAGAAAAATTAGATTTAATACGAGTAGAAACGGAATTATTCTTCAATCGCCAAACGACACTATCCATAGGCAGTGTTCCGCCGAATTCGAACAAACGGAAACTGAAATTACCTAAAATTGAGTTAAAACAATTCGGTGGCGAAATTAAAGATTGGTTACCGTTTTGGTGGCAATTTCG
This sequence comes from Stegodyphus dumicola, assembly GCF_044657685.1. Lineage (NCBI taxonomy): Eukaryota > Metazoa > Arthropoda > Arachnida > Araneae > Eresidae > Stegodyphus > Stegodyphus dumicola. Next base: position 135,078,852 of record NC_140770.1, read on the forward strand.
GCGAATACATGAAGATAAAGAAATTCAAAACGAGGATAAGATGCATTACCTCGTTCAAGCGACCGTACCCGGTACGAGACCATGGGATATTGTAAACAGCTTCCCTGCAACTGCCGAAAACTATGAAAAGCTATAGAAAGCTTAAAAAATAGGTTCGGCAGGGAAGAATTGATGGTAGAATTCTATATTCGGGAATTATTAGGTTTGATTATTAAAAATGTCACTGATCAAAAGGGAAAATGCAGTATATCAGAATTGTATGACAAGTTAGAGTCGTATTTACGTTCGTTGAAGTCAATAGGAATGACAAGCGATAAATACGCTGCAATGCTGTTTCCGCTCGTGGAATCTTGCATTCCCGAGGAAATTTGACGAGTTTGGCTTAGAAATTATGCATCAATAATTACAGCAGAAAATTCTCACTCTGATAAATTGAAACAATTCTTGTTTTTAAAAAATGAAGTGGAAGGAGAGCAGAGAATTTCTTTGGCAAAAGCTTGATTTAAATTAATTGATTTGGGTGCCAAGAGAGAAAGTAGAAGAGATAAAATGTACCAGAGTGAACATTTCGTGCCTACAGCAAATGATTTATTCTCAGGCCAAAATAAAGCAACCAATTATAGTAAGAAGAATTCTTGCATATTTTGTGAAAAATTTCATAAAAGTCGAGATTGCTTTGGTGCTACTTTGGTAGACGGTTGCACGGATTTTGGAGATTTTTTGGCGAGTAATACAATTTATGGTAATACCACTGCTAGATAAGTTATTTATGGTAACCGATACTTTGTTGCCGTTTTATTTAAAAAATAATGTGTTTTATTGTGCATAAATTCCGTGTTTTAAATATTATTTATGGCTTCTAAATATGAAAAATCAATTTAATTTTGCATTTTTATTTGAAATAAAAATTTTATTGTTTATCATATTTTATGAAATTTTATGTTATGGTTGATGTACTCAATGACGTCACCTTACTTTAAAAGTAATTGCTTTTAATATGTATAAATTTAATCTAATATTTTAAACATTATTTATGGCTGTTAAATATTAAAATACAATTTAATTTTGCATTTTTTTAAAAAATGATTTTATTATGTATGAATTTTTAAATAATTTTAATTCTAGGCATGATGTAATAAGCTCTCTGACTGGTTATAGAATATTTGTGCATTAACAAGCTGTAATCAGCTGCCTGATTAGTTACTGACAATTTGTGCATTTCCGCGCCGTTTTAAAATATAATTCATGTCTTCGAATTCCTTCAAAGATGTTATCTAAATTATGATTCCGATTTTTTTGTAGTACTTATCAATAAACAACATGTTAAATGACTCAAAAAAATGTAAGTACATATTTTTCTTTTCTTTTATAATTGTATACTTCAATTTTTGTTAAAAAAATTAATACACTATTTTTTAAAAATTGCTGAGATAATTATTGTACATATGTTTTAATGTTAATTATATTCTATATAACGTATTTTTAAGTATTTGAATTTAATAATATTCTAATTCTTTTATGGTTGATTGGTTGATGGTTTTTAATTCAATGTTCAATTTCAGTAATATTTTAATCTAATTAAACGTTGGCACGTTTTTATAGCGGTGTTTTTATTCTCTTCTTTGCTATATGAAAGTAATAATAGCCTTACTTTAGTATTTTATACTCATAGTAAATGTATTTATTTACACTTGCCTGCCATCTTAAAAAACGACATTTTCAACAAAAAATTAATCCATTACTTTTAACGATATTTATTTTTTTAAAGTTTCGAATACTTTATTATACGTAAAAACAGCGTTTTTCAAGATGGCTGACGTTTGTAAAAACCGCGCCAACAATTGCGCCAACGTAAATCGCCAAAAATCCGTGCAACCGTCTATCAAAGTACTACCATTGCTTTGTTGCTCAGAAGATGCCTCTGAGTCAAAAGAATGATGAAATTAAGTAAAAGAAGGGTTGATTCTTCTGCCTCAAAATTGGACACAGTGCCAAGCAATGCAAGACAAATGTACAATGTTTGATATGATCGAAAAGACATTGGGGTGTCATGTGTCCGGATTTGCCCACCAATCAAAAGAGCAGTGATGTTGAAAAGAATGAAGAAGAGGAAACACAAAACGTATCAATTGCAAGCACTAATTTCTTAGATGAAGTGAGCCCACCAGCGGCCGAGCGGTAAAGTCGCTGAACACTGATAGTTCGGTCCGAGGTTCGAATCCCGCGAACGGGCTGGCTGCATGGATGTTTCCGTGGTTTTCCCCATGTGTAACGTGCATACGAGCCAGTTTCCCTTAGAAAGTCTTCCACGAAGGCATCCCTTCCCTTAGGCAGATAGCCCTCGTGTGCTTTGCCATAATTAAAATACACCACACCTAGATGAAGTGTTTCTTCAAACACTATTAATTAATATAGACGCAAACAAGAGGCAGAAGACAGTAAGAGCACTTATGGATATAAGAAGTAAGAGCAGTAAGACAGTAAGAGCACTTATCGATACAGGATCGCAACGTTAATACATATTAAAGGAGACTGCTGTAGACATAGGGTGCCATGTATTTGGATCTGAATCTTTAATCCATGCACTTTTTGGAGGAGTAACAACAAAGATAGAAATTCACAAACGCTATGAAGTGAACGTTAGAAGCCTAAGAGGTGATTTTTCTAGACGACTAATCTTGTTGGAACAGTCGAAGATTTGTGATGTGTGGATAGAAGAACTAAGACAGAAGAATATCCATGCATCTGATGTAGGAAAAAAGGATTTGAAAATAGAAGTTCTTATTGGAGCTGACGTCGCAGGTGTTCTGTTAACCGGAAGAATTCAGAAATTAGAAAATGGGCTGACTGCTGTGGAATCACTACTTGGATGGACAATCATGGGAAAGATAAAAGATAACGTTTCAGAAAGAAACTCCTTGTCCATGTCTTCAACCATAACATCGATGTTGACTCACAGCAGTGACATAGAAAACTTGTGGAAGCTAGAAGCACTGGGAATTACAGATGCCAAAGAAAGTAAAACTGACTAAGAGTTAGAAGAAGCAGTGTGGGATCACTTTCACAAGACTCTGAAGAGGGTGGATGATCGCTATGAAAACAGTTTACCTTGGATCAACGATAAAGAAGCTTTACGAAGTAACAGAGAAGTTGCTGCAAAGCGATTGATTTCCACGACAAAGAAGCTCATGTTGAAAGATAAATTGGAAACATACAATGCAGTGTTCGAAGAATGGCTCGAATCTGGAGTAATAGAAGAAGTAACAGAAGAAGAAGAACGAGTTAACGATCATTATCTTCCCCACAGACCGATCTTCAAAGATAACTGTACAACAGCAGTAAGGCCTGTATTTGACGCTTCGTGCAAGCAAAAGGATTTCCTGTCACTTAGTGACTGTTTAGCAAAAGGTCAAAATTTAATTGAATTAATACCTAGACTGCTTCTTGAATTTAGGCAAGGAAAAATAGGGATTATCTCAGATATTAAAAGAGATTTTCTTCAAATATCTGATCGTGACTTCCTAAGATTCCTATGGTGAAAAACCTCGGAACAAAAGGAAATAAGAAAATTTCGCCATTGCAGAGTAGTCTTCGGACTAAAATGCAGTCCGTTGCTTTTAGGAGCAGTGATCAACTCTCATTTATACAAATGTGAACCTTCTTTGAAGGAAATGGCTACAAAACTGAAAAATTCCTTCTATGTTGACAACTGTGTCACTTCAGGGAATTCGAATGAAGAAGCAGAATACTTTATTGCAAAATCAACTCAGTTAATGGCAAGTGCTAACTTTGACTTAAGAGGGTGGGAGCAAACAGAACTGAACAGTGGAAAATCTAGAATGAGCGAACCATTGAAAGTACTTGGTCTTCTGTGGGATAAATATGAAGATTCTTTGTTTTGTGACATCCCTAATATCAACGTGACTGATCTCTCAGTGACAAGACGAAACGTACTATAAATTGTACAGAGAGTGTTTGACCCAATAGGTTTCACATGCCCTTTTACACTCCTTCGAAAGTTATACTTGCAAAAGAGCTGGGAAACTAAATTGAGCTAGGATGCAGAGCTACCTGAGGATATTAAAAGAAAATTCTTGAAGTGGGTAAAAGAATTGCCCTTGTTATCCTCTGTGAAGATTCCCAGACTACTTTCATTGACAGAAGGATAATCTTTTAGTTTGCATACATTTGCCGATGCTTCACAGGGACCTTATGCAAGTGCAGTATATTTGAGAAGTCAAAATAAAGACGTCAAAGTGACCCTAGTGCAAGCCAAAGCACGAGAGGCTCCCTTGAAAAAAAATAAGTATACCACGACTTGAATTGCTTGCTTGTCTTATTGGGGTGCGATTAGCATCATTTGTCAAGAAGAACCTTAAGGTCAAAATTTCAAAGGAATATTACTGGACCGATTCGTCAACAGCACTGTTCTGGATAAAGAACGTAGAAGCTTGGAGCACTTTTGTGAATAACAGAGTTTCAGAAATTAGAATCCTATCGGATCGTGAAAATTGACATCATGTACCAGGTGCGGAAAACCCAGCCGATATGCCATCAAGGGGATGTTCTGTGAAGAAACTCATTGAATCAAGATGGTGGGAGGGCCCACCTTGGTTGGCACTGCCAGAAGAAGAATGGCCTCGTTCTATCCCAATCGATAATAAAGAAGAGGTTAATACTGAAAAACGTAAAGCAGTTATAGTTTCGTTAAGCAATGTTAGCGATATGTCTTCACAATTCTTTGGCTATTTTTAAAAGTATAAAAAAATACTTAGAATGATTTGGTGGATACACAGATTCATAGGAAATACTCGAAAGAAGAAAGAGAATCAGGAGAGTTAAAAGTTTATGAATTGATAAGGGCTGAGAAATCTATTGTGAAGATTATTCAACATGATTCTTTCTCATCTGATGATATTATGAAGCTGAAGTCAATAAGTGTGTTCAAAATGACGAAGGCATTTTACGTGTCAAGTCTAGGTTGACTGAAAGGAAAGACCATGAAAATTTTATCTATCCGATGTTACTTCCGAAGAATCATAAGATTGTGGAGAAATTGATTATTGATAAACATCTCTGTATGTCTCATGCAGGAATTCACGTACTAATGTCAACACTTAGAGAGACATTTTGGATCCTGTAAAGTAGAGCTACGATTCGAAAAGCTTTTTTTATATGCATGTGTCAGGTGCAGGAGACATGGAGGTAAACGACTACAGACTGTGCCTGCTACTCTACCAGAAAACAGAGTTAGAGAGGCTCGTGTTTTCGAGATTGTCGGCGTTGATTTAGCTGACCCATTAATTTTGAAGGATAAAAGAGAAGCTTGGATTTTACTTTTCACATGTGCTGTTTTCAGGGCGGTCCATTTGGAACTGATTTTGTCCCTTTCAACTCAAGGATTTTTACTTCGTCTTAGAAGATTTATTGCCCGTAGAGGGAGGCCATCGATAATTTATAGCGATAAGGGAAGCAATTTTGTCGGATCCAAAAATCTCTTGAGATCGATTAATTGGAATACCATTGAGATAGAAGCCGCCACAAACAAGATCGATTGGAAGTTCAGTTCACCCGTGGCTTTTGGGAACGATTCAAATGATTTGTTCAAATGATTAAGAAGTGAGGCCAGTCATGTCTGAATTAGGAGGAATTGATGAGTGTGCTGTGCGACTGCGAAGCAACTGTGAATGCCAGACCACTCACTTATGTGTCAGAGGACTCTGATAATCTCATCCCTTTGACACCGTCCTTGTTTTTAGGTGAAATTCCAGTCTTTGGAGTTCCTGATTTGGATCATCTTGATAAAGTTGATTTCAACAAGAGACTGAGACATTTACAGAATTTACGAGAGTTCTTGAGAAAGAGATTTGGAAATGAATATCTCGGCCTGCTAGTGCAACGTCCATCTACTGTGCCGATTTCTCAACAGATAAAAATCGGTGATATAGTTCTTATCGAATGTGATGAAAAACTTGTGGCCTCTAGCAAAAGTAATTGAACTATATCTCGGAAAAGACGGCAACATTCGAGTAGTTCGTGTCAAAACCATGTCTGGAGAATTAGTTCGACCAATCCAGAGAATATTCCGTCTCGAAATACCTACATCTTTGGAGTCAGATGAGGCAAATGAAACTGAGACGCAGGGTGAAGAAAGTTTAGTCTCAAAATTACCAAAGAATAATTCAGCTGCAGATTTATCAAAGGACATTAAGACTGTCGTGACTAGAAGCGGACGACAAATTAAAATTCCATCTATATTTCTAACCTGAACACTACTTGAGTTATTTTAGAGTAGAAATTTAAAAACTTAATTTTTTCTTTTGTTTACTATTTAGCCTTAATATTTGTATGAACAGTATTTTTTTATTATATTTTGTTTTGATTGATTAAGTATATGTCATCAATCGAAAGGTGGGAGTATTGTTAGAAGCCAGCCTCAGTTGTTATTTTTCTTTTCATAGTTTATCACTGTAAGAGTGGCAACCATCTGATCTTTGTTGTAGTTTCTTGCAGTTCTAAGGATTTTGAAAATAAATATGACGCTGTAGAATTTTATATGTAAAGTTATTTTATTTTAAGTATAATTGGAGAAAGGAGAACGGTTAGTTCCTGCAAATCTCAAACACATAAAAATAACTATGCAAATAAATTATTGAACATGCTATTTTTGAATTTACTGACATTTCGAGTACATTTTTCGCAAATTAAATTTCACATTTTTAATTCCTAATTTTGATAGCACTGTAGGAAATTTTCATTATTCTAATTTCAGTTATTTTTTAATTTATGAAAAAAAATGCCACCTATATGATGAATAAAATTAAGTTAAGAGTGCTTAATTAAAATGCATTAATACTTAGAAAAGAGTGCATTTTATAAAGGTGGGCTTAATAAAAGTCATTAAAAATTTTCAATGACCAAGTTTTGAAATCCTTTTCTAACAGATACCTGAGAAGTATGCATAGTTGATTTCCAGATTTATCGAAAAACAACTCCCAAATAATAAAAAACTGGTTTCACTTAATGAATTTTAACAATTAAAGTCACTGAATACCTGTATCAACTTGCACATTACCACAATTTTTGAGACAATGGTTTTTCTTTTTTTGTTGTTGTTGTTGATTTTTGTTTATATGATCATCTACAACAGTAAAAGTAATGTCTGTATTATGACTAAAATATATTTTCTACAGAAATATTTTCCAATTTGCTGATACACTTTATTCAATTTACATTTTCAAAATTTTCAGAATGCAAATCATATGTAGTTCAACATCGTCTATAGTACATTTAATAGTCTTGAAAAACTATATGCTTCTAAACTTATTAATCCTGAATGTACACTAATTTAGGAGCCTTGTTAAAAATATTCAGGAATTTCAATAATTTTTCTTAAGCTGCCGTATTATCCAACTTAATTAAATGTCACTTCAGAAATCTGTCATAATTCAGGTCATTTTTCAGAAATTATATATAATTTAACCCTAATTATGTTTCAGCAGTAAATATGAGAAAGAAATTATTGCACATATTAGCAGTATTACAGTACACAGTATTACCCCCCCCCAAAAAAAAAGTTTTAGCATGACAAATATAATCTTACATTCTTCTTTATAAAATAAATGTTAATCAATCTGAATTTGAACATTACTGGAATAATAATTTTAATGCAAGAAACTGGATTTTTAATCTGTTACGAATCTCTATTTCAAGTGCTTTAAGAAAATCAGTAATAGGTAGGAGACTGGAAAATTAATTTACATTACAAAAATTTTACATTAATATTTTTTGGTAGTACTTCTCAGGAATATGCTTTTCAGCAGACATCTTTAAACGTCTTCCTTTTTTGAGCTGTTGAATTCCATTCACAGCATTTAAAATAAATAGTAAGGTCCCTTTTCGAAAAAATACCTATATTTAACCTCAGAGAATTAAAAGATTAAGTACATGAGTGCATATTTATATCATACATTTTGTCTGATAGATTTTATTATCACTTCAACCATTTTTTCTGCAGTAACCTTAAATGTGTTTACAGAGGAAAAAGTGGCCATCTCTTAATTTCTATTTGAATTCCCAGTAAATGTATTTAGATGTACAAAGCAGGATGTAATGCCATTAATATTTCCAGTGGAAACAGTACCTTTATATTAGCATAGGTGTTTCAATAGATACACAAGTGTGCATAGAAGCAATTCTTTTATTTGAAAATAATTCTCTACCACTACGTGTAATTAACAGTGATGGGGTAATGCATATAATGTATATGCAGCGATGGGATACAAAAAATTATGAACATACATAACACATATGAAGTTACAAGATAAGAATATTTTAAGAAATAATTTGCTTCTTAAATAAATGAAAATTAGCTACTAATTAAAAATTGCCCGATGAATTAATACAATTCAATTTTGAACCATTTTTTAACATTACTCTGCTACAGCAAACTGGTCGAGTCCCAACATTGTGTACATACTATTATCAACACTTTTTATTAATTGCATCAATGCTGTAAGTGCTCATAAAGTTATCAGTTAAATACGTTTAATGCATTATACATTTGTAATTAAGACATTTTATTAAATTAAGATAATAACTATTAACTACTACATATATTAAACTATTACATATATTACTATTAACTATTAATAACTATTAACTATTACATATATTACTTTACATTTGCTCAATTATTACTTTTAGATGCTCAGTTACAATCATGATTTTAAATATAAATATCTAATATCACATCAAACGGTAATACTTTTAGAACTAGATTTTTGGCAGCTGCATAAATGACAAAAAATATTTTCATGGAATGTCAATGTTTGCAATGTTGCAGGAATGACAAATGCAATAACACAGTTATATATATGTGTATACATAATTGCATTTATGGAAATTGAAAAATGATGAAAAAATTAAGCTCTTGAGGAAAATGTTTTCTTTAATATGGTGTAAAGTCACCTCGCAAAGATATGCATACCTCACATCTTGATTTCATACACTTTATGAAAGTGTTGATCAAGACTTGTGGAACTGCATGACACTCTTCTAAAAGTGCACTTTTCAGATAACTGAAATTGTACCTTAAGGCATCCCACACATGCAAGTACAGTACAAAGTCCAAAATCCGGACTTCCATTATGCGGAATGATCTAAAATCCGGACCTCAAAACCACTAACAATGTTTTCTCGTAGGCTTTACGCATGCGCATTTGATTACACAGATACATCGTTGATCTAATGCCAACCTGCCGAATCATTATTTATTATACTTTCCTTTCATCACCGCATGTTTATCAAAACATGACAAATTGAGTAATGACTCATGTAGCGATGCCTAAAAAATATTTTATGCTAATAATTGAATAATAAAGGAGTGTGGTAACCTTTTATGTTGACATTACGCTGGGCGATGATAAAAGATTTAAGTTAAATGCGCTAAAAAATGTTGATCAGGAAACCTTTACCAAAAATTTCTTTGCATATGTTAAAAATAGATTTTGTTAATGATTCTCAAGGCTCAAAGATTACATTTAGGGCTATTTGAATTAAGAATAACTGATTTGTTATTCACATAAACCCAGAACCAGCGCCAGGGCTCGTATGCCCGCATTCAGTCGCAGAATTTAGGACCCACAGAGACTGCACCAGGCGGTAAGATATCTAGCGCCGGCCCTCAATAAAGCTTACATATATGGGGAGAATTAATTTATTCAGAACTCTGATAAGCCTTAAGCATGTGCAAGAAATAGACGTAAATATAATAAATAACTAAACTAATACAATTCAGGCTTAATTGTCTCGGTGTGCGATAGAAGCAAGATAAAATTTAACGGAGCAACTTGTCGTTAGTCGCCAAGCTCATGATGCATAGCCAAATATGTATAGTGAAGGATAGCTAAATTTGATGATGATAGCTGCTAATTTTAAAGGTTTTCGAATATCGCAAAACAACGGTGACATTTTCCAAATAATAGATTTTGTAAAGAAATGTGAAGAAGCGGTAATGAATGAAGATAATGTAAAAGAAGTTTTTATTTCATGAATGGCGAATCTGTAGTATGGTTCTAGATCCAGAAAATACCGCTACCGGTAGTGAAGAAAGTGACAGAGAAGTTACTGAAACCCAGAAAATTTCGATTGACAAGTTATTCGGAATTCTCAAAACAGCAGTTACAGGACTTCAACAATGTAACTAAGCAAGAGATTATGTCTGTCTACAGAATTAAAGAGAAAGTATTAGCACAAAAAACAACTTACATTGAAAGAAATGTTTAATAAGGTAAACAAATAAATATTAAGCTTTTTTTTTTTTATAAATTTTGATACTCTTTAGACCATAAATACTTTATTATTTCATAAATCATGATTTCTTATTTTTAATTTTATAGTTTCTACATGCCATGTTACTAGATTTAAACTGATAATCTATTATCCGGAAAAGTCCCAAATTCGGAATATCCGAAGTCCCGACGAGTCCGAATTATGGACTTTGTACTGTATTTGTTACAGGTTTCTGTAATTTAACATTTTTGTTTGGTGTTTTTTCTTGTTTTACAAATTTTTAAAGAGACGTAAACACACTTACTTGTAATAGAATTAAAAAATAATCTAATTTCACTGTAACACAAAATGCAGTAGAACATCCAGAATCAAATTTATCTATGATTAATAATGTGATTAAATGAAAATAATAAGGGTTCGTACCTGTTCCATGAGTGCTATCAACACATATGCCCAATTTTATTATTATTATGCATTTAAATGCATCCTATTCATTCTTCAAATCTAGTGATGGAATAAGTTTAGAAATTATGCAAATTTCTATTTCAAGAAAAGTAAATTTTGTCTCTTCAAGACACACGGCATGTACATTTTACTGATGAAGAAAGAAATTACAAAGAGATAAAAATAATTTATCAGAAAAAAGAGCATATTTCTTTTCCAGTTGATAGCATTACGCATAGATGATGGTAGAAATAAATTAAAAATTTTGTATGCAATCAATGGATGTTTTCCAAACAGAATCCACATGGAAACTCGATTTTGCACAAAGTTTGTTCTAAAAACGATAAGCACAATCACTGTACATTGCAATCAGTACGCTATTTCATTATTATAATTATTTTTCATGTTTGACTAAATCTTATTTCCTTAACCTAGTGGTCCAAATGGTTTTCAGAACATATAAACTACAGATTTTCTTACCTTCGAAGTTGGAAAATGTATGTTCATCACATTCAAGTACAATATCCCCAGTATATTCCAGTGCATATCCCCAGTATGCTCTCTTAATTGTTGATAGGTTAATGAATTTCTGCAGCAAGATGGACCAATTAAACTACCTCCTACCAATTCAGGACCTACATCATGCACATTACGTAAATGGCGAAACAAATTAGAACGAAATTTAAAATATCTTCTCGAAAAAAAAAAGTTTCTTTTTTAAGAATAATCCATCCAGAATGAAATGACTTTGTACACAACGCTAGAATATTATGCAAGAGTAACGGTTGGCATACAATCCTGTCAAAAAACTAAAATGGCGGAGGTAAAATTTTGCTACACAAATTCGCCAAGAAGTTTTCGCCAATTCCGAAGACAACCCGAGAGGATTTCGGTTAGAACTGAGACCCTCCTTAGCCTAGGTGCCAAGAAAATGTATATAGAAAGGGGGGGGGCAGTTTCGTATTTCAGAGGAGAGTAAAAAAGAACTTATATTTTATACAAATTCGAAAGGAAAAAAAAAAAAAAAGATGGGACAAAATAAAATTAAAAATAAATGGCCCAAAAGTAATGGAAGGAGAAAAATATATAAATAATTAAAAAAAAAAAAAAGGTGTATAGAAAGAAAAGGAAAAGAAGTAAGAGAATTTTCTTTAAAAAAACAACGATTGTGTCCATGAGTGCAGTCAAAGGAGGAGGAAGCTGTTGTCCTTTATATTAAATAGAGTCTTTCAGGTGTGTGTAGTAAGTGTGTTTTGTAAAGCTGAATAGATGTGAAAATGGGGGAAAATTAATCATTAAAATATAAATATTGGGGGTCCAGTCACATAACAGTTTCAGTCTAGTTTAGAAGCTAACTTTTGCTATGACAGGGAAATTAAAATTTAAAAATTAAAAAATTAATTTTTTTTAACATGGAAAACAGTATGTTTGCCTCTACCTTGAGACACAGCAACAAAAGACACATAATACAGGCAAAATTGTATATTAACTAAATAAACATCATCTATTGCGGTTTCCAACATATTCATACATTTTTCAAAAAACAGCATCAGTCAAAATCATAAATCCATACATGCGAGGACATATCAGCAAAAATAAATAAATAAATAAATTATAGTTTATTTTAATTTTAATATTAATTAATTATTTTATTTATTAATTTAACCGTCATAATTTATTATATTTGTACTAGGTTATCAAGTTGAGGTACACTATATTAATATGTGCTTTCGGTTTAAAGAGATAGGAAATATAGATTAATCTTTGTCTCTCATTTGCGGAAGGACCAAAACCGGAATCGAGGCCCAAGATCTTCCTTTTTCCCTCTCGAGAAATTCCTCAGAGGGGCCCCAATGGGTAGTGCTAATAGGCGACACTACTGATAAGGATAGCGTCCCTACGAAATGGTTACCCCCCAAAAAAAACATGATTTAAAGCAATTATTAGGTATTTAATGCCAGAACATAATAAAACATTTATAATAATAATGAACATAAGAAATAAATGACTTTAAAATTACTTTAGTGATAGATATTTGATTTAGTTTAGAGAAAAGAAGTTCTTCTTATCTAAATGTTCTGTCTTCGTGTTGTGAAAGATTTCAAGGAAGATTGGACCTTTAGGGACATAAACTTTCAGTTTTGAGAACGAGATATTGTAGAGGATATTCGCGAAAATTTTTCTTAAGGAAATGAAAATTTCTGGAAAACACCTTTGAAAATTCAGGAGCAAGAGCTCCTAAGATCCTTCCTGTATCGTACGTGATTACAGCGCCACCCCCCATACACAGATGCAGAGTACACAAAGAGGCCTTGACAGCAGCTGTTATGTAGTTTAGCACTAGGGAAAACGCAGAAAAAAAGTAATTTTTGTTTGAGAGCAAAAGTAATTTTATAGCATTTAATCCGAAAAACCAGCTGAAAATATGAATTAAAAAATACAAGGCAAAGTACCCAGATTAATAAAATATATAGGACTGTTATTGATAAAGAAAAGGAAAATGAAATCCTAAGTAACCTGAATACTAAAATTTCCTAAGGTGCAACGAACAAATGTGTCACGAATTAAAGTAGTCCATGTACCTTACATCCGAATGTCTTGTTCCTAATGCCCCGTTGTAAATATGTAGTGCGCAAAATGAAAAGTGGTGAAAACGCTTCCTAACATCAACTACATAAAACCTGCTTCTTACCAGAGGAGCAAAAAAGTGCTAATCTTCTGAGAGTAACTTTATCGTCGACAGTTTGGCTTCTTTAGGGAGACAAGAGTTTTTAGGGGCGATGATGCAAGCAACTATAACAAATTTAACAAAGAAATAGTAATCTCACAAAGCCTGTGTTTCTTTTTTTTTTCTGCCATTAAAACAAGTAAGATAAGGTTACGGTAACTTCGATTACAGATTTTTGCTTCATCGCCTTTCTCTCCGTTTATCAGTGCGCTATGTTGTGTTTTTACAATGTTAATCTATTAGATTTAAAACCTGGCAACATGAAAATAATGCAAAAGTTCACTTTTTGAGGGTTACTCAAACAAACTTTGAGGGTAACACTTTAATTGCATAGGAAAAGAGTAGAACTATTAGTAGAACCAGAACTAGAATTGCTTTGTAAAGTAGAGCACCAGTTTAATTTTCATGAGATCTAAATGTAAGGTGATATAAGTGCGCATGTGTACAATACACTTTGCTTTTATAATTAACAGAAGCGTTAGTGCGGAATTATTTTAAGCTGTGTTTAATTTTCTAAGCTCTACCTTTACAGAAGATCAGAATCAAGTTACACCCAGGAGTAGAAAGGTAAGCGCCCAGGAGTAGAAAGGCAAGAGCTTATAGGAACCAGAGGTGGTATCCACGAGATCATCGGAGTTCATATCACACTGAATATTTTCACATCAGAAAAATTAATCTTTTTCTCAGAACCAAATATGCGTACTACTCTTCGACAGCCGGGATTTGTGGTTCGAAAGAACAAACGCACTTTCATAAAGAATAAATCATAAAGCTGGGCCTGATCGGCTATAAACCGGAATTTGAACTGCATGTACATCAAACATTGTGCAAGGTTTAAGCCAAAATAAAAGTAAGAATTCAAATAAAGAAAATTAAATATGAACAATGAGAGGAAACAAAATTTTAATTTGATCTATAACTACTATTCATCTGGGAACCGAAAGATGAAAATCGACATAACCCATAACTTTTGGTTTGGAAATCTCGAGATGGCGATTCGTCAAAAACGAAATTAATTGCGAACTTTTCATAAGGCCTGATCTAGCGAAGTCCAGATGTTACCAATGTGGTATCCACGCAATCCTTATTGTCCATATTACATTGAATATTCTCACAACAGACATAATACACAATAAAAATTCATCTTCAATTATTTTTTATTAATCGTTATACTACTCCTCGATAGCCGATCTCTGTTTTTTATCTGCTCTTCTCCAAAAATGTTCTTAGAGTTGCCGTATTTATCGGAAGCAAAGCGAGCGTATGGCGAGCTCCTTATCGCTATCAAAGCAAGATGTTTTTTTTTTCCTTTATGATAATGAAATTTGGAATATTAAATCTGTGGTGAGATCATAGTATTAACAGTACGCTGTAGAGAAGAAATTTCTTTGAATTATCTTATTAACGAGAGAGCAGAAGTAAAACAAATGATGAAGAATTTCCTTTCTTTGAAATGCTTATTTTTTATTCCAAACTTTTTCCTATTGCCACTTGAACAAAAATAAAATCGCAACGCGAAGAGTTTGATACATGTCACTTCAGTATTACAACTGATATCGCCACAACCTGCTTTCCAGTGATAGCGTTAAATATCATAGACTTTCAGATAAGCAGAAAATCTCACTCTTCTACCAGTTCTTATGTTTCTAGTGTCGATGTCTTTCGAAGAATCATTTTTAATAGAAAAAGATTGTGCTATTTTGAAGTTATCGGCTTCACATGTCTGAAGATTTGTTGCGACTTCATCTTTGAATTTGAGAGATGGTTTTTAGTCTATCTATCAAAATTCTTTTATTTTTACTTGAAACTACCAAAAGAAAAATTTCTCAAACTTTTATAATTAAATGTGGTCCAAGATATCTTGGCTGAAGAGAAGATGAAATTGTGCGATAAAAGATGAATATATTTGAATGATTTGCTAAGTCCTTGTGTATGATAACTGTTTTTTTTTTTTTTTTTTTTGGTTGGTTTTGGAGTTAATTTAAAATTTTGGTTGTGGCTTTGTAATATTTGGTTAAAATCTGAATGCATGGTAGTTGGGGATTTACAGAAAAATCCTCCAGGCAAATAAATCGGTGTACCACACACAAGTTCAACAGAAGACCAACGCAAATTTCTTTATCGCAATCTCTCGAATATTAAGAAAAATTAGAAGTAGAATACCGGTCCCAGGTTTTGACTTCTGAAGTTGAGATTTCAGGCTATTCTTCAAAGTTCGATTTAACTACATATTAGATTGTGAATGATAAGCTGTGGTGGTGTTTACTTTGAAACCTGGGTATTTGCTCAACGACTGCAGGAGCTGACTTTCAAACAGTCGACCCTGGCCCGATGCTATCTTCTCTGTATTTCAAATCCGGAAATCAAAGTCGAGACAAAAGCATTTAGAATGAAATCTGCTGTTTGATAATTTAAAGGAAGAGCTTTGATCCACCGAGTGAATCTATCGAAGATAGTAAGCAGATACCTAAAACCATTTCAAGATAGCAAATGGCCAAGAAAATCGTTGTTAACTCTTCAACGGTTTGTTCTGGATTATATCGCTGTTGCATACAGGCTACTTAATAAGTCGTTACGGAAAACTGTTATTTTAAATATACCCTCAAATGCCTGCTCGTGTTTTGGTTATATTGAGAAGGTACACCAAGAACGGCTAGCTCGGATTTTTGTCTCTCTTTCACCCCCAGATGCCTAAGAAAACAAGGGTCCACGCAACACTGACGACAATGAGAAACGACTGTCATTAACGGGAGAAGAAATTTTTATAATGTTTTTAAATAAAGGCCTTACACTAAGTCTAACGAAAGAAGGAATTTATCTCCATTTGGAAAATTAATGTACAGCTAAAGGGAATTAAAATTTTCCATTTTAGAGCAGTTCAAGAAATAAGAAACAAAAGTTTGTCAATCAGACTCAATTTGATATTTACAAACTTTTACCTCATGATTTCTTTAAAAAGATAGAATAGTAATTGTATTCAACGCAGATGGACTTAATGCAGTGACACTCAACCGGTGGTACGCAAGAAAAAAATAGGTGGTACACAAAGAAACAAAGTATTTTTTAACTATTAAATTCAAAAATCTCGTCAAGAAAAAGAACAAGTGAGAGAAATTTTCTGTGATCAAAGTCTAACTGAAGATTTCAAAAATAACACACTGCAACACGCAGGCTTTAGGCTAAACTAAAAAAATAAAAAAAAAAAAAAAATAATAAAAAAAAAAAAACCTGACTGGTTTTTAGATTTTAATTTACGTTCGAAGGGGCGTTTTTTTAACGTTTTATGTGTTACCTTTATTTGTTAAATTTACTGCTCTTTGCACTTAAACCATAAAAATTAGTCCAACAGCAATGTCTCAAAATAATTTTAAAATGTCTTTAGAATTTCCGATGCACAGTTCCCCGCGCTGGAGATAAACAGTCCCCCTTCCCGTAGAGTGTTGCTATTGCTCGCTTTTAAATCTTTGAGTTTGTCAATCAAAAATTCGTTAAAGTTTTACAAAGTATGAAATCGATAATAAAACAAATTCCAAATTTTAAAGTTGGGCTTTCAGATGCCCATATTCGCAGTAGGATTACGTCATTCAAAATTGGATGGCTCTAGGTACCATTGTTTTATCACAGTACGAGAAACATCCATATATTTAAGCGGATTCTTCATTATTTAATTTATTCACATATAATACAGGCCGACAATATTCGGTGGCAACGGTTTGGAAAGTGATACAGCTTTTTAAAATTTTCAACGCAAAATCGCAAAACGAAAACAACAGTCCTTGAGGGACAAAGCACCTTTAGACTAAAAAAAAATTTAAAGGCGTTTCAAATAAAGCGATTAAATTTTTATTTATTATTTTTATTTTATTTATTTATTTTTTGCACAACCTATTTGTGCCAACAAGGATTTTCTTCCATGTTTTACTTGAAAAATAAGTACAGAACAAAATTAAAAGTGGATCCTAATGTCCGGTTAAGGTTAAGTAAAATAAGACCAGACATAAAGAAACGAATCTCTCTTAAATAGGCCCAAATTTCACAATAAATTTTAGAATTAAAGTATTACAACTTAAATTTTCATAATTAAAAAAGTAACTGTAACCTAACGGTAATTGGCAACAGTCAGAAAAGTTTCGAAAATTTTGAAGCTGTTAAAAAAAAAAAAAAAAAAAAAAAAAAAAACAGCAACTCAACCATTAGTTAGAGATTCGACAGATTTTTGCACGGACATAACTTTTCCTCTTGTCCCAGAGAAAATTTCTTTATGTTATTTTTTTATTGATTTTGGCATGTAAGTTTCTTTATGTAGTGTTTGAGTTTAATTAAATTCCTTCTGTTGAATGTCCAAAGTTTATCTCAGTTAAATTTTACCAGTTTTGCTTAACAGTTTTACAACTGGCTGTGAAAACAACGCTGCATACCCAATTTTTAATCCAATACTCTTTATGTGTGCATATTTAATACAAATAGCCAACAGGTTGTGCAAATGGCAAAATATATTTTTTAAAAATATTTCTATTGAGAAATTGAAAAATAATCATTGTAAAATGCAGTGGTGGTGCTAAAGTTTTTCAATGTTTATTTAGATAGTACGCGCTAGTGAAAAGGTTGGCTACCGCGTACTATAGAACGGCAGCTATCTTGAAAGACTTTGTCAGGGAGATTGGACAGTATTCACGTTGAACATACAATAACCAAGAAAACTTTCATGGAACAAGCTCGTTCGCCAGGTTTTGAACTCATGTCGTTTTACCAGTTCTCCGCAATTTTAGCCTTTGATCCCTGGGGCGCCCGCAGGCTGTATTAAAATCTTGTATAGAAAACTTCTATCTTGATTTTAGTGTGATAGGTTTCGTAGTATGAGGGTTAGGATTATTTGAATAAAGCAAAACAAGCGAAGACTATCTGCTTTCGTGGAGAGCCTTTCTAAGGAAAAATGGGTTGTATTCATGTTACACATGGGGAAAAACCATAGAAACTTACCATGCAGGCAGCTCACTCATTCGTTTGGGTTTGAATCTAAATCGAACTACAGTATTCAACAGTCTTATCGGCCACTGATGAGGCCTTCGTAAAAAAGGGGGAAATAAACATTATCAGACTATTCTATATCACATCTAAATTAAGGAATAAAAAAAATACTTTACTTCTGAAATAATCATGAACCCAAATTAAGTTTTTTAAGCTAATGATTAATATGATTTTGAAACAATTCAGGTCATTTGTGCTCACTTTCAGATTATGAAAAGTAATATCGTTTTAATGGATGATTATTTAAACCTTTTGTAGGGGAAAATATAAAACAAACAAAGATTTTGCGATATATGTATGTAAGATATAACAAAATACGATGGCTGCTTTAAAAATAGTTCACGTCCTCAAAATTAACATTCTAAATTTGGTACTCTCCCTCCTAAATTCATATGTTCTCCCAAATTCGAGATCATTCCAAATTACATAACACTGCTTGATAAAGGTAACTAAAACTAATATTGGCCAATCATAGCTTAGAATACTCTTTGCACCTACAAAAGTATAAATACTGAGTCACGAGCACTACGCTTCCCGTTTTTCCTTACTTCTGCCATGTAAACAACTCCGCGCCGCTTATGCTTCATTACCTGAAATGACGTCGTAGTTTTTGTCTGTGTATATAAAAATTATTTGTATTCAACTAAGATCGAAAAGTAATTTGTCTGCCAAAAAAATAATTTTTCATGTGTCTAAAAATAAAGATTGGTGATTCACCAAAATTAGTTTTGCCAACGTCTTATTCTTGCCTTATCCACCCAGCCATATCTACAGCCAGAAGTTAAAAGTACAGGACTCATGACTGCGCACCTAGTATATTACATATATACAAAGAAACGGTATATTCAGCCAAATTTTACATGTGTGGGGAAAAAAAATTAATTATATCCGTCTCTAGTGGAGAACAGTCTAATTACACTCAAAATTTTAATTTTTACTTTTAAAGATTTAAATTTATTGTAATTATTCTGCAATTTTGTAATCAAATAAAAAAGAACTGCACCTGTTGGTTTTAAATAGGTTAGTTTATTAATCTAACATTTTGCCGAATAACTCGAGTGAAAAGAGAAACAACGTATTTATAGTGGACGACATTTAATGGGAATCAAAATAAAATTATGTTTCGAGAAGTGTAATAGGCCTTTTGGGCTAATAATATAATCAACGCTTATCACGGGAATTTGAGCTCTTCCCACGAATAACGACTTCCTTCGGTCGAAATTACCGTCCTGATTCATCAATACTCCCAGTAGGCTAAAGCTGATTTCTTTGTTAGTGTCGCCATCTGTTAGGGTGAGAAAAAGTCAGCTTCTGGGGGTACTCTAGTGCTGCCATCTGCTGCAGAAAGTGGCCGTTAACATAATGGGTTGATCAGGCATACATACATATTGGCTTTAATCTGTAGATGGTGATGTTTTTATCTACTGGAGAGTAAATATGAAACAAGCACAAAACGGCCCTGATAAACCAGTGAATTATAGCGGTTTGAATTGGTAATGGAAATTGGAAGCGAGAAAAAAATGCTAAACTGTGCTTTGGCATCTAAGCGGCAGTGAGCAACAGAAAATGATGGATACCACAGCAAAAGGGCCATAAACAATTTGGATTTCTATCCCTAAGAAAACTTTAACAATTTTTGATGGAAAAAATAACAGTAATAATCAGAAATATATTTTTTGACTTAATTTAAAATTTATTGGATCCCAAATATAATTTATTGGATCTCAAATTTAGCCCCGTTTATACGTTTATATTTAGTGGAACCCCGTTTATGCATTTGTTGTTTATACGTTTTTTACATTTATACGTAGTTTCGTTTTGGTTCCGATTGAGTCCTATTTATTTTAATAGTAAAGTATTTATTTCATACGTCACAAAATTTTGATTATACGTCGTTTTTGTTTGAGTTACTGTATTTGTTTTATATTTCGAAGTTCCACCGGTAAAATATTTTTCTCAGAAATGGAAATAGTAGAAGCTAACAAAGAGATTGAATATCGCAGTCTGGCAGAAGGAGTTATAAACTAGTTCATGAGCAAATGGGACACTTGAAAAGAAAAATAGATACAGTTTTCTCTTCTGAACAGGACGCTAGCTTAAGTAAACTAGGTGGAGCAGAATTAACGGATATAACATATCACGAAAGCGAAAGGCATTCCTATTCAAATATAAAATTCAAGTTTTAAAAGAATTTGACGAGAATACTGGTTTGAGAAAAGTTGAATTAACAAAGAAACTGGACATTTCTGGGACGAAAACTAAAAATGGTTATTTATGATAGAAACAAAGTTGAAAAAGGAATATAAATTTATAGAGAGTTTATATGTCTTTTTCATTTATATATCATTTGTTAATGGTCTCTTGAAAAATGTATAAACGATGCTTCACAGCATATATAAAATCTTAATTTGATTTCTAGGTATTTAAATTTTCAATAAAATAGGATATTTTACTGTAACTTCATTTAGGAACTTTTTGGCCATTATGCAGCAACTCTACCCACAACACTCATAGTACATAGTGAGTTTGAAGGTTCCTTAAGACGGTGGAGGGCAAAACACGAGTCATGGGGCGAATGCGGACCTTTTTAATTGTTTAACCCGGCCTAATTTAAAATCCTATGTAGCAACATTTTTAACACTTTCCCACTCGATTGTTTATGCAGACTACCTAAATCAGCAGCAGCAGTACGCATCTATCTTTAGAGTGTACATACGCATATATACGCATTACTATGCTAGTGGTTAATCGAATTTGAGAGCAGTAAATATGCTAGAAAGCATGCACATCGGTCGAAGAACATAATCCGATCATTTTGACGAGCTTTAATTTAAAAATGAAGCAATGAAATATGAATATTGTTGATATAAAAAGATTTAACCGTTTGAGTCCCGCGAGAGCTTCACTTGTCGTATGCCAAAAATATGGCGCAACGCGATATTTATATCGGGAATGCGAAGTCGCTGCTGTTGGTTAGCATACTTGAAAGAAATTATTGAAAATTGAAAAAAAAATATTGAAATATTCAATTGGTTTCGTATCAGGAGGAGGGGCATGCTTTGGTCCAGGTACTTCAGAAAAAGTATTCGATTCGTTCGAAAAAATTGTATCCACGGGTAAAAACTCATCAATAATATCGTTATCGGAGGTACTTGCAGTTACTTCATCATCATCACTGCTATCACTAATAACTCGTAAACTCTTAGAACGAATGATGATGTCACTTCCGCTATCACTTTCAAGGTCATTACTATACTCTTCATTATCCCTTCTCATAACATAGTCACTTTCAAATGAATCAGAACTTGACTTGGGTTATTTCGTAATTATCAGTATAACACTTGGTAAAAAAAATGAAAACAATTTCCAATTCCTATAAAACAACTGCTACTGATATCACTACAACTGCTCTCAATAATTGCGTAAAGTAAATCATAAATAATCTCAATAATTGCGTAAAGTAATCCATAATTGCAAAAAAGTAAGCTTTGGCAAAGAACCGTACACTTCTAAATTTTTATTTAAAATTGAAGCAATATACATATCAATCATTCAGAGGCGTAGCTACAGAGGGGCAAGGGAGGACGTCTGTTCCTGGGCGGAGCATCCATGGGGAGCCAAACTGATGTTACGATATTTTAGAATTAAATTTGTTCCAATCTAGGCGAACAGGAGGGGGCACGAGCTGTCCCCAACATCTTCGACTGTCGCCGGGGCTGTAAACCCTAGCTACGACTCTTCAGTCATTTGATGCCCATCAGACAGTGGCGTAGCAAGCATAACTGGCGCCCGGGGCAAAATACCTTTATGGCGCTCCCCCGCCAAAAAAACTTTCAGTATATAATGTATAGAATATATTCGTAATAAGAAAATAATGCAAATAATAATAAAATGCTGAATCTGCCATAAAATACTCAAAAATATATTAAGAATAGTCACTACCTAACTACACTAGCCTTGGGTTCGGAAATGCATCTGTGTCGGCGAAAAAAATCAGACATACGATGATCTAGAATTAGTTAAAATGCTGTTATTTATTTTACATATTTATATAAGTGTATTTAAAAAGTACAATTTTTAAACAATTAAAAGTTTAATATACATTATAGATAAATAGATATGTGGCAACTTGCCTACTACAACTCAATTCTGCCAGTCTGGTAACCCATAGCAACCAAAAACAAAATAATATTTATTCTATTCAATTGTTATAATTATTTAACGATCTGTATCAAAAAATTGTACTACCATAATTGGTGACTCGTATTTATTACGAATATGGAGTTTATATGTCAAAATCCTGAGCACCAGTAAGTTATCCAGTGTGATAAGAATTTCAGCGGATATATGTATTTCAAGCGTTGTGCCGCATTCCGTCAGCGACTCAATATATTTCTGTCATAATTTCAACGGATATATGTATCGCCTGCTGCATTTGAGCCGCCAACTTCTCTGATTTCAAGTACCAAGAAACTATGTCACTATATACATATTGATTATTTTTCTATACATATTATTACTGTGCATATTTGATTGATCTAAAGTGGTTGACAACGATGCTGCTTCACAATTGGCGCGAAGTGGCAGTTAAGCCACCGCCTTTTTGTTCCCGAGACCCATCGTTATGGTTCATTCAATTGGATGCGCAGTTTAAATTGAGTTACATTACTGCCGACAAAACTCAATTTTATACAGCGATCGCCGCGTTAGAATCAGAGGTACTGCAATCAGCTCGTGAAATAATTTTGAATCCACCGGCGACGGACAAATACAAATCTTTAAAAAAAGATTAATTTCTGCGTATGAAGAATCCGAGATAGTTAAAATCAAGCAGCTGTTGCACGATTTACAGTTGAGTGATATAAGGCGCCTTCTTAGTTGCTGTCTAAAATGTCAGACTTAGCCGCCGGTAACCAAACGGATAACATTCTTAAAACATTATGGATGAATAGACTCCCATCTAACATGCAAACCATTTTAGCGGCCAGTAGCGAGGCACTTAAAAATCTTCCCGAAATCGCTGATAAAATTCACGAACTGGCCATTCCTGCGCAAATACACGCAGTGCAGGCTCCTGGTCCAGGTATTGTGGCGTTACAGGCTCAAATTGATGATTTGTCCAAACAGGTTGCTCAGTTAGGAGCCATCCAAGCTGAATCTTTTCACCGCAACCTCTCCACATCACGTAGTCAAAATACACGTCCTAACCCACTGAGGAAATGTTATGAAAGCCCTCCTCCGGGTATTTGTTTTTCACCACCACAAATTTAGAAACAAGGCAAACAAATGCCACCAACCGTGTGACCCACCGTGCAAACAAATGCCACCCACCGTGACCAGGCAAACGAGAAGGGCCGTTGCTCGAAGTCATGAATGACAGCGGCCGGAATTTTGCACGCCTTTTCGTCATCAAAAAGAATTCGGGCTTAAGGTTTCTTGTAGACACCGGGGCTGATGTTTCTGTCGTTCCACCACATTTTCACGAACAAAAGCGTCTTATTAAGTTACAACTTTATATAGCAAATGGAACTCATATTCAAACTTCTGGTGAACGCCTGATATCTGTTGATTTAGGATTGCGCCGCAACTTCCAATGACAATTCATTATTGCTACTGTCCTATCATTGACGCTGACTTTTTACATAAATTTTCTTTGCTTGTCGATATTAAGAATCGCCGTTTGATAGATTCCATAACCAACTTAACTTATCCGGCAGTAATTCGCAATAGTGAAGATTTGAGCATTAAACTGATTTCGGGTAACTCCCCATGGCATCAACTTCTCAGAGAATTCTCTACAATCACGCGCACAGTTATGGGTATTTCCGAACCCGAGAACGATGTACTACATTATACTGAAACTAAAGGACCTCTAATTGCCGCTAAACCTAGACGCTTACCTCCGGACAAGCTTAAAGCCGCCAAAGAGGAATTTTAATACATGATGGAACAGGGAATTTGCCGTCTTTCAAAAAGTTCATGGGCCAGTCCGCTCCATCTAGTTCGGAAACGAAATGGTAAGTGGCGATTATCGCCGGTTAAATGCAGCTACAATTTCTCATCGTTACCTAATCCCGCGCATTCAAAACTGTATGCAAGTTTTAGAGGGAAAAGCTATTTTCAAAACCCTTGAGCTTGAGCGAGCGTATCACCAAATGCCCGTTAACCCAACTAATAGTCTTAGCTGTTAACCCAGCTGAAATTGCGGTTATTACGCCTTTTGGACTATTTGAGTTTCCGGTCCTGATTTTCGACTTATGCAGTGCTGCTCAAACGTTCCAACTCTTCATGAATCAGGTGTTAATCGGCCTCGACTTTCGTGTACTTTATTTTGATGACGTCTTAATCGTCTCCTCTTCAGAGCAAGAACACCTATCACATTTGAGAACAGTTTTTGAACGTTTTCAAAGGTACGGTGTCAAGTCTTAATCCTTCCAAATGCGTTTTTGGCCAACCAAGAGTATCCTTTCTTGGTCATGAAATTTCCGCTGATGGCGTTCAACCCCTTCCAGAGTCACTGCTATCCGCGATATGCCCGAACCATCTACAGACTGCTATCCGCGATATGCCCGAACCATCTACAGTGAAGAACTTAAGATTTCTTGCTATGCTCAATTTTTATCGACGTTTCTTATCTCATGCAGTAACCATACAAGCACCTCTAAATTCTTTTCTGGTTGGAAGCAAGAAAAATGATAAACGTGTTATAACCTGGACCGCAGAATCTCGCGAAGCGTTCCAAAAATGCAAAAATGATTTAATTTCGGCAACAAATTTGCAGTATCTTTCCGCATTTAAACCATTATCACTCTACGTTTATAAGGTATTTCTCCCGCTTTCCTAGTGTGCCTTCGTGGTGTGGTGGTTCTGCACGCTGGGCCGGTGCTCCAGAGGTCCGCGATTCCCGGCGAAGACGGTTGCTAATTTTTCAATCTCTCTTGCTTCCAAATATCCTAATGTCTCTACAGTGGCGCTCGAACTAAAAGGATGAGGATTTTCCACACCCAGGATTTTGCGATGGGGTTCCCTGAAAACACCAGTCGCCCTTTAAAAAGGCTTATGCTTTATGCTTTTCAACAGGATAAAACTTCTCCTCGTCAAATGAGACACCTAGACTTCATAGGGCAATTTTCAACAGCTATCCGTTATATTGAGGGTTCGCAGAATATTGTTGCAAACACCTTGTCTCGTATTGAAGAACTAGCCGTTCCTTCGCCAATAAAGTTTGCTGTCCTGGCGGATGAATAACACCAGGATTCAGAACTACAAAACCTCTTGAAAAGCAAATCTTCCACCAATCTCAACTTGCAGCCTACGCAGCTGTCACCTGCAAAATCACTTTATTGTGATGTTCAGGATTGAAGATTTCGACCTTATGTTCCCTCCGGATTTCACCATGCCATTTTTAGTCAGTTACATCGTCTGTCACATCCTGGCATCAAGGCTTCGAAAAAAAATGATACACCAACGTTTCGTATGGCCTAGCATGCAAAAGGACATAGCCAACTAGACACGTTCGTGCTTGGAGTGCCAAAGATCTAAAATTGTCACACACACCACCAGCCAATTAAAAATTTTAATTTGCCCTCATCTCCCTTCGCCCTCATCTCCCTTCAATCACGTGCACCTCGACTTGTCGGGCACTTATATTTATTAATAATAATATAATACATGAATGCAATTAATTAATATGTATACATTTTTCTTACCTTGGATGAAGCAAATTTATTATTTACTTCACCAAAGTCGTCCCTTTCAAATTTTTCTCTTTCCACACTTAAAAATGCTAGATGACTTAGGGGATCTTGTCCCATCGTTGATCGTAAATATGTGAAAATTTATTTAATATGCTGAACGAACGTTCATAATTAGTATTTGATAATGAAATAGTAAGTAGTATTTGAAGTGCGACTCTTAGGTTTGGAAAAACATTTTCTCTATAGATCTGTAGTGGAGTTTTAGGTTCCGTTTCTTTTCTACTGCGGAGTAACGTCATACAGTCACATTCACTGCTCTAAACAATTAGGGGATATTGTGGGTTCGGTATGAAATAACCATATAATCGACAACCAACCTTTTTGAACAAAAGGAAATATAAGAGATTATAAAGGAAAATTATAACGTTTACAAAGTTGGGAATATGCAAATTTAGTCTGGGACATCAAAACCTATGCGTTTTAGATAAGGAGTGAGGAGCGACCTGCAGCATTCCTTTTGTAATAGGAGATTAAAAACAATTCACATGCGTTGAATGCTTCGTAGCAGTGAATATACGATGTCTCAGCAAGATGACATAGTTGAATCGGTAGCCAGGAAGGCCATCAGTCGTTTACAGGAGAGTCAAACGCAATCCATTGTAGCGGAAGCGTTAGGATTTTCCCAAAATGTCATTTCCAGATTATGGAATCGGATTTTAGGAACTGGATATGTTTGAGAAATCGTTTTAAAATAAAAGCAGAACATATACGTGCATTTCGTTTAAAAAAAATATAAATATATCTCTACTTTGGAGAAATAAAGTGGTCAGGAAGAACGTTTTGGTTGATGTACTGCAAACATTTTATTACACATTTTATCAGACAAATCAAGAAAATAAATAATTAATTATATATAATTAATTAAAATAGTTATGAAGTTTAAATATATTTTCCAGAAATCGATCAAAATAAAAACTGAAATTTTCCGGAAAATCTTGTTTGAAGACCATTTGGCGCCCCTCTACGAACGGCGCCCGGGGCATCATGCACCCCATGCCCCCCTCTCGCTACGCCACTGCCATCAGAAACAGATCCCGTTTTTGGCGTATTTGACGAAACTGCAAATTGCCAATAACGCAACCATACTTCCTCCCTCTCTCTCTACGAGGATATAAATTAATCAATTCTTTCACTTTTCACATGCCTTAAAATTTACTTGTACATTTTATAATTCATTAGGGGACTTTCATGCAAGGCCGTCCACATCCCGTATTCATATCTCAGGCTTATTAAAATTAAGCGCATAAAATGCTACTTTAATTTTTTTAAGTGCATTTGTGCCGAGGAACACTGTTTCCCTCCGCTAATTTTTTCCGGTAAATAATAGAGGAACCATAATATAAACACCACAACACCTTGCCACGGCTCTGCCGGCATGGTACACCGAAAAGATCTTTGCGCTTCATGTGTTAATTTTTCCGATCCTATGTTAAGGCATAACGTTAAAGAAAAGCGGCTAAGGGCTATTTATTTTAACTATTTATCCTAAGACTGCTTCCAAATAGCTATCTGTAACATATCTCATATTTTGTTAAAATATCTAAGCTACTCTTAGCATCTTAATGGTGGTAATTTGTTATGCAAAGAAAGTTATCTAGTGTTGCCATCTAGTGACGCAGATATACACTAATGATTTAGATAGTGAGTATTTAGTGAATAAGGACGAATTAGGATCACCACAACATATTTTTACTATTTTACAATAATGTCTGTCAGTCCGTCTTTATGGCAGAAAGGAATTTTTCGTCTTCGAAAGACGCCAAATATTCCCCTAGCGGTGACTTTTGGAACTAATTTTTTTTCGCGGAATCCTTTGTCCCCCGTCTTGTTTAATCTTCCTACAAAATGTGGCGTCATTCTCGCAAATAGATCGCGCTACAGAACACTGTGAGCACTGTCAGTTTAATTATGGCCACCCAATCCAAAATTTCGTATAGTAGATCTTTGTATTCCATAGAACACCAAACTAGACTTTGTTTACAAATGATGGACTGGAAGTGATATTTCATTTAAAGATCTTTGCTGTTTAAATAAATGTGGAATTGGCAGGTGATCATATGCCGGCCATATAAGATTTTTTCTTTGAAACTGTGTATATAATTTATTGGGAACGAAGTGTCTGCATGAGCTTCCGTGGTGTTCTGTTGGTTTGAAATAAAATAAATCTTGCAAGTTTTTTATAGAAATTTATTCTAAATTGGTTTCGTTCATAATTGAGAGAACTTAGTAAGGTTTGCCTCCAAGTTTCTAATGAAAATTTAAATGCAAAATGTCAGATGAGGTGGAATTGCATCAGTTCAAATTTTCAGGTGAGATTTTACTAGTAATTTTACTTTACATTAATGCCGTAATGTTAAGACAGTAAAGCGTGAGTTCAGTGTTTCGTTATTTATTTCAGAGATGCTGACCGGCTCCAGCAGTGGCCGAATGGCTATTTTATTTTATGAATATACTCTTTTGCAAAAAAATCGAAGCACCATGAATGAAGTGGTTTTTGATGAAATTGAATATTTATATAGCTCATATACAGACAATAAAATGATTAAAAAATCAAGGTCATAGTACCTGTTCACGGCTCACAGTCACCCATTGAGTGTTCAAATTAGGATTTGGTCGAACCGCCCCTGGAGGCAATGCGTGATTGAATTCATCAAAGCAAGGAGTGCTAGAGGTTCCTAATGTCATCCTACGACACATTCTGCCAGGGATTCATCAGTTGTCGCTCCAGATCTGCAATATTTTGTGGTGCCCGAATCTGGCGGCCTACCATGTACTGGACATGCTCGATTGCTGAAAGGTCTGGTGACCTTGCTGGCCAAGGAAGAGTATCAAACTCACGGAGATAGTCCAGAGATATGCGAACGGTATGTGGTCTGTCATTAATTTGTTGGAAAATGGCCCCATGATGACTTGCCATGAAGGGTAATGCAACCGGCCGCAGGATGGTATCAACATATTGTTGAGCTGTTAAAGATGTACAGAGGATGACTAAAGATGACCTGCTGTTGTAAGAAATAGTGCCCCACACCATCACACCAGGGGTTATGGCTGTATTTGTAAAACAAAGGCTGATTGAGACCGAAACGCAGTCGCATGGACTTCCGACCTAAGGTTCTGCACCAATCAGAGTTATATGTCCATGTGACGGAAAAGAATCTACCAACTGGTCCCGTCCTTTCCAGACACGAACACGGTGGTCATCTGTTTCAAGAGTGAAGCGGGTTTCATCGCTGACACTATATAATGCCAGTCCGATGGCAGCCATGATGATCGGCTGCGACACCACTCCAGACGACTTCGCCAATGTAGTCAAAGGCAAACGTCTTAAAGGCCTCTGCGAGCGTAACCCCGCCTCAGACAAGCGCCGTGAGATGGTGGACGGTACCACGGGAGGTATAGATGTGATTTGTAGTGCGTTGATAGTCGACAATGGGCCTTCATTTCGTCGAGCCTGGCGAACAATCATCTTATCTTGCCTCGCATTTGTGCTCCTTGGCCTTCCAGAGCCTTCATTTCGTCGGCAGTTTCCCTGTAGCAACCATTGATGCCAATATCTTTGCACGGCTGTGTCTGTACTGTGCAGGTGGCGGCCTATTGCTCGGTATGGCGACACAGCTTCACGCAACCCTACAATGCGACCACGTTCGGAATCATTTAGTTTTCTGTAAGGTCTTCGATATCGTCGTAATAGTTGCTTCTTTACGGAATTACAATGACAGGAAAAAAAAGATAATTTTTTCGCCTCTGTTACTGGTTTTATACTTTGCGAATTGCGCACTGGAAATGCGCGCTATGTTCGCCATTCCTGTTCATTTGGCTTGAAACTTTGATCATTTGCATGTTCGATCAAGATGTTTTTGCATACTAAATTTCGTCATGACCGCAAATGCTTAGCTCTTGGTGCTTAGATCTTTTTGCGTATGAGTGTATATATACTTCTCATGCACCACATAATATTATACCAGGCTAACAGAAGTAAGTAAAAATTAAAGCAACACAACGCGAAATAAAATAAAGTTACAAATTTACAGACGAAACCTTAGAAATAAATAGTGTTGTGCGCATACGGGTTCGTAATGGATTGAATGCACACAGAATCGATGATAGCTTGATTAAATTTATCTCCCCCGAAGAAACACTTAAAACTTCCGGAACTTCCCGCAAAAGTATTCGTAGAGCTCTTCACGGTTTGACAAAAAAAAAAAAAAAAAATGTAGTAATTGTTATTTCAAACTACTATGAATGTTAAACATAAGGCAATGCAAAGCGCATCTAAAGAGCGAATCTCGCATTGATATCTCTCGGGACTTCGAAGTCAACTCTGAACAAGATGCTCTCTCCGGTCTTAGATAGGTCTTAGATTAATCCGACAGTCAATAAATTTCCAGTATCTTCCATTTCTACAAATTACTGGAAGGCCGTATACAATTACAATTACGCAGGCATTATCATTGTCATTATAAGGGCACAGCCCCTCAGGCATATTAGATTTTGCTAAAATCTAATATTTAAGTCTAAACCTAATATTTAGGCCAATTACAGTTACACAGTGACGTCCAAAAAAAAAAAAAAAAAACAACCAAAACGTCGCCAGGGGCCAAATTTTGCAACTACTGACGATATCTCGCGAAACTAGTGTATAAAAATGAGGTGAAAAAACCATTGCCAGCTTGGTGATATCTCGCCGCTTTAGCAAGGTAGCCATTTATCTCAATGGTAAATGCACTTGCCCCTAAACCTTTTCCCCTCCGAGGAGCTTCTTCTTCTTCTTCTTCTTCTTCTTTTTTTTTTTTTTTTTTTTTTTTTTTTTTGAGGCGTTTTATGCTAAATTATGATACTGAAATTTGATAAAATGAGATACTGCAATTTTATATACAATATCATTAAAAGTATTTACATGTATGTAAAATTCATAACAATATTAAGAAAGAAAAGAATGTTATTTTATTTGGAACAAATTTATGAAGAGGGGCGGGAAACTTATTGATTCATTTAAGAATTTAACTGGGAAATGAGTTTTTCTTTCTTCCACGAGTTTTGAATAATAGAACAACAAATGTTCTACATCTTTGCACTCTCCCAAAGCACTACAGGAGCACAAGTCCGTAGGAAATAATAGAAATCTTTTCATGTGTGAGAGACTACCGTCCCCAGTTATTGCCTTTAAACATTGAGAAAGAAAACAAACCTTTAATTCAAATGTCTACGTTCAACAATTCACCAAACTGAACGATGCTGTTCAAGAACAAGCGGCCATAATCAGCAAATCGTAAAAGTGTTGTTTTTCAACTGAAAATGTAAAGCCGCGCATATCTTTGGTCACTCGCTGAAAATTACCGGAGATGGTTGTCATACTCACCATATAGTCCTCACCT
This sequence comes from Stegodyphus dumicola, assembly GCF_044657685.1. NCBI lineage: Eukaryota > Metazoa > Arthropoda > Arachnida > Araneae > Eresidae > Stegodyphus > Stegodyphus dumicola. The sequence continues at coordinate 135,110,477 of NC_140770.1, forward strand.
TGAAACCTTCAGATTTTCATTTATTTCATACCATGCAGAATTTCTTAAATGGTAAAATTTTAATGACGTTGATGATGTGAAATCTTACTTGATTCATTTTTTGCGGACAAAAGTCAGAAATATTATTAACGTGAGCTAAGACACCACCTGAAAGAAGGAAAAAGAATATCGACAAAAAAAATGCCTAATTTATTAAATGTATATTTCCAGTAAAAATTTTGATTTTTCCTTTGTGTTTACAATTCGCAATCACTTAATTGCCTACATAATAATACAAGGTTAGTAATTTAAAAATCGCAGAAAAATATTTATTATTGAGACTGAGAAAAAGAAGAAAAAAGTAATTTAGTCAGAGAGACGGTAGAAGCATTTCTGTAATTTTTACTCCACATGAGAAATTTTATTTTTTATTTTTTTTTTTTTTTGAGGGGGGGAAGAATGTCTTAAGCAGTGTCATTGTGGTGTTTACTTGAGAATTTGTAGCTTGTTTTGTCAACTAATCGGCCCTTTGATTTCCTAGATTGCCAGTGTAGCCATGTCAGTGAGAGAAGATAACATCAGCACCAATATCATTAAGATCTTTAAAAGTCACATAAGAAGCGAATTAATTTATTACAGGAAGAAACATTCATAATATAAGAATGAAAGGGAATCAGTGCAAATAAGAAAGTTGTAGCTTAACGATTACTGATTAAATATCCACTTGATTGATTCAATAATACATGTTAATTCGGCTTGAAAAACACTGCATTCTGTATTCGTTTCCAGTTCAGAGTGATGATGAAAAAATACATTAGCCAGTCCAATTCATTTATTAATTTTACTGCTATCTGTCAAACACATAACTGGGACAACGGAATTTTTTAAATTATAGTTTGAGCTAGCAAACGGTCAGGCATTTGCGCTTCGAATGAAATGAAAGGGCATTTGCGCTTTTGCAGCTGAGGATGATGATTCGGTAAAACCATCGAAACTAATCCTGTGAAGATTTGAAAATATAACGCTGATTTTTGTTGTTTCACTTCTAAATTAATATTTGTTCTGTGTGTTATTGCATCTTAATTAAGTAAAGGTATATTTGAATTTCTGTTAAATGAACTAAAAAATTAAACACTGAAGTAAGTTTGAAATTATTATATGCTTTAGAAGAACGAGTTCAAGAAAGAAGGCAAGTAGAATTAGCAACTCTTTTGCTGTATTTGCAAAATCCACAAAACGTTTCTAGTTCAGCGAAGAAATCTAGTGTACGTTTTTTAGCTTCAAAAACCGAAATTATTGAGTTATCTGGAAAGATATTGTCTAGAATATTTCCAAATTCTTACGTGGAAACCGATTCTGATGAAGAGCAAATCAAAGAAACTACTCATCAGAGTAATGTTTTTTAAGAGAAGCCATGGAAAAATTAATTCGTAAGTTTCTTGAAGACCCCGAAGAAAAACTTACAAATCCAACGACACTGAATGCTGAATTTTCATTATTTGAGGCAACGAGCAAAAGAACAAAAAACTTAGATTTGCTATTTGATCCCCTGAAAACTATAAAGCTAAGCTCAATAGCTAGTAAACGAGTATTTTCAATTTCAGGCAATATTGTGTCCAAAATAAGAACAAGTCTTAGCCACCGTTCATTCGATATTTTATGTTTTTTTTTTTTTAATCCTGTTTTCTTAAGAGAAATTAAAATTAGTGAAAATAATATAAATATTATTTGAAATTTTTGTTTTCGTTATTTTGTGGAAGTAATATCTGGTTCTACGAAAAAAGCTCACAAGAAAAAAGTCCACACAAAAATATGCCCACATTGAAAATAGTTGAAATGGAAAAATGGTCACTTAGAAATATACCCATACGGAAAAAAGCTTACACAGAAGTATTATAAGATATTTCTCCCACTTCCCTAGCGTGCCTTCGTGGCGTAACGGTAACACGCTGTCCCGGTCTTCCAGAGGTCCGTGGTTCGATTCCCGGCGAAGGCGGTTGCATATTTTTCATCTTGTCTGCTTCCAATCAATCTAATGACTCTACAGTATGCTTACATGGGAAATAAGCCCACTGATAAATAATTCACATAGAAATAGCCTTACATTAATGAATCAATAATTAATCGATTTGAACATCGTGCACCTACTTGAATTTTCTAAAGAAAAATTATTTAAATTACCAAACCATGTATGGTATACATTTCAAAAACTTTATAACTTATGTGTAGATTCAGTTGCTATATAAAATTAACAAATGGGCCGTTTTGAATTAAGAAAAGGAGAGGAGAAAAGAAGTAAAAATGAAACAGAATATACAGTGAAAAATTATTACAATTTTAATCGTTAAAAAATAATAATAATAAATATAAGTTACACATTTTATAATATAAACATTTAGAAGAATAAGCAAATAGAAATGATTACTTTATTTAAATTACGTAAAATATTTAATTTTATCATCAATTTCATCCTAGTTTCGTACATGATTCGTGTTTATCAAATGTAAGTTTACATGCTTTCTTTTTTTATACTTTAGTACATCCTGTATTTACATTAGCTAATAACAAATGTTGAGAGGCTAAATCTTTTTTCAATCCGTCAAATAAAACCGCATACTGGGATGGCTACAATTAAATAATGAATTTAGTGCGTCATGAGAGCCTTCGCAACAATTTGAGGTTTTAGGAGATTTTTCGAAAGCTGCTTCATATTGTTCAACTGAGAGGCTTCATCAATGTTAATTTTATTTCTAAAATTTTAAATTTCTGCAGAAATTTTACAACTTTTTTGGCTCCAAACTTGAATAACTACATTCAAACATCAATTTATATACATATACATCAAAAGTATGCAAAAATAGAGTCAGAAAAAGAAAATAGAAATTAATTATTGGCAGTTACAGGAAAAAATTGTCGTACAGGGGCAGTGGTATAAAATATTACAGTACATGCAAATTTTACTACAGTTTTCATGCTTTTATGTACCACCCTTGAAAAAGCTAATGTGAGCATTTGTCCATGCGAACGTATTTCATGTGAGTTTTTCACGTGTGAGCATATTTCTAAGTGAGCATTTTTCCATGGGAGCTTTTTTCTATGTGGGCATATTTCCTTGTGGGCTTTTTTCCTATAAGCTTTTATACATGTGGACATTATTCTGTGAGCATTTTTCCTGTGGGCACTTTTCCGGTCACCGTAATATGTATATGTAATCCTTAGTTTTTTTCAAAATTTTGACTTTGAAACTGATTTCGTTATTTTGTGTAAGTATTATGTATATATAATCATTAATTTTTAAAAAATATTTTGACTTTTATATTGATTTCGTTTTTTGTTGTTTTATATAATTTAAGTAAAACATTTTTCTCTATTCTATTTTTTTGACAAAAATTCGAAAACCGGTTAAAACCGGTTTTTTGGAAATATTGAATTTGAAAACCGGTTTTTCAAAAAAGTCAATTTTTTTTATAAATCCTAAACAACACCTTAGTATTGAACATGAGTTTTCTGATGTTATTTTAGAATTCCTTATTATGTCAAGCGTCATAGTTAGTTGTTCTGTAGCCACATAAAACTTTAATTAAACTTATTCTTCGAATTTTGCGAAGAATACTGGAATTACTCTTATTTTCTAAAGCTGTTATCTACATTCATAGAAAGCATAAAAAACAAAAGGGCCTATACACCCTTTATAAATCATACCAATAACATTAAATTTTAAATCAAAAGTATTACAAGAAATACGATTGAGTCTTCTAAGCATATTCTCATACATTTTTTTTTTTAAATATATGATAGGATTTTTTCAGCCAAACTTAATTATCACGTGTAATGACTAAATTTTTAATTTTATTCAACATTCTAGAAAAAAATTACAAAATACAATTGTTCGTTTTAACTATCTTAATTTTAAATCTATTGAAATTAAATTCCAGCTCCTGCTCTCTAGACCAATCTGAAACTCTATTAATAGTGTTCTGAGCCGTATTAAAAAGAATATCGGAACACTACATCTATCATCAGCAAAAGCAAATGTTTTCAACCCGTACAATCTGAGAACCTAGTGAGAAAATTATTCATATTTGAATTCTACAGAAAGGGCCCAGGAATGGAGCCTTGAAAGTCTTTCTAATGGTGCGGCTGGTAGAACTATGGCCAAGAGAGAGTAATGCAGATCTTTTATGCAGACAATCTTTAATAAAGCGAAAAATATTACATCGACACCACCCTCCCCAAAATAGACAAATATTTCAAGACAAAAAGTGTGGTCAAAACACATTTAATATCTATACATTATATATATATAGAAAAGGAGCAGTAAATGCTTTGAGAATAAAGCATTTACTGCTCCTGACTCGAATTTCACAAAGTAAATTAATATATGAACTACATTAAAGCAAAAATGTAAGAAAAAAAAGGGACATTTATGTGAAAGAAGAAATAAAAACTAAAATTCGGGTCTTATTATTGATAGTTGGGTTTTTGAATGCTTTCAAACCCTTAATTATATATATATATATATATATATATATAATTTATTTACTAAAGAAATATTGATTATATTATCTCCTAAGATTAATTTTAGTAGAATTATTTTAAAAGAGTGAATCCATAGTTAGTAAGTTCAATTTCGAAAATTGTTTTAAAGTAACTTGAATGTAAATTGTTAAAAATGTTTAACAGGGACTTAAATTAAATCATGAATAACAAAATTTCAATTGTAAAAAGAAATAAATTAAAAGCAAGTAATCATTGCCATTGATCGGAAATTAATTGACTTTTCAAGGGGAACAAACCAACTCCCTTAAGAAATAAATACGAAGGTGTTTCGTCCTTTACTCAAGTAATAAGGCGTTTAATTTTTATTTTTAAATAAAATTAAAAAAATAAAATTAAAATTTAAAGTATAAATAATAAGAAAAGGGAATGTACATGAAGATGTAAAAACCCTTCTGAGTCAGACGCGAAGAAAACACTTTGCCCACTTCCCACTAGAAAGAACGTAAGTTAATTAATGCCTTTTTCTGGCCTTTTATATCTTCATGTACATTCCCTTTTCTTATTATATATATTTTAAATTTCAATTTTTAATTTTTACTTTTTGATTTGTTTTTGCAAAGATTGCATTATATTTCTTATATTTTGTAATTTTCTAATGTTTATTTCAATTACTTTGAGTTCTATTTCATAATGCCAATTTCCAATGTTTAATTTTTACAAATAGTTGTGAATTAAAATGCATAAACACGAGGGTGTCGGGGGACAATTACTCGAGTAATATCAATTTTACTGCAGAAATTGCTTTTCACTCAAAATTGAATTAGCGAAAATGCTTAATCGGAATGAGTTCTTTGGTGCTCTGCATTGGTTCTTGATCCCTTCTATTCACGGAAATATTGCCGGTTTGGCATCGCCTTATTACTTGAGTAAAGGACGAAACACCTTCGTATTTATTTCTTAATTATTGTTCATTGAACGGGAGTTGGTTTGTTCCCCTTGAAAAGTCAACTAATTTCCGATCAATGGCAATGATTACTTGCTTTTAATTTAATACTTTTTACAATTGAAATTTCGTTATTCATGATTTAATTCAAGTCCCGTTAAACATTTTTAACAATTTACATTCAAGTTACTTTAAAACAATTTTCGAAATTGAACTTACTAACTATGGATTCCCTCTTTTAAGATAATTCTACTAAAATGAATCATAGGAGATAATATAATCAGTATTTCTTTAGTAAATAAATTATTATTAACTTACTTTGCAGCAATTGTGCAAGTAGTAGAATAACTCGATTTCGCACTAAGTGAATTTAAGATCATAGAACATATATACATATATAACTCTAGAATGCTGTCTAACTTCATTTTGATCTGTGTAAACTGCGTGTGTATTCCTCAGGATCAGTGGTTATGACCGCTGAATACTGAGAGTTCAATCTGAATTCGATTCCAAGGGGGAAAATGTAGCCTTTTGTCATATATCAATAACCAGTGTTCGCAGATTCTAATGGTCTTCTCCTTAAAAGAAAAATAACAAAATTCAATAGAAGAATGAAGAAATTAGGCTTACTATTGAAGTTTTCTGCAGTTTTATAAATGCTATTTTCTTTCCTTATAACGGATTTTGCTTTTAATACTTGTTTTATTTTAGTTATTTCATTCTTCTTTTGAGATATACTGTATAAAACTAGTTTAAGGACATATACTTTTAATATTGTTTCCAGTGAAAAATTCTTTAGCTTCATTTATAATGATTTTCATTTTATAAGTATTATTTTCTGTTTTACATGCTGATGATTTATCGAGATTTCTTTCCGAAAGTTATTTTCTTAATTTTATTGCGATAGTTAAAATTAGAACATCCAAAAATGCATATTGTTACGAATTTTGTACATAAATAAATGATTTTAGTGTAGTTATTTGTGAAATTATTGTATTTTTCGGTTTAATTTAACACGAAACAAATCTTTAAGAGTCTTAATCTTAACAAATCTACGTCGGTAAAGTAAGAATACAAGGACAAATGCATTTAACATTCAGTAAATGGGTATCTCGGTAGTTTGGCTAGACATCGCGAAGTGGACAACGGTTTTGGCGATTTTTGTCGCCAAATTTGACGACACTTTGGTCTGGTCCCTGCATCATCGTAATATGTACTGAAATTGAAGTAATGTAATTGACCACTATGTTAACTGTAACCATTCGGTAATTTCGAGATGCAGAAAGTATTAGAAATATCTCGGCGACTGGTTGAAAACTATAAAAGCCCGGAAAGAAAGCTCCTGAGTTCAGTTGCTTAGTTATTGTTGTTGCGATTTGTAGTTCCGCGTGAACTGAGATATATCCGAGTTAGGTTTCTCTTTAGATGCGCTATGCATTGCATTGTGTTTAATGTTATTAGTAATTTGAAGTGTAACTACTAATTATACTGTGTGTTACTGTGAACCCTGTATTTTTATTTTTTATTTTAATATTTCTGTGGAAACTTCCAGAGTTCTGAAATATTTATTTTGATAAAAATAAATTTTATTAACTTATTTTCAGACCTGTGCATTCAAACTATTACGCACCCTCACAGTATATGGATATATGGGCCAAAGAATTCGTCCCATTTTTAAAACAATAATAATAAAGCACATAAATTAAGAGATTTTCTAGGTTATTATTATTATTAACCGCTAGCCTTCAGACTGCGAAATTCAACCAGTTGTATGCCAGAATGAAGGATGGTTGCGAAAGCGGCTACTTATAAAATTTATGAAATATTTAGAAGGTGTTTTCTCCCTGCCTTCGTGGTGTAACAGTAGCGCACTCGACGCATGTTCGAGATATCCAGGTCCGAGTTCCGTTGAGGGCACTGAACATTTTTTACATTATATGAGTAAAAATAACCTGGTGACTCTACGAATTTATAAACATTAGCAGGTATGAAAATGGGGTGTTAATGTAATGGAGAAATATCCTTGATTTGGCATGAAAGCATTGTCTTCCGTTACCAAATCCACAATTCTCTTTCGACCATTTTCATAAAAATAAGACACAAAAAGAAACTTACATTAAGAAAAAGAATACTTTATTTTTATATTTTCAGACACACGTAGGATTCTACAAACGTTTTTATTTATTTCATAGTATCAGTCATAATGTAAAACAACATATTTCCCTAAGAAAATGAGAATCTACTTTCCTGAATTTTCAGGATGTCAAGTCCATTTTTTGAATAAAGTTCTCTTTGATCGATGCTAGAAGCCAAAATTCCGAAGAAAATACTCCTGTCTGTGATATACTGAGATTGCAATCTCCCGTTCGTTCACTTGAACAAACTGTACACTTAGACGACTTCCATGATTACTAGAGTATGTTCGCTTCGGTTCTTCATTATCCAGAAGCATTTATTGAGTCTGTAAAAGTGTGGCATTTCATACTGTTTTTTTCATGGCAGAAAATATACACTTGTTCATTTCCGAAGAATAAAAGATTCGTGGGCTTATTTATGAGTGATATGTTTTTGTCACGTGTTTCGTATCTTTGCGTGTTTAGTTTCCTTTCTCAGCTTAAGGAATAGAACAGATTGTTTATTATAAAAATGGCATTCAAATTTGTGTCTGTCAGTGTCGTTGTGATCATTACAACAATTCAATATTTCAATTCCAAACAAACTTACCACGAAGAAATTTTTAAACTATTTAATCATTCATACTTGCCTACTTTCTAAAAATAAAAAGTTGCAAGATTTTCGGGGGGGGGGGAAAAATCAAGAAAAACCGTGAAGTAAATTCCAAGCATATCTGAGTATTTTGAGACTGGTTATAACAGTTAAATAGGGAAAGCAGAATTATTTTTTAACACATTTAAAATATTTACAATAGTTATTTCGCTTCTGCAAAAGATAATTCAAAAATAAATTATAATATTTATCCTTTTGTTTCAATCTAAGAATCGGGCGTACATAAAAATTGCCAAAATAAATAAAGTTATTTTTAAACATGATATTCAAAAGTTTCATTTTAATATTATTTTCATACGAAAATTTAGTTTAATGTATCAGTGCTGTTTTAAAGATATTGCAATACTATTATTATATTTGTAAAAAAATCATTATGAAATTTTCAAATTTTGAAGCAAACTAGTTTAACACAAATCTGTCTTGAAATTGCCAACGGCTGATAACAACTGAAACTTGTAAATACACAACAAAGAATTCATATCACAAAAACGAAGATTTATTTTTGATATAATAAAAAAAGAAATACAAGCGATAACCCGAATGTCTGCAGAGAGTACGCGTTAACGACAAACGACAAATTGCCACAATTTCTTTCCTTTTATGTCATGTTTAAAAATATCTTTATCTTTGATTTTGGCAATTTTTAAATACCCTGTTCTTGAATTTAAATAAGACGATGAATATTTCAAAGCGCAGTTTTTGAATTATTTTTTTGCAGAAGCAAAAATTAAAATTAAATTAAAATTGTTAAAATCAATTTTATTTGTCTAATTTCCCTTTTCATGATCCGTGTAACTGTTTCAAAATTTTCAAACATGTGAAAAATTAATTTCATTGTTTTTGCTAAAAGTTCCCTTTAAGTTTCCATCCCCCCCTAAAAAAAACTACTCTGACTTCAGACTATAAAACTACGTTAGGCATCGCAAGAATTACACAAAATTTGTTAAAAGTTGACAGATATGAATTTAATAAAGGCCACAGTTCTGCAGCTCCGCTAGTGGCCATATAAATCAATCAGCTACAACAGTTATTATGATAGGATAGCTATATAAATGTCAAATATATCGTTTTGGATTCATTTATAGCATTTTTTTCTAAATTTTATTCTTGCGGGTTTATGATAGCACCACTTTTTCTGCTACACTAGTATGCAAAAAAACTTAAGCAGCAAATTTAATTTCCAACGTACAAACTAAGAAATTGTTAAAAAGGGTATTTTGCGATTAGTACAATGAAAAGCCGACTCGGCAGAAAGGGCGCATATGTAAGCATCAGCACAATGCCGTCAGAAGATACCCACAGGGCACGCAAAACGCGAGGAATCATTGCGCGCAGTGAAAGGCAGCACGAAAAGATGAAAGCGCATTTCCACGCATTCTTCTGAAAGTGAGATATACGTGTAGTACGGCTACAAGAAAACATCATTATTCCTTTATGCATAGAAGAATGACAGGCAAGCTTGACGGCGTAGTCTTACATCTGTTTCCCAAGAGCTTGGAAATGATAAAAGTATTGTTCACGAGCTTGGAAAGCTTTTCAAATTACAGATACAGCTATGAGAAAGATTGGTGGTTACCGGCTAAGGAAAACAACGGCGATTAATGACCAATATATCGCCTTGCAGGCGAAAAGAGATCGAAACGAGACAGCGGTCAACATTGCTCAGCAGTTGCTCAGGACGACCGGGCGACAGGTATCTCGATTTACTGTGATCAGACGACTTTATAAAGGTGGCATACTCACCCACCATTCTAAATGTTGCATACCATTGACAGAAACCCATCGACGGCACAGTGGTGTAAAGAGCATAAAGACTGGACACTTCCTTAATTGAGTCACGTCTTCTTTACCGATGACAGTCGTTTCAGTCTCATGAATAATTCTCGGCCCCAGTTGAGGAACACGCTTTCATTCCACTAACATTAGAGAATGAGACTGTTGGGGTGGTCTTGACAATCTTATGTGGGAAGGTGGATGACAATAAACTATTACACAGGACTCATTCTGTTGAGGAGCTTTTTAAAAATGAAGATATTCACAGAATGTATTGGCCAGTGTGCTCCCTGACTGAAATTCCACTGAACGTATGTGGATGATTTTGGTGATGCCTAACGGCAGGATTGTAACTCCAAAAAACACCAGACAACTGAAACAGAAGCTCCTTGAAGAATGGAAACTCTGACCCCAAGAACTGTCAAATAATCTAGTGTTGAGTATCGACAGACGGTGCAACGTAACCGTTGTTATTAAGGAACGTCCTATCCCTTACTAAGGCTCTTTGGTTTTTTTTTGCGGAACTACTGCCAAAAATCAGAAAAATTGCTGAAGTTTTATATACTAGTGTATATTCTCACCTCTCACCTTATCTTTTAATAATTGATTAATACTTTTAATACCTTTTAATAACTCATTAGGTCTTAAGATGTAACTTATACACACAGTCCTTCTATAATGGACATATTTTAAGTTGTTTACCCAATATTTGACTCAGTTACATTAATGTATTACTCTAATAAAGTAAGTAGTTGTGTAAGCTAGCTGTTATATCCGCAAAGATATTGAACCGTAAAATGTTGCCGAAGAAGCCATTGGACAGAAGTAGAAGATAAGAAAATATTTTCATAAAACACGAAATATCAGTGTCAACATTTATTGCTAACATTACAATGGCTCATCAAAGTACCATCCACTTCATACCTGATGTACGATATTAGAAGAAGCATTAAATTGTTCAGACCTTCTAATAGCAATTAAGTCCCAACTTTACCATTCATATATAATAACTTTAGATGATCTTTTATGCATTCAAATGAAGTACTTGTCTTTTGGCTTTTTTTAAATACACATTTCACAGCACTAGACGGGTATTCAAGGTTGTCTGAAGTGTCTAAATTACTAAAAGAGTTCTACTCAGTATTATATACTACTCATCTTAACACACAAAAATACAAGGTGAATAACTTACTCTTATAAATTTTAAGTTGTATCAAAGATTCATCCATCGTGCTTTTCTACAAATATTCCAGAAAATATGAACTGTAACCTCAATTTGGCTCTTGCTTATAGATTATTTACATAAAGCATATAACTCTCTTATTTTCTGAAATATATATATTAAATATTACGGCAATATAAACTTACATCTTGAAATTTACATCTTGAAAATTAAATTTTGAGATTTATTTCTACTTATTTATAGAACTTCCTTGCAGTTAGATTTTAATTATTAAATATTTACAGTTGCTGAGAGCATTTCTGTTGGATTTTACATTACTTCGTTCTTAACGCTTATAGGGTATTTCTCCCGCCTTCTTAGCTTGCCTTCGTGGTGTAATGGTCTGCACGCTGGGCGCGTAATCCAGAGGTCCGTGGTTCGATTCCCGGCAAAGGCGTTGCTCATTTTTCATATCTCCTGCTTCCAATTAGCCTAATGTCTCTACACACTTATTTTATAACTGTGTTAAATGCTGAAGTTTAATTTTAGAACACATTAATTGACGACTAATCTTTTAAAGAAGCGTTGTATACACACTGTGTATCCAAGGTTTTAGGACTAATTCCTTAACAAATGACAGTAAAATTATAAAAGGATAATTGAAAGGATCTATTACGGTACAAACTCAACTTGCTTTTTTTTTGTTCCTCATTTAAAGCATCCTCTGTTTACGGACAGAATTTACCATGTTGTTAATCGTTTGCTTTGATCCTGCTGTGTGAACTGGAAAATGAGAAAATAACGGCAATCAAAATTATGTTATAAAGGGTTGAAAAACAGCGGTGGAGAAATCTGAAATGCTATGTGAGGCCATATAAAAATTCATCATTAACAGGAACTAATTGATGATGTCCGTTGCCACGGACGATTTTTTGACGACGCGGAGATGTTGATGATGAACCTTTGACAATACTGAAAAGATGAAATTCTTGAAAAAAATTTCGACAGTAGTTGCACTTTCTGGGAAACAGGTGCCATAATTCTCAACTCATTATATACAAGTTTTAGCATCTGCAGAGTAAGTGAAAACTCTGTAGATCATTTCAAAGGTTGAAAGGTCGTTGTTTTAATACCTATGAAAAAATTAAAAGAAACCAAAACTTTCCAAAAGATGAGTTCTAGGAAGAAATTACGCAGCTGTGTCAATGTGCCAAGGACTGTAATATGCGGAAGGATAAGAATTAAGAAAATTCTCTATTTTTCAGCTTCCAATTTTGTACGAATTTAGTTCTGAAATGTTTCAGGCGAGCTGTGTATGTTTACATTTGTCATTTGTGAAAACTTCTGAGCTACCACATAAAAGAAAATCAGGTACTAAAAAATTTAAAAAAAAAGCAGTTTTTAAAAGGTGAACCTCTTCAGTAATATAATATACTATATAATGTTTAATGTGCGCAAGGCTGAATTTGTGCCATTCTATTATTTTTTAAGCTCAAACAGATAGCTCTGCACATGGGGAGAAATAAGTTTATCAACATATAAAAAAATTAAAAATACAAGTCACAGAAAATTTTGAATTGCTAAACAAGGAATATATGACACATTAAACATTATACATACTACACTATATTATAAATTACTCTTGTTCTCCCGATGTCCATAGCTATCTTTTTTCGCCTAAAAATATCAGAAAATGGCAAAGTTTTGGCATAGCATCTAATTTCGGAATTGCTCACAAAATATATTATATATGTATCTCTGTATATATTATATGAAACAATACTGTTGTTACATATTTACTATTGCTGGTATTGCAGGTTTTTCCAGTTTTGGCTATTTCTAAGAGACTGCTTTAACAGTGCAATATCAGGGAAAATTGTTCCTGAACTAAAAATGTCAACATAGGTTAATAATTATTTAAGATTTACTGATCTTGAGAATATCATGGATTTGCAGGGAAACATTGAAACTTTCAAAGCCGAAGACTATTGTCATAATTTTTATCCAAATTCCACTTGCAGTTGAGTTCCCATTCCAGATCACTTTAAAGTTTCGTTGGAATTCAAACTTTACCTTCAGATACTGTGAATGCGTTATTTTAGACACACAATATTTTTTTCCCACTCTACATTAGCTGCGAGATGTTTGTGTTTTTCTTAAAGCAGGTACTTCTTTAGGAAGCGATCAGTATGGACGGTCTCAGAGTATTATCAAAGATTTCATTTTATCCGGCGATCTCCAAATATCATTATTGTTAAAATTATAATTTACATTTCTTAATAAGTTACTAATGTTTTCTATAAATGTTGCAGAAAAATTTTCACAGAATGGTTTTCTTTTTCTTAATATACACTACAAATTCTAGACAGGTTCACTTCTGCTACATAGTTTGAAAGTCCGACAATCCTCTTTTCTAAATCACACAGTAAGCATGTTTTTAGCTTCTGGAAAATCACCGGAGTTTTAACACACGGTCGAAGCCCGGCAAAAACAACTCCAATACCTGCATTTGTGGTAGAGCGCTCGTTTCCTGCGCCGTTGCCAATTGTAGTAGGTGTCTTCTAAAGACTTTCCTGTAAGAGAAAGAAAATTACCTACATAAGCAACTGCAATAAAACTGAAAACATCTCAGGTTATTTCAGTTTAACGATACCAGATTCAATTTATTTAATACTAACGAAGTTTTATGATTAGTATAAGCCACTCTGTTTAGCACACCGCTAGTGTTATGTCATTTTTAATAAATTTTGCGGTGCGTAATTCTAATGTCAATTTATAATTCCTTATTTATTTAAACTTTAACTGGAAGAACTCGTTTGTAATTATTTGCATAAAACTGTAAGGTAAATAATAATAATGTTAATAATGTAAGAGCATTCAAATAATTAAACTGTAGATTTAAAATTTTGTAGATTTAAAGTATGATTATTATAGATAATATTGGAGCATGAAATGGGGTCGAAAACATTCTAAAAAACAGAGAAAATTGCTTTTTTGTATTATTTCGAAAGTATTACTTCAAATATCTTCGATCCAGTTAATATGAAACCTTGTATACTGCGGAGAAAAAAATAGAACAGTTCTACATCTCCCATTCTATTAGGCTGATTGACGAAATTCAAATTGCGTTTTTCATGTCTCGAAAGAGCGACTTAGGATATGTATTAAGATACTTAGGATATATATTAGATGTATATATAGCATTGTTCCAATACAGGTAGCCCTCCTACAATACGGCAACCTGTAACACGGTTTAACTATAACACGATTCATAAATTGCGAGAACCCTCCTACAACAGGATTTCGCTCTAATATGATAAGAAAATTGTTCGAGCAATCCGAAGAAATTTAATGAACTCCGCACGAAGTTTTTCCATATTATGCAAAGCACCCGTACAGTCATTTAACACATAAGAAGCCTTGTTTCGTAAGTTCTGCCAGTTGTCTTCCAAGATCCGGTAGCCGTAAGAACAAATGTCCTCAGATGACCCGTATGAACAAATGTCCCCAGATAAGAATGAAGAAACCTCACTATCGCAGAAGGTGAACAACATGAGGTCACAATAAGTGCTTTAAAACGCACAACCTGCAAGTTCGGCTTCCAAAATTCAAATCCTTGTCTGCATAGCCTGAAAACATAAGCATCTCATGCTGCTGGTCGGCAGTCTGCGTCGAGCCACGGTATGTTAAAGAATATCTTTTTCGTCTTTAAGACATTAAGTTTCAGTCCCCAAACATGTCCGATAAAGATAAAAAACTTTTAAGAGGAAATTCATTTCTTTAGAAGTTCAGATACAAATCTTGGACCATCTTTTAAAAGAAGAAAAAGCATCTTACATTGGAAAAAGTTTTAAGTGGAATGAAGAAACAGTCCAAATTATTATTCCAAATTATTATTTTCTTATAAGAAATAAGAAATGCAGCTGCTGCAGGATCTTCGACATCCGAAAAATGTGCAGTTCGTTGCCGGGGGCGACAATAATTAAGAAGATGGAAAAGGCACTCAGCATTTGAATTGATGATAACAGTCAAAAAAGAATTTCGTTGGATGGTAATATCATTAAATAAAAAGCATTAAAATTTTCAAGCACCTTAAAGAACATGGAGAACCCTCTGTCAAGCCAGAGTTTCTGGTAAGTAAAGGTTGGTTCGAAAATTTCAAAAAGCGTTTTGCACTTCATAGCATAAGAAATCAAGGAGAATCTGCATCGACTGATTATGAAGCTGCTAGCGTGTTTCCTGAAAAATTCCAAAATATTATAGAAGAACAAGTATACACAGCAGTTCAAGTTTACGATGCCGATAAAACTGGGTTTTGGTGGAACAAAAAATTCCCAGTAGAACGTTTATATCGAAAAAAGAAAAAACTGCATCCTGATTTAAGATGTCTAAAAATTGTCTAACGCTATTTTTGTGCAGTATGACTTTAGACTTTGTGACAAAATCCTTGTTGGTTTATAGATCTTTAAATACTCGCGCACTTAAAGGCCTAAATAAAAGCACCTTACCGGTACATTGGAAAGCAAATCCAAGAGCTTGGGCATCTGGGAATATATTTAAAAATTGAGTTTTAAACCGATTCAAAATCGATAATGTAATGGAAGCTTGGAAGACATTTTCAATCAAGAACTGAATCGACATCGTATCTTTGTAGCTGAAAGAACCAAAAGCATCAACGTTAATTGCATGTTAGAAGATATAACCTTCTTCAGTTGAAATAGAAAACGTGAGTGAATCGTCAGAAAATGATATCGGCGGCATATTAGAACTTGCTAAATCAATCGGAGGCGAAGGTTTTGTGAACATGGTTATTGAGGATTTATTAAAATCAAGATTTATTAGCGAAAGAAGAAATTGACGCAGATTTGATAGAAATGGCATTCGAAGCTGTAAATCAAATCGATTCTGACTACCACTGATGAAGATTGTGAAGTTAATAATTTAACATTAAAATATTAAAAGAACGCCTACGCTTAGCTGAAAATCTCGAGTTATTTTTCTTGTGTGCAGGCCCTTCTGCTGAAATAAGCCGAAAATTCAAAAGGAAGCTGCAAAACTGTCTAGCTCTATATCGAGAAATTTCAAAATGACCCGGTAAGAACTAGTAAATTACAATTTTTTTAAAGAGGGAAGAAAATGCCAAAACTTTAAGTGAAGGAAAAAATTCTGAAAGTGAAAGCTATCTCATTCCACCGTAAAAACATTCTCTGTTGATTGTACTGAGTAATGACAACGAAGAACTTTATTAAACTAAAGTTGCGTTAAATTAAAATATGTAATATTTTTTTTGTGTGTGTTGTACATACATATGTATATTTTAATACAAATTAAGTTGCTTATGTATAATTAAAAAAATATTTGTTTTTACTAAGTTTTTGGAACGTAAACTCCCTTTTTATGCTGCCTCTGGGTCTCATACAACACGGTTTCACACAACACTTCCTTTTCTAGGAACCTATCTACCGTGTTATACGAGGGTTACTTGTATAGGTATTTTGATACAAAATTGGACTTTCTATGAAATGACATGTCAGTCTTTTTCCCGATTCAAATTATACCTAAATTCTGTAAATTTTGGTGCGAAATATATGGAGAAATTCAAAAATTTATCTTGGGGCATTTTGTTTTTCAGTTTGCGCCAACAATAATTCACTTGACGAATTTCTTAATATATGGCAACCTATTTTTCTTCCCCTTTATACATCATTTGCATGAGTAGAAAAAAGTCACTTCGTTCCTAGTGTATACCACGTTTGGTGCTATTATCGTTTTCAACAAATATTCCAAATTTCAAAACGCGCAAATATATAAATTCCCGTATATCGTTGGAAATTTTGAATAAAAAGTCTCATATTTTGCAGGTATGCTTAGAAATACATCTACTACAAATGATGATAAATATTTTATAGATTATAATTCAAAAATATTTTTGAAAAAATTTATAAAAATTATTTAAAAATAAAATTTTTTAAAATTAATCATAAAAAATGGGCGAATTTTATTTGGAGTGAACCTAAATTTGGAAATGTGAAAGGAAGAATTAAATAAGTTTAATAAAAAAGCGAGATTAATAAATTCATACTTAATTCAATTAATATTGAAGAGTTAGAATTTTAATAGCTAATCTTTTAAAAACTACTCGTGCGTGCGAATTTTACAAAAGTTGGCAGTTTGGCAAAATTTGAGTCATAGAATCGAAATATGTAAAAAATGTGGCATGTATAATTTCAGAAAAAGTCCGATTTTGTGTCAAAATACCTATATTAGACTAATGCTATATATCCTCAGTCGAGCTTTCGGGACATGAAAAATGCAAGTTGAATTTTGTCAGTCGGCTCAGTAGAACGGGAGGTATAGAACCGTCAACCCCCTTTTTTTGTGCAGTGTTGGAGGAGTAGATTGTCTTTTGAAAAAATTCCCCTCCCCTCTAGAAAGAAAGAGATCATAAACTGCGATTCCTTATTTTATTTAGTGATGGTGACGTGACGCGATAACTAATAAATGTTCCGGGAATGTTGTGGCCAAAGGAAGAGAGTGAACAGTAGTGGTCAGACAAGCTAGAATATGTAGAAATGGAGGGAGAAGGCAAAATGGTTGGGCAAGAAACCTTTTGTCTCGCCGAGAGTCATTTCTCTGAGGACTGCGTAGTGTGTGGGCAACAAAGTGAAGAAGGAACTGACGAATCCCTAAAAAAGTACTTGGAGGACATTATGTCTCTGCAGGAACACATAGCGAAGAGGAAGTTCTGAAGCCGGGGCCTGGCGCAAATTTCTCTACCCCATGACTGGAATTAACAGCGCTGTTCGGGATCAACTAACTCTCTCTTTGGCGAATGTTTGAATCGGTCTGCGAGAACACAGGACTGATCTGCTCTATCTACTTGATGGGAAAACCCTCAGATCTCGAATTTTTTCCCAAGGTACAGAGCGTCTGCCGAATGTTCCCTAGTTCTATTTAGACAGAACTCTATTTCTATTTTTTTCGAACTCTATTTCCATGTCAAATATAAGCCTAAGCTAGCGAGACATTGGTGATACCCCTATTCCATCTACAGAATATTCTCTGTATTACTCCTGTTTATTCTACGGAATAGATAGTTCACTGTTTTTTTAACACCGTTAAAAAACATTTGTGATACATTTACACTATTAAGAGACAAATATACAAATCTAATGCCATAACAGAATTTTTCCAGACATGATTTTGGATTTTTATTACTAACTATAAAATTACCTTCAGGTATAGGCAATTTTGTTATTTTATAGATAGAAATTTAAACTCATTATTGTCTTTAAAATGATTTTATGCGTAAAGCAGGGTTTTGTTTAAGATTTTGCATTTTTCACAATTTAAAAGAGAAATAAATGCAAAGTTGGACTAATTGCTATAACAAAGATAGCAGCTTGACACTCAACTTTACCTACATAAGTGCCATCTATATAATTTGAAGAACACACTTGCTTCTCTTTCACAACACTTTTGCAGACCCCAACACTCATTAGTAGGTAAGTTAGAATTAAAACTTACTATTTACTTGCTTTAAGTATTTTTTAAAATTTTTTATGTGGTATCTGGGTGTTTTCTGGATGTGAAATTGTGTTTTTGAATATATATTTGTTTTTTTTGAAAAATTGTGAATTGGTTTTTTTTGTTTCTTATTGGTTTATATGGATTGTGTCTGTTTTTTTTAGTTTCTTTTTATTGATATGCATATTCGTGTAGGGGAAGTTTCTGTGGACGGGGGTTTCTGGATTTTTTTATTATCTTTTTATGAAAAATTAATTTTTAAAAAAAAAATTTGATTTTTTAAGAAAAAGTTTAATTCTTGACTTTACTTGCTTGTTTCTCAGGGGACTTCATTGGTATTTTCCTTTTTGAACTTTAATTCTTAAATGTTAATTCTTAGATGTTGATTTCTAGGGGTGTCACTTTGTTGGAATTACTTTTGGTTTTGACTTTTACCCTTGCCTGCATGAATGACGAAACACAAATTGAATGATTGGAGAGTTAGGTTTGGAGGCAACTTCCCCTTGATAAGTCTGTCTCCTGCCTACTCAACGGTCATTCACATATGCATTTTTTTAAAAGGGTTGTTTAATTTAATTTTAATTTATTAAATTAGTGAATTTGTTTTCATACATTGATTTTGCACTTGGTTTGCTTGTGTTTCTGAATTTGAATGATATTGTGGATTGGTTCGAGAGTTGAATCTTTTACATGTTTGCACATTTTTTTTTTAAAATTATTTTGGCTTTTTTCCTTTTTTAGAATTTAAATTTGCTTTTTTACTTTTATACGTATTTGTTAAAAATTAGGTTTAAATTTGTTTAAATTTAAATTTCATTCCTTGTAGCAAAGGCGCAAAGAATATTTAATTAAATATGTATTTAAATTTGATTTTTTAAATTTTTTAATTAAATTCAATTTATTCTTATAAAACAGTTTTGTTTGTACTTAGCAGCTTTAGCGCTAATTACCTGGTTTGTTTCTCTTTTATTAAAAACAACTTTCTTTTTCTAATAGTTTTGTTTTTATTTTAAACTCGCTCTCTAAATAATTTAGTTTAATCAACTTAAATAGTTTAATACAATAGTTCATTTTTTATTAATTTAGTGAATTAATTAGCAATAACATTTAAATTCCCAGTTTTTTAAAATTTTTCTGTCCAAAAATTGAGTTAAGAATTTTTACTTTAAAAATTCACTGTATTGTAGGTTAGCTCCCTCTTTACTTTTATAACGGCTCGTATCAATCACATAAATTTCCATAAATGTCCATTCTAGCAAATGACTTACTTGTAAAGTTAGCAATATGCCTTTTAATATCACAGCCACTAAACAACTCCCCTTTTGAGAAACTTATAATTGCATTTATCTCCTCACTTGTAACACATGAAATCTTAGATATGTTGGACAAACCAAAAATAGTCTTAATATTAGAATTAACAACCACAGAGCACACATTAAAAAATTTGCAACTACTAATTTTAGCACACTTAATACAGCTGAATTAGAACATTTTCAAATACATGATTTCAAAAAAATTAATATTCAAATTTTGGACATTGTACCTGAATACAAAGTTAGATTATTTCAAGAGTCACTCTACATGCTTAAATTCAAAACACTTTACCCTTATGGACTCAATACATTCAACCAACACATTAAATTAAATTCTGAAATTCCAACTTACAGCCATTTTAAATTATTCAGTAAAAAAACATTACGAGGAACCAAAGCAGGTAATAAACATAAACTTCTTTCAACAATAGATACGAAAAAGTTAAACGATAATATAAATAATTACTTTCTTACTGATAATTTCACTAAAAATATAATTACTTGGTTGCATACTTGTAAGCACAATTTCTTAAAATTACTTATAAAATTTGTAAAACAGCATTTTACAGGGCACAATATTATCAAAGACCTTATTATTGACTTTTGCAATTATAAGTTCTCTACAAATAACAAATACAATAAATATTATTGCAAAATCAATTTCCTTCATCCTAACTATGAACATATTCAGTTTAGCAAAATTTTCAGAAAAAGTCAACAACTTTTTCCAGCTACCAAAGTACAGATCACCAGCTTTCAAGTATCAAAAACCTTAGTAAATTGCTAATTAACCACCATGAATTAGCTTCTACAGCCCATTGATACTGTAAAGAGCTTCAATACAAAGATTTCATCGATAAATTTCATCAACATATTATAACAGGCAATTTAGCAATAGTTCAAAACCAACATTTAAGAATTTTAATGGAAAAAGGTACCAAATTTAGACCAGTACTAAAAATTAACAAACCTCACAGTTTTAAAAGTTTCGTAAAAAATAAAGACGAATTTATAGTTAAAACTAGTTTCAAATTAAATATTCCAAATTCTACCTTTATGGCATGGAAACATGCAGTATTAGAAGAATTCAAGCAAAAAATTTGAATAATTGAATTTAATAGCAATTTACAGTGGAATATTCTCATACCTCTTTTACAGGATTTAAAACAAAAGTTCATAATTACCAAAATTGACAAAGCCAATAATAACTTCAGCATAATATGAAAATTTTTTTATGTATCATTAATTAATACTGAACTCAATAATGCCATTACTTACAAACTCACCAATCTACAAGAAAATGTTATTGTAAAAAAGCTAAAAGCATTTCATAAGAAACTGCAAATTTCACAACCATCTAACTACAATAGATTAGCAAATCTATATGCTCTCCCAAAATTTCATAAATCACCACTCAAATTTAGATTTATTGCTAATGGTACAAATAATTATAAAAAGAATATAGATTACATATTTGCAATTATACTTAAAAAATCTGTAATTTAATCCAACATCTCGTTAACAAACAACACAATTATAGTTGGATTATTTATAATAATGCTCCAGTTCTCAGCAGTTTTAAAAGTAACAATCAAGAACATTAACTGCTATGACTTTGAAAACCTTTATACTTCTCTACCATTAGAAGAAATTTTTACTAGTTTAATACAACTCCCACAACTTTTTCCTGACATACTTGACATCCTTTGTATTGAAAGATGGAATACTTATCTGAATTGTGCATTATTTAATAACTACATTAAATTCAATAATAAGATCTTTCAGCAAGTTAGAGGAATTCCTATGGGAGCAAACAGTTCTACACAAATTTGTAACCTATTTCTTTTTACTTTTGAATATAAATTCCAACTAAGTTTAAATAAAAATGAATTAAAGCTATTTGCTCATACTTTTAGATACATAGATGATATTATAACTTTCAATAATAATTCTACTTTTGAGCAATTCAAAATTTACCCAAATAGTTTAACACTTAATAAAACGAATACGAATCAAGATACTATTGAATTCCTAGACCTGCAAATTATTAAACACAGCAAAATTAAATTATTTGATAAAAGAAGGAATTTCCATTTTCCTACTATTAAACTAATTAATTGTAACTCTAATATCTCTAGAAAAGTAATAGAAAACACATTTCATAGCCAAATTATCAGAATAAAAAATATATGTACTGAAATAGACGATTTAAAGGAAGAAATAATAAAGCTAATTAATGTACAGGTTGATAACCAAGTACCACCAAAATTTATTAATTTATATATTAAAAAGGCAGGCCTTGACTTTACTTTATAATTTTTTGGCTCTTTTGGATATGATAACATTACCTTAAACCTTAGCTGGAGGGTTATGAAGGATATAAAAGAGTAGAGAAATTATTGTAAATTTTTATTGTAAATATTTTGTAAATATGTGTATTTAATCAATACTGGATTCTTTCCTTTTACTAATAAAGGGCCAACTCTTTTCAAAAGTCTCAATTATAGCCCGAATTGAGTGAAGATTTTAATCTTCTTCTAATTTTCCATACTTTAGCCAGTATTTAGTTAAGTTTTGATATACCAATTGAAATCAAGTTCATTAAACTTTTAATATTTTCTTTCATTAAATTTAAATTTTAATTAACTTCCTAAAGGAATTTTTGAGAAATTTCTGGGAATTTTTTAGAGGTTCTTTAAGGACTTCATTTCAAAAAAATTTGGGAAATTTCACTTTACAACTTTAATATTAAAACATTTCAGTTTTTCTTAATTACTTTAATTTTTTGCAATTTTCACAAAAGATTTTTCACTTAACTTTTTTTACACAATTTTTCAACAGAACACACATTTCACATTACAAACAGTTTACATTTTATTCACAAAACCACTTCACTTTATTTTCCTTCAAGCAAACTTACATCTCTTGATTGGCTTAGTTACTTACTCCCTATATAATTGATAATTACTACCTGTAGGATTTTAAATTTTTAATTTAATTTAATTTAATTTTTAATATTAATGTTTACATAAAATTTTTTTACTATAACAAAGATAGCAGCTTGACACTCAACTTTACCTACATAAGCGCCATCTATATAATTTGAAGAACACACTTGCTTCTCTTTCACAACACTTTTGCAGACTCCAACACTCATTAGTAGGTAAGTTAGAGTTAAAACTTACTATTTACTTGCTTTAAGTATTTTTTAAAATTTTTTATGTGGTATCTAGGTGTTTTCTGGATTTGAAATTGTGTTTTTGAATATATATTTGGTTTTTTTTTTTTTTTTTTTTTTTTTTTTTTTTTTTGAAAAATTGTGAATTGGTTCTTTTTGTTTCTTATTGATTTATATGGATTGTGTCTGGTTCTTTTTTGGTTTCTTTTTATTGATATGCATATTCGTGTAGGGGAAGTTTCTGTGGACAGGGGCTTCTGGGATACATTGGTTTCTGGATTTTTTTATTATTTTTTTATGAAAAATTATTTTTTTAAAAAAAATTCGATTTTTTAAGAAAAAGTTTAATTCTTGACTTTACTTGCTTGTTTCTCAGAGGACTTCATTGGTATTTTCCTTTTTGAACTTTAATTCTTAAATGTTAATTCTTAGATGTTGATTTCTAGGGGTGTCACTTTGTTGGAATTACTTTTGGTTTTGACTTTTACCCTTGCCTGCATGAATGACGAAACACGAATTGAATGATTGGAGAGTTAGGTTTGGAGGCAACTTCCCCTTGATAAGTCTGTCTCCTGCCTACTCAACGGTCATTCACATATGCATTTTTTTAAAAGGGTTGTTTAATTTATTAAATTAGTGAATTTGTTTTCATACATTGATTTTGCACTTGGTTTGCTTGTGTTTCTGAATTTGAATGATATTGTGGATTGGTTCGAGAGTTGAATCTTTTACATGTTTGCACATTTTTTTTTTAAAATTATTTTGGCTTTTTTCCTTTTTTAGAATTTAAATTTGCTGTTTTACTTTTATACGTATTTGTTAAAAATTAGGTTTAAATTTGTTTAAATTTAAATTTCATTCCTTGCAGCAATGGCGCAAAGAATATTTAATTAAATATGTATTTAAATTTGATTTTTTAAAATTTTTTTAATTAAGTTCAATTTATTCTTATAAAACAATTTAGTATAGTATATATATTTTCGACAGTCAGCTGATCACTAAAATTTGTTCAGTTTTAATATGT
Organism: Stegodyphus dumicola; assembly: GCF_044657685.1. NCBI lineage: Eukaryota > Metazoa > Arthropoda > Arachnida > Araneae > Eresidae > Stegodyphus > Stegodyphus dumicola. The sequence goes on from NC_140770.1 coordinate 135,134,663, forward strand.
ATGTTTTTATTAATCACTGTACAGATTTTATTGATCATTATTTAAATGGAATGAAATTTTCGATCTTGCATACGCAATGCAACAGTTTGTTTCTTTTAGGCTGTATTTTGAATTTACTTTTAGTTTTAAACATAAAGATATCTCTAAAATCAGAGTTTCCTAAACTGTGGTCCGCGACCCCCAGAACCTCGAGGGAACTGCAGCTGGGATCGACAAAAATTTCAGCAATTTTGATATTTCTTTAGCTTATAATAATTTTACAAATACCAAATATTTTTACACAATGTATCTGAAAATAGATAAAGATAAGATAATACAGACAAAGAAAAATGAAAATGTTTCGACGTATTTTTTTCATAATCGAAACATTCATTTCAAAATTTGAAGTTAATGACCTAAAACTGCAATATTATATTACAGTACAAGTGAAGAAACCGACAGTTTCACTCACGCGTGTGTCGGATTTGCCCAAGGCTATAGGATCCCACAAAAGTTTCCTAAATATTATGGGGTTCCCCACACCAAAACCCTGTGTTAAACCAAACCCTGTTTAAGAAACCCTGTGTTAAATAAATTGAAATTTTTTCTTTCGAACTTAATTCGGTATCAAAATAGATTTTCTCTCATATAACAATACGGCAAGATTAGCTGCCATGGCGCAATACCTTGGTTCGAATCCTAGAGAAGCTGTGAATTTTTCTAAGGGTGCAGTAACTTTCCGGCACTAATGAACTTAAAATATCATCGAACTGAAAGTTACCTAGAAGAAGTTGTGATAGGAGGATGGAGACTCCTGGCTTTGTCGCTAAGGCGTTCCCCATGGTTATAATGTTTTCAATCTGCAGTTACGAGGAAATGGATTAAAAACTCAATTCTGGTATAGAAAATCTAAAAGAATTCCAAACTTCGAAATTAAATATCTCCATCAATTTATATAGTAAAGAAGTCACACTTTTTGTGTTTTATTTCCTTACGTGAGCATAAGCATTTAATAGACATAGCTATACGAGCGGGGAGGCGTTAAAATGCTAGATTTTGTAATTTTTATAATATTGACATTTTAAAACTAAAAGATCTCGTAACATGAATACTAATGATGTTTAAAGCACTTTTGTAATCGAATGTATGTGTCTGCATAATATAGTTGTGAAAATAAAAGGACCTATATGGATAAGCTTAAGAATTAATTTACACCAGAATTAATTTTTAGAAGCCATAATTCGATTTGGCTCGAAACCATACACGGGCCAATCTTCCACACTTCCTTTTTTAAAGATAAAAGTTTCATAGATTCGCGGATTTGGCGTAGTTTGGACGATAGGCTACATTTTATACCTAAATTTTTAATAACATTCTTTACCAAACGTTGAATATTCAGCAACATTTCCCATTAAGTAAAGTTAAATACCCAGGATACTTTGGAATGAATGATATGGGGCAATAAAATACACGCAATTGTTAATGCAACTAAAGTCAATTTTACCTCCTGTTTCTTGAGGCATAAAATCCAACATCTCATTTAACATTGCGGATACAGAATCCATATCCCTGCAAAGAGAGGAAAAAAGCATATTGAAATAGTGATTCGTAAACATTTACCCTGAAAGTTAACGGAAAATTTAATATCCACAATTTACAATTAGCTCCTCTGATCATGCACGTAAATAAAATGGTTGTGGCTCCTCCCATCTTCGCAAATTACCCCATCCGTCGAAATATTACATGACAAGGTTTACCTTGTTGAAAATAATTCAAATCGAGTATTGGACTACGATCCAAATGATAATAGAAGCAAGGCAGGTCTGGCGCAGTACTTAGGACTTTATGATAACTTACCTATTGTTCTAATTTCTAACCGCTCTTGTTCGGTCTCCATATTTAAAAATTATGAAAGGTAATGAGAAAAGCCTCTCCATATATTGTCCATGATCCATTTATGCTTATTTGGAATTACTTTATAATATACTTCTCCCGCCTTCTCAGCATGCCTTCGTGATGTACTGGTCAGCATGCTTGACGCGTATTCGAGAGCTCCGTGTTTCGAGATCCGACGAGGGCATTGCTCATTTTTCATGTCTCCTGCTTCAAAATAACCTACAGTGGCACCCGAACTAAAAAAGGTGGTGGATGGTGATTTTATACCCCTAGAATTTGGCGTTGTGTCCCCTGGTCCCCGCTCGCATATTTTCCAAGTGCACATCTGTGCAGCCACCGAGGGAGTGGCTTATAGGATGGACCAATGGGCATCCAGTAATATTTCTATCATGTCACATTACTTATCGCGCGCTTTAAGATTTAAGCAAGATGGTTGAAAATATTTTGCCACGCAATTTTCTGTACAAAATAATTAAAGCATCGTCACTTTCTTCTGAAAATTTTCATTGCGAAGTTAGATCAAATGTGAGCAATTGTGACGATTGTGCAACAAATATAACCAATTGTGACGATTTCACTACTTGGTTGAAAGAATTTGAGATAAATACAAGCACATATTGGATACTCCTAAAAAATATTCACGTGAAATATTACCTAGTAAGTGATAAATAAGATAAATAAGATGAAGAAAGAACTATGTTTTAAACATCGAGCCCAAATGAAATATATAAAACTTTAAATCTATAAAATTTTATATAAAACTATGCATATGAGAAAAATATTTCCACCAATTATATATGTAAATAGAAGTCAGTACTTTTTATTGCATTCTATATGAAAAAGCTGTTCTATAATAATAGCCAAGCAGAATTTTATTCAAAGTGAACTTTACTAATTTCCATTCGTATACATTTAGTATGTTAAATTTCACATTTAATAACTGCTCACTTTTAAATGTATTGTCTACACAAGAAATACTCAAACAGAATGAATTTATTCCTTCACAACGAATGTATTGAATTTATTCACATACAACTTTTAATGTTAGCAATGGATATAATCAGGTCATACGCAATATGTATTCTGAATTTCACTTTGTATTGTATTCTTTTAAAAATCAAAAGATTGCAAGCACTGGAATAAGAAAACATTAGGTTCATTGTAATACTTCCAATTCATATCAGCTGAATAAAAAAACTGTACATTTGAATCCTCTTAATCCACACGTGTTAGTAAATACATAATATTCGAGGCTAATAATACCTTGAGTCATTTTCTCTATGTAAAGAGTGATAACTTGTCGTGAATATCAATCTAAATATCCATGCGTGATAAAAATTGCGAAAGTGAAATGTCAGCGATTAATAAAACTCATAAAACGAAAGCATGCCTTCGTGGTGAAGTGGTCAGCACTCTTAACACGTATTCGAGAGATAAATGGTTCGAGTCCCGGCAAGGGCGTTGCTCATTTTTAATGCCTTCTGCTTTCAAAAGGATCCGAATGACTCTACAACTTGTATTTAACTTTACTTTCTATTTTTGCATCTTATCATATTCTTAATTTTTGTACTTACATGACTTGACTTGACCATAAGTTGAATGAAGTAACGGGAGCGAAGCTCCCTTTGATCCGTGTGTGTTACTTTGTAACACATACGGATCAAAGCAGGATAAGCACATTTTTCCAGTGGAAAGAGACTGTGTTTTGGATTGCACATAATTGGATTTTGATGGAAGTTGGCGGAAAGGTGGAACTTAATGGTGTTTTTTCTAATGTATTCATTGATATATTGAATTTTAAAGTCATGATAAATGACAGAGTTCCTGATATACCATTGGGAATTAAAGATCATTCGGAGAGTTTTGTTTTGAAGAACTTGTAGCTGGTGAAGTTTATAGTTAGCGGCATGGAACCGAACAGAAGATACGTAGAGGAGAGCAGGACGAAGGACAGGCTTGTGCAATATAGCTTGTTCTTGATGGAGAGCTTGCTGTAGCGTCCAAGAAGAGAGAACATATTGTAAATAGTATAATTAATTTTTTCATGAACTTTCTTGAAATGATTTTTGAAGGTAAGCTTGCTCTTGAGATTTAATCCAAGGTAGATAGTGTTGTCTATTGTTTCGCCAAAGAGGAGGAGGGGATCTAGAGTTCTATTGGAATTTCCTTTTCGGAAGGTAATTGCGGCAGATTTCTGTGTGTTGGCAGCAAAGCGCTGTTTGGTATACCAGCCTCCAAAAGTAAGAAAGTAGCTTTGATGGAGATTTCTAACGTATTTCAAGTTGGCTGGTTGAGTCAAGATAGCAGTATCATCCGCAAAATGAATGAGCTGAATCCTGGGATCGTGAGGGATGTCATGAGTGTATAGTTTGAAAAGGATGTGCCCAAGAACACACTTACCTGTAGAACACCGGCTTGAATGCGGCGGCTAGAAGAGTACTCTAGATACTCTAGCTAGAAGTACTCCCCACTCGTACCTTGAAGCTCCGGTTGGTGAGGAAAGAGATTATGAGATGGATGACTAAGAGTTTAGGTTGGATGAGTTTATAAATGAGAACCTGGTGTCAGACCCGGTCAAATGCCTTTGCGATGTCAAAGAAGACTGTCCCAGTGTGGACTTGGTATTCATGTCCCGGTGATTGTGTTGACCACTCTAAGGAGTTGATGAGTGGTGCTATGCTTCGCCCAAAATCTGAACTGCTCTAGAGGAGAAAATTAAGGATATTGCATTTGTTGATGAGAATGTTGAGGATAACACGTTCCATAGCCTTGGAGACAGCACTTAAAAGATTGATAGGCCTGTAGTTCTTAAAAAAGAGAAGATTCTGATTAGGCTTGGGAAGCGTAGTGATGGTGGCAGATTTCCACTGATCAGGAAAGTGATGGAGCTGAAGACAGGAATTGATTATCTTAGTAAAACAGGCAACAGCCTTTAAAGGAAGATTCTTAAGAGCAACATTACAGATACTGTCAGGACCAGAAGCTTTCCTCGTTTTAAGTTTATTAATGATGTTCCGAACTTGAGAAGGAGATGTGATAGGAGGAAGATTCTAATACTTATATATACTTATATGCAGCAGTATTTATATGTCAAATGTGCTGTCTATAGGGTTCAAAAGTGCAACTCCCCCATTTTCCCCTAACCAAAGCCTGTACCTCGCTTCTTCTACTAACAACCAATCACCAAATTCTTGACTTCTCATCACTTGACTACGCCTCCCTTGCTGAAGACCAACACTTGTTCATTTGACCTTCTGCCTGACACTTCAACCTTGCTGCCTGACGTACGCCCTTAGCCAACCCTCTAGGGCCATAGCTGAACTTTTCGTATTTCCTTAGTTCTTATTTTTCTGTCAAATACTAATATGACTTAGACTTCATTGCAATCACTCTACAAACATGGCTTATCCTTCTGATTCGATTTCTGTTGTTAAACAATAAATAATTACTATGCTAATGCCCTATGTTGTCTATGACAAGGAAAACCTACAGGTGTTACCCTGAGATAAGGCTTCGTCCCAGGAACCCGAGATTCATGTCCTGAGACCACATGATATAGACTCCCCCAAAAGGAACAATTTATGTCTGATTCCCGTCGAAATCGATAGAGCATTATTCAAAATCAAGACTGATCTTTAAAGCAACACTTTTTTAAAATTTCTAAGTGTTCTAAGATGCTTAACTTACATTTGAATGGAAATGAGCTCTTCTTGATGATAATCATGTAATGGCGGCCTCCATAATATCAGTTTATCAAGCACAGCCACTCCGGATGACCTCGGTCGTCTTTCTGTGGTAAAGAGAGGAAATTTTATTTTTACTTCTACAGAACTCGAGATTTTCGTTTTACGTGCTAGCTAGTTTTTGAAAAAGTATATGGAATAATTAGAAACAATTTCCATTGAGATACAGAGCGAATATCATCGGGAAATCAATGGAAATTGTCTTGAGGACTAAGTCCTAAAAAAAGCTGAAAATCAAGATCCTCGGGACATCTTGGCATCCACCGTGATACAACGACTTAAATAAAACATCTTCAAAATGTTAAATGACAAGGTCTTCATCCGCGAATGAGAAATCTCAGGATAACCTAAGGTTGTCTCTGAATATTGCGACTTAACAAGTTATCCACAAGATGTCAAATGGTGATGCTTTTGGCACATCTTTTGGGGTCAAGATACTCAGGATATTCTGCGTCCCAGACATTTTATTTTATCCCTTCAAGAAATGCATTCTCAGGAATTAAAGGGAAAGCATTTTAACAAAACTTATAGTGCAATGCCTACTCACCATAATAACTGGTCATATCCATGGGGTGGGACATCACGAGCAGTCTGCACTTGTGGATCTCCCTGAGCAATAGTTGTGTGCAGCAAACGAGATTCACGAGATGCTGGCTGTCGACAGGTATGCCCTCAGCGACGTCGCTGAAACAAAAAATAGCTTACAAATTCTTTTGTTTGCATTGAGGTTTAGTAGGCCTTTCGAGAATTGTCTGCTGTTCCTATGGTCTGATATACGAAATATGAGTAATTTCTTGTTACCGCTAATCTGAAATACGAGTGTAGAGTAAGGAAAAAACGCTTGGAAACCTTTCGGGACTCACTGTCATGTTTTGAGAACCAACGTTGTAAAACTTTTATCCTCTTGCTCGGAATTTATGAATCTACTCTTGGACTTATTCCTCTTTCTTTTAACGTTTTATCAAATATCGTTTCTTTATACTTACGCCACATAAAATTCTGTAGCAAAATCACAAAATATTTAAAACCGCATATCTTGAGAATTTCCGTATGCTGTTAAATTTTGCTATTTATTTTATTTCAGTCTTTTTTTTTATCAGTTTTCAGTTTTATAGTAAGATGACATAAACAACTTTTTCTGTCTTTTTAGTATTAATTTGTTGTTTTTATTTATTGAGTATCACATTTTCTCGCGCTTACAACACATAAAATTCAACAGCAAAATCACAAAACATTTTCAAATCAGCTTATTTACAGCATTCTGGATAGAGTATTTAAAAAGTAATCATACATTTTTTTCAATTCACTATATTATTTCTTTAAAAAATACATGGCTCTAACATTAATGGAAAAATCCTTTTATTTCTTATGCCATACATTTTTGTTTGTCGCCATATGTTTTTTTTTTATATTCGCTACTTTTATTATTATTATTATTATTATTATGACACAGCACTCGAGGGTTGTCTGCCTCAGGGAGCGATGCCTTCGCAGAGGAATTTCTGAGGGAAACTGGCTCGTTACACGTTATAGCACCTCTGGTGCTAATTAAAAGGAATTTTTTTTTAAATTTTAGCTATCTAGCGATTAAGTAAGCAAAATACCCAAAATAATGTTTATTTTTCCTACCTAATCACATATCCCTCATTTATTACTTAACATTTCAATTATTTTTAAGCTACTTAATCATGCAAATTACTGGGGCTAAAAGACGAAATTTGTGCAACGCTTACTTTCGAATTTGAGGCATGAGAAGCCTGTTGGCAGCTGAGCAGCGCTCCTGGCATTTCTTCCGTACTATCTTCAACTTATCTCTTACTTCTGGGCTGTCGTGACCTTTGCCCACGTGGATCAAAAGATCCCTGAAAGTGGCTACGAGGCTGTTCAACTCTTCAATGATCTGAAACGAAATGGTGCAACTTTCATGAATTCCACCTCCAAAACATTTCACTCAGTTCAATCAACCACAAGCTGGCATCAATCATTAAATCATTCAAAGGTAATTATCACATGCTGCTCTTTTATTAAAAGATTATTATTTACTTCAATCAAGTGATCTTTCTTGGAGTTAAAAGCGAAGAATGTAAAAAAAAAAAATAGTGTTGATGGCAGGTGGTCTAGAAATATGTATCGAAAGAACGTAATAATTCTATGCGCAAAACGACAAAACATTTTAATTTTAGACTTTACTCCCAACACTCAACTGCGCATGAAGCAGGGAATATGCAGAGCATCCATAATTATTGATAAAAAAGTTTAGGGCCTGTCGAAAGGATTGAGAAATGCAAAAGCTACCTATGACCGCAAACTTCATCATTCGCCGCTAGGTGTATTCGCAATGTCTGGGCTGATTTGGTCGGCGATTGCTTATTCAGGCCTTACTAGTTGCCATCACCTGAAGCATCAGCAAATTATTTCATCTTTTCAGGACAGGTTCTACCAGGCTTCCCCCTGCGCTACAAATGTGAGAAGCAATATGTGGTTTCTACATGATGGGCTGCCTGCCTATTATGGAAGATATTTTCGAAGAACATTTGCGTGGTTTGCTTGGTCAGCGATGTATTGGGGAGGTGGTTCAGTCGCCTGGCCTCCCCGTTCTCCGCATTTGAACATCCATGCTTTCTTTCTGTGGGAAGCATTTAAAGTTGTGATGTATGAAAAGCCTGTCGATTCTGAAATATATATGGTTACAAGAATCGTCTGCGCTGCCGCAAATATCCAAGCAAATCCACGTGTTTCTGACCATGTCCGCCAATTCATGATCCATTGGCATATAGCATGCATCGCTTGTAATGGTGGAAACTTTTAACATCTCTTGTAATATTTCGAAATGGTATCATCTGCTGCAATATTATCTAACATTTATGAACAATAAATAAATCTGATAACTTCTGTCTTGTATCTTTTCTTTTTTTGTATCTCTGATATTACTTGATCTTTATGTTTATGGCCATGCGATTCGTAATCCATTTGAGGTGCCTTGCCTGTCCATGAAGTTTGTACCAATAATTATGTGATACCTTGTATATGCAAAATGTTAAATTATAAGCATTAATTATAATGAAGTTTAATTTGCTGTTAAAAGTTTGAATTGAATGCACGAGTTGTTATTTTGTTGATTGATTTACAAGATTTAATTACATTTATTGTTACAAGTTTCAGTTTATGGTTATAAACGGTTGATTGAGCGAACAAATTTTAATTTGTTATTGTTACAATCTTATTACAAGTTTTAATTGTTACAAACTTTAATTTGTTGTTACAAGTTATTGTTTGAGATTAGAAGCTCTAATTTGTTGCAAGTTGTTAATGCGAGTTCGTTTTTGAGTAAATACGGTAAGAGCAAATTCAAAATTCAAGAGTTTTAATTATGCACTGATTTACTAAATCTCATGCTGCCTTCTTTATAAATATACGAGCAATTTTAAAATTTGTTTTCTAAAATTTTTTGATTTTTTTTTTTTTTTTTACTTTATATGTATAATTTTTCCCAATGGCAGTCCCTTGCCTATAACGGCATTGGCCACTTCTACGGCCAGAAGTGGTGGCCATTTTATTGTGGAGGCACCTAATAAAGTAAATAATTTTATTGTGGAAGCCCATAATACGCGGCCACCGTTACCTCTTATTAAGGCACAGACAATTTTGAATTCATGCTTTCCCCGGAATTCGAACCCGGGCCCTTCGGTATCGCAGTACAGCTCTTAACAGCCTCGAGCAACCAGGAGCCAGATTCTGGCCAAATTGGTTCCAGAATCTACAAAGTAACAGAGTTGCCCAGTGGAAACTGAAAACAATAATTCACTACTGTACAAGTGTTATGTGAAATCCAATGGCACCAATATGTTATGGTGAAAAATCATGATACCAATAATTGTTATAGAAAAATCAATATGGTTTCCTACTCTGTTGACATAACACTTAAAATTTTTTAACATAAATATATTAATATCAATAAGCCCTGTACATTTGCGTTGTGTTTTCGGATTAACCCTGATATCACTTGAGAATGAGACGGGTGAAAATCATGAGCACACACACAAAAATTTAACCTTTGAATGATCTAGAAAAACTTATTTATTTAACTATTAATGCCAATTATAAATATATATATCTATCCATTAGTTGAAAAAAAAATATCAAAATATATTCAACAAAATTTGAACTATTGTTTTACACATTTTACATCCTTGTAATTACTATGACATTTAATATTGCAAATCTGGTAAAACATACCAAAATAAACTATAAATTTAAGAAACACTACCCTCCCTGGGGAGAAAATAATAAAAAAAAATTAACAAGCTACACTTTCTACTTCACACAGAATTCATCTATACAACAAAAATTATTGCTTAATATTGCACTCAATATAATCATTTAAATCTATTATTGCACATAATAATTTTTATTATTCAATTTTTTTCTTAGATTAATTAAATATGGTTTTAACCGGATAAGATAAGTAATGACACATTTACTATTCTACAAACAAGTTCGTCCTGAGACACAAGAAGGCTCTAATACAAGCACTATTTCAAATCATCCTCACCAATGAGTAATTCAAAAAAAAAAAAAAAAAAAAAAAAAAAAAAAAAAAAAACATTAAAGTAAATAATTTCCTGAAGAACTTAATTTTCTTAACCATTAAGTTAAGTTACAATAATTTTAATAAGGTTATAAATCTTTATTCCATTTAAAGCTTTTACTTGATTGATACACCAAGGAAAAATGATTTCTATAGAGTTAGGATAAAGTTATCAACTACAATAAAAAATTTTAGGGTTCAACAAATTAACAAATTAAGTTGATTCAATCATTTTAACTGCAGAAATCTATAATATATAACTAACCAAGAATTAACCAAAAAGAAAAAGGAACTTATCTGTTAAGGATCATCAAACAAAAGAAATCCATCGAAGCTCATGAGGAATGCTGGCAGCCTGTTGAATGAAAAGAAAAAAAAATGTTCGTCGAACAGTTTGGATTCAATTACTGTAGCCTAGAGGTTCTAGTAGATTTTAGGATGAACAATTGAGGTTCCGTTACGGCAAGATAAGTGAAATACAGTGCTGGCGGCCTGTTGAATGGAAAAAGATGTTCGTAGAACAGTTTGATTCCTTACGGTAGCCTTGAAGTTCTAGTAGAATTTAGGATGAGCAAATGAGGTTCCAAAAGCAACGTGTTTAATTTATTCATTATGGTAGCCTTGAAGTTCTAGTAGAATTTAGGATGAGCAAATGAGGTTCCAAAAGCAATGGTTTTTAATTAACGCTCTGGTCTCGAGTGAAGCGAAGAATCAATGGTGCGCATCATTTTTCTAGAAATTTACTTCTGTATATTTTCCTTGAGATATACAAACACCCACAACAAAAACTGATGAAAGAATTTCGATTTGTATTTTTTTTTTTTTTTTTTTTTTTTTTTTTGAAGACATAGATGCCCATACCTACGGCCCGCGCTCACAGCGCTTAGCCAAGAGGCCCGTAGGCCTATCGGGAAGAAGCTCCATTTTCTTCGTCGGAGTCAGCTGTCGCCTCCGGTCAATTCAAAGGGCAACAGAAGTAAAGTGCAAAAAGTGTCAAAAGGTCAGCTCGTCCCCTAAAACAACCCGTTAAAAGGGAGAGCGCCGGACTGCCAAGTTGGCGCAACCCATTTTTTCGCCGAAAGTTGAAATAGTTGCAACCACAGCATACCCTCATGTTATCAAACTCGCCAAAACCACTATTTTTAAACCTCAACGGAAAATCCAAGTCGCAAAACCCTCGCCAAATAACTGCCACCTGCAACCGGGGGAGATTAGGAATTTCAACAACCCTGCAAGGGTCCCAACGAAAGAACGCTGAAAACTCTCGAAAAGTGACTTTTCAACCGGAAAGAAGGCATTTCATCCCCCTTTAACTAAATCACAAGCGAAACGAAGAAAATCTACTAATTAAAGCTCATAACTGAAATGCAATTAAAGTTAGAAAAATGAAAGTTATGCCAAATTAAAGAGCTAATTTTTCTGCAACTAATGATATTAAATACTAAGGAATCAAATTAATTTTTGACATGAAAAACTGAGTTTATTACGCAGAAACAAAAATACTTATCCATTGTCTGCATGTACAAGATTGAAGACGCAGTTCGCGTAAACTCGGAAAGCCAAAATATATTACACTAGAATTAATAGGCCCAAAAAGAATATAACCAAACTTGTGTAGCTCAAATTTTGAATAATTATAACTTTAAAATTTTGATTTTTATTAATCACTTAGTTAAATTAAATTCGCTACACAACACAAGCAATTACTCTTCTGACACAGGAAGACAGTAGTCATAAAAGTCTATATAAGCTAGTTCAATATGTCAGCAACAGAGTATGTGATATGTATGTTCAATATGTAATTTTGTATTTATCCTGTGCCAGGTTCTCATACATAAAGTTCGTACTGCATCTGAATGCTGTAATATATCTGTACATGTTTATATCTTTTATTTATGGTACCATCTTTTATTTACGGTACCTAATTTATACTAAGGATCACGCGTACCTCAATGGCATGCTTCTTGTAAACTTTAACTATCATGATAACGTATATGTGTGGGTGTATATATCAATATGAGTGAGAGTATGTATACTTTTATTTGTTTCGGAATATCTATGTATGTAAATGTGTACTATATATCTGTATATGAGTTTGTATTTATATGTATATACATACATTTTGATTGTACTCTTCTTCAAGTGCCTTGTATGCACATGTATACATTTCTTTGTACATTGTTGTACTCTTCTTCAAGTGCCTTGTATGCACATGTATATATTTCTTTGTAAATTGTTGTACTCTTCTTCAAGTGCCTTGTATGCATATGTATATCTCTTTGCATTTTATAAATGTCGTCTGCTCAGCCGGGGCTGCCCAGGGCGGCGGGCTGGCAGCTAGTGGTTGACTCCCGCCGAGTTGGTAACCAATTCTGCATGGATATATCTATACCTGGGTCGGAAGCCAACTCAGCCGTTTACTGAGTAAACTATATCATCTGGGTGGCTTTTTACTACATAAATGAAGAAAAGGAAAGTTATCTATAATAAATTGATTAAAACTTTACCCTTTGAAATGCATTTGCTTGGGCACTTGTTCATAGGGCTTGGGTTGGTTTGATTTATTTGATTATGGCAAAGCACTCGAGGGTTATCTGCCTAAGGAGAGTGGTATCTTCTTGGAAAACTTTCTCAGGGAAACTAGCTCGTATACACGTTACACATGGACAAAACCAAGTAAACGTCCGTGCAGCCAGCACGTTCGCAGAATTCGAACCTCGGACAGAAATACCAGCGTTCAGCGACTTTACAGCTCGGTCACTAGTGAGCCTTACAGGGCTGGGACGCAGCTTTTATAGCACAAAACGAGATTAAATCCTGAATAAAGTTATAAAGAGTGACGTAAAGCTATAAACAGAGTGTATGAAAGAGCATACAGACATGATATATGTTTATTAAAATAATAGAGATACTGTTACTAGAAATAATGTATGTGATAAAAATGTGACAGGGAACTTAGACGCTAATCTAAATCCCATATTGTAAGAAAGACTAGAAAGAGCGATTATTAGATCTATCATACGAACAAAAAAAGACATTTTTAATACTGTAGGAAATGCAAAAGAAAAACCTAAAAATCCGCATAAAACCGTTTTCAAACCCATGCTGAAAGGTATTTGCGATATTTGTGGCTCTAAAAATACTTTTTCGAACAAGCTGACAGCGTCATACTATGTGTAAGATGATATTGTTTAACCTATTGTTGTCTTAACCAGGTTCCAATCGTGTGCCAATAAGCGAAAAGTTTTATTATGTAAAACATATTTGCATTTGGAGAGACATAGTTGTATTTGGACCTTTTACATTATTTAAAACACCGGATCCTCGTACATTCTCGTACCTGTGACCGATATTTCCACAGATTATTAAATCGATAAACCCAAACTAGAAACTGAAAAGTTATTCACTAAATAACGTTGTTCAGGTTAGACTTCTAAAATAACCTGAACTGAACACTGTAAGACATTTGCAAACTGATATCATATACTGCAACATATGGAGATTATTTTATCCTCTAAACTAAGCTAATACTTTTTAAGGAAATTCCCAGAGTTTTTTTAATAAGAATTTATTACAAAGTTATAATTTGTTATAAGTTAATTAATACTGACCCATGCTTGCACTTTCGCTTTTAAAAGAAAGCATTCATAAAACTCAGACAAAAAACTTTTCTTAATATAGCAAAAAAACTTTCATTCACTGAGTAAAGACTGCAAAGAAGAATCGTTCAGGGAAAATTTTATTATAATGCATACTCTCAAAATTATGGCAAAAATTATTATACGAAAAAAAATGACGACTTATGATTACTCTTTGGAAAGAACTGTCCGATGCAATAACTCATCCCAGATCTAACTGAGCTTTTGTATTTACGACTCTGAGCTGTAGTAAGCTTAATTTCATGCATTAAAAAAAAAAAAAAATCCGAAATGTTTCAGATTTTAAATTACGTCCAAAGGGGCGTTTTTTAACATTTTGTGTGTTACCTTTCTTTATTAAATATCATGTTCTTCGCACTTAAACCATAAGATCCAGTGCAACAGCAATATCGCAAAATAGTTTTAAAACGAGCATATCTTTAAAATTTCCGATACAGAGACTCACGCGCTGGAGATAAAAATGTTTTTTCTGCACAACGTTGCCATTGCTCGCTTTGAAATCCTTGAGTTTGTTAATCAAAAATTCGTCAAAGTTTTAAAAAATAGGAAATCGATCATAAAACAAATTTCAAATTTCAAATTTGGTCTTCCACATGCTCATATTCGTTGGAGGATTACGTTATTCAAAATTCGATGACTCTATGTACCGTTATTTTATGACAATGTGAGAAATATACATACATTTACGCAGATTTTCATTATTTAATTTCTTCACATATAATGCAGGACTCTAACATTTTATGGCAACAGTTTGAAAAGTGAACCGACATTTATCCGTCCGACGCAAAATGCCAAAACGAAAGTAATAGTCCTTCGGGACTCAAGTCCCTTTGGACTAAAAAAAAAAAGATTTCCTGAATTTTGCACGCGTTCACTGCTGGATAGATGCGGCAAATAAAAAAAAGTGATTTTGCAAGAAAAATAAATAAATATTCTATTGGGTTATACTTTCGAAAACTTGTCACGTGACGAATCGACCCATTACACACACACACTTAACCACAAGAGTTGAGGGGTAAAATCTTGAACCCTTGGCATTTAACTAGAGCTCCACTAGAAATTCATTTGGGCGCATCGCGCATGAGCAGTTGCAGATAACGGACTAAAACCCCGAACAAGCGCGCTCGTTTTCTCCTCGGATCGAAAAGGAAAAATTCGTGCTATCAGTATTCACGCGCTCTTTAAACACAAGAAGATGATATTTTATGTTTTTTGAAACATAGATAATAGTTTTATTTGGTTAGAAAGTTTTGCTCACAAACCATATCAAAAATAAAATTGGATCTTTTTCCTCTATAGATACAACGACTGTTATAGAACTTGCCAATAAAAAGCAATACTTGTATATGTTGTAAAGAATGTCATTTTGAAACTGGCAATGATGAGCATTCAGAACACTAATAATGTAATGAGATACGTTCTTAGATCTTATAAGAAATAGACCAACCTAAATGGGTTTTCTCCCTCGTCTGACGCGTTTCCCGGCTGTCATATTGAACACATCCAGAGGAGTAGATACGGACTTGCAGAAATTTAATAGTGCTTGCCTATTGCAGCGTGTATAATTGTCAAGAAAAAGCTGGCTGTAGCGCCTCATTTCACAAATTAGAATTTCTCCATATTTTTATTTTTGAAACTGAGATTGATTTTTTAAAAATTTAGCATATTTATCAAGCATAATTTGCGTTCTAAATAATTACATTATAAAGCTGTCGCATGCTTTCAAGGCTGGATATTTTTTTGGCTTTTCTTATGCTGTAAGGAAATTTGTAACTACTTCTTTGAGCAAATAATATTTTTAATCTGACCTAATAGAAAATTTCAAACAAGCAATTTTCTCTTGCAATTTTTATGGTTTTTATTGGTGTAAATAAGAGAAAAATACTAAAATATTTAAAAACGAATTTTTGAAAGTTTTCTTTAAAATTCTAAATTGTGCTGTTTTTTTTAAATTATAGATGAGTATTATAGCACGATTTCTGTAAAGGAATTTTATTTTAATTATATTTCATAATACATGATAATGATAAATACTTTTGACTCCTTAATAATTTTTATACATTTAATTCTAATATTGAAATTGTTTTTAACTTTAATAATTAATTTTGCTTCTATATCATAGTGATTAATTTTTAAATTTATTTTTAGTTCTGCATAAGATTTTTTTATTAACTGATAATTTAATTTATTAGCCCAAAGGGGCGTTAGCCTAGAAAGGCTGTTAGTTTCGAAGCGGCATTTTGCGTTGTTTCACTATAAATGTCCGTGTCTCCTTGAAAATTGTTGCTATCAAATATTATCGCCCTATATTATATTTAAAGAAATTAAATAATGAAGAATCTGCATGAATACATGTATGTTTCTCGCACTGTGACAAAAACAACTGTATCTAGAGCCATCAAATTCTGAATAACGTAATCCTCCACCCGAACATGGGCATCTGGACGGCCGAATTTCGAATTTGTTTTAATCAATTTCATATTTTATAAAACTTTAATGATTTTCTTTTATTAACAAACTAAGAGTTCAAAGCGAGCAATGGTAACACTGTACCGAAAATAACATTTTTATTTCCAGTGCGGAAATTCTAAAGATATGCTGTTTTAAAATATTTTGTGATATTGTTGTTGAATTGAATTTTATGTGGTTTACGGGCGAAGAACATGATATTCAATAAATACAGGTAACACACAAAAAAGGTCCCTTTTGGGCGTAATATAAAATCTGAGTGCTTCTAGATTTCATTTTATCTTTTTTTTTTTTCCCCTTTATCACACTCAGAAAATTTTATGCTCCGAATTTTATGAATTATTAAAATAAATAATCCATTTGTACTGTTAATAATTTAATGATCATATAATCAAATAAATGATCGTTTTGTAATGTTATTATAATTTTGAAAACCACTGCTTGAAAAATTTTCATTAAATTAAAAAAAAAAATTATCCGATCTTGTTTAATTTTACCTTATTTATTTCAAAGCATCAGGTACTATCAATCTTATTTAATTTTACTTTATTTGTACACAAAATTAAGTTCATAAATTTTATACTTAGAGTTTTTATCGTTTTACCAAAGTCAAGATGTCTGTACAAGAATTACGCGTGAAAAAAATGCGCGAAATGCAGTAAAAAGTGCTTTAATGAGATATATTAAATCCTATTTGAAAAAAAAAAACTGTGACTTTCATAATCTCATCACTATACAACGTTTCACATTTAATAATTAAAAACAGTTATGTTATACAAACGCCATAGGTTTCAATGTTAAAATAAACCAGATCGTCCGTACTCGTTCTTGCCGACATGTCGGTGACGCGCGTCCCGCCCACTGGGTTTGTGTATCTCTTATAAGGCTCATGGATATGTTCTAATGACCTCAGAGATCACGTGCCTCATGTTCAGCTAATGTAAACCAGTAATGTAGATCAGCTTAAGATCACGTGACTTTCGCATAGCTAGTGTATACAAACAAGGTCACTCTTCCTCCCCTTCTCTTGTGGAATGTACCTCATTACTCTCTATCTCTCTATTAAGTAGTGAAAAACAGTTTTAGAAACAATGATATTGTAGAAACAATTGATGATGTAGAAACGTAGAAAGCATAGAATGTAGAAATATTGATGGCGTAGATACTTAGAATGTTGAATCCGTAATGAATAGAAAACTGGCATTGGAGTCAGAATAAATCTTCATACTTATGTCGGTAAACATGCTGCGGCCACAAGCATTTTGGCACACCATTTTGTGCCTGTTTCAAAAGGTTTACATTTTTCTTCGCTTTGCAGTTAAAAGAGAGCAGCAGATAGCAGTTTAGCTAGGTCGAAGTGTAGAAAGCAGATGCGTTGTGTTCAGGATGAAATCTTAATGCAGAATGCGTTAGTTACGATTCTTAATGCACTTTGACTAGATAATTAATACTGCTGTAAAACTATAATTGGCTGTTTGAGTTTTAGTTCTATTTACATCACCAACGTTATGCAAGAGTAATATGACATGGATTAGTCTCGAAATGACACAGTGAAAAAAGAGATTAGATATGTGGGAATAATATAACTTTTTACTAATCGTCTGCCAATAAACGGCAATACTGGGAAAGATTTGAAGAAACAAGGCGTGTTCAGTAATAATTATGAAAACTTATTTATTTACACAGAATATTAAAGCATGATTTAGAAGTCAAACAACAAAAACTAGCGTTTATGTTTTCAAATTTTCACAGGACTAATTTCGATGGTTTTCCAGAACCACCTGAGGATGATGGCAGCAAGGAACATAGTTTTAAACTTCATTCTAACCTAACTTCTATTTATTACGTTGAAATTCTTAATTTTTTCTCTTACAAAGCTGATTTTTTTCAAGTGGCTTTAAGAAGCACATACAGAAAGGAACAGCCAGCATGATTATACTGCTAATTTGTAATACAGCCACAATAATACAAAATGCTTCCCCTCTTTAAGATTTTTTATGTTAAAGACATTGATAAATGAAACTTTATACAAGGTGTCTTAGGGAAAAGTAGCATGACTTCCACTCTGATGGTATGTCCTTTGGAAGAGGCTGAAGCCTCTTCAATTGCTCACTGTCCATCCGGTGATTCGGCGTAGCAAAAACGAAAGATGATGAAGTAAAAAGCAAGTTATTGTAATCGAGTTAACTTCCTCAATTACAATACTTATATATTTCAGCAAATTTTCAGCGGTTATATTTCAGCGAAAATATCCATTTTGACCGCTACCGAATGCAATTTAACGATGTTTTCGCGTGGCATCTGTACGCAAGGTTAAAATAAAGGACTCTTATCCCCTCAATTATAAAACTGTTTTAAAATGAATTCTGAAGAGATTTTTTTCGTGGCGTCTGTACGTACATACGTACGTAAGTACGTATCTCGCATAACTCAAAAACGAGTAGCGTAAGAACGTTGGAATTTTGTATATAGGACTGCTATAACATGTCGATGTGCACCTTCCATTTTGGTTGCAATCGGGCGACCCTTTATTCTTATATGTTTGTAAATCGTGCATTTTTACTTCCTTGTACGAAGTAAAAAGGAAATATTGTAATCGCGAAAATTTCAGGCAGATATTTTAACGAAAATATCCATTTTGACCGCTATCGAATGCAATTTAACGAAGTTTTTGCGTGATATCTGTACGTACGGGACAGAATAAAAGACTCTTTTCCTCCAAAAAAATTATAAAACTGCTTTGAAATGAATTCTGAAGAGAATATTTCGTGGCGTCTGTACGAACGTATGTACGTACGAACGTACGTACGTACGTATCTCGCATAACTCAAAAACGAGTAGCCTCAGAACGTTGAAATGTTTTGTATAGGACTACTATAACTTGTAGATGTGCACCTCGTATTTTGGTTGCAATCGGCCGCACCAAACGTATATAAACATATTTATGTATATATCCACTCTGTTACCCGGCTCAGTGATCTCAGTTTCTTTACTCTTATATGTTTGTAAATTGTAAATTTTTTGCTTTAAAAATGATTGAATTATGTTGTTCTTATCTTCCGGTGAAAGTTTTTAATGCCTTTAGCAAATCTGTATGCAATATTTTGAGAATTATCAACAATTTAAATGTTGTTTATGTGCTGCTAAGCCTAATTATTTTTGCCATTCGGCCATATTTGTTTACATTTTAAACAGCGGACTAGTGGATTTGTTGCCAATCTAGAGAAAATTAGCTTCGCAACAACAAAGATAACGCCTTCATTTATTATTGCGAATTAAATCATGCTTAATCCTTTCTGGAATTTTTTCGAGGAAATAAGTGTTTGAGATTTACTTCGTAATTTTTAATACATATATTTTGAGTTTTTATGTATTTTTCCCTTGTCGCGATGTGAGAACTGAGTTAACTGAATGAGAAATACTCAGTCGTCTGTGAAAAATGTTTCTTTTTTGTTTTGTTTGCTTAATTTCTTTTATACATCGTTTTAGATTTATAATAGTATTTGAATAGAACTTGTGGTAATTCTTCAGATGATGTAATTTTTGTGCACAGGAAAATTGTGTATAATTTAATATTCCGTACAAAGAAGTCATGTGGTGTACACATTAGATCGCTTTCAAAAAGATAAATACTATCGCCGGCGGTGGGATATTTTTTTTTTTTTTTTTTGGTCCTACCCAGTATTATAAAAATAGGTTCGTTATTTTGGATTATCTTGCGCGAGAACTGCATAAATGAAAGAACAGGTACTTACTCGTTCGCAGTCAGCAAGCTGCAATTCACTGCTCTTGCTTCCTTCAGAGCTGTCATAAACCCCTGGTCGGGAGAGCCTCCGGTTGATTGCTGCTCGAATTCCACCCCGGATGCTCGGCTGCTCCGTCCGCCGTTTGGCCAACTCGGTCCCGCAACTCATGCGGCACCGATTCGTATGACACACTATCGTCGCCCCTTCTTCGTTTTGCCTCCAGTGGAAAGCCAATGAAATTCCACGTCAGTCATTTGCAGTACCCATTACTAAATTAATGCTTGATGACACAAATATTACACAAAATCGGCATGTGAAATTTGATGTTTTTACACATGAGTCGAGTAATCGACTGTCGAGTCGAGTTTTACACATCAGTAAACTTTTTTAATATTAATTTCCGCAAAAGGATACCATATTTCTAGTTTCCAAGAAAGAGGTTACGGTATTCTTCTAGTTCTTCAAGTAATAAATGAATTAATAAATTAAGAACTCTTCTAGTTATCAGAAATAAGGTAACAGAATTCTTCTAGTTTATGCAAAAGGTTAACAGAATTTTCTAGTTACTGTAAAGGATACACAGTTCTTCTCGTTTTAAGAAAAACTTTTAACAGTATTCATCTAGTTTCTGTAAACATATAACAAAACTTTTATAATTTCTGTAAAAAGATGGCAGAATTCTTCTAGTTCCTTCGAGAAGTTAGCAGAATTTCTCTTCAGGCATATATTACGGTACACTTATTAAATGGATTCACTTCTCTTCTGCTTTCATAATACAGTATTTGCATCATTATATTATTTATATATGTAGTACCAATTGACCTTGACTTCAGTACTGTATAATAACAAGAGGAAAGGTTAACTAACGTTATATTAGCACAAAATATATCTTTTGTTTTACAAAATATTTGCTAAATAACAGATTTAAAAATTTTAAGCAATATATTCTATTAAAAATTTTCATTTATTGTAGCTTTCAAAAATCATATTTTGTTTTTTCTGCTGACAAATTCTTTATTACATTGACAACACTATATTAAACAAGATATCTAAAAAGACAATATATTTTCATGCGATTTTTCAGATATCAAAACTTTAAGCAATGTGTTCCATTAAAAGTGATAACTTCTCTAATAGCTTTCAAAAATTCACATTTTGTTCTTTCCACTGTAAAATTCTTTATCACATTGACAAGAATATTTAAATCCTAATATCTAAAAAGAGTGAATAAATTCTCATGTACATTTTGATAACATATTATTTTTCAAAAAGGTTAAACATTTTAGGATATTGTATCAAATACAATGCATGGTACAGTCAATTAAATCAAACTCTTTTAGAAAATTTAATATTAGCATTAAAAACACAGAAAAAATGTTTTGCCAAATATGCTTTCCTGAATTTTTGTGTATAAACTGTATATGTATTATATCATAATGCCTCATTTGATGCCCAATCAAATATGAGTATAATATACAGCAATTACTATAAACCAAATATGTAATTTTTAATTAATATTTTTATAATATAAAACTATCACTTAGTAACAAGTTGCGAAGAAATAGAAATCAAGTTCATCTAGAAAGACATTTGAAATTTTTTATAGTTTCAAATTAACATTGAGTTCGAAGGTTCAGTTGCAGAGTTGTTCAGAAAAACATTTATCACAATAATATACATAAAATCCATACTTTCCACCGACTTTTTACGATAAGTGATTTAGTTGAAATGTATAATTATAATTTTGCTTCAGATTCTAAGGATTTTCTTTGTTTTCAATTACTACAATATTGCAATCTTTGTAAAATCCATTATTGTAATTTTATATTTTATCATGCATTTCAAGGGCATGGAATAATCATTTTAATTATTTTCTTTCCTTTTTTAAAATAGTGATATTAGATATATGCTCCTTTTTGGTTTTGTATATTTGTAAATTTCTATTTAGACGTTATTCATCTTTTCCTCCGCTAGTGTTGATTTATTCATTAAATATAATTCTTTTGAAATGGGATTAGATTCAAGTAGAAATAAAAAGAAAATGTTCAAAATATGATAAAAACTAAACCATATAAAAAGTTTGAAAATTACGTGTTTTCATTCCAGATGAAATGTAATCTTGTTTAGACGTTTCGACGAGTTTAATACTTTAATTTATTTTTCAATTTTACAATTCGATAAGTCACGCGACTTACGTGTGAAACATGTATTAATAAAAAAAATCCCAACTTTATTGTTGTCAAATTGCTAACTTCAAGAACATAATTTCAAAATCCTCTGTATGACATGAACTTCTTTGTGTTCTATCAAAAATTATTTCTTTTTATGTCAAAAGCTTTTTGAAAGCTGAAATGATATTACAGAATAATTTTCCAAAGCAAATAACAAGAACGTCAAAGGAATTCCACTTCTTCATTAAAAAACGATGCTAGTCAACATATTTCCTTTTTATTCTGCGTTCTCAATTAGTAACAAATATTAAAGAAGAGGAAAAAATGTTAAATTCTGGCACTGGAACGAACGAAGTTTCAGAGGAATATTTGCACAGGAAGAAACAAAAAAACATTTCGCATATTTTCTTTATGAACAAATTTGTTTCTTGCTGATTTGAAGTTTTTCCCCCTCGGAGATTCAAGCGATTAAATTTCTTGTTATAAGAAACTGCTCCGGCTTCTGTAATGAATGTATTATCTTGTTTATTCAACAGGAATGAAAGTAACGGGATGAAAATGACACAAATCTCTCAGAAAGGTTCTGTGGATTTTATAATTTTTCGATTAACTTCAGAAATGCTGCCATGGACCTATGTCTGGCCAGTTTAATATTCTTTGAGCCTGTAAAAAAAGAAGAAAAAGAATACTAGAAAATTTTCAATATCACTTTTCCAGATCCCAACTTACATCCGCAATTTCTCTTAAAGTAGTATCATTGTTGTATAATATACAAAACACTTAATTGGAACAAAAGCATGCGACTGAAAATTCAAAATCAGATAAAAAAAAGGAACATTACACCGGGGTAGGTTTTTAACAAATTTCTGCCGATTTTGAGCGCGGACACACACAAATGCTTCTTCAGTCCCCCCCCCCCGAAAAAAAGGCTTTCAAATTTTATATTACCCTCGAAGTAGCGTTCTTTTTTTAATGTTTTGTGTGCTAACTTTATTGATTAAATACCCTGTTCTTCGCACTTAAACAACATAGCATTCAGTTCAAGAGCAATATCAGAAAATATTTAAAAACGACATAT
Source organism: Stegodyphus dumicola (assembly GCF_044657685.1). Classification (NCBI taxonomy): domain Eukaryota; kingdom Metazoa; phylum Arthropoda; class Arachnida; order Araneae; family Eresidae; genus Stegodyphus; species Stegodyphus dumicola. The sequence goes on from NC_140770.1 coordinate 135,157,992, forward strand.
TTTTAGAATTTCCCATAGAAAGTTTCGCTCTCTGGAGACAAAAATGTTATTTTCTGTACAATGTTTCATATCTTCGCTTTCAGAAATTCATTAATGTTTTGCATAACGTGAGATAGATAAAAAAGCAAATTCGAAATTCAGGCGTCCAGGTGCCCATGCTCGGGTGGAGGATTACGTTATTCAAATTTTGACGGCTCTAGGTAAAGTCTTTTTTTCACAATGCGAAAAACATATATATTCATGCAGATTCTTCATCACTTAATTTTTTTAAGTTTAATACATGGCAATAATATTTGGTGGCAATAAGTTGAAAAGTGAAACAACGCAAAATACCGTTTCGAAACTAATAGCCCCTCTAAGTTACCGCTCACTCCTGTAGCAAGGTAGCGCTTTCATCTCCGACATGATTCTCAGAGGCAGACTGCGAGATGAAACTGCTCTCTCAAGAGAGTTGTGATATGTTCTATAGGGTTAAAGTCAGGGGATCTGACTGGCCAATCGATGCTTCGAATATCATCACTTTCCAGCTATTTGTCGGCCAGCTGAGCACTATGTAAACGAACATTGTTGTCCATGAACAAGGACCCAGAACCAACTGCGCCCCTGAAAAGCATGGGACTCTAAGATCTCCTCTCTATACCTTACAGCAGTCAGGCAGCTTTTGGCAGACACATGCAGGTGTGTGTGGCCATCCAATATAATAACTTGTTCAAACCATTACACCTCCATTGCTGTAATGATCCTTTTTCCTGTTGAGGGAGGGAAAGCATGGTGTTGCATTGTCTCTCCAAATACAAGTACGCCAAGAATCAGTGCCAGGCTGAACATTGAATCATCTGTAAAATGCACTGTGCTTACTGAAGTCTGGTCCAAGAAGTATGTTGTCTGCAGCACGCTAAATGTGCTCCTTTGTGTGCTGCCCTCAGCAAGACACAAAAAAAAGTGTCTTCAGGAATACAGCCCTGTCTTATGAAGCCTTCGGAGAATTATAGCTCATGAAACTCGGGTTCCAGTGGCAGTGCACAGCTCATCTGAGAGCTGTAAAGCTGTGGCATTCTTGCTTTGCCGGGATGAAAGTGCAAAATAGCGATTCTCACTTATCATTTTTGACCCTGGCCGACCCTGTTCAGGACTTCTCGATATGAATCTAGTGTCCTGAAGCCCTTCTACCAAATTGCAGACGACACTGGGTGTTATAATGAGCTCTGCAACCACCTGTGCTTGTGATAGGCCTGTCTCCAACCTGCCGACAATTCTGCAGCTCATTACGTCATCACACGTTCGTGGCTAATAATTTTACCTGATACCATATAAAAAAATACCCAGTTACTGCGAGTAACACGGCGAATGTCTTGAGGAATTACGAACACACAAATTGACGAAAACCCCTCTTAAGCCTATATCCCTTCAACAATCATATCAGGATAGACACGCACGTGTATGCTTATTTTTTCCGACTCTGCAAATTTGCATAATTATTCGGTGGCATAATTAGTACCTTGGTTCAATATTTTTCGTAAAAAACAGTTATAATTGGCTAATTCTCTTAATTTTGCACACGAATGTGTGTGTTTATATATATATATATATACAGAAAGAGAGAGAGAGACAAAGGAGCTTTAAAACTACAAGATATCAGATAGAGAGGATGAACATAAGCATAATGAATACTGAAAGATTTCTGTACGAAGGATTTGCACGAATCCAGCTAAGGAAGACAATTAAATGTATTTTTACTTTAATCGATCATATTAAAGAAAGTTTAAAAAATATTATTAAGAGCTGCTTTTATTGCTTTTAAATCGCTCACTTTGCTAACTCACAGATTGAATTTAAAAGTTGAATAGCTTACGTTTTACCGAAAGGCAGCACACTGTTACGCAGAAGATAAAAATGTTTTATTTCGATCAGCGGCAATACACTACTTTTAAATCGCTCACTTAATTATTCATATATTCATTGAATTGGTATAAAATATGAAATGAATGAAAAGGAAATTCGAAACTCAATATTTGAGCTTCTAGATGCACATGCATCGATAGAAGGCTAAGTGTGATGCAATGATACATACCTGCATACATACATATATAAGTATACATACATACATATAAATAGACATATACATATAAATAATACATGTATATAAATACACTGGTGTAAGAAATTAAGAGAATTTTTATATTTGATCTACCATATTCAGAACTACTGGACAGATTTTAATAAAATTTGGTGTGAACTTAGGTTCATATAATACAAACAAAATAAACTTTCAATAGTTATAATATACACATGTTCGCGTGTAACACTCATGAGGGTCTGAAGGTCTGAAACAGCGGTTACAGAAGACACGAAAAATGAGTTACTAGGGGGTATGTTCCCCTCTTATAGCCATACAGGCCTTGCAGCGTGATGTCATAATGGAAATAAGGCAGTTTATCAGTGCCTGTGGCAATTGATCCCACTCATTCAGCAACGCTGTTCTCAGTTGCTGGATAGTTCTCGGAGGGGAATTGTGAGTTGAAATTGCCCTCCTCCAGAGCGTCCCAAATATGCTCTGGGTTGAGATCTGAAAACCTGGCTAGCCAATAAATCTGGCGAATATCCTCACTCTCGAGAAATTCGTCGACCAGTAGAGCTCTATGTGGTCTCGCGTTATCGTCCTGCAAGATGAACTCGGGGCCCACCTCACCCCGGAAAAGGTAAACATAGGGCTCCAAAACCTCATCCCTGTACCTCACACCAGTCACAGAGCCTCTGTCAAAGACGTAGATGTGCGGCCCTCCAACATCACGCCTACCCAGACCATTACACCGCCACCGCCACAATTTCGATTTCGTGGACTTTGGACGATAGGTAGCGGGTCCCTGGCTCTCTCCATATGAACGTACGGCGAGAATTAGTGTTTAGGCTAAAACGGGACTCGTCAGTGAACGGAACGGGCGCCCATTGCTCCGTACTCCAATCACTATGCTGCCTGTACGATGCTAATCGGACTCTCCTGTCCGCAGACGTAAGCGGGACGCAAACAGCCGGTCTTCTGGCAAACAAACCTCTCTCATTCAGTCTTTTAGAAACAGTCCCTTGTTACACGGGTTCCTGTGGCTGCATACAGGTCCCCAGAGAGTTGAGAAGCTGTAGCCCGTCTGTTACGCCTCGCTAAAATGGGCAAAGAACGATCTTCTCTGGCCGTTGTGGCTCTTGGACGACCTTACCCAGGCTTTCTCTCGATGGATCCAGTATCCTGGAACTGTTTCCATAGGTTACACACGATGCTGGGCGTTAAATTAAACTTCTCTGCATATCTGGACTTGCGATTAGCCTGCCTCTAACCTTCCGACAATTTGCCACCTTATTCCATCATCTAAACATTGGTGGTTACTCATTTTTACTGTTCCGATGTGAATTTAACCGATTGCTGCAAGATAACACCAAGAAATTCGCTGAAGTATGCTAGTGAACGCAATTCGTCTTACCCTCCACGCGCTTATAAAGCTTGTTTTCCTGCTGGCTCCGCCTACACTCACGTGTGCGCTTACGTATTTGCCGTACAAAAGTTTCATTTTTATCTAGAAGCAGTGGTTTTTCCTTCAGTTCAGTTCTTTTCATGCAATTCGATAAAATACGCAAATTCTCTTAATTTATTTCACCAGTGTATGTACTTACAACACATATGCACATATACGCACCCATATATATATATATATATATAGTCCTACACACATACGGATTCTTCATTATTTAATAGGAAAGAAAAAAACCGCTCTAAATATGTGAGTTTTTGTTTTAATAAAGAAAAGATATTTTAAAGAAAATTACAAGAACTTTATTTCATTTCTCAAGAAGCACATTTTATTTCATTTTCTGCGTCAGTTCCAGTTGAAACAAGTTTCATTTTGTTGATTACTTTCGAAAACTATTGTTGTTATTCTGAGCTAAGTTGCTTTGACTATAACTAGTTAAACTTTGTGTTGATTTTCCTGTAGTTTCATCATAGAAAGTACAATTTTACTGGAGGAACTCTGAAAATTGAACTAGAAAACTTCGTTAAAGATTCATAACGTTAGTCGTAAAAGTTGGATCTTCTGTAAAGAATCTTCCGGTCATCGTTACGTAACTTGCTTTCGAATGTTTACAAGCATTAAACTAATTCTTGGGTTACAAAAGATTTTTAAACATTCTACGAACAGCAAAAAGAACTTCAGTACGTAAAAAATAAAATAAACCCTTGGCAGTCGCGGTAAGGGTTCTTCATTATCGTCATTAACAAGCGCAAATCGTGTTCCGCAAAGGTAACTTGCTGTGGATAAAATGCATTAGGCCTATTTCAGATTACGAAAGTATATATAATTTGAACAAAACGAAAATTGTTGACCTTATAGAGTCTCATTTTCTTTCGCAGCATAAACTTATAAACTCTAGGAATACTATTGAGGAATAATCCTCTTGACTTAAACTTTACAAAGTCAGAAGAAGCTGGAAAATAGCTCTTTGATTTGAACACAAAGAAGTAACAATGACCCAACTTGAGTTTATGCAAGCCAACACTTCTGGATTAACTTAAAAATGTAACGTTGAATTAAAATCGAAGGATAAAGTGACGCGCAAGAAGGCTCTGGTTTTTAGAAAACCAGCGACACAAACCTAATGGCTGGAAGCACTCAACGCCACAGAATCAAATCGCTATTTAGTCACTGTAAAAACGTGACCTCAAGTAGGCAGAACATGCTCTAAAATCAACTTGAGAAACCTTCACTTAAATAGCACTTCGTTCTCCCTCAATCTCTCCTTCACACGCCCTAACTGTCGCTCTTCTTTTCACCCACGCTCTGGCATGAAAAGCATGGGTGAAAAGAAGAGCGATAGGAAAGTTATTTTAACTCAAAATTAACTATTAGTGAAAAATAAATAGATAAATTTTCACACACTTAAAAGAGAAAATTGAAACAACTCTTAACTAAAAAGATTTGTATTGCTGCTTAATAAGCAGGTACAGGATGCACTTAATGTTTTAGTTTAAAAAATTTGGTGATTTTTCTCATGAGATAGTTAAGTATTTTTCAGTGCCTCTCAAAGCTTCCTCTTTTTTCTTCATTTAAGTTAATATCTATTGCAAAATCAGAGAATTCCTTTCTTAATAATACATTTAATTTCTTGCAAATTAAAATCATTTAAACTTTTATTTTATTATTGGCAATTTTTTTGTAAGGTCACCAAACCCTTCATTTGAGAGTTCTCTAAGAAATAATACAATATTTCCGTATATTGGCAGATGATTAGTTAAAAGGTTTCTTATTCCACATATATATCCTAATTACATCTTTATAATTCGATATTTAGAATTTTTCCCGGAAGTTTTTATTTTTTACATAAAGTTTAATAAGAAAATAAACCTTAATTAAAATAAATTACAAGCTAATTTAATTTAAGTAATTATTAATTAAAAGGTAATAGCTCCAATACAGCTTTGTGAAACAGTAAGTTTCTACGAAATAAATGCTAGATTTCCGCGAGAAATGAAAACGTAATTCAACTACTGGAGCAAAAAATCACAAAGTCATTTAAAAAAATGTTTAAGTATTAATACCCTAAGCAACTGCTGAAAAAATCCAAAACTTCACCATTTCTTTTCTACGGCGATGCTTTTATAATTCAAAAATATTCACCAGCAAACATCTCGCTTAGATTTCTTTTATGTGTCACAGCACATAACTAATTGTATGACAACAGATGCAGAACTGTTGTCTTCTCCGAGATTATTTCTTCAATGCTAGAATTATGACAACTAGAAAACGAAGACGGGGCGGTGTCTTTATTATTACATTGGTGAAGCGGCGGTTGTCATAAACGAAGCATCAGAATCAGCAGAATGAAAAGAGATTTTTAGCGTCATGTTTCGTTGATGCTGTCAAAAAAACTAAAGATACCGAAAGATCGAGCTTTCCGAGGAAGATAAAAAAATAAATTACTTTTTCGATATACAAGAATTTACATAAAAATATTTAAAGTTCGGCTATCGATAAAGTTTGCGAGAACTGTGATGAAAATGAGGAAAAAGAACTGATAAAAATACATATATCGAAGATCGCATTTTTCCTATGTTACCCAGATATTCGCAGCTACAAATTTCAATTCCTATCCTACCGAGATTACCGCAGCTACAGTTTATTCTAGACTCAAACTGTTAAGCAATTTCCTTATTCTCCCTTATATGTTCTCGTAGTGAAAGTGATTTGCACGGCCAGATGACAACAGATGGGCTCGATCACCGCGAAAGCTCACTCTATTTTCCATATTTTCTTATGTTGTATATCTTTTAATCTATGTAGTGGCTTCCGAGCTATAATATTGAATTGAATATATTATATTATTGCTAAAATATTGAACTGAATATTGAGATATAATGAAATTTCTATTTCATTATATCTCAATATTCAGTTCAATATCAGAAGGGCTATTAGTTTTGATTATTTTGTTATTTTGCCTCGAAAACTTTAAATGTCCGTTTCACTTTTGAAATTGTTGCCACCAAATATGGCATAATATTTTATATAAACGTAATACTTGACGTTTCTCAAGGAAAAAAAAAAAAATGTTAAGAAGCTCAGTTTGTAAAGAAAGAATACAGATAGTTTGTCTGTCATAAAATGTACTTCGATCTGTAACGTAAATAAATGGATAAATATACATAAATTATATCTAAATACTAAAAAAAATAATAATATACTAAAAGAAATCTGAAAGGTTTCAGATTTTAAATTATTTTCAAAACTGGCGCTTTTTTAACATTTTGTGCGTTACCTTCATTTATTAAATATCACGTTCTTCGTATTTAAACCACAAAATTCAGTTCAACAGCAGTATCGCAAAATAATTTTAAAATTAGCATATCTTTAGAATTTCCGATACATAGTCTCGCGCGCTGGAGTAAAAATGCTTTTCCTGTACGACGTTGCTATTGCTCGCTTTGAAATCCTTGACTTTGCTAATCAAAAATTCGATGATGTGTTACAAAATATTAAATTGATAATAAAACAAATTTCAACTTCAAATTAGGGATTCCACATTAATCATATTCTATGGAATATTACGTTAGTCTTTCTGGGCAAATTGCCCCTTTGGACTAATAATAATAATATACTAAAAATGATTACTACTAAAAAGATTTAAAATACTGAAAACCTTTTTAAAAATAAATTTAAAAAAATCCATGAAAATAAATAATACGAGAATAGCTGCAGTGAATTTAAGTAGGAATAGTAAACATTTTCGAAGTTTTACAAGCAATTTTTCTCATAGTTTCCAGAAAGCTTGGCAGTGCCGTATAAATACGACTCCGACAGCTAGCAAGTCAATGAGTTGTTAGTCAGTAATTTCAGAAAAATTGCGTTTCAAAAGAACTTAGCAAAATTGTGTTTTAGAGTCACTGTGAATGATTTATGTAATTGGCAATATTTCTCATACTGAGAAGAAGAAAGACTAATATCCGCTTTCTCCTTAATCTATTTGCAGTTATTTGTTTTGCTGTGTGCTGTAATATTTTGTAATAAATTTCAATTTCTTAAAGCTTATCTCGAATGCTTATTGAAAGAGATATCAAAAGAACCCGTAGCTTAAAAAAACATCGGTTCTAAAAGTATTTAAAGTTGTTAAAATACGTAAGCGCAAAGTAAAATTCTTAAAATAATTCGAGTTATTTTCAGTTAATAATGCTAAGAACTAAATTAAGAACAGACAAGAATTAAAGATTATAAACAGAATTAATTAAAACAAGAATTAAAAAGTGAATTTAAATCTTTGTCTGCAATTTTATTGTGATGATTTTTAGGTGTTTTAGATTTTACCACGATATTTTCTACAAAGATATTTTGAAACTGCAAATTTTTCGTGCAGCTTTATTTTCTACGACGATGTTTTATACCACAATGTTTCAGAACTGTGAAGTTTTCTCCTTGCTTTCTTTTTCTCTCAAAAGGTTTTTTTTTTTTGTGATATATTTCCCCTTGCGAGGTTTTCTACCATGTTGTTTTCGGCGGACACCAATAAAATCAGCTATCAAATACGACTATATCATCAGCTATCATTGTTATTATCTCATATTAGCTTTAATATTTTCCGTAGGCAGTTTTCTTTTAAGTTGATAGTTTTGGATAATAGTTTTTCATACGTTACGGAATAACTAAACGTAACGTTTTTAAGATAGGGCCCCTATGATTCTAAACAGTCAATCCGGACACGGCTGTTATTAGCATATTGTTACGAAATGTAGATGCGGTAAGGTAGCTTCCTCGCAAGGCGGGTTTAGGATTGCCAGAAAATAGCAAAGGAACCCAGAATGTTCTCGAAGACAGGCCAAAAGCTGTATAAACCCTGCCTGTAGGTGGAGTAGCAATCTGCGGTCGAGTTTCGTCGAGTGCATCGTTGAGACTATCAAGTGTGTTCCATCAGAGTCTCTTTAGAGTATCGCAAGTTTATCGTCAATGCTGTGTCGAGCGTCTCGTCCGTGTATCGCGGATTGGTGCATCGAGAGTGCGAACTGTTGAGGCTATCGAGTGCATACCGAGTTGCAGCGTGGTCAGTCTCGAGAGTACGTTGAGTTCCGAGAACAACCGAATCGTGTCGGTAGCTGCTATCTAGTGCTTTGCCGTGAAGCTGTATTCTCGTTATAGCCTGATAACCTGAAGGCTGTGTTGCTGATTGTTTCAGCGTGCTTGTCGTAGTTTTTCGACGACTGTTAATGCGTTTTTGGAGCTGCCCTGAAATATGCAGGCTAATAAATTTTGTTTTCATTCTTCATCAAGTGTTGTCATCATTCGTTCCAAATTCACGAACCCATACAAAACGCAACAGTATTAAACAATTTTATTAAAATAAAATTCGCTTTGCTAATTCATATGCATTCACATTCACTATTAGCCCAAAGTGCGATAGCTCAGAAGGGCTATTAGTTTTGTTTTGTTATTTTGCCTCGAAAACTTTAAATGTCCGTTTCACTTTTGAAATTGTTGCCACCAAATATTATCGCCCTGTGTTATATTTAAAGAAATTATATAAGGCAGAATCTTCATAAATGTATGTATGTTTCTCGCATTGTGATAAAACAACGGTACCTAGAGCCATCCAGTTTTGAATAACATGATCCTCCACCGAAAATGGGCATCTGGAAGCCCAAATTTGGAATTTGTTTTATTATCTGTTTCATATTTTGTAAGACTTTAAGGAATTTTTGATTAACAAACTCAAGGATTTTTAAGTGAGCAATGGCAACACAGTACGAGAAAAAGACATTTTTATCTCCAGCGCCTGAGACTGCGTATCGAAAATTCTAAAGCTATGCTCAATTTAAAATTATTTAGCGATACTGGTGTTGAATTGAATTTTATTGTTTAAGTGCAACGAACATGATATTTAATAAATAGAGGTGACGCACAAAACGTTAAAAAACACCCCTTTCGGGTAATGTAAAACTCGAAAACTTTCAGACTTTCATGCTTATTTACTTTATTTTAATTTTTCAAGTATTAGTCACAATTCTTATAAAGAATCATTCATTATATTACATTGTTTTGCTTTGTAGTTGTGCTGTTAACTAATTACAATGATACAGAAGTTAAAAGTTCTTTGATTTTCAAATCCCGATTAGTAGAACAACCTTGAAAGAACATAGCATGTGTTTAACAATGAATGCGTTACTTAACGTTAAATACATTTAATTTGTTGAATGCAAGTAAAAAATGCAGATATTGAACCGAAGAACAGAACTGTACAACTATTAAACAGCAGAGATAAACTGAAAGTGCTAATGACATTTCCGATTTCCGAGTCTTTTAATGAACAACTAATGGAGAATTGCATTTTTATTGATCAAATAGTGGAAACGGAAATAAAAATGTGTCAATGGCTCTGTGCTTGCATTAAGATTCTAAGCACGTTAGCATTTAAACGTGTTTTGTAATACAAATATTTGCATTCGAAGGAAATTTATTCAATGTTTTCACCCGATTAGAAGCGAATACTAAGATGGCAAGAAATAAATGTTGCACGCAGTGTGAAGACCAAAGATTTAAATCATTATCAGAGGAATCAAGTAACAAAAGATAATAATCAAAAAGTTTGAACGAAAATATAATCGAAAGTTTTTATCTAATACAAGGAAGAATAGAAGAAGAATATTAGAAGACCTTAGAAGTAATTGATGGCAATAATGTAGAACATGTTGATAATTATCAATTGGATTTGTTACAAATTCAGTTGATAAGGACTTTATAAAGAACTTTAAATTAAGATTAAAGAACTTAATCTTAACTCATTAACATTTTAATGTCGCATTAGAAGGTTTGTTAAAATTCTTTATATGCACTATCTGAGCAATCTTTGCCAATCTGGTCTTGAATTCACTCCAATTCAACAGCAAAATCAAAAAATATTTTAAAAAAGCATACCTTTAGAATTTCTAATACATAATTAACTATTGCTATATTTTTATATTCGTTACATTATTTTTTAAAAGTAATACGTGATTATAATATTTGGTAACAACAAACTTTTATTAGCGTTGCGCTATCATTTTATTAGTCCAAAGGGGCTTTGTCCCTAAAGGACTATTGTTTTCTTTTTGCGATTTTGCGTTGGTTCACTATAAATGTCCGTTTCACTTTTCAAACTGTTGCCACCAAATAATAGAGTCCTGCATTATATTTTAAGAAATTAAATAATAAAAAATCTGTATAAATGTACGTATATTTCTCGCATTGTGATAAAACAACGGTACCTAGGGCCATCGAATTTGGAACCACGTAATCCTCCTACGAATATGTGCATGTGGAAGCCCAAATTCGAAATTAGGAATTTGTTTTATTATCGATTTCGTATTTTGTAAAACTTTAATTTATTTAACTTTATTTTTTATTAACAAACTCAAGGATTTCAAAGCGAGCAATGGCAACATTGTACAGAAAAACATTTTTATCTTCAGCTCGCAAGTCTCTGTATCGGAAATTCTAAAGGATATGCTCATTTTAAAACTATTTTGCGATATTGCTGTTGAACTGAATGTTATGGTTTAAGTGCGAAGAACGTGATATTTAATAAACAAATGTAGCACACAAAATGTTAAAAAACGCCCCTTTGGACATAATTTAAAATCTGAAACCTTTGACATTTTTTTCTATTCTCTAAGGTTATTTTTTAAAAATAATAATTGATAGTGACATTTGGTTGTTATATTGGAAAATGATATGGACAAAAAAGGAGGTTGGAGACTGATATTTCTCTAATGCTTAAGAAAAGGAATGGGTTTAGATTTTAATAGTAGCCCGAAACGTCTCATATTAAAGTTTAATATGGTTTATCAGTAGGTGGACAGATGACCCAGGTGGAAAAGTGAAATATTTTATAGGATACCAGATGAATGTAGTACATTTAGACATACACAGAAACTTTATATACAATCTGTGTATTTGAACACTTAAAAATTATATAATATTATTCATTAAAGATAATGCTTTTAATTAGATATATTATGAACTAAATACATTTTTATTTACATTAAGCAGATTAAAATGTAGAAAAATAATATTCTTAAGAACTGTATCTGATGCTTTTAAATAGCTTAATGTATTAATGAATAGCAGACAGATCAAATTTGAAAGATAAATATTTTATATTTTGCCAAATAGCAACAGATTCGAATGAAAAGTGAAACAACAAAAAATTGTATTTCGAGATTAATAGCCCTTTTCGGCTCAAAATACGTTACGCTTTCATTCTACTAGCAGCCTAAGATAAAATTTGCAAAATGGAAAAAAAAGGTACAATAATTTTAATGAGACGAGCCAGTTCCATTTCATAGGTCATACTAATAATGAGTAAATAGAGATGAAAACTGCGTTTATGGCTACTTTCTTTGTTCAGCAATAACACACAAATTCAATTTTAAAGAAAAATTCACGCTTTCACGCGTGGCAACACACTTTCTTTCTTTTCATCATCGACGGAACAGCTGGCTCACTGGGTTAGGTGCTTTTCAGCCTGTTGGATCCCATCGATGGAAATTAAAAAAATACATGAATAAATATAAATAAAGAGCTTAGTACTGTGTCCTCCGGGGATTGGCCACGAAACGAGGAACATTCAAGTAAGGAAAGAAGGAACATGGAAAGAAGGTGCATGGTGGGGACTGCTGAGACTAAGCGGAACACTTTTCACTATTATCGTACATGTTAGGCATTATCGTACATGTTATGCATTATCGTTATTATCGTACATGTTATGTTATCGTACAGTTATATTAAGGATGTGCTATAAAAGTCAGATACAGATGTAAAGATGACCAAATACATTACAAATTGTGGAATACATTAGATGAGTTCTGGATTAGTCATAATATTAAATATAATTAAAAACAGAAAAAAAAAAAAAAAAAAAAAAAAAAAAAAACAAGACATTAAGTAAATTAATATATGTACAGAGCAGGCTGCTGACGGCATGGTGTTCAAGGAAAAAAGTCACTCCAGGTTGTCAGCAATGCTTTTAGCAATGGCAGTGCAGTCTCTAATGCGGCTGAGAGCATATTTATTCTTAACTGTGTTCTTGAACCATGCTGGCATATTCATTGCAGTTGGTCTTTTCAAATGTGAATTTCCTGTGTGCGAGCAGTCAAACAGATAGTGATCTGTGTCACCAGTACTGCCATAAATACATTGGTCAATGTCTCTTAGGCGAAACGTGGCAACACACTGGCGCGTGGAATATAAAAATATTTTACTTCTGGTCACATTTCTCTTAAATCGCCGAATTTGTTGATTTAAAGATTTATATACTGCGCTAATATAAACTGCATTAGCTATTACCAATTAATGACGGCTTGTTTGTTTACTAAATTTAAATGAGAAGTATCTTACTGTTACGAATTTTGTATGTATGTAAATAAATTTAGTAAAATTATATGTAAAATTTTAGTACCTTTTGTATAATGTAACATGAAAAGTCTGAAGAGACGAAGCTTGGTTGGAAAAATAAGATTACAAGAGCAAGTCTATTTAACTTTGAGGTAAACGGCTATCTCGCTAAAATTGGCGAGATATCGCCCAGGCGGCGTTGGTTTTGGCGACTAATTTTTATTGCCGAATTCGGAGAGATAATCGCGAAAAGCTACCCAACTTGGTGACTATTTAGCGACATTTGGCTCCGGTCCCTGCATAACTGTAATTGGTACTGTTATTGATTAACTGTAATTAATCCCTATATGTAACTTTAACCGTATTACGCCTTCCAGTAATTTCGAGAAATGAAAGCTACAGGAGATTTCTCGGCAGCGGAGAGAAAACTGTATGACAATGATAAGGCTCTAATTGTCTGGCTCTGATTTTTCACAATACGAGAAATGCATATGCATACCTACCCTCCATACATATAAATTCTTGGTTATTTAATTCTAGAGATTATTACAGGAATTGAAGAAAAATTCGAAAATTATTATATGGGATACATAGTATATGGTATTAGATTGATTTATTGTAGCAATCCGGCAAAATGTTTCTAGTTATTAATCAGATTCATACAAATAAATTTTATTTTATACTATATGAAATAAATGTTTTGCTAAAAAGTAAAGACTTGGATTAGAGAAGCGTACTTACTGTTTTTAGATTGTTAATTTAGTTAAGCAGTTAGAGAATAGTTAAATCTGAAAACTGACAAAAATATTTTTTGCTTTGCCGAATGGCAGCACTTCTAGCATTTTTGATTTTGTTAAGTAGCTTAGAAGATAAATTAAAGATTTTATTTTGCAAGTTCCCCAAAAGGCATTGCTGGTTTTCTCCGGACATGATACGATAAGAAAACACGAAAATTCTAAAATTCTCAAATGTTCGTAATCAGATATCCAAGCATTCACATGCTTTATATTAAATATTACCATTTATATATTGTTACGAATTTTGTACACAGTAAATAATTTTAGCGAAATTATATGTGAAACTGTGGCATTTTTTGTGTAATGCAGTATGAAAAGTCCAAAGAAACGAAACTTTGGCGGAGAAGTAACAATGCAAGGGCAAGTCTATTTAACATTGAGTAAATGGCTATCTCGCTAAATTGGCGAGATATCGCAAAACTTGTAACTGTTTTGGAGACTCCTATTTGTCGCCAAATTTGGCTAGAAATCACCAAAATTCGTCAAACTTGGCTAACATTTGGCAGTATCTTGGTTCGGTCCCTGTGTAACTGTAAAGGGTATTGTAACTGAATAACTGTAATTTATCCTATATGCAGCAGCAACCGTATGCGGCTCTCATATGCTTGCCTTCAGGTAATTTCGAGATGTCGAAGGCACTACCAATTTTTCGTCGGGCGGGGGAAAGCTGTATAAGACTGGGAAGAGTATCATTTCTGAGGAGTTGTTTTAGTTTAACGTGAGTTCGGAGCACTGAGATATCTCCGTGTTAGCTTCGCTCTTTAGATGCACTTTGCATTGCGTTGTGTTTAACATTCTTAATAGTTTGAAGTGTAACTACTTATTGCACTCTGTGGTATTGTGAAGAGTTGTACAAGAACACTCTTCACAATACCACAGAGCTGTACAAGTGCTTCTTTCGTAAAATAAGTTTTATCAAGTTATCATTAGTTTTGAGTGCATTCAATCTATTATGAACCTGCACGCATGCAACAATATTATATATTTTTATGTAAATGCATAAACTTCTATATGAACTACATGTGACATTTTACAAGTATTTTTTTTACGGCAGCAAATCGGAATAACCATAATCTAATCAAGACATAAATTTTAAAATTGAAAGGTCGAAGTATTATTTTTAAAGTTTATTTTAAAATTAATAATTTAAAGTAGAAAACATTGTTACGTAGAAGTTCGCCATCGTCGAGGAATAAAATGTTAAGATAGTTAGTGAAGATTATGAACAGAAAATCGTATTCCTTCACTGGTTGTACATTTAAAAGTCATTTTAATGGTGCAAAATCCGATTATAAAATAAGCGAAAACTTTCAAAAACTTTTGCATTTTCTCATTCTCTTTTCATCATTTGTTATATGTTGAATTTAGTTGCAATATTAAAGTGAACTACACTTCTGGAAAAATGAAAGCGTAACATACGACGTTTCCTTTTGGAAATCATTAGTAAAATGTACGCTTATTAACTTCAAAGGATTACGCAGATGTCCGCCGCTCTTTCATGGAATTTTACAGATCGTTTGTTTCGTTCTAAATCTTATATTCATCTATGCTGCCATAAATGCTTACACAAATATGAATATATGATCAAAGCTTTAAGCTAATGTGACATGCAACACCAAATCTTAATTAATTATGCATTATTTAAACAAAACTTTTAGCAAATTCCAGGGTACTTGTCAAACTAAAGTTAATAGCATGCACCGTGTTCATAAAAATTCTTACAAAAGCTCTTTTTATGATAATTAAGCAATCTATAAGGTTACTATTATTTTGAATAACTAGTTATTTTGTGATTTGTATTTTTACTGTCAATTCTGCTTTTCGTTTCTCCAACAGAATGTAAATTAGTTCAAGAGTATATAGGGTGATATTTTTCGGATTGAAAGACAGAGCATGTTTCTGCCTCTCGAGGCCACGTTACTACGTTTTGCTAGATCAGATAAGAATGTATTATTCTGCTTTAAAATTTAGCTGTCAACAATTAAATTGTTGCTCTGGTGAGAAGTTTGAGCCAACTTCGCATTAATCATTTGTGTACCCTTTGGCCGCTAGACTTCGCTTTTACTATCGAATTTTACTGTTACTTTAAGTTACATCACATCGCGACAAGTGGTTGGCTAAAATGTAAACACGAATCATGCATTTATATTCCAGCAGTGATTTAATAAAAAGGTGTGTTTTAAAACTTTCTTACGAATTTGCAGTACTTTTTAGACAAAACGATAATTCGGTCCAATTCTTTTAGGAATTTAGGCTTAGTTTATACTAGCAAAAAGACCAAACTCTATAAATCTAACTTTTTATACAGCCTTCTGTCCAATTTGCTTACATTTAGGAAAATTGTCTACATTATCCACAGAAGTTCTTATTCAGTCTTCATTTTCCAACTATTCGTGGTAGATATATACTTCCAGGTGTACAAATGTGTCAAATGATGCAAATATTCATGTTTTGGCATTTTTAAATTAAAAAAATTGAAGTTTGCACAATAATTACAAAATCAAATTTTTTATGCACTACTTAGGAAAATTTTCTACCGCATCCACAGAAGTTTTTTACGCAGTGGCAACACATTGCTTTTAAAACGTCGGTTTTGTTAATCAAAATATCCTTAAATTCGCATATAGTGTGCAACAAATAAAAAGCAATTTCGAGTTTCAAACTTCAGGCTTCGAAACGCGCATGTTCAGTAAGGCTCCAGTCAGACGATGGTATAAATATCATAACTGGTTTATGCCGAGCTTCGTTGCTAGATAAGCAGAACTTGCTACATCAAGAAAATTGGTTTAGGGGTTTTGGCATAAAGTTCGAAGTTTTCAACCTTATACCAACTTGGTATAAGAGTCGGCCAACCAGTGAGAACGCAAGAAACCTATTGAGCCAGAAAACAGACGGAAAATTTGCAGGCATATCCACGTATGCGCAAGTTTAGCTTCTCTAATTGGCTACGGCTGAGACCCTGTCTGGCAGGTGTGAATGGATTGCCTGCATTTTATGCTTTATGACTATGCCTCTATGACATTTATACGATCGTATGAACGGAGCCTAAAGGACTATTAGTGATCGAAATTTGGCGTCGACATTTTCACAATGTGAGGAA
Source organism: Stegodyphus dumicola (assembly GCF_044657685.1). Classification (NCBI taxonomy): domain Eukaryota; kingdom Metazoa; phylum Arthropoda; class Arachnida; order Araneae; family Eresidae; genus Stegodyphus; species Stegodyphus dumicola. Next base: position 135,174,785 of record NC_140770.1, read on the forward strand.
CATGCATACACGCAGGATGGTAATAGTAAAAAAGGTCCCCAATTGATAAAACCCCTAGCGGCCTATCAAAGTCGTTCTATATCCGTTTAAACAATCGAAATGAAATTTCAGATATTTTTATTTGAGGGTATGCTCTTGGCATTGTAATTCTATCGTGGTTACGATTACAGTGAGGAATCTGTATAACTTTACCTTTTATTGTGAGGTCTTTCAAATCTGACAAATCTCGCTGATTTGATGTCTACACCTTCGATTTTAGATTACCTCAGAACCAGAAATCCATGGGAATGAGATCGGAGGATCGGGATGGCCACAAAACTACAAAGTTACGAAAGATGACTCTATCTCAAAAGTGCTGTTGCAGCTTTTGCGTCGAACACATGTGCAATTCTAATAAAAGTTTATTTGCCTCTGCTCTCTTGGGTGGTCATTGGTCTTTTTAAAAATTTTTTTAATGTTTTACACCGGCAATTTTCGTTATACGTGTGTAGTTTGAATGCCATTTGTAGTTTTTAATGCACTGATCAGTTTACGCAGGAAAGAAATGGGTGTTGCCATTCGAAAATTTCGAAATGTTTTTACTGTAACCGTAACCGTGAGAGTTCTATTATTTTAAATCACCACAATCTTGAGAGCATTTCAAATAATAATATATGAAACTTTATTTTGATTAGCTGAATGGATAGGCCGCTAGTGGTTCGTAGATTGAAGAAGTGTTTTTATGACCACCCTGTATATGCGCACATACACAGGCACAAATTCTTCATTATTTAAGAATAGAAACTAGAATTACAAGTCTGTGACCAAACAGTCGCGAAACTAAATAGCCGGATAACAACTCTTACGGGCACGACGTAAACAATATTGATTTTGCTGAGCATCATGATAGCAATGTGACAACTGCACATCAATGATATGACATAAAATTATTTCATTAGTTATAACAGGCTTTCTGTGAAACCCTTTAGTGGAAATTCTAGGTCAACAGATGCCATCCTTGACTTAGAATTAATACGGATAGTCGAACGTTATTGATTATTGGAGAAAGTTACGAACTCATCCTACAAGGACTGTCATCTATTGCGTGTTAGAAGACAGCTTTGTTGGAAAATTTGAATCAATATAGGTTTCAAGATGTGTATGTATATATATACATATATGAGTTCAAGTCTTGTGTGTTCAGGCGAATAGAGAATTGAGAAAATTCAGAACAAAAGCTTCGTGTCATTGCATTTTAATCCAAATTTTAATTACACTTTTAAAACAGGAATATTTTTTAGGCGCTTAGGCATCCAAATTCTTTATTACAGCTTATAAGTAATTATTTCATCATTATTTATTAAAACTCGGTACTTTTCTGTTAACGCTATTTACCTGTAACGGAAAAGATCTAAACATACTCGCCAAACAATTTATATAGGAAGGTATTATATTATATCGCAATAAACTGTGTCCTAAAAAACGAAAAAGTACAATACGCACCAAGAAATTTTCCCCAGAAAGATATATACAAGAGCTTGATATTTTCAACGAGGAAAAATATTTATGGCATTAGATTATTTAAACTGTAGAAAAATATTTATGGCATTATTTAGACTGTAGAAAAGTATTTATGGTATTAGATTATTTAGACTGTAGAAAATATATTTATGGCATTAGATTATTTGGACTGTAGAAAAAATATTTATGGCATTAGAATATTTGGACTGTAGAAAAAAATATTTATAGCATTAGATTATTTAGACCGTAGCAAAAATATTTATGACATTAGATTATTTAGACTGTAGAAAATATATTTATGGCATTAGATTATTTGGACTGTAGAAAAAATATTTATGGCATTAGATTATTGTGTGGTGTTACGTGCACTTAGAACGCTCTACAGGACGTACTGAAGTGGCAAGTGTTACAACACTGAAACACTTTGGAGCATCTGTTTCCAGGACATAAGTCTCCAGCATGCACGAGTTACTCATGTTACATTTAGAGCAATTATCTAGATTTCAGGCAACTTTTAAATTATTCGTTTCGAGCAAAAATATTAGTCAATAATATATATTTTGCTATTGCAAATATGATTATTCAACATTATTTTAAAAGAAATTTTATCTGTATAAAATATCACAGATAGAAAATGTATTTATTACAAAAATGGTGTAAAATAATATTACTTAAACACTGCAAAAGGTACAGTACAAATAATTATTACAAATTACATTTAATACAAATACAAATACTTACACTTACTTTCCTACAATATCTAAAATTTCATGATATGATTTATAACATACAGAATGTTCTGGTAGAACGTTGTATGAAGATTCTTGTAGAACATTGTATGAACGTTCTGAATGAAAGTTTATTTACACTTTATATTAGTGCCATTAATAAAGTGTATTATTAATAAAGTGCACTATTAAAGTAATTAATTACTAATAAATTTAAATTAATTAATTAGTGCCACTAACACAGGTATTAGACGGGATGTTAACCTTTTAGAACTGTGCCATATAGACATGTTTCAGAATATTTCGCCTCAACGTTCCTGACATATTTTTGAAATACTTGCTTCAAAACGTTCTGGTGTTGGAGGGCGTATCACCCCATGGGGAGTTCTGCATCAAAACTGAGCTTGATATACAGTTAGTGCAGTGGGTCTATACCTGTACAACAAAGGATAAAATTCTGATGTCTCACCTGCTTCTTTCTGTCGTGTCTTGTGGCTTGGACTAGATTGGACTATTTACATAATAAGAAAACACTCGAGAGACATTTGCTTAATAGAAAAGTATGACTTCGTGAAAGACTTAATTTGAGATAAGCCAGTTTGTGTTCCCATTATATACCGGGAAAACCACGAAATCTCCCAAGTAAACAGCCCATTCGCCAGGATTTGAACCCAGGCTGAATTACCAGTACTCAGCGGTGTGATCGCTCTGCCTTTGGTGGGCTAGACAAATCTTTTATGTCTATATATCCTTTTAACCAGGAAACATACATTGTATCCGTTGTAAAATTAACACACGCCAAATAGGTTATCTCAACTCCTCAAGAGTACACGAAAATCAAAAACTTCACATATAAAAGGACAAAACGATCTAAACAAAACATCCTCATAACGTTATATTACGATGTCCACAGCATATCTAAGAATCGAGATCTTATCCTTGTAGAGACATTAGGATTTTTTTTTTGAAGCCAGAGAGATGAAAAATTAGCAACCGCCTTCGCCGGGGATCGAACTACGGACCTCTGGAATACAGGCCCAGCGTGCTACCGTTACACCACGAAGGCACGCTAGGGAAGTGGGAGAAATACCTTATATACTCCCCTTTTTAAAGGGGGACTAGGGCTTTAGAGGATCTAGTCGCCAAATCCTGGGTGCGGAGAATCATCATTCACAACCCGTTCAGTTCGGGCGCCACTTGTAGAGTCATTAGGTTAATTGGAAGCAGAAAAGATGAAAAATATGCAACCGCCTTCACCGGGAATCGAACCACGGACCTTTGAAATACCGTCCCAGTGTGCTACAGTTACACCACGAAGGCACGCTAGGGAAGTGGGAGAAATACCTTATATCCTAAATAACCTAAATCCCGGGACAACCTAACCTAAATTCCTAGACTTTGCAATTTAAATAAAATATCCGGAATATGTTAAATTACGATGTCCTCAGAATAGCAAGATCTTTAAGATATCCTTAGTATGTCCCGATACTTTGCGATTTGAACAAGACATTCTCAGGAAGCTAAATTATAATATCCTTAATATATGTAAGAATTAAGATCCTTAGAATATTCTCAATCTCAATATATCTCGAATGTTGCGATTTCAATAGAGAAATCATGGGGATGTTTTGTATAGTTGAAGCTTAGAATGAAATATTTTTACTGAGTAGTTAGTCTTGGTTATGTACTTTTATTGCAATTTGTTTCGTGTTTGAATTTAAGCGTAACAAAAGTAAAAATAAAAGTTTTTAAAAGTAAGGTCTTAACTTAATCTCGTGAAGTGATTAATGAGCTGGGCAAAGCAAACAATTTATCATATAGTTTTATGGGAACAAGAGATTAAATAATTCTCCTTACAATAATATCGCGAACAATGAAGTTCTAAAAGAATTTTGTAAACAGAATTATTAGCCTCTTGCTTTCGTAAAACTCTAAATTTTTCTCCTTTTAGCTCATTAATTATTTCATTAGATTTAAATATACCCATATTTTGTTTCTTCTTTTAAGTGCAAATTACATACTGTCAATCAAGTTATTCAATCCAAAGCTCCTTTCAACAATAAATAATCATTTTTTCACTTTCAGCAACTAACAGACTTACGATAAAACATATGATTTTAACATTAAATTAAAATTTATGTATATTATTTGAATATTTTTGTATATTATTTATGTATATTATATTATTCATGTATTTGGCCAGTACGATGGGTGGCTGCGCAAGCGTTAGTTTTAGTTTATAAACTAATTGTAGGAAGTCACCTTAATTAATGGCTTCTTCCTAATTCGTGCTTTATATCAATGCGATTAATTGTTTTACAACCTGTAATATTTTGAGATCTCTATAACACATAATATGGTTTTAGAGGTTTGAAATTTCAAAATTATGGACGTCAAACAGACGGAAAAAATCGAGTCATTTTAGAAAATTCGCTGAAGTCTTAGAGATTGCATTAAAACTTTCTTACCAAATTCATTTAAAATATTCATTACCCCTATATTCTCTGATAAAAAAATAAAATGATCAGTTGCTTAGTTTGTTCGTTAAACGAAGATACATGTGAAAAATCGTCTCAACGTTAAACGTAAAAACAAAATCTAAATGGAATATTAAAAGAAACTCACTGCATCCTGTAGTATTATCATTTCCAAATAATATTTTTAAAAACTATAAGTTGATCTTAACAGGAAATAGAAAAAAACACGATGATAAACTCTTGACCATAACCGCAAATACCATGAGTGAACTAAATGAAAACTTATAATAAAAATCATATTTTTCATATCAAAAACTGCATGGCAGAAAATGAGACATAATGTAGCTCTAACTGCCTATTAATTTGAAATCCTGATGAGTGTAGATAAGTGCCTCTCTTTACACCCGAAGTTTAAACCAATCAGTCCTTTTTTTCGACTACTCCAAGATTTGCCTAAACTGCTACAAGCAGAGATTGAAAGCATCACCATTTTTCTTTAGACTGCGAAAGCTCAGTTACGAGGTAGTATATCTTTCTTCAACTCGAAAGAGAAGCGTGTGGCTATAATTAAACTTCCTTTTCGTAAAGACTGTTTTAAACACATTTTTACTACTTTATACTTACTTTAAGTACCACACAAACGTCTGTTTATAGGATACAGAACTTTCTGGAGTTTGGTAGAGAAAAGACATATTTCAGTAACATATTTATATTGGCATTTCTATATGCAGATGTATTGCCTGTTATTTGATTACTATGGTATTGTCTAAAAAAGAAGTAGTTATTAACAGGCGCTATGATTAAAGAAGTATTTAGAATCTTGCAAATTAAGTTTCATGTATTTTTAAACAAAATTTCAAATTTTGCGTAAACACTGTAGATAACAGTGCAATGTGGTGAAGCGATTTTTGTTTAAAAATTGTATTTAGACTTTTTAAAATTTATTGTTTAAATAAAAATATTCTTCAGACTGATCTTTGTTTAACGAATAAACGAAAAGTCTCAAACGATTATTGTTTGCATCATCGAATGGAATAGATAAAAAAGTATTTTAAGTGAAATTTGTGAAAAAATTTAACATGATTTCTGATTTTTTGGCAATTTTCAAAAATTAATCAAATGTTTCAGTTATTGGAAGCCTATTTAAAATTTCTTCATGTGAAAATGTATCGATTACAAAATTTAAAAATTTTCCCAGAATATGAAACAAATTCTTTGCCCCTCTTTTAAAACAGGACTGATTAGAAAAAGTAATTGGTTAATTTCTACATTAAAACAAAACATACTACAGTATCAAACAAAAAGAGAAATATCGCATCTTTCGTTTGCACTGCTGCACTTCTGTATTATGCTTCAATATTATGATATTACTGCAACAAAATAAAATCTAACGCATTATTTTTAATTCTTTCTGTTTCATAACATTATATGTAATGTTCTCAGCATTTCATTTTAAGAGGCAATTTTTAACCCAAACGGGTAATTTGCCCAGAAGGGCTATTAATTTCGTTTTGCCATTTTGCGTCATTCACTTTAAAACGGCGTTCCACTTTTCAAATTGTTGCCACTAAACATTAGAGCCCTGTATTATGTTTAAAAAAATATGCATGAATGTATGTATATTTCTCGCACTGTGAAAAAGCGGTACTCAGAGACATCAAATTTTGAATAACGTAGTCTTCCATCTAGACGTAATATAAAATTTGAATGCTTTCAGATTTTATTTTTTTATCTTAATTTTATTGTAGAACGTAATGTTATAATTTTTTATAGAAGAACATTAAAATTCTAACATCCAAAACTATAACTATTATACGAAAAAGTACGAAATTTTCACAAAAGCTATGGAAGAAATGCTACACCTTCTTTTAAAACAAAAAATGATACAAAAATTTTACTGGATTGTTTTTAATTAGTCAGGTTTTTATAAGCATTTATTTCACTTGACCATGATATTTGTCATTGTGGTGAAAACTTTGACATCCATTTTTAAAGTATTTCATATTTTGCATATGTGGCCGTTGTGAATAACAGTGTAGTGAACAGAAGTTTACAAAATTTAATGTTGATTTTTTAAAAGCTAATGCAGAAATATTCGTTTGATGAAAATATCGAAACTTTCAGAATTTGACTGTTTTGCACTATTAATAAAGGAAGAAATGTTGGAACATATTTTTTAAATGAAGGTACGTGAAATTAGAAAGTAATTTCTGATTTTTTGGAGAAATGGCTGCATTTGTTTCGATTATTTGAAGCAAGCAATTGAATTATCTTAAATAAAAGAATGATTATTCATCGCCGCAAAATGACTTTTCGATTGAATATCTTAACTGATACAGAGTCACTGAGATTAAAAATATGAAAGAAAAGTAATAAAAAAATCTGAATGCTTTCAGATTTTATATTGCGTTCAAACGGGCCTGTTTTTTTTTTTTTTTTTTTTTTTTTTTTAAAGGTTACAGACATTTAATACGCTTCGAGAGCATTTGCGCTAACGCCACATTGGGCTAAAAATACACTCTTTTGCAAAAAAAAAAAAAAAAATCGGGCCACCAAGAAGGACTTTTGCTATCGTGGCGAAATTTGGTACATAAAAACATCTTTATCGAACAGGCAAATGATCAAAGTTTCAAGGCAAAAGAACAAGAATTGCGAACTCAGCGCGCATTTCTGGTGCTCAATTCGCAAAGTATAAAACCAGTAACAGAGGCCGAAAATTTGCCTTTTTGTTGCCATTGTAATTCTGCAAAGAAGCAACTAACGATGCCATTACGACGTTAACGAAGACCTTACAGACAACTAATCGACTTCGAATGTAGTGGCAATGTAGGGTTGAGTGAAGCTGGGTCGCCATACCGAGTAATAAGCCGCCACCTGCACAGTACAGACACTGCTGTTCAAAGATATTGGCAGCAATGGTTGCTACAAGGAAACTGGACACGAAATGAAGGCTCTGGAAGGCCAAGGGGCAAAAATGCGTGGCAAGATAGGATGATCATTCCCCAGACCAGAATCGCCCAACGGTGTCATTGTCGACTATTCAACGCACTTTACAGCCACGTTTATGCCTCTCGTGGTACCGTCCACTATCTTACGGCGCTTGGCTGAGACGGGATTACGCTCACAGAGGCCTTTAAGACGTTTGCCTTTGACCCCACAACATCGGCGGAGTCGTCTGGAGTGGTGTCGCAGGCGATCATCATAGCTGCCATCAGACTGACATCGTATAGGGTTCAGCGATGAATCTCGCTTCACTCTTGAAGCAGATGACCACCGTGTTTGTGTCTGGAGAGGACGGGACCAGTGGTCCCAATCAGCCTTTGTTTTACAAAGACATACAGCCACAACTTATCAACCCCTGGTGTGATGGTGTGGGGCACTATTTCTTACAACAGCAGGTCATCTTTAGTCATCCTCTGTACATCTTTAACAGCTCAACGATATGTTGATACCATCCTGCAGCCGGTTGAATTACCCTTCATGGCACGCCATCCTGGGGCCATTTTACAAGATAATGCCAGACCACATACCGCTCGCATATCTCTGGACTATCTCCGTGCGGTTGATACTCTTCCTTGGCCAGCAAGGTCACCAGACCTTTCAGCAATTGAGCATTTCCAGTACACGGTAGGCCGCCAGATTCGGGCACCACAAAATATCGCAGATCTGGAGCGACAACTGATGAATGCCTGGCAGAATGTGTCGCAGGATGACATTAGGAACCTCTACCACTCCTTGCCTTGATGACTTCAATTACGCATTGCCTCCACGGGCGGTTCGACCAAATACTAATTTGAACAGTTAATGGGTGATTGTGAGTCATGAACAGGTATTATGACCTTGATTTTTAAATCATTTTATTATCTGTGTATGAGCTATACACATATTCAGTTTTATCAAAAACAACCACTTCCCTCATGGTGCTTCGAAGGTGCCTCATGGTGCTTTGCAAAAGAGTGCATTTAAAATCAGCATATCTTTAGAATTTCCGATAGATAGTTTCGCGCGCTGGAGATAAATGTGTTTTATTCTCTACAGCGTTGCCACTGCTCGCTTTAAAATTATTGAATTTTTTAATCAAAATTTCGCAAAGTTTTACGAAATATGAAATATACAAAAAAAACAAATTCCAAATTCGAGCTTCCAGGCGCCCGTGTTCGGGTGGAAGATTTTTTTAATTCAAAATTTGATGACTCTAGGTAACGTTGTCTTTCCACAATGTGAGAATCATACATACATTCATGCAGATGCTTCATTATTGAATTTCTGTAAATATAATACAAGGCCGTAATGTTTGTTGGCAAAAGTTTGAAAATTTGTACAGCCGTTTATAATGATTCACCGCAAAATGCCGTTTCGAGACTAATAGCCCTTCTGCGCTAACGCCTCTTTGTGTTAATAAAGCTCTTATATAAATTTCATAAAATAATTAATTAACTAGAAGAAAAATATTTATCACATATTTTAAGAGGAGAAACAGATTAATGTATTCTCTTTACAGAATTCATCTACAATTTTATATCACGAATAACAAAGGAGTGTTATCCCAAATAGTTAGCCTGTTAATCAAGCTGCATTGTTAAAAATAAGCTGTAAGGATTTTTAATTCATGAAGGAAGTCCCACATTTTTATTATTCGTTATATAAAATTGTAGATTAGATGATTTTTTTAAAGAGAATCGTTTAATTTCTATATCCCATTAACCTGTATTATAAATTATTTTTCTCTTTCTTTTCTTCAATAATTTATTGTTTAATTGTTTTCGAAAGCGTGAAAAGCCTACATTTACTAGGGGTGTTTGTTTCTTTTAATGCTTTATTCTTTGCTTTAAGTATAACTGGGTCATTTTTAAAGCTCCTGCATATTGTTCCGTTTATTGTTCTTTATCCCTTCATATTGCTCTTTAAACTCCGTTGTTTTGTAAAAATGCACAACTGAAAAGAATTTTCTTCTTTTTGTACAGAGAATCTTTTAAAACTAGTTGAAACTTTTCGGAAAATAATTAGTATTTTGTTTCATTTCTAGGATATGTTAATCGAGGAAATTGCTTACAGACTCAATTACCAAAAAACTTATGAAGACAAAAAGACTACTTTTCTTTTCCCTAAAGTAACAAAATTCACAAGGTTACAGTCACAGCAGAAAACTGGATTCAAATATGCATGATCTTTTGATATATATATATATATATATACTATATAAAAATCATTCAGGCAGAAAAGATAGTGTGTTAAGAAATCACAGCACCATCTGTTCAAATTCTATTTCTTGTTACGACCAACGTGAGAATTTTTAGGAATTCTTTATTCTTATCCAGGTAGGCACGAGAAAGAATTTTTGATAGTAGTTCTTTTTTTTTTTCCGCCAATGATTTAAACTTTAAATTGAACACCATTAAAGCATAAGAACATCCATGATTTTTTCATGAATTATTTATGAGTGAATTTTTTAACTTTCATTTTACTGTATGTTAAACTACATAGTAAAGAGAAACAAATCTTCTAATGAAACAAGCGAAGATAATTATCCTCTTACCTGCAACGATTAAAGGTGAAAGTCAGATTTTCATGATTGCGTTTTCACCATCGAGTTCATTACGTATAATTTACTTCTTAAATAACTCTCCCGGCGTCTTTGTTTAATTCGCCTTCTTTAATGTAATATTCATCTATAATTTAAGTATCTGATTATTTCACAAGGGCATTATTAATTCACATTCTCCATTATAACATGTATTAACACATTATCTACAACTATTTTACCAACTTTACCAGCTGTTTTCTTGAATTCACATTCTTTAATGCAGTGTTTATTGGATAAGTTATGTACAATTAACTTTCATAATAACCAGTGCTTCATTTAATTTATGTCCTTATATCTAGGATTTATCTACAATTAACTTCTTTGATGACTTTACCAGGGCATTTTTTAATTTACTTTTGACGTAGTATTTATTATCTAAAACCAGCGTTTTTAATAAATTTACCAATGTATATCTTATAAGGTATTTCTCCCGCCTTCCTAGCGTGCCTTCGTGGTGTAGTGGTTCTGCACGTTGGGTTGATATTCCGGAGGTCAGTGGTCCGATTCCCGGCGAAGGCGTTTCCTCATTTTTCACCTTGCCTGCTTCCAAAAATACCTAATGCCGCCACAATCTTAAATTATTATTATTTACTGTAGTTTTTACTAGCCCGTTATCTACTCGTATAATTATTTTAACTACTTCATCAGAAGTTTCTTTATAATTCACATTTTTATGTAGTATTTATTAGTATATTATCTCCACTTATCTTATATAATAATTTCACTAAATCTTTATTTAATTCACATTCTTAAACGTAGTGCAGGAATTAATAAGTTATATAAAGCATTATCTGCAATTAATGTTTTCAATAACTTATTAAATCACATTCGTCAATTCAAGGGTTTATTTAAAGCGCATTCTTTAGACTAATGTTTACTAACTCATTACCTGTTATTAACTTCCTTGATAATTTCGCAAAGGCTTTAATTTAATTACGCTCTCTAATATAATGTTTACTAGCACATTAATTTAATTACTAGTACTTAATTATTGTTTTAATATTAGATGTAATTAACTCTTTCAATACTACATACCAGCATTCAATTAATTCCTTTAATAATATCATTAAGTTTTTATTTAATTAACATTGTTTAATGTAGACTGTAACATTGCTTAACGTTACTAGATCATTATCTACAATTATTTTCTTTAATTCATTTAATAAATTCGGTAGGCATTTTACTTAATTCACAATCTTAAATGCAGCTTAAATGCCCCATTATCAACAATTACCTTCTTCAATAACTTCACCAGGTCTTTAATTACTTCATATTCTTTAAAGTTATCTACAGCTAACGTTTTTAGTAACTTCACCAAAGCTTTATTTAAATAAGTCTTTATCACGGGATTTCAATAAGATTTTCAGTTCGCAAATTGAAACTTAACAAATAAAAGTACAACTAAACCTAAAAAAAAAAAAAAAAAAAAATAATCTTCTTGTCTTTTTATTGCTTTTATACCAAATGGGCGGTAAAATATAAGGGCTATTAGTTTCGAAACGGTATTTTGCGTTGTTTCATTATAAAAGTTCTATTCACTTTTCAAATTGTTGTCGGTATTATCGCCCTGTACTGTATTTAAAGAAATCAAATAATAAAAAATCTACATAAATGTGCGTATGTTCCTCGCATTAGGAAAAAACGACGAACATAGGCCCCTGGATGCCCGAATTTCGAATTTGTTTTATTATATATTTCATATTTTGTAAAACTTCAACGAATTTTAGATTAACAAAGTCAAAGAATTCAGAGCGATCAATGGCAACACTGACAGAAAATAACTTTCTTATCTCCGGCGCGGATCGAAATTTCTAAAAATATGCTGTTTTAAAATATTTTTTGATATTGCTGTTGAATTGAATTTTATGTGGTTTAAGTGCGAAGAACATGATATTTAATAATAAATAATAATATCATACAAAACATTAAAAAAGTCTCTTTGGCGTAGCATAAAATCTGAAAGCTTTTAGCTTTTATTTTTTATTTTTTATTTTTTTTTAAATTTTTGAAAGGGAAGGTATGGTTGCAATGAAAATAAAATGGGACCTCACATCACTAACGCCTCACATTTCGAATAAATCGGTTAAAGAAAAATTAACTAAACAAGAACTCCTCGGATTACAAATGTTACGAACATTAAAATTGGCAAAAGGTGGTTTTCAAAACTGTTTTAAGGTAATCTGTACTAGAGAATTAACAGTCAAGAACTTCTTGAAACACCGTTTGAAACTTAATTATCATTCAGAAAACCTGGAAAAAATAAGTGACTTACATTAAACATCACCTGGAGGAAATTATCTCTAGATTTTACTACAGACAAAGCCTTTGAAGGTATTGAAATTTAGGGCATTTTTTCCTTTGCTGCGTTATTGCGTTTCTAACCTTAAGACCTGGAAGTTAACAATGGAGACACGAAGGAGCTAGTAGAGGGCCACAAAATTGAGCTCAACGAGAAGGAACTGTAATAATTTCAGACGTAGCAATACAAAGTAATTGTGAAGAAAATGTCTTCAAAAGAAGAGCATGGGGAAAAAAAGATGGTCATAGAACCAACGAAATGCTTGTAAAAGGAGGCAAGATGCAAAGTTTTCATTTAATGTTATCACGCTGATAAGGAGTAGTCGGATAATAAGGAGTAGTAGATAAGGAGTTGTCGGATAATAAGGAGTCGGATAATAAGGAGCTGATAAGGAGTAGTCGGATAATAAGGAGTAGTAGATAATCCACGCTGATAAGGAGTAGTAGATAAGGAGTAGATAACGCATGTACTTTCAGTGACAATGGCATGTTTCTCTTTAGAAACTTTTTAAAATATAGGCAACAACAAATTAAATGGGACAAACTTTTGAGTGAAACGGAGCCTTAATGAGGATCAAGCAGAGTCGAGTGTCGTTAAGAGACAAAGAAAAATAAAAAATGTCCCAGGAAAACTGTTACCTAATGTTCTTTCGAGAAAGGACTTCTCATCTAAACAATACTATTTCTTTTCCTTGTCACTTTCAACTTATGCCGTTCACTCATCTTTGTACGAGTATGGTAAAATTAAGTTAATCTTCTTTTCATTTAATCTGTTCAATGTTGCATTTATCTTGTTCCCCCCCCCTGAGGTTTACTGATTTTCAGTAGGTTTGTGTTATGCACGAGTGTGCAAAGTACTGCCTTGTACAAGAACAAATGAATTAATTCGACATTAATTCCTAGGGACGAAACTGTTTCGGCTTACGAATATTTTCGATGACCGACAGCTTTTAGGAATTAACTAAATTCGTAAGCATAGGTTTTTTAGGAAAACGAATAACATTCTTTCCTTATTTTAATAAGGAAAATATGGCCTTCATTTTAACTGAAACAAGAAAATCCTCATTATTTTAATTAGAAAAAGATGATCTCTCCAATAAGGGTAAGTTAATTTTCTTCATTTAATAAGGACAGGACAGTCAATTTATCTCTTAATTCTTTTAGTTTGTGAAAGGAAGGATTTGAAAGAAATAGTGCAATAAGAGCATTTTTCTTCGAAAACGAATAAAATTTCTTCTTTATTTTAATTAGGGTAAGATAACCTTTCTTCTGATGTTAATTACTGCTGACACACAGCACTTTCATGCAGCGATACTATAAAGATCTGCCATAACCTAAGAAGTTGACTATCCAATTAAAGCCAAAATCCCTCACATAAATTCTCCACAGAACTGTATATACTTTCTAAGGAACTGTAAAACATTTCGATTCAGCTGAACTTTGTCGCACGAATCAATTACTTGACGCTGGAAGAATCAAATCCTCTCTCATGAAAGGGTGAACTGTCAGTACTCTCGTGGCCAAGTCGTTGTATGGAATTGATGAGGTATTTAGGATTTCAGACGACATTTTGCGGATCCACTGATGAGACATGAAAATGCATAGATATTTAACGCTTTAAATATTTGAAGCTGATAGTTAGTTAATTTAGCTGCTTGTAAAATAGTTTAAATAGTTTATTAGTTAAATAATTTAATTACTAAGTAGTTAAGTTGTTTTATTTATCTGTGACATTATAAATAGCAGCTCTCTCTATCTTTTCTAATTATGAAAATACGAACAACTTTCCATTAACCTGGCAATAAATAGTTTTATTAGTTTATTAGTTAAAAATTTTATTTAATTAGTTAATTAGTTTATTTTTTTAATTTATTAGTTAAACAGCTTAGTTTATTAGAAGCATTATTATCAACTAAAATCTGAAACTGTTAATTAAATAGTGGCATTTCTTCTGCCATTTATAAAATTTACCTGTGGCATCGTAAAACTGTAGCATCCTCTATCTTTTCTAATGATGAAAATACAAACAACGTTGCATTAACCTGCCAACATCGGAGGTGACGTCAATGGCTAACTCACTATAACGGTTAATCTAACATTTGTTTAAAAAAAAGGAAAGAGGAATAGCTCATATTACTAATAACGAAAAATACAACTAACGACGTATCTGTACTTTCAAAAGATTTAATTTGAAAAATGAATTTAATTTAGTTATGCAAATTAAATCAGCATTCAGATAAAGGAAAGCACACTGCAAATAATGGAAAAACAAAGAAACAAATAAATGATAGTTTCAGAAATAGAAAATTCTTTGGAAGAAACTTAAGTTAAAAATGGCATCATTAGAAATGGAGAACATCTTAAAAGAAATTACGTCATAAATAGCCTCATTAGAAATGAAGAATTTTCTGGAAGAAACGGTGTTAGAAATGGAATCATTAAAAACGAAGAATTTCAGGTAGAAGTCACGTTATAAATGGCACGATTAGAAATGAAGAATTTTCGGAAGAAAATATGTTATAAACGACATTACTATAAGCGAAAGAATTCTTTAAAAGAAGCTATACTAAATGGCATTAAAAAGTAATATTTACAAGAGAACTCCAGCATTGTTATACAGGGTGTCATAATTTATTCACCGAATAAAGATATATTTTAAGTAATACAGAATAATTAAAAAAATTGATTGAATGTTATTCAGCACTTCAGAGAATTTTATGAATCCCAACATGAACATCATTTATGAAGTCTGTTCTCGATTTACCTTCAGATGCTATTAAGTACAGGATGATTATAATTAAAGGGACCCTATTCAGACCACTCAAGAACCCGTTCTACTGATTGAATGTTGATGAACTTTGGTATATATGTAATATGGACCACGGGGAAATGATTTCTGCAATAAAAATAGTTCAAATTTTGACTCCCAGGGGGAATTATGAGGCCTAAAGAAGGACAAGAAATCTGTCAGAATCATTAAAATTTATTCATTTACAGAATGTGCTGAATGTGTGCTCCATTAACATCATTTACGTGTTGAAAGCGCGTTATAGCGTGTTCAGTGGTAGCGCGAAATAACTCTCGAGGGATTTCAGTAAAATGGCGTGTAATGCTGGCCTTTCAACTCAGGAAAAGTCATAATTCCTCCTCCATAAGCACGGTTTTTTAGGAATCCCACAACCAGAAATCCCAGATTTAATTCGGGTGAACGGGAAGGCCAGGCGTCCGGTAAAGCTCTAGATATTACACGATTCTCGCCAAAGTTAGCACGAAATAGTTCTTTGACTTGGCGCCCATTGTGGGAGTTGTTCCATCTTGCATGAAGACAGTGGTCTGATAAAATACTTTTACCAGTAAAGCTCGATCTTTCTTCTGTAAGGGCATGATTAACGATGACAGAGGTACGCAGAATAATTTTTCTGGCTCTGGCTGCAAGTCTCTTTATAGGTTTGACTAATTTGCATAAAGAATGTTTGAAAACTGCTATCAGGTAGTCAAAATTTGAATTATTTTTTATTACAGAAATCTTTTTCCCATAGTCCATACAACGTATATAACAAGTTTCATCAAAATCCGATGGGCAGAACGGGTCCTACAGGGGTCTGAATAGGGTCATCTTTAATTATAACTATCTTGTATTTATGGAGTCGCGGTAGAGGTTTTTGTGGTGATTCGATTCTGTAATTCTTTGATGCTGCGAATCTCTTCTCCATAAAGTTGGTTCTTCAAGTATCCTTAAAGAAGGAAGTCGAGTGGAGATCGGCCAAAGTTGGCCATGAAATTGGCCCACCTCTAACAGTCCAACGTTCTGGAAATGTTTCAACAAGGGAATCACTCAGATGTGTACCCTAATGATAGGAGTACTATTTTCTGAAGAAATTAATCATCTTTACTGATACAATCTGTAGAGACATTAGGTATTTTTGGGGGGAGAAGCAGGAGTGATGAAAAATGAGCAACGCCTTCGCCGGGAATCGAACCACGGACCTCTGGAATACGGGCTTAGCATGCAGACCACTACACCACGAAGTCACGCTAAGAAGGTAGGAGAAATACCTTATAAATCAAGAATGTCTAGAAAACATTTCTTACGATCGACTAATCATGAGGTTTGATTTGTAGACAAATCTACAATACGCAGTCAGGTTCAACTGTTCCTGAACAACTTTATATACAGCCGATCTGGGGATACCTGTTTGCATGTTGGCACGGCGAATGGATTTACTAGGACTGCTCACAAGCACATCTCGAATGATGAAAATATTTTCATTTACCTACCTGCACCTTCTTTGTGCAAAACATGTCCGGTCTGTCTAAACTATTTTAACTAATTTTTAAGAGATTGATCCTTTGATAAAGTTATATTAAATTCACGTTCGAATCGCCTTTGAGCTGTTTTTGGATTTCGTTTCCCATAAACAAATACACTGACAAGGCACTTTATTTTCACTGCATGACGTCATTTTGTGTGTAAACAAACAAGTGTCCTGTTGTCATTCACAGAAATTGGAACAAATGAATTTCTTTGAACTAAATGTAATGTGGATATAAATTATTCCCGGTTTAAAACTACATTTCATTTTTATGTTATTGGCCGGAGATTAAATTATATAATTATATATATTATAAATAAGGAAGGACACAGTTAACCACATACAACTTCCCTAAGTACAGTGTACCTTTGCGCTGTAATTGGAAAATTGTCCTGTGCAAATCGGAAATTTTGGACATTAAATTCCGGTTACAGGATAGTTGATTTCCGCTTTTTATACCTCCAAATACACAGCTGATTGTCTTTGGCAGTACAGCTGCTCACTTGATGATAACTTCTTTCCAGAATATTTTTAAAGTCTCTATAAGTGGCACTCGAATTAAAATGTGGTGCAGAATAATTCATTGTCACATAGATTTGGCGACTGGGCATCCCTCGTCTCTCCAGGGACTCTTTAAGTGGGGAAGAATGCATAAACTTCTCTCTTTCCTCACCTCGTTTCTTCGTGACCTAGCTAGAACTCAAGTCTGGCTAGCATTTGGAAAGTTTTAATTTCGAATTCCAGCAGGGTTACAGCTGAATTACCGAATTCAACTCCGAAAAAAATATAATAGACTCTACGAGGCGTCTGACTAAAATGTGGTTGACGACAATTCTTCACCATCTGATATGGACACTGAATTCTTTGGGAAAGGTCCGGGTATCAAATGAAGGCGAAAACAACTGATATTTCCGCTTTGAAGAAATTTGGCGACATTTAATACTAATTTCGCGAAATCTAAAAAAGACTCCAGCTCCAGAAATGGGTAGTGTTAATTTAATCCCTATTTCGATTTTGGGTCTGCAAAAATTATCCGGAAAGCTTCTTCCATTGCAGAATTACATTTTCTTGAAGCTTTTCACATTCACAAAAATTTACAGTGTTTATTTAATGATTTTAATCCAATCCTACCTAACTGTTATCAATCTCTATTATCCTAATTTTTAAATTTTCGTTATTATTTCTACTAACAGATGGAGCTACCCTCTCGTCTCTCTTGACTTACTTAGGGTAGAAATATGTTTGCAACTCGGTTTTTCAATTGCAGATTTCTTTGCTCCTGATGAAGAGGGACTTTGTTCGCCCTCAAAACTACAGTTTCAATGCGAAAAATCTACGCCTAACACAAGTTTTTGCTTTACTTTTATAATTTCGATATGTTTTCACTGTAACCGTAAGCATAAGACCTCTATTGTTTTATATCATCACAATATAGAGTAAATACCTTCAAATGACGATACATAAAACTGCATTTCGATTAGTTGAGCGTATAGGTAGCTAAGAGGTCCGTATATCCGGAGAGTTATTTTATGTCCACCCTGTATATAATATTTATATATGTGCACAGTGCAAAAGCTGTGCTCACTGCCGACTTTGTGCTTCTCTGCGATACTTTTTAGTGACAAAACCATCGTAAGACAACGATCTAGCGTTTGATTCAAAAATAATAATAATAGAATTTAAAATAAAAATCTACAAAAGTTTAAAATAAATTTTTAATTATATTTTGACTTCTCGTTTTTCGTTTATTAAACATGTAATTGGAAAAAAAATTGAGAACTGTTTAAAATTTCACATCTTTTAAATAACATAGAACGAGTCCTCCTCAAAAGTGGCACCTGCCCAGTTTACCTTTGCATCAATCAGACCTTGTCGAGGCCTGAAACGTTTTATAGATTTAAAAGATTTATATAAGATAAAGCAATCTGATTTACTTTTATCTTTAAGTATCAACTGTACAATGTTATTAGTTTTACATTTTAATTAAGAGATGAGGCGATTGATGCTCTTTTGGTATCCACACATTTGTCTGGAACGCCTTAATACACGTACAAGGAAGAGGACATAATTGTGAAATAAAGGAGTAGTTTTGGTACTAAACTTATATACAATATGTGGTATTTTAACATTGTCAGTGTCTACATTTAACATAAACTACAGTCTGTTACATTAAAATAGGCACTTCAAGCTAGTTTCCAGCTTTCCCCCCCCCTCCATTTGCGAATATAACTCGGGTTCTCATGACCCCACAGCATTCATTTTTTCCACTTTATTTGAGATTGTAGTTTAGGCCAGTCTTTATTTGCGTGCTTTTCTTGAATGAAAACATGTTAAACGGATGCAAAGTTGGAGGAAAAATTAAACAACTTAATAATTTACAAGTTACGAATTTGCAGACTTAGCTTATACATAGCTACATATTGCTACATATTGCTTTTATTTCATCTTACAATTAATAATTTCTCTATATAAAGAAGAAAGTGCGTGCGTTTGTTCGCTACAATTCTTTTCTGCGTACTGCGAAAGGTCGACGTCCACTTTTTTTTTAAAATGGTATCTAAAATCAGAGATATTAATTAAAAACTCCGAAAAACAATAATTTCCGTTTTTCTGAGTGGTAACAGTCTCGCAAGCTGGAGATGCAAACCTGCTTTATTTCGGGAGTTGTTGCCGCTGCTCGCTTTCAAATCCCAGGGTTTGTAAATAAAAAATTTATAAGTTTTACGATGAAATAAAAATAGCATTGTCAAATATTAAGTACATTATTCCCGACTTCAAAAACTCGTGAGAAGCCATTTCGACTATTCCCATCTTGTACATCTTGGTACATCCCATTTTAATCAGCCGAGATATTAATTAAAAACTCTGAAAGCGCTCATTTTCGCGCTCATTGTTTCGAGTGGCAACAGTCTCGCCCGTTGCAAATAAAAATGCTTTATTCCGAAAAGTGTTGCTACCATTTGCTTTCAAATCATAAAGTCTGTTAATAAAAAAATTACATTTTACAAAATCTATACATACAAAAAGAATGTTTGTTTGTGTATTTGTTCGCATTATTGATTTCTGATCCATTATGGTAAATTTCTTGCCAAATTTAATCGACTAAAACTGAATATAGGTGAAATATTGGATGGAACTTGAGCTTTTGCTATCACTTGATTAGAAAGACGAAAATCACTAAAAACTGCGTACCATTGTTGCTGATATAATGAGAGAGGATTAACTTATTTTTCTATCGAAATTGTTTATGTGGGTTCCATATCGCATCAGACTGAAAAATGTATGACTGTGAATCGTACTTTTTGCGTCGTTATTAGAGGAGGATTTCCAGCGGTATCGTTCTCTCTGTTGTTAGATGCATTCCTCTCAATCTAACTTAACCGGCATCGAGTACTTCCGTTAGTATTATAACAAAATGCACTCATTAACAGTGCGGTACAATCCATTAATTATATACACCCCGTCAAGAATTTGCCCAGAAAGTACACTCAGAAGCAAGTCTTGAAATGAAATATCATTTGGTAAAATATTTGTAATCACCAACAGCATTAAATTATTATTATTTAGCAACAGTTCAGTTCCACAATAAGGCTACGTTTATATGAATGATATAAATGCGAGCCGCCTCGGCGCCATTTTCAGTATGTTGCATTAATTTGCATTTTTAGTCATTTATGATTTATTCTAGGAGATTTTTTGAAATTCTCTCCCCAGTTTTTGGCCTATTCCTTCCCACATGTCCGGTTTCTGAGAGAATCATCCAAGTGAAAGTTTTCTGGATAAAGCTGGCACCGTTTTCATTTCACCAAGAGCTACGTTTCATACTTTTCACCAGTGCCTGCTTCCCTATACCATATATTCGCATCTGATACGAACTTCATTTATCAAGTAAAAGAGGGTTATGGCTATGCACAGGCTGTCTGCTTTCCTAAGCAAACATTGGCCTAAACATTTAACTAATCTTCAGTAAAGGCCTAAATATTTAACTAAAACATAGTTTGCTAACTTAGGGTAATATTGTAAATCTCTTAGCAAATGCCCTGTTGGAATTGACAAAGAGGAGAATTTAAACTTCTAAAGATGTAATTACCATATAGGTGGAAATAATAAAAACTTTTAAACAAATTATCTGCCAATAAACTGCAATACTGTCCAGATTTTCAAAGAATGTCGTTTTGAAATTGGCAACGACGAGAGATGAAAGTTCGGAAGATGTAATTATAACACATCTATCTGCGAGAATAATAAGATTTTTCACTAAACGTCTGCGAGTATATGGCAATACTGTATTATGTTTCAAAGACAATTTCTTTAAAATGCGAAACCACTAACAGTAGAGTTCTAAAGATGTCATTACAATACTCTATTAGAGAAAAATACATATACCTCTTTATTAATTGTCTGCCAATAAATGACAATGCTATATTCTAACATAATTACAAGGTAAAAAGCATTACATACTGTTAAATCACAAAATAATGTGACGGGATAGCATTTAAAAAAGAATCAGCATCCAATTATTCTAAGTGATTTATTAAAAGACGCTTAGATGCGGCTTGAAAATGACTTGAAAAATTGTAAATTGTGAAATTAAATATCTTATTCAATTTTTGCCGCACGAAAGTCAAACCTTTTAGGTTTGTCTGTTTGAAATGAGTTTAACTTCTTCTGAGTACAAGTATCGGAATCTGTACTTGTATTCAGAAAATGATAATATGCGTATGGGAATCTATGGGTAATATGGGTATGGGAATCTGGTACTTCTGAATACAAAAGAACGTATAAAAATTAAGATTTCGCATTCTACATAAAACTAATATTTTTTAAACTTGAAAATACGAATACGAAAATATGAGTTTTGGTCACTTCTGTAAGTGGAAGTATGTTTCTATGATCAACGATTGAGAAAATAAAAGCCCTCAAAGGACTTTTGTGAATACGGTGTGTAAAGAATTGTATACACTAGTCTCTGATTGCATCAGAGAGCCAGGAATTTCAGGTTTCATATTTCAGCACATACTCGCATAGAATATCATCTAAAATATGTTTTAATTAATATCCTAGCCTGTTATAAAACTTTAGGTTATACTTTAGGTTAATTGGAAGCAGGAGAGATAAAAAATGAGCAACGCCCTCATCGGGACTCGATCCAAGGACCTCTGGAATACGCACCCAGCGTGCTGACCACTACACTACGAAGCCATGCTAAGAAGGCGGGAAAAATACCTTATAATACAATCTCACAATAATTACATCTAAAATATTTTTCTAAAACGGCAAAGCATTACACTAAACAAATAATAAATGCCTTTGGTCTTTGAAAGGAAATCCTAAAAGATCATCCTAAAAGATCCACTGGCAATAAATACTGTGTTATTGTTAGTACAATATTGTCAAGACGAATCAACATTAAGCTCTGCCAATGAAGAAACTGGCCGAAGATCGCTCATTGGGAAAAAGGCAGATAATTTACGGAAGAATTTTTCTGCTAAGCGTATTGATCTTTTCTGGCTTCTGGCCTTTCCTTTCCAAGATCACCAAATGGATGTTTTTATGACCCTCCCTCTTCGCTATTACATGAAACGAACAAATAAAAAGGCTGTATCAGCACGGACAGATAACCATGTTGTCTGCCCAATCAACTCTCTCATCCTTTCAGTCTCTTCCACAAGTAAATACTAACGATCTGGAAGTTTTGTTAACGAGCTCTCTAAAGCCTAAAACAAATTTCCTATGATTTGAGTTTACTAAGTGCAGCTAAATATATTTATAGTCGAGTTACCGCTCCAATGATTTTTTAACCATTAAATTCAATACATATAGGTCCTAATTGCTTAATGGTTCTCTAAATTTCCCTTTGGATTCCTTCTTTGGATATTTTTAATTTTTTCTGCCCACGGTGAAAATTCATGATTTATTTACTAAATATCATGTTCTTCGCACTTAAACCATAAAATTCAGTTCAACAGCGATATCGCAAAGTAATTTTAAATTGAGCACAGCTTTAGAATTTCCAATGCACAGTCTCACGCGCTGGAAATAAAAATCTTTTTTCTGTACAACGTTGCCATTGCTCGCTTTGAAATCTTTGAGTTTGTTAACCAAAAATATGTTTAAGTTTTACAAAATATGAAATCGATAATAAAACAAATTTTAAATTTGGGCTTCCAGATGCTCTTATTCGCAGTAGAATTACGTCATTCGAAATTGCATGGCTCTAGGTACCTTTGTTTTATCACAATGCGAGAAATATACATACATCTATGCAGATTCTTCATTATTTAATTTCTTCAAGTATAATACAGGCGATAATATTTGGTTGCAAGAGTTGGAAGCAAAATCGCAAAACGAAACAATAGTCCCTCGGGGACAAAGGCCCTTTGGACTAAATAAAGACAACTATATATTCTTCCCATCCTTTGAGCTAAAGTCGATTTTGCGATATTGATAGAACCATCGATGACACTTGCGAATATTTTAAATCCTTGCCATATACTTGTTCCCTATTTTCAACATAAATTGCTTTACTATTGCCCTACTTAGACTCGTTGACACCGTTTTTAGGAGAAGCCGTTGAAGCAACAAATTTGTTCCAGCGGGCTTGCAGCCCAGAAATTACATGAAGAAGCTAGTAAAGAATTGTTTCGCTTCTTTACCGCGTGACTTCTAGGTGTACTTGGATGGTCATCCGGCTAGTAGTTGGAAAGTCCGGAGGTCGAATTTCATATATGTAGCTTTTACAGTATTAAATATACTCTAAAAGCTGTCTTTACCCAGCGGTGTTTACAAATCCTTGGAAAATCGCTTATTTATATGCGTTAAAACATGTCTGAATAATATCCACAAAATGACATTATTTATAGGATGATCTGATACTTTAAGGGTTTCGAAAGTAGCCATCATCCGCTGAAGTAAACGTTCTAGAATCGGATAATTTGATCTGCAATAACCACATCTTATAGGTTGTCCTTTTTCAAAATAAATATTTCAATTTCTTTTAATGCATGTCATTTTGATTTAACACGATTAGGGCAAGAACATTTCTAAATTTTTTTTTCTTAGTCCAAAGGAGTTTGAGTCCCGAACAACTATTACTTTCGTTTTGGCATTTTGCGTCGGACTTCTATCAATGTCTGTTCACTTTTCAAACTGTTGCCACAAAATGTTAGAGTTCTGCACTGTATTTGAAGAAATTAAAATCTGCTTAAATGTATGTATATTTCTTTCACTGTGATAAAACAACGGAAGATCTAGAGCCATCCAATTTTGAATGACGTAATCCTACTGCGAATATGGACATCTGAAATACCAAATTTGAAATTTGGAATTTATTTTATTATCGATTTCATATTTTGTAAAACTTTAACGAATTTTTAAGTAACAAACTCAACGATTTAAAAGCGAGCAATGGCAACACTCTACGGGGGGGGGAAGACCTTTTTATTTCCAGCGCTTCGAACTGTTTATCGGAAATTTTAAAGATATGCTTATTTTAAAATTATTGTGCGACATTGCTATTGAACTAAATTTTATGGTTTAAGTGCAAAGAACATGATATTTAATAAATAAAGGTAACACACAAAACGTTGAAAAAACACCCCCTTGGACGTAATTTAAAATCTGAAACATTTCAGATTTTTATTTTATGAATAAATGCCAAGCCAGTTAGTAGAGAAATCTTCAGTGATTTATCGTTTAATGCAAGGGTTCTCAAACGGTGGTACGCGTACCACTGGTGGTACACAAGAAAAAAATAGGTGGTACGCAAAGGAGCAAAATATATTCAACTATTAAATTCAAAAATTAAAACCCCAACATCCTGATTGAGTTTTTTTCTCTAACACTCATAAATTGATGCGATCTGAGCTTTGTTGAAGAGTGGTGGTGCTAGTAGTACTTAGTAGTGGTGGTACTAAAGGTTTTCAATTTTAGATGGTACGCGCTAGTCAAACGTTTGAGAAGCGCTGGTTTAAGATATTGATGAGTTGTTAGTCAACAAAGCCCTAAGCGAAAATGAAGAATTTGAGGTTGTCCTTGAGACTCCACAGATAATGGTCTCAGAAAGATGCGATAACGAAGAAAAGGATCCTCTTCTAAATGCAGATTTAATAAAAACATACATTGAATTAGCCAGAAAATTGGGTATTCATTTTGTCAAACATGATCCTAATGAGAAACGTGCTAGAAAATTTCATCGTGAACTTATGTTGTTGACAGCCTCCTACAGAACCTAATTAAGCCTGTATAAGCCTAACTTATATAACGGCCTATGCAAAACACAAATATAGTAGTTGAATTCGTTTGCCCCAGAGGGGATGATTTTACTCAAGATGATGATTTTACTCAAGACAATCACAGGAAGATTTCATTAAGTCATTTGGCAAAACGCCAAGATATTTATCTGTCAGATTTAATCTACTTGTTATGCATTAATAAACCAAGTTACTTAAACTAATAGATGAAGAGCTTAAGTTCTTTTTTTTTTTTTAACTTTTAAATCTGACTGATTTAAAATAAAAAAGCATTTAGTTTGTAGAGACATTAGGTATTTTGGAAACATAAAAGATGAAAAATCTGCAACGCCTTCGCCGGGAATTGAGCCCGGGACCTATGGAATACGCGCCCAGCGTGCAGACCACCACACCACGAAGGCATGCAAAGAAGGCAGAAGAAATACCTTATACGTTCATGATATATTAAATTAAAAACATTCAATAATTTTACAGAATGAAATAACCTATTTGTGCGTCTTTCAAATATACAGAAAATGTATAATGTTCCCATGTTAAATTAAAGTTTATTAGCAACTATGAAAAAAAATGATTTTATAAAAAAGGAAGCTCTGCATGGAGAATGGAATGCCTTTTTATTCAGCTTCCGTCGACGTCTTTTTTAACACTGAGTGCATGTGTCTGTGTGGTTATAACTACAGTTACTTATAATAGTCATAATTACAATTACAGTTAAATTGGTCATTTTCTATGTATCAATCCCATCGCTTCTACAATTACTCGGAATTTTACTTCAAATATAATTCACATTTGAGCCCATATGATATTAATTTTTGTAAATTTATTGTAATTAACACTTTTCTTTTAAGTCCAAAGGGGCAATTTGCCCAGAAGGACTATTAATTTAGTTTTGACATTTTGCGTTGATCCACTACAAGCGTTGTTTCACTTTTCAAATTGTTGCCGCCAAATATTACCGTCCTGTATTACATTTAAAGATATTAAATAAGGAAGAATCTCCATGAATGTATGTATATTTCTCTCATTATGATAAAACAACTGTACCTAGAGCTATCAAATTTTGAACCACGTAATCCTACGTCGTTCAAAATTGGATAGCTCTAGGTATCTGGAATTTATTTTTTTATCGATTTTATATTATGTAAAACTTTAACGAATTTTTGATTAACAAACTCTACGCTTTCAAAGCGAGTAATGGCAACACTCGATGGGGAGGGGGACCTTTTATCTCCAGCGAGCGAAACTGTGTATCCGGAATTCTAAAGTTATGCTCATTGACATGGACGATATTTCTAGCAGTTGGTAAATTTTCCATCGTTTTGAATATGAAGCAAACAAAATCGAAGTAAACAAGTCGTGAAATAAACAGAGCCACGGGCTAGGACATAATTTAACAATTTATTCACACCAATATTCTTAGTATTTGCTAAAGTTAACCGAAATTTAGTCCAGAGAACTAAGTTAGGTTACGAATTAGAGATAAACCAAACTGAATTATGCTTTTTATCATTATGCAATTAATGTTGCTTTTATTAAAATGATACGTAATTACTATTGTTGAAATTATTTCTTTTTCCCTCCTATGGATTCAGTTTTTCTTTTATTTTTTATCGTCTGTCGCCGACTAGGTCACGTGACTGGCGGCAGAGAAGGAATGTAATACTCTTTTAGTTAAGCTTGAGGGCGACGCCTTGAAATGATCTGTTCTTGGCCGCATAGCGGTAATGAACAATTATAATAATTGTTCTTGATAAACTAATCTTGGCCCTATGATGGGAAAATTTATATTATATGTATATTTTGTGCTTTCAATAATGTAAATAATGTACATAAGCTCTTCATTAAATGTTTTATTTTTTCTATAAAAAAATAGAATCGTGAATTCGTGAGCATAAACGTGACAATTTTTATACATGGTTTTGGTGCCGAAATTCCCGGACCTTTAGATACGGTGAAATCGAAACTGAATATAGTTGAATATACTCGTAGTTCTATGCTGGAATAATGGAAGGATACCTGAAAGTATCAGGTAAGCCATTTTCTTTCATTCTCGAAGTATTCAACCTTGAAAAATAATGATTGAGTTAAATAAAAGTATTGAATATTTATGTTGTTTTATTGAAATATTACTTGAAAGAATAATACTTCATTGATGCTTGAAAAAATAATTTATCTTAATCGAAGGAAATTTGTGCACTATAAATATATTGTTTTTAAAGGAAGTGCTTAAAATATTGAAATACTGTACTTTAATTTTTGTTACAATTCTTTGTTGAATTTTATAAGGTTATATTCCATTACTTGAAATATGAAAAATATAGACAAATTAAAGTCGAAAAGAGCTGCTATCAGATCTGCAATCACTAAACAAATAAATAAAGCAGAAGATTTGCTGGTAGCAGCGATTGAAAGAACTGACACAGATTCCTTGTTAGAGTGTCAGGATATTTTGTCAGAAAAAGAAAATTCTTTAAATGAAATTGATAAAGAGATAGATAAATTAATTGAAGATAAAGCTGAATATGAAAAAGAATTAAAATTGGTTGAAGAATACTCTCATAAAATTTTGAGTATGAAATCCAAAATTAAGAATAGGTTAAGAAAATGTAAAGCAGATACCGAAGTTAACGTAGTTCAAAATGTACCTGTAACTCCTGTAATCGAAAGTAAATTTGTTCCGGCAGTTAAGTTGCCAAAAATAAATATTGAAAGGTTCTCAGGTGATCCTAGCACTTATTTAGAATTTATTAACTGTTTCAAGAATGCTGTGGATAACAATGACTCTTTGTCAAAAATAAGTAAATTTCAATACCTGAAATCTCTTTTGACAGGTACTGCATATAATGTTGTATCAGGGTTTGATCTCACTGATGAAAATTATGATGAATGCCTAAAATTGTTAAACGAAAGATATGGTAGGCGGGATACAATCATAAACTGTCATATAAATAAAATTTTGAACTTAGAGTCAGTAAAATCATCAAATAATATAAGGGGACTTAGAAATCTGTATGATAAATGTGAAATGCATATCAGAAATCTCAAGTCAATGGGGGTAACAACAGGTTCATACGGGCATCTACTTTTACCTATACTGTTAAAATTGTTACCAGAAAACATGGTTCTAGAATTTCATAAGAAAAATAATACAGAAAATGAGTATAAGGTCAATGACCTATTGGAATTTATAAGAGAAGATTTACGTGCCCGTGAGGCCACAATATTAGTAAATAATTCTTCTAGTAATAAAATACATGACACTTCCACTAATTTTAATTCCAAACAAAAATATAATCAGAACTTTTCTTCTAAGAAAAGTGTTCCTTCGGCTGCTGCCTTTAACACTTCTATAAAAATATTTTGTGTATTTTGTGACTCTTCGGATCATACAAGCTTGGGTTGTAAAAGGTATACAGACCAAGAGAAACGTTTTAAATTGAAGAAGGGAGGACGCTGTTACAAGTGTCTCTTAAAATCACACCTGTCTTCTAACTGTAAAAGTAAATTAACCCCATGTTCGAAATGTGGTAATAAATTTCACAATGAGCTGTTCTGTAATAAATCAGAAAAACATGAAAGTCCTGAAAATATTAACGCAGATAAAATTCACAACCTTAGTATCTTGCGTTTCTGAACAGAAAAATAAAACTATTTCTACATTACTCCAAACTTGTATTGCATGTGTCTCTGGTGGTGAAAACAGAATCCATGCAAGGGTTTTGTGTGATAGTGGTTCAGAAAAATGCTTTATAAAAGAAAATTTAGTAAGAAAACTGAATTTAAAGCCTATAAGAAAAGAAAATTTATTAGTATATTCATTTGGCGGACGAAAACCACAAGAATCATCATTTGACGTAGTTTCTCTTGAATTACTAAATGTTTCGCAACCAAGCAATACCATAAATATTGAAGCCTTGGTAGTTGAAAAAATAACTGGCGCTACAGTCAAAATTCCAGACAAAGGTTTGATTCAACGCTTGAAAATGAGAGGATTTAATCCTGCTGATACAGGACATGAACGGGAAATAACTATTTTACTAGGGTCAGACTTTTTATGGCAAATTCAATTAGGTATTGTGGGAAAAATTGGGAAGCATTTATACATTGCAGAAACTATTTTCGGCCATACTATTCAGGGCCAGATAGAATCAAAAGATAGAAGAATAAATTGTTGTAGTGTATCAGTTGAGAGTGAAAATGATGAACTGAAGAAATTTTGGGATTTAAGTCATGGGTATTGTTGAAAATAACGAAAAGAATTCTAGTGATTTAGAAATCATAAATGACTTTCAAAATAATTTGAAATTTAAAAATGGTCGTTATGAGGCAAGGTTACTATGGAGCAAATCTCGCGATTTATTGAGAAATAATCTTGAAGTGGCTAAAAGAAGATTTGCTAGTCTAGAAAATAAATTTAAGTATAATGAAATGTTATTTGAAGAATACAACAATATTCTCAGGGAACAAGAACATTTAGGAATTGTAGAAGTATGCCCTGAAAACAGCTCGACACTTAATTCTTATTATATGCCTTACCATCCTGTAATTAGAGACGACAAAACAACAACAAAGGTACGCATCGTTTACGATGCTTCTTCAAAATCAAATAATGCTCTTTCTCTCAATGACTGTCTTCACCCAGGGCCAAATCTAAATCCAAATGTTTTGGACATTATTTTGAAATTCCGCGAAAATAGGATCGCCTTTTCGGCAGATATCGAAAAGGCATTCGCAGAAGAAGACAGAGATTATCTGAGATTTCTTTATTTTAAAAACCTTGATAGAAAAGAGAGTGTAATTTCTTACAAAATGACAAGAGCAACCTTTGGTGTAACTTGTAGTCCTTTCATCCTTGCCTGCACAATAAAACATCACATTGATAAGTACAAGAATTCTAACTTTAAGACTTTTGAAATGCTTAACTCAAATCTTTACGTGGATGACCTATTTTCTGGAGCGACAACTGTTGAAGAAGCGCTTAATCTATCAAATGAATCTGTTAAAATTCTTGCTGAAGGAGGTCTAAATCTAAGAAAATTCGAAACCAATTCCCTAGAGCTTAAGCAGAAATGGCTTGAGGAAAAGTTAATCTCTCTCAATAGTGACACTCCATGTACATCCTTAAAAGTACTAGGTTTAATATGGAACAATGATGAAGATGTCTTAGGACTAGAATTAGTACCCTTACTGTCCTCTATAAACACTGAATGTACCAAACGTAATGTATTAAAAATAGCAGTCAAAATTTTTGACCCATCTGGATTTATCGCACCCTTTGTAATTCGAATTAAATGTTTTTTGCAACAGCTATGGATTCAAGGGGTACCTTGGGATGAGATCTTTTCTGGAGAACTCGAAAATGACCGGAAAATATGGCTCTCTGAAATAAAAGAACTTAAAATGTTGAAAATTCCCAGATATTATTTTCATGTACCAAATTTAGACAGGGACACTGCTCAGTTACACATTTTTAGTGACGCTAATCCGAATGCGTATGGCTCAGTCGCATACTTGAGATACAGAACTGATGAAGATAAATTTGAAACTACATTTGTTTTGGCAAAATCACGTGTTGCACCATTAAAGAAATTAACGCTTCCCCGCCTTGAATTGATGGGAGCACTGTTGGGTGCTAGGGTTGCCAACTACCTGAAAAATATTCTACATATTTCAAATGTCATTTTATGGTCAGATTCGGAGATAGTTCTACATTGGATTAAAGGTACAGCTAAAAGATGGAAACCTTTCATTGCTAATAGAATTTCAGAAATACATGAAATTTCAGATCCTTGTTCATGGAGACATTGCGAAGGTAAACTCAACCCTGCAGATTTAATAACAAAAGGTTGTTCTGCAAAAGAACTGATAAATTCTTCGAAATGGTGGCATGGCCCTGCATTTCTTTCGTTACCTGAAAGTCAATGGCCAAACCCAAACTATCGACGTCAAAATTACATGATGTATCAGAAGAATCTCGAAAATCGGAAGCTATCCTAGCGTGTTTGATCAAAACAGACAAAACTGAAAATGTTCCACTCATGAATTTGACAAAATTTAGTTCCTTGAAAAAACTTTATCGTGTGACTGCTTGGATTTTCAAATTTATATCAAATTTAAAAGTAAAAAGGGAAAATAGAAATTTTGCGGAAATTTCAGCAAAAGAAATCAGTAAATCTGAAACCTTTTGGTTAAAACAAGCTCAAGAAGATAGTTTTCCTGAAGTTATAGAGTCTCTAAGAGAAAACAAGTATATTCCAAAAGATTCAAAATTGTTCGAATTAAATCCCATATTATCAGATGAAGGTCTACTTTTAGTACGAGGTCGGGTACAAAAGTCAAACCTACTATTTAACAACAAACATCCAATAGTAATCCCTTCAAAACATAAATTAAGTGAATTAGTAGTACGAGACGCTCATGAAAAGGTTTATCATGCGGGTGTATCGGATACTCTAGTACATATACGTGAAACATTCTGGCTCTTAAGAGGAAAACAATACGTCAAATCAATCTTGAGTAAATGCTTAATATGCAAAAAATATAATGTACGTCCTGGACAACAAATCACTGCACCTCTTCCAGCGGATAGAGTTAATGAATCTCCGCTTTTCGCAATTTGTGGACTCGATTTTGCAGGTCCTTTGTATGTAAAAGAAAATGACAACAAATACTACATTTTATTGTTTACTTGCGCTACTACAAGAGCTATTCACCTTGAGCTCGTAAAAGGCATGAGCACTGAAGAATTTTTACTTGCGTTCCGCAGGTTCGTATCCCGAAGAGGTTTGTGTTCCACTGTGTACTCGGACAATGCTAGAATATTTAAAAGAGCCGAACTTGAATTAAAGCAAATGTGGAAAGTGATTAACCACCCTGAAGTTAAAAAATTTTATGCTTCGCATGGAATCACATGGTAATACATTGTGGAACGTGCTGCCTGGTGGGGCGGTTTTTATGAACGTTTAGTTCGCAGTGTAAAAACTAGTTTAAGAAAGAACATTGGGAAATCATCTTTGACTCAAAGTGAATTAGAAACGCTTTTGCTTGAAATAGAAGCGATGATAAACTCGCGTCCATTAACATACGTCTTTTCTGATCTTGAAGAGCCCTCCGCACTTACTCCAGCCCACCTGTTGATTGGTAAACGACTCTTGAGTTTGCCAGCTATAAGGAGGAATGACTTGAATTTACCAGGTTCCAGAGAAGTAATGTTAAAACGTTTCCGTACACGAGAAAATCTAATAAATCACTTTTGGAACAGATGGAAAAAAGAATATTTCCTGTGCTTGAGATCTGCTCATTATACCGGTCAGAAGAAACCATCTGCATTCAACGTAAATGATATAGTACTTGTTCATGATGAAAATTTACCTAGAAGCTGGTGGAAATTAGGAAGAATAACCAAAACCTTTATTGGTAGAGATGGAATGATCAGATCGTGTGAAGTGAAAACTGGTAATTCGGTAATCAAACGTCCAGTGCAGCTATTGTATACAATTTAGAAATTGATGATATCAGTAATTGTAATAATCAGTGACTGGTCAAAAAAAAATTTTGGACTGAATGACTGATAAACTGATGATAGAAAAAAAATGTTCTTTTTCATAATGTTTTCATTTATTCATTATTATTTTCCTTGGTTTAATGATTTGTGGTGATCTTGAGAAATGTTAATTTAAATGTTTTGTTTTTTCTATAGTTTCAGAAAAAATTTTCTTGGTGTTAAGAAATTATTGATATAATGTGACCTGTATATGTAAGTAATTTTTATTTGTTTCTTATTGTTATAGTAATATTGTAATAGTTAGTTAAATTTATGATGAACCTATTGTTCATCGGGAGGAGGGAGTTTGTTGAAATTATTTCTTTTTCCCTCCTATGGATTCAGTTTTTCTTTTATTTTTTATCGTCTGTCGCCGACTAGGTCACGTGACTGACGGCAGAGAAGGAATGTAATACTCTTTTAGTTAAGCTTGAGGGCGACGCCTTGACATGATCTGTTCTTGGCCGCATAGCGGTAATGAACAATTATAATAATTGTTCTTGATAAACTAATCTTGGCCATATGATGGGAAAATTTATATTATATGTATATTTTGTGCTTTCAATAATGTAAACTACATAAGCTCTTCATTAAATGTTTTATTTTTTCTATAAAAAAAATAGAATCGTGAATTCGTGAGCATAAACGTGACAATTTTTATACAACTATGTCATTAGTACGTAATTACGATTGTTAGTACTGTTATGTTGTTATTGATGTTTATGACTGTTATTATCGTTATGTTATAGTTGTTTCAAATGAAAAGCATTTACAAATCAATACACTCGCTGAGAATACTCAGACACTGGTCATTGTCTCATAACCCAGAACGCTGTTCAGGACACGGTTCCGTATCAGACGGAATGACCGAATTACACCCGCAAAGAAGAAGGACTCGACGGTATTTTAAGTACCCTTATGCCACAAAGGCAATTTACTATCATGGGCTCAAGGCTATGGCAGCCGTCTCCCCTTCCACTAAGCAAACAGGGCGGTATATCCAAGACTGTTACAGGTAATTTAATTGTTTAGAAAGGGTATAAATCTATCTAATTCATAAAGGTTATAAGGTATTTTCGCCCTTTTTTCTGCATGCTTTCGGTAGCACACTCGGAACGGTTTGACAAGTCCTAGTTCGAGGAGGGCATTACATATTTTTCACGTGTCCCGCATTAAACAAAACAAAACAAAACAAAAAAAAAAAAAAAAAAAACACCTAATGACTCTACAGTGGCGCCCGAACTAAAAGGCGGTGGATTATGATTCTTCACCACCAAGATTTGGCGATTAGGTCCGCTACTTCCCGGTCGCCATTTCAAAGGGGGTGTATATAAGGTATTTTCTTCCTCCTTTCTGCATGCCTTCGTAGTGTAACAGTAATACACTGGAAGCGTATTCGAGAGGTCCAGGTTCGAGTCGCGCAGAGGGCATTGCTCACTTTTCATGTCTTCTGCTTCAAAATAACCAAATGACTCTACAAGGGTTTTACTATTTTACTTTGTAAGATTCCTGCCTCTAAGTTACAGCTGAAAATGAAGGACCTCAAGAACTGTTAAGCGAATGATCGCTTAGTTCAGTAGACAGAAAGCAGAACTCAAGAGGGTTAAATACCCTTTATTATTCATAATAAATTTAACAGTCGACTCCTTCTTGGGGTTTACAGCGAAGCCTCCACTTCCGGCTTGAACTCAGGAATGCTAAGAAATAAAACTTAACTAAATTTAGCTAAAAAGATATAGCCGAAGCTATCAAGATTCTGCTTAAAGCTAACTAACGGCGAAGCTATCAAGGGCCTAAAGTACGGCCGAGCGTAATAATAGCTTAAGAGATAGTAGCCTAAAAGGCGAACGCGCGCATGCTCATAATCTCCGGCTCTCTAACGAAGTCAGTAGAACTTCAACTTTAAATACTTGTTCTTCCTTCATTTGCATTTAACCGCGCTTCTAAAAACACGTTCTGGCCGGGAATGTAATCTGATATTAAGAAGCGATAGAAAAGTGGCTCAAACTAAACATTAACTGTTAAAAACTTAGGATAAACCTTACAACTTCATCAATCACTCATCTTTTACTGCTTCTTTATTCAGTACAGTATGTTTTTAAATATAGAGAAAAACAGTTATACAAATAATTATAAATCTGGAAATTAAACGAAGAAAGCTTTCGGAATACTATGTTTATCTTCAATTGTTTGCACAACGACCTTACATTATATGTAGAGTTCAGTTTACTTAGCAAAAGAGGTTTACCCACTTACTCGCTTATTTCAATATTAATTATTACCAGATATCCACTGGCGGCTGAAAATAGCTCGCGACGAAAGAAAAGATAAGTTTTGCCTGAAAACCTATTTTTTTCTGTCTATTATTCTTCCAGCGTCGCATAAAAACTCTAGCTAAATCGATAAAGAGCTTTTATCCATAAAAGTTTCAGAATATCTCGAAATT
Source organism: Stegodyphus dumicola (assembly GCF_044657685.1). Lineage (NCBI taxonomy): Eukaryota > Metazoa > Arthropoda > Arachnida > Araneae > Eresidae > Stegodyphus > Stegodyphus dumicola. Next base: position 135,209,926 of record NC_140770.1, read on the forward strand.
TCAAGTCCCCCGCGCGACAGTGACACTTCTTATTTCATACATTATATATAAAAAAGAAATCTGTCAGCATTTTCCTCACCTCATTAATATTAAGTAGGTAAAAATTAGTTTATTATTGTACTCCTTGCGAAGTAAATCCGAAGTGTTATTTCGCAGTATAATGAATACTCATTGTAAGAAAATGGTTAAAAAACTTTAGCCTTTAAAATTCATTTCGGATTTGGAGTTAGGTAAAAATGAAAAGTTACGTTGGGAACGATTTTAAATAAAATTCGATCAATTTCAGGCTTTTCAAATATAGGTCCTTTTCCTTCAGAAGCAAAAACAATTTTTATTTTCTTCCTTTCCTCGAAAAATGACACTTAGCTCTAGCTGATGCTCACAAAATGAACAAAATGGTTATCCCGTCTATCGCATTTGCAGCATTCTTCGCTCCTGAGAAGAAGTAGATATGTCTGATCGCTCTCGAAACTGATGGAGTTTTATTTAAAAACTAGCAATCTAAAGTTGGTATTTACCCTAAATTTAAATTTTACATTGGTGTGTCTCTTTTCGAATTAAATTCATTTAGATCTTTCCCAATATAAGGCAACACTTGCCAAGTTATTTTCGACAGAAGGATACATGCGTCTACGTTGCTTTTGGGCCATTTTTAAACATTGACCATTGACCATTTTTGTACTTACATTTTTACTTCCTTGTACGAATTTAAAAGGAAGAATTGTAATCGCGAAACATTTCGGGTATCATATTTCATCGAAAATATCCATTTTGATCGCTATCGAATGCAATTTAACGATGTTTCTTGTGACATTTGTACTTAAGGACACAATAAAGGACTCTTTTTCCCCAAACGAACTATAAAACTGATTTAAAACGGATTCAGAAGAGATTTTTTTTCCTGGCGTCTGTACGCAGGTATGTGCATATAGACTATAACAAAGAGATGCGCACCTCCGGTTTTGGTTGCAATCGGCCGCATCAAAAGTATACAAATATATATCCACTCTGTTTCTCGTCTCAGTGTCTTTATTCGTATATGTTTGTAAACTGCATTTTTTGCTTTACAAATGATTGAATTTTATCTTCCGGTTAAGGTTTTGTGTCTTTAGTTAACCTGCATGTTTTAGTTGTATAATTATCAACAATTTAAAAGTTGTTTAAGTGCGGCTAAGCCTAATTTTTTTTTTTTTTTTTTTTTTTTTGCCATGGCAGCCATATTTGTTTACATTTGAAACTTAGCAGAATAATGGATTTGTTTCCAATCTAGAGAAACTAAGCTTCGCATTAACAAAGATAACGCCTTATTATTGCGAATGAAATTATGCTTAATTCATTCTGGAATTAACATTTAAGATATTAGCTTGTTTTGGCGTAGAAACTGTAATTTTAATTGTTTTAACTGTATTTGGTGTTTTATGTTTTTCTATAACTTACTTAACAAATTTTAATGAAGCTATTTTGAAATTTTATGTATTTTTGCCTTGCCACGAAGTGAGAACTGAATTAAATAGTAGCGCATGCGCATTAGGTAAGCGGTTGAATCGTCTGCGAAAAACTGTTCCTTTTTTATTTGTTTAATTTCTTTTATACATCGTTTTAGATTTATTATAGTATTTGAATAGAACTTGTGGTTATTTTTCATATGATATAATTTTTGTGCACCCTGAGTTATAAAATGAATGTTAATGCTAATAAGTGAACATAGCGCCGAAGTGTCCGTATGGTAAATAAATATAGTGAACATTAAAGAGTGCATTTATTCTATTGTGGTTTATTCGCTATCGATGAAGTAAATTTAAATCTAAAAAGACGTATAAAGGAAATTAAACAAATAAAAAATAAACAGTTTTTCACAGACGATTTAGCGCTGCTTATCTAATGCGCATACGCTACTTGTAAAATTTCTCCTCTGTCCGAAACAGACTGGCGACAGTATTTTCTGCTAATATGAAACACTTATTTTCTCGAATTTTATTAGAGATGTATTTTGCATTCAATTAATTCAGTTTTCACTTCGCCAAAAGGTAAAAATAATAAAAACACAAAATATCTTCATTAAAAATTTAAAGATATAGAAAAAATAAAACACCGAATACAGCTAAAACAATTTTTACAATTAAAATTACAGTTTTTACGCAAAAGCAAGCAATTTAGCCAGCGAGAAAAAAAGGTAGACATTTCAATGCACTAAATTGAAAGTTTACTTTTGGTCTCGCTTTGCATGAAGTAGATTTAAATCTAAAAACTCTTAAAGCGTCTAAAAAACACTAAAAGCGTAGAAACTGATTTAATTTGTTGCAAAAAGGCATTAAAATCGTAGAAACTGATTTAATTTGTTGTGGACGCTATGCTGAGTCAATATATGGGATAATTTAATAACTTTAACGATAACTCCAGGATGGATTAAGCATAATTTAATTCGCAATAATAAAAGAGGACGTTACTTTGTTATTGCGAAGCTTAGTTTCTCTAGATTGGCAAGAAATCCACTAGTCTGGTAAGTTTCAAATGTAAACAAACATGGCTGCCACGGTAATCAGAAATTAGGCTTAGCCGCAGTTAAAAAACTTTTAAATTGTTCATAATTCCACAATTATTGCAAGCAAAGGTTAGCTAAAGGCATAAAAATCTTAACCAGAACACATAATTCAATCATTTTTAAAGTATACATTTACATTTATCCTATATAATACATTTACATGTATCCTATAGCAATCCTATATAAACAATTTCAAAGTTCTGAGGCTACTCGTTTTTGAGTTATGCGCGATACGTACGTACGTACGCACAGAGGCCACGAAAATTTCTCTTCAGAATTCATTTTAAATCAGTTTTATAATTCTTTTGGGGAAAAAGAGTCCTTTAGTCTGTCCTTACGTATAGATGTCATGCAAAATCTTCGTTAAATTGCATTCGATAGAGGTAAAAATGGATATTTTCGTTGAAATGCGATACCCGAAATTTTTCGGGATTACAAAACTTCCTTTTTACTTTGTAGAAGGGAGTAAAAATGGTTTCTTTAAAAATCATAAATAACGAGGCAACTAATTTTGATATACTTTTGACAAAAATCTGAAATAAAAAAAATCAAAATTGAGAAAGAATAACTTTGAGCGAAGATCAACTACATTAGAACAGAGAGGATTTTCTTCACTTTCTGATTCCTGCTTTAATAATATCGCTTGCAACTTCAAGCTGGAAAGACGCAACTTCAGGTGCTGGTGTTAAGAAACTTCTTGGATCTGGAAGCGTCTCAAAAACATTTAATCCCGAACTTATATCGGCTTTACAAAATATAATAAATGAACAGCAAGGAGGATGCTTAAGCCGAGAGGCTTGCGAATTCAAAGAAAAATTCATGGAAAGGGAATGTATAACAATATGATCGAAGATAATTTTTAAAAATGAAAAGAATTTAGAGGAGTCTTTACTTCAGATTTACTGACCATAAGAATGAAAAAGAAATTGAAAACGGTGTTATCAATTTAGATTTATCAACAAGGCCCGGAAGCCATTGGGTTTGTTATTACAACCATTCGAATTATATTTTTGTTAAATATTTTGACTCTTCTGGTGACTACATGGAATTAAAAAACATTCCCGAAAATACAGTAAAATATTCCAAACCATTTGGGAAAAATAATGTATCAAGACAGAGTTTTGCAAAATCCTTTATCTGTTAGCATAAAATACATAACAAGAAATAAAAAATCTATCTCCTTTAGAAGTTTTAAATTCTTTTACTCAAAACGCGAATGAATACAACGGAAAATTTGTTCTACCTAAATAAAATATTTGTTATAAAGTTTTAAATTTAAGAAATAAACCATATGAATTCACGGTTGTATATGTTCATTCATTTAAAATTTAAAAAGTAGCGTTCATCATGTTCATTATTTGGTACAATAAAAATTAGATTCATCATGTTCATATGAAATTAGATTCATCATGTTCATTATTTGGTACAATAAAAATTAAAATAACGGAAATAATACTTTTAAATGTTTGATAGATTTCAGGGATTCGATTTCATTATTCCAGATGGAAATGGCACAGTTACAAAGTTGAACTATATTACTTAGAACATTATTTTTAAACAACTTGAAAGGAAAAGTTCAAAAATAGGAAGCACTCATACAGTTTTATATCTAAGACAGGGATGGGCAAAAGTTTTCGGTCGCCGGCCAAAAATTAAAAAAAAAAAAGTTTGGCGGACTAAGATAAATTTTTATAAAATTTAAAAAATAATATACAAGTATTACAATTTAAATATATTAATGAGATGAATGAAGTTGCGTTTTCATTTTTAAAAGTTTCTTAAATTGAGGTTTGAAGTGAGATGTATTGATTCTAAGGAAAGAAGCTAAATGTTGTCAGTCTACTTCTGAAATAATTCTTTCTAAGGTTTATAATTGAAAACACTTGTTCACGTATATAAGATGAAGCAAACATAGCACTGATTTTTTGGGCGTGGTATATTTAACTTGGGAAACTTACTTTCGATAACGATTTGTAAAACTCTGGCATATTTAGAATCAACTGCATGAGATGATTGTTAGATTGCAACTCCATTAATTCAAGCTACAAACCTGACCTCACTGCTTCACAATTTACGTTGAAAGACATTGTAAAAATATCCAGTTCTGTTTGAATGGCACTGAAATCTTCTTTCGAACTCAAAATGCAGATTTTTCAAGCCATCTGCATAATTCTTAAGTTTCTCTTCATTTACTGAGGGTATTGAATTTAACCTCGGAAAATGAGATAAGTCGTTCTTAGCTAGCTGCCCAGCAAACAGATTAAGTTTTAAGTTAAGATAATTAAGTTAAGATTAAATTTTTTCTAAGAGGTCAAATTTACCTACATTGGATTCCCATATGTCTGCTCCCCGAGAAAGAGATAACTCTTGTTGGCGGCAATCTACAGCTATAACTAACAAAGGACTTCCGCTTCTAACACTTAACCGATTGAAAGCTGTCTGTACTTGCTATTTCCGTCGATTTATGTTATGCAGAACAAAAATAGAGAAAGTAAGAAGATTCCTTTGAAGAAAAGGAAGAAAAAAATAATATTTAAACAAAGTAGAAAAGGAGATGGATATATAATATATAAATATATATTTCTTTTATTTGCCTCGGACCGGCAAATTAAAATTCTATTCGCGGGCCGGAGTTGGCCCGCGGGCCGTAGTTGGCCCATCCCTGATCTAAGAGCTAGACAATGATATACTATACAAAATACTGAACAGATACAAAATAATAAGTAATCTGCACAAAATATTAGGATCTGAAGATAAGATGTATGAAAACTGCGAATAAGGTGAGACTACATCAACGACTTAACAAACAGGAAAAAAAAAAAACAATATCTATATTCACTACGATATTGTCAAAGAAGCTTCAACCAATAATAAGACGTCTGATGTTAATCTGTCGTCTAACATGAAAATAGTTGCCACCAGGCAGTCAGTCAAAGTTGTAGGATCCTACTCTCTGCTAGATCCTACTAAGAAACTTGGTGACTTCTCGCACAGGCGTAAAGAATACCAACACAGAAGAAACGAATAACCTTTTATAACTTTTATAACGTACTTAAACAATAACACCGAAGTTATGCTTACAGTAACACCGGCAACTTGTGGCGGAACTTAAGAATCGTTACACAATAAATTCATATGATAAAGAGTAGTGCTGGACTAACAATTTAATTTAAGGCTATCTAGGCTGATTCAACATATAATAAATTAACCAATTTCCCTTTGCAAAATCTTAAGAACTCAAATGGTATAAAGGAGGTTCCGAACTTTGTTTCCTAAAAAAATCACTCAAAACTTTTCAATATCTTAAAAACAGTGAAATGAGCAATAAATAACATAAAAGAATACAAAAAACAAAAAATTCTGAAAAGCAAAGTATAATTAATGATATTTTATCTTATATTTTCAAGAGAAAAAAAATTACAATGAAATAAGCTATATTCTTTAATACAAATATTAATTATCATAATAAAAAATAAACTAACTTTCCGTTGAAGAAAAAAAATCACGCAAAACTTTTCAATATCTTACAAACAGTGAAATAAGCAAAAAATAACATGAAAGCAACTCAAAAAACATAAAATTCCGCGCAGAATTTTACTCTGCAGAACAAATTTATCAAAAAAAAAAAAAAAAAATGAAAATATATTATATATATATATGTATAAATGACAATGAAATATGCCAATCTCTTAAAAACAGTGACATAAGAAATACGATGAAAAATTGTGCCAAACCCATATTTCTAAAAGAATGAAACTATTCAAAATGATGCGATTTCATCAAAAATATATCAACAACAATAAGACAGGAAAATTGTTGCCAAAATCGCATTTTTAAAGATGTGAGAAGTGTACTCGGAAGCTTCATTTAAAAAAAAAAAAAAATTAAATAAAAAATATTATCATTTTTCCAAAATTCGTTTTGTAAAAGCGCCCACCAGTGGCCGAGCGGTAAAGTCGCTGAACACTGGTAGTTCGGTCCCAGGTTCGAATCCCGCGAACGGGCTGGCTGCATGGGCGTTTTCGTGGTTTTCCCCATGTGTAACGTGTATACGAGCCAGTTTCCCTTAGAAAGTCCTCCATGAAGGCATCCCTCCCCTTAGGCGAGATAGCCCTCGTGTGCTTTGCCGTAATTAAATATACACACCTATACACGTTTTGTAAAAGCAGTCGCAAAGATGAAAGTTTAACGTGTCCAAAAATCAAAGAAAAATAAACTGTACATTTTAAAAAACAAACATTTTTAGAAAAGATCCCGTTGAAAAGGTGTTAAGCTCCCTCTGTTAAATAAATTCGTATTTAATCGATTTATTGAACACGAAATTTTTTTTTTTTTTAAGTTCGTAAAATAGCTAAGTGCTTACGTTTCATGACAAAGTGAAAATGGAGTGTGTAGAGTAAAATCTCGCTTTCCTATAGCCCATTATGTCTCAAAATGACGCGATTTCGTCACAAAACATAAAATAAAAAAATATATAATTCGAATTTCGAAAAAATCGCTTCGAGGTGCACTGGCTCTTGTCTAGATGCACATATGTACCAAATGTCGTCACCGGGAGTCTATTAGCTTACGAGCAGCGCGAACGAAAGACACAAGACACACACACAGACAGACTCTTTGTTTTATTATATGTAGAGAAGATAAATGAATCAGTCACGGGTATAGAAAGAGTAAAAAATCCAAGGAGGATAGCTTTTAACGCTATCTTTAACTGAGAGATTGGCAATGAAGTATTAGTAAAAACCAACTGTTATTCCTGATAAATTTAGAGATGTACTCTCTATGAAAAGTAAAGGTTTAAAAATGTGTAAACTATACGTTATTTTTAAATAAAAGGAAAAGATTTATGATTTGAGTAATACAAATTATTACACTCGTGCTCACTAAATAATCGACAAAAACTGAAAGAAAAGGTACAAATGTAAAAAGGGAACTAAAACATATATTTTACATATGAGGTAGGGGTTGCATCTCTGAATGCAAATAGGCAACGCAAATTAGCATAAAGCGCAATCCCGCAGTCACACCACAACGCCTTGAGAAAAGAGAATAAACGGATCTATACGTCAGTTCGCAATCACCTGTAGTTCCCCGTAATACGAGATAGCCAAACCGGAAGTCATGAGCCGAAGCCACCATATGCACGATGAAATGTGCCGGAGAGCAAAATATACATCGTTGCGTGTCATCAACACGCTGTGCAATTGTTACCGAAGGAGACAAAACTCCTGAAGAAGGCATGGGTTTGAACGGCGGAGCACAGCCACAACGGCAAACGGTCGCTTCCTGCTGCTATATTCAAGATGCCGCATATCACTAACAGGATTCTTTATATGTTTTATGATTTCATATAAGAAAAATCTGCTGTATACATCACATAACGTCCTTGTACTGAATATTAAATTATACGCATTTTTCTAGCATTTCATTTAAACTTATTGGATTGAATAAAATTAACTTCGTCGATAGCACTATAGAATAGAATAAATACACTCTTTAAAATTCACTATATTTGTTTACCATAGCGAAACTCTGGCCCTAGATTCACTTAACAGCGTTACATGTCATTAATTCTTTAACTATGTCTATGTCTATGTCTTATCACTTAGTAAGAGGCAATCGACCATTAACGACCTTTACCAATATACGAGAAGATCATTCTTTAACTCAGAACATACAAAATTTATATCATCTTAAGACAAAATTTATATAATCTTAAGAATTATCTAATCGTTGCCACATGTTCTATTCAAATACTATAATAAATCGAAAAAGATGTATAAAAGAAATTAATCAAACAACAACAACAACAAAAGACGCAGTTTTTCTCACACGAGTCAGTATTTCTCATTCAATTAATTCAGTTTTCACTTCGCGACAAGGCAAAAATACATAAAAACTCAAAATATCTGTATGGAAAATTATGAAGTAAACCTTAAACACTTATTTACTCGACTAAATTCCAGGAATGGATTAAGCATGATTTGATTCGCAATTATAAAAGAAGGCGTTATCTTTGTTATTGCGAAGCTTACTTTCTCTAGATTGGCGACAAATCTACTATTCTGCTGTTCAAATGTAAACAAATATGGCCGAATGGCAAAAATAATTAGACTTAGCAGCACATAAACAACTTTTAAATTGTTGATAATTCTAAAAAAATTGCATGCAGATTTACTAAAGGCATAAAAACCTTAACCGGAGGATAAGAACAATATAATTAAATCATTCTTAAAGCAAAAAGTGCGCAATTTACAAACATATAAGAGTAAAGAAACTGAGATCACTGAGCCGGGTAACAGAGTTGATATATATATATATATATATATATAAATATATGTATATATATATATAAATATACGTTTAGCGCGGCCGATTGCAACCAAAATACGAGGTGCACATCTACATGTTATAGCAATCCTACATATAAAATTTCAAAGTTCTGAGGCTACTCAGAACTTTGAAATACTTACTTCTGAGTTATGCGAGATACGTGCATACGTACGCACAAACGCCACGAAAATTTCTCTTCAGAATTCATTTTAAATCAGTTTTATAATTTTTTGGGGATAAAGAGTCCTTTAGTCTGTCTTTACGTATAGATATCATGCAAAATCTTCGTTAAATTGCATTTGATAGGGGTAAAAATGGATATTTTCGTTGAAATACGATACCCGAAATTTTTCGGGATTACAAAACTTCCTTTTTACTTCGTGCAAGGAAGTAGAAATGGTTTCTTTAAAAATCATAAATAACGAGGCAACTAATTTTGGTATACTTTTGACAAAAACTTCTTTTTTGGAGAAGGAGTCCTTTATTCTGTCCTTACGTACGGATATCATGCAAAATTATCATTTAAATTGCGTTCGATAGCGGTCAAAACGGATATTTTCGTTCAAGTATAATACCTGAAGTTTTCCTCGATTACAATACTTCTTTTTTTACTTTGTGCAAGGAAGTAAAAATTAAACTTCCTTTTTTTAGCTTCAGGTTATAGTAGATCGATTATTTATTAACTGATTATAAATAGGAAATCTGTGGTGAAGAATAGGAAAATGACTTGTTTTACGTGTAACACAATTCAACAGGAATTACCGTATTTTCTGACATATAAGATGAGATTTTGGATCCAAACACCGTTCTTTAACATATGCATTCGGCTCAAATGTCGAATATAAAATATCATTATAACACCCACTTACATAAATCAAATTACTGACTATGTACAATAAACATGATTAATTATATATTTGTCATTTTAAATAAAACTAAACAAAAAAAGTATTTTTTCAACCTGATGCATTTTTCTTTATATTAAGATCTATTCTGTGCTTCTATTGCTTCGTCTGTTTCCACCAAACAGGTTAAGTGTGAACAGTAATAAATATGGTATGAAACTAATAAACAAACTCCTCTGAGTCTTAGCTCACGTTAGAGAAATAAGTTTGTAGAGACATTAGGGTAATTGGAAGCAGGAGAGATGCAAAATGAGCAACGCCTTCGCCGGGAATCGAACCACGGACCTCTGGAATACGCGCCCAGCATGCAAACCACTACACCACGAAAGCACGCTAAGAAGGCGGGAGAAATGCCTTGAAATCAAGAGGCGTAAAGAGAATCTCTGTTTTACCTTCATTACAATAGATTGCCCTGTCATTTCAAACGTTTCAGGGTAACTGCAGTATTCTAATGATGTTTCAGGCGAAACCAGATCATTGTATGGGAAGAAACTAACAGAGCAAAACATTATAGAAATATTCCGCGAAACATTTATTTTATTTTTAATGTATCATATAATTTTCATTTAATAATTAAAACTTGAGTTTTAAATTTCTAAAATGTGTTTTCTTTTAATATGTTGATAATGTTTACTGACTAATGATAAATATCCATACTTTGACGATCATTTTCAAAAGAAGTCACGAAAACCACCAACTCGATAATCAGTTTTTAAGCAGTATTTCAATGTTTTTAATCATTAGTTTTTATTTCTAACAGAAAATGAAACAATTTTTCTTGTGATTAATATTCATTCTATGAAGATATTTCAATTAGAAGTAATTTTTTGCGTGAAAAATAAAATACTGATTAGAAACTGAACAAAAATTACTGTAAGATTCAAAAACTGAATAGTAAATGTTTCACCCCTTAATGACGGTGTAAGTAAAATAAGATGAAAATCCTATCATCTTAGAGCCTCGTTTAAAATAAACTTATCGAGAGATAAGAGAAATTTAATCACATAGCTGTCATAATGATAAAGTGTAATAATCCATGTTGTGATTCGAGAATAAGTATGATTATTAAATCCTATTAACAAAAGGAATGAGTTAATGCAATTAACCCAAAGTCTTGCAGTAAGTTAATATAGTAATAAATGAAATATGATTTTTGTTGCTTAACAAGTAAATCATAGGGTAGTATTTTATTTTTCACGTCATTTCTTATTCTACAAAATCTTAAATGCAACTAACTATCAAACGGAAAAACAGACGTAGACGTAATGATACATCTGGGCACGTGATCCTCGTGACAGACGAATTCTTTAGGGTTGCCACAGAAAGGCAGTGTGTCGCCACAATTTTCATTTTCTTCATTAGATAAATTGGCGAATAAATAAATATATTCTCCCAAGCAGACATACATTTTTCAATAACATTCCTCTTCTTAAGCAGTTACTTAAATAAAATACATGATAAATCATTGCGTATTAAAGTTTAAGCTATGTCGAATAACCAGGAACTTAGTGACACATGCGTCTTTGATTTTAAACCTAGATTACTTAAAAAATTTCCACATTACAAGATGGAATGACACGGATCATCAGTTCTAGAACCGGAGTTTTTAATTATAGTAACCTTGATAATTTAATTATAGAGCGAAATTCTTGAATTATAGTAACCTATTTATTTTCCTTTTTTTTTTTTTTTTTTTTTTTTCATTGAAGGAGAGGAAAAAAGGTACATCGTTCAATCTTTCAAATAATTTTAACAAAGTGAGTAAACCACATTTTCGTTATTATCGCTTATATTAAATACGCCAAATTTCAAAACGCGCCAAAATTTAAATTCCCGTATATCTTAGGAAATTTTAAATAAAAAAAAAACTCTAATTTTTTGAAGGTATGCTTAGGAATATATCTACTTTAAGGTGATGGCAAAAAATTTGTAGGTTTCAATTCAAAATTGTTTTCGAAACATTTATAAAAATTATTTTAAAATACAAATTTAAAAAATAAATCATAAAAAGTGGGCGAATTTTATTTAGAATGAACCTAAATTTCCAAATATGAAAAAAAGAATCAGGTAAGTTGAATAAAGAAGATTGATAAATAAACTTGCCAGTTTGGCATAATTTGAGTCGTAGAATCGAAATATGTAAAAAACTTGGCATGTCATTTCAAAAGAAGTCCTATTTTGTGTCAAAATACTTATAATACAACAATGCTGTATATAAATTTAATACATACCCTAAGTCGCGGTTTCGAGACATGAAAAACGCACGATGAATTTCGTGAAACGGCACAGTAATACGGGAGATCTTTTTTCCCCGCAGTGTACGTGCCCTTGAATATCCTTGAATTTCATATCTGCATACCCTTGAATTTCATGCAAATTTCAAGTTTGCCTGCGCTTAATGATTCACCAATTTTAATGGCCAACAGTGTGTGTGCACACTTTAAAGTAACAGAAATTTAAATTTTTAATGCTTCAGATTTTTCCATGAGAAGACTATCACTTTTGCAGTTTTGAAACAATGCTAGTTTATTAATACAGATTTCTGCAGTAAATTATTTCAAGATTAATTGCTCCTTTACCAAAGACTATTCGCTTTTAAAAGTTATATAGAAGTAAAAATATTAAAGGTAATTTACCGAAGGAAATCAAAAACTAAGGGAGCAATATTAGAACTTTAAAAAAAAAATTAAAATGTTTACGAGCTAAAACGTAAAAGAAGTGAAATTCCCTTTTTTCCTTCTTCTGATTTCAAATGATACTTCCGGAAGAGAATTAGACTTAAAAAATAATAATTTGTACTTTCTCTTTCTTTGTCGCGTGCTCTCATGGTGTACTTGGAAGCACGTCTGGCTAGCAAGCTGAGCCGGAGTTCGAATCCCATTGACTGCACTGCGGATTTGTTCAATTTTGTGACTTTGAAAAAATTCAGATGACTCTGCAACTGGCGCCTAAACTAAGAATCCGTCACCACCTGGATTTTGAGACTGGTCTCCACCTGCCTATTTGCCCTTTAAATGGGGGAGAATTTAAGGTATTAACTCCATACTTATCGTAATATTTACTCCATACTTCGTGGTGTAATTTGAAGAACATCTAGCAATAGGAAGCACTTACTTTGGAACAACGGTGAGGGCATGGCATTATTTCTGCTTCGAAGTAAAACTAATACTTCTATGAGTTAACATCAAAACTCATATAAAATTGAGACTTGCATCGAAATATTTTTAAGTTGGAGGTTGGTTTAAGATGTGTTCGTTCTACGTAAATTTCTTTTTGGCCTATCTTACTAGGATTATCTTCTTATGTAAGCTTATACTGTATCTTGAGAAATTTCCTTTATAAATGATAGTTAATCCGCTTGAAATTTTGGTTAGTTTTTCTTGAATTTTGATAAGTTTCCCCTGGCCTTTTTTTTCTTCATTGCAATACATAACTTTTAATGACCCAAAACATTTTGCCATCTCCAGCTTAGTTGGAACATTATTTAATTTAGACACGTTTATCAAATAATTCTTATCGTTAACAATATCTTTGGTGCAATGGCTGATAGCTTTATTTGACCAAACAAAATACATACATTTTCATGTTTTCATGATTATATTTGCGACGAAAGCAATAGCACCTCTTTTATTTCGCTTATTTAAATAAACAAAATTGTCTACAATAAATACCTTATGAGAAATAGACAAGTTTGGAAACATCGCCTTCTTCGTCTATGAAATCCTATGCCATTACGTTTCTTGCTAATGTTTCGGTTAAGTTTTATTCTAAAGTAGACGGGATGAGAATTTAAGAATAACTAGTGCTATCATTTAGTTTAAGCTAAACCATGAAAATTAAATTTCCGTTCACGTCAAGACTTCTATAAATTTAAGACAATTTTCCCATGCTTGAAAATGACCACCAGTAGCCAAGCGCTAAAGCCGCTGAACTCTGGTTATTCGGTCCGGAATTCCAGTTACTGCTAACGGCTTAGCTGCATGGACCTCTTCGTAGTTTTCCCATGTGTAACGTGCATACGAGCCAGTTTCTCCTAGAAAATCCTTCACGCAGATATCCCTTCCCTCAGTCAGATAGCCCTCAAGTCCTTTGCTATATGTCAAAACGAATCAAACCCAGACTCCAAATTTATTTTGTTTTGCTTATTCTGGCCTTTTTCCTTTCCTTTCCTTTTCTTATTTTTTTTTTTTTTTTGGAGGGGGGTGTTATGATTATTCTTTATTTATTACCAATATGCTTAATTATTCTCAATGCAGTTTTGCAAAGCTTTATTACGTTTATTTAAATTGCAATTTCTACAAAACCTTATTATGCCAATCCATTATTAGAAATAATAAAAAAAAATATTAAAAGAAGTTTATATAAATGAAACATAATAAATTAAATTTGAAAATCGCATAATGGAACTGAAAAACCTTTCACCGCCTAAAAGTCAAAAGGACAAAGTATTGGCATTATCCAAAAGACAGCTTGCGCCAAATTAAGGATTAAAAGTCAGCGCATACCGTAGGTGCTTCCACCCAAATACTCATCGAAATCTCTTATGCTAACTCAAAATGCGCATTTATATGGAATGCTTAATTTCATTACCCATCAAGTGATTAACGTGACCAGTGCAGATGTTCTTCGTAAGTAATTTGAATTCTGCCTACGTAGCTGTTTACTGTAATATAGAATCCTACTGTCATCGCTACAGATAGGATGCATAGTAAATGATGTTTTCATGCTGCTTTGTATCTTATAGGTAATTATGTCCATGTACGTATGTATATATATAAAGAACCACCACATTTTCAACACATACAATCTTTCGTCTGAGCACGTCCGAATTTTGAATTTGTTTTTTTACTTATTTTATGCGTTGTGCGAATTTAAATGAATGTTTGATTAACATATGTAGCGGTTAAAGCAAAAGGTTACCACTGCTCGAAATACAATATTTTTCCTATTGGCGCGCCAGTGTGTGGACATAAGCAAAGATTTGATTTAATCAGCAAATTCGGTGTTTAAAAGCAGTACGTTTCCACTGATCGAAATAAAATATTTTTATTCTCCACGCGCCAATGTGCTGCCATTCAAAAAAGCCCCATGTACTTTAAAATTTGATCGCTGTATTATTGATCAACAAACCAAACAAATTAAAAGCAATAAACACAGTTTTTAATAATATTTTTTGTCCTTAATAATAAGTTCTTAATAATATTTTTATAGTGTTTTACGTGCCGAAGGGCCGGGTTAGAATCCAGGAGAAAGCATGGATCTTTGCAAATGTATAGTGTCCATGCGGCATGGGGCACTCTAAATATGCGGCGAGCCCAAATTCCTGTCGAGAGGTTGAAGGTAGGGAAAGAGGAGTGGGGGTATTCTCCATCAAAATTGGGGCGAAGCTGAGCTAAATCGCATTGTCACCTGTAAGGTGCCCAAGACATGGACCTTATAAGATATAGAATAACTCAGTGGGCGGAACGCGCGTCACCGACATGTCGGCAAGAAAGAGTAGGGACGATCTGGTTTACTTTAACATTGAAACCTATGGCGTTTGTATCACATAACTCTTTTTAATAATTAAATGTGATACGTTGTATAGTGATGAGATTATGAAAGCCACAGTTTTTTCCAAATAGGATTTAATATATCTCATTAAAGCACTTTTTACTGCATTTCGCGCATTTGTTTTCACGCGTAATTCTTGTACAAACATCTTTACTCTGGTAAAACAACAAACATCTTTACTTTGGTAAGACGGTAAAAACTCTAAGCGCAAAATTTATGAACTTAATTTTGCGTAAAAATAAAGTAAAATTAAATAAGATTGATAGTACGTGATGCTTTGAAATAAATAAGGTAAAATTAAACAAGATCTGATAAAAAGAACTTTTTAATTTAATGAACATTTTCAGGCAGTGATTTTCAAAACTATAATAACATTACAAAACGATTATTTATTTGATTATATCATCATTAAATTATTAACATTAAAGTGGATTATTTATTTTAGTAATTTATAAAATTTGGAGCATAAAATTACCTGAGTGTAAAGAAGAGAAAATAAAAGATAAAATAAAACCTAGAAGCACTCAGATTTTATATTACGCCCAAAAGGAACCTTTTTTGTGTGTGTGTGTTACCTATATTTATTGAATATCACGTTCTTCGTCCGTAAACCACATACATTTGAAAACAGCATATCTTTAGAATTTCCGCACTGGAGATAAAACTGTTATTTTCCGTACAGTGCTCTCTCTGAACTCATTGAGTTTGTAAATCAAAACTACGTTAAAGTGTTACAAAATCTGAAATAGATTAAAACAAATTCGAAATTCAGCCGTCCAGATGCGAATGTTCGGGTGGAGGATTACATTATTCAAAATTTGATGACTCTAGATACTGTCGTTTTTGTCACAGTGCGAGAAACATACATGTATTCATGCAGATTCTTCATTATTTAATTTCTTTAAATATAATACAGGGTGATAATATTTGGTAACAACAATTTGCAAGGAGACACGGACATTTATAGTAAAACAGCGCAAAATGCCGCTTCGAAACTAACAGCCTTTCTAGGCTACCGCACCTTTGGGCTAATAAATTAAATTAACAGTAAATAAAAAAAATCTTATGCAGAACTAAAAATAAATTTTAAAAAATAATCACTATAAAATACAAGCAAAATCTTTGATCTGGTTGGTTTACCCTAATTAAAAATATTAAATATTTTTATAAAATAACACTCATTAAAATTATTATATCATTTTTCTTTTTTTGTAAAAATTACTTCAGCTATTACTAATTACAGCTTCAGCTATTACTAATTACAGACAAAAGCTTTAAGTAAGAAAGGTGTTTTACATTTAATTATTATTTCATAATTTATTTCCAAAAGTTTCCACGAGTTTTTAATTTCTGTTAAATCTTGATATACCCTTTATTATCAGTAAAAAGATTGTGTTTCCTAATTTTAAAGTATAGGCATCGCTGTAGATTATGGTTAAGTTAGATTATAAGCGATTGGCCTAAAAGAAGTGAACGCTTTCAAATTTCAAAGACATAAAATATTTTTACAGCACAGTTGAAATATTTAGGGTATGTGTTGACGTTTACATGACTAACTCACGCTTTTTTTGTGCGTAACCTTTTTATAACATAACAGATAGCAATTTAGTCAAGTTCTTCCTAATCACAATCTTTAGCAGATTCGGCATTCTTAGAAACTTATCACAAGGGTCGTAGAAGCTGTTGTGATGAGTTCTCCAAATTTACAGGGTTTGTTTTGGTTTATGTGATTAAGGCAAAGCTCCAGGGCTATCTACCTACAAATTTACAGGGAAAGAAAAAGAAACTCTCTCCGTGATGCGCTTCCATAAAGAATAGTCTCATTGCGTTAAATCAGGACTTAGTTGAGGTCAATATACTAGATCCATATCATAATCTGCCGAAGGTTACAACCTTTTGTGAAATTTCGTCTTCTTTGCATGCATGTTTTGTTAATTTCTTCATTCAGAGCGTGTAAATTTTACGAAAACGATACACTGTTTCCTGAATACGGGTTTCGTGTTTCCAATATCTCTTTAGGAAACGCAACCTGACTGAAATTTTTCATGCTGGCGAATATAATGAACTGTGACAGAGAAAAATAGCTCACATGTACAGTACCCAAAGTATGTATTTTGTATATTTTCATATTTATTTACCTAAACATTAAAATTGATTTAATACTTTAAAAAAGTAATAAAAAAAATCTGAAAAGTTTCAGATTTTAAATTATATCCAAAGGGGTGTTTTTTTAACATTTTGTGCATTTCCTTTATTTATTAAATATCATGTTCTTCGCACTTAAAGCATAAAATAGCAATATCGCAAAATAATTTTAAATTGAGCATATCTTTGGAATTTCCGATAGACAGTCTCACGCGCTGGAAATAAAAATGTTATTTCCTGTACAACTTTGCCATTGCTCGCTTTGAAATCCTTGAGTTTGTTAATCAAAAATTCGTTTTACAAAAGTTTACAAAATATGAAATCGTTAATAAAACAAACTCCAAATTTCAAATTTGGGCTTCCAAGATGCCTATATTCGCAGTAGGATCACGTCATTCAAAACTGGATGGCTCTAGGTACCGATGTTTTATCACAATGCGAGAAACATGCATACGTTTATGCAGATTCTTCATTATTTAATTTCTTCAAATATAATACAGGGCGATAATATTTGGTGGCAGGAATTTGAAAAGTGAAAAGGACATTCAGAAGGATTCGACGCAAAATCGCAAAACGAAAATAGTAGTCCTTCAAGGATAAACCCTCTAATAATTCCAGCTTTTGATGGAATATGAAAAGGTGGAATTTCAAACACAGTACTTTTGCAATAACAAACAAGACACCAGTTCTCCTACTGCTCATGCCAGCTGAATTTTTTCTCCATCACAGTTTTGGCAAAGATACTTGGTAGATTACTTTTCCTGGAGAAAAAAATGGAAATACGCATGCGGGTAGCTAATATCGGAACAAAAGTGACACAAGGCATTTGTACCTTTAGAAAGGGAGCCAAATTAGTTAGGAAACATTTGAAATACCTTTTTTGCGAGAGAAATTATGATTGTTAGTTTCCAGCTTTATAACTATAAAGAAGCACTGTTTTAAAATATCACATTTAAAGCAATTAAAAGTGTACTGCATTCTTAACTTTGCTTACATTGTGACGTATTGAGTGTGTACGTAATTAACCAGACTTTCCTTTTCTATGAAAACGAAAACCCGTGTCCTCCAGCTAGCCGTGGGCTAGTGAAGATCAGAAGGGGGCTTTGGACTTCATCCCTGCTATCTATCCATTTCTTATTAAAACGGGAAGAAGAAAAACGAACGCTGATGCAGCCGATGGAATTTAGAGGCTTGCCAACATAATAGCTAAATAAAGTTTATTCGTATGTATATGTTTATTAGGAAAAGTCCGTTAAGAATTGGCTTGGAATCCGTTAAGAAATGCCAAGTCGAAAATATAGCTTAAGTTTGTGACTCGAAGCACCGTACGATTTAGCTGTATCAAAGGAAACGAAATGCAACAAACCAGCATATGATGTTTATGCTTTTTCTCTGAAGCCATATATTTGATAAGCTGCCTGTGGTTACCATTAGTTGCCTTATAACGTATTTTATTCTATGAAGTGGAACCCCTAAGAAAATTTGAGACACTGAAATCCCTCTTAAAACGTTAAACTTCTACTAAAGTGCTATTTGAGTTAATTTTTTTAATGATGGCATTTAGTTCAACATAGTCATAGATTTAACACTGGATTACAATTAGTCCCTTTCTATTTCATTTCTTAAACAGTGTTAATATACAAAAGCTCGCTGTTGTACCATTGCGTAAAAAGCTCTTTTGTAGGAATGACAGTGCCGTAAGTTGGCTTCATGATCTGTGGGGTAACGGGTTCCTTGTTTTTGATTGGAATGGTAACGGTTGATGCATTTGGTTGCCTTCTGTAACAATTTATATGAGTGACTACTCGAGCACTGCACGCAGTAAGGCGAGTCAGGAGATGCTTCGCATTTGTGATTTATAATATCAATATCTTGGCAACTGTAACACTGTGAGATGTTCCCCTATTTTCGGTACGTCCGGAGTTGAAGTCTATAGATAGGCAACCCTCATGTCTGATTCCGTCAGTGTAATTTGGAATCAGTTTGAATCAAGATGTTCTTTTGGTTCGCGTACGAGGACTTCTTTCAGGTTATCCTTTTTCATGATGATCGCTTTCAGGTAATCTAATTGTGCTCAGGTCCAGTACCAAGTGCCCTCAGTCCTCGGTGTGTTCATGTGTCTTCAACCCTTCGTGTTCTTAATCCTTAGGTTTCCAGTGGTAGCCGGGCCCACCAGCGGCCGAGCGGTAAAGTCGCTGAACACTGGTAGTTCGGTCCGAGGTTCGAATCCCGCGAACGGGCTGGCTGCATGGGCGTTTTCATGGTTTTCCCCATGTGTAACGTGTATACGAGCCAGTTTCCCTTAGAAAGTCCTCCACGAAGGCATCCCTCCTCATAGGCAGATAGCCCTCGAGGCTTTGCCATACTCACAAACACACACACACACCAGTGGGTGTGTCACACTCACACCACGAGTGGTTAAAGACCACTAAATACTGATAATTCGACCTGCCTTAGGTTCAGACACAGATTGACCGGGCTCGCTGCATAGTTGGTTTCCGTAATTTTTTCCCACTGTAAAGTGAATCCGAGTCAGTTTCCCTTAGAAAGTCCTCTTCGATGGCATTCCTCGTCTTAGACAAATAGTTTCGTGGGTTTGTCATTTTCAAATAACCCAACCTAACCAAGTGTCTTCTGATTTTACAGCGAACCAAAAGGTCGTCTATTTTCACATTGCTGCCGCAAGACATTCAACAACAAAATTATTAAAAATAGCATATATTTAGAAGTACCGATGCAATCTTAAAATGCAGCCATTAATTTTTTCAGTCTTTTCTCAGTTCATCTTATCAATGCTCAGTTTTCTTAGTAAGATGACTTCAAAAAAATTTTTTTTGTCTTTTTATTATTAACTTTTTGTCTTTTAACTTTATTTATTAAACATCACATTCTTCGCACTCACGCTACATAAAATTCAACAGCAAAATTGCAAAATATCTGAAATCAGGATAGCTTTAGAATTTCGCCTAAAGTATTACCATACGTTTTCTTTATATTCGCTATATTACTTCTTTAAAAATAACACTTGGCTATAATATTCGGTGGCAACATCTTTATTTGAAAAGTGATAAGGACGCGAAAGTTATTCGAGCAAAAAAAATATAACGATCGAGACTAATCGCCTAAAAGTTTATTTTTCCTGTCTGTCTAGCAGCCATATTGCTTGACTGACATCAAGAGCGTTTTTGTGATGCTGACGTTATGAAAACGAACGACAAGAGGTTATAAACCTAAAGATTTCCTCTATAAAACACTACTAAACATTTCCTGATAAAGAAATAGATTTATATGCATTTTAATCTGTCTGCTCTTTTTAGGCTAACCTTGAACTGTAAACTTCCGATTAACTAAGGGCAGACTGAATCGGACTCAATATTAACAAAGTTTCTCTTATAAAATCTCTAATAGTATTTATAAGAGAGTTACTTCATTTATCATGTCTTAATTCGATTTCATATGACAATTTTTTATCCACACTATTTCATATTCCGTTACTGAATTCAAGACCCTCATTTCTTCTCTTAAAGCGCGAACAATCATAATGAACACTACGGTAAGGGTTTTAATTTGCATAGAATATTCTGCATAAACGCAGCTTTCCAAGAACCCATTTAATGTTTAAATGGCAAAAACGAAGTTAATTTGCCATTTAAAATAAGGCAAGAAAACATTGTTATAGTCGGAGAATTGTGTTTAAAACTCTATCGAATTGAAGGGGGGGGGAATCATGTATTTAAACGTCTGTCGATTTGGAGGGTAATCATGCGTTTAAAACTCTATCGATCTGGGGGATGTAATCATGTGTTTAAAACACTATCGATTTGGACGGTAATCTCGTGTTTAAAATTCTATCGATTTGGGGGGGGGTAATCAAACAAAACCATTTGAAAATGTGGGAGAAATGAAAACAATTTCCTGCCAAAATAAATGTAGCGCTTTCGGTCGAGGAAAAGAGTAATGAATATAAAAAGGCTAAAATATTAAATTATACATCTGAAAACCTTGGAAAGAAATAATTTGATTTGAAATTTCATGGATAATTAAAGATGATAATCTTTTACGAATGTGAAAATCTTCAAGTAAATCTGATTCACAAACTGAAGAAATTTTACGAATAATTTTTTGTGGAACCCAAATTAAAATTGTTATCGAGCGTTATTATGACAGGGCAGTCGAAGATTTGCTTAGTTTTCTTTTTCGAACATAAGCTTCGTGTTTAAAATTTTAACAGTATTTCAGGTTAACCCAAATTTTATGTTTTAGCTTCGATGATACATGTCAAACTACACTAACAATACATGCTATAAATTCCCAAGAATTAAAATATAAATCTTCCATTGGCATATGTCTCTTACAATTAACTAGCTTAATGATTATAGTGTACAATAATTACATAGAATTTGTTGTGGCAGATAAATGTATAATATTAAGCAATAACACTTACAAAATTATTAGTTCTCTGAATTATTCTTCCGTGTTTAAAAATGCCAGAACTACCAAGAAAATTAAGCATAAAATTACTTATTCTAATATCAGAAGCAGTGGAATATCATTACTTGTTTTCAAAGTTGTTTTATGTAGTCTGTAAATAAAGAATAACAACGATATTACGTATTCAGTTTCTCCTTAAAGTATTAATAATTTACTAACCTCAGTATACATATGTAGAGATAAATGGCCAGGCTTTCTTTTTGTTCAAATCCACAAGTACTGATATTTTTCTAAAAGTTTCCCTCCGTGTCTGAAATGCGGTACAATAATCAATACCATCTGTCTCTCTTGGCAGATTGCCTAAGAACACTTATCGGTGTGCATTTCTATCTTGAATTCGGATGTTGTTCATTAATTTGTTTTCTCTCTCAGAATCAACCGAGCTATTCTTCTGAGCAAATTTATTTTCTTCATATCGTTTCTAAATTTTAAACACTTTCAGATAGCAATAATAGCAGATTTTGCATAGAATTGTTGCAATTTTTTGTTATAATGTTTGACAAAAGTAATTGATGAAGGAGATGGCATATATTTCTGCACAAAAACTGACAAGTTTTAGCAAAGTTTCGCTCTTGAACTTTGTGGCAACGCCTGTTCTTCACAAGCGTTAATTGTGTAAGTGCCTTGGGCCTCCAATTGATCCTGCAGTGACAAAATTAGAGAAAAAAAGAACCAGTGAAAAAAAAATAATTTAACGCAGATTTTGAATAAAACACTGCCGATTATTTAGGGTAATCAGACACAGATCCTTCTTTTTCAGAAGAAAATATTTTTGTGAACGTTCCATATAAATATTTGCAAAAAATTGTAGGAAAGCAAAAACGAACACAGTGCCATTTATCGAGAAAAATAGTAAATGTTGCTATATAGGTTGCTATTGTAAGAATTGTCAAAGAAACTGTTGGATAAACATTGTCAAGGAAACTATTGCACGATTCTAACGCCATCTGTTAGTTGCACATGTGTTTTTCTCTTTACTCCGCCTAGTGCTTTCCATATAAAATTATTGTCTTTCCTTCCAGCTTTGCAATAAAATCTTTGGGGCTGAAGAAGAGCAACCAGTATCTAATTGCTCTAGAAATCGATGGATCTTTTATTCAAACCATGGTCCTGTAGTCCATGGATCGCATGTGTATGCTTGTTGTGAAAACAACGATGGCTGCCGTACAATAATGCAAGGAGATCATATATTGAGTGACATCTCAGAATTTTTCTAGTGCTTACGATTCGTGAGATACAATGGATTGAGCGTTGCATTTTACCGACCTGTCCACTTTACGTGAAATGCTCGAGCACTTTACATGCAAAATAATTTGAAAAACCTCTTACCACAATAAAAAAAAACTTAGAGAGATGAAGCAGACGAATCCTCCATAACAGATTTGAGTTTGTAAATCCATCCCTGCTTTCCCTGCTTATCCCTGCTTTGGGGATATACTTTTCATAAAAGGTTTGCAAGTAATGCAATTAAAAATGACATGACAGGTTGAATAACGGAAATAATTATTTTATTTATATATATATATATGTAATATATTCAGGAGCAGGAATTTTGATGGCGCAGAAGTGTTGATCCATAATGACTAGGAAATTAGAGGCGAAGGCAGATTAAATCTTCAGTTTTATTTTCAGCAACATGTTGCGGCTACAAACAAGTCGGCACATTAAATGTACCTGTTCCAAAGGGTTTACATTTTTGATAACTTTGCAGCAAAAAAGAAGAAGCAGACAGACTGCAGTCCAGCTAAGGCAAAGTGTAGAAAGAAAGTGCGTAATGTTCAGGATGAAGTCTTAAGTCAAACGGAGTTAGTTTTGGTTCTCAAAGCATTTTGTTTGAATAGTTAATATAGCTGTACAATTATCATTGACTGCTTGAGCTTTAGTTCAATTTACATCATCAGAATTACGTAAGAGTCATATGACATAGGTTTTTCTCGAAATCACGCAGTGCAAATAGATGTTGCTATTTTTAGAATAGAGAAGGGAAATTAATTTACGCTGCTAATTTAATCTTTTACATATCTTTTATTTTTCTTACATATGTGTGCGATAAAAACAAAGTCAGAAGTGAAGACTAACAGGATATTTGATGGCGTAGAGGTGTCGATCTATAATGAACAGGAAATTGGAGGAGAAGGCAGATTAAATCTTCATTTTTTATTTTAGCAACATGTTGCGGCCACAAACAAGTTGGCACATAAATTATGCCTATTCCAAAAGACTTACATTTTAGATAAATTTGAAGTAAGACAGAAGAAGCAGACAGAAAGCAATACAGCTAGGCCAAAGCGTGGAAAGCAAGTGCGTTATGTTCAGGGTGAAATCTTAATTCAGAGTGAATAAATTTTGGTTCTCAATGCATTTTGATTGGATAGTTAATATTACTGTAAAATTACTATTGGCTGCTTGAGTTTTAGTTCCATTTACATCACCAGAATTATGTAAGAGTCATATGACATGGATTAATATAGAAATGACGCAGTGCAGAGAGAGGTTACTATTTTTAGAATTGAGAAAGGAAATTTACGCTGCTAATTTAATATTTTAAAAATTCTTTATTTTTCTTACACACACACACACACCATCATATATATATAATAATTTATTTCCTAAACAGTATTGATTAATTGATTATATTATCTCCTAAGTTTAATTAAAGTAGAATTATTTTAAAAGTGTGCATATATATATATATATATATATATATAATTTATTTCCTAAACCGTATGTTACTAAAAAAATGGGCCTATTTCCTGCCTTTAGACTGTCTACTAGCTCTTGGATAGCGAAAATGCCTTTTTCCTTTCTTAAATTCTTAATCATTGCGACACGACAATTAGCCAGAAATTAATTAATTTCCATTCACTAGTATTTTTAAAAAAATCTTAACAGACGGTCTCTCTCAGATAAGAACTCCACAAAATACATCCCTCAAGAATTCCAAGTCCCACCCACTACCATAAATTTCTTCACCCAAGTCTTGCCGACTGATATAATTCAAAGCCCCTACTGCCGCTAAGAATTTTCGGACACCCTACACTTCTGAGTCAGACACAAAGAGAACACACTGCCAACTCCCCCACTAGAAAGAATGTAAGTTACTTAATACCTTTCTGGCCTTTATATCTTCATGTACATTCACTGATCTTATTTATATTATTTTCTATTTTATTTTTATATTATTTTTATGTTCTCTTTGATTTGTTTTTGCAAAGTTTGCATTATTTATCTTTTTTATAATCTTCTATGTTTATTTCAACTTTACTTTGATTTCGATTTCATAATGACAATTTCCAATGTTTAATTTCTACAAATAATATAGTACTCAAATACATAAAGATGATAGTGTCGGGGACGATTACTCGAGTTTTACAAGATTTCTCTACAGTAATTGATTTTTACTCCAAATTGAATTGACTAAAATGCTTCATGAGAATCAGTTCTTTGAGTAACAACTATTCGCGGAAATATTTGGCCTGACTAGAATTGCCGGTTTGGCTTTAATTTATAACTCGAGTAAAGACGAAACACTTTCATATTTACGTATTTCTATCAATTATTGATCATTGAACGGGAGTTGGTTTGTTCCCCTTGAAAAGTCAACTAATTTCCGATCAATGACAATAATTACATGTTTTAATTTTTACTTTTACAATTGTAATATTATTCTTCGTGATGATTTAACTCCAGTCCCCGTTAAAACATTATTAACATTTTGCTTTCAAATTACTTCAAAACATCTTTCAAAATATAACTTACCAGTATGGATGCACACTTTTAAAATAATTCTACTTTAATTAAACTTAGGAGATAATATAATCAATTAATCAATACGGTTTAGGAAATAAATTATTATTAACT
The DNA here is from genome assembly GCF_044657685.1 of Stegodyphus dumicola. Lineage (NCBI taxonomy): Eukaryota > Metazoa > Arthropoda > Arachnida > Araneae > Eresidae > Stegodyphus > Stegodyphus dumicola. The sequence continues at coordinate 135,235,756 of NC_140770.1, forward strand.
AACTTTGCAGCAATTGCGCAAGTAATAATAACTTGTATTCGCACTAAATGGATTTAAGTTCATACAACATTTGATATGCTAAATAGCAGCTATTAGCGCTATTTATCTCTTACCTAATGTACCCACTTTATATATTATCTCCAACCTTTTTAAGTTTTAAAGTTCTTATACAAAAACTTTACTGTATTGAAGGTTAGCAGCCTCCTTACTTTTATATCTTGCTAGTTTAACTCATATTGAAATCACTAAATGTCATTCCACTAGATGACAAACTTGAAAATTTAACGCCATGCCTGCTACAGGTAAACCCAAAAAACAATTTCTATGAAAAACATTTAACTGTATTTACATGATTACATGCGGTACTTGACATATTAAATATATAGGACAGACTAAAAACAATCTTAACTTTCGAATCAATAACCATAGAGCTCAAATCAAAAAATTCAACGCACAAAAAAATAACATTAAAATAAGTACACCATCACAACTTAATACAGCAGAATTAGAACACTTTAAACACCATGACTTCAACTCTATTCAACTTCAGATACTAGATATAATAACCAATCACAAAACACGAATTTTTCAGGAATCTCTCTATATACTAAAACAACGTTCACTTTATCCATATGGACTTAACACTTATATACATAGTCATAGAGATACTTCTAAGAAGTCTATTTTCAGCCAATTTAAACTCTACAGCATCAAAACGCAGAGAGGAAAAAGAGGAAGCAAAATAAAAAATAATGCGAGATTTTTATCCACTTTGGATACACTTGCATTGAAAAAACAATTGAAATGTTTTTTTGACTCAGACTGTTTTCCCAAGAAACTTTTCAACTGGTTACACTCCTGTACTAATAAATTCCTTATCAAACTAAAAAAATTCATTCAAGAAAGCTACGACGACATACAAATCATTAAAGACATGATTCTTGATTTTAGTCTTTTCAGACTCTCTAATAGTCTCACTCAACGCAAAATTTATTTTAAAGTCAATTTTCTGCATCCGCAGTTTGACAATATTCATTTCTCAAGAATCATCAGAGATTGTAAAGATTACTTCCCCGCAGTTGACACTATACCAATGATTGCATTTAAATATCAAAAGACCTTAAGCAACTTGCTTACTAACCACCATGAAATAGATGAAACTGCAGAATGACATTGTAAGACACCAATTTACAGCAATTACGTAGATTCTCATCACCAGCACATAATTACTGGCAACCTGAATATCATACAAAACCATCAACTAAAAACACTAATGAGTTATGGTACAAAATTTAGACCAGTCAGAAACATGACTACAAATTACTGTTACAAGACTTTCGAAAACAACATCAACGAATTTAAAGCAAGCTATCAACTGAATTTTCCCATAGATACCTTCTTAAAATGGAAAGCTAAAATTCTTCAACGCATATCCACAGAAATCAGTCACCTCAAATTTAAAAGTACACTGAACTGGTCGCAACTTACATCTGATATTAGTAAATTAAAACAGCTTTTTACTATTACAAAAATAGATAAAGCAACTAATAACTTTAGCATTATATGAAAACAATTCTACACTGAGATTATTCATAAAGAACTTCTCAACGCAACTACTTATCAATCAGCCAACCTTACAGAAACATCTATAATAAACAGGATTAAAACTTTTCATAAGAAACTCAATATTACTTTCAATGCAAACTACAACAGATTTACTAATCTTTATGCGATTCCCAAATTCCATAAAACACCATTAAAATTTAGATTTATAGCTAATGGAACTAATAATTACAAGAAAAATATAGACTATTATTTTTCAATTCAACTTAATAAAATCTGTAAATTTATTTTCAATGATTGTAACACTAATCATAACTATTGCTGGATCATTCATAATAACACTCCTGTCATTAATACCATTCATACCATTAACATCCAAAACATTAACTGCTATGATTTTGAAAACTTATATACCTCACTTCCTCTAGAAGAAATCTATACCAGTCTACTTGATCTACCAAAACTTTTCCCTAATATACTCAATATCATGACTCTTGACAAATGGAAAACCTACCTAAAATGCACACTTTTTCATAACTACATCAAGTTTCAAAATCAACTTTTTAAACAAGTCAGAGGATTGCCAATGGGCTTACATTCCAGCACCTCGATCTGTAATATCTTTTTATTTGTCAAAGAATTTAACTTCCAAAAAAATCTACAACCACAAGAGTTAAATTACTACAAACACACCTACAGATTTATTGATGACCTTATTACAATTAATAATTTTGGTAAAATTGAAAACTCCGACATTTATCCGAATTGTCTTAAACTTAATAAAACTAATAATTCACAAAATAGCATAGACTTTCTAGATCTTCAAATCATTAACTACAAAAAAATTTTACTTTTTGACAAAACAAGAAACTTCAATTTCAATACTAACAAATTAATAAATTGGAACTCCAACATATCCAAAAAAGTAATTAACAATACTATAATTAATCAAATACAACGAATTAAAACTATATGCACTAATACAATAGATTTACAACGCGAAATTTTGATCCTTATCAAAATTCTCAAAAATAATCTAATTCCCTTTCAATTTATCAACCATTGCCTTAAAAGAGCAGGCGTTAAATACTCACTCTAAATCATTTAACTGATAGGGATATGATAATTTATTCCTAAACCTGAGAAGGCGGTATAAGTTGGATGACTGTCAGTTGAAAGATTTGTATATAGTGTAATTACTCAATTGTATATATTGTAAAAAGCTAATTGTCTTCAGATATATACTGTTACTATACTGTTACTAAAAAAATGGGCCTATTTCCTGCCTTTAGACTGTCTACTAGCTCTTGGATAGCGAAAATGCCTTTTTCCTTTCTTAAATTCTTAATCATTGCGACACGACAATTAGCTAGAAATTAATTAATTTCCATTCACTAGTATTTTTAAAAAAATCTTAACAGACGGTCTCTCTCAGATAAGAACTCCACAAAATACATCCCTCAAGAATTCCAAGTCCCACCCACTACCATAAATTTTTTCACCCAAGTCTTGCCGACTGATATAATTCAAAGCCCCTACTGCCGCTAAGAACTTTCGGACACCCTACACTTCTGAGTCAGACACAAAGAGAACACACTGCCAACTCCCCCACTAGAAAGAATGTAAGTTACTTAATACCTTTCTGGCCTTTATATCTTCATGTACATTCACTGATCTTATTTATATTATTTTCTATTTTATTTTTATATTATTTTTATGTTCTCTTTGATTTGTTTTTGCAAAGTTTGCATTATTTATCTTTTTTATAATCTTCTATGTTTATTTCAACTTTACTTTGATTTCGATTTCATAATGACAATTTCCAATGTTTAATTTCTACAAATAATATAGTACTCAAATACATAAAGATGATAGTGTCGGGGACGATTACTCGAGTTTTACAAGATTTCTCTACAGTAATTGATTTTTACTCCAAATTGAATTGACTAAAATGCTTCATGAGAATCAGTTCTTTGAGTAACAACTATTCGCGGAAATATTTGGCCTGACTAGAATTGCCGGTTTGGCTTTAATTTATAACTCGAGTAAAGACGAAACACTTTCATATTTACGTATTTCTATCAATTATTGATCATTGAACGGGAGTTGGTTTGTTCCCCTTGAAAAGTCAACTAATTTCCGATCAATGACAATAATTACATGTTTTAATTTTTACTTTTACAATTGTAATATTATTCTTCGTGATGATTTAACTCCAGTCCCCGTTAAAACATTATTAACATTTTGCTTTCAAATTACTTCAAAACATCTTTCAAAATATAACTTACCAGTATGGATGCACACTTTTAAAATAATTCTACTTTAATTAAACTTAGGAGATAATATAATCAATTAATCAATACGGTTTAGGAAATAAATTATTATTAACTAACTTTGCAGCAATTGCGCAAGTAATAATAACTTGTATTCGCACTAAATGGATTTAAGTTCATACAACATTATATATATATATATATATATATATATATATATATATATATATTAATGATATATATTAATAAATGTTTTCACCATCTCTACCCGACTCGTAATTTTCTCGAAATTTTCGAACGTGTTTCTTTGTTTTAGGCAAGACCACGTAAATGGACCATATGAATGACTGGTACCCTCCAATTGAAAATTAGCAATAATGTTACCGCTTCAGTAGATAATATCATCTTAAACTTTTCATAGCATCTTCAGTTCTGTTCAACTCTCATGCAGCCAGTCCGTAATCAGAAATCGAAACCAGTTCAAACTATCAGTGTTCAGCGACTTTATCGATCGGTCGCTATTCGGTGCCACCATATAGGTTCCTACCTCATCGAATTCATGTGGCGCCGATGGCAGGAGAATACTCATATACGGTAATGCTAAATGAAACTGAAACCTTTATTCTTTCTCTTTAATTTGAAACTAATATGGTAAGTTTTTTTGTATTTTTGCATTTGACTGTATTTTTTGTTTTATTTTGGATTTAATAAAATAGTCATGCTTTTCGTGAAGCTTTATATATCGTTGGGCCTGCCACTATCTATGAAAATTCTAGCCAACATTTATATTTGTCGCTAAGTGGGACTCGTTAACAGAAAAGTACCTAAATGAAAAATTTTCTTCCATTAGTAGCCGATAAATCGTTCTATCCCAAAACGCCATCAAAGGCCAAATGATTAAAAGAGTTGAAAGCTGGATGTTCGATTCCAGGTGAAAATGTTTGGCTGGGAGGTTGGGTTAAATGGGAAAACCAGCCAGTTTCCATTAGAATATCCTTCACGAAAGAATTCCTCCTTAGGCAGATAGGCCTTATTGCTTTGCCATACTCAGATAACTTTGCCTATGATCCCCAAGTATTTATAATTTAACGCGGCAGGTGCACTGCATCACCGGTCATTGTTATAGGATGTTGCAGAGATGGAGGAATGAGTGGGAAAAGTCACTAAGATGGAAGATGTGGCGATGGGGTGCGTTCGAAGGAAGAAACCAGTATTCCCGGTCACCTTCTGTGTTTATGTAGTGCCTTTTGCATTCAGCATAAGCTTTTGAATTTTTTTTTTTTTTGGTCGTTTACTTTTTTAAATTATGCTTTCTAAACTCGTTATTTAATTTACCTCTTTACATCGCTACACAATTGCAGAACGAGTACTTGAACGAGTAGAACTATGAAACGATAAAGAAAAGGTACAACAGAAATAAAAAGGTACTGTCTACTTAAATAATAAGTCTAATTGTGTACTATACTGTAAAAGAATAATAACTGGTCTAATACCACATCATGAGGTAAGTCTAAGTAAGCTATAAATAATCTTATCTAATATTTTAAGTATTAGGCTGCACATGTAAGTACGGTGAAGTTTCCAGAAGAATATATAAAGATAAAAACATCGTTTTATGCAGGAACCAATACAATAAATTCAGATTCCTTCGGTCAACTATGGTATGATTAAAGAGGCCACCCAACCGGGATGGTGGTTAGTGACTCTGACGTGTACCAAAGGGGAAAAGTTCGAATCCAGAAGGCATGGATGTTTGCAAATGTATACAGTGTCTGCACGTCATGGGGACACGCAAAATATGCGCGGAGTTGAAAGTCCTCTCGAGAGGATGGTAATAGGGAAAAAAGAGTAGGAGATCTTCGGAGCCGTTCGACCGGGGGTGGGTTTCCTTCGAAATTTGGGGCGGAACTGAGGAAAGTCGTACTGTCACCTGTAGAGTGCCCAAGGCTCTTGCCAACGACATGCGCAGTCTTGTTTCTTTGCCACGATGAATTACGTGGGCTTGTTTTGATATCAGACAAGCAAGGTTAATCGCAACAACAACACAACAACATGATTAAATAGAAAATGTAATACTATTACTTATGTCATTAGCTCCATAAGTATTCTATTCTTCTGCTTTAAAACTAGCATTACACTAAAGCTATGTGTATCTGTAGGTATTAAAAGACTTTATGGTTAAAAAGCATTTACAGTTCATTATTCCCATAATAGAACGAAAGCATTACAAACAAGATATACAAACCCTAAATCCAGAAGACAAAAACATTTATAGAACGTTGCCTTACTGCTGACACATATAATTTATTATCTGTCTATTTTAACATCTTTAAAACGTTGTCTTGCCTCTGCCATTTATTGTTTGCCTAAAAATCTTTAGAACTCTGTCTTACCGTTGCCACTTATTTACAATTCATATTCTCTAACACCTTTAGAACTCTGTCTTATCGTTTTGCCACTTATTTACAGTCCGTATTCTCTAACATCTTTAGAACTCTGTCTTACCGTTTTACCACTTATTTACAGTCCGTATTCTCTAACATCTTTAGAACTCTGTTTTACTGTTGCCACTAATTTAAATTCATTGTTCTCTAACATCTTTAGAACTCTGTCTTACCGTTGGCACTAATTTACAGTCCGTATTCTATATCATCTTTAGAACTCTTTTTTACTGTTACAAATTATTTACTATCTGCCTATTTTAAACAATTTTAGAGCATTGCTTTTAACAGAAATTTTAAATAAAGGTTTCATTAGAGGTATCGCCGTAGATATGCTAGTTTTCTTAAAGTGAAAAATAAAGGTAAATGCACTATTTTATAAGCGCATGATATTTAGATAGTCAGGCAAACAAAATTAAAGCATGCAACGCCAGTCGAGGGTAAATCTGACATTCGTCTTCTTGCAGGCCCATTCTTTACTTCGAAACTCAAATATTGCGGTATAATAACAAAGCAGACGACGTTTTATTGAAAAAAATTCAAATACCTCTATTTTCAAGCTGAATTTTGAGAGTAGCTGGTCTTTCAGGTAATAAAATATAGCGGATTTGTGAGCAAATATTTAAAAACTATAGCCCCGTTTTTTTTTTTTTTTTTTTTTTTTTTTTTTTTTTTTTTTTTCATTTTTCTACCTTACGGTACTTTTCTTATCGAAATCAACTATACAAGAAGAGCAGCATTCTTCTGCATCCTGAAAAATATCGATTAATTTCCTACTCCTGAATTGAACATCGAATTTACATAAATGGGAGAAACATTTAAGAAATCGAAACTTATAGTTCCATGCAGAAATAAAAAAATTCTGAATGTTCTCTGTTCTATTTCTTTCTGCAACATTAAACAAGGCAATGGTTATGTGGAATAAAATGCATTTTAGGAAAGGATTTTTGTATTTCTGAACGTTCACCTGAATGCAAAACTACTGTCGTCTGAAAAATTTAAAGACAGGAGCGATGTATTTTTTGTAACCATTAACCTAGCTTAACATAGCTGCTTATAATATATATATATAACATAATAAAAGCACAAAGAAAAGACGGAGCAGTGTCGATGCGTGATTAGACCCATATTGAAGAAGAATTTTGATTGCGTAGTATTTAAAGAACTTGGCAGTCGAAGCAGTTTTAATTCCATTTTTATTTCCAATTGATATTTGTGGCCACAATCACTTGGCACTCTAGTCGTGCTTTTCCACAGAAGATTTACATTTTTGATATTGTTGAAATAAAAAGCAAGCCAGCGAAATTACATCTTAGCACAGTAGAGAGCAAAAGCTGAAGTGCGTAGTTATGAAAGATGGAAGCATGCGAAGAGAAAAGTTTTGGTTTACAATTCGGTGATTGGTCGTCAAGAGGCATCTGGTATTAACGGTTACGTAAGATCGCTTGATTAATTTGAATGACACAATGCAGATAAGTTATTACGATTTTAGAATAGAGAGGAAGAATTAATGTTTATAGTTATATTACAAATCTGATTCATACATTATCTTACATATTTCCCCCCTTCAAAAAGAAAAAGGCGTAGCGACAGAGAAGCCTTTTTAAAGAGAAAGAGTTAAAACACTAGCAAATGTAAAAAAAAAAAAAAATAAAAATAAAAAATAAAAATAAAAATAAATCATAAAATTTTTGTCCTGTTAAGTATAATTTATAAATATAAATTTTTTTAAAATAAATTTTTAATTTTTAGAATCCTACTGAATTTTTCAGCATTTCAGTCCAAAAGTCTTTTTGTTTGAGGATTCACATAATCATAATTCTTCAGGGAAGGTTCTTGTTATTACAGAATATCACAAAAAACTCTTACATAATCATTACTTATAATTAAATGTAATGCACATAAATATTTATGATACTAATTTTCATATTGATAAATTATAATTTAACATCAGATTTTCAGAATTTATGGTTTCACCGTTATCATCTTTCATTTACAATTCCTGTATTTTACCAAACTGGAAGCCTCGCAATACTTCTAAACAAACATATCCATCAATAGGACTGTCCTCTTGAGCTACCCAGTGTGTTCTATGCACTGGTGGCCCAGGGTGCCTAGACAGTTACTTGAAAAGGCCTCCGTTCCTTGCATTAAGGTAACTGGCCTTTGAGAACTGCATTAATACATTCCATAATAAAAAATATAATAATAATAATAATAATATAAAAAATTTACATGCATTCATAAAATGATAGCCTCCAACGTTATCTTACTTGAAAAGGGTGAAGGGAACAACTGTACAGAGGTAATTACAGGCCTCTGTTGAAGGAACCAGTACACCCTCATCATACTATACTTAACACACAATAACCCATAAATTTTAACATGCTTTTACCATAATTTCCTATTACACATCTGTAATAATTTCACTTATTTTTTACACCTACTTCAGTTTTAGAATAATTATAAAATTCGTATTCAAAATTCTCAACAAAATTTCAAAAACATAAAAACTTATCTTAATATCCTTCCCTATGAATAATTTAAATAGATTAAAATTCGTTACTTAATTTGTTCCCACATAATTATGAAAAATTAGAAAAATTAATGAACAAGAATTTCAGATTTTTTCAAAACAAATTGCACAAACTTTAACCAAAGTTGAAATGAAAACTTTAGAATTAGCAGAATATTAAATTATTTAGTTCCTGAGTTAGGTTCACACGAATGTAACAGTTTTTGAGCTATTGAAAAAGCGGAAGTGCAAATAATTTTCTGTCGCACATACTTGCAAATACTAACTCAGATCAACCTTGAACCAGCTGTAATGCTTAATTCCTAAACGGTAATTCACTGATGATTTCCTTTTCACTAGGCATTCGAACTTCTCAATTTATCGAGAGATTACTTTCAATCTGTAAACACTATGCGTGATTATTTTTTTGAAGCACTTGCAAAACACCACAGCAGAAGAATTATCTGTTATTTTTTAAACACTCAAAAAACAAATTTGATGATTCACTTCTTTCACATTATCTTGGATTTAACACAAAACGATGATTTAAAGAGCTGAACTAAATTTTTCCCAGGCTGCAGGAAACTATCCTACCGGCTTAATTGTAATAATAAAATCACAAGAAAAAGACGGAGCAGTGTCCGATGCGTGATTAGACCCATATTGAAGAAGAATTTTGATTGCGTAGTATTTAAAGAACTTGGCAGTCGAGGCAGTTTTAATTCCATTTTTATTTCCAATTGATATTTGTGGCCACAATCACTTGGCACTCTAGTCGTGCCTTTCCACAGAAGATTTACATTTTTGATATTGTTGAAATAGAAAGCAAGCCAGCGAAATTACATCTTAGCACAGTAGAGAGCAAAAGCTGAAGTGCGTAGTTATGAAAGATGGAAGCATGCGAAGAGAAAAGTTTTGGTTTACAATTCGGTGATTGGCCGTCAAGAGGCATCTGGTATTAACGGTTACGTAAGATCGCATGATTAATTTGAATGACGCAATGCAGATAATTTATTACGATTTTAGAATAGAGAGGAAGAATTAATGTTTATAGTTATATTACAAATCTGATTCACACATTTTTATCTTACATATAAGTCGACAGGATTCCTCTTTCTTTGTTAGAACGTTATGACGTATTAAAGTTTAAAGTCAATCGTATCTAATAGTTCAACTACTGAATAAGTTATTTGATTAACTTCATCTGGAAAAAGTCATCTGCTATAAATTAAAATAAAGATATGCTTGCTGTTAAAAGTGAAAAGTCCTGAGTCGTCATTTTTCTCCGTACTTCAATCATCCCAGCTTCCTCAACCATCTGCCAGAACGTGTAATGGAATAGCCTCACCATTCGCCCACGATGTGATGGAATAACTGAAAACATTACATATATATATATATATATAGTTTAATCTATATATAGCTTATAATATATACAGTTTAATATATAATTTTCATAAAAAAGGTTTTATTTAAAAACTCATAAAATAACTAAGAAATTAAAAGGAAAATAAGGAATTTAAAAATGAATCTTTGTAGAAAAAGCTTTTGTTTAAAACTCATAACGATTACTGGAGTAAAAAGGAGAAATATAATTTATCACACTTTTAATTGGAATGAAAGATTAAATAATTATTTTTTTCGAAATTCATAATTAATAACTGTAATGTTTTCAGTTATTCCATCACATCGTGGGCGAATGGTGAGGCTATTCCAATGCACGTTCTGGCAGATGGTTGACGAAGCTGGGATGATCGAAGTACGGAGAAAAATGACGACTCAGGACTTTTCACTTTTAACAGCAAGCATACCTTTATTTTAATTTATAGCAGATGACTTTTTCCAGATGAAGTTAATCAAATAACTTATTCAGTAATTGAACTATTAGATACGACTGAGTTTAAACTTTAATACGTCATAACGTTCTAACAAAGAAAGAGGAGCATAGCGAAAGCGTTAGCAGGACGAAGGCGAGAAGGCATCTGTCTAGGAGAACTTATGACGCAGCATTTATACGAAAGGTTATGTAACAGAGTAGCTTCTAGAAAAATGTAGAAAAACTTATGACGCAGCATTTATATGAGGAGGTTATGTAATAGGTGTGAATGTTCTAGAAGGTAATGGTCTAAGGGGAGATGCTGAATTGCAGAAAATTAATTAAAGGATGCTGGTTCGCAAAGAGCAGAGCCATCGTATTTTTTTTTTATTTTACATCTTTCCTCCCCCCCCCGTCAAAAAAAGAGGCCGGGGTGAGAAAAGCATTAGTACAGGAGTGAAGCAAAAGTATGAGAAAAGACATGAAAACATCCAGAACATAGCGTACAAGCTTTAACTATGGCCTATCATAGTTCATGACTTTCTCATATAAAATTTTGACTTTATAGTATATGAAATTTTGAACATTAAAACAATGATTTATAAATAAATATACAATATATGACTAATTTTAAGACTATAACATAATAAATATGGAATACTGATAAGTAAATAAGTTATAATTACAAAAGTCCCCAATTTTGTTAAAAATGTCCATTTTTTTTTTTTTTTTTTTTTTTTTTTTAAAGTCCTTTTCATAAAAAGAGTTCGAATAGAATGAAAATATCTGGTAAAATCTCTAAATGCCATACAGTCTACAAATATGATGCATGTTGATAGTTCACAAATATGATGCATTTTTTCCTCTCATCGTAAAGATTGACATGTTTTACACTTCAATACAAAATATTATACTTATTCAAAAAACAATTCAATATAAATAATACAATTATACACTAGAACATGAACACTTTGACTTTAAAACTATGGCATGTCCTCGCCAACAGATCAGCGTGAAAACTTGCTGATGGTTGGGGTGTGCTAGGTTATGTAAGATAAAAATGTATGAATCAGATTTGTAATATAACTATAAACATTAATTCTTCCTCTCTATTCTAAAATCGTAATAACTTATCTGCATTGCGTCATTCAAATTAATGATGCGATCTTACGTAACCGTTAATACCAGATGCCTCTTGACGACCAATCACCGAATTGTAAACCAAAACTTTTCTCTTCGCATGCTTCTATCTTTCATAACTACGCACTTCAGCTTTTGCTCTCTACTGTGCTAAGATGTAATTTCGCTGGCTTGCTTTCTATTTCAGCAATATCAAAAATGTAAATCTTCTGTGGAAAGGCACGACTAGAGTGCCAAGTGATTGTGGCCACAAATATCAATTGGAAATAAAAATGGAATTAAAACTGCCTCGACTGCCAAGTTCTTTAAATACTACGCAATCAAAATTCTTCTTCGATATGGGTCTAATCACGCATCGACACTGCTCCGTCTTTTCTTTGTGGTTTTATCATGTCAATTAAGTCGACAGGATGTATCCTCTACGTGGGAAAAAAGCTCCTGTATTTATTTCTAACGCGCTTCTAAATTCAACAGTGGGTCAAGGACAGTGTGTGATCGTCTTATGCTTTGGCTTCTTTTCCGGCGGTGCTTAAGTGTTTTACTTCGGCTCCAAAGTTATGCGTTTTATCAAGTGCTTCTAAAGTGATTTATTTAGTGTTCAAATTGATGTGTATGCGAACTCTTAAATTCAAGATTTTGTGATTGGAATGTTAACACGCTCAAAAACGGCAAAAATGTCAACTGATAAGAAAGAATCCGTAGCTATTGTGGATACAGTGAAATTTCAATTCCCTATTTTTAATGGCACAAGTACAAATTTTCCAATAGACAAATATCTTCTATTGTTTGAAGAGAAATGTGCCGCAAAGAACATTCCAGAAAAGGAAAAGAAATTTGTTTTCTCAAAGTGTATTAGAGGAGAGGCTTTAGCCCTCTATTTACGTGATTGTTTATATAAAGACTGGGACAACATAAAGGCTATTTTCGAGACATACTTCACAACATCGGAATCTGTTACTTTTAGTGATTTTGTGTCTTTAAAATACGAGAAATTTAATAATGTTGATGTTTATTTTCGTAATAAGTTGAAATTAGCAGCCAGCTTGAAACTACCTGATTCCACAATAGTGGAAGAACTTACGGAAGGACTTCCTGAGTCTCAAAGAATGCTGTTAACAGTGCAAAACATAGACACACCGAAAGACTGGATTACTCTTGCTAGGAAACTGTTTCCAGTTCAGATGCCGTTGGATGGTCTAGGAAATAATAATTATCAATTTGTTTCTCCAAGGCAAACTGTTCCGAGGTGCTATTATCCCAGACCAGTGCAAGCCACTCCTTATCAAAGTTTCTATAGTGTGAGACCTTTTAATTATCAACAAGTGCAATACCGACCTCTACAGTATGCGTATCGGCCAATTCGATATCCACAATTACCTGCTATTAATTATAACACGGTTCCTAAAAGAGAAGTTAAAACATGATATTACTTTAAAGTGAATGTCCAAATTGGACAGGAAAAAATTCCCAGTATTATTGATACGGGATCACAAATTAACGTTTTACCGTTAAAAAGTTTTAATAAAATTAGTGATAAATTTAGAGAAATTTCAGTGAAATCTCATGATAAAATATTTTCAATATCTAGTCAAGTTCATATAGAGAAAATAATCAAAGTAAAGTGTAAAGTAGGTAAAATAGAAAATAATGTGATATTTTATGTAGTAGATTCAAATTTTGAATTATTTATTGCTTTCATCACCATGTGTTTCATTATTTAAATTACAATTGAATTTTCATAATTATGAAGTGTATCAGCTTGGAAAACAGGTAAGTAAAAATGTTAAAGTAGACAAGTTTTTCCAAAATAATTATGTATGTAAAAATGATATCAGTGCTGAACAACCTAGTAAATATTTTGATAATAGCGAAAATTTTGTATGTAAAAATGATCTTAGTACTAAAAATTGTGGTAATTATTTTGAAAATAGTAAAAATTCTGATAGTAAATTACAGAAATTGTTGAATGATTATAACCATATATTTGCAAAAAGTAAATATGATGTTGGTTGTATAATGGTTGAACCTCCCAGAGTTATATTAACTTCTGAATTACCAATAGCCTATAGACCATATAGAGCATCTCCTAAAGATAATAGTGAAATTAAAAAACAAATAGATGATTTGTTAAAAGCTGGAATTATTAAACCTTCTTATAGTCCTTATGCTGCTCATGTAACTTTAGCTTATAAGCGAGACGAGCAGTCCAGAAGCAGATTGTGTATTGATTTCAGGAAGCTTAACCAAATTACTAAAACTGATTCTGAACCTATTCCTAGAATTGATGCTGTATTAGATCAATTCACAAATGCAAAAATCTTTTCTACATTGGATTTAGCATCAGGCTATTGGCATATAAAATTAAATTAAAAGTATACTGCAAAATTGGCATTCACTACAAATTTTGGGCTGTATGAGTTTACTAGATTACCTTTTGGTTGGAAAAATTCCCCAGCTGTTTTCCAACGAGCTCTTAGACAAATTTTAAACAAATATCAGATTCAATTTGCTTTAAATTATTTTGATGATATTATAGTATTCTCTCCAAATTTTGATGAACATTTAAATCATCTTAAAATAATATTTGATATATGTGAGAAAGAGAATATAAAATTAAAACAATCTAAATGTAATTTTGCTAAAGAAAAAATAAATTTTCTAGGATATGAAATTCAAGCAGGTAAATACCAGCCGAGTAATGCAAATATAGAGGTTATTAAGAAATTGCAACCCCCTAAAAATATCAAATAATTACAAAGATTTTTAGGAAGTATTAATGTTTATCATAAATTTATTCAAAATTATGCTAAAATTAGAGCCCCATTAACAAATTTACTTAAGAAAGATACTCCTTATAATTGGACTGATGAATGTCAAAAAGCTTTTCAAAAATTAAAAGATGCATTGATTTCTAGACCTATATTAACTTTGTTTAATCCTAAATATCCCTGTCATGTATTTGTTGATGCGTCCAAAGAAGCTGTTGGTGCTGTTTTAAAACAAGAACATCCTGATGGTAGTTTACATCCAATTGCTTTTCATTCTAGAAAATTAAGATCTTATGAACAAAATTATGCCATTACTGAGCTGGAATGTTTATCTATTATTGATGCAATTGATAAATTTTATTATTATTTACATGGTAACCATTTTACTGTACATACTGATCATGCTGCTTTGGTTTGGCTTAAAAATATAAAACACCCTACAGGTCGTCTATTTAGGTGGTCTTTAAAATTATCTATGTATGATTTTGATATAAAATATAAAAAAGGATCTACTAATGTTGAAGCTGACATGCTCTCTAGAAATCCCATGTGTCAACATTTAAGATTGCAAGTTAATTTATTATCATTAGAAGAAATAAAAGAATATCAAAATTTAGATAATGTTTGTAATACTAAGTATAGGAAAATGAATGATGTCTTAACTATTAAAAAACAGGGATTGTACAAAATTGTGACCCATGTCTCTACGTACGAAATTACTTGAAAAGCCCCATATACAATTTGGTCATACTGGTGTATCATCTATGCTAAATTTGTTATTTCCACAATATTATTGGCCAGGAATTGTTCAAGATGTTAGAAATTATTGTAAACATTGTGAAGTATGTCAGTTTAATAAGAAAAGTAAACAAAAGAAATTTAGTTTAATGCAAAATTTACCATCAGTTAGTGAACCTTTTGAAATATTATCTATTGATACTGTAGGTGGTTTAAATTATTATAATTCTACTAAAAAGTATATTCAAATAATTATTGATCATGCAACTAGATATATCTGGACTTTTGCTTCCAAAAGTGTAACTACAGATACTTATATAAATTGCTTAAAACAAATTTTCCAAATTCAGGTCCTAAAAAGATTTTAAGTGATAGGAACGCTGTTTTTACATCTTCAAAATTTAAGCACTTTTTAAGGAATCATAATGTAAAACAATTGCTAACTACTGCAAATACACCCCAAACTAATGGTAAAATTGAACGTGTTAATCAAACTATTATAACTAGATTAAAATGCAAACTAAATTCTTATCACGGTAATATAGCATGGACAAAATTATCACCCCAAGTAACTGAAGAGTATAATAATACCCCTCATTCTGTAACAAAATTCCCTCCATCATATTTAATGTATGGAAAATTACCTTATGATTCCTTAATTCAAAATCAAGAATTGTATCCGTCAATAGAAGAAGCCAGAAAAATAGCTCAAAAGAGATCTGATGATTATCATAATGTAAATAAAGAAAGATATGATATTCATTTTAAACCTAGTAATTTTAAAATTGGTGATTTAGTAATGTATGAAGAATTTCAATACCATAATACACGTAAATTATCTCCTCCATTCTCAGGACCTTATAAAATTTTAAAACAATATTCTGAAGTTACTTATGAAATAGATAAACCTAATCTTAACTAAAAAGAAATCAGAAATTGTTCATTCAACTAGATTAAGACCTTTTAATCCAGCAAGTGAGTTTAAGTTAACTGTCAGAAATAGTAGAATTCCTATCTCTGTTGAAAATTAAAATTAATTTTTTAAAAATTCTCTTTTAAACATTTTCCTGATTATGACCTTTAATACCTGATTTAGACTTAAACCCTAACTATGACAAGTTATTTTCCCGACTGTGACAAATTATTCTCCCGATCTTGACCTTTTATATCTTTCACATAATTTGAATTATTTTGTAGCAAAAATTTTCTTTTTATTGTAGGATAATATTTGTTTCTAATTTACAACATTATAAAAAAGACTTTAACTTGATTATACAAGTTATACGTCTTATAATTTTGATTTTATATGATCTTTTATTTTTCTAACACCACTTTGAGGTAATGTACAATGCCAAAAACCAGTTACCTTCTATTAGGCAACGGAAGTTTTTCGATATTTGTACCTAGCACCCTCCAACCATCAGCAAGTAATCACGCTGATCTGTTGGCGAGGACATGCCATAGTTTTAAAGTCAAAGTGTTCATTTTCTAGTGTATAATTGTATTATTTATTTTGAATTGTTTTTTGAATAAGTATAATATTTTGTATTGAAGTGTAAAACATGTCAATCTTTACGATGAGAGGAAAAAATGCATCATATTTGTGAACTATCAACATGCATCATATTTGTAGACTGTATGGCATTTAGAGATTTTACCAGATATTTTCATTCTATTCGAACTCTTTTTATGAAAAGGACTTTAAAAAAAAAAAAAAAAAAAAAAAATGGACATTTTTAACAAAATTGGGGACTTTTGTAATTATAACTTATTTACTTATCAGTATTCCATATTTATTATGTTATAGTCTTAAAATTAGTCATATATTGTATATTTATTTATAAATCATTGTTTTAATGTTCAAAATTTCATATACTATAAAGTCAAAATTTTATATGAGAAAGTCATGAACTATGATAGGCCATAGTTAAAGCTTGTACGCTATGTTCTGGATGTTTTCATGTCTTTTCTCATACTTTTGCTTCACTCCTGTACTAATGCTTTTCTCACCCCGGCCTCTTTTTTTGACGGGGGGGAGGAAAGATGTAAAATAAAAAAAAAATACGATGGCTCTGCTCTTTGCGAACCAGCATCCTTTAATTAATTTTCTGCAATTCAGCATCTCCCCTTAGACCATTACCTTCTAGAACATTCGCACCTATTACATAACCTCCTCATATAAATGCTGCGTCATAAGTTTTTCTACATTTTTCTAGAAGCTACTCTGTTACATAACCTTTCATATAAATGCTGCGTCATAAGTTCTCCTAGACAGATGCCTTCTCGCCTTCGTCCTGCTAACGCTTTCGCTATGCTCCTCTTTCTTTGTTAGAACGTTATGACGTATTAAAGTTTAAAGTCAGTCGTATCTAATAGTTCAATTACTCAATAAGTTATTTGATTAACTTCATCTGGAAAAAGTCATCTGCTATAAATTAAAATAAAGATATGCTTGCTGTTAAAAGTGAAAAGTCCGGAGTCGTCATTTTTCTCCGTACTTCAATCATCCCAGCTTCGTCAACCATCTGCCAGAAGGTGTAATGGAATAGCCTCACCATTCGCCCACGATGTGATGGAATAACTGAAAACATTACATATATATATCATAAAAAAACACAAGGGAAAGGAAAAGACAGAACACTGTAGATGCGTGATTAGATCCATATTGAAGAAGAATTTTGATTGCGTAGTATGCTAGTAATGCTAACTTGGTAATATCTAAAGAACTTGGCAGTCGAGGCAGTTTTAATTCCATTTTTATTTCCAATTGATATTTGTGGCCACAATCACTTGGCACTCTAGTCGTGCCTTTCCACAGAAGATTTACATTTTTGATATTGTTGAGATAGAAAGCAAGCCAGCGAAATTATATCTTAGCACAGCACAGAGCAAAAGCTGAAGTGCGTAGTTATGAAAGATGGAAGCACGCGAAGAGAAAAGTTTTGGTCTACAATTCGGTGATTGGTCGAGAGGGATCTGCATTATGGGTTAAGTAAGATAGCATGATTAATTTGAATGACGCAGTTTAGACTTAAGCGCTATTTTTAGGACAGATAGAGGAAGTTCTCAAATGAAATAGAAAATAATGGAAGTTATAGAGAATTAAGTTTAGAAGTTTGCTTTCATATTTTTTATCTTACATCTCTTGCTAGGAAACTGTTTCCAGTTAACCCTCCAGACGGCAAGGCCGTATATATGCGTTCGAAAATAATGGCTCTCATAGCGGCAAGGCAGCATATATGCGTCCAAATATTTTTGTCCTCATGGCGGCAAGGCAGCATATATACGTAAACCTAAATTTTGGCACGAAACGGCAAAGCAGCATATATACGGCCTGTCTCAGAATGCCCTCCCCTCACTGCTCTTAATGTAAACTGACAGGTGATAATTTTTCTCTGCGGGAGGTAATTGAGGAGAGGAAACTATCTATTCGCTAGGGGCAAATGGGTTTTATCGTTAGGTTTTGAATAACAGTTCGAAATAAATAGCCCGTTCAAAACTTCCAGCTGTTCTGTGCTTATACCAGCTATAGTAAACTTAAATGTTTATATATAAATGTAAAGAGAATTTTCATTTTCCAGCTTAATTATTCTCCAAATTTTAGATGCAGTTTGGCAAAATGTAATTGGAATTAAAATTAAAATTGCAAGAAACTGCAACAATATTTTGAAATATGTGATTTCAATTATATTGCAATTGTAATTAGCTTCGCAATTACAATTAGAAAGTAAGTACTTTTTAAATGCAACAATAATGTATGTAATTGCATTTTAATTCTTAAGTCTTACAATTACAATGCAATGATAACCTTAAACATTATAATTATATAATCTAATTACAATTAAAAATTTTATTGCATCTAATCACAACTACGGTAATATTAGCTAATTATAACGTAATTTTAACTGCAATTGCAGTTGGTAATTATAACTACGTAATTAGGAAAGTAATTGTCTCTGATAATTAGAATTACTTAACATAGTGAAATTATGATGATAATTGTAATTCTAAGTGTAGTATGCAATTGTAACAAAATTATGCAATTACTAAGTAGTTATAGTTAAAAAGTAGCTGTTTTTTTAATTACAATTACAATTTACGTAATTTCATTTAAATTACAATTACTTTATATTTGTGAAATCCAATTTCATATTCAATGCAACTGCAATCATATAATCTAATTACAATTAGACTGTCATTGTAACTCCAGTAAGTAATTATAATAATGTAATTAGGATAGCAATTGTTTCTGATAAAAGCAGTTACGTAGCCCAGAAAAATCATGATCTTAATTGCAAATGTAATTTCAGAATGCAATTGAAAACACATAGTAATTGGAATAATATTATGCAATTATCTTGCAATTACAATGTAACAATTTTTAATTACATATACAATTTACTCATATGCATTTTAATTATAATTGCATTTTAATTGTGAAATCTAATTGAATAAACAGTATAACTGTAATTATATAATCTAATAAAAATTACAATGCAATTGTAATGACCTCTTAATTAAAATTGCGCAGCAGATGATTGTAACTATTTAATCAGAAAAACAACTGCCCCTTATAATTTCAGTGACATAGGCTAAGGAAATCGTGATAATTTTTGAAAATTACAGTCAATAATATTATATTCGAAATGTTTCTGCATTTTGGATAATGAGTTTTTAAATAATACAACGGGATAATCACCTATAAGAAAAATATTAATATTTTCTGTCATGTCTTCTGAATCATCTTACATATATTGTAGTTTGTGGTACCAGCATAAATAGGAGTTTATTTAAAGGAAATATTTTATATAGACCGAAATGCACATAACGTTAGTAAGCAAATATGTATGTTTATGATCTTCGATATACATGTGAACTTAAATTACAAGATTAAGGGAAAGCAAGCAAAGAGCTTATGCCAGTGCAAAGGGATGTTTTCGCAAAGGATATGTTACGGGACGCTTGTCTTGTTTACATTACACAAGAAATAAATCATAAAAATTATATTTATATCCTTTTCTTTTCAGAAAGGTTTGGTTTGGTTTATTTAATTATGGCAAAACACACTAGGGCTATCTGCCTATGAGGAGGGATGCCTTCGTGGAGGACTTTCTAAGGGGAACTGGCTCGTATACACGGTACACATGGGGAAAACCACGAAAACAGCCAGCCCGTTCGCGAGATTCGAACCTCGGACCGAACTACCAGTGTTCAGCAACTTTACCGCTCGGCCGTTGGTGGGTCTCTTTTCAGAAAGGAGATCATCAAGGACTAAACTAAGCCTCATAATTTTATCCAACCTATTGCTTTAGCTGGTAAAAAAGGATTCTGATCAGCAATCAGTATGCTTAATTGCTGTGTGTATTAGACATTTTACTAAATCCATTTATTATGAATTACCGCCCAGACAGTAAAGCGGTTCGTGACTCTGGTTGCCGTACCGAAGAGCCTGGGTTCGAATCCCGGATAGAGCATGAATGTAATTTCTTCGTCCTCTTCATAGGTGGCAACGGTGGTCCACGTATTAGTTCCCTCCTTAATAACATGACCGGCCTTAGTAGTGATCAATGTCTATAAACGGCTACTACCTGCCATTGGAAAAAAAAATTTACGAATTGGTCTTTTATTCAACATAACACACATTTTCCATAAATAGTTAAAATGCATTATTCAGTTACAAGTGAAAGTACTTGCATGAACTATTTTCCATCATTGTTTCACGTAAGAACAAATAAAAGTACAATTTTCTTATGCACCGGTGATTGTCATATTATTTGGATTACGGTAAAGATTGCAAAGATGCTTCTGTGGAGGACTTTCTAAGGGAAACTGGCTCATGTTCACATCACCCGTTAATAAAAGCAGAAAAAGATCTTTACTTAATTGAATGCAACGAAACGTTTAAGAAGAATGATGTACTCATAGAGAACTTTCTAAAATAAAATGATTTGTATTCATGTTACACATAAGGAAATCCACGGAGCTATCTAAACATTTAGATTGTTTGCCAAAATGGGCATCCGATTTGAACTAGTAGTATTCAAAAGACGACTTATTACTCTGCTGAGCGAAAAATCTCATTGCTTTTGAAGTTATATTGTAATTCGAACAATCATTGTATTACAATTATTATTATTATTTTTTCCCCAAAGGCAGATTGTGAACAGTTACAGTGCAACACATTCCATTAGTCTATACAAGGCCAGAAGTTGCAGTCACTTTATTATGGAGGCATCTAATATGTGGGATCATCGCCTCCTATGAAAGGACGAACAGTTAAAGCCATGCCTTCTCCGGGATTCGAACCCAGGCCCTTCGGCATCGCAGTCAGGCTTCCCTAACCACTATACCATCTGGGCGGCACAATTACAATTATTAGTTGTAGTTTTAACTACAATGAATAACCAGCTTTTCTCAGTCAATAACAGATAGCTTAAACTTTAAAGATAAATGGAAGGTCTTATAATTTGTCGAATGGCAATATTCTACGAAAATGTAGTCTCCAGGATTTTCGAAGTTTAATTACAGCCTTACATTTCGCATACTCGCAGCACTTGCCCAAAGGCTGTTCCAAGATTATTTCTGTTCACCTCATTCATTAATTTTGGAGCAGAATCATGTCTAGAGACATTTTTTTCTGAGGACAGTATTTTATATAATAGAAAAAATAATAATAATAATAATAATAATGCGTCTCCCTCAAGGTGCAGGAAACAACAAGTACTGATAAATTTAATTGAAATTACAATTATAATTTTAGTTAATACAAATACAATGTTACTTTAACGGTTAGAATTACATTATAGTTCTAATGGCAAAAATATCAAATGAGTGTTATAGATTAGTATACTTTTACTTATCACAATATTAAACTTTTAATACCGTTTTATTTTATTTAGCTTATCACAATATTGAGCTTTTTAATACCGTCGGTACTGAAAAAATGTTTTACTACTGTCATGAAATGTATATTCGATAATAGTTTCTCATTGATGTTTTTCTTATATATTTTTCTGCATAATTCATAAATGTTTGCAATAGAAATAATTCTGAGGCTTTTATAATACTTCTAAATTTTCATGAAATAAAGTTTCATTAAAGTTTACTTGAAGGAGACTCTCAGTGCAAGCACTCGAAAAGAAGTTATGCTACATTTACATATTATGAAACGGTTGAATGTACAGTATTTACTTGTAACAGCGGTGCTCAATATATCGCATTTTCTGAAAGAATGCATATGTTGCCTAAAATCGAATTTAAATCACTATAATCAAAATAATTGGCTAAAGTATTAAATTGTAATTTTTACAACATCAATCGAATTAGTGGATTTTATTGAAGATAAAAATGTGTTGATATTGACAAGCTATATCAGTTTTTGTACTATAATGAATGCTAGCTAGTAGCTATATGAATATAATGAATGTACTATAATGAATGCTACCTAGTAGATACTCTAGTTAATAGCTAGAGTAAAACTCAGGATATGGTAACATTAAATAAATAAATAAATAAAATTTAAAAAAAAAAAAAAAAAAAAAGAAGAAGAAAACGAAAGCGAAAAGGAACTGAATACATTCGGAAAGAGAAGGCTTACTATGGTGAAACATTAGAAACGTGTAGACAAAGTGTTAATACTATATGTGAGAAAATACTAAGGACAAATTGAAATACATCATAGCTACGTTTGGTGCTTTCTATATTATTTGTATCAATATTAATATAAGTACCGAAAAATACTTAAAAAATAGGTATTTTCGAAACTTTAAAGGAACAAAATTGCAGTCTGAAAATTTATAGCAGCGGAACTTTTGAAGTAATTTCATGCCTTCTGAAGGTCGCCATGAACATACCAATTTATAACTGTCAGCTTTTACAACTAGGAATCAGATAAACTCTATTGTCTGGTAAACCGGACTGTCTAGTAATGTTTTCGGTACTGTCTAGTTTCCGGGAATGGCGATGTATGCAAGCTTTTTCCTCTTTCTGCCCTAAGAATAAACAGCTGTTAGGGGAATTCTGAAAAATATATAACCCTTTCATATATGTACTCATACCCTGATATTTACAATAGCGTTTCTTTATTTAGATAGCTTTGAGCATGCAAATTCAGTAAAAATCAGAAAACAAGTACCATACTTATAACAAAGCAGGTTATCTCAGTAAATGAAGGGAATTAAGTACCGGCGATGGCAAGATTTTCCCATGGTTTGAAGACTAAGTAATTTATTCCTTTCAGATAATTTTCTCGGAAAGCAAATCATCACTTACGGATAGAAGAATGTTCTAAGAACTACGGGACAAATTTATAATGGGAATAAAAGAATGAAAGAAATCGGAAACTCTTTTCTAGTAATCATTTTACTCCTCGAAAGTTGGTTTCAGTATCACCTTTTTAAGGAAATGACACATGAAATGGATTTCAGAAACTGAATCTCGAAATCATCAATAACTATTCAATATTCTGCATTTGTAAATATTTATTTAATTTGCATTTCAACCAAATGTTGAAAACGAAGCGGAAAAAATCTCCTTACAAAAGGAAAAAGAAAAAAAAAAGATTCCCCTTTTTTTACAGTGATATTCCATTAAATTATATCAGAAAATCATATCACTGATGGATGCAATAAATACTAATTTCAGACATGTTGCCTGTTTATGTTGTTAACTCTCTTTTGCAACTGAACACTGGTAGTTTTGCCTAAGTTTGAATTCCGGCGAATGCGTTCGTTGCTTGGTATTTTGGTGAATTTTAGGTTGAATATATCAAACCAGTTTCTCTGAAAAAGTCATCTACAAACGCATCCTTTTCCTCAAGCAGGTGCCCATCGTATGCTGCCTGACGAATGTGCAAGAATTTTTCTTCTTTTACACAGCTTTCATAATCATATATTACCCACCAGCGGCTGAGCGGTAAAGACGCTGAACACTGGTAGTTCGGTCCGAGGTTCGAATCCCGCGAACGGGCTGGCTGCATGGTCGTTTTCGTTGTTTTCCCCATGTGTAACGTGTATACGAGCCAGTTTCCCTTAGAAAGTCCTCCACGAAAGCATCTCTCCATTTAGGCAGATAATCCTAGTGTGCTTTGCCTTGAATAGCACCATACCAATAATATCATAATCACATATTATATTATTGAACATTTTTAATTTGCAAAACTATAAGTTATGGAAAACTCAATGACATGTTTATTTAGATAAATAAAAAGATAAAAATTAAATGCGTCATCGACATCATTTTGTTAGTAATATCATTATATAATCTATTGTACTTTTTTTTTTAGTGTACTGAGGAATTAAAGAAAATTTCTCAAAAGTATCATCATGTTTTCGTAAACTGATATATAGTGTTAAATTATTATATTAAATTTCAGTTTATTATAGCAGAAATCGTAAATAGCTGCATTATCTATAGCTCTTGTTTCGCTGAGCTTTCAGAAGTTAATCTGCGTCCATCCGCATAATCGAGGAGCAGGTCGATTTGTTTCTCAGTGCAATCGCTGTGGGATCTACTGACCGATGTTCTATAAATTTAAAATATTTTGCCCTGCCTAAATTTTGTAGCTCTCTACATTCTAAAACTTTTGCCGTTGTCAAGTGCCAAATTCTTAGAATTTCGCCATCCCTAAATTTTCTTGTTCGATGCCTCTTTAAATTCTAAGAATTTTTCAGCCATTAATCTGCCTCCTGGCCAGACGTGTTTTTCGATGCCACATATGTCACTGAAAAAGGTTGAAAAATCGGAATTTTAAAAGCAAACTTCCTACTTTTCATCAAATAAATTTTATCGATTAGCAGTGCTATGGAAGCATTAAAACATTTATGTAATAAATACACAAATACTTCAGAAACATTTTTTTCTCTCTACTGAAAAAAGGCCTGTCTCTGACTACCTGCGAATTTGATTAAGTTTTATCCAAAATCTACGTCAAAGTGTTTCTTTTTGGCCTAATATTAAATTTTACATTGGCGTGTTCCTGTCCCTGCTTGATGTTGACAAGATTTATTCAAAACTTACTGTTCTTATTTTATATTTTAAAACAAACAATTTAAATGGAAATCCTCAGCTCGCTTTTATTTATTTAAATAATAACATTTGATAATGTGAATTGAGATCAAGAAGTAATTTGCGTATTTGAACCCAAAAAAATGTTAAACACCAATTTTGAAGCTTTTGTTTTGGTTTGCTTTATTTTTCCTTCAAAGCACGCGAGAGCTATCTGCCTAAAGGGAAAAATGCCTCCGTGGAGGACATTCTAAGAAAAACTTACTCGCGCCCACATTATGCACAGAGAAAACCACAAAAATTCCACTTTGAAAGGTAAAAGTGTCTAATTTTTTAGAGCGAGATTTTCCTAACAATGAATTTTAGCAATTTAATAAAAGTGCTATATTTAATTAAGAATTAAAACAATGTTCTTTTGTGATTAACGTAAGGTAACTCTTTCTGTCAAAAATAATCATATGAAAATGTACCGAATTTCAGTACCATGTAATTTAGTTCGGAAACTGAGAGGTATCTGTGACTTGTTGTCTATATGTAGAAAATTTTTAATAAGGTTATTATAACTGAAATTTGTTTCAAAATATTCAATATTTCATAACTTCTATCAACCAATAAATGCGATAAAGGTAAACTCATCTTTTATAAATATGAAACAAGATAAACGAAATAAATTTGTGGTAAAATGAATTACAAACATTATGTCGAAATGACTGACACTGAGCATGTGTTTGTTATTTTAATAGTAATTTAATTATCAATTACATGTAACTTTCAATAGGAATTAGGTATTTTAAGCCTCTTATAAATTTTTTCTTAGCGTTAAAGCTCGATAACATGAATCAAAAGCAGAAAATTAGTTAAACTACACTGTCTCACTAGTCGTAAGATTATATTACTGAAATATGCATATAAAAACAAATTAACATTTTATAAACGTACATTAAAATACCGAAACGCAATAAAAATCAATAACAATTATACTTAAAAAGCAACAAAGCCGGACTCATGTGAATCACTAGAAGAGGCGCCAAATTGGCTATACGAATTCGAAAATTACCTTAATTATTAGAGGAAATAGGCTTCGTCAAACTTAAATCAATAAAACAAACCAAAAAAATTGCAAGAAAACCTGGAAATTAATGCAATATGCATTTCAGTGTTATTTCTTATTTATCAAAAACGAATTTTTTAACGTTTTCATTTGAAAATTATAAATAATTGGCTACATTATTTCTCTGAATTTATAAAACTACGATTAAAAAATACTTTAAGAATTATGGTATAATTATGCTATAAGAGTTATGACATTTTGATTTAATACAATTACTTTTGCTTAATACAAGTGTAGCTATTTTTATATTTATATGGACGCGCATTGACCTTTCTGCCTCAGGTGAAAAATTATCTTGGCACGGCTCTGATAAGCAATTAAGATTAGAAATATGCACAAAATTAGTAACAAGGCAATACAAAACTTCCATTTTGGATTTTCTTTTCTTTTTGGATTTTCTGTTTTGGATTTCCAGAAAAAAATATCTTTTTTCGTCTAACCAAAGCATGGACACAAAACGTGTTCCTTCCTCCGTAAGGGCAAAAGCAGCCCATCTGCTTACTCGCCTCTAGGCGGTAATCAAAGGACAGTAGGAAACCATCACTTAAGTGAAACGACTTGTTGATCGCCCTACAAGAAGGGGGGGGGGGAGAAAATCTAACAAAGGCCGTTTTCAGGACAATTTTGGTTCACACTAATTAAAAAAAAAAAATTGTAAACAATGTTAATTTTTACTGCAGTTTTCGAGACGTAAATAGATTTGAATGCGAGCCGCCCGGTGGGTTAAGATGCCGTTAGATGGTTTAGAAAATAGTAATTACCAATTTGTTTCTCCAAGGCAAACTGTTCCGAGGTGCTATTATCCCAGACCAGTGCAAGCCACTCCTTATCAAAGTTTTCGTGGTGTGAGACCTTTTAATTATCAACAAGTGCAATACCGACCTCTACAGTATGCGTATCGGCCAATTCGATATCCACAATTACCTGCTATTAATTATAACACGGTTCCTAAAAGAGAAGTTAAAAAATGATATTACTTTAAAGTGAATGTCCAAATTGGACAGGAAAAAATTCCCAGTATTATTGATACGGGATCGCAAATTAACGTTTTACCGTTAAAATATTTTAACAAAATTGGTGATAAATTTAGAGAAATTTCATTGAAATCTCACGATAAAATATTTTCAATATCTAGTCAAGTTCATATAGAGAAAATAATCAAAGTAAAGTGTAAAATAGGTAAAATAGAAAATAATGTGATATTTTATGTAGTAGATTCAAATTTGAATTATTTATTGCTTTCATCACCATGTGTTTCATTATTTAAATTACAATTGAATTTTCATAATTATGAAGTGTATCAGCTTGGAAAACAGGTAAGTAAAAATGGAATTAAAACTGCCTCGACTGCCAATCTTTAAATACTACGCAATCAAAATTCTTCTTCAATATGGGTCTAATCACGCATCTACAGTGTTCCGTCATTTCCTTTGCTTTTATTATGACAATTAAGCCGGCAAGGATAGTTTCCTGCAGCCTGAAACCTCAATGGAAAATTTAGTTCTGCTCTTCAAATCATCGTTTTGTGATAAATCCAAGATAATGTGAAAGAAGTGAATCATCAAGTTTGTTTTTTCAGTGTTTAAAAAATAACAGATCATTCTTCTGCTGTGGTGGAAGTGCTTCAAAAAAAAAAAAAAAAAAAAAAAAAATCACGCGTAGTGTTTACAGATTGAAAGTGATCTCTCGATAAATTGAGAAGTTCGAATGCCTAGTGAAAAGGAAATCATCAGTGAATTACCGTTTAGGAATTAAGCATTACAGCGGGTTCAAGGTCGATCCGACTTAGTGTTTGCAAGTATGTGCGACAGAAAATTATTTCCACTTCTGCTTTTTCAACAGCTCAAAAATTATTACATTCGTGTGAATCTAGCTCAGGAACTAAATTATTTAATGTGCTTTGGATTCTATAGTTTACATTTCAACTTTGGTTAAAATTTCTGCAATTTGTTTTGAGAAAATCTGAAATTCTTGTTCATTAATTTTTCTAATTTTTCATAGTTATGTGTGAGCAAATTAAGTAACGAATTTTAATCTATTTAAATTATTCATAGGGAAGGATATTAAGATAAGTTTTTATGTTTTTGAAATTTTGTTGAGAATTTTGAATACGAATTTTATAATTATTCTAAAAATGAAGTTGGTGTAAAAAATAAGTGAAATTATTACAGATACGTAATATGAAATTATGGTAAATGCATGTTAAAATTTATGGGTTATTGTGTGTTTAGTATAGTATGATGAGGGTGTACTGGTTCCTTCAACAGAGGCCTGTAATTACCTCTGTACAGTTGTTCCTTTTACCCTCTTCATGCAAGATAATGTTGGAGGCTCTCATTTTATGAATGCATGTAAATTTTTTATATTATTATTATTATATTTTTTATTATGGAATGTATTAGTGCAGTTCTCAAAGGCCAGTTACCTTAATGCAAGGAACAGAGGCCTTTTCAAGTAACTGTCTAGGCACCCTGGGCCACCAGTGCATAGAACACACTGGTTAGCTCAAGAGGACAGCCCTATTGATGGATATGTTTGTTTAGATGTATTGCGAGGCTTCCAGTTTGGTAAAATACAGGAATTGTAAATGAAAGATGATAACGGTGAAACCATAATTTCTGAAGCTTACTCCTATTATTATATGGTATTAAAATATAATTTATCAATATGAAAATTAATATCATAAATATTTATGTGCATTACATTTAATTATAAGTAATGATTATGTAAAAGTTTATTTTCTGATATTCTGCGATAACAAGAACTTTCCCTGATCAATTATGATTATGTGAACTCTCAAACAAAAAGACTTTTGGACTGAAATGTTGAAAAATTCAATAGGACTCTAAAAATTAAGAATCTATTTAAAAAAAATTATATTTATAAATAATACTTTACAGGATCAAAATTTTATTATTTATTTATATATTTTTTAATTTGCTTGTGCTTTAACTCTTTTTCTTTAAAAAGGCTTCTCTGTCGCTACGCCTTTTTCTTTTTGAAGGGTTGAACCTCCCAGAGTTATATTAACTTCTGAATTACCAATAGCCTATAGACCATATAAAGCATCTCCTAAAGATAATAGTGAAATTAAAAAACAAATAGATGAATTGTTAAAAGCTGGAATTATTAAACCTTCTTATAGTCCTTATGCTGCTCATGTAACTTTAGCTTATAAGCGAGACGAGCAGTCCAGAAGCAGATTGTGTATTGATTTCAGGAAGCTTAACCAAATTACTAAAACTGATTCTGAACCTATTCCTAGAATTGATGCTGTATTAGATCAATTCACAAATGCAAAAATCTTTTCTACATTGGATTTAGCATCAGGCTATTGGCATATAAAATTAAATTAAAAGTATACTGCAAAATTGGCATTCACTACAAATTTTGGGCTGTATGAGTTTACTAGATTACCTTTTGGTTGGAAAAATTCCCCAGCTGTTTTCCAACGAGCTCTTAGACAAATTTTAAACAAATATCAGATTCAATTTGCTTTAAATTATTTTGATGATATTATAGTATTCTCTCCAAATTTTGATGAACATTTAAATCATCTTAAAATAATATTTGATATATGTGAGAAAGAGAATATAAAATTAAAACAATCTAAATGTAATTTTGCTAAAGAAAAAATAAATTTTCTAGGATATGAAATTCAAGCAGGTAAATACCAGCCCAGTAATGCAAATATAGAGGTTATTAAGAAATTGCAACCCCCTAAAAATATCAAAGAATTACAAAGATTTTTAGGAAGTATTAATGTTTATCATAAATTTATTCAAAATTATGCTAAAATTAGAGCCCCATTAACAAATTTACTTAAGAAAGATACTCCTTATAATTGGACTGATGAATGTCAAAAAGCTTTTCAAAAATTAAAAGATGCATTGATTTCTAGACCTATTTTAACTTTGTTTAATCCTAAATATCCCTGTCATGTATTTGTTGATGCGTCCAAAGAAGCTGTTGGTGCTGTTTTAAAACAAGAACATCCTGATGGTAGTTTACATCCAATTGCTTTTCATTCTAGAAAAATGTAGAAAACTTATGACGCAGCATTTATATGAGGAGGTTATGTAACTTAATTCTCTATAACTTCCATTATTTTCTATTTCATTTGAGAACTTCCTGTATCTGTCCTAAAAATAGCGCTTAAGTCTAAACTGCGTCATTCAAATTAATCATGCGATCTTACTTAACCCATAATGCAGATCCCTCTCGACCAATCACCGAATTGTAAACCAAAACGTTTCTCTTCGCGTGCTTCCATCTTTCATAACTACGCACTTTAGCTTTTGCTCTGTGCTGTGCTAAGATATAATTTCGCTGGCTTGCTTTCTATCTCAACAATATCAAAAATGTAAATCTTCTGTGGAAAGGCACGACTAGAGTGCCAAGTGATTGTGGCCACAAATATCAATTGGAAATAAAAAATGGAATTAAAACTGCCTCGACTGCCGAGTTCTTTAAATACTACGCAATCAAAATTCTTCTTCAATATGGATCTAAGCACGCATCTACAGTGTTCCGTCTTTTCCTTTCCTTTGCTCTTATTATGACATATATATATATATAGTTTAATCTATATATAGCTTATAATATATACAGTTTAATATATAATTTTCATAAAAAAGGTTTTATTTAAAAACTCATAAAATAACTAATAAATTAAAAGGAAAATAAGGAATTTAAAAATGAATCTTTGTAGAAAAATCTTTTGTTTAAAACTCATAACGATTACTGGAGTAAAAAGGAGAAATATAATTTATCACACTTTTAATGGGAATAAAAAATTAGATAATTATTTTTTTCGAAATTCACCTACAATTTTTCAACACTTAAAATAAAAGCCCTTTATAATTTATTTACAAAGGGAAAAATTTTTGACACTTCTATTGAATTATTAGATTTCGTTATTTAGCCGCCAAATCTTTTATTACTCAGGATATAAAACTATAGAATTTTATAAAGAGAATTACTTTAATATCTCGTTTCGTATGATAAAATTATACGATAAATGAATTTTCTTTTCTGGTCGTTAATTATTTTTATGAGTTTTAAACAAATCATAAAAACCTTAATTTCATTTTTGTAATTTAATGACACAATGTCAATCAAATTACTCAGTTGACACACAATTTTTTTAACAATGAATAATCACTTTCTTACTTCTAATATTTCTATTAAGTTGAAAAAAATCAAGCGGTTCTCGAAAATACCCCAAAAAATTCAGAAATTATATTAAAATTTTATATAAACTTCATTAAAAATATTTTCTGCTCTAATCCATACAGTCAGCGAGTTGAGTTTGTTCGTTATACAAATATACGTGCGAAATCATCTTTAGCAAAGCATTTACAAAATGGCAGTTCAATTTCTCTCTAAGCTCAATTTCTCTGTAAGTAATTCGTTTTAACAAGAAGAGAGCGATTAATAAAAGCTACTATTAACTAGCGAAAAATGCTCGTACGAGACGCTTCTTATTTAAATCCAGCTTGAACCATACTTCGAACTATACATTTTCATCTTTTCCTTCTAGAAATTTTATGACAACGCATGAGCTACAACTGGCATAATTTGTAGTTGACCTATTAATTCTTTTAAATCGTGTAGAAACACCCGACTACTATCTACTTCAGATCTGTCCAGATTTCTTGTAAGACAAGCATGTCAAGCTCAGCACCTCAAACACGCCAAATAATCATCAGCGTACAAAAATGCCGGCCGCAAGAGGTAAAAAAGCCGTTTACTTTAGAAGGTAATTTCTTTCTCCATACCGGCATGCCTTCGTGGTGTAACGGTAGCACACTCGATGCGTATTCGAGAGGTCCAGGGTTCGAGTCTCGACGAGGTCACTACGGATTTCTTCAGTTTCCTGCCTCCGAAAAATTCTAAAATGACTCTATAATGGCACCCGGATAAAAAAGTAGTGGACGATAATTCGTCACCACCAGGATTTGGCGATTGGGTCCTCTCATCCTCAGTCGCCCTTTGAAAGGGGGAGTATGTAAAGTATTTACTTCTTCCATCCATTACTTTCGTGGTGTAACGATAGCACATTTGACGCGTATTCGAGAGGTCCTGGAGAGAGCATTGCTCATTTTTCATGTCTCCTGCATCAAAATAGTCTAATGACTATACAAACGGAGCCCGAACTAAAAGGTGGTAGAAATAATTCGTCACTAACAGGAATAGGCGACTGAGTCCCCTAATACCCAGTCGCCTTTAAAAGTGGGAGTATATAAGGTATTATCTCCTTCCTTCCAGCATGCCTTCGTAGTGTAATTGGAAGCATACTCGACACCTATTCGGGAGGTCCAGGGCTGGCGTCCCAGCAAAGGCACTGTACACTTTTCACGTCTCCTGCTTCAAAAAACCTAATGATGCTACAATTAAATGATGTATTTAAAGATAGTAATCTTACCCACTACCATAGCTCTTGAAAAATGCTGTTGTTGCTTATGCTCGCTAGTCTGATGTAGTCAGCCCAAGCCCATGAACTTTCTCGTGGCAAGGAGCTCTATATTACGCCTGCCATTGGCAACAGCTTCGAGCACCATTCAGGTGACAGTGCGATTTAGCTCAATTCCGCCCCGCCAATTTTGGAGAATGCCTCGGAGAAGACGGGTCCAAAAGTTGTTGTTGTTGCTTATGGTAACTTGTTTGACATAGTCAGCCCAAGCCCACGAAATTTCTCGTGGCAAAGAGTGCTAGATTACGCTGCCGTTGGCAACAGCCTTGAGCTTCATTCAGGTTCCAGTACGATTAAGCTCAGTTCAGCCTCCAATTTTGACGGATGGAGAACGCACCGGGAAAGACGAGTCTAACGGTTGTTGTTGCTTATCTTCGCTTGTCTGACGTAATCAGCCCAAGCCCACGAGATTTCTCGTGGCAAGAAGCGCTAGATTATACCTGCTGCTGGCAACAGCCTTGAGCACCATTCAGGTGACAGTACGATTTAGCTCAATTCCGCCTCCAATTTTCATGGAGAACACCCCGGGGAAGACGGGTCACACACCCCTCTCCACTGCGATCAAACCACACGAAAGGACTTTAGGCTCACCGCAAATATCCCTACCTTCTCCGGGATTCGAACCCGGGCCTTTCGGCACGACAGTCAGTGACGCTAACCACTATACTGATTGGGCGAAGCTCTTAAAAAATAAAAGAAGTAAAAGAAACACAAAATCTTAGTATTAGTATTGGACGGGTTTCTGATGTTTTGGAGGCGTCCTCCTCGTCCCAGTGTCTTTGAGAACAGATGAACGTCTGTTAAGAAGATTTTGCTCGGAAGTTTTACCGTTTCATAAGTGACAAAAGCTGTTCACACTGATACGTTTTAGTGATTTCCCGAGTCAACACTAAAAGAATATTTAAATATGAAAATGAATTCCGTATACTCTAGAGATGATTTTTATGAACACATAAAATCCAATGAAGAACGAAAACAAGAATTCTGAGCATCCACATCATCTTCAAATTAGAAATCCTGCAACACGTATGCTGTCTAAGTGTTTCAATATTTTGAATATTTTGTTGTAGGTGCTGTATGATTTAATTTTATTCCTTCAAATCAACCTCTTATCTGTCATACGGGCTTGTATAAGTACATGCAGGAGGCTTTGTAATCGCTGAAATTATTATTTTATAAATTGTCCTAGACATGGGCATCCACAGAAAATTTTCGGGGCGAGAACTAGAGACAAGTAATTGGAATAATTATTTTTTATTTAGTTTCTTAACTGCAATTTACAAAGAGATTACAGAATACAATATTCTAATAACAATGAAAACATGTATTGTGCATTTACGTTACATGCATTACTAGAGCACACATTTTTTTATTCAATGTCAGTGGGCTCATATCCACTGTTCCCACCCGCGAACGCACACGGTCCGGAATCCTCGTTTTTAAGAAACTTACCCCTATTATAAGTGAATGAAAATATGATATTCCTTGTTATATAATCAAAACATATAAAAAGGTTTATGCTGCGAATATTCTTTAAGCCTACTGTGCTCCCAGCGAGGTATATTAATGATAAAAATGAAAAGCACTTGCGTAAACAGAACCCTTCAAGTCTCATAGGAGATTTTAGAACATAATCCAATTGCTGCTTTCTTCCAAAAGCTAAATATAGTCATAAATCGTTTGGTTGGTTGCATTCTTTAAACATGCTATTTCTCGACATTTAAGAGCCAGTTATGTTCTGTATAGTATTTGGCAAAGATTTTAATATTCATTTCGCATTCAGTGAATCAAACTAATTAGAAACTGCCAAATACGCGTATAGTTAGAAGAGAAATACGTCAGTGTTAAATTAGACGAAAGTGCAGACTTAGATTGGAGGAGAATTCGAATATATCAATCGATTTTGAGGGCATTCAGTAAATAGATCGAAATCTCTTTGCAGAATAAAAAACAATTGCAAAGGTGGGAGAGGCGACAAATATTTTATGTTCAAATTAATAGGCGGAGCAAAGCGAAAACGAAGATACCATCATTTGTAGAGGAAATTAGTAAAGAGACATGAAATATTCACAAAATTAATTAGGAATTTGAAAACACTGGGAAGAGCAAAATTGGAATGCATGTAATTAATTAAACAAGGTAAATTTTTGTGAATGTGAAAGATTTTGAAGAAATCCAACTGCCGAGTTGAAGAAGCTCTACCGATAATTTTGACAGAATCAAAGTTAAAATTACAGTTAAATGCCCAAGCACGATTAGCTATCGAAGATGTGTTTCTTTCCTTTTCGAAAATAGGATCGATGTTCCTTCGTGATTAAATTTTAATGCTGTTTTAGTTTCGCTTATATATGCTAAACCACACATGTAACGTATAGCAACGTAGTATGCTATAAATTCCTTAAGAACTCCTAAGGCACTTACGAGGACTCAGCTAATTCTTTATTTAGCAGTTACAAGCTCTTCGATCTAGCCGCCCAGGCGGTGTGGTGGTTAGGGAAGCCTGACTGCGATACCGAAGGGCCTGGTTTCGAATCTCTGAGAAGGCATGACTGGTTGTAACTGTTCGTCCCTTCATAGGAGGCGAAGGTGGCCCACCTATTAGGTGCCTCCATAATAAAGAGACTACCATATCTGGCCTTGTATAAATTAATGGACTGGGTTACACTGTAACTGTTCACAATCTGCCATTAGGGAAAAAGAAAAAAGCTCTTCGATCGACTTTCTTTCCATAAAAAAATTCCTAAAGCTAAGATGATTAAAAAACATAGTTTACTTCGTTAAAATAAAATAAAGACTCATCCAAAAGTGCTTCTAACAGTTTAAAGCAGTTCTTGGTGTCGCTTCTAATTCTTATTTATTCCTCAGGCTTCCGGCTTAATTACTAATTGCCCATTAAGAAATGCTTCAGAAACAGGAACATTTAAGAGAATCAAAGAGAGGTTTTCGGTTACTTAACATTTTATACACTTTTATTTTTTCACCAAACATGCAACAAGATGTAATAAAGAGTTTTAAGAATCTCACATTTACCCATCTACATTTTAATTGAATTTTATAAGCTACTGTCAAGTCATTAAGACTATTTAACTGTAAGATTACGTCATTTTTTCTCTTCTTGGCGCCTTGCATGGCGCAGATGTTCATTACAGCAACCCTGTAAACGCTTACTCAGTTTTTTTTATTGCTGTTGTTGTTAGTAGTAAGTCATCGCTTGAAAGATGGCACGCATTTGATTAAAGTTGTCGAATAAAATATTTAGTACAGTCCACTTCTAGTTAATTTGAAATTGTTGTATAACAACGCACGCATCGCATGAACACTTTATGGCCCGTCGAGCCACAGGTTAAAGACATCGTTGCTAAAATTAACTTTTTAGAACATTTGGAATACTTTCGTTTGGTTGTATTACGGATAACTTCATATAGAGTGTTTGGAATGCTTTCGTTTTCGTGTGGATTACGCAATTAAGATTGGATACTGTGTCATCGTTCATTTCCGGTGTTGCTGTCGAGAAATCTGCAATCACGGTAAGTGATAAATTATTTATTTGTTCATGATGAGTGAATTGAAAGGGATTAAAGCTAACAAAAAAAGTTTAAAATGCAGTATCAGAAAGTTTGAAAATAAGGTAAATTCTACAGTGGATGAAGCAGATATTTCCTTATTGGAGTTATACGAATCAAAAGTATTAGAATTTAAAAAGGAATTAAGTAACATTTTCGATTCTTTATTTGCACATTGTGAAGAAAAGGACACTGACGAATTCATTAAGGAAAAGGAAAATGTAGTAGATAATCTCGACGAAATTCATTTGAAAATAAAAGAAAAATTTCTGAGATCAGTTCTCAAAGCTGTTCAAATGAAAACGGTTCAAGTAAAGACATAATTGTTTCGGATATAAAATTGCCTAAATTGTCTCTTCCAGTATTTAGTGGGAAAATCGAAGAATGGATTGAATTTGAGGATTTATTTTCCGCAGCTGTGCATAAAAATAGCAAATTAACTAATGCGCAAAAATTGCAATATTTAAAGAGTTCGTGTAAGGCAGACGCTTTAAATATTATTCAGTCCATTCCAATTTCAGATTCGAATTATGACATAGCATGGAATCTGTTGGTTGATCGCTATTGCAACAAAAAAGATTTGATCAATTCTATTATAAAGAAATTAATTTCTATACCTCAAACGAGTGATTCTACTTCGTCGCTTTTAAAATTTATCGATAAGGTGCATGAATGTTTACGATCCTTAGAAGCATTGGAGCAAAATGTGGAAGAATTTTCAGACACGTTAATTGTTTATTTATTAGTTGAAAAGTTGGATATAAATACTCGGTGTTGGTGGGAAAGGTCACTTAAAAAAGACGAGATAGGAACGGTTAAACAACTGACATGTTTTTTGAAAGAACACGCTCGCACCCTATCACATTACAAACCTCCGCATGGGGAATCGAAACGCTCATTTAATACCAAAGCTCTTACATCACTTTCGGAAAATTCAAAAAATTGTCCTTATTGTAAAGCTCGTCATTTATTGTTGAAATGTGCGCAATTCTTAAATCTAACAGTCAAGAAACGATTTGAATTTGTAAAGACAAAAAAACTATGTTTCAATTGTTTATCTTCGGTCCACACAATCAAGGATTGTAAAAGTTCTAATACATGCAGAAAATGTCAGAAATTTCACAATTCGCTCTTACATTTTGATCGAAATGAAGAAAATTTCGATAAAGCAAATGGCACATCGAATCAAATCACAAACAAGACTAATAAATTAAGCAGTAATCTTTCTCCAAATGTTGATACATTTACTCCAATGGCAAACAGCCAAAAGGTTAGTGACACTAATGAAACCAACCAAGCAAAGTCCATTAACGGTACTGCGCTGAATATTTCCAGTTCTTTTAATAAACAAGTTCTACTTTCAACTGCAACTATTTTCGTTAAGGGTAATGATGGAAAATTTATCTCGCTGAGAGCCTTGCTGGATTCCGGTTCTCAAAATAATTTCATTACTAAAGAAGGTGCTGAGTTATTGAATTTGAAGAAAAGAAAAATAAACGCTTCTATTTCAGGTATCAATGGTACAGTTATGGGTGTTAAGGAAAAAGCTATAGCAACCATCGCTAACGCTACTAGAGATTTTATTCGTACCTTACAATTTTTTGTTGTTCCAAAAATAACTCGCGTAACGCCTGCTAGATATATAAACATTCCTGATGTTAAGCAGTTGCAACTCATTGGTTTAGCTGATCCAGAGTTTTATAAACCTGGTCAAATACATGTTTTATTATCTAACGAAATATTTTTTGATTTACTGGGAACAAATAGAATAAATATGCAAGACCTGATTCTCCATCAGTCAGTTTTTGGATACATTGTTAGCGGGTCAGTACGCATGCCGCAGCAAGGCAGTGTTGATAATTTTTGTGGGTTTGTGGAAAATGGGGATAATTTATCTGACAACATGAGAAGGTTTTGGGAGATTGAAGGTATTAATGAAGCAAAAAAAAGTGAAAAGTCAGGAAGAGGAATTTTGTGAACAGCACTTTCTTCGTACACACGCGAGGCAAGATGATGGCAGATATGTAGTGGAAATGCCAATTAAGGAGGAAGGACTTAGCCTTCTAGGGGAATCGAGAGAAAACGCTAGTAAAAGACTGAATTATCTACTTAAACGCTTCACTCGCAATCCCGCAATGAAACACTTATACGAAGATTTCATTAAGGAATATAATAAATTAGGCCATTCCGAAGAAATTGATGAAGGGGATAGCTCTAGTTTCTCATATTATCTTCCTCACCATGGGGTTTTCAGACCCGAGAAACCTAGCACTAAACTTAGGGTAGTGTTCGATGCTACTGCTCCTACGACTACTGGAATTTCGTTAAACGATATTCTGCTGAATGGAGGGTTAGTTCAAGACGAACTATTTTATATTATTTGCAGATTTCGAGCTCATAAAATTGCCTTCACAGCAGACATTGTAAAAATGTATCGTCAGATTTTGATTAAAGAACATCAAAGAGATTTATTACGCATCTTATGGAAGAGTAGTGAAGAAGAACCAGTTAATGTCTATAGACTGAAGACTATAACCTACGGGACTTCCAACGCACCATATCTAGCAACACGCACACTTAATCAATTAGCAGAAGACGAGAAAAATAATTTTTCGTTAGCAGCGCCAATAGTACAAAGGGATTTTTATGTCGATGACGTACTCACAGGAGCCCATACTCTAATAGAGGCTAAAGAATTACAGTCGCAATTGATTAACCTATTATGACGTGGAGGAATGCGTCTGCACAGATGGTGTGCTAATCATCCTGATCTTTTGCAGTTTCCGGATGGACAAGAGGAATATTCTTTCAGTAATTTCGATGACGATCAGAGCATCAAAACTTTAGGATTATTATGGAATCCAAAGATAGATTGTTTTTCGTACAAATCAACCATCAAGAAACCAACTACTTACACAAAGAGAACAGTGTTGTCTGATATTGCTCGCATTTATGATCCATTAGGACTGCTTGGTCCAGGGATAACAAAAGCAAAAATCTTCATCCAAAGACTTTGGTTATTGAAGCTTGATTGGAACGATCCGCTACCCGAAAGGATAATTAAGGATTGGCAACTTTTTATTGATTCAATGCAATCTATCAACAATTTGAAAGTCAGTAGATATGTTTTACAGGATAGTTTTTCTGATATACAAATTCATGGATTTTCAGATGCATCAGAACACGCATACGGAGTAGCCATCTATTTACGCTGTAGAAGTGACAATAATTTATCTTCACATTTGCTTTGCAGCAAGTCCAGAGTAGCTCCACTAAAACCGCTGACAGTACCTCGACTGGAACTCTGCGCAGCTGTACTGCTAGCACAGCTTGTTGCAAAGGTGGTGCCTTTATTGAAATTGGACATCAGCAAAATATGTCTGTGGTGTGACTCAACCATAGTGTTAGCATGGCTTCAGAATCCCCCGCATGTACTAAAAACTTTTGTTGCTAATCGAGTGTTGCAGATCCAAGAGCTAACACATACATGCCAGTGGAATTATGTGCGTTCAGAGGAGAACCCGGCAGACCTTATTTCACGAGGACTGAATTTTGACAAACTGCATGATGTTGATCTGTGGTGGAAAGGTCCTCCATTCTTGAGTGAGGGTGTCATACCTAACAAGAACATTGACTTTGAACAATTAGAAAAAACAGAGACATTTTCTAATGAACTGAGAAAAAGAACTGACATTGCTTGTTTATGCACTTTGCCTTCAAAATTTATTGATAATGTCCTAGATATCACTAACAATTATTTAAAATTATTACGTACTGTTAGTTATATTTTCAGGTTCATTTGGAACTCTAGGTGTTCAAAACAGAAAGGAGCACAGAGAAGAACAGGAGGAGTAAGTTCAAAGGAGTTAAATGAGGCAGAATCCTTTTTAGTAAGAGAGGTTCAAAAATGTAGTTTTTATTCAGAATACAACTCCCTCGCACAAGGTAAACCCATTAATAATAAAAGTAATTTACTTTCTTTGAACCCTTTTTTGGATGCAAATAATGTAATGAGAGTAGGAGGCCGATTACAATGGGCCAATGTAATGTTTTCACAAAAACATCAAATAATTGTGCCTGTTAAATGCAAACTAACTAAGCTGATTGCTGAGCATTATCATCGGAAATATTTACACGTAGGTTCGCAAGCATTATTGTGTTTTATGAGACAGAAATTTTGGCCATTACAAGGTAGGAATTTAACTAGAAAGATTACCCAGGAATGTATAATTTGTAGTAAAAATAAACCAGTCACTATCGAACAAATTATGGGGTCATTACCTGCAGAGCGCGTAAATCCAAGCTCACCCTTTAATCATGTCGGCACCGATTTTTGCGGTCCATTTCTTATTAGGTACAAGGGACAGAGGAAAGGAACTCTTCATAAGGTATATTTAGCTCTTTTCATTTGCCTTATAACAAAGGCAGTGCATCTCGAACTAGTGAGTGATCTCACCACTGACGCATTTATTGCTACCTTAAAGAGATTTATTGCTAGGCGCGGAAAATGCTCAATCATTTTCTCAGACAACGCAAAAAACTTCGTTGGCGCAAATGCCGAATTGCAAAGAATTAACAATTTAATTAGAAATCCTGACAAAAAATTAGCAGATTATTTAGGTGAAGAAGGAATAGTATGGAAGTTTATTCCCCCACGGACACCTAATTTTGGTGGACTATGGGAATCTGGAATAAAATCCGTGAAATATCACTTAAAGCGGATTGTAGGTAATGCAACGTTGACTTTCGAGGAGTTATTAACTGTAGTAACTCAGATAGAGTCTGTTTTAAATTCTCGCCCTATTACTCCCTTATCTTCCGATGTAAATGATTTAGAGGCATTAACACCAGGTCATTTTCTCATTGGAAGACCCTTGAATGCTATAGTAGAACCCAAATTAATTGATATACCTGAAAACAGACTCTCAAGATGGAAACGAACTACCAGATTTGTCCAGTTGATATGGAATCGTTGGCATAGGGACTATTTAAACACACTACAACAGCGTTCAAAATGGAAGGTAGAACAAACGAATATTAAAATAGGTATGCTAGTACTAGTTAAGGAGGATGAGCTTCCTGTCTGTAGATGGGTGTTAGGGCGCATTACAAGAATTTTTCCTGGAGTTGACGGTAAGGTTAGAGTAGTAGAAATACAGACAGCAAAGGGCATCATTAAGCGTGGAATTACAAAAATTGCAATTTTACCCCAAGAAGAAGCTCCCTAAGTTAGTTAAGTGTTAGCTTATTATTATAAAACTTGTATTGTACATTGCATTGTGTATAAAATTTTTATTGAAAATTGAATATTATTATATTGAATTAAGAGATGTTATTCGTATTGCATTATTGTATAAGGTAGTAATTGTACAATTTTGTAGGTTATTATGAGTATTATCGCACGAAACTATTGAAGTAACCCTTCAATGCCGAGGGGTATGTTAAGTCATTAAGACTATTTAACTGTAAGATTACGTCATTTTTTCTCTTCTTGGCGCCTTGCATGGCGCAGATGTTCATTACAGCAACCCTGTAAACGCTTACTCAGTTTTTTTTATTGCTGTTGTTGTTAGTAGTAAGTCATCGCTTGAAAGATGGCACGCATTTGATTAAAGTTGTCGAATAAAATATTTAGTACAGTCCACTTCTAGTTAATTTGAAATTGTTGTATAACAACGCACGCATCGCATGAACAGCTACTAATCTTAGACTCGCATATCTGAAAAAAATCTGGCAATGATTACTATCTATTCTCTTGTTCTACATAATTTGGCATCCACTTGCATAATGTGACGGCCAAAGGGGATTACTAATTCAATTACTTAAGTCGATATAATTACCGATGCTCACCGGTCGCACAGTCTCTGAATGAATAAACGAATGTAGGAGGGAAATATCTCAAGACTGCTGAATCAAAAGTAATTTAGAAAACTGCTGACATGAAAAGGATCGAGATGATATTAAAATTTTGCTTAGCATGACATTAGAAGGAGATAATTAAACTATTATCTTGATACTGAATATGGCAGTAATGTATTCTGAAATAAATTTGTTTCTAACTTAAATTTAAATTATTTGCATTGCATTTGGCAACAGCTAACTAATTTCTTTTCGTATTCCTAAAGTACTTCCGCATTAAGTCACAGAGTAAAGAGTATTAAACATAACCTTTATGATTAACGTTAAAAAAGGAAATGATAGACATGACAGCATTTGTTAGTGCAGTCAAATCCTGATTTACCTCAAGCGTGTTAACCGGTTTACGGATTAACCGGCCGCTATCTAACAAAATTAAACTGAACGATAAAATCACCCTCACCGTTACGCAAAATGAAAAAAAAAAAAAAAAAGGAAACGAAAGGTGTACAGAGTAATAGTAAAAATAACCATGATGTCTGTCAGATCAATACTACCTAAAAGCAAAACATTTATTCTATGTTTGTACACAAATTTATAATTGGCGATTATTGAAATTCCCTTGTAAATACTACTCTTCATTGAACTTTATAACTATGTTTCTCTATTTCAAGTA
Organism: Stegodyphus dumicola; assembly: GCF_044657685.1. Lineage (NCBI taxonomy): Eukaryota > Metazoa > Arthropoda > Arachnida > Araneae > Eresidae > Stegodyphus > Stegodyphus dumicola. Next base: position 135,278,696 of record NC_140770.1, read on the forward strand.
ATATTTATTCTTCCTTATTTACGATGTGTTCTTTTTTGTTTGAAATTTATGTATACAAATCAGCTTATTTTTTAGATTATTCGTATATTACGAGAATACCTTCCTTAGCATAATTTACGTTATCAGGTTCAGTATTCCTCCTTACTTGCTTCGGGAACATTACATGACCTGACTCGGAACAGGGAGCTTACTAAAGCTATGTTCAATAAATGTCGGAAGTAGACAAGATACACAGGAAGGGTATACGAAACCCTTTATTTTTCTCTCTTTACAATGATTTCCGGACTTCGGAATACAGAGACCAACCACTTGTGGTCTGAACGTAAGAATATAAAAATATTAACTAAACTCTAACTAGACTTAACTTTGGATTAATAAACAAGTGGCTACTTGAAGATTTGCCATATATTAACAGAAAGGCCGTATGTAGTACAGAGAACTGTTAAAACTACGATACGTTTAAAATTATCAAGAGGATTAAACCTCTGGCCTTGAAGGCAACCAGCAACCGAGTAAAACTGCAATGGCAAGCGGCCCGCTCCTAATCACTACTTCCTCTCTCTTGCTTGGCAAAAAGCCACAACTTAAGTACTTGGCGTTCGCAAGACAAATTTGCATAAATAAGTTAAAGCTTTTAATTCTTGCCGGAAGTAGAAAATAAGAAGTGATAGTAAAGATTTAAAATAAAATAAACGTTAGTAAAACTTAAGATCCTTACATACTTTCCGCCAGAGTTAATTAGTTTCAAACTGAGGTCTAAAACGACCTTGTTGAAAACTTTTAGCTCTAGAATCTAACGCGAGGCCAATCTTTTACAAACAATTCTCACTAGAAACTAGAAATTTAAAAAAAAATTCGTTTTTACATTATCAATTCCATGGACAATTACTTTTCATCTGTAATGCATCTAAACAGGAGTTTCTAGTTGAAATCTGGTTCCTTCCAGAGATCTGGAAGGAAAACTAGTTTAATGAAATGTTACACAATTAAATGGCAAGTAACATGAATATTTATATTTCTCTTAACATTCTTATTTCATCATGACTTTATTTAATTATCTCTCCCCGTGCTCTCTGACATGTGTTGTAAAAGAAAATACCAAACACGAATGTGTTTATGTACAAGTGTTCAACACTACCGCCTGCAATCAAAACACTAACGTGTTAAAATTCAACATAACAAGACCTCATAACACACCTTATATTCATCTCTAAACCCTGAGGTATTATTCTGAAAGTGGCTAACTCTGAAGTGTAGCGTCAGAGAGCCTAACTACATTCATTCAACCTTTAACACGTATTCACCATAATTTGGTCTTTTTTCAGTCACACGAATAAGTTTTAAAATTTTTGGCATTACTTTCACTTTTACCATATCACAGTATTTCTTAACATTTAAAATAACAGTTCACATTGTACATAAGAACATGTTAACATGCCGTTAATTTTACGCATTTTAAAACATACATTAGTAGTACATTGTTAACTTCTATTCTTTTCAAAGCAAGTGCCAATTCTTCTACCTTGAAATACTACATTTCAAAAAGTCTTTCAGACTAAAACTTCTTTCTTGCCAGAATGTTTTAAATAAAATTTATACAATAACTTTCACAATATTTAAGTATTTACATATTCCTATTATGCGTCACCTTTAGTTTTACGCGCGAGTAATTGAAAAACATGTTACCAAAATCGGTAACAACTCATTTCTCGCCTTTTTGGAGATAAAGGTGGACCTCACATGAGGTAACGTCTTGAATTCTGCCACTTGCAGTAAGAATGAAAGATTAACTTAAGGTTGCAAAGTAACATAAAGTTTTACTTATCTTTGTGATATTCGGACATCCTTTTTTCTGCCCTGTCCTGGAAGGTAGCAAAGATTAGCGTTTTGTTTATCTACCTTCTTGTGCGGACTCGCCCTTCAGTTCCTTCCTCTATGAGCTTTCTTTTCCTTCCAGTTCGGTCACCCTTGAAGACCTTCTTTTTCGCCTCTGCCTGTGGTCTTGGCCGTTTGATGGCAGCTGGTCTTGGCGGAACCGGGACACTTCTCTCTCGTTCCTGCTTTGATCTCGTTGCTGGCTGTTCAAATTTTCCTTGTTTCTTTGCCTCCGCAGCTGGTGTTCCTTCCGCAATTCGTCGACATTTGCTGCGTAGACTCCTGTCCGATGGGTAGATCTTCCGTTTGGGTGCCGGGTTATAGTTGCCGTTATTTCTCTTGGATCTCTTTGCATTCGTCGTACTTCTCCCTTCTTCATTCTGGGGGTGGTCGTGCTCTCTCTTTTCTGGTCGGTGGAACGGCTTCTTTTTCTTGTTACCTTCAATTTTCCAACGGGAAAACTTTCTTTTCAATTGCTCCTGCCTTCTAATGGCTTGCCCTTGTGATTGTCGTTGTTCCACCTCTGGAGCTTGTGCCTGCCGTGCCGGATCCTGAAAACGATCTTTAAATATTTGCATTTTATTACGGTCATAGAATGGTTATATCTGGTCAATGTTTGCGGAGCATGTTTCACCATTCCTGGCTTTTAACACCACTACAGCCTGAGTTATTTTTTCTATGACATATGGTCCTTGAAATCGTGGAAAAAATTTGGCGGTTTTATCTTCTGGTGCTGAAGAAAGTGAATGCTTAATTTTTAATACTTCATCTCCTACTTTATAAGTTACTTCCCGTCGTTTCAAATCGTAATAGAGTTTTTGTTTTCTCTGTGCTACTTCAGTGTTCTTTTTTCTTTTTTAATTAATTTTTCTATATCACCCATTTTAATTTCTGGGGCTCTTTGTTGAACATAAAATAATTTATCTAACGGCGTTATAATCTTTCTGCCTAAAAATAACTCAGCAGGACTTTTGCCCGTTGTATCATGTTTTGCGGTCCTAAGGGCGAAAGCTAATTCATTGACATAGTTATCCCAGATTTTATGAAAATTTTTAACATAACTACGGATAATTTTCACTATATTTCTATTGACCCGTTCAGCTATATTTGATTGCAGCAGATACCGGACCATTTTTAAATGACGTATGCCCAGTTTTTGGCAAATGTCTTCAAATATATTACTTACAAATTGAGGATTATTATCCGATATAACTTTTAGGGGCGCCCCGTATTTTAAAATATATTTATTTAAAATAGAATCAGTAACTAATTTCGCGGAGGCTCGTTTTAAGGGAACAATTTCGGTCCACTTACTAAAATGATCAACCATAACAAGGAGATACCGACATTTCTTTAACTGACTTTTTGGGAAAGGGCCCAATAAATCGATGCCAATTATTTCATTTGGAAATTCGGATTTAATACTATTTAGAAACCCGGCCGGGCGGAAATTAATATAATTAACTGCTTGACATGTTGGGCAGGACTGGACATACGCTCTTGTTAACTTTTGCAGTTCAGGAAAATACACTGCTTCGCGTACGCGTTGGATAGTTTTTCGAATACCAGCATGAGAAGCTAAAGGGCTGTTGTGTAACTCCTGCAGGATATTTAATCTAAGACTATCTAGGATAACAGGTCGAAATTCGTTGTTGGAATTTGTAGTTTTTGTATAAAATAATAGACCATCTATTAGTTCGTAATGGGCCGCCCTATTTCTTATCGCCACAATATCTTGGTGGCTAAAATTTTCAGGATCCTTTAAATACTCATAAATGTTTCTAAATTCAGGATCCTTACCCAGTTCGGTTATTACAGTTTCTCGGGAATTTATTGTACATGCTGTGAGCATTGCCACCTTTACAGTATTACCTTCTTCATCTATTTTTATTCTGGATACGGCATCTGCTACGATATTTTCCTTTCCGGGGGTGTGCTTGATTACCAGATTATACTTTAGTAACTTGAGTGCCCATCTTATTAACCTTGGGGATAAGTTTTTCCCTGAGTACAATCTAGTTACCGCCGCATTATCAGAATACACTGTTATTGGCGCCTTTCCAAAATAGACTTGGAACTTTTGCACTGCTAACAGAACTGCAAGTGCCTCTCTCTCGGTCGCGGAATAATTTCTTTGTGTTTGATTTAAAGTTCGGCTAAAAAATGCCACGGGCTGCTGATTTTGCGAAAGTACCGCTCCTACCGCATAATCCGAAGCATCCGCTGAAATTTCTCAATTCTCATCCTTTTCAGGAAATTTCAACACAGGGGCTTGCGTTAATGCTTGCTTTAATTTTTCAAAAGTACAATTGGCTTCGGCCGTCCACGAGAATCTTGCCTTTTTCCTTTTTAATTTTAACAATGGTTCAGCAATAGCTGCAAAATCTTTTATAAAGGACCTATAATATGAACAAAGTCCTAGAAAAGAAGAGAGCTTCTTCGCCGTATTTGGAGGCGGATACTTTTGGACATCGATTATTTTTGATTCGTCTGTCTCGATTCCTTTCTGAGATATTTTGTAACATAAGTATTTTAATTCAGGGGCTGCAAATTTGCACTTTTCGACATTAACTTTTAGACGGGCCTCATTTAATAATGTAAACACCTGTCTTGAATCCTGTACATGTTGGTCCAGATTATCACTAGTATTAATGATATAGTCTAAATAGATAAATGTGGACTTTCCAAGAACAGGCCTTAGCACAATGTCCATACATCGCTGAAATGTTGCCGGTGCCCCTGAAAAGCCAAACGGCACACGCAGAAATGCATAAGTGCCAGACTTGGTTATAAAAGCAGTCTTAGGCACGTCCTATGCCTAAGCCCTATTTGAAAATAACCAGTCGTTAAGTCTAAAGTCGTCATGTATTTGGTAGAAGTTATGTTCCTTAGAATTTCTTCAATAATAGGTAACGGATATACCGGATATTTAGTCATGGAGTTTAATTTACGATAGTCGATCGCAAAACGCCACCTTTTTGGATGTGTTACTGGATAGGCATTGTTTTCCTTGCATAAAACCACCGGGCTAGCATAACTACTTGAGATGGGCGTTATGATCTTTTTACGTAACATATCTCTAATGTACCACTCTATAATTTTTTCTTTATTCTTATCATATCGGTATGGTTTGTGGCGAACTGGCAGTGAATCTCCGGTGTCGATACTATGGTTAGTAACTTGAGTAAATCCTCGAATATCACTAAATAAGGAAGCAAATTCACTTACCACTTGTCGGATTTTTTGTTGCTCTTCCTTAGGCAGGTGGTCAAGGTATAACATTGGTGGTTCTGTTTTCTCTGCTCGAACTGGTTTCATCGTCAGCTTAAGGGACGCTTCGTTAAAATCCAGTGTTGCTTCTGCCTCTGAAAGAAAATCTATTCCTAAGATGATATGTGCTTGCAGATTCTTTACTATAAAAACATAATCTTTACTTGTTCGTCCTTGATACGAACGTATAGCGGTAATTTACCTATACACTTGCATCTTTCTCCCTGCGCAGCTAACACTGTCGTATTATCTGAATTATATATGCGGTATTTACGAAAATACTTCCTAAAAAAATCTTCTGCCACACAGGAACATTGCGCACCTGTATCCAGAAGTGCGGTGGCTGGGATGTTATTCACCAACACTTCAATCTTCGGAAGAGTCAAATTTTTCACCACTACTGTATTTAACTTGAAGGAAGAGGGGTTTTCTTGGCCTTTGGATTTCCGCAACCTCCCGTCAGCAGAAATCCGTTTTAGTTTAAATCTTGTTTTTTCCTTTCCGTGCTTTCCTTCTTTTTCAACTGGCCTTCAGACTTTTTTCCTGGATTACTATTGAACTGTCGGCGTTCGCCGGTTGTTTTTGGATATTCGGGTTTCCTTGCCCACTGATTCGCTTAGCTTGCGTAGCCGTGTGCTTGCCTTTGCTGTGCTCTTGGCGCACCAAATTGGTTTCGTTGCTCATATTGGCGTCTTCTATCAATGTCCGCCGTTCTTCTACTTTCAAACTGGATTGCTAGCTCAAATAACTTTTCCAGTGTAGTGGATTCCTTAATTCAATAAAGTCTTGTACTTGGGGAAGTAACCTCGGCAAAATCACTTGAATTATCTCAGGATCCGGACGGTTTCCATACAAGTTTGAAGACGTGAATTAATTTGGTTACGTAAATTATACTGAAGAATAAATTCCTGTAATACTTAAAAATATGGATAGTAAATATATTTAATTACTTAAATTATGCTAAAACAATTCTCGTAATACGTAACAAATGCGGATAGTAAATTAATTAATTCATTCCATTACTTAAATTACGCCGAAGAATAAATTCTTATAATAAGTAAATAATATGGATTTTCAATTTATTTCATTCCATAAAACATATTGGTGAATGAATTCTCATAGTACGTAAATAATCTGGAGAATGAATTCATTTAGTTACATAAAGTATGTTGAAGAATAAATTATATTAATATGTATAAGATATAGAGAATAAATTCTTCTAATACGTAAATAATATGGGAAGTAAATTCACTTGGTTACTTAAATTATGCTAAATAAATTCTTGTAATGTGTAAATAATATTAATAGGAAATTCCTTTCTTTACATAAATTACACTGAAAAATAAATTATCGTAATAAGTAATAAAGGTGGAAAGATTTTCGATTCGTTGCTGGTATATGCTGAAAAGTTCCGTTTCTAATTTTGCACGATCCCTTACGACAGGGAAGGCTTTTACTAGGGCAGTCTTGAAATTTTCGTAAGTATAGGTGGGACTTAACCCAAGAGACTTCTGCCTATACATTTGAACCTAAGCGCTTGGCCCCTCAAAGCGCTGGTAGCTAAGGTGACTTTCTGGAACTCATGCACGGGATACATCATGAAGTGGTCCTCCAATTTTTCCAAAAAACTGGTTACCGGTGAGTTTCCATTAAATGTTGCTTCTGGTTTCGTCGATGCGCGCATGGTCTGGACGATGTAACCAAATCCTTCCAGGACGGCAGCTGGCATTTCTGGATTCTGAGCCGCTTCTGCAAGCAGCACAGGTTCTTCTTGAAACTCGGCCATGGTTATTCTTTTTCGTCGGGCGCCACTATCAGGTTTAGTATTCCTCCTTACTTGCTTCGGGAACATTGCATGACCTGACTCGGAACAGGGAGCTTACTAAAGCTATGTTCAATAAATGTGGGAAGTAGACAAGATACACAGGAACGGTATACGAAACCCTTTATTTTTCTCTCTTTACAATGATTTCCGGACTTCGGAATACAGAGACCAACCACTTGTGGTCTGAACGTAAGAATATAAAAATATTAACTAAACTCTAACTAGACTTAAATTTGGATTAATAAACAAGTGGCTACTTGAAGACTGGCCGTATATTAACAGAAAGGCCGTATGTAGTACAGAGAACTGTTAACACTACGATACGTTTAAAATTATCAAGAGGATTAAACCTCTGGCCTTGAAGGCAACCGAGTAAAACTGCTAAGGCAAGCGGCCTGCTTCTACTAACTCCTTCCTCTCCCTTGCTTGGCAAAAAGATACAACTTGAGTACTTGGCGTTCGCAAGACAAATTTGCATAAATAAGTTAAAGCTTTTAATTCTGGCCAGAAGTAGAAAATAAAAAGTGATAGTAAAGATTTAAAATAAAATAAACGTTAGTAAAACTTAAGATCCTTACAACGTAACCAAATAAATTCATTCTCCAGGTTATTTACTTATTACGATAATTTATTTTTCAGTGTAATTTATGTAAAGAAAGGAATTTCCTATTAATATTATTTACACATTACAAGAATTTATTTAGCATAATTTAAGTAACCAAGTGAATTTACTTCCCATATTATTTACGTATTAGAAGAATTTATTCTCTATATCTTATACATATTAATATAATTTATTCTTCAACATACTTTATGTAACTAAATGAATTCATTCTCCAGATTATTTACGTACTATGAGAATTCATTCACCAATATGTTTTATGGAATGAAATAAATTGAAAATCCATATTATTTACTTATTATAAGAATTTATTCTTCGGCGTAATTTAAGTAATGGAATGAATTAATTAATTTACTATCCGCATTTGTTACGTATTACGAGAATTGTTTTAGCATAATTTAAGTAATTAAATATATTTACTATCCATATTTTTAAGTATTACAGGAATTTATTCTTCAGTATAATTTACGTAACCAAATTAATTCATTCGCCAGATTACGTACGTATTATGAAAATGTATCCTCCATATAATTTACGTAAAGAAATGAATTGGCTATCCATTTTATTTATGTATTATGACAATTTATTCTTCAGCATAGTTTATTTACCATTCATATTATTTACGTTCGAGCATTAATTCTTCGGCGTAATTCATGTAAACAAATAAATTTCTTTCGCAGATTATTTACATATTAAGGTATTTTATTCTCCAATACAAATTACGTAACCAAATGAATTTCTTCTCCAAATTATTTTCGTATTACGAGAAATTATTATTTGGTATGATTTACGTAACCGAATGAATTTACTATTCCAATTCAACTGCTTCAAAATACAGGGAAATTGTTAATAGCATGTTTCTGTTGGCTTTAATATGTGTTGTTTCTTTTCTTCGGTTTGATTCAACTGTTTCTGGATTAACCACGATTTTGATGTAGTCATGGCATTGATGTAGTCATGGATTTTGATGTAGTTTGGTGTTATCTAAAGCTGATTGCATTTAAAAATCTCTTTCTTCTTATAAAGTTCGTCTATATAATCGTTGTTAAGATCAATGATTGTTAAACTTTTGTTTGCGAACCACTGAGAATCCGAGAATTACTAACCAAGGGACAGGCAGAGAATTTTTAAATTAGAATGTGATTTAGCATTTAATTTTATCATGAATTATTAAGTTGTCAACAATACCTATTTAAATGGCAGATATAAAAGCCTTCGTTGTTTGCAGTAAAATTATGTTATCGTTGTTACGAAACATATCAATAATCATTCACTTTGGTTACACGCTTTTCGTATTTCAGAAAATATCTGTCAAAATTTTAAAGGGTGATAGAAGGGAACAAAGTAAGCATTTTTTATCACAAAATGTGCTTCCCAAAATGACGCCTTTTAAGCACTAGTTACAGAGAAAATTGTGAGAGATGAGAAACGGGTAGGCTAAAGAAAATTCCAAAAGCTGTTTAATGAGAACTGTTGTGTAACAAATGTTCAAAAGAGCAACCGACCACCAACATGAACACAAAATTTGCACCGCCAATGCATGGATGACCGTACATTTTCGATGATGCTAGGTATCCCCTTAATATCTCCAGCAGCAACAGAGTAACAGTCTGAAGAGGAGCTCTTGTCCATAATTAATGAGATCGTACAGGGTGTTTCTCAAATGCCCCCACAAGAAATTCAAACTTAACGTATCTGATGATCGTGGTGGTCAATGAAAAGTTTCGGCTCAACCTATCCAGCAGTTTGCATATGTGTCTTTCAAGTATTTTTTGACATCAGTGCTAAAATGTGCGGGAACAGCTTTATGCTGAAGCTGAAACAAGATACTGCAAGGAAGAGACCTAGGGACATATATCATCAGCTCCAGCAATGTTTCTTGCAAGGCAATAGAGTACGTGCACCAGTCCCAAGAATAGTAGGATGGCGGCCTAATCAAACAATTATGCACAAAACCAGCTTAAAGACATAAAAATTTTCACTGTTATACATATGGTCTTGGACTGAAACATGTGCATTCACAGGACCTAGGTCTGAGCACGAGAGACTTTACATGAAGTCATACTCATCATAGCCGCCGGTTTTATTGCAAATCTGCACGGATAGTTTTTGGAGTCGATACCAACACTCTCTGTAAATGGAGAGTGTGCATGACTTCATGTAAAGTCTCTCATGCTCAGACCTAGGTTCTGTGAATAGTTATCATGCTTTTAGATGGATTGAGCCAAACTGGCCGTAAAACAGTTGCTTCCACTCCAAGAGTTCTGACAGTTCCGGTCCAGCTCATATCCTATCTGCTAGCACTGAAAGAACTACTTTTTCAGAACAGACGCTGCACACCGCTAAGACACCTGTCTATTAGGCATTTTCCAGTTCTGAATCAATCTCTATACAGCCTCTGAGCGGCCAGTTCATTTCATCCACTGGCAGATGGATATTTGCACACTGTAAACTCTGCGATGCATGCTTGCTTTAGCCACCATAAAACTGTTTAATGATAATGCCTTTATTCCAAGGAGGTTAGAAGAGATGTAGTAACCATGACGTCGCAAATGTGAAGCAAAACCATGTCAACAGGGTGACGTCACCACTCATCATAGCCGCCATACATCTTACGGATAAGACTTCGAAACATATTGTTTGACATTTGAGAGCAAATATCAGGGTCCACAGGCTCAGAAAAATGTCTTCCAGAAAACTGCAGAAGAGAATGTTATTATTTTCATATCTTCCTCCTTCCAAAATTTCTAATAACGAAAATACCCTTCATTTTCGGTAAAAGAAGGTGGTATTATTACACTGGTTTAAGTTTGATCCATCCTTATGCTTATGGCTAGAATCTGTTAAAGTTGTTTTAAGCATCGAGTATTTTTTTACATTTTTTTAAAGAAAGAAATCATTTACCCCGCACGAGAAAAAAAGAGAAGAAAAAATTGTCAACTAAAGACAAATCTTTACTTTTCCGCTCTGTCAGTCAATCGAGTTACATAAAAACTTTCAAACTCCTCCAGGATTTGAAACAAATGCGTTGGATGGGCTTCATTTTCATTTACCCACAAGAAACACTTTTCCGAATGTTTACTTAAGTGCAAAGGAGATTAACAAAAAAAAAAAAAAAAAAAAAAAAAAAAAAACTCTTAAAAGAATGGTTTGAGAATTTTCTTCTCGATAAATATTAAAAAAGAAAACATTTATCTATGGAAGAAAATATTTTGTGAGATGCTAAAATTAAGAATCGTAGCTACGAATTATTAGGAATTGTAAGTGATAGTAGTTTTTTCCTCTACAGTGCCTGTCCATTGTATGCAATTATAAGAAGTAAATATTTTAATAATAACAAAAAAAAAAAAAAAAAAAAAAAAAAAAAAAATCACAACATGTTTCAGAACGGTTTTCCGAAGTCTTGTTATATGCTTTCTAAAACTTTTAACATACTTTTTACTTCCTTGTACGAAGTAAAGGAAGTATTGTAATGACGAAAAATTCCCGATACCATGTTTCAACGAAAATATCCATTTTGACTGCTATGGAATGCAATTTAACGATGTTTTTGCGTGACATCTGTACGTAAGGACAGAATAAAGGACTCTTTTTCTCCCAACCGAATTATAAAACTGATTTAAAATGGATTCAAATGAGATTTTTTTCGTGGCGTCCGCACACACGTACGTATGTATCTCGCATAACTCAAAAACGAGTAGTCTCAGAACGTTGGAATTTTGTATATAGGGACTGCTATGGCATGTAGTTGTGCTCATCCCTTTTTGGTTGCAATCAGCCACAGCAAAAGTATATAAATGTATGTCTATATCCACTCTGTTACTCGTCTCAGTGAGCTCAGTTGTTTTATTCTTATGTGTTGGTAAATTGTGCATTTTTTGCTTTAAAAATTATTAAATTATGTTGCTCTTATTTTCCGGTTGAATTTTTTTTTTGGCCTTTAGTTAATCTGCATCCAATAGTTGTAGAATTATTAACAATTTAAAAGTTGTTTAAGTGTGGATAAGCTTCATTTTTCTTACCATAGTAGCCATATTTGTTTACATTTGAAACTTAGCAGAACAATGAAAGTCTTTCTTCACCTCCAGTGTCTTTTTGCCGTATGCGACCAAAAGGAAACTTTTAGTTTGAAAAACCTGCCTTCTTGCCTGCTGACCGAATTGCTTATTTTCGCGCAGAACATTTAATTTTAATTTTAAAAATTGTGTCTTTAATTGTTTTAACTATATATGATGTTTTATATTTTACTATATCTTTCGATTTTTAATGAAGATATTTTGAGTTTTTATGTATTTTTGCCTTACCGTGAAGGGAGAACTCTATTAACTGAATGAAAAATATGTCTCTAATGAAATTCGATGAAATAAGTGTTTCGTATTAGCAGCAAATATTGTCGCCAGTCTGTCTCGGATAGAAGTGAATGTTTACGAGAAGTGCATGCGCATTAGGTAAGCGATAGTGAATCATCTGCGAAAGACTGTTTCTTTTATATTTGCTTAATTTCTTTTATACAACGTTTTATAGTATTTGAATAGAACATGTAGGAATAATTAGATAATTCTTCAGATGATATAATTGTTGTGCATTCTGAGTTATGAAATGAATGAGACGTAAAGCTGCTAAGTGAAGCTAATGCTAGAGTGTCGCTGTGGTAAATAAATATAGTGAAATTTAAAGTGTGCATTTATTCTATTTGTGGTTTATGCGCTATCGACGAAGTAGATTTAATTCAATTCAATGAGTTTAAATGAAATGCAGGAAAAAATGCATTTCATTTATGCAATTCATCAGTTTTTCATAGTATAATTTAATATTCCATACAAGGAAGTCGTGGTGTACACATCAGATGCTCTTAAATTACTGTGGCTACCACACAGGTACAAAAAAAAAAAAAAAAAAAAAAAAAGACATTAAACATCAAATAAAAAGTGTTATAGCGTTTGGTCTTCTTAAGAAGCACACACTAGAGCAACACTCTTAAAGACAAGTAGCGAATTATGGCTGTGTCTTGTAAGTACCACAGAGACAGGGAAAGAGTGTGAAGAACCCTTTTATTAATGCAAAAATAAAATTTAACAGATGGCACCAACTCGACCTTACAGAAGCCAATATGTCTGGCTTTAAATCAACGAGACGTATTGTATTTACTGAAAAGCAGAGGGGAAGGAATTTTATTGATAAGCATACATGAGTTGAATGAAAGTTCGGATAAGTTTAAATGAAATTGTTAAATTAGAAAAAGGTTTAGAAGAGATAGTTGAAATCGAAGTAATGCACTATGTTTTGAATTGTTCTGTTAAAGTATTTTCCCTTCCAGATACCTGGAAGGAGTTCAATTGAAATATTGTAAACAGAAGAAGATTGTACAAGATCCAGTTCTTGTCATGTAAATTTAAATTTAATCACTTTAACTTAAGTTCTATGTATTGTAAGAAAATGGCTCAGAAGTACTGGGAATTTAAGTTCTTAACAAGGTGTACCTCTATTGCGTATACTTAAATTCTTGCAGGGAAACTAATAAGGTCTCGTTTAGTTATTTTTTTTTTCTTTTTACAAATGGCGGGCATTTGCCTATAACGAAATTGGCCACTACTAAGGCCAAAGGTGGTAGCCATTTAATTGTGGAGGCACCAAATAGGCGACCACCGTTACCTCCTGTGAAGGGACAGACAATTTTACATCCATGCCTTCTCCGGGATTCGAACTCGGGACCTATGGTATTGCAGTAAGGCTCCCCTAACCATTGTATCTGAATGATGCACTGTATCTGTACATGTTTATATCGTTTACTTATGGTACCTAATTTATACTAAGGATCACGCGTACCTCAATGGGATGCTTCAATGTAAACTTTAGCTATCATGATAACGTATATTTGTATAGATGTATATATGAATATGAATGAGAGTATGTATACTTTTATTTGTTTCGGAATATATATATATATGTAAAATTGTATATATCCGTATCTGAGTTGGTATTTATATGTATATACATATATTTTGATTGTACTCTTCTTGAAGTGCCTTGTATATTTCTTTTTGCATTTTATAAATGTCGTCTGCTCAGCCAGGGCTGCGGCCTGGCAGCTAGTGGTTGACTCCCGCTGAGTTGATAACCAATTCTTCATGGATATATCTATACATGGGTCGGAAGCCAACTCAGGGGTTTACTCCCCTTACCACTATACCGTCTGGGCGGCTCGTTTAGTTTATTAACCATTTATTCTATGCTAATTCACTTTCATATCCTCCTCATTTCCCATTTTCCGGCTAGAATGCAAATTTCTATTTTGCGTGATATTCAAATGAGTAGAAAGAAAATAGTATTTAAAGGAAACGTTTAGAGGGTAGAATCAGAGCGTGCTCTACCTGATGAAGGCCGCGTTACTAATTTGATTCCCTTGAAAGCTGGGTTCTTCGACGTTGCTTTATTCTCGCCATTAGGCTTATCACGCCTACTTTAGGTTAGAGCCAACTTGCGCGTTTTTCTAATTGTGTATCCGTTAGACTAACTTAATTTTACTTAGTTAATTTATTACCTTTGATTTTAAGTCATAAATGTTGGCTATTTTTGTAAGCACTAGTGAGTCCTTCCGTTAACCTTTATTTGAGTTAAATAAAAGGACCTTTTACACTCTTTTTCTGCCTTTGTGGTACTTTACAAGACATAGTGATCATTCACGTAAAGTCTTGACGTGAAGTAGTACAGTTTATTTTCCCAAAGAACATACGACGTTACAAACCTTACGGATCCCATGTTCTCTTTACTGTTGAATCCAAGTTTAGTTTAACATCAAATTATTTCTTTTTGTTCTTCTTTAACGTCAGATTCTTCTTTACCTTTTCGTCCGTGTTTACGTATGGAGGGAGTCAGAAACGCCGAATCGTCCTTCGAACATAATGGATAACATGCACGTTAATACAGGTGTCATGGTATGAAGAGAAATAGAGATCGGCGGGGCGTACACCCGATGCAAGATTTCAGCAGTGGATATATGGCAGACCAGAGATGTTGGGATAAGATCTTAGAACTTGGGATAAGGTCTTAGAAGTCTGTTCAGATGTGTATATGGATTTGACCTTTTATTTATAGAGGAAAATGCTCTTCCACATCCAGCAAGCCTCCTTGACGAATTCCTTGATAGTGAAGGCATTGAGCGAATAATGTGGCCAACAAAATCTCTCGATATTTACTCGATAGAGAACTTAAGGGCCTACCTTGGTAAAGCAGTTGCACGAAGACATCCTCCTTCTTGAGGCGCAAATACCCTGAAGACCGCATTGTTGGAGGAGTGGAGCGTTATTTCATAAACTTTGGTTAACAAAGTTACTGTCAGCATGAAAACATTCTGCGATATGTGTATGCAAGTCAGGGTAGATCCCACTCCATATTAAATTTATAAACCTTAATTTTTTTCTGAATTATTCTTTTTCTGTTCATCTGAACTCATACTGTAAGATATTATTGCCATTTTTTTCATCATAGAGTTTTATATCATATGAAGTGCTCTTATTTTTTTTGCTTTCTGTTTTACAATGTTATGTATCATTCAACATAAATTTATAAAATTGTAATTAGCAGTTTCTGAGAAATTCGTGATTTCAGGAAAGTAGATAAATTTGGACATGAGTGTGTTTTGTTATGGAAATCTTTATAATATCAAAAGCGGCTTTCGAAATACCAAGCTTTCAAAACAGACGTCAGAAACAATGTGTATCAGAAAAATAATCAGTATATACTATACTTGAAATCTTCACTAAGTGTAAAATATTCATTATAAATTAGAAAAAATATATATTTATTTTAAACGGTTCAGTTAGTATAATTTCTTTGGGTTTGGCTAGCCTAATTTCGTAAAAATATTTCAATTTTTAGCTAAATGTTTGAATTAATGTTATCGGAAAGCTAAACGTTTTCCCTTTGTGATTACATTAGTTCAATTAGTCATTCCAGTTAATGTGGGGCAGTTGTTAAAAATATTTCGACAAACACCTGTAGAGTAACAATATTTGTGAATGCATCTTTAAACGATCATTTTTATCTTAACAATCACAAAGAAACTAATTACCTTGAAATATACAAATTGTAATTCTCACCATTAAAGATTCAAAGGAAACTGTTTCATTCTGTTTAACTCAACGTTTATATTAAAGAAAACAGTCAAAGTGTATAATAATTTACTTTGTTTATATAAAAAAATGAAGTGAGACATTCTATTTCCGTTTAAACCTTCTGTTGACCTTTGATTAAAAAAAATGAGAGAAAAAAGCAAACACTCGATTATTCATAAAAACACACTTAGATAATTAAAATCAAGATGAGTTTACAAAACAAAAATTATAAAAAATAATCTTTTTTTATTGCAAAGTAATGAGGAAGTACTGTGGCTTTAAAAGTTAAAAGTGAAAACATTTTAAAAAACATTTTTAATCATGAAAAGGTACTTTTTATTTGAAAAGAAAAAGATTTAAGCATCCGCCTTGTTAAATTCTTCAAATTTGGGTTCTGGTACAATGAACTGCTAATTAGTGCCTAATTAGTATTTCAAATGTTATTTTATTCCTATTAAAGTGTTTTTTTAAAGTGTTGTAAGGATCTTAAGTTTTACTAACGTTTATTTTATTTTAAATATTTACTATCACTTCTTATTTTCTACTTCCGGCCAGAATTAAAAGCGTTAACTTATTCATGCAAAATTTGTCTGGCGAACGCCAAGTACTTAAGTTGTGGCTTTTTGCCAAGCGAGAGAGAGGAAGGAGTTAGTCGAAGCAGGCCGCTTGCCTTAGAAGTTTTACTCGGTTGCTGGTTGCCTTCCAGGCCAGAGGTTTAATCCTCTTGATAATTTTTAAACGTATTGTAGTGTTAACAGTTCTCTGTACTACATACGGTTTCCTGTTAATATACGGCCAATCTTCCACGTTTATTATTCCAAAGTTAAGTTAGAGTTTAGTTAAATATTTTTATATTCTTACGTTCAGACCACAAGTAGTTGGTCTCTGTATTCCGAAGTACGGAAATTATTGTAAAGAGTGAGAAATAAAGGGTTTCGTATACCCTTCCTGTGTGTCTTGTCTACTTCTCACATTTATTGAACATAGCTTTAGTAAGCTCCCTGTTCCGAGTCAGGTCTGTGCATGTTCCCAAAGAAAGTAAGACGGAACATTGAACCTGATAGTGGCGCCTAACGAAGAAGAATAACCATGGCCGAGTTTCAAGAAGAACCTGTGCTGCCTGCAGAAGCGGCTCAGAATCCAGAAATGCCAGATGCCGCCCTGGAAGGATTTGGTTACATCGTCCAGACCATGCGCGCTTCGATGAAACCAGAAGCAACATTTAATGGAAACTCACCGGTAACCAGTTTTTTGGAAAAATTGGATGACCACTTCATGCTCTACCCCGTGCGCGAGTTTCAAAAAGTTACTTTAGCTACCAGCGCTTTGAGGGGCCAAGCGCTTAACTGGTTCAAATGTATAGGCAGAAGTCTCTTGGGTCAAGCAGGAAGTCCCACCTATACTTACGAGAATTTCAAGACTACCCTAGTAAAAGCCTTCCCTGTCGTAAGGGATCGTGCGAAATTAGAAACGGAACTTTTCAGCATATATCAGCAAAGAATCGAAAATCTCTCAAGCTTTATTTTAAGAAAAATTCACGTCTTCAAACTCTTGTATGGAAACCGTCCGGATCCTGAAATAATTCAAGTGATTTTGCCGAGGTTACTTCCCCAAGTGCAAGACTTTATTGAATTAAGGAATCCGACTACACTGGAAAAGTTATTTGAGCTAGCAATCCAGTTTGAAAGTAGAAGAACGGCGGACATTGAAAGAAGACGCCAATATCAACAACGAAACCAATTTGGTGCGCCAAGACCACAGCAAAGTCAAGCACACGGCTACGGAAGCAAAGCGAATCAGTGGGCAAGGAAACACGAGCATTCAAAAACAGCCGGCGAACGTCGACAGTTCAATAGCAATCCAGGAAAAAAGTCTCAAGGCCAGTGGAAAAAGAAGGAAAGCATGGAAATGAAAAATGATTTAAACTAAAACGGATTTCTGCTGACGGGAGGGTGCGGAAATCCGAAGGCCAAGAAAACCCCTCTTCCTACAAGTTATATACAGTAATGGAGAAAAATTTGACTCTTCCGAAGATTGAAGTGTTGGTGAATAATATCCCAGCCACCGCACTCCTGGATACAGGCGCGCAGTACTCCTGTGTGGCAGAAGATTTTTTTAGGAAGTATTTTCGGAAATACCGCATATATAATTCGGATAATACGACAGTGTTAGCGGCGCAAGGAGAAAGATGTAAGTGCATAGGTAAATTACCACTATACATCCGTATCAAGGACGAACAAGTAAAGGTTATGTTTTTCATAGTAAAGAATCTGCAAGCACACATTATCTTAGGAATAGATTTTCTTTCAGAGGCACAAGCAACGCTGGATTTTAATGAAGCGTCCCTTAAGCTGACGATGAAACCAGTTCGAGAAGAAAAGGCTGAACCGCCGATGTTAAACCTTGACCACCTGCCTAATGAAGAGCAACGAAGAATCCGACAAGTGGTAAGTGAATTTGCTTCGTTATTTAGTGATATTCCAGGATTTACTCAGGTTACTAACCATAGTATTGACACTGGAGATTCAATGCCAGTTCGCCACAAAGCATACCGGTATGATAAGAATAAGGAAAAAATTATAGAATGGCACATTAGAGATATGTTACGGAAAAAGATCATAACGCCCATCTCAAGTAGTTATGCTAGCCCGGTGGTTTTATGTAAGAAAAACAATGACTATCCATAAGCACATCCAAAAAGGTGGCGTTTCGCGATTGACTATCGTAAATTAAACTCCATAACTAAATATCCGGTATATCCGTTACCTATTATTGAAGAAATTCTAAGGAACATAACGTCTACCAAATATATGACGACTTTAGACTTAACGACTGGTTATTTTCAAATAGGGCTTAGGCCTGAGGACGTGCCTAAGACTGCTTTTATAACCAAGTCTGGCACTTATGCATTTCTGCATGTGCCGTTTGGCCTTTCAGGGGCACCGGCAACATTTCAGCGATGTATGGACATTTTTTAAGGCCTTTTGTTGGAAAGTCCACATTTATCTATTTAGACGATATCATTATTACTAGTGATAATCTCGACCAACATGTACAAGTTTTAAGACAGGTGTTTTCTTTATTAAATGA
This sequence comes from Stegodyphus dumicola, assembly GCF_044657685.1. Lineage (NCBI taxonomy): Eukaryota > Metazoa > Arthropoda > Arachnida > Araneae > Eresidae > Stegodyphus > Stegodyphus dumicola. The sequence goes on from NC_140770.1 coordinate 135,297,492, forward strand.
GGCCGGACTAAAAGTTAATGTCGAAAAGTGCAAATTTGCACCCCCTGAATTAAAATATTTAGGTTACAAAATATCTCAGAAAGGAATCGAGACAGACGAATCAAAAATAATTGCTGTACAAAAGTATCCGACTCCAAACACGGCGAAGAAGCTCTCTTCTTTTCTAGGACTTTGTTCATATTATAGGTCCTTTATAAAAGATTTTGCAGCTATTGCTGAACCATTGTTAAAATTAAAAAGGAAAAAGGCAAAATTCTCGTGGACGGCCGAAGCCAATAGTGCGTTCGAAAAATTAAAGAAAGCATTAACGCAAGCCCCTGTGTTGAAATTTCCTGAAAAGGATGAGAATTTAGAAATTTCAGCGGATGCTTCGGATTATGCGGTAGGAGCGGTACTTTCACAAAATCAGCAGCCCGTGGCATTTTTTAGCCAAACTTTAAATCAAACACAAAGGAACTATTCCTCGAAAGAGAGAGAGGCACTTGCAGTTCTGTTAACAGTGCAAAAGTTCCGAGTCTATTTTGGAAAGGCGCCAATAACAGTGTACTCTGATCATGCGGCGGTAACTAGATTGTACTCAGGGAAAAACTTATCCCCAAGGTTAATAAGATGGGCACTCAAGCTTCAAGAATATAATCTGGTAATCAAGCATACCCTCGGAAAGGAAAATATCGTAGCAGATGCCCTATCCAGAATTAAAATAGATGAAGAAGGTAATACTGTAAAGGTGGCAATGCTCACAGCATGTACAATAAATTCCCGAGAAACTGTAATAACCGAACTGGGTAAGGATCCTGAGTTTGGAAGCATTTATGAGTATTTAAAGGATCCTGAAAATTTTAGCCACCAAGATATTGTGGCGATAAGAAATAGGGCGGCCCATTACGAACTAATAGATGGTCTATTATTTTATACAAAAACTACGAATTCCAACAACGAATTTCGACCTGTTATCCCAGCTAGTCTTAGATTAAATATCCTGCAGGAGTTGCATGACAGCCCTATAGCTTCTCATGCTGGTATTCGAAAAACTATACAACGCGTACTCGAAGCAGTCAATTTTCCTGAACTGCAAAAGTTAACAAGAGCGTATGTCCAGTCCTGCCCAACATGTCAAGCAGTTAATTATATTATTTTCTGCCCGGCCGAGTTTCTAAATAGTATTAAATCCGAATTTCCAAATGAAATAATTGGCATCGATTTATTGGGCCCTTTCCCAAAAAGTCAGTTAAATAAAAGTCGCTATCTCCTTGTTATGGTTGATCATTTTAGTAAGTGGACCGAAATTGTTCCCTTAAAACGAGCCTCCGCGAAATTAGTTACTGATTCTATTTTAAATAAATATATTTTAAAATACGGGGCGCCCCTAAAAGTTATATCGGATAATGGTCCTCAATTTGTAAGTAATGTATTCGAAGACATATGCCAAAAACTGGGCATACGTCATTTAAAAATGGTCCCGTATCGGCCGCAATCAAATATAGCGAAACGGGTCAATAGAAATATAGTGAAAATTATCCGTAGTTATGTTAAAAATTTTCATAAAAGCTGGGATAACTATGTCAATGAATTTGCTTTCGCCCTTAGGACCGCAAAACATGATACAACGGGCAAAAGTCCTGCTGAGTTATTTTTAGGCAGAAAGATTATAACGCCGTTAGATAAATTATTTTATGTGCAACAAAGAGCCCCAGAATTTAAAATGGGTGATGTAGAAAAATTAATTAAAGAAGCAAAAAACAATACTGAAGTAGCACAGAGAAATCAGAAGCTTTATTATGACATGAAACGACGGGGAGTAACTTATAAAGTAGGGGATGAAGTGTTAAAAATTAAGCATTCACTTTCTTCAGCACCAGAAGATAAAACTGCCAAATTTTTTCCACGATTTGAAGGACCATATGTCATAGAAAAAATAACTCACGCTGTAGTGGTGTTAAAAGCCAGAAATGGTGAAACGTGCTCCGCAAACATTGATCAAATAAAACCCTACTATGACCGTAATAAAATGCAAATTTTCAAAGATCTTTTGCAGGATCCGGCACGGCAGACACGGCAGGCACAAGCTCCAGAGGTGGAACAACGTCAAGCACAAGGACAAGCCATTAGGAGGCAGGAGAAATTGAAAAGAAAGTTTCCCCGCTGGAAAATTGAAGGTAACAAGAAAAAGAAGCCGTTCCACCGTCCAGAAAAGAGAGCTCACGAACACCCCCAGAATGAAGAAGGGAGAAGTACGACGAATCCAAAGAAAGCCAGGAGAAATAACGGCAACTATAACCCGGCTCCCAAACGGAAGATCAACTCATCGGACAGGACTCTCCGCAGCAAATGTCGCCGAACTGCGGAAGGGCCACCAGCGGCGGAGGAAATGTTACAAGGAAAATTTGAACGGCCAGCAACGAGGTCCAAGCAGGAACGCGAAAGAAGTGTCCCGGTTCCGCCAAGACCAGCTGCCATCAAACGGCCAAGACCACAGGCAGAGGCGAAAAAGAAGGTCTTCAAGGGTGACCGAACTTGAGGAAAAAGAAAGCTTCTAGAGGAAGGCACTGAAGGGCGAGCCCGCACAAGAAGGAGGATAAATCAAACCAGAATCTGCGCTACCTTCCAGGACTGGGCTCAGAAAAGAATGTCCGAATATCACAAAGATAAGTAAAATTTTATGTTACTTTGCAAACTTAAGTTAATCTTTCATTCTCACTGCAAGTGGAAAATTTCAAGAAGTTTTACCTCATGTGAGGTCTACCTTTATCGCCAAAAAGGCGAGAAATGAGTTGTTACCGATTTTGGTATTATGTTTTTCAATTACTCGCGCGTAAAACTAAAGTTGATGTATGAATATGTAAAAACTTAAATATTGTAAAAGTTATTGTATAAATTTTATTTAAAACATTCTGGCAAGAAAGAAGTTTTAGTCTAAAAGACTTTTTGAAATGTAGTATTTCAATGTAGAAGAACTGGCACTTGCTTTGAAAAGAATAGAAGTTAACAATGTACTACTAATGTATGTTTTAAAATGCGTAAAATTAAAGGCATGTTAATATGTTCTTATATACAATGTGAACTGTTATTTTAAATGTTAAGAAATACTGTAATATGGTAAAAGTGAAAGTAATGCCAAAAATTTTTAAACTTATTCGTGTGACTGAAAAAAGACCAAATTATGGTGAATATGTGTTAAAGGTTGAATGAATGTAGTTAGGCTCTCTGACGCTACACTTCAGAGTTAGCCACTTTCAGAATAGTACCTCAGGGTTTAGAGTTGAAGATAGGGTGTGTTACGAGGTCTTGTCATGTTGAATTTTAACACGTTAGTGTTTTGATTGCAGGCGGTAGTGTTGAACACTTGTACATAAACACATTCGTGTTTGGTATTTTCTTTTACAACACATGTCAGAGAGCACGGGGAGAGATAATTAAAATAGTCATGAATGAAATAAGAATGTTAGGAGAAATATAAATATTCATGTTACTTGCCATTTCATTGTGTAACATTTCATTAAACTAGTTTTCCTTCCAGATCTCTGGAAGGAACCAGATTTGAATAAAAGCTCCTGTTTAGATGCAGTACAGATGAAAAATTGGGTGTTCATGGAGCTGCTATTGTAAAAACAAATTTTTTTTTAAATTTCTAGTTTCTAGTGAGAAATGTTTGTAAAAGATTGGCCTCGCATTAGATTCTAGAGCTAAAAGTTTTCAACAAGGTCGTTTTAGACCTCAGTTTCAAACTAATTAACTCTGGCGGGAAGTATGTAAGGATCTTAAGTTTTACTAACGTTTATTTTATTTTAAATCTTTACTATCACTTCTTATTTTCTACTTCCGGCCAGAATTAAAAGCGTTAACTTATTTATGCAAAATTTGTCTGGCGAACGCCAAGTACTTAAGTTGTATCTTTTTGCCAAGCGAGAGAGAGGAAGGAGTTAGTCGAAGCAGGCCGCTTGCCTTAGAAGTTTTACTCGGTTGCTGGTTGCCTTCCAGGCCAGAGGTTTAATCCTCTTGATAATTTTTAAACGTATTGTAGTGTTAACAGTTCTCTGTACTACATACGGCTTCCTGTTAATATACGGCCAATCTTCCACGTTTATTATTCCAAAGTTAAGTTAGAGTTTAGTCAAATATTTTTATATTCTTACGTTCAGACCACAAGTAGTTGGTCTCTGTATTCCGAAGTACGGAAATTATTGTAAAGAGTGAGAAATAAAGGGTTTCGTATACCCTTCCTGTGTATCTTGTCTACTTCCCACATTTATTGAACATAGCTTTAGTAAGCTCCCTGTTCCGAGTCAGGTCTGTGCATGTTGCCAAAGAAAGTAAGACGGAACACTGAACCTGATAGTGTTACGGTTTTGATTTTTTTATACGAAGAAAAGCTTTAGAGCATAAAATTTTAAATGTCAGAACTTGCATAAAAATCATTTCTATTCTAATTAATTCGTAATGGACATGTCACTGCCAAATAACGTCTCGTTTCAAAAACTTGTATGCAGTAAATTAAGAAATTCGTGAACGAAAATATTTTAAAAGAATATTCCCCCCAAGCAGCTCAACATCGTCGCAATCATGTCGCAAACGCGTCGCACATGATGTTACAAAACGTCGTACTTGTCGTCTTCAAACCGTCAAGTCGTCTATGAAATTCCGTAGTTTGGAAACTCCACAAAATGGTATAGGCTGTGTACGTAAAGGAGATTTCACATCTTTATGTGCAGCACTTTTTATGTCTGTGCAGATGACATTTAGGTTACAAAAGGTACTATGTTACGTCGCTACAACATTATATTATGACGTCTTAGTGACGCTGTGATGTCTATAGCAGGGATTCTCAACAAGGGTAAAATTCCGTTTGGAAATGAATTATTCAGTTTCAGGGGGGGGGAGAAGGATACGATCAGCCTTTTATTTGCCTGTTAATTATATTAGTTTAGGAATGTAAACAACAATGTTTATTCAAGTTTTGATATGTAACAAAATCTTTTACACTTTTTCGAGTCCAATTTATAAAACACGTTAAAAAGTAATCTAAATCTACATGTGTTTTTCAAGTTTTGAAAAGGAGAAGAGAGGATTGATCTTCCAGCAGTTGTAAATGGAATGCATCGTGTGAAATAGGTTGAGAAACGTACGTGTGATTATGGCAAAGCCTCGAGGGCTATCTGCCTAAGGGGAGGGATGCCTTCGTGGAGGACGTTCTAAGGGAAACTGGCTCGTATACACGTTATACATTGGGGAAAACCACGAAAACGCCCACGCAGCCAGCCCGTTCGCGGGATTCGAACCTCGGACTGAACTACCAGTGTTCAGCGACTTTACCGCTCGGCCGCTGGTGGGCTGGTTGAGAAACGATAATCTACGTTTTTGCAGGCGTTTTTGAAAGGCCTGGCGCCTTTCAGTAAATATACAATTAATTATATTTACTCAGACTCATAGTTCGATTACTAATGATCATAATTATACGTGTACTTACCGTATTTGGCGGTATATAAGACGCACTTTTTTCCTAAATTTGGTCTCAAAAAGGTTACCTGCGTCTTATACGTGAAGGACACAGTCTTATATGTGAAGGTAATTGCATTCAATAATTGTTTATTTGGCTTTTACGAAACGTGAGAATTAAAAGAAACCACGCTATTGAAACTTTTTTTCCTTCTGTGTAGCCGTCTAAATAAGGGTGCGTCTTATATGCCGTCAAATACGGTATTTGATTTTAAGAATATTTTAATGAAACTGGACAATAAATAGTTAATTAGTTGTAAAACTGGTGACATCTTTCACATACGTTGTATGAAATACCTAATAATAGAAACATAACTATGCAACTTCTTATTGCCTGATTTAAATCATTTTGTTTATTTGAAATACCAGAGTGCATTCATTTAGAGACCGACTAGTAACCGTTTGGCTGAAGTCAGTGAAAAATTGGAAATTTTCATTGTTTCTCTTGCTACTGTTGAATTCCCTCCACCAAAGTCCGAGTGGTTAAGACCGTTGAATACTGGTAGTTCAACCCATTTTTGAACTAAGGTTAATGGACTGGCTGCATAGCTGGTTTTCGTGATTTTCCTCGTATGTAACGGGAATACAAGCCAGTTTTCATTAAAACGTATTCCACAAAGACATCCCTTCCCTTAAGCACATAGCCTTCATATGCTTTAAAGTAATAAAATAGTGTAACCTATTCCGCTGTTTAACTGGATACCTTTAACATAAACACCTTGTAGAGACATTAGGATTTTTTGGAAGCAAGAGAGATTGAAAATTACCAACGCCTTCACCGGGAATCGAACCGTGGCCTCTCGAATACCGGCCAATCGTGCAGAACCACTACACCACGAAGGCAAGCTAGGAAAGCGGGAGAAATGCTTTATAACCTGGCAGTCTCATTTGCCGTATAACTACAAGTGTAGCAATTTTACCGATGCTTCTAACAATTAATAATAACACAGATGAAGAACTGAGCATAATTTGCTGCTTTTAAATAGCTTGATTTGTTAATCAGAAACAGAGAAAATGAATTTGCAAAATAAATAAATAAATAAATATCTTACGCTTTTGCTGAATGGCAATAAACTGGCTCGAAAAGGTAAACATATTTTAGTTCGGTCAGTGGCAACATATTTTTTTTTTTTTTAACTCGCTGAGTTTTCTGATTAAATTTGGAGCACAAATATTTTACACTTCGCCGAGTGGCATCATATTTCTTTTAAATCGTTGAGTTTGTTAATCAAAATTTTGTTAAGCTCTTAAAAAGTATAAAATAAATAAATAAAAATATTACTTTTTGCTGTCCCCAACAAAAAGTGTAAGAAAGATATTATCAGAGCCTAATTTATGCTTTGCGAACTAATTAATAGTTTTTAAAAGTTTATAGTTTGAGTTTCGAAGTGCATGTTTACGGGTAGAGGCCTATCTGTGTTCAAAATTTGGCGGCAAGTGCCTCTGTGGTTGCAAAATGCGAAAAACATACATACATACAATACAAATTCTTGATTATTTAATAATAGACTAATTGTAGCCGAGAAATGACACTACCGATACTCATTAAAATTATTATATCATTTTTTATATAACTAGTTTTGCCGGTCGGCCGCTCCCACGACTAATTAAGTTGACAATACAGAAATAAATGAATAAAAAATTTAATTCAATGCTTTGTAAATGAGCATAATATTTTGATCTAATATTTCTTCATTTCAAATTTTCGAAAAATGGTTTATTTCTAAACTTGCAAAACACAGTCTACTGTTTTTGTTTTATAATACATCTTTTATAGGTCTAGAAATATTCAATTGAATTTGTGGTTTAAGAAATTAACAAAAATTTATAAATTCCAGTTAAACTTAGCATTTAGAACTGATATCATACTTTATGACGATATTGTTTCATTCCACCTTAGTATTTCGACTGCGAGTTGGTAATAAAATAGCACAGGCTCGTTAACAGTGAATTATTGCTGACGTTTGAAGTAGAAGTAGAAGTAATTTGTCTTTCTTTCAGATCTTTCCATTTACGTCTAGTCTATGTTCCTTGCCGCGAAACGTTTTATGTACAGCATTAGTTCTATTCTCGAATATATCAGGACAAGCTTTCTTGGTAGAAATAATAGTGCATTATTTCGGTTATTTCCTCTTAACGCAGAATCATTTATAAGAGCATTCTTTTCGTTAAAGACTTACACTGTTTCCTGAGATAAAAGTCATTATTTTTCTCAATTTCGTCCTGTTTATAAGTTAGCCTTTCAATAACTGGCAGGAAAGCTCTTTCATTCTGATTATTGGGTTTTGATGAAAGTTTAAGGAAGAAATTAAACGTTGGTTACAAAGCTGAAAATACAAGCCGAAAATCTGTACCTAATCGTTCAGGAGTCATTAATCTTTATTGTCTCTTCTGTAAATTAAAATGCCATATCACAATTGAGGTTTGACTATCAGGAAGGGGAGGAAATAATCAAGAGAGCTGGCCTCTTAGGCAAAGCTCTTCCCTATGACTGATAGCTGAATCCTTAGATTGGTGGCTAATATTCCTCAATTTATATATAATACGTTTCTTGAAATTTCAACTGCGGTTTATTCTATTAGCCTTAAAACTGTTTGATTATTGACGAATTTTCTCCGGCAGAGTAATTGTTTTAAGATTAAGCATTACTTCGCAACGGATTGTAGAGAAAAGTTATTGAAGCGTTTGAAGGGGTCCTCCCAAGTATTCGCGAACCTAATAAGACTATGATTTTCAGCTTGGCGGTATGATTTTGACTAACTGGAAGCGATCACCCTAAGAAACAAAGTAGCTACCCATCTCTTCTTAGTTCAATAAAAATGGACGAAGTCTGGAACAAATGTTGCTGTCCCCAAAGTGTAAGAAAGATGGTATCAGAGCCTAATTTATGCTTTGCGAACTAATTAATACTCAATCATAAAAATTCTTTCTGCTTGAAGGAAATCCATCTCCATCTGGCCGAAAACAAATGGTTTTTGAAACCAAGAGCCTAAACTGCAACAACTGAAACTTCAAGTAGCATATTACTAATATCCATCCATTAAAATAATAAATAAATAAAATAAATGGTAAAAAATTGAAAAGATTAATATTTTAACATCTCACAGGTGTGTTAGTTTGAGGGTTGTTATGTTCTTGCTAAGTTCGTAGTTTATCCATCTGCTTTTGGACTAATACCTCTTTTCTTGTTTCCTCCTATCGAGATTTATTTTTTCCTAATAAGACGATTTATACAATTTTTTGTCTCTTTATTCTTAACATTCTGTCTTTTTAACTTTATTTATTAAATAACACTTTCTCCACGTTTATGCTACAAACGCTTACACACATGCTTAAACATATTTCTCCTCTAAAATGGGAATGACTTTAATTTTAATAATTGCTTAACATTTTGAGTACTTTTTATTTCATAATTTTATTGCTAGCTCCTTGTAGAAAGAGAGGTTTTAAAGCACCTCAGAACTACAGTTGAAAGAAATCAATACAGAAAATTAGCGGTTCAATTAAGTCGATTCTTCTGAACTTGACCGATTCTTTTCGCTCTTAGCTCCATTCTCGTACACAGCTTTTGCTTCACTCCTCATTCCTTATCTTACTTATCGGCGTTACTCTTAGTAAGCGTTGAGTCGTAAAAAGAACCAGTTCAGCTTAAGTGAACGGCTTTCATTTGATCCCATAAAAGAGCCGTTTTACCGACATGTAGAGTCCTGTTCCTATTCCGATTAGCCAAAAAAAAAAAATCTGAAAGGTTTCAGATTTTAAATTACGTCCAAAGGGGCGTTTATTTAACGTTTTGAGTATTACCTTTATTTATTAAATATCATGTTCTTTGCACTTAAACCATAAAATTCAGTTCAACAGCAATGTCGCAAAATAATTTAAAAATGAGCATATCTTTAGAATTTCCGATGCACAGTTCCGCGAGCTGGAGATAAAAAGGTTTCCCCCCCGTACAGTGTTGCCATTACTCGCTTTTAAATGGTTGAGTTTGTTACTCAAAAATTCGTTAAAGGTTTACAAAATATGAAATCGATAATAAAACAAATTCAAAATTTCAGACTTGGTCTTCCAATGCCGACATTCGTAGGAGGATTCCGTCATTCAAAATTCGATGGCTCTATGTACCGTTATTTTATCACAATGCGAGAAATAGACATACATTTATGCAGATTTTTCATTATTTAATTTCTTCAAATATAATGCAGGACTAACATTTGGTGGCAACAGTTTGAAAAGTGATTCAACGAAAAATCGCAAAACGAAAACAATAGTCCTTCAGAGACAAAGCCCGTTTGGACTAAAAAACCTGCATAGATTCAACATTTTTTATTTACATCTGCAAGGTACAGCTATCCTCTCTTTTTCAACATAGTCGGCATGTTTATTGCAGCACTTGTCATAGCGTTTCACCAACTTACCAATCTCTTCTGCATAAAACTCAACCACCAGTTACCAACTAACGTCACAGAGGTTTGAAGCTCTCATCGTCAGCGAAGTGCTATGCCCCAAGTTAATTCTTCCATGTATTGAAGGTAGGAAGTAAGTCCTTTCTTACCTCCATGAGTTCTTCATTGCCGGAACAGGTGGTAATCAGGAGTCAAATCCTAGCTACTGGGGGAATGTTGAGGCGAAATACCCTCATATGCGGTCAGGTCGTAAATTTAGAACCCCTTTTTTCACAGGGGGGCTGAAAAGTAAGGGATAATCTTGCTCCTGGTCTTGAGAAAATGTGGGGGTCGTTTAAACATCTAACTTCTCTACATTCAGTTTTATACAGAGGAAAATACAAATTGAATGCTTCGAATGAATGCAATTTTGTACAATGAAAATGTATCACTTAACGATAAACTGTAAGATAAATAACATCTTTTTTTAAAGCCATAGGTGTAGAAAGACAGATATTTGTTACACGAATGAATTTGTAGTAAATATTGAGTTTTTCATTTCGAATGCTATGTTCCATGTATGCGAAGTAGCTGAGTATGTGAGATAATAGTCATAACCGTATGGCTTTCAACCTTTTCACGGTTAAGGACTGTTTCTCAATTACATTGTGGTCGCTGCTTTTTGGCTAATTTTCTAATGACATATAAACAATAGTTGTTTTTATTTGAGACTTATGAATAAAATAACGCAAACTAGAAAATTCTTAAGATTGTAGTTAAATAACACTGAAAAATACATTATTGATGCACTTTTGTGTTTTATATGTAGTAGTATTAACTACTACTATAATCCTTAAATGGAAATCCTTAAATTATATATATCTATGTATAGGTATATATAAATGGAACCAAATATAGAACAAGGTATAAAATATCTTTATTATACAATGTTCATTACCATACGTATATTTACGTAATATCAATATAAATAGTTAGTTAGGTTTCGTACATATATAATTTATTTTTATATTTTGTATTTTTTGTATTAGATTCAGTATTGTATACGTATCTGAAGTTTAATTTGTTCTCTTTTTGGGTTACGACTTTAAGTGAGAAAGAATTGTTAGGGCCTTCATAGGGATTACATTATATACAATCAGTTAGGATCCGACTTTTCCTTTCTTTTAATCATTATATATATTGAAATACTACTTGATAAGTATACATAAAATATAGCAGTTTTTTAGGCTACTTATTTATATATCTAGTGTTTGGTCTGGTTTGTTTGATTATAACAAAGCATTCGACGGTTATTTGCCTAAGGGTAAGGGTGCCTCGTGGAGAACTTTCTTAGCAAAATTGACTCTTATGCACGTTACACGTGGGGAAAACCTCGAAAACGCCAATACAGCCATCCCCGTCGATCCGGATTCGAACCCCGGATCGACCTGCCAGAGTTCAAAGATTTTACAGCTCAGCCGCTAGTGAGCCACACACACACACCCACCCATCCACACATATATATTAAATAGTATTTACATGTCGTTTATAAAGTATAATTGAGTGCAATTTAATCATAAAGAGTTAGAAAATATTCTACGGAATTACTTCACTTCGTAGACTTTTTGTTAAGCTTCACCATATTTCTTAAAGAGAATCTCAATGCTAGTTCCATTTCCAAGCTGTTTATGTACCTTATTTTTCATGCTTTGAATTATATTTAGAAAATTATTTCACTTGGTTATAGCTGAAAATGCAGTTTTTTTATTGAAGAATTTAAGGGTAAGAAGAGAATTATGCACTTTTCTAATTATTCTTGAAGCATTTAAATTTTTTTTTTAAAAAAGGCGCACATTAATACGGATCACTGAACTAAAGTGCTCGATACAAGACAGATTAATTAGCTACTAAATTTTGATTTTCGTTGAGTAAAAATGAATTCATCTGCATTCTATAAGAAAGTAAATATTCAAGAAATGTATTTTTTCCTATTCTCGCAGTCATAATATTTTTCTTAAATATTCAGCTAATTCATATTCTAATATTCCAATCCATTACAATAAGTAATAAATGGATACAGTAAATAAATAATTAAAATCAATTAAATTTCCCCCCCTGATAAACCCCTCTTTAGAATTCAATAGCAATCGATCAGCTTTTGTTGGGAGTTCATTTTTCTTTATGGTATGCCTACGTTATATATGTATGTATTATGCATTGCTCATACTCGTCAATTGCAGCTTCTAATATTTTTTGGAAAAAAATCAATATGAAAATCCAGAAAATGATTCTTAGCGACGCTAAAACTATTATTACTAGGCACTCTCATGCCACAGAGTTTTAAAAAAATCCCATTGTTTAAAGGTAGATTCTATGCTCATATTTTAGTCTAAATTTAAAAGCTGCGTGTCAAAATTAAGGGGGTTGCTCTTAGAAAGCCTCAATTAGAAGTAGTTATAGGAAATGTTAATCAATACTTATAATCTTACGGATTAAACACTTATTCCCTATTTGATCACGTGTATGGCAAACAGATATTCGTCATTCATAAAGAAAAGAAAGGTGAATCAAAATGAGTTATATTCTTGTTTTTCCAACTGCAAAAGCATCTTAAGATACTATCGGATTTAATCTTTAAATTATTCCAGTAATAATCAGAACAATGGGGGCCATTATTCTTAACTATAATTTACTAATGCAAATCCTATTTTGGTTTCAAATGGCTTTCATTAATTACGTTAATGATATACTGATATACTGATACTGAATGAGACCTAAAAACACTTTTTTTAAAAAAATATCTCTCTCCTTATGATCCCTGACACAGCCGTTTACTTTCCCCTTCCGTAATTAACGTCAGTCTCCTGCTCTTGACCGCATTGTCCAAACCACCGTTGAGACACGTTCTATTTGCATTAGCTCAAGCGATCTTGCGCTCGCTGACCACAGTGAGAGCGAGCGTTATCGTACAAGAACCCGAACACTACATGTCAGCAGGCCGCGACATTTGTTCTGGATGCCTCTTTCCAGTTTTCTCAAAGTGTTACAGCACACTTCAGAATTGATTGCTGTACCACGCTCCATGAATTTCACAAACAAGATTCCATTACCATCCCAAAACACGGTGGCCATAACCTTTCTCGCTAACCAAGTTCGACGGGCTCTCCTCAGCCGGGTAGAAGAACCGGTATGGCCCATGCCATTGACTGTTGTTTTGTCTCAGCATTCAAATGCGCTAGTCAAGTCTCGTCGACAGTCACTAATTTGGAAAATTTCGAATTTGGAGTTTGTTTTATTATCAATTCCATATATTTTGTAAACCTTTAACGAATTTTTAATTAACAAACTCAACGATTTCAAAGCAAGCAATGGCAACACTGTACGGGAAAAAAACAATTTTATCTCCAGCGCGTGAGGCTGTGCATCGGAAATTCTAAAGATATGCTCTTTTTAAATATTTTGTGATATTGCTGTTGAATTGAATTTTATGGTTTAGCTGCCAAGAACTTGATATTTAACAAGTAACGGTAACACACAAAACGTTAAAATAAACGCCCCTTTGGGCATAATACAAAAACTGAAAAGATTTCGGATTTTATTTTTAAATTTTATTTATTTGTTTTTAGCAGTTTTAAAATGCATTTTTATTTTTTACTAGAGCTCTTTTACTTTACGAAGAAAAGAGTCACTTTCGGGAAGAAATCTCAGTTTCGGAGAATTGATTCGATTCCCAGGAAGGCGATCAATAGAGGACCGTAATGACTAGATTTCGCCCCCTTAAATGCAGTGCCGTCATTTAACTGTTTCAACAACTGCTTTTAAAGTCCAATAAGTGGTATATGGATAATATTGTCTTCCCCAACGTAATAATCATACAATGTTTTAACGAAATGAAGTTATCAAAAATTAACCAAAGTATAACATTAGATGCCCTACGTTCTTAAAATACTCTACAAGTCATTAAAATTGCTACACGATGAAGAAAAGCAGTTAACGGAGTTGTATTTATTTTAGATGCTAGTCTTTTTTGAGGCAGTAGCCTAAACTTGTTGTTATAAGAAAGATAAAGTATATAACTTTTTTTATGAGTCCAGCTTGTTTTATTCCAAAGTGTCCAGGTAGTATTTAATAATAATAGAGAAAAAGAACTAGATTTATCTCTTTGAAATCGCTTAGTTTGTTAATCTATAACAAACAGATTAAATCTGAAAGAAAAATTAAATATCTTACAATTTGCACTGGCAACACATTGGCGCAGGGAAGATCTTTTTTCAGCAAATATAAATATTGTCTGTCCATCTACCTTAAGAAGTACTCTTTTTTTCGTTTTTTCCTCTTTCACGCGCAATTGTTTTTCAGAAATGGGAATCTCATTTTTGAATTCCTACTTCTAAAGTGCACAGTGAAAGATTTTCTCACCATCAATTATTCAGTGGCCAAAGAGCAGAGTAGATTTAATGTGGGTCAATGTAATCAGTCTGATACGCATAATTTTAAGCTATACTGTACTTTGACTTGTTTTAATCAGTTATTAGTCCAAAGGGGATTTGTCCCTGAGGGACTACTGTTTTCGTCAGAAATGCCACTGTATTCCTGTTGGGAAAATCGCCTCCAACTATACATGCGAGCTCGTCGCTATCAAATGTGCTCTGGAGATTTATCTCTCTAAAGAAGACCAGAGTTCCAAGGGCATCATCATCTTCTCTGACTGCAGATCAGCATTGCAAGCGATCCAGAAGGGCAAATGTCAACTCAGTCATCAGATCATTGAGCTCACAAACAAAATCATTGCTGCCCAAAGATCCTGCATCTTACAATGGATAACGGCTCATGTAAATATTTTTGGTAATGAGAAGGCTGATGAGCTTGCAAAGGCATCCCATGATTCTCCTCAGCCATCCAATAGCCTAACCTTCGTTGATGCCAATGCAGTTTCCATCCAAAGACTAATTGGTCAAGTTAAAGGAAACTCCATCCCGGAACTGAACTGTGACAGAAATATATCGACTATCATAACCAGACTTAGGACAAATCACTTAAAAGGGATGGCGTAGTTACACGATTTTGCGTCGAATCACTCCGAATGTCCGTTTAACTTTTCAAACTGTGGCCACCAAATATTATCGCCCTGTATTATATTTGAAGAAATTAAATCATGAAGAATCTACATAAATGTATGTATATTTTTCGCATTGTTATAGAGCAACGGTACCTAGAGCTATCGAATTTTGAATGATGTAATCCTACTGCGAACATGGCATCTGGAAGACGAAATTTGAAATTTGGAGCTTGTTTTATGATCAATTTCATATTTTGTAAAAATTTAACGAATTTTTGATTAACAAACAAGGATTTCAGAGCGAGCAATGGCAACGTTGTACAGAAAAACATTTTTATCTCCAGCGCGGAAGGCTGTGTGTCGGAAATTCTAAAGATATTCTCAGTTTTAAAATTATTTTGCGATATTGCTCTTGAACTGAATTTTATGGTTTAAGTGAGAAAAATATGATATTTAATAAATAAAGGTAACACAGAAAATGTTAAAAAAACGCCTCTTTGGACGTAATTTAAAATCTGAAGCCTTCCAGATTTTCTTTTTATCTTTTGTTTTAAAATAAAACAATTCATAGAAAAGAAGCTGCCAGAGCCTCGAAGAGGTTGGACTTCTGCCTGTTGGTCCGCGGGGGTATTTTATTTCCTTCCTATCAGCCAAGGATAAACCTATGGAGGCATTCCCCGATCTGCCACCTGGGGACGCGCTCTATAGGGGTTACAGGCTTCCCCGAGAATCAAGATTTAGATTTAACTCAAGCCCTTAACTCAAGAGCTGACGATCGCCTACACAGACTGCTCTTCCGACTCCAATCTGAACAGAGGAGGAGCGGGAATCTTTTTCATCGGACCAAACGGAGTGCAGAAATGCCACTGTATTCCTGTTGGGAAAATCGCCTCCAACTATACATGCGAGCTCGTCGCTATCAAATGTGCTCTGGAGATTTATCTCTCTAAAGAAGACCAGAGTTCCAAGGGCATCATCATCTTCTCTGACTGCAGATCAGCATTGCAAGCGATCCAGAAGGGCAAATGTCAACTCAGTCATCAGATCATTGAGCTCACAAACAAAATCATTGCTGCCCAAAGATCCTGCATCTTACAATGGATAACGGCTCATGTAAATATTTTTGGTAATGAGAAGGCTGATGAGCTTGCAAAGGCATCCCATGATTCTCCTCAGCCATCCAATAGCCTAACCTTCGTTGATGCCAATGCAGTTTCCATCCAAAGACTAATTGGTCAAGTTAAAGGAAACTCCATCCCGGAACTGAACTGTGACAGAAATATATCGACTATCATAACCAGACTTAGGACAAATCACTTAAAAGGGATGGCGTAGTTACACCAACATTTGCCTTCATTGCCTAGATGACATCCCACTGTCTCGCCATCACATCTTCAGCTGCCCAGCAATCCAGGCCAGGCTGTTTAACATCGGCATTGAAGACCAATGGACCTACTTTATACTGATAGAGCTGCCGAGGTTGCAAAAGCTATATTCGAAGCTATATAATTGCACTTTGTCATAGACACGACATCATCTTTAAAATAAAATAATTATTCCACGATATGAATGAAAGACTGAACTATAGCGAATTATACGTTCTCACCCAAAAAACCTGCAGATGGGAAAAAATAGCGCAAATTTTGTTGCACAAACACAACAGCGGTTTGGACGTTTGGAGGATTTTAGATGAGGAATAAATGCATCCATATTATTTGCAGACACAGAACTGAAGCTGGATGTTGACGGTTGAAGCTGATTTGAAGCTAGATGATTTAGTTAATGACAAGTACATGGTGGTATGGGACACCAGAAACTGACCGTTGTGGTACAGCTGTAGTCCCGTAGCACTACATGTTAAACTTCGCATCCGTTTTGATAGATACTATCCCAAGAAGACGGCCGGACAGTCTCTCATCCCACATCCCACTTTCCAACCACCAAACAACACAAGAGGACATTCGACTGTCTGTGCATTTTCGTGCTTCGATGCCACCAAGACAATATACATTTACAAACATTTATGCCTTTTACGGGATTCGAACTCGAGCGCAGTGATACAGCAGCCAGGAATAGTAACCATGGCTGCTTTCTTGGTTGTCCAGTGTGTTATATAGATAAGAAGCAGTTTTCCTTAGAAAATTCTCTACGAAGGCATTTCTTCTCTCAAGCAGATAGCCCTAGCTTGATTTGCCATAGTTAAATAAATACAATTTTAGAATTCTAATGTCTTAGTTTTTCACGTTTTGTTAGCAGCACGTAAACTGATGGCTGTAAGTTTAACTTTGCTTTCATTATAAAATATTTACGCCCCTGATATTTTTACATTTTTCCCTTCCTGTAGAAGAGAGGACTGTGATTAATCGCCCTCGAAGGAGTTTTATTTAATGTCTAGCCAAACGAAGATTGTTGTTTATCTTAATTTTGGTAGTTTTCATAATTGTGTTTCACATTATGAATGCCAAATGATAAATAACATCAAAAGATGAAATGTCATTCATTATTAAAATAATATCGTTAATTATTATCAATTCCATAAATCACTATTACCCATAAGAACTCACATTCCTACATTCCTGTCCATTCTATTCCTCTTTTATAGTAGATAAGGAGCACATACCTTTTTGTCAATTCCCATACTGCCATAGAAATTCCTATTTTAGCATCCACTAATGTCTGATCTAGTAGAAAATAAATCTTCTATTTCAGGTATTTTTTTCCCAAATGCGGTCTTGAATGTTCCCAGATAAAGGGCCTCATTAATCGTTTCTGAAAGAAATCAAACTTTCGTGACTACTGTGATTTTTTGAAAGAACAAGCTCATATCTTCTATCCCGATCATTTTTATAATAGGATCACTTTTTCTCTTAGATTCTCTTCACTTTTCGTAAGGATAATGATCGCAAATATGTCAGGACATTTCCGATAGATTGTCCCGTTTCAAACTTTCAACAATTCGCAAATCTTATTTTTGACAAACCGCTATTCCTTATACTAGTTGGACGCGATTTTATATATACTGTAACACTTACGTCAGTTCGCAGTTACGTTATGCGCATAAGCCGTAATATTCAAACTGAAAGCTACTAATTAGAAATAAGGATTTCGTTAGCAGCTTCTTGTTTTCCTTACTTGTATTTCTTGCCCAATTTGAAATGGATTCAAAATGAAAAAAAAAAAAATCTATAAGAAAAAAAAAAAATCTGAAATACTTCAGATTTTAAATCTGAAAGATATATCAGATAAGAAAAATAAAATCTGAAATACTTCAGATTTTAAATCTGAAAGATATATCAGATAAGAAAAATAAAATCTGAAATACTTCAGATTTTAATGTCGAATTAAAGGGTTTGTTAATAGTTTTTATGCTTTCGTCGAGTTCGCAAATGATCAATCAGTTCTTGAACTTACTCCTGCTAACGCCTTTTTTTTTGTGTTGTTGTCTTTTTAACTTTGTCACCAAACATTTTTTTCTTCCTATTTATGCCATAAATTGGAAGTAATAAATAAAGTGTTTAAAAATAGCCTGTCTTTAGGATTTCTGATGCAGTATTAAATATTGCGACACCTTTTTTTATATATTCGCTATATTATCCTATAAAACATAGTTCATGGCGATAACACTGAGCGGCAACATCGTTTTATTTGTGCTGCCATACACTTTTTTTACTCGCTGTATATCATTTCTTTAAAAATAATACATGGCGATAACAGTTAACGGCAACATCTTTTGAAAATTAACAGAGACAAAAAAAGTGACGAAAAAGACTTGTTGTTGTTGTCTTGTTCTATTGGGTGCTAGAGCATACTCCGAAGAGAGGTTGGATTTCTATTTTTCCACCCCCAATTTTAAGGGAGAGCACCCGAGAGGGAAGATCCGGAGGTCCCTTCCACCAATCCACACGAGGGGGCTTTCGGTTCGTCGTATATTTGGAGTGCCGCCATGCCGCACCGACAGTACAAACATCCATGTCTTCTCTGGGATTCGAACCCGGGCCCTTCGGTACCGTAGCAGGTTCCCCTAACCACTCCTCAAGCAACCAGGAGCCAGATTCTGGCCAAATTGGTTCCAGAATCTACAAAGTAACAGAGTTGCTCAGCGGAAACTGAAAATAAAAATTGACTACTGTACTAGCAATTACTCTTCTGACGCAGGAAGATAGTAGCCATAAAGTGCAAACTTGAGTCGTCTCTAACACACATTAGGTTCTAACAGTGATATTTCTAAGCACAGTTCTCTTAGAAATAGACATCGCACCTTCAGTATGGCATTACCTCTTCCTGAACTGGCACATTTATTAACCTGAAGACAGATTATTTGCTCTGCAAAGCATAGCAGTATGCACGTTAGAACTATATAAGCTAGTTCAATATGTCAACAACAGACTATGGGATATGTATGTTCAATATATAATTTTGAATTTATACTGTGCCGGGTTTTCATACACAAAGTTTGTACTGTATCTGAATGCTGTACTATATCTATACATGTTTATATCTTTTATTAATAGTAAATTTATACTAAGGATCACGCATGCTTCAATGTCATGCTTCATGTTATCAGGTTCAGCGTTCCTCCTTACTTGCTTTGGGAACATTAAATGACCTGACTCGGAACAGAGAGCTTACTAAAGCTATGTTCAATAAATGTGGGAAGTAGACAAGATACACAGGAAGGGTATACGAAACCCTTTATTTTTCTCTCTTTACAATGATTTCCGGACTTCGGAATACAGAGACCAACCACTTGTGGTCTGAACGTAAGAATATAAAAATATTAACTAAACTCTAACTAAACTAACTTTGGATTAATAAACAATTGCCTACTTGAAGATTGGCCGTACATTAACAGAAAGGCCATATGTAGTACAGAGAACTGTTAACACTACGATACGTTTAAAATTTTCAAGAGGATTAAACCTCTGGCCTTGAAGGCAACCAGCAACCGAATAAAACTGCTATGGCAAGCGGCCTGCCCCTAATCACTCCTTCCTCTCTCTTGCTTGGCAAAAAGCCACAACTTAAGTACTCGGCGTTCGCAAGAAAAATTTGCATAAATAAGTTAAAGCTTTTAATTCTGGCTGGAAGTAGAAAATAAGAAGTGATAGTAAAGATTTAAAATAAAATAAACGTTAGTAAAACTTAAGATCCTTACAATGTAAACTTTAGCTTTCATGCATACATTTTGATTGTACTCTTCTTCAAGTGCCTTGTATGCACATGTATACATTTCTTTGTACATTGTTGTACTCTTCTTCAATTGCCTTGTATGCACATGTATATATTTCTTTGTAAATTGTTGTACTCTTTTTCAAGTGCCTTGTATGCATATGTATATCTCTTTTTTGCATTTTATAAATGTCGTCTGCTCAGCCGGGGCTGCCCGGGGCTACGGCTTGGCAGCTAGTGGTTAACTCCCACTGAGTTGGTAATCAATTCTGCATGGATAATATCTATACTTGGGTCGGAAGCCAACTCAGAGGTTTACTTCCCTAACCACTATACCGTCTAGGCGACAACGAAAACGACTTAACAGAGGTTTTTAATGTTAAAGATATAGCGCTAGCAAAATTAGACTCGATTTGAGCCTAACTGAAGAGATTTGAGAATGTTGAAACCCATATCCGTTCCAGTATGTTTAGCTGCAAGGTTACCTATCACAGCAAAAGGTGTGTGACCACACAAACTAGTCTAGACATATTTATATAGCAACAACAGTGTTTAAGTACTTCCAAGAATTTTTCTGTAAGAAGGCATTGCGAAGCAAAACTCGAACCTAAAAATTCGTTTTGCTCTGGAAACGCTCATCTACATCTTGCATCAAGCAAAGAGCTGTCAGGGGTAACAAACAAACTGCAACTGAAGTTTCAGGAGATGTATTATTCGTAACATTATACAGGTATCATCTATTGAAATAATTTCCATTAACATTGTCAGGACTACTGTTCCTTCTAATTGCCTTTGGAAACATAACTGGAGTCCTGAGTAAGAACAGTGAGTTTCCTCAAAACTTTGCGTTCATGCGTGTGGAGAAGATACGACAAAGATGAGAAGGGTTAAAACTACCCTTTATTTCTCACAACGTACAGCCGTACCCGCACTTCGGGATACAAAGACCAGCACTTATGATCTAAAGCGTAAAAAATAAGAACTAAACTAACTTAACTAAATAAGAACTAAACCTAGATGCTTTACAGAAAGTAGTATTAGCATAAACAATTCTTGTATTCATTCTGGTCGGAAATGGAAAATAAGAGAGGAAAGCAAAGTTTTAAAATAAAATAAACGTCAGTAAAACTTAAAATCTTTACAACACCCATTTCGAAATTTCCACAATTTTTGAAAATTTAATGTTACTTATAAAAAATATACGAAAAGCATGAATGTAAGCTGCGTAAGTCTAAAAAATGGTGAGCCGGCTATGACTACAACGTCTTTATACCCCAGTTGAATCACGTCGTACTCTATCCATATAAAATTTTTCTTACATATATATAGATAACATTAGCTAAAAATGTAACAGAACTGCATGTTTTCTATCGCAACTCAAATAAAAATACACCTACACGGAAATCATCATATTTACGTCATAAGTAAATTTATTTATTAAATGAATGCAAAGATACACTGATAGAAAAAGGACCGACAGAGAAAAATGACATGTCAAAAGACTATCTGAATTGGAAAAATTACTTACGCCGGTAAAAAGAAATAAGAAACGAAGTGAATGTGGCGACACTGAAGATAAGTTAGCAAGGTATAATACATCTTTGAGAAAGGATATTGTCACGCAACTGAAATTAAAATAAATCCATAAAATCGGTAGAAAGAGCACGCTGTCTATTTTCAAAGATTTATTAGGATAAAATAGCGGCATCTTTCTTTGTTGCCCCCCTCCCAAAAAAAGAAAGACAGAAATTTAGCAATATAGAACTCAACACTGTACGGGCTTTTTCAAATTTTATTTATTTATTTTTATTTTTCTCTTTTGAATGGTGATTTATTTTATATAAACAAATAAACTTATTCTTCACATTAAGCTGTCTCAAAATACAGGAATATTGCTAATATTCTTCCATCAATAATAATGGTAATATTTCTGCTTTCTGGGATTCAGAACTGCCTTCTGATTAACCGTGAGTTTGACTGGATGCCCTTGAATTAACCTTGCACATCTTCTCGATATTACCCGGATAAACTGTATATGTTACAGATTTGAGTTCCCTGAATGTGTTCGTTAACAAAAGATTCTTACCTAAACCAAAGATTTTACTTTCTTTCGTGGTAATATCCGTGGTTTGCAATGCATTTTTGACAATTACTGTAATATTTCTGAAGGAATGGGACAAAGTGCTCTTTCGGTATCACATGGAAAATGCTCACCTCAGAGGTCTCTAAATGTCTGGAATATCCGAAAATAGTTTTCTTTCAGGTTTTCGCCAGATGCGAGAATAGAAATAAAATATGCTGGAGCAAGATCAGAGGAGTACGATGGATGATCGAGTACTAAAAATCCCTACAGACCTCAAACTTCTTCGCAAAGAGAGCCAAATGTGGCCAGGCTTTATCATAGAAAACGAGCCAACAGCCCACCTTGGCGTATTCTGTACCACAGGAGAATCTTTCGGAATAAAATTATGAGAATTTCCCTATACGTGTTAGCATTTATCCTTGCTCTATTTCGCTAACATCTACACTTTTTCAGTGTTCTTCCCATTGTAAGAAATCGTAGGCCTACCTCTTCTAGCAGTCTCTTTAAGGGGAACTTATCCATTCATAAAACATTTAAGCCATTCTTTAAAGTAAACGCGCCGTATTTTTAAAAGTCCTTAAAGTTTAGGGATACGGTTTTATATCTAAACTACGTAGTTTTAGTTAGTCTGTCACAAGTCAACTGCCTTGATAATCCCTAAGCCGCTTACTAACCCCACACGGAAACCGTGTATAAAGCTTAAGGGTAAGAGCAACAAGATCGTCCCAGAATTAAAATTTTTGGGTCTTATATGGGATAAAGGTCTGACATGGATTCCTTACTTGCATTACCTAAGAACTAAAACTGAAACCGATGCACGGAAGGCTCGCCAATATCAAGGCGCGACATGGGGACAAAACACCCACATTCGCAAAATTCTTTACATCACTGTTATTGAGAAGATCATCCTTTATGTAGCTGCCATCTGGTCTCAGCCAATGAGGGGCCGATTACAAAAACAACTGCTCACAATTCAACGGCCGTTTGCTCTTAACCTGTGCAAAGCATACAGGACAACAGCCACCAACGCCGCCATTGTCCTCGCAGGACTGATTCCCCTTCATATTCGAGCAGAATAGAAGGCTGTCTACACCACTATCACTCAGCTAAGACGGGATGCCAGTTTTCATAATGTAACATTCAGCCCAGTACAGTATGAATGCCCTATCAACCCCACGCTCACGCACCCAGGGCGTAAGGGCTTCGGCATGCATGTTGAGATCAAGAACAATCGGCACCATCAATACGTACAAGAAGCAGACCTTACCATCTTTACAGGTGGTTCCAAGACCTCCGATGGAGTAGGCAGCGCCTTTGTACTTTTCGATGGCGCACATATAATTCACACTTGAAAGGGTTATTTACAACCCTGGAACAGCGTTTTCCAGGCAGAAGAATTAGCCATAACAGTGGCTAATGAATACGCTCTGGCTTCACTCTGTCCTTTCATCACTATTTATTCAGACAGTAAGTACACTCTTCTGGCAGTCTTAAATCATAACCACTCCTCTCTACTCATTGTCAACATACAGCATATTCTGCAACGCCATGCCCATAAACACATACAACTAGTATGGGTCAGAGCACACGGAGGTCTGATAGGCCGACAAACAACAGAAACATGAAACAGCCGACAAACTTTCCAAAGAGGCAAGTAGCAACATAAACGCAGAGGAAATCAATATTCCGGCACCTCCCTCTTGAAAAAGGAGCTACTTCAAAAGCTGTCCTAAAATGGCAAAAGGAATGGGACTTAAGTAATACCGGGATACGTCCAAACGATTTCTTCCCAAAAGTTAACCTTCAAAGACACCTGTCCTTCCCACAAGTCACCAACTTTGTCACGGACCGTTTTCTGTCCTTCGCTTTCGCATTTCCGAAACTGTAACCTGCGTCTGCTGAGCGGAAAGCTCCCCAGACCATTCAATTCAAAAAATTCAAAAATGATAGAGAAAGGTATCGGAGGGATACGTTAATAAAAGGAAAGGTGTGGAAGGGAGGCCTGATATGCATTGTCTTCCGTGGTCGGACCTGTGGTATGCTAGATGGCTTGATAAAAGGGTATAGACTCAAAAGATTCGTGTATAACACGGACGCGAAATAAAACTTATATTGTCGACCTCAGATCAGTCTAAAACTATTGCAACCAGATTAACTAAAGATACTTAAACGAAACACAAGGACAACATAATTCAAACACCTTTCAAGCAAAAAAAAAATGCACTATTTACCAACATATAAGAACAAAAAAAAAACTGAGCTCACCGAGCCGGGTAACAGAGTGGGTATATACATAAAGTACAAAGTGCGAGATCCGGACGTGCAATATACGGAATGATCTAGAATCCAGACCTCAATGCCACCAACAACTTTTTTTATAAAAATTTTGTATGATTTACGCATGCGCATTTGATTCCGTCTCCCGCGCATAATAAAACACGTGCAGAGTATAATTTCGTAATTTCATGTCGTCACTAAACAAAATGCCTCGTTATTGAAGAAACAAATCATTTTAGCATAAATTTGTATGATCGAGAATTTGGCTCCAATTCGCATCTACCTGGGGTACATCTCAAACCGAAACATTCTGCATAGATACATCGTTGATTTTACACATACTTCTATTTTATATCCCTGACGCCAACCTGCCGAATCATTATTTATTATATTTTGCTTTCATCACCGCATGTTTGACAACACATAACAACTTAAGTAATGACCTCATGTAGCGATGCCCAAACATTCTTTTATGTTAGTAATTGAATAGTAAAGAGTATAGTAACTTTTTACGTTGGCATTACGCTTGGCGATGATTGCAGATTTAAGTTAAATGGCGCAAGAAATGTCGACGAGAAAAAATTTAACAAAAATTTCTTTCCTATGTTAAAAATAGATTTTATTAAGATACTCATAGGCCAAAAGATTACATTTAGTGCTATTTGAATTAAGAATAACTGATTTGTTATTCACATAAACCCAAAATCAGCGCCAGGGTTTCGCATGGTCACACCGGGCGGCAGAATTTAGGGAAGACAAAGGGAGGCGCTTAGTAGCAGACTTAGGACCCACTGAGACTGCATCAGGAGCTAAGATATCTTAAGCATGCGCAAGAAGTAGGCATACGTATAATAAATAACTAAAGTAATACAATTCAGGCTTAATTGTCTCAAAGCGCGATAGAAGCAAGGTAAAATTTAGCGGAGCAACTTGTCGTTAGTCGCCAAGTTTATGATGCATAGCAAAATATGTATAGTGAAGGATAGCTAAATTTGATGATGATAGCCGCTAATTTTAAAGGTTTTCGAATATCGCAAAACAAAGGTAAAATTTTCCAATTAACGGATTTTGTAAAGAAATTTGGAGAAGCGGTAATAAATGAAGATGATATAAAAGAAGTTTTTCATTGTGATGACAACATGGACTTTGGATGACAATGCTTAATTCTAGATCCAGAAAATACCGCTACCAATAGCGAAGAAAGTGACAGAGAAGTTACTGAAAACAAGAAAATTTCGATTGACATGTTAGTTGGAATTCTCGAAATAGCAGTTATAGGACATCAACAATGTATCTAAACAAGAGATAATGTCTGTCTGCAAAATTAAAGAGAAAGTATTAGCACAAAAAACGAAGCAACTTAAACAACTTACATTGAAAGAAATGCTTAATAAAGTAAACAAATAAATATTAAGCTCTTTCTTTTTTTTTTCTCTTTTTTCCCCCTTTTTTTGTATTTTGATACCCTTTTTTGTAATTTTGAAGTATTTATGATTTTGATCGCAAATGCTGCATTATTTCATAAATCACGATTTCATATTTCTAATTTTATAATTTCTACAGCCATCTTACTAGATTTACACTGATGATCTAATATCCGGAAAAATCCAAAATCCGGAACCACGTAAGTCTCCATCGCTTAAGACCCGACGAGTCCGGATCTCGGACTCCTTACTATATATATAGTATATTGTTAAGGTTTATGCATTTATTTTCCTAATTTTAGTAGAATTGTTATTAAATTGTTTCATTTCGCCGTGCAATGCTGCACGCGACGAGTTTTAGAAGAAAGCTACGCGAAAAAAGTAAAAATACAGGAGCACGGGCATTTAATAAACAGATATCTCGTAATTGTACTGGCCCACCAGCGGCCGAGCGGTAAAATCGCTGACCACTGGTAGTTCGGTCCGAGGTTCGAATCCCGCAAACGGGCATGGCTGCATGGGCGTTTTCGTGGTTTTCCCCATGTGTAACGTGTATACGAGCCAGTTTCCCTTAGAAAGTCCTCCACGAAGACATCCCTCCTCTTAGGCAGATAGCCCTCGAGGCTTTGCCATAATCACACACACGTAATTGTACTCTTTTGCTATCCTGAAAAATAGAAAAAATACCAGAAAGTTCTCGTGCGTGATTAAAAAGCTGGAGGAAAACATCTCAGTTCAGTTGTTTGCTTAGTGCTGTTACTGATCGTAGCGAATTCGCGGTGAGATCGGATTAGCTTTATCGGATGAATTAAGTTCTATTTAACGTTTTAGTAGTTTAAAGTATGTTTAAAATTCCATAATCGGGGTGAGCGCCAAGCTTGGCGAGAGTTTTTTATTTGGCGCGATTTTAATTTGGTTGTGGTTTCCGGCTGTATGTTTTCTTGTGGCAAACCTAGAACTTTATTTCGGTAACTGTAAAAGCGCGAATTTAGTGTAGCCAGATTTTTTTTTAAATTTAATTTTGAAATACTGTGTTTGTTTTTAAAAGTTTTACTGTTTAATATTATTGTTATATATATGTTTAATATTATATTTATATAAATATTTGCAGAAGGTTAAGCTGTTGTTGGTGGGAGAATGTTGGATTTCATATGACATGAAGTTTATAATTTATGAATGTTTTCATTTAATTTTATTTAGTTACTTTTTTTTAGTTTTGTTTCTTGCATGTATCAGTCGAAAGATGTGGAATATTTAAAGCTTTGAACGAAAGTTGTTTAGTGTGTTGAATTCCACGACGATAGTAACTTGAATTTTTTAGTTAATTTTATATGATGCTGAATACGCATATTGCTATTCTGTTTACGTTTAAAATTGACTTCGCAGTGCTCTGATCTGATAAGTGTATACACTTATTTACTCAATAATTACTTACAAGAATTGTTCATTCTACTATTTTATGATGAATTATATATATATAGGACTATGCTTTTACTTGCAAAGCTGTTGGACTTTATTTTACTCATCTAGTATTTTATCATCTCATTTTACTATTCTGTTTACATAAAATAACGGCGTTTCACTACTGCAAAACTTAAAAGTTACTATTGTGTTTACGTTTAAAAATCTCATTTTAGTGCTTTCATTTAGTGCGCCTAATACACTCGCCAAATTTTGAAGGGCAAAATAGTTTGGCGCCAACTTATGGAATTTTAGCCTAAAGTATAAATACTGTGAGATATTGCGATATTGTACGAATATCTCTGAGGAGATTTCAGCATTTAGTTTTATTATATTATTGTGTTATTTATTTTATATATGCTTTTGATGCAGTCGACTGCAACCAAAAAAAGGAGATGTGCCCAATTACATATTATAGCAGTCCCGTGTACAAAATTCCAACATTCTGAGGATGCTCATTTGTGAGTTGTGCGTACAGACGTCATGAAAAATTCTTTCTTAAAGCCATTTTAAATCCAGTTTAGAAACCGTTTAGATAAAAAGGTCCTCTCTTCTGTCCGTCGTACAGCTGTCACGCGAAATCGTCTTCAAATGGATAAGAGAGCGATCATAATGGATGTTTCCTTTCAAATATGATACCCGAAAATTTTCGCTACTTCGTATAAGGACGTAAAAAATGATATTTTTCTTTCATTTGTTTAAACTGAGAAGTGGTATTAATATATATTAAGCAAAATTTTTAAAAATATATTCAATTAGTTTGTAATGTTGCGCGCTTCCAACCTGCACGCAACAATAGAGGTGACTGCTAATTACTGGAAAGTACACAAAGTCTTGAGAAGGGTTTAAATCCCTTTTTATTCAACTTTAGAAATTACAGATGCGTGCTCTTGACGCTTACAAAGCACGCCGACCCGGCGGTAAAATAAAAATAAGAAACTAAAAATGAATAATAACAAGTGACTACCTACGAGGCTCTCTAAACGTAACTAACCTAACCGCGTTCTAAAATACCGCTGATAATTCAGCAAACTTCTGAAAATTACGTTGAAAGATTTAACTATCTGCCGAGGCAAGCACACAGGTCGTAACGCGTGGTTCTTCAATTTCTAACTAGCCACCTCCACGCTCGTGAAGCAAGAAAGCACACTTTCGAACTCGTTTCCCTTCTATTTAACTCAGATTACTTCCGCTGACAATTTTGAATACTTTGCGCGTTCTACTAAAATTTACATACTCTGGCATTGGCAATTCCAGGGAAAAGTAAGGCTTGACAGGAAAGATAGTTTAAATTTAAAATAAATGTTAGTTAAAATAAATATAAACCCTACATTTGCCGCTGCCAGAATTTGGTCAACTTGGAAGCAGGTCCTAGAAACGACCTGTTGAAAAGTTTCCACAATTCTGAACTAAAATTTAAGAGCCTCGTTTACATAAAAAAAACTGTTTTCTCACAAAAGGTAGAATAACTTTCTGTAGATACTTATTTAACCCTCTCTTCTTACAGCAACCTCTCCTGGACTTCAGCAATCAATCTATTCTCTTCCTTCCAGCATCTCGAAGGAATAAGTATCAGTATCTTTACACTTTCTTGACACTGTTATAATTTACACTTTCTCGACACTGTATAAGTTTTTGTTTTTGATCGATTTATTTTCCTTAGTTACTGCTTAATTCACATTCATTCAAGGATTCAAACATGAATTTAACTTTACCCTGGCTCTCCACCATGTGTGGTGACAAACGGGAATATTCGTGTTTTAGTATTGCAACACTTCCCCTAACCACAATGATTTGTTAGAATTCAACGACCAAATAGACACACCTTACTCGACATTCTAAAACTCGATGAGCTATTTTAACATTCTTAAAATTCAAGTGTAGGTGTAGAACCCTACAAAAGACATTCATTCTAAATTCCCCCTCATTCATCTTTAGACATGCAGGCTTTCGCTCTAAAGCATGATTTTATCTACAGTTTAATACTTAAATTTGAATTCATTTCTTTTGAGCATTTACTTTTAGCATCTAAAATTTTATGCTTCTAGACTAAATTCTACTTTTACATAACTTTCAAGTATTTACATATATTTACAAAATTCTAATATATATGATTTTTACAATTTACCATAAAATGGGCAAGAGAAAAATAAATTTTTACTTTACGTATTCTTCGCCAAGCTGGTGGCACTGAAACTAAATTTCTTATTAATACAAGAATACGAAGTTATTTTTATCTTCGGCCAAATTTTGGCTTTAACAGAACAGAATTAGTCTTTTGACCAACAGAAACTGCTTGTTCTTAGATTTTATACTTAAAGAAAATAATACTTTTGCCTTAGCTAAATAAAGTAAAACAAAACTAAGTCTCAACCGAGACAAATTGACTTCCGTTAAAACATAGAACTTCGTATTTACGCATAACATTTCGGAACAAAAGAAAAAATTTTTATAGAAGATTTTAACTTATCTTTGAGTTTTCGATGACTGGAAATCCTACATCCTTTTCTGGCAGAACTGCTCCCACGTTATAGGTTTCATCGACGTCAGTCTTCTCCTTGGTGTCCCCCAAGTGTCGTCCACGTTACTTTTTCTTTTTCGCCCCCTATATGCTGGCCTCTTGGAGTGGTAGTCGTCGGGTTACTGTCTTTTCCGTTTTTTTCCTGGACGGCTGGTCTTGGAGTCCTCCGGTCTGGAATCGTGCTTGAATTTCTTCCGTTGGTGGTTGTCTTTTCGTTCCTCCTGCTGTCTTTTCTTTCTCGGCAACGGCGGCCTAGTTTGCACCTGACAATCTGGCCCTGGAAGCGTTTTCCTCGATGCAGAATTTCTACTGCGATACGTTGTAAGTGGTCTTTTCCTCCTTACCAAAGCTTCTTTAAGCGGCGGCGTTGCTTTCTTGTATTTCTTAAATGCTGGAGTCTGAATGATTTCATTTCTTCTTTTCGGTACCGTAGCATGACTTGTAGGCGGGCTAGGTTTCTCTTTAGTCCTCTGCTTCTTGGGTGGTGGAACGGGTGACGTTACTTCTGGACCTTCTACTTCTTTTACGCTTAGGTCCTGCAAGAAACTTTTAAGGATTTCAAAATTATTTTGATTAAAATATTTTTTCACCTGGTCGGGACTTGCTTTACAAATTTCCCCTCTCTCGTTCTTAAGGTACAATACGACTCACTTTATTTCCTGAATTACATAGGGGCCTTCAAATTTTGGAGCTAACTCTGCAGTAAAATTGTCTGGGGCACTTGATAAAGAAAATTTCCGCTTCAACACTTTATCTCCAACGTTAAAATCATCTTCACGGCTAGTATAATTTTTGTCTATTTCTTGCCGTATCCGAGCTTTTAACCGCCTGGTCAATGAGTTTTTGCACGTCTTTCCCTTTAAATTCTTGCTCTCTTTGTTGCACAAAGAATAATTTATCTAATGGCGTAATTAACTTTCGTCCTAAAAATAATTCTGCTGCGGTTTTTCCCGTAGTATCGTGATTTGCCGTTCTTAAAGCATAAGCTAACTCATTTATGTAGCCATCCCAGCGCTTGTGATGTGTGCTAACATAACTTCGAATTATTTTTACAATGTTTTTATTAACTCTTTCTGCTATGTTTGCCTGTGGTCTATACGGAACCATTTTGATATGGCGTATGCCAAGTCCAGTGCATATGTTTTCAAATATTTGACTAATGAATTGTTTACCGTTATCGCTAATGAATTTTATCGGTGCACCGTATTTCTGAAATGTATCTGTGTAAGAATGCATCTGCGACTGTTTTGGCTGACGCGCGTTTAAGTGGAACAATTTCTGTCCATTTTGAAAAATGATGTACATTTACTAAAGGAAAACGATTTTTATTTAACTCACTCTGGGGGAAATGACCAAGAAGATCTATGCCTAAAATTTCATTCGGAAATGTAGCGCGAATGCTATTTAAGTACCTGGCCGGGCTGTAATTAATATCATTTATTAACTGACATTGATTGCAGGACCTGACATACGCAGTTACTATTTTGTATAATTGCGGGAAATATACCGCCTCGCGTACCCTTTTTAAAGTCTTTCTGACCCCTAAATGACCCGCTGTTTTCGCGTCGTGTAATTCCTTCAAAATGCTTAATCGAAGCGAGGCTGGGATGACTGGTTTGTACTCGAGATTTTCATTTGCTGTTTTCGTATAAAATAATAAATTATCTATCATTTCATAGTTTTCTGCTCTATTTCTTATTGCATCGATATCTGTGTGCTCAAAGCTTTCGGGGTCTTTAAAATATGCATAGATACTTCCAAATTCAGGATCAGCTTTCAATTCAGCAATAATTGTTTCTCTAGAATCTATAATTTTTGAAGTCAACACAGTGCATTTGAGTTCATTGCCTTCATCGTCCAGTTTTATACGAGAAAGTGCGTCAGCTACATTGTTTTCCTTACCCGGTTTATATTTAATTATGAGATTATATTCTTGAAGTTTTAAAACCCATCTTATTAACCTGGGCGTCAGGATTTTCCCGAGTAAAGTCTACCAACAGCCGCATGATCCGAAAAGACTGTTACTGGCGCTTTGCCGAAATAAACTCGAAATTTTTGTACAGCCATTAATACGGCTAATGTTTCTCTCTCTGTAGCTGTATAATTCCTTATCATTTAGGTTCAACGTTTTACTAAAAAATGATCTAGATCTTTAATATTACGTGTAGGGTTCAACGTTTTACTAAAAAATGCCAAAGGATCGCCATTTTGTATGAGAACAGCACCTACATAGTCCGACGCTTCTGCTGCAATTTCCAGGTTTTCGTCCCCCTCCGGGAATTTCAAAACAGGGGCATTGATGAGCGCTTCTTTTAACCTTTCAAATGCGGTATTTGCTTCTGCTGTCCACGTGAATTTACTTTTCTTTCTTTTAATTACTAACAAGTGTTCAACAATATAAGCAAAATCTTTTATGAATGACCGATAATAAGAACATAACCCAAGGAAAGAAAAAAGTTTCTTGGCGGTGTTGGGAGGTGGGAAATCCTTGATGGCTTTTATTTTTGATTCTTGAGTTTCTATACCCTTTTGCAAAATTTTATAACCCAGATATTTAAGTTCTTTAGTTGCGAACTTGCATTTTAAGGCGTTAATTGTAAGACTGGCCTCTGTTAATAATTTAAAAACCTCTTCTAGATCTTTAATATGTTGTTCCAACGTACTACTCGTTATAATTATATCATCTAGATAGATTAAAGTCGATTTTCTTAGGACAGGCTTTAGAACAATGTCCATAGCTCTCTGGAATGTTGATGGGGCCCCACACAACGCAAAGGACATGCGTAAAAATGCATAAGTGCCCGATTTTGTAATAAACGCGGTTTTATGTATGTCTTCGGGTCTCATAGCTATTTGATAGTAGCCAGACGTTAAGTCCAAAGTAGTCATGTATCTTGTAGATTTAATCTTTCTAATTATTTCCTCTATAACCGGCAAAGGGTAAACTGGGAATTTAGTAACACTATTAAGTTTTCTGTAATCGATAGCAAACCTCCAAGCCCTTTTATCCGAATGAGGAAACTCGTTCTTTTTCCTACATAGTACGACTGGACTCGCGTACTCACTATTTATGGGCGTTATTATTTTGTTCTTTAACATTTCCTGAATATGTTCTTCTATGATTTGCTCTTTCTGTTTATCATAGCGATAAGGTTTAGTCCTACAGGGTTTGTCGGCAGTTAACTGTATCTCATGCGTAACTATTTGACAACTACCAGGCCGTTCTGAAAACAAGTTTGAAAAAGTACTCACCACTTGCTGGATGGCTTGGCTTTCATGGTCATTCAAATGGCTAAGGTCGACTTGCGGTTGTTCCACTGGTTCCACCACCCTCCGATCTATCTCCAGCACGATAGAACTTTCCTGGAAATTCAGTTTGGCCTTCGCGGCTTTTAAAAACTCCATACCTAAAATAAGTGGACTTTGCAAATTTTTTACTACAAAAATTAACACTTTAAGGCTTTCGTTTTGAACCTGTATTTTTAAAGATAATTTTCCAATACAGTGACAAGTTTGTCCTTGCACTGCTATGATTTCTGTGTTTTTATTTTTAAATAATCGTAACCTATTAAAATTCTTCTTAAAAAAATATCACTCATAAAATTACCTTCTGCTCCTGTATCGATGAGGGCTTCTACTGGTACATCGCCAACCAAGACTTGTATAATTGGTAATTGTGAGTTTTTTACGATGACCGTATTTAAGTATCTTCTTTAGGGTTTTTTCAAAACTTCCGGGGTCTGGACCCTCGCTTTCACAGGCCCCTCTACTCGTTTAAAGCTTTCCTTTCAACTTCTGCCTTCTGGGTACGCGGACGGTTGTTTTCAAATTTCCTTTTTGGGCCTTGACCTTCGAGGTTCCATGAGTTAGCTTGATACCTCTTTCCCCCATAAGAGCGGTTTGCATTTCTGGTCTGCTCATTTGAAGATTGCCTTCGGATACTTTGAGAATACGATGCCCCTCTAGCTTTTTCCGCTATTCTGCGATTTTGGAACTTGACCGCCAATTCGAAGAGTTCCTGCAATGTGCTTGGGTTTCTAATTTCGAAGTAATCTTGAACAGCAGGTAGCAATCTTGGTAAGATTATTTCAATAATCTCCGCGTCGGGTTTCTTCCCATACAGCATATCCGTCAGCTTAATTTTTCGCAGAATAAAGTCCGTCAACTCTTGTATATTCCGTTGATAAAAACTATATACTTCGGCTTCTAGCCTTGCTCGGTCTTTCACTATGGGGAAGGCCTTTAATAACGATTTTTTGAAATTTTCAAATGTATATGTCTGGCCTCCGAATTCCCCTAACAAAAATTTGCCTATATTCTTCCACCATAGCGAGGCCTGTCCTCTTAGTGCAGATGTGGCGATGGCAACTTTTTGTCTTTTGTCTTTCAGGCACAGGGTAGAGCTGGAAGTGATTTTCGAGGCCTTTTAGAAATATCGCCACCGAATGTTTTCCGCCGAAATTGACGTTTGGCTTGATTGACACTCACATCGTCTGGACCAGGTATCCAAATCCTTCCAATTGGTTCGCCATTTTTTGTTGTTGGAATTGTACAGGAGCTTCCATCCAGTTTTCGGCCATTTCAGTTCGACAAGTGTTCGGGCGCCAATGTAATGTTGCGCGCTTCCAACCTGCACGCAACAATAGTGGTGACTGCTAATTACTGGAAAGTACACAAAGTCTTGAGAAGGGTTTAAATCCCTTTTTATTCAACTTTAGAAATTGCAGATGCGTGCACTTGACACTCACAAACTACGCCGACCCGGGGGTAAAATAAAAATAAGAAACTAAAAATGAATAATAACAAGTGACTACCTACAAGGCTCTCTAAACGTAACTAACCTAACCGCGTTCTAAAATACCGCTGATAATTCAGCAAACTTCTGAAAATTAAGTTGAAAGATTTAACTATCTGCCGAGGCAAGCACACAGGCCTAAACGCGTGGTTCTTCAATTTCTAACTAGCCACCTCCACGCTCGTGAAGCAAGAAAGCTCACTTTCGAACTCGTTTCCCTTCTATTTAACTCAGATTACTTCCGCTGATAATTTTGAAGACTTTGCGCGTTCTACTAAAATTTACATACTCTGGCATTGGCAATTCCAGGGAAAAGTAAGGCTTGACAGGAAAGATAGTTTAAACTTAAAATAAATGTTAGTTAAAATAAATATAAACCCTACAAGTTAGATAACACATGAAATGTGATAAAGGTACATCAGCATTAAATCAAATAAATAAATGAAGTTTTTCTGTTGTTTATACTATACATGATATATCAGTATTACATATCGTAGATATTTTTACATGATATAAGATATATATAATTTTTATAATTGTAAAGACATTAGGTTATTTGTAAATCATTTGAATTCACCCCTGAATTTCAACAGTAAAAGGTTTGCTATCAATTCTTTACTTACACAGGGAAATACACGACAATCCTTCACTGACAAATTATGGTGCTCACAGAATGATACACCTTCGAATAGACGGATACTCCTTCTCATGAAACTGTGGAGCTGAAAGCAAAGTCAACAAAAGGTAAGAGAAAAGAAAATTAAAATTTTTCTAGGACCTGCAAACAGCAGCATAAGTTTCTGATGGGCCGTGTTAGAATGCCTCTAGGGAAAGAAAAGGCAAGAGAGGAAAAGAACAAAAACTGAAGAGAAGTTGGAGAAACAAATCAAGCAGTATATCTACTAAAAGTTCATCCTCGTAAAAGGAATTCAGTCGTTGGGGCAGATTTGCAAATAGATGAAAAGTCGTAACATCCGAAGACGTAAAACTGAATCAAAAACTGCATAAAACAAAAGACGCAGCAACATTTTATGTATTATTCCTGAGCTCGGAATACGTTTTCTTAGCTAAGAAATAAATCCAGTGCCATAGACATAATTATGAGCTACTAAAAATTTCATCTGTAGAGCACAGCGCTAGAGTAAGATCAGAATAAAAGAGATGGGGAATTTTCATTGAAAAAGTAAATAAGCAAAGAAACCTTGAAAATAATAAGACATTGACTGGAATTGAGTAACTTTATACAATTTTGTATAGAAATGAAGAACTCTGACGTAATAATTATCCAAAATAAACAAAAATTTACATCTGACTGCAATTTTATCAAGCAATTTTGTACAATATTATCAAGGAGCTGCTGAGCGGTAAAAGTTGTTGAACACTGGTAGTTCGGTCTGAGATGCGAATCCCACGAACGGGCTAGCTGCATGGGAATTTTCGTGGTTTTCCCATGCGTAACGTGTATACGAGCCAGTTTCCCATACAGATTTCTCCCTAAAGGCATCTCTCCCCTTAGACAGAGAGCCCTCGAGGATTTGCCATAATCACATAAACTGAAACTAATAATATCAACGCGTTCCAAAATAAGCATGCACATTTTGAAAATGTTGGTTGAAGATCCGACGAAACTGCAGTCAGCGATAAATTGTTGCCTACTGGTGCTAACTATTACGTTCAATCTGTAGATTAACTTGGGATAATTTCAATAAAACTGCTGTCAGCAATAAAGCTTTGTTATTTGTGCTAATTATTGAACTAACTTGATAATTATTGCATTGAACTAGTCTGATTACGTTGAACTAAACAAAACTGCTGTTAGCGATAAGGCTTTATGCTAATTATTACGTTCAGTCACAGAAAAGCTCCAGTGAAATTGCAGTCAGCGATAAAGTTTTGCTATTTAATCATTTGCTTTAATTTTTACACGGAGTTACTTTCGTAACATTGAATTAAACTCCAACGAAAGTGCAGGCAGAGATAAACTTTTATTTATTTATACTAATTACGTTGAGCCGCTTTCATAGTGACAGCCTAAATTCCAAGAAAACATAAGTTAGCGAAAACGTTTCTTTTATTTATGCCAATTACTACACTAAACGGTACTTACGTACTATCGCAACCACCTTGGTGTAATTTTGCAATTTTTTATAGATGAAAATGTAAAAGTTACTTAGCATGTGTAAGTTGGTGGTTTTCCGGCCTTCTTTTTTAGAAAGATTCCTATCGGTATTTATAGTAGGTTTGGTAAATAATACCAACATAGGAAAGGAAAACATATTTTAGCGATTTAAAACTTAAATTTGACTTATTAAATAAGGATAATGTCATACATTAAAAACATGAAACACTTACATTCTTCTTGGAATCTTTCTGTATTATTTTTTCTGTTATTCTTCTCCCGAAGTACTTAGAGATCTGTTTTCGCTTAAAAAACATTAGAAAATTAGGGAGACTCGACTTCGTGCTATTTTCGGGAACAGCGGCTATCTAGAAAACGTATTTCCTAGTTGCTCCCTTTAGAACATTTTCAGCAAAATTCTACATTACTGCCGAAATTTTAATATAGTTTCTTCCCTTGCTGACGAATTCCACAATCCCATATATCAAAACTAAGTTTAAGGCAAAAAATATCACGCTTTGTATCGTAGAAACATTAGGTTATTTCGAGGCCGGGGAGATAGTTGATAGTTGATAGTTGACGGGGGACGTGTGCACCATCCCTTTACCGTAATGGTTAATTGGCATATGCAACACGTCCACCTCTATCTTGAGCCAGAAGGGCCACACAGGCGCCTCGCACTATACACCGAAACCCAGCGACCAGGCCATTCAGGTCGCAGTCGAAAAGACCAAAGAAGCCCCCAGAAGCATCAGGTCGGGGAGATCAAAAACTAGCAACGCCTTCGCCGGGAATCGAGCCGCGGACCTCTCAATTACGTGCTGAGCGTGCAGACCACTACACCACGAAGGCTCTCTACGAAGACGGGAGAAATACCTTATATACTTTCCCTTTTAAAGTGCGACTGGGGTTTTTTAGAGGACCCAGTCGCCAAATCTTGGGTGAGGAGAATCATCATCAAACACCCTTTTTAGTTCGGGCGCCAATGTAGAGACATTAGGTTATTTTGAGGCCGGAGAGATGAAAAATTAGCAACGCCTTCGCCGGGAATGAACCGCGGACTCTCAATTATGTGATGAGCGTGCAGACCATTACACCACGAAGGCTCTTTAAGAAAGCGGGAGAAATATTTTATAGTATATAAAAATTATTAAATCTTTGAATACAACAAAATTGGAACGCATACGAAAATGGCGACGTTGCTTGACTGAAACGATTGTTATGATAGTTGCAGGAAGAATGGCTATGCGCATGGTTGCCAGAGTTTGGCATTTTCTGAAAGTCTGGCTTCTTCTACTAAGATGGTTACAATAGTATATTAGTGCCCACTGAAACACTTTCAAAATATTAAAATAGTCTCTAAGTATGATAGAGCTGGGCTAAGGTCCAGCTAAACTGCTATTAGCAATAAATTTTTGTTTATATGTGCTAATTCTCACTTATGTTTATGTTAGCTGTTATGCTACTAAGTTTAGTTTTAGTTTCTGAGATTTATAACTTAATATGCCCGATAAAAATACACATATTATTTCATTTTCCTGTCGTAATTCCTTCTAATGTTTGCTTTTCCTAGTTGAGCTGTCAAGCCGTTAAACACTGATAGTTCAACTCCGGTTCGAAATCGAGCGTATAGGCTGACTGCATGGGCCTTTTCATAATTTTTCACTTGTAACGTGGATATCAGCTAGTTTCCCTTAGAAAGTCTTCCATGAAGGCACGCTTCTTATTAGAGAGATAGTCCTCATGGGCTTTGCCATAATCAAACAAACCTATTGGGTTTTTTAGTTATGACCCTGCTTAAAAAAATAGATGCGTTCGTGGAGGACCTATTAAGGAAGGCTGGTATTCTCTTTACACATGGGAAACCCACATAAATTTGCATACAGCCCATGTTTTCGACAGGATTCGAACCCGAGATGAAATGCCAGCATTTAGCGATTTTATCTCCCCCAACCTTTGGTGACAGGCGAGGGAATATTTATTATTCATTGTTGTAGGTAATGAGCTTTATAGAAATAAAAATTATGTGAATTTGTAAAATATTTTATGATGTAAATGGTTAAAAACATTTTACGGTGTAAGTGGTTAAAACACATCAAATATTTTTAAATATTTTATGTTGTAAATGGTTAAAAGGATTTACTTGAACATTTTGCGTTAGCAAAGCTTTTAAACACATTAAATTTGGTAAAAGATGTAATTCTGAATTCCACCCATTTAATTAACAAATCACAGTATTTGCTGTTAGATAACTGGTTTGATGCATTATTATTCATGGTTAAGCCGCTTTGAGAAAATTGAGCTAAGCTGCAACAAAACTGCAGTAAGCGACGAATGCTTCTTTATTTCTGCTAATTATTACTTTTATAATGTTAGACTACGCTCCAACAAAGCAGCAGAGAAAGATAACATTTTGCTTATGCGGCTAACGGCTATACTGAACTGCTAAACTTAATTTCAACAAAACTACAGGCTACTAATTATTACACTGAGCTTCTTCCATAACACTTAATTCAACTTCAATGAAACTGCGATCAATGATAATTTTTTTCTCTACCATAAATGTTGGACTAAGCTATAAACTGCGTCAACGATAATGTTTTAGCCTACTTGTAATTATTTCACTAAATGACTAAATTAAGTTCCAACAAAAATGTAGTGAGTTTTAAATTGTTTGCTCATTTCCGCTAATTATTACACTGAGTCGTTTTGATAATGTTAGCGGAAACCTGAATGAAACTGCAGTCAGAGATACATTTGTGCTCATTTGCGCTCATCATTACTCTGGATTTTTTAACTTATGTACTAGTAATGCAAATTTCGTAATTTTTTGTTATTAATTTTTGAATTTTGAAGTGTAGCAATAAACCTGGGTTGCAAATCTAGCACAACATACCGTTCACAATTTCAATGCAAACTTAAATACGAACTGAAAATTACGATTGAAGTTCATTGGAGTTCATAATGCAATAAATAGTTTTAACATCCAGTCAATTTTTTTATTTGAATGACTTTTGAAGGCTACCCATCTAAGAGGAAGAATGTCTTCGTGAAGGGCTTGCTAAGGGAAATTTTTTATTTACATTTACGATATGAAAAATCACTAAACCTCTAATGCGGAAAGCGATCGAATCTCCTTCCCATCCGATACGACGTTCGAAAGAAAGAGAGACATTCGAAATCAATAGGGTTTTTTTTCCCCCAAAATTTACCCTTTGTAAGTTTTTGCAACTCCATCTAATCTTAAAATTTTACATTGGCATATTTTTTCTTTAATTACAGCAAATTATAATAAAAGAACGCATCTGAAAAATAGAATCTAACGATTCCTGTATACATGCAGTTAAAGCTTTAAAAAACTTTTCAAGTCTATATTCTCAAATACAGAAAAGCGACAAATATATAGATTTTTTCTTTTTGCAACTAAATCTTTTAAGACCTTGCGGCGAAGAATCAAGCATGTGATAAAAGGAAACCAATGCTAAGAAGAAAAGATTTTAAGAAGAATATAAGAAACTTTCCTTTCATCGATAGGGCGAAATAAAAATTCTAAGGAAAAAAAAAGATGATTGCAGGCAGTTTCACTTTTCTCAGCTAAAGAATACATTATAACTTTCTTACTTTCTTAAGACTTCACAACATATTCTTTAAACCCCTAAACTAATTTATTAAATAAAAAATATTCTGTGGTGAAGTAATTTTTCAAATTTTATGTTGTTCAATAAAGAATCTTAGCATTTGTTTTAAACCTTATATACAGTTTCAGTTATATTATATTACGGTGTTTAAAAAAATCCTTTGTTACATAACTACGAAAAATGACATTGTTCATATTTTCTGTTAATTGAGATTTATAACTTATGAGTACCAAGTTCGCTTTAGAACTAAACACTGGGGGGTCCTGCGACAAGCTGACCACTTGTTCAGGGCATATGGTTACGCACCCCGAGGCCCACGGTCAAGACAGCAGATTTCGGGTACTGCAGGCCTTGGCCCATTAGGGCTGTTATGCCACTGAGTTTAGTTTTAGTTTCTGAGATTTATAACTTAATATGCCCGATAAAAATGCACATATTATTTCATTTTCCTGTTGTAATTCCTTCTAATGTTTGCTTTTCCTAGTTGAGCTGTCAAGCCTTTAAACACTGATAGTTCAACTCCGGTTCGAAATCCAGCGTATAGGCTGACTGCATGGGCCTTTTCATAATTTTTCACTTGTAACGTGGATATCAGCTAGTTTCCCTTAGAAAGTCTTCCATGAAGGCACGCTTTTTATTAGAGAGATAGTCCTCATGGGCTTTGCCATAATCAAACAAACCTATTGGGTTATTTAGTTATGACCCTGCTTAAAAAAATAGATGCCTTTCGTGGAGGACCTTTTAAGGAAGGCTGGTATTCTCTTTACACATGGGAAACCCACATAAATTTGCATACAGCCCATGTTTTCGACAGGATTCGAACCCGAGATGAAATGCCAGCATTTAGCGATTTTATCTCCCCCAACCTTTGGTGACAGGCGAGGGAATATTTATTATTCATTGTTGTAGGTAATGAGCTTTATAGAAATAAAAATTATGTGAATTTGTAAAATATTTTATGATGTAAATGGTTAAAAACATTTTACGGTGTAAGTGGTTAAAACACATCAAATATTTTTAAATATTTTATGTTGTAAATGATTAAAAGGATTTACTTGAACATTTTGCGTTAGCAAAGCTTTTAAACACATTAAATTTGGTAAAAGATGTAATTCTGAATTCCACCCATTTAATTAACAAATCACAGTATTTGCTGTTAGATAACTGGTTTGATGCATTATTATTCATGGTTCTTTGTTAATGCACATACCAAGTAAAAAAAGCGCAGAGCTGACTTTAAACAATGCTGCACTAGGAAGATATTTAAGGAAGAAAATATGCTAACTATTTTGCTCGGTTCACAATGGTGATAATTAACGAAAGTGGTTCTTTGGAGCGTTTTTTCACATACCATTTTTTAATGTCAGTTAGCTGCTTCACAATTTTTTAAACAAGATTTCTCATGGATAAAATACTAGAAAATGTGTTTTTGCCAAAGTGTCAGAATGGCTGATTCTTTTAAATGATTAAATTTTCATTCCTGTTCCAGACTTTATAAGTACTTCAGCAACCCCTGATATGTGCTTAACAAATTGTGGATTGTGGAATGCTGGCGCCTTTCGGCGATGAAATATATTTCCGACGTCAAGAGATTGATGAAACGGGTTTTTTGATTTCCAGCGGATATCGTTTTGGCAACGGCATTCAAAATCCCATTAGATTGTTATCCTCCGGATATCATCTCTGACTCTCTATCAACTCTGATAAATACGAAGTGAAGGGACTTCTATCCAACCATTTCCTATCTCTGATTAGAACACTTTGTCAACAGTTTTGTTGGCACTATATTTCCCTGAGACATATTCTATCATGCACATTTTGATTGCGTGAGACTTGGAACACTTGCTAATATTGGCAAAATAACGTATGACCATGTAATGGATTGTTTAGTTTTCGGAAAATCTAGTCAAGCGTTTGATGAAAAATCCTAAAATAATTAATACGAGACGAATGTTGTCCTCGATCTTTCCGTTTGGAAACGACTGTGAAAAATGCTTTGCAGATATATGCGGATTTGAAAAATGGACGAATGGATTGAAACGGATTTGAAAATGAGTCTGAAACAAAAAAAAAAAAAAAAAAAAAAAAAAAAAAACAAAGAAGCCAGCCTGACTCTTCAAATTTAGGAGAGGAGAAAAAGGGAAAAAATTGGATAAAAAAAGAAAACTATCCAGAAAAATTTTAAAAACATAAACTAAAAACTTTGCTTCTCTTCAGAAAAGTTTGGAAAAAAGCAAGACGGAAAAAAGATACTTTTCTGTTAACAATGCTCAGCATAAACGTTGAAGTTAAATAACGAGGTTAACCAGTTCACCGTTTGCCCCGAGAGAGATACGTTTACAGGAAAGGCATCGTCATCCGTTAGCGTCGGCAGACTCTCGTCGGGGTGAAATTTAGGCTGAACCGTAACCCCCGAGACACATACGACGCAGCGACCTTTTTCCAACCCCCAGAATGAGTCGAAAATCAAAAGGAGTGATTGATGGGTTACTTATCTTCTCAGCGGTGTCGCATTAGGATCACAGCGGGGCTGTTTCAGGAAAGTAAAGGATGGGGACAGCTACCCCCTCAACATATCCATGGAGGTAGGAAGTCCTACCTCCATGAACATATCTTATGAGATCCACAACAGCTTTCTCCCTTTCTATTAACGAACAAAGGGATTTGAATGCTATCTTTTCAATTCTTAACGATTCAAATCTTCTCTTTTGTTACAGGCCATCAAAATAATAAAACAAAATTCAAGAACATTTCAAATACTAGCTAATGCCCTTATTTTTACTTTATATAAAGCTTTTTCTGGACAATTAAAAATTACATTTACATTGTAATAGATTGCAATAGATTTGGGGTTGGGTGCAGGAAGTGGAAGTGGGGTTGAGTGCAAAGGGAAAAATATCTGCTCTAAGGACTATACCAGTCTTTGTGTTTTATGTTGCCCCTTAGGGGGTCGTTATTCAAAATCCTTCAGTGTGACAGCTACGCTGTTCAATCTGATTTGAACAGAACTTCTAAATAGGCTTTCACAGGTTGTGAAGGGGGAAAGAAATACTCTGAGCCCAGTTTTAATCACAAAAAGTTTACCTTTGGATGCGAAAAATGGCAGGAAATGTTTGAGATTTTCCTAACGGCAAACTGGTTAACATAAACGTTATAACATATGTATTTATATATTATAAGCAATACCAAGGCTTGTGACAGCCCACCGGCTGCCGAGCAATAAATTCGCTGAAAACTGATAGTTTGGTCCGGGCTTCGAATCCCGGCGAACGAACTAGCTGCATGTGCGCCTTCGTGGTTTTTCTCATGTATAACATGTATTTGAGCCAGAAAATCCTCCACATAGGCCTCCCTCAGTCAAATAGCTCTCCAATTCTTTGCCATAATCCAATAAATCAATTAAGGCTGTGCGCGATGCCTAATTTATGCAATTTCCGACTTTTTTAACTGAAACCAAATCGCTGTGTACACGGGAAGAACCAAACTAAAACTCTCCTTTTGCCCACAATAATCTGTTTTCGCTCAGGAAAACACCAGAGAATTGCACAAATTCGGCATCGTGCTCAGCTTCGATATCGCACACAGTGAAAATTATCTACATTATCATTGCATTGCTGTTTCTGATATACAAACTACTCTATTTGGCGGCTGGTGTCCCGTTAACAGAAAAATAAAAAATAAAAAAATAAATAAAAAATAGAAATTTAAAAAATTCTCAAAACTTTCAGATTTTACATTACGCCAACAGGTACGGTTTTTTAACGATACCTTTATTTGTTAAATATCATGTTCTTCACACTGAAACCTTAAATTTCAGTTCAACAGCAATATCGCAAAATAATTTTAAAATGAGCCTATCTTTAGAATTTCCGATACGCAGTCTCACACGCTGGAGATAAAAATGTTTCTTTTCGTAGTGTTGCCATTCCTCGCTTTGAAATAGTTCAGTTTCTTAATAAAAAATTCTTTAATGTCTGACAAAATATGAAACAGATAATGAAACAAATTCCTAATTAGGACTTCCAGATGCCCATATTTGCTGGAGGATTATGTTATTCAAAATTGGATGACTCTATGTACCGTTGTTTTATCACAGTGCGAGAAACTTATATACATTTATGTAGATTCTTCATTATGTAATTTCTTTAAATACAATACAGGGTTATAATAGTTGGTGGCGACAGTTTGAAAATTGAAACAACGCAGAAAGTGAATCGACGCTAAATGCCAAATCGAAATTCCTTCTGGGCTAACGCCCTTTGAGCTACAAAAAAGCAAGAAAGATGAAGAGTAGAGAAGGGTTCCGATATATAGCGGACGACGTGCAAGAATCAGAGAGAGTTACAGATAGTAGAGATGATGGTAAAACATATTTTTAATTCCCATCGAT
The DNA here is from genome assembly GCF_044657685.1 of Stegodyphus dumicola. Lineage (NCBI taxonomy): Eukaryota > Metazoa > Arthropoda > Arachnida > Araneae > Eresidae > Stegodyphus > Stegodyphus dumicola. Next base: position 135,342,306 of record NC_140770.1, read on the forward strand.
CCACATAAAGTGTATATGCGTTCGCTGTCCAAGTTTGCAATCTAAAGGTCGAATCGAGCCATTACAATTTGTGTAAGGACACGCTGTGATATTACTGAAGTAATAACTTCTTTATTAATTTCTCCATTTGACATTGCAAAGTTGTAACTTTACAACTAGTGTTGGATTCTCCAACGACCTACAACTTGTTTGTGGTCGAAACAGACCGATTTCAGTGAGATCACAGACCCTTAATTCCGCAAGTTTCTGATACCATTTACAATCAAAGAACTTAATATAAAATAGGAAAAGCTAATACTGCGTGACTAAATCAGCTTTCAACAGAGCAAATACCCACAGTGCTCTGGAACACTCAATCGAACAGAAATATCAAAACCTTACTGCTAGCAAGAGTTCTGTCCATAGGCCATGAAGACAATTCATTAAAATTACCCTCGAAAATACATTGCATAATTTAATATTGCTTCGATTCAAATCATATCTGATAATTAATTTATGATGTTGATTTGCTTTGTTGTGTTTATGATGGTACAAGTATGTTAGAACTCAATATTGTCCTTGTTTATGACCTAGAATACGGTTCGGTTTTGGTTTATGCGATTACGGCAAAGCCTCGAGGACTACTTGTCTAAAGGGAGTGATGCCTTCGTGGAGGACGTTCTAGGGAAACCGGCTCATATACACGTTACACATGGGGGGGAAATCATGGAAACGCCCATGCAGGCAGCCCGTTCGCGGGATTCGAACCTCGAACCGATACCAGTGTTTAGCGACTTTACCACTCGGCCGCTGTTAGTGCCTGGCAGGCAGTTCTACTAAACACTGCCAAATACAAGTCGCTGTCAACTTCTACAAAAGCTGAGCATAAACGTTTTTTCTTTTACTGTTATATTCTCGTTTCATGACTTAAACTTTAATCTTCCTTTTGATAAAATTCGTATTATATTTGCTTCGTTAAGCTAATGTCTCAGAATTTTACTTATTATCATTTAAACTACTCCACGTGTTTTTCTTCCAGGTGAAATCCAAACTAGTCAGAAAAGCCGGTTGCCAAAACGTTCGGTCTGAATTCATATCTCGAAAGAAGGCATAGATATATGTAACTATCTGTCCCTGTTTCTTGCGAGCGTAAAACCTGTCATCCTTTGAGATGCATGTTGGACTGTAGTGACGAGATGTTAAATGACCATTACGCTCTACTATTCCGGACGAACACTTAACTAGCAAGTGTGTGGCTGTTAAAATAAATTACGAGCGTTTTTTTTTTTTTTTTTTTTTTTTTTGAAAAGATAGATTATTGTCAATGCACTATTTTATTTTGTTTCGTTTATTATTGCTTACTGAGTTCTACGTGAAAAACAAGTTACTTACTGCAAAAAATATTACTTGCGTTGTTCTGATTACAGCTTTTTGAATCTGGCGTATTCCAAAATTTAAAATTTTTCATCTTGCTGCATTTTTTTCTGTGCTTATGTGTTATCATATACACCTTAGTAGAATTTCGCCAAATAATCAGAATGTGCCAAATCCTGGTAACCAAGCGCGTACACATTCTTCGAGCAAGCATGCTCAAAACGATTTTTCAGTCAATGTCACGATTTTCGTAGGAATTCGTTTTGTTATATTCCAAGTTCAAACGAGTTTTCTAAACAAATTGTAATAATTTTTTGGCCTTAAATTCAATTCTAAAATATGTTCTTGTGGAATTTGTCAGCATTGGAAAAAAACTGCGATAAAATTTCTGCAGAAATACAGTATTTTGCCGCAAAATCACTTAAAGAAAGAATGTTGAGATGTGTTTGACAAATAACCTGTTATCGATACCGATTTTGTGCAGTCCTCTGATTTTTTTTAGTGAAAAAAGATCGCTGTGTACACAAGAAAAACAACAAAGCAAAAATTATAAAATGATTTCCAGAAAATTTTAAGTGTTTTATTAATTTTAATGTATCACATAATTCTTATTTAATATGTGAAGTTTGTATTTTAAATTTCTAAAGTATGTTTTCCTCTGGTATATTGATACTATTTGCCAGTATGTTGCTACTATTTGCTGATATGTTGATACTATTTGTAAGTATGTTTTCCTCTGATATGTTGATACTATTTGTAAGTATGTTTTCCTCTGATATGTTGATACTATTTGTAAGTATGTTTTCCTCTAATATGTTGGACTATTTGCCAGCTTACGATACACATGGATAGTTCGGAAATCGTTTTAAAAGAACTCGTGAAAATTACCAGTTGCACTCGATAAGTAACTTTTCAGTCGTAAAAAATCTCAAAATTTCCTGAAGGGGGTTCCATTAATGTATAAGTATTGTTCTTTTCTACGTTTTTTTCTACGTTCTTTATTTTTTGATATGCCGACTGATTAAATTTAAGACAAATGCTTTCTTGATTAAGTACATTCTTGATTCTTTGTCTGTGGGACTGGTCTGATAGAAGCAGAGTTTAATTTAATTTATTTTTCCTGATTAAAATGTAAAGATTTTGAATTCCGAATCGGTTAGTTCCCAGAAGCAGGCGTTTTTTTTTTACATTTCTCAATACACCAATGCTCTGATAAAGATGTTTCGAGGAATGTTAAATTCCTTTTATTTTTTTTTTCATATTTTAAATTGTTCTATAAGGTATTTCTCCCACCTTCTTGGTGAACCTTCGTGATGTGGTGGTCTGCACACTGGGCCGGTATTCCTGAGGTCAGCGGTTCGATTCCAGGCCGAAGGCTTTGTTAATTTTTCATCTTTCCTGCTTCCAAAAAATGCCTAATGTCTCTACAGTTCATCCACAATTTTCGTATTTGAAGTGACTCTTTGTTCGTGTTTTGATCAACAAATTCGACAGTTTGAAAAAAATGTATTGCCACTCCCCGAAATAAGATACTTTAATCTCCCATGTGCTAATATATTGCCATTTGATAAAGAGTTAAGTACTTAATTTGTCTTTTAAATCTATTCTGCCAGTTATCGATTAGCAAACCAAGGATTTAAATGCAATAAAGGTTTCCCTTCGTCGCTATTATTATTAATTACTAAATGAACTCGAGAAATTACAGAAGCTGGACTTTCTGAATGATTGAGATTTTTTCTTTTTTACAGTAACTATTTTAGGCTGTTGGCTCTCGCTAGTGCCAAAACTAGACGAGCGATATTACAAGCAGTGTGCAATAACCGATTGTGTTACATTTAAAAAAAAGAATTGACCTTTCACGATCATTTGTGCGCTCCGTTGCAACATCGGTTCTCAGAAACAGGCGGATATCGATTTCTCAGATCGAACAAAGGATGGACCAAAAGACAAACACTGTGAACCAATATAAATTGTTTTCGATACAGTTTTCCGCGAGCTATGTTATTAATTTTGAAGGAATATGGAGTTTCGATAAAATATCGAAAGTGTATTCACGTTTCCAGAAAATGCTCATTAAGAAAGCATGTTTTAAATAGGAATTATGAATGGCTGGAATAATTACAGTGCTTGGATGTGGAAACTCGGATCTTGCAGAAGCCGATTTACTTTATGAAACAGAAACACGGCATGTAAAATGTAAAATTCAGCAAAATGGCAAACTTAGATCGGCTTAGATTTTATGTAAAACTACTTAAGTCTTTCTTTTTGAGGAGAAGAAAAATTTTGATAATTATTTTCTATTCCCTATATTTTTTAATTGTGTTTGAATTTACAAACAAATATGCAGTAAAATCTGTCTTAACCGGCAACAACAAGACCTCGTAGATTTCGGATAACAGATTTTTCCGGATAATATTTCTAACCTCTTCCAATTCATGTTTTCTGATGCCACCTGTAGAAATGACATTTTCCATGCTACATTATACAAAAGATACTACAAAATTATTTACATATGTACAAAATTCATAACAAGATTATTTTATATGTTGTCGTTGTTGCTTATGCTCACTTGTCTGACGTAGTCAGACCAAGCCAACGAAATTCCTCGTGGCAAGGAGCGCTAGAATACGCCTGCCGTTGGCAACAGCCTTGAGCACCATTCAGGTGACAGTGCGATTTAGCTCAGTTCCGCTCTTAATTTTGATGGAGAGCATCCTGGGGGGACGAGTACGGGGGTCTCCCACCCCTCTACCCTTCCACCAAACCAAACGAGAGGACTTTCAGCTCGATGCATATTTAGAGTGCGGCCATGTCGTATCAACACTATACATTTAAGAGGTTATTACATCTAGCGACGGTCCCTGTTAGACGGGACTTTATCTGAGAAACGAGATTCTGGTGGCACTGGTTTAAACGGGAGGATTTCTAGGAAAAAGAGCTCCACTGAAGCGAAGTCCCGCCTAGCTACGGAAACGATGTACCGGCAACACGGGATTTTTGGAAACCTCGCCGAAAATGTTTTCGCTGCAGCTCTGTCCCGGGTAGAGATCAACCAGTCAGCCGAGCGTTCTACTTCTGAGCGATAATCGATAACTGTTTGGCGTTCGAGGTCTTTGTAGTAAGTGGAATTCCGTGGTTTTCTAGAAAGGTGAGGGTTCTGGGAATTGTTCCTTCGACGACAAGTCCCTCGTTGCGGAAACATTATGTGATTGGAACTTTATAAACATCCATACCTTCTCTGGGATTCGAACCCAGGCCCTTCGGCACGGCAGTCAGCGACGCTAAATACTCTACCGGTTGGGCGGAAGATTATTTTATATTCGTGTATGAAGTGAAGCATTCAGAGACAGTCGACTTAACAATATTTTTCGATAGCAAGAAAACGATTGATAGAATTTATGTTAATTGTGTCTCAGTTTTGTTAAACAGTTTCATAAATATTTTCGAATCACTTCCACTAGAAAAATACGCGCCAGACAGATTTTCAACAAAAAGATATGTGTACCAATTTGATATTTCTAACGAGAAAACATACATTCGCTCTCAGTTCGTATCACTCTTAATTATGTCAGTAAACGAAGAAGGAAATTGAATGGCAGTCTTAAAAAAACTTTTTATTGACTGTGTTTTCCTTGGGAACAAGAGCAACACTGCGTAAACGTTTCTTATCGAATGTACGCTGGAGACGTTGAAGATTTTTTTTCTATAAAGTTCACTATACTATCAGTATTTATCATTGAGTTGGCAGATATTGTTAGCCTATAAAGAACATTTTAGCAATTTAAAATAACAAATTTTAATTATTAAATAAGGATTATATGATATATTAAACATTAAATATTTGAATTACATGATATATTAATTTTCTCCCCATGTACACATGCATCTATTTTCGTTCAAAACAATTACAGAATTGCATAAATTCGGCATTGCGCATAATAACACATTATGCATGTACTTATATATATGTTATAATAAAAGCACAAGGAAAAGCCGGAACACTTTTGATCCGCACTTATATCCATATTGAAAAATTCTGATTCGCACTTTTGATCCATATTGAAGAATTCTGATTGCGTAGTATGCTAACATGTTGACTTGATAACTTATATCGAGAACTTGGCAGTCGAGGCGGTTTTAATTCCATTTTTATTTTCCAGTTGACAACTGTGGCCACAATCACTTGGCACTGGCCGTGCCTTTTTATAGAACATCTACATTTTCCATATTATTGTAACAGCAAGCAAGAAGTTACACCCTAGCATGATAGAGAGCGAAGCTGAAGTGCGTCCTTATGCAAGATGGAAGCACACGAAGGGAAAGGTTTTGGTTTGAGTGAAAAGTTTCAATTCACAATTATTACGTCATCAGCGCTGCGTAGGCCATGCAAAAAGGAAAGATCTAGAAATGACGCAATCCTGAGAAGTTATTGTGATTTTTAAAACAGAGAGGAAAAATTAATGTTTTACCGTTAGTTTAAATTATAATTTTGATTCACATATTATTTATCTCCGATTGCACTCTGAAAGCAGCAACAAGTGGTGTTAATGATGCAAAACAAATTAAATAGTTCGTATGAAATTAATCCCGCATTCAGTTCTGAATAAACCATATGCAAAAACAAAAAACCAGAAGCGCAGTGCAAACTGTAAGAAAAAGGAGGCAAAGCAAGCCAAAACCAAAAATTCAAATTTAATTTCTTATTTCTTTTTTGGTTTTTAGCACGTATGTTACTCCCTTTTCTTGTAGTTCGCCACTGAGCTTCTGATGTTTGGTTTCTGCATATGGTTTATTCCGAACTGAATACGTGATAAATTTTTAATGTATAATATATGATATGTTACTGTTACTTTTCCAATTTATACAGCGATTTCCTTTCAGTTAAAAAAAATCAGACAACCGCGAAAATTCGGCTTTGCGCACTAGTGAGAAAAGTTATCAGATTAAAATCATTACCCAAAAAAGAAATCGCCAAGTTTGACGAGCACCCGATATTTCACTTTACCCAAACATTGCTATCAGACTTTAAAAATTAATTTAATTGCAGCTAATATGCAATTTTAGAGCATATTTATTCCTGTATAAGAGCGTAAACTCCTGTTGTTCCACAATGGAAAAGATCTGAAATGTCTACTCTCGAACTTAAATACGGAATTTTTGAATGTAGAGAAATGTCACGATGAAGATTGTTGAGAGTTTCGTAACAGTAAACGAGAATGAGATGAGTTCTTTCACCGCCTTTTTACTTCCTTGTACGAAATAAAAAGGAAGTATTGTAATCGCGAAAAGTTTCCGGCATCATATTTCAACGAAAATATCCATTTTGACCGCTTTCGAATGCAATTTAACAAAGTTTTTGCGTGATATATGTACGTAAGGACAGAATAAAAGTTTTCTTCCAAAAAAATTATAAAACTGCTTTAAAATGAATTCTGAAAAGAATTTTTCGTGGCGTCTCTACGAACGTATGTACGTACGTATCTCGCATAACTCAAAAACGAGTAGCCTCAGAGCGTTGAAATTTTGTATATAGGACTCCTATAACATGTAGATGTGCACCTCGTATTTTGGTTTCAATCGGCCGCGCCAAACGTAAATATATATTTAAAAATATATCCACTCTGTTACCCGGCTCAGTGATCTCAGTTTCTTTACTCTTATATGTTTGTAAATGATACATTTTTTTCTTTAAAAATGATTGAATTATGTTGTTTTTATCTTCCGGTTAAGGGTTTTATGCCTTTAGTAAATCTGTATGAAATATTTTTAGAATTATCAACAATTTAAAAGTTGTTTAAGTACCGCTAAGCCTATTTTGATGGCGGCCATTGCTTGTTTACATTTGAAACAGCTGAGTAGTGAATTTGTTGCAACAACAATTCGCAACAACAAAGATAAGGTCTTCATTTATTATTGCGAATTAAATCATGCTTAATCCTTTCTGGAATTTTTTCGAGGAAATAAGTGTTTAAGATTTACTTAATTTTTAATAATTAGTAATTTAATTTTTAATAATCAGTAATTTTTAATACAGATATTTTGAGTTTTTATATATTTTTGCCTTGTCGCGAAGTGAGAACTGAATTAATTAAATGAGAAATACTCAATCGTCTGCGAAAAACTGTTTCTTTTTTATTTTGTTTGCTTAATTTCTTTTATACGTCGTTCTAGCTTTATTATAGTATTTAAATAGAACATGTGGCAACGATTAGATAATTCATTTCTATAAATTTTGTGCATTCTGAGTTATGATATGAACGAAATATAATACTGTTAAGTGAACCTAGCGCCAGAGTGTAGCTATGGTAAACAAATAGAGTGAATTTTAAAGAATGCATTTATTCTCTTCTGCTTTATGCGCTGTCGGCGAAGTAGATTTAATTCAATCTAATAAGTTTAAACGAAATACAAGAAAAAATGCGTATAATTTAATATTCCGTACAAGGAAGTCATGTGGTGTATACATGAGATTTTTTAGTTTCATAACATTTCTGCAAGTAAAGAAGCTCTGCAAACAAACGAACAGATGTTGAAGTTGGGAAAAGATCTCGAAAACTTTCGCCTCCTTGTAACGTATATGGGATGCAACAGTTATGTCTCCTTAAACATTCTGAAAATTATTTTTATTCTACTGAGTGCTTTGTCATCGCTAAAATGTTTCGATCCGTTTCGTGATGAAATAACTTTCAGTTCTTGCTCTGATTATAGATAGATGCCCTTGAAACCCTGCTAGTTGGTCACACTTTTGGGAGGAGTTTATATTTATTTCCGTGAGCCAGTTAGTCGAAATAATTTGAACAACGTTGAAATTATATGTTGATCGCAGACAGATTGGTAAAGAAGTAGTCTGCAGCTATGCGAAGTTTTAATATTCTGTTTTATTCTCGTTGAGAATTATTTTTATTAGTTAACGCAGATAAACTGTCGCAATAATTGCCTGTGTTTGAAAAACTGCATCGATACGTACAAAATTTTGAGTTGTATTTGAAGCAGCGGTGTTAAAATGTCAGCAGCAACAAAAGTGGAAAGCGAAATTTGAAGTATCCAAATGAAAATTTAATAAAGGCTTATTTTTCTTCCTTTTGATTGATTGTTTCGAATTTCAGCTGGCTGCATCATTAGCTTTACAAAAATCATATAACAGCTACTAATTTTGAAATCGGGTACTTTAGAGAAGTTTAGTATAATTAGATACTATATTTAAGATGGAAAAGGGAAATATCTAAATTAAAACAGAGTTAAGGGACTACTGCAAATTAAAGTTAGAATATTACTTTAAAAACATTTTATTTTATATATATATATATTTATATATATATGTGTGTGTGTGTGTAAGAGAAAAAATATTCAAAGCAAACTTCTCATTTTAATTCGCAGTAGCCCCTTATATTCTTCAATTTATTTTGAGTACTTATCTTTTCGCTCCTAAAAATAGTAACTGTTTATAATATATCTACCTAGACCTCATCATTTCAAATTAACCCATATCATATTCAATTGAAATCAACTTTCTGGGAGAACCATAACTTTCTGAAATGCATTACACTTTTCATGCTTTGCTTGCCTCGAGCTGAGGTGTCGTCAATTGTCTCCGTATTTCATCAATTCTTTTAAGATGTAAAAGAAAAGATATTAAAATTTAAATGCGAATCATGTTTCTGAGTTGAATTTGAATAGTTGCAGATTGCGTCCATAATCATATGTGAATCAGATTGCGCCTAATTGCTACTAAAAATTACGCATTCTGCATGCCAGCACCATCTACAAGCATCGGTCCGCATTAAAATTTCTTGTGTCTTCGCTTGCATCCTAAATTTTTACATATATATGTGAGTGTGTATGTGTATGTGTAGATATATATGTAAGAAAAATAATATGTAAAAGATTAAATTAGCAGCGTAAATTAATTTCCCTTCTCTATTCTAAAAATAGCAACATCTATTTGCACTGCGTCATTTCGAGAAAACTCTATGTCATATGACTCTTACGTAATTCTGGTGATGTAAATTAAACTAAAACTCAAGCAGCCAATAATAATTTTACAGCAATATTAACTATCCAATCAAAATGCTTTGAGAATTAAAACTAACTCAGTTTGACTTCAGATTTCATCCTGAACATTACGCACTTGATTTCCACGCTTTGGCCTAGCTGTACTGTAGTCCGTCTGCTGCTGCTTTCTTGCTACAACGTTATCAAAAATGTAAGCCTTTTAGAACAGGCACATTTAATGTGCAGAGTTGTGTGTAGCCGCAACATATTGCCGAAAATAAAACTGAAGATTTAAATCTGTTTTCGCCTCCAATTTCTTGGTCATTGCTTCTGAGTTTAAATCTATTACAATTCTGCTCTTCAGTTACTTCTGATTCTGAATGTATTACACACACACACACATATATAAAGTTAAAGAATAATTAGAACTAAGCACTATTAATGTTACGCAAAATGCTGCGAAAGTTATTATATAATTTATAAATAAAAAGGTAGATAAGGAGAGACATTAGATTTGGCAAACGTGTCAAGCTTTCTTACTTGAGAAAGGCACAAATTCATAAGAATCAAAATCTTTCACTTAAAACAGTAGAAAAAGTTTTTACAATGTTGAAAAGTTTTTTACAGGAAAAAAGGTTTTTGTTTGTAAATCCTTTTCTACATCTTCAAAGAATACAATTGATGAAATAAGAGAAAATTGACGACACCTTAGCTCACCTACACTGGTGTGCAAAAATTAAGGACGAGACGGTTTTTTCGATGTAACTTTGTACAAAAGCTTTCCAAATCAACACATTTAATACCGTAAGATCCCCAATACGTAAGGACATGAGTAATGTAAGCAACACTTACTAAAAGAGAAATCAGAGTGATAAAAAGAAGCTTTATTGAAAAAGTAGCATGGAGCGCAATGCGATTGAAGGCAGAAACATCCCTGTGATGGGTGTCCAGCAAGAAACATCCGGTCTTTAATAGGGGATATGATATTCCCTGACTGCTAGGCAGGTTTCACAGCGTCTGCCCATGCTGAGAATGAGGGTGTCAATGAGTTGTTGAGGCATTGCTGCCCATTCGTCTTGCAGCACCAATCGAAGCTCCGGAATCGTTACTGGTGGTAAGGTACGAGCTGCCAAGCGTCTGCCTAGAAAATCCCATACATGCTCGATGGGATTGAGATCCGGAGATCGTGCCGGCCAATCCATACGTTCAATATCCTCACTCTCTAAGAGCTGTTCGGCAGCTACTGTGCATTGTCGTCCATGAAAAGGAACTGCGGACCCATAGCGCCTCTAAAAAGACGCACATATGGAAGAAGAATCTCGTTACAATAACGGGTCCCGTTGACTGAACCTGCGTCGAAGATGTGAAGGTCTGTACGACTACCAAGCATGATGCCTCCCCAAACGCGAACACCGCCACCTCCGTACCTGTCCCTTTCAATGATGTTCGAGGGATGATTGCGGCTTCCCTGCTCTCTCCAGATGAGTATGCGATGAGAATCGCTACTCAGACTGAATCTGCTCTCATCTGTAAAGAGTACTCGTCCCCATTCATTGTCTCTCCAATTCCGGTGTTCCCGGCACCACAGAGAACGCCTTTTCCGATGGGCAGGCGTTAGAGGTACACACCGTACAGGGCGTCGTGCAAACAGACCACCACCGTGCAGTCTTCTGGCCATGGTAAAACGCGATATCGGTCGTCCAGTCGCCTGTGTCGTGTGTCTAGCGATTTCTCCCGCTGTCTGCCGCCTGTTTCTTCTGGCCTGTAAGGCAATATACCAGTCATCTGCGGGTGTGGTTCCTCGTGGACGACCACTACTAAACCCCCGGATAGCTGTTCCTGTAGTTTGAAATTGTCTCCAAAGTCGTAAAACGATGCTGTGAGCAATTCCGAACTCTGCAGCCACACTTGTCACACTGCGGCCCTCCGCCAACTTCCCAATGATTCGACTTCGGGTAAAAGCATCCAGATGTCGTCTAACAGATTGATTATTCGCCAATTCTCGCTGAGGCAGCAACTCGGTGTGATTTTAACTGCTATACGGCGTGCAATCTCTTTGCCAGAAATACTGATCTTACACCGACAACATGCTTTATACAACTCAGACACTCCCCCATTACGTCTACCTGCATATCTGCGCATGTGCTACCGTACATCACCTTACTTAATCTCCTGATTGGTCTTTCTGTCCGCTCTGCCTCTTCGTTCAGCTGATATGCTAATTTTTCGACTTCGTTCTTAATTTTTGCACACCAATTTCAAGGGCATCATAAGTAGAGCTAGTGCTAAAAGGTTATTTCATCACAACAACGGATCGAAACTTTTTAGTGAAGACGAAGCACTCAGTAGAATAAAAAAAAAATATTCAGAATGTTTAAAGAGACACAACAGTTGCGTCCCATGTACATTACAAAGAGGCGAAAGTTTTCATTTGGAGTTATTTTCACAACTTCAACATCTGTTGGTTTGTTTGCCACGCATTTTTACTTGCAAAAATGTTTACGTAACTAAAACAGACGGGGAAGTAACTTTCGCATTCTCTTTTACTGTTACGAGACTTTCAGCATACTTCATCATTACTTTTTTTTAAATTAAAAAATTCCGCATATGAGTTCGAAAGTAGAGATTTCAGATCTTTTTCCTGGTAGAACAACACGAAATAAGCAGCTTTGTGCAAGAATTTAGAAGTTGAAAAATATACATCGCAACTTGCAAAAGATAATACAAAATATTATATTACAGAAAAAAGAAAATTCTAAAAGGGTTCAGATTTTAACGGTCTCCCAAAAAGATTTGTTAAGGTGTTTTTATGCTTTCGCTGAGCTCGCATTCTACCAGTCTGCTGTTACATTCACTCCTGCTAAACAATTTCTTTTTTAGCTTTATAATTAGGTATCATTTTCTCTCTTATTCCAAAATTACAAAAATTTTAATTGCAGCAAAGCAGCATATGTTCAGAATTCCCCATGCAGCGTTGGGTAATGGCATACCTTTTTAAAAATCTTTTTCAGTCTTTTGTTTTCAATCAGTTAATGTTCAGTTTTCTTAAGGGATGCCTTACGAAACTATTTTTTTTAGTCCAAAGGGATTTGAATCCCGAAGGACTATTAGTTTCGTTTTGGCATTTTGCGTCGGACGGATAAATGTCGGTTCACTTTTCAAACTGTTGCCATAAAATGTTAGAGTCCTGCATTATATTTGAAGAAATTAAATAATGAAAATCTGCGTAAATGTATGTATATTTCTCACATTGTCATAAAATAACGGTACATAGAGTCATCGAATTTTGAATAACGTAATCCTCCAACGAATATGAGCATGTGGAAGACCAAATTTGAAATTTGAAATTTGTTTTATGATCGATTTCCTATTTTTTAAAACTTTGACGAATTTTTGATTAACAAACTCAAGGATTTCAAAGCGAGCAATGGCAACGTTGTGCAGAAAAAACATTTTTATCTCCAGCGCGTGAGTCTCTGTATCGGAAATTCTAAAGATATGCTCGTTTTAAAACTATTTTGCGATATTGCTGTTGCACTGGATCTTATGGTTTAAGTGCGAGGAACATGATATTTAATAAAGAAAGGTAACACAGAAAATGTTAAAAAACGCCCTTTTGGACGTAATTTAAAATCTGAAACATTTCAGATTTTTTTTTTTTTTTTTTTTTTTTTTTTTTTTCCCCGTTTTAGTCTAAAGGAGCTTTGTCTCTGACGGACTAATGTTTTGGTTTTGCGATTTTGCGTTGAATCACTATAAATGTCCGTTTCGCTTTTCAAACTGTTGCCACCGAATGTTGGAGTCCTGCATTATATTTGTAAAATTTAAATAATAAAATATCTGCATAAATGTATGTATATTTCTCGCACTGTGATAAAACAACGGTACATAGAGCCATCGAATTTTGAATGACGTAATTCTACTGTGAATATGGGCATGTGGAAGTCCAAATTTGAAATTTGAAATTTGTTTTATTATCGATTTTATATTCTGTTAAACTTTTATGAATTTTTGATAAACAAACTTAAGACAGCAATGGCAGCGTTGTACAGAAAAAACATTTTTATCTCAAGTGCGCGAGGCTCTGTATCGGAAATTCTAAAAATATGCTCAATTTAAAACTATTTTTCGACATTGCTATTGAACTGCAATTTAGGGTTTAAGTGCGAAGAACATGATATTTAAGAAATAAAGGTAACATACAAAATGTTTAAAAAACGCCTCTTTGGACGTAATTTAAAATCTGAAAAACTTTCAGAACTTTTTTTATCTGTTAATTTTTTTTGTCTGTTTATTGTTAACGTTTCGTGGATTAACTTTAATTTTTAAATATCACGTTATTCGCATTTAAGCGCTGTAAAATTCAGTTCAACAGCAAAATCAGAAAATATTTAAAAACAGCATATCTCTAAAATTTCCGACAGACAGTCTCCCGCTCTAAAGATAAAAATACTTTACTCCGTACAGTGTTGCTACAGTGTTTGCAGGTTTTCAAGTCGGTTAGTTTTTTAATCCAAAGTTCATTAAAGATTTATAAAACATGAAATATAAAATTTGGGCTTCCAAGTGCACATGTTTGAGTAAGGGATAATGTTGTTCAAAATTTAATGGCTCTACGTACCGTAGGTTTTTTCACAGAGCGAGGAACATACATGCAGATGCTTCATTATTTAATTTCTTTAAAGATAATACAGGGCGATAGTATTTGGTTTCAACAATTCGAAAACTGATTCTCCGTTTATAGAGGACGACGAAAAATCCTGTTTCTTGATGAACCCTTTCCGGCACGCTACCTTTTAAAGTTGGAGTTTTGATAAAAAAAAAAAAAAAAAAAAAAAAAAAAAAAAAAAAAAGTAAGCAGTCTAATTAGGTCTAGAGGAATACACAATTAAAATTTTGTGAAGATAGTACTTATCGTTTAATTCTGTGGGTGTGCCAAAGTGGGCACACTGATTGAATAGAGCTTCGAAAAGAGTGCTCAAACGAGCATTGTTGTCAATGAACTGACCGAATGAGATGCGGAGAAACAAAGAATACAGTCTCTCAATGGTCCTAGATTATCGGTGAGCCCGGTCTGGGCACACCTAGGGTTCGCCGTTTGATTTTAAGCAAGATTTCAAGGTAAAAATTTAAAACTAATATAGAATAAGGAGATTAGCATACAGCCAAAAAATAGAAATTTCTTTTCAAACAGTTCCTTTTATACCCTAAAAGAAATCTGAAAGATTTCTTTGAAAAATGAGGGTCTTAAAAAACTAAACATGGCTAAAATATATGGACTGGTTTGTGTTGAACTGCCATCTATTATAAATTAAGAAGATTCAGAGTATCCTATAGTAACCTATAAATACTTTTTCATTCAATTTTTCTGTGCGTACAGAAGGAAATTTGTAGGTGTGTCCAGACCGGACACACTGTGCCGCAAAGGGTTAATAGCCCATTCGGTATAACGCTCTTTCGGGTTAAAAATAAATTAATAAAAGATGATAGTTCCTTGATCATCGTCAAGGAACTGTCAAACGAATTATCAACAGAGACACGGTTTCGGAATTGCATTTGAACGAATTACAAAAGTAATCAATTATTTAAAAATTATTTTTAATTCAAATTAATTAATTTTTAGCTCAAACATTAATCATTTAAAGCAAATTTAAAGTAATTTTTTAAAAATATTGATCAAGAAACATTCCACTTTTATACGACTCGGAAGAAAATGAATGCTTTAGATATTCTACAAATTATAATTTAAAATTTCGCTAAAACCAGTACTTACTCGGAGAAAGACAATTAACTATTTCTGAAACAAAATGAAGAATATTCCATAAAATTTTAAAGAAAAATTTTAAGTGATGGAAAATAAATTACGAAGAAGTTACTTGCGATATAAAAGAGCGCCAGAATTGCCCAAGTTACAAATGAAAAAAATTTGTTCCTGAAAACACCGAAACAAGAGAAAAGGCAAAATTGCCAAGGCATTGCGAATGTACATGAGTGCAAAAATTGTAATAAATCAAAAATGAATAAAAAATTATTTTAGAAAACGTGTGTGTTACTGCAAAAGAGATACAGCAGTGAAATCCAAAGTAAGCCCTCCAGCCGGGATAGTCGTTAGCGACGCTGACTGCTGTATGGAAAGGCCCGGGTTCGACCGTGGCCTTCCGAGATTAGATGGCCTGGTCAGCTTCAGAATCACGTGATTTGACGTCACGTAAGGCGTCTGAACTTTCACCCTTCGCACTGCATTGTATGGACACTGCAAGCGAAGACTTCTTATTACGTTGATTGCGTGCTGTATATTTTTATTATTCGTGTCTTTTTTATTGCTAAATTTAAGTAATGTTGTTAAAGATATTTTCGTTTTTAAATTGAGATTACTAGTTAACTTATTTGTTAACAAGAATAACGATCGACGTCTACGTAGAGCTGTCTTCATCATGCCTGCACGATGTTGCTTTCCAGCATGCAACTCCAATTACGATGGCACTAATGGATATGTATCAGTATTCAAATTTCCAAAAGATACAGTAAAACGGGATTTATGGATCAAAAAATTCCAAGGAAAAATTTTATTTCAAGTGATCGCAGCATTGTGTGTGAAAAACATTTCGAAAAGATGATATTATTCGCTATGATTATTTACCAACAAACGAAGGTACTTTTATTCAGATGTGTAGAGGGCATCCTAAATTAAATAACGATGCTTACCCATGCATTTTTTCTGGTTGTCCAAAATACTTATCTGAAAGTCCAACCCCTCAGAGGATGAGCAGGGAGGAAAAAAGAGCTAAGATGGAAAAGCATATTTTTAATGAATTTTTGATAAAGGACAAAATAGCATCATTTGAGGATTTTTCTTCTATGTTACCAAATAAATATTTCATATACTTCAAATATTATTTTACACAAATATGTTGCTGGTATTTATATTTTATTGCTCAGTTTTCATCCGTATCCTAAAATTGAGAAAAGTATCTTTGTATCGCTTCATATAGATATACCAGTTTATCTAGGAGATAAAGTTGTTCCAGTTGAAAGTAAAGAAGTACCAGTAAAGAAGTTGAACAGCATTCTTTACTGGTCAAACTTACCGAGATATATGTACAAAACATTAATATGTTTGATGTTCATGAAACTTGTTTAATGTGTGGAATTCCCTTTTCTAGCAGATTAAAAAAAATAATGAGCACCGTTTCAAATATTTGTTTAAACAATTATACTAAAGTTCTTCAAAATAATATGCATACAAAAATCGATGAAAAGAAACTTAAAAAAGTCAAGAATACGCGATGAAAAGATATGAGTATGTAAATGACATTGTTTTATTTTTTAAAAATAGTGAACTAAATATGATGCAGTTCAAATATATTTTCAATAATGTATCTTTTACATTTAAATTTATTAATCCTTTTGCTGTTTCCTTATTATTTGATAATACTTCATAATTTTCAAAATAAATTATCAATTGAGATTAATTATTGCTTCAGTATACTAGTACAACTTGCACAGTATTTGCTAATTAGACAGAAATGATGGTTTGTTCTATGTATAGTTGTTTTGAGGTTTTCGATGGCAAATTTATTGATTTTACACTTTTGTGAAACATTATATGGATGGCTTTTATTTGTAAATATATTATTTATTATGCATCTACATATAACTAATAATGTAAATATTATTAAATGATGTAAATATTCTTATAATTATTGCTATAGATAACATATAAATATGTGAAAATTATTCGTTTTCTGTAATGTTGCAGCAAAATTGTAATTTATTTAATTTACAAAGTTTTGAGATTTAAATTTTTTCTGTGGCTTTTCTGTTCATTTTATTAGATAGTAATTTAAATGAATTAAAAGTACATTTGCATAATGTTTGGAAGCTCTGAATTATTTATAGTTTTAAGGAAAAATTATTTTTTATGTCTTTTAATTTGCTAAATTATATTTACTTTTGTTAGTGAATTATTTATATTTCTAAATCTTTTCATTCCTTTCATTCCTCTCCTTCTCAAACTGTAAAGCCATTTTTATGTTAATAAATAACATTTTTATTTACTTATTTCAAAACTTTCTTTTTTGAGTGTATCCTAACAAATTATTACAATACAGTGTAAAAAAAAATGCACAAGATAACCTAAAACATGGCATAGAAAATTTCGTGAATATTTCTTTCGTGAATATTATTAAAATTAATATTTATTAAGTTATTAATCTTTACTGCAAATGAGTATACGACCTTTTATATACGTTTTTAAGTCTCTGGAAATTTAATTATTATGCATTATTAAAAACAAAACACTCTAAACATCGAACGATACACTCGCATTCAAATCTGAAGCAAAGAAAGTCACGGAAGGATCGGACGCCTTTCGTGACGTCACTCGTAGCTAACCAGGCCATGTTATCTCGAAGGCCACGGTTCGACTCCCAGTGAAGGCATGTACTCGTATGTTTATAAATAAATGTATAGCGTCTGTGCAGCATGTGACACTCTAGCGAGCTGAATGCCCTCTCGAGAAGTTGGTGGTAGGGAAAGAGGGGTGGGAGACCCTTGGTGTGATCATCATCAAAATCATTTCCCCCCCGAAGTGATCATCATCAAAATCGGAGGGGGACGAAACTGAGAAAAGTCGTACTGCCACCTGCACGGTGCTAAAGAGGCCACAAAAGCAATCTTGCTCTCCTTGCCACGATGTGTATCATGGGCTTGTTCTGAAGTTACTGTCGAACAGATGAAAAAAGTCAGAACAACTGCAACAATGTAAAACATGGAACATGAAAGCAAAATGGCCCACCAGTGTTTCCAAAAAATTAAATTAAAAAAATTTATTAAAACAACTAACGTACAATGGCTAATTAACTGAAAGGAGCTGTTTAGTGTCTCTTTCCAATGGCCTGAAGTCTTAAACAGAAATGATAATGCGAAAGTACGTATTTTAAAAAATAGGACAAATATTGAAATATATAAAATTAAACGGGTTTTCCATTCATACTGTTTTTTTTTTTTTTTTTTTACATTGTGTCTTCTCCATCTTATATAGCTTGACACATTTTGTCAGCATATATAGAGAAGGAGGGAGAAGAGGGAAAAATTGTTCCTCAGTCTCTCTGAAACAGCTGGAATTTGATGCAGCAAAATAAAGAAGAATACAAAATTCTAAAAATGAAACAAAAACTCTTCTTCAAAGTATAAAATAATAGATGAAATGACAGAAGTCACAAAATAAAACGAAGTGTTTCATATCTCGTAATATTTCATCTATGGTCGATGCCCCCAGAAAATGTAATATAACAACCTTAAAATCAAACGACGAAGGTGAAGTACACTAATGTAAAATTTGAAACTAAACAAACCAAACTTAATTTAGCATAAGTTTTAAATAAAACTCTATTAGCTTTGAGGGTTAGGTTAGATTAACTGGGTGTGGCAATGCGTTCATTTGGTTTCGAAACCGGATCAAACTACCAATATTCGGCTTTTTTCATTGGGCCCCGACTGGTGAGATTTCCGAAGGGTGATCAGACTCAGGTCTCTCTTCTTTAGAAGCATGAACATTTTAACTTGAAAAAGAGGAAGTAGTAGAGTCAAGTTGCTGTTAAACTTTAGCTTGTAAATATGATAACCCGTTGTTGTCGGCCAATCGCTCAGAAAGGGAGGTTAGACAATTTTGTTAATTACTCATGTCTCTAAAACCCAAACTGAAACTGTTACACCCAAATTGAAACTGTAACACGTAAATTGTTCAAAGTCTTGTATTTCTATCATCTTTTGATATAGAAATGTAAAGATGGAACTATCGTTTGTTCGGCGTTTTAGATTAAACCCAGTTAACTGTAACTTTATAACAATATTGTATTATTGAAAAAGTAGGCGTTATTAAATTATGTTGATAGTATTTTAACTGATTTAAAACTGTAGGTTTTTCAGGATTAGTGATACGAATTTTATCAGTTCTGAGAGCGCACACATATACGCTAAAACGTGATAAAACTAATCGATTTTCTTTCGAATTTTAACAATTAAGCAACTCTATTAAAGCGCTCAGAAATCTTTTATAGTTAAAACCATTACCCTAATGATTGAATAATGCATTAGGTAATTAATGAATCCAGAGATAATTAACGAATTTACAAGATTTTTACTATCAGCGCGACAGAATGTGCTTTACAGCAGAATCGTTCGATTATGCTGAGAGTTTGTCTTAAATTAAAAGCTTTAAAATTTAAATGTTTGTACAAGAGTCCATTGTTTTCCAGTCATTTTAAACTGAAACACTTATAACTGATGTGTTTGTTCTCTTTCGACGTATTGTTGTCTTGTCTATGTTATTTCATGGAAGAATGGTTGTCAGAGCCTCATGGAGTTGGACTTCTACTTCCAACCCAATTTGAGGAAGAGCACCCCAGGGGGTGGTTCGGGTGTCTCCAGCCCCTTTACTTTACCACCTAATCGAATGAGAGGACTTTAGGTTCGCAATATAATTAGATATATGCTCTGCCTCAATGTTAAATGCCCCTGTTACCTTATTTTTTGGCACAGTTTCGTCATTTCAGACTTTTCATGTTACATTATACAGAAGATACTGCAATTTCACATATAATAATTTCACTAAAATTATGTACACATATACAAAATTCGTAACAATATATTCATGTCTTTCAGGTATGTATGATCAGCTGTTTAGATAACTTTACATGCTCATCGAAATTTTAAGCAAAGATTTTGTTCGTAGTAGTCATATACATCAACTGTACTATAATATTTCATACGTACTCAACGTACATGCCTATGTTACACCGTAGTTTTGCATTATGTATGCAGAATTACGGTGTAACGTAGGCATGTATGTTGAGTACGTATGCTCAGCGGCTTCAATGAGTATATTTATTCGTCGAATTTTAAAGGGATGATTTTGTTTTTTTCAAAGTAGTCACGTATACACAATAGTACTATATTATAACAATAACATGTGAAACTAGGAAAAAAATATTATAAAAATAATATATGTAAATATGAAAAGTATATTATAACAGTAATATGGGTAAATATGAAAAGTATATTATAACAATAATATATATAAATATGAAAAATGTATTATAACAATAATATATACAAATATGAAAAGCATATTATAAGAGTAATATATATTAATATGAAAAGTCTATTATAAAAATAATATATGTTAATATGAAAAATATATTATAAAAATAATATATATTAATATGAAAAGTATATTCTAAAATAATATATACTTCGTATAGACAAGGCAAAAATATGACGTATTACATGCTTGTGATAGAGTAGCATAGAGGTTGAATATTTATACTTAGTGGCTTCAATTACTATGCATATTAGTCGATATTTAAAGAATGAATACTCATCAAATTAAAGGAAAGATTTTGGTTATTGTATAATAGTGTCCTATGCATGACTGCGATGTAATACAATTATCTATTTTGAGTTCACATACTCATCTGCTTCCATGTGTACATATACCATAGTTATTTTGTAGAAAGAATTTTGTTTATTGCGTAGCAGTCATGCGGTGCAATAAACGAAATTCTTTAAATTTCAAATTCAAAATTCTTTGACTGCGATGCTATGTAAAAATATATGTTGGATATGTATACTCAGCAGTTTCGAAAAGCATACTGGAAATTTAAAGTAAGCCTTTTGTTAATTAGATAGTAATTATGTATACACTGAGTATGTTACAACAGTAACATACTTCATGCATACATGTTTGCAACATGATGTAATATTTTATTTATTACATTTCTCTTACATATATAATATGACTGCCATATAACGTAATCATACACTTTGAATAAGTGTAGTCAGTTGCTTCGATAAGTATACATACTCCATTTAAATGGTATGGATAAAACTTTAAGGAATGAAAGGGAACTGGATGGCCGCAGTTCAAAACTGAACTAAAGAGTTTCCAGGTGAAATAAAAAATTCAAAACTGGAATTCTATTCAGTTTTTATTTCTATTGTTCTCGCTTAAGCACGTGTTTCTTTTCCATCATTTCCACTCCCTCGATCGAAAAGGAAGATTTATTTAAACCTTAGAAAATATAGTCCTGAAAATTTACTGACATGACCATAATTCTTCTTGCATTTTACTGTTTTCTTTACCATTTAGTTCTTCGGCATCTTCTGCTTGTTGCAAGTACACTTCATAATTTCAATCTTTTTGGATCCTTTGAACATTTTAAGCTGACAAAATCTATGAATAACAAATAAAGTTTAACATACTCCTTCCCCCCCTAAACACCCTAAAAAGGAATTGAACACAGCATTCAATTTTAAAGTCATAAAATATGAAGTAACATTCTTTTTGGAAACTGCATATCATGTTCCGCTCGGAGCACCAAACACGATACTTTGCTACTTCAGTTAAGTGCGTATTGATTGCCGTAGTAGTTATTATATGACAGTTAATGGAATCTTGAGAAATCTCCATGGATACCCTGCAAAAGCTAAGAAACGGTATTTACGATCATGTAAGATACTTAAGGAAAACGATTTCTGAAAGAAGTTTAAGAGTGTAAAGAAGAAGTAATAAATATTTACTACCCTACTTAATTTCCTCAGAAAGTAAGGAAAAAAAGACCCTTATAAGGTAAGGTTCTTTTATATAAATATATATATATATATTACTTTTGGATGCAACTAAGCACTTTCTCAGCTCTTGAGACTATTTAATGATTTGAAATACTGTCATATTCCTATTACAGAACATTCAAACAATTAAGTGGAACATTCGAAACTTTGCATTACTTTCAAAAGCGGAATTACGCATTGCAGTTTAAAAAAATTTCAAGTAAAATTTATTCTTACATAGCATATATTTATCAGTATATCATATTTCTCAGTAAGTATTAGTATGTTATTATATTATTATATAATATCGATACTAGACAATATTAGTACACAGTATCAGTAATAGTGTTATATAATAGTATATAACATCAGTCAGCTTTCAAACACAAAATTATGTATCACCGTTTTAAATGAGTTCTCTCAGTATATACATATATATATATACTTGTAAATAATTTTAATAAAATTTGTAAATTGTAGCATCTCTTAATGCGAAGCGTTAATTGTTACACGGTTAAGTCCATTTAACATCGAGGTAAATGATTATTTTGCCAATATTGGCCAGATAGTGCAAAGCTGGCTATGTTTTTGGCAACTAAATATCGCCGCCAAATTTGGCGAGAAATCGCCAAAAGTCGCCAACTGTAGAGACATTTTGGTTTAATCCCTGTGTGAGTGTAACTGCATTTGATGCTATATAACTGCAACTGTGTGTGCCTTCCAGAAATTTTAAGAAATCGAAAGCGCTGGAAACTTCTTGGAGGAAGGAGGGACCCTATAAGACCGGGAAAGCGTCAGTTTTCAGTTCAGTTCTGAGCCATCTTCGTTCGGGCTTCCCTTTTAGACGTTATATAAAATTATTATGTATTATTTTCAGTGTTTAGTGATTATATTAATTTACAATAAATAGGGAAATTATAATGTTCTTATTTTATAATTAATTTTTAACATTTAATATTGGTTAAACTTTTTCATTTGTTTGCAATAAAGCTCTTATTTAGCGGAAAAGTCTTATACAGCTAAAAAAGCGTGGGTTTTTCCGTTCTCA
This sequence comes from Stegodyphus dumicola, assembly GCF_044657685.1. Classification (NCBI taxonomy): domain Eukaryota; kingdom Metazoa; phylum Arthropoda; class Arachnida; order Araneae; family Eresidae; genus Stegodyphus; species Stegodyphus dumicola. The sequence goes on from NC_140770.1 coordinate 135,365,311, forward strand.
CGAAGCGGCCTCATTGGGGCTCAGAGGGTTGCGGCCAGCTGCATTTTCCTCTTCTTATCTTTCGGGGTTGAACACATGTTTTGCTCGTTCGGCGCGAACAGTTCTAACGGTTAGCGATATTTGACAGAGTTATGGGTTGAAAAATATGTTTCTGGTTTGCGCGCGAAAGGGTATGTCATCTTAATAGTGGGGTTTGATTTTTCTTCAAATTTTAGTCGTTGTTTATTATTTCTGTTCTAGTTGGCTATAGAGACTCAAAGTTTTGTTTAGGATTGGTTAATTTTAATTTTATTGATATTTTGAGCCAATAGTGAATTTAGAAGTGGTTCATTTAGGAGCGTCACCGATGTATCAAAAAGAGTTTCAAGAGAAGCAGGAGGAGATTTAGTCAGATTTTTGTTTAGCAGATTTTCGAGACTTCTTCCACTTTTTCGGAGAGGAGGGAGGGCGGCCCCTCGGGGTTGACTGCGGTTTGCAGTTAAAAGTTATTACCGCCTCCCGAAGGCTCTGGGCTGCGGGGTTCCGTCCAAGCATATTGCGGACTATGATCGTGACATTTGTTGGCATCTGTGTTAGTGAAGCTGGGGCTAGTTCCCGCGTTTTCTCTGTCCAGCCGTTCCGGCCACGCATGAATCGTCGCTGATTTTTTTGTCCTTATCGAGGAACTTCAAAATAAAAGGGAAGGCTGTTTTTGAGTTAGCATGCTCCCGGACAGAGTACCGTGCTGGAACTACGAGAAAAGGGAAGTATTTCTCGTTAGAGCCTCGAACAGTGTTTAGTACTGGTTTTCTGACAACTATGAAGTAGTTCTTGAGGGAGTCTTCAGACTTGGTTTTGGATTGAAATGAATTAGATAACCGTGAGTGCCTCGAACAGTTACCAGACTGTGTGTTTTTGACAACTATGAAGGTTTGGCCGTTTATTGTTTTCGACGATTTAATTAATTGATTCGGCAGCTCCCCGAGTCCCAACGAGTCCCTGTTGTCTACGCAGATTCCATGAGTTTATTTTTGTTTCCTCTCGTTTTGTTTGTTTCTAGTGTTTTAACTAATTTGAGGGAGTGAATTTTATTTTTTTTTAATGTTTAATTGTCATAAGAAATTACTTAAATTAAGGGAGAATAAACGTGAGATTCGATCAAGTAGATTTATTAATTTCTATATGTCCGAAGATAAATATACTGATGTGTCACAGGTGAAGGAATAACACCTGTCACGGATAAATATACTGATGTGTCATAGGTGAGCTCTTCTAAATTAGCTTTATATGTGAGTTTAAATTCTTGAGTATCTATTTAAAAAGATTAATAACTGTGAGGTGTAGGATTTGAAAAACGTTAAAAATGAGATTGAAATGAAAATTGTGTAGTTATAATAAACTACATAACTAGTAATTTGGGTACAGTAGTGATCGTTGTACATTATTGTCAAATGCAAAATTATGAGTAACTTTTTGAAAATGTTTTGTAGGGATAATCTGGCCAGCTATTTAAATTGCTAATGTTTTGGAATATTTAATAAATGTCTTTCATTGATCTATAATTGTATGTTTTAGAGTTTTTATTTTGTGGTCTACTGTAGGTAATCCATGTGATCCTTACGGAAAATATGGTTATTTCTTATTTCGAATCTGGGTAACTTATTGCGAGGAATAGGAAAATTAGTTCTGAGTGGGTTATGAGTATACAATCCCATTGATAAATTTAGCTGAACTGCTATTTGGAATTCTTACGTGTGAGATTAATTTTTATCCTTTCATTATTAGCATAAAGAGCTAATTTATTTTTATGGGAGTTTTTGCTGCTCAGTTTATCTTTTTGTTTCCCGTGGAACCAAAGACAAGTTATGAAGTCAAGTAGTTTAAAAGTTAAAGAAATTAATATAAATTTTTTTCTACGTAACACATTGCGTTGTGTTCAACGTTCTTATTAATTGTCACACTGAAAAGAACTGTACGAATACTTTCGTGAGATTTGTTCGGGAGCTGTAAAGTATTTTTATTGTTTTGGAAAAAAGAACTTATAAGGCTATCATCGGTTCTATGTGCTTTCATTCAACTCATTACGAACCCGTGCGCATGGAATAATTTTTAATGAGAGAAGTGGTAATTAATGTCAGTTTCAAGAGCGATGGAAGAGTAACTAACACAGATGGTGACAACCTTTGCTGCATCCGAAAAATAATGAAACAGGTGGTCAATTCCGTTCACGAAGAGATAAAAACGGTCCAAGGAAAATGGGCAGGATCACTCAAAAATGAGCTCAAAATATATAAAAGCGAGCTAAAAAAAGGTGGAATGTGCCGTCAAGACAGTTACAAAATATTGAGGACAAGAGAAAAGGAAAAAAGAAATTACTGCTATAATAGAAAACAAAATCGAGACTATGAAAGGCAGAATAGGCGCGGATGAAAATAAAGAAATTAAAGAAAACAATTCTGCTGTCAAATAACAAATCGAAAAAAGAGTTTCTGCTGTCGAACAACAAACCGGTGACACGGTTTCTGCTGTTGCCAAGGAAGTTGACAGCTGGAGAGATTCATAATGACAGCTGGTCACAATTTTGACGCTTTTAAATTTGTATATATGTCGTCCCAAGCTTCTCTAAAGTTATCCCCAAATCATGGAAAGACTTTCTCGCAAGTGTATAAGACTCAGTTTTCTATACAGCCGGACGCAAATAGGTGGGATTCGCAAGCTAATCTTGCAATTTCGAGGCTTCATTGACAACAGACGGTGCGGATATCCTCCAAATTCTGCCCGAAAACCACAGGCTATATTTTGAAGCTTCATCCAGTCCGTAAGAGCTGTGCTTTTGGGGGAACTGTTTAACAGACTAGTAAAGGCTTCTGTTAAAATCTCGACTTCAAAGGTCCACGGATACACTCCAGGAGCTCGCCATGGATGTTGAAAGGCTGTCTCATCTGTCCTTTTTGGACTGCCCAATAGAAATAAAGGAAATCCTGTCCATGACGTACTTTATCTACGGTATCCGGGATCCTGAGATAGAGAAAGCCCTGAGAACGGTATTGTCAAGGAGCTAAAAAGTGCTTTAGTGTGGGATATAAAATTCTAACCTCCAACAATCAGAGATCAATACACCAAACCTCCACAGAATCAGAGATGCTCATGTCTAAGAGACAATGGATCAAATGACTGCCCTTCTAGGCGAAGTTTCTACACAATTCAGTGCCTTGAGGCAGAATATGAGTAGCAAAAGAACCTAGCTTTAAGTGCTGAAACTTCGGTGCTGAAAATAACGTACGAAGGAAGTGCAGAACATTCCAAGACACAGGAGTTAAAACTAGTCTTAGCAAGGAGAAGGAGAAACGAATATGTGGCCATCTCTCAGGGCGGAGATTGCCAGATATTCAGAAACCCCATTTTAAACCGCTTCAGATTTCTGAAATGAGTGTCGGCTATAATGTCCACTTGATCATGGGATATGTAAATGGATTTCCTTGCAATATGACTATTGATACAGGATGCAATATGACCATCGATGCAGGATGTTAACAAACGACACTCTCTCAACGAATAAAAAGTAAACTAATCTGGAATGTCCCGTTCGCTTCTTCCAGAGTATCCGGTAATAAAATCGGCACCGATGGAACGTTGCACATAACATCATATTTTTAAATGCCGCTTACCATCACACGATATATGTGGCAAATATTACAGACCTTTACACAGTCGAGTTAGGCATTCTAATTTAGTACCCTGTTTCCTTGGACTAAAAAAATAACGAACGGCTTTCTGCCTCTAAGTAAGTACATAACCTGTTCGGAATTAAAGATTCGAATTCTGAACTTTATTTAACGGTTAAATTCCCATTTTCTACTCCATCCAGTGTCAGAAGCAAAACACGTTACTGTCGCCATTGCTAGACTTACAGGCCACGCCTCCACATGGTATAAGTGCATTGGAAAATTTGTGTTGGGTGAACCTGGGAGAGAGAGCTACATCTTCGAAAATTTCAAAAACACACTCATTAAAGCGTTCCAAATTATCAAAGATAGGACCAAATTCGCGTCGGAGCTACTTAGTAAATTCAGATTAAGAGTTGAAGATTTGACGGACTTAAGAAAAATTCAAATTTTTAACTTCTTGTATGGCAAGAGGCCGGATGAAGAACTCATTCAAGTGATATTGGTGCGATTAGTAATCCAAGTCCAGGATTGTTTTGAACTCCGAATCGTGGAAAATTGCCTTGAAATGGAGAGTGAGGACGCAGCTCTTCTGCTGCATAACAAAGTACGTTGGTTATCAAGAGAAAACGTTTTGCGTCCTTATTAACAGAAATTAAAGCATTTTCTCCTTGAAAAGAGTGTTTATTATCCAGAACTAACGAACCATCAGTGGATCTAAAAATTTATTTTATAGTACATGTTACGTTTTATACCAAGCAGCTTAATCAAAAACAACAAGGGATAGGAAACATTTTTTCAATGTTAGAAGAAGTTATTTCATTTGAAAACAAATTATCTCCCTTTGCTCAAGATTTTGAAAGAGAAACTTTGATTCATTTTCCAAGCGTAATGAAACATCGCCAAGAAAAGCATTCTTATACTGACATTTGCTGTTTCAAAAAAGCTGTTTTGAATACGAGAGAAGATTTTCTCAGCAGGTTTCAGAAATTCAGAAACCACAAACTGACGCTAGTCTTTGTTAAAAACCTCTTAATACTACTGTAATAGAATTATATTTTACTCCCTTTAAAATTGGCATTCGTAACTTTGAAATCCAATTGCTGGATTTAAGAAACAAAGAATTACGGAACTCGAAATTTGAAAGTCTTAGTGCTGGTATAGAAACATTGGGAAAAACGAATGTGAGCTTTGTTCACAGCATAAGTGGTCTGCTTTGAAAGACGTGGAGAAGGAAGATATGTTGATTTATAACGCATGGAATAGTATTCCTGATTAATATAATCAGCAGAAAATCTAGCGTTTGCTGTTCTTTCCTTATTCGGGTCTACATATTCATGCGAACTATCATTTTCAAGCATGAACCTTATCAAGACTAAACTGACAAGCCGTCTTATTAATGAGAACTTAGAATCATGCTTAAAATTAAAATCAGCAACATACAAACCTGAGTTACATAAACTTTTAAAGGAGATGCAAGACCATTATTCGCATTACTGTCTGTTCGTCAATATCACGATTCAACTTTTAGTCCAAAGGGGTTTTGTCTCTGAGGGATTATTATTTTCGTTTTCGCATTTTGCTTTGAAATCTTTAAAAGCTGTATGACTTTTCAAACTGTAGCCACCAAATATTATCGCCTTGTATTATATTTGAAGGAATTAAATAATGAAGAATCTGCATAAATGTATGAATGTTTCCCGCATTGTGATAGAACAACGGTACCTAGAGCCACCCAATTTAGAATAACGTAATCCTACTGCGAATTTGAGCATCTGGACGCCCAAATTTGAAATTTGGAATTTGTTTTATTATCGATTTCCTATTTTGTAAAACTTTAACGAATTTCTAATTAACAAACTCAAGGATTTCAAAGCGAGTAATGGTAACGTTGTACAGAAAATACATTTTTATCTCTAGAGCGTGGAACTGTGTATCGGAAATTCTAAAGATATGCTCAATTTAAAATTATTTTGCGATATTGCTTTTTTATGGTTTAGGTGCGAAGAACATGATATTTAATAAATAAAGGTAACGCACAAAACGTTAAAAAACGCCCCTTTAGACTTAATTTAAAACCTAATTTCAGATTTTTTGTTTTTGTTTTTGTTTTTGCTCTACATACCTGTATAGTTTAACTAAGATTTAAAAACTGAAGTATTAAGATAATTTTAGGGAGAGTTGCGGAGTGGAAAAAGATGTAGTGTTGAGAATTATGAAAGGTATGTTAAGGTGGTTTGCATATATCGAGAGAATTAACGAAAGAGGATACACGAAATGAGTATACAAAACAAGTTTGGATGGGAGAGCTGGAAGAGGGTCGACCTCAGAGAACCTACGTTGATCAGATTTACGTGTTCCCTTTATTCCGCCTTCTTAGCATGCCTTTGTAGTGTAGTGGTCAGCACGCTGAGAGCGAATTCCAGAGATCAGTGGTTAGATTCCCGGCCAGGGCGTTGCTCATTTTTTATCACATAACTTAATCATTCTACGGAGTGCCTAATTAAATGAATAACAATGCACCTTCCTATATAATTTAAGTTAAAAAATGTGGCTCTGAGACGAAATATCAATTGTTGAACTGCTTATGATTGGCTTGGTTAAATAATTGACAGTTTGCCGACCACTGTTTTAGCCTAAAAACGTGAATAAATGCAATTACTTCCTTTTATATTTAACCCCAAAATCAGAATTCCAATTAAATTCCAATATTAAAATTTTCAGACAAATTGCTTATAAATTTAGAACAAAAAAATTGATACCGTCTGCTTTAATTGCTAAAATTATGTATTTTATAACCTTTGAAATATAAGTACTTCTCTGAATTACGTTTTATTAAGCTAAGAAATAAAAACTCCAAAACGTTGAAATTAACACTTAACAGTTGTAAAGAGTTCTCCCCTCGTAAACTGCAGGCCTTCGTTATGTAATTGGAAACACGCCCGCCTAGCAAACGGGAGACCTGGAGCTCGAATCCCGGAAAGGGTTTTTGTTGGTTTTTCGCGTTATCATCTCCAAAATAAACCTACATATTTATAAAATTAATTAACGAAACAAAAAATCTTAATATTCTTTTTATATTAACTACTTAAATTATAAACTTAAGTTTAAAAAATTTAAACAAATCAAATTTCTCAGAATTTAAAATATTACTTACATTTATTATACAACATTAAAAATAAGCCAGAAATATACAGCTTGGCTTTAAAAAGGCTAGTCCTTTTAACATATTTATCAAAGGAACGTAGATATGACAACTGTTTACGTAAGAGAGAGAATTTCACCTATTGCTATGGCAACATCGCATTAGAAAAGAATGAATAAAATATTCATGCTCTTTTAACATTAAAGAAAGAAAGAAAGGCATTGCGTCATTCGAAGAAAATAATTACTTTTCTCATATATTTTTAATTAGAATGCCACAGATGTTAATTTAATTACGTACCAAAGGAAAATACTTCTTTTGTTTTTATTTTAATCCAAACATATTAATCAATCATAAGTACATCTTGCATAGAATATTTCAAGGAACATATTCAAGTAAAAGATACCTAATAATAAATGTAATCTGTTTTAATTCATCTAACAAATAAAATCATTTTCCTCCAATCTCAATGAAAATCAAAAAGAACAGTTCATCTTTACGTCGTAAGATTTAATACAAAAGTTAATACGGAAATATTTATTATAAGTATTAAAGAAATTGTTAAAATTTACAGTTTTAACTAAATGAATTTATATGCTGTAATTTTGCTTTTTATCTAATCCATAACAACCTATTCTATCAAATTCAAATCCATTATCTTCATATTCAAATAAACTCCCATTTTACAGAACACAGTATTTTCGTATTATACAATAAGAAAAAAAAAAAAAAAAAAAATGTTTTAAACGAAATATTTGCCAATTGAAGATTCGCGGGGAATGGCCGTACTTATTTGTCACTTCAGGCCTAATAGCAAAGACAGATGCTCGGGGTGCATGGCCACAGACTGACACGTGCACTGTTTTCCATTATTTTTGCTTCTAAAAAGTAGTTCTTTTGAAATATTTTCCTATAAACAAATTTCCTGGAAAGATGTGTTGTACAAACATTATTTTGTTCTAATTATTTTTATTTAGCGTAAGTATACTGAAACACCCAATCGATTTCGAGGGGAGCTAAAGGTCCCTCTTCATCGGGAGAAAGAAATACCTAGAAAGAAGAAAAATAAAGGGGAAGGAGTCTCAGAAACACGTGGTCCTTATCAGCACTGCACGTGGTTATAACCGGATTTTTAATCAGAGTTACACTGGCCGCCTACTTTTACTGAGCCAGGCTATGTGATCAAACATGTAACACAAAGGACAAGAAAAATTAGCGAAGTTAAAAATAGGAAGCGAGGGGCAACTGCACCTTCACGCTCAAAATCTGAACTTCGAATACTGGAAAGCAACCACTGAACGGATTTTTATACCCTCTGGTAGTACCAAACGCGAGGAGGTAACGCCATCTACCGGCAAAAATAACTGAATTAAGATAGTATAATTTTAAAGGCATTAGGAAGGACTGGATTGGACTAAACATGCTAAATCTTTGTGAATATGAAAAGCCTCAAGAAAATCCAATTCACCTATGGAAAGAAGCCTTTTGGATAATTTTTGCAGACCCAAAGTCAAAATTATAGTTAAATGTCTAATTATGATACGCTAAGGACAAGAAAAATTAGCGAAGTTAAAAATAGGGAGCGAGAAGCAACTGCACCTTCACGCTCAAAATCTAAACTTCGAATAATGGAAAGCAACCACTGAACGGATTTTATACCCTCTGGTAGTACCAAACGCTAGGAGGTAACGCCATCTATCGGCAAAAATAATTGAATTAAGATAGTAGAATTTTAAAGGCATTAGGAAGGGCTGGATTGGACTTAAAATCATTAACTAAACATGCTAAATCTTTGCGAATATGAAAAGCCTCAAGAAAATCCAATTCACTTATGGAAGAAGCCTTTTGGATAATTTTTGCAGACCCAAAGTCAAAATTATGGTTAAATGTCCAACTATGATAGCAACCATAATTTTGACTTTGGGTCTGCAAATACACTATATTTAGCGTATCACTATATTTAGCGTAGTTGAAAATACACTATATTTAGCGTAGTTGAAAATACACTATATTTAGCGTAGTTGAACATTTAACCATAATTTTGACTTTGGGACTGCAAAAAATATCCAAAAGGCTTCTTCCATAGGTGAATTGGATTTTCTTGAGGCTTTTCATATTCACAAAGATTTAGCATGTTTAGTTAATGATTTTAAGTCCAATCCAGTCCTTCCTAATGCTTTTAAAATTATACTATCTTAATACAGTTATTTTTGCCGATAGATGGCGTTATCTCCTCGCGTTTGATACTACCAGAGGGTATAAAAATCCGTTCAGTGGTTGCTTTCCATTATTCGAAGTTCAGATTTTGAGCGTGAAGGTGCAGTTGCCCCTCGCTCCTTATTTTTAACTTCGCTAATTTTTCTTGTCCTTTGTGTTACATGTTTGATCAGATAGCCTAGCTCAGTAAAAGTAGGCGGCCAGTGTAACTCTGATTAAAAATCCGGTTATAACCACGTGCAGTGCTGATAAGGACCACGTGTTTCTGAGATTCCTTCCCCTTTACTTTTCTTCTTTCTAGGTATTTCTTTCTCCTGATGAGGAGGGACCTTTAGCTGCCCTCGAAATCGATTGAGTGTTTAAATATACTTACGCTAAATAAAAGGTTGTTTATACGGTTTTGATTGTCACATTAGCGTGTTTCTCTTCTATTCTAGTTATTTTTAATTTAAGAAACTTTCCTTTCCCTTCTGATTTGAAATTCCTGCCAAAATGCAAATTTAAATGACGTATTTGCAAATCTAAAGGAATTCGGAAATAGTATTTAAGTAGAAGATTTTAAGAGTTCGCGGTATGTTTCGATTTGGAATGTTGTGTGGCGAGAAATTTCAGCTTGGAAGCTAACGCTGTAGTTCCGGATCGGAGTTAAACAGTTTACTTTTTCGGTTAGTTCTGTATCTGAAATTATTGAAAAGAAAGGGCAGATTTTTTGCGGAGTTTGCTACTATCTCTCAACGAACACTGATTTTAGTGAACTGTTTTAGTTACCTGACTTTGCTGTTTGTTGCCTGAGCTTCGTCTCATGCATAGGGTCCTGTTGTGCTCATTTTCCTGCTTCTGGCTGCTGCCCCGCGCTTTATGATGGAGCGTCTGATCAACTATATTGCTACGAAAATCACATTAGCGTTACAAGCCGAGGTTTACAACAGCCTTCCTGACAACGATGCTCGCGACCTGTCCTTTTTAAGACGACTAAGCCGATTCATTGATCAGGAGCTGCTGCAAGACAAAGTTAGTTCTGCTAGTACTACTGCGACCTGCAGTGATAGCTACAATGAAGAATTTCTTTAACTTCCAACTGCAAAGCTGAATGTCAGATGCGCTGAAGGTCCTGCATGTTCCGATGAGGACATCAGAAAATACAAAGCTTTAAACGAAAGTTCAGATTCGGAGAACGGTCCGAAAGGGGACACTACAAAACGCCCTCGAAAACCTATTCGGAAGTCTACCTCTCACCCTCCACCTCCTCAGCCATCTGATTCATTGATTCCTGATCAGGCTGCTGCTGCCTCCCAACCTGACGCTATGGATACCACTCCAAATGATCAACCTGCACTGATGACACCTTCAACTAATCAGAGCACCTTAGGACGAAAACCACCTCCTATTATGATATAAGATTAAAGATTCACCTTCTCTCACGTTAAGGCTCTATTAATTGGATGTAATCTGCAAGCTGAACGTGATTATAGTTAATTCAGGGTGGCTTCAAAATCCAATCTAAGACTCCAAATCTTTATACAGACAAATTATTAAGATGCTTACTGATGCTGGAGTCCACTATCACTGTTTTGAACTTCCTGAGAATAGATGTATCAAAACTGTAATCAGAAGTCGAACTTCATATACACCGATCTATGAAATAACAGATGACCTAAACGCCAGTTAAAACGTAGAAGAAACGATGAAGTAATTAACCTCCCCTTGTTCCTTGTAACTCTTGAAAGAAAAGATAAAAGCCATGATATCTTCCATGAAAGATTCATTGATGGAATGAGAATCACTATGGAGAGATATAACGGTCGTGCCCGGCGCCTGCAGTGTTTCCGTTACGATAGGCGTCATCATGCTCAATCACACTGCAACCATGAACTCAAATGAGTCCGATGCGGTAACTCACATGAGTCGCACAACTGTGACAAAGATAAAATCATCCCACTGAAGTGAGCCAACTGTCAGTAAGTGCCAATTACATAGGATGCAAGAAATTTCGTAACCTAAGACCTCCCCCACCAGTAACATCTTATGCTGACAGAGTTATAACCAACAAATCCTACTTGCAAGCGGTCTTGCACCGAAAGTTATCTTTGAGGCAAAAATCATACTCAGGGAACTTAAAATTTTCGTTAACATCGTTAAAGAATCTAGCCTCCCAATTCCATTTAAACTCACTGAAGATATGAAACCAGCATCTCAAGACACTCCAAAATCTTATAATGGATAGATAAAAAATACGGCGAATTATATATGCTTCATGATATGGAACGCTAACGGTCTCCAAAATCAAACGCATGAACTGCAAGAATTTCTTCATGATCAAGACATTGACACTGCGATTGTTAGAGAATGGCATCCGCAGCTGTGTCATCGTCTTAATATATCAAATTATCACAGCTACCATTGTGATCGGACTTCTCATCGCGGTGGAGGTGTCGTTATCTACGTTAAAGAAATTTCCTTTCTTGTCTCATAAATGAATGCAATGATAATGGCTATGAATGAGTGACTATCTCTGTTACCCTCCCGGTGTTCAAAGACTTATATTTTTGTACATTGTATATAACCCACCTCAAACTCACCTTACTTAAAAGCTGCTGGGGACGCTATTATGCCAGGATCCTGTTATACTTGCGAACAAGTTAAATGCCAAAAGTACTGTATGGAACTGTAGACGCAGTAATCCGAACAGCAAAATTGTTCAGAATTATATTCTAAAACATCCTGTGGCACTTTACGTACCGTATGAATACACATATAGCCCTGATAGTATTGAACATTCTGACATCCTTGAACGTAGCATTACCTGATACTACGATTCTCATTACTTTAGAAGTTGCCCATGAACTCTTGTCAGATCATTTACCTGCCAGTGCTACAGTTGAGGTTGAAAAACGTGATTTCAGTTCCTCAAGGAAAATAACTGATTAACAACTTTATGGAAATATTATGAAAAACTCTATAATTAATTTAAATGTTCTTAAAAGTGTACAAGGAGTGGACGCAGCTGTCTCTTCTATTACTGAATAGATTCAAGGCGCTGTGGAAGAATCAAGCGATACGTTTAATAAAAGTGAAAATATTTTTCGTCTCCCTAGGAATATCCGACAACTCATGAAGCAGCGTAATTGACTTAGAAACGTTTACCACCTGACCTGGGATCCCGTGGCCCAAAAGGCGATAAATCGCCTAAACAAGGCCATTAGGAAAGCAGTGAAATCCCACAAAGATGAGATGTGGAGCGAAAAATTATCGCAGATTAACATTCAGGACAGCTTGCTCTGGACTCTGATAAAAAATCTTAAATTGACTTAAGTGTTAAATCGCTCTCTTTACTACGATGCAAAAGTGGCTATGTCTAATAGTGATAAAGCGAATATTTTTGGAAACGCAATCCACTCCAAATGAATGGCTGTTGATAAAAACTACGAATGATCTACGTTATTTCGAGTACGTGACTGAATCTGTGCACTATCTATTAAAAGTATCCCGAAATTTGCCACTTCTGCGGAAGCTGTGAATATTATTGAAAACCTTAAACGTGCAAAGCGCCCTGTAATGACGGTATCAAAAATGCTACTATCAAAAACCTGCCGCACAACATTATTTGTAAACTGACCTGCATTTTAAATCCATGCTTGTATCACAACTATTTTCCTACCTTACTGAAATGTGCAAAAGTTATTTTGACTCCGAAGCCTGGTAAGGATCACAATAAACCTAACGGGATTATCGGCCGATCAGTTTGCTACCAATGCTAGGAAAAATCTACGAACGGGCTATTTTATGACGCATGCAACCTTATCTTAATTTACTATCGCCTGAACAATTTAGTTTTCGATCCAAGCAATTAGTACGGATTATGGAGTTTGCTAGCTCAGTGCTCCATAGTAAACATAGTTCTCATGCTAGATCTGGCGAAAGTTTTCAACCGCATCTGGCATGAGGAACTTATCTCAGAATTGATTTCTTGTCACTTAGATAGAGAACTATTACTTACGATACATCCTTTCATCACGAACGGAACTTTTTATGTTTGTGTAAACGGTGCTGACTCTTGAAAAAAAGAATATTTGTAATTGTATTCCTCAAGACTCGGTCGTAGAACCGATATTTTACTTATTTTGCACTGCATATTTTCCAGAAATACGACAGAACAACTCTATTTTGGATTGCTATGCAGATGACACCGCATTAGCTGTGAAATCTGCAAATGTAAATCACGTAGTCAAAAAACTTCACGATCTCATTCCTTCGATTGAGAAGTGGTGTACATGGAAAATCCAAATTAATGTCTCAAAGTCACAGCTCTTGATCATTCGGAAACGCAAAATGAACGCTCCGATCAAAAAACAACTTACTTTATTCAACGAAACTGTTCCGGTGGTTTCTCCGGCTCAAATATCTTGTATTTTATTTAACGACCGCCTTACTTGGACACATCATGTTAATAATGTGCGTGACAGGACACTTCAAATGCTCATGCCCACTTATTGGGAAGTATTCTTCACTGGACCTGAATAAAAAGAGACGTATTTATCTCTTTGGTTAGATCAGTCATAACTAACGCTTCGCGGCATGGACAACTATCTCCGATAAAGATCTAAAAAAGCTTCAGGTGGTGCAAAGCAGATACCTTCGCATCATCACAAATGCCCATTTATATGTACGTAACGTGTGTCTTCACGACGACCTTAAAATCGAACCGATGGGGAAGTTCCTCAGAAAACTCAATGAACGCTTTTATCAGGAAGCACAGGAATGTAATGTAGTGAACCGCTTTGAACGTTTCAGCTATGAGATTCTTCAAGAGGCCTGCGATCTGCGTCCATTTTCGTCTTTCATGCTCAGCTATAACCAGAATTTTCTTACATAAAGCTTAAATGTGCTTTCACATCTGCTCTGTCCAAGATCTCAGCTGAATTTAATACACGTCTACAAGAAAGGCCTGATAAAGCAACGTACAAGAACTGTCTTCTCTGATAAACACTATATATAAAACTACAAGACATGTTATATATTAAAAAATGGCAATTTTCATAAAGTAATATTACAAAATAGCAATATTAAATAATAAGATAATAAATTTAAAATGTAATAAATTCAGACATATGTGTCGTCTTTATTTCTCTGTTCCAAATCTATGGTTGTCTACTTTCAAAAAAATTTTTTTCTTTTTCAGACTGACTACAAATATCGTGAGTTTACTATGCATTATATAAGCTCTCAATGTTTTTGCTATTTGCAAAAACTGAATTTGTCTCATGCTTTCGAAATTGCATCTGCAGAAAATGGATGTATAATGAACACGAAATAAGGAATTAATAATTACGACACCTTTAACATGAATGGTTTTAAATTAAAAATACACTTATTAAAAACCTCTGCATCGAATATTAATACGCATTTATGGAGTTAGCAGTACGCTGGAAGTAATTCACTACACTACAGTGCTGCAGGAAATATAAACTCTTGGTAACAAAAATACAATGCACTTCATTAACAGTCATATTTTTCATTAATGGTAATAGTACTGAATTTTCCGATATCAAAATGTAAGCAAACGGTACGAAAGTGTGTTCTCGAGCCTAAGCAAAGTCAAGCCGTTCCTAAGCGTAGAGGACGTAATGTCATCGGAAACTACAGCTAATCATGAGGACGGATTTTTCCATATGCGCTTGGCGCGGTAAAGAATGCTTATATGGAAGGTAAGGAGGAAGAACACTAATTTACATGCTTCCCCATTTAAAAATCAACTGGAGAGGGGCAGAGATTCAATCTCTAAAACGCTGTAGAATATAACAGAGTTTTCGAAGACAGGAGAAAAACAGTCTATCAATCATAAAAAAAGCTCTCGCCAGTTAGTCTGCAGCTGTTTGTTGCCGTAGAAACGAGTCTTGATACATTTTCCGTAGGGGTGTCTTGAAGACGAATGATAAACTCTTTTCCCCTCAGCAAACAGTTGCCAAAAACAAAATAACAGTAAAGCAACCCATAGTTAGCCCTATTTGAAATATACTAGCCCTGCCGCTATAGCGACCGCCACCCGCCAGACACTGTGGCGGGGCTGCTCTTCTCGTAGACAGACAATAAATTTAAAATAAGATAATTAGAATACCGTCGCAGAGATTCGAACTCCGAACCTCCGAATTGCCATCCAGATGTACTTCCAGTTATATCACAACGGTATAAGGGGAGGAGAGATAAAATACTTACTACTTAAATACAAAACTTAACTATTCTTAACGAATTCCCAGCCAATACAAACATTTAAAGAACTCGAGTGTATTACATATGGTATCTTCCACCTGTTCAAATAAGAATATTTTCAGGGGTAATTTTCATAGAATTCCTCAGCTATATTTCAGAAAACAAAACAAAACCAAGAGATAAGAAAGTTCTTATCAGGCCCAAAGAAATAAAATTATCTTATTTTCGTCTTATGTTTAAAGAGGACGATAACCTTAACGAGCTAGCAATACACTTTATTAAACCAGATCTTCTCCAAAGAGACAATCGCCAGAAAAGAATAAGATGACAAAACAGAAAAGAGAGTCTGCGGTTTCCTAGCTCTTATTCGCAGCTCGCTGAATCACCCGTCAGTCTTCTGAATCGGAGACCGGAGACATTAATACGCTGTCCTGAATAAATGATTTCTCGCCTTAGTTACTGATTCATTGTAGCACTTTAATTTAGATCTTCTTCTATAAAGGCGAAGATGAATATATTCATTTCATTAGACTCGGGGCATAGGGAGCAAAAGATATCTTCACCGTGAGTATCGATGCTTCTAATTAAGAAACTTGACATTTATGTATTATTCATGTTTGCTAAATAAAAGGCATCGAATTATTATAATATTTCGTATTCCATACAAATAGAGGTGAAGCTTTGTATTCAGATTATCAACAAACATTTGTGATTATAAATAATCTGCATCCGCATCAATTCGATGTAGCCAATCTGCATTATTATAAATTAAACTAAGCGCTGAGGATCATTTGCTTAGAGCGAAGTTTACTTAGTGAATTTTCGCATACGATTATAGAATTGTATGCACGTAACTTTATTTATACATGAATCTTTTTTTGCACAAATTTGATTTAACATAAATTCAAAATAAATATTTCATTCTCTTTTTAAGTGTGTTATTTTCATTTAACATGAGAGGTTTAAGTCGATTATTAAATTCAGATTCCAATTAATAAAAGCAGATTAATAGATTTTCGGATTAACCGCACCCGACCTAAAAAGCAGTTATTGGGTAATGACAGATAAATTACTGTCACAAATCATCAACATAAAACAAAACTGCCCGCGATAATTGAGAAAGGAAAATAAGTGGTAGTGATACG
This sequence comes from Stegodyphus dumicola, assembly GCF_044657685.1. Lineage (NCBI taxonomy): Eukaryota > Metazoa > Arthropoda > Arachnida > Araneae > Eresidae > Stegodyphus > Stegodyphus dumicola. The sequence goes on from NC_140770.1 coordinate 135,381,669, forward strand.
TATATAGGTAGTAGTAATATAAGTGGTAGACCCCCCCCGGGGGTCGACGTAGAGAACTCTGCGAAGCTACTGGCTAGGATCTGTACCTAGGCAGACTCGGCCACGGGGGTATAAAATTTATGAACTTGGTGGTTCTGAAGGCTCTGGGAAAGGTCACTTATTGGCCGGCCTCGGAGTCTGGCACGTCCTAGCGCGGCGTGGTTCTAGTAACCCGGGGGTCTCCCCCGGGGTCGCTGGGTAATGTCCCGCTGCGACGGGCTCGCCCAAGCGACTGGTAGGAGCATTAGACGACCGGTGCTGCCTGGTGTCTTATCCAGGTGGTGCGCTGCTCTCCTGGAGGGTAATAGTGGAGGTTGAACCTCCACGATGTGCCCAAAGGGGGAGTAGACCTGTAGTGGGCTTAGTTCCCGGAACAGGGAAGCCAAAAACTTACTTACTTAATATAAGTGGTAGATATAAAATACGGCAGTAGTGATAACCCACGATGTTTACTAGAAGAACACGCTGAAAAAAAGTTTTCTTTATGCAAGTGGAATTGTTTAAATTCTTCTGCTAAATAGTGTTTTTTAATGCTATTTACAACTTAAAGGGCCGTTATAGTTGTTAGCGCCGTTGACGGCCGTACGGAAGGTCCCGGGTTCGAATCTCAAAGAAGGCATGGATGTTTGTACACGTATAGTGTTTGTGTGGCATAGAGGCACTCTAAATATGCAACGAGTCGAAATTCTTTCGAGAGATTGGTGGTAGGGGAAGAAAGGTGGCAGACGGTAGGAGTAAGTTTAATATTTTAGCTAAATGATACTTTTAGCAATTCCTTATTGTTAGAAGAGTTGAGTATTTTTGTATAATGAAATTAGAACACCTCGATCAAACACACACCTAAAGTACAATATTGATGTTTTAGGGACCTTAACCATCTCAGTCGTTCAGCCATTTCAACAGTTCTACCATTCCGTCTTATCGGAATTGATCCTGCACCAAGGACATCGCCTAAAAAGTAAAACTGGTATTACTTTTTAAAAGGGCTTAATTAGCTTATGTAGGTGTCTTCAGAACATTTTAAATTATTCCTAAAGTTAAATTATTTTATTCTCAAGATGAGTAATATTTAACCATTTGTAAATAGACCAAATAGTTATTGTTTAATAGACAAATGGCACGGAGTATCTAACAAAATTCTAAATTAAATCTAAATGCCGCATTTAAATTTCTGCTTGTGTGATTCAGTGATATTTCTGTCTAAATCAACATTCAGTTTAGGGTGTGTGTGTGTGTGTGAGTATGGCAAAGCCTCGAGGGCTATCTTCCTAAGAGGAGGGATGCCTTCGTGGAGGACTTTCTAAGGGAAACTGGCTCGTATACACGTTACACATGGGGAAAACCACGAAAACGCCCATGCAGCCAGCCCGTTCGCGGGATTCGAACCTCGGACCGAACTACCAGTGTTCAGCGACTTTACCACTCGGCCGCTGGTGATCCCTTCAGTTTAGGATAACAGGGAAATAATTTACTAGAATGCCAAAACAAGTTAATCTAATCTAGAATCTATTTGACATCCCATCCGCAGCATTCAAGCTGCATCAAACAAATCGAAAGCAGGTTCTAAAGTTCAGACTGCTGCCACATAGAGCACTTAATCAATGCGCTTCTACTGATTTTTGCGTTGCCATTCAGAGTCACAGCAAAGTATCTGTTCAAACTGAAACTGTTATCATAAAGTAGGATTCATTTATAACTGTGCTAGAAGATAGCTTACTCATACGCTTAGAAGTATGTTTAAAGTTTTAATGCTCACATACATCAGTGATTATTTGCTTTTAAAAATGTTTTTAAATATTTGAAATTCTAAAATATACATTGTAGTAAGATTCCAGAGCCACAAAATATTAAAACATTTCATATGTTGATAAGAAGATTACGAAGATTAAAAATAATTGTAATGAGTAATAATGTTTATTCTAAAAGAACCAATTTGTGTTGAAAGGTTTCCGTTTTGAAATTTAAAAATAAAACAGCTTCTAATAAAATAAGGTTTAGATAACATTGTGTTTGAATAAAAGCCTGATATTTTGCGATACTTGTCCAAAAAATGACCACAAAGTAAAAGTTTTTTAATTTTATTAAATGTTTAGCATGAATAAATAATCCCCTTTTTTCGCAATATATCTGCCAAAGAACTGAGTCATAATTTAAGATCAATACATGAATAACAAACTGTTTCTTGGCATATAATTTTATCCTATTAGATACAGTGAAAGTTTGAAAATACAGGAACAAATTAAGGCAATATTAGAATTGGCTGAAAAGTTGCGTAGTATAAGGTAAAGAGATTAAAGAAAGTAACATAATAGTAATTTAATTATTTTTTTGCCAAATTCTTACAACTCGTTAAAAATACCATTAGAAGGTAAATCAGAAATTCATAATATTCAGTAGCTTTAAAAGGTAAAAGAGAATCATCCTTAAATATAAAGTCAAAGGTAAGGTAAATAAAAGTATAACGTTATACTCTATTTTACGTGTACTACGTTTCTATAATTCTATACTAAATGAGTGGATTGTGTACAAAATTGTGATGTGGACACCACATGACCTCCTTGTACGGCCTATCAAATTATACACATTTCTGGCGCCATTTCATTTAAACTTATTTCCTCGAATTTCATTAGATATATTTCTCATTCAATTAATTCGGTTCTCAATTCACGGCAAGCCAAAAATACATAACTCAAAAAATCTTCATTAAAAATTATAAAACACAGAAAAACTAAAACACTAAATACAGTTAAAAAAACAGTTTTAAAAAAATAATTTTTATAATTAAAATTAGTCTGTACTCAAAAACGAGCAGTTCGGGCAACGGGCAGGAAGACAGATATTTTGGGCATAAAACTGGAAGTTTATTTTATAGGGTATTTCTCCAGGCTTCTTAGCATGCCTTCGTGGTGTAGTGGTCAGCACACTCGGCGCGTATTCGAGAGGTCCGAGGTTCGAGTTCCGGCGAGGGCATTGCTCATTTTTCACCTCTCCTGCTTTCAAAAAATACCTAATGTCTCTACAGTGGCGCCCGAACTAAAAAAGGGGTGTATGATGATTCTTCACCACCAGGATTTGGCGATTGGGTCCCTTAATCCCCAGTCGCCCTTTAAAAGGGAGAGTATATAAATTATTTCTCCGCCTCCTTAGCGTGCCTTCGTGGTGTAGTGGTCAGCACACTCGGCGCGTATTCGAGTCCCGGCGAGTGCATTGCTCATTTCTAAAATGCATTGGTTTCTAAATTAATTTTTCTGAAAAATTTAATTTTTAAAAAAAAGTTTAATTTAATACTAAACTATTAATTGCTTATATCTCAAAATACTTCATTATTGGTATTTTCCTTTATACCTTTAATTTTAATTGCTAATTACTCAAGGTACCATTTAGTTGGTATTTCTTTTTGGACATTCTTCACTACTTTTGGTTTTGACTTTTACCCTTGCTTGCATGAATGACGAAACACGAATTGAATGATTGAAGAGTTAGGTTAGGAGGCAACTTCCCCTTGATAAGTCTGTCTCCTGCCTGCTCAACAATCATTCACTTATGCATTTTTTAAAAAAATTTTTAGATTAATTTTAATTTGCTAAATTGATGAATTTATTTTCATGTTTTGGTTTTGCACTTGATTTACTTATGCAATCTGAATTTAAATGATATTGTAAATTAGTTCGAAAATTAATTCTTTTATATGTTTGCACATTATTTTAACTTTAAGTTTGCTTTTTTACGTATATACATTTTTGTTAATATATATATATTATTATTATTATTATTATTATTATTATTATTATTATTATTATTATTATTATTATTAGACTAGAAATTAGACTAGAAATTAGACTAGAAATTAGATTAGAATATTAGACTAGAAAATTTTCGCGATTACTATACTTCCTTTGCTTCCTACAAGAAACTAAAAAAAAAAAAAAAAAAGTAACATCTTTATTAACGGTAACAACTTTATTACGTTCAATACTACTACATTGTGCATTAGCCAAAACTAATGGCCAAGTGAGAGTTTCTTTCTCTCTATAATAGGTGGCACTATATTCTAATTTAACAGTACGTATAACAATCATTTAAGAAATGACTGTTTTGATTTTTATAGGAAAGCTAGAATTTTCACGAAAACAGGCGTAAATAAAAGTGAAATGAGGAAATGTGTACAAAATCTTGAAGGTTATGCATGCCAAATAGCAAATACGCAAAATACAGAAAACGTAAAATCAAAACAAGTCAAATGAAAAAATAAATATCTGATGAAAAGTGTTTAAACTGAAAATTCGCAAGTCTAATTGAATCGAGTTCTAAACGTAGGACATAAATACAAATCAAAACCTCAAGAATGCATTATCGACTCTGGAACTTGAACTCATATGACAAGTGATCTAAACTTTTTCCCTCGTTTACATGAGTCAAATGAGCATATGTACAGAACGATGCTAAATTAATTTCTCATGGTGTCAGTGAAAGCTATTTTAAAATTCAAAATTTAAATGGTCAAATTAACTAAATAAAGTTAGAAAACGTATTTACGAACAGGTTTAAATAGTAACTTACTTTTTGTTCAGTCATGCATGAGTAAAGTTGTATTGTTACATTTGATAGTTATAAATGCATTGTCAAAAGGAATAATTTATGATGACCCTCAACAAGTCGTAATACAAGCTCAATCGATAAAAAGTAAACTTTGCTAAAGCAGCATAATTTTGTAACACAAACTGCATACTAAAATCGCATCAAATTTAGACCACAGAAGTACAGATGGCATTAAAACACTAGAGAAGAATGAAATGACAACTTTGTAAATCTTAGCAAATGCATTTATAGTTTTGAACGTTCAAACTTGTATAAGCAGCAAAGCGAACGGAAAAACCTTATCCTATAAGGTATTTCACATGCCTTCTTAGCATGACTTCGTGGTATAGAGGTCAGCACACTCGGCGCATATTCGAGAGGTCCGTGGTTCGAGTCCCGGCGAGGGCAATTTAAAAAAATACCTAGTGTCTCTACAGTGGCTCTCGAACGAAAGGGGATGGACGATGATTCTCCACCACCAGCATTTGGTGATTAGGTTCCGTAATCCCCAGTCGGCCTTTAAAAGGGGGAAGTGTATAAGGTATTTCTCCCGCCTTCTTAGCATGACTTCGTGCGGTAATCTTCAGCACGCTCGGCGCGTATTCGAGAGGTCCGTGATTCGTGACCCGCCTAGGGCATTGCTCATTTTTCCTCTCTCCTGCTTTAAAAAAAATACGTAATGTCTGTAAATCCAAAAACGGGAAAATAAAAATATAAGAAACTACTGTGTGTGTGTATATAAATAGAAGTTGATAGCTTAGAAGGGAAAGCACATTTTGTAACTTTCATTGATTATTTCAACATTCGCGTTATATTCAAATTTATTTTACTGCTTCAAAGGATAAAATACCACATAAACTCAAAGAGTATGTTGCATCGAAAACTAACAAATTTAAAAACCAAATAAATGTTCTCAGATTTGATAACAGTATGGAATACTTTAATGAATCTATTGAAAAATACTTTAAAAAAGTAGGTAAGAGTATTTCTTAGCAAATTTTTCTGTTCCTTAATGTCCATCACAGAATGGCGTAGAATAAAGGAAAAACCGCTTCTTCACCAGAAATGACAAAGGCTATGCTGATAAACTCAAAACTATCAGAAGGATTTTAAGTTGGTTTTTGGTTACGAAATAAGGTTTAGCTTGAATTATTTCAGTAAATGAAAAAAAAATTGACCTAGTAATAAAAAACGTCCATTCATTCAACTAATACTTAAGCATTTAATTTAGAATTTCAAAGAACTTGATAGAATTTTAAGCAATCTTATTAAAAGAAACATAGGTTTGACTTAAAATGCAGTTTCTATTACGAGTATCGATCATCTCGATCCCAAATGCCTCGGATTAGCAATGTTCTTCTGCAATTCAACTCATCCATTTTATGTTATTTCATATTCAACATTCACTAGTAAATTATTTCTTTCATTGTTACCTTAATTATTACTTTTAATTTATTATTATGCATTAAATTATTTACTATTACATCCTAAAGTATTAATGTTAAGATGCTTTTACGATATTCACCGAGAACTTTGTATTATTCAAACAATATTTTATTTATAGCATTCATGAACATCAATCCTAATTTATATATTTTGCAGCTACCATAACAACTCAGAAATGTGTAATTTTATATAAAGATTTCTCCACTGCATTTTAAGGCTCCCGTATTATTAAATAGCGAAGAATTTATGAAAAAACGGCAGCAGTTAAGAAATACCAAATTTTGAAAATATACGTATAGTCCTCCATCCTAACGTCTGCACCTCAAAGCCCAAGTTTTGAATTTCGAATTTTTTTATTTATTTCATATTTAGTTCGAATTTAATGAAATTTTGGTTAACAAACTCAGCAATTTAAAAGCAAGCAGCGGCAAATATTTTCTACAGAAAGTATGTGGTTCAACTCAGAACAACTTGTAGAGTATTGCATGGAAACTATTCAGTGGGAGATAAATGCAAATACATTGTGACTCTTCATAAAGCATGTATTTAACTAAATGGCTGCAAAAAAAAGGTTTATTTATTATCGAAAACAAAGAGAAGAATACATGCAAATCTGGTTCCGTCAATGCAAAGAAAGTTTCAGCAAGAGGTTTATGATTGCCTCAGGATTCTCTTAGGATTTCTATTTCTTTATCTCAATGACTTATGTCATACTTTGAAAAAGTGACTTATGTCATACTTATATCAAATGTCATACTTTGAAAAAGTGACTTATGTCATACTTTTATCAAATGTCATACTTTGAAAAAGTGAAACATCAGGGAACTTTGCAGTAATACGTTTGTGATGTTGCGTGGCCCCAACTTGTCCGCAACAGTAGTAGTGACTGCTATGAACTGGAAATTACACAGACTCTTAAGAAGGGTTTAACTCCCTTTTTATTTCACTTTAGAAGTCACAGTTGCGTTCACTCGACGCTCACAAACTACGCCGACCCGGGGGTTAAACAAAAATAGAAAAGTACAATTAAAAATAAATAACAGGATGCATAACTAACGAAGTCACTATCTACGAGGCTCTATAATTGTAACTATCTTAACCGCGTTCTAAGATACAGCTGAGATTTCAGCAAACTTTCTGAATAGGAATTGGAAAGATTCAACTAACTGTCGAAATAGGCGCATAGGCCGAAACGCGCGGTTCTTAAATTTCTACCTAGCAACCTTCACGCTCGTGAATCAAAAAGCACACACTTACAAATCTCGTTTCCCTTCTATTTAACTCAAATTACTTCTGCTAAAAATTTGAATATTCTGCGCGTTCTACTAAAATTTACATACTCTGGCATTTCAATTTCAGGGGAAAGTAAAGGCTTGACAGAAAAGATAGCTTAAACTTAAAATAAATGTTAGTTAAAATAAATATAAACCCTACATTTGCCGCTACCAGAATTTGGTAAACTTGGAAGCAGGTCCCAGAAACGACCTGTTGAAAAAGTTTCCACATTCTGATCTAAAACTCAAGAGCTCCGTTTACATAAAACAATCTGTTTCGTATAACATTACAGTAATTTCTATAGACACATAAAATTACCATCTCTTCTTACAGGATCCTTTTCTGGTCTTCAGCAATCAATCTTTTCTCTTCCTTCCAGCATCTGGAAGGAGTAAGTATCAGTATCTTTTAAATACATTATGATTTACACTTTCTTAACACTGTATAAAGTTTTCCTTTTCGATCCTTTTATTTTCCTTAATTAACTGCTTAATTCACATTCATTCAAGTATTCAAACATGAATTTAACTTTACCCTGGCTCTCCACCATGCGTGATGTCAAACGGGAATATTCGTGTTTTAGTATTACAACACTTACCCTAACCACAATGATTTGTTAGAATTCAACGATCAAATAGACACACCTTAATCGACATACTGAAACTCGATGAGCTATGTTTAACATTCTTAAAATTCAAGTGTAGGTTGAGAACCCTACAAAACACATTCACTCTAAATTCCCCCTCATTCATCTTTAGACATGCAGGCTTTCGCTCTAAAACATGATTTTATTTGCTGTTTAATACTTAAATTTGAATTCATTTCTTTCGAGTATTTACTTTTAGCATCTAAAATTTTATGCTTCTAGACTAAATTCTACTTTTACATATCTTTCAAGTATTTACGTATATTTAAAAAATTCTAATACATATGATTTTTACAATTTACCATAAAATGAATAAGATAAAAATAAAATTTTACTTCACGCTTTCTTCGCCAAGCTGGCGGCACTGAAACTAAATTTTTCATTAATACAAGAATACGAAGTTATTTTACTTTCGGCCAAATTTTGGCTTTAATATAACAGAATTAGTCTTTCGACCAACAGGAACTGCTTGTTCTTAGATTTTACACTTAAAGAAAATAATACTTAGCTAAATAAAGTAAAACAAAACTAAGTCTCAACCGAGACAAATTGACTTCCGTGAAAACATAGAACTTCGTATTTACGCATAACATTTCGGAACAAAAGAAAAAATTTATAGAAGATTTTAACTTATCTTTGAGTTTTCGATGATTGGAACTCCGACATCCTCTTCTGGCAGAATTGATCCCACGTTATGGAATTCATAGAAGTCAATCTTCGCCTTTGGGTTCTTCGAGTTTCGTCCATGGTGACTTTTCTTTTTCGCCCTCTGTACACCGGCCTCCTGGAGTGGTAGTCTTCGGGTTCCTGTTTTTTCCGTTTTGCCTCTAGACGGATGGTCTTGGCGGCCTCCGGTCTGGAATCTTGCTTGAATTTCTTCTGTTGGTGGCAGTCTTTTCGTTCCTCTTTCTGTCTTTTTGTTCTCGTGAACGGCGGCTTTGTTTGCTCCTGACTATCTGGCCCTGGAAGTGGTTTCCTCGACGCAGAATTTCTACTGCGGGACGTTGTAACTGGTCTTTTCCTATTTACCAAAGATTCTTTACGCGGCGGCGTTGATTTCTTGCATTTCTTGAATGCTGAAGTCTGACCCTTTTCCTTTCTTCTTTTCGGGACCGTAGCATGACTTCTAGAAGGGCTAGGTTCCTCTTCTGTTCTCTGCTTCTTGGGTGGTGGAGCGGGTGACGTTACTTCTGGACCTTCCACTTCTTTTGCGCTTGAGTCCTGCAAGAAACTTTTAAGGATTTCAAAATCCTTTTGATTATAATATTTTTTCACCTGGTCGGGACTTGCTTTACAGATTTCCCGTCTCTCGTTCTTAAGGTACAATACAACTCCCTTGATTTCCTGAATTACATAGGGGCCTTCAAATTTTAGAGCCAAGTTTGCAGTGAAATTGTATGGGGCACTTGATAAAGAAAATTTCCGCTTTAACACTTTATTCCCAACTTTAAAATCTGCTTCACGGCGTTTTCGATCATATTACAGTTTCTATCTATTTCTTGCCGTATCCGAACTTTTAACCGCCTGATCAATGAGTTTCTGTATATCTTTTTGTATGAATTCTTCCTCTCTTTGTTGCACAAAGAATAATTTATCTAGTGGCGTAATTAACTTCCGTCCTAAAAATAATTCTGCTGGAGTTTTTCCAGTAGTATAGTGATTTGCCGTTCTTAAAGCATAAGCTAACTCATTTATGTAGCCATCTCAGCGCTTGAGATGTGTGCTAACATAACTTCAAATTGTTTTTACAATATTTTTATTAACTCTCTCTGCAATGTTTGCCTGTGGTCTATACAGAAGCATTTTGATATGGCGTATGCCAAGTCCAGTGCAAATGTTTTCAAAAATTTGGCTAACGAATTGTTTACCGATATCGCTAATGACATTTATCGGTGCACCGTATTTTAAAATGTATCTGTGTAAGAATGCATCTGCGACTGTTTTGGCTGACGCTCGTTTAAGTGGAAAAATTTCTGCCCATTTTGAAAAATGATCTACAATTACTAAAAGAAAACGATTTTTATTTAACTCACTCTGGGGGAAAGGACCAAGAAGATCTATGCCTAAAATTTCATTCGGAAATGTAGCGCGAATGCTATTTAAGTACCCGGCCGGGCTGTAATTAATATCATTTATTAAGTGACATTGATTGCAGGACCTGACATACGCAGTTACAATTTTGTATAATTGCGGGAAATATACCGCCTCGCGTAACCTTTTTAAAGTCTTTCTGACCCTTAAATGACCGGCTGTTTTCGCGTCGTGTAATTCCTTCAAAATGCTTAATCGAAGCGAGGCTGGCATGACTGGTTTGTACTCGAGATTTTCATTTGTTGTTTTCGTATAAAATAATAAATTATCTATCATTTCATAGTTTTCTGCTCTATTTCTTATCGCATCGATATCTGTGTGCTCAAAGCTTTCGGGGTCTTTCAAATATGCATAGATATTTCCAAATTCAGGATCAGCTTTCAGTTCAGTGATAATTGTATCTCTAGAATCTAAACTTTTTGAAGTCAACACAGCGCATTTAAGTTCATTTCCTTCATCGTCCAGTTTTTTACGAGAAAGTGCGTCAGCTACATTGTTTTCCTTACCCGGTTTATATTTTATTATTAGATTATATTCTTGGAGTTTTAAAGCCCATCTTATTAACCAGGGCGTTAGGTTTTTCCCTGAGTAAAGTCTACCAACAGCCGCATGATCCGAAAGACTGTTACTGGCGCTTTGCCGAAATAAACTCGAAATTTGTGTACAGCCATTAATACGGCTAATGTTTCTCTCTCTGTAGCTGTATAATTCCTTTGTGCCTGATTCAACGTTTTACTAAAAAATGCCAGAGGATGGCTATTTTTCATAAGAACCGCAACCACCGCATAGTCCGACGCATCTGCTGCAATTTCCAGGTTTTCGTCCCCCTCCGGGAATTTCAAAACAGGGGAATTGATGAGCACTTCTTTTAATCTTTCAAATGCGGTATTTGCTTCCGCTGTCCACGTAAATTTACTTTTCTTTCTTTTAATTACTAACAGTGGTTCAACATAACCCAAGGAAAGAAGAAAGTATCTTGGCGGTGTTGGGCGGTGAGAAATTCTTGATTGCTTTTATTTTTGAATCTTGCGTTTCTATATCCTTTTGCGAAATTTTATAACCGAGATATTTTAGTTCTTTAGTTGCGAACTTGCATTTTGAGGCGTTAATTGTAAGACCGGCCTCTTTTAATAATTTAAAAACTTCTTCTAGATCTTTAATATATTGTTCCAACGTACTACCTGTTATAATTATATCATCTAGATAGATTAAATTATATCATCTAGATAGATTTTAAATTATATCATCTAGATAGATTTTCCTAGGATCGGCTTCTTTAGAACAATGTCCATAGCTCTCTGGAATATTGATGGGGCCCCACACAACCCAAAGGGCATTTATGCGTAAAAATGCATAAGTGCCCGATTTTGTTATAAACGCGGTTTTATGTATGTCTTCGGGTCTCATAGCTATTTGATAGTAGCCAGACGTCAAGTCCAACGTAGTCATGTATCTTGTAGATTTAATCTTTCTAATAATTTCCTCTATAACCGGCAAAGAGTAAAATGGGAATTTAGTAACACTATTAAGTTTTCTTTAATCGATAGCAAACCTCCAAGCCCTTTTATCCGAAGGAGGAAAGTCGTTCTTTTTTCTACATTGTACGACTGGACTCGCGTACTCAGTATTTATGGGCGTTATTATCGGGTTCTTTAACATTTCCTGAATATGTTCTTAGATTATTTGCTCTTTCTTTTTATCATACCGGTAAGGTTTAGTCCTACCGGGTTTGTCGGCAGTTAACTGTATATCATGCGTAACAATTTGACAATTACCAGACCGTTCTGAAAACAAGTTCGAAAAAGTACTCACCACTTGCTGGATGGCTTGCTTTTCATGGTCATTCAAATGGCTAAGGTCCACTTGCGGTTGTTTCACTGGCTCCACCACTCTCCGATCCATTTCCAGCATAATTGAAATTTATTGAAAATTCAGTTTGGCTTTCGCGGCCTTTAAAAACTCCATGCCTAATCTGTCTGGACTCTGCAAATTTTTGACCACAAAAATTAATACTTTGAGGCTTTCATCTTTTACCTGTATTTGTAATGATATTTTCCCAATGCATTGACAAGTTTTTCCTTGCGCTGCTATAATTTCTGTGTTTTCATTTTCAAATAATCGTAACCTATTAAAATTCTTCTTAAAAAGTGTATCACTCATAAAATTACCTTCTGCCCCTGTATCGAAAAGGGCTTCTACTGGTACATCGCCAACCAGGACTTGTATAATCGGTAATTGTGAGTTCTTTACACGATCGTATTTAGATATCTTCTTGAGGGTTTTTTCGAAACTTCCGGTGTCTTGACCCTCGCTTTTACAGGCCCCTCTACTCGTTTGAAGCTTTCCTTTCAACTTCTGTCTTCTGGGTAGGCGGACGGTTGTTTTCAAATTTTCTTTTTGGGCCTTGACCTTCGAGCTTCGATGAGTTAGTCGATAGCTCTTTCCCCCATAAGAGCGATTTATGTTTCTGGTCTGTTCAGTTGAGGATTGCCTTCGGAGACCTTCAGAATACGATACCCCTCTAGCTTTTTCCGCTATTCTGCGATTTTGGAACTTGACCGCCAACTCAAAGAGTTCCTGCAATGTGCTTGGGTTGTCGAATTTCGAAGTAATCTTGAACAGCAGGTAGCAATCTTGGTAAGATTATTTCAATAATCTCCGCGTCGAGTTTCTTCCCATACAGTATATCCGTCAGCTTAATTTTTCGCAGAATAATGTCCGTCAACTCTTCTATATTTCGTTGATAAAAACTATATAGCTCGGCTTCGAGCTTTGCTCGGTCTTTCACTATGGGGAAGGCCTTTAATAATGATATTTTGAAATTTTCAAAGGTATATGTTTGGCCTCCGAATTCCCCTAATAAAAATTTTCCTATATTCTTCCACCATAGTGAGGCCTGTCCTCCTAGTGCAGACGTGGCAATGGCAACTTTTTGTCTTTCAGGCACAGGGTAGAACTGAAAGTGATTTTCGAGGCTTTCTAGAAATATCGCCACCGAATTTTTTCCGTCGAAATTGACGTTTGGCTTGATTGATGCTCTCATCGTCTGGACCAGGTATCCAAATCCTTCTAATTGGTTCGCCATTTCTTGTTGTTGGAATTGTACAGGAGCTTCCATCCAGTTTTCAGCCATTTCAGTTCGAAAAGTGTTCGGGCGCCAATGTGATGTTGCGTGGCCCCAACTTGTCCGCAACAGTAGTAGTGACTGCTATGAACTGGAAATTACACAGACTCTTAAGAAGGGTTTAACTCCCTTTTTATTTCACTTTAGAAGTCACAGTTGTGTTCACTCGACTCTCACAAACTACGCCGACCCGGTGGTTAAACAAAAATAGAAAAGTACAACTAAAAATAAATAACAGGATGCATAACTAAGAAAGTCACTATCTACGAGGCTCTATAATTGTAACTATCTTAACCGCGTTCTAAGATACAGCTGAGATTTCAGCAAACTTTCTGAATAGGGAGTTGAAAGATTCAACTAACTGCCGAAGTAGACACACAGGCCGAAACACGCGGTTCTTAAATTTCTACCTAGCAACCTTCACGCTCGTGAATCAAGAAGCACACTTACAAATCTCGTTTCCCTTCTATTTAACTCAAAATTACTTCTGCTAAAAATGTGAATACTCTGCACGTTCTACTAAAATTTACATACTCTGGCATTGGCAATTCCAGGGGAAAGTAAAGGCTTGACAGGAAAGATAGCTTAAAATAAATGTTAGTTAAAATAAATATAAACCCTACACGTTGAAAAGGTATATATTTAAATCCTGTATTAGTCTGTAAGGTATTTCTCCCGCCTTCCTAGCGTGCCTTCGTAGTGCAGTGGTTCTGCACGCTGAGCCGATATTCTAGAGGTCCGTGTTTCGATTCCCGGCGAAGGCCCTTGCTAATTTTTCCTCTTGGCTGCTTCCAAAAAATACCTAATGTCTCTACAAATCTTTACTTTTCAAGTTCGCAGAAGTCTGTGTTGCTGTAATTGTAGATAACACTTGATGAAGCATTAAACACAATATATAGAACGCCAGTATTACACAGGAGGATTCCAAAAACACGTTTACAATCAACGAGAAAATACGATAAATATGCTGAAACAATCAGCAACACAGCCTTCAGGTTACAATAATGAGGACAGCTTCACGGCAAAGCACTAAAATACAGCTCCCGACTTGGCCGATGGCTCTCAAAGCTAATCTCTAAACTCAAGGTACTCTACTCACTACTCAAGACACTACTGCACTCGTACAGGCAGGGTATATATAGCTTTAACATACCTTCGAGAATATTCTCGGGAAAACCGCTAAGTATCTGTTCTAAAATCCGCTAAGAATCTAAAATGTTCTCGCTCCGTCTATGGCATATCGCCAATTTTGATGGCAAATGTCACCAAATTGGCTGTTTCGCGCCAAATTTGGCAACCCTGCCAATACTGGCAACCCTGCCTTTTCCTGCCATTCTCTGGTAAAACCTAACCCTGATTTGTAAAAAGGTATGTTACCGCAGTTGGACATTTCACAACATCTCACTAGTGAGTCGGTGTTGATTACACGTAGAAACTCTTAATAAACTCTTAATGTTCGGAAAGCCATTAAGTGCACGTTTTGAATCTGCTTGTAATTCAGAAAAGCTGCATGCAAGTCATAGTGTACGTTATAGGAAAATTGCATGGAATCTATAGTGCACGTGGCGGGTTAATTGAATCGAATTCATAGCGCATGCGACGAAACTCTACTATGAATTTCATAATGCATTTTACAGGAAAACTGCTTGGAATTCATAAATTGGGTTATAGATAAATTGCAGTTTTTATACAAATTGTAAAAAGTGAATTTGAAATAACTACTGTAATAAATATAAAGAAGTTGCACTTTTGACAAATTGATTCGAACAAAGATATATCGAGTGAAAAAAAATTACATTTACAAAATATAAACGAATGCTATAAAAATATAAACAAATGCTTCTTTTAGAAAGGAGGAGATGTTTGTATTCTCAAAGCGTTTTCAGATGGATGAAGCGTAGAAGACCCTAAAGCAGCGATTATCAACCAGTTGTACGCAACAGAAAAATAGGTGGCACTCAAAGAAACAAAGTATTTTTAACTATTAAATTCAAAAGTTAAATACCTCAACATCGTATTTAAGTTTTTTCTCTAACTCTCGTAAATTTTTGCGATCTGAACTTTGTTTAAGGTCAGTACCCGCTCATCGACTATATATGATGTAAAATATAAATAAATACGTTAGCAATGTTTAATTTCGTTTTAATTTTCATAAATATTCTGTTAGCCATAGGCATAGCAAAATTTGTCACCAATGATGTTTTTAAAAGGAAAAATAGAAATGGATGTTGTATTTAATAGGAAATAAAAATAAGTTCCTATAAAAACATGATAGTATCTCATTAATTCTTTTAGAGTTGATCTATTTATTAGCATGTCTGAGCTTTATGTCGCCACCCTTTCCGAGCTCATATTGCTTCTATTTTCAATTAGAATCATTTTTTTACGTTGATTGGTTGTCTCTACCAGCAGGTATTTTGTCTTCTTCTTGCTTTGCATTCCTTACTTTTCTATGCGATTTGAGAATATCGTCGTTTCTTTTTGAAGAACTCGTAACATATTGTGCATTTAAATATTTGTGAAAACATAATAAAACAAGCACAGATTTTCAACATGGAAAAATGGCTAGGATTGATTAAGCGGAAAAGGAATGATTCACAAGGACGATCTACTAGCACTAAGAATATTAATGAGAAAAGAAAAATTGTTTATAGGAAATATAATGAAAGTTATTTATCATTTGGGTTTACTTGGAGTAGAGCCCAAATGGTCCCTCAATCTCAATGTGTTGCTTGCGGTGAATTATTTTTCCAATCAAAGTATGAACCATCGTTTCTTAAAAGAGATCATGAATCTAAGAATGCCAATTCAAAGGATAAATCTGAAGAATGTTTTAGGAGGAAATTATCGGAGTTCAAAAATAGTGACCAAGTAATGGAAGTTTTTGTTACTTCACTTGAAAAGCTGTGGTAGCTAATTACCTACTAGTAAGCCTAAAAATTGCCAAGACACGACTGGGTTGGCTCACACTATTGGGGAAAACTTAATATACCCAGTAGCTCAAGATATCGTTACAACATTATTCAACGACAAAGCGGCTAATGAACGTAATAATATTCCGTTATCAAATGATACAGTAAGTCGACGAATTCATGAAATGGCAAATTCCATAAAAGAGACATTCAAAACATAAAACACCGTGAGTGTTTGCTATTGAATATAACGAACTTTTTTGAGTTATTAGTTGACATGCTTTTCGCAGAAGATAAACGAATTGCTGAAAGTTGGTTTTGTGAATCTGATAGAGCAACTGCAAATGAAATTTCCAAAGTAATTGACAATTTTATGTCTGAGAATGATATTCCTTGGAATAAGTGAATTGCCGTATGCAGTGACGGTGCTCGGGCTTTAACAGAAAAACATTCCGGTGTTATTTCTCAAATAAAGAAAGTCACACCTGAAACTAAATACACAAAACAATCCTCGAAAACCTATGTTTTGAATTAATCTTTGAAGCTTTAAATTCAAGAAAATTTACGATTTTATGCCAAGAAATGCGCAGTGAACATGAAACGCTTTTGCTGTTTTCCGAAGTAAGGTGATCGGTTATTCAGAAGCAAAGTTTTAAATCGTCTTTTTGAACTTCGATCGGAAATTCAAATTTTCCTCTGTGATTCAAAATTTGAATTGCAAAATTGTTTATTTAGTGAATTGTGGTTAGCGCGTTTAGCATATTTAGCATTATATATTAGATATTTTGGGAAAGTTAAATGAATTAAATTTAGGATAACAAGGACAAAGTGTTAATTTGTCTACTATTAGGGATAGAATAAATGCTATGATAAAAACAATTTACTGAAGCTAATAATCAAAGAACTAAGTAATAATTTTTAAGCTTTTTACCAGTTTTAGAAAGTTTTCTAACCGAAAATAATTTGAAAATAAAAGTCGAATTAGCATCCGCCATTAAAAATCATTGTTTTTCATTGATAAATAATTTAAACGCATGTTTTCCTGGGGATTATGAAAAAGAAAATTGGATTAGAAATTCATTTTCTTCAAACGTACCTGAAATTTTATCTCGTGAAGAAAAAGAGGAATTGATAGAAATTTCATGTGATCGAACTTTAACTGAAGATTTCAAAAATAACACACTTCTTAACTATTGGCTGAACCGAAAAAAAATAATTTAAAGACATTTCAGAATAAAGCTATTAATTTTTTATTTCACTTCTTTGAGTAAACAAAGACTTTTTTCGAAACTTTTGAAAAATAAATGCAGAAAATTAAAAGTGGATCTTAATTTACTTTTAATCCTAAGTGAAATAAGACCAAACATTAAGAAATTGACCTCTCTTAAATAGACCCAAATTGTGCACTACATTTTAGAATTAAAGTATTGTAACTTAAATTTTGATAATTAAAATGTTAACCAATATTTAATCTAATATTTTTACGTGTGCATATTTAATACAAATAGGCAACAGATTGTGCAAATAGCAAAATATATTTTTTTTACTACTTCTATTGAGAAAAAAAATAATCATTGTGAAATGTAGTGGTGGCGCAAAAGTTTTTCAGTTTTTGTTTAGATGGTACGCGTTAGTCAAAAGGTTGAGAACTGCTGCCTTAAAGCTTTCCAAAATTTTCAATTGAAATAAATAGCGTCGTCTTTTATTAGAATTTTATTTGTTCGCTTAAAAGATTCGAGTGAAATCTTTCAACCCGGAAAGATAAGAGCTATCAAGAACAGCCTCAACGCAGTTTAAGAGCTAAGCATGACAATATAAATGACATGACTAACTTATCAAAAACATACAAAGCACTTTTCTATTTATGTTGCACGTTTGATACTAAATTACTGCATTTAATCACGTAAATGTGTTGAGAAAGGATAATGAAACGAGCTAAGGGTTCTTAGATTTTTCTTTAAAGGTACGTTACAGATAAAAAGGAAGACATTGAAAATTCATTTTAAATAGTAAAAAAAAAAATAAATAAATAAATAAAAAAAAAAAAATAAAAAAATAATAAAATGAAAGATTTCAGATTTTAACGATCGCCTAAAAGGGACTGTTAAGGTTTTTTTACACTCTCGCTGAGGTCACAGTCTACCCAGTCTGCTATTACACTCCCTCCTACTATTCCATTTCTCTTTGCCTTTTTAGTTTTATTATTATTTATTTATTATGGCTTCTTCGCACTTAACGCCATATACAATTCAACAGTAAAATTCCAAAACTTTTCAAAGCAGCATAGCAGTATCCGATGCAGCTTAAAGTATCGGTATGTATATTTCTGATTTTTTTCATTTCGCAATTCCAGTTTTATCTCAGTTCGTAATATCAGTGTTCAGTTTTCCTACTAAGATGGCTTTACAAAACTTTTTTGTCTTTTTTATTATTCACGTTTTGTATGTTTAGTTATTAAGTATCACGTTCTTGGAGCTTATGCCCCATAAAATTCGATTCAACAACAAAATCCCGAAATATGTAAAAAATTCTGGAATTAGTTGTGGCCAAGCCGAAATCGGCTAGAGGCCGCCATTGGGGGGGGGGGTATTTTGGATAGACAATCTCGCTCACTGGAGGTTTTTTTTTTTTTTTTTTTTTTTTTTTTTTGGTACAGTGTTGCCATTGCTCGCTTTGAAATCGTTGAGTTTGTTAATCAAAAATTCTTTAAAGTTTTACGAAATATGAAATAGATTAACAGAACAAATTCAAAATTCGGGCTTCCAAGTGCCCATGTTCGGGAGGAGGACTAAATTATTCAAAATTGGATGGCCTAGGTACAATTTTTTTTCTCACATGCGAGAAACATGCATACACCCATGCAGATTCTTCATTATTTAATTTCTTGAAATACAATACAGGGCGATCATATTTGCTGGCAACAATATGAAACGTTTATAGCAAAATTCCGCTTCAAGACTAATATCCCATTCGGGACTAAAGTGCCTTTTGGTCTAATAATACCCAGGAAAAGAGATAGCTTTAAACAAGTCAAGGAGAACGCAGATGTTAGGTAAATACACTTCAGTACTTAGGAAATCTCGCAAATTTCTGTTATCATATACATGGAATAAACTGTAAGACATAATTCAGCAAACATGCTTTGAACCTCTGTGAGGTGTATTTAATTCTAATAACGAGTTATTTTATGTTCGGAATCTGGTAAACGGAAACAAAGACTGTCACGTCTCTGTTTCCGTTTTCCAGTCAGAATGCAAATGAGTTCGCTTGTACTTAAGTGAGGGTTTGAGATAGTTAAGACAGAGCGTGTTTTGCCTCTTGAAGGCCACGCTACTGGGTTTCCTGTTCTAAGATAAGAGTTGCAGTCTTCGGCTTTGCATTATACTTGCTGATAGTTAAACTCACACCGTCGAGATTTCAGCCAACTTCATCACAAGGTGTGCTTTTTGTTCATCTTACGTAGTTTAAAGTTAAAAGATCTTTTATACCCTTCTCAAGTTTCTGCTTAGCGATATGTCGCTTAACGTCTAATAAAATGTTGGGTGCAAGTTACAGCAATGAAAGATTTTTAAAACCTTATACATAAACTCTCAGAGCTTAGTAACAACTCACTCCGCTGGCTCTCTGAATCGTATTTATATCGCTTCTGGAAAATCGACCCAAGCCGGTCTTCGAAAATACATTTTTCGGAAACTTCTAGAAAGTCCTAAAATTGAGCAGAAATCACAAAATCTGCCCAACTTTGAGTCAGGGCTTTTCTGCTCCTATCTTGCGTTGTAATCGGGCTATTTACTTTAACAATTTAAACGTCTTTTTGTTCACAACTGAAAGACATATTTATCTAGATAACAAATAAAATTTTACATACAAAATATGTGGCCACAAATTCGATTATACACAAAATTAACCCTAAAGTTATCACCTTCAATTCAAAAGTAAACAAATGAATATATAATGTGGTCAGGGCATGGCTTCCTGCCAATTCCATGTTTTAAATATCTTTAAACTTTAAGTAAATTATCCTATATATATAAACATAATAATTTGACAAAAATTAAGTAAAGCAAACTTTTAATTTTAATTATCAATAATCCTTTTCAGTCTTCATTTTATTTTAGGTACTTCCCCTTTCTGCTCTAAAATAGTTACTATTGATAATATATCAATCTAAAAAGCACCATTTCAAAATTAATACGCCTCGTACCAGGTTACGTAACCCTGCAATACAGGATCTTTAAAGATTTCAGTTGAAAAAGAAACTTTTCTAACTCTCCTTTTCCAAGCTTTCTTTTGAATTCGTCACTTTATGCCCTCCCGCTTTGCTTTCGAAATTTGGCTCTGTTTGCCATGCTCAAAAAATATCTTTCGCAAGACTATCGATACCCATATGAAGTTCTTAAAAACCAGGATTTTCCAATGCCCATTTTAAAAATGTTGGCTTAATAAAAATTGTATGACTACCATTAATAAAAAGAAAGTAATTGAATTAGTCTACGTCTGCAAGTTTCTATTATTTTGTGCATCTAACTACTCACCCATCAATTTTGCTAAGTTATTACAATATACACCATATTTTATAGGTACGTATAAGCGTTATAAGCAATGTATGTTATCTTCATAAAAGCAAATATTCGACAACAGGATACTTTTGAAGCGTTGTAAGCATCCATGCGTAATAAGCGTTGTAAAAATATTTCATAAGTGTCATTGCTAGAGTTCACACATTTTCAGAAATTTACGACAGTATCGATTTTATTAGCGATTCTAAAGCACAGATGGGGTCGACTTCTCTACGTAAATATACGTTTACGACGGACTTTTGATTCGAAAATACGAATACAAAAATGAGGATGTCCTGACAATAATTAATTTGGGAAAATTTACTTCTACGAATTTCTCTTAAGTAGAGAAGTCGAGTAAAATTTAGTGACAACTAATCTTTAAATCAAGAAAGAAGGGAAACACGCTAAAGTAAAACTTAAAATTAGGCCTTGCGTTTGGAGTAGATTTTTAATAAACCGATTTCGAGGGCGAACATATAAGGGTCCCTCTTCCTCAGGAGAAAATATATTCTGCAGAAAGAAATTCTCCATGCTTCTATGCAGAATGTTTTTGCAGAATTTTACCTGTACCTGTTAGCCCTCAAAATAGATAAAGGTTTAAATAAAAATTCTTTCTTTGCAGAATTTGTTTGCTCCTCACGAAGAGAGAATTAGCAGAGGTTCAATTAAAACGCCGAATACAGGGTTGTTGCTTTGCCTATTTTTTAAACTTTATATCTTTGGTTTGGGGATAATTAATCATAATTAATTAATTAATAATAGCGAATTAATAAACTAATCCTTTGATCTCAGGCTCCAATCATTTTAATTTAAAAAAAAAAATAAACATTACGAATAACTATTAAAATGTATCTAGAGGCTTAAAAAGATATATTTTGAATAATATTAAGAGCAAAATAAGTTTGTAATTGATAGCAGAAATATTATACATTTAAAAACCGAAAATACTAATCTTACGATAAGAAATTTAAAAACAAATCTTGAATCAGTGCAATATAAAAGGTTTTTTTTTTTCTTTTATGAACTTTCTGCTCTAAAGATACAATTTTATATTTGAATTATGTTAAAAATTAAATATGTATATTATGAGATCAATCAGCTTACTAATTTTATTTCATAATAATAATGTGATAATTTCATTTAATTTGTTTAAGCATTTTACATGCTAATCCTTCTATTACAAAGAGGCTTCGGAGCCCATAACAAAACTCAGGTTTAGATCTGAAGTACAGATAACAATGGATCCTGAAATGAAAATTTGTTTTAGTTAAATTAAGAAAAAATTTATTTGAAAAATTAATTATATCAATACTACGTTTTAGCCTAAAAGGGCTATTAGTCTCGAAACACGATTTTGCGTTGTTTCACTTTTTTGAATCTGTTGCTATTCAGCAAAACATAAGATATTATTCTTTCAAATTTAATTTAATATTTTTTAAAATTAAACCTTTATAATTTAACCTGTAATATTAAATTATTTCAAATTTAATAATTTTTAAATCTATATTTTCAAATTTAACATTTAATTTTAAATTTAATTAAATAAGAAAAATTATTTAAAAGCGGTAGATTCAATTCTTAAGAATTTTATCTTTTTATTTCTTGATCTAATTGATATAAATAAAAACACATTTAATTCGTGATATATCTAATTAAAAACATTAAATATTTTTCTTGAATTGTATTACAAATTTTTTCACTTTTTAAATATACAGAAGGTAAATAACGCTCCCATATGAGTCTAAACGCATATTCATTTAATATTATACAAAATATTTCGCTATTCCAGCTGGTCCATCTCTATCGATAACGTCTACTGAGGTTATCGATAGAGATAAACCATATTAAAGTTGAAAATAATAGCTATAAATAAACTGATAAACCATAATTAAGTTGAAAATAATAAGGATAAATAAACTGATAAACCATATCAAAGTTGAAAAGAATCATTTGGGACGATCGTTTGATAGTTTTTTTGGTAAAAATGGGACTAAAAAAAATAAGTATTCTTCATTAAATACATTAGCTCTCATGTGGATAATTTAATTAGCTTTAGATGATAATCTTTGCGTGAGAAAAAATTTGTGTAACAAAGCAAATAATAAAGGAAAGGATTAAATCTGATGTATAAATTAATAAAGAGATTTGCTATATAAAACAACATTGAAATATCACCTGAAAATTTTTAAAGAAACAAAAAATTACTTGAAAAGTTAATTTTTACTATGTGCACTAATTTTACAAAACTAATTTAAAAATATCATAAGTTTTTAATAACTTTTAGCTGACTAGGCTACCTGTTATGTACTTAGGCGTAGTACTGCTACAAAGATACGTACATGATAAATTGTTCTATGTTATTTACATGATTTTTCACATGTCCCCACAAACTTAATTTTGAAAGCTTATAGTTTTCAATAACTTTGAATTGACAAGCAATGCCTACTATACACTTAGCCGCGTGAATGCTAAAAAGATACGTATATTATAAATTAGTCTGTATTATTTACATGATTATTCACTCATAACACAAACTTAATTTTTGAATCTTATAGTTTTTAACAACTTTAAACTGGCGAGCAATATCTATGACGCACGATTCCTAAAATATGCGCACATTCTGATTTAATTTTTGTTATTTACATTATTAGTTGCATATATCAGAAGATTAATTTCGAAAGACTAGTTTTAACTTTTAGTTGATTTGACTTTAATGACTAACATGCGATGTCTGTTACATATCCTGGCAACACCTATACGAAAAATCTATACATATGTTATGTTATTTACATAATTATTTACACATATTATTAAATTAATTTCGAAAGATTTTAGTTTTGGGTGTAATTTGACTTTGAACTGTCATGTGGTGTTTGGTATATATCAGACAGCCTCGATCCGAAACATTTACGTAAATTATACGGAAAAAAAAAACGCACAGTATTTATACACTTATATATCTGTAACTTGCTTCGTGTTCGTCCTGTTTACAAATTTGCAGCAAGAAGTTCATGTTTTTCAGAAGTTAAGAATTTTTACTCGTTGCCATGCATTTCTGAATAAAAATAAATTTTTCCCCGAGTTTATCAATGAAGCCCAACAAGCGTTTGATAAATAGCGGAAACTCGCCGAAGAAAAATGCTGCAGCACTAAAAAGGACACATGCAGAAAAGAGCCTAGACAAAAGACCAGATAGGCACTTACTCGGAGTTGCCTGCTCGCTGGATGGTCCAAGGCGCCTGAGATGAGCGAAATCCTATGCCAGACTGATGCAGAAGAGGGCGGCCGAGTGTATCTTTGAACGGCGCGCAAATCGTTACGCAGTAAGACCCCACCGCACCTTCTCTCTGGTCTCGAGCGGCCGATACTGGAAACGATCTTGTTCTTCCAGTCCGACTCAAATTGGATAGAGTCCTTGCACTCGAAATGGTTTTTAGGGTATTGTCACTGCAAAAACAATAAAGATTGGTGTGTTTCCAGCGAGAATAAAATTTAACAACTGGAAATTTCACTCATTTTCCGAAGAATGAAGCTACGCTCTTTTCCCAGTAACAAGCTTAACCTTGAAATCAATGGTTTTTCAATCACTTTTATGAGCTTGTAAAGATATTTTCCTTCAATTTCCCTTTGTTTTCTTTGCCTAGTTGAATTAAACTAAAACTATTACCGAATAACTGTCGACAGTGAAACATAAATAAATTAAATCTGAAATTTTTCAGATTTTATATTACGCCCAAAGGGGTGTTTTTTTAACGTTTTGTGTGTTGCCTTTATTTTTTAAATATCATGTTCTTTGCACTTAAACCATAAAATTCAATTCAACAGCAACATTGCAAAATAATTTTTAAATTAGCAAAGCTTTAGAATTTCCGATACACAGTCTCGCACACTGGAGATAAAAATGCCCCTCGTAAAGTGTTGCCATTGCTTGCTTTGAAATCGTTCAGTTTGTTAATTGAAAATTCGTTAAAGTGTTACAAAATATGAAATCGCTAATAAAATAAATTTCAAGTTCTAAATTTGGTCTTCCAGATACTCATATTCGATGGAACAAATTTGATGGCTGTGGGTACCGTTGTTTTATCCCAGTGCGAGAAACATACATATATTTATGCAGATTTTTAATAAGAAATTCTTAATTCTTAAAAAAGGAATTTTATTTTTATTTTGCGCTTCTAAACGAAATTGAAAAATTTCGTCTGTTTCCACCATTGAATTGAAATAGCCAACAACTGACGATTTTCTGTCGATAATATAATATTAAAATAAAAATAGATATATTAATCTTATATATTCTTTATAATTTCCGATACAGAGTCTCGCGCGCTGGAGATAAAATTGTTTTTTTTCTTAGAGTGTTGCTTTGAAATCGTTTTTTTTTTAATCAAAACTTCGTTGAAGTATTACAAAATCTGAAATCGATAATAAAACAAATTTCAAATTCAAATTAGGGCTTCCACATGCCCATATTCTATGGAAGATTACGTTATTCCAATTTTGATGGCTCTAGGTACGGTTGTTTTACTACAGTGCGAGAAACACACATACATTTATGCAGATTCTTCATTATTTAATTTCTTTAAATATAAGACAGGGCGATAATATATGGTGGCAGCGATTTGAAAAGTGATACAGCCTTTTAAACTTTTCGACGCAAACTGCCAAAACAAAACTAATAGACCTTCAAGGCACATTGCCCCTTTGAACTAATAATTATATTTATTTTCAAATTAACTACGAATAAGCAGTCCTTAATTCTCAAACAGGGTTTTTTTTTTAATTTCATTTCAGTCTTCAAAAAGGACATTTTTCAGATTCCTTTCATTTTCGAAACGTAGTTGAATTGAACTGAAAACTGAAAATATAGTAAGACATTAATCATTGAGTTTACTTTAATAACACTTATATTAAAAAAGAAGAAATTATTAGTTTTTAGACAAGGATTTCTCAAACATATTTTATGCTGTAACATATTACTGTATTTTCTGTGTGTCAAAGGTTAAGGACAAAAATTATATCCTCTAAAATGTCTAATCGCCTTTATGCGTCGGATATGAAATATCACAATATCTTCTGTGTTGCCCTGACCAGTATTGTGAGCGTTATAGTGGTAAGTGATGTTGATTGCTATATTGTTTGGCCCAGGATCGAATACCGAATAAGACTTGGATGTTTGTCTGTGCGGCATGGAGGCACCTAATATACTAACTAGCCGAAAGTCCTCTCAAGAGGTTTGTGAAAAGAGAAGAGAGATTGGAGACTCTCGAATCTGTTCTAAAATTGTTGATTGGAGACTCTCGAAACTGTTTTTTTCATCAAAAAAAGAGAAGTTTCCGCTTTCTTAATTCCATATAATTGATCGTCCCCTGTAGTGCACTCTGGCCACTTTTTCTGTGATGAGACGACTAAATGACAGATGGGTATTAGCCATTTCCGACGAATGCATTAACTTTCAATACCCGGCCATTTCAAACAACAGCAACAAATTCTTTCTGCAGTTTCTAACATAGTTCATGATTACATAGTGATTAATTAAAGTGATTAATTATAAATTTGTCTTATATATATATATATTTGTCTTACATATAAAGTGAAAACATTAAGAAAATTAAGTAAAAAAATTATTAAAATTGAATGCGAATAGAGAAAAAATTACCAGCAGCCCTTTTGTGTCAAAAATTATTAATAAATTGATGCAGTTCAAATAGCTTTTGATGACTTATCTTCAAATCATAAATTCAGGTTTAAAGTCACTCGTCATTTATGTGAAATTTGATGTTCATTTATTTCATTTTTATCTTCTGCCACAGCTGTTGCAGCCCTGTATATATTTTCTTTCCATAAATCGACTACACCAGGTAACTGTACCCTTGAAATCTTTAACATTCCGACTGGATTTTGTTATCTAAGAACATGAGCGTGGCCGCTTTCTTAGAATCCACTTTAAAATCTTCAAACTTCGGCCGGTTAGGGTGTAACGTTGCGCGCTTCCAACCTGCACGCAACAATAGTGGTGAATGCTGAGAACTGGAAAGGAGACCAAAGTCTTGAGAAATGTTTAAATCCCTTTTTATTCAACTTTAGAAATTACAAATGCGTGCTCTTGACGCTCACAAACTACGCCGACCCGGGGGTAAAATAAAAATAAGAAACTAAGAAAAGAATAGTAACAAGTGACTAACTACGAAGCTCTCTAAACGTAACTAACCTTACCGCGTTCTAAAATACCGCTGATAATTCAGCAAACTCTGAATATTACGTTGAAAGATTAACAATCTGCCGAGGCAAACACACAGGCCGAAACGCGTGGTTCTTCAATTTCTAACTAGCCACCTCCACGCTCGTGAAGTAAGAAAGCACACCTTCGAACTCGTTTCCCTTCTATTTAACACAGAATACTTCCGCTGATAATTTGAATCCTTGCGCGTTCTACTAAAATTTACATACTCTGGCATTGGCAATTCCAGGGGAAAGTAAGGCTTGACAGGAAAGATAGTATAAACTTAAAATAAATGTTAGTTAAAATAAATATAAACCCTACATTTGCCGCTGCCAGAATTTGGTAAACTTGGAAGCAGGTCCTAAAAACGACCTGTTGAAAAGTTTCCACAATTCTGAACTAAATTTTAAGAGCCTCGTTTACATAAAAAAAAAATCTGTTATCTTACAAAAGGTAGAATAAATTTCTGTATATACTTATTTAACCCTCTCTTCTTACAGCAACCTTTCCTGGACTTCAGCAATCAATCTGTTCTCTTCCTTCCAGCATCTAGAAGGAATAAGTATCAGTATCTTTCTAAATACATTATAATTTACACTTTCTTGACACTGAATAAGTTTTGTTTTTGAACGATTTATTTTCCTTAGTTACTGCTTAATTCACATTCATTCAAGTATTCAAACATGAATTTAACTTTACCCTGGCTCTCCACCATGCGTGATGTCAAACGGGAATATTCGTGTTTTAGTATTGCAACACTTACCCTAACCACAATGATTTGTTAGAATTCAACGACCAAATAGACACACCTTACTCGACATTCTGCAGCTCGATGAGCTACTTTAACATTCTTAAAATTCAAGTGTAGGTGAAGAATCCTACAAAACACATTCATTCTAACTTCCCCCTCATTCATCTTTAGACATGCAGGCTTTCGCTCTAAAGCATGATTTTATCTACAGTTTAATACTTAAATTTGAATTCATTTCTTTTGAACATTTACTTTTAGCATCTAAAATTTTATGCTTCTAGACTAAATTCTACTTTTACATAACTTTCAAGTATTTACGTATATTTACAAAATTCTAATCCATATGATTTTTACAATTTACCATAAAATAAATAAGAGAAAAATAAATTTTTACTTCACGCATTCTTCGCCAAGCTGGCGGCACTGAAACTAAATTTCTTATTAATACAAGAATACGAAGTTATTTTTATCTTTGGGCCAAATTTTGGCTTTAACAGAACAGAATTAGTCTTTCGACCAACAGAAACTGCTTGTTCTTAGATTTTATACTTAGAGAAAATAATACTTTTGCCTTAGCCAAATAAAGTAAAACAAAACTAAGTCTCAACCGAGACAAATTGACTTCCGTGAAAACATAGAACTTCGTATTTACGCATAACTTTTCGGAACAAAAGAAAAAAATTTTATGGAAGAGTTTAACTTATCTTTGAGTTTTCGATGATTGGAAATCCGACATCCTCTTCTGGCAGAACTGCTCCCACGATATCAAATTCATCGACGTCAGTCGTCTCCTTTGTGTCCTTCGAGTGTCGTCCATGTTGATATTTCTTTTTCGCCCTCTGCATGCTGGCCTCTTGGAGTGGTAGTCATCGTGTTGCTGTCTTTTTCTTTTTGTCCCTGGACGGCTGGTCTTGGCGTCCTCCGGTCTGGAATCATGCTTGAATTTCTTCTGTTGGTGGTGGTCTTTTCGTTCCTCCTGCTGTCTTTTCCTTCTCGGGAACGGCGGCCTTGTTTGCACCTGACACTCTGGCCCTGGAAGCGTTTTCCTCGATGCAGAATTTCTACTGCGATACGTTGTAACTGGTGTTTTCCTCTTTACCAAAGCTTCTTTACGCGGCGGCGTTGCTTTTTTGTATTTCTTAAATGCTGGAGTCTGAACGTTTTCATTTCTTCTTTTCGGTACCGTCGCATGACTTGTAGAAGGGCTAGGTTTCTCTTCACTTCCCTGCTTCTTGGGTGGTGGAGCGGGTGACATTACTTCTTGACCTCCCACTTCTTTTACGCTTGAGTCCTGCAAGAAACTTTTAAGGATTTCAAAATCCTTTTGATTATAATATTTTTTCACCTGGTCGGATCTTGCTTTACAAATTTCCCCTCTCTCGTTCTTAAGGTACAATACGACTACCTTGATTTCCTGAATTACATAGGGGCCTTCAAATTTTGGAGCTAACTTTGCAGTAAAATTGTCTGGGGCACTTGATAAAGAAAATTTCCGCTTCAACACTTTATCCTAAACTTTAAAATCTGCTTCACGGCGTTTTGTATCCTAGTATAATTTTTGTCTATTTCTTGCCGTATCCGAGCTTTTAGCCGCCTGGTCAATGCGTTTTTGCACATCTTTTTGTTTAAATTCTTGCTCTCTTTGTTGCACAAAGAATAATTTATCTAATGGCGTAATTAACTTTCGTCCTAAAAATAATTCTGCTGGAGTTTTCCCCGTAGTATCGTAATTTGCTGTTCTTAAAGCATAAGCTAACTCATTTATGTAGCCATCCCAGCGCTTGTGATGTGTGCTAACATAAGTTCGAATTATTTTTACAATATTTTTATTAACTCTTTCTGCTATGTTTGCCTGTGGTCTGTACGGAACCATTTTGATATGGCGTATGCCAAGTCCAGTGCAAATGTTTTCAAATATTTGGCTAACGAATTGTTTACTGTTATCGCTAATGACTTTTATCGGTGCACCGTATTTTAAAATGTATCTGTCTAAGAATGCATCTGCGACTGTTTTGGCTGACGCGCGTTTAAGTGGAACAATTTCTGTCCATTTTGAAAAATGATCTATAATTACTAAAAAAAACGATTTTTATTTAACTCACTCTGGGGGAAAGGACCAAGAAAATCTATGCCTAAAATTTCATTCCGAAATGTAGCGGAAATGCTATTTAAGTACCCGGCCGGGCTGTAATTAATATCATTTATTAAGTGACATTGATTGCAGGACCTGACATACGCAGCTACTATTTTGTATAATTGCGGGAAATATACCGCCTCGCGTACCCTTTTTAAAGTCTTTCTGACCCCTAAATTCCCCACAGGTTTCGCGTCGTCTAATTCCTTCAAAATGCTTAATCGAAGCGAGGCTGGGATGTCTGGTTTGTACTCGAGATTTTCGTTTGTTGTTTTCGTATAAATTTATAAATTATCTATTATTTCATAGTTTTCTGCTCTATTTCTTATCGCGTCGATATCTGTGTGCTCAAAGCTTTCGGGGTCTTTCAAATATGCATAGATACTTCCAAATTCAGGATCAGCTTTCAATTCAGCAATAACTGTTTCTCTAGAATCTAAAATCTTTGAAGTCAACACAGCGCATTTGAGTTCAATTCCTTCATCGTCCAGTTTTGTACGAGAAAGTGCGTCAGCTACATTATTTTCCTTACCCGGTTTATATTTAATTATGAGATTATATTCTTGAAGTTTTAAAGCCCATCTTATTAACCTGGGCGTTAGGTTTTCCCCCGAGTAAAGTCTACCAACAGCCGCATGATCCGAAAAGACTGTTACTGGCGCTTTGCCGAAATAAACTCGAAATTTGTGTACAGCCATTAATATGGCTAATGTTTCTCCCTCTGTACTGTATAATTCCTTTGTGTAGGGTTCAACGTTTTACTAAAACATGCTAAAGGATGGCCATTTTGCATGAGAACAGCACCTACAGCATAGTCCGATGCATCTGCTGCAATTTCCAGGTTTTCGTCCCCCTCCGGGAATTTGAAAACAGGGACATTGATGAGCGCTTCTTTTAACCTTTCAAATGCGGTATTTGCTTCTGCTGTCCACGTGAATTTACTTTTCTTTCTTTTAATTACTAACAAGGGTTCAACAATATTAGCAAAATCTTTTATGAATGTCCGATAATAAGAACATAACCCAAGGAAAGGACAAAGTTTCTTGGCGGTGTTGGGAGGTGGGAAATTCTTGATGGCTTTTATTTTTGAATTTTGCGTTTTTATACCCTTTTGCGAAATTTTATAACCGAGATATTTAAGTTCTTTAGTTGCGAACTTGCATTTTGAGGCGTTAATTGTAAGACCGGCCTCTTTTAATAATTTAAAAACTTCTTCTAGGTCTTTAATATGTTGTTCCAACGTACTACTCGTTATAATTATATCATCTAGATAGATTAAAATCGATTTTCCTAGGACAAGCTTTAGCACAATGTCCATAGCTCTTTGGAATGTTGACGGGGCCCCACACAACCCAAAGGGCATGCGTAAAAATGCATAAGTGCCCGATTTTGTTATATACGCGGTTTTATGTATGTCTTCGGGTCTCAAAGGTATTTGATAGTAGCCAGACGTTAAGTCCAACGTAGTCATGTATCTTGTAGATTTAATCTTTCTAATAATTTCCTCTATAACCGGCAAAGGGTAAAATGGGAATTTAGTAACACTATTAAGTTTTCTTTAATCGATAGCAAACCTCCAAGCCCTTTTATCCGAAGGAGGAAAGTCGTTCTTTTTCCTACATAGTACGACTGGACTCGCGTACTCACTATTTATGGGCGTTATTATCTGGTTCTTTAACATTTCCTGAATATGTTCTTCGATGATTTGTTCTTTCTGTTTATCATAGCGGTAAGGTTTAGTCCTACCGGGTTTGTCGGCAATTAACTGAATATCATGCGTAATAATTTGACAACTACCAGGCCGTTCTGAAAACAAGTTTGAAAAAGTATTCACACTTGCTGGATGGCTTGGCTTTCATGGTCATTCAAATGGCTAAGGTCTACCTGCGGCTGTTCCACTGGTTCCACCACCCTCCGATCCATCTCCAGCACAATTGAACTTTCCTGAAAATTCAGTTTGGCCTTCGCGGCTTTTAAAAACTCCATACCTAAAATAAGTGGATTTTGCAAGTTTTTTACTACAAAAATTAATACTTTAAGGTTTTCGTTTTGAACCTGTATTTTTAAAGATAGTTTTCCAATACATTGACAAGTTTGTCCTTGCGCTGCTATGATTTCTATGTTTTTATTTTTAAATAATCGTAACCTATTAAAATTCTTCTTAAAAAAATATCTCTCATAAAATTACCTTCTGCTCCTTTATTGATTAGGGCTTCTACTGGTACATCGCCAACCAAGACTTGTATAATTGGTAATTGTGAGTTTTTTACGATGACCGTATTTAAGTATCTTCTTTAGGGTTTTTTTCAAATCTTTCGGGGTCTGGACCCTCGCTTTCACAGGCCCCTCTACTCGTTTAAAGCTTTCCTTTCAACTTCTGCCTTCTGGGTACGCGGACGGTTGTTTTCAAATTTCCTTATTGGGCCTTGACCTTCGAGCTTCGATGAGTTAGCTTGATAGCTCTTTCCCCCATAAGAGCGGTTTGCATTTCTGGTCTGCTCATTTGAAGATTGCCTTCGGATACTTTGAGAATACGATGCCCCTCTAGCCTTTTCCGCTATTCTGCGATTTTGGAACTTGACTGCCAATTCGAAGAGTTCCTGCAATGTGCTTGAGTTTCTAATTTCGAAGTAATCTTGAACAGCAGGTAGCAATCTTGGTAAGATTATTTCAATAATCTCCGCGTCGAGTTTCTTCCCATACAGTATATCCGTCAGCTTAATTTTTCGCAGAATAATGTCCGTCAACTCTTCTATATTTCGTTGATAAAAACTATATAGCTCGGCTTCGAGCTTTGCTCGGTCTTTCACTATGGGGAAGGCCTTTAATAATGATATTTTGAAATTTTCAAAGGTATATGTTTGGCCTCCGAATTCCCCTAATAAAAATTTTCCTATATTCTTCCTCCATAGTGAGGCCTGTCCTCTTAGTGCAGATGTGGCGATGGCAACTTTTTGTCTTTCAGGCACAGGGTAGAGCTGGAAGTGATTTTTGAGGCCTTCTAAAAATATCTCCATCGAATTTTTTCCGTCGAAATTGACGTTTGGCTTGATTGACGCTCTCATCGTCTGGACCAGGTATCCAAATCCTTCCAATTGGCTTGCCATTTCTTGTTGTTGTCCAGCAGCTTCCATCCAGTTTTCGGCCATTTCAGTTCGACAAGTGTTCGGGCGCCAATGTAATGTTGCGCGCTCCCAACCTGCACGCAATAATAGTGGTGACTGCTATGAACTGGAAAGTACACAAAGTCTTGAGAAGTGTTTAACTCCCTTTTTATTCAACTTTAGAAATTACAGATGCGTGCTCTTGACGCTCACAAACTACGCCGACCCAGAGGTAAAATAAAAATAGGAAACTAAAAATGAATAATAACAAGTGACTACCTACGAGGCTCTCTAAACGTAACTAACCTAACCGTGTTCTAAGAAACCACTGATAATTCAGAAAACTTCTGAATATTACGTTGGAAGATTTAACTATCTGCCGAGGCAAGCACACAGGCCGAAACGCGTGGTTCTTCACTTTCTAACTAGCCACCTCCACGCTCGTGAAGCAAGAAAGCAGACTTTCGAACTCGTTTCCCTTCTATTTAACTCAGAATACTTCCGCTGACAATTTGAATACTTGCGCGTTCTACTAAAATTTACATACTCTGGCATTGGCAATTCCAGGGGAAAGTAAGGCTTGACAGGAAAGGTAGTTTAAACTTAAAATAAATGTTAGTTAAAATAAATATAAACCCTACAAGTTTGTAAAATGAAATGCGTAATTGAAATCTATCTCTATGTTTAAGAAATTTAAGCATGTTAACTTAGCTGAAATAGTAAAATCAAAAGCGTAATTACAGTCAAAAATTATAAAACAGAGTTAAACTTTAGAGTATGTTTGAAACTAAAAAGAAAACCAGTGCAAGAAAAGTATAAAAATTACATCTAAAATTAACTAAAGTTCATGCGTATGGTAGGAACATGTAATAAACAAGTTCAAAATTAGAGTACTTTAAAATTTACGAAGGTATAAAATGTAAACAAGTTAAAAATAACATCTAAAATTAAATAAAACTCATATACATGGTAAGAAAATAGAGGGATTAGGCTAAAATTAGGAGCCTGTTTGAAATTAGGAAGGTTAAAACGTATGAAAGTCGTTACATATGAAACGAAAGTCATGTGAAAATATAACAAATTAGTTAAAATTCTTAGTATGTTGAAAACTAAAAGCGATAAAAAATAGAAAAGGAGTTAAAATTTACACCTAAATTTAAATAAAAGTCAGGTATATGATGTGAAAACATGAATTATGTTAAAATTAGGACTATACTGGAAATTATGAAGATTAAAATGTATGAGGGGAATTAAGTCATGTATATGATGTGAAAATATAGGAATTATATGAAAATTAGGTTTATACTGGAAATTATGAAGATTAAAATGTATGAGGGAAATCAAGTAAAAGTCATGTATATAGTTTGAAAATATAAATTGGTTAGAGTATATTAAATAGTGTGAAGGTTAAAATGTACAAACCAAGGTAGAAATGTTACATCTAAAATTAAATACAGGTCATCCATATGATCAGAAAATATATGAAATAAGTTAAAATGCAGAATATGCTGAAGATTAGTAACGTTAAAAAGAACGAAAAAAGTTAAAAATCACATTTAACATATAAACGCACAAAAACGCGTGCTTTAGTAATTACACTCGTAAAATATAACAAATAAGTCAAAAATATGGCTAACAAGTATGAAAAAACTCTGGGTAAAAGGAATTTAATACTAAAAATGAGTAATGTAATGAAGATTACGAAAATTATATCTAATATTATTAAATGAAGATACCAGCAACTGAGTAAAACTTCTAAGGTAAGCGGTCTGCTTCGACTAACTCTTTCCTCTCTCTCGCTTGGCAAAAAGCCACAACTTAAGTACTTGGCGTTCGCCAGACAAATTTTGCATAAATAAGTTAACGCTTTTAATTCTGGCCGGAAGTAGAAAATAAGAAGTGATAGTAAAGATGTAAAATAAAATAAACGTTAGTAAAACTTAAGATCCTTACAACCCTTCCTTCTCGGAAGCTCCCTCAACTCCCGCTCCCTAAAGCTCCTGGTCCACAACTGTCATTATTTCCCTACTTATATATATATATACATCACAATATACCAATAAACGTTAGGTATACAACTTTTTTATTGCAATCGCCGATTGTAGCAAAAACAGGAGGTGCTCAACTAGATATTATATCAGTCCCATATACAAAATGTTAACGTTCTAACGCTAATCGTTTTTCAGATATGCAAAATACATACATACGCACATACCCACAGACGTCTAAAAAATTCCTTCTGAATTCATTTAAATTCATATTACAATCCTTTTTTGGAAAACAGACAGATCCACAAATCACAACACACACAAATCCCAGTTAAAAACACCTTAAAATATGTACTTTTTACTTAAGAAATCCTGTTGTACCATCTATAGAAGAGCAACTGGGACAATGAAACCAGTCTTTACATTGTCGTCGACGATTTTGCTAACAGGAAAACAAGCAAAAGAACACTTCAGTATGATAGAACTAAAAATTTTATCTAAAAATAAACGCAGAAACTTATATTTTTTTCTACATACAGTGGATCCCAAAAGTGTTCGTACACTTATAATTTTCATTGAAATAGGGCTCTATCCATTAATTAAAAGTAAACTTTCTGAATGAGATTTTAATAATAAGATCTAGTAACGAAATTACATGAAATATTTTTAAAATATAGCGAAACTTTATTTTTAAGAAATTAATAATAAAAAAATGACAAACATTTTATCTCACAAAAGTCTTCGTACACTGAAATATTTTTGGAAAAAATCAAAATTAGAATTATCGTTTGCTGCTTTTTTTAATTTTTCCGTTGTGGTGGCATTTAAAAAATTGTTTGCTTTAATTTTTTATTGTTTACTTCATAATATTCTATTTATTATCGAAAAATGGGTTGCAGTCGTAAAGAAATTACAAACAGCATTCGAAAGTTGATAATTTTTCACCTTAGTAGTGGTAAATCAATTCGAAATATCGCTAAATTAGTTAATTTATCCCATTCTACAGTGTAGTATGTGATAAAACGCTTTAAAGAAGAAAATTGGATTGAAAACAAGGTAAGAAAAGGTCGACCGAGAAAGTTAATTAAACGTGATAAGAGATTTATTATTAGAAAATTTGTGAAAAACCCACGTTTGAGTGCTTTAAAAGTTTCTGTAGAATTTAATGCAAAGTTTTCTACTTCAATTTCACCTGAAACTGTTCGACGAGTTCTCAGAGAAGCTGGATTACATGCGCGTTCTGCCCGTAAAAAAATTTTGAACAGAAAGCTTAGGCTTTCATTCGCAAAATTAATGATAAATACACCCGAAACGTACTGGAATAATTGGTGTCCTCCGATAACATCGCGGCAAAAACATCGCGGACGAAAACGTCGCGGAGGAAACAACGCAAGGCGAAAACGTCGTGCTGCAAAACATCGTGAGAGCAAACATCGCAAAGAGAAAACATCGTGCTACAAAATATCGTCGTCGAAAATAAAGCTGTTTAAAAACATCGTTTTCGAAAACATCGCGGTAAAAAATAAAGTATCGTCAAATCATCGCAGGACGATAAAATCGCCGCAGAGATGCTTTTTTCATTGTAAATGGATATTCCCATAATGATTTGTGAGCGCAAGATGTAAAGAAAGATTTTTACTTTCATATTTTTTATTAACTAATAAACTTTTGCTGAAAAAGGAAGAAGGAAACTTAATACTTAAGAATAAACTGAAGCAGAACAAGAAATAATTTTCATTATAAGAGCATTTATTAGATTAACAAAAGTGAAAAAAAATAATCTTATAATTAACTTAGCAATTTTTTTATAGATAAGGTCATGCAGTTACTTATCTTCCTTCTTCTAATCTTTTTTCGATTATACTTTTAATGAAAAATTACCAGTAAAAACTTTATAAAAAAATGATTTATTAATGACCTTTGTTAGTTAACTGTCAGTTTAAAATTCTATTTAAGTGCTGTAAGTTGCCTTAATTTTCTAT
Organism: Stegodyphus dumicola; assembly: GCF_044657685.1. Lineage (NCBI taxonomy): Eukaryota > Metazoa > Arthropoda > Arachnida > Araneae > Eresidae > Stegodyphus > Stegodyphus dumicola. The sequence goes on from NC_140770.1 coordinate 135,418,521, forward strand.
GCTTAAGTTTCTTTCTTACTTTTTTAGCAAAAAATTATTAGTTAATAAAAAATATAAAAGTAGAAATTATCAACCTTCTTTCCATCTTGCTCTCATAAATTATTATGAAAATATTCATTTACAATTACTATAAAGCCATAAAAAGCATGTCTGCGATGTTATCGTCCTGCGATGATTTGTCGATACTTTATTTTTTACCGCAATATTTTCGACAACGATGTTTTTAAACTGCGAAGTTTTTGAAGCTCTTTATTTTCGACGACGATATTTTGTACCACGATGCTTTTAGAACTGCGATGTTTTCTCCCACGATGTTTTGTATCACGACGTTTTCGCCTTGCGTTGTTTTCTCCGCGACGTTTTCGTCCGCGATGTTTTCGGCTGTAACCGGAATAATGTCCTATTTGCTGATGAAAGCAAATTTAACATTTTTGGTTCCGATGGTTGAATAACTGTATGGAGAAAAAAAATGAGGAACTTCATTCTAAGAACTTAGTTGGAATAGTTAAGCATGGCGGTGGAGGTGTTCTTGTGTAGGGGGAAGCATGAGAGCATCAGGACCAGTAAATTTGGTATTTATTGATGGTATAATGAATCATTCTCTCTATTTATTTTAAGAGACAATTTAAAATTCTCAGCCCAAAATTTGGGTATTGGAAACAATTTTATTTTTAATCATGATAACGATCCTAAGTATACGGCTCTCAACGTTCGCCTGTAGTGTCTCTATAATTGTCCACAGGTTTTGAAAACACCACCTCAGTCGCCAGATTTAAACCCCATAGAACACGTTTGGAAAGATCTGGAGGTTTAGAGTACGAAAACACGACATCAAAACAAAAAGCGAACTCAAAACAGCCATGATGGAAGAATGGATACAGAAATTAAAAAAAAAAAAAAAAAAAAAAAAAAAAAAAAAAAAAAAAAAATCTAGTAAAATTTATTCCCAGACGTGTAAAAGCTGTTGTGGATGCTAAAAGATATCCTACTAATATTACTTTAACGAGAAATGAAAATATTTCCTAATATGTCAAGATTTACACTCATGTCCATAAATTAAGGATAATTCGGAGTCACGCGGAAATCGAACTTAAAAATAAATATATCACCTGTAAAATCACTACACACATCTTCAAGAATCATATGCAAATTTTAGGAAGTAACCAGATGACACCGATGGTACATCACAATGACGAGAGTGTAAGAGTGTCATTTTTAAAAAAATGCAAAATTAAATTGTATTTTAATATTTAACAGCCATAAATAATGTTTAGAACATTAGATTAAATTTATAGATATTAATAAAACCAATTACTTTTTAAGTAAGGTTATCAGGTTCAGTGTTTCTCCTTACTTGCTTGGGGAACATTCAAGAACCTGACTCAGAACAGGGAGCTTACTAAAGCTATGTTCAATAAATGTGGGAAGTAGACAAGGTACACAGGAAGGGTATACGAAACCCTTTATTTTTCACTCTTTACAATAATTTCCGGACTTCGGAATACAGAGACCAACCACTTGTGGTCTGAACGTAAGAATATAAAAATATTAACTAAACTCTAACTTAACTTTGGAATAATAAACAAGGGCCTACGTGGAAGATTGGCCATATATTAACAGGAAGCCGTATGCAGTACAGAGCACTGTTAACACTACAATACGTTTAAAATTATCAAGAGGATTAAACCTCTGGCCTGGAAGGCAACCAGCAGCCGAGTAAAAACTGCTAAGGCTGGCGGCCTGCTTCTACTAACTCCTTCCTCTCTGCTTGGCAAAAAGCCACAACTTAAGTACTTGGCGTTCGCCAGACAAATTTGCATAAATAAGTTAAAGCTTTAAATTCTGGCCGGAAGTAGAAAATAAGAAGTGATAGTAAAGATTTAAAATAAAATAAACGTTAGTAAAACTTAAGATCCTTACATACTTCCCGCCAGAGTTAATTAGTTTGAAACTGAGTTCTAAAACGACCTTGCTGAAAACTTTTAGCTCTAGAATCTAACGCGAGGCCAATCTTTTACAAACATTCCTCACTAGAAACTAGAAATTTAAAAAAACAATTTTTGTTTTTACATATCAGCTCCATGGACAATTACTTTTCATCTGTACTGCATCTAAACAGGAGCTTTTAGTTGAAATCTGGTTCCTTCCAGAGATCTGGAAGGAAAACTAGTTTAATGAAATGTTACACAATTAAATGGCAAGTCACATGAATATTTATATTTCTCCTAACATTCTTATTTCATTCATGACTTTTATTTAATTATCTCTCCCCGTGCTCTCTGACATGTGTTGTAAAAGAAAACACGAATGTGTTATGTACCAGTGTTCAACACTGCCTCCTACAATCAAAACACTAACGTGTTAAAATTCAACATAACAAGACCTTGTAACACACCCTATCTTCATCTCTAAACCCTGAGGTACTATTCTGAAAGTGGCTAACTCTGAAGTGTAGCGTCAGAGAGCCTAACTACATTCATACATATTCACAATACTTTTCTCCTTTTTTTTTTTTTTTTTTTTTTTTTTTTTTCAGTCACACGAATAAGTTTAAAATTTTTTTGGCATTACTTTCACTTTTAACATATCACGGTATTTTTTAACGCTTAAAATAACAGTTCACATTGTATATAAGAACACATTAACATGCCGTTAATTTTACGCATTTTAAAACATACATTAGTAGTACATTGTTAACTTCTATTCTTTTCAAAGCAAGTGCCAATTCTTCTACATTGAAATACTACATTTCAAAAGTATTTCAGACTAAAACTTCTTTCTTGCCAGAATGTTTTAAATAAAATTTTATACAATAACTTTTACAATATTCAAGTATTTACACATTCCTATTATACATCAACTTTAGTTTTACTCGCGAGTAATTGAAAAACATAATACCAAAATAGGTAAGAACTCATTTCTTGCCTTTTTGGCGATAAAGGTAGACCTCACATGAGGTAAAAAACGTCTTGAAATCTGCCACTTGCAGTAAGAATGAAAGATTAACTTAAGTTTGCAAAGTAACATAAAGTTTTACTTATCTTTGTGATATTCGGACATTCTTTTCTCTGCCCAGTCCTGGAAGGTAGCGAAGATTCGTGTTTGATTTATCTTCCTTCTTGTGCGAGCTCGCCCTTCAGTACCTTCCTCTAGTAGCTTTGTTTTCCCTCCAGTTCGGTCACCCTTGAATACCTTCTTTTCGCCTCTGCCTGTGGTCCTGGCCGTTTGATGGCAGCTGGTCTTGGCGGAACCGGGACACTTCTCTCTCATTCCTGCTTGGACCTCGTTGCTGGCCGTTCAAATTTTCCTTGTATCTTTTCCTCCGCCTGTGGTGGTCCTTCCGCTATTCGGCGACATTTGCTGCGTAGAGTCCTGTCCGATGAGTAGATCTTCCGTTTGGGAGCCGGGTTAAAGTTGCCGTTATTTCTCCTGGCTCTCTTTGCATTCGTCGTACTTCTCCCTTCTTCATTCTGGGGGTGGTCGTGCGCTCTCTTTTGTGGTCGGTGGAACGGCTTCTTTTTCTTGTTACCTTCAATTTTCCAACGGGGAAACTTTCTTTTCAATTGCTCCTGCCTCCTAATGGCTTGTCCTTGTGCTTGTCGTTGTTCCACCTCTGGCGCTTGTGCCTGCAGTGCCTACCGTGCCGAATCTTGCAAAAGATCTTTAAATATTTGCATTTTATTACGGTCATAGTATTCATTTATTTGGTCAATGTTTGTGGAGCATGTTTCAACATTCCTGGCTTTTAACACCACTACAGCGTGAGTTATTTTTTCTATGACATATGGTCCTTCAAATCGTGGAAAACATTTGGCGGTTTCATCTTCTGGTGCTGAAGAAAGTGAATGCTTAATTTTTAATACTTCATCTCCTACTTTATAAGTTACTCCCCGTCGTTTCAAATCATAATAGAGCTTCTGTTTTCTTTGTGCTACTTCAGTGTTCTTTTTTGCTTCTTTAATTAATATTTCTATATCACCCATTTTAAATTCTGGGGCTCTTTGTTGAACATAAAATAATTTATCTAATGGCGTTATAATCTTTTTGCCTAAGAATAACTCAGCAGGACTTTTGCCCGTTGTATCATGTTTTGCGGTCCTAAGGGCGAAAGCAAATTCATTGACATAGTTAGCCCAGCTTTTATGAAAATTTTTAACATAACTACGGATAATTTTCACTATATTTCTATTGACCCGTTCCGCTATGTTTGATTGCGGCCGATACGGGACCATTTTTAAATGACGTATGCCCAGTTTTTGGCACATGTCTTCAAATATATTACAAATTGAGGACCATTATCCGATATAACTTTTAGGGGCGCCCCGTATTTTAAAATATATTTATTTAAAATAGAATCAGTAACTAATTTCGCGGAGGCTCATTTTAAGGGAACAATTTCGGCCCACTTACTAAAATGATCAACCATAACAAGGACATACCGACTTTTATTTAACTGACTTTTTGGGAAAGGGCCCAATAAATCGATGCCAATTATTTCATTTGGAAAATCGGATTTAACACTATTTAGAAACCCGGCCGGGCGGAAATTAATATAATTAACTGCTTGACATGTTGGGCAGGACTGGACATACGCCCTTGTTAACTTTTGCAGTTCAGGAAAATAGACTGCCTCGCGTACGCGTTGGATAGTTTTTCGAATACCAGCATAAGAAGCTAAAGGGCTGTCATGTAACTCCTGCAGGATATTTAATCTAAGACTAGCTGGGATAACAGGTCGAAATTCGTTGTTGGAATTCGTAGTTTTTGTATAAAATAATAGACCATCTATTAGTTCGTAATGGGCCGCCCTATTTCTTATCGCCACAATATCTTGGTGGCTAAAATTTTCAGGATCCTTTAAATACTCATAAATGTTTCCAAACTCAGGATCCTTACCCAGTTCGGTTATTACAGTTTCTCGGGAATTTATTGTACATGCTGTGAGCATTGCCACCTTTACAGTATTACCTTCTTCATCTATTTTTATTCTGGATAGGGCATCTGCTACGATATTTTTCTTTCCAGGGGTATGTTTGATTACCAGATTATATTCTTGTAGCCTGAGTGCCCATCTTATTAACCTTGTTAATAAGTTTTTCCCTGAGTACAATCTAGTTACCGCCGCATGATCAGAATACACTGTTATTGGCGCCTTTCCAAAATAGACTCGGAACTTTTGCACTGCTAACAGAACTGCAAGTGCCTCTCTCTCGGTCGCGGAATAATTTATTTGTGTTTGATTTAAAGTTCGACTAAAAAATGCCACGGGCTGCTGATTTTGCGAAAGTACCGCTCCTACCGCATAATCCGAAGCATCCGCTGAAATTTCTAAATTCTCATGCTTTTCAGGAAATTTCAACACAGGGGCTTGCGTTAATGCTTGCTTTAATTTTTCGAAAGCACTATTGGCTTCGGCCGTCCACGAGAATCTTGCCTTTTTCCTTTTTAATTTTAACAATGGTTCAGCAATAGCTGCAAAATCTTTTATAAAGGACCTATAATATGAACAAAGTCCTAGAAAAGAAGAGAGCTTCTTCGCCGTATTTGGCGGCGGATAATTTTGCACAGCGATTATTTTTGATTCGTCTCTCTCTATTCCTTTCTGAGATATTTTGTAACCTAAGTATTTTAATTCAGGGGCTGCAAATTTGCACTTTTCGACATTAACTTTTAGACCGGCCTCATTTAATAATGAAAACACCCGTCTTAAATATTGTATTACATGTTGGTCCAGATTATCACTAGTAATAATGATATCGTCTAAATAGATAAATGTGGGCTTTCCAAGAACAGGCCTTAACACAATGTCCATACATCGCTGAAATGTTGCCGGTGCCCCTGAAAGGCCAAACGGCATACGCAGGAATGCATAAGTACCAGACTTGGTTATAAAAGCAGTCTTAGGCACGTCCTCCGGTCTAACCCCTATTTGAAAATAACCAGTCGTTAAGTCTAAAGTCGTCATATATTTGGTAGACGTTATGTTCCTTAGAATTTCTAAAATAATAGGTAACGGATATACCGGATATTTCGTTATGGAGTTTAATTTACGATAGTCAATCGCGAAACGCCACCTTTTTGGATGTGTGTATGGATAGTCATTGTTTTTCTTACATAAAACCACCGGGCTAGCATAACTACTTGAGATGGGCGTTATGATCTTTTTCCGTAACATATCTCTAATGTGCCATTCTATAATTTTTTCTTTATTCTTATCATACCGGTATGCTTTGTGGCGAACTGGCATTGAATCTCCGGTGTCGATACTATGGTTAGTAACCTGAGTAAATCCTGGAATATCACTAAATAACGAAGCAAATTCACTTACCACTTGTCGGATTCTTTGTTGCTCTTCCTTAGGCAGGTGATCAAGTTTTAACATTGGCGGTTCCGTTTTTTCTTCTCGAACTGGTTTCATCGTCAGCTTAAGGGACGCTTCATTAAAATCCAGCGTTGCTTCTGCCTCTGAAAGAAAATCTATCCCTAAGATAATATGTGCTTGCAGATTCTTTACTATAAAAAACATAACCTTTACTTGTTCGTCCTTGATACGAACGTATAGCGGTAATTTACCTATGCACTTACATCTTTCTCCCTGCGCAGCTAACACTGTCGTATTATCCCAATTATATATGCGGTATTTCCGAAAATAGTTCCTAAAAAAATCTTCTGCCACACAGGAACACTGCGCGCCTGTATCCAGGAGTGCGGTAGCTGGGATGTTATTCACCAACACTTCAATCTTCAGAAGAGTCAAATTTTTCACCATTACTGTATTTAACTTGAAGGAAGAGGGGTTTTCTTGGCCTTCGGATTTCCGCATCCTCCCCGTCAGAAGAAATCCGTTTTAGTTTAAATCCTTTTTTCTTTCCATGCTTTCCTTCTTTTTCCACTGGCCTTGAGACTTTTTTCCTGGATTGCTATTGAACTGTCGACGTTCGCCGGCTGTTTTTGGATGCTCGGGTTTCCTTGCCCACTGATTCGCTTTGCTTCCGTAGCCGTGTGTTTGACTTTGCTGTGGTCTTCGCTCACCAAATTGGTTTCGTTGTTGATATTGGCGTCTTCTTTCAATGTCCGGCGTTCTTCTACTTTCAAATTGGATTGCTAGCTCAAATAACTTTTCCAGTGTAGTCGGATTCCTTAATTCAATAAAGTCTTGCACTTGGGGCAGTAACCTCGGCAAAATCACTTGAATTATCTCAGGATCCGGACGGTTTCCATACAAGAGTTTGAAGACGTGAATTTTTCTTAAAGTAAAGGTGGAAAGATTTTCGATTCTTTGCTGATATATGCTGAAAAGTTCCGTTTCTAATTTCGCACGATCCCTTACTACAGGGAAGGCTTTTACTAGGGCAGTCTTGAAATTTTCGTAAGTATAGGTGGGACTTGAGCCAAGAGACTTCTGCCTATACATTTGAACCAATTAAGCGCTTGGCCCCTCAAAGCGCTAGTAGCTAAGGTAACTTTCTGGAACTCGTGCACGGGATACATCATGAAGTTGTCCTCTAGTTTTTCCAAAAAACTGGTTACCGGTGAGTTTCCATTAAATGTTGCTTCTGGTTTCATCGAAGCGCGCATGGTCTGGACGATGTAACCAAATCCTTCCAGGGCGGCAGCTGGCATTTCTGGATTCTGAGCCGCTTCTGCAGGCAGCACAGGTTCTTCTTGAAACTCGGCCATGGTTACTCTTCTTCGTCGGGCGCCACTATCAGGTTCAGTGTTTCTCCTTACTTGCTTGGGGAACATTCAAGAACCTGACTCAGAACAGGGAGCTTACTAAAGCTATGTTCAATAAATGTGGGAAGTAGACAAGATACACAGGAAGGGTATACGAAATCCTTTATTTTTCACTCTTTACAATAATTTCCGGACTTCGGAATACAGATACCAACCACTTGTGGTCTGAACGTAAGAATATAAAAATATTAACTAAACTCTAACTTAACTTTGGAATAATAAAAAGGGCCTACTTGGAAGATTGGCCATATATTAACAGGAAGCTGTATGCAGTACAGAGCACAGTTAACACTACAATACGTTTAAAATTATCAAGAGGATTAAACCTCTGGCCTGTAAGGCAACCAGCAACCGAGTAAAAACTGCTATGGCTGGCGGCCTGCTTCTACTAACTCCTTCCTCTCTGCTTGGCAAAAAGCCACAACTTAAGTACTTGGCGTTCGCAAGACAAATTTGCATAAATAAGTTAAAGCTTTTAATTCTGGCCGGAAGTAGAAAATAAGAAGTGATAGTAAAGATTTAAAATAAAATAAACGTTAGTAAAACTTAAGATCCTTACAAGGTGACGTCATTCATTACATCCACCACAACATAAAATTATATAAAATATTGGCACAACTTTAGTATAGCCCTACCGGAATTTTAAACAAAAAAAATATCGCCAAGAGTGGCGATAAATGATATGATCTGGTAACCCATACTATTCGCCAAACGCAATGTAAACAAGAGGATGGAATTACGGTTACAGCTAATTTAGTAGTCAGTTACATTTATTCAATTTCAGTACAAATTACCAACATATCCGTTTACTCAAAGTTTAATGCATGTGCCCTGTATTCTTACTTTTCCGGTATAGATTTCTCTTAAAATTTGTCTCACGCTGCGTTGCAGGAGGAAATACAACATTTTAAATTAGAATTCTACTAAAATTAATATCTAAATACACAATTCGTAACACTGTTATTGGCGATTGTTTAACGCTCAGATACCTTGAATACTATTTTGTATACATTTTTTTGGCTACTTGAGGTGATATTTTTGCGTTTAGTTATTGCTTGCTCTAAAAGTTGTGATGTTGTAATTAAGTATCAGGAGATTATAAAGGAAAATTTAAGGTGGGAACAGATATTTTATGTATGAATTAACAATAGAGTATGAACTTTTTAGAGGCTTTTTGATGGATTGTCGATTATTGAAGGATAACGTTTTCTGTGAAAAATGTAAGATACCATGCTGGTTAGTTAGTAAGAAAAAGTCATCGAATGGTAGTATTTGCAAGAAATGTACGGCTGAGAAATCAATTAGGGTAGGATCTTGATTCGCCTGTAGTAAGCTCAATTTTTCTAGAATTTTTTTTTTTTTTTTTTTTTTTTTTTTTTCCCAACGCGAATCAATGGAGTTGCTTATGCGCGAATTTCTGCGATTCTGCGATTTCTTTTAAGTGAAAGCAGATTTCTTAGTATATGAGCAATGCAGAGTTTATTCAATGTCGGATTTTTAAGTGAAAAGAGATCGTTATATACATGGTCAAAGCCAATGCAGTGCGCAATGCCGAGGTTGTGCGCGGTGCCTAGTTTGTGCAATTCTAGGATTTTTTTTAGCGAAATTAGATCGATGTGTACATGGGCAGAGCACTACAGACCAGGCTTCCGGCCTGAGGTATAACCAATCGGAATAGTACCGGACCTGTAGAAATTATCTACTATCTACTTCCGCCACTGCCAGGGCGAGCTCCGCAAACCAGCGGCATTTATTGAGTCTAAGTCAGAAGTTACCGATTCACAGTAATGGTTGTTACAATGGCATCTTTGCAGACGTTGTCTGCTACATGAAAAGATATAAGTACTGTACTGAGCTGGGTATTATTCGTACGCGCGTGTAATTACAATTGCTCTGATTGTGTAATGTTCCATCGGCAGTAATTGGTTAAGAGCACTGCATGAAATTTAGTACATTGAGTTAGTAAGGTGTCCGGACTTCACTACAAATCATTATTGGTGAACTTGGCTTACTCTATGCTGCGTATCTGCCCGTGTCGCATACTAAAGACATACTGTACATACATACATAGCATGAAGATATACATAGCATGAAAATTACATATATAGCATGAAGATATATATAGCATGAAGATTACATACATAGCATGAAGATTATACATAGCACTAAAAATTACACATAGCATTAAAAATATAAATAGCATCAAACATTATACATATCATTAAAAGTTATACATAGTATTGAAAATTATGCGTAGCATTAAGAATTATACATAGCAAAATTATACGTGGCATTAACATGTAATGTTAACATACATAGCATTAAAATTATAAAGTAATACTGTAAACTGTTTTACTACTAGTACGCTAAGAAGATCCTACGATGTAGTTTATATGGTTGCACAATTAACGTGTAATAGAGAGCATATTAAGATACATTAGTGCACATAACAGAATTCTAATAATTAGTGTAGTTACATAGTGCGATTATATAGTACAAAATTACTTTGGCGTTACATAGTGCCTTTAAACTATTGGTTACTGGACGTTTTAATAGATGTACTGTTATGCTCAATGAACTTAGTACAATGAACAAATTATATAACTTACTATCCGCACAAATATTGTACTCATTAGTAGCTGTGTACACAGAATATGATAAACATTAAATAGGTCCTAGCAGCCACACGTTATTTACATATTACATCAAGGATGTCAAACTCGCGGCCCATAGCAAATATTTTTGCGACCCGGCCAATATATCGGCAAATAATAATATATAATAATAAAATAACATATCGAAGAAGAAAAAAATGAAATGTTTACTGCTAAGTAATTAACGATAATTTATTTAGTGTTGTTAGATTACTCACAGAGAGCTGACACACACACTACTTAAATTACAAATGCGTGTGAGTAGCTTGCGTTCAACTACCTTCGGCTTTTGGGGGACACGTGCACTCAGAACTTGTACACATCCCCCGATAGCCGAATGTGGCCGAACCCATGGTCTCAGTTTTCCAATCATAGTTTTGTACGATATGCACTTTGCTTTATTATTAATTATTACTTAATCCATATTGTTACGGATTTCATAGTTATTTATTTATTTAGTTTTTTTTTCTTTAGAATTGTAATTAGATTTGCTTCATGTTGCCTTAGCAACGCAGACGATTTTTGAAAAGACAGCTGCGTTGGAAGGTTAAAAATAGAACAGCGCGTGCATTTAATACCTAATAAATAAATATCTCGTAATTGCTGTTGCCATCCACAAAAATCCAGATATTTATAGATGTTTCCAGTATATTCGAGAAATTAATTATAAAGCTTATAAAAGTCGAGAACAAACAACTCATCTCAGTAGTAGCTGTAGTTCTAGCGAACTGTTTGTTTACTTAATGCTGTGATTGATTTGTAGCGATTTCGCTGTGAGATAGAATTAGTTTCTCTGTTTTGAATTGATTTTTGCTAAACGTTTGACATTTTGTGATATTGTTAGAATATTTTTGAAGAAATATTTCAGCATTTTGATTTATCTCTTGTGGAAAGAATAATTTTTTGTTAACTTTTTAACGTTAACCGTGTTTATTCAGTATGCCTATATCAAAACAAAGTGGTAGTAAAATTAAACGAAAAATCGCTGACGAACATAGAATATTCCAAGTAAAATGGGAATTAGAATATTTTTGCTGTGAAATAAAAGATAAAATAATCTGCTTGATATGTAATAATACTATTAATGTACCAAAGTTAGATAATATTAAACGTCATTACGAACAACACAAATCGAAATATAACAATTACGAAGGATTAATGAGAGAAGAAAAGTTGAAAGAGCTCAAGTTAGGAGTTAAAAAGCAACAGTCCATGTTTAGTAAAGTATTGCAAGAAAGTGAAGCGGCGGTACATGCAAGCTACGTCTTGTCCGAGTTGATAGCTAAACATTCGAAGCCTTTTACTGACGGTGATTTCATCAAGGAATGCCTAATGAAAGCTGGAGAAATTGTTTGTCCTGGAAATGTGAAGGCTTTTCAATCAATTTCATTGTCTCGAAATACAGTTGCAGAGAGAGTTACTGGTTTAACCGCGAATTTAAGTGATCAGATCAAAGCAAATCATCTAGTTTCAAAAGTTTCTTCATTGCCTGTGACGAGAGCACGGACATTAGTGGCAAAGCTCAATTAGCAGAGTTTCTTCGTTCTTGTGACAAGAATTTTAACATTTTTGAGGAATTACTGGAACTAATACCGATACTGATTTGCTTTGATCTGATCACTTAAATTCGCGGTTAAACCAGTAACTCCCTCTGCAACTGTATTTCGAGACAATGAAATTGATTGAAAAGCCTTCACATTTCCAGGACAAACAATTTCTCCAGCTTTCATTAGGCATTCCTTGATGAAATCACCGTCAGTAAAAGGCTTCGAATGTTTAGCTATCAACTCGGACAAGACGTAGCTTGCATGTACCGCCGCTTCACTTTCTTGCAATACTTTACTAAACATGGACTGTTGCTTTTTCACTCCTAACTTGAGCTCTTTCAACTTTTCTTCTCTCATTAATCCTTCGTAATTGTTATATTTCGATTTGTGTTGTTCGTAATGACGTTTAATATTATCTAACTTTGGTAACCACAGGAGAAGATATATTTACTTGTGTTTTTGGACTTCTGCAGAAATACAATCTACCTTTGGCAAAATTAAATTCTGTAGCTACAGATGGCGCTCCATCAATGACCGGGAAAAACAAGGGCTTCGTAGCATTACTAAGAAAAAAACTTAGTGAAATTCACGGTTCAAACATTCATCATATGCATTGTATTATACATCAAGAAGTTCTATGCACGAAAGTAATAAATATGGAGAATGTTTTGTCATATATAAAAAAAAGTTTTAAATTTAATAAGATCTCGAGGTTTAAATCAACGTCAATTCACTGCTTTCTTAAGTGAGTTAGATAGTGAACATTCGGGTTTGTCCTACTATACCGAGGTACGTTGGTTATCTTGCTCCAAGATTCTCAAACAATTCTGGGATTTGAAAGAAGAAATATGTCAGTTTTTAAAAACGAAAAATGAAGACGTAAGTTTGTTTTACGATCCAATATGGATACAAGATTTATCTTTCTTGGTTGATATAACCAAACACTTAACCGATTTAAATTTATCGTTACAAGGAAAATATCAGATCATTACGAACATGTTTGACATAATTAAAGCATTCAAATGTCAACTAGTTCTTTGGGAAAAACAACTTAAAAATGAAGATTTGACGCACTTCCCGACGTGCAGCATGAACAAATCAAGTTTAGATTATACTTGTTCGTATCAAAAATACGCAGAAAAAATTGCAAATTTAACAACTGAATTTGAAACGAGGTTTAATGATTTTAGTTCCCTCGAAGACAATTTTTTTTTCCCTCGATTTTCTCAATAAGTATTGACTCAGTACCCAGCCATATGCAAATGGAGGTGATCGAGATTCAATGCAACTCAAATTTGAAAGCAAAATTCATTGAAGTGGGCGTGCCTGAATTTTACAAATATTTACCAGCCAGGTTTGAAAATACTCGAAAATTCGCATATGAAATTATTTCCATGTTTGGTAGCACTTATCGGTGCGAGCAGTTATTTTCTGTCATGAAAGGTAATAAATCTCCAATTAGAAACCGTATTAATGATGCTCACCTTAGGTCAGCGTTGAAAGTTATCACTGCAAACAAAATTTCTCCCGAAATAGGAATGATAATAGCAGAGAAGAGATGTCAAGTATCAGAACGTAAACATTAAATTTTTCTTGTTCTTTTCTATATAAATATTTATATATGTTTATTATTGTATTATTCGAAATAAATCTACCTTTCTATGAATACTGATTTTTTTTTTTTTTTTTTTTTTTTTTTTTTTTTGTGGCCCGCCTAAAGTTAAACCTTGTTTGTTTGGCCCAAGTGTACCTATGAGTTTGACATCCCTGTATTACATAATATATGCGTTTCATAATATGCGCTTACATAATATATAGGATTATAAGATAAATAATTTAATACTCGAATGCAGAACATTGCAAATTTGAATAGGTAAGTAAATGAATGATACTGAGATACATTAATAACGATTAATAGTGAGTAACTAAAGAATAGTATTTAATACTGAAGCTCATAAGTGCATAACAAAGTTCGCAAATAGTACTATAAGTTGCAAAATTTCTTAATTTAATGCAAAACACACAGCTGTGTTTCAGGAATTTGGTGCGGAAATCGAAATGATGCAACTATCTTATAACCATTAATACTAAGTTAGCGCATGATAAATTCTAGATTAGATATGCTTGCTTAGTAGGTTATACGATTTGCAATAAGGCATAATTACATAGCAGTAAAATAATAAAGAATATAGGGAAGTGCTATGGCTGATATGACTTAGTGCGCATTTTGATTACATGACACTTCTTGGTAATATGCAATAAAAACATAAAAGATAAAAATGATAACATACTGAGATGAATGAGTACTAAGAAGTTCTGAGTACAATAAGCAAAGCACATAATACCATGGTACAATGATTAAACAAGCATGAGATTTTGTACAACTGGCAACATATATTATTGATACGCATACAGGATCTTGCTTACATTACTTATGGCAATGCATAATACAATACATTCTTAAGATAATTTGCTTATGAAACATACTTATAAGAGTGTCAGTTCATTACTTAATGCTGATGAGAGTCCACTTACATATATATACGTTGGATTATGTATTTACTACATTCAATTTAAGTGGAAGGCATAAGATTACGATTATAATGATTAAATTAATATATTAGAAACGTTAAGGTGTTGACAACATATATTGTAGTTACAACATTCAGATTAAGATGAAAGCATATGATATCAATTATAGTAATTAAGTTAATACTATAATCACATCGAGGATGATTATTACAGTCAAGTAAAAGTCACATAAAGTGTAGTATTTAAGGTAATACGTTAAATGCATCTAACGAATAGGATAAGAGTATGATGAAAATAATATGGACATAACAGTAGTAAACAGACATTACTTATCTGGTAGGCAGGGTTATGCGTTGGGAGGTATTAGGTGACAAATGAAAAGCGTACCCTGCAGAACTTGATGATCTTGTGAAGCTTAAAGTACGCAACCCTCCGTTCTAGTAGCACTTTTGTCCATTCCCTTCAATATCTGTTTGAAGGAAGACGCATGTGGTGCGCCTCTGTCAATCTGCATGTAAATGCATAATGGTCTGGCGTTCCGACTAGTCCACATTCACAGAGATCATAGTCTCTAAGTCCAAAGAAAATTATTATGAACTACTATTATGTATTATGTAACAGGCTCAATATATTATGGACTATGTAAGCAAGTATGAACTATGTAAGCCACTATGCATTATGGAACAGGCTCAATATATTATGAAACATGTATGTACTATGGCCAATGAAAATTATTATTAACTATATGTATGTATTATGTAACAGGCTCAATATATTATGAACTATGTAAGCCACTATGTACTATGTAAGCATGTATATGTATGAACTATGTAAGCAAGTATTATGAAAGATCTATGTATTATGAACTACTTGTATATAAGCATGTACTATGAACTATGTAACTATGTAAGCATATATTATGAACTATGTAACTATGTAAGCATGTATACAGGACCAATGTATGCCCTTATAGGCCCCATGAGGTGTTGCCCCGGATAGTTTCGGAACCTGGACTAGACCCGAATAGTCTTAGTAAGCCGCACGGGTATCCAGATTCTGCTCTCAACTCAACTTAACTCTGTATAGGTAATCAGGAAACGGGCCGTGCCCAGAGAGGAATGTAGTCAATGAAGATGAGTTGGAGAAGACAAGGTCTGTAACTTTTGGGATAAATTTATACGTCCTTCGACCTGTCCGGGAAGTATCCCATCTCTGCTGCCATTCTGCGTAAAGGTCGCCGCGTGTAATCTTTTTGAGATAAGAGGAAGGCAGAGGCAGAGCATGTTCTGGCAGGAAGATACCCGAAGCCGCTTGTTTTGCCTGTTCATCCGCCAGCTCGTTGCCGACTACATCTGTGTGCGCTGGTACCCAGCTAATGATGAGACGATAATTGAGTGGGAGGTTGACTAATGCCCTTTGTATGTTGAGTACGAAGGGGTCTCGGCTGGCTGGTCCTTCTATGGCAGCTATGCTCGACAGTGAGTCACTATAGATATAGACAGTTTCTTGGTGACTATATGAGAGATCGATTGCTTTTTTAATAGCTGAAAATTCAGCTTGGTAGACTGTGTTGTTCAGATTGAGTCTACGTTTCCAGCGGTATCTGATTTCTCCATCGATCATTGTGCATGAGCCGCATCCAGTGCCATCCTTTGTTTTGGAACCATCCGTGTAGATGGCTATTGAGTTCTGCCGACAGAGAAGTGTCTGCGTGTATATATTTTCGGCGAGGTTATGGTGGGCTGGGTGGCAGGGATAGTCAAAGATCTTGTGCATATACTCCGAAGTATGCAAGTTCCTGTTCCAGAGTTTATAGTCCTTCCCAAGTCGGAGAGTATTGGAGATGGCCGCCTCTCGCTCTGCCATTAAGTCCAGTGGTGGTATCCCTGTTAGGAGTTGCAGTGCCGCTGTTGAAGTTGTCCTGTATCCTCTGTTTATTTGCAAAAGATGTGAGCGTTGGAGCGAGTTGAGTAGGCGCCTCTCTTGTACCGTTAGATGTTTTGCCCAGATGCCGGATCCGTATAAAACTATGGCCTGAGTAACTTTAAGATACCAATGTTTTAGCAGTGTCGATGAAATGCCCCAGGTTGGAGCCGCTGTTCTCTGCATGTAATTTTTAAGACTGTCTGTTTTTATTTTTAGATACTGAAGATACGAAAGCCAGGATAACCTTGAGTCAATGATTAAGCCCAAGTATTTGAGTTTTTTAACTATCTTGATGGGGTTGCCATAAAGTTTGATGGATGGATTCCTTTTGAGAGGTCTTTTGGCTCCTATGAGCAAAGCTTGGGATTTTGAGGCAGAGATCGTGATCTTTTGGTCCCTTGCCCAGAAGCTAAACTTGTCGAGGTAGAATTGCGCTGTCATTTCTAATTTGGATCTTCCATGGACTATAATCAAGAAGTCGTCCGCGTAGGCCAGTATGTCACAGTCCTGGCAGTTGTCATCAAATTCCTTGAAGATTGAGTTGGCAACTATAGACAAAAGTACTGGTCCAAGGCATGATCCCTGGAGGCATCCTTTCTGAGGTGATGTCTGACTATACCATCGTTCGCTGTATACTGGAGTGTGCGATCGCTGAGGTAACTACGAATTAGCTCTTGTAGTTCTGCCGGGCAGTTCATCTGAGATGAAGCCTGTATAACGTCTGGCCACCACAGGGAGTCAAATGCTCCCTGGATGTCCAGACTAATGATCAAGGAGTGGTGTCCCTCGCTTCTGTTACACTCTATCAAATTCATTAACTTGGAGATGGTGTTCTGTAGAAAGTCCTCCTCGGAAGCCAAATTGCCTGGGGTCTATAGAATTGTTTCTTTGTAGGAAAAAATTTAGTCTTCCAAGCACTACCCTTTCTAGCAGCTTGTCAAACGAGGGGATGAGACATATTGGCCTGAAGGATGTGGGTTGTTATGGATCTTTGCCCGTTTTATGGAAGAGTGCTACCTCTGCATTTTTGGTCGACTTCGGGAAGTGCCTATTATTCCAACAGGCACCGATGTACTCTTCGACTAGGTCAGGCGCAAAAGCATAAATCATGCGTATTACATCAATGTCTAACCCGTCCGGGCCTGGTGCCTTCTTTGTGTTTAGGTGTTTGACGATAGCCTCTACCTCATGCCTAGTAGGCATGAGGTAGAGGCAAATTAATGTTCAGTTAGTGATAGCCAAAACAAGAGTTGCACCACTAAAACCCATATCACTTCCCCGATTGGAACTTTGTGGAGCATTACTGTTGACTAAATTAATGGATTTCACCTGTAGGGCTTTAAATACTCCTATATCGCAAGTTTATTTTCATACTGATTCCACTATTGTATTAGCCTGGATAAGATCTCATGCAAGCCGATGGAAGACCTTCGTCGCCAACAGAGTAGCAAAAATCCAGACTTTATCCTCTCCTGTCCAGTGGCATCATGTGAGTGGAAATGCTAATCCTGCTGATCTTGCAACCCGTGGTGTGTCATCATCTGCACTGGTTACTTCATTGTGGTTACGTGGTCCAGATTTATTGTATAATTTATTTCCTTTTCAGCAAGCATTATCTGCACCACTACTGGATGATTCTGTGCCAGAGCAAAGATGTGCTTTACAGTCTACAACTGCTGCCAGTCACTTGACAGACGCTCATGATTTATTTTATAAATATTCCTCTCTCACTAAACTTAAACGTGTTGTAGCATTATGTCTGAGGTTTGTAAATAACTGTAAAAATTCAGAAGATCAGGTAAGTGGATTTCTAAAAACAAGTGAATTAACTAAAGCTATGCGTGTGTTAATTAAATTAATGCAATATGTTGAGTTTAAGAATGAAATTAACACTTTAGGCAGAAATCAATCATTATCTGGTACAAGCAAAATTTTATCTTTGAATCCATTTTTAGATAATTTAGGTATTCTCAGGGTGGGCGGTCGCTTGCGACATGCAAACCTTGCATATGGTTTTAGGCATCCAATTTTGCTTCCAAAGAAGCACATTTTAACTCATCTCATTGTTAGACATTACCATGAAAGACTTTTGCATGCAGGTCCACAACTTATGCAATCTTGCATTCAAGAACAATATTGGATCATAAATGGTAGAGCTGTTATCAGAGATTTAGTTAGGAAATGTATAAAGTGTTGCAAAATTAGAGCATCTGTCACTAATCAATTGATGAGCGATTTGCCGTCTAGTCGCGTTTCGCCTGCTCCTGCGTTTTTGCGCTGTGGAGTGGATTACGCAGGTCCTTTTCAAATTAAAGCAAATAAGGGTCGAGGCTCTAAGTCATTCAAGGCATATATAGCTCTATTTGTTTGTTTTACGACAAGAGCTATTCACCTAGAATTAGTGACTGATCTTTCAGCAGATGCTTTTATTGCAGCTCTTAAGAGGTTCATTTCCCGCAGAGGCAAAAGCAGTGATATATATAGCGATTGTGGTTCCAATTTTGTTGGAGCAAAACGCAAACTGATGGAATTTGAAAGGCTTGCTAGGTCTGCAACTTATAACCAAAATGTTAGCAGATATTTGGTTGATAATGGCATTAAATGGCATCTAAACGTTCCAGGTGCGCCACATATGGGTGGACTCTGGGAAGCTGGCATAAAATCAACAAAATACCATTTAAAACGAGTAGTTGGTGAGGCGAGATTGACATATGAAGAATTTGAAACATTTCTCACACAAATAGAAGCTTGTCTTAATTCGCGACCTTTAACATGTTTGTCTAATGATCCAAATGACTTGTCAGCATTAACGCCTGGTCATTTTCTTATTGGTAGATCATTAACAAGCATTCCTGAACCAAATTACATTGAAGTTTCCCATCTCACCAGATGGCAACATATTCAAAAAATGGTTCAACAATTTTGGAAGCGTTGGCACAAAGAATATCTGTGTCGATTACAACAAAGACCAAAATGGCTTTTGCCAACTAAAAATCTTCAAGTTAATGATCTGGGTCTCATAAAGGAGGATAACTTACCTCCAACTAAATGGAAAATGGGTAGAATTACTCAGTTACATCCTGGTCTTGATAGTGTTGTTAGGGTTGTGACTATTAAGACTTCAGATGGCATGGTTAAAAGAAATATTACAAAACTGTGTCCATTACCAATTTGAGTTTTAATTCATGTATTATAAATTAAGTATTATATCATAATTTTAATATTGTATTGTGTTTTAAATTTACTGAATTTTAACCACTAAATGTTGAAATAGTATTTCAAAGTGGGCGGCATGTTCGCGCCTTATGTAAATTTTGATTTTGTTCCCTGCAAGAGGGCGCCTGCGAGCGCCGAACTACTTGTATATCTATTGTACGAACTTGTTCTTCACACAGTCTAATAAACGCAGTAACGAACGTTTGAGTCTACTTTCCATCCGCTAACAGGGGGTTCCAGAGAAGTCTGATTTCTGGTGAAGTTATTGAATGAAGTTCTTATCTCTGATTGCGCAAGGTTGTCATCTGTCGGTGGGTCTTCTTTGAAGAGTGACTTAAGTATGTAGCTGATTGCTTCGGTTGCACTAGTGGCTGTTGGAGCTACTGACAGGGGGATTTGTGTTGGTCTAAAGACCTTGTTGGTTGCAATCTTGAAAACCTTGTCGTATTTCTCAACGGTGCGAGAGCAGTATTCGCGCCAGGAGTCTTGGTTGGCTATAGCGATCTGCCGCTTATATTGCGCTTGTTGTATTTTGTAACGGGCGAAGAGTGTCCTGCGGGCCATTGGCTCTTGTGTGGATTGAGCTTGCCGTCTCAGTTTTCTGAGTTTGCTCCGTTCCTGTGACAATTGAGGTGTCCACCATGAGGCTGATGTCCGAATTTTAATTTTCTTTCTCCTGAAAGTCTTGCGGCAGGCATCAGTGCATTGGTCAATTAATTGGTCATAGGCTTTGTCTAGAGCTTCTCTGGTCGTGCTGTTCCGAAGTGCTGTTTTAATAGAGGGGATGAAGGGAGAAAGGTGTTGTTCCAGCTTTTGTGACCCACCATATGCTGTCTTAAATCTTTGTTTTATTACAATGCTGCGTGGGGATTGGAAGTTAAACATGATAGCTTGATGGTCACTAAGAGAAGGGAAGTCTGCTACTGTCCAGTCTGCAATATGTGAGGATAGCTGTGGTGTTGCCAAAGAGAGATCAGGCCAGCCTCTGGCACGTATTGTGTCAAAGGTGGGAGGGGAGTCGCTTTTATTGAGGATGGCCAATCCATGAGAACTTATGAAATCTATGACAGTAAAGGAGCGAGGCCTGTCTGTTGGTGAGCCCCAAAGGCGGTTAGCAGCGTCAAAATCCCCGCAGATCAGGATGTGGGTTAGAGGAGTATGGTGTAAGAAGTCAAGTTCAGTTAGGAGGTCGTTGATACTGAGACTAGGGGGAAAGTAGCATGAAATGACCATGAGGCTTCCCTCAATTGAGTCCAGAATGATGGCAATTGTGTGGGTTGTCGTTCTACAGACCATGGGATTCATTGCACCGTTATAGATGATCATAGCTAGCTTGTTATGGGAAAGAAAATTTTGTTGTGTGAAGTTGAGCCAACTGGAAGACCTTCTTTAGTAATATAAACCTCTTGAAACATACCTAAGTCCGCCTGCTGTTGGAATTGGACATGCAGCATGTGACTTGTGGCTACTGAGGATCTTTGTAAGTTACATTGGATGACTTTGAGAACTGGAATTCTTGATCTTTGGGTGCTATCTATTGTCCTGCTGTCCGCAGGAGTTTCTGGACCGCAATCCTGTATACAGGACATAATCTTGAACTAGCCGCGTGGTGGCAGTCGTGATCTGTACCTTGTTGCTGATTTGCCAATGTGCAGTTTTTGCATATAAGATGCACCTTGCAGGATCCTATGGGCATGGAATGTGGGCCTGCGCACTGCACACAAGAGGGTTGTTCATGACAATTCCTGCTGATGTGGCCTAGGCCTTGACAGTTGAAGCAACGAGGGACACGGAGGTATCTTCTAAAAGGGCAGGAGAAGAAGCCTAAGTAGATGCGGCCGCTAGATCCAAGCCTGTTTAAGTAGTCCCTATCCAATTGGATAATCCAGTTATTCTTGGAGTTGGATTGGTGTAGGGGAGTTCTTGGGTGGATTGCCCCTACTTTGTTGGACGGGAGATGTAACTCAAATGCCGTAACGACGTCTTTTGTAGTGAATTCTTCCGGTGCACCAAAGAGAATTATCGACTCTCTTCTTGGCTTTGGCTCTGGAAGGGTGAGTGAATATTTTAAAGATGGTACTTGTTCTATTGAACTTTTCAGCTTGAGTAATTGCTCGCGGGTGTTAGACCTGACTAAAAGCTCTTTGGATCTTGTGGTTCGAATCTGCTCTATAGGGATGCCCAATCTAGAGGGGTTTAGGTGAGAAGTAAGCTGCTTTTGGATGGCAATCGGGCAAGTGGTGGAATCTATGGGGGCTAGAAGTTGGACATTGTCCGACAGCTTTTTCTGTGGCCGTTTCTTTTCATGTTGAATCAAGGTGAATGGACCTCCCTCGTCTTCTTGAACTTCCTGCTGTGCCTCTGCAGAGGTGGGGTGATAAGAGGAGGTTGGAACAGAAAATGATGTTGAGGAAGGTTCGAATAATGTTAGCAATTTCTGCAGAGAATCTGCTTCTCCGTTGTAGACTTCCAGTTGTGCTTGATGGGAGTTTATTATCAATTCCTGTTCAAGCACCAATTTCTGAGCCAGGTCCACAAAGTCCAGGATTATTTTGAGATCCTCTTTGTTCAATTTGCGTTTGGCGTTGTTGGCAGCCAGGAAACGGGAAATAAAGGCGATCTGAGCCAAAAAGTTCTGCGTTCTTGAAAGGGATGAGTCGATAACGGGTGGACACGGTAAGCCTTCTGAAGTAACGGAGGGAGGGAGTGAGGAGTCTTTAGCGGCCATTAGAAAATTGTCATATGATGAAATGGCAAACACAGTGATTGACAACAGTATTATGACTGATAAAATGGCGAATTAATAATAAAGGTACTATACACTTATTGGTGTAAAGTAACAGGTCTTAAACAGGTATTAGCTTTGCAAAATAATTAGTAAGGATTTGGTGTAGGTGACAAAATGGCCGACATACAGGATTTAGAAAAAAAATAGACATACATATGCTAATACAAAATCAGAACACTAATTAATGCAATTAAACAAAAATTGATAATATAGAATGGTGCAGTAATAAATTTCAAGGTAATAAATACTTCTTTAGATGGTAAAAGTACCACAATTCATTACTGCGAAATTGATTTACAAAAATAAAGCAGTTGTTTAAGACTTAGAGTCTGTCAACTCTAACTGTTAAATCAGATACTGTCAGCAGGTAATAACTAGTTATTACCTGCAGTGCCTGTTACTAGGCTCTATTGAGCTGTGTATGTGACCTTTGCCAATACATATACGCTTATTAATGTATTATATGTGATTTTAATATCACATATACGCTTATTAATGTAGGCAATTAAAGAGATAATGCACTACCAAATATAGAGATAACACAAATTAGCACTCTGGCTCAACAACGAAAATAGCCTAACGAGCCTAATTTAACAATGAATAAGTTATGTACTTAAGGTATAAATGCAACATTTTAGGGTAAACAATTAGATACATGAGCAGTCATTAGTAATGAAAATCATGAATGCAACCATTTTAAATAAATACGATTAAAACATCTGTAAATAGCTGGGATATTAAATAGAAAACTCCCCTTAAGTTTCTGAACTGCCTAAGCGGCTAGGTTTGAAGATTAATTACTAATTAACAAAAATACATTTTAGCAAGAGATCATTATAAACCACACTAAAGTATATGTAGATTAAGATTAAGAGCTTAGTAAATGTATAAGAACATTTCAAATCAGTTAAAAATTGCTTTAAAAGTAACTATAGCAGCCGAATTTACTTCAGTAAATACTCTAAGACCTGGTTATGCTGAATAGAACCAGTGTTCATAACTTTTATACATATTAATTTTTTTAAATTAAACATAAAGTATGATCAAAATTCTGCCTCGACAAGTTTGCCAAACTCGATCTACTATATTGATATAAAAATTTTGGTTGTTCTAAGTATATTAGAAAAATATGACACTTTATATTACAAGAGGTACATTGAAGAGTTGACACGCAGACGGGAACCAGCGAACACCTTACTATTAAGATTGCTGTTGCATACATAATATTACAAAAACATAGTTATCAAACATTTAGATGTGATGTACAAAGATAAACTTTCAGTTAAGAGTAGAATGGGCGTATTAAATGCTAATAGCTGTATTACAATTAATATAAACTATTGAGTTAAACTTGTTCAATCATAAAAACTGTGATACAAAGGAAGTGCCTGTTACTAGGCTCTATTGAGCTGTGTATGTGACCTTTGCCAAGGACGAGTTGTTGTTGCATCCTCTTGGCAAGATGGCTGACGTAAAAAATCAGAGTCAACAGTACAAAATTACATAAGATATTACGATTTAACAAACAATGCTTTTACATGAATTATCAAAGATACTAGGAAAATACACAGCTCAATAGCAAGTTAAAAATTTGCCTACTTTGGTAGTGATGAAATGAACTTGTTACAACGAGGTAATCCAAAGAAATGAACTTTACACAATTAATGCACTAATTTTGAGACTTAGAAAAAAATCCCATACACTTATCCTATGCTTCACAATGCTGTAAACACGCAATGAACGCTAACAACGACACAACAATAGACGAATCACAAAAACCCTTATTACTTGAAAACTACTGCACGCACAAACACAAAACTTATATCGCATTGCTGCACTAACACTTAGACAACTGATTATCAACTTTGTTTACACTTTTAATTAGGATTTCCACTAATTACGAAAGGTAATCCAGGAACTTCAACACACACGTCTTTCCTCCTCGGCGGAGGGCAGGGCTCTGTGTACATGGGCAAAGCCAATGTAGTGCGCAATGCCGAGGTTGTGCGCGGTGCCTAGTTTGTGCAATTCTAAGATATTTTTTTAAGTGGAAATAGATCGATGTGTACATGGGCAAAGCCAATGATGTGCGCAATGCCGAGGTTGTGCGCGGTGCCTAGTTTGTGCAATTCTAGAATGTTATTTTAAGTGAAAATAGATCGATATGTACATGGACAAAGCCAATGTAGTGCGCAATGCCGAGGTTGTGTGCGGTGCCTAGTTTGCGCAATTCTAGAATGTTTTTTAAGTGAAAATAGATCGGTGTGTACATGGGCAAAGCCAATGTAGTGCGCAATGCCGAGGTTGTGCGCGGTGCCTAGTTTGTGCAATTCTAGGATGTTTTTTAAGTGAAAATAGATCGATGTGTACATGGGCAGAGCCAATGTAGTGCGCAATGCCGAGATTGTGCGCGGTGCCTAGTTTGTGCAATTATACGATGTTTTTTTAAGTGAAAATAGACCGATGTGTACATGGGCAAAGCCATTGTAGTGCACAATGCCGAGGTTGTGCGCGGTGCCTAGTTTGTACAATTATAGGATATTTTTTTTAAGTGAAAATAAATCGATGGGCAGAGCAAATGTAGTGCGCAATGCCGAGGTTGTGCGATTCTCTGATATTTTTAAGGTGGAAATAGATGGATGTGTACATGGACACCGAGCTTTGATGTTTTTCGAGCGAATACGGATCGTTGTGTACAAAGGAAAACGAGATAATGTGTAATGACGAGCTGTAATGTAACGTATTTTATATGCAATGTTTAACATATCGTTTGTGTATTTTAAATTTGTATTGTTGTTTTAATTGTGAATTATATTTAAGACATCATTTTTCATTTAAATTGTATTTTTAATTTTGTGGTTTTGATATGCTTATAATGCTTTCCGACTTACGATATATATCGATAGCCCGACGATCTACTCAACAGTAGCAAAACTGTAAACTTTGACTCTTTTACCTCAATATTATAATACGTAGTGTTTGCAGTCGTAATCGCACTTGATAATATGAGTTCTTTGATAATACAGTGTCTCACAAAAGTTATGGGACACTTGTGCTTTACAAAAGGAAACTGTAATAAAATAAATTAAAAAAAAAATGTAAAAATTTTTGTGGGTGTGTTTCATACTTAAATTTAGTAACAATTATTACATAACATACATTTTCTCAAAATATTAATTTAATAAAAATACAATTGTTTAGAACGGAGCAAAAAATGGTTCACATAAGTGATGGGACACCATTAGATACTACTACGCACTATGCAACAAAAATCGTCTGAAGTAAGCAATAAAAATATTTTTGGGGGTTTTTATTTTTACTCAAAAGCAATTGGCAATAACTTATAAAATCGTCTGCAGTATTTATCTCCAGTTTGTTTTGGAATTTTTGTGTTTTTTATCTCTGTGCAGCCATGAATGTTAAACGAAAAGAAACTTTGCCTGAAATTCGAAAATTACTTATTAATTTGCATATTGAACGTGGAAATTCTATTAGAGAAACTGCTGAAACACTTAACCTGAGTCATTCAATAGTTTTCAATATCATTAAACGATATAAAAAGAATCATATGATTCAGGATAAAAGAAGACCTGGCCGACCATCAAAGCTATGCAATGGAATAAAGCGAATTATCGTTTGAAATATTAAAAAAAAAATCCAAGAATGAGTGCTCCTAAAGTTGCTGCTGATTTACAAACATTATATGGAGTAATTGTTAATCCTGAGACTATTAGAAGAGTAATTCTATCTGCTGGATATCACGGTAGAGCAGCCAGGAAAAAATTCTTCGTGATTGAAAAGAATAGAAACCTCAGACTGGCTTTCGCAAAATCCAACATAAATAAGAATTCTGATTACTGGAATGAAGTTACATTTGCTGATGAGAGTAAATTTAATATATTTGATTCTGACGGTAGAATCTTGGTGTGGAGAAAACCCAGGGAAGAATTTCGCAAACAGAACTTGGTGCCAACAGTAAAACATGGTGGAGGAGGAGTGATGGTATGGGGGTGTATGTCGTCCGCTGGAGTTGGTAATCCTGTTTTTATTGACAGTATAATGGATCAGTACAAGTACATTGACATTTTAAATCAAAATTTGAAATCTTAAGCACGAAAATTGAACCTTCATAACGATTTTAAATTCTACCAGGACAATGACCCCAAGCACAGTGCTTTGAACGTTAGACTCTGGCTGCTCTATAACTGTCCTGAAATAATAAAAACACCCCCACAATCTCCACAATTAAATCCCATAGAGAATATTTGGCAAGAATTGGAATCAAGAATTCGCAAAAAAACATTTCTTCAAAACAACAACTAAAATCGGTGCTTCAAGAAGAATTGGGTAAAATCACTCCAGAAATCGCAAAAAAATTAGTTGAATCCATCCCAAGAAGATTAAACCATGTTTTAAAAGTAAAAGAAAATCCAACAAAATATTAAAACCTTTTATAAAATAAAATTTTTGGATAAATATTTGATGGAAAAGTAAGTGACCCATCACTTATGTGAGCCATTTTTTGCTCCGTTCTAAACAATTGTATTTTTATTAAATTAATATTTTAATATTTTGAGAAAATGTATGTTATGTAATAATTGTTACTAAATTTAAGTATGAAACACACCCACAAAAAATTTTTACATGTTTTTTTTAATTTATTTTTCTACAATTTCCTTTTGTAAAGCACAAGTGTCCCATCACTTTTGTGAGACACTGTATGTGTGTGTGTGTATGTGAAGCATTGCTTAGTGTTCCTAATTTGTAGTATTTATTTTCTTATAATATTTTCTTTCATTGCGAGAAATTAAATTTTTTATTTATTTGTGTGTAGAATTCTAGTATGCCTGCCTACAGAGAATATAATGTGATTTAGGAATTTAAGAACCTGTTTTTCATTAATGTGAAGTTTAAAATTTTTAGAAAATAATGAAAATTGTCTACTTACTGGTATATAAGGGATTATGTTGTTACGTAGCAAAACGTTAATTTGTAAATATGATAAAATTGATATGTTCAAGAGTATTAATTAAAAAAAACTTTTTTTATTTGTATAAATGCTAAAGCTTAAAAATCTTTGAAAACACTGAAGCTGTATGAAATAAAAGTATGAAAGACTGCGACGTTCTTTATCGTTGTAATAACTGGTAGAATTCGCTTACTGTATCATGATAATTTTAAATATAAACAATTTATTATACTTATTTTCAGTTACGCCTAAGCTCAGAAATGTAACTTTAAAGAATTTGATGTTAATTTACAATAATAAACAATTCATTATTTTTTTTAAAGAGAAAATAGAAATTACGCGTAATAGTCGTAAACTTATTTCTATTATCCACTATTTCTGGTGAAATCAAGATGGCCGCCATTTTTTGAATCACGGAGTTTCGTCGAAAATGGCAACCGTTTTTCAAAGCGACGTATTTCATGTGCTTTGGCGCCAAATCAAATTCGCCAAACTTTGAAGGTGGGCTATACTAAAGCTGTTCCAAAATATTATAAAAAACAAAATTTTTATTTCAAATAAAAATGCAAAATTAAATTGATTTTTAATATTTAGAAACCGTAAGTAATATTTAAAACACGGAATTTATGCATAATAAAACGCATTATTTTTTTAATAAAAGGACAACAAAGTATCGGTTACCATAAATAACTTATCAAGCAATTTGTTTACCATATGTCGTATTACTCGCCAAAACGCGTGCAACCGTCTACCAAAGTAGCACCCAGTTTTCTAAACAAACTCTTAAAACAACAACAAACTAACTAAAATCCAATAACAACTACGAATTGAGAGATTTTCTTCCTTTTATAAGATTTTAAATCGCGCGCGAGAATTTTCTGGGACTTTCTCGAAAACAAACAGAGATATATATTTATTAAATGGTAAATGCACGTGCTATTGTATTTTTAATTTTCCGGCTTAGCTTTCCTTTAATATTCGTCACACGCTGCACTGCACGGGGAATAAAACAATTTAACTTATAATTCAACTAACATTAGCTATTTAAATGCGAAATCCGTAACAATATATTGTTACGGATCATTGGTAATATATATTGTTACAGATCATTGGTAATATATATATTACCAATGATCTGATTACACCTATTGTTAACATCAAAAGCTATATATAAATAAATTAAATATATTCGTTGTAAATAAGATAAATTCATTCTGTTTGAAGAGTATTTCTTATGCAGGGAGCAAATTCAGGGGCGAACAGTTATTAACTTGAAATTTAACACGCTAAATGTGCAGGAACGCAAATTAGGAAATTTCACTTTGTAAGATCTATCTCTACTTGTCCACATACACTCACTTAGATCCTACAATGAACCTGGCGAATTCTCGCACAGGCGTGAAATAAATACCAGCACAGAAGAAGGGTGCAAAATAACCCTTTATTAACTCAAGCTAAAATAACAGACAGCACGGACTTCGTGCTTTACAAAAACACCGTTCACTTGCGGCGGTAACTAAACGTAGACTATAATATAAATCAAACTGTTAAGGCCACTTCACTTATCTTTAAAATTTCCATTCTGGCGAGAGAATGTGAGGGGAAGTTTGACAAATTGAGAACAGAAAAACTTAAAATAAATTTTTTATGCAAATTAAGAAAAACCCTAAAACTTTGAATAAAACTATGCATTGGCTGTTATTATAGAACATCTTTTTCATATAAATTGCAATAAAAGATTCTAAAACTTCCACTATTTACATATATAGTTATGCTTATTAGACCAAAGGGGCAGTTTCTTCAGAAGGGCTATTAATATCATTTTCGCATTTTGCGTTGGTTCACTATAAAGGCGTTTCACTTATCAAATTATTGCCACAAAATATTAGAGCCCTACATTATACTTAAGTTAAATAATGAAGAATCTGCAAGAATGTATGTATGTTTCTCGCACAGTGAAAAAAACAAAGGTACCTAGAAACATCAAATTTTGAATATCACAATCCTCCACTCGAATATGGGCATCTGGAAGCCCAAATTTGGAATTTGTTTTATTATCTATTTCATAGTTTCTAAAACTTTAGCGAATTTTTGATTAACAAACTCAACAAATTTAAGGCGAGCAATGGCAAAACGGTACGGAAAAAGAAACATTTTTATCTAAAGTGCGTGAGACTGTGTATCGGAAATTCCAAAGATATGATCTTTTTAAATTACTTTGTAATATTTCTATTGAATAGAATTTTATGGTTTAAGTGCCAAGAATATAATATTTAATAAATAAAGGTAACACACAAAATGTTAAAAAACGCTCCTCTGGGCGTAATAAAAATTTTATTTGATCTGACTTTGCACAGAAAATTTTTGACAACAAATCCACCTTAAATCTGTACAGGCAATTTCGTGGCGAAAAATTTTCAACTATCTTCCTTAAAGCGCAGCAAAGGTCATGAGAAATGGCTGAAATATTATTGGAAGCCCGTTGTCCATTCTTGAAGCCCCTTCCTAGGTGGCGATACAGATGTGCACTTATGAAATTTGGTTTATGTAATTACTGCAAAACCTTGAAGGCTATCTGCCTAAGGGGAGGAATGCTTTTGTGGAGGATTTTCTAAGGAAAATTTGTCGTGAAAGTGAAATTTTGACAATTAAATAAACTTCTAATATGAAAGCACTTTGAGATTTCCCATTAAAATGATGGCTACATTTATAAATGCAAAACATGTACAATATAAAACGTAAACAACATACGCTCATACAGATAGTTTCAAAGATTCAGCGTCACGAGAGCAATTGAAGTTCATTGGTCCATTTTTTTGAAAAACCTCTTGAGTGGCGAAACTGCTGTGCACTTGTAAATTATGCCCACGGGGCTATCCGCATACCGTTTCTCTCAATGCGCACTAAAAGATTAATAAAATGTAAAAACTATTTATATAGAAAAAAATATAAGTTTCTGCGTTTATTTTTAGATACAATTTTCATTTCCATCATTCTGAAGTGTTCTTTTGCTTGTTTTCCTGTTAGCAAAATCGTCGACGACAATATAAAGATTGATTTCATTGTCCCAGTTGCTCTTCTATAGATAGTGCAACAAGATTTCTTAAATAAAAAATATATATTTTAAGGTGTTTTTAACTGGGATTTGTGTCTGTTGTGATTTGTGGATCTGTCTGTTGTGATTTGTGGATCTGTCTGTTGTGATTTGTGGATCTGTCTGTTTTCTAAAAAAGGATTGTTATATGAATTTAAATGAACTCAGAAGGGATTTTTCGTACACACGTTACATATGGGGAAAACCGCAATAACGCCCATGCAGCTAGCCCGTTTGCCGGATTCGAACCTCGGACCGAACTACCAGTGTTCAGCGATTTTACTACTCAGCCGCTGGTGGGCGCAGTTATGAAATATGCGCCCAGTGTATCAAAGGTTTTGGCTACACCGTTTGTAAAAGCGACCGCACATCTGAGAGGGGAGGGGATTGTAACTGCTTTCGTGACCAGAATATACGGTAATTTATTAGTAAGAGTTATATGTTATTTTACTATTACATTGTTTACTCTCAGAAATTTCCCCTTCCCTATAATTACATAAACTATCGCGACAGACTGCTAAGAAGTTTGTAAAAGATTAATTAGAAAGGTAGCGAAACAACTGATAATTTGTAAACCATGAAAAACTAAGACATGCCACCTATTTAATATTTTTTAAAGACATAAATCAATTGCTTTCCTCTTGAGAAGGCCATAACGTTCTACCCATGGACCTTATAAGAAATAGACTAACCCAAATGGCTGGCTTTTCTCCCTCTTCTGACGCATTCCCGGCTGTCACCTTGGTCACATCCGGAGGAGTAGGGACGACTTGCAGAAACTTACAATGGTTGGCTATTGCAGTGGGTATAATTGTCAAGAAAAAGTTGGTTGTAGCGCTTCATTTCACAAATTAGAATTTTTAGATATTTTTATTTTTGAAACAGATAGATTTTTAAAAATTTAGCATATTTATTAAGCATAATTAACGTTCCAAATAATTATAAAGCTGTTGCATGCTTTCAGGCCTGGCTATTTTTTTAGCTTTTCCTATGCTGTAAGGAAATTTGTAACTACTTCTTTTAGAAAATAATATTTTAAATCTAAACTAATAGAAAAATTCAAACAAAGAATTTTCTCTTATAATTTTTATGCTTTTTATTGGTGTAAGTATGTAAAAAATACTAAAATACCTAAAAATGAATTTTTAAAAGTTTTTGCTTAAAATTTTAAGTTGTGCTGCTTTTTTAAGATTATAGGCGAATATTATAGCATATTTTATATAAAGGAGTTTTATTTCAATTATATTTCACAATACATCATAGTGATAAACACTTTTAACACCTTAATAATTTTTATACATTTATTCTAATGTCAAAATTTTAAACTGTAATAATTGATTGTGCTAACATTTTGTAGTGATTATTTTTTTAATTTAATTCTGATTCTGCATAAGATTTTTTTATTTACTGTGAATTTAATTTATTAGCCCAAAGGGGTGGTAGTTGAGAAAGGCTATTAGTTTCGAAACGGCATTTTGCTGTGTTTCATTATAAACGTCCGTTTCACTTTGCAAATTGTTGCCACCAAATATTATCGCCTCGTATTATATTTAAAGAAATTTAATAATAAATAATCTGCATGAATACATGTTTCTCGCATTGTGAAAAAACGACGGTATTTAGAGCCATCAAATTCTGAACAACGTAATCCTACACTCAAACAGCCGAATTTCGAATTTGCTTTAATCCATTTCATATTTTGTAAAACTTTAATGAATTATTGATTAAGAAACTCAACGAGTTCAAAGCGAGCAATGGCAACACTGTGCGGAAAATAACATTTTTATCTCTAGCGCGGAAATTCTAAAGATATGTTTTCAAATATTTTGTGATACTGCTGTTGAATTGAATTTTGTGTTGTTTACGTGCGACGAACATGATATTCAATAAATAGAGGTAACACACAAAGCGTTAAAAAACGTCCCTTTGAGCGTAACATAAAATCTGAGTGCTTCCAGATTGTATTTATTAATTTATTTTCATTACGCTGAGAAAATGAATTAATGAATTATTAAAATAAATAATCATCCGAATTTTGTGAATTATTCAAATAAATAATCATCATAGGATGTTAATAATTAATAATCATAAGATCAAATAAATGATTATCTTGTAATGTTATAATAATTTTATAAACCACTGTCTGAAAATGCTCATAAAATTTAAATATATATATATCAGATCTTGTTTAATTTTGCTTTATTTCTTCAAAGGTCCATCTACTATCAGTCTTATTTAATTTTACGTTATTTGTACGCAAAATTAAGCTCATAAATTTTGTGCTTAGAGTTTTTACCGTTTTACCAAAGTAAAGATGTTTGTTGTTTTACCAGAGTAAAGATGTTTGTACACGAATTACGCGTGAAAAAAAATGCGCCAAATGCAGTAAAAAGTGCTTTAATGAGATATATTAAATCCTATATGGGAAAAACTGTGGCTTTCATAATCTCATCACTATACAACGTATCACATTTAATAATTAAAAAGAGTTATGTGATACAAACGCCATAAGTTTCAATGTTAAAGTAAACCAGATCGTCCCTACTCTTTCTTGCCGACATGTCGGTGACGCGCGCCCCGCCCACTGGGTTAGTCTATCTCTTATAAGGTCCATGGTTCTACCTCAGTATATCCTCGTTAAGTCTCCTCGACAGGGACATTGTGAGAATTTAACGTCCTATTTACTAGTTCTAGGGACAACGCGGAATGCCCCTCTACTTATTTTTCGAGTCTTTAATCCCAGCATATTTCAAACACATACTTATGCAAAATAAATACCCAAAAATACATCTTTCTTCCGTTTCTCAGTATCCAAGTCACATTCCAGTATATCCTCAGAATTTCCTTGATAGAATAAATAAATACACGAAAATACAGTTTGTTACCTTTTTTCCTCCTTTCAAATCTTGACTACCATATTACTAGAGAAAATGTATGTCTGCTAACATTTTTCGAAGTTTATGAAGCGTAAAACATTTATCTGT
Organism: Stegodyphus dumicola; assembly: GCF_044657685.1. Taxonomy (NCBI): domain Eukaryota; kingdom Metazoa; phylum Arthropoda; class Arachnida; order Araneae; family Eresidae; genus Stegodyphus; species Stegodyphus dumicola. Next base: position 135,451,968 of record NC_140770.1, read on the forward strand.
ACGATATTATTGCCATGCGGTTATTTTACTCTTCCTTTTTTTTCCTCCTTATCTTTATTAGTGTAATTTTTCAGTACGACTTTGTTTTAACATGATCTTCAGAATTTGAAGGATTGTGCAGAGAGACTTACGAATGTTTTATTGTAAGATTTGCGGTTAGAAAGTGCGACTCAAAATTTCCGCAGGAACGATTAGCGCAGCTTTGGTGTGATCTCCGACAACTTTCATGGTTCTGTGGGAGCCAGCTTTTCTCTGTCGAGGTATAATACGTAAGTAACAAAGAAATAAATAAAAAAGATGAATTAATAAATTGGGTAAGTAAAATAATGTGTATATAAAGCAATGTAGTTGTTACCACGAAAGACCGAAATCTGCAGAATGTCGTCATTCACATGGTCACTTGGTGTTTGCCCGAAATATTTGCTAAATATCCTTATTTCTCACATAAACCGGTAAATGTCGACATTCACCATGCGCTGATGGTGAATGTTGAATATTTTTTTTTTCTTTCCGTCGGGAGAGTTCTTTCCGTCGAATCAAATTCCACAACCAAACCTCGTCACCTTCGTTGAGTCGATGTACTGTATCTCTCCGTCGTATCAGGTCTTCATCTTCTCCATCGCCAAGTTGACTAGCTCTCGTGCAAAATTGCGTATCGCTTTAAACCATGCCTAGAGATCTTGGATGTACTCCTCAGGCGAAGAAGGCGCATCCGAAGGGAGACCAAACAAGATATCACAAGGCAGACGAAGGTCACGACCGAAGAGCATCTGCTATGGAGAGTAATCGATAGTCTCGTGGATAGCACTGCGATAGACCAGTAAGAACAGTGGTAACTTCTTATTCCATTTCTTTTGGTATCTGGAAACTACCAGCGAAATGTTATTAAGAATGGTTCGATTAAACCTCTCTACTATGCCGTTTGACTGGGGATGTAAAGGTGACGTTTGAGTTTTGTCATTCACGAGTAGCTTCCAGAGTTCGTTAATTACAGCCGAGATAAAATTTCTTCCTTGATTGGAAATGTAACTGAAGAGGCACACCGAACCTCTAAATCCAATGCTCTGCTATCGTATCAGCCTCTTGATCAGGATTAGGTTATGCTTCAGGCCACTTGATGAAGTTATCAATGACAACGAGAATGTATTTGTTGTCATCAGCAATTCGTCACAGAGGTGTCGTTCAAAAGATGTTCCTACATTGTAACTTTGAAGCTTCCTTCAGCTGCGTTTACTCTGCCCTTTCCGACCACACAGGCATCGCAAAACTGGTACCGCTTTTGCTCGTCATCCCTTGCATTACTCCAGTAGAAGCGCTCTAGAACTCTCTGCAAAGTCTTCATTATTCCGAAAGGTCTCCTGTAAGGCTGCTATATAGTTCTTTAAGGACGTCCGGGAAGCCTCAGCTGCCTTCGGAAAGCCTTTCCATATTCCGGGTCAAATTTCCGGTACAAGACGCCGTTTCGAATATGGAGTGAATCCCAGAGAGCTCAATATTGTTTTGTCTTCGAACTGTCCTGTCATGTAAGTTTTTCTGTTTGAAGCCTCCATTAAGTTAATTATAGGTCTAATGTCGCCGTCTTCCAGCCGATCTTTCCTGACTTCTTTGTCACTCCGTGGGTCTGGATCAGCCGATGTTGATGTTGTAACTTGTCGTAACACCCGATTAAGCAGCTTGTATTTAACTTCGACCCTGAAACAATATCGGCAGCTTTCTGGGGAAGGTATTCTATGCAGGGCATCGGCGTTTCAATGTGATGATCAGTTCCGATGGCTGATAGTGTTGTCATATTCCTGGAGTCTCTGTATCCACCTGGCTATTTGCTTTATTATTTGTCGTCATCACCGAACATCACAGCACAAATGTTAGCAAATTAGTGAACGCGACCATCTTTCGCAGCACTTGTTATTATGCAAGCCAAAGGGATGAAAAGACCTTGAAGTACCTATTCTAAACTGCCAGTTTATAAATAAATTATGTTCGCATAAAAATTATGCTATAATAAATTAATGTATCTTACATAATGAAACTGGGAATCGGAAAACAAACTTGCGCCAAGCTATACATTGGCACGTGAGAATTCTACCCATGCCTTGCAATATTTTTCTTTCAGTCATGTTACCATCCATCTTCTGTATTGGGATATACTGTTGCAATTATCGCCTACTAGGTAAGGCTGATGAGTGATGGGTCTACGTAATGTTTTTTCAACATCTTCAGTTTTAAATGTCTGTGAAGATTGTTAACTTAATTTTCTGTTTTACTTAAGCGAAACTCCGTAACATGTTAAATAAAGATTTCAAAGTTGCTTTGAATTATGATTCTTTAATGAAACTGCTAAATAGAGGATATCGCACTCAAAATGCCTTAGCTCTGTTAATGTACAACACATCAAATTGGAATTAATATCGCTTGTAACACTGAGATAGAAAACACGTTCCCAACCCTCTTTCTGTTTGTTAAAGGAGACAATAATGAACAACTTTAATCAGCGTAACTTCAGCGAGTGTTTGGAAGTAGAGTTTAGAAGGCTGAACAGAATAATACCGGAACGATATCTACGCTTTCTCATCAGGCTGTGGAAGAGAAAATGACGAAAAAGAAACGAGTGTCTGCGAGAGAACAGCAGAAAGATAGCCCAGAAGATTCTAGATCAAAGAAGGAAAATAAAGTCGCTGATACCTGTTATTGACTGAAAGGTGAATAAAAAGCAGCTAAAAAACTAATTCTTGAAAGGCTGAGAAGAGAACCAATTAACCAGAACCAAAAAGTGATGTGAAAAGGCTTAAAAAAAATCTCCAACAGAAATCAAAATCTTCAACACATTATTTTATAACAATTTGGGCCGAAGCGAAAATGGGATTTTTGACCAGCAATGATGGGCAGAGTAAAGATCCCTTCCTTATTTCAATATAATGAATATTGAATCTTGTAGGAAGAATAAAGCTAATTTTTCAGAATAAACAAAATACTTTTATTTAAATTTTAAAACAGAACCAAAAAAATAAATACTGCAGCTCTTAACTATCAAAATTTTAAACTCTTAACTACTGCAGTTAAAACTCTTACAACTATTAAAAATTCAAAATCCTCAACTCTCTAAAACAAAAATATATATAAAAATCTTTCGAATCCTCTTCTTGTTGCCACACCGTAAAATGCAAGTTCTTGTCCTATTATTTATATTTCACGTTCTCTTTAAGTCTTCACAAGTCATGATCTTTACAAGTCACGATCTTTACAGGCAGTAAAGGATTTATGGGTTTTTTTTTCCTCATATTTTTAAGTCTTATATTTTTAAGATCGAAACTTCAAGCCTTTTATATTAATTCACACGACAAAGAAATGTTATTAATATTTACCCCAAATGTTCACATCTGGAATGAGGGGTTTAATATAGAAATGCAAATTTTATTAATACAACCCATTCCGATTAGTTAGGACAACACCGGAAACATCTACGCTTAAATGAAAATACTGTTAAGACGAGGACAATTAAAAAAACTGAGAAATGAGAATAACCCATATTATAATAATTATAATAATTTTTTGAATATTACTTATACGTACAAGCAGATTAATCTGGAGAATAAGTTCATTTGGCTAAGTAACTTATGTTTAAGTATTAATTCTCATAATACTTAAATATTCTAAAGAATAAATTCATTTGGTTACGGAAATTATACTTAACTTCAGCGTTTATACTGCAGAAATTATACGAGAGATAACTTCCGTAACGTAATGCGTAAATAATATGGACAGTGAATCTATTGCATTTCGTAAATTATACTGGACAGTAAATTCTCGCAATATGTAAATAATCGGGAGAAAAAATCAATTTAGTTACGTAAATTATACTGGACAGTAAATTCTCGCAATATGTAAATAATCTGGAGAAAAAATCAATTTAGTTACGTAAATTATCCTAGAGAATAAATTCTAGAGATGCGTAATACGGAGAGTAAATACCTTCAGTTACGTAAATTATACTGGAATATTAATTCTTGTAATACGTAAAAAATATGGAGAATATGTAAAAAATATGGAGAATAAATTTATTCGTTTATGTCAGTCATGCTGAACAATAAATTTTGACAAATGTAAATAATCTACAAAAGAAACTCATTTGGTTTCGTAAATTCAAAACAAAAAGAACACATTATTGAATGACTGAAACGACATCATTTGCTATCACTGCTAACTCTACCACCTTTTTAGTCCAAAGCGGCTTTGTCCCTGAAGGACTATTGTTTTCGTTTTGCGTTAGTTCACTATAAATAGTTTCACTTTTCAAACTGTTGTCACCAAATGTTAGACTCCTGCATTATATTTGAAGAAATTAAATAATGTAAAATTCGCATAAATGTATATATATTTCTCGCATTGTGATAAAACAACGGTACATAGAGCCATCGAAATTTGAATGACGTAATATTACTGCGAATATGGGCATGTGGAAGCCCAAATCTGAAACTTGGAATATGTTTTATTATCGATTTCATATTTCGTAAATCTTCAACGAATTGTGATTTGTAAATCTATTGAAGGGCGAAGAACGTACTATTTAATAAATAAAGGTAACAGACAAAATGTTAAAAAAACGCCCCTTCGGACGTAATTTAAAATCTGAAACCTTACAGATTTTCTTTTTTTTTATTTCCTTTTTAAATTTTCTGCAAACAGATCTGTTTTACGCTAATTGTCTGTGATAATGATTTGTCTATCATTCTGCAATAAACAAATTAAATGTTTAATTCAAATAGCACTTGCTTTATCTGCATAGTTTAATTCAGACGACGAAGAAAATACTAAGCGAAAGAATAACACGAAAGTTAAAGTGTCGTTAAGCTGATTCTTCTTGTTTATTATTTATTACATTAACATTTATTTATTTGCCCCCCCCCCTTTTTTTTTTTTTTCTTTCCGGCTATATTCGGCTGTACCTGGATTCATAAGAAAGCTAACCGAGTTCACTGGTCACCATAGCAACCCGCCCGTGCTGATATTCCAGCTCTTTTATCTTTGCTTCCTAAGCTTCCACTCGGGTGAAATATTAAGTGCTCTTTCTTGCCTACTACGTAATGGTCCATTTACGTTCTTATTTGGTGGATATAGTTCTCTCGACACGGAAGAATACGAAGAAGATGGGAAATAAGCCTTCAAGCTGCGTAGGGAATTGCGGTTAGACGACGAATTAAACTTTCTGAAATTCTTGCCTGAAATTTTCTATTGAATACTAGCTGAAGTGTCTAGCGTCTTATGAAGCTTTATGAAGTACCTAGCGTAGCACAGTCTTTATGCAAAGTGAAGGAGCTTCATTTACGAGAATGTGGGTTGTAATTCGAAATCTCAGCTTGATAGTAACTTTCCTCTTATTTTAGTTCAAGATGAACTGCGCGAAGTTTTACCAAGCTCCAGTAAAACTGCAAAACTTCTTCAAAACAGAGTAGAAATAATATGGCGCCATGTAACAGTTTTAGTAAGAACTGGTACTTTGTTATCGGTTACGTCTTTTTAAGAAAATGAGCTTTCGGAAAATCAAAATACTTTTTAACCGATTTCTCTACGGTTTTCAAAATATTTGCGAAAAACTAATAGACATAGCGCCTAAATTCACTTTAAATTCTTTAGATGCACTTAAAATCTATATTAAACGTTCTACGCTATCTTAAAGACTAAACGAACAGAGCGCCATCTACAGGTTTTAGTTAGAACTAACAAAGTATATTAAACGATAACAAAGTATCGATAGCCTCAACGATACACTCATTCGATCCACCAACTCGCGATACAGCCGACGACGAGCTCGATACTAGGCTGACGATCAACTCGATGGACTAAGCACTGACTGACTGACTAACTCGTAACTGACTGCTACTCCGCGTGCAGGAAGGGTTTATATAGCTTTTGGGCTGCGTTAGAGAACATTCTGGGCGAAACCAGTAAGAATTCGTTCCAGAAGGCTCTTCATTCGTCTATGGCTTATCGCCAATTTTTCCACCAAATGTCGCCAAACGGGCGATTTCGTGCTAAATATGGCAACACTGCCTTCCGTTGCCATTTTTTGGCAACCTTAAACCCGCCTTGCGGGGAAGCTATCCTACCGCAGCTAGATATTTCGTAACAATAGCAATTTTCATTTGAGTAACCAGTATCACTTTCTCATAAGATAAATCAAATCGAGACATAAAATAAGTATGGAAGATCAGTAGCTGACGTACAAATGCAAACCAAAAGACAGCTATGCTCATTGTTGAGCCTCCTAAATGCTCATTGTTGAGCTATGCTCATTGTTGAGCTCCATTGTTGAGCTCATTGTTGAGCCTAGAATCTTGTCATTGCCAGTATGATTAAAATGTTATGTTGTTACCGAGTCTTGGCAATGCCATTATATTTAAAAACAAGAAGTCATGTTCTTAGTAATTTTTATTACAACAAACTTTTACGTGTAGTAGTAGCAAACGCCTTTCTGGCGATGCTACAATTTGTGAGAATCAGTTACAGGTTATTCTTCGATTAAACTTGATCATGTAATGCAAGTGGCATTTATCTCACACAGCTGAAGCATGATGGTAGTCACATGCAACGTTAAATTGAGCATTCATTTTGTCAAACGGAAGGATTTTCATTGAATTTGTCATTGAGAAAATCAAATATTTCACGTTAGATAAACGCACAGTACAGCTTTTAACAGCCAGTTGTTACGTTATAAAATATTTCAACAGCCAGCTGTTACATTATAAAAATATGTATATGTAAGATATAAGAAAATATGATAACTGTTTTAAAATTTTTTTCGCGGCCTCAAAATTAACATTCCAGATTTGGTGATCTCCACCTAAATTCATCTGTTCTCCCAAATTCGAGATCTTTCGACGTTATCTAACACTACTGGAAAAGAGCAACTAAAGTTAATATTAACCAATCATAGCTTATCTCTAGAATCGCACCTAGTTTGGTATAAATGCTCTTGGCACAATAACTACGTCATTTTTCTGCCTAGCTCTACATTGTTAATATCTTTCCGCTTCGTTTCTGCAAAATGCCTGCGTCATTCTTTTTAAAAAACCAACGTGTATAAGAAATTATCGTAAATGCATGATTAAAGGGTGTGTTGTCTACGAAGAATTATTTTAGTGTGCCTGGAAATCTGGAAATAAAGATGATAATTGACTGAATTTAGTTTGGTATCAACTTCTTCCTAACGACCTACAGCTTAGCTATCGCGACTATGCTTCGAAATTATGACATATATACTCAAGAAAGTGTAATTATCTTCAAAAAATGGAAAACCAAAGTGATGCCTCTTTGTAATTTGGTGGCACGGAACTGTTGTATTAGAAATGTCACATTTGCATTAAGTCTTAAAATCAATGAAAAATGAGAAAACGGCTGTTTTTAGAAGAAAAGAGGTTTATTATTTACATACAAAGAAGAAGAAATTTCATGCAGACATGCGCGAGAGTGTAATTATTCTAAATAGCATGATAATTATTTTCCCTCATTACGCAATATTATCTATAAAAACACCAGACTATAAAACGCTACCAAATTTCAGAACAAAACTATAGCAAAAACTATAGTCTTCTTTTCAGATATATACAGTAAATAATACTGCAAGTTAAAATGTCCGTTATTTAATTGTAACATTAATAACATTTACGTAAATAAACGAAAGTTTTTATTCTCTTCTCTGTTCAAAGAATGAATAAATTACTATGATCAGAAAAAGCTGCACAATTTTTGCTTCTGGCAATTTTTGTAATGCAAAAATAGTTTCTCAAATCAGTTCCAAATGCAATTTTTCAAATTCTGCATGAAATAGAGACAAACAATTTTCCATGCTAAACACATTTTCCAAAAAACTGTATCTGAATAGAAAATATATCTATGTATCATATGTATCTGAATACTATATATTCAAATATAAGTTTCCGGAACTAGAAAAACCTAAGCTTATTACAATATGCTCACAAATACTGAATTTTGTTAGCGTTTTCCGTGAAAAATCATAAAATTTCATAGATAAATTGGTTCTGAGAGAGAAAACTCCATTTTTCCATCTTTTTCGCATCGAATTCATAAATTTAACCTTTGCTGCCGCTTACATAAAAGCGAAAATAGCTTCCCTTAACGTAAACATGCTTTTTGAAGTAGAGTATCCGTAGAATTTTGAGAAAAGTGTATGTTGTTTTGGGCATATGTATAGTTGAATAATTTTATATGCACACTTTGAGCGCATAAAATTTTTAGCATGCATTTCAGTTAAACTAAATTTTTTGAATTACAACAATTGGATATCAAGTGATTTTTTTTAAAGTCGTTTATTTCTTTTAAGTCTCTCAAATTTGTGAGAACTTATTAAATATGGAAAGTAGAATAAAAAATCTTTTACTTCGTTATTATATTCTGAAAATTAATTATTTCTTGTAAGGCTATATAAGCAGTAAATTAAAGATGTTATATTTTGCTCAACGCAATTATTGCCAGGTCGAGCAGACGATAATGGAGGGCGGAGTCATGTAATACGATAGCGGTCCAGAAACTTTGAAGACTTTACTAAAGACGTTTGTAAAATCAAAATGAAACAAAGATTTGAGCTATTATGGGTTTAATAGTTTAAATTACATAAGTATGGCAAAGCAAGCGGCGGCGTGGATGCCTTCGTGAAGGACATTTTAGAGAAATTTGACTTTAATTCTCGTTCATACATTGGAAAAAACCACGAAAACCACCATGCAACCAGCCTACACGATTAACTTCGAAGCCAGTTATAATTAGGTTGTTAAGATGTAGAATCGTTAGATTTTTCGAAGCAAGAAACAAAAAATGTACTGTGCCCTCGCCGGGATTCGAAAACTGGATCTTCCGATTGCCAGCCGGACGTGCTTCTCATTCACACCATGAAAGTAAGCGATAAGGAAGAAGAAAAATCTAACATTCTCCCCCACTTAAAAGGCGATAAAAGGGATGGAACCTAATCGCCAATCTAGGTGTTAATTGACCGCCAGATATGAAGAGCATTAGGATTTTATTTCGAAGCAGAAGACGCGAAAAATGAGCATGTCCACAGCGCGATTGAGGCTCTGAATCTTCCGATTGCCAGCCGGACATGCTTTTCAAGTACACCACCAAGACATGGGATAAGGAAAGAGAAAAACATAACAAAGTTAGCTACATCTTTTAAATATCTCAGTTCGTTAAGTAGCTACAATTAGGAAAATTAATTAAAGACATTATATCGAATGGAAAATTTCTAAAAACTAGCTAGATCACCGGAAGTTAAGTTAATTATTGATTATAGAAAATGGGATCACTTAACAGACCGTGAGTATGATAAATGGTGATAATGATAGAAATTACAGAAACCCAATATAAACTTGGGAAAACTCCTCTGAAGAAGTTTCTAGTGCCAGAATATGAGCTTCACCTATCAAACCGAGTAATTTTACTGATTGAAAGCTGAACAAACAAAATAGATATTTAATTAAACAATAAAACTAATATATACCTTGTACAATTACCCTATTTCTTCACTCTAAGGTAAATAGGGTTCTAAGACGAACCTTAATTCCCCCCGCCTCTGTCTTCGTATGGAATCTTTTATTTTTGAATCGATTAAAATTTCCAAATTATTAATTTCAGTAGCAATATTAATATTGTTATCTAACTACTCTAAAAACTGATTATCTATATATATAAAGAAGAAAATATGTGTTTTTCATCTAAATAACTCAATCACTACTATAGCTATCATCACCAAACTTTCCACGATTCTTTTCTGGGTTCTGGAAAAGGTTGACGTCTACTTAAAAAAAAAAAAAAAAAAAAAAAATAGCTAAAATCAGAGATATTAATTAAAAACTCGGAAAAACGATATTTTTCGCCCTCATCTTTTCCGAGTGGCAACAGTATCACAAGCGGGAGATGAAAATCTGCTTTATTTCGAAAGTTGTTGCCACTGTTCACTTTCAAATCCTATATTTTGTTAATAAAAAATTTCTAAGTTTTATGATGAAATAAAAATAGCATTTCCAAATATTAAATAACATTATTCCCGATTCCAAAAATTCGTGGGAAGCCATTTCGACTGTTCCCATCTTCGGACGACTTTAATCAGCTGAAATATTAATTAAAAACTTTGAAAACAATAATTTCCGCAGTCATTTTTCCGAGTGGCAACAGTCTCCCGCGTTGGAGATAAAAATGGTTTATTTCGAAAAGTATTGCTATTGCTCGCTATCAACGTTTTCAGAGTTTTTTAATAAAAAACTGTAAGTTTTACAAATCTATACATATAAAGAAGAATGTCTGTTTGTTTGTTTGTTCGCATTATTCATTCCTGATACTTTTGCTACATTTAATCGACTAAAATTGAATATAGGTGATATTCAATTGAATATAGGGTGAAATATTGGATGGAACTTGAGCTTGTACGACTATTTGATTAGAAAGACGGAAATCATTAAAACCTGCGTACCGTTGTTGCTCATATAATGAGAGAAATAATTAGCTTATTTTTCAATCGAAATGTTTTATGTGGGTTCCATATTGCATCAAAGTGAAAAATGTATGACTAAGAATAGTATTTTTTGTATCGCTATTAGTGAAGGATTACAGCAGTATCATTCTCTCTGCTGTTAGATACATTACACTCAATCTAACTTAACTGACATCGGATACTTCCGGAAGTTAAAAATATTTGTTAGATGTAATTTAACATTTTATTTTCTTCGAATCAAACGTCTCGCTCCGTTTCCGATCTTAAGAACAAGAACTGCGTCTTATTATGGATGTTGTTTTTCATCAAACCGAAAAAACTGGACACATATTATTTTTAATTGCTAGTTAGTGGCTGGGTAAAAAATTCAAGATTACGATTCTTTCAAGCCTGCCACAAATTAAGACTGTAAATTTGCATTCCTCTCACAATACTCAAGGAAGCCGAAGTTTTTCTACTAATCATCATTTGAAGTAAACAAAAAGTATAATCAATTTCCAATTAAATCGGATGTCTATTAACAGCGTTGCGCGTTAACCGGATTCTCCCTAAGAAAATAATTAGGTTTTGCTTATGGGAGTATAACATGGAAAGTTATTACCACAAATAATCATTGAAGAACAAAACTGACTCTCCGGAAAACACAAAGCCGAAAAAAAGAAATTGCTTGGGATAACAGCACTAATTGTCAAAAATGTCAGAGTAATACAGAGTTTTCTTATCTCCAGCGATAAGTAATTTAATAGTACGTAAATCGCAATATTTTCGGAAATATTTAAATCCATTTGATTTCATTGTTGTTTTTGTGTATTGTTTTACATATTTGTTGATTGTTGATTCCACGATAACAGTCTTATGATTTAACTTGTTTATGATTAAAATTTCAGCCTATGTTTTGGATATAAGTATTTAAATCTTCCGTAAAATCATATCTCTTCCAATTCTGAATCTAACAACGCTTAAATTGTAAAAATAGTTCAAATAGAACACATGATATGGGCAAAAACGCTCCTGACGAGACTTGGCGATATTTGGCGATTTCTTACTCGTCCGGCAGTTTATCTGGACGATTCCAGAAAATACATTTTGTAAGCTCTAAAATCTTAGGTTGCGTTTCTAGTTATCGGCCTAAGGATTACACTATTCTGGATTTTTTTTTTCCGCTGGTTGGATCATTAAGCTGCTTGTTACTTAGTTTGCAGAAAAACTAACCTTCCCAATGACGCGCCGAAAATTCTTAATGCTTATGCTTATGCTTTACTTTTACTATAGGCATAACTTCTTAGAGTTTAGACCTGATCATCCTAACTTGCCATACGGTTGTAGAAAAATTTGGGGCGCTATCACGCCACTCATCCGAAGGCGAAAATAAGAGTCTGAGAGATCAGGCAATTAGAGCTTTAAGGTGGCGTACACTAACATAATAGCAAAAATTTCAATTTTAAAGTCATTAAAATCATCTGAGTCCTGACTGAAGAACATAAAACTGCTTAGTGAGAGATTCCAGAGAATAATATCTAATTCTTGAGAATTCAGGGTATGAGTATCACGTGACGGGTACTAGCCAATACGGTTGAATCCACACTGGTAGGTTTGGTGAGTTCAATTATTTAGACTTTGTACAAATAACACTAAAAGGTATTTGCCTGTCCAGGCACTAAGTCCATTATTCTTAGAAGTAAACACAAACACAAATTCACAAACACGGAATAAATCTTGGTTAAATACTTGGATAAATACAAAGATTAAATGCTTGATTAAATACTTGAATAAAATGAGATAAGTTGGATAAAACTATATACATATTCACAGCTACCACTTTACATTGTGGTGAATTGACCTAGGTCGTTTCACGACGCTTTTCACAGTGGGATCATAGTTCGTAAGTTCTCTCAAAGTATTGACTGGCGAATTCTCCGTTTTCTCAAAAAGTTGTGAGCATCCATTATTATCTGCTCCAGTATTGGTTTAATTTTTAAATCTTCATAAATGATCCTATTTCTAACATACCAAGGCGCATTAACCATCGCTCTTAGTATTTTATTTTGCAGGAGGTTAATTTTCCTTCGTTCAGTCTTTAACGCCGTGACCCAGGCCGGGGCTACATAAAGCCAAATTGGTCTAATAAGTGCTAAGTAAAAAATTCTTAACTGTGCACGGAAGCAATATAAGCATTCTCTACCGCGCCACGCTCATAGGGAAAATATGTACTTGTGATTGGACATACTTTCCGATGACATCATTTTCTCTTGGCGTAATGACGTTTAGACGGGATTCTTATCGTTTCGGTTTCGATGAATGACGCGCATGAGTGACAGGGAAGCGTGAAAATTATCGTTTGTTTTTGCAGCTAAATCATTTGTTTTTACAATTATCGTTTGTTTTTGCGTTTGCTACAGCTAAAACAAAAATTTTAGCTGCGGCATTCTGCAGATTCCTGTTTCATGTAAAAATCTTTCAAAGATGCTCTTAATATCAGAAGCAATATTAAGCGCTTAGATTATATAAATAGCTGAGTTCATGAATTTAGTGCAAAAATCAAAACACGGTTGTCTTTATCCAACTATAAAGGTATTATGTGCTAGTAAGTATATTATTATTATTGCAATTTTGTTGCATTCTGTTTTTTTCACATTGCAGAAAATATTCCCTTTGTAAATGTTATGTTTTTTCCATGTTAATGTCCATGTCATTTCTAATATTCTGTTCCCATAAAAGTAAAAAGTGCATTCGATATTGTCGCTGAATTTAATACACGTGTATAGAAAGGAAACTTCTTTCTCTGACAAACACTATTTTTATGCAAAAGTACAAAAAATGTTACACATTAAAAGCAGGGAATATTCATAAGGTAATATTATTCTATTTGCAATACGTTTATTTCTCTGTTCCAAATCTTTATTAGTCTAACTTCAAAAATAAATTTTACTTTTTCAGATTATAAATATTGTGAATTTACTGAGTACTATGTTTGCTCCAACATCACTTTTGCTATTTCCGAAAACTGACTTGTCTCATGCTTTCAGGGATTGCATCCGCAGAGTGGATATATAAGAAACATGAAATAATTAATTAATAATCACAACACCTTTAACATGAAGGGTTTTAAATTAAGAATACATTTATTAAAAATTTCTGCACTTAATACATATTTATGGAGTTAGCACAAGAAGAAATAATACTCTTGAAAAAAAAAACACTACATTTTTTATATTAAATTCACCCCACTGCAGTGTTGTAAGAAGTGTAATCTCATAGCAATACAAATACAACGCACGTAATAATATTTTCGGTACTGCTATCAAACTGTCAATAAACGGTATGAAGGTGTACTCTAGAGTAGCGGTCGCCAACCGGTGGTCCATGATAACTTTTTGCTGGTCCGCAGAAAAATTGGGACGTTATTTATATTTTTATGAAGATTCAGTTTAAAAAAGGACGAGTAACAAAACCTATTATGGAATGCTTTATTATTATTATTATTATTATTATTTTAGCTACTACTTTTAGTGAAATTCCTTCTGAATTTAGCGACTTTCACCGTGTGAATAAGCAACTTGATGGATTTTTATGAGAACCATCTTGTTTATAATTGCATCACTGAAAGTTTCAGTTTTTGCTTTCTAACTGTTGATCGATGGCGCCATTACTGATGATTATTATGTTTACAACAATACCGATGATTACTATGTTTACAATAATTAACAATTGGGGGGCAAAATACTATCAGTTTATTGATATTGCTTTGCTTTTGCCGATTTGTTCTTGCTTTTCGTGAAGTCCCTTTCAGTGATATGGAAATGTGAAGCTTTCTGTACAAGAAGGTAAGATTTTTGTACTTTTTATGTAATTTTTCAATATGAACGAAATATGTGTAGTTTGCTGATTATTATTGTATAAATGTATTTACCTTTATTTTTAAATTCATATTAGTGGTCCGCCAAATATAAAATTATATATTATATATGATCGGTGAAGTTCCAAGGGTTGACGACCGCTGCCTAGAGGGATTGTAAGCGTAGAGTAAATGATGTCATCGAAAGCCATATCCAATCACGAGGAGGGATTTTTCCCTATGTATGTGGCGCGGTACAGAATGCTTATATGCGCACCGAAATCCCTTACAACAGACGAAATGAATAAATACGGCTATGAAAGTTACGGCGGGTCACTCAACTCTTGCGGTTCAAAGAGAGTGAGTTGATTTGCGTTTTAGTATTTACCCTGCAGATGACATCGGGAATTTATGGTATGTTTCATACGCTAAGAAGTATAAGGTATTTCTCCCACTGCCCTAGCGTGCCTTTGTGGTGTAACGGTAGCACGCTGGGCCAGTATTCCAGAAGTCCGTGGTTCGATTCCCGGCGAAGGCAGTTGCATATTTTTCATCTTTTCTGCTTCCAATTAACATAATGACTCTACAGAAGAATTTTCTTAACTTTCTCGTTTGCCTTTGTTTACAACTATTCATTTTACTGTATGTTGTCACCCATTATAATAAACTACCGGTTTTGTCCAGCTGATCTGGAGTGACGATTTAAAGTGACTTCCACGAAACCTTAGCTCGTAACACTGTAAAACATTGAAAGTACAAAACAAAAGTTCCTAAATAACTTTTATTAAGCAGTTTAAACTAAATGATCGTTTGAATTCTATTATCAATATTATTTTTTAATGCGATTTAAAAATTACTTTGTTCATTTCTAATTATGTTTATTCTTGCACTATTTTGGCTTGCATTCATTTAATTCCGTAACCAGATGAGTTTTTTTTCCCCTTTGTTTCTTTTTTTTTAAAAGCTCTAGAGGTTTTATTAGTATTAATCCTTACCTTTTTTTCCGTTCATGTCACATTTCAAATAAAATTAGATTGTTACCATATGTTATTGCCTTTTAGTAATGTCTCATGAGATACCATCCAGTGGAACTCATCAAGACTTAGAGAACGCCTAAAAGTGGGTGTACAAAGAAGTCTCTTCCCTTTTCAATTTTCCTGAAAAACAAAGTACAGTTAAATGAATACTAGAATGTTCGTTAAAAGCATTCATACTTTGCATAGAGCAGAAATATATTTATAACAGGCTGGTGAATGTACAGACTGGCAGAATATTTTGGCATCCGACGAGGCTACAGATGGTCATCATTCATGTCTATGTAATGACATGAATGATTCATCTCATGTAGATTGATCATTTACTGAATGACTCATGTCATCTAGATTGTCCATTTTTCCAATGATTCATGTCATGTAGCTTGTCCACTGTATTCGTGTCATGTAGATTGACCATGATTCATGTCAATGTAAACACAGACTTCACTGTGCCTTTTGCAATGACTATCATCAGATCAATGTATGCAATATCGAAACAACCAGCTGTATCAACTGCATAACAATGTAAATGAAACAAATCTGTGAACGAATAAATTGGTGTTCTCCTACTTGCAGTCTCTGTCAACGTCAAGTGCAAAAAATTAGAGAAAAAACATATTATTCAGAAATTTAAGCAGTTATGCCGTAAAAAACTCATCCTTCCCCAGAACATCACGTTTTTCCACCGAAATACACTACACCAGCAGTTCTCGACCTTTTGACTAATGCGTACCCATCTAAACAAATACTGAAAAACTTTAGTACCGAAACTACATTTTACAACGATTATTTTTCACTTGCTCTAATATTAAAAAAAATATATATTTTGCAATTTGCACAACCTGTTGGCTATTTTTATAAATATGCACACATTAAAAATAATTAAAAATTGGTTACCATTTTAATTATAAAAATTTGAGTTATAAAACATTAATTCTAAAATTTAGTGTGAAATTTAAAAGAGAAATCAATTTCTTTATGTCTAGGCTTATTTCACTTAGTTTTAACCATAAATTAATATCCACTTTTAATTCTGTTCTCCATTTATTTTTCAAATACAACATGGAAGAAAATACTTGTTCACACAAATAGCAAAAAAAGGCAATAAAAATTTAATACCTTTATTTGAAATGCCTTAATTTTTTTTTTCGTTTCAGCCAAAAGTTAACAATTGTGTTATTTTTTAAATCTTCAGTTAGAGTTCGATCACAGGAAATGTCTATGAGTTGTTCTTTTCCTTCACTAAATTTTTGAATTTAATAGTTAAAAAAAATAAATAAAAGGTTTCAGGTTTTGAATTACGTCCAAAGGGTCTTTTTTTAACATTTTGTGAGTTGCCTTTATTTATTAAATATCATGTACTTCGCACTTAAACCATGAAATTCAGTTCAAGAGCAATAACGCAAAATAATTCTAAACTGAGCATATCTTTAGAATTTATCTTAAGTGACGAAGTCACGCAGTCAGATTCCTGGGACCCTTCCCTACCTTGTATGTAGCAACGTAAGGTGGTGTGCATATCTTTTATATTTGCGTAGCATAACATAGAGTCCAAAGGAAAAAAAACATGAAAGTCCTAAAATAAATATTTAAGATTGCAGATATGGCAAAAATGGGAAGTATTTCGTGATGCAATTATAGCGATGAGTTGTAGAAGTTGAATAAGCAATTTAGCGCTAATAACGTCGAAGATGTAGCAATTTTGGCATTAGATTGTTCATAGCTGGTTCGTGAAACATTGGATTGATAGCTGCAACTAGATACTAAGAAATAAATTCATTTTCGAATCGAAGATTCAGTTCTTTAGAATTTCCGATATACAATCTCACGCGTTAGAGATAAAAATATGTTTTCTATGTAACATTGCCATTGCTAGTTTTGAAATATTTGAGTTTGTTAATTAAAAATTCGTTAAAGTTTTACAAAATAAGAAATCGATAATAAAACAAATTTCAAATTTGGGCTTCCAGATGCCGATATTCGCAGCAGGATTAAGTCATTCAAAATTGGATAGCTGTAAGTACCGTTGTTTTATCACAATGCGAGAAACATGCATACATTTATGCACATTCTTCATTATTTAATTTCTTCAAATCTACTAAAAGTGATAATATTTGGTGGCAACAGTTTGAAAAGTGAAACGAACATTCAGAGTGATTCGACGCAAAATCGCAAAACGAAACCAATAGTTCCTCAGGAACAAAACCCCTTTGGACTAAAAATTCTTTGCTTCTTTGCGTACCACCGGTTGAGAATCGCTGCACTAGATCAAAATTCTTCAAATAAACTTACAGCGCGCGAAATTAGCTTTCTCTCGTTTGGCCAAATATATGAATGAAAAACCTCAATATTTCTACTAGAGCAGGAAACTTATTGCATAGATGGTATTATCAGTTCAGTGTGAAACAACTGGAACAATTTTCAAAGAATCCTGGATGATCAGAAATGCTCAACCAGAGCTATCTGCATCAACAAGAAATAAAATCCAGTCGTAATAAAGAAGAAAAGAGATTATAATTACTCTTTCCCTTAACCCTCAACCCGATCAACCCGTAATAACATCGCTCTTCTCATCTCCAGCTTATTTTTGCGTACAAACTATAATTTCAATTGTAAAATTTTTTTAAGTGTTTTTAGTGTTTCAAATTTTCTGATTGCTGATTTAGTGTTTCGAATTTTACAATTTTTAAAAAATAAATAATAATAAATGAAGATGTTTTGAATTTTTGTATGTTTTGCCTTGCCGCAAAGTGAAAACTGAAGTGATTGAATGAGAAATATATCTCTAATGAAATTCCAGGAAATAAGCTTAAATGAAGTGCAACAAAAAATGTATAGAATTTAATAGGTCGTACAAGAAAGTCATGTAGTGTCAACACCAGATATTTTTTTTTCAATTGTTGCAACAGCAGTTTAATAAATTTTATAAAGCTATTGTCGTAGGCTATAAAATATTGAAAATATTTATAAAATCTTAATAAATATTACTTATATATTTATTATTGACGATATGAGTTCTCTGTAGTCTAATTACTTGCCCAAAGAGGCGGCCCGTAAGGACTATTAATCTCAAAACGGCATTCTGTGGCGTTTCATTATAAACGGACAATCACTTTTTAAATTGCTACCAAATATTATCGCCCTGTATTTTAGTTAAAGAAAATAAATAATGAAGAATTTGCATGAACGTATGTATACTCTTATTATTATGAAAAAATAACGGTATCTAGAGCCATCAATTTTGGAATAATGTAATCCTCCACCCGAACATGGGCACCTGGAAGCCCGAATTTAGAATTTCGAATTTGTTTTATTACTTGTTTCACATTCTGTAAAATTTTGACGAATTTCTGACTTTAACAAGTTCAGATTCGAAAGGATTTCAAAGAGAGCAGTGGCAACACCGTACAGAAAAAAGACTTTTATCTCCAGCGCTTGAAGCTATGTATCTGAAATTTTAAAGATATCCTGTTTTTAAATATTTTGTGATATTCCTGTTGAATTGAATGCTACGTGGTTTAAGTGCGAAGAACATGATATTTAATAAATAAAGGTAAAAACGCCCCCTTGGGTTTAAATTTTTTTGATAAATCATATTATCAAAAAAATATAAAGCAAATAAAATAGAAATTTTAAGAAATTTTAATTGCAAAGAAGAAAATAAAAATAATAATTATTGCTGCGAACTAATTTACAATAACATTTAAATTATAAGAGCATATGTAAATTAATTGCACGTATCTAAAACCAGGAAAAAATATATTATTCCAAAAAATTAAATTTAATATTCCAAAACATTGCATAAGTGAATAATTGTTCAGCAGGCAGGAGACAGACTTATCAAGGGGAACTTACCCTCAAACTTAACTCTTCAATTACTCAATTTGTGTTTCGTCATCCATATAGGCAAGGGTAAAAGTAAAATTCAAAACCAAATGTTGTGAATTACTAAAAAAGAAATTTAAACAGTGTAATTTTGAGAAAATAGCAAGTAAATGACTTAAAATTAACTAAAAGTCAATTAAGAGTAGAAAACAAAAGTAATTTAGAAATTCATGCCTACTGGAAACTTCCCCAACACGAATTATGCATGTAAACCTAAAATAAACTATATACAACTATTAAAATATAAAAATAAAAATAATAAACAAAATGCTAGTAAATAGCAAATTCTAATTTAACTTACCTAGATCTACATATTTGAATTTCTGAGTTGTAGTAGCGTGTGTGTGTGATTATGACAAAGCCCCGAGGGCTATCTGCCTAAGGGGAGGAATGCCTGCGTGGAGAACTTTCTAAAGGAAACTGGCTCGTATACACGTTACACTTGGGGAAAACCACGAAAACGCCCATGCAGCCATGAACGTTCGCGGGATTCGAACCTCGAACCGAACTACCAGTTTTCAGCGACGACTTTAGCGCTCGGCCGCTGGTGGGCCTGAGTTATAGTAGCATTTGCTAAACTAGTTTGGTTGAGTAGTTTAAAACTAACTGTAAAAATGGACTCTAATACAATGTAAATCTGATTGTAAAGCTGCTACCTGTGAAAGCTATTGTAAAAGCTTATGCTGTAAATTTTAAAAATGAAAAATGTAAAATGCTTGTTTTGTGTGCAAAAATGTTGCTAACTTTGAGTCACTGTGAAAAACTGTAAAAAGTAAAAAATATGAGCTGCTACTGTTTGTGAAAATAGATGCTGCAAACTAATAAAGATGTATTTATTTATTTATTTTTGAAAAATTGGTTTGAATAATTTTTTAGTAAAAATAAAAATTCGAATAAATAATTTAATTGAATTTAATTTTAATTAGAAAATTACGAATTTAAATAGACAATTTGTAAGAAATTTTCTACTAGACTGCATTATTATTTTCACAAACAGTATCAGTTCACAATTTTTAATTTTAACACTTTTTCACAATGACTCAAAGTTAGCAACATTTTTGCACACAAAACAAGCATTTTATATTTTTCATTTTTAAAATTTACAGCATAAGCTTTTACAATAGCTCTCACAGGTAGCAGCTTTACAATCAGATTTACATTGTATTAGAGTCCATTTTTACAGTTAGCAGTAAACTACTCAACTCAACTAGTTTAGTGAATGCTATTACAACTCAAAAATTCAAATATGTAGATCTAGGTAAGTTAAATTAAAACTATTTACTAGCCTTTTTATTATTTTTTATTATTATTATTTTGATAGTTGTATATAGTTTATTTTAAGTTTACATGCATCATTCAACTTGAGGAAGTTTCCAGTAGGCATGAGTTTCTAAATTACTTTGATTTTCTACTCTTAATTGACTTTTAGTTAAGTTGAAGTCTAGTCATTTACTTCCTATTTTCTCAAAATTACACTGTTTAAATTTCTTTTTTTTAGTAATTCACAACATTTGGTTTTGAATTTTACTTTTATCCATGCCAATATGGATGACGAAACACGAATTGAGTAATTGAAGAGCTAGGTTTGGGGGCAGCTTCCTTTCGATAAGTCAGTCTCCTGCCTGCTCAACAAATATTCACTTATACAATTTTTTGGAATAATATATTTTTTCATAGTTTTAGATACGTTCAATTAATTTACATATGCTCTTAGAATTTAAATGATATTGTAAATTAGTTCACAGCAATAATTATAATTTTTATTATTTCTTTGCAATTAAAATTTCTTAATTAAATTTTAATTCTAGATTTTCTTTATACGAATAGAGAATATTTGTTAAATTCAAATTCAAGATATGTATATATCATTATTAATACTATTTATTTAAGAAACTGAATTTAACGTCACGTCCTATTACATTTTAATGTTTAATACTAATTTTATTTGGATGAATAATTATAACATGATGCATGGACGGTTTTAAACTGGTATTATTCAGTTTATAACAACGGAAAAACGGCTCATTAATATTTCCTTAGATAAATTTTAATATTAATGTAGAACAGAATATAAATCAAAAGGAAGATACTAATTTATCTTGTTAATCTATTATGAAGTTTTACTGTAGTAAACAGTCATTTTTAGATGTAAATTAGATTAAGGATTTACCTTGACATTTTATGGCTAATTTATTGTTTTGCTTCAAATCTTCCAATTTTACAAATTTTGCATCCTAATTTCTTCTTAAAATATTTGGCATAGACTTACAAGTTTTTACATCAGAACGCTTCTCTCATCAAGGCCTTTTTATTGATTTAAAGTTTGTTGTAGTAAGTTCGTTTTGTTCGCAATTCCTTTCAACTGAAGCACCAAAAAACAGCGCCCCGTTGCTCAGAAACTGCTACTTTTAGTGTTCCCCAAGCCAGGAGAACACATGAAATAATCAACCAAATAAACGAAAAAGGATTGTCAAAAACCCCGTTTAAGTCATTTCATATCTAGACGTAGCTAGATAAAATGCTAGATAAAATAAAAAGCCAGCCACCTAATACAAGTTATCGCCGGCTCGCTGAGATAACTGGAGTACCAAAATCTACCATATCGCGTGTCTTACAACAAGAAAGTCAACTGCGTGAGGAATTGGTTTTACAAGAAGGACAAGCAGGTACAGGTAGAAGCTAGGCCAGCACCTCCGTAGTACCACAGGTAATTGAGGTATTGCTGAACCTAGCTAACTGTTAAACTTTCCACCCCAATTTTGAGGGAGAACACCCCGGGGGGTGGTCCGAGGTTCTCCCGCCCCTCTTTTTTTACCATCAACCACTTGAGAGGACTTTCTGAGATAAATGAGTTCTGGTATTAATATTGTACACAAATCATATTGAGAAAAGACTGTCCTTGAAAAGTTCAACAACTGATGCTTCCAAAAGCAGAAATGTAAGAATAAATGTCTTTTCTAAGGCGGAAGGTGTAATAAGCAAATCTTTGGAGCTCCCGTCCATCAGCATTGCGTAGATAAATGAAACTGTTGGAACATTAAAATGAAATGAAATAAAAAAACTTAAAAAATAATACATAAATAAAAATAAAATAAATAATGAAAAATAAAAAATAAAAATATATAAATAAAATAAAATAAAAAAGACAAATATGGTATAGTAATATATGGAGATGAATAAGCTTTAGATATAACAAATATCCAGTCCGAGTCTTTGGATATGTATAAGAACGTCTCTGATTTTGGTCCTAAGGTGTCTGTCCTTTATTGCATATTTCTTAAATGGTATTAGATTGTTGTTAGGCTTGATCAGATGTTTGCCGTCTGTTAGATTACAGTCAAAAATGTAATGATCAGAGTCACCCCTTTCGCCACATATGCAGAGATCCGTGGGGCACATGCCTCTGACATGGAAGTAGGTGGGGAAAGGACCGTGCCCTGTGTTATACTGATTCAGAACATGGTCATAGTGTAGGGCCTCTTTGTCAGTTTTTGAGAAAAAATTGTGGACTCTTCTGCCTTGCAATGCAGAATCCCACTCTTCTTGCCACTTTGAGTCGACTGTTGCATTCAGTGTATATTTTAAATGGGACTTGGGCCACGGGACATGAATTACCTCACTGTTGATGTTAGTCGTTGCATCCTTTGCAAGGAGGTCAGCTGCCTCGTTGCCGTCGTTTCCGTTGTGGGCTTTCACCCAATTGAGGATAAACTGGATTTCTGGGTGGGCACTTATAGTATTTTGAATATCCTGAACCAGTTGGTTCTTATTGTTTCTGTCCTTCAGGGCATATAATGCAGATTGACTGTCTGAATAGATAGCTATTGTCCTGAAATTATTTGATATAGCTTTATTTACTGCAGATTGAATTGCTGACAGCTCGGCTTGATAAACGGAATTTTCTGGAGATAATTTTCCTTGCCATACTGTTGGAATAGAGGAAGAAGAATAGATTATTGATGCTGCGCCCACTTCTCCATGAATTTTAGAGCCGTCTGCAAATGCTCTTGGACATTCTTTACTACTGATTGCTGAAGCGTCCGTATTGATAATTAAATTACAATACTTTGCAGGATGGTAGGTCAATGGTATGGCTGGAGACTCATACTTTGAGGAAGAAAAGGTGTTGCCGTTCAGATAAGCATCTTTTTTCAACTGGAGTACTCTGGCTTTTATTGAATCCTTCGTCGCAATTAAATGAAGGGGAGGAATCCCAGTAAGAACGTATAGAGAGGAATTAGCTGTCGTTCTATAGGCTTTGCAAATGTTCAGGAGAAAAGGTCTCTGGAATGGCGAAAAGTTTCCTTTTCTTCCTTTCTGTCATAGTCTCCGCCCAGATTGCAGCCCCATAATTCACTATACTCAAAATTACTGTTAAAAATAAAATTTTTTGAATATGAGGACGAAGTCTCCAGTTACTACCTTGCATTTTTTTGAAATTATAAGCGATTTGATTTGTCTTTTTCTGAGTCTCCGTGAGATGGTACATAAAATTAAGTTGGTTATCTTAGTGGATACCCAGAAACTTCAGGACTTGAGTAATCTTAATTTTCTTTCCGTCCAGGTTGAAGGTGGACTTTCTTAAGAGCTTTTGGCCTGGCTTGTTAAAAAGTATTGCCTTGGACTTCACTTGCGAAATGCAGAGTTTCAACCTCTGGCATTCTATGTTAAGCTGTTTGAGAGAACCGTTCACATTCCTTTCGAGAATGTCTCTAGTCCTACCACTAAGAACCAACGCAGGTTCATATTTTAAGACGTCATTAAAAGTGAGGGCCCAGAAATCAGCACTCAAGCAGGATCCTTGGGGACATCCTCTAGTAAATTTTTTGCTGGTTGTCATGTTGTTATGAATGAATATGCTTTCTCTATTATGAAAGTAATGAATGAGAATATTGAGAAGATTAGAGGGACAGTTGGCTTTATTAAGTGCATGTAATACTGAAGGCCACCATATTGAGTCGAAGGCACTTTTTAAATCAACACAAATAAGTGCACTATGTTCACCTTTTGATTTATTATGTTGGATTTGCTTCAGTACTTTATCAATTGCATGAATAGTGCTTGAGTTGGCTTTGAATCCATATTGGTGTTTACTGATTGTTTGATTTTTGATAAAGTGATATCTCAACCGCCCGGCAATAAGTCTTTCTAGAACTTTTCCTATGGCGGGCAGCAAATTTATAGGCCGAAATGCAGAAGGATCTTCGGGGTTCCTATCCTTCTTCTCGAAAAGTATAATTTGTCCTTTCTTCATGTTATCGGGAAAGATCGACAATGCTAAGCATTTATTGAAGAAATTAGGAAGGATTCTTGGGTCATGATTGTGAATAATTTTTATAATTTTGTTGTTTATAGAGTCGGGGCCCGGGGCTTTCTTATTGTTGAGGTGCTTGATAATATTATTAATTTCTTGTAGAGTGAAGGGGGAGTCTTTTGAGCCATTCTGTGAGAAATTGGAAAGTCTAATCTCTCTCTGCTCGGGTGTGTCATCTTCTGAATTGTCATCCATGAAGATAGCGTCAAGGATTTTGGTTGCTGCTTCTTGCGATAGAATCTGGGAATCAGGAATACTCTTGTTGTTGCTTGCGTGATCTTTGTTGGGAAGCGTAATTTTTGTGAGAACGAAGAATTTCCTAGTTGCCAATTTATGGAGGATGCCATATGTATCTTTATTTTGAGAACAACATTTTTTCCACGAGATTAATTTAGCTTCCATAATTTTCTTTTTGTAAATCCTTCTTTGCTCGTTGTATCTTATGCATGCACCATTCCTAGAATTGTCGTCCAGTGTAAATTTTATTTTCCTCCTTAAGGCTTTAGTTTTGTTCCTCTCTGCCCTAAACTCTTTTGTCCACCAATTTGCAGTGAATTTATTTCTTGGAGCTCTAATTTTAAAGCTCTGTTGGGATATTCTTTGTATGACTGAGAAAAAGTTACTGGAGATTTCATTTAATTGGTTGCGATCCCTGCAGTAGTTTATGGCGTTCAAAATGGAAGTTTTTTCTTTAGCAAGGAGGTTTTTAAATTTCTTGATGCCAGATTCAGTTATGTGAAAACGTTTCGTGCTGGTACTAGAAAAAGTGAGGTCAATCTCAAAGTGAATGAACTTATGATCCGAATTATTTTCCTCGTCCAGTATCTTCCAGTTTTTAAGAAAGGTGCTGGCATTTGTGCTTGAAAGGGTCAGGTCAGGCCATCCTTTACCTGAGCATGTTTCGAAGGTAGGCCCTTGTACGGTGTCGTTGTGAAGGACGAGAGAGTTGGCAGCTATGAAATCTTCTACTTGTTCGCCTCTAGAATCTGATTTTGGATATCCCCATTGCACGCAGTGGGCATTCATATCCCCACCGATAAAGTGATGTGCGGTCGAAGCTCTGAATTATATTGTCAAAGTATATAAGATTTCTTTCAATTTCTTCTGCGGGCGAACAGTAGCAAGAAAAAATGCCCAGACGTCGAAGAAGCACTATATCAATGGTTTTCTATTGTTAGTGGCAGAGGCGTAAATATCAACGGCCCGATATTGAAGGCGAAGTCAGAGGAGTTAGCTAAAAAACTGGGCCGCAATGATTTCAAAGCAACTGACGGGTGGTTATCGCGATGGAAATCAAGACACAACATTAAATTTAAAAAAGCGCACGGTGAAACGGGCAGTGCCGACGAGGAAAGTTCCGAACATTGGAAAACTACGAAAATTCCTGCATTTTTAGAGAATTTTTGTGC
Source organism: Stegodyphus dumicola (assembly GCF_044657685.1). Taxonomy (NCBI): domain Eukaryota; kingdom Metazoa; phylum Arthropoda; class Arachnida; order Araneae; family Eresidae; genus Stegodyphus; species Stegodyphus dumicola. The sequence continues at coordinate 135,477,946 of NC_140770.1, forward strand.
TGATGACATTTACAATGCTGATGAAACCGGCCTCTATTATCGTGCTACGCCAGACGGTTCCTTATGCTATAAACACATTGCACTGACTGGTTATAAAAAGGCGATGGACCGCATTACTGTGTTATGCTGTACAAATATGTCAGCTACTTACAAACGAAAGCTACTGATCATAGGAAAAAGTGCTAGACCTCGATGCTTTAAGGGGTTGAGCATGGAGGGTTTACCAGTGGAGTGCCATGCAAACAAAAATGTGGGGATGACTTCTAAAATTTTACGAAATTGGCTTACCAGTTGGGACCGAAATTTACAGCATAAAAAAAGAAAAACTTTGCTGATTGTTGACAATTGTGCGGCACACCCTCATTTAGACAATCTACAAAATATACAGCTGGAATTTCTTCCTCCTAATACCACAGCTTTAATGCAACCAATGGACATGGGGTAATAAAAATTTTTAAGACTTTGTATCGTGGGAAATTGGTTAATTACATATTAGAATTCATTGATGAAAATTTATTAACAACTTCCACAACAGCCAGAGAGATAAGTTCAAAAATTTCCCTTTTGCAAGCAATACAGTTTGTCGCTGATAGTTGGCGAGCTATAAAAGCCACTACAATACAGAACTGTTTTACTAATTGTGGCTTTAAACCCCTAGAAATTTCCGAAAATTTAAGCAACGAAGAAAATGAGGATATGTTGCAAGTTCCTATTTGTATTAACTATGAAGAATTTTCAACAATAGATAACAATTTACCATGTTACGATGATAATGAAAATTCTGAGGATTCAATCATAGAAGGTATTAAATCAAAACATGGAAAATTAGATAAAGATGACGATAATGATGATGAGTCACCTGTGCCTGTGACTAACCAGGAAGCAAAAAAATGTATTGCCACGTTACAGCGCTATTTTATGCAGGAAGGAAATGAAGGGAGCCCTACATCCGCACTGAATATCTGCGCTGATTTTGTAGAAAATAAATGCTACAAAAACAAAAAAAACAGACCACACTTGACTCATTTTTGTAATTTTAATTTAGAATTTTAGATTCATATTAATTTTAAATAAATATTAATGCATAATTTTCTCATTTGTAATTTACATTTATTAAAGTTATTGAAAAAAATATGTATTAATTTATTACCGGTTATTGGCCTTAGTTTCCAAAACCAAATAAATTTATTTGTAAAACTGTGAAATTCGCTTAATTGGGACAAAATGCCCGGTCCCGATGTGTCCAAATTAAGCGGAATCGACTATATATAGATATATGTCATTTCTCTAAAAGGAAATGAAGAAAATTCTAAAATGAATATAAATTAAAAAAATATACGAAAACTCTTACTATTCCATTGCGAATTTTAAAGATATGTTGTTTTCCAATTTTTTGTGATTTTGCTATTAAATTTTATGTGGCATAAGTATGAAAAAGTTATGTTTGACAAAAGTCAAAAAGACAAGAAAACGTTGCGTGAGCAGAAGTGAGTCCAAAAGCAGACTGGTAAACTGCCCTGTATTATATTACAAGAAATTAAATAATGAAGAATCTGCATAAATGTATATATGTTTCTTGCATTGTAATAAAACAACGATACCTAGAGCCATCCAGTTTCGAATGACATAATCCTACAGCGAATATGGGCATCTGGAAGCCCAAATTTGGAATTTGTTTTATTATCGATCTTTTAAAACTTTAACGAATTTTTGATTAACGAACTCAAGGATTGCAAAGCAAGCAATGGCAACGCCGTACAGAGAAAAAGTTTTTATCTCCAGCGCGTGAGACTGTGTATCGGAAATTCTAAAGGTATGCTCAATTTAAAATTATTTTGCTATATTGTTCTTGAACTGAATTTTATGGTTTACGTGCGAAGAACATGATATTTAATAAATAAACGTAACACGCAAAATGTTAAAAAAACGCCCCTTTGAACGTAATTTAAAATCTGAAACCTTTCAGATTTTCTTGTTTAGTTCTTAAACATTTTACCCCTATTAAACGGAAGCTTGAGAAATGGTTACCTACTACGTTCGAAAATATTTAAACAAATGAATCTAAGTGGAGAAAAAATATTAATAATAAGTTTTAACTAGGAATACGTTTTACCTTAATGTTCCTTCAAAATTTATTTTACTACATGAACAGTGCAAATCATAGTAGAAAAAGGCAGTTTTAAATTTTAAAAATCTCAATCATCCTAGAAATACTGGCGTACATTTTTACATTTTTCTTAATTAATTACAACGTGCTCGTAAATTTCGCTTTAAACCTGCACAGAAAGCATTTAGCACATACGGCCAAACTGCACTTTTTCATAAAATCTAAAACTCTGGTTTTCTAGTACCTCATATTTCCAGCAGGAGGTTAAGGGAAGTAAAATTTTATGACTTTTAGATCCGGTGTTTCCGGACGAAAGTTTAATTTCCTGTTCTGTGACTTTTCTTCTGGCTTCATCAGTTAGTCTTTCATTGGAGGTCAGAATTTGATTTGATTTGGGCATCGTCAAAGAGAAAAATGGAGAATATATAAATAGCGATATTGACCTTTTTATTGCATCGATATATATATATGTGCATATTATATACTATATATTGTATATAATATAATACTATGTAGTACATGTATTATATACGATGTACAGAAGGCATTTACGCATTTTTAAAATGATCTCGATAAAGAATTAAGAAAAGCAAAAGTTTTGGAATAAGAACTTGTGGCAATCAATAGCTTACTATCTGAAATGTGAAATATCGTCTGCTACTTTATTCCTTTTTCAAAATGTCGTATGTAAGCAAATTGTGTATTGAAGGGTATGTTTTTGTTCTTTCCGAAGAGAAATATTCCTATTCCTTGATTCCAAAACATTTTGAAATGCCTGCTATTATAATTTTTAAGTACAAAACAAACAACTTTATAAATCGGAAAGGGTGTAAGGATTATGTTAATTTTATTAACAGTTAAATTTTAAGTTAAAGTTCCTTTCCTGTCAAATTCTTAACTTCAACTTACTACTTCCGGCCAGAATGTAGTTTTGGAATCTTGCTGAATATTTAATGAGGAGGAGCGGTATTTAAACCACAAAGTTACTTACTGAGTCAGAGAGAATCAGAGTTTCTGATTTACGCGCGTCTGCCTTTTTGGAACGTAGCTGGCGCTCCGCGTAAACCAAAGGGCATTCTTAGAAAGGCATAGACGCCTGATTTTGTTATGAAAGCGGTCTTCTGGACATCCTCCGGCTTAACGGAGATTTGGAAGTAACCCGAAGTGAGGTCTAGGGTTGTCATGAATTTAGTCGAACGAATTTTTCTAATTATTTCGTCAATTATTGGTAGGGGATACGTGGGATATTTTGTTATACTGTTCAACTTACGATAATCAACTGCAAACCTATACGCGTCCGGGTGTTCAGGCGGTAGTCCGTTCTTTTTTCTACAAAGGACCACCGGACTTGCGTACGAACTTGTGCTAGGCACGATTATTTTGTTTTCTAGCATTTTTTCAATATGCTTCTCGATATTTTTTTTCTTTCGTTTTATCATATCTAAAGGGCTTCGACCGGACTGGAGGGGCGTTTCCAGTATCAATAGAATGGTTAACTACCTGACAAAAACCAGGTCTGTCGCTAAACAAAGAACTCAATTTCCTTACCAGTCCTTCTTTTTCTCTTCAAGATTCAAATGTTCCAGAGGCAATTCCGGCATGGAAACTTCATCTTCTTCTACCGGGTCCATGTGCACCTGAAACGTAGAATTCTGAAAATTAAGATTTGCGCCGGATGCGCTTAAAAAACCGACCCCCAATGTAACTGACGTGAGTAAATTTTTCACGACTAAAAAATTAACTTTTAGGACCTCGTTTTTAATTTGAACATGCAGTGCGGTTTTCCCCAAACATACGCACTGTTTGCCTTGGGCGGCAATTACTTTCTGTCCCGTGGCTTTAAGCAGTCTGTAACGACGAAAATGCTTTTTAAAAAAATTCTCCGATATTAATGAACATTGTGCCCCTGTGTCCAGGAGTGCAGTGGTTGGTACATTATTTACCAGAATCTGTACCTCCGGCATAGCTAGATTTTGTACCACCACTATATTTAAACAAATTTCTGAGGGGCTTCTTTCCCACTCGGTGACCGTTGCCCCTCGATCACCGGTTTGCGTTTAAATTCTGGTTACCTGCCGCCTCCTTTCGCTGATTTTTATATCCACCGCCCTTAGATTTATCTGCGCTCTTGTTATTGAACTTTTCACTTTTTCCAGTCTGTACTGAATTTGTGGTTTCTTTTGAGAGTAAATCTTGAGTACTGGCCAAACTGACTTGCACGCGCTTTCTCCGAGTTTCTTCTACTTTGGAATTTCACTGCAAGCTGAAATAGAACTTCTAATGTTTGCGAATTACACACTTCGAGGAAATCTTGCGCTGACGGTAGAAGAAGCGGTAGAATTAATTCGATAATTTCTTTAACGGCCCTTTTCTCGTATAATAGATTAAAAATATGAACTTTTCTTAAAATGAACTCCGTCAAATCCTCGAAACCGCCTTGGTATTTCCTATACAATGCTAATTCAAGCTTCGCACGATCTTTAACGACTGGAAATGCTTTTAGTAATGTAGACTTCAAATTTTCCCAGTTATGTGATTCAGATCCTGGGTCCCCCAACAAGAACTTTCCTATACTCTTCTGCCAGCTAAGGGCTTGACCTTTTAAGGCTGTAGTACCTATGATCACCTTTTGTAGCTAATTCACAGGGTGTAAGGTGAAATGTAGGTCCAATTGCTCCAAAAATGTCATGACTGAGCCCTTGCCATCAAATGTTGCTGTAGGTTGCATAGATACATGCAACGTTTCCACGAGGAATCCAAACCCTTCTACTGGATTCGTGGATGTTAGTGGGAACTGAAAGGTCTGAGGGGTCAACGTAAACTTCCCGGATTCTAACGACATGGTCCGTTAAAAAAACTTTTCGGGCGCCAAATGTAGAGTTCCTCACTTTGGAATTCTAAGTTAATGTTGGAAGTGAAGAATCTAAGAACTGATAAGCGAATAATCGCTTGAGTTCGGTGGCAAGAAACAACAAGATAGAAGGGTAACTAACCTTTTATTATTCCAATAAGATTTAACAAAACTCCGCCTGGGAGTGTACAAGCAAAGCCCGCACTTGGACTTGAACTTAAAAGACTAAGAATTAAACTAAAACTAAGGTTAACTAAAGAAGTATAGCCGAAGCTATCAAGGTTCAAAACGAGTTGGCCCTTTAACTTATTTGACTACGAAGCTTAGCAAGGGCCTGAGTACGGCCGAGCGTAATAACAGCTTTGAGAGAGAGAGTGGCCAAAAAGGCAGACGCGCGTAAATCAGAAACTCTGATTCTCTCTGACTCAGTAAGTAACTTCGTAGCAGACTGAGTTTGGCTTGAGACGCCGTGAGGGTAAGTCGCACTATTTGAGCTCCGTCTATTTGTTCAATAACTACGGATGTTTTACTAGCATCGACTTGGTAGTAGTTGCTATCTGTTCCTAAGATCAACAGGAACAATTTGATACCCCATTTATATATGTTGGTCAATTTGTTCTGTAATTATCATTTTTACAACAAATTAGCATTGAGCTGTGTTATTCCCAGCGGATATACCACCTTTGAAGTCCTCTGAGGGAGCTGTTGTTATCCGTCGCGAACTAAAAGTTACATCATCTTGTAGAGATAAATTCCCTCTTCAATTCAAGATATGTGTGAAGACAATTGGATAATTACAAAATTAATTATGGACAAATTACTGTAATTACATAGCAGCATTTCGATTCGGAAGACGATTTGACCGTTGAAGCTTCGTAACGGTCGCATTCCACCCCCCCCCCCGTGAGCAGAGGAAGCTGTCAAGGCCAAATCCAACGGCGAATTTCTTCATAGTAGGCTTTTAATCAGGCCACTGCTAATTAGACCGCTAATTATTGTATCAACTTGAAACCTGTGCCATACTTCCAATAAGATTACGGAAGGTTCAAGTTTCCAAATTTGAAACAGATCCGTTAATTAGAAGCGGAGATACAAATTTTTGCACTAATTTTTGGACTTAGTGAAAATTGTGTTTTGTGACTCACTTGCGATTTGAAATAGTGTGCGCTCAGTGTGTAACACCTGAATATAACAGCTTTTGGATTACAGCAAGTTTTAAAACAGATGAAAAACAGAGAAGTTTAACGACCAAGTTTATTACAAGTTTTGGAGTGCACCCAACATTGTTAGGTTATTAAGTGCAGTCTGCCACCTTTACAATTGTTCAGTCAAAGAGTACTTTAAGCATTTACAGAATTCTTCTTTGAAATATGTCCTGTCAATCAGTTCTCCCGATTGACGGTGATTCAGCACATCCAGAAAATGGACTGATCCTACATTAGTATTGGCATCTGATTTACCCTATACTGATAAAATTACTGCACTGTGTGACGACATTCGAAGAATTGCAACTACTAAACGAAGTTCAAAATTTTCGCTGCCCACGGATTTACGCACTAGACTCTTAAATTCTCTTACTGCTTTACAAACTCTGGCTTCAGCGGGTCCTGAATGTGTATTAAAGCCCGCCAAGGTTGATATTGGTGTTAACACCTCCACAGTACTTTGTTGCGAATTAGCTCATTCCTCACCATCACTTCCTTCTGTTCCTTTGCTAAGTGATTTACCGGCGTCTACATCTTTGCCTGCTCCTCCAATACCTACTTTTGCGGAGATTGCTAGAAAACATAACAAGCCTCGTATATATATTAATCCCAAAGCGCATGTCTCAGAAGTTGAGCTCAAAGCTGAATTAAATGCTAAAGTTCCTCTCTCAAAACTTAAGGTTGGCATTGAGAGAATTATTAAAACCCGCCGAGGTGGTTTAGAGGTGGTGTGAAACTCTAATGATGACGCCAATGTCCTTGAAAAAGAAATCCAAAACCAGGACATCCCAGCGGAGATTAGCTGTCCCTGCCGGCACAGACCTCGATGCGCAGTTCATGACCTGCCCGAATCCATCAAGCCAGAGGATGTCGTTGCCGAAATCAGTGGTGCCGCTGGCATGCCCAGTAACATCTTCAAGCCTCTCCATCGACTTAGAGAGCGCCGTAAAGGGCACGTTAAGTGGATCTTTGAGTGCGAGCCCCGAGGCTTCTGTGCACTCATGCAACAACACAAGATCTTCCTCGGCTGGCAGGCACATAGAGTCTCGGAACACATTGGAATTAACAGATGCTTCCGATGCCAGCAGTTCGGTCATCTACAAGCCAACTGCAAGAGTCGAAAACAATTTTGTTCCTACTGTGCTGAGGAGCACGGCATTCGGGACTGTACAGCGCAAAATCCACTGTGTATCAACTGCAGTGATGCCAATGCTCGATTCGGAACTGGTTTCGACTACGACCATCCTGCCTACGACTCAGCCTGTATCCAGTACCAACGTCGTGTGCAATCCATCCGAGATAAGACAAACTATGAGTACTAATAATCAGTCCTTGCCTTCTATTGGAAATGCATCGGCTGATACTATAAACATGGATTTTATCCGCAGTGGACTTTCAATTAAATGTATACAGATCAATCTTCAACACGCTAAGGCTGCTGTTGCTCAACTTACGCATTACGCAGTAGAAAGTGAGGCTGATCTCATCTTTGTTCAGGAGCCTTATATTAAGGACGGACTTGCTGTGGGTTTCCCGCTTCAGTGGTCTATCTTTCAAGCAGGCGATTTGGAGAAACCACCCAGGACCATCATTATCAATTGCAACAAGGATTGGAAACCGACAGTCGTCGCAGCTAATAGGGACAATGTAGCCATTCTTCTTGATGTACAGGAAACCTCCATGCTTTTTATTTCACAATATTCATCTCCATCCGAGTCCATTCTTCCTTCATTGACTTTTCTATCAACTACTCTACAGCGCATTAAAATCCCTCTTCAGTTTATTGTGGGTGATTATAACGCCCATAATACAACTTGGGGTTATGCTTCAACGGATGAAAAAGGCCATTCTTTGGAGGATTTTCTATCAGCACATCATTTAATTCTGCATAACTCAATTGATGCCCCTCCAACTTTCGACAGAATACATTCACGTGGATGGCCGGATCTGACTATTAGTTCCACTTCTGCGGCTTCTCTCCTCCAGAACTGGACAGTTGAAGATGAAATAAGTCTTAGCGACCATCGCTATATTACATTTACAATAGCTCAGCCTACAACCATTCAAATTATTCGACGCTACAATCTGCCAGGGAAACGGATACGTGCCTTTACTGATCGTGTGAAAGCATTAGTAAATGATCTCGATGGTCAACTTTCTTCAGCCAATACTCGCGCTGATTTGGAGAATTTCACGGTTGTTCTACAGAAGGGTCTTCAACAAATCTGTAATGATCTTTTACCACAACGCCATGCCAAAAAGCTTTATAATATACAATGGTGGAACAGTGAACTTCGTTCCCAGCAGAAGAAATGCCGCGCTTTACGACGGCGAATCAAATATGACCGACGAATGCATCTACCACCAACTTCGCTCCCTCTATATCAACAGGAGAGAGCAAAATATAAACGTTCAATTTTACAAGCGAAATTGAATTCCTGGTATGCCTTCTGTACCGAAACGCATGATACATATGGAATTCATCATAAGATAATGACAGGCAAATTATTCAAACCTGCTCAATTATTTCTTCCTCTTGGCTCAACAGCCTCACAAGATTTTACCAAAGATACTCTGACTCATATCTTGGATACTGTTTTTGGACCGTTTGATCTCTATGAGGGTACTTCCCATCACTCATCGATATCTGAAGAAGAGCTCTCATCCACTGCGTCTCCGGACAAAGAAATTACTTTAAAGGAATTAAAATTCATTGTTGCCCATTTGCCGAAACGGAAAGCTCCAGGCCCGGATGGCATTGACTATGCCATCGTCAAAACTGCTATCTTGGCCTCACCAGTATTTTTTGTTATATTTTTCAACAAGTTATTGGCAACTGGTACTTTTCCTAGGTCTTTTAAAATAGGCCAGGTTGTCTTGTTTTTAAAGAAGGATAGAAACCCGACTGAGGCTACTTCATTTCGACCCATTTGCCTACTTCCAGCGCTTGGGAAAATTTTTGAGAAGATACTGATGACTCGTCTGCGTTTTCATCTACATCAGCACCAAATTATTAGTTCTCGACAATATGGCTTTCGGCCCGGTTCATCTACATTACATGCACTGCATGATATCACACAAGACATCCTGAATAATAAATTCTCTGGCTACCACACCGCATTAGTCAGCTTAGATCTTAAAAGCGCATTCGACAGTTTGTGGTGGGTAGCTATTAAGCAAGCTCTTGTAAACTCCAATTGTCCGAGTAATATTTATAAAGTTTTAGAACACTATTTGCAAGACAGACGTCTTATTGCAGTACATCCAGCGGGAATTATCGAAAAAGTACAGACAAGAGGATGCCCGCAAGGTTCTTGCGCAGGTCCTCAACTCTGGAACCTCACTTTTAATAAGATCCTTCAAGCTCCCTGGCCTGATCATACGCATATATATGCGTATGCCGATGATGTGGCTCTTGTTATCCGGGGACATTCTCGCGAAGTTTTACAGCAAAATTGCAATGAGTCTCTTCAACTCTTTCAACAGCACTGTGATGATCTGAAATTGATTATTGCTGAAAACAAATCCAAGGTACTTCTTGTACCTAAGAAAGGAGGTTCCTTGGTCAGGCGACCAAGAATTGTCCTCAATAGCCACAGGTTGCAAATCCTCAGAGAAATCAAATATTTGGGAGTTATCATTGATGATAAGTTAACCTGGATCCCACATATTCTGTCCATTAAAAAACGGACACAGATGATTGCCAAACAGCTTCGTTATCTTCAGGGATATCGATGGGGATTAAACCACCATATCCAAAAAATTCTATATACTACTGTCACAGAAAAGATTGTTACTTACGCCGCTGCTGTTTGGGCACTCCCCATGCAGGGGAGAAAAGTCAAACATCTTTCAACCATCCAACGCCCTTTTGCCCTGAGTATAACTCGGGCATATATTACAACTTCTTCGGACTCACTAAATGTTCTAGCCGGTCTACTCCCTCTTCATATTAGAACTGAGGAAGAGGCTGTTCGTCAGTTACTTGTGCAACTACGCAGGCCTATCACATTTGATGGAGAACATTATTTGCCTGATGACTATGAAGCAAAACTGAAACCTTTTAGTATTCATCCAGCAGACTATGGGGTTGGAGTTAGGCTCCATATTCCACCATCAGTGTTTCGTAATTCTTCAAGCCACGTGATATATACTGATGGATCAAAGATAGATGATAACGTAGGAAGCGCTTTTGTTGCTTTTCGTGATAATCTTCCTCTAGCCCACTGGAAGGGACATTTATCTATGCAGAATAGTGTTTTTCAAGGGGAAGCAGTGGCGATAGCACGCGCTATCCGCTACTTGCTGACTCAGAATATAACACAAGCGACAATCAATTCTGATAGCCTTTCTGTCATCCACGCCATTGGCAATCCTGAGCATTCCTCTCCAATTATACGAGACATTCAACAGGACTTACGTGCTTCTCCGTCTTTTACTATTCATATTGCTTGGGTTAAAGCGCATGTGGGAGAATATGGTAACGAACTTGCAGATGCCTGTGCCAAGGAGGCGGCTTCTGGTGATGCTGATGAGAATATATCCATTCCTTGGCCACATTCTTTTCTCAAGCGAACTTTACGTCTTCGAGCAATTAGTAAGTGGCAAGAGGAATGGGACAATAGCTTCACCGGTCGACGTACTTTCTACCATCTTTCATATGTGTCGACAGATCGCTGCTGTGGCAATGCCCATCTTTCCCGTTACGTTTCGGGGCATGGACCTTTTCCTGAATTCTTCGCACGCTTTGGCATAAGTGATACCAATGTCTGCAGTTGTGGTGAACTCGGCTCTCCGGAGCACTATTTAGCCAATTGTCCCCTGACAGAAGGCCTACACATACGATTTCCTACACAAAATCGTCAGGCATTTTGCAAACTCTTAGTTAAGCAAAGACACCTGATCCGCAAACTAAATTGCGTAATGGAGAAAGTTTCCAGCATTGGGCTTGACCTATGTCAAGTTTAATCTAAATGATTTACAGGAAATATATTAACCATGTACTATCTGCTTTTTGTAACTAGACTGTTAATAACAAATGAAATATAAGTTTGACTGCATCACGTTAGTTTGTGTGTATCGAACTCCATCTATCACCTTTTCAGGTTTGTTAGAAATTTTTATTTTTATTTTTATTTATCTATATATATATATATATATATATGTTTAAGCTATGCCTTTACATAGTTCTCACGTTGGTTTGATTGTACTGTACTCTTCTATCGATAGTATGCTTTTCTTATTAAGTTGATTGTCTATAAGACAATCATTATTTTAATCATTGTATCATGCTTACAAGTATCTTCATTCAGTATAGTATTATTAGTAAATTATGTTGGTATGTTGTATTGTAATGTATAGTGAGCCTTTGTACTATAACAGAAATTGTAAATGTTTATTTGATGGCATCATGTTAATCTAATTACATTGAAATCTGTCTCATGTTGTAAGAATCTGTCTACTTTTTATTTAGTACACAATTTCAATAACATTGTTTCTTGTCTCATGTTAGCTATTTTCATTCTTAAGTCAGCAAGTATAGCATTATCAGTAAATAATTCTAGTCGATCTGCAAATATCGCATTCAGTCAGTAATATAGTTCTGTCGGTACTATAGTTATTGTTGACAATATGGATAGTTTCAGTCAGCAAGTATAGCTTTTTCCGCAAATTCTTTTATTTTGTATGCAACTTTCTGTCTTTGTATATGTTTTTGTTTAACTATTGCATATTTGAGCCTAGTATTTTACAGATGACTTGTTTGTTTGTTCCGTACTCTCCTACTGTTCATATGCTATGCATTTTTTTTTTTATTATTTATTTATTTTTTTTAAATTTTTTTTTATTATTAATTTTTTTTTATTTTTTTTTATTTTTTTTTTTTTTTTTTTTACCTTCCAAACTGTGTATCATTGCAAATTATGTATTCATTTCAATTATGTATCATTGCAAATTTTGTATTCATTTCAAATTATGTATCTGTTTGCTAATATCAATAAACGACTGGGATCACGTAGTGGGGAGACGGCGCTAAACCAATTAACCAAATGGTAAAGGCGTGGTGCCCGTCTTCCCCGTTCCTAAATCCTAAATCCTAAATCCTAAGTAACTTCGTGGTTTAAATACCGCTCCTCCTCATTAAATATTCAGCAAGATTCCAAAACTACGTTCTGGCCGGAAGTAGTAAGTTGAAGTTAAGAATTCGACAGGAAAGGAACTTTAACTTAAAATTTAACTGTTAATAAAATTAACATAATCCTTACAAGATAAAAAAAGTTAGTCGTTATTTTCTACATGGAAATAAGACTCCAAACGAATGCTCTAAAAACCTACGTATTGTTTCTAATATTTCTAAAAATAAATCGTTCGTAACAAAATAAAATCCGCCAGCAAAAATCAATTGCCCAGATTTTGATCGCATTGGTAGCAATAATAAATAAAACAAAAAGCCATGTTTTAAAACCTGAAAAAGCTAAAACACACAATATTTATCAGCTTTTACCATGGCATGTGGCACAAGGCAGAATAATTTCTAAACTCCATATGAAAACAATTTAGCAGGAGATAAATGGAACTATATTGTGAGCCTTGATGAAACACGAGTTTAATCAAATGACTGCAACAAAAAACATCTATTATCAGAAAACAAAGAGAAAACCATGTAAAAAGCTCATACCGTCATAATGCGAAGAAAGTTCAGTAAGGAGTTCATGATTGTTGCAGGACTCTCTTACAATAAGAAATTATAAATAAGAAAAGTGGGGAAAAAATTGTTAAAATAAACTGAACATACTATCAAGAGAAATTTTTATGTCGGATATTTATAGAAGAAATTTCATTTATTCACTAGATCTTCATGATATATTATACCAAAAAAATATTGCGATTTTAAATATAATTTTGCTCAAATCATTTACATATATACAAAATTCGTAACAATAGCATATATAATCGTAAATAAAACTTTTATAATGCTATATGCGTATATTATATATACATATATATATATGTATATACTATATATATATATATATATATATATATATACAACAAGTAAGGTAGTTAGTATAATACTGTATGACTAATTTGGTCTAGATAACATTTTGCGCAATATGCTGCAAAATAAGTAAATTAGAAATTGTAGTAAGCTCGCCTAAAAGTTACCAGGAGCTGTGGCTCCAAAACGTTCAACGCGTTTTAAGAAACAATGTCATTGAAGGGTGAGAAATATACTACACGAGAAAGGAAAAAAACACAGTAAAATACTCAGCGTTGGAAACTAGTAAAGGCAAAAAATACAGTAAAATACCTATGGATGTGCCATTTGAAAAATTAATACATCAAACCAAGTAACAAGTAAAACATTAAAAAAACAAAATCAGATAAAAATAGAAGGCGGAAAATGGTAAATTAGCTGAACTCGACTTCCAAACTGGCTTTTCAAGGGAAATTTCTGGTTTGAACGTCGAATCAAGCTAACCCCATTACGCGTTTCGCCGAAACAGACAATTGAAACTTTTTCGCTACAAAATTTTTTTAATTTAGACAAAGTGTCTTGGAAAATTTATTAGTCTCAATTCTCTGTTCCAATTTCGCGACGCGTCCGCACAAAATGACACATTAAGGTGTTAAAATATGTAAAAACTATTCCGATTACATCTTAAATCAAGACTAAAATAAAAATAAAAAAAATAGCGGTCTGCTATTAGTCCTAAATATACAAAAACATACGGGCTGGGCTTGCAAGCTTAAAGATTTATAATTTTATAGATTTAGGAAATGTGTAATTAAATTTAAAAGAAAATTAAGATGAAAACTAACATAGTGGGTCTTGCTAAGACCAAGAAAAAAGTTGTAACAAAAGAAACAGAAAAAACTGACCTGTGGCGATGCAGAGCTCTCCCTCTTAAAGCTAAGTTGAAAAGGAGTTGTAATTCCCTTCTGTGTACTTCAGTCGTGTGACGTAAGTAGGGGGTGCGATGTTCTGTGGGCATCAGCCAACACGAAAAGACTGTCCGTTAGCTGTAACTCGTCTCTAATTTTCGAAGGGGGTAGGAAAACTCGGAAAAACGTGAAAAGATTTCAAAATGACGTCAGTCATGTAGTGGAAGAAAAAGAAATATAAAATATCTAATAAGTAAAATATAAAATATCTATCTTTCAAAATCTTTCAAATAATAAATTAATAATAGTCCTTTAACTCCTGTCTTTATTCTAAAATAACAGCAATAATTTTTCTAATTAAACGAAAAAGATCCCTCATCTAATCTGTATTGCTCACTTATCGATGAAATCCGAACCCGAAAACTGGACATTAATCTGTCATGTGATCTGAAATGGAATTCGGTATAAAAGGTTAAATTTCTTCGCAACTCTCCCTTCTAGTGGAAACACTCGATCATTGTTACGATCCCGAAACCAGGAAAAGATCCAAAGCTAGCAAAAAATTACAGACCCATCATCAGTCTTCTGCCAGCGCTTGGAGAAGTTTTCGAACGAGTACTTAGTGTTTGGCTCACCAATCATCTAGAACGCCTTAATCTAATAGACAAGCATCAATTTGGATTCCGCAAAGGCCACAATACCACACATCAAATATTAAATTTAGTTGAATTTATTGCCCAAGAAAGAAAAGAAATTCTCCCTATGAAGCTATTAAATCGCTTACAGACTATGACCTTACTATTGAGAACGTAGTGAAAAGACCTCGAACGATCCACCACAATTCTAAGTGGTGGTGCCCACCAGCGGCCGAGCGGTAAAGTCGCTGAACACTGATAGTTCGGTCGGAGGTTCGAATCCCGCGAACAGGCTGGCTGCATGGGTGTTTTCGTGGTTTTCCCCATGTGTAACGTGTATACGAGCCAGTTTCCCTTAGAAAGTCCTCCACGAAAGGCATCCCTCCTCTTAGGCAGATAGCCCTAGTGTGCTTTGCCGTAATTAAATACACCACCACCACACCACACTCTAAGTGGTGGTAGTGTATATAATGTAAAAAAAAAAATTACTATTCAAGAAAGATGAACTTTGCAAAATTCGTACTTTATTTTTCATCGATGAATTCTTCGTTTTACTACTTATTTAACCAAGATTTTTACTTTTACTTTTTATTTTTAGTATTTCGTATCGTGTGTTTTGACATCAAAGTTCGTGGTAACACCAAGTGCTTACTCTCACTCATTAGCCCTAGTGAGCTACATGACCTCATTTTCGCCTTTTACAGTTTCCTATTCATTTAATGATTATATCGCAAGTTACAAAATGGCTATGGCTGCCCAAACCACCACACCAGGTGCAGGGTCTCTATGCCCATATCGAATGCAAGCAGGCGACGTGCAGTCTTCTTGAAGCCTCCAGATACATATTAGTAGCCATCAGAATACTGCACACAGAATCGGGATTCGTCTGAAAAGACGACATTGTGCCACTCCTGTATCCAGCTTTGTCGTCAGCGCACCGGAGTCGCCGTCTCTCTCTGTGCTACATTGTCAAAGGTAGCCGAAGTAATGATCGCCATATTGATAGTCCATGCTGCTGCAAATGTCAACGAACCATACCATACTGGGCGTGCTGCAAACATGCCTATTTCCTGAATTATGATCCGTAATGTGGTTATACGGTTTTTCAGGGCTAACCTCACAATATCTCTGTGCTCTCGGGCGTTAGTCATGGAACGGCGCTGAGATCCTGCATGCCATTCAGTATGACCCTCAGGAACCCATTGATTCCATATTCGCATGACAGTGGTTAAATGACAACCATTGCGACGGGCAATATTACAGATTGATAATTCCCACTCTCGATAGGCAACGATCCTGCCCCTATCGAATTCCAACACTTGCTGGTAAGCATTTCTTCTTATGCGAGGCATAACACGATATTCAGAGCAAACTCTGACCTTACAAAGCGCTTTCAAAATGAGAAATCAACTGCATAGCTTTTCTTTTATGCAGTGCTTGAGATATCGTTTCTCCCTCCTGCGTCATCTAAATGGGCTAAAATATTAATAATTTGCATATCCCAACCATTTCTTCCTTTCATGTGATTTTGACGTTCGTCAGATCATTCCTGGTTTTAATGGCCAGTGATGTAGTAAAACGCCACTTTTAATGAAGTGGTGTAACGAATGAGTTACCCTTTCAAAAATTAAGGGATCATTAATTTTGTAAAATTAAAGAGTATTGCTAATGTGTTTTAAAATAAATAAACATGAATTTTACGACAACGTTGGTCAGCTGGAATATTAAATGGTTTTATGAACAAATCATCATGAAAGAGATGACATGAACAAGTTAATTATTTATTTTCTGAAACAGATTTCAGCCCTCCCAGCACTTAAGGTAAAGTAAACAGAGTTACAATGCTAGGACATGTTTATCATAAAATCTAACGCGCCTCTCTTAAGAATCTTTTGAATGGCGAGCAGTTTAATGCCCTTTTGGTAGAAGTAGAATACAACTGGTTAACAACAACAGCAAGAAAATAAATAGTGAAAAATAGCTGCCACTTATTGATGAGGTAATAAACACAAGTTTTCTCCAGGTAAAACGCCTTTTACCGGCAAGCTGGCCGTCGGATTTGTATACATGCCGTTGATGAAAGAGGCAAACTACTCGGATGAAAAAGTTTTTTACTTTACCAGATATGCTGCTGCGATTCCGAAGGTACGGACCAGCATCAAGCAACCGATCGAACATGCCGAGGCTTGGTTGTATGCCGAATGTGGTAGAATTTTCTCAGCGACTACCAAGGGGAAAGTGATTCATCGTTCTCTTAATTATTAAACATATTGACTGAGTTAAATCATGCTGACCATTTTTTTCCAATGGCAGATTGCGAACAATTACAAATGTAACCCAGTTCATTAATCTATACAAGGCCGGATGCGGTGGTCTGTTTATTATGGAGGCACCTACATCGCCTTTCCTATCAAGAGACGGACAGTTACAACCATGCCTTCTCCGGGATTCGAACCCAGGCCCTTCGGCATCGCAGTCAGCTTCCCTGACCACTATACTGGTTGGACGGCATCATTCTGACCATAGGACGGCTAAAAATGTTAACTATGAGATCATCAGCTGCATTAAGTGGATCAAGTTAAGCATACTAACATCTCCAGCTATTACGTAAAGAAACTGACGCCCAGGCCGTACCTAATAAAAGAGTCAGACTTCAGAGGTGGGAAGATTATTTTAGCCACAAAACGTCAGTCAGGATCTGCTGTATCAAGCATGCACCCAACTTATTAAAGGGTTAGGTCTATTACATTTCTTCCAGCGCGACAAAAATAGCGAAATTTTCAACTACAAAAAGAAATAAGTAATCAAAAGCAGTAAAAAAATAAAAAAAACTGAAAAGCTTCAGATTTTAAATTGTGTCCAAAGAGGCGTTTATTTAACATTTTCTCTGTTACCTTTATATTAAATATCATGTTCTTAGCACTTAAACCATAAAATTCAATTCAAGAGCAATATCGCAAAATAATTTAAAAAGAGCATACCTTTAGAATTTCCGATACACAGTGTCGCGCGCTGGAGACAAAAAGTTTTTTTTTTTTTTTCGTACAGTGTTGCCATTGCTCGCTTTGAAATCTTTGACTTTGTTAATAAAAAACTCATAAATGTTTTACAAAATATGAAATAGGTAATGAAACAAATTCCAAATTTGGGCTTCCACATGCCCGCATTCGCAGTATGATTACGTCATTCAAAATTGGATGGCTCTAGGTCACGTTGTTTTATCACAGTGGGAGAAAGTTACATACATTTATGCACATTCTTTATTATTTAATTTCTTTAAATATAATACAGAGTTCTAATATTTGGTGGCAACAATTTGAAAAGTGATACAGACTTTTAAAGTTTTCGACGCAAAATGCTAAAACGAAATTAATACCCCTTCTGGGCTAACGCTCTTTGGGCTAAGAAAAAGATTTTTTTCCTCCCTCAAAAGTTGAAACCCATTTTTTTAACGCCAACCTGACAATCCCTATTTCCTAAGCTCAACATAGATTAAAGAATTAAGATACAGTGCGTTAATTCTAAAACAGGTACGAAAAAAAAAAATTGTTATACAGGGTGTCCCACTCAAAAAGAGCTCCGGGAAAAATGTAATAAAAATCTTAAGATAACAGGAAATGAAACCAAATTTTTACGTGATATACTTTTATGTTTTAGAAGTAAAACCTGAGTTACAGAGATATTGGAAGTGAAATGTACACACTGTACACACCCCACCTGTACACACAGTTCACACTAATGTAAACATCCCACCTGTACACACAAGTTTAACACGGCACTGCATGTTCGCGTACGTTGTGCCAGAGAATTGGGCGTCGCTACCTGGATTTCCCAGCGGATGTTCTGATGTAAATCGCCGATGGTGCGTGGTTTGTGTTTGTACGTATTACCTTGGTGACTCCATAGAAAAAAGTCAAGGGAATCAAGTCTGAAAAAATGATACCACCGTAGTCACATTCGTTATAGACGTGTGGCCAATCTTGCTGGTACCAGCCAAATGTCAGATCCTTATCATCCAACTCGTTCACAAATTCATGAAACAGGGTGCCTGGCACATTTCACTGGTGACAATAGTGTCAAAAAATTGGCCTGATGATGCGCCGCTATAATAATGCACAGAACATATCCCCTTTCGTGAATGAAAGGGTTTCTCGACTTCTGCATGCTGGTTGTTACTACTCCATAAACGTGTGTTTTGTTAGTTTATTTATCCTGACAAATGAAACCACGTTTCATCACTACACCCTGAGTACTCTGGTAGCAACATACACGAAAATAGGCAGACTTGTTGAACTGTGTATACAGGTGGGGGAGGAGGTCACTACCAGCACTAGCTACTGTAATGTACTTTCGTTTCTCAAACATAATTCATGCAAAAATTTGGTTTTATTTCCTCTTATAAAACTTTCATCACACTTTTCCAGGACCCCTTTCAGGTGGAACATCCAGTATAAGTATTTCTAGTTGTCGATTTTATAGTTCAGTTCTATCTATTTTTACAGTTGTTTTGAGTAAAGTTTGGTTTGGCTTAGTTGATTACGGCAAAGCACACTATGGCTATCTGCTTAAGGAGAGGGATTCTTTCTTGGAGAAATTTCGAGGAAAACTGACTCATATATACAATATGACTTACCCGAAAACGCCCATGGCCTTTCGTCTGAAATCGAACCCAGGTCGAAACTACCACTGTTCAGGGATTTTACCTCTCCGGCGCTGGTGGGCTGTTTTGGGAAAAGAGTAGAGAATAAAGAGTATGCGAGAAAACAAAATATCTAAAACAACTGTGACAATGGACAAAAGTGAACAATAAAGTGAATCAAATAATGTTATCATTTCGCACCTCATAGTTCAGTGTTTACCTCATTACTTCAGTGTTTGAAGTAAAAACGGAAGACTCTGAGCTAAAAGAATTGTTAATGGATATTTCATCTCGCCTTTCTCGGATTGAAATGCGTTCCAGATCGCGTTCAACCGAGCGAAAGCAGCAGAACAAAAATGCCGTTCATCAAGCCGTCACCAACGAGGTAATACAGAGCATTAATTCAGAAGTCAAACAACAAAAATCAGCGTTATACCTACAAAATTTTCACAGTGAAAATTTGTCACACTGTGAAAATTTTGTAGGTATAACGCTGATTTTTGTTGTTTGACTTCTGAATTAGTATTTATTCGGCGTGTTATTGTGTCTTAAATACAGAGCATTGCTGGTACCATCAACGTTTCAAAGAAAAAGCTACCAAGTGCATAAAAGTGGCGAGATTTAATTTTATTTTATAAAATATATGAAATGAAGGGGAAAACTGTTAACCGTTACTAATATCTCATCGTTACTAATATCATTTAAAAGAAATTATGGTTAAAAATTGTTTTCCACTTTTTTAATATTTGTAATTTACCTTATGATGTATCTTTTCTTTTAATACATAAGCATTTTAATTTCTTTAAATATAAAATCAGTGATCTGGCGTTTAGTCCTCATTTATTCCAACTTATCGTGTACAGAGTCTGTTCGCACATTTTCTAGACTGCTCTGCTATTAAAAAAATATGATGTGTACAAAAAATGGCTTCCTTGTACGAAATATTAAATTATACGCATTTTTCCTGCATTTCATTTAAACTTAATTGAATTGAATTAAATCTACTTCATCGTTAGTGCATAAACCACAATAGAACAAATGCGCTTTTTTAATTTCACTATATTTATTTACCATAGCGATATTCTGGCGTTAGGCTCACTTAACAGCGTAACATCTCATTCATTTTACAACTCAGAATGCAAAAACAAAAAATTATATCATCTGAAGAATTATCTAATCGTTACCACATATTCTATTCAAATACTATAATAAATTTATAACCATGCATAAAAGAAATTAAACAAATAAAAATAAACAGTTTTTCATAAACAATTCAGCACAGCTTACCTAATGCGCATGCGCTACTCGTAAACATTCTCCTCTGTCCGAAACAAACTGGCGACAGTATTTTCTGCTAATATGAAACACTTGTTTTCTGGAATTTCATTAGAGATGGATTTCTCATTCAATTAATTCAGTTCTCACTTCACGGCAAGGCAAAAGTAATAAAAACACAAAATATCTTCATTAAAAATTTAAGATATAGAAAAACATAAAACACCACATACAGTTAAAAAAAATTTTAAATAAATAAATAAATAAAACTTTACAATCCAAATTACAGTTTCTACGCTAAAACAAGCAATTCGGCCAGCGGGCCAGAAGACAGATTTTTCGGTGCACAAAACTGAAAGTTTACTTTTGGCCTCGCTCTGCAAAAAGATACTGAAGGCTTAATTTGTTGAATGAAAAAGACTTATTTTGTTGTGGACGCCATGCTGAGTCTATAAGGTATTTCTCCCACTTTCTTAGTGTGACTTCGTGGTGTAGTGGTTCTGCATGCTGGGCTGGCATTCCAGAGGTCCGTGGTTCGATTCCTGACGAAGGCAGTTGCTAATTTTTCATCTCTTCGGCTTTCCTAATTAACCAAATATCTCTACAGTGGCGACCGACTAAAAGGGTATTGGATAAGATTTCTCCACACCCAGGATTTGGCGAAAACCCCAGCCGCCCCTTTTTTGCTATGGCAAAAAAATTACGCTTAGCCGCACTTAAATAACTTTTAAATTATTGATAATTCTACATCTATAACATGCAGGTTGATTAAAGGCATAAAAACCTTAACCGGAAGATTAGAACAACATAATTCAATCATTTTTAAGGCAAAAAATGCACAGTTTAGAAACATATAAGAATAAAGAAACTGTGCTCTCTGAATATATTACATATATATAAACATATATTTATATACTTTTAGTGCAGCCGATTGCAACCAAAATAGGAGGTGCACATCTACATGTTATAGCAGTTATGTATACAAAATTTCAACTTTCTGAAGCTACTCGTTTTTGAGTTATGTGAGATACATATATACATACCTACGTACAGATGGCTCATGCAAAACATTGTTAAACTGCATTCGATAGCGATCAAAATGGATATTTTCGTTGAAATATGATACCCGAAATTTTTCGTGATTACAATACTTCCTTTTTACTTCGTACAATGAAGGAAAAATCCACTTCTTGGAATTTTTAACTATAACTGTATTTTTAAAAATATAAATTAATCGCTTGCTAATTTTTCGTGAGCAAAGTAAGGTTCGTTTTTTGGTCGAAGGACGCGAAGCTGTGTGGTGAATTCTTCGACTCACGTTTGTTTACTTCGGCGTGTTGAAATGCGGGGTTTCGTCCTGTATTGTGATAATTAGTTTGCGCTTTAAGTAAAGCTAAAAACAGATTATTTTGTTCTCATGGTTTGGTGTTTACAAAGAAGATACAGGTAGGAGAATTTTCCTTTTTATTTTGCGCTTAGACGCTAATTGTGATGAAGAAAGATGGTGTGGAGCTCTGTGAACGGGTCTAGCCCGGACTTTCAGTATAAACCGCACATATCGTTAGAACGTCTATTAAAAATTTGTCATGAAAAAGGAGTAAGAAATTACACTGTCTTTCTTAAAGGTATAGAGAAAAATATTAACGTAAACAATCCTAAAATTTTGAAAGATGAAATATTCAGCAAAGTGGCTTTAGTTAAAAATATTGACTTCATTAAAATTATAAGAGATGGAAGATAAATACCTACGTGGTAGAATGTGCGTGGCAAATATTAAACATATCTGAATTTCATAACGTAAATGTCTCCCCGATGCTTGTCATGACTGAACTGACAAGCAAATTTCTTCTATTGGCCATTCCAGTAGAAGTCGAGCTCTCGGAGCTAGCTAATAAGCTGAATCATAATAACGTTTTGAAGTATTAAATTTAAGAAGATTTATGGCCAAAATTTCAGACAGTAACAAGAAACCCTCAGAAAGAGTACTCGTTACTATTGCAGGACACCACTTGCCAGAACATGTAAAAGTATGGCTGACAGGACATAGGATCACAAGTTTTTACGATAATCCAAGGCAATGTCCTCAGTGTCTGAGGTTTGGTTACGGGACTAAAAGCTGTAGAAGATTAGTAAGATGTAGCAAATGTAGCGAAAATCACACCAGGGCACAGTGGCAGAGTGTGCAGATCAAGTACGCTCTGTGCAGCAACTCACATGAAGTATCCTCGAAGAATTGCCTCAAATACATCGAAGAGGGCAAAATTCTCAAATATAGTGCCGACCATCATGTTCCCGTAGTAGAAGCAACGCAGGCTGTAGCAAATAAAAATTCTTATTCGAAGGTGGCAGGAATTCAGGTGTCAAGTCCTGCAAAGGAAGATTTCCTGAAAGTCATGACTCCAATAATACCTGCGTTGCAAGGATCTTTTGAAAGTGCGTTAAAACAGCACGTTTGGATCAAAAGTATGAAAGCATGTTCAACAAGCTCGACACAAAGTTGAGCGAGATACCAGAATGCACTAGACATATTACGGAATTACGGATTAGACATATTACGGATGAACATATTACGGAAATAGAATTTGTAAGAAGCAAGGGCAAGAAGCCCCATTCTAAATCAGAATCTATAACAAGGGAAGCCTGTATTCAAAGGAAGTATGACATGAGTAAACCAAAAAAAATTCTGGCCAAAATTAGAAACTGTGATTTTATTCATAAAATGAGTTTTTTCCCCTGCTTCTCTCTTTGCTTCTTTTTCTCATCTAGTTCGATGGAACCTACGTTTTGTTCATGGAATGCAAGAAGCATCTCTTACAAAAGAAACTTTATCATTATCAAGAATTTTTCTGTGATGTTTTAATTATCCGTGAGACCTGGCTTCCTAAGACGATTTTTCCTTACCTGATAAGCCCACCAGCGGCCGAGCGGTAAAGACGCTGAACACTGGTAGTTCGGTCTGAGGTTCGAATCCCGCGAACGGGCTGGCTGCATGGGCGTTTTCGTGGTTTTCCCCATGTGTAACGTGTATACGAGCCAGTTTCCCTTAGAAAGTCCTCCACGAAAGGCATCCCTCCCTTTAGGCAGATAGCCCTCGTGTGCTTTGCCATAATTAAATACACCAACACCTTATCTGATAAAGTTATTTTTCGCAAAGATAGATTAAGCTCCTACCAAGGCGGGGGTCTAATTATTGCCATCAAGAAACAATGGGCAAGTTTATTTGTACAAGTTAGCAGTTATGATTTAGCGAGAGGAGAAATTATGAGAGTTGATCTTCGTGCAAATAGTCCCGATATTTCAGTGATCAACGTCTACCTTCCCAATGGCCAGTTCAACGTGAAAGAGTGGGATAAAGTTCTGGCTACGTTACCCGGCAAGTTTATTATCCTAGGAGATTTCAACTATCACAACCCGGCTTGGGGGTCAAGCAAGCTGTCAGCAGGGGGTAGAGTGCTTTTGGAGTGGTGTAACAACAACCTTTGCTTTTTAAACACAGGGAAGCCCACCCATGTAAGTCCCGAAGGAATCGAATTCTGCATTGACATCGCTTTGTGCTTAGCCGAGCTTTATGGTCAATTGAAATGGGAAGTTTCTTCTGATCCCTTTAGCAGTGACCACTACTCTATAAAAATTAAGTTCACAAATGATAACAACGCCTCTGCTGCTGGCAATCAGAGAATAATTGCTTACTGTGACTGGAAGAAATTCGCTACAGAAAGCAGTAACAGAATCAGGGCTTTGCACCCAAAAGAAAGGAATCTGGAAAATATCAACCGCATCTTGAGCGCCACGAAAAAAGAAAACCTAAAAAAAATTGCGATGCAACGCAAAAACAGCCCGTGGTGGGACACTGAATGTAACATCATTCTTGGCCAGAAAAGGAAATGCCTTAGACTCGCTAAAGCTCATCTTTCAAGAGGTTACTGGATATCTTACAATAAATGGAAGGATTACCTTAAGAGGGTTATTAAAATCAAGAGAAGGCTGTATTGGGAAAAAATTTGTAGTCATACCAGAAAGGATGGCAGTTTATTTAGGATAGTTAAAAATATTCAAATATAAAAAAAGTCATATCCAGTTCTCGAACAATATCTTAAAGTACCAGAATGGCCACATCTGGTCAGATGAAGAGCAGAGCGTAGTGTTTGCTAAGTACTATTCAAGATTCACTATTCAAAAAGTCATTCCCCTGGATTTTAGTGACGAAGAGATTAGCCGTATTAATAACTCCTTCTCAGGTTCAGAACTCGATAAAGCTACCAGGAGCCTCAAAAACTTTGCTCCGGGAGAAGATGACCTTACAAGATATGCTATTACAGTTTTAGCTGATGATTGCAAGCAAGCGCTCCCTGAGGCCTGCAACAATTCATGGAGTTCGGGTCTGATCCCTGAGAAAGCTATTGTTATTCCTTTTTTGAAACCTGGAGGCGACAGTGCGCTGGTTTCCAGTTACAGACCAATTTCTTTAAAGCAAATTCTTACCAAAGTAATGGAAAGGATTATTCTCAATAGATTACTTCCGAGAATACAGCAAAATAAAAGACTCTCAAACATGAATCATGGCTTTATTCCCAATAGAAGTTGCCTGGTCTTGCTTAATAAATTGTTCAGTAGCATCCTGCACCACAGGAAACAAAGGAAAGTTGTTCAGCTGGTGGCCCTTGATCTCAAAGCTTCATTTGATTCAGTTTGGCATGATGGCCTGCTCTGTAAAATAATACAATTCGGTGTTAAAGATAATAGTATCCTGTGGATTGCTAATTTTTTGAACCAGAAATTAATCAGAGTAAAGTGGAGAGGCGTCCTTTCAAAGGAGCTATGAGCTTACCAGCGGTGTCCCTCAGGGCTGCATTTTGTCTCCTATTTTCTTCTCAATCTTCATGCACGATATCTATGAAATTATCCCGGCTGATGTCGACTGCTACGTGTATGCGGACGACATATTCCTCTGCCGTGAAGATGTCTCGTTCTTCAGGTAGTCAGTAATTTGCAGCGTGCGCTGTTTAAAGTGCATAGATGGGCTAAAGAATGGAACTTATGCATTTTCCCAGAAAAAAGTAAATCGATTATTTTCGGTGGGACAAAGAGTAGTGAAGAGAATCTACTGAAGTTTGATGGTGTTAGCATCCCTGCGGAAGATCACATTAAAATTCTGGGCATGTGGTTTAATAGTAAACTGAGCTGGAACGTCCATGTAAATAAAATAGTACCGAAACTGAAGAATGCTGAATGCATTTAAATTCATCGCGAGCCCCAGCTCGGGTGCCAGAAAAGTGGATCTCGTTAATATTGCAAGTGCTACAATAAGAAAAAGAATAGAATATGGCAGCTGTCTCCAGAGTCGTAGCTAGGGTTTTCAGCGCCCAGGGACAACTGAAGATTTCGCGCCCCCTACTGCTTGCCAAGGAGGGAAAACATTTAATTCTAAAATGTTGTAACATCAGTTTGGCGTCCCTTGGATCCTGCGCCCGGGGACAGATGCCCCCTTGCCCCCTCTAGCTACGCCCCTGGCTGTCTCCTCATGTCTACCACTCAACAAAATAAGAAAAAGCTTGAAATTGTTTATAATCACGCCTTAAGACTGGCTATAGGAGCTCCTATCAGCACCCCTCTCCCGTTGTTATATGTTGAAGCAGGGGTTTTCACCTTAGATACGAAAAGATGCATCATCGCAATTAAGTTCCTAATAAAGAATACTGCTCTATGAGCAGCCTCTTCCATTGCGGAAAGTCTGAAAAATTGTTTGCAAAGATGCAAATACAAGTGGAGCAAAATACGTAAGCCCATTAGCCAGTGTGTTAAAGACAAGCTAAGCAATCTCGATCTAGATTTCAGTAAGTGTATTATTTTTAACAATGAGCTAGATTTTTCTGAAGAAGTTAAGTGTTGTTTCAAAATAAATGAGTTCCAGAACAAAAATCTTTCAGATGTGGAGATACAGCAATTTTTCCGCTGCATTCATTATTAATGATTACGTGAATCAAGGTTTTAAGATCTACGCTACAGACGCTTCCAAGTCTGATACAGGAGTTAGTATTGCGGCTGTAGATCGAACCGCGGTGATTGTCAGTCAGTGCATAGACAATAGAAGCTCCATCTTTTCAGCTGAGGCTTGAGCCCTTTGTAAGCTTCTTGAGAAACTGAATCCTAAGGAAAAGGTTTCTATCCTAACAAATAGCAAATCTGTAGTCAGCGCGTTGACCTGCGTTCATAGGAGATCCAACTCTCTCATCCTTAAGCTCTTCGAGCGGATTAAGACTTTCCATCACCTCACAGCCATAAGGGTATAGGGTTCAATGAAAAAGCGGATAAAATTGCAAAAAGAAGAAATATGAATAACTCGGGGGATCTTTCAGCAGATGATGCGTGTAAGTTCATCGAGAATACTATTAAGGAATAGCAAGTGGACAGCTGGCGGACTTACACCGGCCGCAGATTCAGATACTGTAATGTTCATTGTGAGTGGAGTAAAGGATTAAACATCGATAGGAAAATGAAAATAGTAATCAGTAAAATAAGATTGCAAATGTTGGACTTGAACCAACTGTTGTACAGGTATCGCAAAGCGAATTCGCCATTTTGTGACTCATGTTATATGATTGACAGTACAGAACATGCAGTTATTCACTGCAGAAAGTACCAGAAACATTATGCTCAAGAACATGAAAATTAGCAATATTGACCTCTTAGCTGATCTTTTAAATCATTGTAATAAGAAAACTTGGAGATATTATTTTTTAGGCAAATTTGTCATCAAATACATCCTAAAGAATTTTTAAGTACTATTAGTGTAAGGGTTTGGTTTTCGGACCGACGTCCCCCCCCTGAACTGGAGAGAATGCGTCCTTGTGGTTTAACATTTAAACATCATTATACACTGGTTATTATAAATTAAGGAAAATTCACAAAAGTCACGATTACTGAAAAAGTTACATATAGAATTTTATGAAACTTACCCACAGTATACAACACATAGTAAGGTATCAAATGGCATAAAAATAAATTACCAGACAATTATGGTAGTATAAAAATTAGCACATGTATAAAATGAACAAATCGAAGGTGTCAGTTTGCTATAGAAAAAGTACCTTCAATATGGAATGTGGTCGCCTCTAGAAGCAATACAGCACATACAGCGATGCGTGGAGCTTTCACTTATGCAGTCTATCATCTCCATAGGAAGCGAGAGCCATTGCTCTTGCAAAGCAGTTGCAAGAGCAGCAAGGGTCTGAGGGGGCGGATTGAGAGCAGCTAGACGTCTCTCTAAAGCATCCCAAACTTGCTTGATAGGATTCAAGTCCGGGGATCGAGCTGGCCATACCATGCGCATATTTGTTTCCTGTTGAAGATATTATCGTCCTGTAACAGGAAAGCATGACCTATTGCTCCGGCACATGGGCGCACATAAGCATCAAGGATGTCATCTCTATAAACCGGAGCATTCACGGTTTCCTTTGGAAAGACATGAAGGTCTGTGCGTCCGTCCATCCAAAGAGATGCCACCCCAAACACAGACACTGCCTCTTCCGTATGCATCCCTTTAACGCATGTTTGACAGGTGATAACGGGTTCCAGGTGTTCTCACCATAACAAATAACGCCTACTATCGCTTTCTAGACTAAACCTGGACTCATCCGTAAACAGAACAGCTCTCCACTGACCATGCGGCCAGTGGATATGTTGTCGTGCCTACTGCAAACGGTCCCTTCTATGGCGTGACGTGAGCGGCACGCAAATGGCTGATCGTCTCGCATACAGACCATCTTCGTGAAGCCTTCTACTCACAGTCGACGATGACACCAACCTTCCGGTGGCTGCAGCAAGGGAGGATCTAAGAAGAGTTGGAGTAGCGGTTCTATACCTGCGTGCACATAATGTCAAATATCGGTCATCGGCGCTCGTCGTAGCAGTTGGCCGTCCTTGGCTTAACCTTCTAGATGCCGAATCTGTGGTTTGAAATCGCCTCCAAAGTCTATGAACCACAGAAGGACTCACATTTAGCCATCTGGCCACTTCTGTTTGACTCTAGTCTCCCAATAGCTCTCCATCGTAGTTCTGCAGGCAAATGATGCCTGGAGGTCATTGTTACGAATTGGCTATCTCAGATTTCTGATGTCACTATCACAGTGAAATATGTGGGCTTGCTCTCAAACATAGACTTTTATTCTCCTCTCAGATGACGTATTCCGAGTGCAGCGCCACTAATTTGCATATTGCAGTTTTACTCAGCTACTCTTACTTGGCAACATATTCAAATTTTACACGGTGGGCCCGTCAATAGCTCAGTAAAACTCATAATTAAATAAATACCTTTACACAAAACTCAAAAAATGGACTGTATACTAAAATTTATTAATTACTCAAGAAGCCGCATAGTTAGTTCACATCTCTCGGCGGCGTCTCAGAACACACTCAATACAGCCGCAAGATGGCACTATAAAAAACATCAGCGTCATCGTTTTAGAACATAAATATTACAGATTTTTCACAGATGGCGCCTCTGGCGTCAACATCCAGCCCGGCCTTGAATGTTACATTCAACAATAAATTTAAAACAAAAGTTATAAAATACAAACACAACACTCCAAGATAATAATAATGATGGTTATAACAATTATACAAACTCAAACTTGATAATAAACTACAAATAAAATTTAAGTAACTGAAACTTTTTCATTAACAAAAGGCGAAGGTACAATTTTTGTCATTGGCCTTTTATAGGTTCCGTTTATATCTTTAAGTGTCACAACTCGAATAATATTATCTTGACCTGGATGGGTTTTAATAATTCGTGCTAAATGCCACTTTAAAGGAGAGTAATTATCCGAATCTTTTACTAAAACCAAATCTCCTTCCTTCATTTCTACTTTTCCTTTATACCATTTAGGTCTATTTAAAAGTTTGTTTAAATATTCAGACGACCATATTTTCCAAAAATTTTGATTTCATTTCTGAACCATTTGCCATCTAGTTATCCGATTTATAGGAATCTCTCTGTAAAATTAGGTTCAGGCAATGCAATTAAAGATGAACCAATAAGAAAGTGAGCAGGTGTCAATGCCTCTACATCATTTGGATCATTTGATATGGGACAAAGAGGGCGAGAATTAAGTACAGATTCAATTTGAACAATTAGAGTAAAAATTTCTTCATAAGTTAGATTTTTTTTTTTTTTTTTTTTTTTTTTTTTGTTTTAAGTGATATTTAAGGGATTTGACACTAGCTTCCCATAAACCACCAAAGTGAGGAGTAGAGGAAGGATTAAAATGCCAATTTATACTTTCAGTAGCGAAATAACCTTTGATTTCTTCCTCACTTTTATCCTTAAATAAAGATTTTAAAATCGCTCTTAATTCTCTATGAGCACCCACAAAATTTCTGCCATTATCACTGAAAATATCTGAGGGTTTACCTCGGCTGGCAATAAAGCGTTTATGTGCTGCTATAAATGCTGCACTTGTTAAATCATTTACAATTTCAAAGTACAAGGCCTTCCTAGTGAAACATACAAAAATATATACAAATACTTTTCTTACCTGTTTACTTCTACCTATAAAATGTTTTACCACAAATGGACCACAGAAATCGAGTCCTGTTTTAGCAAAAACTTTTGATATGATCAATCTCGCAGCTGGTAAATCAGCCATCTGTTGCTGCACAGACCTACAATTTACTTTTTTACAAATCATACAATTAAATACAATTTTTCTAATTAAAAGTACAAGGCCTTCGTAGTGAAACATACAAAAATATATACAAATACTTTTCTTACCTGTTTACTTCTACCTATAAAATGTTTTACCACAAATGGACCACAGAAATCGAGTCCTGTTTTAGCAAAAACTTTTGATATGATCAATCTCGCAGCTGGTAAATCAGCCATCTGTTGCTGCACAGACCTACAATTTACTTTTTTACAAATCATACAATTAAATACAATTTTTCTAATTACATTTCTTGCAGAAACAATCCAAAATTTACTCCTTATAAGTGATAGGGTTGTTTCAGCTCCTGCATGAAAATAAAGAACATGTAAATGATTAATCACAATTACAGTAAAATTATGCTTAGTTGGCAGAATCATAGGATGTTTTCTCATTTCACTTAAGTCATTGTTTTTCAGCCTGCCACCCACTCTGAGTATTCCATCATGATCTAAAAATGGACACAAATTCAATACTTTACTACTATTAGGAATAGGAGCACCCTTTTCTAAGCACTGGATTTCTGTCACAAATGAAGTACTTTGAACGTTTCCACAATACACAATAACGCACTAGAGAAAGTTCACAGGTTGTCAACGTTCCGCGTGTTGCATGCAATGGATGCCTGGTGTTATGCAAGAATCTCTTGCACCAAGCCACTACTCTTAGCAATTTGTTGTAAGATGAACAGTTATTAATGACATTTAATGGCTCATAAGTGTTAATAAGTGCATATATTTCACTTACTGCTGGTGGTTTTAATTCGCGAAGATACAGTTCTTCGGACTCCTCAGGGATATCATCTTGGCACTTAGTCATCACAGGTTGAAGAAGAAATGGGGGACCACGCCACCACAGTTCACACAGTTGAAGTTTGACCGGATCAGCACCTCTTGATATGAGATCTGCAGGGTTCTGTTTAGATGGGACGTGATGCCACTGTCGCACCTCCGTCATTTCTTGAACCACCGCAACTCGATTAGCAACGAACGTTTTCATACAACAGGGCTCCTTTTTCAGCCAAGCCAAGACTATCGAAGAGTCACTCCAGAAAAATACATAATTCATATTAAGTTTCAGAGCAAATATTACTCGAGTCATTAACTTCGCAAGCAATACAGCTGCGCATAACTCTAATCTTGGTATAGTAACTTGCTTCATAGGAAAAACTTTTGATTTACTTGTTACCAGCCTTATCACCACTTCACCATACTGGGAGACGGATTTACAATAAACTACAGCTCAAAAGCTAACTCGGAGGCATCACAAAATCCGTGTAACTCAATAACATTTGCTTCTGCGACAAGAATGCATCTGTTAATTTCTAATTTACATATTTGTGGTAGTTCAGAGAAAAACCGTTGCCATTCTTTGGTTTCTTTATCAGGTAGAAGATCGTCCCAATTGAGCTTCAAAACCCATAGTCTCTGAAGAAATATTTTAGCTTTAGCTATCACGGGACCCAATACACCAAGTGGGTCAAAAATTCTCGCTATTGTTGACAAAACTTGCCTTTTAGTAATTTTAGACTCATTTTCTAGTTTCACTTTAAAATTAAAACAATCTTTATCTGCTTTCCGGGAAACACCAAGGGCTGATACTTCATTCGCGCACTGAAATGTGTATTCATCATCAACGCTAACTGCAAGCTCTGGATTGTTGCTACACCATTTATGCAGAGTCCTAGTTGCACTTTTTAAAATCTCAATTAATTCATGCTGTAGCTGTTTTGCCGAACTCAATGAAATGGACCCTGTTAGAACATCATCCATGTAAAAATCACTCTGTAGAACTGCAGCTGCTAATGGAAAATTTGTGAACTCATCTATAGCAAGCTGACGTAATGTTCTCATGGCTAAAAAAGGTGCACTTACTGTGCCATAGGTGACCGTGTTCAACTCAAAACTTTTAACTGAATCATTAATTGACTCTTTCCACAAAATTCTCTGTAGCTGCCGTCGAGTAGGGTGAATCGATATCATTCGGTACATCTTTTTGATATCCGCTGTAAAAGCATAAATATGTTTTCGGAAACGTACCATAATTGAAAACAAGTCCTCTTGAATTACACCACCATTATACTGAATTGAATTCAGTGAATTACCTTTTGACGTTGCAGTCGAAGCATTGAACACTACTCTCAAAGGTGTCGAACTTTTCTCAGTGCGATAAATACCAAGATGTGGAATATAATATTTCCCCCTTTGCTCATCTTCATCTTTCACTTCAGTCATGTGACCTAGTTCACTATATTTATGTAGAAAATCAGAGTACAATAATGAGTAATTTTCATTCTTACTTAAACGAGTTTAACCTCTTAAGCGCGATTTGTTTCGAAGTCCCTAAACACATTGGATCTTTCTTAAACGGTATCTTGACTACATATTTTCCGGTTTCAGTCCTGTAATAGTTTTTGAGAAAATGCTGTTCACAAATTTCTGCTTCTTTAATTTTAGAAATCTCAGACTCTCTACGTTTTCGATTTCCCAAAGCTTTCTTACTGCTCCTTCTAACTCCAAATTATCTGTAATAAGACCACAATGTAATTTACTTTCCCCTTTAGCAGGAAGAGTCCCATATACAACATAGCCGAAAACACTATTTTGTAATCTTAAATTTGAATCCTGAAGGGAAATTTGACCTGGTTTTAAAAGCTCATAGAAATGTTCTGCACCTATCAGAAATTCAATTGGGCCTGGGTCAAAAAATTTGTCATCTGCTAAATTGATATTATCTAAAGATGAAACATTAATTTCAAGAGGCCTAGAGGGCGTATATTCTGTTATTTTAGGAACCACCAAAAAATTTTAACTTAAATCGAAACTCTTGTCTCTATTTAAAATAGTTGCACTAACTCTAGATTTTATATTCAAAGATAAATTATTTATTCCTGAAACAGAAATGTTAGTCTTTTCTCCCTTTAATTGAAGCAAATTTGCTAACCTTTTGCTCATAAAATTTGAATTAGCGTCGACATCTAACAAACCTCTAACCTTAAAAAAGTTACTCGATGCATCTTTAATTAAACAAACAAAAGTGCTGAGTAAGACAGCTTTTAATTCATTCGCGAGATTGCACGTTGTTGATAATAAATTTTGATCAGTACTTGCTTTAGCTTGCACAGGTTCAAATAATGGAGCCGAAGCGTCTGTTATATATGTAACTGTAACTGTATCTATTATTATCTTAAACTGTAACTGTAATATAGAATAGTAGATGAGTAATGTAGAATAAACGATGTTTGTGTACATCTTGTAATCATCACTGAGCACGTACCCAACACATATAAAATACAACACATGGCGCAGCTCGTCGTTGATTAAAAAAGAAAATCTTTTTTGAAGAACCATGCAGCCTCGGTAAAGATGTTCTAAACAAAACCATCATGGGAAGTTGTTTACTGTGAAATCGAAACTTATATCGCTGGTAAGTGAGTTGTTTATTATTATTGGAAGTGGCTAAAAATACGTATATATAAACTATTTAAAGTCCTAAATTAAATATGGATGGATTAAAGCCACCAAGTAATCTAAGTTTCGAAGGAAATTTAAGCGAAAATTGGAAGAAATGGAAACAAAAATTCCAAATTTATATGTTACCGTCTGGTGGTATTACTAAATCACCTGAAATTAAAGTAGCTATTTTATTGCATATAATTGGTGAAGAAGCACTTGAAAAATTTAATACTTTTAATTTAAGTGAAGAAGATAAGAAGGATGTTGACAAAGTAATTGAAGCTTTCGAAAATTTTTGCATACCGAAAGCAAACGAAAGTGTTGATAGACATATATTTTTCTGTCGAACACAACATGTAGCTGAATCGTTTGATGATTTCTTAACCGATTTAAAGAAATTAAGTAGCAACTGTGGATTTGCAGAATTAAAAGATAGTTTAATAAGGGATAGAATAGAATAGGGCACAGCTTTAGTATAGCCCACCTGGAATTTTAAACAAAAAAAAAAAATATCGCCAAGAGCGGCGATAAATAATATGATCTGGTAACCCATACTATTCGCCAAACGCAATGTAAACAAGAGGATGGAATTACGGTTACAGCTAATTTAGTAGTCTGTTACATTTATTCAATTTCAATACAAATTACCGACATATCCGTTTACTCAAAGTTTAATGCACGTGCCCTGTATTCTTACTTTTCCGGTATAGATTTGTCTTAAAATTTGTCTCACGCTGCGTTGCAAGAGGAAATACAACATTTTAAATTAGAATTCTACTAAAATTAATATCTAAATACACAATTCGTAACACTGTTATTGGCGATTGTTTAACGCTCAGATACCGTGAATTCTATTTTGTACATATATTTTTGGCTACTTGAGGTGATATTTTTGCGTTTAGTTATTGCTTGCTTTAAAACTGCTGATAGTGATGTTGTAATTAAATATCAGGAGATTATAAAGGAAAATTTAAGGTGGGAGTTTTCAAACAAGAGTAAAATTTTGGGTACAGATATTTTATGTATGAATTAACAATAGTATGAACTTTTTAGACGATTTTTGATGGATTGTCGATTATTGAAGGATAACGTTTTCTGTGAAAAATGTAAGATACCATGCCGGTTAGTTAGTCAGAAAAAATCATCGAATGGTAGTACTTGCAAGAAATGTACGGCTGAGAAATCAATTAGGCTAGGATCTTGATTCGCCTGTAGTAAACTCAATTTTTCTAGAAACTTTTTTCTTTCTTTCTTTTTTTTTTTTAAACGCGAATCAATGGAGTTGCTTATGCGCGAATTTCTGCAATTCTCTGATTTCTTTTAAGTGAAAGCAGATTTCTTAGTATATGAGCAATGCAGAGTTTATTCAATTTCTGATTTTTAAGTAAAAAGAGATCGCCATATACATGAGTAAAGCCAATGCAGTGCGCAATGCCGAGGTTGTGCGCGGTTTGTGCAATTCTAGGATGTTTTTTTAAGTGAAAATAGATCGATGTGTACATGGGCAGAGCCAATGTAGTGCGCAAGGCCGAGGTTGTGCGCGATGCCTAGTTTCTGCAATTCTAGGATTTTTTTTTAAGTGGAAATAGATCGATGTGTATATGGGCAGAGCCAATGTAGTGCGCAATGCCGAGGTTGTGCGCGGTGCCTAGTTTGTGCAGTTCTAGGATGTTTTTTAAGTGAAAATAGATCGATGTGTACATGGGCAGAGCCAATGTAGTGCGCAATGCCGAGGTTGTGCGCGGTGCCTAGTTTGTGCAATTCTAGGATGTTTTTTAAGTGAAAATAGATCGATGTGTACATGGGCAAAGCCAATGTAGTGCGCTACTTCGAGGTTGTGCGCGGTGCCTAGTTTGTGCAATTCTAGGATGTTTTTTTAAGTGAAAATAGATCGATGTGTACATGGGCAAAGCCAATGTAGTGCGCGGTGCCTAGTTTGTGCAATTCTAAGATGTTTTTTAAGTGAAAATAGATCGATGTATACATGGGCAAAGCCAATGTAGTGCGCGGTGCCTAGTTTGTGCAATTCTAGGATGTTTTTTAAGTGAAAATAGATCGATGTGTACATGGGCAAAGCCAATGTAGTGCGCAATGCCGAGGTTGTGTAATTCTAGGATGATTTTTTAAGTGAAAATAGATCGATTTGTACATGAGCACAGCCAATGTAATGCACAATGCCGAGGTTGTGCGCGGTGCCTAGTTTGCGCAATTCTAGGATGTTTTTAAGTGAAAATAGATCGATGTGTACATGGACAAAGCTAATGTAGTGCGCTATGCCGAGGTTGTGCGCGGTGCCTAGTTTGTGCAATTATAGGATGTTTTTTTAAGTGAAAATAGATCGATGTGTACATGGGCAAAGCCAATGTAGTGCGCGGTGCCGAGTTTGTGCAATTCTAGGATGTTTTTTTAAGTGAAAATAGATCGATGTGTACATGGGCAGAGCCAATGTAGTGCGGAATGCCGAGGTTGTGGAATTCTCTGATATTTTTAAGGTGGAAATAGATGGATGTGTACATGGACACTGAGCTTTGATGTTTTTCGGGCGAATACGGATCGTTGTGTACAAAGGAAAACGAGATAATGTGTGATGACGAGCTGTAATGTAACGTATTTTATATGCAATGTTTAACATATCCTTTGTGTATTTTAAATTTGTATTGTTGTTTTAATTGTGAATTATATTTGGGACATCATTTTTCATTTAAATTGTATTTTTAATTTTTTGGTTTTGATATGTTTATAATGCTTTCCGACTTACTATATATATCGATAGCCCGACGATCTACTCAACAGTAGCAAAACTGTAAACTTTGACCCTATAAGTAACTTTTACCTCATTATTATTATAATAAGTAGTTTTTGCAATCGTAATCGCACTTGATAATATGAGTTCTTTGATAATACAGTGTCTCACAAAAGTGATGGGACACTTGTGCTTTACAAAAGAAACTGTAATAAAATTAATTAAAAAAACATGTAAAAATTTTTTGTGGGTGTGTTTCCTACTTAAATTTAGTAACAATTATTACATCACATACATTTTCTCAAAATATTAATTTAATAAAAAATTTAGAACGGAGCAAAAAATGGTTCACATAAGTGACGGGACACCATTAGATACTACTACGTACTATGCAACAAAAATCGTCTGAAGTAAGCAATAAGAATATTTTTTGGGGTTTTTGTTTTTACTCAAAAGCAAATGGCAATAATTTATCGCAATCGTCTGCAGTATTTCTCTCCAGTTTGTTTTGGAATTCTTGTGTTTTTTATCTCTGTGCAGCCATGAATGCTAAACGAAAACAAACTTTCTATTAGAGAGGACTTTCTATTAGGAAATTCTATTAGAGAAACTGCTGAAACCGTTAACCTGAGTCATTCAACAGTTTTTAATATCATTAAACGATATAAAAAGAATCATATGATTCAGGATAAAAGAAGACCTGGCTGACCATCAAAGCTATCCAATGGACTAAAGCTAACTATCGTTTGAAATATTAAAAAAAAATCTAAGAATGAATGCTCCCAAAGTTGCTGCCTGATTTACAAGCATTATATGGAGTAATTGTTAATCCTGAGACTATTGGAAGAGTAATTCGATCTGCTGGATATCACGGTAGAGCAGCCAGGAAAAAATTCTTCGTGAGTGAAAAGAATAGAAACCTCAGACTGGCTTTCGCAAAATCCAACATAAATAAGAATTCTGATTACTGGAATGAAGTTATATTTGCTGATGAGAGTAAATTTAATATATTTGATTCTGACGGTAGAATCTTGGTGTGGAGAAAACCCAGGGAAGAATTTTGCAAACACACCATTTCTTCAAAACAACAATTAAAATCGGTGCTTCAAGAAGAATGGGGTAAAATCACTCCAGAAATCGCAAAAAAAAAAATTAGTCGAATCCATCCCAAGAAGATTAAATTATGTTTTAAAAGTAAAAGGAAATCCAACAAAATATTAAAACCTTTTATAAAGTAAAACTTTTGGATAAATATTTGATGGAAAAGTAAGTGTCCCATCACTTATGTGAGCCATTTTTTGCTCCGTTCTAAACAATTGTATTTTTATTAAATTGATATTTTAATATTTTGAGAAAATGTATGTTATGTAATAATTGTTACTAAATTTAAGTATGAAACACACCGACAAAAAATTTTTACACTTTTTTTTTCATTTATTTTACTACAGTTTCCTTTTGTAAAGCACAAGCGTCCCATCACTTTTGTGAGACACTGTATGTGTGTGTGTATGTGAAGCATTGCTTAGTGTTCCTAATTTGTAGTATTTATTTTCTTATAATATTTTCTTTCATTGCGAGAAATTAAATTTTTTATTTATTTATGTGTAGAATTCTAGTATGCCTGCCTACAGAGAATATAATGTGATTTAGAAATTTAAGAACCTGTTTTTCATTAATGTGAAGTTTAAAATTTTTAGAAAATAATGAAAATTGTCTACTTCCTGGTATATAAGGGATTATGTTGTTACGTAGCAAAACGTTAATTTGTAAATATGATAAAATTGATATGTTCCAGAGTATTAATTAAAAGAAAACTTTTTTTATTTGTATAAATGCTAAAGCTTAAAAAACTTTGAAAATATGGAAGCTGTATGAAATACAAGTATGAGAGACTGCGACGTTCTTTATCGTTGTAATAACTAGTAGAATTCACTTACTGTATCATGATAATTTTAAATATAAACAATTTATTATACTTATTTTCAGTTACGCCTAAGCTCAGAAATGTAAATTTAAAGAGTTTGATGTTAATTTACAATAATAAACAATTCATTATTTTTTTTTAAAGAAAATACAAATTACGCGTAGCATGGAGAATACATTGTGACGTCACACCACATTATTTATTAAAGGTGAAATATCTAAATGTTTCCGGTATTGTTTTTAAAATTACATCCTTTTAACCTTAATCATTTTTATTAATCATTTCTTAATATTTCTTTCTCTTAAAATCGTGTATAATAGTCGTAAACTTATTTCTATTATCCACGATTTCTGGTGAAATCAAGATGGCCGCCATTTTTTGAAACACGGAGTTTCGTCGAAAATCTGGATGGCAACCATTTTTCAAAACAACGTATTTCATGTGCTTTGGCGCCAAACCAAATTTGCCAAACTTTGAAGGTGGGTTATACTAAAGCTGTTCCTAGAATAGTAAGTGGAATTCTAAATAAAAATCTCAAAGATAGATTATTAAGGGAAGATCAGTTAACATTGGAGAAATGTATTAAAATGTGTAAAGCTTCTGAATTAGCAGAACTTCAGCTGAAAACTTTAACTGAAGAAAATAAAATAGAAGCTATCAAACGTAATAAATTTCGACCTTCAGAGGAAAAAAGTCAGCCTTGTAAGAAAGACTATCATGTAAAACAAAGTACTAAATCTTCTTCAAACTATCAGGGAAATAAGTACAATAATCCAAAACCATGTAGAAAATGTGGAACTTTTCATAAGTTATACAACTGTCCTGCTTATAATACGATTTGCTTGTACTGTAAAAAGAAAAATCACTTTTCT
This sequence comes from Stegodyphus dumicola, assembly GCF_044657685.1. Lineage (NCBI taxonomy): Eukaryota > Metazoa > Arthropoda > Arachnida > Araneae > Eresidae > Stegodyphus > Stegodyphus dumicola. The sequence goes on from NC_140770.1 coordinate 135,517,240, forward strand.
AAAATGTGCACTTATAAAAATGTTAATGTTGTACAGAATAATTTAGAGCATGAGTTACATAATAATGGTAATGAATATATTTTAGGGTCAGTAGAAGATATAAATCCATTTTCTAAAAATAAAACCGAATGGTTTGAAAAACTAAAAGTAAACATATCTAAATATTTATTTGTTAAGTTGGATACTGGAGCTCAGTGTAATGTGCTACCATTGCCTAAATTTAAACAATTAAATTTAAGAGAGAAATGTTTGACTAAATCAAAAGTCACTTTAAATAATTACAATGGTACTACAATTGATGTAGTTGGAAAATGTAAATTATTATGTGAAACATCGAAAGGGGACAAGGATGAAATAGAATTTCAAGTCGTAGCATATGATAAAACTGTTCCAGCTATTTTAGGTTTACCTACATTGCAAAAATTAAACCTAATACAAAGGTTTTGTACAGTAAATCCTGATTCTAATGAAAGGTTACCAGAACTTTTAAAAGGATATTGTTACGAATTTGGTATTTAAAAAGCTAATGTTAGTTCAATTATAAATTAAATGGTTTTATTTCTCGCGCAGTGCAACGCGTGACGAATATTAAAAGAAAGCTAAGCCGGAAAAATTAAAAATACAAGAGCGCGTGCGTTAAATAAATAAATATCTCTTTTTGATTTCGAGAAAGTGCTGGAAAATTCTAGCGCGTGATTTTAAAATCTTATAAAAGGAGGAAAACATCTCAGTTTGTAGTAGTTGCTTAGTTTGTTGTTGTTTAGAAAACTGGTCTTGTTGATTGTAGCGAATTCGCGGATTAGCGTTCTTTAGCTGTTTTGAATGACGTTCTATTGGACATTTGAGTAGTTAAAAGATAACTACTGTGAGATATTGTAATACTGCATGATAATTTGAGAAAATTTAAGCATTTTTGTTGTGATAATAATAAATTTTTGTTCATTTTTCATCGGACTTGTGCATTCATTTCATAACGAACCCGTACGCACGCAACAATTTTTGGTGTCAGAAGTGGGGTTTGAATGCCAATAACAAGAGCGATGGAAGAACAATTCAGGCAAATGATGACTGCATTTGCTGCTTTCCAAGAAAAGATGGAAGGAGCCGTCAACTCCGTTAAAGAAGAAATTAAAGGCGAGATGAAATTGGGCGAAGAATCCGTTAAGGAAGAGATGAAGGCCATTCAAGCTGGTCAATTAACTTTTAAAGACGAAATAAAAGCCGTACAAGTAAAGATTGAAGAAAGTCAATACGAAATGAAAAGAGAAATTGCCTGCATAATAGAAACCAAATTCGATGCTATGGAAGGTAGAATAGATGTGGTTGAAAATAAAGTTAGGCAAATTGAAGAAAAGGTTTCTTCTGTCAAAGATGAAATAGAAGATAGAGTGTCGGCTGTGGAGCGACAAGTCGAAGGAAGAGTTTCGGCCTTCCAACAACAAATTGAAGAAAGAGTTTCTGCCGTCCGAGGACATATTGAACAACAAATCGAAGACAGAATTTCTGCTGTCGTCGCCAAAGAAGTTGACACTTTAAAGAAATTCGTAGCGACGGCAGGGAGCACTTCGGATGGTTTAAAATTTCTACCCATGCCTGCTCGTCCCTCTCTGAAGCTATCGACATATGATGGGAAGACCTCCTGGCAGGTGTATAAGACACAATTTTCATTCGTGGCGGATGCGAATGGATGGGATTCCTAAGCTAAGGCCTGTCATCTCGCCGCTTCTTTAAGAGCCGACGCAGCGGATATCCTTCAGACTCTTCCCGAAAACAAAAGGTCAGATTTCGAAGCTCTCTCCGGCGCCTTGGAGCTGCGCTTCGGGGAGAAATGTTTAAAGGACTACAGAAGGCTCCAATTAAAATCCCGTCAACAGAAGCTCACCGAAACACTTCAGGAACTCGCCACGGATGTTGAAAGGCTGTCACATCACGCCTTTTCGGAGTGCCTGACAGAAACAAGGGAAATCCTGTCCCTGCAATATTTCATCGATGGCATCCGGGACCCTGAAATACAGAAAGCACTGCGAATGTCGGATGTTAAATATCTGAAAAGCGCTTTAGTGTATGCCATGAAATTTGAGGCAGCCCAGCAAGCCACCCGTCGAGACCGCCATCCAGTCAGAGCTGCTCAAGTCCAGGAGCCAGGGGATCAAGTCACTGCTCGTCTAGACGATTTAACTAGACAACTGAACGCCTTGAGACAGAATATTGGTGACAAGAAACCGACCGTAAAGTGCTGGAACTGCGGTGCTGAAGGACACATCCGACGAAACTGCAGAACACCCCAGGGCACGGATGCTAAGACCGCTCCTAACAAACAGCAGGGAAACTAATTAGTGGCCATCTCGCGGGGCGGAGGTTGCCAGATCATGAAAAGCCCCAGTTTAAAGCGCTTCAGATTTCTGCAGTGAGAGGCGGCAGTAATGGACTTTTCATAATAGGACATATTAATGAAGTTCCCTGCAATATGACGATAGATACAGGAGCCAACGTTACCATCATCCGAAAAGATTTGGCTCAACAACTGGGAAGCAAACTTATCTGGACGCCGCCCTGCGTTACCCTACAGACTGTGTCCGGTGAGAAGATCAACATCGATAGAAAAGTAAATGCTAACATCACGTTTGGAAGTGCCGCTTACCATCACACGGCATATGTAGCAGAGATCACTGATTCTTGCATACTCGGATTGGACTTTCTAAGGAAATACAATTTTTCCTTGGAATTTAAGAATAACGAATTACATTCTACATCTGAGGACATAGCGTTATTTGGAGTCAATGATGAAGTTAAATCTGTCCATAAAATCATAGCACAAGACAATATCACAATACCGGCCAGAACAGAAATTTTACTTCCTGGATCCATAGCCGAAAACAGAAATTTCCGCTACGGCATCATTGAATATCCCAATAACTGTAATAGCCCAAAAGGAGTACTAGTAGCTTCAACACTCGTCGACCTATCCAGAACGGTTATCCCGGTGAGAGTTGCCAATGTAACTGAGAAGGGGAGAATTATTAAGAAAGGTGAAGTGGTTGCAGCATGTACTCCAGTAACCACCGTTGAAAGAAAGAGTAACATCCAAGAATCCGTGTCCTCAGAGAGAATTACATCGGAGTTATTGCAGAATGCGCAATTAAACGATAAAGAGAGGAATGCTGCCGATCGCGTCATTAAAGATCTTCAAGTTGTTTTCTCCCGCTCGTCTTCTGACGTGGGTCGAACTAGTTTGACACAACATAGAATAGATACCGGCGATCATCCCCCGATCAAGCAACAACCAAGGCGTCTACCGTTTGCTAAACAGGAAGAGGTGCGAACACTGTTAAAAGATATGGAAGAAAGCGATGTCATCGAGCCTTCAGTAAGTCCATGGGCATCTCCCATCGTCCTAGTCAGTAAGAAAGACGGCTCAACAAGATTTTGCGTCGACTATCGCCGGTTGAATGAGGTTACGAAGAAACAGTTACCCTCTTCCTAGAATTGACGACATTCTAGACACTCTTTCTGGCAGCAAGTGGTTCTCAACACTTGATTTAAAGAGTGGGTATTGGCAGGTAGAAATACAGCCTGAAGACCGAGAAAAGACGGCATTTACTACGGGACAAGGGCTTTGGCAATTCAAGGTAATGCCGTTTGGACTATGTAATGCGCCGGCAACATTCGAACATCTTATGGAAACTGTTTTGAAAGGCCTTTCCTACGAAGCCTGCCTCATATACCTGGACGACATCATCATCCTCGGAAAGAGTTTTGAAGAACATTTAGAAAATCTTAGGAAGGTGCTTCAGAAACTGAAAGAAGCCAATCTGAAGCTGAGTCCCGCTAAATGCAAATTGTTCCGAAAGGAAGTGACTTACCTGGGACATGTCATCTCTGCAGAAGTTGTGCGCACGGATCCTGAAAAGGTATCAGCCGTTAAATCCTGGAAACGTCCCGAAAATGTCCATCAACTGAGAAGCTTCCTAGGGCTTTGCACCTACTATAGGAGATTCGTGAAGGACTTTTCTTCCATCGCAAGACCCCTACACAAGCTGTCAGAGAGCAACCAAAAGTTCTTGTGGACAAAACAATGCGAGGATGCATTTAACAACTTAAAGGAGGCTTTAACATCTGCTCCAATCCTGACTATCCTCAGCTTGATCGACCATTTATTCTCGACACCGACGCGAGTAATGAAAGTGTTGGTGCTGTTTTGTCCCAAGAAATAGACGGCCAAGAACGTGTAGTGGCATACTGGAGCAAGTGCCTGTCTAAACCGGAGAGGAATTATTGTGTCACCAGGAAAGAGTTGCTCGCCATAGTCAAAGCTGTAGAACAGTTCCATCACTATCTATACGGCAGAAAATTCCTGCTCCGCACCGATCATGCATCATTGACCTGGCTTTTAAATTTCAAGAATCCTGAGGGTCAAATAGCCAGGTAGATACAGAGACTCCAAGAATATGACATCACTATCCGTCATCGTAAGGGATCATCACACGGAAACGCCGACGCCCTGTCTAGAAGACCTTGCCAAGAAAGCTGCCGTTATTGTTCCAGGGTGGAAGCGAAATACGAGCTGCTGACTCCGGTCGCAAGACAAATTACAACATCAACATCGGCTGATCGAGAACCGTGGAGTGATGATGAAGTCAGGAAAGACCAGCTGGAAGACCGCGACATTAAACCCATAATTGATTTAATGGAGTCATCAAACAGAAAACCTACATGGCAGGACATTTCTATCTGTAGTCCTACAACCAAACAATTTTGGGCACTCTGGGATTCACTTCACATTCGAAACGATGTCTTATACCGGAAATTCGAATCGGATGATGGGAAGACGTTCCGATGGCAACTTATACTTCCAAGATCCCGCATTCCTGATGTCCTTAAAGAGTTACATAGCACCCCTACTGGAGGTCACTTTGGAATAATGAAGACCTTGCAGAGAGTTCGTGAGCGCTTTTACTGGAATAATGCAAAGGATGACGTGCAAAAGTGGTGCCGATCTTGCGATGCCTGTGCAGGTCGGAAAGGACCGAGGAGACGCAGCCGGGGCAAGCTGCAACGTTACAACGTAGGGGCGCCTTTTGAACGTATCGCCTTTGATATCCTGGGACCTCTGCCACGAACTGCTGATGGCAACAAATACATACTCGTTGTCATTGATTACTTCACCAAGTGGCCTGAAGCTTATCCTATTCCTGATCAAGAGGCTGTCACTGTAACTGAGGTAATGATACAGCACTGGATTTCCAGGTTCAGAGTGCCTCTTCTGTTACATTCCGATCAGGGAAGGAATTTTGCTTCGGCAGTAATCAAAGAACTATGCAAACTACTCGGCATTGACAAAACTCAAACGACGCCATTGCATCCCCAGTCGGACGGCATGGTAGAGAGGTTCAATCGAACCATCCTTAATAACCTCTCATTAGTGGTTTCCAGAAACCAACAGGACTGGGACAAGAAATTACCACTCATTTTACTGGCTTACCGCAGTGCTGTCAACGAGACTACCGGCTATTCTCCATCACAGATGCTCTTCGGTCGTGACCTTCGTCTGCCTTGTGATCTATTGTTTGGCCGCCCTCCGGATGCTCCTTCATCGTCTGAGGAATATATTCAAGATCTCCAGGCCCGGTTTGAAGTGATGCACAACTTTGCACGAGAGCGAGTCAACTTGGCGACGGAGAAGATGAAGACCCGCTACGACACAAGAGCTACTGAACATCAGTTCCACGAAGGAGACAAGGTGTGGTTGTGGAATCCGACTCGACGGAAAGGACTTTGTCCGACATTACAGTCACCTTGGGATGGCCCGTATACAGTTCTAAAAAGGCTGAATGACGTCGTGGTTCGGATTCGTAAGTCTTCGAACTCTAAACCTAAAGTCGTTCATTACGACAGGTTAGCTCATTACTATGGCCATAGTACGTAATGTAAATAATTGTAAATAGTATCAGACCATGGTCCTTTTTGTTTATAAATGTGTATTTGATTTGATTTGTATTTAGTATTTGATTTGCATTTAGTATTTGATTTGTATTTAGTATTTGATTTGCATTTAGTATTTGATTTGTATTTAGTATTTGTTTTGTATTTAGTATTTGATAGTATTTGATTTGTTTAAGTTAGTTATTGCATTTATTGTTTATATTGTTTGATATTGTAATGTAATGTTTATGCCTCAGTTGCATTTATGCCACAGTTGTAAGTTTAGCTTCCTGTCCAGGGATTGTACTTCCCGGGACGTGCAGTCCTTGGAAAGGGGGCAGTGTTACGAATTTGGTATTTAAAAAGCTAATTTTAGTTCAATTATAAATTAAATGGTATTATTTCTCGCGCAGTGCAGCGCGTGACGAATATTAAAAGAAAGCTAAGCCGGAAAAATTAAAAATACAAGAGCGCGTGCGTTAAATAAATAAATATCTCTTTTTGATTTCGAGAAAGTGCTGGAAAATTCTAGCGCGTGATTTTAAAATCTTATAAAAGGAGGAAAACATCTCAGTTTGTAGTAGTTGCTTAGTTTGTTGTTGTTTAGAAAACTGGTCTTGTTGATTGTAGCGAATTCGCGGATTAGCGTTCTTTAGCTGTTTTGAATGACGTTCTATTGGACATTTGAGTAGTTAAAAGATAATTACTGTGAGATATTGTAATACTGCATGATAATTTGAGAAAATTTAAGCATTTTTGTTGTGATAATAATAAATTTTTGTTCATTTTTCATCGGACTTGTGCATTTGTTTCATAACGAACCCGTACGCACGCAACAATTTTTGGTGTCAGAAGTGGGGTTTGAATGCCAATAACAAGAGCGATGGAAGAACAATTCAGGCAAATGATGACTGCATTTGCTGCTTTCCAAGAAAAGATGGAAGGAGCCGTCAACTCCGTTAAAGAAGAAATTAAAGGCGAGATGAAATTGGGCCAAGAATCCGTTAAGGAAGAGATGAAGGCTCTTCAAGCTGGTCAATTAACTTTTAAAGACGAAATAAAAGCCGTACAAGTAAAGATTGAAGAAAGTCAGTACGAAATGAAAAGAGAAATTGCCTGCATAATAGAAACCAAATTCGATGCTATGGAAGGTAGAATAGATGTGGTTGAAAATAAAGTTGGGCAAATTGAAGAAAAGGTTTCTTCTGTCAAAGATGAAATAGAAGATAGAGTATTGGCTGTGGAGCGACAAGTCGAAGGAAGAGTTTCGGCCTTCCAACAACAAATTGAAGAAAGAGTTTCTGCCGTCCAAGGACATATTGAACAACAAATCGAAGACAGAATTTCTGCTGTCGTCGCGAAAGAAGTTGACACTTTAAAGAAATTCGTAGCGACGGCAGGGAGCACTTCGGATGGTTTAAAATTTCTACCCATGCCTGCTCGTCCCTCTCTGAAGCTATCGACATATGATGGGAAGACCTCCTGGCAGGTGTATAAGACACAATTTTCATTCGTGGCGAATGCGAATGGATGGGATTCCTAAGCTAAGGCCTGTCATCTCGCCGCTTCTTTAAGAGCCGACGCAGCGGATATCCTTCAGACTCTTCCCGAAAACAAAAGGTCAGATTTCGAAGCTCTGTCCGGCGCCTTGGAGCTGCGCTTCGGGGAGAAATGTTTAAAAGACTACAGAAGGCTCCAATTAAAATCCCGTCAACAGAAGCTCACCGAAACACTTCAGGAACTCGCCACGCATGTCGAAAGGCTGTCACATCACGCCTTTTCGGAGTGCCTGACAGAAACTAGGGGAATCCTGTCCCTGCAATATTTCATCGATGGCATCCGGGACCCTGAAATACAGAAAGCACTGCGAATGGCGGATGTTAAAGATCTGAAAAGCGCTTTAGTGTATGCCATGAAATTTGAGGCAGCCCAGCAAGACACCCGTCGAGACCGCCATCCAGTCAGAGCTGCTCAAGTCCAGGAGCCAGGGGATCAAGTCACTGCTCGTCTAGACGATTTAACTAGACAACTGAACGCCTTGAGACAGAATATTGGTGACAAGAAACCGACCGTAAAGTGCTGGAACTGCGGTGCTGAAGGACACATCCGACGAAACTGCAGAACACCCCAGGGCACGGATGCTAAGACCGCTCCTAACAAACAGCAGGGAAACTAATTAGTGGCCATCTCGCGGGGCGGAGGTTGCCAGATCATGAAAAGCCCCAGTTTAAAGCGCTTCAGATTTCTGCAGTGAGAGGCGGCAGTAATGGACTTTTCTTAATAGGACATATTAATGGAGTTCCCTGCAATATGACGATAGATACAGGAGCCAACGTTACCATCATCCGAAAAGATTTGGCTCAACAACTGGGAAGCAAACTTATCTGGACGCCGCCCTGCGTTACCCTACAGACTGTGTCCGGTGAGAAGATCAACATCGATGGATAAGTAAATGCTAACATCACGTTTGGAAGTGCCGCTTACCATCACACGGCATATGTAGCAGAGATTACTGATTCTTGCATACTCGGATTGGACTTTCTAAGGAAATACAATTTTTCCTTGGACTTTAAAAATAACGAATTACATTCTACATCTGAGGACATAGCGTTATTTGGAGTCAATGATGAAATTAAATCTGTCCATAAAATCATAGCACAAGACAATATCACAATACCGGCAAGAACAGAAATTTTACTTCCTGGATCCATAGCCGAAAACAGAAATTTCCGCTACGGCATCATAGAATATCCCAATAACTGTAATAGCCCAAAAGGAGTACTAGTAGCCTGAACACTCGTCGACCTATCCAGAAGGGTTATCCCGGTGAGAGTTGCCAATGTAACTGAGAAGGGGAGAATTATTAAGAAAGGTGAAGTGGTTGCAGCGTGTACTCCAGTAACCACCGTTCGAAGAAAGAGTAACATCCAAGAATCCGTGTCCTCAGAGACAATTACATCGGAGTTATTGCAGAATGCGCAATTAAACGATAAAGAGAGGAATGCTGCCGATCGCGTCATTAAAGATCTTCAAGTTGTTTTCTCCCGCTCGTCTTCTGACGTGGGTCGAACTAGTTTGACACAACATAGAATAGATACCGGCGATCATCCCCCGATCAAGCAACAACCAAGACGTCTACCGTTTGCTAAACAGGAAGAGGTGCGAACACTGTTAAAAGATATGGAAGAAAGCGATGTCATCGAGCCTTCAGTAATTCCATGGGCATCTCCCATCGTCCTAGTCAGAAAGAAAGACGGCTCAACAAGATTTTGCGTCGACTATCGCCGGTTGAATGAGGTTACGAAGAAACAGTTACCCTCTTCCTAGAATTGACGACATTCTAGACACTCTTTCTGGCAGCAAGTGGTTCTCAACACTTGATTTAAAGAGTGGGTATTGGCAGGTAGGAATACAGCCTGAAGACCGAGAAAAGACGGCATTTACTACGGGACAAGGGCTTTGGCAATTCAAGGTGATGCCGTTTGGACTATGTAATGCGCCGGCAACATTCGAACGTCTTATGGAAACTGTTTTGAAAGGCCTTTCCTACGAAGCCTGCCTCATATACCTGGACGACGTCATCATCGTCGGAAAGAGTTTTGAAGAACATTTAGAAAATCTTAGGAATCTGCTTCAGAAACTGAAAGAAGCCAATCTGAAGCTGAGTACCGCTAAATGCAAATTGTTCCGAAAGGAAGTGACTTACCTTGCACATGTCATCTCTGCAGAAGGTGTGCGCACGGATCCTGAAAAGGTATCAGCCGTTAAATCCTGGAAACGTCCCGAAAATGTCCATCAGCTGAGAAGCTTCCTAGGGCTTTGCACCTACTATAGGAGATTCGTGAAGGACTTTTCTTCCATCGCAAGACCCCTACACAAGCTGACAGAGAGCAACCAAAAGTTCTTGTGGACAAAAGAATGCGAGGATGCATTTAACAACTTAAAGGAGGCTTTAACATCTGCTCCTATCCTGACGTATCCTCAGCTTGATCGACCATTTATTCTCGACACCGACGCGAGTAATGAAAGTGTTGGTGCTGTTTTGTCCCAAGAAATAGACGGCCAAGAACGTGTAGTGGCATACTGGAGCAAGTGCCTGTCTAAACCGGAGAGGAATTATTGTGTCACCAGGAAAGAGTTGCTCGCCATAGTCAAAGCTGTAGAACAGTTCCATCACTATCTATACGGCAGAAAATTCCTGCTCCGCACCGATCATGCATCACTGACCTGGCTTTTAAATTTCAAGAATCCTGAGGGTCAAATAGCTAGGTGGATACAGAGACTCCAAGAATATGACATCACTATCCGTCATCGTAAGGGATCATCACACGGAAACGCCGACGCCCTGTCTAGAAGACCTTGCCAAGAAAGCTGCCGATATTGTTCCAGGGTGGAAGCGAAATACGAGCTGCTGACTCCGGTCGCAAGACAAATTACAACATCAACATCGGCTGATCGAGAACCGTGGAGTGATGATGAAGTCAGGAAAGACCAGCTGGAAGACCGCGACATTAAACACATAATTGATTTAATGGAGTCATCAAACAGAAAACCTACCTGGCAGGACATTTCTATCTGTAGTCCTACAACCAAACAATATTGGGCACTCTGGGATTCACTTCACATTCGAAACGGCGTCTTATACCGGAAATTCGAATCGGATGATGGGAAGACGTTCCGATGGCAACTTATACTTCCAAGATCCCGCATTCCTGATGTCCTTAAAGAGTTACATAGCACCCCTACTGGAGGTCACTCTGGAATAATGAAGACCTTGCAGAGAGTTCGTGAGCGCTTTTACTGGAATAATGCAAAGGATGACGTGCAAAAGTGGTGCCGATCTTGCGATACCTGTGCAGGTCGGAAAGGACCGAGGAGACGCAGCCGACGCAGCTGCAACGTTACAACGTAGGGGCGCCTTTTGAACGTATCGCCTTTGATATCCTGGGACCTCTGCCACGAACTGCTGATGGCAACAAATACATACTCGTTGTCATTGATTACTTCACCAAGTGGCCTGAAGCTTATCCTATTCCTGATCAAGAGGCTGTCACAGTAACTGAGGTAATGATACAGCACTGGATTTCCAGGTTCGGAGTGCCTCTTCAGTTACATTCCGATCAGGGAAGGAATTTTGCCTCGGCAGTAATCAAAGAACTATGCAAACTACTCGGCATTGACAAAACTCAAACGACGCCATTGCATCCCCAGTCGGACGGCATGGTAGCGAGGTTCAATCGAACCATCCTTAATAACCTCTCATTAGTGGTTTCCAGAAACCAACAGGACTGGGACAAGAAATTACCACTCTTTTTACTGGCTTACCGCAGTGCTGTCCACGAGACTACCGGCTATTCTCCATCACAGATGCTCTTCGGTCGTGACCTTCGTCTGCCTTGTAATCTATTGTTTGGCCGCCCTCCGGATGCCCCTTCATCGTCTGAGGAATATATTCAAGATCTCCAGGCCCGGTTTGAAGTGATGCACAACTTTGCACGAGAGCGAGTCAACTTGGCGACGGAGAAGATGAAGACCCGCTACGACACAAGAGCTACTGAACATCAGTTCCACGAAGGAGACAAGGTGTGGTTGTGGAATCCGACTCGACGGAAAGGACTTTGTCCGACATTACAGTCACCTTGGGATGGCCCGTATACAGTTCTAAAAAGGCTGAATGACGTCGTGGTTCGGATTCGTAAGTCTTCGAACTCTAAACCTAAAGTCGTTCATTACGACAGGTTAGCTCATTACTATGGCCATAGTACGTAATGTAAATAATTGTAAATAGTATCAGACCATGGTCCTTTTTGTTTATAAATGTGTATTTGATTTGATTTGTATTTAGTATTTGATTTGCATTTAGTATTTGATTTGTATTTAGTATTTGATTTGCATTTAGTATTTGATTTGTATTTAGTATTTGTTTTGTATTTAGTATTTGATAGCATTTGATTTGTTTAAGTTAGTTATTGCATTTATTGTTTATACTGTTTGATATTGTAATGTAATGTTTATGCCTCAGTTGCATTTATGCCACAGTTGTAAGTTTAGCTTCCTGTCCAGGGATTGTACTGCTCGGGACGTGCAGTCCTTGGAAAGGGGGCAGTGTTACGAATTTGGTATTTAAAAAGCTAATTTTAGTTCAATTATAAATTAAATGGTTTTATTTCTCGCGCAGTGCAGCGCGTGACGAATATTAAAAGAAAGCTAGGCCGGAAAAGTTAAAAATACAAGAGCGCGTGCGTTAAATAAATAAATATCTCTTTTTGATTTCGACAAAGTGCTGGAAAATTCTAGCGCGTGATTTTAAAATCTTATAAAAGGAGGAAAACATCTCAGTTTGTAGTAGTTGCTTAGTTTGTTGTTGTTTAGAAAACTGGTCTTGTTGATTGTAGCGAATTCGCGGATTAGCGTTCTTTAGCTGTTTTGAATGACGTTCTATTGGACATTTGAGTAGTTAAAAGATAACTACTGTGAGATATTGTAATACTGCATGATAATTTGAGAAAATTTAAGCATTTTTGTTGTGATAATAATAAATTTTTGTTCATTTTTCATCGGACTTGTGCATTCATTTCATAACGAACCCGTACGCACGCAACAATTTTTGGTGTCAGAAGTGGGGTTTGAATGCCAATAACAAGAGCGATGGAAGAACAATTCAGGCAAATGATGACTGCATTTGCTGCTTTCCAGGAAAAGATGGAAGGAGCCGTCAACTCCGTTAAAGAAGAAATAAAAGGCGAGATGAAATTGGGCCAAGAATCCGTTAAGGAAGATATGAAAGCCATTCAAGCTGGTCAATTAACTTTTAAAGACGAAATAAAAGCCGTACAAGTAAAGATTGAAGAAAGTCAATACGAAATGCAAAGAGAAATTGCCTGCATAATAGAAACCAAATTCGATGCTATGGAAGGTAGAATAGATGTGGTTGAAAATAAAGTTGGGCAAATTGAAGAAAAGGTTTCTTCTGTCAAAGATGAAATAGAAGATAGAGTATCGGCTCTGGAGCGACAAGTCGAAGGAAGAGTTTCGGCCTTCCAACAACAAATTGAAGAAAGGATTTATGCCGTCCAAGGACATATTGAACAACAAATCGAAGACAGAATTTCTGCTGTCGTCGCCAAAGAAGTTGACACTTTAAAGAAATTCGTAGCGACGGCAGGGAGCACTTCGGATGGTTTAAAATTTCTACCCATGCCTGCTCGTCCCTCTCTGAAGCTATCGACATATGATGGGAAGACCTCCTGGCAGGTGTATAAGACACAATTTTCATTCGTGGCGGATGCGAATGGATGGGATTCCTAAGCTAAGGCCTGTCATCTCGCCGCTTCTTTAAGAGCCGACGCAGCGGATATCCTTCAGACTCTTCCCGAAAACAAAAGGTCAGATTACGAAGCTCTGTCCGGCGCCTTGGAGCTGCGCTTCGGGGAGAAATGTTTAAAAGACTACAGAAGGCTCCAATTAAAATCCCGTCAACAGAAGCTCACCGAAACACTTCAGGAACTCGCCACGGATGTTGAAAGGCTGTCACATCACGCCTTTTCGGAGTGCCTGACAGAAACTAGGGGAATCCTGTCCCTGCAATATTTCATCGATGGCATCCGGGACCCTGAAATACAGAAAGCACTGCGAATAGCGGATGTTAAAGATCTGAAAAGCGCTTTAGTGTATGCCATGAAATTTGAGGCAGCCCAGCAAGACACCCGTCGAGACCGCCATCCAGTCAGAGCTGCTCAAGTCCAGGAGCCAGGGGATCAAGTCATTGCTCGTCTAGACGATTTAACTAGACAACTGAACGCCTTGAGACAGAATATTGGTGACAAGAAACCGACCGTAAAGTGCTGGAACTGCGGTGCTGAAGGACACATCCGACGAAACTGCAGAACACCCCAGGGCACGGATGCTAAGACCGCTCCTAACAAACAGCAGGGAAACTAATTAGTGGCCATCTCGCGGGGCGGAGGTTGCCAGATCATGAAAAGCCCCAGTTTAAAGCGCTTCAGATTTCTGCAGTGAGAGGCGGCAGTAATGGACTTTTCATAATAGGACATATTAATGAAGTTCCCTGCAATATGACGATAGATACAGGAGCCAACGTTACCATCATCCGAAAAGATTTGGCTCAACAACTGGGAAGCAAACTTATCTGGACGCCGCCCTGCGTTACCCTACAGACTGTGTCCGGTGAGAAGATCAACATCGATAGAAAAGTAAATGCTAACATCACGTTTGGAAGTGCCGCTTACCATCACACGGCATATGTAGCAGAGATCACTGATTCTTGCATACTCGGATTGGACTTTCTAAGGAAATACAATTTTTCCTTGGAATTTAAGAATAACGAATTACATTCTACATCTGAGGACATAGCGTTATTTGGAGTCAATGATGAAGTTAAATCTGTCCATAAAATCATAGCACAAGACAATATCACAATACCGGCCAGAACAGAAATTTTACTTCCTGGATCCATAGCCGAAAACAGAAATTTCCGCTACGGCATCATAGAATATCCCAATAATAACTGTAATAGCCCAAAAGGAGTACTAGTAGCTTCAACACTCGTCGACCTATCCAGAACGGTTATCCCGGTGAGAGTTGCCAATGTAACTGAGAAGGGGAGAATTATTAAGAAAGGTGAAGTGGTTGCAGCATGTACTCCAGTAACCACCGTTGAAAGAAAGTGTAACATCCAAGAATCCGTGTCCTCAGAGAGAATTACATCGGAGTTATTGCAGAATGCGCAATTAAACGATAAAGAGAGGAATGCTGCCGATCGCGTCATTAAAGATCTTCAAGTTGTTTTCTCCCGCTCGTCTTCTGACGTGGGTCGAACTAGTTTGACACAACATAGAATAGATACCGGCGATCATCCCCCGATCAAGCAACAACCAAGGCGTCTACCGTTTGCTAAACAGGAAGAGGTGCGAACACTGTTAAAAGATATGGAAGAAAGCGATGTCATCGAGCCTTCAGTAAGTCCATGGGCATCTCCCATCGTCCTAGTCAGTAAGAAAGACGGCTCAACAAGATTTTGCGTCGACTATCGCCGGTTGAATGAGGTTACGAAGAAACAGTTACCCTCTTCCTAGAATTGACGACTTTCTAGACACTCTTTCTGGCAGCAAGTGGTTCTCAACACTTGATTTAAAGAGTGGGTATTGGCAGGTAGAAATACAGCCTGAAGACCGAGAAAAGACGGCATTTACTACGGGACAAGGGCTTTGGCAATTCAAGGTAATGCCGTTTGGACTATGTAATGCGCCGGCAACATTCGAACATCTTATGGAAACTGTTTTGAAAGGCCTTTCCTACGAAGCCTGACTCATATACCTGGACGACATCATCATCCTCGGAAAGAGTTTTGAAGAACATTTAGAAAATCTTAGGAAGGTGCTTCAGAAACTGAAAGAAGCCAATCTGAAGCTGAGTCCCGCTAAATGCAAATTGTTCCGAAAGGAAGTGACTTACCTGGGACATGTCATCTCTGCAGAAGTTGTGCGCACGGATCCTGAAAAGGTATCAGCCGTTAAATCCTGGAAACGTCCCGAAAATGTCCATCAACTGAGAAGCTTCCTAGGGCTTTGCACCTACTATAGGAGATTCGTGAAGGACTTTTCTTCCATCGCAAGACCCCTACACAAGCTGACAGAGAGCAACCAAAAGTTCTTGTGGACAAAGAATGCGAGGATGCATTTAACAACTTAAAGGAGGCTTTAACATCTGCTCCAATCCTGACTATCCTCAGCTTGATCGACCATTTATTCTCGACACCGACGCGAGTAATGAAAGTGTTGGTGCTGTTTTGTCCCAAGAAATAGACGGCCAAGAACGTGTAGTGGCATACTGGAGCAAGTGCCTGTCTAAACCGGAGAGGAATTATTGTGTCACCAGGAAAGAGTTGCTCGCCATAGTCAAAGCTGTAGAACAGTTCCATCACTATCTATACGGCAGAAAATTCCTGCTCCGCACCGATCATGCATCATTGACCTGGCTTTTAAATTTCAAGAATCCTGAGGGTCAAATAGCCAGGTGGATACAGAGACTCCAAGAATATGACATCACTATCCGTCATCGTAAGGGATCATCACACGGAAACGCCGACGCCCTGTCTAGAAGACCTTGCCAAGAAAGCTGCCGTTATTGTTCCAGGGTGGAAGCGAAATACGAGCTGCTGACTCCGGTCGCAAGACAAATTACAACATCAACATCGGCTGATCGAGAACCGTGGAGTGATGATGAAGTCAGGAAAGACCAGCTGGAAGACCGCGACATTAAACACATAATTGATTTAATGGAGTCATCAAACAGAAAACCTACCTGGCAGGACATTTCTATCTGTAGTCCTACAACCAAACAATATTGGGCACTCTGGGATTCACTTCACATTCGAAACGGCGTCTTATACCGGAAATTCGAATCGGATGATGGGAAGACGTTCCGATGGCAACTTATACTTCCAAGATCCCGCATTCCTGATGTCCTTAAAGAGTTACATAGCACCCCTACTGGAGGTCACTCTGGAATAATGAAGACCTTGCAGAGAGTTCGTGAGCGCTTTTACTGGAATAATGCAAAGGATGACGTGCAAAAGTGGTGCCGATCTTGCGATACCTGTGCAGGTCGGAAAGGACCGAGGAGACGCAGCCGACGCAGCTGCAACGTTACAACGTAGGGGCGCCTTTTGAACGTATCGCCTTTGATATCCTGGGACCTCTGCCACGAACTGCTGATGGCAACAAATACATACTCGTTGTCATTGATTACTTCACCAAGTGGCCTGAAGCTTATCCTATTCCTGATCAAGAGGCTGTCACAGTAACTGAGGTAATGATACAGCACTGGATTTCCAGGTTCGGAGTGCCTCTTCAGTTACATTCCGATCAGGGAAGGAATTTTGCCTCGGCAGTAATCAAAGAACTATGCAAACTACTCGGCATTGACAAAACTCAAACGACGCCATTGCATCCCCAGTCGGACGGCATGGTAGCGAGGTTCAATCGAACCATCCTTAATAACCTCTCATTAGTGGTTTCCAGAAACCAACAGGACTGGGACAAGAAATTACCACTCTTTTTACTGGCTTACCGCAGTGCTGTCCACGAGACTACCGGCTATTCCCCATCACAGATGCTCTTCGGTCGTGACCTTCGTCTGCCTTGTAATCTATTGTTTGGCCGCCCTCCGGATGCCCCTTCATCGTCTGAGGAATATATTCAAGATCTCCAGGCCCGGTTTGAAGTGATGCACAACTTTGCACGAGAGCGAGTCAACTTGGCGACGGAGAAGATGAAGACCCGCTACGACACAAGAGCTACTGAACATCAGTTCCACGAAGGAGACAAGGTGTGGTTGTGGAATTCGACTCGACGGAAAGGACTTTGTCCGACATTACAGTCACCTTGGGATGGCCCGTATACAGTTCTAAAAAGGCTGAATGACGTCGTGGTTCGGATTCGTAAGTCTTCGAACTCTAAACCTAAAGTCGTTCATTACGACAGGTTAGCTCATTACTATGGCCATAGTACGTAATGTAAATAATTGTAAATAGTATCAGACCATGGTCCTTTTTGTTTATAAATGTGTATTTGATTTGATTTGTATTTAGTATTTGATTTGCATTTAGTATTTGATTTGTATTTAGTATTTGATTTGCATTTAGTATTTGATTTGTATTAAGTATTTGTTTTGTATTTAGTATTTGATAGCATTTGATTTGTTTAAGTTAGTTATTGCATTTATTGTTTATACTGTTTGATATTGTAATGTAATGTTTATGCCTCAGTTGCATTTATGCCACAGTTGTAAGTTTAGCTTCCTGTCCAGGGATTGTACTGCTCGGGACGTGCAGTCCTTGGAAAGGGGGCAGTGTCACGAATTTGGTATTTAAAAAGCTAATTTTAGTTCAATTATAAATTAAATGGTTTTATTTCTCGCGCAGTGCAGCGCGTGACGAATATTAAAAGAAAGCTAGGCCGGAAAAATTAAAAATACAAGAGCGCGTGCGTTAAATAAATAAATATCTCTTTTTGATTTCGACAAAGTGCTGGAAAATTCTAGCGCGTGATTTTAAAATCTTATAAAAGGAGGAAAACATCTCAGTTTGTAGTAGTTGCTTAGTTTGTTGTTGTTTAGAAAACTGCTCTTGTTGATTGTAGCGAATTCGCGGATTAGCGTTCTTTAGCTGTTTTGAATGACGTTCTATTGGACATTTGAGTAGTTAAAAGATAACTACTGTGAGATATTGTAATACTGCATGATAATTTGAGAAAATTTAAGCATTTTTGTTGTGATAATAATAAATTTTTGTTCATTTTTCATCGGACTTGTGCATTCATTTCATAACGAACCCGTACGCACGCAACAATTTTTGGTGTCAGAAGTGGGGTTTGAATGCCAATAACAAGAGCGATGGAAGAACAATTCAGGCAAATGATGACTGCATTTGCTGCTTTCCAAGAAAAGATGGAAGGAGCCGTCAACTCCGTTAAAGAAGAAATAAAAGGCGAGATGAAATTGGGCCAAGAATCCGTTAAGGAAGATATGAAAGCCATTCAAGCTGGTCAATTAACTTTTAAAGACGAAATAAAAGCCGTACAAGTAAAGATTGAAGAAAGTCAATACGAAATGAAAAGAGAAATTGCCTGCATAATAGAAACCAAATTCGATGCTATGGAAGGTAGAATAGATGTGGTTGAAAATAAAGTTGGGCAAATTGAAGAAAAGGTTTCTTCTGTCAAAGATGAAATAGAAGATAGAGTATCGGCTCTGGAGCGACAAGTCGAAGGAAGAGTTTCGGCCTTCCAACAACAAATTGAAGAAAGGATTTATGCCGTCCAAGGACATATTGAACAACAAATCGAAGACAGAATTTCTGCTGTCGTCGCCAAAGAAGTTGACACTTTAAAGAAATTCGTAGCGACGCCAGGGAGCACTTCGGATGGTTTAAAATTTCTACCCATGCCTGCTCGTCCCTCTCTGAAGCTATCGACATATGATGGGAAGACCTCCTGGCAGGTGTATAAGACACAATTTTCATTCGTGGCGGATGCGAATGGATGGGATTCCTAAGCTAAGGCCTGTCATCTCGCCGCTTCTTTAAGAGCCGACGCAGCGGATATCCTTCAGACTCTTCCCGAAAACAAAAGGTCAGATTACGAAGCTCTGTCCGGCGCCTTGGAGCTGCGCTTCGGGGAGAAATGTTTAAAAGACTACAGAAGGCTCCAATTAAAATCCCGTCAACAGAAGCTCACCGAAACACTTCAGGAACTCGCCACGGATGTTGAAAGGCTGTCACATCACGCCTTTTCGGAGTGCCTGACAGAAACTAGGGGAATCCTGTCCCTGCAATATTTCATCGATGGCATCCGGGACCCTGAAATACAGAAAGCACTGCGAATAGCGGATGTTAAAGATCTGAAAAGCGCTTTAGTGTATGCCAGGAAATTTGAGGCAGCCCAGCAAGACACCCGTCGAGACCGCCATCCAGTCAGAGCTGCTCAAGTCCAGGAGCCAGGGGATCAAGTCACTGCTCGTCTAGACGATTTAACTAGACAACTGAACGCCTTGAGACAGAATATTGGTGACAAGAAACCGACCGTAAAGTGCTGGAACTGCGGTGCTGAAGGACACATCCGACGAAACTGCAGAACACCCCAGGGCACGGATGCTAAGACCGCTCCTAACAAACAGCAGGGAAACTAATTAGTGGCCATCTCGCGGGGCGGAGGTTGCCAGATCATGAAAAGCCCCAGTTTAAAGCGCTTCAGATTTCTGCAGTGAGAGGCGGCAGTAATGGACTTTTCATAATAGGACATATTAATGAAGTTCCCTGCAATATGACGATAGATACAGGAGCCAACGTTACCATCATCCGAAAAGATTTGGCTCAACAACTGGGAAGCAAACTTATCTGGACGCCGCCCTGCGTTACCCTACAGACTGTGTCCGGTGAGAAGATCAACATCGATAGAAAAGTAAATGCTAACATCACGTTTGGAAGTGCCGCTTACCATCACACGGCATATGTAGCAGAGATCACTGATTCTTGCATACTCGGATTGGACTTTCTAAGGAAATACAATTTTTCCTTGGAATTTAAGAATAACGAATTACATTCTACATCTGAGGACATAGCGTTATTTGGAGTCAATGATGAAGTTAAATCTGTCCATAAAATCATAGCACAAGACAATATCACAATACCGGCCAGAACAGAAATTTTACTTCCTGGATCCATAGCCGAAAACAGAAATTTCCGCTACGGCATCATAGAATATCCCAATAACTGTAATAGCCCAAAAGGAGTACTAGTAGGTTCAACACTCGTCGACCTATCCAGAACGGTTATCCCGGTGAGAGTTGCCAATGTAACTGAGAAGGGGAGAATTATTAAGAAAGGTGAAGTGGTTGCAGCATGTACTCCAGTAACCACCGTTGAAAGAAAGAGTAACATCCAAGAATCCGTGTCCTCAGAGAGAATTACATCGGAGTTATTGCAGAATGCGCAATTAAACGATAAAGAGAGGAATGCTGCCGATCGCGTCATTAAAGATCTTCAAGTTGTTTTCTCCCGCTCGTCTTCTGACGTGGGTCGAACTAGTTTGACACAACATAGAATAGATACCGGCGATCATCCCCCGATCAAGCAACAACCAAGGCGTCTACCGTTTGCTAAACAGGAAGAGGTGCGAACACTGTTAAAAGATATGGAAGAAAGCGATGTCATCGAGCCTTCAGTAAGTCCATGGGCATCTCCCATCGTCCTAGTCAGTAAGAAAGACGGCTCAACAAGATTTTGCGTCGACTATCGCCGGTTGAATGAGGTTACGAAGAAACAGTTACCCTCTTCCTAGAATTGACGACATTCTAGACACTCTTTCTGGCAGCAAGTGGTTCTCAACACTTGATTTAAAGAGTGGGTATTGGCAGGTAGAAATACAGCCTGAAGACCGAGAAAAGACGGCATTTACTACGGGACAAGGGCTTTGGCAATTCAAGGTAATGCCGTTTGGACTATGTAATGCGCCGGCAACATTCGAACATCTTATGGAAACTGTTTTGAAAGGCCTTTCCTACGAAGCCTGCCTCATATACCTGGACGACATCATCATCCTCGGAAAGAGTTTTGAAGAACATTTAGAAAATCTTAGGAAGGTGCTTCAGAAACTGAAAGAAGCCAATCTGAAGCTGAGTCCCGCTAAATGCAAATTGTTCCGAAAGGAAGTGACTTACCTGGGACATGTCATCTCTGCAGAAGTTGTGCGCACGGATCCTGAAAAGGTATCAGCCGTTAAATCCTGGAAACGTCCCGAAAATGTCCATCAACTGAGAAGCTTCCTAGGGCTTTGCACCTACTATAGGAGATTCGTGAAGGACTTTTCTTCCATCGCAAGACCCCTACACAAGCTGACAGAGAGCAACCAAAAGTTCTTGTGGACAAAGAATGCGAGGATGCATTTAACAACTTAAAGGAGGCTTTAACATCTGCTCCAATCCTGACTATCCTCAGCTTGATCGACCATTTATTCTCGACACCGACGCGAGTAATGAAAGTGTTGGTGCTGTTTTGTCCCAAGAAATAGACGGCCAAGAACGTGTAGTGGCATACTGGAGCAAGTGCCTGTCTAAACCGGAGAGGAATTATTGTGTCACCAGGAAAGAGTTGCTCGCCATAGTCAAAGCTGTAGAACAGTTCCATCACTATCTATACGGCAGAAAATTCCTGCTCCGCACCGATCATGCATCATTGACCTGGCTTTTAAATTTCAAGAATCCTGAGGGTCAAATAGCCAGGTGGATACAGAGACTCCAAGAATATGACATCACTATCCGTCATCGTAAGGGATCATCACACGGAAACGCCGACGCCCTGTCTAGAAGACCTTGCCAAGAAAGCTGCCGTTATTGTTCCAGGGTGGAAGCGAAATACGAGCTGCTGACTCCGGTCGCAAGACAAATTACAACATCAACATCGGCTGATCGAGAACCGTGGAGTGATGATGAAGTCAGGAAAGACCAGCTGGAAGACCGCGACATTAAACACATAATTGATTTAATGGAGTCATCAAACAGAAAACCTACCTGGCAGGACATTTCTATCTGTAGTCCTACAACCAAACAATATTGGGCACTCTGGGATTCACTTCACATTCGAAACGGCGTCTTATACCGGAAATTCGAATCGGATGATGGGAAGACGTTCCGATGGCAACTTATACTTCCAAGATCCCGCATTCCTGATGTCCTTAAAGAGTTACATAGCACCCCTACTGGAGGTCACTCTGGAATAATGAAGACCTTGCAGAGAGTTCGTGAGCGCTTTTACTGGAATAATGCAAAGGATGACGTGCAAAAGTGGTGCCGATCTTGCGATACCTGTGCAGGTCGGAAAGGACCGAGGAGACGCAGCCGACGCAGCTGCAACGTTACAACGTAGGGGCGCCTTTTGAACGTATCGCCTTTGATATCCTGGGACCTCTGCCACGAACTGCTGATGGCAACAAATACATACTCGTTGTCATTGATTACTTCACCAAGTGGCCTGAAGCTTATCCTATTCCTGATCAAGAGGCTGTCACAGTAACTGAGGTAATGATACAGCACTGGATTTCCAGGTTCGGAGTGCCTCTTCAGTTACATTCCGATCAGGGAAGGAATTTTGCCTCGGCAGTAATCAAAGAACTATGCAAACTACTCGGCATTGACAAAACTCAAACGACGCCATTGCATCCCCAGTCGGACGGCATGGTAGCGAGGTTCAATCGAACCATCCTTAATAACCTCTCATTAGTGGTTTCCAGAAACCAACAGGACTGGGACAAGAAATTACCACTCTTTTTACTGGCTTACCGCAGTGCTGTCCACGAGACTACCGGCTATTCCCCATCACAGATGCTCTTCGGTCGTGACCTTCGTCTGCCTTGTAATCTATTGTTTGGCCGCCCTCCGGATGCCCCTTCATCGTCTGAGGAATATATTCAAGATCTCCAGGCCCGGTTTGAAGTGATGCACAACTTTGCACGAGAGCGAGTCAACTTGGCGACGGAGAAGATGAAGACCCGCTACGACACAAGAGCTACTGAACATCAGTTCCACGAAGGAGACAAGGTGTGGTTGTGGAATCCGACTCGACGGAAAGGACTTTGTCCGACATTACAGTCACCTTGGGATGGCCCGTATACAGTTCTAAAAAGGCTGAATGACGTCGTGGTTCGGATTCGTAAGTCTTCGAACTCTAAACCTAAAGTCGTTCATTACGACAGGTTAGCTCATTACTATGGCCATAGTACGTAATGTAAATAATTGTAAATAGTATCAGACCATGGTCCTTTTTGTTTATAAATGTGTATTTGATTTGATTTGTATTTAGTATTTGATTTGCATTTAGTATTTGATTTGTATTTAGTATTTGATTTGCATTTAGTATTTGATTTGTATTAAGTATTTGTTTTGTATTTAGTATTTGATAGCATTTGATTTGTTTAAGTTAGTTATTGCATTTATTGTTTATACTGTTTGATATTGTAATGTAATGTTTATGCCTCAGTTGCATTTATGCCACAGTTGTAAGTTTAGCTTCCTGTCCAGGGATTGTACTGCTCGGGACGTGCAGTCCTTGGAAAGGGGGCAGTGTCACGAATTTGGTATTTAAAAAGCTAATTTTAGTTCAATTATAAATTAAATGGTTTTATTTCTCGCGCAGTGCAGCGCGTGACGAATATTAAAAGAAAGCTAGGCCGGAAAAATTAAAAATACAAGAGCGCGTGCGTTAAATAAATAAATATCTCTTTTTGATTTCGACAAAGTGCTGGAAAATTCTAGCGCGTGATTTTAAAATCTTATAAAAGGAGGAAAACATCTCAGTTTGTAGTAGTTGCTTAGTTTGTTGTTGTTTAGAAAACTGCTCTTGTTGATTGTAGCGAATTCGCGGATTAGCGTTCTTTAGCTGTTTTGAATGACGTTCTATTGGACATTTGAGTAGTTAAAAGATAACTACTGTGAGATATTGTAATACTGCATGATAATTTGAGAAAATTTAAGCATTTTTGTTGTGATAATAATAAATTTTTGTTCATTTTTCATCGGACTTGTGCATTCATTTCATAACGAACCCGTACGCACGCAACAATTTTTGGTGTCAGAAGTGGGGTTTGAATGCCAATAACAAGAGCGATGGAAGAACAATTCAGGCAAATGATGACTGCATTTGCTGCTTTCCAAGAAAAGATGGAAGGAGCCGTCAACTCCGTTAAAGAAGAAATAAAAGGCGAGATGAAATTGGGCCAAGAATCCGTTAAGGAAGATATGAAAGCCATTCAAGCTGGTCAATTAACTTTTAAAGACGAAATAAAAGCCGTACAAGTAAAGATTGAAGAAAGTCAATACGAAATGAAAAGAGAAATTGCCTGCATAATAGAAACCAAATTCGATGCTATGGAAGGTAGAATAGATGTGGTTGAAAATAAAGTTGGGCAAATTGAAGAAAAGGTTTCTTCTGTCAAAGATGAAATAGAAGATAGAGTATCGGCTCTGGAGCGACAAGTCGAAGGAAGAGTTTCGGCCTTCCAACAACAAATTGAAGAAAGAATTTATGCCGTCCAAGGACATATTGAACAACAAATCGAAGACAGAATTTCTGCTGTCGTCGCCAAAGAAGTTGACACTTTAAAGAAATTCGTAGCGACGCCAGGGAGCACTTCGGATGGTTTAAAATTTCTACCCATGCCTGCTCGTCCCTCTCTGAAGCTATCGACATATGATGGGAAGACCTCCTGGCAGGTGTATAAGACACAATTTTCATTCGTGGCGGATGCGAATGGATGGGATTCCTAAGCTAAGGCCTGTCATCTCGCCGCTTCTTTAAGAGCCGACGCAGCGGGTATCCTTCAGACTCTTCCCGAAAACAAAAGGTCAGATTACGAAGCTCTGTCCGGCGCCTTGGAGCTGCGCTTCGGGGAGAAATGTTTAAAAGACTACAGAAGGCTCCAATTAAAATCCCGTCAACAGAAGCTCACCGAAACACTTCAGGAACTCGCCACGGATGTTGAAAGGCTGTCACATCACGCCTTTTCGGAGTGCCTGACAGAAACTAGGGGAATCCTGTCCCTGCAATATTTCATCGATGGCATCCGGGACCCTGAAATACAGAAAGCACTGCGAATAGCGGATGTTAAAGATCTGAAAAGCGCTTTAGTGTATGCCATGAAATTTGAGGCAGCCCAGCAAGACACCCGTCGAGACCGCCATCCAGTCAGAGCTGCTCAAGTCCAGGAGCCAGGGGATCAAGTCACTGCTCGTCTAGACGATTTAACTAGACAACTGAACGCCTTGAGACAGAATATTGGTGACAAGAAACCGACCGTAAAGTGCTGGAACTGCGGTGCTGAAGGACACATCCGACGAAACTGCAGAACACCCCAGGGCACGGATGCTAAGACCGCTCCTAACAAACAGCAGGGAAACTAATTAGTGGCCATCTCGCGGGGCGGAGGTTGCCAGATCATGAAAAGCCCCAGTTTAAAGCGCTTCAGATTTCTGCAGTGAGAGGCGGCAGTAATGGACTTTTCATAATAGGACATATTAATGAAGTTCCCTGCAATATGACGATAGATACAGGAGCCAACGTTACCATCATCCGAAAAGATTTGGCTCAACAACTGGGAAGCAAACTTATCTGGACGCCGCCCTGCGTTACCCTACAGACTGTGTCCGGTGAGAAGATCAACATCGATAGAAAAGTAAATGCTAACATCACGTTTGGAAGTGCCGCTTACCATCACACGGCATATGTAGCAGAGATCACTGATTCTTGCATACTCGGATTGGACTTTCTAAGGAAATACAATTTTTCCTTGGAATTTAAGAATAACGAATTACATTCTACATCTGAGGACATAGCGTTATTTGGAGTCAATGATGAAGTTAAATCTGTCCATAAAATCATAGCACAAGACAATATCACAATACCGGCCAGAACAGAAATTTTACTTCCTGGATCCATAGCCGAAAACAGAAATTTCCGCTACGGCATCATAGAATATCCCAATAACTGTAATAGCCCAAAAGGAGTACTAGTAGGTTCAACACTCGTCGACCTATCCAGAACGGTTATCCCGGTGAGAGTTGCCAATGTAACTGAGAAGGGGAGAATTATTAAGAAAGGTGAAGTGGTTGCAGCATGTACTCCAGTAACCACCGTTGAAAGAAAGAGTAACATCCAAGAATCCGTGTCCTCAGAGAGAATTACATCGGAGTTATTGCAGAATGCGCAATTAAACGATAAAGAGAGGAATGCTGCCGATCGCGTCATTAAAGATCTTCAAGTTGTTTTCTCCCGCTCGTCTTCTGACGTGGGTCGAACTAGTTTGACACAACATAGAATAGATACCGGCGATCATCCCCCGATCAAGCAACAACCAAGGCGTCTACCGTTTGCTAAACAGGAAGAGGTGCGAACACTGTTAAAAGATATGGAAGAAAGCGATGTCATCGAGCCTTCAGTAAGTCCATGGGCATCTCCCATCGCCCTAGTCAGTAAGAAAGACGGCTCAACAAGATTTTGCGTCGACTATCGCCGGTTGAATGAGGTTACGAAGAAACAGTTACCCTCTTCCTAGAATTGACGACATTCTAGACACTCTTTCTGGCAGCAAGTGGTTCTCAACACTTGATTTAAAGAGTGGGTATTGGCAGGTAGAAATACAGCCTGAAGACCGAGAAAAGACGGCATTTACTACGGGACAAGGGCTTTGGCAATTCAAGGTAATGCCGTTTGGACTATGTAATGCGCCGGCAACATTCGAACATCTTATGGAAACTGTTTTGAAAGGCCTTTCCTACGAAGCCTGACTCATATACCTGGACGACATCATCATCCTCGGAAAGAGTTTTGAAGAACATTTAGAAAATCTTAGGAAGGTGCTTCAGAAACTGAAAGAAGCCAATCTGAAGCTGAGTCCCGCTAAATGCAAATTGTTCCGAAAGGAAGTGACTTACCTGGGACATGTCATCTCTGCAGAAGTTGTGCGCACGGATCCTGAAAAGGTATCAGCCGTTAAATCCTGGAAACGTCCCGAAAATGTCCATCAACTGAGAAGCTTCCTAGGGCTTTGCACCTACTATAGGAGATTCGTGAAGGACTTTTCTTCCATCGCAAGACCCCTACACAAGCTGACAGAGAGCAACCAAAAGTTCTTGTGGACAAAAGAATGCGAGGATGCATTTAACAACTTAAAGGAGGCTTTAACATCTGCTCCAATCCTGACTATCCTCAGCTTGATCGACCATTTATTCTCGACACCGACGCGAGTAATGAAAGTGTTGGTGCTGTTTTGTCCCAAGAAATAGACGGCCAAGAACGTGTAGTGGCATACTGGAGCAAGTGCCTGTCTAAACCGGAGAGGAATTATTGTGTCACCAGGAAAGAGTTGCTCGCCATAGTCAAAGCTGTAGAACAGTTCCATCACTATCTATACGGCAGAAAATTCCTGCTCCGCACCGATCATGCATCATTGACCTGGCTTTTAAATTTCAAGAATCCTGAGGGTCAAATAGCCAGGTGGATACAGAGACTCCAAGAATATGACATCACTATCCGTCATCGTAAGGGATCATCACACGGAAACGCCGACGCCCTGTCTAGAAGACCTTGCCAAGAAAGCTGCCGTTATTGTTCCAGGGTGGAAGCGAAATACGAGCTGCTGACTCCGGTCGCAAGACAAATTACAACATCAACATCGGCTGATCGAGAACCGTGGAGTGATGATGAAGTCAGGAAAGACCAGCTGGAAGACCGCGACATTAAACCCATAATTGATTTAATGGAGTCATCAAACAGAAAACCTACATGGCAGGACATTTCTATCTGTAGTCCTACAACCAAACAATTTTGGGCACTCTGGGATTCACTTCACATTCGAAACGGCGTCTTATACCGGAAATTCGAATCGGATGATGGGAAGACGTTCCGATGGCAACTTATACTTCCAAGATCCCGCATTCCTGATGTCCTTAAAGAGTTACATAGCACCCCTACTGGAGGTCACTCTGGAATAATGAAGACCTTGCAGAGAGTTCGTGAGCGCTTTTACTGGAATAATGCAAAGGATGACGTGCAAAAGTGGTGCCGATCTTGCGATACCTGTGCAGGTCGGAAAGGACCGAGGAGACGCAGCCGACGCAGCTGCAACGTTACAACGTAGGGGCGCCTTTTGAACGTATCGCCTTTGATATCCTGGGACCTCTGCCACGAACTGCTGATGGCAACAAATACGTACTCGTTGTCATTGATTACTTCACCAAGTGGCCTGAAGCTTATCCTATTCCTGATCAAGAGGCTGTCACAGTAACTGAGGTAATGATACAGCACTGGATTTCCAGGTTCGGAGTGCCTCTTCAGTTACATTCCGATCAGGGAAGGAATTTTGCCTCGGCAGTAATCAAAGAACTATGCAAACTACTCGGCATTGACAAAACTCAAACGACGCCATTGCATCCCCAGTCGGACGGCATGGTAGCGAGGTTCAATCGAACCATCCTTAATAACCTCTCATTAGTGGTTTCCAGAAACCAACAGGACTGGGACAAGAAATTACCACTCTTTTTACTGGCTTACCGCAGTGCTGTCCACGAGACTACCGGCTATTCTCCATCACAGATGCTCTTCGGTCGTGACCTTCGTCTGCCTTGTAATCTATTGTTTGGCCGCCCTCCGGATGCCCCTTCATCGTCTGAGGAATATATTCAAGATCTCCAGGCCCGGTTTGAAGTGATGCACAACTTTGCACGAGAGCGAGTCAACTTGGCGACGGAGAAGATGAAGACCCGCTACGACACAAGAGCTACTGAACATCAGTTCCACGAAGGAGACAAGGTGTGGTTGTGGAATCCGACTCGACGGAAAGGACTTTGTCCGACATTACAGTCACCTTGGGATGGCCCGTATACAGTTCTAAAAAGGCTGAATGACGTCGTGGTTCGGATTCGTAAGTCTTCGAACTCTAAACCTAAAGTCGTTCATTACGACAGGTTAGCTCATTACTATGGCCATAGTACGTAATGTAAATAATTGTAAATAGTATCAGACCATGGTCCTTTTTGTTTATAAATGTGTATTTGATTTGATTTGTATTTAGTATTTGATTTGCATTTAGTATTTGATTTGTATTTAGTATTTGATTTGCATTTAGTATTTGATTTGTATTAAGTATTTGTTTTGTATTTAGTATTTGATAGCATTTGATTTGTTTAAGTTAGTTATTGCATTTATTGTTTATACTGTTTGATATTGTAAGGTAATGTTTATGCCTCAGTTGCATTTATGCCACAGTTGTAAGTTTAGCTTCCTGTCCAGGGATTGTACTGCTCGGGACGTGCAGTCCTTGGAAAGGGGGCAGTGTTACGAATTTGGTATTTAAAAAGCTAATTTTAGTTCAATTATAAATTAAATGGTTTTATTTCTCGCGCAGTGCAGCGCGTGACGAATATTAAAAGAAAGCTAGGCCGGAAAAATTAAAAATACAAGAGCGCGTGCGTTAAATAAATAAATATCTCTTTTTGATTTCGACAAAGTGCTGGAAAATTCTAGCGCGTGATTTTAAAATCTTATAAAAGGAGGAAAACATCTCAGTTTGTAGTAGTTGCTTAGTTTGTTGTTGTTTAGAAAACTGGTCTTGTTGATTGTAGCGAATTCGCGGATTAGCGTTCTTTAGCTGTTTTGAATGACGTTCTATTGGACATTTGAGTAGTTAAAAGATAACTACTGTGAGATATTGTAATACTGCATGATAATTTGAGAAAATTTAAGCATTTTTGTTGTGATAATAATAAATTTTTGTTCATTTTTCATCGGACTTGTGCATTCATTTCATAACGAACCCGTACGCACGCAACAATTTTTGGTGTCAGAAGTGGGGTTTGAATGCCAATAACAAGAGCGATGGAAGAACAATTCAGGCAAATGATGACTGCATTTGCTGCTTTCCAGGAAAAGATGGAAGGAGCCGTCAACTCCGTTAAAGAAGAAATAAAAGGCGAGATGAAATTGGGCCAAGAATCCGTTAAGGAAGATATGAAAGCCATTCAAGCTGGTCAATTAACTTTTAAAGACGAAATAAAAGCCGTACAAGTAAAGATTGAAGAAAGTCAATACGAAATGCAAAGAGAAATTGCCTGCATAATAGAAACCAAATTCGATGCTATGGAAGGTAGAATAGATGTGGTTGAAAATAAAGTTGGGCAAATTGAAGAAAAGGTTTCTTCTGTCAAAGATGAAATAGAAGATAGAGTATCGGCTCTGGAGCGACAAGTCGAAGGAAGAGTTTCGGCCTTCCAACAACAAATTGAAGAAAGGATTTATGCCGTCCAAGGACATATTGAACAACAAATCGAAGACAGAATTTCTGCTGTCGTCGCCAAAGAAGTTGACACTTTAAAGAAATTCGTAGCGACGGCAGGGAGCACTTCGGATGGTTTAAAATTTCTACCCATGCCTGCTCGTCCCTCTCTGAAGCTATCGACATATGATGGGAAGACCTCCTGGCAGGTGTATAAGACACAATTTTCATTCGTGGCGGATGCGAATGGATGGGATTCCTAAGCTAAGGCCTGTCATCTCGCCGCTTCTTTAAGAGCCGACGCAGCGGATATCCTTCAGACTCTTCCCGAAAACAAAAGGTCAGATTTCGAAGCTCTGTCCGGCGCCTTGGAGCTGCGCTTCGGGGAGAAATGTTTAAAAGACTACAGAAGGCTCCAATTAAAATCCCGTCAACAGAAGCTCACCGAAACACTTCAGGAACTCGCCACGGATGTTGAAAGGCTGTCACATCACGCCTTTTCGGAGTGCCTGACAGAAACTAGGGGAATCCTGTCCCTGCAATATTTCATCGATGGCATCCGGTACCCTGAAATACAGAAAGCACTGCGAATAGCGGATGTTAAAGATCTGAAAAGCGCTTTAGTGTATGCCATGAAATTTGAGGCAGCCCAGCAAGACACCCGTCGAGACCGCCATCCAGTCAGAGCTGCTCAAGTCCAGGAGCCAGGGGATCAAGTCACTGCTCGTCTAGACGATTTAACTAGACAACTGAACGCCTTGAGACAGAATATTGGTGACAAGAAACCGACCGTAAAGTGCTGGAACTGCGGTGCTGAAGGACACATTCGACGAAACTGCAGAACACCCCAGGGCACGGATGCTAAGACCGCTCCTAACAAACAGCAGGGAAACTAATTAGTGGCCATCTCGCGGGGCGGAGGTTGCCAGATCATGAAAAGCCCCAGTTTAAAGCGCTTCAGATTTCTGCAGTGAGAGGCGGCAGTAATGGACTTTTCATAATAGGACATATTAATGAAGTTCCCTGCAATATGACGATAGATACAGGAGCCAACGTTACCATCATCCGAAAAGATTTGGCTCAACAACTGGGAAGCAAACTTATCTGGACGCCGCCCTGCGTTACCCTACAGACTGTGTCCGGTGAGAAGATCAACATCGATAGAAAAGTAAATGCTAACATCACGTTTGGAAGTGCCGCTTACCATCACACGGCATATGTAGCAGAGATCACTGATTCTTGCATACTCGGATTGGACTTTCTAAGGAAATACAATTTTTCCTTGGAATTTAAGAATAACGAATTACATTCTACATCTGAGGACATAGCGTTATTTGGAGTCAATGATGAAGTTAAATCTGTCCATAAAATCATAGCACAAGACAATATCACAATACCGGCCAGAACAGAAATTTTACTTCCTGGATCCATAGCCGAAAACAGAAATTTCCGCTACGGCATCATAGAATATCCCAATAACTGTAATAGCCCAAAAGGAGTACTAGTAGCTTCAACACTCGTCGACCTATCCAGAACGGTTATCCCGGTGAGAGTTGCCAATGTAACTGAGAAGGGGAGAATTATTAAGAAAGGTGAAGTGGTTGCAGCATGTACTCCAGTAACCACCGTTGAAAGAAAGAGTAACATCCAAGAATCCGTGTCCTCAGAGAGAATTACATCGGAGTTATTGCAGAATGCGCAATTAAACGATAAAGAGAGGAATGCTGCCGATCGCGTCATTAAAGATCTTCAAGTTGTTTTCTCCCGCTCGTCTTCTGACGTGGGTCGAACTAGTTTGACACAACATAGAATAGATACCGGCGATCATCCCCCGATCAAGCAACAACCAAGGCGTCTACCGTTTGCTAAACAGGAAGAGGTGCGAACACTGTTAAAAGATATGGAAGAAAGCGATGTCATCGAGCCTTCAGTAAGTCCATGGGCATCTCCCATCGTCCTAGTCAGTAAGAAAGACGGCTCAACAAGATTTTGCGTCGACTATCGCCGGTTGAATGAGGTTACGAAGAAACAGTTACCCTCTTCCTAGAATTGACGACATTCTAGACACTCTTTCTGGCAGCAAGTGGTTCTCAACACTTGATTTAAAGAGTGGGTATTGGCAGGTAGAAATACAGCCTGAAGACCGAGAAAAGACGGCATTTACTACGGGACAAGGGCTTTGGCAATTCAAGGTAATGCCGTTTGGACTATGTAATGCGCCGGCAACATTCGAACATCTTATGGAAACTGTTTTGAAAGGCCTTTCCTACGAAGCCTGCCTCATATACCTGGACGACATCATCATCCTCGGAAAGAGTTTTGAAGAACATTTAGAAAATCTTAGGAAGGTGCTTCAGAAACTGAAAGAAGCCAATCTGAAGCTGAGTCCCGCTAAATGCAAATTGTTCCGAAAGGAAGTGACTTACCTGGGACATGTCATCTCTGCAGAAGTTGTGCGCACGGATCCTGAAAAGGTATCAGCCGTTAAATCCTGGAAACGTCCCGAAAATGTCCATCAACTGAGAAGCTTCCTAGGGCTTTGCACCTACTATAGGAGATTCGTGAAGGACTTTTCTTCCATCGCAAGACCCCTACACAAGCTGACAGAGAGCAACCAAAAGTTCTTGTGGACAAAAGAATGCGAGGATGCATTTAACAACTTAAAGGAGGCTTTAACATCTGCTCCAATCCTGACGTATCCTCAGCTTGATCGACCATTTATTCTCGACACCGACGCGAGTAATGTAAGTGTTGGTGCTGTTTTGTCCCTAGAAATAGACGGCCAAGAACGTGTAGTGGCATACTGGAGCAAGTGCCTGTCTAAACCGGAGAGGAATTATTGTGTCACCAGGAAAGAGTTGCTCGCCATAGTCAAAGCTGTAGAACAGTTCCATCACTATCTATACGGCAGAAAATTCCTGCTCCGCACCGATCATGCATCACTGACCTGGCTTTTAAATTTCAAGAATCCTGAGGGTCAAATAGCTAGGTGGATACAGAGACTCCAAGAATATGACATCACTATCCGTCATCGTAAGGGATCATCACACGGAAACGCCGACGCCCTGTCTAGAAGACCTTGCCAAGAAAGCTGCCGATATTGTTCCAGGGTGGAAGCGAAATACGAGCTGCTGACTCCGGTCGCAAGACAAATTACAACATCAACATCGGCTGATCGAGAACCGTGGAGTGATGATGAAGTCAGGAAAGACCAGCTGGAAGACCGCGACATTAAACACATAATTGATTTAATGGAGTCATCAAACAGAAAACCTACCTGGCAGGACATTTCTATCTGTAGTCCTACAACCAAACAATATTGGGCACTCTGGGATTCACTTCACATTCGAAACGGCGTCTTATACCGGAAATTCGAATCGGATGATGGGAAGACGTTCCGATGGCAACTTATACTTCCAAGATCCCGCATTCCTGATGTCCTTAAAGAGTTACATAGCACCCCTACTGGAGGTCACTCTGGAATAATGAAGACCTTGCAGAGAGTTCGTGAGCGCTTTTACTGGAATAATGCAAAGGATGACGTGCAAAAGTGGTGCCGATCTTGCGATACCTGTGCAGGTCGGAAAGGACCGAGGAGACGCAGCCGACGCAGCTGCAACGTTACAACGTAGGGGCGCCTTTTGAACGTATCGCCTTTGATATCCTGGGACCTCTGCCACGAACTGCTGATGGCAACAAATACATACTCGTTGTCATTGATTACTTCACCAAGTGGCCTGAAGCTTATCCTATTCCTGATCAAGAGGCTGTCACAGTAACTGAGGTAATGATACAGCACTGGATTTCCAGGTTCGGAGTGCCTCTTCAGTTACATTCCGATCAGGGAAGGAATTTTGCCTCGGCAGTAATCAAAGAACTATGCAAACTACTCGGCATTGACAAAACTCAAACGACGCCATTGCATCCCCAGTCGGACGGCATGGTAGCGAGGTTCAATCGAACCATCCTTAATAACCTCTCATTAGTGGTTTCCAGAAACCAACAGGACTGGGACAAGAAATTACCACTCATTTTACTGGCTTACCGCAGTGCTGTCAACGAGACTACCGGCTATTCTCCATCACAGATGCTCTTCGGTCGTGACCTTCGTCTGCCTTGTGATCTATTGTTTGGCCGCCCTCCGGATGCCCCTTCATCGTCTGAGGAATATATTCAAGATCATCAGGCCCGGTTTGAAGTGATGCACAACTTTGCACGAGAGCGAGTCAACTTGGCGACGGAGAAGATGAAGACCCGCTACGACACAAGAGCTACTGAACATCAGTTCCACGAAGGAGACAAGGTGTGGTTGTGGAATCCGACTCGACGGAAAGGACTTTGTCCGACATTACAGTCACCTTGGGATGGCCCGTATACAGTTCTAAAAAGGCTGAATGACGTCGTGGTTCGGATTCGTAAGTCTTCGAACTCTAAACCTAAAGTCGTTCATTACGACAGGTTAGCTCATTACTATGGCCATAGTACGTAATGTAAATAATTGTAAATAGTATCAGACCATGGTCCTTTTTGTTTATAAATGTGTATTTGATTTGATTTGTATTTAGTATTTGATTTGCATTTAGTATTTGATTTGTATTTAGTATTTGATTTGCATTTAGTATTTGATTTGTATTAAGTATTTGTTTTGTATTTAGTATTTGATAGCATTTGATTTGTTTAAGTTAGTTATTGCATTTATTGTTTATACTGTTTGATATTGTAATGTAATGTTTATGCCTCAGTTGCATTTATGCCACAGTTGTAAGTTTAGCTTCCTGTCCAGGGATTGTACTGCTCGGGACGTGCAGTCCTTGGAAAGGGGGCAGTGTTACGAATTTGGTATTTAAAAAGCTAATTTTAGTTCAATTATAAATTAAATGGTTTTATTTCTCGCGCAGTGCAGCGCGTGACGAATATTAAAAGAAAGCTAGGCCGGAAAAATTAAAAATACAAGAGCGCGTGCGTTAAATAAATAAATATCTCTTTTTGATTTCGACAAAGTGCTGGAAAATTCTAGCGCGTGATTTTAAAATCTTATAAAAGGAGGAAAACATCTCAGTTTGTAGTAGTTGCTTAGTTTGTTGTTGTTTAGAAAACTGCTCTTGTTGATTGTAGCGAATTCGCGGATTAGCGTTCTTTAGCTGTTTTGAATGACGTTCTATTGGACATTTGAGTAGTTAAAAGATAACTACTGTGAGATATTGTAATACTGCATGATAATTTGAGAAAATTTAAGCATTTTTGTTGTGATAATAATAAATTTTTGTTCATTTTTCATCGGACTTGTGCATTCATTTCATAACGAACCCGTACGCACGCAACAATTTTTGGTGTCAGAAGTGGGGTTTGAATGCCAATAACAAGAGCGATGGAAGAACAATTCAGGCAAATGATGACTGCATTTGCTGCTTTCCAAGAAAAGATGGAAGGAGCCGTCAACTCCGTTAAAGAAGAAATAAAAGGCGAGATGAAATTGGGCCAAGAATCCGTTAAGGAAGATATGAAAGCCATTCAAGCTGGTCAATTAACTTTTAAAGACGAAATAAAAGCCGTACAAGTAAAGATTGAAGAAAGTCAATACGAAATGAAAAGAGAAATTGCCTGCATAATAGAAACCAAATTCGATGCTATGGAAGGTAGAATAGATGTGGTTGAAAATAAAGTTGGGCAAATTGAAGAAAAGGTTTCTTCTGTCAAAGATGAAATAGAAGATAGAGTATCGGCTCTGGAGCGACAAGTCGAAGGAAGAGTTTCGGCCTTCCAACAACAAATTGAAGAAAGGATTTATGCCGTCCAAGGACATATTGAACAACAAATCGAAGACAGAATTTCTGCTGTCGTCGCCAAAGAAGTTGACACTTTAAAGAAATTCGTAGCGACGGCAGGGAGCACTTCGGATGGTTTAAAATTTCTACCCATGCCTGCTCGTCCCTCTCTGAAGCTATCGACATATGATGGGAAGACCTCCTGGCAGGTGTATAAGACACAATTTTCATTCGTGGCGGATGCGAATGGATGGGATTCCTAAGCTAAGGCCTGTCATCTCGCCGCTTCTTTAAGAGCCGACGCAGCGGATATCCTTCAGACTCTTCCCGAAAACAAAAGGTCAGATTTCGAAGCTCTGTCCGGCGCCTTGGAGCTGCGCTTCGGGGAGAAATGTTTAAAAGACTACAGAAGGCTCCAATTAAAATCCCGTCAACAGAAGCTCACCGAAACACTTCAGGAACTCGCCACGGATGTTGAAAGGCTGTCACATCACGCCTTTTCGGAGTGCCTGACAGAAACTAGGGGAATCCTGTCCCTGCAATATTTCATCGATGGCATCCGGTACCCTGAAATACAGAAAGCACTGCGAATAGCGGATGTTAAAGATCTGAAAAGCGCTTTAGTGTATGCCATGAAATTTGAGGCAGCCCAGCAAGACACCCGTCGAGACCGCCATCCAGTCAGAGCTGCTCAAGTCCAGGAGCCAGGGGATCAAGTCACTGCTCGTCTAGACGATTTAACTAGACAACTGAACGCCTTGAGACAGAATATTGGTGACAAGAAACCGACCGTAAAGTGCTGGAACTGCGGTGCTGAAGGACACATTCGACGAAACTGCAGAACACCCCAGGGCACGGATGCTAAGACCGCTCCTAACAAACAGCAGGGAAACTAATTAGTGGCCATCTCGCGGGGCGGAGGTTGCCAGATCATGAAAAGCCCCAGTTTAAAGCGCTTCAGATTTCTGCAGTGAGAGGCGGCAGTAATGGACTTTTCATAATAGGACATATTAATGAAGTTCCCTGCAATATGACGATAGATACAGGAGCCAACGTTACCATCATCCGAAAAGATTTGGCTCAACAACTGGGAAGCAAACTTATCTGGACGCCGCCCTGCGTTACCCTACAGACTGTGTCCGGTGAGAAGATCAACATCGATAGAAAAGTAAATGCTAACATCACGTTTGGAAGTGCCGCTTACCATCACACGGCATATGTAGCAGAGATCACTGATTC
This sequence comes from Stegodyphus dumicola, assembly GCF_044657685.1. NCBI lineage: Eukaryota > Metazoa > Arthropoda > Arachnida > Araneae > Eresidae > Stegodyphus > Stegodyphus dumicola. Next base: position 135,554,504 of record NC_140770.1, read on the forward strand.
TTGCATACTCGGATTGGACTTTCTAAGGAAATACAATTTTTCCTTGGAATTTAAGAATAACGAATTACATTCTACATCTGAGGACATAGCGTTATTTGGAGTCAATGATGAAGTTAAATCTGTCCATAAAATCATAGCACAAGACAATATCACAATACCGGCCAGAACAGAAATTTTACTTCCTGGATCCATAGCCGAAAACAGAAATTTCCGCTACGGCATCATAGAATATCCCAATAATAACTGTAATAGCCCAAAAGGAGTACTAGTAGCTTCAACACTCGTCGACCTATCCAGAACGGTTATCCCGGTGAGAGTTGCCAATGTAACTGAGAAGGGGAGAATTATTAAGAAAGGTGAAGTGGTTGCAGCATGTACTCCAGTAACCACCGTTGAAAGAAAGTGTAACATCCAAGAATCCGTGTCCTCAGAGAGAATTACATCGGAGTTATTGCAGAATGCGCAATTAAACGATAAAGAGAGGAATGCTGCCGATCGCGTCATTAAAGATCTTCAAGTTGTTTTCTCCCGCTCGTCTTCTGACGTGGGTCGAACTAGTTTGACACAACATAGAATAGATACCGGCGATCATCCCCCGATCAAGCAACAACCAAGGCGTCTACCGTTTGCTAAACAGGAAGAGGTGCGAACACTGTTAAAAGATATGGAAGAAAGCGATGTCATCGAGCCTTCAGTAAGTCCATGGGCATCTCCCATCGTCCTAGTCAGTAAGAAAGACGGCTCAACAAGATTTTGCGTCGACTATCGCCGGTTGAATGAGGTTACGAAGAAACAGTTACCCTCTTCCTAGAATTGACGACTTTCTAGACACTCTTTCTGGCAGCAAGTGGTTCTCAACACTTGATTTAAAGAGTGGGTATTGGCAGGTAGAAATACAGCCTGAAGACCGAGAAAAGACGGCATTTACTACGGGACAAGGGCTTTGGCAATTCAAGGTAATGCCGTTTGGACTATGTAATGCGCCGGCAACATTCGAACATCTTATGGAAACTGTTTTGAAAGGCCTTTCCTACGAAGCCTGACTCATATACCTGGACGACATCATCATCCTCGGAAAGAGTTTTGAAGAACATTTAGAAAATCTTAGGAAGGTGCTTCAGAAACTGAAAGAAGCCAATCTGAAGCTGAGTCCCGCTAAATGCAAATTGTTCCGAAAGGAAGTGACTTACCTGGGACATGTCATCTCTGCAGAAGTTGTGCGCACGGATCCTGAAAAGGTATCAGCCGTTAAATCCTGGAAACGTCCCGAAAATGTCCATCAACTGAGAAGCTTCCTAGGGCTTTGCACCTACTATAGGAGATTCGTGAAGGACTTTTCTTCCATCGCAAGACCCCTACACAAGCTGACAGAGAGCAACCAAAAGTTCTTGTGGACAAAGAATGCGAGGATGCATTTAACAACTTAAAGGAGGCTTTAACATCTGCTCCAATCCTGACTATCCTCAGCTTGATCGACCATTTATTCTCGACACCGACGCGAGTAATGAAAGTGTTGGTGCTGTTTTGTCCCAAGAAATAGACGGCCAAGAACGTGTAGTGGCATACTGGAGCAAGTGCCTGTCTAAACCGGAGAGGAATTATTGTGTCACCAGGAAAGAGTTGCTCGCCATAGTCAAAGCTGTAGAACAGTTCCATCACTATCTATACGGCAGAAAATTCCTGCTCCGCACCGATCATGCATCATTGACCTGGCTTTTAAATTTCAAGAATCCTGAGGGTCAAATAGCCAGGTGGATACAGAGACTCCAAGAATATGACATCACTATCCGTCATCGTAAGGGATCATCACACGGAAACGCCGACGCCCTGTCTAGAAGACCTTGCCAAGAAAGCTGCCGTTATTGTTCCAGGGTGGAAGCGAAATACGAGCTGCTGACTCCGGTCGCAAGACAAATTACAACATCAACATCGGCTGATCGAGAACCGTGGAGTGATGATGAAGTCAGGAAAGACCAGCTGGAAGACCGCGACATTAAACACATAATTGATTTAATGGAGTCATCAAACAGAAAACCTACCTGGCAGGACATTTCTATCTGTAGTCCTACAACCAAACAATATTGGGCACTCTGGGATTCACTTCACATTCGAAACGGCGTCTTATACCGGAAATTCGAATCGGATGATGGGAAGACGTTCCGATGGCAACTTATACTTCCAAGATCCCGCATTCCTGATGTCCTTAAAGAGTTACATAGCACCCCTACTGGAGGTCACTCTGGAATAATGAAGACCTTGCAGAGAGTTCGTGAGCGCTTTTACTGGAATAATGCAAAGGATGACGTGCAAAAGTGGTGCCGATCTTGCGATACCTGTGCAGGTCGGAAAGGACCGAGGAGACGCAGCCGACGCAGCTGCAACGTTACAACGTAGGGGCGCCTTTTGAACGTATCGCCTTTGATATCCTGGGACCTCTGCCACGAACTGCTGATGGCAACAAATACATACTCGTTGTCATTGATTACTTCACCAAGTGGCCTGAAGCTTATCCTATTCCTGATCAAGAGGCTGTCACAGTAACTGAGGTAATGATACAGCACTGGATTTCCAGGTTCGGAGTGCCTCTTCAGTTACATTCCGATCAGGGAAGGAATTTTGCCTCGGCAGTAATCAAAGAACTATGCAAACTACTCGGCATTGACAAAACTCAAACGACGCCATTGCATCCCCAGTCGGACGGCATGGTAGCGAGGTTCAATCGAACCATCCTTAATAACCTCTCATTAGTGGTTTCCAGAAACCAACAGGACTGGGACAAGAAATTACCACTCTTTTTACTGGCTTACCGCAGTGCTGTCCACGAGACTACCGGCTATTCCCCATCACAGATGCTCTTCGGTCGTGACCTTCGTCTGCCTTGTAATCTATTGTTTGGCCGCCCTCCGGATGCCCCTTCATCGTCTGAGGAATATATTCAAGATCTCCAGGCCCGGTTTGAAGTGATGCACAACTTTGCACGAGAGCGAGTCAACTTGGCGACGGAGAAGATGAAGACCCGCTACGACACAAGAGCTACTGAACATCAGTTCCACGAAGGAGACAAGGTGTGGTTGTGGAATTCGACTCGACGGAAAGGACTTTGTCCGACATTACAGTCACCTTGGGATGGCCCGTATACAGTTCTAAAAAGGCTGAATGACGTCGTGGTTCGGATTCGTAAGTCTTCGAACTCTAAACCTAAAGTCGTTCATTACGACAGGTTAGCTCATTACTATGGCCATAGTACGTAATGTAAATAATTGTAAATAGTATCAGACCATGGTCCTTTTTGTTTATAAATGTGTATTTGATTTGATTTGTATTTAGTATTTGATTTGCATTTAGTATTTGATTTGTATTTAGTATTTGATTTGCATTTAGTATTTGATTTGTATTAAGTATTTGTTTTGTATTTAGTATTTGATAGCATTTGATTTGTTTAAGTTAGTTATTGCATTTATTGTTTATACTGTTTGATATTGTAATGTAATGTTTATGCCTCAGTTGCATTTATGCCACAGTTGTAAGTTTAGCTTCCTGTCCAGGGATTGTACTGCTCGGGACGTGCAGTCCTTGGAAAGGGGGCAGTGTCACGAATTTGGTATTTAAAAAGCTAATTTTAGTTCAATTATAAATTAAATGGTTTTATTTCTCGCGCAGTGCAGCGCGTGACGAATATTAAAAGAAAGCTAGGCCGGAAAAATTAAAAATACAAGAGCGCGTGCGTTAAATAAATAAATATCTCTTTTTGATTTCGACAAAGTGCTGGAAAATTCTAGCGCGTGATTTTAAAATCTTATAAAAGGAGGAAAACATCTCAGTTTGTAGTAGTTGCTTAGTTTGTTGTTGTTTAGAAAACTGCTCTTGTTGATTGTAGCGAATTCGCGGATTAGCGTTCTTTAGCTGTTTTGAATGACGTTCTATTGGACATTTGAGTAGTTAAAAGATAACTACTGTGAGATATTGTAATACTGCATGATAATTTGAGAAAATTTAAGCATTTTTGTTGTGATAATAATAAATTTTTGTTCATTTTTCATCGGACTTGTGCATTCATTTCATAACGAACCCGTACGCACGCAACAATTTTTGGTGTCAGAAGTGGGGTTTGAATGCCAATAACAAGAGCGATGGAAGAACAATTCAGGCAAATGATGACTGCATTTGCTGCTTTCCAAGAAAAGATGGAAGGAGCCGTCAACTCCGTTAAAGAAGAAATAAAAGGCGAGATGAAATTGGGCCAAGAATCCGTTAAGGAAGATATGAAAGCCATTCAAGCTGGTCAATTAACTTTTAAAGACGAAATAAAAGCCGTACAAGTAAAGATTGAAGAAAGTCAATACGAAATGAAAAGAGAAATTGCCTGCATAATAGAAACCAAATTCGATGCTATGGAAGGTAGAATAGATGTGGTTGAAAATAAAGTTGGGCAAATTGAAGAAAAGGTTTCTTCTGTCAAAGATGAAATAGAAGATAGAGTATCGGCTCTGGAGCGACAAGTCGAAGGAAGAGTTTCGGCCTTCCAACAACAAATTGAAGAAAGGATTTATGCCGTCCAAGGACATATTGAACAACAAATCGAAGACAGAATTTCTGCTGTCGTCGCCAAAGAAGTTGACACTTTAAAGAAATTCGTAGCGACGCCAGGGAGCACTTCGGATGGTTTAAAATTTCTACCCATGCCTGCTCGTCCCTCTCTGAAGCTATCGACATATGATGGGAAGACCTCCTGGCAGGTGTATAAGACACAATTTTCATTCGTGGCGGATGCGAATGGATGGGATTCCTAAGCTAAGGCCTGTCATCTCGCCGCTTCTTTAAGAGCCGACGCAGCGGATATCCTTCAGACTCTTCCCGAAAACAAAAGGTCAGATTACGAAGCTCTGTCCGGCGCCTTGGAGCTGCGCTTCGGGGAGAAATGTTTAAAAGACTACAGAAGGCTCCAATTAAAATCCCGTCAACAGAAGCTCACCGAAACACTTCAGGAACTCGCCACGGATGTTGAAAGGCTGTCACATCACGCCTTTTCGGAGTGCCTGACAGAAACTAGGGGAATCCTGTCCCTGCAATATTTCATCGATGGCATCCGGGACCCTGAAATACAGAAAGCACTGCGAATAGCGGATGTTAAAGATCTGAAAAGCGCTTTAGTGTATGCCATGAAATTTGAGGCAGCCCAGCAAGACACCCGTCGAGACCGCCATCCAGTCAGAGCTGCTCAAGTCCAGGAGCCAGGGGATCAAGTCACTGCTCGTCTAGACGATTTAACTAGACAACTGAACGCCTTGAGACAGAATATTGGTGACAAGAAACCGACCGTAAAGTGCTGGAACTGCGGTGCTGAAGGACACATCCGACGAAACTGCAGAACACCCCAGGGCACGGATGCTAAGACCGCTCCTAACAAACAGCAGGGAAACTAATTAGTGGCCATCTCGCGGGGCGGAGGTTGCCAGATCATGAAAAGCCCCAGTTTAAAGCGCTTCAGATTTCTGCAGTGAGAGGCGGCAGTAATGGACTTTTCATAATAGGACATATTAATGAAGTTCCCTGCAATATGACGATAGATACAGGAGCCAACGTTACCATCATCCGAAAAGATTTGGCTCAACAACTGGGAAGCAAACTTATCTGGACGCCGCCCTGCGTTACCCTACAGACTGTGTCCGGTGAGAAGATCAACATCGATAGAAAAGTAAATGCTAACATCACGTTTGGAAGTGCCGCTTACCATCACACGGCATATGTAGCAGAGATCACTGATTCTTGCATACTCGGATTGGACTTTCTAAGGAAATACAATTTTTCCTTGGAATTTAAGAATAACGAATTACATTCTACATCTGAGGACATAGCGTTATTTGGAGTCAATGATGAAGTTAAATCTGTCCATAAAATCATAGCACAAGACAATATCACAATACCGGCCAGAACAGAAATTTTACTTCCTGGATCCATAGCCGAAAACAGAAATTTCCGCTACGGCATCATAGAATATCCCAATAACTGTAATAGCCCAAAAGGAGTACTAGTAGGTTCAACACTCGTCGACCTATCCAGAACGGTTATCCCGGTGAGAGTTGCCAATGTAACTGAGAAGGGGAGAATTATTAAGAAAGGTGAAGTGGTTGCAGCATGTACTCCAGTAACCACCGTTGAAAGAAAGAGTAACATCCAAGAATCCGTGTCCTCAGAGAGAATTACATCGGAGTTATTGCAGAATGCGCAATTAAACGATAAAGAGAGGAATGCTGCCGATCGCGTCATTAAAGATCTTCAAGTTGTTTTCTCCCGCTCGTCTTCTGACGTGGGTCGAACTAGTTTGACACAACATAGAATAGATACCGGCGATCATCCCCCGATCAAGCAACAACCAAGGCGTCTACCGTTTGCTAAACAGGAAGAGGTGCGAACACTGTTAAAAGATATGGAAGAAAGCGATGTCATCGAGCCTTCAGTAAGTCCATGGGCATCTCCCATCGTCCTAGTCAGTAAGAAAGACGGCTCAACAAGATTTTGCGTCGACTATCGCCGGTTGAATGAGGTTACGAAGAAACAGTTACCCTCTTCCTAGAATTGACGACATTCTAGACACTCTTTCTGGCAGCAAGTGGTTCTCAACACTTGATTTAAAGAGTGGGTATTGGCAGGTAGAAATACAGCCTGAAGACCGAGAAAAGACGGCATTTACTACGGGACAAGGGCTTTGGCAATTCAAGGTAATGCCGTTTGGACTATGTAATGCGCCGGCAACATTCGAACATCTTATGGAAACTGTTTTGAAAGGCCTTTCCTACGAAGCCTGCCTCATATACCTGGACGACATCATCATCCTCGGAAAGAGTTTTGAAGAACATTTAGAAAATCTTAGGAAGGTGCTTCAGAAACTGAAAGAAGCCAATCTGAAGCTGAGTCCCGCTAAATGCAAATTGTTCCGAAAGGAAGTGACTTACCTGGGACATGTCATCTCTGCAGAAGTTGTGCGCACGGATCCTGAAAAGGTATCAGCCGTTAAATCCTGGAAACGTCCCGAAAATGTCCATCAACTGAGAAGCTTCCTAGGGCTTTGCACCTACTATAGGAGATTCGTGAAGGACTTTTCTTCCATCGCAAGACCCCTACACAAGCTGACAGAGAGCAACCAAAAGTTCTTGTGGACAAAGAATGCGAGGATGCATTTAACAACTTAAAGGAGGCTTTAACATCTGCTCCAATCCTGACTATCCTCAGCTTGATCGACCATTTATTCTCGACACCGACGCGAGTAATGAAAGTGTTGGTGCTGTTTTGTCCCAAGAAATAGACGGCCAAGAACGTGTAGTGGCATACTGGAGCAAGTGCCTGTCTAAACCGGAGAGGAATTATTGTGTCACCAGGAAAGAGTTGCTCGCCATAGTCAAAGCTGTAGAACAGTTCCATCACTATCTATACGGCAGAAAATTCCTGCTCCGCACCGATCATGCATCATTGACCTGGCTTTTAAATTTCAAGAATCCTGAGGGTCAAATAGCCAGGTGGATACAGAGACTCCAAGAATATGACATCACTATCCGTCATCGTAAGGGATCATCACACGGAAACGCCGACGCCCTGTCTAGAAGACCTTGCCAAGAAAGCTGCCGTTATTGTTCCAGGGTGGAAGCGAAATACGAGCTGCTGACTCCGGTCGCAAGACAAATTACAACATCAACATCGGCTGATCGAGAACCGTGGAGTGATGATGAAGTCAGGAAAGACCAGCTGGAAGACCGCGACATTAAACACATAATTGATTTAATGGAGTCATCAAACAGAAAACCTACCTGGCAGGACATTTCTATCTGTAGTCCTACAACCAAACAATATTGGGCACTCTGGGATTCACTTCACATTCGAAACGGCGTCTTATACCGGAAATTCGAATCGGATGATGGGAAGACGTTCCGATGGCAACTTATACTTCCAAGATCCCGCATTCCTGATGTCCTTAAAGAGTTACATAGCACCCCTACTGGAGGTCACTCTGGAATAATGAAGACCTTGCAGAGAGTTCGTGAGCGCTTTTACTGGAATAATGCAAAGGATGACGTGCAAAAGTGGTGCCGATCTTGCGATACCTGTGCAGGTCGGAAAGGACCGAGGAGACGCAGCCGACGCAGCTGCAACGTTACAACGTAGGGGCGCCTTTTGAACGTATCGCCTTTGATATCCTGGGACCTCTGCCACGAACTGCTGATGGCAACAAATACATACTCGTTGTCATTGATTACTTCACCAAGTGGCCTGAAGCTTATCCTATTCCTGATCAAGAGGCTGTCACAGTAACTGAGGTAATGATACAGCACTGGATTTCCAGGTTCGGAGTGCCTCTTCAGTTACATTCCGATCAGGGAAGGAATTTTGCCTCGGCAGTAATCAAAGAACTATGCAAACTACTCGGCATTGACAAAACTCAAACGACGCCATTGCATCCCCAGTCGGACGGCATGGTAGCGAGGTTCAATCGAACCATCCTTAATAACCTCTCATTAGTGGTTTCCAGAAACCAACAGGACTGGGACAAGAAATTACCACTCTTTTTACTGGCTTACCGCAGTGCTGTCCACGAGACTACCGGCTATTCCCCATCACAGATGCTCTTCGGTCGTGACCTTCGTCTGCCTTGTAATCTATTGTTTGGCCGCCCTCCGGATGCCCCTTCATCGTCTGAGGAATATATTCAAGATCTCCAGGCCCGGTTTGAAGTGATGCACAACTTTGCACGAGAGCGAGTCAACTTGGCGACGGAGAAGATGAAGACCCGCTACGACACAAGAGCTACTGAACATCAGTTCCACGAAGGAGACAAGGTGTGGTTGTGGAATCCGACTCGACGGAAAGGACTTTGTCCGACATTACAGTCACCTTGGGATGGCCCGTATACAGTTCTAAAAAGGCTGAATGACGTCGTGGTTCGGATTCGTAAGTCTTCGAACTCTAAACCTAAAGTCGTTCATTACGACAGGTTAGCTCATTACTATGGCCATAGTACGTAATGTAAATAATTGTAAATAGTATCAGACCATGGTCCTTTTTGTTTATAAATGTGTATTTGATTTGATTTGTATTTAGTATTTGATTTGCATTTAGTATTTGATTTGTATTTAGTATTTGATTTGCATTTAGTATTTGATTTGTATTAAGTATTTGTTTTGTATTTAGTATTTGATAGCATTTGATTTGTTTAAGTTAGTTATTGCATTTATTGTTTATACTGTTTGATATTGTAATGTAATGTTTATGCCTCAGTTGCATTTATGCCACAGTTGTAAGTTTAGCTTCCTGTCCAGGGATTGTACTGCTCGGGACGTGCAGTCCTTGGAAAGGGGGCAGTGTCACGAATTTGGTATTTAAAAAGCTAATTTTAGTTCAATTATAAATTAAATGGTTTTATTTCTCGCGCAGTGCAGCGCGTGACGAATATTAAAAGAAAGCTAGGCCGGAAAAATTAAAAATACAAGAGCGCGTGCGTTAAATAAATAAATATCTCTTTTTGATTTCGACAAAGTGCTGGAAAATTCTAGCGCGTGATTTTAAAATCTTATAAAAGGAGGAAAACATCTCAGTTTGTAGTAGTTGCTTAGTTTGTTGTTGTTTAGAAAACTGCTCTTGTTGATTGTAGCGAATTCGCGGATTAGCGTTCTTTAGCTGTTTTGAATGACGTTCTATTGGACATTTGAGTAGTTAAAAGATAACTACTGTGAGATATTGTAATACTGCATGATAATTTGAGAAAATTTAAGCATTTTTGTTGTGATAATAATAAATTTTTGTTCATTTTTCATCGGACTTGTGCATTCATTTCATAACGAACCCGTACGCACGCAACAATTTTTGGTGTCAGAAGTGGGGTTTGAATGCCAATAACAAGAGCGATGGAAGAACAATTCAGGCAAATGATGACTGCATTTGCTGCTTTCCAAGAAAAGATGGAAGGAGCCGTCAACTCCGTTAAAGAAGAAATAAAAGGCGAGATGAAATTGGGCCAAGAATCCGTTAAGGAAGATATGAAAGCCATTCAAGCTGGTCAATTAACTTTTAAAGACGAAATAAAAGCCGTACAAGTAAAGATTGAAGAAAGTCAATACGAAATGAAAAGAGAAATTGCCTGCATAATAGAAACCAAATTCGATGCTATGGAAGGTAGAATAGATGTGGTTGAAAATAAAGTTGGGCAAATTGAAGAAAAGGTTTCTTCTGTCAAAGATGAAATAGAAGATAGAGTATCGGCTCTGGAGCGACAAGTCGAAGGAAGAGTTTCGGCCTTCCAACAACAAATTGAAGAAAGAATTTATGCCGTCCAAGGACATATTGAACAACAAATCGAAGACAGAATTTCTGCTGTCGTCGCCAAAGAAGTTGACACTTTAAAGAAATTCGTAGCGACGCCAGGGAGCACTTCGGATGGTTTAAAATTTCTACCCATGCCTGCTCGTCCCTCTCTGAAGCTATCGACATATGATGGGAAGACCTCCTGGCAGGTGTATAAGACACAATTTTCATTCGTGGCGGATGCGAATGGATGGGATTCCTAAGCTAAGGCCTGTCATCTCGCCGCTTCTTTAAGAGCCGACGCAGCGGGTATCCTTCAGACTCTTCCCGAAAACAAAAGGTCAGATTACGAAGCTCTGTCCGGCGCCTTGGAGCTGCGCTTCGGGGAGAAATGTTTAAAAGACTACAGAAGGCTCCAATTAAAATCCCGTCAACAGAAGCTCACCGAAACACTTCAGGAACTCGCCACGGATGTTGAAAGGCTGTCACATCACGCCTTTTCGGAGTGCCTGACAGAAACTAGGGGAATCCTGTCCCTGCAATATTTCATCGATGGCATCCGGGACCCTGAAATACAGAAAGCACTGCGAATAGCGGATGTTAAAGATCTGAAAAGCGCTTTAGTGTATGCCATGAAATTTGAGGCAGCCCAGCAAGACACCCGTCGAGACCGCCATCCAGTCAGAGCTGCTCAAGTCCAGGAGCCAGGGGATCAAGTCACTGCTCGTCTAGACGATTTAACTAGACAACTGAACGCCTTGAGACAGAATATTGGTGACAAGAAACCGACCGTAAAGTGCTGGAACTGCGGTGCTGAAGGACACATCCGACGAAACTGCAGAACACCCCAGGGCACGGATGCTAAGACCGCTCCTAACAAACAGCAGGGAAACTAATTAGTGGCCATCTCGCGGGGCGGAGGTTGCCAGATCATGAAAAGCCCCAGTTTAAAGCGCTTCAGATTTCTGCAGTGAGAGGCGGCAGTAATGGACTTTTCATAATAGGACATATTAATGAAGTTCCCTGCAATATGACGATAGATACAGGAGCCAACGTTACCATCATCCGAAAAGATTTGGCTCAACAACTGGGAAGCAAACTTATCTGGACGCCGCCCTGCGTTACCCTACAGACTGTGTCCGGTGAGAAGATCAACATCGATAGAAAAGTAAATGCTAACATCACGTTTGGAAGTGCCGCTTACCATCACACGGCATATGTAGCAGAGATCACTGATTCTTGCATACTCGGATTGGACTTTCTAAGGAAATACAATTTTTCCTTGGAATTTAAGAATAACGAATTACATTCTACATCTGAGGACATAGCGTTATTTGGAGTCAATGATGAAGTTAAATCTGTCCATAAAATCATAGCACAAGACAATATCACAATACCGGCCAGAACAGAAATTTTACTTCCTGGATCCATAGCCGAAAACAGAAATTTCCGCTACGGCATCATAGAATATCCCAATAACTGTAATAGCCCAAAAGGAGTACTAGTAGGTTCAACACTCGTCGACCTATCCAGAACGGTTATCCCGGTGAGAGTTGCCAATGTAACTGAGAAGGGGAGAATTATTAAGAAAGGTGAAGTGGTTGCAGCATGTACTCCAGTAACCACCGTTGAAAGAAAGAGTAACATCCAAGAATCCGTGTCCTCAGAGAGAATTACATCGGAGTTATTGCAGAATGCGCAATTAAACGATAAAGAGAGGAATGCTGCCGATCGCGTCATTAAAGATCTTCAAGTTGTTTTCTCCCGCTCGTCTTCTGACGTGGGTCGAACTAGTTTGACACAACATAGAATAGATACCGGCGATCATCCCCCGATCAAGCAACAACCAAGGCGTCTACCGTTTGCTAAACAGGAAGAGGTGCGAACACTGTTAAAAGATATGGAAGAAAGCGATGTCATCGAGCCTTCAGTAAGTCCATGGGCATCTCCCATCGCCCTAGTCAGTAAGAAAGACGGCTCAACAAGATTTTGCGTCGACTATCGCCGGTTGAATGAGGTTACGAAGAAACAGTTACCCTCTTCCTAGAATTGACGACATTCTAGACACTCTTTCTGGCAGCAAGTGGTTCTCAACACTTGATTTAAAGAGTGGGTATTGGCAGGTAGAAATACAGCCTGAAGACCGAGAAAAGACGGCATTTACTACGGGACAAGGGCTTTGGCAATTCAAGGTAATGCCGTTTGGACTATGTAATGCGCCGGCAACATTCGAACATCTTATGGAAACTGTTTTGAAAGGCCTTTCCTACGAAGCCTGCCTCATATACCTGGACGACATCATCATCCTCGGAAAGAGTTTTGAAGAACATTTAGAAAATCTTAGGAAGGTGCTTCAGAAACTGAAAGAAGCCAATCTGAAGCTGAGTCCCGCTAAATGCAAATTGTTCCGAAAGGAAGTGACTTACCTGGGACATGTCATCTCTGCAGAAGTTGTGCGCACGGATCCTGAAAAGGTATCAGCCGTTAAATCCTGGAAACGTCCCGAAAATGTCCATCAACTGAGAAGCTTCCTAGGGCTTTGCACCTACTATAGGAGATTCGTGAAGGACTTTTCTTCCATCGCAAGACCCCTACACAAGCTGACAGAGAGCAACCAAAAGTTCTTGTGGACAAAAGAATGCGAGGATGCATTTAACAACTTAAAGGAGGCTTTAACATCTGCTCCAATCCTGACTATCCTCAGCTTGATCGACCATTTATTCTCGACACCGACGCGAGTAATGAAAGTGTTGGTGCTGTTTTGTCCCAAGAAATAGACGGCCAAGAACGTGTAGTGGCATACTGGAGCAAGTGCCTGTCTAAACCGGAGAGGAATTATTGTGTCACCAGGAAAGAGTTGCTCGCCATAGTCAAAGCTGTAGAACAGTTCCATCACTATCTATACGGCAGAAAATTCCTGCTCCGCACCGATCATGCATCATTGACCTGGCTTTTAAATTTCAAGAATCCTGAGGGTCAAATAGCCAGGTGGATACAGAGACTCCAAGAATATGACATCACTATCCGTCATCGTAAGGGATCATCACACGGAAACGCCGACGCCCTGTCTAGAAGACCTTGCCAAGAAAGCTGCCGTTATTGTTCCAGGGTGGAAGCGAAATACGAGCTGCTGACTCCGGTCGCAAGACAAATTACAACATCAACATCGGCTGATCGAGAACCGTGGAGTGATGATGAAGTCAGGAAAGACCAGCTGGAAGACCGCGACATTAAACCCATAATTGATTTAATGGAGTCATCAAACAGAAAACCTACATGGCAGGACATTTCTATCTGTAGTCCTACAACCAAACAATTTTGGGCACTCTGGGATTCACTTCACATTCGAAACGGCGTCTTATACCGGAAATTCGAATCGGATGATGGGAAGACGTTCCGATGGCAACTTATACTTCCAAGATCCCGCATTCCTGATGTCCTTAAAGAGTTACATAGCACCCCTACTGGAGGTCACTCTGGAATAATGAAGACCTTGCAGAGAGTTCGTGAGCGCTTTTACTGGAATAATGCAAAGGATGACGTGCAAAAGTGGTGCCGATCTTGCGATACCTGTGCAGGTCGGAAAGGACCGAGGAGACGCAGCCGACGCAGCTGCAACGTTACAACGTAGGGGCGCCTTTTGAACGTATCGCCTTTGATATCCTGGGACCTCTGCCACGAACTGCTGATGGCAACAAATACGTACTCGTTGTCATTGATTACTTCACCAAGTGGCCTGAAGCTTATCCTATTCCTGATCAAGAGGCTGTCACAGTAACTGAGGTAATGATACAGCACTGGATTTCCAGGTTCGGAGTGCCTCTTCAGTTACATTCCGATCAGGGAAGGAATTTTGCCTCGGCAGTAATCAAAGAACTATGCAAACTACTCGGCATTGACAAAACTCAAACGACGCCATTGCATCCCCAGTCGGACGGCATGGTAGCGAGGTTCAATCGAACCATCCTTAATAACCTCTCATTAGTGGTTTCCAGAAACCAACAGGACTGGGACAAGAAATTACCACTCTTTTTACTGGCTTACCGCAGTGCTGTCCACGAGACTACCGGCTATTCTCCATCACAGATGCTCTTCGGTCGTGACCTTCGTCTGCCTTGTAATCTATTGTTTGGCCGCCCTCCGGATGCCCCTTCATCGTCTGAGGAATATATTCAAGATCTCCAGGCCCGGTTTGAAGTGATGCACAACTTTGCACGAGAGCGAGTCAACTTGGCGACGGAGAAGATGAAGACCCGCTACGACACAAGAGCTACTGAACATCAGTTCCACGAAGGAGACAAGGTGTGGTTGTGGAATCCGACTCGACGGAAAGGACTTTGTCCGACATTACAGTCACCTTGGGATGGCCCGTATACAGTTCTAAAAAGGCTGAATGACGTCGTGGTTCGGATTCGTAAGTCTTCGAACTCTAAACCTAAAGTCGTTCATTACGACAGGTTAGCTCATTACTATGGCCATAGTACGTAATGTAAATAATTGTAAATAGTATCAGACCATGGTCCTTTTTGTTTATAAATGTGTATTTGATTTGATTTGTATTTAGTATTTGATTTGCATTTAGTATTTGATTTGTATTTAGTATTTGATTTGCATTTAGTATTTGATTTGTATTAAGTATTTGTTTTGTATTTAGTATTTGATAGCATTTGATTTGTTTAAGTTAGTTATTGCATTTATTGTTTATACTGTTTGATATTGTAAGGTAATGTTTATGCCTCAGTTGCATTTATGCCACAGTTGTAAGTTTAGCTTCCTGTCCAGGGATTGTACTGCTCGGGACGTGCAGTCCTTGGAAAGGGGGCAGTGTTACGAATTTGGTATTTAAAAAGCTAATTTTAGTTCAATTATAAATTAAATGGTTTTATTTCTCGCGCAGTGCAGCGCGTGACGA
The DNA here is from genome assembly GCF_044657685.1 of Stegodyphus dumicola. Classification (NCBI taxonomy): domain Eukaryota; kingdom Metazoa; phylum Arthropoda; class Arachnida; order Araneae; family Eresidae; genus Stegodyphus; species Stegodyphus dumicola. Next base: position 135,569,706 of record NC_140770.1, read on the forward strand.
ATATTAAAAGAAAGCTAGGCCGGAAAAATTAAAAATACAAGAGCGCGTGCGTTAAATAAATAAATATCTCTTTTTGATTTCGACAAAGTGCTGGAAAATTCTAGCGCGTGATTTTAAAATCTTATAAAAGGAGGAAAACATCTCAGTTTGTAGTAGTTGCTTAGTTTGTTGTTGTTTAGAAAACTGGTCTTGTTGATTGTAGCGAATTCGCGGATTAGCGTTCTTTAGCTGTTTTGAATGACGTTCTATTGGACATTTGAGTAGTTAAAAGATAACTACTGTGAGATATTGTAATACTGCATGATAATTTGAGAAAATTTAAGCATTTTTGTTGTGATAATAATAAATTTTTGTTCATTTTTCATCGGACTTGTGCATTCATTTCATAACGAACCCGTACGCACGCAACAATTTTTGGTGTCAGAAGTGGGGTTTGAATGCCAATAACAAGAGCGATGGAAGAACAATTCAGGCAAATGATGACTGCATTTGCTGCTTTCCAGGAAAAGATGGAAGGAGCCGTCAACTCCGTTAAAGAAGAAATAAAAGGCGAGATGAAATTGGGCCAAGAATCCGTTAAGGAAGATATGAAAGCCATTCAAGCTGGTCAATTAACTTTTAAAGACGAAATAAAAGCCGTACAAGTAAAGATTGAAGAAAGTCAATACGAAATGCAAAGAGAAATTGCCTGCATAATAGAAACCAAATTCGATGCTATGGAAGGTAGAATAGATGTGGTTGAAAATAAAGTTGGGCAAATTGAAGAAAAGGTTTCTTCTGTCAAAGATGAAATAGAAGATAGAGTATCGGCTCTGGAGCGACAAGTCGAAGGAAGAGTTTCGGCCTTCCAACAACAAATTGAAGAAAGGATTTATGCCGTCCAAGGACATATTGAACAACAAATCGAAGACAGAATTTCTGCTGTCGTCGCCAAAGAAGTTGACACTTTAAAGAAATTCGTAGCGACGGCAGGGAGCACTTCGGATGGTTTAAAATTTCTACCCATGCCTGCTCGTCCCTCTCTGAAGCTATCGACATATGATGGGAAGACCTCCTGGCAGGTGTATAAGACACAATTTTCATTCGTGGCGGATGCGAATGGATGGGATTCCTAAGCTAAGGCCTGTCATCTCGCCGCTTCTTTAAGAGCCGACGCAGCGGATATCCTTCAGACTCTTCCCGAAAACAAAAGGTCAGATTTCGAAGCTCTGTCCGGCGCCTTGGAGCTGCGCTTCGGGGAGAAATGTTTAAAAGACTACAGAAGGCTCCAATTAAAATCCCGTCAACAGAAGCTCACCGAAACACTTCAGGAACTCGCCACGGATGTTGAAAGGCTGTCACATCACGCCTTTTCGGAGTGCCTGACAGAAACTAGGGGAATCCTGTCCCTGCAATATTTCATCGATGGCATCCGGTACCCTGAAATACAGAAAGCACTGCGAATAGCGGATGTTAAAGATCTGAAAAGCGCTTTAGTGTATGCCATGAAATTTGAGGCAGCCCAGCAAGACACCCGTCGAGACCGCCATCCAGTCAGAGCTGCTCAAGTCCAGGAGCCAGGGGATCAAGTCACTGCTCGTCTAGACGATTTAACTAGACAACTGAACGCCTTGAGACAGAATATTGGTGACAAGAAACCGACCGTAAAGTGCTGGAACTGCGGTGCTGAAGGACACATTCGACGAAACTGCAGAACACCCCAGGGCACGGATGCTAAGACCGCTCCTAACAAACAGCAGGGAAACTAATTAGTGGCCATCTCGCGGGGCGGAGGTTGCCAGATCATGAAAAGCCCCAGTTTAAAGCGCTTCAGATTTCTGCAGTGAGAGGCGGCAGTAATGGACTTTTCATAATAGGACATATTAATGAAGTTCCCTGCAATATGACGATAGATACAGGAGCCAACGTTACCATCATCCGAAAAGATTTGGCTCAACAACTGGGAAGCAAACTTATCTGGACGCCGCCCTGCGTTACCCTACAGACTGTGTCCGGTGAGAAGATCAACATCGATAGAAAAGTAAATGCTAACATCACGTTTGGAAGTGCCGCTTACCATCACACGGCATATGTAGCAGAGATCACTGATTCTTGCATACTCGGATTGGACTTTCTAAGGAAATACAATTTTTCCTTGGAATTTAAGAATAACGAATTACATTCTACATCTGAGGACATAGCGTTATTTGGAGTCAATGATGAAGTTAAATCTGTCCATAAAATCATAGCACAAGACAATATCACAATACCGGCCAGAACAGAAATTTTACTTCCTGGATCCATAGCCGAAAACAGAAATTTCCGCTACGGCATCATAGAATATCCCAATAACTGTAATAGCCCAAAAGGAGTACTAGTAGCTTCAACACTCGTCGACCTATCCAGAACGGTTATCCCGGTGAGAGTTGCCAATGTAACTGAGAAGGGGAGAATTATTAAGAAAGGTGAAGTGGTTGCAGCATGTACTCCAGTAACCACCGTTGAAAGAAAGAGTAACATCCAAGAATCCGTGTCCTCAGAGAGAATTACATCGGAGTTATTGCAGAATGCGCAATTAAACGATAAAGAGAGGAATGCTGCCGATCGCGTCATTAAAGATCTTCAAGTTGTTTTCTCCCGCTCGTCTTCTGACGTGGGTCGAACTAGTTTGACACAACATAGAATAGATACCGGCGATCATCCCCCGATCAAGCAACAACCAAGGCGTCTACCGTTTGCTAAACAGGAAGAGGTGCGAACACTGTTAAAAGATATGGAAGAAAGCGATGTCATCGAGCCTTCAGTAAGTCCATGGGCATCTCCCATCGTCCTAGTCAGTAAGAAAGACGGCTCAACAAGATTTTGCGTCGACTATCGCCGGTTGAATGAGGTTACGAAGAAACAGTTACCCTCTTCCTAGAATTGACGACATTCTAGACACTCTTTCTGGCAGCAAGTGGTTCTCAACACTTGATTTAAAGAGTGGGTATTGGCAGGTAGAAATACAGCCTGAAGACCGAGAAAAGACGGCATTTACTACGGGACAAGGGCTTTGGCAATTCAAGGTAATGCCGTTTGGACTATGTAATGCGCCGGCAACATTCGAACATCTTATGGAAACTGTTTTGAAAGGCCTTTCCTACGAAGCCTGCCTCATATACCTGGACGACATCATCATCCTCGGAAAGAGTTTTGAAGAACATTTAGAAAATCTTAGGAAGGTGCTTCAGAAACTGAAAGAAGCCAATCTGAAGCTGAGTCCCGCTAAATGCAAATTGTTCCGAAAGGAAGTGACTTACCTGGGACATGTCATCTCTGCAGAAGTTGTGCGCACGGATCCTGAAAAGGTATCAGCCGTTAAATCCTGGAAACGTCCCGAAAATGTCCATCAACTGAGAAGCTTCCTAGGGCTTTGCACCTACTATAGGAGATTCGTGAAGGACTTTTCTTCCATCGCAAGACCCCTACACAAGCTGACAGAGAGCAACCAAAAGTTCTTGTGGACAAAAGAATGCGAGGATGCATTTAACAACTTAAAGGAGGCTTTAACATCTGCTCCAATCCTGACGTATCCTCAGCTTGATCGACCATTTATTCTCGACACCGACGCGAGTAATGTAAGTGTTGGTGCTGTTTTGTCCCTAGAAATAGACGGCCAAGAACGTGTAGTGGCATACTGGAGCAAGTGCCTGTCTAAACCGGAGAGGAATTATTGTGTCACCAGGAAAGAGTTGCTCGCCATAGTCAAAGCTGTAGAACAGTTCCATCACTATCTATACGGCAGAAAATTCCTGCTCCGCACCGATCATGCATCACTGACCTGGCTTTTAAATTTCAAGAATCCTGAGGGTCAAATAGCTAGGTGGATACAGAGACTCCAAGAATATGACATCACTATCCGTCATCGTAAGGGATCATCACACGGAAACGCCGACGCCCTGTCTAGAAGACCTTGCCAAGAAAGCTGCCGATATTGTTCCAGGGTGGAAGCGAAATACGAGCTGCTGACTCCGGTCGCAAGACAAATTACAACATCAACATCGGCTGATCGAGAACCGTGGAGTGATGATGAAGTCAGGAAAGACCAGCTGGAAGACCGCGACATTAAACACATAATTGATTTAATGGAGTCATCAAACAGAAAACCTACCTGGCAGGACATTTCTATCTGTAGTCCTACAACCAAACAATATTGGGCACTCTGGGATTCACTTCACATTCGAAACGGCGTCTTATACCGGAAATTCGAATCGGATGATGGGAAGACGTTCCGATGGCAACTTATACTTCCAAGATCCCGCATTCCTGATGTCCTTAAAGAGTTACATAGCACCCCTACTGGAGGTCACTCTGGAATAATGAAGACCTTGCAGAGAGTTCGTGAGCGCTTTTACTGGAATAATGCAAAGGATGACGTGCAAAAGTGGTGCCGATCTTGCGATACCTGTGCAGGTCGGAAAGGACCGAGGAGACGCAGCCGACGCAGCTGCAACGTTACAACGTAGGGGCGCCTTTTGAACGTATCGCCTTTGATATCCTGGGACCTCTGCCACGAACTGCTGATGGCAACAAATACATACTCGTTGTCATTGATTACTTCACCAAGTGGCCTGAAGCTTATCCTATTCCTGATCAAGAGGCTGTCACAGTAACTGAGGTAATGATACAGCACTGGATTTCCAGGTTCGGAGTGCCTCTTCAGTTACATTCCGATCAGGGAAGGAATTTTGCCTCGGCAGTAATCAAAGAACTATGCAAACTACTCGGCATTGACAAAACTCAAACGACGCCATTGCATCCCCAGTCGGACGGCATGGTAGCGAGGTTCAATCGAACCATCCTTAATAACCTCTCATTAGTGGTTTCCAGAAACCAACAGGACTGGGACAAGAAATTACCACTCATTTTACTGGCTTACCGCAGTGCTGTCAACGAGACTACCGGCTATTCTCCATCACAGATGCTCTTCGGTCGTGACCTTCGTCTGCCTTGTGATCTATTGTTTGGCCGCCCTCCGGATGCCCCTTCATCGTCTGAGGAATATATTCAAGATCATCAGGCCCGGTTTGAAGTGATGCACAACTTTGCACGAGAGCGAGTCAACTTGGCGACGGAGAAGATGAAGACCCGCTACGACACAAGAGCTACTGAACATCAGTTCCACGAAGGAGACAAGGTGTGGTTGTGGAATCCGACTCGACGGAAAGGACTTTGTCCGACATTACAGTCACCTTGGGATGGCCCGTATACAGTTCTAAAAAGGCTGAATGACGTCGTGGTTCGGATTCGTAAGTCTTCGAATTCTAAACCTAAAGTCGTTCATTACGACAGGTTAGCTCATTACTATGGCCATAGTACGTAATGTAAATAATTGTAAATAGTATCAGACCATGGTCCTTTTTGTTTATAAATGTGTATTTGATTTGATTTGTATTTAGTATTTGATTTGCATTTAGTATTTGATTTGTATTTAGTATTTGATTTGCATTTAGTATTTGATTTGTATTAAGTATTTGTTTTGTATTTAGTATTTGATAGCATTTGATTTGTTTAAGTTAGTTATTGCATTTATTGTTTATACTGTTTGATATTGTAATGTAATGTTTATGCCTCAGTTGCATTTATGCCACAGTTGTAAGTTTAGCTTCCTGTCCAGGGATTGTACTGCTCGGGACGTGCAGTCCTTGGAAAGGGGGCAGTGTTACGAATTTGGTATTTAAAAAGCTAATTTTAGTTCAATTATAAATTAAATGGTTTTATTTCTCGCGCAGTGCAGCGCGTGACGAATATTAAAAGAAAGCTAGGCCGGAAAAATTAAAAATACAAGAGCGCGTGCGTTAAATAAATAAATATCTCTTTTTGATTTCGACAAAGTGCTGGAAAATTCTAGCGCGTGATTTTAAAATCTTATAAAAGGAGGAAAACATCTCAGTTTGTAGTAGTTGCTTAGTTTGTTGTTGTTTAGAAAACTGCTCTTGTTGATTGTAGCGAATTCGCGGATTAGCGTTCTTTAGCTGTTTTGAATGACGTTCTATTGGACATTTGAGTAGTTAAAAGATAACTACTGTGAGATATTGTAATACTGCATGATAATTTGAGAAAATTTAAGCATTTTTGTTGTGATAATAATAAATTTTTGTTCATTTTTCATCGGACTTGTGCATTCATTTCATAACGAACCCGTACGCACGCAACAATTTTTGGTGTCAGAAGTGGGGTTTGAATGCCAATAACAAGAGCGATGGAAGAACAATTCAGGCAAATGATGACTGCATTTGCTGCTTTCCAAGAAAAGATGGAAGGAGCCGTCAACTCCGTTAAAGAAGAAATAAAAGGCGAGATGAAATTGGGCCAAGAATCCGTTAAGGAAGATATGAAAGCCATTCAAGCTGGTCAATTAACTTTTAAAGACGAAATAAAAGCCGTACAAGTAAAGATTGAAGAAAGTCAATACGAAATGAAAAGAGAAATTGCCTGCATAATAGAAACCAAATTCGATGCTATGGAAGGTAGAATAGATGTGGTTGAAAATAAAGTTGGGCAAATTGAAGAAAAGGTTTCTTCTGTCAAAGATGAAATAGAAGATAGAGTATCGGCTCTGGAGCGACAAGTCGAAGGAAGAGTTTCGGCCTTCCAACAACAAATTGAAGAAAGGATTTATGCCGTCCAAGGACATATTGAACAACAAATCGAAGACAGAATTTCTGCTGTCGTCGCCAAAGAAGTTGACACTTTAAAGAAATTCGTAGCGACGGCAGGGAGCACTTCGGATGGTTTAAAATTTCTACCCATGCCTGCTCGTCCCTCTCTGAAGCTATCGACATATGATGGGAAGACCTCCTGGCAGGTGTATAAGACACAATTTTCATTCGTGGCGGATGCGAATGGATGGGATTCCTAAGCTAAGGCCTGTCATCTCGCCGCTTCTTTAAGAGCCGACGCAGCGGATATCCTTCAGACTCTTCCCGAAAACAAAAGGTCAGATTTCGAAGCTCTGTCCGGCGCCTTGGAGCTGCGCTTCGGGGAGAAATGTTTAAAAGACTACAGAAGGCTCCAATTAAAATCCCGTCAACAGAAGCTCACCGAAACACTTCAGGAACTCGCCACGGATGTTGAAAGGCTGTCACATCACGCCTTTTCGGAGTGCCTGACAGAAACTAGGGGAATCCTGTCCCTGCAATATTTCATCGATGGCATCCGGTACCCTGAAATACAGAAAGCACTGCGAATAGCGGATGTTAAAGATCTGAAAAGCGCTTTAGTGTATGCCATGAAATTTGAGGCAGCCCAGCAAGACACCCGTCGAGACCGCCATCCAGTCAGAGCTGCTCAAGTCCAGGAGCCAGGGGATCAAGTCACTGCTCGTCTAGACGATTTAACTAGACAACTGAACGCCTTGAGACAGAATATTGGTGACAAGAAACCGACCGTAAAGTGCTGGAACTGCGGTGCTGAAGGACACATTCGACGAAACTGCAGAACACCCCAGGGCACGGATGCTAAGACCGCTCCTAACAAACAGCAGGGAAACTAATTAGTGGCCATCTCGCGGGGCGGAGGTTGCCAGATCATGAAAAGCCCCAGTTTAAAGCGCTTCAGATTTCTGCAGTGAGAGGCGGCAGTAATGGACTTTTCATAATAGGACATATTAATGAAGTTCCCTGCAATATGACGATAGATACAGGAGCCAACGTTACCATCATCCGAAAAGATTTGGCTCAACAACTGGGAAGCAAACTTATCTGGACGCCGCCCTGCGTTACCCTACAGACTGTGTCCGGTGAGAAGATCAACATCGATAGAAAAGTAAATGCTAACATCACGTTTGGAAGTGCCGCTTACCATCACACGGCATATGTAGCAGAGATCACTGATTCTTGCATACTCGGATTGGACTTTCTAAGGAAATACAATTTTTCCTTGGAATTTAAGAATAACGAATTACATTCTACATCTGAGGACATAGCGTTATTTGGAGTCAATGATGAAGTTAAATCTGTCCATAAAATCATAGCACAAGACAATATCACAATACCGGCCAGAACAGAAATTTTACTTCCTGGATCCATAGCCGAAAACAGAAATTTCCGCTACGGCATCATAGAATATCCCAATAACTGTAATAGCCCAAAAGGAGTACTAGTAGCTTCAACACTCGTCGACCTATCCAGAACGGTTATCCCGGTGAGAGTTGCCAATGTAACTGAGAAGGGGGGAATTATTAAGAAAGGTGAAGTGGTTGCAGCATGTACTCCAGTAACCACCGTTGAAAGAAAGAGTAACATCCAAGAATCCGTGTCCTCAGAGAGAATTACATCGGAGTTATTGCAGAATGCGCAATTAAACGATAAAGAGAGGAATGCTGCCGATCGCGTCATTAAAGATCTTCAAGTTGTTTTCTCCCGCTCGTCTTCTGACGTGGGTCGAACTAGTTTGACACAACATAGAATAGATACCGGCGATCATCCCCCGATCAAGCAACAACCAAGGCGTCTACCGTTTGCTAAACAGGAAGAGGTGCGAACACTGTTAAAAGATATGGAAGAAAGCAATGTCATCGAGCCTTCAGTAAGTCCATGGGCATCTCCCATCGTCCTAGTCAGTAAGAAAGACGGCTCAACAAGATTTTGCGTCGACTATCGCCGGTTGAATGAGGTTACGAAGAAACAGTTACCCTCTTCCTAGAATTGACGACATTCTAGACACTCTTTCTGGCAGCAAGTGGTTCTCAACACTTGATTTAAAGAGTGGGTATTGGCAGGTAGAAATACAGCCTGAAGACCGAGAAAAGACGGCATTTACTACGGGACAAGGGCTTTGGCAATTCAAGGTAATGCCGTTTGGACTATGTAATGCGCCGGCAACATTCGAACATCTTATGGAAACTGTTTTGAAAGGCCTTTCCTACGAAGCCTGCCTCATATACCTGGACGACATCATCATCCTCGGAAAGAGTTTTGAAGAACATTTAGAAAATCTTAGGAAGGTGCTTCAGAAACTGAAAGAAGCCAATCTGAAGCTGAGTCCCGCTAAATGCAAATTGTTCCGAAAGGAAGTGACTTACCTGGGACATGTCATCTCTGCAGAAGTTGTGCGCACGGATCCTGAAAAGGTATCAGCCGTTAAATCCTGGAAACGTCCCGAAAATGTCCATCAACTGAGAAGCTTCCTAGGGCTTTGCACCTACTATAGGAGATTCGTGAAGGACTTTTCTTCCATCGCAAGACCCCTACACAAGCTGACAGAGAGCAACCAAAAGTTCTTGTGGACAAAAGAATGCGAGGATGCATTTAACAACTTAAAGGAGGCTTTAACATCTGCTCCAATCCTGACGTATCCTCAGCTTGATCGACCATTTATTCTCGACACCGACGCGAGTAATGTAAGTGTTGGTGCTGTTTTGTCCCAAGAAATAGACGGCCAAGAACGTGTAGTGGCATACTGGAGCAAGTGCCTGTCTAAACCGGAGAGGAATTATTGTGTCACCAGGAAAGAGTTGCTCGCCATAGTCAAAGCTGTAGAACAGTTCCATCACTATCTATACGGCAGAAAATTCCTGCTCCGCACCGATCATGCATCATTGACCTGGCTTTTAAATTTCAAGAATCCTGAGGGTCAAATAGCCAGGTGGATACAGAGACTCCAAGAATATGACATCACTATCCGTCATCGTAAGGGATCATCACACGGAAACGCCGACGCCCTGTCTAGAAGACCTTGCCAAGAAAGCTGCCGTTATTGTTCCAGGGTGGAAGCGAAATACGAGCTGCTGACTCCGGTCGCAAGACAAATTACAACATCAACATCGGCTGATCGAGAACCGTGGAGTGATGATGAAGTCAGGAAAGACCAGCTGGAAGACCGCGACATTAAACCCATAATTGATTTAATGGAGTCATCAAACAGAAAACCTACATGGCAGGACATTTCTATCTGTAGTCCTACAACCAAACAATATTGGGCACTCTGGGATTCACTTCACATTCGAAACGGCGTCTTATACCGGAAATTCGAATCGGATGATGGGAAGACGTTCCGATGGCAACTTATACTTCCAAGATCCCGCATTCCTGATGTCCTTAAAGAGTTACATAGCACCCCTACTGGAGGTCACTTTGGAATAATGAAGACCTTGCAGAGAGTTCGTGAGCGCTTTTACTGGAACAATGCAAAGGATGACGTGCAAAAGTGGTGCCGATCTTGCGATGCCTGTGCAGGTCGGAAAGGACCGAGGAGACACAGCCGGGGCAAGCTGCAACGTTACAACGTAGGGGCGCCTTTTGAACGTATCGCCTTTGATATCCTGGGACCTCTGCCACGAACTGCTGATGGCAACAAATACATACTCGTTGTCATTGATTACTTCACCAAGTGGCCTGAAGCTTATCCTATTCCTGATCAAGAGGCTGTCACAGTAACTGAGGTAATGATACAGCACTGGATTTCCAGGTTCAGAGTGCCTCTTCTGTTACATTCCGATCAGGGAAGGAATTTTGCTTCGGCAGTAATCAAAGAACTATGCAAACTACTCGGCATTGACAAAACTCAAACGACGCCATTGCATCCCCAGTCGGACGGCATGGTAGAGAGGTTCAATCGAACCATCCTTAATAACCTCTCATTAGTGGGTTCCAGAAACCAACAGGACTGGGACAAGAAATTACCACTCATTTTACTGGCTTACCGCAGTGCTGTCAACGAGACTACCGGCTATTCTCCATCACAGATGCTCTTCGGTCGTGACCTTCGTCTGCCTTGTGATCTATTGTTTGGCCGCCCTCCGGATGCTCCTTCATCGTCTGAGGAATATATTCAAGATCTCCAGGCCCGGTTTGAAGTGATGCACAACTTTGCACGAGAGCGAGTCAACTTGGCGACGGAGAAGATGAAGACCCGCTACGACACAAGAGCTACTGAACATCAGTTCCACGAAGGAGACAAGGTGTGGTTGTGGAATCCGACTCGACGGAAAGGACTTTGTCCGACATTACAGTCACCTTGGGATGGCCCGTATACAGTCCTAAAAAGGCTGAATGACGTCGTGGTTCGGATTCGTAAGTCTTCGAACTCTAAACCTAAAGTCGTTCATTACGACAGGTTAGCTCATTACTATGGCCATAGTACGTAATGTAAATAATTGTAAATAGTATCAGACCATGGTCCTTTTTGTTTATAAATGTGTATTTGATTTGATTTGTATTTAGTATTTGATTTGCATTTAGTATTTGATTTGTATTTAGTATTTGATTTGCATTTAGTATTTGATTTGTATTTAGTATTTGTTTTGTATTTAGTATTTGATAGCATTTGATTTGTTTAAGTTAGTTATTGCATTTATTGTTTATATTGTTTGATATTGTAATGTAATGTTTATGCCTCAGTTGCATTTATGCCACAGTTGTAAGTTTAGCTTCCTGTCCAGGGATTGTACTGCCCGGGACGTGCAGTCCTTGGAAAGGGGGCAGTGTTACGAATTTGGTATTTAAAAAGCTAATTTTAGTTCAATTATAAATTAAATGGTATTATTTCTCGCGCAGTGCAGCGCGTGACGAATATTAAAAGAAAGCTAAGCCGGAAAAATTAAAAATACAAGAGCGCGTGCGTTAAATAAATAAATATCTCTTTTTGATTTCGAGAAAGTGCCGGAAAATTCTAGCGCGTGATTTTAAAATCTTATAAAAGGAGGAAAACATCTCAGTTTGTAGTAGTTGCTTAGTTTGTTGTTGTTTAGAAAACTGGTCTTGTTGATTGTAGCGAATTCGCGGATTAGCGTTCTTTAGCTGTTTTGAATGACGTTCTATTGGACATTTGAGTAGTTAAAAGATAATTACTGTGAGATATTGTAATACTGCATGATAATTTGAGAAAATTTAAGCATTTTTGTTGTGATAATAATAAATTTTTGTTCATTTTTCATCGGACTTGTGCATTCATTTCATAACGAACCCGTACGCACGCAACAATTTTTGGTGTCAGAAGTGTGGTTTGAATGCCAATAACAAGAGCGATGGAAGAACAATTCAGGCAAATGATGACTGCATTTGCTGCTTTCCAAGAAAAGATGGAAGGAGCCGTCAACTCCGTTAAAGAAGAAATTAAAGGCGAGATGAAATTGGGCCAAGAATCCGTTAAGGAAGAGATGAAGGCCCTTCAAGCTGGTCAATTAACTTTTAAAGTCGAAATAAAAGCCGTACAAGTAAAGATTGAAGAAAGTCAGTACGAAATGAAAAGAGAAATTGCCTGCATAATAGAAACCAAATTCGATGCTATGGAAGGTAGAATAGATGTGGTTGAAAATAAAGTTGGGCAAATTGAAGAAAAGGTTTCTTCTGTCAAAGATGAAATAGAAGATAGAGTATCGGCTGTGGAGCGACAAGTCGAAGGAAGAGTTTCGGCCTTCCAACAACAAATTGAAGAAAGAGTTTCTGCCGTCCAAGGACATATTGAACAACAAATCGAAGACAGAATTTCTGCTGTCGTCGCCAAAGAAGTTGACACTTTAAAGAAATTCGTAGCGACGGCAGGGAGCACTTCGGATGGTTTAAAATTTCTACCCATGCCTGCTCGTCCCTCTCTGAAGCTATCGACATATGATGGGAAGACCTCCTGGCAGGTGTATAAGACACAATTTTCATTCGTGGCGGATGCGAATGGATGGGATTCCTAAGCTAAGGCCTGTCATCTCGCCGCTTCTTTAAGAGCCGACGCAGCGGATATCCTTCAGACTCTTCCCGAAAACAAAAGGTCAGATTTCGAAGCTCTGTCCGGCGCCTTGGAGCTGCGCTTCGGGGAGAAATGTTTAAAAGACTACAGAAGGCTCCAATTAAAATCCCGTCAACAGAAGCTCACCGAAACACTTCAGGAACTCGCCACGCATGTCGAAAGGCTGTCACATCACTCCTTTTCGGAGTGCCTGACAGAAACTAGGGGAATCCTGTCCCTGCAATATTTCATCGATGGCATCCGGGACCCTGAAATAGAGAACGCACTGCGAATGGCGGATGTTAAAGATCTGAAAAGCGCTTTAGTGTATGCCATGAAATTTGAGGCAGCCCAGCAAGACACCCGTCGAGACCGCCATCCAGTCAGAGCTGCTCAAGTCCAGGAGCCAGGGGATCAAGTCACTGCTCGTCTAGACGATTTAACTAGACAACTGAACGCCTTGAGACAGAATATTGGTGACAAGAAACCGACCGTAAAGTGCTGGAACTGCGGTGCTGAAGGACACATCCGACGAAACTGCAGAACACCCCAGGGCACGGATGCTAAGACCGCTCCTAACAAATTAGGGAAACTAATTAGTGGCCATCTCGCGGGGCGGAGGTTGCCAGATCATGAAAAGCCCCAGTTTAAAGCGCTTCAGATTTCTGCAGTGAGAGGCGGCAGTAATGGACTTTTCTTAATAGGACATATTAATGGAGTTCCCTGCAATATGACGATAGATACAGGAGCCAACGTTACCATCATCCGAAAAGATTTGGCTCAACAACTGGGAAGCAAACTTATCTGGACGCCGCCCTGCGTTACCCTACAGACTGTGTCCGGTGAGAAGATCAACATGGATGGATAAGTAAATGCTAACATCACGTTTGGAAGTGCCGCTTACCATCACACGGCATATGTAGCAGAGATTACTGATTCTTGCATACTCGGATTGGACTTTCTAAGGAAATACAATTTTTCCTTGGACTTTAAAAATAACGAATTACATTCTACATCTGAGGACATAGCGTTATTTGGAGTCAATGATGAAATTAAATCTGTCCATAAAATCATAGCACAAGACAATATCACAATACCGGCAAGAACAGAAATTTAACTTCCTGGATCCATAGCCGAAAACAGAAATTTCCGCTACGGCATCATAGAATATCCCAATAACTGTAATAGCCCAAAAGGAGTACTAGTAGCCTCAACACTCGTCGACCTATCCAGAAGGGTTATCCCGGTGAGAGTTGCCAATGTAACTGAGAAGGGGAGAATTATTAAGAAAGGTGAAGTGGTTGCAGCGTGTACTCCAGTAACCACCGTTGAAAGAAAGAGTAACATCTAAGAATCCGTGTCCTCAGAGAGAATTACATCGGAGTTATTGCAGAATGCGCAATTAAACGATAAAGAGAGGAATGCTGCCGATCGCGTCATTAAAGATCTTCAAGTTGTTTTCTCCCGCTCGTCTTCTGACGTGGGTCGAACTAGTTTGACACAACATAGAATAGATACCGGCGATCATCCCCCGATCAAGCAACAACCAAGACGTCTACCGTTTGCTAAACAGGAAGAGGTGCGAACACTGTTAAAAGATATGGAAGAAAGCGATGTCATCGAGCCTTCAGTAATTCCATGGGCATCTCCCATCGTCCTAGTCAGAAAGAAAGACGGCTCAACAAGATTTTGCGTCGACTATCGCCGGTTGAATGAGGTTACGAAGAAACAGTTACCCTCTTCCTAGAATTGACGACATTCTAGACACTCTTTCTGGCAGCAAGTGGTTCTCAACACTTGATTTAAAGAGTGGGTATTGGCAGGTAGGAATACAGCCTGAAGACCGAGAAAAGACGGCATTTACTACGGGACAAGGGCTTTGGCAATTCAAGGTGATGCCGTTTGGACTATGTAATGCGCCGGCAACATTCGAACGTCTTATGGAAACTGTTTTGAAAGGCCTTTCCTACGAAGCCTGCCTCATATACCTGGACGACGTCATCATCGTCGGAAAGAGTTTTGAAGAACATTTAGAAAATCTTAGGAATCTGCTTCAGAAACTGAAAGAAGCCAATCTGAAGCTGAGTACCGCTAAATGCAAATTGTTCCGAAAGGAAGTGACTTACCTTGCACATGTCATCTCTGCAGAAGGTGTGCGCACGGATCCTGAAAAGGTATCAGCCGTTAAATCCTGGAAACGTCCCGAAAATGTCCATCAGCTGAGAAGCTTCCTAGGGCTTTGCACCTACTATAGGAGATTCGTGAAGGACTTTTCTTCCATCGCAAGACCCCTACACAAGCTGACAGAGAGCAACCAAAAGTTCTTGTGGACAAAAAAATGCGAGGATGCATTTAACAACTTAAAGGAGGCTTTAACATCTGCTCCAATCCTGACTATCCTCAGCTTGATCGACCATTTATTCTCGACACCGACGCGAGTAATGAAAGTTTTGGTGCTGTTTTGTCCCAAGAAATAGACGGCCAAGAACGTGTAGTGGCATACTGGAGCAAGTGCCTGTCTAAACCGGAGAGGAATTATTGTGTCACCAGGAAAGAGTTGCTCGCCATAGTCAAAGCTGTAGAACAGTTCCATCACTATCTATACGGCAGAAAATTCCTGCTCCGCACCGATCATGCATCATTGACCTGGCTTTTAAATTTCAAGAATCCTGAGGGTCAAATAGCCAGGTGGATACAGAGACTCCAAGAATATGACATCACTATCCGTCATCGTAAGGGATCATCACACGGAAATGCCGACGCCCTGTCTAGAAGACCTTGCCAAGAAAGCTGCCGATATTGTTCCAGGGTGGAAGCGAAATACGAGCTGCTGACTCCGGTCGCAAGACAAATTACAACATCAACATCGGCTGATCGAGAACCGTGGAGTGATGATGAAGTCAGGAAAGACCAGCTGGAAGACCGCGACATTAAACCCATAATTGATTTAATGGAGTCATCAAACAGAAAACCTACCTGGCAGGACATTTCTATCTGTAGTCCTACAACCAAACAATATTGGGCACTCTGGGATTCACTTCACATTCGAAACGGCGTCTTATACCGGAAATTCGAATCGGATGATGGGAAGACGTTCCGATGGCAACTTATACTTCCAAGATCCCGCATTCCTGATGTCCTTAAAGAGTTACATAGCACCCCTACTGGAGGTCACTTTGGAATAATGAAGACCTTGCAGAGAGTTCGTGAGCGCTTTTACTGGAATAATGCAAAGGATGACGTGCAAAAGTGGTGCCGATCTTGCGATGCCTGTGCAGGATGGTCGGAAAGGACCGAGGAGACGCAGCCGAGGCAAGCTGCAACGTTACAACGTAGGGGCGCCTTTTGAACGTATCGCCTTTGATATCCTGGGACCTCTGCCACGAACTGCTGATGGCAACAAATACATACTCGTTGTCATTGATTACTTCACCAAGTGGCCTGAAGCTTATCCTATTCCTGATCAAGAGGCTGTCACAGTAACTGAGGTAATGATACAGCACTGGATTTCCAGGTTCAGAGTGCCTCTTCTGTTACATTCCGATCAGGGAAGGAATTTTGCTTCGGCAGTAATCAAAGAACTATGCAAACTACTCGGCATTGACAAAACTCAAACGACGCCATTGCATCCCCAGTCGGACGGCATGGTAGAGAGGTTCAATCGAACCATCCTTAATAACCTCTCATTAGTGGTTTCCAGAAACCAACAGGACTGGGACAAGAAATTACCACTCATTTTACTGGCTTACCGCAGTGCTGTCAACGAGACTACCGGCTATTCTCCATCACAGATGCTCTTCGGTCGTGACCTTCGTCTCCCTTGTGATCTATTGTTTGGCCGCCCTCCGGATGCTCCTTCATCGTCTGAGGAATATATTCAAGATCTCCAGGCCCGGTTTGAAGTGATGCACAACTTTGCACGAGAGCGAGTCAACTTGGCGACGGAGAAGATGAAGACCCGCTACGACACAAGAGCTACTGAACATCAGTTCCACGAAGGAGACAAGGTGTGGTTGTGGAATCCGACTCGACGGAAAGGACTTTGTCCGACATTACAGTCACCTTGGGATGGCCCGTATACAGTCCTAAAAAGGCTGAATGACGTCGTGGTTCGGATTCGTAAGTCTTCGAACTCTAAACCTAAAGTCGTTCATTACGACAGGTTAGCTCATTACTATGGCCATAGTACGTAATGTAAATAATTGTAAATAGTATCAGACCATGGTCCTTTTTGTTTATAAATGTGTATTTGATTTGATTTGTATTTAGTATTTGATTTGCATTTAGTATTTGATTTGTATTTAGTATTTGATTTGCATTTAGTATTTGATTTGTATTTAGTATTTGTTTTGTATTTAGTATTTGATAGCATTTGATTTGTTTAAGTTAGTTATTGCATTTATTGTTTATATTGTTTGATATTGTAATGTAATGTTTATGCCTCAGTTGCATTTATGCCACAGTTGTAAGTTTAGCTTCCTGTCCAGGGATTGTACTTCCCGGGACGTGCAGTCCTTGGAAAGGGGGCAGTGTTACGAATTTGGTATTTAAAAAGCTAATTTTAGTTCAATTATAAATTAAATGGTATTATTTCTCGCGCAGTGCAGCGCGTGACGAATATTAAAAGAAAGCTAAGCCGGAAAAATTAAAAATACAAGAGCGCGTGCGTTAAATAAATAAATATCTCTTTTTGATTTCGACAAAGTGCTGGAAAATTCTAGCGCGTGATTTTAAAATCTTATAAAAGGAGGAAAACATCTCAGTTTGTAGTAGTTGCTTAGTTTGTTGTTGTTTAGAAAACTGGTCTTGTTGATTGTAGCGAATTCGCGGATTAGCGTTCTTTAACTGTTTTGAATGACGTTCTATTGGACATTTGAGTAGTTAAAAGATAATTACTGTGAGATATTGTAATACTGCATGATAATTTGAGAAAATTTAAGCATTTTTGTTGTGATAATAATAAATTTTTTTTCATTTTTCATCGGACTTGTGCATTCATTTCATAACGAACCCGTACGCACGCAACAATTTTTGGTGTCAGAAGTGGGGTTTGAATGCCAATAACAAGAGCGATGGAAGAACAATTCAGGCAAATGATGACTGCATTTGCTGCTTTCCAAGAAAAGATGGAAGGAGCCGTCAACTCCGTTAAAGAAGAAATAAAAGGCGAGATGAAATTGGGCCAAGAATCCGTTAAGGAAGATATGAAAGCCATTCAAGCTGGTCAATTAACTTTTAAAGACGAAATAAAAGCCGTACAAGTAAAGATTGAAGAAAGTCAATACGAAATGAAAAGAGAAATTGCCTGCATAATAGAAACCAAATTCGATGCTATGGAAGGTAGAATAGATGTGGTTGAAAATAAAGTTGGGCAAATTGAAGAAAAGGTTTCTTCTGTCAAAGATGAAATAGAAGATAGAGTATCGGCTCTGGAGCGACAAGTCGAAGGAAGAGTTTCGGCCTTCCAACAACAAATTGAAGAAAGGATTTATGCCGTCCAAGGACATATTGAACAACAAATCGAAGACAGAATTTCTGCTGTCGTCGCCAAAGAAGTTGACACTTTAAAGAAATTCGTAGCGACGGCAGGGAGCACTTCGGATGGTTTAAAATTTCTACCCATGCCTGCTCGTCCCTCTCTGAAGCTATCGACATATGATGGGAAGACCTCCTGGCAGGTGTATAAGACACAATTTTCATTCGTGGCGGATGCGAATGGATGGGATTCCTAAGCTAAGGCCTGTGATCTCGCCGCTTCTTTAAGAGCCGACGCAGCGGATATCCTTCAGACTCTTCCCGAAAACAAAAGGTCAGATTACGAAGCTCTGTCCGGCGCCTTGGAGCTGCGCTTCGGGGAGAAATGTTTAAAAGACTACAGAAGGCTCCAATTAAAATCCCGTCAACAGAAGCTCACCGAAACACTTCAGGAACTCGCCACGGATGTTGAAAGGCTGTCACATCACGCCTTTTCGGAGTGCCTGACAGAAACTAGGGGAATCCTGTCCCTGCAATATTTCATCGATGGCATCCGGGACCCTGAAATACAGAAAGCACTGCGAATGGCGGATGTTAAAGATCTGAAAAGCACTTTAGTGTATGCCATGAAATTTGAGGCAGCCCAGCAAGACACCCGTCGAGACCGCCATCCAGTCAGAGCTGCTCAAGTCCAGGAGCCAGGGGATCAAGTCACTGCTCGTCTAGACGATTTAACTAGACAACTGAACGCCTTGAGACAGAATATTGGTGACAAGAAACCGACCGTAAAGTGCTGGAACTGCGGTGCTGAAGGACACATCCGACGAAACTGCAGAACACCCCAGGGCACGGATGCTAAGACCGCTCCTAACAAACAGCAGGGAAACTAATTAGTGGCCATCTCGCGGGGCGGAGGTTGCCAGATCATGAAAAGCCCCAGTTTAAAGCGCTTCAGATTTCTGCAGTGAGAGGCGGCAGTAATGGACTTTTCTTAATAGGACATATTAATGGAGTTCCCTGCAATATGACGATAGATACAAAAGCCAACGTTACCATCATCCGAAAAGATTTGGCTCAACAACTGGGAAGCAAACTTATCTGGACGCCGCCCTGCGTTACCCTACAGACTGTGTCCGGTGAGAAGATCAACATCGATAGAAAAGTAAATGCTAACATCACGTTTGGAAGTGCCGCTTACCATCACACGGCATATGTAGCAGAGATCACTGATTCTTGCATACTCGGATTGGACTTTCTAAGGAAATACAATTTTTCCTTGGAATTTAAGAATAACGAATTACATTCTACATCTGAGGACATAGCGTTATTTGGAGTCAATGATGAAATTAAATCTGTCCATAAAATCATAGCACAAGACAATATCACAATACCGGCAAGAACAGAAATTTAACTTCCTGGATCCATAGCCGAAAACAGAAATTTCCGCTACGGCATCATAGAATATCCCAATAACTGTAATAGCCCAAAAGGAGTACTAGTAGCCTCAACACTCGTCGACCTATCCAGAAGGGTTATCCCGGTGAGAGTTGCCAATGTAACTGAGAAGGGGAGAATTATTAAGAAAGGTGAAGTGGTTGCAGCGTGTACTCCAGTAACCACCGTTGAAAGAAAGAGTAACATCCAAGAATCCGTGTCCTCAGAGAGAATTACATCGGAGTTATTGCAGAATGCGCAATTAAACGATAAAGAGAGGAATGCTGCCGATCGCGTCATTAAAGATCTTCAAGTTGTTTTCTCCCGCTCGTCTTCTGACGTGGGTCGAACTAGTTTGACACAACATAGAATAGATACCGGCGATCATCCCCCGATCAAGCAACAACCAAGACGTCTACCGTTTGCTAAACAGGAAGAGGTGCGAACACTGTTAAAAGATATGGAAGAAAGCGATGTCATCGAGCCTTCAGTAATTCCATGGGCATCTCCCATCGTCCTAGTCAGTAAGAAAGACGGCTCAACAAGATTTTGCGTCGACTATCGCCGGTTGAATGAGGTTACGAAGAAACAGTTACCCTCTTCCTAGAATTGACGACATTCTAGACACTCTTTCTGGCAGCAAGTGGTTCTCAACACTTGATTTAAAGAGTGGGTATTGGCAGGTAGGAATACAGCCTGAAGACAGAGAAAAGACGGCATTTACTACGGGACAAGGGCTTTGGCAATTCAAGGTGATGCCGTTTGGACTATGTAATGCGCCGGCAACATTCGAACGTCTTATGGAAACTGTTTTGAAAGGCCTTTCCTACGAAGCCTGCCTCATATACCTGGACGACGTCATCATCGTCGGAAAGAGTTTTGAAGAACATTTAGAAAATCTTAGGAATCTGCTTCAGAAACTGAAAGAAGCCAATCTGAAGCTGAGTACCGCTAAATGCAAATTGTTCCGAAAGGAAGTGACTTACCTTGCACATGTCATCTCTGCAGAAGGTGTGCGCACGGATCCTGAAAAGGTATCAGCCGTTAAATCCTGGAAACGTCCCGAAAATGTCCATCAGCTGAGAAGCTTCCTAGGGCTTTGCACCTACTATAGGAGATTCGTGAAGGACTTTTCTTCCATCGCAAGACCCCTACACAAGCTGACAGAGAGCAACCAAAAGTTCTTGTGGACAAAAAAATGCGAGGATGCATTTAACAACTTAAAGGAGGCTATAACATCTGCTCCAATCCTGACTATCCTCAGCTTGATCGACCATTTATTCTCGACACCGACGCGAGTAATGAAAGTTTTGGTGCTGTTTTGTCCCAAGAAATAGACGGCCAAGAACGTGTAGTGGCATACTGGAGCAAGTGCCTGTCTAAACCGGAGAGGAATTATTGTGTCACCAGGAAAGAGTTGCTCGCCATAGTCAAAGCTGTAGAACAGTTCCATCACTATCTATACGGCAGAAAATTCCTGCTCCGCACCGATCATGCATCATTGACCTGGCTTTTAAATTTCAAGAATCCTGAGGGTCAAATAGCCAGGTGGATACAGAGACTCCAAGAATATGACATCACTATCCGTCATCGTAAGGGATCATCACACGGAAATGCCGACGCCCTGTCTAGAAGACCTTGCCAAGAAAGCTGCCGATATTGTTCCAGGGTGGAAGCGAAATACGAGCTGCTGACTCCGGTCGCAAGACAAATTACAACATCAACATCGGCTGATCGAGAACCGTGGAGTGATGATGAAGTCAGGAAAGACCAGCTGGAAGACCGCGACATTAAACCCATAATTGATTTAATGGAGTCATCAAACAGAAAACCTACCTGGCAGGACATTTCTATCTGTAGTCCTACAACCAAACAATATTGGGCACTCTGGGATTCACTTCACATTCGAAACGGCGTCTTATACCGGAAATTTGAATCGGATGATGGGAAGACGTTCCGATGGCAACTTATACTTCCAAGATCCCGCATTCCTGATGTCCTTAAAGAGTTACATAGCACCCCTACTGGAGGTCACTTTGGAATAATGAAGACCTTGCAGAGAGTTCGTGAGCGCTTTTACTGGAATAATGCAAAGGATGACGTGCAAAAGTGGTGCCGATCTTGCGATGCCTGTGCAGGTCGGAAAGGACCGAGGAGACGCAGCCGAGGCAAGCTGCAACGTTACAACGTAGGGGCGCCTTTTGAACGTATCGCCTTTGATATCCTGGGACCTCTGCCACGAACTGCTGATGGCAACAAATACATACTCGTTGTCATTGATTACTTCACCAAGTGGCCTGAAGCTTATCCTATTCCTGATCAAGAGGCTGTCACAGTAACTGAGATAATGATACAGCACTGGATTTCCAGGTTCGGAGTGCCTCTTCAGTTACATTCCGATCAGGGAAGGAATTTTGCTTCGGCAGTAATCAAAGAACTATGCAAACTACTCGGCATTGACAAAACTCAAACGACGCCATTGCATCCCCAGTCGGACGGCATGGTAGAGAGGTTCAATCGAACCATCCTTAATAACCTCTCATTAGTGGTTTCCAGAAACCAACAGGACTGGGACAAGAAATTACCACTCATTTTACTGGCTTACCGCAGTGCTGTCAACGAGACTACCGGCTATTCTCCATCACAGATGCTCTTCGGTCGTGACCTTCGTCTGCCTTGTGATCTATTGTTTGGCCGCCCTCCGGATGCTCCTTCATCGTCTGAGGAATATATTCAAGATCTCCAGGCCCGGTTTGAAGTGATGCACAACTTTGCACGAGAGCGAGTCAACTTGGCGACGGAGAAGATGAAGACCCGCTACGACACAAGAGCTACTGAACATCAGTTCCACGAAGGAGACAAGGTGTGGTTGTGGAATCCGACTCGACGGAAAGGACTTTGTCCGACATTACAGTCACCTTGGGATGGCCCGTATACAGTCCTAAAAAGGCTGAATGACGTCGTGGTTCGGATTCGTAAGTCTTCGAACTCTAAACCTAAAGTCGTTCATTACGACAGGTTAGCTCATTACTATGGCCATAGTACGTAATGTAAATAATTGTAAATAGTATCAGACCATGGTCCTTTTTGTTTATAAATGTGTATTTGATTTGATTTGTATTTAGTATTTGATTTGCATTTAGTATTTGATTTGTATTTAGTATTTGATTTGCATTTAGTATTTGATTTGTATTTAGTATTTGTTTTGTATTTAGTATTTGATAGCATTTGATTTGTTTAAGTTAGTTATTGCATTTATTGTTTATATTGTTTGATATTGTAATGTAATGTTTATGCCTCAGTTGCATTTATGCCACAGTTGTAAGTTTAGCTTCCTGTCCAGGGATTGTACTTCCCGGGACGTGCAGTCCTTGGAAAGGGGGCAGTGTTACGAATTTGGTATTTAAAAAGCTAATTTTAGTTCAATTATAAATTAAATGGTATTATTTCTCGCGCAGTGCAGCGCGTGACGAATATTAAAAGAAAGCTAAGCCGGAAAAATTAAAAATACAAGAGCGCGTGCGTTAAATAAATAAATATCTCTTTTTGATTTCGACAAAGTGCTGGAAAATTCTAGCGCGTGATTTTAAAATCTTATAAAAGGAGGAAAACATCTCAGTTTGTAGTAGTTGCTTAGTTTGTTGTTGTTTAGAAAACTGGTCTTGTTGATTGTAGCGAATTCGCGGATTAGCGTTCTTTAGCTGTTTTGAATGACGTTCTATTGGACATTTGAGTAGTTAAAAGATAATTACTGTGAGATATTGTAATACTGCATGATAATTTGAGAAAATTTAAGCATTTTTGTTGTGATAATAATAAATTTTTTTTCATTTTTCATCGGACTTGTGCATTCATTTCATAACGAACCCGTACGCACGCAACAATTTTTGGTGTCAGAAGTGGGGTTTGAATGCCAATAACAAGAGCGATGGAAGAACAATTCAGGCAAATGATGACTGCATTTGCTGCTTTCCAAGAAAAGATGGAAGGAGCCGTCAACTCCGTTAAAGAAGAAATAAAAGGCGAGATGAAATTGGGCCAAGAATCCGTTAAGGAAGATATGAAAGCCATTCAAGCTGGTCAATTAACTTTTAAAGACGAAATAAAAGCCGTACAAGTAAAGATTGAAGAAAGTCAATACGAAATGAAAAGAGAAATTGCCTGCATAATAGAAACCAAATTCGATGCTATGGAAGGTAGAATAGATGTGGTTGAAAATAAAGTTGGGCAAATTGAAGAAAAGGTTTCTTCTGTCAAAGATGAAATAGAAGATAGAGTATCGGCTCTGGAGCGACAAGTCGAAGGAAGAGTTTCGGCCTTCCAACAACAAATTGAAGAAAGGATTTATGCCGTCCAAGGACATATTGAACAACAAATCGAAGACAGAATTTCTGCTGTCGTCGCCAAAGAAGTTGACACTTTAAAGAAATTCGTAGCGACGGCAGGGAGCACTTCGGATGGTTTAAAATTTCTACCCATGCCTGCTCGTCCCTCTCTGAAGCTATCGACATATGATGGGAAGACCTCCTGGCAGGTGTATAAGACACAATTTTCATTCGTGGCGGATGCGAATGGATGGGATTCCTAAGCTAAGGCCTGTGATCTCGCCGCTTCTTTAAGAGCCGACGCAGCGGATATCCTTCAGACTCTTCCCGAAAACAAAAGGTCAGATTACGAAGCTCTGTCCGGCGCCTTGGAGCTGCGCTTCGGGGAGAAATGTTTAAAAGACTACAGAAGGCTCCAATTAAAATCCCGTCAACAGAAGCTCACCGAAACACTTCAGGAACTCGCCACGGATGTTGAAAGGCTGTCACATCACGCCTTTTCGGAGTGCCTGACAGAAACTAGGGGAATCCTGTCCCTGCAATATTTCATCGATGGCATCCGGGACCCTGAAATACAGAAAGCACTGCGAATGGCGGATGTTAAAGATCTGAAAAGCACTTTAGTGTATGCCATGAAATTTGAGGCAGCCCAGCAAGACACCCGTCGAGACCGCCATCCAGTCAGAGCTGCTCAAGTCCAGGAGCCAGGGGATCAAGTCACTGCTCGTCTAGACGATTTAACTAGACAACTGAACGCCTTGAGACAGAATATTGGTGACAAGAAACCGACCGTAAAGTGCTGGAACTGCGGTGCTGAAGGACACATCCGACGAAACTGCAGAACACCCCAGGGCACGGATGCTAAGACCGCTCCTAACAAACAGCAGGGAAACTAATTAGTGGCCATCTCGCGGGGCGGAGGTTGCCAGATCATGAAAAGCCCCAGTTTAAAGCGCTTCAGATTTCTGCAGTGAGAGGCGGCAGTAATGGACTTTTCTTAATAGGACATATTAATGGAGTTCCCTGCAATATGACGATAGATACAAAAGCCAACGTTACCATCATCCGAAAAGATTTGGCTCAACAACTGGGAAGCAAACTTATCTGGACGCCGCCCTGCGTTACCCTACAGACTGTGTCCGGTGAGAAGATCAACATCGATAGAAAAGTAAATGCTAACATCACGTTTGGAAGTGCCGCTTACCATCACACGGCATATGTAGCAGAGATCACTGATTCTTGCATACTCGGATTGGACTTTCTAAGGAAATACAATTTTTCCTTGGAATTTAAGAATAACGAATTACATTCTACATCTGAGGACATAGCGTTATTTGGAGTCAATGATGAAATTAAATCTGTCCATAAAATCATAGCACAAGACAATATCACAATACCGGCAAGAACAGAAATTTAACTTCCTGGATCCATAGCCGAAAACAGAAATTTCCGCTACGGCATCATAGAATATCCCAATAACTGTAATAGCCCAAAAGGAGTACTAGTAGCCTCAACACTCGTCGACCTATCCAGAAGGGTTATCCCGGTGAGAGTTGCCAATGTAACTGAGAAGGGGAGAATTATTAAGAAAGGTGAAGTGGTTGCAGCGTGTACTCCAGTAACCACCGTTGAAAGAAAGAGTAACATCCAAGAATCCGTGTCCTCAGAGAGAATTACATCGGAGTTATTGCAGAATGCGCAATTAAACGATAAAGAGAGGAATGCTGCCGATCGCGTCATTAAAGATCTTCAAGTTGTTTTCTCCCGCTCGTCTTCTGACGTGGGTCGAACTAGTTTGACACAACATAGAATAGATACCGGCGATCATCCCCCGATCAAGCAACAACCAAGACGTCTACCGTTTGCTAAACAGGAAGAGGTGCGAACACTGTTAAAAGATATGGAAGAAAGCGATGTCATCGAGCCTTCAGTAATTCCATGGGCATCTCCCATCGTCCTAGTCAGTAAGAAAGACGGCTCAACAAGATTTTGCGTCGACTATCGCCGGTTGAATGAGGTTACGAAGAAACAGTTACCCTCTTCCTAGAATTGACGACATTCTAGACACTCTTTCTGGCAGCAAGTGGTTCTCAACACTTGATTTAAAGAGTGGGTATTGGCAGGTAGGAATACAGCCTGAAGACAGAGAAAAGACGGCATTTACTACGGGACAAGGGCTTTGGCAATTCAAGGTGATGCCGTTTGGACTATGTAATGCGCCGGCAACATTCGAACGTCTTATGGAAACTGTTTTGAAAGGCCTTTCCTACGAAGCCTGCCTCATATACCTGGACGACGTCATCATCGTCGGAAAGAGTTTTGAAGAACATTTAGAAAATCTTAGGAATCTGCTTCAGAAACTGAAAGAAGCCAATCTGAAGCTGAGTACCGCTAAATGCAAATTGTTCCGAAAGGAAGTGACTTACCTTGCACATGTCATCTCTGCAGAAGGTGTGCGCACGGATCCTGAAAAGGTATCAGCCGTTAAATCCTGGAAACGTCCCGAAAATGTCCATCAGCTGAGAAGCTTCCTAGGGCTTTGCACCTACTATAGGAGATTCGTGAAGGACTTTTCTTCCATCGCAAGACCCCTACACAAGCTGACAGAGAGCAACCAAAAGTTCTTGTGGACAAAAAAATGCGAGGATGCATTTAACAACTTAAAGGAGGCTATAACATCTGCTCCAATCCTGACTATCCTCAGCTTGATCGACCATTTATTCTCGACACCGACGCGAGTAATGAAAGTTTTGGTGCTGTTTTGTCCCAAGAAATAGACGGCCAAGAACGTGTAGTGGCATACTGGAGCAAGTGCCTGTCTAAACCGGAGAGGAATTATTGTGTCACCAGGAAAGAGTTGCTCGCCATAGTCAAAGCTGTAGAACAGTTCCATCACTATCTATACGGCAGAAAATTCCTGCTCCGCACCGATCATGCATCATTGACCTGGCTTTTAAATTTCAAGAATCCTGAGGGTCAAATAGCCAGGTGGATACAGAGACTCCAAGAATATGACATCACTATCCGTCATCGTAAGGGATCATCACACGGAAATGCCGACGCCCTGTCTAGAAGACCTTGCCAAGAAAGCTGCCGATATTGTTCCAGGGTGGAAGCGAAATACGAGCTGCTGACTCCGGTCGCAAGACAAATTACAACATCAACATCGGCTGATCGAGAACCGTGGAGTGATGATGAAGTCAGGAAAGACCAGCTGGAAGACCGCGACATTAAACCCATAATTGATTTAATGGAGTCATCAAACAGAAAACCTACCTGGCAGGACATTTCTATCTGTAGTCCTACAACCAAACAATATTGGGCACTCTGGGATTCACTTCACATTCGAAACGGCGTCTTATACCGGAAATTTGAATCGGATGATGGGAAGACGTTCCGATGGCAACTTATACTTCCAAGATCCCGCATTCCTGATGTCCTTAAAGAGTTACATAGCACCCCTACTGGAGGTCACTTTGGAATAATGAAGACCTTGCAGAGAGTTCGTGAGCGCTTTTACTGGAATAATGCAAAGGATGACGTGCAAAAGTGGTGCCGATCTTGCGATGCCTGTGCAGGTCGGAAAGGACCGAGGAGACGCAGCCGAGGCAAGCTGCAACGTTACAACGTAGGGGCGCCTTTTGAACGTATCGCCTTTGATATCCTGGGACCTCTGCCACGAACTGCTGATGGCAACAAATACATACTCGTTGTCATTGATTACTTCACCAAGTGGCCTGAAGCTTATCCTATTCCTGATCAAGAGGCTGTCACAGTAACTGAGATAATGATACAGCACTGGATTTCCAGGTTCGGAGTGCCTCTTCAGTTACATTCCGATCAGGGAAGGAATTTTGCTTCGGCAGTAATCAAAGAACTATGCAAACTACTCGGCATTGACAAAACTCAAACGACGCCATTGCATCCCCAGTCGGACGGCATGGTAGAGAGGTTCAATCGAACCATCCTTAATAACCTCTCATTAGTGGTTTCCAGAAACCAACAGGACTGGGACAAGAAATTACCACTCATTTTACTGGCTTACCGCAGTGCTGTCAACGAGACTACCGGCTATTCTCCATCACAGATGCTCTTCGGTCGTGACCTTCGTCTGCCTTGTGATCTATTGTTTGGCCGCCCTCCGGATGCTCCTTCATCGTCTGAGGAATATATTCAAGATCTCCAGGCCCGGTTTGAAGTGATGCACAACTTTGCACGAGAGCGAGTCAACTTGGCGACGGAGAAGATGAAGACCCGCTACGACACAAGAGCTACTGAACATCAGTTCCACGAAGGAGACAAGGTGTGGTTGTGGAATCCGACTCGACGGAAAGGACTTTGTCCGACATTACAGTCACCTTGGGATGGCCCGTATACAGTCCTAAAAAGGCTGAATGACGTCGTGGTTCGGATTCGTAAGTCTTCGAACTCTAAACCTAAAGTCGTTCATTACGACAGGTTAGCTCATTACTATGGCCATAGTACGTAATGTAAATAATTGTAAATAGTATCAGACCATGGTCCTTTTTGTTTATAAATGTGTATTTGATTTGATTTGTATTTAGTATTTGATTTGCATTTAGTATTTGATTTGTATTTAGTATTTGATTTGCATTTAGTATTTGATTTGTATTTAGTATTTGTTTTGTATTTAGTATTTGATAGCATTTGATTTGTTTAAGTTAGTTATTGCATTTATTGTTTATATTGTTTGATATTGTAATGTAATGTTTATGCCTCAGTTGCATTTATGCCACAGTTGTAAGTTTAGCTTCCTGTCCAGGGATTGTACTTCCCGGGACGTGCAGTCCTTGGAAAGGGGGCAGTGTTACGAATTTGGTATTTAAAAAGCTAATTTTAGTTCAATTATAAATTAAATGGTATTATTTCTCGCGCAGTGCAGCGCGTGACGAATATTAAAAGAAAGCTAAGCCGGAAAAATTAAAAATACAAGAGCGCGTGCGTTAAATAAATAAATATCTCTTTTTGATTTCGACAAAGTGCTGGAAAATTCTAGCGCGTGATTTTAAAATCTTATAAAAGGAGGAAAACATCTCAGTTTGTAGTAGTTGCTTAGTTTGTTGTTGTTTAGAAAACTGGTCTTGTTGATTGTAGCGAATTCGCGGATTAGCGTTCTTTAGCTGTTTTGAATGACGTTCTATTGGACATTTGAGTAGTTAAAAGATAATTACTGTGAGATATTGTAATACTGCATGATAATTTGAGAAAATTTAAGCATTTTTGTTGTGATAATAATAAATTTTTTTTCATTTTTCATCGGACTTGTGCATTCATTTCATAACGAACCCGTACGCACGCAACAATTTTTGGTGTCAGAAGTGGGGTTTGAATGCCAATAACAAGAGCGATGGAAGAACAATTCAGGCAAATGATGACTGCATTTGCTGCTTTCCAAGAAAAGATGGAAGGAGCCGTCAACTCCGTTAAAGAAGAAATAAAAGGCGAGATGAAATTGGGCCAAGAATCCGTTAAGGAAGATATGAAAGCCATTCAAGCTGGTCAATTAACTTTTAAAGACGAAATAAAAGCCGTACAAGTAAAGATTGAAGAAAGTCAATACGAAATGAAAAGAGAAATTGCCTGCATAATAGAAACCAAATTCGATGCTATGGAAGGTAGAATAGATGTGGTTGAAAATAAAGTTGGGCAAATTGAAGAAAAGGTTTCTTCTGTCAAAGATGAAATAGAAGATAGAGTATCGGCTCTGGAGCGACAAGTCGAAGGAAGAGTTTCGGCCTTCCAACAACAAATTGAAGAAAGGATTTATGCCGTCCAAGGACATATTGAACAACAAATCGAAGACAGAATTTCTGCTGTCGTCGCCAAAGAAGTTGACACTTTAAAGAAATTCGTAGCGACGGCAGGGAGCACTTCGGATGGTTTAAAATTTCTACCCATGCCTGCTCGTCCCTCTCTGAAGCTATCGACATATGATGGGAAGACCTCCTGGCAGGTGTATAAGACACAATTTTCATTCGTGGCGGATGCGAATGGATGGGATTCCTAAGCTAAGGCCTGTGATCTCGCCGCTTCTTTAAGAGCCGACGCAGCGGATATCCTTCAGACTCTTCCCGAAAACAAAAGGTCAGATTACGAAGCTCTGTCCGGCGCCTTGGAGCTGCGCTTCGGGGAGAAATGTTTAAAAGACTACAGAAGGCTCCAATTAAAATCCCGTCAACAGAAGCTCACCGAAACACTTCAGGAACTCGCCACGGATGTTGAAAGGCTGTCACATCACGCCTTTTCGGAGTGCCTGACAGAAACTAGGGGAATCCTGTCCCTGCAATATTTCATCGATGGCATCCGGGACCCTGAAATACAGAAAGCACTGCGAATGGCGGATGTTAAAGATCTGAAAAGCACTTTAGTGTATGCCATGAAATTTGAGGCAGCCCAGCAAGACACCCGTCGAGACCGCCATCCAGTCAGAGCTGCTCAAGTCCAGGAGCCAGGGGATCAAGTCACTGCTCGTCTAGACGATTTAACTAGACAACTGAACGCCTTGAGACAGAATATTGGTGACAAGAAACCGACCGTAAAGTGCTGGAACTGCGGTGCTGAAGGACACATCCGACGAAACTGCAGAACACCCCAGGGCACGGATGCTAAGACCGCTCCTAACAAACAGCAGGGAAACTAATTAGTGGCCATCTCGCGGGGCGGAGGTTGCCAGATCATGAAAAGCCCCAGTTTAAAGCGCTTCAGATTTCTGCAGTGAGAGGCGGCAGTAATGGACTTTTCTTAATAGGACATATTAATGGAGTTCCCTGCAATATGACGATAGATACAAAAGCCAACGTTACCATCATCCGAAAAGATTTGGCTCAACAACTGGGAAGCAAACTTATCTGGACGCCGCCCTGCGTTACCCTACAGACTGTGTCCGGTGAGAAGATCAACATCGATAGAAAAGTAAATGCTAACATCACGTTTGGAAGTGCCGCTTACCATCACACGGCATATGTAGCAGAGATCACTGATTCTTGCATACTCGGATTGGACTTTCTAAGGAAATACAATTTTTCCTTGGAATTTAAGAATAACGAATTACATTCTACATCTGAGGACATAGCGTTATTTGGAGTCAATGATGAAATTAAATCTGTCCATAAAATCATAGCACAAGACAATATCACAATACCGGCAAGAACAGAAATTTAACTTCCTGGATCCATAGCCGAAAACAGAAATTTCCGCTACGGCATCATAGAATATCCCAATAACTGTAATAGCCCAAAAGGAGTACTAGTAGCCTCAACACTCGTCGACCTATCCAGAAGGGTTATCCCGGTGAGAGTTGCCAATGTAACTGAGAAGGGGAGAATTATTAAGAAAGGTGAAGTGGTTGCAGCGTGTACTCCAGTAACCACCGTTGAAAGAAAGAGTAACATCCAAGAATCCGTGTCCTCAGAGAGAATTACATCGGAGTTATTGCAGAATGCGCAATTAAACGATAAAGAGAGGAATGCTGCCGATCGCGTCATTAAAGATCTTCAAGTTGTTTTCTCCCGCTCGTCTTCTGACGTGGGTCGAACTAGTTTGACACAACATAGAATAGATACCGGCGATCATCCCCCGATCAAGCAACAACCAAGACGTCTACCGTTTGCTAAACAGGAAGAGGTGCGAACACTGTTAAAAGATATGGAAGAAAGCGATGTCATCGAGCCTTCAGTAATTCCATGGGCATCTCCCATCGTCCTAGTCAGTAAGAAAGACGGCTCAACAAGATTTTGCGTCGACTATCGCCGGTTGAATGAGGTTACGAAGAAACAGTTACCCTCTTCCTAGAATTGACGACATTCTAGACACTCTTTCTGGCAGCAAGTGGTTCTCAACACTTGATTTAAAGAGTGGGTATTGGCAGGTAGGAATACAGCCTGAAGACAGAGAAAAGACGGCATTTACTACGGGACAAGGGCTTTGGCAATTCAAGGTGATGCCGTTTGGACTATGTAATGCGCCGGCAACATTCGAACGTCTTATGGAAACTGTTTTGAAAGGCCTTTCCTACGAAGCCTGCCTCATATACCTGGACGACGTCATCATCGTCGGAAAGAGTTTTGAAGAACATTTAGAAAATCTTAGGAATCTGCTTCAGAAACTGAAAGAAGCCAATCTGAAGCTGAGTACCGCTAAATGCAAATTGTTCCGAAAGGAAGTGACTTACCTTGCACATGTCATCTCTGCAGAAGGTGTGCGCACGGATCCTGAAAAGGTATCAGCCGTTAAATCCTGGAAACGTCCCGAAAATGTCCATCAGCTGAGAAGCTTCCTAGGGCTTTGCACCTACTATAGGAGATTCGTGAAGGACTTTTCTTCCATCGCAAGACCCCTACACAAGCTGACAGAGAGCAACCAAAAGTTCTTGTGGACAAAAAAATGCGAGGATGCATTTAACAACTTAAAGGAGGCTATAACATCTGCTCCAATCCTGACTATCCTCAGCTTGATCGACCATTTATTCTCGACACCGACGCGAGTAATGAAAGTTTTGGTGCTGTTTTGTCCCAAGAAATAGACGGCCAAGAACGTGTAGTGGCATACTGGAGCAAGTGCCTGTCTAAACCGGAGAGGAATTATTGTGTCACCAGGAAAGAGTTGCTCGCCATAGTCAAAGCTGTAGAACAGTTCCATCACTATCTATACGGCAGAAAATTCCTGCTCCGCACCGATCATGCATCATTGACCTGGCTTTTAAATTTCAAGAATCCTGAGGGTCAAATAGCCAGGTGGATACAGAGACTCCAAGAATATGACATCACTATCCGTCATCGTAAGGGATCATCACACGGAAATGCCGACGCCCTGTCTAGAAGACCTTGCCAAGAAAGCTGCCGATATTGTTCCAGGGTGGAAGCGAAATACGAGCTGCTGACTCCGGTCGCAAGACAAATTACAACATCAACATCGGCTGATCGAGAACCGTGGAGTGATGATGAAGTCAGGAAAGACCAGCTGGAAGACCGCGACATTAAACCCATAATTGATTTAATGGAGTCATCAAACAGAAAACCTACCTGGCAGGACATTTCTATCTGTAGTCCTACAACCAAACAATATTGGGCACTCTGGGATTCACTTCACATTCGAAACGGCGTCTTATACCGGAAATTTGAATCGGATGATGGGAAGACGTTCCGATGGCAACTTATACTTCCAAGATCCCGCATTCCTGATGTCCTTAAAGAGTTACATAGCACCCCTACTGGAGGTCACTTTGGAATAATGAAGACCTTGTAGAGAGTTCGTGAGCGCTTTTACTGGAATAATGCAAAGGATGACGTGCAAAAGTGGTGCCGATCTTGCGATGCCTGTGCAGGTCGGAAAGGACCGAGGAGACGCAGCCGAGGCAAGCTGCAACGTTACAACGTAGGGGCGCCTTTTGAACGTATCGCCTTTGATATCCTGGGACCTCTGCCACGAACTGCTGATGGCAACAAATACATACTCGTTGTCATTGATTACTTCACCAAGTGGCCTGAAGCTTATCCTATTCCTGATCAAGAGGCTGTCACAGTAACTGAGATAATGATACAGCACTGGATTTCCAGGTTCGGAGTGCCTCTTCAGTTACATTCCGATCAGGGAAGGAATTTTGCTTCGGCAGTAATCAAAGAACTATGCAAACTACTCGGCATTGACAAAACTCAAACGACGCCATTGCATCCCCAGTCGGACGGCATGGTAGAGAGGTTCAATCGAACCATCCTTAATAACCTCTCATTAGTGGTTTCCAGAAACCAACAGGACTGGGACAAGAAATTACCACTCATTTTACTGGCTTACCGCAGTGCTGTCAACGAGACTACCGGCTATTCTCCATCACAGATGCTCTTCGGTCGTGACCTTCGTCTGCCTTGTGATCTATTGTTTGGCCGCCCTCCGGATGCTCCTTCATCGTCTGAGGAATATATTCAAGATCTCCAGGCCCGGTTTGAAGTGATGCACAACTTTGCACGAGAGCGAGTCAACTTGGCGACGGAGAAGATGAAGACCCGCTACGACACAAGAGCTACTGAACATCAGTTCCACGAAGGAGACAAGGTGTGGTTGTGGAATCCGACTCGACGGAAAGGACTTTGTCCGACATTACAGTCACCTTGGGATGGCCCGTATACAGTCCTAAAAAGGCTGAATGACGTCGTGGTTCGGATTCGTAAGTCTTCGAACTCTAAACCTAAAGTCGTTCATTACGACAGGTTAGCTCATTACTATGGCCATAGTACGTAATGTAAATAATTGTAAATAGTATCAGACCATGGTCCTTTTTGTTTATAAATGTGTATTTGATTTGATTTGTATTTAGTATTTGATTTGCATTTAGTATTTGATTTGTATTTAGTATTTGATTTGCATTTAGTATTTGATTTGTATTTAGTATTTGTTTTGTATTTAGTATTTGATAGCATTTGATTTGTTTAAGTTAGTTATTGCATTTATTGTTTATATTGTTTGATATTGTAATGTAATGTTTATGCCTCAGTTGCATTTATGCCACAGTTGTAAGTTTAGCTTCCTGTCCAGGGATTGTACTTCCCGGGACGTGCAGTCCTTGGAAAGGGGGCAGTGTTACGAATTTGGTATTTAAAAAGCTAATTTTAGTTCAATTATAAATTAAATGGTATTATTTCTCGCGCAGTGCAGCGCGTGACGAATATTAAAAGAAAGCTAAGCCGGAAAAATTAAAAATACAAGAGCGCGTGCGTTAAATAAATAAATATCTCTTTTTGATTTCGACAAAGTGCTGGAAAATTCTAGCGCGTGATTTTAAAATCTTATAAAAGGAGGAAAACATCTCAGTTTGTAGTAGTTGCTTAGTTTGTTGTTGTTTAGAAAACTGGTCTTGTTGATTGTAGCGAATTCGCGGATTAGCGTTCTTTAGCTGTTTTGAATGACGTTCTATTGGACATTTGAGTAGTTAAAAGATAATTACTGTGAGATATTGTAATACTGCATGATAATTTGAGAAAATTTAAGCATTTTTGTTGTGATAATAATAAATTTTTTTTCATTTTTCATCGGACTTGTGCATTCATTTCATAACGAACCCGTACGCACGCAACAATTTTTGGTGTCAGAAGTGGGGTTTGAATGCCAATAACAAGAGCGATGGAAGAACAATTCAGGCAAATGATGACTGCATTTGCTGCTTTCCAAGAAAAGATGGAAGGAGCCGTCAACTCCGTTAAAGAAGAAATAAAAGGCGAGATGAAATTGGGCCAAGAATCCGTTAAGGAAGATATGAAAGCCATTCAAGCTGGTCAATTAACTTTTAAAGACGAAATAAAAGCCGTACAAGTAAAGATTGAAGAAAGTCAATACGAAATGAAAAGAGAAATTGCCTGCATAATAGAAACCAAATTCGATGCTATGGAAGGTAGAATAGATGTGGTTGAAAATAAAGTTGGGCAAATTGAAGAAAAGGTTTCTTCTGTCAAAGATGAAATAGAAGATAGAGTATCGGCTCTGGAGCGACAAGTCGAAGGAAGAGTTTCGGCCTTCCAACAACAAATTGAAGAAAGGATTTATGCCGTCCAAGGACATATTGAACAACAAATCGAAGACAGAATTTCTGCTGTCGTCGCCAAAGAAGTTGACACTTTAAAGAAATTCGTAGCGACGGCAGGGAGCACTTCGGATGGTTTAAAATTTCTACCCATGCCTGCTCGTCCCTCTCTGAAGCTATCGACATATGATGGGAAGACCTCCTGGCAGGTGTATAAGACACAATTTTCATTCGTGGCGGATGCGAATGGATGGGATTCCTAAGCTAAGGCCTGTGATCTCGCCGCTTCTTTAAGAGCCGACGCAGCGGATATCCTTCAGACTCTTCCCGAAAACAAAAGGTCAGATTACGAAGCTCTGTCCGGCGCCTTGGAGCTGCGCTTCGGGGAGAAATGTTTAAAAGACTACAGAAGGCTCCAATTAAAATCCCGTCAACAGAAGCTCACCGAAACACTTCAGGAACTCGCCACGGATGTTGAAAGGCTGTCACATCACGCCTTTTCGGAGTGCCTGACAGAAACTAGGGGAATCCTGTCCCTGCAATATTTCATCGATGGCATCCGGGACCCTGAAATACAGAAAGCACTGCGAATGGCGGATGTTAAAGATCTGAAAAGCACTTTAGTGTATGCCATGAAATTTGAGGCAGCCCAGCAAGACACCCGTCGAGACCGCCATCCAGTCAGAGCTGCTCAAGTCCAGGAGCCAGGGGATCAAGTCACTGCTCGTCTAGACGATTTAACTAGACAACTGAACGCCTTGAGACAGAATATTGGTGACAAGAAACCGACCGTAAAGTGCTGGAACTGCGGTGCTGAAGGACACATCCGACGAAACTGCAGAACACCCCAGGGCACGGATGCTAAGACCGCTCCTAACAAACAGCAGGGAAACTAATTAGTGGCCATCTCGCGGGGCGGAGGTTGCCAGATCATGAAAAGCCCCAGTTTAAAGCGCTTCAGATTTCTGCAGTGAGAGGCGGCAGTAATGGACTTTTCTTAATAGGACATATTAATGGAGTTCCCTGCAATATGACGATAGATACAAAAGCCAACGTTACCATCATCCGAAAAGATTTGGCTCAACAACTGGGAAGCAAACTTATCTGGACGCCGCCCTGCGTTACCCTACAGACTGTGTCCGGTGAGAAGATCAACATCGATAGAAAAGTAAATGCTAACATCACGTTTGGAAGTGCCGCTTACCATCACACGGCATATGTAGCAGAGATCACTGATTCTTGCATACTCGGATTGGACTTTCTAAGGAAATACAATTTTTCCTTGGAATTTAAGAATAACGAATTACATTCTACATCTGAGGACATAGCGTTATTTGGAGTCAATGATGAAATTAAATCTGTCCATAAAATCATAGCACAAGACAATATCACAATACCGGCAAGAACAGAAATTTAACTTCCTGGATCCATAGCCGAAAACAGAAATTTCCGCTACGGCATCATAGAATATCCCAATAACTGTAATAGCCCAAAAGGAGTACTAGTAGCCTCAACACTCGTCGACCTATCCAGAAGGGTTATCCCGGTGAGAGTTGCCAATGTAACTGAGAAGGGGAGAATTATTAAGAAAGGTGAAGTGGTTGCAGCGTGTACTCCAGTAACCACCGTTGAAAGAAAGAGTAACATCCAAGAATCCGTGTCCTCAGAGAGAATTACATCGGAGTTATTGCAGAATGCGCAATTAAACGATAAAGAGAGGAATGCTGCCGATCGCGTCATTAAAGATCTTCAAGTTGTTTTCTCCCGCTCGTCTTCTGACGTGGGTCGAACTAGTTTGACACAACATAGAATAGATACCGGCGATCATCCCCCGATCAAGCAACAACCAAGACGTCTACCGTTTGCTAAACAGGAAGAGGTGCGAACACTGTTAAAAGATATGGAAGAAAGCGATGTCATCGAGCCTTCAGTAATTCCATGGGCATCTCCCATCGTCCTAGTCAGTAAGAAAGACGGCTCAACAAGATTTTGCGTCGACTATCGCCGGTTGAATGAGGTTACGAAGAAACAGTTACCCTCTTCCTAGAATTGACGACATTCTAGACACTCTTTCTGGCAGCAAGTGGTTCTCAACACTTGATTTAAAGAGTGGGTATTGGCAGGTAGGAATACAGCCTGAAGACAGAGAAAAGACGGCATTTACTACGGGACAAGGGCTTTGGCAATTCAAGGTGATGCCGTTTGGACTATGTAATGCGCCGGCAACATTCGAACGTCTTATGGAAACTGTTTTGAAAGGCCTTTCCTACGAAGCCTGCCTCATATACCTGGACGACGTCATCATCGTCGGAAAGAGTTTTGAAGAACATTTAGAAAATCTTAGGAATCTGCTTCAGAAACTGAAAGAAGCCAATCTGAAGCTGAGTACCGCTAAATGCAAATTGTTCCGAAAGGAAGTGACTTACCTTGCACATGTCATCTCTGCAGAAGGTGTGCGCACGGATCCTGAAAAGGTATCAGCCGTTAAATCCTGGAAACGTCCCGAAAATGTCCATCAGCTGAGAAGCTTCCTAGGGCTTTGCACCTACTATAGGAGATTCGTGAAGGACTTTTCTTCCATCGCAAGACCCCTACACAAGCTGACAGAGAGCAACCAAAAGTTCTTGTGGACAAAAAAATGCGAGGATGCATTTAACAACTTAAAGGAGGCTATAACATCTGCTCCAATCCTGACTATCCTCAGCTTGATCGACCATTTATTCTCGACACCGACGCGAGTAATGAAAGTTTTGGTGCTGTTTTGTCCCAAGAAATAGACGGCCAAGAACGTGTAGTGGCATACTGGAGCAAGTGCCTGTCTAAACCGGAGAGGAATTATTGTGTCACCAGGAAAGAGTTGCTCGCCATAGTCAAAGCTGTAGAACAGTTCCATCACTATCTATACGGCAGAAAATTCCTGCTCCGCACCGATCATGCATCATTGACCTGGCTTTTAAATTTCAAGAATCCTGAGGGTCAAATAGCCAGGTGGATACAGAGACTCCAAGAATATGACATCACTATCCGTCATCGTAAGGGATCATCACACGGAAATGCCGACGCCCTGTCTAGAAGACCTTGCCAAGAAAGCTGCCGATATTGTTCCAGGGTGGAAGCGAAATACGAGCTGCTGACTCCGGTCGCAAGACAAATTACAACATCAACATCGGCTGATCGAGAACCGTGGAGTGATGATGAAGTCAGGAAAGACCAGCTGGAAGACCGCGACATTAAACCCATAATTGATTTAATGGAGTCATCAAACAGAAAACCTACCTGGCAGGACATTTCTATCTGTAGTCCTACAACCAAACAATATTGGGCACTCTGGGATTCACTTCACATTCGAAACGGCGTCTTATACCGGAAATTTGAATCGGATGATGGGAAGACGTTCCGATGGCAACTTATACTTCCAAGATCCCGCATTCCTGATGTCCTTAAAGAGTTACATAGCACCCCTACTGGAGGTCACTTTGGAATAATGAAGACCTTGCAGAGAGTTCGTGAGCGCTTTTACTGGAATAATGCAAAGGATGACGTGCAAAAGTGGTGCCGATCTTGCGATGCCTGTGCAGGTCGGAAAGGACCGAGGAGACGCAGCCGAGGCAAGCTGCAACGTTACAACGTAGGGGCGCCTTTTGAACGTATCGCCTTTGATATCCTGGGACCTCTGCCACGAACTGCTGATGGCAACAAATACATACTCGTTGTCATTGATTACTTCACCAAGTGGCCTGAAGCTTATCCTATTCCTGATCAAGAGGCTGTCACAGTAACTGAGATAATGATACAGCACTGGATTTCCAGGTTCGGAGTGCCTCTTCAGTTACATTCCGATCAGGGAAGGAATTTTGCCTCGGCAGTAATCAAAGAACTATGCAAACTACTCGGCATTGACAAAACTCAAACGACGCCATTGCATCCCCAGTCGGACGGCATGGTAGCGAGGTTCAATCGAACCATCCTTAATAACCTCTCATTAGTGGTTTCCAGAAACCAACAGGACTGGGACAAGAAATTACCACTCTTTTTACTGGCTTACCGCAGTGCTGTCCACGAGACTACCGGCTATTCTCCATCACAGAAGCTCTTCGGTCGTGACCTTCGTCTGCCTTGTAATCTATTGTTTGGCCGCCCTCCGGATGCCCCTTCATCGTCTGAGGAATATATTCAAGATCTCCAGGCCCGGTTTGAAGTGATGCACAACTTTGCACGAGAGCGAGTCAACTTGGCGACGGAGAAGATGAAGACCCGCTACGACACAAGAGCTACTGAACATCAGTTCCACGAAGGAGACAAGGTGTGGTTGTGGAATCCGACTCGACGGAAAGGACTTTGTCCGACATTACAGTCACCTTGGGATGGCCCGTATACAGTTCTAAAAAGGCTGAATGACGTCGTGGTTCGGATTCGTAAGTCTTCGAACTCTAAACCTAAAGTCGTTCATTACGACAGGTTAGCTCATTACTATGGCCATAGTACGTAATGTAAATAATTGTAAATAGTATCAGACCATGGTCTTTTTTGTTTATAAATGTGTATTTGATTTGATTTGTATTTAGTATTTGATTTGCATTTAGTATTTGATTTGTATTTAGTATTTGATTTGCATTTAGTATTTGATTTGTATTTAGTATTTGTTTTGTATTTAGTATTTGATAGCATTTGATTTGTTTAAGTTAGTTATTGCATTTATTGTTTATACTGTTTGATATTGTAATGTAATGTTTATGCCTCAGTTGCATTTATGCCACAGTTGTAAGTTTAGCTTCCTGTCCAGGGATTGTACTGCTCGGGACGTGCAGTCCTTGGAAAGGGGGCAGTGTTACGAATTTGGTATTTAAAAAGCTAATTTTAGTTCAATTATAAATTAAATGGTTTTATTTCTCGCGCAGTGCAGCGCGTGACGAATATTAAAAGAAAGCTAGGCCGGAAAAATTAAAAATACAAGAGCGCGTGCGTTAAATAAATAAATATCTCTTTTTGATTTCGACAAAGTGCTGGAAAATTCTAGCGCGTGATTTTAAAATCTTATAAAAGGAGGAAAACATCTCAGTTTGTAGTAGTTGCTTAGTTTGTTGTTGTTTAGAAAACTGCTCTTGTTGATTGTAGCGAATTCGCGGATTAGCGTTCTTTAGCTGTTTTGAATGACGTTCTATTGGACATTTGAGTAGTTAAAAGATAACTACTGTGATATATTGTAATACTGCATGATAATTTGAGAAAATTTAAGCATTTTTGTTGTGATAATAATAAATTTTTGTTCATTTTTCATCGGACTTGTGCATTCATTTCATAACGAACCCGTACGCACGCAACAATTTTTGGTGTCAGAAGTGGGGTTTGAATGCCAATAACAAGAGCGATGGAAGAACAATTCAGGCAAATGATGACTGCATTTGCTGCTTTCCAAGAAAAGATGGAAGGAGCCGTCAACTCCGTTAAAGAAGAAATAAAAGGCGAGATGAAATTGGGCCAAGAATCCGTTAAGGAAGATATGAAAGCCATTCAAGCTGGTCAATTAACTTTTAAAGACGAAATAAAAGCCGTACAAGTAAAGATTGAAGAAAGTCAATACGAAATGAAAAGAGAAATTGCCTGCATAATAGAAACCAAATTCGATGCTATGGAAGGTAGAATAGATGTGGTTGAAAATAAAGTTGGGCAAATTGAAGAAAAGGTTTCTTCTGTCAAAGATGAAATAGAAGATAGAGTATCGGCTCTGGAGCGACAAGTCGAAGGAAGAGTTTCGGCCTTCCAACAACAAATTGAAGAAAGGATTTATGCCGTCCAAGGACATATTGAACAACAAATCGAAGACAGAATTTCTGCTGTCGTCGCCAAAGAAGTTGACACTTTAAAGAAATTCGTAGCGACGCCAGGGAGCACTTCGGATGGTTTAAAATTTCTACCCATGCCTGCTCGTCCCTCTCTGAAGCTATCGACATATGATGGGAAGACCTCCTGGCAGGTGTATAAGACACAATTTTCATTCGTGGCGGATGCGAATGGATGGGATTCCTAAGCTAAGGCCTGTCATCTCGCCGCTTCTTTAAGAGCCGACGCAGCGGATATCCTTCAGACTCTTTCCGAAAACAAAAGGTCAGATTACGAAGCTCTGTCCGGCGCCTTGGAGCTGCGCTTCGGGGAGAAATGTTTAAAAGACTACAGAAGGCTCCAATTAAAATCCCGTCAACAGAAGCTCACCGAAACACTTCAGGAACTCGCCACGGATGTTGAAAGGCTGTCACATCACGCCTTTTCGGAGTGCCTGACAGAAACTAGGGGAATCCTGTCCCTGCAATATTTCATCGATGGCATCCGGGACCCTGAAATACAGAAAGCACTGCGAATGGCGGATGTTAAAGATCTGAAAAGCACTTTAGTGTATGCCATGAAATTTGAGGCAGCCCAGCAAGACACCCGTCGAGACCGCCATCCAGTCAGAGCTGCTCAAGTCCAGGAGCCAGGGGATCAAGTCACTGCTCGTCTAGACGATTTAACTAGACAACTGAACGCCTTGAGACAGAATATTGGTGACAAGAAACCGACCGTAAAGTGCTGGAACTGCGGTGCTGAAGGACACATCCGACGAAACTGCAGAACACCCCAGGGCACGGATGCTAAGACCGCTCCTAACAAACAGCAGGGAAACTAATTAGTGGCCATCTCGCGGGGCGGAGGTTGCCAGATCATGAAAAGCCCCAGTTTAAAGCGCTTCAGATTTCTGCAGTGAGAGGCGGCAGTAATGGACTTTTCTTAATAGGACATATTAATGGAGTTCCCTGCAATATGACGATAGATACAAAAGCCAACGTTACCATCATCCGAAAAGATTTGGCTCAACAACTGGGAAGCAAACTTATCTGGACGCCGCCCTGCGTTACCCTACAGACTGTGTCCGGTGAGAAGATCAACATCGATAGAAAAGTAAATGCTAACATCACGTTTGGAAGTGCCGCTTACCATCACACGGCATATGTAGCAGAGATCACTGATTCTTGCATACTCGGATTGGACTTTCTAAGGAAATACAATTTTTCCTTGGAATTTAAGAATAACGAATTACATTCTACATCTGAGGACATAGCGTTATTTGGAGTCAATGATGAAATTAAATCTGTCCATAAAATCATAGCACAAGACAATATCACAATACCGGCAAGAACAGAAATTTAACTTCCTGGATCCATAGCCGAAAACAGAAATTTCCGCTACGGCATCATAGAATATCCCAATAACTGTAATAGCCCAAAAGGAGTACTAGTAGCCTCAACACTCGTCGACCTATCCAGAAGGGTTATCCCGGTGAGAGTTGCCAATGTAACTGAGAAGGGGAGAATTATTAAGAAAGGTGAAGTGGTTGCAGCGTGTACTCCAGTAACCACCGTTGAAAGAAAGAGTAACATCCAAGAATCCGTGTCCTCAGAGAGAATTACATCGGAGTTATTGCAGAATGCGCAATTAAACGATAAAGAGAGGAATGCTGCCGATCGCGTCATTAAAGATCTTCAAGTTGTTTTCTCCCGCTCGTCTTCTGACGTGGGTCGAACTAGTTTGACACAACATAGAATAGATACCGGCGATCATCCCCCGATCAAGCAACAACCAAGACGTCTACCGTTTGCTAAACAGGAAGAGGTGCGAACACTGTTAAAAGATATGGAAGAAAGCGATGTCATCGAGCCTTCAGTAATTCCATGGGCATCTCCCATCGTCCTAGTCAGTAAGAAAGACGGCTCAACAAGATTTTGCGTCGACTATCGCCGGTTGAATGAGGTTACGAAGAAACAGTTACCCTCTTCCTAGAATTGACGACATTCTAGACACTCTTTCTGGCAGCAAGTGGTTCTCAACACTTGATTTAAAGAGTGGGTATTGGCAGGTAGGAATACAGCCTGAAGACCGAGAAAAGACGGCATTTACTACGGGACAAGGGCTTTGGCAATTCAAGGTGATGCCGTTTGGACTATGTAATGCGCCGGCAACATTCGAACGTCTTATGGAAACTGTTTTGAAAGGCCTTTCCTACGAAGCCTGCCTCATATACCTGGACGACGTCATCATCGTCGGAAAGAGTTTTGAAGAACATTTAGAAAATCTTAGGAATCTGCTTCAGAAACTGAAAGAAGCCAATCTGAAGCTGAGTACCGCTAAATGCAAATTGTTCCGAAAGGAAGTGACTTACCTTGCACATGTCATCTCTGCAGAAGGTGTGCGCACGGATCCTGAAAAGGTATCAGCCGTTAAATCCTGGAAACGTCCCGAAAATGTCCATCAG
This sequence comes from Stegodyphus dumicola, assembly GCF_044657685.1. Taxonomy (NCBI): domain Eukaryota; kingdom Metazoa; phylum Arthropoda; class Arachnida; order Araneae; family Eresidae; genus Stegodyphus; species Stegodyphus dumicola. The sequence goes on from NC_140770.1 coordinate 135,613,435, forward strand.
CTGAGAAGCTTCCTAGGGCTTTGCACCTACTATAGGAGATTCGTGAAGGACTTTTCTTCCATCGCAAGACCCCTACACAAGCTGACAGAGAGCAACCAAAAGTTCTTGTGGACAAAAAAATGCGAGGATGCATTTAACAACTTAAAGGAGGCTTTAACATCTGCTCCAATCCTGACTATCCTCAGCTTGATCGACCATTTATTCTCGACACCGACGCGAGTAATGAAAGTTTTGGTGCTGTTTTGTCCCAAGAAATAGACGGCCAAGAACGTGTAGTGGCATACTGGAGCAAGTGCCTGTCTAAACCGGAGAGGAATTATTGTGTCACCAGGAAAGAGTTGCTCGCCATAGTCAAAGCTGTAGAACAGTTCCATCACTATCTATACGGCAGAAAATTCCTGCTCCGCACCGATCATGCATCATTGACCTGGCTTTTAAATTTCAAGAATCCTGAGGGTCAAATAGCCAGGTGGATACAGAGACTCCAAGAATATGACATCACTATCCGTCATCGTAAGGGATCATCACACGGAAATGCCGACGCCCTGTCTAGAAGACCTTGCCAAGAAAGCTGCCGATATTGTTCCAGGGTGGAAGCGAAATACGAGCTGCTGACTCCGGTCGCAAGACAAATTACAACATCAACATCGGCTGATCGAGAACCGTGGAGTGATGATGAAGTCAGGAAAGACCAGCTGGAAGACCGCGACATTAAACCCATAATTGATTTAATGGAGTCATCAAACAGAAAACCTACCTGGCAGGACATTTCTATCTGTAGTCCTACAACCAAACAATATTGGGCACTCTGGGATTCACTTCACATTCGAAACGGCGTCTTATACCGGAAATTTGAATCGGATGATGGGAAGACGTTCCGATGGCAACTTATACTTCCAAGATCCCGCATTCCTGATGTCCTTAAAGAGTTACATAGCACCCCTACTGGAGGTCACTTTGGAATAATGAAGACCTTGCAGAGAGTTCGTGAGCGCTTTTACTGGAATAATGCAAAGGATGACGTGCAAAAGTGGTGCCGATCTTGCGATGCCTGTGCAGGTCGGAAAGGACCGAGGAGACGCAGCCGAGGCAAGCTGCAACGTTACAACGTAGGGGCGCCTTTTGAACGTATCGCCTTTGATATCCTGGGACCTCTGCCACGAACTGCTGATGGCAACAAATACATACTCGTTGTCATTGATTACTTCACCAAGTGGCCTGAAGCTTATCCTATTCCTGATCAAGAGGCTGTCACAGTAACTGAGATAATGATACAGCACTGGATTTCCAGGTTCGGAGTGCCTCTTCAGTTACATTCCGATCAGGGAAGGAATTTTGCCTCGGCAGTAATCAAAGAACTATGCAAATTACTCGGCATTGACAAAACTCAAACGACGCCATTGCATACCCAGTCGGACGGCATGGTAGAGAGGTTCAATCGAACCATCCTTAATAACCTCTCATTAGTGGTTTCCAGAAACCAACAGGACTGGGACAAGAAATTACCACTCTTTTTACTGGCTTACCGCAGTGCTGTCCACGAAACTACCGGCTATTCTCCATCACAGATGCTCTTCGGTCGTGACCTTCGTCTGCCTTGTGATCTATTGTTTGGCCGCCCTCCGGATGCTCCTTCATCGTCTGAGGAATATATTCAAGATCTCCAGGCCCGGTTTGAAGTGATGCACAACTTTGCACGAGAGCGAGTCAACTTGGCGACGGAGAAGATGAAGACCCGCTACGACACAAGAGCTACTGAACATCAGTTCCACGAAGGAGACAAGGTGTGGTTGTGGAATCCGACTCGACGGAAAGGACTTTGTCCGACATTACAGTCACCTTGGGATGGCCCGTATACAGTCCTAAAAAGGCTGAATGACGTCGTGGTTCGGATTCGTAAGTCTTCGAACTCTAAACCTAAAGTCGTTCATTACGACAGGTTAGCTCATTACTATGGCCATAGTACGTAATGTAAATAATTGTAAATAGTATCAGACCATGGTCCTTTTTGTTTATAAATGTGTATTTGATTTGATTTGTATTCAGTATTTGATTTGCATTTAGTATTTGATTTGTATTTAGTATTTGATTTGCATTTAGTATTTGATTTGTATTTAGTATTTGTTTTGTATTTAGTATTTGATAGCATTTGATTTGTTTAAGTTAGTTATTGCATTTATTGTTTATATTGTTTGATATTGTAATGTAATGTTTATGCCTCAGTTGCATTTATGCCACAGTTGTAAGTTTAGCTTCCTGTCCAGGGATTGTACTGCCCGGGACGTGCAGTCCTTGGAAAGGGGGCAGTGTTACGAATTTGGTATTTAAAAAGCTAATTTTAGTTCAGTTATAAATTAAATGGTTTTATTTCTCGCGCAGTGCAGCGCGTGACGAATATTAAAAGAAAGCTAAGCCGGAAAAATTAAAAATACAAGAGCGCGTGCGTTAAATAAATAAATATCTCTTTTTGATTTCGAGAAAGTGCTGGAAAATTCTAGCGCGTGATTTTAAAATCTTCTAAAAGGAGCAAAACATCTCAGTTTGTAGTAGTTGCTTAGTTTGTTGTTGTTTAGAAAACTGCTCTTGTTGATTGTAGCGAATTCGCGGATTAGCGTTCTTTAGCTGTTTTGAATGACGTTCTATTGGACATTTGAGTAGTTAAAAGATAACTACTGTGAGATATTGTAATACTGCATGATAATTTGAGAAAATTTAAGCATTTTTGTTGTGATAATAATAAATTTTTGTTCATTTTTCATCGGACTTGTGCATTCATTTCATAACGAACCCGTACGCACGCAACAATTTTTGGTGTCAGAAGTGGGGTTTGAATGCCAAGAACAAGAGCGATGGAAGAACAATTCAGGCAAATGATGACTGCATTTGCTGCTTTCCAAGAAAAGATGGAAGGAGCCGTCAACTCCGTTAAAGAAGAAATAAAAGGCGAGATGAAATTGGGCCAAGAATCCGTTAAGGAAGATATGAAAGCCATTCAAGCTGGTCAATTAACTTTTAAAGACGAAATAAAAGCCGTACAAGTAAAGATTGAAGAAAGTCAATACGAAATGAAAAGAGAAATTGCCTGCATAATAGAAACCAAATTCGATGCTATGGAAGGTAGAATAGATGTGGTTGAAAATAAAGTTGGGCAAATTGAAGAAAAGGTTTCTTCTGTCAAAGATGAAATAGAAGATAGAGTATCGGCTCTGGAGCGACAAGTCGAAGGAAGAGTTTCGGCCTTCCAACAACAAATTGAAGAAAGGATTTATGCCGTCCAAGGACATATTGAACAACAAATCGAAGACAGAATTTCTGCTGTCGTCGCCAAAGAAGTTGACACTTTAAAGAAATTCGTAGCGACGGTAGGGAGCACTTCGGATGGTTTAAAATTTCTACCCATGCCTGCTCGTCCCTCTCTGAAGCTATCGACATATGATGGGAAGACCTCCTGGCAGGTGTATAAGACACAATTTTCATTCGTGGCGGATGCGAATGGATGGGATTCCTAAGCTAAGGCCTGTCATCTCGCCGCTTCTTTAAGAGCCGACGCAGCGGATATCCTTCAGACTCTTCCCGAAAACAAAAGGTCAGATTTCGAAGCTCTGTCCGGCGCCTTGGAGCTGCGCTTCGGGGAGAAATGTTTAAAAGACTACAGAAGGCTCCAATTAAAATCCCGTCAACAGAAGCTCACCGAAACACTTCAGGAACTCGCCACGGATGTTGAAAGGCTGTCACATCACGCCTTTTCGGAGTGCCTGACAGAAACTAGGGGAATCCTGTCCCTGCAATATTTCATCGATGGCATCCGGGACCCTGAAATACAGAAAGCACTGCGAATGGCGGATGTTAAAGATCTGAAAAGCACTTTAGTGTATGCCATGAAATTTGAGGCAGCCCAGCAAGACACCCGTCGAGACCGCCATCCAGTCAGAGCTGCTCAAGTCCAGGAGCCAGGGGATCAAGTCACTGCTCGTCTAGACGATTTAACTAGACAACTGAACGCCTTGAGACAGAATATTGGTGACAAGAAACCGACCGTAAAGTGCTGGAACTGCGGTGCTGAAGGACACATCCGACGAAACTGCAGAACACCCCAGGGCACGGATGCTAAGACCGCTCCTAACAAACAGCAGGGAAACTAATTAGTGGCCATCTCGCGGGGCGGAGGTTGCCAGATCATGAAAAGCCCCAGTTTAAAGCGCTTCAGATTTCTGCAGTGAGAGGCGGCAGTAATGGACTTTTCTTAATAGGACATATTAATGGAGTTCCCTGCAATATGACGATAGATACAAAAGCCAACGTTACCATCATCCGAAAAGATTTGGCTCAACAACTGGGAAGCAAACTTATCTGGACGCCGCCCTGCGTTACCCTACAGACTGTGTCCGGTGAGAAGATCAACATCGATGGATAAGTAAATGCTAACATCACGTTTGGAAGTGCCGCTTACCATCACACGGCATATGTAGCAGAGATTACTGATTCTTGCATACTCGGATTGGACTTTCTAAGGAAATACAATTTTTCCTTGGACTTTAAAAATAACGAATTACATTCTACATCTGAGGACATAGCGTTATTTGGAGTCAATGATGAAATTAAATCTGTCCATAAAATCATAGCACAAGACAATATCACAATACCGGCAAGAACAGAAATTTAACTTCCTGGATCCATAGCCGAAAACAGAAATTTCCGCTACGGCATCATAGAATATCCCAATAACTGTAATAGCCCAAAAGGAGTACTAGTAGCCTCAACACTCGTCGACCTATCCAGAAGGGTTATCCCGGTGAGAGTTGCCAATGTAACTGAGAAGGGGAGAATTATTAAGAAAGGTGAAGTGGTTGCAGCGTGTACTCCAGTAACCACCGTTGAAAGAAAGAGTAACATCCAAGAATCCGTGTCCTCAGAGAGAATTACATCGGAGTTATTGCAGAATGCGCAATTAAACGATAAAGAGAGGAATGCTGCCGATCGCGTCATTAAAGATCTTCAAGTTGTTTTCTCCCGCTCGTCTTCTGACGTGGGTCGAACTAGTTTGACACAACATAGAATAGATACCGGCGATCATCCCCCGATCAAGCAACAACCAAGACGTCTACCGTTTGCTAAACAGGAAGAGGTGCGAACACTGTTAAAAGATATGGAAGAAAGCGATGTCATCGAGCCTTCAGTAATTCCATGGGCATCTCCCATCGTCCTAGTCAGAAAGAAAGACGGCTCAACAAGATTTTGCGTCGACTATCGCCGGTTGAATGAGGTTACGAAGAAACAGTTACCCTCTTCCTAGAATTGACGACATTCTAGACACTCTTTCTGGCAGCAAGTGGTTCTCAACACTTGATTTAAAGAGTGGGTATTGGCAGGTAGGAATACAGCCTGAAGACCGAGAAAAGACGGCATTTACTACGGGACAAGGGCTTTGGCAATTCAAGGTGATGCCGTTTGGACTATGTAATGCGCCGGCAACATTCGAACGTCTTATGGAAACTGTTTTGAAAGGCCTTTCCTACGAAGCCTGCCTCATATACCTGGACGACGTCATCATCGTCGGAAAGAGTTTTGAAGAACATTTAGAAAATCTTAGGAATCTGCTTCAGAAACTGAAAGAAGCCAATCTGAAGCTGAGTACCGCTAAATGCAAATTGTTCCGAAAGGAAGTGACTTACCTTGCACATGTCATCTCTGCAGAAGGTGTGCGCACGGATCCTGAAAAGGTATCAGCCGTTAAATCCTGGAAACGTCCCGAAAATGTCCATCAGCTGAGAAGCTTCCTAGGGCTTTGCACCTACTATAGGAGATTCGTGAAGGACTTTTCTTCCATCGCAAGACCCCTACACAAGCTGACAGAGAGCAACCAAAAGTTCTTGTGGACAAAAAAATGCGAGGATGCATTTAACAACTTAAAGGAGGCTTTAACATCTGCTCCAATCCTGACTATCCTCAGCTTGATCGACCATTTATTCTCGACACCGACGCGAGTAATGAAAGTTTTGGTGCTGTTTTGTCCCAAGAAATAGACGGCCAAGAACGTGTAGTGGCATACTGGAGCAAGTGCCTGTCTAAACCGGAGAGGAATTATTGTGTCACCAGGAAAGAGTTGCTCGCCATAGTCAAAGCTGTAGAACAGTTCCATCACTATCTATACGGCAGAAAATTCCTGCTCCGCACCGATCATGCATCATTGACCTGGCTTTTAAATTTCAAGAATCCTGAGGGTCAAATAGCCAGGTGGATACAGAGACTCCAAGAATATGACATCACTATCCGTCATCGTAAGGGATCATCACACGGAAATGCCGACGCCCTGTCTAGAAGACCTTGCCAAGAAAGCTGCCGATATTGTTCCAGGGTGGAAGCGAAATACGAGCTGCTGACTCCGGTCGCAAGACAAATTACAACATCAACATCGGCTGATCGAGAACCGTGGAGTGATGATGAAGTCAGGAAAGACCAGCTGGAAGACCGCGACATTAAACCCATAATTGATTTAATGGAGTCATCAAACAGAAAACCTACCTGGCAGGACATTTCTATCTGTAGTCCTACAACCAAACAATATTGGGCACTCTGGGATTCACTTCACATTCGAAACGGCGTCTTATACCGGAAATTCGAATCGGATGATGGGTAGACGTTCCGATGGCAACTTATACTTCCAAGATCCCGCATTCCTGATGTCCTTAAAGAGTTACATAGCACCCCTACTGGAGGTCACTTTGGAATAATGAAGACCTTGCAGAGAGTTCGTGAGCGCTTTTACTGGAATAATGCAAAGGATGACGTGCAAAAGTGGTGCCGATCTTGCGATGCCTGTGCAGGTCGGAAAGGACCGAGGAGACGCAGCCGAGGCAAGCTGCAACGTTACAACGTAGGGGCGCCTTTTGAACGTATCGCCTTTGATATCCTGGGACCTCTGCCACGAACTGCTGATGGCAACAAATACATACTCGTTGTCATTGATTACTTCACCAAGTGGCCTGAAGCTTATCCTATTCCTGATCAAGAGGCTGTCACAGTAACTGAGATAATGATACAGCACTGGATTTCCAGGTTCGGAGTGCCTCTTCAGTTACATTCCGATCAGGGAAGGAATTTTGCCTCGGCAGTAATCAAAGAACTATGCAAACTACTCGGCATTGACAAAACTCAAACGACGCCATTGCATCCCCAGTCGGACGGCATGGTAGAGAGGTTCAATCGAACCATCCTTAATAACCTCTCATTAGTGGTTTCCAGAAACCAACAGGACTGGGACAAGAAATTACCACTCTTTTTACTGGCTTACCGCAGTGCTGTCCACGAAACTACCGGCTATTCTCCATCACAGATGCTCTTCGGTCGTGACCTTCGTCTGCCTTGTGATCTATTGTTTGGCCGCCCTCCGGATGCTCCTTCATCGTCTGAGGAATATATTCAAGATCTCCAGGCCCGGTTTGAAGTGATGCACAACTTTGCACGAGAGCGAGTCAACTTGGCGACGGAGAAGATGAAGACCCGCTACGACACAAGAGCTACTGAACATCAGTTCCACGAAGGAGACAAGGTGTGGTTGTGGAATCCGACTCGACGGAAAGGACTTTGTCCGACATTACAGTCACCTTGGGATGGCCCGTATACAGTCCTAAAAAGGCTGAATGACGTCGTGGTTCGGATTCGTAAGTCTTCGAACTCTAAACCTAAAGTCGTTCATTACGACAGGTTAGCTCATTACTATGGCAATAGTACGTAATGTAAATAATTGTAAATAGTATCAGACCATGGTCCTTTTTGTTTATAAATGTGTATTTGATTTGATTTGTATTTAGTATTTGATTTGCATTTAGTATTTGATTTGTATTTAGTATTTGATTTGCATTTAGTATTTGATTTGTATTTAGTATTTGTTTTGTATTTAGTATTTGATAGCATTTGATTTGTTTAAGTTAGTTATTGCATTTATTGTTTATATTGTTTGATATTGTAATGTAATGTTTATGCCTCAGTTGCATTTATGCCACAGTTGTAAGTTTAGCTTCCTGTCCAGGGATTGTACTGCCCGGGACGTGCAGTCCTTGGAAAGGGGGCAGTGTTACGAATTTGGTATTTAAAAAGCTAATTTTAGTTCAGTTATAAATTAAATGGTTTTATTTCTCGCGCAGTGCAGCGCGTGACGAATATTAAAAGAAAGCTAAGCCGGAAAAATTAAAAATACAAGAGCGCGTGCGTTAAATAAATAAATATCTCTTTTTGATTTCGAGAAAGTGCTGGAAAATTCTAGCGCGTGATTTTAAAATCTTCTAAAAGGAGCAAAACATCTCAGTTTGTAGTAGTTGCTTAGTTTGTTGTTGTTTAGAAAACTGCTCTTGTTGATTGTAGCGAATTCGCGGATTAGCGTTCTTTAGCTGTTTTGAATGACGTTCTATTGGACATTTGAGTAGTTAAAAGATAACTACTGTGAGATATTGTAATACTGCATGATAATTTGAGAAAATTTAAGCATTTTTGTTGTGATAATAATAAATTTTTGTTCATTTTTCATCGGACTTGTGCATTCATTTCATAACGAACCCGTACGCACGCAACAATTTTTGGTGTCAGAAGTGGGGTTTGAATGCCAATAACAAGAGCGATGGAAGAACAATTCAGGCAAATGATGACTGCATTTGCTGCTTTCCAAGAAAAGATGGAAGGAGCCGTCAACTCCGTTAAAGAAGAAATAAAAGGCGAGATGAAATTGGGCCAAGAATCCGTTAAGGAAGATATGAAAGCATTCAAGCTGGTCAATTAACTTTTAAAGACGAAATAAAAGCCGTACAAGTAAAGATTGAAGAAAGTCAATACGAAATGAAAAGAGAAATTGCCTGCATAATAGAAACCAAATTCGATGCTATGGAAGGTAGAATAGATGTGGTTGAAAATAAAGTTGGGCAAATTGAAGAAAAGGTTTCTTCTGTCAAAGATGAAATAGAAGATAGAGTATCGGCTCTGGAGCGACAAGTCGAAGGAAGAGTTTCGGCCTTCCAACAACAAATTGAAGAAAGGATTTATGCCGTCCAAGGACATATTGAACAACAAATCGAAGACAGAATTTCTGCTGTCGTCGCCAAAGAAGTTGACACTTTAAAGAAATTCGTAGCGACGGCAGGGAGCACTTCGGATGGTTTAAAATTTCTACCCATGTCTGCTCGTCCCTCTCTGAAGCTATCGACATATGATGGGAAGACCTCCTGGCAGGTGTATAAGACACAATTTTCATTCGTGGCGGATGCGAATGGATGGGATTCCTAAGCTAAGGCCTGTCATCTCGCCGCTTCTTTAAGAGCCGACGCAGCGGATATCCTTCAGACTCTTCCCGAAAACAAAAGGTCAGATTTCGAAGCTCTGTCCGGCGCCTTGGAGCTGCGCTTCGGGGAGAAATGTTTAAAAGACTACAGAAGGCTCCAATTAAAATCCCGTCAACAGAAGCTCACCGAAACACTTCAGGAACTCGCCACGGATGTTGAAAGGCTGTCACATCACGCCTTTTCGGAGTGCCTGACAGAAACTAGGGGAATCCTGTCCCTGCAATATTTCATCGATGGCATCCGGGACCCTGAAATACAGAAAGCACTGCGAATGGCGGATGTTAAAGATCTGAAAAGCACTTTAGTGTATGCCATGAAATTTGAGGCAGCCCAGCAAGACACCCGTCGAGACCGCCATCCAGTCAGAGCTGCTCAAGTCCAGGAGCCAGGGGATCAAGTCACTGCTCGTCTAGACGATTTAACTAGACAACTGAACGCCTTGAGACAGAATATTGGTGACAAGAAACCGACCGTAAAGTGCTGGAACTGCGGTGCTGAAGGACACATCCGACGAAACTGCAGAACACCCCAGGGCACGGATGCTAAGACCGCTCCTAACAAACAGCAGGGAAACTAATTAGTGGCCATCTCGCGGGGCGGAGGTTGCCAGATCATGAAAAGCCCCAGTTTAAAGCGCTTCAGATTTCTGCAGTGAGAGGCGGCAGTAATGGACTTTTCTTAATAGGACATATTAATGGAGTTCCCTGCAATATGACGATAGATACAAAAGCCAACGTTACCATCATCCGAAAAGATTTGGCTCAACAACTGGGAAGCAAACTTATCTGGACGCCGCCCTGCGTTACCCTACAGACTGTGTCCGGTGAGAAGATCAACATCGATGGATAAGTAAATGCTAACATCACGTTTGGAAGTGCCGCTTACCATCACACGGCATATGTAGCAGAGATTACTGATTCTTGCATACTCGGATTGGACTTTCTAAGGAAATACAATTTTTCCTTGGACTTTAAAAATAACGAATTACATTCTACATCTGAGGACATAGCGTTATTTGGAGTCAATGATGAAATTAAATCTGTCCATAAAATCATAGCACAAGACAATATCACAATACCGGCAAGAACAGAAATTTAACTTCCTGGATCCATAGCCGAAAACAGAAATTTCCGCTACGGCATCATAGAATATCCCAATAACTGTAATAGCCCAAAAGGAGTACTAGTAGCCTCAACACTCGTCGACCTATCCAGAAGGGTTATCCCGGTGAGAGTTGCCAATGTAACTGAGAAGGGGAGAATTATTAAGAAAGGTGAAGTGGTTGCAGCGTGTACTCCAGTAACCACCGTTGAAAGAAAGAGTAACATCCAAGAATCCGTGTCCTCAGAGAGAATTACATCGGAGTTATTGCAGAATGCGCAATTAAACGATAAAGAGAGGAATGCTGCCGATCGCGTCATTAAAGATCTTCAAGTTGTTTTCTCCCGCTCGTCTTCTGACGTGGGTCGAACTAGTTTGACACAACATAGAATAGATACCGGCGATCATCCCCCGATCAAGCAACAACCAAGACGTCTACCGTTTGCTAAACAGGAAGAGGTGCGAACACTGTTAAAAGATATGGAAGAAAGCGATGTCATCGAGCCTTCAGTAATTCCATGGGCATCTCCCATCGTCCTAGTCAGAAAGAAAGACGGCTCAACAAGATTTTGCGTCGACTATCGCCGGTTGAATGAGGTTACGAAGAAACAGTTACCCTCTTCCTAGAATTGACGACATTCTAGACACTCTTTCTGGCAGCAAGTGGTTCTCAACACTTGATTTAAAGAGTGGGTATTGGCAGGTAGGAATACAGCCTGAAGACCGAGAAAAGACGGCATTTACTACGGGACAAGGGCTTTGGCAATTCAAGGTGATGCCGTTTGGACTATGTAATGCGCCGGCAACATTCAAACGTCTTATGGAAACTGTTTTGAAAGGCCTTTCCTACGAAGCCTGCCTCATATACCTGGACGACGTCATCATCGTCGGAAAGAGTTTTGAAGAACATTTAGAAAATCTTAGGAATCTGCTTCAGAAACTGAAAGAAGCCAATCTGAAGCTGAGTACCGCTAAATGCAAATTGTTCCGAAAGGAAGTGACTTACCTTGCACATGTCATCTCTGCAGAAGGTGTGCGCACGGATCCTGAAAAGGTATCAGCCGTTAAATCCTGGAAACGTCCCGAAAATGTCCATCAGCTGAGAAGCTTCCTAGGGCTTTGCACCTACTATAGGAGATTCGTGAAGGACTTTTCTTCCATCGCAAGACCCCTACACAAGCTGACAGAGAGCAACCAAAAGTTCTTGTGGACAAAAAAATGCGAGGATGCATTTAACAACTTAAAGGAGGCTTTAACATCTGCTCCAATCCTGACTATCCTCAGCTTGATCGACCATTTATTCTCGACACCGACGCGAGTAATGAAAGTTTTGGTGCTGTTTTGTCCCAAGAAATAGACGGCCAAGAACGTGTAGTGGCATACTGGAGCAAGTGCCTGTCTAAACCGGAGAGGAATTATTGTGTCACCAGGAAAGAGTTGCTCGCCATAGTCAAAGCTGTAGAACAGTTCCATCACTATCTATACGGCAGAAAATTCCTGCTCCGCACCGATCATGCATCATTGACCTGGCTTTTAAATTTCAAGAATCCTGAGGGTCAAATAGCCAGGTGGATACAGAGACTCCAAGAATATGACATCACTATCCGTCATCGTAAGGGATCATCACACGGAAATGCCGACGCCCTGTCTAGAAGACCTTGCCAAGAAAGCTGCCGATATTGTTCCAGGGTGGAAGCGAAATACGAGCTGCTGACTCCGGTCGCAAGACAAATTACAACATCAACATCGGCTGATCGAGAACCGTGGAGTGATGATGAAGTCAGGAAAGACCAGCTGGAAGACCGCGACATTAAACCCATAATTGATTTAATGGAGTCATCAAACAGAAAACCTACCTGGCAGGACATTTCTATCTGTAGTCCTACAACCAAACAATATTGGGCACTCTGGGATTCACTTCACATTCGAAACGGCGTCTTATACCGGAAATTCGAATCGGATGATGGGTAGACGTTCCGATGGCAACTTATACTTCCAAGATCCCGCATTCCTGATGTCCTTAAAGAGTTACATAGCACCCCTACTGGAGGTCACTTTGGAATAATGAAGACCTTGCAGAGAGTTCGTGAGCGCTTTTACTGGAATAATGCAAAGGATGACGTGCAAAAGTGGTGCCGATCTTGCGATGCCTGTGCAGGTCGGAAAGGACCGAGGAGACGCAGCCGAGGCAAGCTGCAACGTTACAACGTAGGGGCGCCTTTTGAACGTATCGCCTTTGATATCCTGGGACCTCTGCCACGAACTGCTGATGGCAACAAATACATACTCGTTGTCATTGATTACTTCACCAAGTGGCCTGAAGCTTATCCTATTCCTGATCAAGAGGCTGTCACAGTAACTGAGATAATGATACAGCACTGGATTTCCAGGTTCGGAGTGCCTCTTCAGTTACATTCCGATCAGGGAAGGAATTTTGCCTCGGCAGTAATCAAAGAACTATGCAAACTACTCGGCATTGACAAAACTCAAACGACGCCATTGCATCCCCAGTCGGACGGCATGGTAGAGAGGTTCAATCGAACCATCCTTAATAACCTCTCATTAGTGGTTTCCAGAAACCAACAGGACTGGGACAAGAAATTACCACTCTTTTTACTGGCTTACCGCAGTGCTGTCCACGAAACTACCGGCTATTCTCCATCACAGATGCTCTTCGGTCGTGACCTTCGTCTGCCTTGTGATCTATTGTTTGGCCGCCCTCCGGATGCTCCTTCATCGTCTGAGGAATATATTCAAGATCTCCAGGCCCGGTTTGAAGTGATGCACAACTTTGCACGAGAGCGAGTCAACTTGGCGACGGAGAAGATGAAGACCCGCTACGACACAAGAGCTACTGAACATCAGTTCCACGAAGGAGACAAGGTGTGGTTGTGGAATCCGACTCGACGGAAAGGACTTTGTCCGACATTACAGTCACCTTGGGATGGCCCGTATACAGTCCTAAAAAGGCTGAATGACGTCGTGGTTCGGATTCGTAAGTCTTCGAACTCTAAACCTAAAGTCGTTCATTACGACAGGTTAGCTCATTACTATGGCCATAGTACGTAATGTAAATAATTGTAAATAGTATCAGACCATGGTCCTTTTTGTTTATAAATGTGTATTTGATTTGATTTGTATTTAGTATTTGATTTGCATTTAGTATTTGATTTGTATTTAGTATTTGATTTGCATTTAGTATTTGATTTGTATTTAGTATTTGTTTTGTATTTAGTATTTGATAGCATTTGATTTGTTTAAGTTAGTTATTGCATTTATTGTTTATATTGTTTGATATTGTAATGTAATGTTTATGCCTCAGTTGCATTTATGCCACAGTTGTAAGTTTAGCTTCCTGTCCAGGGATTGTACTGCCCGGGACGTGCAGTCCTTGGAAAGGGGGCAGTGTTACGAATTTGGTATTTAAAAAGCTAATTTTAGTTCACTTATAAATTAAATGGTTTTATTTCTCGCGCAGTGCAGCGCGTGACGAATATTAAAAGAAAGCTAAGCCGGAAAAATTAAAAATACAAGAGCGCGTGCGTTAAATAAATAAATATCTCTTTTTGATTTCGAGAAAGTGCTGGAAAATTCTAGCGCGTGATTTTAAAATCTTCTAAAAGGAGCAAAACATCTCAGTTTGTAGTAGTTGCTTAGTTTGTTGTTGTTTAGAAAACTGCTCTTGTTGATTGTAGCGAATTCGCGGATTAGCGTTCTTTAGCTGTTTTGAATGACGTTCTATTGGACATTTGAGTAGTTAAAAGATAACTACTGTGAGATATTGTAATACTGCATGATAATTTGAGAAAATTTAAGCATTTTTGTTGTGATAATAATAAATTTTTGTTCATTTTTCATCGGACTTGTGCATTCATTTCATAACGAACCCGTACGCACGCAACAATTTTTGGTGTCAGAAGTGGGGTTTGAATGCCAATAACAAGAGCGATGGAAGAACAATTCAGGCAAATGATGACTGCATTTGCTGCTTTCCAAGAAAAGATGGAAGGAGCCGTCAACTCCGTTAAAGAAGAAATAAAAGGCGAGATGAAATTGGGCCAAGAATCCGTTAAGGAAGATATGAAAGCCATTCAAGCTGGTCAATTAACTTTTAAAGACGAAATAAAAGCCGTACAAGTAAAGATTGAAGAAAGTCAATACGAAATGAAAAGAGAAATTGCCTGCATAATAGAAACCAAATTCGATGCTATGGAAGGTAGAATAGATGTGGTTGAAAATAAAGTTGGGCAAATTGAAGAAAAGGTTTCTTCTGTCAAAGATGAAATAGAAGATAGAGTATCGGCTCTGGAGCGACAAGTCGAAGGAAGAGTTTCGGCCTTCCAACAACAAATTGAAGAAAGGATTTATGCCGTCCAAGGACATATTGAACAACAAATCGAAGACAGAATTTCTGCTGTCGTCGCCAAAGAAGTTGACACTTTAAAGAAATTCGTAGCGACGGCAGGGAGCACTTCGGATGGTTTAAAATTTCTACCCATGCCTGCTCGTCCCTCTCTGAAGCTATCGACATATGATGGGAAGACCTCCTGGCAGGTGTATAAGACACAATTTTCATTCGTGGCGGATGCGAATGGATGGGATTCCTAAGCTAAGGCCTGTCATCTCGCCGCTTCTTTAAGAGCCGACGCAGCGGATATCCTTCAGACTCTTCCCGAAAACAAAAGGTCAGATTTCGAAGCTCTGTCCGGCGCCTTGGAGCTGCGCTTCGGGGAGAAATGTTTAAAAGACTACAGAAGGCTCCAATTAAAATCCCGTCAACAGAAGCTCACCGAAACACTTCAGGAACTCGCCACGGATGTTTAAAGGCTGTTACATCACGCCTTTTCGGAGTGCCTGACAGAAACTAGGGGAATCCTGTCCCTGCAATATTTCATCGATGGCATCCGGGACCCTGAAATACAGAAAGCACTGCGAATGGCGGATGTTAAAGATCTGAAAAGCACTTTAGTGTATGCCATGAAATTTGAGGCAGCCCAGCAAGACACCCGTCGAGACCGCCATCCAGTCAGAGCTGCTCAAGTCCAGGAGCCAGGGGATCAAGTCACTGCTCGTCTAGACGATTTAACTAGACAACTGAACGCCTTGAGACAGAATATTGGTGACAAGAAACCGACCGTAAAGTGCTGGAACTGCGGTGCTGAAGGACACATCCGACGAAACTGCAGAACACCCCAGGGCACGGATGCTAAGACCGCTCCTAACAAACAGCAGGGAAACTAATTAGTGGCCATCTCGCGGGGCGGAGGTTGCCAGATCATGAAAAGCCCCAGTTTAAAGCGCTTCAGATTTCTGCAGTGAGAGGCGGCAGTAATGGACTTTTCTTAATAGGACATATTAATGGAGTTCCCTGCAATATGACGATAGATACAAAAGCCAACGTTACCATCATCCGAAAAGATTTGGCTCAACAACTGGGAAGCAAACTTATCTGGACGCCGCCCTGCGTTACCCTACAGACTGTGTCCGGTGAGAAGATCAACATCGATGGATAAGTAAATGCTAACATCACGTTTGGAAGTGCCGCTTACCATCACACGGCATATGTAGCAGAGATTACTGATTCTTGCATACTCGGATTGGACTTTCTAAGGAAATACAATTTTTCCTTGGACTTTAAAAATAACGAATTACATTCTACATCTGAGGACATAGCGTTATTTGGAGTCAATGATGAAATTAAATCTGTCCATAAAATCATAGCACAAGACAATATCACAATACCGGCAAGAACAGAAATTTAACTTCCTGGATCCATAGCCGAAAACAGAAATTTCCGCTACGGCATCATAGAATATCCCAATAACTGTAATAGCCCAAAAGGAGTACTAGTAGCCTCAACACTCGTCGACCTATCCAGAAGGGTTATCCCGGTGAGAGTTGCCAATGTAACTGAGAAGGGGAGAATTATTAAGAAAGGTGAAGTGGTTGCAGCGTGTACTCCAGTAACCACCGTTGAAAGAAAGAGTAACATCCAAGAATCCGTGTCCTCAGAGAGAATTACATCGGAGTTATTGCAGAATGCGCAATTAAACGATAAAGAGAGGAATGCTGCCGATCGCGTCATTAAAGATCTTCAAGTTGTTTTCTCCCGCTCGTCTTCTGACGTGGGTCGAACTAGTTTGACACAACATAGAATAGATACCGGCGATCATCCCCCGATCAAGCAACAACCAAGACGTCTACCGTTTGCTAAACAGGAAGAGGTGCGAACACTGTTAAAAGATATGGAAGAAAGCGATGTCATCGAGCCTTCAGTAATTCCATGGGCATCTCCCATCGTCCTAGTCAGAAAGAAAGACGGCTCAACAAGATTTTGCGTCGACTATCGCCGGTTGAATGAGGTTACGAAGAAACAGTTACCCTCTTCCTAGAATTGACGACATTCTAGACACTCTTTCTGGCAGCAAGTGGTTCTCAACACTTGATTTAAAGAGTGGGTATTGGCAGGTAGGAATACAGCCTGAAGACCGAGAAAAGACGGCATTTACTACGGGACAAGGGCTTTGGCAATTCAAGGTGATGCCGTTTGGACTATGTAATGCGCCGGCAACATTCGAACGTCTTATGGAAACTGTTTTGAAAGGCCTTTCCTACGAAGCCTGCCTCATATACCTGGACGACGTCATCATCGTCGGAAAGAGTTTTGAAGAACATTTAGAAAATCTTAGGAATCTGCTTCAGAAACTGAAAGAAGCCAATCTGAAGCTGAGTACCGCTAAATGCAAATTGTTCCGAAAGGAAGTGACTTACCTTGCACATGTCATCTCTGCAGAAGGTGTGCGCACGGATCCTGAAAAGGTATCAGCCGTTAAATCCTGGAAACGTCCCGAAAATGTCCATCAGCTGAGAAGCTTCCTAGGGCTTTGCACCTACTATAGGAGATTCGTGAAGGACTTTTCTTCCATCGCAAGACCCCTACACAAGCTGACAGAGAGCAACCAAAAGTTCTTGTGGACAAAAAAATGCGAGGATGCATTTAACAACTTAAAGGAGGCTTTAACATCTGCTCCAATCCTGACTATCCTCAGCTTGATCGACCATTTATTCTCGACACCGACGCGAGTAATGAAAGTTTTGGTGCTGTTTTGTCCCAAGAAATAGACGGCCAAGAACGTGTAGTGGCATACTGGAGCAAGTGCCTGTCTAAACCGGAGAGGAATTATTGTGTCACCAGGAAAGAGTTGCTCGCCATAGTCAAAGCTGTAGAACAGTTCCATCACTATCTATACGGCAGAAAATTCCTGCTCCGCACCGATCATGCATCATTGACCTGGCTTTTAAATTTCAAGAATCCTGAGGGTCAAATAGCCAGGTGGATACAGAGACTCCAAGAATATGACATCACTATCCGTCATCGTAAGGGATCATCACACGGAAATGCCGACGCCCTGTCTAGAAGACCTTGCCAAGAAAGCTGCCGATATTGTTCCAGGGTGGAAGCGAAATACGAGCTGCTGACTCCGGTCGCAAGACAAATTGCAACATCAACATCGGCTGATCGAGAACCGTGGAGTGATGATGAAGTCAGGAAAGACCAGCTGGAAGACCGCGACATTAAACCCATAATTGATTTAATGGAGTCATCAAACAGAAAACCTACCTGGCAGGACATTTCTATCTGTAGTCCTACAACCAAACAATATTGGGCACTCTGGGATTCACTTCACATTCGAAACGGCGTCTTATACCGGAAATTCGAATCGGATGATGGGAAGACGTTCCGATGGCAACTTATACTTCCAAGATCCCGCATTCCTGATGTCCTTAAAGAGTTACATAGCACCCCTACTGGAGGTCACTTTGGAATAATGAAGACCTTGCAGAGAGTTCGTGAGCGCTTTTACTGGAATAATGCAAAGGATGACGTGCAAAAGTGGTGCCGATCTTGCGATGCCTGTGCAGGTCGGAAAGGACCGAGGAGACGCAGCCGAGGCAAGCTGCAACGTTACAACGTAGGGGCGCCTTTTGAACGTATCGCCTTTGATATCCTGGGACCTCTGCCACGAACTGCTGATGGCAACAAATACATACTCGTTGTCATTGATTACTTCACCAAGTGGCCTGAAGCTTATCCTATTCCTGATCAAGAGGCTGTCACAGTAACTGAGATAATGATACAGCACTGGATTTCCAGGTTCGGAGTGCCTCTTCAGTTACATTCCGATCAGGGAAGGAATTTTGCCTCGGCAGTAATCAAAGAACTATGCAAACTACTCGGCATTGACAAAACTCAAACGACGCCATTGCATCCCCAGTCGGACGGCATGGTAGAGAGGTTCAATCGAACCATCCTTAATAACCTCTCATTAGTGGTTTCCAGAAACCAACAGGACTGGGACAAGAAATTACCACTCTTTTTACTGGCTTACCGCAGTGCTGTCCACGAAACTACCGGCTATTCTCCATCACAGATGCTCTTCGGTCGTGACCTTCGTCTGCCTTGTGATCTATTGTTTGGCCGCCCTCCGGATGCTCCTTCATCGTCTGAGGAATATATTCAAGATCTCCAGGCCCGGTTTGAAGTGATGCACAACTTTGCACGAGAGCGAGTCAACTTGGCGACGGAGAAGATGAAGACCCGCTACGACACAAGAGCTACTGAACATCAGTTCCACGAAGGAGACAAGGTGTGGTTGTGGAATCCGACTCGACGGAAAGGACTTTGTCCGACATTACAGTCACCTTGGGATGGCCCGTATACAGTCCTAAAAAGGCTGAATGACGTCGTGGTTCGGATTCGTAAGTCTTCGAACTCTAAACCTAAAGTCGTTCATTACGACAGGTTAGCTCATTACTATGGCCATAGTACGTAATGTAAATAATTGTAAATAGTATCAGACCATGGTCCTTTTTGTTTATAAATGTGTATTTGATTTGATTTGTATTTAGTATTTGATTTGCATTTAGTATTTGATTTGTATTTAGTATTTGATTTGCATTTAGTATTTGATTTGTATTTAGTATTTGTTTTGTATTTAGTATTTGATAGCATTTGATTTGTTTAAGTTAGTTATTGCATTTATTGTTTATATTGTTTGATATTGTAATGTAATGTTTATGCCTCAGTTGCATTTATGCCACAGTTGTAAGTTTAGCTTCCTGTCCAGGGATTGTACTGCCCGGGACGTGCAGTCCTTGGAAAGGGGGCAGTGTTACGAATTTGGTATTTAAAAAGCTAATTTTAGTTCAGTTATAAATTAAATGGTTTTATTTCTCGCGCAGTGCAGCGCGTGACGAATATTAAAAGAAAGCTAAGCCGGAAAAATTAAAAATACAAGAGCGCGTGCGTTAAATAAATAAATATCTCTTTTTGATTTCGAGAAAGTGCTGGAAAATTCTAGCGCGTGATTTTAAAATCTTCTAAAAGGAGCAAAACATCTCAGTTTGTAGTAGTTGCTTAGTTTGTTGTTGTTTAGAAAACTGTTCTTGTTGATTGTAGCGAATTCGCGGATTAGCGTTCTTTAGCTGTTTTGAATGACGTTCTATTGGACATTTGAGTAGTTAAAAGATAACTACTGTGAGATATTGTAATACTGCATGATAATTTGAGAAAATTTAAGCATTTTTGTTGTGATAATAATAAATTTTTGTTCATTTTTCATCGGACTTGTGCATTCATTTCATAACGAACCCGTACGCACGCAACAATTTTTGGTGTCAGAAGTGGGGTTTGAATGCCAATAACAAGAGCGATGGAAGAACAATTCAGGCAAATGATGACTGCATTTGCTGCTTTCCAAGAAAAGATGGAAGGAGCCGTCAACTCCGTTAAAGAAGAAATAAAAGGCGAGATGAAATTGGGCCAAGAATCCGTTAAGGAAGATATGAAAGCCATTCAAGCTGGTCAATTAACTTTTAAAGACGAAATAAAAGCCGTACAAGTAAAGATTGAAGAAAGTCAATACGAAATGAAAAGGGAAATTGCCTGCATAATAGAAACCAAATTCGATGCTATGGAAGGTAGAATAGATGTGGTTGAAAATAAAGTTGGGCAAATTGAAGAAAAGGTTTCTTCTGTCAAAGATGAAATAGAAGATAGAGTATCGGCTCTGGAGCGACAAGTCGAAGGAAGAGTTTCGGCCTTCCAACAACAAATTGAAGAAAGAGTTTCTGCCGTCCAAGGACATATTGAACAACAAATCGAAGACAGAATTTCTGCTGTCGTCGCCAAAGAAGTTGACACTTTAAAGAAATTCGTAGCGACGGCAGGGAGCACTTCGGATGGTTTAAAATTTCTACCCATGCCTGCTCGTCCCTCTCTGAAGCTATCGACATATGATGGGAAGACCTCCTGGCAGGTGTATAAGACACAATTTTCATTCGTGGCGGATGCGAATGGATGGGATTCCTAAGCTAAGGCCTGTCATCTCGCCGCTTCTTTAAGAGCCGACGCAGCGGATATCCTTCAGACTCTTCCCGAAAACAAAAGGTCAGATTTCGAAGCTCTGTCCGGCGCCTTGGAGCTGCGCTTCGGGGAGAAATGTTTAAAAGACTCCAGAAGGCTCCAATTAAAATCCCGTCAACAGAAGCTCACCGAAACACTTCAGGAACTCGCCACGGATGTTGAAAGGCTGTCACATCACGCCTTTTCGGAGTGCCTGACAGAAACAAGGGAAATCCTGTCCCTGCAATATTTCATCGATGGCATCCGGGACCCTGAAATACAGAAAGCACTGCGAATGGCGGATGTTAAAGATCTGAAAAGCGCTTTAGTGTATGCCATGAAATTTGAGGCAGCCCAGCAAGCCACCCGTCGAGACCGCCATCCAGTCAGAGCTGCTCAAGTCCAGGAGCCAGGGGATCAAGTCACTGCTCGTCTAGACGATTTAACTAGACAACTGAACGCCTTGAGACAGAATATTGGTGACAAGAAACCGACCGTAAAGTGCTGGAACTGCGGTGCTGAAGGACACATCCGACGAAACTGCAGAACACCCCAGGGCACGGATGCTAAGACCGCTCCTAACAAACAGCAGGGAAACTAATTAGTGGCCATCTCGCGGGGCGGAGGTTGCCAGATCATGAAAAGCCCCAGTTTAAAGCGCTTCAGATTTCTGCAGTGAGAGGCGGCAGTAATGGACTTTTCTTAATAGGACATATTAATGGAGTTCCCTGCAATATGACGATAGATACAAAAGCCAACGTTACCATCATCCGAAAAGATTTGGCTCAACAACTGGGAAGCAAACTTATCTGGACGCCGCCCTGCGTTACCCTACAGACTGTGTCCGGTGAGAAGATCAACATCGATGGATAAGTAAATGCTAACATCACGTTTGGAAGTGCCGCTTACCATCACACGGCATATGTAGCAGAGATTACTGATTCTTGCATACTCGGATTGGACTTTCTAAGGAAATACAATTTTTCCTTGGACTTTAAAAATAACGAATTACATTCTACATCTGAGGACATAGCGTTATTTGGAGTCAATGATGAAATTAAATCTGTCCATAAAATCATAGCACAAGACAATATCACAATACCGGCAAGAACAGAAATTTAACTTCCTGGATCCATAGCCGAAAACAGAAATTTCCGCTACGGCATCATAGAATATCCCAATAACTGTAATAGCCCAAAAGGAGTACTAGTAGCCTCAACACTCGTCGACCTATCCAGAAGGGTTATCCCGGTGAGAGTTGCCAATGTAACTGAGAAGGGGAGAATTATTAAGAAAGGTGAAGTGGTTGCAGCGTGTACTCCAGTAACCACCGTTGAAAGAAAGAGTAACATCCAAGAATCCGTGTCCTCAGAGAGAATTACATCGGAGTTATTGCAGAATGCGCAATTAAACGATAAAGAGAGGAATGCTGCCGATCGCGTCATTAAAGATCTTCAAGTTGTTTTCTCCCGCTCGTCTTCTGACGTGGGTCGAACTAGTTTGACACAACATAGAATAGATACCGGCGATCATCCCCCGATCAAGCAACAACCAAGACGTCTACCGTTTGCTAAACAGGAAGAGGTGCGAACACTGTTAAAAGATATGGAAGAAAGCGATGTCATCGAGCCTTCAGTAATTCCATGGGCATCTCCCATCGTCCTAGTCAGAAAGAAAGACGGCTCAACAAGATTTTGCGTCGACTATCGCCGGTTGAATGAGGTTACGAAGAAACAGTTACCCTCTTCCTAGAATTGACGACATTCTAGACACTCTTTCTGGCAGCAAGTGGTTCTCAACACTTGATTTAAAGAGTGGGTATTGGCAGGTAGGAATACAGCCTGAAGACCGAGAAAAGACGGCATTTACTACGGGACAAGGGCTTTGGCAATTCAAGGTGATGCCGTTTGGACTATGTAATGCGCCGGCAACATTCGAACGTCTTATGGAAACTGTTTTGAAAGGCCTTTCCTACGAAGCCTGCCTCATATACCTGGACGACGTCATCATCGTCGGAAAGAGTTTTGAAGAACATTTAGAAAATCTTAGGAATCTGCTTCAGAAACTGAAAGAAGCCAATCTGAAGCTGAGTACCGCTAAATGCAAATTGTTCCGAAAGGAAGTGACTTACCTTGCACATGTCATCTCTGCAGAAGGTGTGCGCACGGATCCTGAAAAGGTATCAGCCGTTAAATCCTGGAAACGTCCCGAAAATGTCCATCAGCTGAGAAGCTTCCTAGGGCTTTGCACCTACTATAAGAGATTCGTGAAGGACTTTTCTTCCATCGCAAGACCCCTACACAAGCTGACAGAGAGCAACCAAAAGTTCTTGTGGACAAAAAAATGCGAGGATGCATTTAACAACTTAAAGGAGGCTTTAACATCTGCTCCAATCCTGACTATCCTCAGCTTGATCGACCATTTATTCTCGACACCGACGCGAGTAATGAAAGTTTTGGTGCTGTTTTGTCCCAAGAAATAGACGGCCAAGAACGTGTAGTGGCATACTGGAGCAAGTGCCTGTCTAAACCGGAGAGGAATTATTGTGTCACCAGGAAAGAGTTGCTCGCCATAGTCAAAGCTGTAGAACAGTTCCATCACTATCTATACGGCAGAAAATTCCTGCTCCGCACCGATCATGCATCATTGACCTGGCTTTTAAATTTCAAGAATCCTGAGGGTCAAATAGCCAGGTGGATACAGAGACTCCAAGAATATGACATCACTATCCGTCATTGTAAGGGATCATCACACGGAAATGCCGACGCCCTGTCTAGAAGACCTTGCCAAGAAAGCTGCCGATATTGTTCCAGGGTGGAAGCGAAATACGAGCTGCTGACTCCGGTCGCAAGACAAATTACAACATCAACATCGGCTGATCGAGAACCGTGGAGTGATGATGAAGTCAGGAAAGACCAGCTGGAAGACCGCGACATTAAACCCATAATTGATTTAATGGAGTCATCAAACAGAAAACCTACCTGGCAGGACATTTCTATCTGTAGTCCTACAACCAAACAATATTGGGCACTCTGGGATTCACTTCACATTCGAAACGGCGTCTTATACCGGAAATTCGAATCGGATGATGGGAAGACGTTCCGATGGCAACTTATACTTCCAAGATCCCGCATTCCTGATGTCCTTAAAGAGTTACATAGCACCCCTACTGGAGGTCACTTTGGAATAATGAAGACCTTGCAGAGAGTTCGTGAGCGCTTTTACTGGAATAATGCAAAGGATGACGTGCAAAAGTGGTGCCGATCTTGCGATGCCTGTGCAGGTCGGAAAGGACCGAGGAGACGCAGCCGAGGCAAGCTGCAACGTTACAACGTAGGGGCGCCTTTTGAACGTATCGCCTTTGATATCTTGGGACCTCTGCCACGAACTGCTGATGGCAACAAATACATACTCGTTGTCATTGATTACTTCACCAAGTGGCCTGAAGCTTATCCTATTCCTGATCAAGAGGCTGTCACAGTAACTGAGATAATGATATAGCACTGGATTTCCAGGTTCGGAGTGCCTCTTCAGTTACATTCCGATCAGGGAAGGAATTTTGCCTCGGCAGTAATCAAAGAACTATGCAAACTACTCGGCATTGACAAAACTCAAACGACGCCATTGCATCCCCAGTCGGACGGCATGGTAGAGAGGTTCAATCGAACCATCCTTAATAACCTCTCATTAGTGGTTTCCAGAAACCAACAGGACTGGGACAAGAAATTACCACTCTTTTTACTGGCTTACCGCAGTGCTGTCCACGAAACTACCGGCTATTCTCCATCACAGATGCTCTTCGGTCGTGACCTTCGTCTGCCTTGTGATCTATTGTTTGGCCGCCCTCCGGATGCTCCTTCATCGTCTGAGGAATATATTCAAGATCTCCAGGCCCGGTTTGAAGTGATGCACAACTTTGCACGAGAGCGAGTCAACTTGGCGACGGAGAAGATGAAGACCCGCTACGACACAAGAGCTACTGAACATCAGTTCCACGAAGGAGACAAGGTGTGGTTGTGGAATCCGACTCGACGGAAAGGACTTTGTCCGACATTACAGTCACCTTGGGATGGCCCGTATACAGTCCTAAAAAGGCTGAATGACGTCGTGGTTCGGATTCGTAAGTCTTCGAACTCTAAACCTAAAGTCGTTCATTACGACAGGTTAGCTCATTACTATGGCCATAGTACGTAATGTAAATAATTGTAAATAGTATCAGACCATGGTCCTTTTTGTTTATAAATGTGTATTTGATTTGATTTGTATTTAGTATTTGATTTGCATTTAGTATTTGATTTGTATTTAGTATTTGATTTGCATTTAGTATTTGATTTGTATTTAGTATTTGTTTTGTATTTAGTATTTGATAGCATTTGATTTGTTTAAGTTAGTTATTGCATTTATTGTTTATATTGTTTGATATTGTAATGTAATGTTTATGCCTCAGTTGCATTTATGCCACAGTTGTAAGTTTAGCTTCCTGTCCAGGGATTGTACTGCCCGGGACGTGCAGTCCTTGGAAAGGGGGCAGTGTTACGAATTTGGTATTTAAAAAGCTAATTTTAGTTCAGTTATAAATTAAATGGTTTTATTTCTCGCGCAGTGCAGCGCGTGACGAATATTAAAAGAAAGCTAAGCCGGAAAAATTAAAAATACAAGAGCGCGTGCGTTAAATAAATAAATATCTCTTTTTGATTTCGAGAAAGTGCTGGAAAATTCTAGCGCGTGATTTTAAAATCTTCTAAAAGGAGCAAAACATCTCAGTTTGTAGTAGTTGCTTAGTTTGTTGTTGTTTAGAAAACTGTTCTTGTTGATTGTAGCGAATTCGCGGATTAGCGTTCTTTAGCTGTTTTGAATGACGTTCTATTGGACATTTGAGTAGTTAAAAGATAACTACTGTGAGATATTGTAATACTGCATGATAATTTGAGAAAATTTAAGCATTTTTGTTGTGATAATAATAAATTTTTGTTCATTTTTCATCGGACTTGTGCATTCATTTCATAACGAACCCGTACGCACGCAACAATTTTTGGTGTCAGAAGTGGGGTTTGAATGCCAATAACAAGAGCGATGGAAGAACAATTCAGGCAAATGATGACTGCATTTGCTGCTTTCCAAGAAAAGATGGAAGGAGCCGTCAACTCCGTTAAAGAAGAAATAAAAGGCGAGATGAAATTGGGCCAAGAATCCGTTAAGGAAGATATGAAAGCCATTCAAGCTGGTCAATTAACTTTTAAAGACGAAATAAAAGCCGTACAAGTAAAGATTGAAGAAAGTCAATACGAAATGAAAAGGGAAATTGCCTGCATAATAGAAACCAAATTCGATGCTATGGAAGGTAGAATAGATGTGGTTGAAAATAAAGTTGGGCAAATTGAAGAAAAGGTTTCTTCTGTCAAAGATGAAATAGAAGATAGAGTATCGGCTCTGGAGCGACAAGTCGAAGGAAGAGTTTCGGCCTTCCAACAACAAATTGAAGAAAGAGTTTCTGCCGTCCAAGGACATATTGAACAACAAATCGAAGACAGAATTTCTGCTGTCGTCGCCAAAGAAGTTGACACTTTAAAGAAATTCGTAGCGACGGCAGGGAGCACTTCGGATGGTTTAAAATTTCTACCCATGCCTGCTCGTCCCTCTCTGAAGCTATCGACATATGATGGGAAGACCTCCTGGCAGGTGTATAAGACACAATTTTCATTCGTGGCGGATGCGAATGGATGGGATTCCTAAGCTAAGGCCTGTCATCTCGCCGCTTCTTTAAGAGCCGACGCAGCGGATATCCTTCAGACTCTTCCCGAAAACAAAAGGTCAGATTTCGAAGCTCTGTCCGGCGCCTTGGAGCTGCGCTTCGGGGAGAAATGTTTAAAAGACTACAGAAGGCTCCAATTAAAATCCCGTCAACAGAAGCTCACCGAAACACTTCAGGAACTCGCCACGGATGTTGAAAGGCTGTCACATCACGCCTTTTCGGAGTGCCTGACAGAAACAAGGGAAATCCTGTCCCTGCAATATTTCATCGATGGCATCCGGGACCCTGAAATACAGAAAGCACTGCGAATGGCGGATGTTAAAGATCTGAAAAGCGCTTTAGTGTATGCCATGAAATTTGAGGCAGCCCAGCAAGCCACCCGTCGAGACCGCCATCCAGTCAGAGCTGCTCAAGTCCAGGAGCCAGGGGATCAAGTCACTGCTCGTCTAGACGATTTAACTAGACAACTGAACGCCTTGAGACAGAATATTGGTGACAAGAAACCGACCGTAAAGTGCTGGAACTGCGGTGCTGAAGGACACATCCGACGAAACTGCAGAACACCCCAGGGCACGGATGCTAAGACCGCTCCTAACAAACAGCAGGGAAACTAATTAGTGGCCATCTCGCGGGGCGGAGGTTGCCAGATCATGAAAAGCCCCAGTTTAAAGCGCTTCAGATTTCTGCAGTGAGAGGCGGCAGTAATGGACTTTTCTTAATAGGACATATTAATGGAGTTCCCTGCAATATGACGATAGATACAAAAGCCAACGTTACCATCATCCGAAAAGATTTGGCTCAACAACTGGGAAGCAAACTTATCTGGACGCCGCCCTGCGTTACCCTACAGACTGTGTCCGGTGAGAAGATCAACATCGATGGATAAGTAAATGCTAACATCACGTTTGGAAGTGCCGCTTACCATCACACGGCATATGTAGCAGAGATTACTGATTCTTGCATACTCGGATTGGACTTTCTAAGGAAATACAATTTTTCCTTGGACTTTAAAAATAACGAATTACATTCTACATCTGAGGACATAGCGTTATTTGGAGTCAATGATGAAATTAAATCTGTCCATAAAATCATAGCACAAGACAATATCACAATACCGGCAAGAACAGAAATTTAACTTCCTGGATCCATAGCCGAAAACAGAAATTTCCGCTACGGCATCATAGAATATCCCAATAACTGTAATAGCCCAAAAGGAGTACTAGTAGCCTCAACACTCGTCGACCTATCCAGAAGGGTTATCCCGGTGAGAGTTGCCAATGTAACTGAGAAGGGGAGAATTATTAAGAAAGGTGAAGTGGTTGCAGCGTGTACTCCAGTAACCACCGTTGAAAGAAAGAGTAACATCCAAGAATCCGTGTCCTCAGAGAGAATTACATCGGAGTTATTGCAGAATGCGCAATTAAACGATAAAGAGAGGAATGCTGCCGATCGCGTCATTAAAGATCTTCAAGTTGTTTTCTCCCGCTCGTCTTCTGACGTGGGTCGAACTAGTTTGACACAACATAGAATAGATACCGGCGATCATCCCCCGATCAAGCAACAACCAAGACGTCTACCGTTTGCTAAACAGGAAGAGGTGCGAACACTGTTAAAAGATATGGAAGAAAGCGATGTCATCGAGCCTTCAGTAATTCCATGGGCATCTCCCATCGTCCTAGTCAGAAAGAAAGACGGCTCAACAAGATTTTGCGTCGACTATCGCCGGTTGAATGAGGTTACGAAGAAACAGTTACCCTCTTCCTAGAATTGACGACATTCTAGACACTCTTTCTGGCAGCAAGTGGTTCTCAACACTTGATTTAAAGAGTGGGTATTGGCAGGTAGGAATACAGCCTGAAGACCGAGAAAAGACGGCATTTACTACGGGACAAGGGCTTTGGCAATTCAAGGTGATGCCGTTTGGACTATGTAATGCGCCGGCAACATTCGAACGTCTTATGGAAACTGTTTTGAAAGGCCTTTCCTACGAAGCCTGCCTCATATACCTGGACGACGTCATCATCGTCGGAAAGAGTTTTGAAGAACATTTAGAAAATCTTAGGAATCTGCTTCAGAAACTGAAAGAAGCCAATCTGAAGCTGAGTACCGCTAAATGCAAATTGTTCCGAAAGGAAGTGACTTACCTTGCACATGTCATCTCTGCAGAAGGTGTGCGCACGGATCCTGAAAAGGTATCAGCCGTTAAATCCTGGAAACGTCCCGAAAATGTCCATCAGCTGAGAAGCTTCCTAGGGCTTTGCACCTACTATAGGAGATTCGTGAAGGACTTTTCTTCCATCGCAAGACCCCTACACAAGCTGACAGAGAGCAACCAAAAGTTCTTGTGGACAAAAAAATGCGAGGATGCATTTAACAACTTAAAGGAGGCTTTAACATCTGCTCCAATCCTGACTATCCTCAGCTTGATCGACCATTTATTCTCGACACCGACGCGAGTAATGAAAGTTTTGGTGCTGTTTTGTCCCAAGAAATAGACGGCCAAGAACGTGTAGTGGCATACTGGAGCAAGTGCCTGTCTAAACCGGAGAGGAATTATTGTGTCACCAGGAAAGAGTTGCTCGCCATAGTCAAAGCTGTAGAACAGTTCCATCACTATCTATACGGCAGAAAATTCCTGCTCCGCACCGATCATGCATCATTGACCTGGCTTTTAAATTTCAAGAATCCTGAGGGTCAAATAGCCAGGTGGATACAGAGACTCCAAGAATATGACATCACTATCCGTCATCGTAAGGGATCATCACACGGAAATGCCGACGCCCTGTCTAGAAGACCTTGCCAAGAAAGCTGCCGATATTGTTCCAGGGTGGAAGCGAAATACGAGCTGCTGACTCCGGTCGCAAGACAAATTACAACATCAACATCGGCTGATCGAGAACCGTGGAGTGATGATGAAGTCAGGAAAGACCAGCTGGAAGATCGCGACATTAAACCCATAATTGATTTAATGGAGTCATCAAACAGAAAAACTACCTGGCAGGACATTTCTATCTGTAGTCCTACAACCAAAAAATATTGGGCACTCTGGGATTCACTTCACATTCGAAACGGCGTCTTATACCGGAAATTCGAATCGGATGATGGGAAGACGTTCCGATGGCAACTTATACTTCCAAGATCCCGCATTCCTGATGTCCTTAAAGAGTTACATAGCACCCCTACTGGAGGTCACTTTGGAATAATGAAGACCTTGCAGAGAGTTCGTGAGCGCTTTTACTGGAATAATGCAAAGGATGACGTGCAAAAGTGGTGCCGATCTTGCGATGCCTGTGCAGGTCGGAAAGGACCGAGGAGACGCAGCCGAGGCAAGCTGCAACGTTACAACGTAGGGGCGCCTTTTGAACGTATCGCCTTTGATATCTTGGGACCTCTGCCACGAACTGCTGATGGCAACAAATACATACTCGTTGTCATTGATTACTTCACCAAGTGGCCTGAAGCTTATCCTATTCCTGATCAAGAGGCTGTCACAGTAACTGAGATAATGATATAGCACTGGATTTCCAGGTTCGGAGTGCCTCTTCAGTTACATTCCGATCAGGGAAGGAATTTTGCCTCGGCAGTAATCAAAGAACTATGCAAACTACTCGGCATTGACAAAACTCAAACGACGCCATTGCATCCCCAGTCGGACGGCATGGTAGAGAGGTTCAATCGAACCATCCTTAATAACCTCTCATTAGTGGTTTCCAGAAACCAACAGGACTGGGACAAGAAATTACCACTCTTTTTACTGGCTTACCGCAGTGCTGTCCACGAAACTACCGGCTATTCTCCATCACAGATGCTCTTCGGTCGTGACCTTCGTCTGCCTTGTGATCTATTGTTTGGCCGCCCTCCGGATGCTCCTTCATCGTCTGAGGAATATATTCAAGATCTCCAGGCCCGGTTTGAAGTGATGCACAACTTTGCACGAGAGCGAGTCAACTTGGCGACGGAGAAGATGAAGACCCGCTACGACACAAGAGCTACTGAACATCAGTTCCACGAAGGAGACAAGGTGTGGTTGTGGAATCCGACTCGACGGAAAGGACTTTGTCCGACATTACAGTCACCTTGGGATGGCCCGTATACAGTCCTAAAAAGGCTGAATGACGTCGTGGTTCGGATTCGTAAGTCTTCGAACTCTAAACCTAAAGTCGTTCATTACGACAGGTTAGCTCATTACTATGGCCATAGTACGTAATGTAAATAATTGTAAATAGTATCAGACCATGGTCCTTTTTGTTTATAAATGTGTATTTGATTTGATTTGTATTTAGTATTTGATTTGCATTTAGTATTTGATTTGTATTTAGTATTTGATTTGCATTTAGTATTTGATTTGTATTTAGTATTTGTTTTGTATTTAGTATTTGATAGCATTTGATTTGTTTAAGTTAGTTATTGCATTTATTGTTTATATTGTTTGATATTGTAATGTAATGTTTATGCCTCAGTTGCATTTATGCCACAGTTGTAAGTTTAGCTTCCTGTCCAGGGATTGTACTGCCCGGGACGTGCAGTCCTTGGAAAGGGGGCAGTGTTACGAATTTGGTATTTAAAAAGCTAATTTTAGTTCAGTTATAAATTAAATGGTTTTATTTCTCGCGCAGTGCAGCGCGTGACGAATATTAAAAGAAAGCTAAGCCGGAAAAATTAAAAATACAAGAGCGCGTGCGTTAAATAAATAAATATCTCTTTTTGATTTCGAGAAAGTGCTGGAAAATTCTAGCGCGTGATTTTAAAATCTTCTAAAAGGAGCAAAACATCTCAGTTTGTAGTAGTTGCTTAGTTTGTTGTTGTTTAGAAAACTGTTCTTGTTGATTGTAGCGAATTCGCGGATTAGCGTTCTTTAGCTGTTTTGAATGACGTTCTATTGGACATTTGAGTAGTTAAAAGATAACTACTGTGAGATATTGTAATACTGCATGATAATTTGAGAAAATTTAAGCATTTTTGTTGTGATAATAATAAATTTTTGTTCATTTTTCATCGGACTTGTGCATTCATTTCATAACGAACCCGTACGCACGCAACAATTTTTGGTGTCAGAAGTGGGGTTTGAATGCCAATAACAAGAGCGATGGAAGAACAATTCAGGCAAATGATGACTGCATTTGCTGCTTTCCAAGAAAAGATGGAAGGAGCCGTCAACTCCGTTAAAGAAGAAATAAAAGGCGAGATGAAATTGGGCCAAGAATCCGTTAAGGAAGATATGAAAGCCATTCAAGCTGGTCAATTAACTTTTAAAGACGAAATAAAAGCCGTACAAGTAAAGATTGAAGAAAGTCAATACGAAATGAAAAGGGAAATTGCCTGCATAATAGAAACCAAATTCGATGCTATGGAAGGTAGAATAGATGTGGTTGAAAATAAAGTTGGGCAAATTGAAGAAAAGGTTTCTTCTGTCAAAGATGAAATAGAAGATAGAGTATCGGCTCTGGAGCGACAAGTCGAAGGAAGAGTTTCGGCCTTCCAACAACAAATTGAAGAAAGAGTTTCTGCCGTCCAAGGACATATTGAACAACAAATCGAAGACAGAATTTCTGCTGTCGTCGCCAAAGAAGTTGACACTTTAAAGAAATTCGTAGCGACGGCAGGGAGCACTTCGGATGGTTTAAAATTTCTACCCATGCCTGCTCGTCCCTCTCTGAAGCTATCGACATATGATGGGAAGACCTCCTGGCAGGTGTATAAGACACAATTTTCATTCGTGGCGGATGCGAATGGATGGGATTCCTAAGCTAAGGCCTGTCATCTCGCCGCTTCTTTAAGAGCCGACGCAGCGGATATCCTTCAGACTCTTCCCGAAAACAAAAGGTCAGATTTCGAAGCTCTGTCCGGCGCCTTGGAGCTGCGCTTCGGGGAGAAATGTTTAAAAGACTCCAGAAGGCTCCAATTAAAATCCCGTCAACAGAAGCTCAACGAAACACTTCAGGAACTCGCCACGGATGTTGAAAGGCTGTCACATCACGCCTTTTCGGAGTGCCTGACAGAAACAAGGGAAATCCTGTCCCTGCAATATTTCATCGATGGCATCCGGGACCCTGAAATACAGAAAGCACTGCGAATGGCGGATGTTAAAGATCTGAAAAGCGCTTTAGTGTATGCCATGAAATTTGAGGCAGCCCAGCAAGCCACCCGTCGAGACCGCCATCCAGTCAGAGCTGCTCAAGTCCAGGAGCCAGGGGATCAAGTCACTGCTCGTCTAGACGATTTAACTAGACAACTGAACGCCTTGAGACAGAATATTGGTGACAAGAAACCGACCGTAAAGTGCTGGAACTGCGGTGCTGAAGGACACATCCGACGAAACTGCAGAACACCCCAGGGCACGGATGCTAAGACCGCTCCTAACAAACAGCAGGGAAACTAATTAGTGGCCATCTCGCGGGGCGGAGGTTGCCAGATCATGAAAAGCCCCAGTTTAAAGCGCTTCAGATTTCTGCAGTGAGAGGCGGCAGTAATGGACTTTTCTTAATAGGACATATTAATGGAGTTCCCTGCAATATGACGATAGATACAGGAGCCAACGTTACTATCATCCGAAAAGATTTGGCTCAACAACTGGGAAGCGAACTTATCTGGACGCCGCCCTGCGTTACCCTACAGACTGTGTCCGGTGAGAAGATCAACATCGATGGAAAAGTAAATGCTAACATCACGTTTGGAAGTGCCGCTTACCATCACACGGCATATGTAGCAGAGATCACTGATTCTTGCATACTCGGATTGGACTTTCTAAGGAAATACAATTTTTCCTTGGACTTTAAAAAAAACGAATTACATTCTACATCTGAGGACATAGCGTTATTTGGAGTCGATGATGAAGTTAAATCTGTCCATAAAATCATAGCACAAGACAATATCACAATACCGGCAAGAACAGAAATTTTACTTCCTGGATCCATAGCCGAAAACAGAAATTTCCGCTACGGCATCATAGAATATCCCAATAACTGTAATAGCCCAAAAGGAGTACTAGTAGCCTCAACACTCGTCGACCTATCCAGAACGGTTATCCCGGTGAGAGTTGCCAATGTAACTGAGAAGGGGCGAATTATTAAGAAAGGTGAAGTGGTTGCAGCATGTACTCCAGTAACCACCGTTGAAAGAAAGAGTAACATCCAAGAATCCGTGTCCTCAGAGAGAATTACATCGGAGTTATTGCAGAATGCGCAATTAAACGATAAAGAGAGGAATGCTGCCGATCGCGTCATTAAAGATCTTCAAGTTGTTTTCTCCCGCTCGTCTTCTGACGTGGGTCGAACTAGTTTGACACAACATAGAATAGATACCGGCGATCATCCCCCGATCAAGCAACAACCAAGACGTCTACCGTTTGCTAAACAGGAAGAGGTGCGAACACTGTTAAAAGATATGGAAGAAAGCGATGTCATCGAGCCTTCAGTAAGTCCATGGGCATCTCCCATCGTCCTAGTCAGAAAGAAAGACGGCTCAACAAGATTTTGCGTCGACTATTGCCGGTTGAATGAGGTTACGAAGAAACAGTTACCCTCTTCCTAGAATTGACGACATTCTAGACACTCTTTCTGGCAGCAAGTGGTTCTCAACACTTGATTTAAAGAGTGGGTATTGGCAGGTAGAAATACAGCCTGAAGACCGAGAAAAGACGGCATTTACTACGGGACAATGGCTTTGGCAATTCAAGGTGATGCCGTTTGGACTATGTAGTGCGCCGGCAACATTCGAACGTCTTATGGAAATTGTTTTGAAAGGCCTTTACTACGAAGCCTGCCTCATATACCTGGACGACATCATCATCGTCGGAAAGAGTTTTGAAGAACATTTAGAAAATCTTAGGAAGGTGCTTCAGAAACTGAAAGAAGCCAATCTGAAGCTGAGTCCCGCTAAATGCAAATTGTTCCGAAAGGAAGTGACTTACCTGGGACATGTCATCTCTGCAGAAGGTGTGCGCACGATTCCTGAAAAGGTATCAGCCGTTAAATCCTGGGAACGTCCCGAAAATGTCCATCAGCTGAGAAGCTTCCTAGGGCTTTGCACCTACTGTAAGAGATTCGTGAAGGACTTTTCTTCCATCGCAAGACCCCTACACAAGCTGACAGAGAGCAACCAAAAGTTCTTGTGGACAAAAAAATGCGAGGATGCATTTAACAACTTAAAGGAGGCTTTAACATCTGCTCCAATCCTGACTATTCTCAGCTTGATCGACCATTTATTCTCGACACCGACGCGAGTAATGAAAGTTTTGGTGCTGTTTTGTCCCAAGAAATAGACGGCCAAGAACGTGTAGTGGCATACTGGAGCAAGTACCTGTCTAAACCGGAGAGGAATTATTGTGTCACCAGGAAAGAGTTGCTCGCCATAGTCAAAGCTGTAGAACAGTTCCATCACTATCTATACGGCAGAAAATTCCTGCTTCGCACCGATCATGCATCATTGACCTGGCTTTTAAATTTCAAGAATCCTGAGGGTCAAATAGCCAGGTGGATACAGAGACTCCAAGAATATGACATCACTATCCGTCATCGTAAGGGATCATCACACGGAAATGCCGACGCCCTGTCTAGAAGACCTTGCCAAGAAAGCTGCCGATATTGTTCCAGGGTGGAAGCGAAATACGAGCTGCTGACTCCGGTCGCAAGACAAATTACAACATCAACATCGGCTGATCGAGAACCGTGGAGTGATGATGAAGTCAGGAAAGACCAGCTGGAAGACCGCGACATTAAACCCATAATTGATTTAATGGAGTCATCAAACAGAAAACCTACCTGGCAGGACATTTCTATCTGTAGTCCTACAACCAAACAATATTGGGCACTCTGGGATTCACTTCACATTCGAAACGGCGTCTTATACCGGAAATTCGAATCGGATGATGGGAAGACGTTCCGATGGCAACTTATACTTCCAAGATCCCGCATTCCTGATGTCCTTAAAGAGTTACATAGCACCCCTACTGGAGGTCACTTTGGAATAATGAAGACCTTGCAGAGAGTTCGTGAGCGCTTTTACTGGAATAATGCAAAGGATGACGTGCAAAAGTGGTGCCGATCTTGCGATGCCTGTGCAGGTCGGAAAGGACCGAGGAGACGCAGCCGAGGCAAGCTGCAACGTTACAACGTAGGGGCGCCTTTTGAACGTATCGCCTTTGATATCCTGGGACCTCTGCCACGAACTGCTGATGGCAACAAATACATACTCGTTGTCATTGATTACTTCACCAAGTGGCCTGAAGCTTATCCTATTCCTGATCAAGAGGCTGTCACAGTAACTGAGATAATGATACAGCACTGGATTTCCAGGTTCGGAGTGCCTCTTCAGTTACATTCCGATCAGGGAAGGAATTTTGCCTCGGCAGTAATCAAAGAACTATGCAAACTACTCGGCATTGACAAAACTCAAACGACGCCATTGCATCCCCAGTCGGACGGCATGGTAGAGAGGTTCAATCGAACCATCCTTAATAACCTCTCATTAGTGGTTTCCAGAAACCAACAGGACTGGGACAAGAAATTACCACTCTTTTTACTGGCTTACCGCAGTGCTGTCCACGAAACTACCGGCTATTCTCCATCACAGATGCTCTTCGGTCGTGACCTTCGTCTGCCTTGTGATCTATTGTTTGGCCGCCCTCCGGATGCTCCTTCATCGTCTGAGGAATATATTCAAGATCTCCAGGCCCGGTTTGAAGTGATGCACAACTTTGCACGAGAGCGAGTCAACTTGGCGACGGAGAAGATGAAGACCCGCTACGACACAAGAGCTACTGAACATCAGTTCCACGAAGGAGACAAGGTGTGGTTGTGGAATCCGACTCGACGGAAAGGACTTTGTCCGACATTACAGTCACCTTGGGATGGCCCGTATACAGTCCTAAAA
The DNA here is from genome assembly GCF_044657685.1 of Stegodyphus dumicola. Classification (NCBI taxonomy): domain Eukaryota; kingdom Metazoa; phylum Arthropoda; class Arachnida; order Araneae; family Eresidae; genus Stegodyphus; species Stegodyphus dumicola. Next base: position 135,649,892 of record NC_140770.1, read on the forward strand.
AGGCTGAATGACGTCGTGGTTCGGATTCGTAAGTCTTCGAACTCTAAACCTAAAGTCGTTCATTACGACAGGTTAGCTCATTACTATGGCCATAGTACGTAATGTAAATAATTGTAAATAGTATCAGACCATGGTCCTTTTTGTTTATAAATGTGTATTTGATTTGATTTGTATTTAGTATTTGATTTGCATTTAGTATTTGATTTGTATTTAGTATTTGATTTGCATTTAGTATTTGATTTGTATTTAGTATTTGTTTTGTATTTAGTATTTGATAGCATTTGATTTGTTTAAGTTAGTTATTGCATTTATTGTTTATATTGTTTGATATTGTAATGTAATGTTTATGCCTCAGTTGCATTTATGCCACAGTTGTAAGTTTAGCTTCCTGTCCAGGGATTGTACTGCCCGGGACGTGCAGTCCTTGGAAAGGGGGCAGTGTTACGAATTTGGTATTTAAAAAGCTAATTTTAGTTCAGTTATAAATTAAATGGTTTTATTTCTCGCGCAGTGCAGCGCGTGACGAATATTAAAAGAAAGCTAAGCCGGAAAAATTAAAAATACAAGAGCGCGTGCGTTAAATAAATAAATATCTCTTTTTGATTTCGAGAAAGTGCTGGAAAATTCTAGCGCGTGATTTTAAAATCTTCTAAAAGGAGCAAAACATCTCAGTTTGTAGTAGTTGCTTAGTTTGTTGTTGTTTAGAAAACTGTTCTTGTTGATTGTAGCGAATTCGCGGATTAGCGTTCTTTAGCTGTTTTGAATGACGTTCTATTGGACATTTGAGTAGTTAAAAGATAACTACTGTGAGATATTGTAATACTGCATGATAATTTGAGAAAATTTAAGCATTTTTGTTGTGATAATAATAAATTTTTGTTCATTTTTCATCGGACTTGTGCATTCATTTCATAACGAACCCGTACGCACGCAACAATTTTTGGTGTCAGAAGTGGGGTTTGAATGCCAATAACAAGAGCGATGGAAGAACAATTCAGGCAAATGATGACTGCATTTGCTGCTTTCCAAGAAAAGATGGAAGGAGCCGTCAACTCCGTTAAAGAAGAAATAAAAGGCGAGATGAAATTGGGCCAAGAATCCGTTAAGGAAGATATGAAAGCCATTCAAGCTGGTCAATTAACTTTTAAAGACGAAATAAAAGCCGTACAAGTAAAGATTGAAGAAAGTCAATACGAAATGAAAAGGGAAATTGCCTGCATAATAGAAACCAAATTCGATGCTATGGAAGGTAGAATAGATGTGGTTGAAAATAAAGTTGGGCAAATTGAAGAAAAGGTTTCTTCTGTCAAAGATGAAATAGAAGATAGAGTATCGGCTCTGGAGCGACAAGTCGAAGGAAGAGTTTCGGCCTTCCAACAACAAATTGAAGAAAGAGTTTCTGCCGTCCAAGGACATATTGAACAACAAATCGAAGACAGAATTTCTGCTGTCGTCGCCAAAGAAGTTGACACTTTAAAGAAATTCGTAGCGACGGCAGGGAGCACTTCGGATGGTTTAAAATTTCTACCCATGCCTGCTCGTCCCTCTCTGAAGCTATCGACATATGATGGGAAGACCTCCTGGCAGGTGTATAAGACACAATTTTCATTCGTGGCGGATGCGAATGGATGGGATTCCTAAGCTAAGGCCTGTCATCTCGCCGCTTCTTTAAGAGCCGACGCAGCGGATATCCTTCAGACTCTTCCCGAAAACAAAAGGTCAGATTTCGAAGCTCTGTCCGGCGCCTTGGAGCTGCGCTTCGGGGAGAAATGTTTAAAAGACTCCAGAAGGCTCCAATTAAAATCCCGTCAACAGAAGCTCACCGAAACACTTCAGGAACTCGCCACGGATGTTGAAAGGCTGTCACATCACGCCTTTTCGGAGTGCCTGACAGAAACAAGGGAAATCCTGTCCCTGCAATATTTCATCGATGGCATCCGGGACCCTGAAATACAGAAAGCACTGCGAATGGCGGATGTTAAAGATCTGAAAAGCGCTTTAGTGTATGCCATGAAATTTGAGGCAGCCCAGCAAGCCACCCGTCGAGACCGCCATCCAGTCAGAGCTGCTCAAGTCCAGGAGCCAGGGGATCAAGTCACTGCTCGTCTAGACGATTTAACTAGACAACTGAACGCCTTGAGACAGAATATTGGTGACAAGAAACCGACCGTAAAGTGCTGGAACTGCGGTGCTGAAGGACACATCCGACGAAACTGCAGAACACCCCAGGGCACGGATGCTAAGACCGCTCCTAACAAACAGCAGGGAAACTAATTAGTGGCCATCTCGCGGGGCGGAGGTTGCCAGATCATGAAAAGCCCCAGTTTAAAGCGCTTCAGATTTCTGCAGTGAGAGGCGGCAGTAATGGACTTTTCTTAATAGGACATATTAATGGAGTTCCCTGCAATATGACGATAGATACAGGAGCCAACGTTACTATCATCCGAAAAGATTTGGCTCAACAACTGGGAAGCGAACTTATCTGGACGCCGCCCTGCGTTACCCTACAGACTGTGTCCGGTGAGAAGATCAACATCGATGGAAAAGTAAATGCTAACATCACGTTTGGAAGTGCCGCTTACCATCACACGGCATATGTAGCAGAGATCACTGATTCTTGCATACTCGGATTGGACTTTCTAAGGAAATACAATTTTTCCTTGGACTTTAAAAAAAACGAATTACATTCTACATCTGAGGACATAGCGTTATTTGGAGTCGATGATGAAGTTAAATCTGTCCATAAAATCATAGCACAAGACAATATCACAATACCGGCAAGAACAGAAATTTTACTTCCTGGATCCATAGCCGAAAACAGAAATTTCCGCTACGGCATCATAGAATATCCCAATAACTGTAATAGCCCAAAAGGAGTACTAGTAGCCTCAACACTCGTCGACCTATCCAGAACGGTTATCCCGGTGAGAGTTGCCAATGTAACTGAGAAGGGGAGAATTATTAAGAAAGGTGAAGTGGTTGCAGCATGTACTCCAGTAACCACCGTTGAAAGAAAGAGTAACATCCAAGAATCCGTGTCCTCAGAGAGAATTACATCGGAGTTATTGCAGAATGCGCAATTAAACGATAAAGAGAGGAATGCTGCCGATCGCGTCATTAAAGATCTTCAAGTTGTTTTCTCCCGCTCGTCTTCTGACGTGGGTCGAACTAGTTTGACACAACATAGAATAGATACCGGCGATCATCCCCCGATCAAGCAACAACCAAGACGTCTACCGTTTGCTAAACAGGAAGAGGTGCGAACACTGTTAAAAGATATGGAAGAAAGCGATGTCATCGAGCCTTCAGTAAGTCCATGGGCATCTCCCATCGTCCTAGTCAGAAAGAAAGACGGCTCAACAAGATTTTGCGTCGACTATTGCCGGTTGAATGAGGTTACGAAGAAACAGTTACCCTCTTCCTAGAATTGACGACATTCTAGACACTCTTTCTGGCAGCAAGTGGTTCTCAACACTTGATTTAAAGAGTGGGTATTGGCAGGTAGAAATACAGCCTGAAGACCGAGAAAAGACGGCATTTACTACGGGACAATGGCTTTGGCAATTCAAGGTGATGCCGTTTGGACTATGTAGTGCGCCGGCAACATTCGAACGTCTTATGGAAATTGTTTTGAAAGGCCTTTACTACGAAGCCTGCCTCATATACCTGGACGACATCATCATCGTCGGAAAGAGTTTTGAAGAACATTTAGAAAATCTTAGGAAGGTGCTTCAGAAACTGAAAGAAGCCAATCTGAAGCTGAGTCCCGCTAAATGCAAATTGTTCCGAAAGGAAGTGACTTACCTGGGACATGTCATCTCTGCAGAAGGTGTGCGCACGATTCCTGAAAAGGTATCAGCCGTTAAATCCTGGGAACGTCCCGAAAATGTCCATCAGCTGAGAAGCTTCCTAGGGCTTTGCACCTACTATAAGAGATTCGTGAAGGACTTTTCTTCCATCGCAAGACCCCTACACAAGCTGACAGAGAGCAACCAAAAGTTCTTGTGGACAAAAAAATGCGAGGATGCATTTAACAACTTAAAGGAGGCTTTAACATCTGCTCCAATCCTGACTATTCTCAGCTTGATCGACCATTTATTCTCGACACCGACGCGAGTAATGAAAGTTTTGGTGCTGTTTTGTCCCAAGAAATAGACGGCCAAGAACGTGTAGTGGCATACTGGAGCAAGTACCTGTCTAAACCGGAGAGGAATTATTGTGTCACCAGGAAAGAGTTGCTCGCCATAGTCAAAGCTGTAGAACAGTTCCATCACTATCTATACGGCAGAAAATTCCTGCTTCGCACCGATCATGCATCATTGACCTGGCTTTTAAATTTCAAGAATCCTGAGGGTCAAATAGCCAGGTGGATACAGAGACTCCAAGAATATGACATCACTATCCGTCATCGTAAGGGATCATCACACGGAAATGCCGACGCCCTGTCTAGAAGACCTTGCCAAGAAAGCTGCCGATATTGTTCCAGGGTGGAAGCGAAATACGAGCTGCTGACTCCGGTCGCAAGACAAATTACAACATCAACATCGGCTGATCGAGAACCGTGGAGTGATGATGAAGTCAGGAAAGACCAGCTGGAAGACCGCGACATTAAACCCATAATTGATTTAATGGAGTCATCAAACAGAAAACCTACCTGGCAGGACATTTCTATCTGTAGTCCTACAACCAAACAATATTGGGCACTCTGGGATTCACTTCACATTCGAAACGGCGTCTTATACCGGAAATTCGAATCGGATGATGGGAAGACGTTCCGATGGCAACTTATACTTCCAAGATCCCGCATTCCTGATGTCCTTAAAGAGTTACATAGCACCCCTACTGGAGGTCACTTTGGAATAATGAAGACCTTGCAGAGAGTTCGTGAGCGCTTTTACTGGAATAATGCAAAGGATGACGTGCAAAAGTGGTGCCGATCTTGCGATGCCTGTGCAGGTCGGAAAGGACCGAGGAGACGCAGCCGAGGCAAGCTGCAACGTTACAACGTAGGGGCGCCTTTTGAACGTATCGCCTTTGATATCCTGGGACCTCTGCCACGAACTGCTGATGGCAACAAATACATACTCGTTGTCATTGATTACTTCACCAAGTGGCCTGAAGCTTATCCTATTCCTGATCAAGAGGCTGTCACAGTAACTGAGATAATGATACAGCACTGGATTTCCAGGTTCGGAGTGCCTCTTCAGTTACATTCCGATCAGGGAAGGAATTTTGCCTCGGCAGTAATCAAAGAACTATGCAAACTACTCGGCATTGACAAAACTCAAACGACGCCATTGCATCCCCAGTCGGACGGCATGGTAGAGAGGTTCAATCGAACCATCCTTAATAACCTCTCATTAGTGGTTTCCAGAAACCAACAGGACTGGGACAAGAAATTACCACTCTTTTTACTGGCTTACCGCAGTGCTGTCCACGAAACTACCGGCTATTCTCCATCACAGATGCTCTTCGGTCGTGACCTTCGTCTGCCTTGTGATCTATTGTTTGGCCGCCCTCCGGATGCTCCTTCATCGTCTGAGGAATATATTCAAGATCTCCAGGCCCGGTTTGAAGTGATGCACAACTTTGCACGAGAGCGAGTCAACTTGGCGACGGAGAAGATGAAGACCCGCTACGACACAAGAGCTACTGAACATCAGTTCCACGAAGGAGACAAGGTGTGGTTGTGGAATCCGACTCGACGGAAAGGACTTTGTCCGACATTACAGTCACCTTGGGATGGCCCGTATACAGTCCTAAAAAGGCTGAATGACGTCGTGGTTCGGATTCGTAAGTCTTCGAACTCTAAACCTAAAGTCGTTCATTACGACAGGTTAGCTCATTACTATGGCCATAGTACGTAATGTAAATAATTGTAAATAGTATCAGACCATGGTCCTTTTTGTTTATAAATGTGTATTTGATTTGATTTGTATTTAGTATTTGATTTGCATTTAGTATTTGATTTGTATTTAGTATTTGATTTGCATTTAGTATTTGATTTGTATTTAGTATTTGTTTTGTATTTAGTATTTGATAGCATTTGATTTGTTTAAGTTAGTTATTGCATTTATTGTTTATATTGTTTGATATTGTAATGTAATGTTTATGCCTCAGTTGCATTTATGCCACAGTTGTAAGTTTAGCTTCCTGTCCAGGGATTGTACTGCCCGGGACGTGCAGTCCTTGGAAAGGGGGCAGTGTTACGAATTTGGTATTTAAAAAGCTAATTTTAGTTCAGTTATAAATTAAATGGTTTTATTTCTCGCGCAGTGCAGCGCGTGACGAATATTAAAAGAAAGCTAAGCCGGAAAAATTAAAAATACAAGAGCGCGTGCGTTAAATAAATAAATATCTCTTTTTGATTTCGAGAAAGTGCTGGAAAATTCTAGCGCGTGATTTTAAAATCTTCTAAAAGGAGCAAAACATCTCAGTTTGTAGTAGTTGCTTAGTTTGTTGTTGTTTAGAAAACTGTTCTTGTTGATTGTAGCGAATTCGCGGATTAGCGTTCTTTAGCTGTTTTGAATGACGTTCTATTGGACATTTGAGTAGTTAAAAGATAACTACTGTGAGATATTGTAATACTGCATGATAATTTGAGAAAATTTAAGCATTTTTGTTGTGATAATAATAAATTTTTGTTCATTTTTCATCGGACTTGTGCATTCATTTCATAACGAACCCGTACGCACGCAACAATTTTTGGTGTCAGAAGTGGGGTTTGAATGCCAATAACAAGAGCGATGGAAGAACAATTCAGGCAAATGATGACTGCATTTGCTGCTTTCCAAGAAAAGATGGAAGGAGCCGTCAACTCCGTTAAAGAAGAAATAAAAGGCGAGATGAAATTGGGCCAAGAATCCGTTAAGGAAGATATGAAAGCCATTCAAGCTGGTCAATTAACTTTTAAAGACGAAATAAAAGCCGTACAAGTAAAGATTGAAGAAAGTCAATACGAAATGAAAAGGGAAATTGCCTGCATAATAGAAACCAAATTCGATGCTATGGAAGGTAGAATAGATGTGGTTGAAAATAAAGTTGGGCAAATTGAAGAAAAGGTTTCTTCTGTCAAAGATGAAATAGAAGATAGAGTATCGGCTCTGGAGCGACAAGTCGAAGGAAGAGTTTCGGCCTTCCAACAACAAATTGAAGAAAGAGTTTCTGCCGTCCAAGGACATATTGAACAACAAATCGAAGACAGAATTTCTGCTGTCGTCGCCAAAGAAGTTGACACTTTAAAGAAATTCGTAGCGACGGCAGGGAGCACTTCGGATGGTTTAAAATTTCTACCCATGCCTGCTCGTCCCTCTCTGAAGCTATCGACATATGATGGGAAGACCTCCTGGCAGGTGTATAAGACACAATTTTCATTCGTGGCGGATGCGAATGGATGGGATTCCTAAGCTAAGGCCTGTCATCTCGCCGCTTCTTTAAGAGCCGACGCAGCGGATATCCTTCAGACTCTTCCCGAAAACAAAAGGTCAGATTTCGAAGCTCTGTCCGGCGCCTTGGAGCTGCGCTTCGGGGAGAAATGTTTAAAAGACTCCAGAAGGCTCCAATTAAAATCCCGTCAACAGAAGCTCACCGAAACACTTCAGGAACTCGCCACGGATGTTGAAAGGCTGTCACATCACGCCTTTTCGGAGTGCCTGACAGAAACAAGGGAAATCCTGTCCCTGCAATATTTCATCGATGGCATCCGGGACCCTGAAATACAGAAAGCACTGCGAATGGCGGATGTTAAAGATCTGAAAAGCGCTTTAGTGTATGCCATGAAATTTGAGGCAGCCCAGCAAGCCACCCGTCGAGACCGCCATCCAGTCAGAGCTGCTCAAGTCCAGGAGCCAGGGGATCAAGTCACTGCTCGTCTAGACGATTTAACTAGACAACTGAACGCCTTGAGACAGAATATTGGTGACAAGAAACCGACCGTAAAGTGCTGGAACTGCGGTGCTGAAGGACACATCCGACGAAACTGCAGAAACACCCCAGGGCACGGATGCTAAGACCGCTCCTAACAAACAGCAGGGAAACTAATTAGTGGCCAGTCTCGCGGGCGGAGGTTGCCAGATCATGAAAAGCCCCAGTTTAAAGCGCTTCAGATTTCTGCAGTGAGAGGCGGCAGTAATGGACTTATTCTTAATAGGACATATTAATGGAGTTCCCTGCAATATGACGATAGATACAGGAGCCAACGTTACTATCATCCGAAAAGATTTGGCTCAACAACTGGGAAGCGAACTTATCTGGACGCCGCCCTGCGTTACCCTACAGACTGTGTCCGGTGAGAAGATCAACATCGATGGAAAAGTAAATGCTAACATCACGTTTGGAAGTGCCGCTTACCATCACACGGCATATGTAGCAGAGATCACTGATTCTTGCATACTCGGATTGGGACTTTCTAAGGAAAATACAATTTTTCCTTGGACTTTAAAAAAAACGAATTACATTCTACATCTGAGGACATAGCGTTATTTGGAGTCGATGATGAAGTTAAATCTGTCCATAAAATCATAGCACAAGGACAATATCACAATACCGGCAAGAACAGAAATTTTACTTCCTGGATCCATAGCCGAAAACAGAAATTCCGCTACGGCATCATAGAATATCCCAATAACTGTAATAGCCCAAAAGGAGTACTAGTAGCCTCAACACTCGTCGACCTATCCAGAACGGTTATCCCGGTGAGAGTTGCCAATGTAACTGAGAAGGGGAGAATTATTAAGAAAGGTGAAGTGGTTGCAGCATGTACTCCAGTAACCACCGTTGAAAGAAAGAGTAACATCCAAGAATCCGTGTCCTCAGAGAGAATTACATCGGAGTTATTGCAGAATTGCGCAATTAAACGATAAAGAGAGGAATGCTGCCGATCGCGTCATTAAAGATCTTCAAGTTGTTTTCTCCCGCTCGTCTTCTGACGTGGGTCGAACTAGTTTGACACAACATAGAATAGATACCGGCGATCATCCCCCGATCAAGCAACAACCAAGACGTCTACCGTTTGCTAAACAGGAAGAGTGTGCGAACACTGTTAAAAGATATGGAAGAAAGCGATGTCATCGAGCCTTCAGTAAGTCCATGGGCATCTCCCATCGTCCTAGTCAGAAAGAAAGACGGCTCAACAAGATTTTGCGTCGACTATTGCCGGTTGAATGAGGTTACGAAGAAACAGTTATCCTAGAATTGACGACATTCTAGACACTCTTTCTGGCAGCAAGTGGTTCTCAACACTTGATTTAAAGAGTGGGTATTGGCAGGTAGAAATACAGCCTGAAGACCGAGAAAAGACGGCATTTACTACGGGACAATGGCTTTGGCAATTCAAGGTGATGCCGTTTGGACTATGTAGTGCGCCGGCAACATTCGAACGTCTTATGGAAATTGTTTTGAAAGGCCTTTACTACGAAGCCTGCCTCATATACCTGGACGACATCATCATCGTCGGAAAGAGTTTTGAAGAACATTTAGAAAATCTTAGGAAGGTGCTTCAGAAACTG